>NC_091792.1:46535000-49035000 GCF_041296235.1 Equus asinus | reverse complement strand
TTGCATGTGGGATGCCTTCACAGCATGGCTGATGAGTGAAGTAGGTCCGCACCTGGGATCCAAGCCCACTAACCCAGAGCTACTGAAGCAGAGCATGTGGAACTTTAACTACTTGACCACAGGGCCAGCCCCCAACCCTTTGTCTCTTTTGGTCCATTTATATTTAAATTAAATAGTATTAATAGGTAGTACTTATCACCATTTTATTAATTTTTTTCTCATTGTTTTTGTAGTTCTTCTCTGTTCCTTTCTTCTTCTTCCTTTGTGGATTGATGACTTTAGTGTTATGTTTGTATTTCTTTATTTTTTGTGTATCTATTATAGGTTTTTGGTTTGTGGTTACCATGAGGTTCACATATAGCAATCTATATATGGCAGTCTATTTTAATTAGAAAGTTACTTAAGTTCAAAAGCATTCTAAAAGCTCTACATTTTTAGTACTCCCTCCTATGATTTATCTTTTTGATATCATATTTTGCATCTCTTTATTTTATGTATCCCTCAACTGCTTATTGTAATTACAGTTGATTTTACTGCTTTTGTCTTTTAACTTTCATACTACTTTTTAAACTGTTTGACCCACTACTGTTACTATATAGTTGCCTTTATCAGTGAGATTTTTTTCTTTCACATATTTTCTTATTTCTAGTTATGGCCTTTTCTTTTCCACTTAAAGAAGTCTCTTTAACATTTCTTGTAAGGATGGTTTAGTGGTGATGAACTCCTTAATTTTTTGTTTATCTAAGAAACTCTTTATCTCTCCTTCAATTCAGAATGATAACTTTGCTAGGTAGAGTATTCTCACTTGTAAGTTTTTTCCTTTCGGTGCTTTGAATGTATCATGGCACTCCCTTCTGGCCTGTGAAGTTACTGCTGAAAAATCAGCTGTTAGCCTTATGGGGGTTCTCTTATACATGACTAGTTGTTTTTGTCTTGCTGCTTTTAAGATTCTTTCTTTATCTTTAAATTTTGATATTTTGATTATAATGTGTCTTGGTGTGGGCATCTTTGGGTTAATGTTGTTTGGAATTCTCCGTGCTTCCTGGACCTAGATGTCTGTTTTCTTCTCCAGGTTATAGAAGTTTTCAGCCATTATTTCTTCAAATAGGTTTTCTGCCCCTTTCTCTCTCTTTTCTCCTTCTGAGATACAAGTAATGTGAATGTTAGTAAGCTTGATGTTGTCTCAGGTGTCTATTAAACTATTCTCATTTTTAAAAATTATTTTTTCTTTTTGCTGTTCTGATTGGGTGACTTCCACTATCCTGTCTTCCAGCTTGCTGATCTATATTTCTGTATCATCTAATCTGCTATTGATTCCCTCAAGTGTAGTTTTTATTGTAGTCACTGTATTCTTCAGCTCTGATTGGTTCTTTCTTATATTTTCTAGCTCTTTGTTGAATTTCTAACTGTATTCATCCCTTCTTCTCATGAGTTCTCTAAGCATCCTTATGACCACTACTCTGAATTCCTTATCAGATAGATTACTTATCTCCATATCATTAAGGTCTTTTTCCTGAGATTTTGTCTTATCCCTTCATTTGGAGCATATTTCTTTGTTTTGTTGTTTTGCTTGGTTCTCTGTGTTTGTTTCTATGTATTTGGGGAAAATTACCACCTCTCTTAGTCTTGAAAGTGTCATCTTTTGTAGATGATGATCCTTTTTGTTCAATCCTGCCCTAGGTCTTGGCTGTCTCTCAAATCTTTGTGGTGGTTTAAACCACTTGATTAATTCTTGATATGCTCCTGTTGTTGAGGATGTGCCAAGACCTCTCAGTGTTCTGAAGGAAGGAATCTCATTTAGCACCTGGTTTCAGACTGATTGGAAGCCAGACCCTCAGGCAGTAGCTTTTAAAGTATGCAAATACATACAACCCTGTGGGGCCACAATCACAATCGCTATTGGTCTTCAGACCAGGAGATCTGGAGGGGTGTGCTGGGTGGGTGATAGTCGTAAATATCAGGGCTCCTTATGAGTGCATAAGCTCCTTTCTGTGGAGTCTTCTTGAGTTGTAGCAAGGCCAAGGGTGTACACAAGGATATTTTCTCCCTGCTTGCATTCCCTGGGAGTGCCTCCTTAGTCTCTAAATGTGCAGGGAACCTGAAGCCTGTCCCTCAAAGTGAAGCTCCAGGCTCAGTAAATATGCCTTTTTCACAGGAAGATCAGAGTTATGTTTCAGACTGCTGTATATGCCATGCCCTGGGTGTGGTGGCCTGTCGAGAACCATCTTTCCAATTTTTACAGTCCCATGGAGCTCAGGAATACCAGCCTCTTGGCCACCAAGGCTGAGCAATCAAAGAGTGTCCCCTGTGTGGAGTGCAGACACCTGCTGGCTTCAGCTAGGCAGCTTTAAGTGTAGGGGGCAGGGCCTGCTCTCTGGCTTCAGAAAAGGTGAGGCAGGGATGATGACAGGACTGTGTGAGCTCATCAGTCCTAGGATGGGTCAGGGCTGGGAAGTGTTGTGTTGGTTTTGGGCTGGGAGCTTGGCAATGCCTCTACTACTTGCACTCTCCACCCCCAGCCATGGGGAGGGGAAGTGCCTGCAGACTTTAGCTACAGAGCAAAAGAGTGCCACCTCCCTTCATGCCCACCAACCCTCAGCCAGAGAGCTCCTGGTTCAGTGGGGATAGTGCCACAACCACTGGTTCCTGCATCCAAGCTTACCCTACTGTACTGGTATGGAGCCTTGGTTTCCTCACCTGGAATTAGGGAGATTTCTGACTATATGATGTTAGCATTTGGAAAAATAAAGATGATGTCCATAAAGTGCATAGAAAAGTAACGGGCGCATAGGAGGTGCCCACTCAACTTTAGCTATTGTTAGTCTTGTAAATTGTATTTAATAAAATCCTGGTCACATTTAAGTTTGGAAAGTAAGAGAGTTATTGTATATTTAAAATTGTTGCTTGATTTAAATATTAATAGATTCATTTATGAAGCTCAAGGAAAAGAGCAGAAAGCAGAAGGCTACTCTATTTAATGAAATTTCCCAAGGAGATGAGCAGTTGCTGAAGCTGGAGGAAGGAAGTATAACATAGAAGGTAAAGGAAGAAACACAGTGTTGGAGAAAAAAGGCCTGAAACATTGGTAAGGCATTAGAAAATCTTCCTGTTAATGTAAAACAACTAGAATGACCTGAATATGGATGGGTCTGATGAGCTGGAACAATAAAAATGACCTGAGTTGCAAAGACAGGTATTTCAGAGAGCTGGTCAAAACCAGCCGGTACTTTAAATCAACCTGGTTTTTCCTTGGTGAAGTTAGGTTTATCTTCAAGCCTGGGAAATAAAAGAATACTGCATCAGGGATTGTAGGGGTGGAAGCAGGGGGCCAAGGGTGGAGGAGTTGGTATAGTAATAGTGTTTTCAAGTCATTGCATTATAAATTTGGTGCCATAGGAGGCAAAATCCAAACTTTAATTTGAGTAGTTGGGCTGGGAAGAGCCCTTAAGTTTGACCCTGAAAATGATGCAGCAGAGAAAGTGATGATATCATGGACTTTGAGGTTCCTTGCAATTGCACAGGTAGATTGGGTGGGTTAAGAGGGAACAAAGACAAGAGTGGATGGACATCATTAGAATATTCAAGGCCAGCCCCAGTGGCCTGGTAGTTTAGTTCAGCACACTCTGCTTCAGTGGCCTGGGGTCTGTTCCTGGGTGTGGACCTACACCACTTGTCTATCAGTGGCCATGCTGTGGCAGTAGCTCACATACAAAATAGAGGAAGATTGTCAACAGATGTTAGCTCAGGGTGAATCTTCCTCAGCAAAAAAAAAAAAAAGAAAGAAAGAAGGAAAGAATATTCAAAGCATACTTGAATGATAGAAAGTCTTTAATTTCCTGGAACATCCTAAGAAATTGTCTAGGAATCCATATTGTGAGGTCTAAATAAATATTATTCAATTATTTCCTCTAATAGTGTTTATGTCATTCATTGCATAGTAGATTCCTATTCGATATCTATCTCATTTCTGGTTGAGATAGGTACCTACTACCCACTTCTAAAATTTACCTCTTTTCCTCCCGTATCCACATGATTGCAACTATATTTCTATTATGTGCATCTGACCCTTTGGCCATAGTTGTTTCTGAGATGGACACTTGACCTAAGAGGGGCAGATCAGTTTCTATATTTGCGAATGTGAATTGCAAACAGCGGTTGGAGAGATAAGAGATCACATCATGTGGATGGGACAAGCAAAAGAAGCTGAATTAGGGGGAGAGTGAAAGACAGAGGAAGAAGAGAAGGAGGGAAAGGATCAGAGGCAAAGAAACATGAAGCATATTGGAAGAAAGAAGTAGAAATTAAGTATAAAGAAGACTTCCTGAGCAGTCCCAGCTCCAGGTGTATCCTAAGGCCTTGCGTCATCCTTTCCTTTAGACTCTGTAAAATAATTGGTATTGTTCCAGTAAATCCTAGCTTTTTTTCTATTAGTTACTTGCAACAATGAATACTAACATTAATTCTTTCATTCATTTGTTCCACAGCCATTTGTGGAGCTTATATATGTATTAAGTATTTCGCTTTTGCCGGAGATGGAGACATTTGCCTCCAGAGGTATAGGGAGTATGAAAGGAAAATAAAAGTCTCTTTGCGAATGATATGTGGGAGACATTAATTCATAGAGTTCAGAGAGCATGGTCTATATTTGTGGCTAATCAGAAATTGAAGAAGACGTAATACTCCCGTTTTCTTATGTATTATCCAATTAGTGGATGATTATTCTGATGTTATGGTTTGACATATAAGAGAACAGGGCATATCTAATTTGTATTCCAGAGGCAACAATAAAAAGGATGATCTGGAGCAATAAATCACTAGCAACATACTCTACTTTTCAAGAGATATTGAGCATCACTGAATGGCAGGTGCTAATTAAGAAAGAGAGAGGGAGGGAGAGTTCCAACAGCCTATGGAAGCAAAGGTTCCTGTAAGAAAATAGTGAAGAAAAGACTGGAAAATAGGGAGCCTTCTGTTCCAGGCTTCAATGGGTTTGAATTTTGTTCTCTAAGCTGTACAAAACTGTATACATAACTATAGAGTAAAAAATGTCTAAAGGCATTCAGGTCGGATTCTCATGCAATGTGAGCCTTGAGGCTAAAAAAGTGCTTCAAATTTTCACATTTTCTGTGGGCCCCAGTAATGAGACCGATAAATTGTACTTACCATGCCTGTGCCTTCCAGTCATATTCTCTAGGGACTAATTTCAAAAGAGGAAGAAGAGCAGATAATGAAAGGATCCAGCTGCTTAATCAATAGAATGGTGGCCTTCAATTTTGTCTTTGTCAAACCTCGGGGAAGCTAATGCACATCTCTGAAACAGCTCTAATTAGATGCAAGACTTCAAAGTGAGCTGTGTTATTTAACTTTATCAATTTTCAGCAGCTATTCCTTACTGTTTAAAAATAAGAGAAAGATTATAAGCTTGTCAAAGTAAAACCTAGATGAGGAGGAATTTACACAAAATTGGGGAAGAATGGGAGCCCTGGACCAACTTAGATTCTTAAACTAAAAGAAAGATGAAAGAACAGCAGGAATGAATCAATACCCAGAAATAAGGCAGATGTTGTTAAGTATCAAGCGCTGACAGATAGAAAAACCATGGTCGATTCTCCAAATGTGTGAGTTCTTAGTTTTGTTGAACACAAGCTTCTAAACTACAAATATGAATGGTCATTTTCTGTCTTAAAAAGACTGCGTTGACTTACTCAACATTTTCAGAAAAAGTTGAATTACTAGTTTTCTACCTTGGACATTTTCCTTGTTGCTTAGTCATCTCTTTTGAAATTTCACTTGCAACTCCATGCAAACTTTGTCAGCTGAATGCATGCCCACCTCCTCCCAATTTCAACAATTTGGCTGTACTTTCTGAAGAAAAACCCTTTTATGCTTTTGAAAACTGAGTCATAGAATGCATTTTGACTGAGTGACATGCAGGTAGGAACTCAGTCCATTCAACCAGGCATCGCCAAGCAGAATATGGACGATGCTTCTCTCAACTGGAAGTTAAGACAGTAGAACCAAGGACCTCTCTCATGGTTTATTGTCATCTGCAATATTTTTATAAATTAAACATTAGGATGCTTTTGAAAATCATCTCTTAGTCTTCTGAGGTTATGGGCCACATTGATAAGGCAAGGAGTCGGAAAGTTCTTAGCAACAGTGGCAGCATCGGCAGCAGTAGCAGTGGAACTGGGTCACATGGTTTAGGAAGTTCACTTAATATTTGATATCCAAATAGAGATGTCAGCTTGGAAATTGTGTTTATGAGTCCAGAGCTAATGGAAGACATCTTGGTTGAAAGTGAAAATTTTGAAATCAGTAGGATATGGATAGAATTTAAAGCCTCGGCAATGGATGAAATCGCTGAGGGAGGATTAAACTGAGAATGGAAGAGGGTTTAGACCAATTCCTGAAGCTCCTATTATTTGGAAATAGTGTAGGAAAGGAATCAACAGTGAAGAATGAAAACAAGCTCCCAGTGAGGGAGGAGAAAATACACAGAAATTTGCTGTATTGGAATGTGGGATAAAGAATATTTCAAGAATGAAGGAGTGGTCACCTGTGTCTAATGCTGCTGAAAGTGACAGAAAGTTGAGAAAATAAAAATATCTATTGGAAATGATAACTTCAAGGTCACTATTGATTTCAGGAGAAGGAGAAGGACAAGCTCCATATTGCACTGTGTTGGAAAATGCGTATGAGAGAAGGAACATAGACAGTCTGTATGATTAGGGGAGAGGAGATATATGGATATAGACAAAGAGAGATGAGGAGTTTGTTTGCTTGTTTGTCTTGATTTATTTTCCTATTGGATATAGTTAGGCATGATTGTGAGTTTTTGGAAATAATTTAGTAGAAAGGAAGATATTTGTGAAATTGAGGGAAGATAATCAAAGGAATGTTTAGTAGTTACAAAGGGATTGGAGATAAGAACACAAACTGATGAATTTGAGATACTTCTACCTTAACAGATGCAAATATCTCTTGACAATGTTAAACTTTACTTGAGTCTTATGCTCCTGGAAAACAATGATGGTGAAAAAATTTCCCCTACCCTTTTGTGTTTCAGGAGATAGCTTACAGCATCACGGCTTAACCTCCCCATAAGACTTAGATAAGACTCATACCTCCCCATTGTTTACCTCTGATAAGGCCAGAAAAAGACCCTCCAAATTCCCATTCTTTGCCTCATAAAAGGTTAGCTAACCTGTTTGTCCTCACTGATCAATTGAAATAAACTGCTTACTAAATGACTTAACCAAATTTGCTTCTCTACCCTACCATGTCCCTGACCTTTGACCCATCCACAGCCTGAGCTAGCATACAATCTCTTCTTAATGGCCCCTGCCAAGAATCAACTGACCACAGGGTAGACATTTTCATATCAACTGTCCCATTATAATCACACCACCCACTCACCCACACCCAGTTCTTTGTAGCCTTGTCTCTAGCCCTTATAAAAGAAAATTCCTCTCTGCCCAACCTTTTAGATGCTTGCAGGTCTCATGGTCTGAGTGTTCTCCCTATTACAATAGGTCCTCCTTCATTTATTGCAATAATCCTTTCAAATAAGATCTCTCCTTATCTAAGTCAGATTTGTTGTTTATTTGACAATAAAAGAAATGACTAAGCATACAGATAGGTTATAGATATGGTTTTTTGGAGATAATTGAGTTTCTGTCTGATAATTTTTGTTTTCTTAAGAAGGCGAAGCAATCAGTTGAATTTGAGAATGCATGGGTATATGTTGAAAGTATGAGAGGAGAGGATGTTGTATAAAATAGACATTTTTGAGAATGAAAACTATGCTCGCTAAAGAAGTATGGTAGGCTCACAGGGTAAATATGAGTGCCTATTTGTAATTTGTTATCAGAGATTTAAACTTGGGGCTGGCCCAGTGATGCAGAGGTTAAGTTTTCACATTCTGCTTCTCAGTGGCCTGGGGTTTGCTGGTTTGGATCCTGGGTGTGGACATGGCACCACTTAGCAAACGCCATGCTGTGGTAGGCGTCCCACGTATAAAGTGGAGGAAGATGGGCATAGATGTTAGCTCAGGGCCAGCCTTCCTCAGCAAAAAGAGGAGGATTGACAGTAGTTAGCTCAGGACTAATCTTCCTCAAAAAAAAAAAAGATTTAAGCTTAAGTCAATCAGCTTTTTGGCATGATTTTTCCCATTAATATTTAGTTTCATGGGTGCTTATAGGAATACAGATAATTTACTGCAACCAGATGTGAGATTTCTCAAAGAGACAAAATACTAGAAGAAAGGGTTCAAGGGAGAGGAGGGCATATTCAAGGATTTGTGATGAGATGACAGTATTTGGCTAAGAAATCTAAGCTGTGCAGACAGAAGTGGAAACAGGAGGGTATTAGAGGATACTGATTAGTAGGTAGATAAAGGTAGAAGTCTCATCAGGTTAAAGATTTAAAACAGAGGGAGAATAGGGCCACAAACTGGAAAGATAAAAAAGAGTGACCTGAGAATAGGATGTTTAAAAAGATTTTAGAGATGATGAAGTTGTTGATGATAATATGGTTTAGGATATAACCATAGAATAGGTAGCTGTGCTGGAGTGGAGGAAAGATTGAAAGAGATGAAAAAGGTCAGAAACCCAAGAGACCAAGGTGCAAGATGGATTATTAGCATAGATATAGAAATCACCAAAAGTGATTACTTAAGGACTGGACGATTTGTAGAGGGTAAGATATGAATCAATGTGACTGAACACCACCAACTTCGAGGAAGTCGGGTTTCATTTTCCTCTTATTCTTGCTTTTCTTTCTTTTTTTTCTGTTAGAAAGTAAAGAATTGGCTTGACACCAGGAAGATTATCTGAAAATAACACAATTTGCATTTATACATGAAGAACGAAGTAAATAATACAGTAACTACTAGGATAAATCAATTAAAACAAAATCTTTTTAAAGATATAAAATATTGAAATAATTGATGTAAAAATATAGATAATAGAAAAGAATAATCAAATAAAAAATTGAAATGGCAAGTTTATTACTAAAAAAGATATTTATGGAAACAACAGCGTTAACTAATCACCATTTTGAAGACGGAGAGATAATGAGGTACTTAATATAGCTAATGTCCTCCAAATGTTCAGATTTCCTATTTTTGACTCCTTAAAAGCACTAAAATATACAACCTGCAAGCAACTATAACAAAGGATATTTTCAATAATTTTATTATATCCGGATCATATGAATTTCTTTTGGATAAAGATGACTGAAATAGATTATATATGTAATTTTCTTGAAATGGGCTTCAGATTTCTTACATAAGGACATCTAGAATAATTTAAAACTTCTCTTTTTAAATACATTTTTTAAGTGGACATCAATTAAACTAATGAAATTTAAGATATAAACACCCCTTCTAAAAAATTTGTAATAGCTCATTTTAGAGTTTCAAAATTTCCTCCATTGAAAATTATTCTTATCTGATTTCATACTTTTCCTTTCATTCATATTTATACTATTTTACACTAATTTACACTTTTTACACTATTCTAAAATTTGTGGTTATCAACTATCAGTGTATGGGATTAGTTATTCTTCAGATATTTTAATGATGTAGATTGCAGAGTGGTGCTAAAACGACTTACTAGTTTAAGGTCAGTGAGCAATGTCTATTATAGTTCTGTTTGCTGAAATTAATGAGTGATCACTCATCCTTATCTACGAAACCCTCTAAAATAAGGATTGAAAATAGGAAAACCAAAGTATATTAGGGCAGCATTCATATTAATGAGTTTACAGCACTATTTTCTTGAAGATAAGATATTCTCTCCACTGTACCCTGTTCAGACTTTTATATATATATCAATACACACACATCTATTTGTATGTATATATACAAATACGTCTCATCTTGTCTACTGATGAGATATACATATACATATATATATTTATATATATGTGTGAAATACTCATGAAAGCTGCATCTATTCTTTATTTTACTCTGTTTAAAAGAATCTTCATTAATCAAATACTTCAAAAAAATCTTGATTTCAAGAATTGTTATTTGTCCCCTGTTCTTCTTTTGGTAATTACCAGATAGTTGCTTATTTTGTTTCTAAGCTCAGGTCAATAAGAAAGAGTGCCTTATTTTGATTTACTTTTAAAATAAAAAATTTCTTTTATATCCTGCCAATCCTTTAGCCAGCCCTGTAGTCATAAATAGAAATAATTAAAAGAAAAAAATTCAAACTAATCTCTTAGAAAATTTTATGCTTTTGAAAAGAGCTGGAAGTTTCATTAGCACAGTTACTTCAAGACTCGTAATCATAATTGACTATCAGAATATTATTCCTTTAAGAGTAATTATATTCGAAGCATAATGGTTTCCAGACAATTCTTTAGGATGAGATAAAAACTCAATTTGGAGGTGAAAGTGATTCAGCTTTGATTTTAATTTTAATTAAAGAGTATAAAAGCCCAAAGGAATAGGTCATTATCAACTTAAACAAATAGCCATATCAGACTCATATTAAGATAAAAAAAATAGAAACCCAACAACGTAAATGGAAATGTGTTAGATCTCTCCATTATTTTCTAATTATACATAATTTAAAAAATTGAAAGAATCTAAAGAAATGCATAGAAGATTGCTCATTAAGAAATAAAACATTCAAGTCTTTAATCCATTTTGAGTTGATTTTTGTGCATGGTGTAAGGGAACGGTCTACTTTCATTCTTTTGCATGTAGCTGTCCAGTTTTCCCAACACCATTTATTGAAGAGACTCTCCTTTCTCCATCGTATGCTCTTGGCTCTCTTGTTGAATATTAGCTGTCCATAAACGTGTGGGTTTACTTCTGGGCTCTCAATTTTGTTCCATTGATCAGTGTGTCTGTTTTTGTGCCAGTACCATGCTGTTTTGGTTACTATGGCTTTGTAGACTTGAATGTAAGACTCGAAACCATGAGATTTCTATAAGAAAACATAGGCAGTACGCTCTATGACATTGGTCTGAGGAGCATATTTTCAAGTGCCATGTCTGACCGGGCAAGGGAAACAAAAGAAAAAATGAACAAATGGGACTACATCAAACTAAAAAGCTTCTGCACAGCTAAGGAAACAATCAACAAAACGAAAAGACAACCTAACAATTGGGAGAAGATATTTGCAAACCACATATCAGATAAGGGGTTAATATCCAAAATATACAAAGAACTAATATAGCTCAACAACAAAAAAACCAACAATCCAGTTAGAAAATAGGCAAAAGATCTGAACAGAGATTTCTCCAAAGAAGATATACGGATGGCCAACAGGCATATGAAAAGATGCTCAACATCATTAGCTACCAGGGAAATGCAAATCAAAACTACAATGAGGTATCACCTCACTGGGGTCAGAATGGTTATAATTAACAAGACAGGAAACAACAAATGTTGGAGAGGGTGTGGAGAGAAGGGAACCCTTGTTCACTGCTGATGGCAGTGCAAACTGGTGCAGCCACTATGGAAAGCAGTTTGGAGTATCCTCAGAAAATTAAGGATAGATCTACCATATGATCTAGCTATTCTACTGCTGGGTATTTATCCAAAGAACTTGAAAACACAAAGGCGTAAAGATACTTGCACCCCCACGTTCATTGCAGCATTATACACAATAGCCAAGACTTGGAAGCAACCTAGGTGCCCATCAAGGAACGAATGGATAAAGAAGATGTATTTATACACGATGGACTACTACTCAGCCATAAGAAATGATGAAATCCGGCCATTTGTGACAACATGGATGGACCTTGAGAGTATTATGCTGAGTGAAATAAGAGGGAGAAAGTCAAATACCATACGATCTGACTCATAAGTAGAAGATAAAAAGAACAACAAAAAAAAACATGTAGCACTGGAGATTGGACTGGTGGTTACCATTGGGGAAGGGGGGAGGGGGAGGGCAAAAGGGGTGATTAGGGTCACATGTGAGGGGATACACTATAATTAGTGTTTGGGTGGCGAACAGGATGTAAGGTATACAGAATTTGAAATATGATGTACATCTGAAAAAAATAAAAATTAAAAAAAAGAAAGAAAACAGAATTTATCCTATGTGACATTTACAAATAAGGCCCAGATAGGATATAATTTATTTTAATTTTAACTATTTTTAATGATAAAAATAAATACAGAGGGAAAAGGAACTCTTTTGTGGGTAAATTATAATTAGTTCTCAATTACAACGAGAATAACCTTAACATGCCAGAAATAAAAAAAAAATCTTTTATATAAATTTTAGAGCATTATGAAAGTATCGGAATAAATACTGATTCATTTAAAACTGTTTCATGGTAAGGGGCTGACCCCGTGGCGGAGTGGTTGAGTTCGCGCGCTTTGCTGCAGGCGGCCCAGTGTTTCGTTGGTTCGGATCCTGGGCACGGACGTGGCACTGCTCATCGAGCCACGCTGAGGCAGCGTCCCATATGCCACAACTAGAAAGACCCACAACGAAGAATATACAACTATGTACTGGGGGGCTTTGGGGAGAAAAAGGGAAAAAATAAAATCTTTGGGAAAAAAAAAAACTGTTTCATGGTAAAAAGAGTCTTCTCAGCTGATAAAAATCCTGCCCAGAAAATCGACTAAAACACAGATGAAGCTGTAATATGCTATTCCAAGAGGACTTAAATATTCTTAAAACACACAATTGCAGGTATTGAAAGACTTAGAATAAAAATGAAAAAAGCATAAGAGTAAACACAACTGAAATAAAAAGAAAAGAAAAAATAAAACAATTTCAGAAGTGAATACCAAAATACAAGGTGACAAAGGCAGAATTTATTTGACTGTAAGTACAATAAAGGTCATTGAAGAGAGAATTAAAATAGCTAAGAACTGGGGCTGGCCTAGCGGCATAGTGGTTAAGTTCACGTGCTTCACTTTGGAGACCCGGGGTTCGCTGGTTCAGATCCCGGGAGTAGACCTATGCACTGCTTATCATGCCATGCTATGGCAGGCATCCCACATATGAAATAGAGGAAGATGGGCACAGATGTTAGCTCAGGGCTAATCATCCTCAAAACAGAAAATAATAGCTAAGAACAAAAACAAAATAAAGGAAAAGATAAAATCACTAATGATAAAATGATAAATCTGGAGGACTAATGAAGAAGATAATAAATATTTACAAATGGAGTCCCTCAAGAAGCAAAGCAAACTAATGTTTAAAGCCATAGACCAAGGACCGTTTCTAGAAGTCAAACAAGACCTAAATCTACATATTAGAAAGGCCCACAGATACCTGTGAAAATCGACCTGGAAGGGCAACTTTGAGATGTAGACTGGCAAACCTTTCAAGCTTTAAATATAAAGAAAATATTCTCTGGATAACCAAGAAGAAATATCGGTTTTGTTGACCATGTAAACCCAACTTAAGAATTGTTGCACTTATTAGCCTTTTCTGAGGAATCAATTAAAGTACAAACTTCATCAACCCAAGAAATGATTGGGAAAATCGGCCATGGAGAACTAAATATATTTAATAGTAGATCTAAGATTAAAACAAAAATAGGGGAGGGGCTGGCCCTGTGGTGTAGTGGTTAAATACATATGCTCCGCTTTGGTGGCCTGAGGTTTGCAGGTTCGGATCCCAGGCGTGGTCCTAGCACCACTCATCAGGCCATGCTGTGGCAGAGTCCCACATAAAATAGAGGAAGATTGGCACAGATGTTAGCTCAGGGCCAATCTTCCTCACAAACAAAAAAGAAAGAAAAAAAGGAAGGTAAGGATATGGGTGCAAAATAGCATGCAAATGTTACGGTTATGACAAAACAGAAATAAAATAACTAAAAAATTGGAAGGAGAAATGAGAGAATGAGGAGAATAGAAGACGTTCAT
The DNA here is from genome assembly GCF_041296235.1 of Equus asinus. Lineage (NCBI taxonomy): Eukaryota > Metazoa > Chordata > Mammalia > Perissodactyla > Equidae > Equus > Equus asinus. The sequence continues at coordinate 49,021,148 of NC_091792.1, read as the reverse complement.
TGATTGCTCTACATAGAGCAGTTGGGAGGCAAAGGATACTAGAAGCCTAAGCAAGGGAAAAAGAAGACTATAAACATACAACAAAGCTATTTGTATATATAATAGAACAAAAGTATGAAACTTCCTGTGATTGGTGAGACTGAACTGCATTTACTAGTTATTCAATCAAAGACTAATGTAAGCGTTACTATGAAAGGAATTTACATCTGTGATTTCAGTCCCTACTCAACTGACTTTAAGCTAATATAAAGGGAGATTCTTCTGGATAGGTCTGATCTAGTCAGGGGAGTCTTTTAAAAGAGAGATTAGGCCTTCCCTGAGCTCAGAGGCTCCACACAGCTCATGCCCATGAGGTTCCAGCATGCCAGCCTGCTTACAGTTTTCCTTCCTGACTGCCTAGTCTATATCCTTTGGACTTGCTTAGCCAAGCCCCACAATTGCTTAAGTCAATTCCTTGTAATAAATCTATCTATCTATCCATTCATCTCTCTATATGTATATGTATGCATAGGTATATATATGCATGTATGTGCATGTATATGCATACACATATCTCCTTCTCTGGTTGAACCCTGATAAATACAATTAGCAAAGAGAATCCACCAGCATATTAAAAAAGTTACATCACAAGGGCCAGCCCTGTGGCATAGAGGTTAAGTCCAGTGCATTATGCTTCAGTGGCCCAGGTTCATGAGTTCGGATCCCAGGAATGGACCTACACCACTCATTAAGCCATGCTGTGGTGGTGACCCACATTCAAAATAGAGGAAGATTGGCACAGATTTTTAGCTCCGGGCTAATCTTCCTCAAGCAAAAAAAGAGGAAGATTGGGGGACTGGCCTAGTGGCATAGTGGTTAAGTTTGTGCTCTCTACTTCGATGGCCCAGGGTTCATGGGTTTGGATCCCAGGTGCAGATCTACACATCGCTCATCAAGACATGCTTTGGAGGCATCCTACATACAAATAGAGGAAGATTGACACAGGTGTTAGCTCAGGGACAATCTTTCTCAAGCAAAAAGAGGGAGATTAGCAACAGATATTAGCTCAGAATGAATCTTCCTTACCAAAAAAAATTGCATTACAACTAGGTTTGGTTTATTTCAGGACTGTAAAATTGATTCAATATTAAGAATTACATGAATACAGCTCATCCTGATAATACATCTTAGAAGAAAAATCACGTGATTACCTCCACAGATGGTAAGGAACTCTTCAACAAAATTCAACCCCTATTACTGATGGTAACACCTATTTATAGGAACTGATGGAAATTTCTTAACATGATATGCCTCAATCTCAAAACTAAGTCCATGGGAAAAAACTAAAGACACTTCTTCTAAAGTCAGGAACAAGGAAGGAATATCTGCTTTCTGCATTACTCTTTGCCATTATATCGAAGGAACTGATCAATGTAAAAATGACCAGAGATGACACTTACAGGCTTAGGAATTGGAACAGAAGATGTGAAAGCACCTACCTTTGTAAATGACATGATACTGCTTTGGTGGCCCAGGATCAACAGTAAAGCTTATACAAACAATAAAAGAATGCAATAAAGTATCAAGATATGAAATTAACATACAAATTTGATAGTGTTCATATATATTAATAATAAGCAGTTGAAATATATAGGGGAAGAGCAGATTGCATTCACAATAATGACAGAAGGACAGAATACTTAGGAATAAACAAAGTGGCAAAACCTGCCCAAGGAGTACTTTAGAATACACATGACAGACAAAAGCAGATTTGAAAAATGTAAAGATATCCATATATGGATATATATGAAGATTTTATGTATACAGTCATGCACTGGATAACAACATTTTGGTCAGAGGGACCACGTATACAACGGTAGTTCCATAAGATTAGTACCATATAACCTAGGTGTGAATTAGGCATTACCATCTAGGTTTGTGTAAGTAACTCTATGATGTTCGCTTAATGACGCATTTCTTAGAACGTATCCCTGTCGTTAAGTGACGCACGACTGTGTATATTTAACCAAAGAGTTAATTTTTTCCTGGAGTTAGGCAAATTTATTCTAAAGTTTATATGGCAAATCAAACATACAAGAGTAGCTAAGGTCCGTTATTAAAACACACTAAAAGCCTCTATTATTAAAAGTGTTGAATGGACGTAAATGGACACACAATTAGTAGAACAGAGTAGAAAAGCGGAAGTCAACTGAGGTACTCATAGACAGTTTATGATACAAGAAGTATGTCAAATCCCTCAGGAAAATAGACTTTTATATAAATGGTGTTAATGTAACTGGTAGCCATTTGAAGAAAAGGTGAAAATTGATCAATAACTCACACCATATACAAAAGCAAATTCTGTAATAAACTAGATATGTGGAGTGCCTTTCAAGCTATGACTCAAAATGTAGAAGCAATAAAATAAAAAGTTGATAAATTCAACTTTATAAAATAAGAAAAGCACTTGTTAGTGACAACAACTAAACAAATCAAAACAATGCCATAGGCAAAATAAAAAGCAGATCACAAAATGGGGAAAATATTTGCAATTTACAACTTAAATCACAGATAGAGGGCTAATCTCCTTAATATCCTAAGGATTCTTAAAATTCAAGAAGGACAAGACCATTAACCAATTAATAAATGGTTAACCAACTGGTAAAAACCAATTAACAAATGGACAAAGTCCATGAACTGGCTGATCACTGGCAAAGATATACAAATAACCCTTAAACATATGAAAAGCACCTCAGCTTCACTCAGAATAAAAAATATACAAATTAAAACTACACAGATATCATTCTTTATATGTAAGATTGACAAACAAAAATGGCTTGACAATCCACTTTGAAGGCAAGGTCGTGGAGAAACAGACATTCTTATATTTTGCTGGTGCTAATGCAAAAAGAATAGACATACGTTTACCTCTAACCACAAAAGTCACACTTCTCTGCATTTACCTTGAAGATATACCTCCACAATTAAAAATGGAATATGTACAAAGTTACTGATCACAGCATTATTTATAATAACAAATGATTACTAACACAAATATCCATCAATATGAGGCTGGTTCAATGGACTATGGTGCAATCTCACAATGGAATTCTGTGCAGCTGTGAAAAAAGAGAAAGAAAAATCTGTATGACCTATGCGTAGTGATTTTCATGTATATTGTTAAGTGAAAAAATTCAAGAGTGTATAATTTATGTTACTGATCTTGGGAAGAAAGAAGGGGAAAGGAGAAGATCTATCTACTATCTATCCTCTAATATACAACTGCTCATTTCTCAAAATGAAGCATAGGAAGGATAAACCAGAATCTAAATCAGGACCTGCTGAAAAATGTTAGCTACAGGAGATTGATAGAGATGAGAGCCTGAATTCTTTTTAGTTCTATTAAATGAAACATATGCATTCCAAAAAATCAAAATCTGCATTCCAAAAACGCAAAATTGCATAATAAAATCCACAGAGCTTGTGGGAAACATGGGTTTAGTGGCACAACACTCAAAAACTTCATCAGTGACGTGTTGGAAAAAAAAGTAGGACCCTAATAAAAGTGGTAACACAGTTACATGCATGTTTAATGGTTAAGAAATGCATAAATATTACAATAAACTTGGCGCTCTACCATGAAACAGACCTAAAGCACTGGTAGAAGTGGACATCAGAAGGGTTGCACCTTGTGTGTTACTGTGAAGTAGAGGAAGCTAGGGTCCCAGGAAAGCTGTAAGACCAGATGTGGATATTGGTGCCTCAGAGCATATGGTGAGCTGAGGTAGCTGGTGAATGTTCCAAGTGTGTGTGCAAGCCTTTTGTTTATTCTTACTCGAGTTGGTTGAGCTGGGTGAGGTTTTCTGTTGATACTGTGCGTAAGCAAAGATGAAATTTGTGCTATGCTTAAATATATAAATGGTGTTGGAACAAATTAGTACTTCCCAAAACAAGCATTAAGCAATTTTCATTCTTGAGTGTTCCATATTAAAATATAAAGTTGAATCAGAAGAGGATGAAAGTCATCCTAAAACAGAATACGAACAAACAAACGTACATGCATGTCACATTGATAGCCTAACCATGTGGAGAAAAGGATTATTTAAGGCAACTTTTGAGAAAAAACTGCTCTGACAACATCCTTAGTGGGATACATTCTCAGGGCAAAAGGACTGCCCAAAATATCTTAAATGTTACTTATGAGGAACTTACGGATTTGTTGGTAATATATTTTTGAGACTTTTCTGTGTATATTATGGAACAGAAGAAAAACAGATGTATTGATGTTATTAGGAAATAGAATTTTTCACTGTCGGTAAAAGAGTGTATGAATTTAAAAGAATATAAGAAAGAAAACCCTCTCTGGTTTTGATTTTGAGTTGAAAATATTAATATGATCTCGTGCCTTTTAAAACATATATTTCATAGTTCCTTTTCTTCACAAAAGGAGCCTAAAAGGACGTCCTCGTCGAAGTTTGTACATCTATTCTCCAGACCTTGGTTTCTAAATCCAATTTCTCATGAAAAAGAACCAGGACTTCTTAGAGACATGTCTGACTCTAAGCCTGAGACAGAAGAGTAGATAGAAAGACTGAGCTATCTTGTGCCAGAAAGGACCCCAACATAAATCGAGTAATATAAAAAGTGACACAAGACCCAGCTGGAAGGGGTTTTTTGAGCACCAAAAAAGAATAATGACAGTAATTATTATGCATTGAATAGCAAAAGAAAAATCTATTACTCTTAGTGCACAAAAGTACAAACCATGAAGGCTAAGATTCATAAATGAGCTCATTGAGCCTAAGAGTTCCTGTATAAAAAAACACACCATAAGAGCCAGCTCTGATGGCCTGGTGGTTAAAGTTTGGCACTCACCCTTTCAGCTCCCTGGTTGCGGAAGCACTCCCTAAAGCTAACCCCCACCCCTACCCCCCACCGTCTGTCAGCTGTCATGCTGTGATGGCGACTCACAAAGAAGAACTAGAACAACTTACAACTAGGATATACGACTATGTACTGGCGCTTTGGGAAGGAAAAAAAGAGACCCATAAAAGGAGTAAAATGACAAGCTTGAAGTGGATGATATTTGCTTTATGCACAACTGACAAATGATTGGTGTCTCAAATATATAAAAAGCTTCTATGCATTAATAAGATAAACAACCCAGCAGTAAACTGATTAAGAGGTATAAATAGATAGTTCAGAGGCAAGAAAGCACGAATGGCCCATAAACATGTGAAAATGATTTTAATATCATTACTAAGTAGTGAAATGCAAAGGAAAGCCATATTAATTTATAATCTTATACTGACCAGCTTGGCAAAAATGAGAGTCTGACAGTACAGAGTGTTTTTGAGGATGTAGAGCAGTGACGCCCCTCCCCTACTGCTCATGGGAGCTTAAATCCCTGCAGTCCCTTTGGAAAACTGACATTACCTGCTAAAGTTGATGACACATTCCCTATGATTCAGCAAGATTCCTGACGCACAAGACTGCTCACAGTGACACTATTCGCTGAAACAAAAAATGGAAAAAGCCAATAGTCTAATGATACTAGAATAGATCCATAAATTTTTTCTATTCATATAACAGAGTACGGAGCAACAAGAAGATGAAATAACCTGATCTACAGGATCAACATACTTGAATTTCATTAATGGGCTATTGATTGAAAGAGAGAAGAAAAATACACACAGTTGATTCTGTTTAAAGAAAGCTTAAGAGCAGACCATTAAACAATGCTGTTTGTGATTGCATACATAGGTAATAAAAGATGATAAAACTGCATTGAAAAATCAAGGAAATTATAAACACAAAATCAAGACGGCTGTTATTCCTGGAGAGAGACAGAGGATGGAATGGGGCAGGGGTCCACAGGGGACTTAGGAGGTTGTGGTGTGTATGTACATGTATGTATGTGTATATTTGTATTTGTTAGACTGGATAATGAATACATGTCTGCTTCTTACAGACCAAGCGAAACCATGAATTCTAATTTTTATTTTACTGGAGAAAAAAACCACTGTGATTACTTGTGATTAAGATAATAGTACACATTAGCAAACAAATAATCGTGGTTGATTTGGAATGAAAGTCCACACTGGCCACTTTACCTTCCACTTTCAATATGTTTTCTTACTGTTTGTAATTTTTAAAGAATGATAAGCTATGACCAGAGTTATTTATTAATTTCTTGATGTTGATACTTTTTGATACAGAAATATTATGTCAGTTTTCCTAATTGGTCTTATTCCTTCTAGTTATAATTGGAAACACTGATGACTAAGATGGAGAGTTAGTTCTAGTCCCTAGAAAACCTTGTAAGAACTTAAAGAAAAAAAAGTAGCAGTTTTATTATTTAAAAATAAATTGCTTAGGGGCCGGCCCTGTGGCCAGGTGGTTAAGTTTGCACACTCCACTTCAGCACCCTGGGGTTTTGCTGGTTCCAATCCTGGGCGAAGACATGGCACCTCTTGTCAAGCCACGCTGAGGCTGCGCCCCACATGTCACAACTAGAAGGACCCACAACGAAAATACACAGCTAGGTACTGGGGGGATTTAGGGAGAAAAAGCAGAAAAAGAAAAAAAAGATTGGCAACAGTTGTTAGCTCAGGTGCCAATCTTTTAAAAAAAAAATTCAAAGTAAATAAATAAATAAAAATAAATAAATCTTAAAAACAATGTATTGTACATTACTTATCAGAAGCTTAAACTTGGCATATATATATTCTTCAAAAAATTTTTTAAAAGTTTTATTAAGGTATAATTGATACATAAAAAATTGCACACCCTTAATGTAAACATCTTGATGAATTTGGGCATGTGTGTACACTCATGAGATCATTGTCGCAGTCAATGGACTAAACATATCCATCACCTCCAAAAATTTTGTGTTCCTAAGTGTATGTGTGTTTGCGGTAAGAACACTTCACATGAACCATATTGTTAACTATAGGTACTATGTTGCACAGCAGATCTCTAGCACTTATTCATCTTACGTAACTGAAACTTTATACCCATTAAGCAACAATTCCCTGTTTCCCCCTTTCTCTAGTCCCGGGCAACCACTGTTCTATTCTCTGCTTCTGTGAATTTGACTGTTATAGATACCACATATAAGTGGAACCATTCAGTATTTGTCCTTCTGTGACTGGCTTATTTCACTTAGCATGACGTCCTCCTGATCCGTGTTGTGGCAAATAGCAGGATTTCCTTCTTTTTAAAGGCTGAATAATATTCCATTACATGTATGCATCTCATTTTCTTTATCCATTCATCTGTTGATGGACACTTGGGTTGTTTCCATAGCTTGACTATTGTGAATAATGCTGCAATGAACATGCAGATCAAAACCATGATAAGAGGTCTGTTAGGATGGCTATTATAAAAAAAAAAACAAAAGACAGTAAATGTTGGCGAGGATGTGGAGAAATTGGAACACATATACACGGTTGGTGGGAATGTAGCATGGTGCAGCTACTATGGCAAAAGCTAGTAGGGAGGTTTCTCAGAAAATTAAAAGTAGAACTACTACCATATAATCCAGCAATCCTACTTTGGGTATATGCCCAAAGGAATTGAAATCAAGATCTTGAAGCGATATCTGCACTGCCATATTCATATTCTTAATTTGTCTGGTAGTTTTCTTTTCCCCCTAAAAATAAATCATATCCACACATTTCTAAATGATAAACCAGAAATAATTGGAGTCCAATTAATGATATTTTATTGCATTTTAGATTTTTTTCCTAGCTGGGAAATATATAAAGAATAAAGAGAAGACTTTACTGAATTTTATTATTGAATTACTACAGAAACATGTATTTGAAGATTTTTTCTCCTTATGTTAGGTACTCTATACTAAGACAAAAAAATCAGTAGTAATAATTGCTATCAAATATGTAAAAAATAAAAATTGTGCACCCCAACATGTATCTTTTAAAATAGGAAATTGCTAGGCAACCTTGTATAATCTAAATAAACCACTAATGAAATTCACTAGCTTATATTTACAAAGGAAAAATGGCATTCACAAACTAGCCTTTAAGGTGATGATAAAATGCTATAGCAGAAAGTAATTTCAAGATCATCAAGTTGATTATCCTCATTTAATAGGTGCAGAGATAGGCCTAGAGAGGATGAATTACTTGGCAGAGGGTACAAAGCTAGTGTCTAATACTAATCATACCTTGAACACGTAATTGTTGAACGCCCACGCATGCCCTGGGTTGTACTCACAGGTGAGGTAGAGGAGGCTCATAGAAATGGACTGACTGACACACATGGTGTCGGGAAGTGGTAGAAACAGGACTCAGAATGAGGCCTCCCTCTGGCTCCGTATTCAGTACTTTTGCAAATCCACCCCCACTGCTTTAGGAACAGATCTGACGCTCTCAGCTGGGCTGTTGGAACATCAAAAAGGTTCATTCCTGGATTGGGCCAAGGCACAGGAAACCAGGGACAGCTGGTCTGGAGGTGATCATAAATGGACACCAGTGAGGGGACACATTTGTCATACCTTAGTTTCATCTGTCTATGAGGTGAGGAAAAATCCAATTTTTACTCGGAGTTTTAGTCGATAACCAGATGTTTCTTTGACTACTTACTATGATATAGGAGCTTTATTTATTATCTGATTTAATTCTCATGACACCCGAGAGGTAGATGTTATTTTCCCCATTTTCATGACTGAGGAAATAGGGAGGCTCAGATACTTAGGCAATTTGCCTAAGTTCACCTAACTAGGATTTAACAGAGCTGTCCTATTGTGAAGTTTGGGCTCTCTCCTCTGCGTTATGTCAAGTTCAGGGAGGGCTGAACGAAGACTATGTCCTTCCCTTAAAAAGATTTAGGATAAAAAAAGAAGTTTTTATCTGTTTTTTTTTGTTATGCCTTTTGTTGTTAGTGTTTTTTGCATGAAATCCATTTCAGGATAAAGGCAGAGGTCAGAATTCTCAGAAATAGTTCAGTTAGGTTATCAGAATGAGACATGGGATCTGTACAATAGAGTCCTGTGCTGCTCTGGACCTGTGCTGGAGAGGGAAGTGATGGAGAAAAGGAAGACTCAATTAGAATATTATTGGGGGCAGGGGTTTTATTTATTTATTTATATTTTTTTGTATATGAGAAAGATTGGCCCTCAGCTAACACCTTTTGCTGCTCTTCCTCCTTTTGCTTGAGGAAGATTGTCGCTGAGCTAACATCTGCACCAATCTTCCTCTATTTTATGTAGGACACTGCCACAGCATAGCTTGACGAGTGGTGCTGGGTCTGCGCCCAGGATCTGAAACTGCAAACCCCAGGCTGGTGAAGTGGAGCACGTGAACTTAACCACTATACTACCAGGCCAGCCCCTGGGGTTTTGTTTTGAATGCTTTAAAAGGAGAATGTTCTTAGAGGTAAAGTGACCACAAATCGTTGCAAATTACTGGAGTAAATTTCCAGTCAATTGACAAAAAAGGAATATCTGACTGTATTAGTCTGCTACGGCTGCCATAACAAAATAGCATAGACTGGGCGGCTTAAATAACATAAATTTATTTTCTTACAGTTCTGAAGGCTGGAAGTCCGTGATCAAGGTACTGGCAGTTTTGGTTTCTTCTAAGGCCTCTTTCCTTGGCTAGGAGATGATCACCTTCTCTCAGTCATCATGTGGCCTTTTTCTCCGTGTGCATGCGTGGCTGGTGTCTCTTCCACTTCTTATAAGGACACCAGACCTCCTGGATTAGGGCTCCAGCCTTATGAGCTCATTTAACCGTAATTGGCTCTTTAAAGGCCCTGTGTCCAAATACAGTCATTTTGGGGATTAGGGCTTTGACATATGAATTTTGGGAAGACGTAATTTAATCCATAACACGGATAAACTGAATTTAAGATTATGATGGCAGAGGAATAAAGCTCATTTAAGGAACCATTTACATTATGTTTTCCTAGAGAATAATTTCTAAAAGGAAATTACCATATATTATTCATTTACATCCCTAACACCTAGCCAAGTGTCTGACACCTAGTAAGTATTTAGTTAATTCTGTTGAAACAGAATAAATGAATCATCGATCAATTTAGAACTCCTGTGGAAATACTTAATTTGTGTATAAAGCACGTATGTACTTTGGCCAGCACTGGTGGTTTAGTGGTTAAGGTTCAGTGCTCTCACTGCCAGGATCCAGGTTCGTTTCCTGCTCAGGGAACCACACCATTGGTCTATTGATTGTCGTACTGTGGTGGCTGCATGTTGCCGTGACGCTGAAAGCTATGCCACTGGTATTTCAAATACCAGCAGGGTCACCCATGGTGGACAGGTTTCAGTGGAGCTTCCAGAATAAGATAGACTAGGAAGAAAGACATGGCCACCCACTCCTGAAAAACTGGCCATGAAAACACTGAATAGCAGCAGAGATTGTCTGATCTAACACCAGGAGGTGAGAGGATGGCACAAAAAGACCAGGCAGAGTTCTGCTTTGCTGTACACAGGGTCACTAAGAGTCAGAATTGACTGGATGGCACTAACCACAAAAAATATACAGGCATAGCTTGGAGATATTGTGGGTTCAGTTCCAGACCACTGCAATAAAGTGAATATGGCAATAAAGTGAGTCACACGAATTTTCAGATTTCCCAGTGCATATAAAAGTTGTTTACACTATACTATAGTCTATTAAGTGTGCAATAGCATTATGTCTAAAAAGATGTACACATTTTAATTTAAAAATAATTTATTGCTAAAGAATGCTAACTATCATCTGAGCCTTCAGTGAGTCACAATCCTTTTGCTGGTGGAAGGTCTTGAGAAAAATGCAGTATCTGCAAAGCAGATACTGGAGACTTAGCTACAGCCATTTCAGAAATGCTGTTGTTTTTACCAAGATGAAAAGAAAGTAAACAACCCAGAACCAAAAGCAAAGCTGGAATGGTAATCTAATGACCTTAAATTTGTCTTTCAGAAAAACTCTAGGAGGTATGCCTGGATATCAGTATCGCCACACAGAAGTAAAACAGATAGATTGTAAATAAACGAGACTTGTGCTTTCCCAGGAAGGCAGTTGCGCCTGAGCTACCTTTGAATCATGTCTTGAATTTACTGCAAGTGAAATCTATTCCCCTGGGGGATCAAAATTCCTAGCAGAGGCCTACTGTATTCACTTCTTGAGTTTTAAAATAAAAACTTGAGTTCGTGAGGAAAAATAATGGAATATTCCATCGAATGGCATGGTCAAATTTTTTTCAATAGAAGATAACTTATTTTGTTTTCGGTTTCCTAGTTAAGCCACAGATTATATCTTGCCCTAAATTCTGGCCTAATAAAGAGGGACTCAAATTCTGCTTTTGGCTTTCACTAACTGACAGTCTCAGGATTTTGCACATAAAATGATTATTATTATTATTATTTTTTTAATTTCCAGATTGCAGAGTTTCATGGTTTTATTAACACAAATATAATGCGCACACGAGCTGTCGTCTATTCGTTTTCTTCGCTGCTCAGCCTGGCATTGGGATTGGTGATTCTGATAGCCAGCTGGGCTGCTCTTTCCATGATGGCTTTGTGGTTCTTGGAGGAGATGTTGTGAGCAGTCTCAGCACAGCATGATTTGTTGCACATCAGCAGCACTTCAAGCTCCTTGACATTGTGGACCAGGAACTTCTGGAAGCCACTGGGCAGCATGTGCTTTGTTTTCTTATTGCTCCCATAACCAATGTTGGGCATCAAGATCTGGCCCTTGAATCTTCTGTGCACCCTATTGTCAATGCCTCTGGGTTTCTGCCAGTTACGCTTAATTTTGACATATCGGTCTGACTGGTGCTGAATGAACTTCTTGGTCCTCTTTTTGATGATCTTGGGCTTCACAAGGGGTCTGAGGGCAGCCATGATGCCGAGTAGATGGCTCAAAATGATTATTTTTTAAAAAAAGGAAATTCTAAGGAATATCATTAGAAACATGGAAAACAGACATTGGAAATGGAAGTCTTATTAAAAAGGCCTCCATAATATGGTTGGACATGGAGGAAACAGCATTGGGCAGAGGGAGAAGTCAAACAGGTGCAGGTACAACATACCCTCAGCTAACTCCACAGGGGCTTCTGAACTATGTACTACTTGTAATCAGCTGATGTCTTGCAGTAAGTGAAATGGCCAGGCCTTTGCAACCCCTTTATGATCAGTCTTTGGAGGTAGGCCACCCCAAGAGGATCATGACCTTGGATTACAAGCTCTCTGCAGCTAAGGCAAACTCTGAAGGGACTGACCCATCCATGCGCTGGAGCAACTTCAAGTCTTTCCTTGAGGTGGGATCTGAGCAGTGGTATGTCTCCATGTTCACAACAGTCTAGCCCTTGGACTGATTGTCTCCACTTCCTCAAAGATGTTTGGGGAGGACTTAGTCCAGGATTCCAGAGGGCCTCTCTTTTTTTTTTTTTTTTCATTTTTTTTTTTTTTTATTAATGTTATGATGGATTACAAGCTTGTGAAATTTCAGTTGTACATTTTTGTTAGTCATGTTGTGGGTACACCACTTCCCCCTCCGTGCCCTCCCCCCACCCCCCCTTTTCCCTGGTAACCACCGATCAGATCTCCTTCTCAATATACTAATTTCCACCTATGAGTGGAGTCATATAGAGTTCGTCTTTCTCTGACTGACTTATTTCGCTTAACATAATGCCCTCGAGGTCCATCCACATTGTTGTGAATGGGCCAATTTCGTCTTTTTTTATGGCTGAGTAGTATTCCATTGTGTATATATACCACATCTTCTTTATCCAATCATCAGTTTCTGGGCATGTAGGCTGGTTCCACGTCTTGGCTATTGTAAATAATGCTGCGATGAACATAGGGGTGCAACGGACTCTTGAGATATCTGATATCAGGTTCTTAGGATAGATACCCAGTAATGGGATGGCTGGGTCATAGGGTATTTCTATTTTTAACTTTTTGAGAAATCTCCATACTGTTTTCCATAGTGGCTGTACCAGTTTGCATTCCCACCAACAGTGTATGAGGGTTCCTCTTTCTCCACAACCTCTCCAACATTTGTCGTTCTTGGTTTTGGATGTTTTTGCCAATCTAACGGGGGTAAGGTGATATCTTAGTGTAGTTTTGATTTGCATTTCCCTGATGATTAGCGATGATGAACATCTTTTCATGTGTCTATTGGCCATATTCATATCTTCTTTTGAGAAATGTCTGTTCATGTCCTCTGCCCATTTTTTGATCGGGTTGTTTGTTTTTTTGTTGTTAAGCAGTGTGAGTTCTTTGTATATTATGGAGATTAACCCTTTGTCGGATAAGTGGCTTGTAAATATTTTTTCCCAATTAGTGAGCTGTTTTTTTGTTTCAATTCTGTTTTCCCTTGCCTTGAAGAAGCTCTTTAGTCTGATGAAGTCCCATTTGTTTATTCTTTCTATTGTTTCCCTCAACTGAGGAGTTACAGTGTCCGAAAAGATTCTTTTGAAACTGATGTCAAAGAGTGTACTGCCTATATTCTCTTCCAAAAGACTTATTGTCTCAGGCCTAATCTTTAGGTCTTTGATCCATTTTGAGTTTATTTTGGTGTGTGGTGAAAAAGAATGGTCGATTTTCAATCTTTTGCATGTGGCTGTCCAGTTTTCCCAGCACCATTTGTTGAAGAGACTTTCTTTTCTCCATTGTAGGCCCTCTGCTCCTTTGTCGAAGATTAGCTGTCCATAGATGTGTGGTTTTATCTCTGGGCTTTCAATTCTGTTCCATTGATCTGTGCACCTGTTTTTGTACCAGTACCATGCTGTTTTGATCACTGTAGCTTTGTAGTATGTTTTGAAATCAGGGATTGTGATTCCGCCGGCTTTGTTTTTCTTGCTCAAGATTGCTTTAGCAATTCGTGGTCTTTTGTTCCCCCATATGAATTTTAGGATTGTTTGTTGAATTTCTGTGAAGAATGTTCTTGGGATTCTGATTGGGATAGCATTGAATCTGTATATTGCTTTGGGTAGTATGGACATTTTAACTATGTTTATTCTTCCAATCCATGTGCAAGGAATGTCTTTCCATCTCTTTATGTCATCGTCAATTTCTTTCAAGAAAGTCTTGTAGTTTTCATTGTATAGATCCTTCACTTCCTTGGTTAAGTTTATCCCAAGGTATTTTATTCTTTTCGTTGTGATTGTGAATGGGATAGAGTTCTTGAGTTCTTTTTCTGTTAGTTTATTGTTAGTGTATAGAAATGCTACTGATTTATGCATGTTAATTTTATACCCTGCTACTTTGCTGTAGTTGTTGATTATTTCTAATAGTTTTTCTGTGGATTCTTTGGGGTTTTCTATGTATAAGATCATGTCGTCTGCAAACAACGCGAGTTTTACTTCTTCGTTACCTATTTGGATTCCTTTTATTTTTTTTTCCTGCCGAATTGCTCTGGCCAGCACCTCCAGTACTATGTTGAATAGGAGTGGTGAAAGTGGGCACCCTTGTCTTGTTCCTGTCCTCAGAGGGATGGCTTTCAGCTTTTGTCCATTGAGTATGATGTTGGCTGTGGGTCTATCATATATGGCCTTTATTATGTTGAGGTACTTTCCTTCTATACCCATTTTACTGAGGGTTTTTATCATAAATGGGTGTTGGATCTTGTCGAATGCTTTCTCTGCATCTATTGAGATGATCATGTGGTTTTTGTTTTTCATTTTGTTGATGTAGTGTATCACGTTGATTGACTTGCGGGTGTTGAACCATCCCTGTGTCCCTGGTATAAATCCCACTTGATCATGGTGTATAATCTTTTTGATGTATTGCTGTAATCGGTTTGCCAAAATTTTGTTGAGGATTTTTGCATCTATGTTCATCAGTGATATCGGCCTGTAGTTCTCCTTCTTTGTGTTGTCCTTGTCAGGTTTGGGGATCAGAGTGATGTTGGCTTCATAGAATGTGTTAGGGAGTTCTCCATCTTTCTCAATTTTCTGGAACAGTTTGAGGAGAATAGGTATTAAGTCTTCTTTGAATGTTTGGTAGAATTCTCCAGAGAAGCCGTCTGGTCCTGGACTCTTGTTTTTGGGGAGGTTTTTGATTACCGTTTCTATTTCCTTACTTGTGATTGGTCTATTCAGATTCTCCATTTCTTCCTGATTCAGTTTGGGGAGATTGTAGGAGTCTAGGAATTTGTCCGTTTCTTCCAAGTTGTTCACAGAGGGCCTCTCTTTTTAAGGGAAGCACAGTAGAAGAAGGTTAGCAGTATGAACCATAGCCCCTGTTACTGTAGTTGCTCTCAGGACCCCATCTAATGGTCACCTTCTTCTTCCTTAGCTATCCATTATGGATTCCCCTCACCCTTAGATAGACTACCAAGGCAGGTCTTGTTGGTTTGCTTGGTGATATTATGATCTGGGCCATCCCCAAAGGCTCTGAACCCTTGGTTACCATTAACTTCTCACGTTGTAGCTGCTGGCCTTTTTCATTTATCATTACAATTGGGCAAGGGAGGAGCAATAGGCAGTCAAGTGGATCACCTGATGCCACACATATTCCTCTCTGGTCCTACTGTGTGACAGAAGCTCTACCACCTCCTGGTGATTACTGTCAATTATTCCTGCTGAGATTACTACTCCTGCTTTCATGGTGATCTCTGGACACAAAAAACCAGAGCGCCCAAGTGTCAACCATAGCTTATAGCTCAATAGACTTCTCATTGTTCTCCTTTGGCAGAAGTGTATACCTTTTGGGGACTAGGGCTTCTAGACCTAGTCTAGAAGTCCATGCAGAGCCTAGAGTTGCAGGGATGGGAGGTACAAAATCCCCAGTGGGTCATGAATAATGACAATTAGTGGAGCCCCTCCTGTTCTCCTGTCTCTACTCCTTTGTTCCCAGAGGTATATATTCTTCCTACATGGTACTGTATAAAGATTTTGATTCAATGTCTATACTGTATCCTGGAGGTTGAAGTGGGATCCTCACAGAATACTGTTTCTAAGCTGACTAACTGTACTTTCTAATGCTCTTCCTGGCTAATAGCTTCTGTTGGTGCATATGTAATACAATGACTGGGTCACATGGTCATGGACCCACTCCCACTGTTCCTCTGCTATAAAGAAGGTCCTCTGATCTGACTATTGCTGTGAGGGATCCCATACTGGAGAATTAAACACTTCATCCATGCTTGGATAGTTGTACTGGCAAGGTCTTGTGGGTAGGATTGGCAAAATCTCCCCCACAATTTATATCTGTTCCTGCTAGAGCAAGTCTTTGTTCTTTCAGGGTTGAAATGGGCTTGATGTAGTCAACATGTCATTAAATGGCTGGTTGGTCTCCTTGAGGAGTAGTTCCACTTAGGCTGAAAGCATTAGTCTCTCTTGCTGGCAGATTGGACATTCATTTGCAGCAACAGCTAAGAGAGACTTGGTAAGTGGAATCCTATGCAGTTGGACCCATGCTTAGCTTTCATTACTTCCACTGTGACCACTGAATTAATTGAAATTCATGTGCCCATCATGCCATGCCGATGTGGCCAATGCATAGACTGGCTAAATCTTACTTACTACTTGATAGTTGCCTGTGAGTGCCACTATGTGGTACAAAGATGTTCACTCTTTTTATCTATTCCCATAGGTCCCTCCCCACAACTGTTCATCAAACCTTCTTATCCACAATTTTCCAATCTTTCTCCTTTCGAGCCTCTGTATAAGTAAGGCATTCAGCCCTACCTGGAGCTCTGTATACATCAGAACCTCCATGGTAGAGGCCAAAGTGGATGGCAGACCTGAAGCTCTGCCCATGCGGAGGTTCGTTTTCTAAGTCCTCACTGTCTTTCAAGGCCTTTCCCAAGTGAGGCTGCTGCCATTTTCAGCTTGCATCCACATATCAATTAGACCCATCTATAAACCAAGGGTGGGCTTTTTATCTTCTGCCTGCTCATCATAATGGATCTCCCCGTGGCAATCGGTGTGAGCTGAGGGGAGGGCACTGACACAAGAGTGGTAGATGACATGTGGGTCTGGTTCACTTGCTCGTGCAGCTTGCTTTTGCTAACTTGTCCGGGTCATGCTTGATTTTGGATATACTACTTTCATCTCACAATGGATTGGTGCTGAACTCACCTGTCTTTATGCCTTAGTGAATCCAACAAAACCAGATAGAAAGTTCCAGATGCATGATATCCATTATCAGACACAATACGGGATCCAAGGTCCAGTATTATGCCAGGAATTGTTTTTCAAAGATATGTAATTCTTTGCTGCATTTGGCACAGCCTTGCTCCAGAACCCATATGCCTGCACTACAATTCTCCCACTGGAGAGTGCCATATGGCATAGTTTATCACTACTGATACTTCTAGTATCATAAGCTCTTCTGGGTCATATAGCTCAAGTGGCATGCTTGCTTTAATGGAAGACTGGACCTGCTGCAGAGCTCTTTCCTTCCCTGGGACTCACTGAAAGGTGGCAGCATTTCACGTCACTGAGGTGTGGAATATGCTACTTCTTAAACTCTAAGAGTTTTATCAGACATTGTGCCTCATTCATTGTGGTACGAGACGTGAAATGCAATTGTTTATCCTTTGATTTAGTGGGGACATCCTTGCAGTCTCTTAACATTGGACAGCTAATTACACTGATGTGTTAGGCTGCCTGCTGAATCTTTGTGGGGTTGGTTTATCTCCGACTCTCTGGAATGTATATGTCTTACAAAGTCTTCCAGCTTGCTAGCCCCTTCTTGCTCATTGGCCTAAAGTTATCAATGTAGTACATCAAATTGATATTCTGCTGTATGTCCAGGCAATCCAGGTCCCTTAGGACTATATTCTCGCAGACTGAAAGTAAGTTAGCAGAATCTTGAAAAAAAAGCAATAAATGCCTCATCTTGTCTATTCCATGTGAATGCAAGCTGCTTCTGATCTGTTTGATCTGATCTGAGTAGAAAATAGCATTTGCCCAATCAACATAGCAATACCTGAGGTCAGACTAATCTACCATAGAACAACACCACATCTGAGATAGCAGCTGCAATCGGGCTGCTGTTTAGCTGAGTCTGTGGTCGTCTGCAGTCACCCTGCAGGATTCATCTGGATTTTTTGCAGGCAGCAGACTGGGGACTTAACTGAAGACATGATAGGGATCACCACTCCTGCATCCTTTAGCTCCTTAAAGTCCTTAGGGTTGGCATGCAATTGCCTGGGGGACAGGGTGAGGAAGTGTTTCAGCAGTTTGCACTCAGCCTTCCTCACCAAAATATCCCTTCACCTTACAGGTCAGATACCCTATGTGAGGAGGCACAATTATACATTCATGGACATAGGAAATGACCACCAAGTAGGTATACAGATCCTATGGACCCATTGTAGGACAAACCTTCGCTCAGAATCCATCTATTTTCTGGCCCAACATGGCCTCATTACGCTGGAGAGTCAAGTGGGTTGGGGCATTGAGGATGAGATGCTCTGGTCTCTGGGTGTTCAGAACCTGTTTCCAATTGGTTCTATATTTCTTTTCAGATATAGATGACATTAGTTTAGTTTTATCATTTTCAACTATTTTGCCGTGGTCAGTTTGGTTAATCCTGGAGTGAGTTTTCATCTGAAAAATCTCTATATCTAGATTTTTAAATATGTATCTGCTGTGATTTAAGTATGAATCATCCATACTTTCATCTGTTAAATAGCAGCATGCAAAATTCATCCTCACCACTGCAATTTGGTTTCTTAGTAACTCTGCATTAGTGATGCAATTTGCTAGTGATGCCTGAGAAGTGTTATTTAGGTATCTTGGAACACACAATCAGGGTAAGTGTATTAACATTTCTATGTTATCTATAATTTTGTCTTGTTATTTTATAATATGAAATCAGGTACATAACACATATTTTCTCCTATAACATAAATGATTTGTGAGAGATATATATAGATAGATAGATATTGATGTAGATATATCTATCCTATACTGTAATCCTAGAGTATATCTATATAGGATAGATATAATCTTAGGATATGGATAGATATATCTGTATCTGTACTGTATCTATACTCTACGATTAAGCGGACTAACCATAGCAAGATAAATATATCTATGTGTGTATATGTGTGTGTATGTTAGTGGTGTGTATGTATAACTTACAAAAGATTTACCCTAAATTATTAAATTATGCCCATTCAAATCTCTTTTATCACAGAGTCACTATGTCCCTCAAACCTGGAAGTGGGAACAGATTAATTAGATGGCTACTGATTCTTTTGTCCTTTGTTCAAAACACATTTGACACAGATTTTGCATGAGAGAGTATGTATGTGTATTTCTGTGTATGTGTGTGCTTATGTTCCTGCACGTGTCTGCGTATTTGGCAGGCAAAAATGGATAGAAGGAAAACTGACAGAATTTGATAGGAATGCCTTCTACATTATGGAAACACTCATATTCACCTAGAGTAAAGATATTCGGACACTTTACTCACTCTTTACTAAAACCCAAATCTCAACAAAAGATCTTAAATAATAAAGTTCCTCAGCACTAACTGATCACGTAGGAATGTAAAAGGTAAGATCAGTTCAACTGATATGCTTCATCTTTCCTAGTCTGGTCATGTGAGGAACGGAAATGAGAACACATCCCAAAGCAGAAGCTGTGCAGTGTGCTGAGGTACAGCAATCAGCCGCCCATGAAACTGACAGAACAGAACAGCAGAAGGAATGTTTCAAAGGCAGCACAATAGAAAGCAAAGTGTCAGCTAACTGAGGCTTGGAAGTGACAGCCAGAAGCATCACAAACAGGATGGCAGCTCTCGGGGGGTGTCCGACTCACTGATTGACTCAGACAAAGGCACAGCATCGCAAAGAGTGGGTGTGTGATCCGCCTGCTCAGCGGCTGCTGCTGCCGGCCAATGGATTGTAAATAAGAGATTGTACTGTGCACATTAGCTTTTCAGAAAAATTCAAATATACATGAGATAATCCTATGGTTGGTAGCACAAACAATTCTAGGCTGGGAATATAGATTGATAGGTTCTATCTATGTCGCTGTCATCTTTCACTGACATTGGATCACTTTAGTTCTACGGGTCGGTTTCTTCTCTGGCAAAATGAAAGGAGTGATGCCAAGTGAAGGAAAGGTCCTGTCCAGTGCTAGCTTTCTCTGATTCTAATCTCTAAAGATAAAGGCAACATGTTGTGCATACAAAACACTAAATTTAAGTATTCAAAACCTTAGCTTGGTACTGGTGCCTGGACGATTTGAAAGGGAAAAGACAGGGAGACCAATTCCCAGGGCAGAGATCATCTGGTTTTAATGAACAGAACTTTCAAAGAGGTTCCAGAAAGAGGGATGCCAGTTCAAGATCCAGGGACATTTCATGTAATCCACCATAGCAAATGCAATGAGGTATCATCGCAACTGCAAAAGTCAGTGTGCGAATTTCTCTCTGTCTCTTTCGCTCTCTTGATCGTAATGTACTTCTCTCTGCCCATCTGTTCTATTTAAAAATTTTTAAGCTAGCAGCTTTTTTTTTTTTGCAAGATTATGTCTCTGATTGCCTATAAATTTGAATTGCATGTGGCTTGGCTTGCCCCAGTGCCAATTTTGGCCCCAGCTCCAAATAAACTTATGTCCCAAATCACCAGCCTTATTCAAGCTTTGTGTCTCATAGTTCACATTTTTGATATGGGAAATATCTGGTTGGTTAAACAAATAATATGCATGGATTTCCACTGTTTTATGTGTTCAACCTGGGTCTAATCATCTGTGCCCAGCAGGATAGCATCATATGGTCTTGATATGGCCACCATTCATTTAAAACAATGACAAGGTCAAAAGATTGTGTTTATGTGAGAATGAAATTATGGATATGCATGTCTCAGACTTGAGGTATAGTAATTAAAATGCCACAAATAAACACAAACTAGAAATCAGGAAGGAAAATGTTTGTCAGTTAAAGCAGTAGAACAGGTTTAATTATGCTCCAGTGGGTAACCATAATTGATTTGGTCAAAACACCAAAAACATGTGGTCAAAGCAACCATAACAATTCCATGTGACACAGTTCTGACTAACAAGGTAAACTGGGAAATCTGTTTGGAGGTTTCCACCAAAGGCTGTTCTTGATGATACACCCGTATGTGTGGGAGGGAATAATACTTTTTTGCCCTGAAATTTGTCATATGCATGTGACATCTAAAACTGTGGCTGCAGGGGTGGGCCTCCTGGTCTAGTGGTTAAGTTCAGCATGCTCTGCTTCAGCGGCCCGGATTCAGTTCCTAGGCACAGACCTACACCGCTAGGTGGCCATGCTGTGGCGGTGACCCACATACAAAATAGAAGATTGGCACAGATGTTAGCTCAGGGTGAATCTTCCTCACAAAAAAGAAAAAAAAAAGAAAAACAATATGCCTTGAATTAAAGTTATTTGCATTTAAAAAAATGAAACTGTGGCTTCAAAGAAACTGAGTTCCTGTATTAAGCACTGTAGAAATGCCTACTTCTCTTGTTCTTGTTTTATGAGATAATAAATTTCCTTATTTATAAAAATTTCAAGCAGAGCTTTCTGTAACTTTCAGCATAAAGCAAATGACAGATGGTTTACCAAGTTTCAGAGAATGAGAGTACTAAAAGAATTTAATGTTTCTTTTTTATCCCAAGGTCCTTAAAGGGAATTAAGCCCTTTTTCTACAATATTATGGAAAATATCTAGTTATTCTGATTCAGGATAAACTAAAGCTTACAAAAATAATTCCTTTCAGTGTTATAAGCAAACATTTTTGTCGCTTTTTTTTGGCAGTTTCCTGTCTAAATTTCAATTTACAAGACTTTTAGCCCTCTTTTGGTTGTTATTGCTTTATTTTACTTTTTCAGCTGAGATATAAATGACATATAACATTGTAATAATTTTAGATATACAACATAATGATTTGATATATATATAGAGAGAGAGAGAGAGAAATGATTGCCAAAGTTAGGTCAGCTAATGTCCATCAACACACATAATTATAGTTTTTTTCTTGTGCTATTGCTTTAATTGCACTCTTACTCTTCTTTAAATGCTATTCTATCTATGGCAGGATTTCAAAGTTGGAAGTCTTGCAAGATATTACTAGTTTGAACCATTAAAAGCTCTGGATATGGATTTGAATTGAAGATCCTAATAAAAGCATATTTCACATGTTAACATTATTGACATATTTTAAAATTGATACCTTAAAAATTTAGTATATATATATTTAAGAAATATATACATTTCTTTTTATATTAGTAGGGAATGCAACCTAATGAACTAAAATATTTGTTTTTAATAGCTACTGTACAAATATAAAGAAAAAAATTTCATAGGTTAAGAAAATATGAAAAGTTTTGATTTTATGAATTCATTCACTTAAGTAAGAGAGACAAAAAGAGTGGAAAAACATTATGTTCCAGACACTCTTCTAAGGTAACAGATTTGGCACAAATAAGACAGTTAAAGTCCTTGCCTTCATGTAGCTTACATGCTAAGAGACGAGACAGCATATAAGCATGTAATAAACAAGGAAGATTATTATTAATTGCAGTAAGTGCTATGAAAAAATTAAAATATATGATGAAAGGGAAGATCATTTTATTTTGGTGGTCAGAAAAAATGCTTTTTGTGGAGGTGAAATTTGATCCAAGTTTTGAAATAAAGAAATGAACTAGTCTTATAAAAAGGAGAAGAGAACAATCATCCAAAGGAGAGAATAGTTTGAGAATTCAAGAAACAAAAGCAGACCAGGTCCTGGGAGCAAGTCAGTTCCTGTAGCCTTGCTCCATGTCCACAATGTGTAACAGAGGCACTTTGAGATCCCTCATCCACTGATTCTTTTATTCATCTGTCTCTCTTATTCTCCCTACTCTCAATGAAGTTTATTATGCTAGGCACTATGCTTTGTATTTGATGGAAATTAAGACAGACATACTTATTTCTATTACAGCATTTATAGCCTAACATGGAATAGAGATAATTTAACATGAAAAAATTATCGAGTGATGGACACCACAATAGTACAAATACAAGGTAATATGACAGCATGCAAGAAGGATAGCTACTCCAGGAGAGGGCTGAGGGTGTCATGGAAGTTTTCTAGTTACAGAGAATTTAAATTTGAGACGTGGAGAATGAGTGTAGGATAACCAGGTGAAAAAGAAAGGACAACGTCCTAGAAAAAGAAGAGGATGAATATATATGAAAGCCCTAGAGCTAAGGGAGAGTTTGGAAGCAGCTATGTGGCTGAAATGTGGATGTGAAGTTAAGATTGCAGATGTTGGTAGTGACCTTTTCGTGGAAGTGGAAACATTCTTTGGAGGAACCAGAGAAGAATTAAAGAAATTTACTTGAAACCTATGTTCTTGGCTTATAGAGGATTGCAAGGAAGTTCTGTAGTGTGCTGGTAGATTTAGGCTCCTAAATGGTGAGGAAGGCAAGGCTGAGTCATGAGGGAATAGAAAAGGAGTGTTAAGCCTTGTTTTTGATAGAAAATACCTATTGCCTAGGTCCTTGAAAGAATTAAGATATTTTGTTCATATGTAACTAAAAATTTATAATGAATTTTAATGATAGAGAAATTGTCCAGAGAATAACTTAGTATAATTTCATATTTACTCACACCCAATGGAGTGATACAGATACCTGGGGATTCAGCCGCCAGATACAATGGATGGCAGCTCAAGCAGACACACATTTTGTTTCACCAAAAGGTAACAAACAAGTTAGTAAGATACCAACAATAGAGATACTCAGCAAAAAGTGGGGGGTGTATCCCAGCAGGGGTACAAACCATTGCGACAGGGAATTTGAGAACAGGCAATATGTGAAGCTCACTAATTTACTTTAAAAAACTGATTTTTTAATAAAACTTTTTTATAAAACTCATATGCCAGCAATTGTGGTAGGTTCTGGAAGAAAAGTCTAGAAGACGTTTTTCTTGTTTTTATTTCAAACGGATGACAAATTTTCAGCCAAAAGAACTAGAATATAGTTTCAACCATGAGTCTAGGAGTTCACAATGAGATTATTCTCCTCATGTGAATGTTTGAGAGTAAGCTTGGGATGACAGTCTAGAGGACCTGAGAGTAATGTCATCAGAGTGAACGTTGGTCAATGAAACGGCTGAAAATGGGAACTAGGAGCCTGTTCGAATTCAGGTGTAAATTTATAGTTTAGGGATACATCTGAGTCTTGGTGGAAGTGAGGGACTTTCTGGAACAAAGGACTTTAGTGATTCAATCAAGAAATTCTCAAGCAAAGCAGGACAAGCTAGTGACGCTAGAACTTGCTCCTAAACCTCCAAAATCTGCATTCTGAACTGCTTTATGTTCTTTAACTAAATACTGAATTTTCACCACAGCCTGGGATGGTTGAAGTTGCAAGTAAAATTAAGTTGATATTTATTTACTCCCGAAGTTGAAATTTTATCAAAAATCTCAGTGGTTCGAAGTACCACTGCCTCTCTGGATTAGCAAGTTGCAGAAACCTGTGCAAAGCAGCTCAGGCAAAACATAGGGGCAGCTCACAGAATTCAAGGAAGGATTGAACAAACATGTCTCGTCAGGTGGAAACTGGCAATTGTTCTAAATATCTATTCTCTTGCCTTCTTTTGGTAATGCAACAATTCCACTTTAAACTGCTCACATAGGAGTGTCCAGCTAGAGTCTATATTTCCCAGCCATTACTCCACCCTGACTCCCCACAGCTAGATGTGGATCTTTAGCTAAATTCTGTTATGGAGACAATATCGTATGTGCCAGATTTTACCACATACATAGTGACAATTTTGCAGATGAAGGAGCGAAGGACAGAAGGAATTTTTTGTGTGTATGACTTAGAAGAGCAGAATCTTCTTTCTACTCTTCATTGATTGTCTACAGCTAGACTATTGCATTAGAAAAACAGAAACCACTGTCTTGTTTGAGTCACTGGATTTTTGTTTATCTTTGTTGTAGCATTTTGATCAATATACTAACTGAAATACCATGCTAATACAGAAGATGGGAAAGTTCTAGAAACCTCCGGAATTGGAACCAGGGACTTCAATGAGTGTCTCCACATTGCAGGCAACGTGGCACTGGTAGCTTCAAGCTTGCATATCACAACTTTGCTTCTCTCATTTCGTTGTTTCTAAAATATCTGGTGAAGAGTTCTGACTAGCTCATCGTATGTTACATGCCCGTTTCCTATACCAATCACTGTGACCAGGAAGATGAGACTCTAGGATTGGTCCAGTTTAGATCAGACCATTACTTGCTTTGGCTAGGGTTATGTGAAAAAAAAAAAAAAAAAAAGATGTTCACATAGGGCTTTCACAGTGAAGAAGTTTCAGGAGGGTCAGATCCTTGTCAGAATACAAGGGTCGTGCACCAGTCACTTTGTTCAAACAAAACTGTTGGATTTCCAAAGATCCAAATATGGTCACTTTCCAGGGTGCACAGAATAAATATTGAACTGGCTGCTTTCACCCTATGGGATTAGCATCCTGGGACTACGAGGGAAATGTCATCGGTTTATTTTTATACAGAAACATACTAAAAATTATGTCCCTGGTCACTCCAAGATCACTAAAGCCGTATCTCTCAGCTAACTAATTCTATGATATATGGAGAAATTCTTGAGAACGATCTTATGGTTTATTTATTATCTGCGCATTTTTAATGGTTGTATATGATGAACTATTACTGTTTAGAAAAACTTGATGAAAACTCCCAATACAAATGATTTCCATGAAGGTAAAAATGGTAATCCAGAAGCTTCCACCAGGGTAGCTGAGAGAAAACCCAACTGAAAGTATCAGGGTTAATATCTAAAAGTTTTGTTGCCTACTAGTTATAATGG
Source organism: Equus asinus (assembly GCF_041296235.1). NCBI lineage: Eukaryota > Metazoa > Chordata > Mammalia > Perissodactyla > Equidae > Equus > Equus asinus. The sequence continues at coordinate 48,995,395 of NC_091792.1, read as the reverse complement.
GACAAACTCACTGTTCTGTTAAGGATCTTGTGTTCCCTATGGAGGAACCAGCCTTGGAGCTGAACTGTCCATTGAAATTCCCAACCTGTTCACATAATTAACCGAAACTGCTGTAGAGCCAGCGATCACTGGTCCTAAACTGTGCTGTAATCAAAACTTGTATTTACTTTACTTGACAAAGTATAAAGTATACATTTTAAAATGCACTGTATAACCTTGAAACTTGGTAAAATTATGCTACTCCTGCCTGGAATGGACCCCAAATCTATAACCAAAGAAATTGACTGTGTTGTAACACGCATGACTAACAAATGACCTAGATTTTTTGAGCCTCTTATCTCTATTTTGCCATGAAATAGCACCTAGAAATTATGCTGTATAACGTGTACATCATGTGTGTAATAGTTCGGAAGAATTATATTTGACACAAGGAAAAAAATACTCTCCAATTTCATGCTGAGAATATTAGTGAATGTGGATTCAAAAAGCCCCCATCAAAACTCATGCTGTGATACAACGTAAAGGGTAATAATGGAGAAACTAGTGTTAGCATCCATCCTAGTACTTAGAATATTAACTGGACGACACCATCCATCCCTATGAAAGAGTTTACAGATGCTGAGTCACAGATACTGGTACAGAGGCAACTTTCCAACCCAAACATATTGGAAAGGCTTTGGTAAACCACTTATCTACAGGGAAAAAGGATGGCCATTTGGGGCTATAAGATTTATTGTGAAGAGACATTCAGTTTATACTGATGATGTTGATGAGGTCATTCAGATAAGACCACTCTATGGGTCATCTTAGTTTGTCTGAAAGTGACAGGCAATCCTGAATAGCATTTACTTAAACACGACTGTAATTTGCTCTTTGCTCACCTATGTGAAGCCCAGGTAGGCTATTCCAAGTCCTATATATTTTGATGCACGTGTGAGTATTCAGTTTCTAAATTTCCACAAAACATGTTGAAATATTGATTGGAATGACCCGAATCTAAAGATAAATTTGGTGAAAATTAACATCTTTAAAATTATCGTGTTCCAATCCATGAACAAGAAATATCACCAGTTTTCTTGGTTTTTCTTTAATTTTTCTTACCATAGTTTATACACACACACACACACACACAGAGTTTTTGCATAGTGGTGTTTTTTATTACATATTACACAAATAGTACCATACCATACATATTATTCTCCAATTATTGAAACACTTACTAATACATCTTTAAGATTTTGTAGAATGAATATATACTTTTTAAATGCTTTCTTGCATTCTCTAGTATGAATTTACTATAATTTATTTGACCATTTTTTTATCGATGCACATTTAAGTTTCCAGTTTTCCACTCTCATAAACAAAGCTGCCATGAACATCATAGTCCATTTGGATGATGGATGCTTTGAAGCAGACTTGCTGGATTAAGAAGTATACATGCACTTTACAGTTTTAATCTTGTATATCTTTATTCTATTTTCTATATATTTCACTATTTTTACATGCAATTTTCTTCCTGTAGGATATTTGGAGTTGATTCCCACTTTTTTATAGTTTTGTCAAAATTGTGACTAGGATTTTCTTTCTTGTTATATTTACAATTTGATTATTCTAGTGGTTGGAAAGTTATTGGTTTTTGTGTCAATATTGTATTTGACTGTATTCTTGAACTGTCTTATTTGTTTAAATTACTTCAGAAATAAGTGAAATTTACTGAAAAAGCAAACTCTTTACCTTGTCTGCTGGATGTGAAATTTGTTTTATAACAGATATCATCAAATATCAGAATTATTGTATTTCATTGACTCTGTATTCTGCTCTGAGATCTCAGACATGGATGAAAAATTAAATATCTGTCACCGCTGAGCCTTACTCTGCCCACTCACTGGATTAAAAAGCAGCCCAAGGTTTTCTTTGGAGCCAGACACTGGGGTGAGGGGAATTAAGGTGGTATGTCCTTATCCCATGGTAGTTGCCATAATTTTTATTGCACTATAGCTTGGCTTCCTTTTTTTGATATGCATTTGCAAAACCAAACTGCTGAGAATAGCGCAAACAAAATGCATTTTTATATCTTAACAAATTGTCCTGCTTCACTTATTTGAAGGCCACTTATCATCTGACCTACTTTACTGAATCCACCGTACCTCGCGCTCATCTCCGGGAGGATCTTCATCTACTGTTTTACTCCTTTACCTTCTTCTGCACATGTTCCTTCCACATTCATCACTTTGTGGTCATATTTTCTTCATTGAGAATATTGTTCTTTTTTTGCCAAGTTTTCAAAAACTTTCGTCCTGTCTCAGACATTTCCATTCTTCTTAGTGCCTCAGGAAAGCTTGACCTCATAGGTTTTCAATTAACACTTCCTTAAATGAGTAGAAATCAGTTAATAGAACACTAGATAAATCAAGGGATCTGGCATTTGTAGCTCATTGCTCTCCTTCTGTTCACACAGTCAACACCAAATAACTTGTGGAATAGCTGTAGAATGCATCCATGGAAAGCAGTTCTGAGCAGGTTTTAGCTTTTTTGTTTTTTCATATATGATTAAATGTTGGGCACAAGAGAAGAGGATTGTTTAAATCCTTTGCAATCCAGTATAACCCTGCTATATTCAGTAACACAACAAGAGTTAATCGTAATCATAATATCCCATTGGAGGAGAGGTTAGGAGTTCAGAATTACAATAAGACATAAAAAAGTAGCGGTGAGATGAGGTTACCAATAAAATACACTTATTAATAATAAAGCTCCCTAAATAATCTAGAACAAAGAAATCTATTTGCTCAGTCTCCAAGGACTTTTGAAATAAAAGGCATTGGAAAATTTAACGTTGCTAATTCCAGTTCCTTTTTTACGTAACCAAGGGATAATTTCTTCTTCTTGATATTTAGGTCTGGAAATAACTATATGAATCTAGATAGTGCATTGATCTGGGTAAACCAGATGGCAGAAGAAGAGGTTATCTGAGCAGACTTTTCATAAAGGAATTAAATTTTAATTCTCTGCTTGGATTGTTACTGTAGGGTAGAAAATGTATTTTTTTTCCTGTATAATCTAGAGTTTGTGTTCATATACAGATCCAGAAAACATGAACAAACACACCTGCTCACCACATTCTAACCAGAGTCCTATTAGAGCAATGAGACATTTTCAAGCCAAATGAGATATTACTAGAATGAGAAGTGGTGTGAAAATTGAGTTCCTTTAGCTGGATTAGAGATCATTTAGACTGCGTGACAAATGAACTCTACTGGGAACACATAGTTTTCATGGAAAGATGTGAGAAATTAATTTCAACATACACTGTGAATTAATGTCAAACACAGGATTATTTTAAAGACAAAAAATTTAGATAACAGACTAAGGTGATGAGAGGCAGAGCAGAAAAACTTCCTAAATCAAGGAAAACATAAGGAAGCTAATTGGGTAAAAATTTATTTTCTTAAGGTCTTTTCTTTCCTACCCTTTTTAGTGTAGTCCATCAGTTTACCTTTATTTTTATTTTTTGGTCAATGGATAATTTTAAATATAATTACTGATTTGGGTGTAAGATATACTTAGTTACAATCACATAATGATGTAAAATTTTTGAAACACTAGCAATTTGAGCTGTGGGCTAATAATTAGTAACTTATTATTATGAACTACAGTAGTGATGAATTTCAGTAAGACACAAGAGGGACATTTCTAATTTCTTCATTAAATGAAACACAAAGTTAAACACACTCTACTCCACTTCTAGTGATGAGATTGAGAAAAACTTTCTTCTTAAGGAATTTTAAACTCTCATTTCTATGTCTGGCAGTTGAAAGTATTTTTCTGCCCTCAAAATACAGTGAAAGTAGTATTAAGAAAGCTCCTCAGATGAACATTTTTTTGACTAAACTACTTTTTAAAATTTAATATGTGACTGCAAAGTAATTATTTGAAGCATAGTACCTGGCATAGAGAAGGTATTATATACATTCTTTCAATTATATGTATACGTATATTTCATATCTATATCTCCACATATGTGTTTACATAAACAATAAAGGAAGCATCTTTGTGGTGAGAATGAGGTTGGGCAGTTATTTCAGTGTGCATGGTTTTTGTCACTGTAGAATTCTCAAAATAACTTCAGATCTCATGAAAATAGGTCTAGTGTCAGTTTGCTAAGAGTCTTCATTTCTAAGGACACATAGATCTAAAAATTGCCTTGGTTGTGTCAAATTCTCTCAACCTTTTGATCTTTCTGAATCATTATTCAGATATTAATTTATAATTTAAAAACTAATTAAGGAAGACCAGAATCCATTTTAAATTGCAGCAGCTTTCAAGGAAAACTTTCAAGGAAACACTTATACCCAAATATAGAAGGCAATAAAAACAATCAAAATGGCACAGTGTATAGTATGGGCCAGGCAGTACGCTCCTTCAGAGTAATCTCCAAAAGTCTGCACAGCTCTTTGAGGTAGGCATTCTTCTTATTTTAAAAGAGGAAACTGAATCTTAGGAAGACAAAATATCCACAGTCACTCATTGAGGATTCAGACCTAGGTCTGTTCAGCTCCAGGAACCGTACTCATCACTCTCATATTACCGCAGAAATGAAAGATGCAGTACTTGAAGAAAATCTTTTAAGGAAGAGTTTTCATCTGTAATGGCCAAAATAAACTTTTCTAATCCACAGCTTCCCTAAGTTTCAATTCTTCAACTTTTTGCATTCTTTGTTTGGTTTAGGGTATGATTTCAATCTCATTTCTTGTACATTAAACAAGAATATATAACATACTGAGAGGAAAGAGAAAGGAAAAAAATATATTTTTTTAATTGCTCCATGAATTGTCCCTCTTTTCTCTGGTTCTAATTCTGTCTCCATTATGGGTGAGGGATATAGCCTTTCTTGGTCTTGGTATCCACAATCACAATATGAGACAGTGGGAAATAAATAACTACATTTCTCTGACACTCTGCAATATTTTTTTCTAGCAATATCCTGTCCTTGAAAAATTGAATAGGAGATTAATACACAAACAAGGTATCTAAATAATGTAACTGTATATGAATATATATGTACTTATTTTCTGTTGCTTGACTGTAGAGAATTATGTAGCTGAGATTTGTAAAAAAAAATATGTTAATTGTAGTTCTTCTCTTAGATCCAAAGATAATTCCTGGGTATGTTCAAGGCTGTATAGAGAATTTCATGACCCTGAGTTCAGATAAATTAATGGTTGTACTTTAGTGGCCTGTAGCCACTTTAATCATTTACAGCTAATGATTAGGTCAAACTCATGGAATTTCCAGTCTTAGGTTTAACTCATCTCTGCCTCTTACCAGCTGTGTGACTTTAGGCAAGTTACCAAACCTCTCTAATCCACTTACTCATCTGTAGAACAGCATGACAATAGGTACCTCAGGAGTTATTTTAATAATTAAATGAGATAATATAAGCAGATCACTTGACACTGTCCTTAAAACATTATGAGTACTTACTACAAATTTGCTTATGCAATTACACCCAAGATCTCCTTAGCTTTCATTCATCTCTCCTCACTTGTTTGTATTATCATACAAGCATCCTGTAAACCATCCTACCCTTAAAAATAAGCTCCCTGCAGGGGTTGGCCCCGTGGCCGAGTGGTTAAGTTCACGTGCTCTGCTGCAGGTGGCCCAGTGTTTTGTTGGTTCAAATCCTGGGCGTGGACATGGCACTGCTCATCAAACCACGCTGAGGCAGCATCCCACATGCCACAACTAGAAGGATCCACAACGAAGAATATACAACTATGTACTGGGTGGGGGGCTTTGGGGAGAAAAAAGGAAAAAAATTAAAAAAAAAATCTTAAAAAAAAAAAATAAGCTCCCTGCAAACCCTATATCTATGTCTGCATCCCTTTCAACGCTTTGTTCTGCAATCTCTTATATAAGTTCATCATGAGCTTATTGTAAGTGCTTAAAACACTGTTTCCTCTTCTTTCCTCTCATTCTCTTTAACAGACATTTTAATCAGGCTTTCCTTCCCATTTCTCTTCTGAAACACGGGTGGCAAATTTACCAATGACTTCTATTTGGCAAAAATTATGATCAATTTTTAGCCCTCTTTTTATTTGACCTACAAGAAATATTTAACAAAATGTATTATTTTCTCCTACGGAAGTACTTCTTTACTTACTTTTTCTCCTATATCACTGGCAGCTCCTTTTCAGTCACCTCTCTGACTGTTGTATTTGGTCCTCAGATGCTTCTTCCTCATCTACCCTTGTGGTCTCATAACTTTAGTAGAATTAACATGTTGACTGCTTCCATATTGTTATTTCCTGACCTCTCTGTCTCTATCTGTCTGTATCTCTGTCTCTATCTGTCTCTCCGTCTATCACAGTCTCTCTATCTGTGTGTGTATATTCCTCTGTTTTCTCTCTCACAACATGTCTAGTTCATCAGCACATCTTATTATTTGTGCTTTCCATGTGAAATCAGAATTTGCCCACTTCTCACTACTTCAGATGGTACCACTTATGTTCAAGCCGTTGTTACCTCTCGCAAGACTCCTAAAACAACCCTCTGCTTGTTTTTCTGTTAATGGTCAAGGCGATGAAAGAATGAGCAATCACTGGCATCGATCACTACTACTTTTTTATGGTTTCTTTTTTTATTGAAACATATTTGACATATAACCTTGTGTAAATTTAAGGTGTATAACCTATTGATCTGATAGATTTGCGTATTGTAATATGATTACCATTGTAACAAAAGCATCTCCGTCACATCACCTAATTATCATTTCTCTTTTGTGGTTGGAATAATTGAGATCTAGACTCTAAGCAAGTTTGATGACTATAACACAATATTGTTGTGTATATTCATCATACTGTGTGTTAGGTCTCCAAGACCTATTTGTCTACTAGTTGTAATTGTAGCCTTAAATAACATCTCTTCCCCTGGTACCCACAATTTCACTCTCTGTTTTTAGGAGTTTGGCTTTTTGAGATTCCATATATAAGTGAGATCATGCAGTATTTGTCTTTCTCTGTCTGACTTATCTAACTTAGCATAATGTTCTCAAAGTCCCATCCATGTTGTCACAAATGGCAGAATTTCCTTCTGTCTCATGACTGAATATTACAGTGTGTGTGCTTATATATATATATCACATCATCTTTATCCATTCATATGTTGATGGACACTTAGGTTATTTCCATATCTTGGCTCTTGTAAACGATGCAAATATCTCTTTGGTAATTTGCTTTCATTTCCTATAGTTTCTAATTTCAGCTCAGGGGCAAGAATCTTGCTCATATAGGATGCTCCTGAATACCCCTTAAATTGAATCTACAGTAGAGGAGAGCAACTAAAATTTTGGGTGAACAACGTTCAACAGTATTTTCTTTTTTCTTTCAAGGTACTGTGTACAGGACCAAACACAGCAGGTCTAGCAGGAGAGGCTGTTTACTATACCCAGTATTCAGTGTTGGAAAGAGGTGCCAGACCATCCCTTTGAAAGACCTGTTTACATATTGAAAAACTTTAACGTCACAAAAGAATTTTTTTATTGAGTTAACATTGATTTATGACATTGTATAAATTTCAGGTGTACATCATTGTAGTTCGATGTCTGTAGAGATTGTATAGTGTTCCCCATCAAAAGTTTAGTTTCCATCCATCACCAAAGAAATATGCCACTTTGGCCCTTTTGCCCTCCCCTCAACCCTCTGACCCCTGGTAACCACCAATCTGTTCTCTGGGTCTATATGTTTATTTGTTTGTTTATCTTCAACATATGAGTGAAATAATATGGTGTTTGTCTTTCTCTGTCTGACTTATTTTGCTTAGCATAATACCCTCAAGGTCCATCCATGTTTTCCATAGTGGCTGCACCAATTTACATTCCTACTAACAGTCTATGAGGGTTTCCTTTTCTCTGTATCCTTGTCAACACTTGTTATTTCTTGTCTTCCTGCTAATAGCCATTCTAATGGATTTGAGGTGATATCTCATTGAAATTTTGATTTGCTTATTTCTAATAATTAGTGATATTGAATATCTTCATGTGCCTGTTGGCCATCTGTATATCTTCTTTGGAAAAAAATCTATTCAGGTCCTCTGCCATTTTTGAACAGGTTGATTTTTTTTGTTGTATGAATTCTTTATGTATTTTAGATATTAACCCCTTATCAGATACACGATTTGAAAATATCTTCTCCCAGTTGATAGGTTGTCTTTTCATTTTTTTGATGGTTTCCTTCGCTGTACAGAAGCTTTTTAGTTTGATGTAGTCCCAGTAGTTTATTTTTCCTTTTGTTTCCTTTGCCTAAGGAGACATATTCAAAAAGATACTACTAAAATCGATGTCAAAGAGCATGCTTCCTATGTATTTGTCTATTAGCTGCCCATAAATGCTTGTATTTGTTTCTGGGCTCTCAATTCTGTTCCATTGATCTCTGTGTCTGTTTTTCTCCATTACTTCTCTTATACAATAAACGTCTAATCCTAAAGATGGATACAGTTGCCACTCTATTGTGGAAACCCATCCTCTGCACCTCTAGCGTAGTTATTTTTTCTTAATTGGAAATGCCATTCATTTATTCATTTAATCAAGAAACCTTTGGGGCTGGCCTGGTGGCGCGGTGGTTAAGTTTGTACACTCGGCTTCGGTGGCCTAGGGTTTGACGGTTTGGATCCAGGGTGTGGTCCTATGCACTGCTTGGCAAGCCTTGCTGTGGCAGGCATCCCACATATACAGTAGAGGAAGATGGGCATGGATGTTAGCTCAGGGCCAGTCTTCCTCAGCAAAAAAAGAGGAGGATTGGCGACGGACGTTAGCTCAGGGCTAATCTTCCTCAAAAAAAAAAAAAAAAAGAAAGGAAGAGAAAAAGAAACCTTTGTCAAGTGTTTACTATTCAGTAGGATCTGTGCTAAGGAATGAAAGGATGAATAATTCACATTCACTATGCTCTGGGAGATTTTTCTCTAGCAGATGGTATGGAATGGCTAAAGCATCCACAAAACATGAGATAAGAGTGCTTCTGATTTTCTTGAGGGTGAATGAGTGTGGCTACAGGCAGAAGCTACTATATATGCTCCATCCATGATCACGGATTATGACCTCTAGAGTTTACTAACTCCTGCTTTAAGTAGTCAACAAAGTGACTCATGTGAGAAATATTTAAATAGTCAGAAGCAGCGCAAACATTGTCAGTTTACGTACAAGAGCATACTGTTGGATACTTGCCCATTTAGTGACTGGGCCACTTGCTGCAAGCAGAACACAGTTCCTGGGCTATGGAACAGAGCCTTGACCCAAAAACAGACCACGTGTACAGGGACTTGGTCATCAGCAGACAATGTTGGCACTCAGCTGGGGACGGACTGCTAGTTAAGCATCTTACCCCTAAGGCAAATTGATATCAACAGGAAGTAATGCTGTTGGAGGCAGCAATTTCAAACTCTGCAGGCAATGCTATATTTCCTTTTAAGTGTTATTTATTTTCTGGAACATAATTCAGGGGAAATTATTGTGCCATTTTAGATACCACAACTTTGGTCTTCTCTATAAGCATTTCACTTTTTTATTATATGAAATCCTTTCATTTTGTTAGTCTGTTCTTTGAGATATTCTGATGTGTTATTTGTTGGTGGTGGTTTCTGCTGTGCTCTCGTAATTAGGATCATAAACAGCAGGTGCGGGAGAGCTTGGCGAACTGTCAAATTGGGTATCTTGAGAAAATGGCAATTATTTCATTGAATACAAGTAATTCAGCACTCTAATGGCACAGTTCTAATTGGTCTCTGCACCCTGGACATGATTCACTTTATTCCCATTCCTGAAATATTATGTACTTAGGTGTGTTCAAAACAAATTTTATGTTGGAAAACTAATGACAGCTTAAGGTGTTCAGTCTAAAAGTTAATAGCATGTTCTGTTATGTGGCAATTCAGTTATTTTAATTTCTGAGGACAGTATAGTGGACACCCAATGTTTTCTACTCACACTCCTCCCCTTTAGATCTTGGATATATTACTGCTGACACTTCAATCCCACGATTCTGGTAAAGGCCACTGTAGCTACAGTGAGTGGTCTAGGATGCAGAACCTGGCCCAAGTTGTCTTCATTATGATACTTCACCTCCCTGGCTGCTGTTATTTGTCCAGAGATGGACAATTGATCCAATTTGTGTCAATAGGAACACTTCCTGGGCATTTTTAGAATTAACATTAGAAAAAAAGCATTTCATTTATTTTTTAGAAGTAAAGATGAACAATATTAATTAGATCTTTGGTGCTCTTGTTTCTAAGCTGCCATAAGAAACCATATTGATTGAATAAAGTGGATGCATGCAGAGAGCCAAGGTCAAGAAGCAGAGGAAGGGGATCCTGGAAATATTCAAGTCCTTTCATCCAGTCGCCTTGGGGTCCAAGTATACCAGTGCCCTTGACAAAGATTTGTTATGTGTGTCAATAAATCCTTTGTGTGAAACTGAGTTAGTTCACATTGATTTCTGTAATAGCAATTAAAATATGTTTGATAAATATGTCAGACATTTTTTTCTCATACTTGCATTCTTCCTCATTTATTCCTACCCCATGTCCCACACAGTAACTCACATAATACTAGCTCATATTTGAAATTAACTACCATGGTAAATGTCTATGAACTCTTGTGAAAGGATGTTTTAATTGCTCCTCACTAAAGGGTGATGATCCCATTTTAAATGATAACTTTAATGCCCCTTCCTTGCATTCTTGTTACCTCTCTTATAGCAATTATACTTTTGTACTTTATATTATAGACATTTTTGGACATATTTTATTTTTATCGCTTGATCAAAGACACTTTTTAAAAAATTGTATTTTTTTGCTGTTTTATTGTAGAAGGGCCAAAGTGCCTTCTTGCTCCAGTGGGTGTCCATCATAGCGATTTTTTTTTTCTGAGGAAGATTCTCCCTGAGTGAACATCTGCTGCCCACTTCCTGTTATTTTGCTTAAGGAAGACCAGCACTGAGTTAACAGCTGTGCCAATCGTCCTCTATTTTGTATGCAGGACACCACCACAGCATGGCTGATGAGTAGTGGAGGTCTGTGCCTAGGATCCGAACCCATGAACCTGGGCCACCAAAGCAGAGTGTGCTGAATTTAACCACTATGCCACAGGGCCGCCCCAGATCATAGACCCTTTAGGGCAGAATTCATGTTATAATTCCTACATATTAAGAAATCAGTTCTGGTATATAACAGATGCTCAGTAAATGAAGAAATATTATCATACTCACATAATAAATTTAGCAAGTAAGGCATATTCAAATTTAATGAGATGGTTTAAGTGGGGGACAACAGGTTGAGAAGACCCACTTGGAATTACGCCTGCCACAGAGAAGGGTTCAATAAACATTGGTTAATGAAATGAATTGTGTCATGAGTGTGTCTGAGGGAAGAGGAGGCATTGGGCTATGTCAACACAAAAGAGTAACAGGAACAAAAATGTAAATGACAGTGAGATAAAATTTTTCTCTATTTTATTCCTTGCTCTCTCTTTAGCATTACTTATTAATTAAGTACACTAGGATTTATGCTTCTATGTGAGTTCTCACTTTTAAAGTAATCACCTAGGGTAACTATCGATGCACAAAATATTTTGGAAATATTTTTGGAATTAATACCTTCAGAATTTATAGGATTTTTTTTTTTTTAAAAAGAGCCTTAATCTTCATCTTTTGAGAGTAGAACTGATTTTTTTTGGAAAATATAAAAAGTTGTTATTAGCTAAAGGCTGGTAAAACTTTCAGGCTAGGCAATACCAATTTGGAGTAAAAAATAAAGTATGGCTAAGTTAGTTTTCCGTATATGGCTTGACAATTGTTTGAAAGAAGTATAAATGGGATTTCAAAAGTGTTGTGATTAATGGCTGTCACTGTAATAAATGCTTACAATTTGTATACTTTGGATATTTATTGGATTCTTACATTGTGGTTTATTTATTTAGATATTTACCTCACCTACTTTCAAGTAGCATTTGAAACACTGAAGTTAAGCTACACTAATTTTTAAAATTCAGAAACATCAGAGCAAAATAATTATGTACTGCTGACATTTTACTTTAATTTTCTTCTCTTGTGTTCTAATAAAAGGATCTCCTGTCATAAGAATATATTCTACAATGAGTAGAATTAGAAAGTCTTCTAAAATGTCTCCTCTGATGACAATTTTTTCCCTCATTGAGATAGTCCCAGTTTGCTGATTCAGTCAAGCCAAAATTGTTTTACTTTTTAATACCATGCAAGTGTCCTCTCAGAAATGCTTTCAGAACTCCCTGAGGGAGGCCCATAATTTCCTAGGGCCATTTATGATGCAAAGGGATCTGAAAGCAGCTGGCTTGTTTTCTCAGGCTATGATAGGATTAATGATATTTCCTGATTTTATTCTAAATGTCAAAAACACTGCTGCTGTGTCTGGAAAATATCTGCCTTTTTAATTTTTTTTTACTTCTTTGTCTTTCTGCACAAATAATAAAGAGCTAACCTGCTTCAAGTGTGAACAAGTATATACAGAACATAAAATGACTTTGCATTTCTTCTAGAAAATCACACAGAGAATCTGAACTAATTTTATGCTGTAAATAAAGTCATAGATAATATCTGTAACTTAAATACATTTAATTTAAACCTAGAAGCTTAGTTATCATCTTGTACCCTCCATCAGTTGCAACCAGGGATATTAGTGTGTCTCTTCACACCTCTGAGAATGGAGTGTAGACATATTTTAGTTCCTAGAAATAGGGAGTTGGAAGGGATTTCTAGAAAGCTTTAGGCAGACTATTTTGGTTACAAGAAACAGAATATATGCACAATTTACTTCTAAAAGGGTAGTCTTTAAAAGATAGACTTGAAACGGGCTGGCCCTGTGGCCAAGTGGTTAAAGTTTGTGTGCTCTGCTTCTGTGGCCCAGGGTTTCACTGGTTCAAATCCTGGGCGCGGACATGGCACCGCTCATCAAGCCATGCTGAGGCAGCATCCCACGTGCCACAACTAGAAGGACCCACAACTAAAAATACACAACTATGTTCCCAGGGGCTTTGGGGAGAAAAAGGAAAAGCAAAATCTTTAAAAAAAAAGAAAAAAGACTTGAAAGATGTCTGTCCTGGTGAACGTTCTTATTCTCTTCCATACGCCACATTGCTATTCTCTAAAAGCTGTTCCAACCCCCTCTGTCCCCTTCTCCATTTTTTTCTCTACCTACTGGCTTCATAAGATTGTTTACAGGGTTTGCTCTTATAACCTTGATTTGGAACTTAACTTTCCAGCTCCAGCTTTCTCTTTTAACCAACTTTCTTTCTTTCTTTTTTTTGCAGGGATGTTAGCCCTAAGCTAAAATCTTTTGCCAATCTTTCTCTTTTTGTGTTTCCTCCCCAAAGCCTCAGTTCATTGTTGTATATATCTACTTGTAAGTCCTTTCAGTTCTTCTATGTGAGCTGCTGCCACAACATGGCGACTGACAGACAGCTGGTGTGGTTCCATGACTAGGAATCGAACCTGGGCCACTGAAGCGGTGAGAGTGCTAAACTTTAACCACTAGACCATCAGGGCTGGCTCTCCATTAACCAAATTTATTGTCTTGGAATCTCTTAGCTCACATTCCAAGCGAGAGAACCTGACTCAGTCCACATTTTTCAGCCAGGCTGTAGATCACAGTTAACCATGACTGACGGCAGTAGGCACGGGTGAGTCCCATGTGGGAAAACATATCTGCCTATTGTCTGTCTCCACAGTGGGGGTTGTGTGCTGGGCAGCTTCTCTTAAAAAGGATAATAGAAGGGATAATAAGAATAATAGCTGCCTTCTAAGGTAATATAGGTAATGTAAACAAATGAAATACAAGGTGCTAGTGATTTTTCAGCTATCAAGTCATACGGAATGCTGCCATTCAAAAATTGTGGTTGCCTAATGGTTAGGGGTACACAATATTTTTAACTGTAATAAACCTGAATTATTTATTAAGAAATGCTGAAAAAATTGAAATAGATAGTGAGATGAATGGCAATGGGTCTAAAAGCAAATTTGGAAATAAAACAAAGTAGTGTCTAATGAATAAGCAGGAAACTAATCAAATAGGTATCTGTTGTTTTAGTAAGAAATCTGTAACTTTACATCTCAATAGGCAGAGAAATATAAAAAAATCATTTTAATGTCAAATATGTTTTTAAAAGAAAACAAAATAAATTCATTTGGGCCCCGTGGCCAAGTGGTTAAGTTTGCATGCTCCACTTCAGCAGCCCAGGGTTTCACCAGTTCAGATCCTGGGCGTGGACCTAGCACTGCTCATCAAGCCATGCTGCAGTGGCATCCCGCACAGCAGAATTAGAAGAAGCTACAACTAGAATATACAATTACGTACTGGGGGCTTTGGGAAAAAGAAAAAAAAAAGAGGAAAATTGGCTAAAGATGTTCACTCAAGACTAATCTTTAAAATAAATAAATAGATAAATAAGTAAATAAATAAATAAATTCAATAGATGTTTATAGCCTTAAAATTTAGCCTTACTGTTTAAGCAAGAAGCCCTTAAGCCAAACTTTAGAGTCATATTTGATTTATCTCTCTTCTTATATCCGAGGAGTCAGTAATTTATCTGAATTCTATTTTCCCAGTAGCTATGAAATCCTTCCTTCGTTCCTTCCTTCTTTCATTCCCTCCTTCTTCCTTCCCTTCCTCCCATCTGTCTTCCTTCCCTTCTTTCTTTCTGTCTTTCTTGCTCATCACTACCATCCTAACTCAGGCACCTATTAAAGCATTAGTCTCCTAATGGTCTCCTTGCCTCAAGTTTTTCCTTCTTAAGGTTAATTCTCAACACTGCCTTCAGAAGAATGTTTCCAAGACACACATACCACCACACTGATTTTACTTTTAAAAGCATTTTATGGCCTTTAGATTTTCTATAGACTCAAATCATAACTCCAAGCATATTTTTAATGCTTATTCAGAATCTGGACTTGACCAACATGGCCAGCCTCATGTTTTCCTACTTCCATGTCAGTTATGTTACACATCACACTTCCCTTGACCCATACGACACAATTTCAAGACTCCATGCATTTGTTCCTGTTATTCCTCCTGTCCTTTGTATATTTCAACTGGACAAAATCTCAATTGATCTTCAAAGTCCAGGTCAAATTTACCTTTCTTTATTCAATCTTCTAAAAAGCTTTCCATGCCTTCCCCCTGATCATAATTATTTCTCTTCCTCTATTCCCATTGTCCTTATGCTTCCACTAACGCAATTTCCATATTCAGGCTGCTAGATGGCTAGATATAGGCATTTAGGTCCAGTTTTAAAATACATACAAGTAGCATCCCTGTGTATAGCCCCCATCCTGCATGTAGGAGATATTCAATAAAATATTGGTTAAATGTCTTAACTTGATCCAAACTTCAGTCAAAATGATCAACTTAGTAGCCAATATCTAAGTCAAACAAACTTTGAGTTATTTATTTTAAAAAAGGAAATAAGTGTTAAGCTTGCAGGAAAAGAATAATTATTGTCCTAAAAAGAAAGACTTCAAGGTATGTTAGAGAATTATGAGTTTTTATTAGGCTTTCAGGTCATGGAATATTCCAGTAGAATCTACTGAAACTTTGAATGGTGTTCTATAGCTTACTTCATATACATTTTCTTTTTTGTGTCTTCATAGACATTAAGAACATCAAAAAATACATTAAGCATTTAGACTTATGTATGCTATACAAAAACGAAGTGCCTACAGATAGAACTAACAAAGTTACTAAAGTAAAGAACATTTATGCAATCCCAAATGAGTTTAGTCTTTAGAGACAAGATGGTAATTTAACTAAACCTTTTCAAAAGTAAGCCAGAACTATTACTGTAATCATTTTTCAAAGTTGGATAACTGAATGATAATCAATGTGTTGAAATTATTTTTAACTACACATTTGTATACATTATGCACATTTATAAAGTTGGGCAACTTTATCATGATTGATGTGCTGAGATAATTTTTAACTGCATATTTTGTACCGTATCCTAGGTCTCTTAATATGATTGCATTTAAATTTAAATGGCATTAATACATTAAATTAGATTCATAAGCCAAGTTATCAAAATTTAAACGAGATGTTTTAAAACTTCAGGAGGGTTGTACTGAGATCTTACTGGAACATTTTCTCAAAATGCGTTACTCAATTCGTATGTATCAGAATCACCTTAGACAACTGGTGACATGGAGACTCCTGGGCCTCCATCTTACTATACACACTCTTAGGTTCTGTTACAGGTGGGACTCCTATGGAACTGTGATTTTAGCAAGATCCATGTGGACTTTTTGTACATTAAAGTTTAAGAATCACTGATTTTGACATGAAACACGTCTTGAACTGACTGTCAACACTCTTGAAAAACCCAAAGCATTTTAAGAAAATTCTTAGTGTAGCCCTGCACTCATGGATAGCCGTTTTTTGGTGAAAACTACTTTAATTAATAGTCACTATTCAGGTAAATATTTGGATATCTTTGCTTCTGCACTAAGGAAAATATTTACTTCCAAAATAACAAAGCAACTAAACAAGCTAATCCTACTAAGACAATCAGGATTCCCTGAGTATGATTGATTTCAAGGCTCCATACGGATTCAGTACCATCATCACCTGACCTTTTATTTTTGAGGCAGTTGGAGAGAATGTAGCTGGCTGACATTTAAAATAGATTAAAGTATTATAACTCCTCTTCCATCCTATGTCTGAGTGAAAAATACACATGGACACACCCACATCCACAAGCCCATACAAAACTTACACATATTTCTTTCAGTTAGCTTAGGGTGTATCAGTCTTTATATAGGTTTTAATTTTGCCCAATAAGATATCTCACATAAATTATTACATTTGCCAATTTATAGGCAGATGTAATTTTATTTTCCATGATCTTTCAAAATTTTCTATGTTGGATCATCTTAAAAAAAAGCCATCTTCACTTTCTTGAGAGAAATAGTAAGTTTTCTCAAAATTAATTTTGATATTTGCCTTTTTTAATATTGTTGATTCTTATGCTTCCCCCAAAATATTTATTATAATGCTTTTAGAGACTTACAAGTTAAAAAAAAAAGCACAGTATTTCAAAGGTCAGCATTTCAGAGTCTCCTTAGTATTAGTTTCTTTTTTACTAATATAGCTTGAGTCTTTTGCTATGGACTACCTGATTTTATACTATTTCACCATATTGAGATTGTATCTCATTCAGTATAATTTCTTTCTCTCTTAAATTTTGTATGTGATAAAATATTCAAGTAAATCAATTCTACCTGGAAGTTATAATATTTTTCCACTTATGTTGCCTTTTGTCTGACTGATCGACTGCTGTCATTCTCAAGTTTTTCGGTCTCAGGACCACTTTACACCAATAAAAATTATTGAGGACCTCAAAGAGTTTTTCTCTGTGATCATTATATCTATCTGTAGTCATCATATTATAAATTAAAACTGGAAAACATGATCTGCTTTAAAATATCAACAAGCCCATGACAGGTTATCATAGACAATTTTTTACAAAAAAATAACTATAATTTCCAGACAAAAATTTACTGAGAAAAGTGGCATTGTTTCACATTTTTACAACTCTCTTTAATGTTTGGCTTAATAGAAAACAGCTGGTTTCTCACATCTGCTTTGCATTCAAACTGTTGTGATATCACATAGCATACAGCCTCTGCCAAACTCCGCTGCACTTTTGTAGAAGGTATGAAAGTGAAAATGGCAAATAACATCTTAATGTTATTATAGGCATATCTTGTTTTATTGCCCTCTCTTTATTGTGCTTCACAGACACCACGTTTTTTCCAAGACCCTCCACCAGCAAAAAGATTACAACTTACTGAAGGCTCAGATGATGGTTAGCATTTTTAGCAATAAAGATTTTTTTTAAAGCTTGACCCTGAGCTAACATCTGTTGCCAATCTTCCTCTTCTTTTCTTCTCTGTAAAGCCCCCCAGTACCTAGTTGTATATTCTAGTCGTATGTCCTTCTAGTTCTGCCATGTGGGACGCTGCCTTAGCATGGCCTGATCAGTGGTGCTGGGACTGCACCCAGAATCTGAACCAGTGAAACCCTGGGCTGCCGAAGTGGAGCTTGCGAACTTAACTGATGTGGGGTCGGTGAGCCGAGGAGTCGAAAGAAAGATTTCTTAGACTCTCAAGATCTGGCAGTAGTGCTCTTTTATTTAGAGAATAGTGTGGAATAGCATGGGGACAGGACCCATGGGCAGTCAGAGCTTCTGCTGCCTCCGCTTCTGCTGCCCCCGCTGGCATGGGGACAGGGTCCATGGGCAGGCAGAGCAACTGCTGCTGCCCCCACTGGCATGGGGACAGGACCCATGGGTAGGCAGAGCTGGTGCGTGGGGACAGGACCCATGGGCGGTCAGAGCTCCTGCTGCTGCCCCGAGTTGAGGGCTAGGGCTAATTTTATAAGGCATGGGTAAGTGACTTATTTTTACTGGAAAAAAGAAAAGATGATGTAAAAAGTCATTGAATGATTTCAGTGCAGATGGGGTCTGGTTATTGTGCGGTCATATAACTTTAGATAGGAATCTGGCCATATAGATCGGCATGCAGGTGAGGATGCCCGGGCTTCTCTCCCTGGGGCAGTCCTAATTCATACCATAAAAAAAAGTCCACTGGGTCATATAGTTTGGCATGTAGGCCAGGTCACCTTGGGCTTCTCTAGCTGGGGCAGCCTTAATCCACATCATTAACTACTTGGCAACAGGGCCGGCCCCAAGTTTTTTTAGTTAAGGTGTGTTCATTGTTTTGTTGACATATGCTATTGCACACTTAATAGACTACAGTATAGTGTAAATGCAACTTTTATATGCACTGGGAAACCAAAAAATTCATGTGACATGCTCTATTGTGGTATTTGCTTTATTGTGGTGATCTGGAACCAAACCAGCAATATTTTCAAGTTACACCTGTACAAAAATTGTTTGACTTTATATGTCCCCAAAGAGACCTTGGGGACTCCTGGGACAGTAGTTTGAGGCCTGCTATTCTAGAGAGGCAGACATTGGGCTTAGCATCTTTTATTTACCTAGAATGTTAAGGTCTAGGTAAAAGTCATCCCCAACTTTTCTGTACTCTCCATGCATTTCACTGGCACCATAAAATGTAACTCTTTCTATAAAGCATATCTCTTGAGTCCCGTCAGATGTTTAGTTACTAAAATTCCCAAAGGACCTCATAATTAGGACAATCTGCAGTGGGCTATTGCTCTGCCAATATGCTTTTAGGAAAATACTTTAAATGTGAAGGCCTCCATGTTTTGTGTGATTGTAAAACGAAGTGTTTGGATTAAATGTTCTTAATTTTCCTCTAAAAGATCAAAGTTTTGATTCTAGAAGAGGTAACTGCCACAAAAGCAAATGCTACTGATAATGAACCTCTTAATCTAAAATTTCTGTGCCCAAGGCACAGTAAGCCAAACACTGAGACATGAGTGCTTGGAGATGGAGAAAGATTTATTCGAATGGGCCAAAACGAGTATGTGGGTGCCTGGGTTCGCTCAAAGCAACCTCCCCAAGAACAGAAAGCAGAGGGATTTTATGGAACTAAGGGGCTCTGCAGGAGGAGCTTCGGGGAAACAAAGGGGTCACTCCTGAGAAGCCCCTGGGCAATCTGACTTCTAGGCTTCAAGGGCTGCTGAGAGCCGGCCATCGGGTGATCACAACCTCCCTGGAGGCATTCTCTTTCTTCGGCAAAACAAGCTCACAAATCCTCTAGACCCCTGAGTCACCTCTCAAGTTAAACACGAGGAACAGCAAATTAGTTTAATACCTACAGTGACTCTCAGGTACCCAGCTTCACTACCATAAAGAACATTGATAGAACTGTTAAATCTTAAATCAGAAAAATTAGTTACACTATACTTGGTGTGGTAGTCCAGTTCTCTTTTTTCATATTTTATATTTTATTGAATTGTAAAAGCCATAATTTCAAATAACCATGGACAAAGAAGAATTTGTATGGAGGGCAATCATGAGAGTAAAACTCCTAGAAATGGTTCTTTGAGGATAATTTAATTCTATCCATCCATCTATCAATCTATCTATATTAAATATAGGTATAATTCATGCTTCGCTAAACGTTCAAGCAGTAGAAAAGCATAAAAAATAAAATCAAATGTATTTTCCTCCGTTAGCTTTCCATTTTCCAGGTATAATCACTGCTTAATTTCTAGGATATTCTTATAGAAATTAACTATGCATGGGAGTGCCCATATATATGCTCACATATCCTCTCTCTCTTTTTCTTCTCTGTCTACTAATCTACACATTTACCTACATTTCTATCTAAATCTCTCTTTCTTTAAACACTTCCTAGTGAAGGAACTGTGCTAGCTGCTGATAATACAGGGGTGAGCAAAACAAGTTTAACTTTTATTCTTATAACACTAGTTTTTATAGGTAACTGGAGGTGAGATATAAGAAAAAGGAAGACTTCTGGAATGGCGCTCTGAGGACGTTGGTGAACCTACTTTCATACAGAAACAATGAAAAAATGGCAAAACAACTAAAATCAATCATTTCATAACTCTGAAAATTATCCAAAGCCAGTGAACAAACTGAAAATCTATCCCTGGGAAACTACTGAACATTCGCAGGACAGTAGGGCCTGTGGTGTTTGAACATCGAGCTATTTCCATCACTCCTCCTCCTCTATTCGGTGGTGTGGTAGTGATGAAAAGCCAGCAGACTTACACCCAAAGGTGGGGACTGATCTCTTCTAGAGTTATGTCAACAACCTCATCCCCAGAGCAGAGTCAATATTTTGTCTGTACCAGCAGCTTCTTGGAAAATATCCATTCCTAGCGTGTTGTGCTATTTGATTTGAGTCAGCGCTTAACTCAGTGCAAAAAGCCCTCTCCCTAGGGCATAGCAGACTGAAAATAATAGCAGTCTGCTGGCAACATCAAAGCTGCCTAAGGCTGTGATTTCAGTTGAGGAAACAAGAACCTGGTCAAAAATTTAAAGGGAAGTCCCGGAAAACTAGATGACCATAGGGAACTTTGAAAATCTCCAATATATATCTGGGGTCAAGAAAGCTGCACTCAGTTACAGGACCCTGTGCATGCCCAGGAAAGACCTGTCTGAACTCGAGGCTCTGGGAAAGCAGGAAGTGAAAGATAAGACTGTGTTATAAGCTGCCTAAAATTTGAAGGTATGCCTTCTCACATAGATTCCCTTGGCAAAGGACGATAGACATGTAAGCAGGCATTTAAGGAATTTTTTCCACTCATCATTCGTTGACTACTAATGATATTGACCATGGACTCAAACCTAGGAAGTCAGGCTTAAAAATGAAAACAAGAACTTAAAAGATGCTAGCTGGGAGCTCAGTGCCACATACTTCAGAGAATAGAAATCTGTAGAATTAGTGAGGGAAAGTCATTAAAAATATAGTCAGGAACAAGGAAAACAATAGCAACAGTAACAAGAACAAAAATAAACCTTGGGGGCGAGGAAGAGATCTGATACCAAAGTTGTTACAATACAATATCTACAATATCCAGTTTTCAGCCAGAAATTATGAGATAGGAAAGTATGTCACATACATAGGAAAAAAAGCAGCCTATAGAAAATGTCTCTGAAGAGGCCCAGATGTTGTAGACAAGAACTTTAAAGCAGCTATTATAAGTATGTTCAAAGGACTAAAGGACACCATGACTTAAGAATTAAAGGAAAGTATAACTATTATGTCTCCTCGAATATACAATATCAATAAAGAGATAGAAAAAATAAAAAGGAGTCAAATGTAAACTCTGGAGTTAAAAGTACAATAGTTAAAATGTCTCCTCTCACTAGAGGAGATTAACAACAGATTTGATTTGGCAGAAAAGAATCATTTAACTTTGAGATATGTCAACAGAGATTTTTCAGTCTGAGAAACAAAAAAAAAATGAAGAAAAATAAAGAGAACTTGCGAACTGTGGGACACCATCAAGCATACCAATATACATATCATGAAAGCTCCAGAAGGAGAAAAGAAAGAGAAAGGCGCATAAAAATTATTTGAAGAAAGAATGGCCCAAAACTTCCCAAATTGGATAAAGAACGTTAATCTACAAGCACAAGAAGCTCAATAAATTTCAAGTAAATTCAAAGAGATCTATATCTAGACATATCATTGACAAATTGGCAAAAGTCAAAGACAAGACAATGTTGAAAGCAGCAAAAGAAAAATGACATCACATACAAGGAATCCTCGATAAGATCAACAGGTGACTTTTCACGGAGGCCAGGAGGCAGAGGGATGGCAACTTCAAAGTGATAAAAGGAAAAAACCTGCTAACCAGGAATTCTATATTCAGCAAAACTCTCCTCCAGCAACGGGGAAATTAAGATATTCCCAGATAAACAGAAACTGAGAGAACTTATTGCCAGAAGATCTGCCCTGCAAGAAACACCAAAGTGAGTGCTTCAGGCTGAAATGAAGGAGCACTAAACGGTAACTTGAATCCACGTGAAGAAATAAAGGGCACTAGTAAGGATGGGTACATAAGAGGCAGTATAAATGATTTCTCTTTGTAACTCTTTTCTTCTCATATGATTTAAAAGACAATTCATAAAGTAATAATTATAAAACTATGTTGATGGGCTTATAATGTATAAAGATATAAAAGCACAAAGAATGTGGGAGATAGAGGTATATTAGAGAAAAGTTTTTGCATAAAATTGAAATTAGGTTAGTATTAACCTGAAACAGATTTTTTTGTATTAAGATGCTAATTGTAATTCCCAGGCAACCACTAAGAAAATAAGAAAGGGAGTGGTGTATTTTGATGTCAGCCATTGTTTTGAAAAGTCATCATATAAAAGAAAGATTACCCTCTAGACTACAGAAAAAGGGCTGGATATTTGAAGTTATAGGCAAGCAGTTTTAAATCCGCTACAAGAAAAGATCTTTAATTACTAGAATTGTTTGTTAATAAAATGGTCTAAGAAAATGGTGAGATTGATATAAGTATAAATTTAGTTTTAAGAGAGGCTGGATGATTTAGTATTACTTAAATTTAGAAATGAGACTTCTAATGCTGACTTTTTATTCTTAAGATTTAATCAAGATTACAGAGAATATATGTCAGTAGAATCTGATTAAGACAGTTTGACATTTAAAATAAAATAGAAAAGAGGCGGCCCTGTGGCTTAGTGGTTAAGTTTGGTGCACTCCACTTTGGTGGCCCGGGTTCAGTTCCCGGGAGCAGACCTATACCACTTGTTGATGGCCATGCCACGGCAATGACCCACATACAAAATAGAGGAAGATTGGCATAGAGGTTAGCTTAGGGTAAATCTTCCTTAGCAAAAAAAATAAAATAAAATAAGATAGCACAAAAAACCCATGAATATTAAATCCATATGTACTTACCTTTATTTAACATTTGGAATATAAATTTCTTCTAGCCATCTTGTCTTTCACACCAGATTTAACAGTTGAATTGTGTATCACCTCTGATCATGAGAATCTGGAATAGTTGATTTACGGCAGCTATACAGGTGTTGTTTTAGGTTTTTCTTCAGCATCATGCTAGGGAATCTCTTTAGCTTTATCATATCCTGGTTCCTTTGTTTTCTGGATTTCCGCCATTCCTGTCTTATCTTCTTTCCTGTTTTGATGGAGCATTTCCTCCTGGGGCTTCCTGAGAAAGTCTGCATGATAGGTATTTTTGTTGTTGTTGAGATTTCTCATGTCTAAAAATGTCTTTGTTCTGCTATGACTTTAAATTAATAATTTGGCTTAATATAGAATTCTAATTTGTAAATAACTTTTTCTTAGATTCTGAAGGTATTTCTCCATTGTCCGTTAGCTTTTATTGCTGTCCTTCAGGTATCTAATGCTACTATTAATTTTAATCTTGTTCTAAAACTTAAATTTTCCTTTTTGGAGATTTTTCAAGATCTTCTCTTTGCCCTAGTGTTCTGAAAATTCACAATGATGCCCGTTGGTTTTGTTACCGAACCAAACTGGGTTTGCTTCCTGGAGAGTTAAAATCAGACTCTCCACAGAAGTAGGTGTCACATAAAGTGAAAAATATTTGCAACAAATAGGAGGCCAGGAAGAATCACTTCCAAAAGAATCACTTCCAAAGTCTCAGAGCACAGGAGAGCAGGGGCCTTTTATTTCGGATGGGGAATGAATATTCAAAAGGGAGAGGTGGTATTCACTCGCTCAGGTTTGGTTGGCATCTCTCAGCTCATCTTCGCGGGTGCTGCTCCAGTGGTGGGGCTCAGTCTGGTTAAGGGGGCTGGTGATTGCAACTCTTAAAATAACAAAAAGAAAAAACAAGTTGAAGAAACAGTTAAATACTTCTGAAACCTCTTGAGTTTCTCGGGATAATCAGTCAGTGACAGTTTGGTTCTGTTTTCATCCATTTGCAGAGCCATCCATTCGATGGATTCTTTCTATCTGGAAATTGAAAGAGTTCTGAAAATGTTTCTTATATTATTTCATTATTCATTTCTTCTCCATTTTTGCTGTTATCATATTTTGAAACTCTTGTGGTGCATTTTTGGGACTTCCTGGAATATTATTCTAATTTTAAAAATCACTTTTTTATAATTTCCTTGTCTTTGTCTTTTTATTATATGCCTGGGAGATTTCTTCAACTTTATTTTCCAAACCTTTTGTTGAATTTTTCATTTTTTGTTTTTTTGGCCATTAAATTTTTACTATCAAACACTATTTTCTTTTTCTTTTTCTTCTTTTTGGAGGAAGATTAGCCTTGAGCTAACATCTGCCCACCTTCCTCTGTTTTATATGTGGGCTACAGCATGGCTTGACAATGGTGGGTAAGTGCATGCCCTGGGTCCGAACCGGTGAACCTCAGACTGCCGAAGCAGAGCGGCGCGAACTTAACCACTGCACTACTGGGGCCAGTCCCTCTAGCATTATCTTCTTGTTCTCCAAATGCTCATTTTTTTGTTGTTGTAAATCACATCTTTTTCTTGTTTAGTGGTTAATATAACTTTTCTTGTTTAGTGGTTAATATAAGTGATTTTCCTTGATGATATTAACTCTATATAAATTTTCTTTTGAAATTTTCCTCTTTCTCTTTAGTTTATGCTTCTCCAGTTGTTTATTTTTGTTTTGTTCTCTACATTTTGTGCATGAGGTTTTCTTCAAATATCTAGTGATATTTCATTTTCTGCCTATATTTGAGAGTGGGACTGTCAAAAAGCTGATTGGAAGCCCCTGTGTGCATGTTGACTGGGTCTTCATCAAAAGATAATCAAACCTCAATTTCGTTATCTTTAGGTGTTACTATTTTGGTCTGGTCAGATTCTTATCTCTGATTTGCTGTGGCGGCTTGTACAAGCCTGGTGACTAGAGTTCTGGATATCTAGTATAATAAGAATGAAACTCCTTACATTCTGGTGGTAATCTCTCTGTGTTTTTCTGCTCGACTATGGCTGATAGCCCTCAGTGTTGAGATCGCCTGTTTTAATCTCAGTAGAAGATAACTCTTCAGGCTTTTGGGGTGGAAGAATTTGTTCAGATACACAGAAGAGAAAGAATATTTGTCTAAATGTTCCTAAAGTCTTTCACCAATTCTCCTATTTTTAGCTGTCCCATTCCAGAGGTAGCTGGTGCTAAGTCTCTTGAGAGTTAGAGATAGCTGGTGGTAAGTGTCTTGCGAGTTCCATGGTGTTCACAGGTTGATTCTCAGCTTTCCACACTGCTGGCTTTCAAATTAGTCACCACCTGTCCATCTGTTTTCCAGCCATCAAAATTGTATTGTGTGTTGTCTCCTTTTCTATTCAATTTGTGTTTTTGTAGGTTTATGGTTTCTTTTAAACATCCATTCTTAGTAATTTTTGTAGATGTTGAAAGGGAGTGAAAACTACAATGTGCATTTAATCTACCAGGTTTTAATCAAAAGCCCAGATTGTTTTCTTTTTCTTTAGAAATGTTACAAATGTGGATAAACTAAAGTTTATCTAATTGGATTAGAGAAGGAGACTGTGAAATGAACAAAAGGTTTGTTTGAACTGAGATCTTAAAACAGCTACTTATCATTAAAAGTAATCTGACAATCATGTAGAATGCAGCTGACACTATTTTTTGTTTACTTTGGGGCAGGCACTATCCCAAGAGATCAATAATTTTATATGTGGGGTGCCTGCTACAGCATCCCACATAGAAATGTGCATTACTAATTTACACAAAGTTTTCAAGGTATGTGCTACTGTAATTTCTCCTTCTTTTTTACAAATAAAGAAATTTAAGCCCAAAGAATTTGAGTTGGCAAAGATCACACACAGCGAGTAAGTGATGGAGCTAGGATTGAAACCCCAGCATATCAACCACAAAATCCTCACTCCCTATTGCTATTTTTATTCTTGATGCTTAACAGGTCTATAGTAAAGAAATTTATAAGTGAGGTTTTTTTGCTAGGGTAATGTTAGCTGCTGTTACAGACAACAAAATATGTATAATAGCTTAAACACAATAAATGTTTATTTCTTGCTCACATAAAGTCCATAACAAATGCTGCTGAATTACAGGAAGCTATCTTCCAAGTAGTGAGTCACAACTTAGGTTCATTCCATTTTATGCCTCTGTATCTTCAAACTGTGTCTTTCAAGGTTTCTGTGCTTACTACATCAAGTTGGAGAAATGGGTTAAAGACAGTGGAGAAGGCATAAGTCCTCCTTAAATATCCTGGCTACCAAGGTTTCAAGCCTCTCCTGTTCATATTGTATTGTTGAGACATCTTCACATGGCCACCCCTAATCTCGAGGGCTGCTGGGAAATGCAGGCTTGCTCTGGGACAGAAAGAAGAAATGTGTTTGTTAAACTGCTAACCAAACTCTACCACCATTTGCCATCCAGTATCCATATATCTCTTCTTCTACCCATAATTAGAAAATGGCAGGACCAGTTTTAACCTGTGTCTGAGTCCAGCGTCCATGCTGATCCGTTGGTAATACCAAGCTGCTTTCTCTGGGGTGGAAAACTAACACTGACTTTTACGGTCAGAAATTTTTTGTTAAATTCTCTAATCTTTACACTTTTATTTACTCAGATTTTCTAAAGTATATTTCGTATGTTTGTGTGTAAAGGATTCAGTGCTGTTGAGATGCAATACTGAGGGCTCTGGAATCCGGCTTTGTGAGTTTGAATCCTGGCTGCACTATTTACATCAGGGTGGCAGATGCTGAGATCTAGCCTTCTGTGCACGTGTGAAGTAGGAGTGACAGTGCCTATCTTGCAGTGTGGTAAGGAAAAATGAGTTAGAGTGGAGTATTTTATAAAGAATATAGAATGCAAAAATCACCAAAAGTTCTAGTACCTGAGAACCCTGCTGTTAATATTTTGAGTCTTTGTTTTTTATTTTCTTTTGAAAGTAAATACCGCAACCCACTGGACGGTTGTGAGGATTTTCCTGATGAACTGTGCACATCTTGCCTTCAGATATTGAAGATGAATTATGAGCAATTCCATAAATTTTACTTTTGCTTGTGTCAAAGAGCTCTTTGTTAATAATATACAAAGTGAATTGCTATGAATCACTGAAAGTGAGTAGTGGTCGTTCACAGTTATTGAGGGTTTCTCTAAGCCAGGCACTGTGAGTTTCTGTGTGTGTGTGTGTGTGTGTGTGTGTGTGTGTGTGTGTGTGTGTGTGAGGGGGCAGAATGAAGTGGTGGGTGGGACCAATTCAAGCCTTTGGCTGTTGAGATAGATATATGTATATCTATCTATCTATCTTATTAATTTTATTGTCTTCTACATTATTGCATATATTTTGTTCACTTCATATTTCAAGGACTGAGAATTTTGAATTAATTCTCCTATTTCTAAGCTATCTCTTCCGTCCTGTTGATCATAGTTTTATGAATTGCTGCTGTTATATCTCCATCATGAATTGTTTCTGTTAATACGATTAACTGACCTTTTGGTTTGTGTAATATTTTTTAACAAATGCACATTGTCTGACACTATGATCATGACTCTGGCTTACTTTTTATTGGTAAGTACTTGTGCTGTGGTTGCTTATTATTTTTAAAAATCTTTATGACAAACTTTGCTTCAGGTTTTCAGCACTATGTGGACTTCTTGTGTAATTTAATAATAATATTTTTAATAGATAAATTAAAATCATTTACCTTTATAGCGATGACTGGAATTTTGGTCTTAGCTCTGTAATATTATTTTGTTCTATTTTCTAGGATTATAATTCCTTTTTAAATTCTTACTATGTGGTCTCATTTTTTTTTGTACTTTTTGTTTGTTTTGAGTATATGGATCTAATATTTAAAATTAGACTATAACTTGCATATTTTTCTCCTATTTCTCTTTATTCTTTTATTTCTATAGAATACTCTTGGTGGTCATCTATGTTCTTTAGATAGCTTCTATTATACTCCAGCTATGAACGGTGGTAAAAGTGAGCATGGATCATCTTCTTTGTTTGTTCAACCCTCTGATTTTAACCAATAATATCATCCTCCTTTGTGTTTATCTTTTTGTAATTATATTCATACTTTTAATGCCCTATTTAACAGCTTTAAATCATATCCTTTAAATTCCAACTACAACAGATGAGGCAATCAACTTATTTTCTCTACCTATCAATTTTTGTTAAATATATCATTTCTATACTTTAAAGCAGTGTAACATTTACAGTTTCTTTTGTCACCCTGGTCCTCACATTTAAAAAAAAATTCTTAGTTCTCCAGTTGAGTATATTAAAAACTGATCACTTTCCCCTAAATTTCCTCTTTCATCCCTTGGCTGGTTGGAACTCATTCTTTAATAGTTTCCCCAAGAGGTGCTCGTGGGAACAATAAGTGAGTTCTTGAAAGTTTGTAAATATTGGTTTCTTTATTCTTATACTTTGGTCGCACTCCCCTGAGGATCTTTCAGCTGTGCATGATTGCAGTATTGGTGTTGAATATTGCTGAGCGATATCTGAGGCAAGTCTAAATTTTTCCTCCTGTGGGTGATGTCAAGATTTTTATTGAATGCCAAAATGTTTATCTTTAAAACTCATAACTTTATAGGATAAGTTTCAGTCTTTGCTTTTCAGATCATTTTTTCTCTGGGACAATAAGTACAGAAGCAAAGGAAATTAAAAGAAAAGACCAGTTTACTCAGCTCTCTCTAAATACATTTAAAAACCTAGAAGGTGTTGATATCTTTATAGCCTAATATGGTTTACCCAAACTGACTTCCATAGAAGAGGAGAACTTCCAGATTCTTTTTTTTTTTTTTTTGAGGAAGATCAGCCCTGAGATAATATCTGCTGCCAATCCTCCCCATTTTTGCAGAGGAAGACTGGCCGTGAGCTAACATCTGTGTCCATCTTCCTCTACTTTATATGTGGGACGCCTGCCACAGCATGGCTTGACGAGCAATGCCATGTCTGCACCAGGGATCCCAACCGGCGAACCCCAGGCCACTGAAGCAGAACATGCGAACTTAACCACTGTGCCACCAGGCCGGCCCCCAGATTCATTTTTATATACCTGAACTTGGGTCTTCTTGAAGAAGACTTTGCCCCAGAAGCTTCAGATGACTCAACAGAGTTTCTCTGTGTGTGTGTGTGTGTGTGTGAGGGGGGCAGAATGGAGTGGTGGGTGGGATCAATTCAAGCCTTTGGCTGTTGAGAAAACTGAAAGTGAGTGGGCGGAAGGGGCATCACTCAGCACGGAAAACCTCTATGAAAGTGTCCTGTAGGCCAAGCAGAGTCTGCATTTGAACATGAGACAAGCTCATGGCATCAGTGCCAGACTTCAACACTTTACCCACTGAGGAAGAATTTTTCTCTCCTCAGTTGTCTCCATGTTACTCTCTTCCCATCTTTCCCCTTAACTCAAACCCTGGAGAAGCCAGAGGAAACAGGGGTGTCAGAATGGAGTAGAACAATGAGATGGAAAATTATTAAAGAAACCAACCTTGAGTCTTCTCCTCTTTGCAAGGTTCCGAGACTTAATCAAGAGAGAACTACGGAGGAAAGAAAGCTTTACGTTCAATAAGAGATTGAAGATTTGACATTAGCTTTGATGGAACTTTTAAATATCTAAAATTCAGCCCCCCCTTTTTTTTCTTTTCTGCTCTTTCTCCCCAAAACCCCCAGTATATAGTTGTATATCTTAGTTGTGGGTCCTTCTAGTTGTGGCATGTGGGACGCTGCCTCAATGTGGCCTGATGAGCAGTGCCATGTCCATGCCCAGGATCCAAACCAGTGAAACCCCAGGCCACTGAAGCGGAGCACAAGGACTTAGCCACTCGGCTACGGGGCCAGCCCCCAGCCCACTTTTTAATACCAAAAAGTTCCTGGAAAAAGTTATTGAATTTGCTAAGATTTACCTTGGAGTTGTCAAAGAATGATTTAAAAAGTGGACATAAAGGCAGCTATGGGAAAGAGTAAAGTTACTTTTTGCTGTACCCAAATGAGCTCATTTGAAAACTGGTTACATTATATAAAACTTAAAACATACAGCACAATACAATATATTCTTTATCTATATATACTCACATTGCAAAAACTATGAAGACACATGGGTGAAGAAAAAACACTAAATTCAGTGTTGTGGTTACTATTGTGCCCACAGTGGGGAATACTATTGGGGAGGAGTATAAAAGAGGCTCCAAATGTATTTGTAGTATTTTATTTGTGAATCTGGATGGTAGATATATGACTGTTCATTCTATTCTCTTTGCTTTCTTTTGTTTGCTAAAATATTTTGTAATAAAACAAAGAAAAACAAAATGAAAGTAGACATTTCTTTTCCTGCTCTTCCAAGGCATGTGATTAAAGAGAAACATAAAAACAACAGTTTGTTGTCTTAAAGTGTTTAGTGCTCTGGTTTTACAAAAGACTATAGCTGGAATGTTCCTGACTTCAGTGGAATCTCCATAAAATTTGATTGGTTTGTTTTAAAGCAGAGTGTTCAAGTAGTGTTTGTAGTTATACCCAAATCAAGTTGTTTCTTACTGTTAACCCATTGTACCTTTACTATTATGATATAAGATGATCTTATTTTAACATCTTATCTGGAACCTAGCTTCAAGGACCAGCTGATGGAAGATCAAGGCCCACTCTACCTGCTTAGGTACCACACCTTCATGATTTTCAATTTAGGGCTTATAACTGTAGCAAATTCTTCCTCCCTGTTTATTACGTCTTGAGACATATGCCATATTTTCCTAGATTGGAGTACAATGGGGCTCATGTCTTAATTCAGTTTTAAACTATTCTATTTGAGAAGGCCTCTAAAGCGCCCTTCTCATAATTTTGAGTATGGCATATAGTCTGCACTTTGATAGACCATCTTAATTATACCCTTCAAATTTGGTGGAAATATACTGGTTGTTATTCTATGGTGTAATAATAAACAAATATACAATCTGCCTTTCTTATATAACTATCACTATCTTCAAAGTCTTCAATGGCTTCCTATTGTCTATAGAAGAAGTTCTGACTCTGTAGCATAGCACGCCAGGCCATTCATCATCTGAACCTAACCAATCTTTCTGGCTTAAGACCACCATTTCTTCCAAATCACCATTTCATCTAGTCATGCTGGATTACTTGGTTTCCACATAGTGCTCAAACTTTCTTCTACTGTAGTTTTGAATGTATAATTTTTCCCTTTTTCTTCCAAGACAACTCATATGTCATTCTTTGTGAAACTGTTCAGAACCAAAACTTTGAGGAGTTAATTCATTTGATGTATATCTTTTAAGTATTGCTATATTCCAGTTACTGTACTAGGCACTGAGTGTAGTGTTCAAAGATACAGTTCTTCCTTTTGAAAGTGAGTGTAATATGGATAGACAGACATGTAGTAATATACTAGTGACATGAAAGAATACAGTGTAGGTTAGAAGGAGAAAGTAATCAATTAGTGTATTACATAATATGTCATTACTAGTACATATCTTTGGTATTCCCTTTGGGCAATGAGTTCTGTCTTATTCATTTCTGTATTTTCAATGTTGGAATCCTTGTAGGGACTCAGTAAATGTTACTGAAGGAATAATAAATTAGTGTCCATGTATCCCTGACAAAATAAGTCAAAAAAGTCCAAAGTTCATTTCGTCTGACAAAAAACATAACCAGAAACAAAGAAAAAACAAACAAACAAAAATAATTAACAACAAAAATAACAGCAAAAAACATTTATCTGTCTGGGGTTTTTGCTGTTTTGGTTAAGATACTAATTTAATTTGTACTTTTGTTTTAGTTTTATCCTTATTGTTTATTTGCTTATTAGATACAAATTTCTCATCTTGAGCAGAAGTTAATTGTAAAACTACTTTTTCTGGAAAAGTTTTATATGGACTATTCGATTTTACATTAACATCACTGACTTTTTCATGCCATAATTGAGTCCCCCAGATTCCAATCTCTCTTCAACTATTTGTTTGTGTTTTTCACCTTGCTCTTTCTTTTTTTGGCATAAAGCCTGTTATATTTCCTAGATGTGCCCATCAATGGAAAAGCTGAGCTTTACTTTATTGACATAAATAAGCCCTACGTTATAAACCCAAATGCCATAGATCTGAGGGGAAATGAATTAACTATACCCAGAAGCAAGTAGTTCTTTAGCAGCAGTAGCAGAAATAGGCAAAATCAATCTTACTAGGATAGTTAATAATTCCATAATATCTCCAGGCAACAATTAAGATCTAGCTAAGGATTTTTTACAAACTTTTTAATAAACACATGACAGTTTTTGCGTGTATGTGAGTGTTGGGCACATAAAGGCACAGCATAAAGTATTATTTAAATGTTCTGGGTCCTGCTCCTACACCTCAGGGTTCATTTACAGGATCCAAACACCGGAATGATGTTATCTCTTGAGCTTGAGGTACTCGAGGAAACCTCAGAGTGATTTTGTACACATTAAGTGCAAAGTATGAATACATTTTTTTTAACAGACTCTCACATCTTTTGAATTACAAGGTCAGCTGACTAAATTAGGCAGAGAAAGGGATAAAGTTCTAGAGGGTGATAGTCCCTCCTGCCTGGTGATAATGGAGAGGAGAAGGAGAATTCCTGAACTTCTTTTGTTTATAAATAAGAATCAATCTGATATAGGAAAAATAGATGGGACTGATCCTTGCTTCATGATAATTACCCTATTGCAAAATTTTTCTCCCTTCTAGGGTGACCTTGGAATTTGTTTTTGCCTTATTTCACGTGTGAAAATTTTAGGGAAAAACCTGATGTGACTTATGATCGTTCTGAAACAGGTCTTGAAACCAACCAGAATCTTGCTGATACATCAGAGGCACTCTTGGTGGGAGACTAGGCTCTCTCTTATATGGACTGCTTTAGTTTTCTTATCCTTCTCTTCTCCCCTATTAGGACATGTCTTGCCATCAATGTCAGAGGATGAGTTATGTTGAACGACAACCTCAGTGTATACCCAGACTTAATTTTCTCCTGCTTCCACTGAGATATTGCTCCATCCATCACAAACATTTTCTCAAGTACATTTCATATAGCTTCTCCGATTTTTTTTTCCATTCAGCCTATACACGCACAAGTCTCTGCATTCTTGAAAATAAAAATTAATCCTTAATCTCTCCACTTACTGTATACATTTTCTCATTTCTTTTGAAATAGATGTCAATAATTGTTGACTTCAAATTCTCACCTTCTGTATATCCCTCAAATCAACTGCAATCTGCCTTCCATTCTTATACATCTACTGGAACTTTATCTAAGGTGCAGAGTGATTTTATAATTACTAAATCCAAGAGATACTGCTCAATCTTCACCTTAGTCGAGCTATATGGTGCATTTGACACTGTTGATATTTAAAGTCTCTTCTTCCTGGCTTCCAAAATTAAATGGTCTGGTTCTCCACATGTATATTTTTTAAAGATTTTAAAATGACTTCATAAGGAGTTTTACTCTGATTTCCCTTTGACTCGGTATTTCCTTTGCTTCCATATTGAGATCACTGCTTATATTAAGCAGAGTCAATCAGAGAAATAGAACTAGCAGGATGTTTTACATATACATATATGGATTTATCACAAGTGATTGTCTTGCTCCATTGAGAAGGCTAGGTAAATAGCCCCTGCAAGACTGTCTCAGCTTCTGATTGATGCTAGAGCTTGAAGTTCACTGGGCAGGTAGTCAGGAGGAAGAAAAGATCAGGAACAGCCTGAAAGCCCAGGAACACAGACTTAAACCCACAAGGATGGGCTAAAACTCCTGTGCACTCTTGTTGCCTCTCTCCTTGATGACAAAGTTATCCTTTCAGAAGCCCAGGTCTTTTGTCACAAAGCCAGACACACACATCTGCTCTAGCTGTTGCTTCCTGCCAGTGAGGTAAGTCAACAGATGAGCACCAACAAGTGTGCGCTACAAAATGGCTGTGACCAACCTTCTGCCCTTCAAAATCTCAGGGGAATCTCCTCGTGGCTCACGCTAACCAGAAACATACACCAAAAGAAATTTTGTTAAAGATTTTTTTGTGTATGTTCACAAGAGATATTGGCCTGCAGTTTTCTTTCCTTGGAATGTCTTTATCTGGCTTTAGTATTAGGTTAATGCTGTCCTTTTACAAACAATTACAAAAAGTTCCTTCTTTCCATTTCCTGGAAGAAATTGTAGGGAATGTGTACCATTTCTTTCTTAAACGTTTGGTAGAATTCACCAGTGAGATCATCTGGGGGTGTTGCTTCCTTTTTTCAAAGAGTTAAAAATTATTGATTCAGTAATTTGTGTCTTTTAAAGAATTTGTCCATTTCATCTAAGTTATCAAATTTGTGGGCATAGAGGTGTTCATAATATTTTATTTTCCTTTTATTCTTCATGGGCTCAATGGTGACGCTTTCTCTTTTATTTCTGATATTGGTAATTTGTGTCTTTTTTTTTCCGTGTTAGTCTGGCAGGAGTTTTGTCAAATTTATTGATCTTTTCAGAGAATCTTTTGATTTTGTTGATTGTATCTATTGCTTTCCTGTTTTCAGTTTCATTGATTTCCCTCTATTTTTTAAATTTCCTCTCTTCTGTTTGTTTAGGTTTAAACGCCTCTTCTTTCTCTAGTTTCCTAAAGCGAAAGTGCAGGTTTTTTATATTAGATCTTTTTTATTTTCTAACATTTTCATTTAATGCTGCAAACTTCCAAGTACTGCTTTCACTGCATCTAACAAATTTTGATAAGTTATATTTTTTTCATTTAGTTCAAAGTGTTTTTAAAATTTCTCGGGAGAAATTATATTTTTCCTTACTCTCCGTTATCTCCCATTTTTCCTCTTCCTATTTTCTTTAACTTTTGCTTATATATCATGGCATATAAGTAAAAAAGTCACTGATCTACTAATTGAACTGAGCTCAAATATAAAGTTAATGTCAAAACTTTAGGTTATGTTTATCTAAAATTTGTGCACAGCAAGAGCAAATTCATTGGGTAATACTTAAACTTTATTAAAATAAATGGGAGTCCTGTGCATCTGGTTTGTTTATCTTTTATGAAACATTTTGAAAGCCTCACTTTGATTAGGTTAAACATGAAAGCTATTTAATAAAATGAAGCATGATTTTTGAAAACAACCATTTTTGTTCAATATGGAAGACATTTAGTACTCAAAAATTTAGGAGTATTAGTAAACAAATCAAGACTATCTTGCACTATATGTGAGTGTAAGAGAGGAAATAATAGCATTGTGCTAATGAAATGCAGTGTGATATAGCAGAAAGTGCAGCAAATGTCTTAGACACATGGATTCTCCTTCCAGATTTTCCATTATCAGGCTTTTTAAGCTTGGTAGATTAACTTCATTACTCTCAGTCTCAAATTTTTCAGATTCAGAGTCTTTAAATATATGTTGATTTAACATGTGTGCCAGAAAATATTCTTAGCGTTTTGGCGTATTTTATTTCCTGTTAACCCTGTGAAATAAAATTGGGAAACATAATACATGAGGTTTTTTAAAGATCTAAAATCTCATTATAATGTCGAGTGTTAGTATTGGATTTAGATAAACATTTTGGTGATTTGATTTTTATATTACCCATATTAGATTTGTTTATCCCATTAACTAAAACAGTAGGGATATTAGCATTATTATCATCACCATACAATTCATAAAGGTAATACTACCAATTCAAGTGACAGCATTTTATTTGAATTGTCTCCTATCAACATATCTTCAAACTCCCTTAAAATGTCTAAATTTCTTATTATTTAGGTTGTCATTAAATTCCTTAAAAAAATTAAACATGATTACATTAACTCATTGAGAATCAATTATCCATTTACCTTGTATTATATTTAGATTTTTAGTTGGTTAGTAAAGGTTTGAATGTCTTAGTAATAGGACCTAAGACAGATGCATTTTATTAGTTAAGAATGTAAAACTGGGAATATTAAATGTCACAGTTCTTCATGGAAAATAAGTTTGCACAAGATTCTGCACTGAGATCCTGGAAAGCCGGAGGGTGAATCCATTTTGCTTCCTACCATTTTTTCCTTTTCAATTTAAGTAGATTCTATTTTGCCACTCATTCTGAGGATACAGAATATCTTCAAATATACTTTTTCAGCTTCTGGTAATGTTGTGTTTTACATTGACAAGTTTTGAAGGCTGAAAATGATTTCCAGGTTTATTGCTCTGTGGGCGATCAGAAATGGCCACCCCAAAATGTGTTTCTTTGGCTTGATTATTTTTAAGGACCAAAGACTCTGAAAGAACTTTGACCTTCCCCCTAACTACCTAAAAGAATTTAAGATAGAAGGCTTGTTCCAGGAAGGAGCTAAGATCATAAGATAACTATAGCATAATATAAACTAGGTGCAGCAGGAAGGCACTAGCAAGTCCATTTTTATCGAAGTTCTCTTTCAGGTCTCATTGCCTGTAAATGGCCCAGCAAACATTTGTTCATCAAACATTTGCTTTTCCATCTCCATGTAAATTGCCTTCCTCAGCTTTGAAGTCCCAAACTGGGACCCCCAACATCTTCCTTTGTTGTTACCTGATGGTGACATTTAAGGTGGTGGCTTAGGCCTTTTTGGAGAGTTACTTAGATTTCCTGGGTTTCTCCCATGTATACGTTATTGAAATTTATTTGATTTTTCTCCTGTTATTCCGTCTCACGTCGATTTAATTCTTAGACCAGCCGGAAGGACCTCGAGGGGAGAGGAATAGTTCTTCCTCGCCTACAGTTCCATTTTAAACAAAAGCAGTCACAGAAGATTTTTGACAGGTAAGTTGCGATGTTTTGTGGAGCAAGAATGAGGGACTCAACATCAGCACCTGGTTCAAAGTTGATCATTTACATGGTGAACATAAAAGATATCAATAGTCTATCAGGTGGCCTGTCATATTCTTGCACTAAAATAATGCCCTAATTGATAACTAATTGACTCAGTTACGTCTATCTTAGAGACTTTGAATGAGAGAGAGAGAGACAAGGGATAATGGAAGAAATAGAACATGAGAAAAACTATGGCGTGGGGTTATCTCTGTCTGTAGATAAGAACCGATGGAAGGTCCCACATTCCAACATGACAAAATGACCTGCTGTTATATGCTAAAAAATATGGAACCCAGCACTTTTATTATTTTTAAATGATTTTTATTGAACATATATTTTAGTATTTTTTTACAATAAATCCCATTACTTGAGGTAAGCTGAGCATGCCTCTGATTCCAGCATCATGAAACAAATAAACTGAGCCAGTTCTTAAGTGAAAAGTTAGGTTTGGGGAATGCTAATATGGAAGTGTTTGTGTTTTGTACATCTCCAGGTTTGTTTCAAATTTCAAAAAATAGCCAGGCCGCTTGCTCAATCCTGCAGAGGCGGCATTCAGAACTGAGACTGAATTGCCTGCAAGTGTGGGAGAGGTAGGCTCAGAGTCTTATTTTACTTGGTTAAAAAATAGATTACTGTGACATTTCTTTCACATAAGAGTTTGTAATGATAGGATTAATGCTTGTACATCAGTTTCTTGAGTAGGGTATGTACCCATTGTAAGCAGGATAGTTAAGAAACTAGATTTTGCTTAAAAAATTAAAAACGTAAAAGGAAAAGATATTGAATAAATCCTAGAGTAATATCCAGGATGGTCAAATTCAAACATAAACAGAGGAAAGTATAACTTAAGAAACAAATCAAAGAATGGCAAATTATTAGTTTGGAGTAGGTTTTAGATAACGATCTTAAGGAGATTTTCTAAAGAAAAGTTGAAAGGCTTTTACTGGTGTTTCGTATCTCACAGAAGTAGCCTCAAGTTTCAAATCTATTCTGACTCTGAAACCTGTTTTGACTCTTGACTCATGCATAGCCTTAGAAATCCATTTGAACTAACTTAATTTCACTATGAATTAACTCATCTGTATTTAATTCATATCTAGAGATATATTCACTCTGTTGTGAAGTATATTTGTGGCTTGAATGGATAATGAGTCCATTATTAGGAAGAAGATTCTAGTAAGAAGAAAAGGGACTAATATACTGCAAAATGTTCTGTGGAAAATGTTGATATATAATTTGGTCACACTATTCTGACAACTTTTGGGAGGTATTTGTGTCGAAGTTTTTCTTTTTTGTTTTGAAAATCCCCCTTTCTACTGTATTTTGGACCTCTTTCTTTTAACAGCTAGAGTGGAAAAGATCCCCAGGACATGATGCAGAGAGAGGCTGGTGGAGGATTAACCTATTTGCAAGCAGTGATCTTCTGCTAAAATGTCTCTGAAAATCCATTTCTGACTTCCTGAAGTAATGCAAAGCTTTTCAGAACAACCTAGTTTCCTAAATAAGGCTTTATGACAGTCACTTCTGTCTAAATTCTACGCATGCAGAGAAAATCATAAAGAGATGACATAATTCCACAAGGCCCTTAAATAGAATTTTAATAGAATTTAATATTATAATAAGTAATGTGAAAAAAATCTAATAAAGGACTTACACTGGAAATCTTATTTATTCTTTCTTAGGTAAGTTGCTTAGCCTCAAAGGATCTCACTTTTTTCATCTGTAATAAAATAATACCAGCTTTTCCTACCTCACAGTATTTTCATAAGAATATAATAGGAGAAAATGTGGAAGTCTTTTAGTTACAAATCATTATTTAAACGCAGATTTGCATATATCACACATCTGGTTTTTCCAGAGTTTCCTGCTCGATTTCACTGTTGTCCATCCTCTGATGTCAATGGTTCACTTAGAGCACGGATGATTTCTGAATGCTGTACTCAACATTATTGTTTTCTTTCCTAACTGATTTCTCTGAAGCCTAACAGTAATTCTTCGAATAAAATTCTTTTCTACCATGTGCTTGACATTTTCTTACATTAAATCTCTTTACTTAAAATGCTTACGTGCCCCACATTTTCCCCTGAACAATCCTTCAGGGGAAACTCTAACCAGTACAAAGAAGATTTCCTCCTTTCCTATTAGAGAGTAGTCAGTTCTCAAGGAAAGCACCTGTCTAATGAAGAGCCATATCCTTTAAAAGATTCTCCCTCAGTAAATAACCAGTAGGCAACCTTCCTTCTTTATCCTTCAATAGCGACATGGAAGTGTCTGTTATTTTCTTATGGTGATGGTTTTTCAAAGGTTTAATTGGAGCTTCTCTACGCATTAGGAAGTGAAAGAAAGCTCTCTTCTCACTCAGGTCTAATCTGAAAAAATGATGAAGACTCTCCAGACTCAGAAAGATCATTAAGAACAGTGGTGATTTCCTGCTTCTCTCTGCTCAATTTCAAAAGTGATCTTCTCCTGTAACATTCGTTAGCAATGTTAAAATAAGAATGTGTGTTAGAACATGCCTTGTTGTCTACATTTCTTTATGTCTTACATTAGGTGTGGATTATCTCTCCAAAAACTGTTTTGACTAAAGTAATCTACATTACTGAAACCAAGGTTTATGTAGTCAAGGATGTTTGAAGCTGATCAAAGAAAAAAGTTAGAAAATTATATTCAACCATGAGCTCAATGAAGTCAGTAAACAAAATAAATTTATATTTTATTTAATTATTAGTTTAATTTATATCTCTTTCCACAAGGATGAGGACTATTTTCAGCCAGCAGTCACAGTTGCAATAGACATGTTGGCCTTATATTGGGTCAGGTGGGGGACTGAAGATCTTAATAAGGAAATATCTTCACTCCCTGCATTAGTTACCTATTGTTGCATAATAAATTACCCCCAAGACTTAGTGGATTAAAACAGCAAACATTTCTTATCTCTGGAATGAGCAGTATTGGAAGACAAAAGATAAGAAAGTCTGGGAAACAGGCTTATGGCTGGGCCAAGGGGAGAAAGCATAAAGTGTGTAGATCTTTGGGTCTCACATTAATGCCTACCAGAAAGCATTTGCTGCTGCAGAGAAAATTAGCAAGCAGCATGTCAGCAGCCTGCCTCATTGACCCCCTGGTGTTTGCACAATGGGATCATGAACTTAGTGGCCATAAAGGCAGTAACAACAACATGAGCTTCCTCTACAAGGCTCATCTAGCTTCAGCCACTGCTGAATGCCTGATCTGCCAACAGCAGAGATCAACTCAGAAAACCTCAATGTGGGACCATCTCTCAATCACTAGCTAACCTTTGAAAGCAAGTTCATTCTACAAGACCCCCTTCTACACCTGGAGAGGGCAGAAATTCATGCTTATCAGAACTGATTCACAAGGCTGGCAGTGTCATGGGGTTTGCGACCTATGCACAGGGCTGCATGGTTTGTTTAATGCTCTGATGTCCTGAAATTCTTAAAAATTTTTGAAAAGAGACCCACCAGAGTCTGCATTTTCAATTTGCACCGGAGCCCACAAATTATGTAGCCAGGTCTGTTGTTAGATATTCCAGCTGGGGGCTTACCTTTCCGTTCCCCTGTGCCAGAGGCATGGAGCAACGTCAGCATCTGAGAACTTAAGAACACCTGATTTATTGACAGGAGATCTCAGAAATGTCACCTAAAATCAAAGGACATTTTGGCAAAGGGACGCGCAACAATGTGTGCCTGAGCACAGCATCCAAGGATCCCACTATATCCCACATCACTTAGAAGCAGCTGACCTGAAGAATTGCAGAAGGTGATTTATGGGTGAAACATATCTGCCAGAGCAGGGCAACAAAATTGATGAATATGGTTTGTTTTGGAAACCAATGTCTTTTAGAATTTCACTTTTCTGTGTTTCTCAATTGTATTAATGTCATTTGAAACTTTTAATGTTCTAAAGCCATATTTTCTGTAAGATTTTATTCTTTCCATTGGCAATTTTTCTTACATGTATTTTTTAAAAAAACATAACTTCAAAGATTAGTTCAGGCTTTCATTTTTAAATGTTCATCTTCTTTGTAGCAATGTTCTAGCCAGCTGTTAGGAGTAAAATAGAATGCAGTCTGTGAGGGTGGTGAGAAGAGAAAAGGTCTGAGGCATTTTGAAGAATCAGTCAATAGGTTGTAAACTTTTGAGATAGGGAGAACTGAGGTTCATAAACAAAAGATGACTCTTAGTTTGCAACCTATGAAACCAAACTGACCAGATACCAAAAAGATTTAAAAGTATAGACAGATTTTAGAAATTGCAAGAATGTGTCATAAACTTTTTTCATGGTGACTTTGGGAATTTCATTTTGGAATATTCCTCTAACTGAGGAATTACATGCAAGCTAAATTCTTGATAAAACACCAATCTGTTTTCACTAGTCTTTGAGGGCACATATTCAAGAATGTTATAGAAACTAATTAATTTATGTACATGTACTCCAGGTAAATGAGGTTATTTGTCAGCCTCTGAGTTCCTTTCCCTTTCTCCTAGAAAGGAGGGTACGTTCTGTGTAACTACTATGCAGATTATAATTTGATTATCCTGTTTTACCAAACATCGAGTACTGATAACCCTGCTCCAAGTAGGGGTACCACTATTAAAGATTTCACCATG
This sequence comes from Equus asinus, assembly GCF_041296235.1. Taxonomy (NCBI): domain Eukaryota; kingdom Metazoa; phylum Chordata; class Mammalia; order Perissodactyla; family Equidae; genus Equus; species Equus asinus. The sequence continues at coordinate 48,953,501 of NC_091792.1, read as the reverse complement.
AAAGTGAAATGTATCAAGAAAAAAGCGGGAACAGAAGTCATCTATAAGGACCTACAGGCAATTCCAATTGCAAAGCATATTAATATATGCAAAGTTCATTACCAACACTCTAGGCATCTGTTGTACTCCCTGGATAGCATAGAAACTCACCAAGAAACAAAATTCTTGGAGAGAGAGTATAGACTTCTGATTATTCAAAAATGTTGCTTTTAACCATCAACAAAGATGACAGCATTATTCACAGAATTAAACATTTTTGTCTCATGCTCCCCCTCCTTCAGGAGAAAGGTGACTGATGGGTTTTTTTCTTGCCATGTTTTCTTAGAGGAAGAAGTGAATTTTGACTGCATACCCCACTACAGTGTTGGATGACACTGGTTGAACTCTCGTCTGTTTTGTATGTGGAAAGATCGTTTGACTGAGAAGTCAGAAGACTTGAGTTCATATTCTGGCTTCAATATTTACCAGCCCGATGACCACGGCTGTGTGCAACTCCATTCTCTGGATTTCAATGTCTTCGTTTGTACAATAGAGCTGTTATTGTCTGTACCATCTTTCTTTCAGTTGTGATGTTCGGAGGATCAAATAAGACTAACTATGGAAAAGAATTTTACAAATCTCAATTAGTACATGTGTGTTAGATAATTCGTTTTTGCCTAGTAAAATCTTGAAGTCTCAGGTTTTAAATAGAAAATGTGACTTTGGGTTAAGAAGGGACCCAGGAGGTTAGATATTCAAATTAAATGCAGGTATATTAACCTTATTTTTATGTGACGGCTCAAAATTGTGAGTAGAAAAAAAGAAAACAGAATAGATTTCAGTCTTGTTCTTCCTATCCTTTTGGACGAAAGTTGGGTATGGTTTGCCCCTCGAGTGGGCTGTTACTTAGGGAGCAGAAAGAGCCTGGGCAGATGAGGCAGTTTGAGTCAGGAGGGGTGGCAGAGCACTGTTCTTGGGTGGTGTGTGGGAAGCCAGTTGGGTCAGTTGGTTCATCCACTTGTTAGATGAAGATTTGATATCAGGAAAGGGAATCAGTGTCTTTACTGGGTAATCTTAAATGGAAAAGAAAGGGACTTAATTCTTTTAAAAAGGGACCAAGATAAAGAATACACTAAACAGTCTAAGCAGAAACATTGGTGGAATTGTAAATAAAGCATGAAAGGTGGACAAACGTGAGAACGTTACTAATGTGATTCAAGGAACCGGTGAAGTAAGTTGGATCAGGCAGCCTGCAGGCCATCACAGAGGGGTCCCACCTAAGGTGCACTGGTTTGTTCTACATGTTTTGGTCTCCTAGGTATTAAAATGTCTGGATTCTTCTAAAAGCAGAGTCTAGATCAAAGGCTTGTGTTCTGGTAGTTTGTTTAGGAATATGCAGTCAGGGTGTAGGTTTGAGGGATGAGGAAATAAATGAGGAAGGAGAAAAAGTTGCATAAAAATATACCATCAAGTTGTTCACCCTAAATTAGCGTTCATCCTGTAGGGCCTTGTAAGGAACCTTGTGAAGTGTGTCTGTAAATGATCTTCCTGTAGGAAGAAAGGAGAAAACGTTTATCCATTATCCCCTGTCCTCCATCAGTCAGGGGTACCCCATGAGTGTAACTCCCCCATATATCTGGGTATGTTGAGTTCAGGGACTGTTGCCACAAGGTTGGAGAAGTCTTGAGGGCAGAAAGCAACTGCTACTGAAACAGGTCCAAGCCCAGACCTGTCAAGTGGTATGCACTTGAACTAAATGGAAGCTGGTGTGGAACTGGTCACCACAGGTGTGCTAGAAATAAAAGGTGGGACTGAGATGAGATGAAGAGGTATTTCATAGAGCAAAAGGAAAACTGTTGAAGTAAAGATGCTAGAATTTTTTTAAAAAGGCATTTATTGCCAAGAGGCACATGAAAACATGTTCAACATCATTAACTCTCAGGGAAATGCAAATCAAAACTACAATGGGATACCACCTCACTCCAGTCAGAATGGCTGTAATTAACAAGACAGGAAACAATAAGTGTTGGAGAGGAGATAGAGAGAAGGGAACCCTCATACACTGCTGGTGGGAGTGTTAACTAGTGCAGTCACTATGGAAAACAGTATGGAGTTTCCTCAGAAAATTAAGAATAGATCTACCGTATGATCCAGCTATCCCACTGCTGGGTATTTATCCAAAGAACTTGAAAACGCAAAGGCATAAAGACACATGCACCCCTATGTTCATTGCAGCATTATTCAAAATAGCCAAGCCTTGGAAGCAACGTGGGTGCCCATCAAGGGACCAATGGATAAAGAAGATGTATATATACATAATGGAATATTACTCAGCTATAAGAAACGATGAAGTCCGGCCATTTGTGACAACATGGATAGGTCTTGAGGGTATTATGCTAAGTGAGGTAAGTCAGAGGGAGAAAGTCAAATACTATATGATCTCACTCATAAGTAGAAGATGAAAACAATGACAAACAAATACGTAGCAATGGAGATTGGATTGGTGGTTACCAGAGGGGAAGTGGGGAGCGAGGAGGGAGAAAGGGCTGATTAGGCTCACACGTGTGGTGATGGATTATAATTAGTCTTTGGGTGGTGAACATGATGTAATCTACACAGAATTCAAAATATGTTATGATGTACATCTGAAAGTTATATAATGTTATAATCCAATGTTACTGCTATAAAAACAAAAATTATAAATAAACAAATAAATTGATTTATAAAAGGGGAGTTTAAAAAAATTTAGTTATTTTAAGCATAAGCCAAGATGAGGCTGGTTACCACAAATTCTAATTAAAATGTGTAATGTAGCATATATGCTCTTGCATTTTCATTAGATGAGTAGGGATGTTTAATTTTATGTTGTTTAATGAAGAATACAGGAATCATATATAGTAATTGACCTACCAAATGGATAAGAGATTAGAATCCAAACTAGTGGGAATTGAATCCTCTTCAATTTAATCTGATTCTATGTTTTGAGAGAAGAGAAGGAAAGCTGTCTCTCAATCTTAAAAGAAATCAAATTCATAATTTTGTATAGTGTGTTGTATTTCTTCCCCCTGTTGGAGTATACATGCAGTTTTCTGAGAATAGAAATTTTAGCTTTCCTTGGGTAATGTTCGTTATTTCACACATCTTGAAGTCAGCGTGGTAGGGATAAATTAACTCATATGAATAAAATGATCATTAAATAATTATAAGGTTTAAATAACTATAGGAGAAATCACATGCTTCTAATATGATGTTGGATGCTCCATTTAGAAATCAGAATGACTACATCAGCACTTTCAAAATTTTTGTGTTGCATGTACACTCATTCTTATTAAAGGCCTCAAGGATCTTGTCACTAAATTCCTCTTCTATTAAACTGCTACTTCTTGCCTTTCACATGCCACTCTACCAACCAATTTTCTTTCTTTTCTTAAAGCTCAGCTTGGGTTTCATATCATAAATGTTCCACATGGCAATGCTTACTTTTGATTTCTGTGTTGACACCATTTGTTCCGCTCTCCTTCTGCAGTGTGTGTATTTTGCAAATGTGTGTGTATGTGTCTGCAGTGTGTGCGTATTTTGCAAATTTCTTTTGTGTTCTCAACTCTATACCTACCTAACCCCATACATACTATGCTCTTACTGAATTTTCTTCTTCCATTTCTTCTTGTATTGGTTTTCATCACTCACCAAGACATTTCTCTCTGTTTTAAATAGGTTGTGAAATTTTTAGAAACTACAAGAATATTTAATGTGAAAATGTTTATTCTTAGAAATTCTACAGTTTTCTTCAAGCTGTATCTTAATCCATTCAAGAAATTATTGCCTCAAGAGCACAAAATGGTAGTCCATCTTTATGAAAGTGTTAGTTTGCCGTGCTCATGAGGGAGGTAAAAAGAAATAAGTAATGCAGAATGTCAAGCTGAATTATTGTTACTAAAAATATGTAACTCTGAAATATTGTGTAAAGGATTAAGCAATCATACTATGACTTCAGAAAGAATTATTTTCATTCTAAACAAGATGACAACCACCAGTTGCCCTCTATGCCTAAGACAGAGGACAATAACAATAACTACCTTTTAGTGGGTGCTATGATCATTACAAACATAATCTCTAACCCAACGCAGGCCTGTAGGTCAAATAAGTACCTTGATGGTACAAATGAGAAAATCCAAGAGATATTGAACTTGTCTAAGGCTATGCCATTATATTCTATCCCATTGAGAACGCAACTCAAACTCCTTATGTGTCCCTATTGACTTTATCCTTACGAACCTAAGAAAGTGCACTTTTATTTATGTATATTATATTTTAAGAAAAATATTGTAAAAATATTACACAAATTAAATCCATATTTAAAAGTCTTCCCATGAAGAAAGTCCAAGGACACGATGGCTTCATCCAATGACTTCTATAAAATATTTAGAGGGAAATAATACCAATTTTACTCAAACTCTTTCAGACATTAGGCTAGGGAGGAAAAAGCACCATTTTCCAATTCGTTTTATGAAATCCAATGATTTCGTACTCTGTTGTATGCTCCATGGCAATGTAATCATGTGGACACCAAATGGTGTCTAAAAAGATTGTTCCTAAGAGCCTGTAGCTGGGCGAGTGGGGAGTGCAATTCAAAATCTCATTAAAAAAGGAATAGATAATAGAATAAGGGAATAGATAAATTGTAGTACATTCTTGCAGTAAAATATATAGCAATGAGAACGAATCAACTGCAAGTACATGAATTACCATCTATTAATGTGACAGAAATACCGTTGAGCAGTAAAAGCCAGCCAAACATTCTGTTTGATTCCATTTATATAAAGCTCAAAAACAAGTAATACTGACATGTATTGTTGAATATATATTTTCCTATATATATTTATGTATTCATATATACTTTGTCTTATTTCTGGTTCTTCTGGTATTTCCTTCAGTTTTACTTTGTCTCAAAATGTTTTTATTTCGTCTTCTGTGACGAATATTTTTACTGCATATAGAATACTAATTTGGCAGTTAATTTCTTTCAATATATTGAAGCTATTCCACTATGTTTTGAATTTCTTTTGCTTCCTTGGAGGTAACTTCTCTATTTTTCTTTTCCTTGAGCTACTTTTAAGAGTTTTCTCTGTCTTCAGGTTTCAATAAATAATGTCATTAAAAGAGCATGTAGGTGGGCTGGCCCAGTGATGCAGCAGTTAAGTTTGCTCATTCCACTTCAGCGGCCCAGGTTCGCCGGTTTGGATCCTGGGTGTGGACATACCGTGGCAGACCTCCCACATATAAAGTAGAGGAAGATGGGTATGGGTGTTAGCTCAGGGACATTCTTCCTCAGCAAAAAGAGGAGGATTGGCAGCAAATGTTAGCTCAGGGCTAATCATCCTCCGAAAAAAAAAAAAAAAGCAAGCATGTAGGATGTTATTAAGGAGGTGTGCATGTGTGAGTGTGTGTGTATGTGTGAAAGGTTGTTTTGATACATTTTGTTTTTATGGATCCTATATGGGTTCAGAGCACCACTTGAACATGAGGTTTGATTTTTTTAATCAGTTTTAGGAAATTCTTACCCATTCTAACTTAAAATAATGCTTTAGACCCGTTTGTTATCTCCTCTCATTTTGAGACTCTAAACATATGCTAGAACATTTCCTTATATCCCATGTGACCATCTGTAGTTTTCATCCTTTCGTCTCTTTCTGCCTCATTTTGCATATTTTCATCTGACCTACACTTCAGTCATTAATTCTGTCTTCTGATGTTGAACCCATCCAATAAGTTCTTAATATGATTTATTTTATTTTTTAGCTCATGAATTTCCATTTATTTTTACAATGTTCTAGTTCATGACTGACATTCTCAACCTTATCTTTTATTTCTTTGAACATATTAAGCATAGTTATTTTAACCCTAATTTTTGATTGCTCCGTTACTTGGACCGCCTGTGGATCTGATCTATAGTCTGCTGCTTTGCTTGTTTTTTTATCTTGTGTCTTGTTTTCTGTGCTTGGTTATTTTTATTGCATACTAGGCACCATTGACCAGCTAATAGTGATTCATTATTATTAACCAAAATCCATAGTTTACATTAATTTTCCCTATTTGTGAATGAGGCAGGAATGTATGGAACATACGTAAAAGGATGGATCTATAGGACAGATAAATTACAACTTCTCTTCTGAGAAAAGAAGAAAATTGTGGTAATGATGAATTATTTGTCTATTAAAAGAGGAATGGGAGGGAATTAAATAATTGAGCCTAGTAGTGAAATGGTATATGAGATAGTCTGCTGGGGAAAACACACACACACACAAGGAAGAAGAAAGCATATTTTGAAGTAAACTTAGACATAAAATAAATAATAAATATTTATTTTCATGTTCTAAAGCCTTTTTGAATAGAGCGTTTTGTATCATTGCTCACTTAAAAAATTGTATTTATAAAAACTGTACCTACATACACAACTGAGGCAGACAATTGAAATAGTACATTGACGAAAACCGCTAGTGTCTTAACCCTCTGGGAATGGTTCTGACTGTGAGTAATCCTGGATCTAATTCGCAGGTGCCCAGGGGAGCCTTCAAAGGGTAGGCAAGCTCCAAATTCTATTCCCAGTCAGTAAGAGGGAGATTTGTGAAAAATGGTTTGACTCTTTAGAGGTGTCTGCAGGGTCCAATTTTGTTAGCTTGTTCTACAACATATTGGAAAACTAGTTTATGACATATTCATTCTGAGTTCCTAGAGAAGACGTGATCAGTCTACATTTCATTTTTCTCAAATACATGAGAGAGTCAAACTGTGAGTTCTCCCATTGAGGAAAATATCAGAGCACACGTTTTTACAATATTTTGCAATTCAATTATATTGTTGCTTATAGTCAGTATAAAAGTTTATTTTTTATTTTGTAAATTTTTACTGCTACTAAATTAATCATGAATTGCCTGTTGGGTATCTTTAAATTGTCATTCTTAATTTTATCACACACGAGAATTTTGCAAATTACTCCTTTAGTCTAACTTTATTGACTTGAAAAGTAATGACGTTTCCCAAGGGACTCAGACTGTCTTCACATTAGCACTGGAAAGAAATTTACCTAGTTAAATGTCTCAGAAATTTTTATTTCTTTTCTATTGCATTGATCAAGAACGTAAAATGATATCCCTTCAAAATAATTAGAATTATAGTATGAATTAAAGTAGTTGATTTTTAAATATTAAAATGACCAGTATTTCTTAATTTTATCTGCTTTCTTTATGACTCTATAGAACTCTCTTGTCTGCTTGTTAAATCTCTCTTTCAGAATTTCCACGCCCAATATGTGGTTTCATAATAATTTATACTTCCTCCTAGCATTTTTTTCTTTTAAATCTCTCACATAGAAAAGTCTATCAAAGCATTTACTGGACATGCTGCTGAGAGAAATAGTCAGAGAAAACAGCAAAAAGATATACAGAGGGCAAAGTTTGGAAAGAGTATTTAAGATACATATACACACAAAGATTGATATCTTAAATCCACGTGATAAGAAAGATTAGTTTTCATAAAATCGGGAAATATCTGTAATGGCCCTGTCAGATATGGGAGAAATGGGATGGGGATAAAAGTAGAAAAGGAAAAAAAGGCAAATGAGCTTTGTAAGATATTTGATTCCCCCATTCAGTTTCATTAGACAGTCATCAATAACAGACCCAGATATATTACTCTTTTCCATAAAAATCAGCCAGTAATCTCTGTCCTCTAAGGCAAGGTTCTCAGTCAAGGGACATTTGGCAACGTCTGCAGACATTTTCGGTTGTCACAACCAGGGGCATCCAGTGGGCAGAAGCAGGAATACTAAGATTCCGACAACAATGACCGGGACATGCCACCATAACAAGAATTAAGAGGACCAAAATGTCAATAGTGCTGAGGTTGAGAAACACTGCTCTAAGGCAAAGTGGAAACATTTTTTTCTCTTAATTTACACCCTCTTCATGCTATCTTTTTCAAAAATCCTCCTCCCATCCTCTTGAGTCTACCCTCATTCATTTTAGCTTGATTTCTCTTGTAAACAAATGGTGCTGGGCAATACGATGATAGGAGTTGAGAAGAATGGCAACTATATAATTGTAACAGATTCCCTTTGGGTGTTATTGACGATAATTTTTAATATGGTAAAACGTATTTCCAAAATGTAATATCTATAACATTTGAAATGTAGCACAATTTGCTTCTGCCTAATACTATATTTTGTCTGCACGATGATACTTTTCAACTCATTTTCTGGCTTGATGCATTTTTTCTCTTTAGAACTTGGTTCAGGATAGATCATTTGTTAAATGCTAATTTGCCACCTACTTTTCTGTAAAAACATTTTTTACCCTAAAATTTCTGACATCTATATTCCAGAACAAATGATAGCAACTCCTTCCTGCTTAAAAAGAGCTATAAACCACCAAAGTGTCATTAGTGCTAAGATGATTTATCAGGCTCAGTTAAGGGCATTCTTGAAGAAAGAACAAAAGGGTGAATTATGGGAATTTGTTTATTTCCCAGCCACGATGCAGGGCTCTTAATTAGAATCAAACCATGTCTTTAGATCCAATGTATACATGGCACAAATAATCACAGAGCCCATGAAGTAGACCAGCTCATTTATAGGAGGTATCTGATATTCCTGAGATTAGTTTGGGTTATTATGCCAGCTTGAACACTAATTATTGGACTCATTTCTTACTTGAAGTAGGCATTAGTTTTTTATTGATTTAACCTACATCTGTGCTGTTGGCTTAAAACCAAATTAAACTTTACAGAAACACTACAGTCAATATTGCCCTTATTTTTCAACTAGACTTTTTATGTTTTTCTTTTTAAGACATGAAACACAGTGACAAATATACAAGCCAGTGTCTACCATCTTGAAATTGAGTGAAATGCAGTGTAGTATAACAATAAGGTGACTTGATTTCTGTGTCAACAAATTGACATTTGATTTTCTGCTCCACAACTTAATAGTTGGGTAATCTTGGGAAAATTTTCTCGTTTTTCTGGCTTAAGACATGGTAGGAGACAATGATATTAATAATTGATCATTTTTTGTGTGTTTTTCCCAGAATTAAAGGATTTATACAATTAAGCAAACAGGGCTCAAATTATTTATGTTGTCAAATTTTCTGTGTCTCTCTCCTTACCCCCCTCCCTTTCTCTCTTTCTCTCTCTCCCTATACACACACACACACACACACGCACACACGTGCACACACACACAAGCTGACATAAGTAAAGTTGGACTATTACACATATGACTACTACATTTCTAGCTACTAATAATGTCATGAGGATTAAATAAGAGAATGCATGTAAAGTGCTAAGCTCTTTGTCTTGGACGTATTAAGCTCAGTGATTTTAGGTCACTATTATTTCCAAATGCCAAATATATCATATTGAAATAATTTTTTGAATAATTTACTGGAAATAACTCACTTAAGAACAGCAAATATACTTCTTTTTACTAGTAATCCTCATTCCTTAAAGGGTCATATGCAATTTTTAAAAATTATATCACAGAATCTTATATTTTAAGGCATCTTTGGTGTCATTTAGTCTCATCTACTTTTTTAGATGAGGGAACTGATAGCCAAAGACTTTTCAGAACATGCCAGAATTATCTTTGAAGTAATCTCTGTTCATATTTGATCAAAATGATCTATTCCTCTTTCACTGAGAAGTCAAGAAGGATTATCTCCCTTGAGATGCTTTTGGAGGAAAAAGTGATAACACCAACTTGGGCATCTCTAGTTCAAATGAAATAATACAATACAACGAGAAGCATGTTCATTTCTGTATTTGTCGAAACTTTTGAATGAATGATAAAATGCTTAGAGAAGGTTTTTTTAGTATCTCAATTGTTTGCAAGAAGCAAATTGTCCTTTACTTGTTCCCTTTCAATTTGATGGGTGTTTTTCCCTCAATTTAAAATAGATTTAAATAAGTTGACTAACTAGTAAAAGCAATGCTGACTGAGAAACAGACTGCCTACTCTGTAGACTAAGTGATCGTAATTTAGTGTTTTCTTGGATAATGAAAATTAAGAGAAATCTGGGCTAGTTTCAGGATGGACCAAATTAAAACACGGCTCAGTTGATAGTCTCTAATTTGCAGCCTGAATGTTTCTTCATGATTCATGTCTTCCCAAATGTAAATATCTTCATCTATTTTTATATGTAAAATGCTTATAATTATTTATATAATGAAGAAAATGTGCTTATTGCTACAGCTAGTCATTTACATATACTCTTGCAAAAATAAGAACTTAAAACTGGTATTTTATCATTCCACACACTTCTGTCTTATAGCTTACTTAGATAAACTATGTCTTCAAATATGTCATTTTATACTGCTGTCTTAGTAATCTTTATGATAATTTATAGAAGTGTGTGAATGTTTGATGTTGGGAAATTATGGACTACGTACTCAGACCAATCTTCCTGCAGAAGCAGGATATACATATATATAAAATATCTCATAGTTTTGAGCTGGGACCATGAAAGTTACACTTTAAGTGTAGTGATGAGCTAATTTTTGCAGGTATATTTAAGTTAAGGATTTTGACATGGGAAAAGCATCCTGGATTAGCATGAAACAGGCCCTAAATCCAAGGACAAATGTTTTCATAAGAGACACATGGAGGAAAGATACAGAGAGAAAAGATGAATCAACATGACCACAGAGGTACAAATGAGAATGATGTAGCCACAAGCTAAAGAATGCCTAGAGGCACCAGAAGCTGGAAGAGGCAAGGAACAGATTGTCCCCTAGAATCTCTGGAAAGAACGTGGCCCTGTTGACACCTTGATTTCATACTTCTGGCCTCCGGAATTGTAGGAGAATAAATTTCTGCTGTTTTAAGCCACTAAGGTTGTGGCAATACATTATCGCAGCCCAAGGCAATTAACAATGCCAAATAACTTGGATCATTAATCTTGAGAGTAGACTGGTAAGTGTTTTAGATGACAGGCTGTACCATGAGGTAGCAAAGCTCACTGACTTTAGACATTTTATTGTCTAAATAAAGTGTTTAGACATTTATTCATGTAAATATTTCATTTACACATTTCTTCTGCTTAGTCCAATGGATTGATTTAACATTCTCTTGGGCACAAAGAAGCATGAGCTGTAGACTTGCTTGAAAACATATTGATGCTCTTAAAACGGTGTTAAAGCTGGTGGTATGTGAGCTAAAGAGCATGACAGTCCACTAGAGAAGAGAGTGTTGGAGCCACACTAACAAAGCTGCTTTTCCTCCTAAGACTCAGAGAACATGTTGAATATTCTAATGACTGCAGGAAAAATAGAAGATTCTATTTCAACTAAGAAGTACTTTAGTATCCAAGAACTGTTAGAAGAGTCCTACAGTACAGTAAAATACATTTACTAAATTTGAACGATATACATAGTGAAAAGCTTTTTTTCCCTTTAGATAGCTATAAGATAACTGTAGGGGGAGGGATCAGATGTAATAGCTGGTAGGTCTGTTTTTACGTATGATATATTCAATCATCCAAATATATATCAAGTATCTGCCATATGCCAAGTAAAATTCTGGATTCTGGAGCTATAGCCGTGAACATGGGTAAAACAAATTTCCTCTCTTTGTGGAACTTCCATTTATCTTAGAACTGTTCAAATTTAAAGTTATTTCTTTATTTTATTTGCTCTTAAACTTATTGTAAAGCTAAGTGAAAAAAATCACTTGACTAGTATCACACCAACATTTCCACATGTGTATTCGGTGTTGTGAAAAATAAGCAAGATGAAGCAATAGAAATGTCTGGAAGAGTAGCTGTCTCCCTCCAAACACAAAACATATTTCCAAATCACAGAATAAACAGGAAGGAATTTGGCCCTTGTATGAAAAAATTAACCTCTTGAAGACTGTAATTGCTAATCTTTTCCCAGTCTTTGGATGTGCCAAGGGAGACTAGACAATGTGTTTCAAGGCATGAGCTAAGGAGAGCTGATTTGGTAACCATAAGAAAATATGATTAATTTGAGGGTTTCTATTCCTGAAAGAGAAGGAACAAGAGCACCAGAAAAGGACAGAGAAAGAATTACTAAACAACTTGTCTGAGCAGCTAAAAGACCTTTAAGAACTTAAATGTTGAATATTCAACTTCTTACACTTCTGTGATATAAATCATAAAAGATCACTAAAATTCAGTAATATTCTTTACATCTTTTCCTTTGAGTGAAAAAAATGTGTATATATTCCTTCCCTTCTCCTCCACCCAGAAATGAGTTGATGTAAAATTGATGTTAGAAACAAGAGGTACAGAAGAAAAAAGGAATTCAGCAAAGACAGAAAGCTGAGGTCAAAGGTGACCACGGGAATATCAGAACTCTAGTAATTCTTTAAAATATAGAGTATGGAAATCAGCTTTACACAGGGTATGGAATAAGGGTTCCCATCAGACACACCTAGATCTTTTGGGACCTTATGAGCCCTGTTGTCCCCTGGATTATAGAGCCACCAATTACTGTTGTCTTTTCATTCTCTCCCACTTCTTAAAATTTAATAATTATTAGTGACGAGGTAATTTTCTTTGAGAGAGAGAGAGGAAAAAACCAATCTGTGAGGATAGAAGAATAATCTGAATACCACATCTGACACTTCAAAATGATTAACCCACCATCTACTCAATCAATGTATAAACTTGAGACTCATTTTAAACTTATTCTTTGCCTTCCCTATGAAGTTATTTACAAGTCTTGTCAATTTTATTTCCTGCACTTCTCTTGAGTTTTTATGAAATTCTCCAGCTTATTGCTTATCTCCTAGTTTTAATCCTTATCATTTCAAATCTATTCAATCAGCTGATATTCTCATTTTCCCTATGATGCTTCTGAAATCATCCCATCACTGCTGAAAAATGATATTTAAGAAGCATAAAACTAGTCAGTTTATACCTCTGGTGATCACATTATGCCTGAGTTGAACAGTTTTCAATGTTTCTCCAATGTCTTCAGGATGATGTTCCCAGTGCTAAGCAGGACCAACTCAAATCTGCAAGATTTGTCCCTTGTTTGTCATTCCAGCATTAGCCACCATCACATTCCAACACATACCACATACTTGTGCCATGATGAACTCCTGGTAGTCCAAGCATACCTCATTCTATCACAGCACTATAGCTTATGATTTTCATATGTGATTTTCCCACTTTTTTTGGTCTGGCTAATGCTGAGCCATTTTTAAGAGCAACTCCAGTGCTGCTTTAAGCTTTAGCTAAATTTCACCGTACTGCATGTCAAAATAACAGATCTTAAATCCATAAAGTCCAATAGTCTGTGTTATTTAATTTTAAAAGCTTCATAAATTAATTTATTGAGATGAAGATAGAAGTGATAAGAACAATACAATTAATAGGTCAACTTTTTGTATTATTAAGAGAATATCTAAAAATAAACAAAATAAACGTTTAGTTATGAGCAAATTCAGGTTCATTTGTATAAGAGAGTGGTAAAATATTTATCAAAGTTCATGTAGAACATTCCAGTAACTGTGAAGTATATGTACAAAATTCTAGACAAATAGGTTTCTAGTTTAAAACTAACAACTGTATTTAGTCAACATGATTTTATGTAGGGCTTTTTTATTCCCCTCCACCTAAGAGTCTAGGTTCAATCCTATTTGAAAGTATACTTCCAAATTTATTACAAGTGTTTGCTATGCTTCTTCTAAGAAAGAATGGGAAAGGTCAAACTTTGGAATTAGTCCTTGAGAATTTGCATAACTTTAATTTGTTGATTAACAAGCTTAATAGACAAATGACTTGTCCATTTTAATAACAGAATGGGCCAATCAAATCTTCATCCATGGAAATTATCAAATGACTTGGCTCTTTCTCTTTTTTTTGTGTATATGTATAAAATGACCTATGTTATATATTTTTAAATTTATTTCCAGTAAGTTTTACATTGATCACGGAAGCTGATTATTCATTTGTCAGTGAGGTTCTTAGATGAGATCTACGTACTTTCGATTATATAAAGAATTTTAAACGTCACTTTTATATTTCCGATAAAATATTTTAGATAAAATAGACATGTAATTGTGTTTAGCCATCTATTAACTCGCCAAGGCACAAAAGTATTTTGTATTTGTAAAAGTATTGCATATTTACAGGAGATTTGTGAATTATTTTGTTCAACATGTATTCCTACTCATATTTAGCCAGAGATCAGAAAGGCAAATGATACATTTCTCAGATTTCCTTGCTACTTGGGTTCTTGATGAGGGGGACACCAATCAAATGCACTCTTATAAGACCTTGATTGGAACTGAATCAGGTGAGGAGAGAAGCAGGATGCAGGGCATCTATTTTGCTGGTGCAGATCATGGAGCTGTCAGCTGCTGTTACAGTGTTCATATTCACGAGATGGCTTCCTGATTGTGGAAATTCTCTCTGGAAGTTCAGCCTACAGGCTGTTTCTTCATTTCTCCCAATAATTCTGCAGGGCACTTAATCTTTACTAAATTCTCATATATACTGTCTAGAGCAGTTTCCATTCTCTGTAACTAATGTCCAATAATTTTTAGAGATAATTATGAAAAAAATAGCAATATAGGCATGATAATTAATTTTTAAATGGAACCCAAAGAAAGTCATTAGTTATTAAGCCCATGTGAACATGAATTAAACCCAGCCTGAATCTCATTTATGGCTCTAAGGAAGAGAATAGTCTAAATTTGGAAGCACAGAATCTGGTTGAGATATTAAACTGAAATTCTGTAGTGGTTACAATGTTTTTCATTAGTTTTTATTTTTTTGCTTGTTTGTTTTGTATTTTGGTACCGTCTTACCTACTGCTGAGTCACACGGTACAGGTTAAATGGCTGGCTTAGACTGCGGAATGTTATTTTCCCGTCAAATTGCGTTATACCTTTAGGATCCTGTTCCTGAAGGCAAATAACATATGCCATTAATTTCTACACGGGCTTTCTCTTATTTAATGAAATTACTCAGTTAGCGGTGCTCATTAGTAGTTTCTTGTCTAGACTTCAGCAGCCTGCTGATAATTAGGGTCCTAGATAATAGTGATTTATAGCTAGGCATCAAAGGACTGGTTTGTCATTGCTCTACTTCCGCTCATTATGGGATTGGGGGTTCAGTTAGGAAGAAAATTCCCAACGAACCCACAAAATGCTGCTCTCCTCCATGTTCTCTTGGTTTCCTATGATGCCTAGATGGTACTCATCCATTCCACTGTGGCTGGTATCCAAGTTCCTGATGCTGCCCAGAGCTACTGTCTATTTTTGCTGTTGTTGATTCTTCACAGTCTCCTTCCGAGCTGCCGTATTTCTGAGAAGCCCAGCTTGGTTTATTTGCATCCCCTTTTGTTTCCCTATGCCCTCAGTACGTTAGAAATCTTTCCTAGGGTGTTATACTTTAATCAGGTCCCAAAATGGATGGCATGGGCCAGTTTGTCAATTCTTTTCCTTGGCTTCTAGCACCACATAGTGGCAGGGGATGAATTCGAACGTCTCCTTTCCTGTCTCAACAAGCAGCAGCACTTTTCTCATTAGTCTCCCTCCTGCTGGAAGCTCATGCCTATGGTTCCTGCATCTCCATTCACTTATAGCAGAATTGGGTCCAATTCACATCAAATGTTGTGATTTTCTTTTTCATGGCATTTGCTACATGTGTGCTTATATTCTCATTCCGGAAAGGGCCATAACATGCTTATGAAATTTTACATTCTTTAAAAAATTTGACATTGTAGCCTCAGCAAAGTTATGCTGACATTTTAATGACATCATAAAGTAATTTATATTATATTTCAGGTAGCATGCTACTTTTGTAATATTTTATTTTACCTGTCATCTTATAGACATAGCAATTAATCAATGGTTTATGATGCTTAGAAGATTGAGTGAAAATTGCTTTCAACTCTCAATGACTGGACATTATGTGACTTATGTTACCCTTAATGGTTTTATCACTGGACTAAATTGATTGCATTTTATAATATACACTTCACATTTCCCATCCTCCAGCCATATTGCAAATCAGTGGTTCCCACCGTGTGTGCTGTGTCTGATTGATTCAGCTTGTGAATCTATGGTCTTTCTACAGATGCTTTGCCAGATGACTGAAGCTACTTTAGGCTCTGCCAATGATGGCTACTTTTCTTTTGAAGTGAAGACTCTGAAGAAATGAAACTACCAAGGAAAAGAAGGCTGCTGCAACTTCATGAGGCAGCTTGGTAAAATGGCAGTTGATCCATATTTTCTGTTTATACACATGGTAAAATCACTGCCTTGTCTTTGTTTTTCTTTTTCATGCAAATAAATAGATCCAAGATTGGCTGACTGCACAATAAATTTAAGACAAAGAAGGCTGAATAGTTATCTGATCCAATTTATGCATAACTGGAAAGAATTTGCTATAGTGTTGCAGTGCATGAGCTTTCCTGTTACAAAGGTCTTGGTTTAAATCCTGGATACGCCACTTTTTAGCTTTGTGTTCTCAAGGCAAGTTATTTAAATTTTGAAGCAGAGTTTTCTCATCTGTAAAATGGAGGATAATTCCACTGATATTATGATGTTGTTAGATTTTATAGGAGTTATGTGGTTAATAGCCTATAAATACAGGGCTCCATACAGTTCCTAAGTCCTTGGTTAGTCTAGCTGGTGGTGTTTAGCTTGATAATCCAGATTGAAGGTCTTCATATGTCATAACAGGACACTTTAGTTTTTGAATATATATAAATATACATTTGAGTTATGTATATATACATCATAAAACTGAAAGTAACAGTGCTTTAAATGCCTTAGGTGACAGCTGAGAAAACTGAGATTCAGAGGGATAAAGTGACATGCTGAAGATCACACAGTTGATTAGAGAAAATGCTAAGACTGGAATCAAGTTTCTCAACTTCTTGGGAAATGTATTCTCCTAAAAACCATGCCCTGTTTCCATCTAGGTTTACCGGATTTAGCAAATAAAAATACAGTGTGCCCAGTTAAATTTGAATTTCATATAGACATCAAATAATTTTTTAGCTTAAGTATTCTCCTTGCAATATTTAGGACCTACTTAAATACAAAAATATGCAGTAACAAATAGTACTAAAATATATACTACTAAACAAACTAAAAATTGCAATATTTACAACATAGTTATACCAAAATTATTTACTGTTTACCTGAAAGTCAAATTGAACTGAGCATTCTGCATTTTATCTGGCAATCTAATTTTCAACATTAGTGTTTTATGAACCGTTTTAAGTTTTATATTCTATCTTGTATTCCTAGGCAATCCTAGTTCACTTTTCAGCCATCTAAATTGTCTACAAAACAGATAAGTACAAGGCATAGCCATAAGTTGATGTGATGGATCCTCATAAACTCCATATGAAAACCAATCTCATTACTTTTCTGCCACTGTCTCATTCTCACCACAAAAAAAGTTGTTCCTTCTTCCTGGCACATTTTCCATGGTCATCTAAGTGTTAATAGTAGGTGTGGGGACCTGGAATTGGCCACTCCAAGATATGTCTCTTTGGAATCAGTATTATTTGAGGCTGATTGCTTTTGATAAACTGGGACAGGGAAGGAGGCTCTGAGGAATGGAACTTGCCCTTCGTTAGGACACATTTACATTTGTAAGGTAAAATCTCTATCTGTAAAAGGTGCCTCCCTCTCTGTATCAGGAAGAAGAAAGGAGATGACCTTCTCTCTAGAAACTCTTAATCAATACCAAAGGCAAGGACTTAAATTTTATTGTGCTTGTCTGGTAACCTTCTGTAATTGACTTCCCTCCCTCTCCCAACGTTGGCATTTCTTTAAGGATTAAGCATCTTTCCTTAGGCTAGGAACTGATTGCTGCACTCACCTGTGACCGCCCAGCTCCAGACAATCGACTAGCCTCCTGCTACGCCCACCGAGATAGCAGACCACTACCTGCTGTGTCCATCAAGCACTGTGCCGACAGGGCAATCTTGTGACTATTGTGGGAGGGACATTTTAATCACATGTGAAACACCCTGTTTGGGGGTATATAACCACTATGTGCACCCCACTTCTTCGGTGTCCTTTCTTCCTTCGGGAAGAAAGGCCCCGGGCCATGGTTCCTCATAAAACTTTGTTTAATTTTCTCTAGCTATTCTGTCTCATGTGAATTTAATTCATTCTCCGGGCAGACAAACCCACATTTGGGAAGAGGAAATGTCTTCCTCCCCTACATAGGCTGTACAACGTTGTCTTACAAGTATAGAAATATTTGGACCTTATGATCTAAGTGGTTGTGTGTGGAAAAATCCAGGTTAGGAAAACACTATTGGTTAACTTATAAGACATAAATCTAAGTGATCCCTTTTGTTTTGGACCTGGCTGTTTTCCTGGAACTCACTTCAGTGTACTATTTTTCCTGACAAACTCAAGTATAGAAAGCCTGAAGTGGGTTCAGCCAATTCATCATCCACTGGACCAGGTGGGTGTAGTTTGCTGCCAAATAGTTTGCCTCCATATCCTTCTAGGATGCTTATAACTCTAGTGTGTCATCATCCTTCAATTCTGAATGCTGCCTGCAACCAGAGGCCACCACGGGAGAGAGCTCTTGGGAATTTCCTGCCACATCAATTGATGTGGACCTACGAGTGCACCTGACGTTGCTTCAAAGACTCATCAAATAGTGCCCAAACTTCCTTTTCTCTGAAAATTTAGTTCAAGCACTCTTAGGATAAATTGCTTTCTTGTAGTAAATGAAAATTTTTACCCTCTCAGGGAGAAGGAGCTGGGTAGGGAGCCATTAGTACGCAAGTTCACACAGCTGTGTTAATAGAGTTGTTTGCCTCAGCTTTTCCACAGTGGTTTTCATTTGTTTCACATGGTCATGCAGCAGTGAAGAGAAAAAGGAATGTATTTTCACTCAGAATTGTTCTTTTCATTCAAAGAAAGATTAGTTCATTCACACTTTATCCTAACAGTCATTTCTCAGCCTTAGCATTTGAGCAAATGCATTGTAAGTTGTAAAACTGCATCCTATCAGGTCTGTGAACCCTTTGATCATCTTACAGTATCTCATGCAAAACCAGAAAACTGCAGAAGGCAGCTGATCCACAGCTGAATTCCAGAAATTCTGATTGTATATGATTGTATTGGGCAAAATATTTGTGATTTAAGCTTAAATAGCAGAAATATCATACTGAGAAGCAATGTAATTATACAGAAAGGAAATATAATTTTGCGTCTAGGTGCCTGGATTCTAGTTGTAGAATTTCAGTTGCACCACAAACTAATTGTATTTACCTGGTTAAGTCTCTTTCATCTTTTTAGGTTTTGCGTTTTTTTCGCTCATAAGTAGGCATTGTAGGCTAATAATTATAGCTAGTCTCTTTGAGAATATGGAAAAATCGTTCTTCATTCCTCTCTTTGTTGCTTTCTATCAATGTTTGCATACTCTTTGTCAGCAAATTTGTGTTGCTTTATTATTAAAATATATTCAGGTTCTAATCTTTTTTTTTTTAGCCACTTTCACTGCTGTCATTCTGGCACAAGCACCTTTATCTCATGCGGGAGTTACTGCATTCAACTCCTAACTGGTCTTTCTTCTTACATCCTTACCTATACCTCACATTTTAAAGTAATCCTTTAAAATGTGAATCAGATCATGTCACTCCCATGCTTGCGACCTGCTAGGAGTTTCCCATCTCTTCCAAAATAAAAGCCAAGGTCCAAAGTAAAAGCCAAAAATACAATGGCCTGTTAACAATACTCCACTTGTCCTGGTCCTCTGTGGACTCCTCTGCCCTCACCTCCTGCAACTCTCACACTCACATCTTCTTCAGGCATACCAGGCATTCTCCAGACTTGGGCCTTTGCACTTGTCCTCTCTTCTGCCTGCGATAGCCTTCCTACAGAATCCATGTGGCTTACTTGCTCACTTACTGAAGTCTCTGCTCAATTCTCATCTTCTCAGTGAAGCCATTTCTAACTACTCTATTAAACAGTGCAACTCTCTACACCCCACACTCCTTATCCACTTGTCTGATTTGTTTTCTCCATAACACTTAGCACTTTCCAAACTACCACAGGATTATCTATTTATTTTTTAATTATCTCTCTCCTTACACTAGAGTTCAATCTTCACAAGGGCAATAATTGTTTTTTTTCCTGTATTGTTCACTGATATATTCCCAAAGACTACGACAGTGCCTGACACATTGTGGGTATAGAATAAATACTTGTTGAGTGAAATTGTGAAGGGATAAACGAACATACAAAAAATGAACAGAATGCATGTAACTCTTTCTATATTGTCATGTTTAATTCTTTCAATAACACTAGGAAGAAGATACTACTACTAACTGTTTTGGAATTAATGAGGAAACAAGCTGAACAATTTAAAATCACAAATTTACTCTAAGCATGTCTCTGTCTGGCTTCAAAGTCCGTGCTTGTTATCCTTCCACTGTACTGTCTTCAGTGAGATAGTAAATGATAAAGTAGTTTGAAAAGGATAAGGCACTATCCTAAATGTGTAGTAATATGTAGTAATAAATAGAAGGATTCTTTTTAATGTTCTGAGAAATAGAAAAACAAAACAATATAATTTATTTTGTTTTTAACTTTGATGCCCATTCAAAGATGGATATGTTACTGTAGGGGTCTGGAATTGGCCACCCCAACATAGGTCTCTTTGGCACGATTATTTGTGGCTCCTTACTTTGCAGACAGGAAAGCAACTGAAAAGTAGAACTTGCTTACCCTTTGTAAGAGACATTTACATTGTAAAGGAACTCTCCATCTGTAAAGATATCTCTAGAAACTCTTAGTCAATGGGGAAGGCAAGGACTTAAATCTGCATTTGTTTATTGTGCTTGTCTGGTAACCTCCTGTAATTGACTTCCCTCCCTCTCCCAACGTTGGCATTTCTTTAAGGATTAAGCCTCTTTCCTTAGGCTAGGAACTGATTGCTGCACTCACCTGTGACCGCCCAGCTCCAGACAATAGACTTGCCTCCTGCTAGGCCCTGCCAAGACAGCAGACCACTATCTGCTGTGTCCATCAAGTGCTGTGCCACAGGGCAATCTTGTGACTATTGTGGGAGGGACATTTTAATCATATGTGAAACACCCTGTTTGGGGGTATATAACCACTCTGTGCACCCCACTTCTTCGGTGCCCTTTCTTCCTTCGGGAAGAAAGGCCCCGAGCCATGGTCCTCATAAAGCTTTGTTTAATTTTCTCTTGCTATTCTGTCTCATGTGAATTTAATTCGTTCTCCAGGCAGACGAACCCACTTTGGATAGAGGAAATGTCTTCCTCCCCTACATTACTATACAAGTACACCATATACATATGTCTACCCTCATAGGTAATTTTCTACCATTGTTGCTGTGGAGCCTTTTGAACTTCTATTTCTGGTTCTTTTGTGGGATTTCTCAACCTTAGATGTAAGAGGAGAGTAAGCAAGAATAGTTTTGTTAAAGTTCATACACCGAGCCATCTTTTTTATAATATATTCCATAAAATCTACATTGAACATGCATTTTTCATGGGGAACTATATACATTTTTTTTCTTTCATATATTACAGAAAGACTCTAAGTTTGGAGCAGACATAGGTTAGAGCAAGAATGACCTTTTAGAAGGCACCATGATGTAATTAAGTATTCCAAACTTAACTCAGTCATTTACCACTTTCATGATTTTTGCTTAACTACATTTGAACAGTAATCTTGTTTAATTCATATTTTTGTTTAAATAGATTTCATATTTCTAGCTAAATACATGAATACTTAGGCAATGAAATTGTGGATTTGAGGTTCCAGTCATTTTTTTTCTAATTCACACTAAATAAATAAAAATTAAAAATTTTATAAAGTCTATCCTTATCCCAATGGAAATTTCCAAGCTTTCCATACATGAGGTATGCATTTTATATTTGTTTGTCTCATTTTGGAAAACACTGATACAATGGAATTGAATTAAGCTATGAAGAGACATTGAGAATATCCATAAGATCAAGATGCCTGCATGATGCTTGTGTATACCACACACCCGTAAGGTAGAGGTGAGAAAAACAAATATTTTGGTTAAATGGTCAAAATGATTGAGCAGTAAAGAGCAATATTCTGTTGAAACAAAAGATTTTCTTTCAAAAATTGAGCCTGTGTTATACAAGTATTTCAATCAGGGTTCACTAGAGAAACAGAACCAGCAGAACATAAGTGCATATATATATAGAGAGAGGAATTGCTCATATGATTATTGAGGCTGAGAAGTCCTGTTATCCACTGTCTGCAAGCTGGAGACCCAGGCCTGAGAACCAGGGGAGCTGATGGTATGAATCCCAGTCTGAGGGCTGGAGAAGATTAAATGAGGTATTGCAGCTCAAGCAGCAAGGCAGGAAAGAGGGGGCAAATTCCTCCTCCTTCTGCCATTTGTTCTATGTGACCCACAGCCAGATTGGATGAAGCCCACCCACACTGGGGAGGACAATCTACTTTACTGAGTCCACTGATTCAAATGCTAATTACATTCGGAAATACTTTAGTAGACACATGGAGAATAATGTTTAATTTGGGCACTCTGTGGCTAGTTGACACATAAAATTAACCATTATAAGAAAAAATTGTATCAAAATATTAATTTTTCATTATGATTTTGCCAGAAAAATGTTAGCATTCAAAAACAATCAAGGACCCTGCCTTGGCCAAGTGGTTATATTTGCATGCTCAGCTTTGGTGGCCCAGGGTTTCATTGGTTTGGATCCTGGGTGCGGACATAGCACTGCTCATCAGGCCATGTTGAGGCAGTGTTCCAACTAGAAGGACCCACAACTAAAAAAATATACAACTATATACTAGGAGGATTTTGGGAGAAAAAGCAGGGGAAAAAAAAAAAAGATTGGCAACAGTTACCACCTCAGGTGCCAATCTTTAAAAAAAAAACAATCAGAACATCTTCATAGTACTTTAGCCTTCCTACTTCAGTGATCTTCATCTATTCCTTTATTCAATCACTCCTTTTGTACCTTGTTAAAAATGGATCTACATTCTCTATAGGATTATGAACTTTAAAAATCTCCTCTTTCTGTGGAAACAAATGAAATAAAGACGAAAAAATAGAAAAGATCAATAAAACTAAGAGCTGGTTCTTTGAAAAGATAAACAAGATTAATAAACTTTTAGCCAGACTCATTAAAAAAACCCAAAAAAACAGAGGGCCTAAATAAATAAAATAAAAAATGAAGGAGGAGACATTACAACTGACACCACAGAAATGCAAAGGACCATAAGAGATTACTATGAATAATTATATGTCAACAAATTGGACATCCTAGAAGAAATGAATAAATTCCTAGAAATATAGAATCTTCCAAGACCAAATCAAGAAAAAATAGAAAATCGGAACAGATTGATTACTAATAATGAAATCGAATCAGTAAACAAAAAACTCCCAACAAACAAGAGTTCAGGATCAAATGTCTTCAGAGGTGAATTCTACCAAATATTTAAAGTAATAGCTATCTTTCTCAAATTCTTCCTAAAAGTTGAAGAGGAAGGAATGTTTCCAAACTCATTCTATGAGGCCAGCAATACCCTGATACCAAAATCAAAGAAACTGCAAAAAAAAATTACAGACCAATATCCTCGATAAACATAGATTCAAAAATACTCAACAAAATGTTAGCAAACCTAATTTAACAATACATTAAAAGGATAATATACCAAGATCAACTGGGACTTACCCAGGGATGCAAGGATAATTCAATATTCACAAATCAATCAATGTGATACTCCACATTAACAAAATGAAGGATAAACTCATATGATCATTTCAATAGATGCAGAAAATCATTTGACAAAATTCAACATCCATTGATGATAAAAGCTCTCAGCAAAGTGGGTATAGATGGAATATACTTCAACATAATAAAAGCCATATATGACAAACCCACAGCTAACATTGTACTCAATGGTGAAAAGCTGAAAGCATTTCCAGGAACAAGACAAAGGTGCCCACTCTTGCCACTTTTATTCAACATAGTATTGGAAGTCCTAGCCATGCAATCTGACAAGACAAAGAAATAAAAGTCATCTAAATTAGAAAGGAAGAGATACAACTGTCACTATCTGCAGATGACATGATACTACATATAGAAAAACCTAAAGATTCCACCAAAAAAAAATTAGAACTAATAAATGAATTCAAGATACAAAATCAATATACAGAAATCTGTTGTATTTCTATATAGTAATAATGAAGAATCAGAGAAATTAATAGAACAATCCCATTTGTAATTGCATCAAAAATATGAATTATTTAGGAATAAATTTAACCAAGGAGGTGAAAGACCTATACTCTGAAAACTATAAGACACTGATAAAAGCAATTGAAGATGACACAAATAAATGGAAAGACGTACTCTGCTCATGGATTGGAAGAATTGATATTGTTAAAATGTCCACATTACCTAAAGCAATCTACAGATTCAACGCAATCCCCATCAAAATACCAATGGCATTTTTCACAGAACTGGAACAATTAATCCTATAATTTATATGGAATCACAAAAGACCCTGAATAGCCAAAACAATCTTGAGAAAGAACAAAGCTAGAGGTATCATGCTGATTTCAAACTATACTACAAAGCTATAGTAATCAAAACTGTTTAGTACTGGCATGAAAATAGACACAGATCAGTAGAACAGGTAGAAAGCCCAGAAATAAACCCACACATATAATATATGTCAGTTAATCTATGACAAAGGAGGCAAGAATATACAAAAGGTAACAGACTATGTCTTCAATAAAAGGTGTTAGGAAAACTGGACAGTTACATGCAAAAGAATGGAACTGGAGCACTTTCTTACACCATACACAAAAGTAAACTCAAAGTAATTTAAAGCCTTAAATGTAAGATCTGAAACCAGAAAACTCCTAGGAAAAAACGTAGTCAGTAAGCCCTTTGACATTAGTCTTAGCAATATTTTTCTGGATCTGTCTCCTCAAGCAAGGGCAACAAAAGCAGAAATAAGCAAATAGGACTACATCAAACAAAAAACTTCTGCACAGCAGAGGAAACCATCAATAAAATTAAAAGGTAACTGACTCAGTGGGAGAAAATATTTGCAAATGACATATTCGACAAAGTGTTAATATCCAAAATATATAAATAACACATAGAATTCAATATCATAAAAACAAACAATCTGATTTAAAAATGGGCAAAGGAACTGAATAGATATTTTTTCAAAGAATACATTCAGATGGCCAACAGGCACATGAAAATATGCTCAACATCACTAATCAACAGGGAAATGCAAGTCAAAACCACAGTGAGATATCACCTCACACCTGTCAGAATGGCTATTATTAAAAAGACAACAAATAATAAGTGTCAGTGAAGATGTGAAGAAAAGGGAAGCCTTGTACACTGTTGGTGGGAATGTTAATTGGTACAGCCACTATGAAAAACAGTTTAGAGGGTCCTCAAAATTTAAAAATAGAACTACCATATGATCCAGCAACCCCTTTTCTGGGTATTTATCCAAAGAGAATGAACACACTAATTTAGAAAAATATTTGAACCCCTATGTTCACTGCAGCATTATTTACAATAGCCAAGATATGGAAGCAACCTAAGTGTCCATCAATAGATGAATGGATAAGGAAGATTTAGAATATATATACATATATATATATACACACACACACACACACACACACACAACAGAGAATTACTCAGCCATAAAAAAAGAACGAAATCTTGCCATTTGTGACAACATGGATGGACTTAGAGGGTATTATGCAAGTGAAATAAGTCAGACAGAGAAAGACCAATACCAAATGATTCCACTTACATGTGGAATCTACAAAACAAAACGAACAAACAAAACAAAGCAAAAACGAATTCACAGATATTAAGAACAAACTGGTGATCACCAGAGGGGAGGGAGTGGGGAGATGGATGAAATAGGGAAGGAGATTAAGAGGTACAAACTTCCAGTTATAAAGTAAATAAGTCATGGGGATGTAGTGTACAGCATAGGGAATATAGTCAATAATATTGTAATAACTTTGTATGGTGACAAATGGTTAAAAAATAAAATAAATAAAATAGAAGTCTCCTCTTTCCTTGGATATTTCTCATACATTTGTCATTATTAAATTTTCTCTTTGACATTTGGCTTTTGAATCCCTCCTATTTATAGTCTGTCCATTTCTTTTTGATTTCACTTTCCTGTCTTTCTAACATAGATCTGCACATTACTGGTATTTTTATTTCTTAATACTTTGTTTTTCTAGTAAAAATGCTTGTGGATCATCTGTCCCAGGTAAAATACGCCATTGAATGTCATGCTTCCATTTCTGAGTTTGCCAACATGGTTAAAGGAATGCCTTACTGTTCGGTTCCAAGAGAAATTGAAACTACTTACTCAATTTTCTTTTTAACATAGCCCAGCAATCTTTTCACTCAATCAATATCAAATTCCTTACAATGGTTGTCAATATTTTCTATTCTTGCTGGAATTATAGATGACCCTACTCTTCCATGAAGACTGTAACTAAAAATTTTGACAGGATAGAAGTGTGTGGAGCAGATGTCATCAAGGGGCAATAACTAAGAGACAAATAATGGTTTGCTGTTCTTGGAAAATAGTTGGCTAAGTTATTCAGACCAAGTCTTCCACAAAAAGAAACTGAAAAATCTGGATAAGATATTAGAGGAAAAAAACATCAAAGAGCTCCTTAGTTATTAGTGGAAAGAATGAACGGAATGATAAAGTGAGCACTAAAGTCTACAAGGTGAGAGAGCAAAACGTACTGAGATGTAACCACAAGTCAGCTCTCTTGGATTTTCAGCTCGAATTATACGGTCAAAAATTCTGAAGCCATGAATGCACCTTGAAGTGGTTCAGGAGTTAGTGAGTTTCCTTGACATTTAAGGTAGTGGCTTCCTCTCTGTGTGAAGGAGGTGGTTGTGAATCAGGAGGGCTATATGGGGACCTTCTGGTAACGTTTTATTTCTTGAGCTGTGGGGGTGATCGTTTTCTTTAAAATAGTCCTTTAAAGTATACATGTATTTTTTTTTAAATTATATGTTTGAATGCTATATATCCCAAAGAAAAATGTGTTCTGGAATCTTTTCCAATGTTGTTGAAAGATACAGGATGAATTTTTTTTTCTGCAGAGTTTTGAAAAGAAGTGGTGTCAGGGAAAAAGAGTGTCAGTAAAACTGAAGAGTTGAATAAATTAAGTATGTAAACAATTGATATTAATGAT
This sequence comes from Equus asinus, assembly GCF_041296235.1. Classification (NCBI taxonomy): domain Eukaryota; kingdom Metazoa; phylum Chordata; class Mammalia; order Perissodactyla; family Equidae; genus Equus; species Equus asinus. The sequence goes on along the minus strand of NC_091792.1, from coordinate 48,926,256 downwards.
CCTGCTTTTATAGGACAGGGGTGCCCTACAGCAAAGAGTAAAAATTAAAAAAAGGCATATTGGGGGCCAAGTTGCCAATGATTAGGGCAAACAATGTAAAACTGGGAATATAGCAACAGAAAAGAATGGGAGACAAAGATTTCTATGAAGAATGACAATTGGAGATCACATGATTAGAGGAGGTTAGAGGACTACATAGTGGAATCACAGGGTTGGCATCCCCATAGCCTTCATCAAGCTTTTCTCCAAGCCTTACACAATACAACGAAAATCCAAATAAATAAAACATTTTCTTGGCGATTCCCACTACTCCTTCCAAATAGATTATCAACCTGATGACTGTCTTACTTAGAAATTGTGGAACTACCACAGAGGTTGAGAGTATTCTAGACAGTTTATTACGAGAGTCAGGGAGGGGAAAGAATAAAGATGAAAGGTTGGTACCAAGATTGTGATTTATTTTGCTACTGAATTTATCTTTTAATTCCTTAATGCACTTTATTACTATGTAAAGTCAGTTCTTATTATAAAATAACAAAATTAAGAAAAGAGGCTTATTCTTAGTGGACAATATTGTTGACTATATTTTTAAACAAATGAGCACCCATACAATATGTATTAATAGAGTGTTGAAACTTAAATATGAAAATAAAGTTAGTTAAATAAAAAGGAGCGAAATAGAGACTCAAGAAATGAGCCTGTAGTCCTAACCTTGATGTTAATGAGCCATGGCTTTAGACTTATATTCTACGGAGTTAATATCTTCTGCCAGATTGTGGTATCAGGAGGCTGGTCTAGATCAGTGGATTTCAAAGAGAGCTTTTAAATCTGAGGGATTTTGCTTGCCTTTGTTTTGTTTTTTGAACCTTCAGAGAGCCTGCCCTACTGGTGCTTTTGTGGAAAGGGTGATGCAGATAGGGTACATGTGACAGTATTGAAAGTCCCCAGTACCCACTTCAAATAGAACAGATATATTTTTATGTGTTTACAGTTCTGGGTAAGATTTCAATTGAGCAAAAACTTCAGCAGCTAAGAAAGCAATAGACTAGCTAATCTCAAGGATCCCTTCCTAAAATTCTAAGAAACATTTTCAGCTTATAAAGTGGAAGTGGATCACTGAATCCCAAAGAAGATTATTCTTGTTCAGGATGGAATTCAAATAATTGTATTAGTTTAAAATGTCTGTGTGCTTTTATTTTCTGTGTGGAAAGGCTGAAACTTCAATGACACACATGTTTGTGTTTATTCTTTCTTCCATACTTGCAATAAAATGCAACAAGCAATTTTTGAATACCAACTCCCTGTGAAGTACCCTTATAGACCTTTCTTGAACATTGTTTTGGAATCCTGAGAAGTGTTCTGACACTTTTCTCAAGTAAAATATGAAGTAAATCTCCTTTTATAGTGACAGTAAGATCTAAAGAAATGACTTAACATTATACTTCATAGTTTATTTAATAATGTCACTTTTTAGGAGGAAAGTTATTAATGCTCTGTATTTTATCCTATTTGATTTGCCAATTTTACAGCAGTATTACTTGTATACTTTGAAATATATGAAAGTACTTAATTTCCTGAGAAGAATATAGAACTTCAGGAGATATCTTCTCACAAGGAAGGAATCAAGTGAAAGCCAATCGGTAGAGAACTAATTCGGCACTAACTACAAAATAAAAATGAAAGATTGTTTCTGATAGGGCTCAGACATCTTAATTTTTTTTTAAAAGTATATAAAGCACACCTCTGAAAATGTATTAAAATGTATTCATATTTTGAAAATTTTCTAAAGGTCTTCCTATCCACGTGTGTGTGTGTGTGTATGTATGTACATGTACAAAGATCTCTATACACAAACGCACATCAGCAGGCACCCTTGCCCACATTCTCCTGTAAGAAGGCACACCAATAGCGAGCTACTCACAGGAGGAACGGAAAGGGGAGAATCACAGTGTGCTTTCACCAGAAAGCAGTGATGATGACTATAGCTTAGAGAGGTGATTCAGAGGGACAGTCTTCAGGTTCTTCCCTGGAAGGAACAGCCCAATCTTTAGTCTTGTTAGGAGAATCAAAACCAAGAAAAGAGGGAGCCAAGCTGTCCTTTTTCAAAATGAGGCCCTTTTGCTTTCTGTCACTTTGACCTGATAGCATCTCAACATTGCTGACGTCCACTGTGAAGCTTAGCTGCTTGAAGTCGGGATAATGTGTGCTGGGCAGGGGAAATTCAAGATAGACCTGGGGATGACTCACTCCAGTCCCTGAGACTGTGCTTCTAGACTCCGGGAATTTCTTTGTTTTGGGTCCTGCTGCTCCTGGCACAGATGCTTTATAGTTCTTTAATGATACTTGAAGTGACCTTTTTATGTTTTCTGTATTTACCATGCCTTTTGACCGTTTATTATCAAAACTACTTTCATTATTGTTATTGTTGAACATTTTTGTTTACAGACCTCTTATCAGATGTGGCAGAAAGCTCAGAAAAATCTAGTTATTTAGCTTTAAATTTCAATTTTCCCCAAAATGTCTAAAAAATATATTTATGGAAAACAAATATCTAAAAATCACTCTTATCTATGGAGAACTGACTATCTAAACCAGAGCTGCGATTGGAATCACTTTAGCAAGGTGAATTTGTCATAGGTATTTGTGTGTATTGGAGGGTATGTATGTATGTGTGTGTAACTGACATTATTATCAAGAGGGGGAGTTGTTTTTTCCTCCAAGTATATTAGGAAGCAATATTTTTCTGCTATACATGCAAAGAAACAAAAACAGGACACAATAAAATTTCTTGTAAAATGGCCAATTTATCAACCAAATCCCCCCCCCCCCAAAGAAAGTCATTTTAAGTAAAATTAGGCATGGGAGTTTGAGAAAAGCAAGAACATTAATACACCAAGGGAGACACTGAATATGATTGAGAAAATCAGAGGGAATGGATTTCAATTTTACACATTTCTATAAGAAGCCTGACAGTCAGCCCATCAGCAAACACATTTATTCTGTTCAATAGCTGTGCAGAGAATGGTGATTTAGTCTGTGTTCCTGGACAACTGAGGAGACCAAGCTTCATCTTGGCCTCCTGAAATCAACCTTGATGGTTCTTTTCTGGATCATCCAAGACTTCCTTGGCAGGTTCTAATGAAAGAAAAATTTAAATCATCCTCAATAACATCCTTTATTGACTCTCTGGTACTTGTTCTTTAAATTTTAATACTGGTCTCTAAAGTTTTCTTGGAAAAGTGATGGACAGATAGAGATAGTTATAAGGTTTTTGTTTCTAACAGATCATAAACCTGTTATAACATGTTTCTGTTTTTAATCTTGGTTAATTAACTGAGATTCATTTACAGAATCCTGCCTTTAGATTCTGCTTCATTCAGACTGAGAAATAAATGCTCTGTGGGGAAACAGAAAGCAATCATTGAATAACATCTGGACTAGACTTTATTTTATGATATTATTATTATTATTTTTTTTGGTGAGGAAGATTGGCCCTGAGCTAACATCTGTGCCAGTCTTCATCTATTTTGTATGGGGGATGCCACCACAGCACAGCTTGATGAGTGGTATAGGTTTGTGCCCAGGCTCCAAGCCTGCAAACTTGGGCTACCGAAGTAGAGTGCGCCAAACTTAACCACTCTGCCATCAAGCCAGCCCTTATTTTGTGTATTTTTTTAAAAAGCACTCTTATTTATTTACTTATTTATTCAGTGTAAATCATGTAGATACTTCATGATTGGAGGAACTTTATATAGAGCTTTTATTGTTATTCAGTTTTTAAACATCAAGAAGTTTACAGAAGCAGTAAAGCAATGTTTGGAAAAGTATTTAAAAGCATGCTTGCTGTTACGGAATATCCATTAGTGAAATCAATCAACTGAATTACTGAACACTGTTTGAGAGGCAGCCTGACGTGATAAAAATAGTGCAGGCTTTGGAAACAACTCACTTGTCTATACCCTGGAGATATATATATATATAATGGTCCAGTTATATCCTGGATCATCCCCTTAGGGTTGAGTATCTTGGGCAAATCTCTTAATTTCTCTGAGCTTTAGCTTCTTCGCAAGAAAATTAGAATTAGAAATAATGCATTTTCAGTGCTTGGATATATCAGGCAGGTTACCAGAAGGAAACAGATGATACTCTCAAAAAGTTACCTAAGGATTATTTAATGAGGGGACTATTTTCATAACTTTGGGCAGGGGAATCAACAAGGGATGGTGAAGCACCCAGAGTGTAGCCATTAGTACCCTCTGCCTAACAGGGTCAGGGGCTGTACAAGAGGGCCACTTGACAGGAGCTGTGGGCTTTGGTAAAGTAATGTGGCTTCTGCCAGACCATGGCAAGGTAGAGAGGGAGCAGGGGAAGGAATAATCTGCCCTCTCTCTACTATGCTCTGATCTCTGGCTTGTGCCTCATATTGGCTGAATGCAACAAGCAAGTAGACAAAAGACCCTGAGTTACGCAGTTCATAGGGTCCTGGGGCTCCGAGCGCACCAGAGAAAGGCAGAAAGTGGACCTAAGGGTGATCCACAGTGAAAACAGGCACCATACTCCCTGCATATATTAAATATCCACTCTGTAACAGGAAGAGCAACACAACCTCCTAATCCCTGTCTTCGCTGTGCCATAAACTTTCTTCTAATCTTTAATAAATCTCATACATGTGCATTGGTCTCATGGTATTTTTTTCCCCTCAGTTAAAATCAAGATAAGCTTTTCAGTTTCACATTTGAGTTAATGCCCGGCAGAGATAAAGAAAAACTGCAGACTCAGAATACAAAATAAGACATCAGCAAAGTCAGGAAGTCAGAGACAGAAGGACTTGAGGACAGAAGATCCTCAGGGATGCAGAGAAAATTTTGGAAGAACACTGCCTGGATTTTCTGCAAAAAATGAAAGGGAAGTTTCTTGAGGCAACCTCATCTTAGTCATTATAAGCAAGAAGAACATAGTTGATATCTGTATTGTAAACAAGTGATAGCTATCGCAAGTGTACATTTTTGGAGAGTAAATTATTCTACAGTTTTGTGAAACGGTGAAAGGATGTACTGTGTCAGCCTTGGTAGTGACCCACAGTCCCTGCCATCTGTTATTGCCAGTTAGCAGAAATAGAGAACAAAATTGATTAAAGGCCCATAGCATGGCAAATGGGTAGAGGTCACCAAAATCTAGGTTGCAAAACAATAGCAGAACTCCAGGTCAGACAGATGGAAAAGGCAAACTGGACCAACAGCAAAGCAGAGTAACCTGAGAGGATTAATCAGGTCTGAAATCAGAACTTACAAGGTGGTTGAAGCAAGATGGGAGAATATGCAAGCGTATGTCCTAGGGCAAGTTGCGTGTAACTGGCCAGCATTCTGCTACAAGCATGATGCTGTCAAGAACTGTGAAGAACCTAAGAGATTTTACCTTACTTGAAAGCTAAGAAGGTAGACAGCAACAGTTTCATGGATGCTGGCAGAAGACAGGAGACTTCTGGGTCAGGTACAAAGAACTTTATCACTCACGACACAGCCAGCAGCATATTGTGCCAGTTTCCTTTGGTCTTAAATCTTACAGGGGTGATGTGGATGGCCCCAGTGGATGTCTGCATTATAGAGTTTTGAGCTTAGCAAACACTATCTCTTATAATGGGCAAAAGCATGCTTGGCCTTGGTTCAGAGAAATACACTGTCTCTATCTTCCAAAGCTGTTCACTATTCAAGCATCCATGAAGATTATCCACAACAAAGCACAGGCAATGCCTCACTAACAAAACATGCATAAAAACAAGACAACTGACATGGTCTGTGGTCAAGCACAGATGTGTGAAACCAGCAGTGGCATGGTATTTTGACATGAGTATGTGTCACGAATCACAATCTCTATCATAAATCTGACATCTTTAAACATTACTATTAACACAGGATACGGGAAACAATTGTCTGCGATAATTTTCTGTTGGTTTTACAGAATTTGGATATTATATATTACAGATGCAAAATGAAAAAAAAGACTGAAAAACACTGGCAATCAGGAAAGAATCATGATTCATTACAACCTAACAAATTCTGCCTCTGTTAAGGGAGGAAAAAATGCCCAGGAGGAATCCTGAGGAAAATTATGGTGTCTGTAACTGTAGGGCTTTGGGCCCAAATCCCAGTAGAGTTTCCTGAAGAGTTTTGCTGGATTCAGATGGTGCCTCTTTTACTTTAACCCTGCCTGGTTTTCCTAAGGCCCGTGGTCCATTCTAAATTGGTGGCAATTCAAGTTCTGTTTTATCACACCAGACCTTCGGAGCAAGACACTCAGAAGTTAAAAGATTCCAAGAAGAATCACGGGATAAACTCTAAATGAACACAGCCCAGAAAAGATGCTAACTAATGAACATAGCAGCCTTTACTCCAAGAGTTACCAATTATCAGGCTGCTCGTTGGGATTCAACATCCCCTTTGGTTCCCACACTGATTTAAAAGATTGCATTAGTTTCAACTCTTAAAAATCGGGAGAACTCACCTGAAGAATCAAATTAAAAGCTTTTGTTGGAACCTCTAGTGTACTTGGCCTACATTTTTAGATGGTAAAATTTGGAGTTTCTTACTCAGCTAAATCTGGTAATTTTTCACACTTGATGACAGTTGCCTTCACTCTTTATTGTCCCTTAAACACTGAGGTATAGGTCAGTTACCATTTTTCATGCACTTGTGCTTTTTCCTTATGGTAAACTACCTGGTAGAAATTACTTCCCTGATTAGCTTGCCAGCATTGTCTCTCCAGGCATTGAAGTTTACTAACCTTGCTTTAACCTGTTTACTTTTGACTCTGAAAGGTAGTCACTGGTCCAATGGTCAGTAGTGGCTTTTACCCTGATCTTTGTAGTTGGGATTAGGCCAAGCCTTGACCTCCTGCAAGAGGATGAAATGAGCCCCTCCTGGCTTCCATCTTCCAGTGATGGAACTTAGGCTCTGCATTGGTTATAGAGAGGGCACAATAGAACCTGCAGTTCTGTTGAAGAAGCTAAGGTTCCTAGTAACAGTATTCTTGGGTTTACATCATTTTGCAATAGATGAGTACTTGTCTCACAAAGAAGAAAATATTCTCCGTGGCTTTGACTCACTATGTAACTATTGAATGAAAATCTTGGGAATCCTGACATTCTTGATGCTTTTCTGTCTTATCTTTCCATGTTTTCCCACACTTTTGATGTAATAACAGCCATGGTTCTATCCGTAACATTCTACTGTGTCCATAGAATGAGTGGGAAAGTTGGGATGGAGCCTGGACTAGCTTCACTAGCCATCCACCCACATCACATCTGTCCTTGGCTCTGAGCCTGGGAGCCATTTGAGGCACATTAGACCAATGCTGTTACCCTTAGTTCGTGAAATGCTTGTCCACATCAAAGTGTCTTGCTATAATCTCTCACTAAGAAGTCAGTGCTATTCAACTGATTATAAGTTTTTGGTACAGAATTTAAATTTAAACTAGAACAGTAGGTACAATAATTTAGAAATGAAGTCAGTGTATTTACATCAGAGTAGTTTCCTGTCAAGACGAAACAAAGAAGAAAGCTGTATTATTATAACTACTTTATGCCTGCATGATGAAGCTTAAAATAACCTCTAGATATAATAACATGTCAAGATAATCAGGGAAATGTGGCTGTGTTAAAGATGCAAGCTTTAATTGCAAAATCAAATAAACCTGTTTTTTATGCAAGTTTTACAAACCACAAATTTTAATGGCTAAAACCCACGCAGGATGGATGGGGGGTGGGGGGTGGTGGGGGTCAGAACTAACATTCCAGACCAGAAGGTGGCAGCAGTGAGCTGGGATTAGACAACTCCTTGGCATCACCTCTTCCAGAAATGTAGCTGCTTAGCAGGAAGGGTGCGATTTGGCCAGAGTAAAGTCTAGGCCTCTAACCATGGTTTGGAAGACACTGAAGCTCTGATAATCAGGGAGTTTTGTGTCCTAAACTAAAAGTATGAGGACGCATGCCAGGGTGGTGATAGTAAATGTTAGACTGAGGATCCCAGGGCTAGAAGGCAGAGGGAGAATGACACAGTAAATTATTCTGTTAATGTGCCATATGGTTGGCAGCTGAATTTTTAAGCACCATATCAAGATGGTTGGCTTTTAAATGCCTGGAGGCCTTTCCATATTGGATCTTTGGAGGATGGAGCTATGACTGATAGCCAATAAACAATTTAGATTAATCTTTCTTTAAATTCTTGGCCCCTAGTTAACAATTCAAAAGTCTACATATGTAAAAATGTCCAGAGTAAAAATTTGTTAATGTCTTATTGATTTATACAGAAAGAATATTATCCATAACAATATGCAGTATTTAGGGGAAGAAAAAAAAGAACTCTTGGTGATATTTTTCTAAAGAGTACAAACATAGGAAAACTTTTATATAATGTCATAGAAAAAGATCAGTTTACTATGTTCCAACATGACAAGCATTACATTGTCCTAAAAAACAACTCAACATATCTCCTGTTGCTTGAATAGTGTTTCTGAAGTTGAAATTTAAATTAGAAGTGATTTCTATGTCATTGATCTTGCACTGGAAACATGAGATTAATTGTACAATAAGGAATAATTCAAGAGCTTCCTCAAAATATCAGTTGTTTAAAGAAAATATTTGAACAGGAATGTGAACATTTCAATGTGGCAAAAGTTTACCTTAGGAGATAAATTATCAAATAATTCAGTTATTTATTTCCTTATATTTCTCCTATATTATTGAGTGCAATTCTTTGTCCACAGCAGGCGGCAAATATAAGCTTGACCATATAGCCGTGAGTTGTCAAAATTGTGATAATGCAATTATTAACACTATCACAGAATTTCCCTGGGTTATGTACTCCGATGGAGGAGTAAGGCTGTTGGGTTCAGTTAACTTTGAGTTCTGTTATATAGTAAAAATTACCAGGCACTTTCACATACATTATGCGATTTAATCTTTCTTCTGCAGTAGATATTGTTATTTTGGCTTTAACCCCAACAAAGATACTGAGGTTCATTGAAGTTAAGCAATTTAACCTAAACACACAGTAAGTGGTAGAGCTTGAATTAAAACGTTTTTCAGTTTCTAAGCCCATTTTGGTCAGGAAGGGCAAAAAGCCTCGCTCATGGGCATTTTCATTTCTGCAACCCTGGTAGACACCATTAGTAGATCTTGACACGTTTTTCCACTAATCTAGACTTGTCCCAAGAATTCTACTCAATGCAATGGTTTAGGTTGAAATTTCAAATTAATTAGTTATGTCATTCCGCTTCTAAACTCTTGGGCAGTTCTGCATGACTATGCTCTCTCTCTTTTTCTTTAATACATGGTCAATGATAGCTCTTATAACTGAACTTACAATCAACCTACAGGTACAGAAATAAAAGAATATGGTATTTACCTTCTAGAATTATCATAGGAAAAGGAAGAGAATAAAGACATATCTGAAAGATAGAAACAAATTCTACCTTAAGAATTCTACTTATACATGAGCATAATAAAAAAAATTATCTCAACAGTGACACCAAAATTCTTCTCATGGACAAAATTGCCTTTGTTTAGGAAAACATGTTTATAAACTGCTGGGGCTGGAAGGTGAGACCTTGAATGTATGGATCTACAGAAGATAAAACCAGCCAAAAGGAGAATTAAACTGTTCAGCATTGGAAAATTTACATAGAGAGAGAAGAGAGAGACCTTCAAGAGAAGGAGATACAAGAGAAGATTTTTGAGAAATTAATACATTCTTGATGCCCTTGCAAACCCTATGAGAACCTGCTGAAAGTTTTGAATGACAATTCTGTGTCCTTTATCCTTGCATTCTACTCAAGAAAAGCCTGAAACATAGCCTTAGGCACAGGCAGTTTATTTGGGAAGTGATTTCAGGAAACAGAACTAAAGAAAATGGGAGAATGAGACAAGGAAGGGAAAAGCACCAATACAGGGTGCCTTATGAGCTGGGACCACTGTGGGCAAATGGTGTTTACTTCCTCCAGGACCTCCTGAGGAATCATAGTGTACATCACAATTTTTTCACAAAAGACCAGGCAGCTAAGGCAATTATCCAACAAATCTTGTTTCCCTTGGGGTGGAGATTGTCCCCAAGGGCACTAATCCCTTACACTTCTGGATCATGCCTGTGTTGGCTGAGTGTTTTGCCCTGACTGTGGAGAAAGACCTAGGCAGTAAAGCAGACTCCTTGCGACACAGAGGCTGGAAGCCGGCAGCGTGCAGGGAACAGACCACGAGAGCTGTGCTAAGATCTGGTGGACCAAGAGGATGAGGAGGGGGCACCGCAAGCATCTGCTGTATGTCTTGATTTCATATTTCTTTCCTATACTAATTTTAATGGAATTTTACTCATTGCAAACATAAAGCCTGAAATAGGAGAACCCCCTAAATAAAACATTGGTCTTCTATGAATATTTGCCGTTTTCGGTTAATATCTTTCTGTGATTATTTGCACTTTTTATGCTATTGAAGTATCTAACCAGGTAGTTATATCCCTTTGGAGAAAAAAGTGAGCCAATAAATTTAATATGCTCATCTCCTCACTTTAAGACTAAATCATCTTGATATTTTACATTCAAAGAATTATCTAAGATAAGGCTCATGCGTAGAATTTGTTTGGTGTGGAAAATATTTTGATATTGGGGAAAATATTCAGAGGGAAATATTCTAAATTAATGAGGAGACTACAGTTATACCCATAACATTTCTTAATTCTGAAAAACGCTGACAGGTAGAACTCCTTGAAGATTCTTGTTTTAATAAGAACAGTTTTAATTAGAATATCAAGTGATATGCAAAGTCACTTCAAAACATTTGAACATTGTTTATTTTAAGTAGGTGAATAAAAGTCTTTTATTCTATTCAAATATTAACATTTATAATTTCTTTATGATATTTAATATTTTAAGAAGGAACACACATACAAATTAATGAATTTGAATAGTGAAGTATTGTTTTACTTTTTTTTTTTAAAGATTTTATTTTTTTCCTTTTTCTCCCCAAAGCCCCCCAGTACATAGTTGTATATTCTTCGTTGTGGGTCCTTCTAGTTGTGGCATGTGGGACGCTGCCTCAGCGTGGTTTGATGAGCAGTGCCATGTCCGCGCCCAGGATTCGAACTGATGAAACACTGGGCCGCCTGCAGCGGAGCGTGCAAACTTAACCACTCGGCCATGGGGCCAGCCCCTGTTTTACTTTTTTTCTGACTTTGTGAAGAGAGCTAACCTTAATGGGAGTCTATATTATCTGAGCGAAATGGATTTTTCCTAGAACCCCGGATTGCCTTTGACAATTCATTTCATAACATCACTACCGTATATTTCCAAATTGATTTATAAAGGCTTCTCTGTAGAGTGCACATTATGGTAGTTTCTCTACTTCAGTTCTGCATTTAAGATTACCTTCTCTTTTTAAATCAGGGTAACTCCACTTTTAAAAAATCAACATTGGGATTCATAATGTTAGAGTGCAAATAAATTGATAATAGTAATCCTTGTTTTGGTATCATGGAGATGTCTATTTCTGTTTCCAGAATGTTTTGTTTTCTGGATTGAACTAATCATTACCATATATTTTTAGGCTAGATAGAGTTAAAATTCTTCGGTTAACCAAATACATGTGTCTGTGTGTGTAACGTATTTCATAATGTTTATAGCACAAGTTTCATTGCTATATAATTTTAAACCAATTTGACATTGTAGTTTCAAGATTTTTAAGAACTATAAAGGGTAAATAGAAAAAGCAAAATATGAAGATTTTAAAATGTCTGCATAAGAGCCCAGAAAGTTGCTGATAGATTAAAATTAAAGACAAGTTGAAAAGACAATAAGGATTAAATACAAGAGCAACGGAGAGAAGAATCTAAGGGAATTACTAGAAAAGCATATAGAAAAATGATAGAGCAGTAAAAGAGCTAATCTTATATTTGTGACCACAATAAAATACATTTTATTTTGTCAATAAAAATAAATAAAGGAAGTGAAAGCAACTATATTGGTATTCAATTATACTTGATTTATTCAATTCTAATAATTTGTATATATTCAAAATAAAGCTCTGTTTCCTAATACTGCATCACTTTAAAACAGAGTATGAATGTTCTCCCAGTTAGGACGGCCTGTATGGCATGGACTGACTAAAACACAAACAATATGATCTATATGAAATGCACTTTGGGAAGTCTGGTTAACCTCTTAAATGTAAAGATAGCAAGGTGATATGTTGAATGACAATAATCCAGGCTAGAATAAATAGAATAATACTATTAGGTAAGAGAGGGCTTAAGTATCATGGCTCAGAGCAGTTAAATCTGAGACCATTGCCCTTAAATTTAGAATATTTGTTTGGATGGACTGACACAATGTAGTATACATAAAATTTACATTAAATGGCCTCCAAAGAACTCAAAAAAATAAGGAGCAATAACAGTCCTGTGTAACTGTTGATTCATAGAAACATAGCTTACATATTAGATGCCCCAGAAAGAGAATACAAACAGTAATTTTAAATATGACTCGTTAAAAGTTTACAAATGCACACACTTTGAATTGTGGTTGTTGAATGACTACTGAGCTGATTCTTCTAGGTGGCGACTGCGTTGAGCATGACTCAGGGTTTGGTAGTCACAGGTTTGTTTATTGAATATCAGTTAATCTTTTTTAAGTATGGGGTAAATCAGCTTTTATTTTATTTTAGGTATAAATTACAGAAGACAGATAATGTAGCTTTTACAAAGAAGGCTACTGAGAACTCTAGGATTTGCTAGAGTGTAAGGCTGTCACATTTGAAGGCAATCGTAGAAGAAACATGCTATGGAGAGTTTTGAAGGAAGGAGGGTGGATGTCAGTACCAAGCCACAGTTTATTTCAGAAGGAGAAATTCAATTTGCAATGCCTCAGAAGTTTAAGAGCGCCACGTGTGGAAATTGTGACTCTCTCATAAATAGAAAAACACAGGTAGATAAAAGAGAGAATAAAAATGGATATTAAAAGCCTATGACAGATTATTTAATATCATATAGGACATTATTTACCTAAAATTGTAAATGTTGAAATGGTCAAATTTATGGATGAAGAAAATTATTGTTTTAGTGTGCAGAAAAATCTAGTTCTGTACGAAGGCATTTATTAAGAATATGTGTATACGTGGTTTCATTTTAAACAGAGCCAATGAGGGGGAGTTTATTTTCCCCTTATACACATTTCCAAAGAGAGTTAGCCCACTGCTTGGGGTAGGGAAATTACTATCTAAAGATGATAAGTGTGCAGAAGCAAAGAGATGCTTGAAGATAGGTAAAGATTGGGAGAGATGTATAAAACACATACTTTAGGTTTTGTTTGATTTTAAGAGTCTTTGGAGGATTCAAGTTAGTATACATAAAAAATCAAGACACTTTTAGTAAAATCTTGTCTTTTATACTTTGGAAATATTGTTGGTTCACTTACAAAAGTATGTGCCATGGGCCTCCCTGGTGGCGCAGCAGTTAAGTGCGCATGTTCCGCTTCTTGGCGGCCCGGGGTTCGCCGGTTCAGATCCTGGGTGCAGACATGGCACCACTTGGCAAACGCTATGCTGTGGTGGTGTCCCATGTATAAAGTAGAGGAAGATAGGCACGGATGTTAGCTCAGGGCCAGTCTACCTCAGCAAAAAGAGGAGGATTGGCAGTAGTTAGCTCAGGGCTAATCTTCCTCAAAAAAAACAAAATATGTGCCAATTTAAGAATATATTCAATTATATCTTTCATATGAACTTCTGCTTTTCCTTCTTGGTAACGTTTCCCTTGCATTGTCAGGGTCATTAAAAGCATGCCAAAAAAAATGCCAATACTGAGAACGACAATATGTAACTATCATTTGCTTAGTGCTTATTTTGTCTAGATTCCATTTAATTTTTTTCTTTCTTTATATCATTTAGTCCATAGGGAAGACATATAAAATGTTTACTGAGGCTTAACAAAGTTAAATGATTAATTTAAAATGCTCATCTAGCAAATTCTGGTTCAGGAATATGAGCCTGTGTTGGACTGCAAATCCATGCTTTAATTTCTACATTACATTGCTCTGTTTGGACATATTATCAAAACCTCTCTTAGTGTCTTTCAAAATGATTAAAATTAGACATTAAAAAATTACACATGTAGCTATTCTTTATCCAAATGCTTATTATTTGCATGTACAGGACAGCCCTTGACAGTTTTTACTTCATTGGATGTAAAATATGCCCTGAGGAGGACGATGAATCCAGCAAGGATGCTGGGGTAGCCAGATATCAGTACCTTGAACCTGAAAGAGTTAGGAAAGCATTCAGACTAAAGGGCGAATTTGATTCAACCAGACATTTATTGGTTCACTAGAAAAGTGAGAGAGGATGATGATGTCGGGAGTATATTTATTTTGCATTTGAATCATTTATTAAACAGTTTCCATAATGACCCCTCCATTAGGTGGATTATCTGTGGGAGACCATAATGTTTCCTAAGTGTTGTGATAAAATAAAACACACATATAAAATACAAAACTTTTGAATACTATCATTTGAAGTACCACTTTCTATATTCTAAAAACTCTTGGCTTCCATATGCTTTTAAACTTTATAATTTGAATATTCACAATTCTGACATAAAACATCTATGAAATTTGTGAGGAACAAGATAATTTGTTTTTTATTTCATAGATTTAGCTTTACACATTTTTCATATTCGTCAGCTTTACATATTTGTATGGGGAAAGACTGAATCATAGAAATTTTAGTTTAAATTTTAGTTCCAATTAGCTAAGGCATATTTCAATGTCGCGTAAGAGCATCTGGCAAATACTTGCTTCAATTGTTCCCAATTTTATAAATGAAAAACATTACTAATTTTTCAATTATGAATGTTTGCAGATAAAAATTCCAAACCATTAATTTTTCTTTTGAGGAAGATTTAACATCTGTGCCCATCTTCCTTTATTTTATATGTGGGATGCCTGCCACAGCATGGCTTGATAAGCGGTGCACAGGACCAAGCCCGGGATCCAAACCGGCGAACCCTGGGCCCCCGAATTGGAATTTGTAAACTTAACCACTATGCCACCAGCCTGGCCCCCCAAAGCAACTAATTTTTATAGTTCTACTTAATTGCAGTAGTTCTCCTTTTATCCACAGGGCATATGTTCCAAGACCCCTGGAGGATGCCTGAAACCACAGGTGGTACCGAACCCTATATGCACTATGCTTTTTCCTGTACATTCATAATTGAGCTGCAACAGCAAAACTAGTATGACTTTCTTTTTCTTTCTTCACAATTTCATGGGTGAAAAATTCATTTTTACCATAGATCTTAGCAACTTCAGCATATGGATTTTTTTTTCTTTTATTAAGTCTAGAACATTCACTTTTTACTTAAAGGAAGCACTTTATGGCTTCTCTTTGATATATCCAAATTTCCAGCATCACTACTCTTGCACTTTGAGGCCATTATTAAGTAAAATAAGGATTACTTGATACCACAATAGTCAATCTGATAACCCAGACGGCTACTAAGTGACTCCTAGGTGGGTAGCGTATACAGCACGGATATGCTGGACAAAGGGGTGGTTCGCTGTCCTGGGCCAGACTGAGCAGGACAGCAGGAGGTTTCATCGTGCTACTAAGAATGGCAACAATTTAAAATTTATGAATTGTTTATTTCCAAGATTTTCTATGTAATATTTTTGGACTGTGGTAGACTTTTTGTAACTGAAACCACAGAAAGCAGAACCTCAGATAAAGAGGGACTACCGTACCTGGAATTATACAGATTATAAGTAGGAACTTTCCTATCCGATGTAATGAGGAGAAGAGACTGCAGGTTGAGTAACTGAAAATAATATGTTTAAAGTAGTGAATCACTTAAAAATAATATGTAAGACTTACATATTTTAACAAATAACTGCACATATATTTACGGATATTTTTCTTTTGGCCCAAGGCCTTTTATTTCAATATAGATCTGCTGATTGGATGTTGTCTAATCTTTCTTGCACTACCCACACCACATATGCATCTAGTTTGACTTGCTTTAAAATAGACACTACATATAAAGAGACATAGTACAGTCTGAGTAAAGCATCTTTGTAGATTTTTTTCTCTCTCCTGGTCTTTTGAAATCATCTTCTTCACCTAGCTCAATAGAATTTTTAAACCAACTTACTTTCATCAATTTTCTTCAAAGAATTTCATTTGGTTTTCATAGAAACAATAATTGTCATTTTGTAAACACATTTAACTTGTTTATGTAATATTTATTTGTTTATATTAACAATAGATATAAATTGTCATCAATTAATAAAATTTGTATAGAATATTTGTGAAGAAGACAAGCAATCATTGGCAAGCATCCCACTTGATGGGTAGTTGAGCATAAAAGAACTCAGGGGAGCCCTGTCAGCCACACTGCTTCAGATAGGAGATTTTTCCAAGGGAACAGGGAGTATGTATTAATCTGACCAGTTACCTGGAAGAGATTAGGTTAGGGAGCTCTTAGTCCCTGGATAGGCCATGGTATTGGATGGGATCTGTGTGTGGAGGTGGTTCAGAAATGCCTACGCTTTAGATGCCCAGCTTATTGTAATAGTCTTTGAACTGGTCTCCCTGCTTCTCTGTTGCACTTTCAGTCTTGTCCACACAGCAGCCAGTACAAGCCTGTTAAATTGAAAGTCAGATCATGTCACTCTGCTTACAACCCTTGAGTGGTTTCCATCTCACTCAGCAGACAAACTAAAGTCCTTAAACTAACCTACGGCATTTGACATGACCTGATTCCTTTTACCCCTCTAACATCGTCTCCCCATTGTTCAGTGCACTCTGGCCACACTGACCCATTTGTTCCTCACATGCGCGGACACACTTCTGCCTCAAGGCCTTTGTACTGGCTATACCCTGCTAGAAATGCTCTTCTGCAGGTATCCTCAGAGCTCACTCCTTCATTTCTTTCAGATTTTTAGTAAAATGACAACTTGTCACTGAA
Organism: Equus asinus; assembly: GCF_041296235.1. Classification (NCBI taxonomy): domain Eukaryota; kingdom Metazoa; phylum Chordata; class Mammalia; order Perissodactyla; family Equidae; genus Equus; species Equus asinus. The sequence continues at coordinate 48,909,259 of NC_091792.1, read as the reverse complement.
AACTCTCTTGGATCCTCTACGTAAACATACACACCCCAAAATTACTCCTAGTTTGTCTTTACTTGATTTTACTTTAAAGCACTTACTACTATCTAACAGACTACATACTTTACTGAATGTTTTGTCCACTGTCTGACTTTTGTCCATTGTAGAAATAGAAATTATTATTTAATTTTTCAACATCTACTGCTTTTAGATAAAAACTCCAAACCAATTAATTTCTATTGTTTTACTTAATTACCTGAACTTATATATATTTGTGTATTTTGTTAACTGCTTTTTCCCAACATCTAGAATAATGCCTGGTACATAGTAGATATACAATAATATTTGGGAAGTGAATAAACAAGTGAACTTATATTAATTTGTTAATCATGCCCATAGTTTGTACGAAACACGTGAATTAAGTTGTAATAAAAAACAAAAACATAACAGAAACTCATGCTCTTCAGATAGATTCTGGAAGCCGGAATAAATGATATTCATCATAAATTTCTATACTTCAACTAGGCAGTTCCCTCTACTAATATCTGCCTTCTCAAAGATTGTTGTTGTTTTTATCCCAACTAAAAGGAAAAATTATACCCTATAGGTTGTGAGAAAAGAATGGCATTGGAGTCAGGCATTGTCACATTTCTGCAGGTAATATGTTGAGTATGACTCAGGAAGACTTTTGCCCACTCTGAGACTCTCAGGCCCTCATTTCTGAAATGAGCAAATAAGGTAGATTAAATGATCCCGGTTTTGACAATCCTTGCTTCTTTACTGAGACAAGTACAGTGATTGGCAGCAAGATGGGAGCACTGGTGGTTAAGCAGGTGAGGGATGCTACATGACTTCCCTTTGAAAAAGATCACTCTGGTTGCTATGAAAAGATTAGACTGTAAAGAAACTACAGTGGAAGCAGATAGGTGGTTGAGAGGCTACTGCAGTTGTCCATGTGACTGGTGATGGTAGCTTCGATTCAACAGATGGAGATGGATCGTAGGCAACATTGTCAGCCTTAAACAATATGTTGACATAGAGCTGACTAAACTTGCCAATATGTTAGATGTGACGTATGGCGGAAAGAAAAAGTTTATGGACTGAGGAATTGCCATTTACTGAGAGGATAATAGCAGTAACAATGACAATGTTCACAATCACACACATAGACCAATGGAACATAGGATACAAACGGTGAAAACATGCTATTAGTTTCAGTTGCTAGCATGATGACATTCAAGGAAAGATCAGGAAAGGCATTGTGGAAAAAACATCATCTGAGAGGGATTTTAAGGATGCAAAAGTTACATATTATGAAGTTACAAGTAGATGGAGAGGGATAGGAAGGGTAGTATTTTAAGTATAAATAAAAGCATTAGTAAAATTTTGGAGTCAGGAGCTTATATTTCTGAATTAGTCTGCTCAGACTGCTACAACAAAATACCAAAGTTTAGATGGTTTAAACAACAAAAGTTTCTTTTTCACAATTCTGGAGGCTTGGAAGTACATGGTCAGGGTGCCAGCAAGGTAAGTTTCATTCTCAGGCTTCTTCTCTTCACTTATCGGTGGCCACCTCCTCACTATGTGCTCATGTGACCTTTTCTTTGAGCATTCATGGAAAGGGAGAGAGATCTCTGGTGTCTCTTCCTCTTTTATACGGAAACCAGTTCTATTGGATCAGGGCTCCATCCTTAGGGTCTCATTTAACCTTAATCACCTTTGTACAGGCCCTATCTCCAACTCAGTCCCAAGGGGGTCAGGCTTCAATATGAATTTGGATGAGGGACACAATTCAGTCCCTAGCAGTTCTCATCACACTTTGTGGGATACACAGTAAGATTTGAGCTTATCTAGATATTTTTTCTTCATAATGTTTTATAAGATAGAGCTCAGGGCCCCAGGGCCACCACATTGCACAACTCCAGTAAATATCACTCGTATTACATTACTATAGCAACGATACCACTGGAACTGTGGAGTTTACAGATTGCATGAGGCTCTGCAGTGGCCTTGGTGAAGAGGGTAGGACAGCACCACAATAATTGGAATACTTCTGACAAGTTTTGGAAATATATCATTGACATATTCAGCTCATCTTAACTAAAGGAAATAAATTCATGTGACCTAGAGCTACTTTTTTACACAGGGTATTATAAATATAGCTCCCATTACAGGGATCTCAGATTACAACATAACAAAATCACACAGTGTTCTTTCCTGGTCTCAGTATCTCAGCTCTGTATGTTAAGCGACAAAAATCTCAACATCCTAATGTTTTTGACTCTATTTCTCCCAAGGTAGTCCTACAGAAACACCACATCTAGTCTATCAATCCCTTTATCTCACCTTTAGGCAACCAACCTTGGGTTACTTTTTGTCCAGTAGTAGTAAACCCACACACTTTGTTGTTCTTATTTTTCTCTCATGTGGCTAGATGCCTTTTACATAAAGTTATGTCAAATTACACTATGACAATTATTCTGCTAGAACACTCAGATTATTCAGTATTTAATCCACCAAATGAACAAGAATGATTGGGTGGGCCCTAGTGGTTAGTTTGGCATGCTCCGCTTCAGTGGCCTATGTTTGGTTCTTGGGTGAGGAGCCACACCACTCGTTGGCAGCCATGCTGTGGTGGCAACCCACATACAAAATAGACAAAGATTGGCACAGATGTTAGCTCAGGGCAAATCTTCCTCCTCAAAATAAATGAACAAATAAAAATAAACAAGGATGAAAAATTAGAGCATAAAAAGACAAAACAGATGGCATAAAAAGTCCAGCTAGCATATTGGAAACCCATGAAGCTCAGCAATTATATATTGGTTCTTCTTGACCTTTAGAATGAGCATCCTGGTGCTGGCTCCAGGATCATCTTATAAACCAACACTCTCCATTCGTGACATCAAGCAGATATGTACTATAGCTAATTGAAACAGAGAAAAAGCGATGGCTTTCTACAAAGGCCCACAGTAATCTAAAGCACAAACCATAGCATATGCAAACTAAATCACAACAACAGCAATAACAATAAATACAACAAAAAATGACTTGCAGTTGTTTCAAAAGTTCTTCGCTAGTTCTTTTCCTCATAGGCTAAAATCTGTTTTATAAACCTAACCTCTTAAAATTTCACTTCTCTTTCTCTTTCTTTCTCTCTTTTTCCTGCTTCCTTTCTTTTGTTCTTTCTTTTTTTCTTTCTTTTCCTTCCTTCCTTTTTCTTTCTTTCTTTTTTTTCTGTCTTTCCCTTCCTTCCCTCATTTCTTCTTTCTTTTCTTTCATTTCTTTCCTCCTTTTCTGTTTCTAAAACAATATTCTGCATTAGTTTTATTGCTCATCCTTTGTATTATATTTCAAATTTAACGTTTCTAATCTTTATCCTTTTTAAAACTGTGAAATATGGTATAGAATTAAAATAATGCATGAATACACATATACAGTTGAAAAGCCAATAATGTAAAAGGCTTTCCTACCACAAGGTAGAGAATAAGCACATTAACTTGTAGCCCAGAAGGACTGTGGGTGCCCCTGTCTGAACACTTCTCCTTTTATCTCTGAAGAAAGACCACAACTCTGAATTGTGTTCTAATTATTTCCATTTGCTTTCCTCATATTTTTACAAATATGTATTTAATTTAAAATATATATTGTTTAGTTTGCCTAAGTATGTGTTTGCTTAAATACTATGTGCTTAGTGTGTTCAATATATTGCTTATTTTGGGAAATTTATATAAAAGGAATTGTACTTTGTATACTTGTAAGTCTTTCTTCTTTTGCTCAGTATTATAATCTTGAGATTCAGGCATGTTGATGTGTATAGCTTTCAATCATTTTCACTATTGTATGATGTCTTTGTATTGTTCTACATTTTTTTTCTTCAGATCTCCTCAGCAAGGGGTTCCACAGGTAAGACTGGACTCTGAGCTTTGAGGATGAGGGATCAGAAAGATACCGGTCTGATCCTGGTACATTTCCATCTCACTTGGGTTATTGAGGTCAAGTGGAACATACCACAGGGAATGATATATAGTTTGGGAGATATATTGAAGCCTTTTAATTCTATTCCTGTTGGAACCATAGAGCCCACAATCTTTTACTACAGGTTAAGATTTCACCAGATGATAAGGGACCATTCCAATCCCAAGTGTCCCAAAACAGTGTCTCTTCCCTTGACAAACAATGGCAATAGTAGTAGTCATCATAGGAAGAAGACAACTAGACTCCATGAAGAAGGGATCTCACCATCAGTAGAAGCCATGGCTTGGTGCCATAAGAAGAAGAAATTCAGGAGAATTAATCTTAGCTTCTGAGTTTCCATTACTAGAACCCAGGAATCTTCATAGAAATGACTGGTAGTAATGTTAAAGGGGAGTTACAATATTGTAATTTAGGATATACACACACTTTTATTTTCCATTAACTAGCCTGTTCTCAAGCTGCAAACAGAAAAAAACAACAAAACAGTACTGGGTATTCTGGGCTTAGTCTTCCTCTTGTATCAGGCCTCAAGATTGCCAACACATTGAGAAAGCCTGAAATGCTGACCTCTGAAGGGAGGAAATGCTGAATTGAGAGTACAGTACAGGTACTCATCCCGAAGTTTGCTCCATAGGACTTCTCCATACAAAAGAAAAGGTCCTCGAGCTTTCAATAACACAAACCAGGCCTCAAGCAAGTACATTCTATTAGATATCATTGAGCAACTTACATTGAACTTGAAGCAAGATGGCCTTTTTATCAGTAAAGTCAACTGAAATTCTGCTTCTCTTGATCCCCTATGGCTTTATGAATCACATCCTAAATTCAATTCCATATTCATGTTAGTATTAACCCAAAACATTAATGTTAACCAGTAACATTAAAATAATTGTGTGCTGCACTTGGCAACAATACCAGAATCTTTTTCTGTATATTTCTATAAATTTAGAAAATACAATAAATGATATTATGGCAATTCTTAAGCATCTCTAAGTAAATTCAATTGCAAACAGGTTTTAAGGCTTCTAAATAGTTTGCAGAGATGAAACATCTTATGCATACACCAATCTATTATATTCTGTGGTGGTTCACACCTTTAACACTGAGTATAATGAGAAATATCTGTTTACTTCTAAAAATAAATATTTCCAAATAATAATAAATTTACAAACACAAAATTACCTGCAACCAAAATGATTTCAAAAAGTAAGTGAATCCCTAAAATGATAATAATATAATAATTATAGTTAGCATTCTAAAATTTATGTATAATTTACTAATTAAACAACAATGGTCTCTAACATTATCCCTCACCCTTTTTGTCAGAAGGGTGATCTATTCAAAATTATGCAAAAATTAGTTCTTAGTTTCCTAGGAAACTGTCAAATCCAACTGCAGTTTGCAACCAAAATTAAAAGAAAACCTCTACCCTGTTTTATTTAGGATGTGTGCATTGGGAGGGGTTCTGATAAGGATGACTTTAGCAGATTTTTTAAATTATCAAAGAAAGAAAGAACAGTATATGCGAACTATCTAGAACCTTATATGAATCAAGTTCTATTCAGAGATGAAATTCATTTTTTATCACTTCACCAACACAGGTAACATTTTAAGCATAAATCAACTCTCAAGACAATTTCTTTTGCAGAATTTTTCTTCCAACATTTTCCATCAAAAATTTAGCACCCTTTGCCCCTTCTTTGCCTTGGACTCAAAAATAGTGTCTTTCTCTGAGTCATAAAAATTCAAGGCAATGTGTATCATGCAACCTGGATACCTGACAAGAGAGAGGTGTTGAAGAGAATGGGCCTAATAAGCACATCTATACCTTACTTAGGTAAATAAGCAGCTTTGTTTTTGTTGTTTTAAGATACTGAGTACTGATCCCTTCCTTCCACAGTATATTGCTCTTTGTCCCAATTCTTTGTCCTCATGCATGCTTATAGAGTGTCCTCAGGTTAATGGCTGCCTGATGGAATCCCGGCATGGCTGTTATTCTGATTCTCCCTGTTGGGCAGGCTTTCCTCTGCACAATCTTTGCTGGGATCTTTTTCTGGCTAACTGCTTGGTGCACCAACACTGTGAATGGCTCTGGTGAATGTGGAACTGTAATCCTCATTGCTCGCTGCCTAGTTGAAACTCTATCGATAGTTCTTCATGTGTGGTGACTTCACCGCTCAGGATGCTGCAGTGTGTCCCTGCTGCTTCGTTCCCTGCCTTGATTCCTACCCAATACCTTTCATGGAATTGTCATTTTTAATTGGAGTTAGAAAGACAAAGGGTAATAGAGCTGCAGGAGAGGCATTCCGATTGCTTTTAAAATCAGCACTCTTGCATTAGAAGGACACTGAACCTTGTGTTGTTGAAATGAGGTACACTGTGGGAGGGCAAGGAAGACCAGGGAGAAAAGTATTTTTTAATCAACTTTTAGGGGGCTGCTTTCATAAATCTCTGGCCGCATACAGTATGGTGGGCTATTTCTTATGATCTGGGTCAAGTTTCATCATCCTTGTATTCCTCCAAGATTCTGATAATATTGTCTACCAATCTGTATTTAGGGGGTTATGAGTTTTTTAACATAATTTTTAGTGTTTCTTTTGATGGGAAGGCTGAATGAAATACTTCAGAAGCTACTAACCAGAGTCACGAGCTTCTGCTTTTCCTCTCTTGCTCCATCTATTATGTAATGAGGCTTAGGATAGACTACTGAAGCTGAGAGGCTGCTGGAAGAGATGGGCCTGCTGACAACCAGTACACAAGACACAGATATGCGAGCAAGGGGGCCAGCCCCATTGAGTGAGCCCAGTTAAGACTAGAAGCTCTGTCCAGGCTACCCACAGAATCATGATACCCAAGATTCTGTGGGTATTATGATCACCACAGAATCAAAGAAGGAAATTGCTGTTTTAAGCATCTTAGTTTTGGAGTGGTTCTTTAGACAATTGGTACTACAGTACAGCTCTAAACATGAGCTGAAATTATCATTTTATTTGTGTGTTATTTGTCTCCCATGTGTAAACACCAGAAAGGCAGAGACGTTGTTTGTACTGATTATCACTGAAATACCGGTGCCTAGATCATAATCTGGCATGTAGTACCTAACCTATTAATATTTGATAAATAAATACACAAATATGTCTAATCATATTGATTTCACAATGAAGCATGCTAAAAAAGAAGCAGTTCTTGGAGTTGAAAAGGTCTAAATTTCAACCTGCTTTGTTTTCCACTAGACAGACATACGGCCTTGGGAACAACACATGATCTTTCTAAGCTTTAGTTTTATAATCCATAAAATGGAGATATTAATACTTATCTCAAAGGTTTATTGTGAATGTTAAATGAGATAAGGTCTGAAAATACCTAATAAAGTGTTTGTCACATCATTTGTTTTAATAAACAACAATTGTGGTCATGATGAAGCCATAAAGAGAGAAATAAAATGGTGATATTATTTAATAATTTATAATATATCTGTAAATGAAGGGCAAACCTTATTTGAAAGGACTCCATGTTATGGGACTTCAAAAAATAAGGCTGTCCCTCAGGAATACAGGTGACAATACCATATCAAAGTTGTAAGGCATTACTGGATAGCTTTCCCAATAATGACAATGTAATCACTCTTTAATAACTTCCATAGACAGTTGCATGCATTTGAGAGAAATGGCTGACCTTGCAGCACGGCAAACTCACCTGATCCACAAGAAGGCAGTTCCATGAGCTTGGAATTATTAGAACAATTCTCTACCCAACAGTGATAACAAATTATGGAAGTCATAGAAAAGTATATTTTGAAAAATATGATTTAATGATGTGATTATCTCTTAAATCTACCTCTTGGTACCTAATAGTGTCATGTAGCCTTAGAGATTAAGTGACATAAGTCATATAAAGCACTTAGAGCTTGGTAGATCTAGGGAGCATTTTCATTATTTTTAGTGCCTTTTCTAATATTAAAGTATTACGGCATGAGACTAATAGGCCATCAAACAGAAGTAAGGGAAAATCCCATTGACAACAACTAGAGTTAATTAAACACTGAGTATTTAATGGCACTAAGTAAAATGGGAACATCCGTAATTTTCATGGAAGTTGTTTTCACAGTTTGAAGAAGTTCTAAATAGTGTTTGTATTCATTTTCAAGTCATTTTTCTTTTCGGAAAGTAAAGTAAAAGACTTTGTATTTTGGTTTCCTGTTGTTCTGACATTTTCATGTCCAAAATACCTGCTGCATAATGTCCTGGAGGACACATTTAGCTTTGACATATTTTGTGAAGCATGAGCTATGAATACAATTTCAGCATACGGTATATAAAGAGATACTATTTTTCTGGACTTCATTTAAGGAATTAAATTTTCACATCCTTTTTTTCAATAGCTAGTTAAATATGCTCAACATTTGATGGAAAACTTAACACTCACTGCTCATAAATAAACAGGAAAATTAGGAAGAAATGCTTCTTTTGTTCTTTTTCACTTTTAGCATTTTATTTCATTTAAAACACTTGTTTGGGGGTAAAGTAAAGCTCAATTTTAATACAAAAACTTATATCACTTCCTCAGAAATAGTAAGTACAATCATTTATTAAAATAAACTACCAGAATTTCTAGTGATTTAGTATTAAGTATGTATTTTCAAGATACGCTATATGTGTAGATCTGGTCCATTCAGATTTATGGTGTCCTCTCAGTTCCCTCAGATAACTTCTGTGTCAAGAGCTGTGAAGGATCTGATGTTTTACTCTCTTTGAAAGCCAGCAAGTTAGCCTGCCACAGTTTCCATTGATGCTGTAGAAGACACAAGAATCTTGTTTTATTTATTTTTTAAATTTATTTTTTGGGGATCTTATTCACCTTTCCTCCAGTTTTATTGAGAAATAATTGACTTACATCACTATATAAGTTTAAGGCATTCAGCATGATGGTTTGATTATTTACATATATCATGAAATGATTACCACAATAGGTTCAGCTAACATCTGTATAGATAGAATAAAAAGAAAGAAGAAGGAAAAGAAATGTTTTTCCTTGTGATGAGAACTCTTAGGATTTACTCTTAACAACTTTTCTGTATGTCATACAGCAGTGTTAGCTTTAGTCATCATGTTCTAAGACTCCTGTTTTAGAGACAAAAGACAGTTCATTGCTCATGGCAAAGGAAGTAGCCAGAATATCTGCATTTGCATCAGCTACCCAAGTTCCAATACCCACAAGACAATATGAAGAAGACCAGGTGACACCCGCACACACAGTAAGTTGCTTCACAGAGAGGACTCCTGAGTTTAGGGAACCCAAATCTTTTATAACGGACAGTAAGCAAACCTGCCCTTTGCTCTGGAGGGAAACAAACATCTTTTAGAAGAAAGTCTGAACAAAGGCAGTCAGTGCCTCTGCTTGTGAGACATGCAGAAATGTGAGAGGCTCATGGAGGATTGTCTCTCAGCACTGTGATTGCCACTTTTTCTCTCTTCACTCTTTCCAATTCAACTATTAGTTAATTAGAAAGCTACTTTGATTTTTAATTTTTTTAGAGCCCCGAAAATTTTCATCTATAGTCAACAACACATACTAAAAGTTTTGAGGGAACATGATTTTTAATACTTGCCAATACTTCCACTTGTTCATTTGTTCAACAAAAATATTAAGCACATGCTAAGTTCTGGGCATTTAGTATACAGAGCTCAGCAAAGCATTTTCCACTATCATGGAACATAGACTCCTTCAGGGAAAACAAAAAAACAGATGTTTCATTTTTAGGATATATTATACTTTGGGTTTTAAAAGTTTTTTATTTGAAAAGTAACACATATAAAATCAAACAATATGCCCAGCATAATAAAGTATTATAAAACAAACATCCACATCCACACCATCACAGGCACTGTGTCTTTCTATACAATCCTTCTTGATTACAATCTTCTCTTTTTTCCTCAAAAGTCCACAGCATCCTAACATTTATAATTCATAATTTCCTTACTTTTCTTTGTCCTTTTACCATTTAGGTTTACCTATCTAAAATTTATAGCTTTGTTATGCCACTTTTTGAAATATATGTAAAGGGTGTATTTTTTCCCATAGCTTTTTTCATTTAACATTATATTTCTAAAACTCATCCGTGTTGCTGCATGTAGCTACAGTTTCTTCATTTTCATTGTAGCACATGGTTTGCTATTACGTGAATGTGCCACACTATATTTGTCCCTTCTGCAGTGGTGATTTTTGAGATTACTTACCGTTTCTGGCTATTCTGAAAAATTCTGACATGACTCTCTACCTTCAACCTTCTAGTTTTTCCTACACTGGATTCTGAGATGCATCACTCGATGCAGTGGCTGGTTTATCTGTGAGTTGATAGCACTTTGCACAAAAGTTAAAGAGATGTAGTAGCCCCATGAAATGCTTGTTGAATAGGGACCAAAAGAGTTATTGAATAAATTAATTGGATATTTGTGGTGGGATAGTAGAATTTTGAAGGGAAAATAAGCCAAGGGGTAATTTTCCTCACAATTAGAAAAGGGAAAAGGGATTTTAATGGAAAGCATTAGAAGGTCAATTTGCTCTGTGGCATTCTATGAACATTTTCTCTTTTTCCAAACTCTAGGTGTGACATTAAAAACTCTTGCTTATATGCTGAAAGAAAAGACCAGAAAGATCACTAGTATTTGAGAGTGAGAGCGTATTAGAGGTATGAACTGTTTACATGGAGAATGCTGACCATTAGATGATACAGAGCAAAAGTTCCATCCTCTGTATTCAAACTTATGTCTCACTGGTCTTCAATATTAATGAGTTTATTAAGCTTCTTATCATCTATACAATTTTTTTAAATTTCAAAACTGTGAAAGAGTATGGGTAATTTAAAAAATCCTTTTCTCTCTGTCAGTTAAGTACTAACAGGCACTTCAATTATTTTTAAATATCCATGACTCAGAAACAGACTAACAAGCCTGACAAGAATCTTTTGGAAGGAAGGCAGCATTTAATGCCTTCACCCTCAAACCCCAAAAGATTTTCGATGTCTTCAAGCATAGTGCACATAATGGAATACTAAAAAGAAAATAGAAATATGGGCAAGTTAACTTAGAAGAAAATCTGAGAAGATATAGTTACAGGTTTTGAATAATTTATTACTTCTAGGTTATTCCTAAAGTGCTTAGAAACATTTTGCATTATCTGAAACAAATGACGTGCTAGAGAATGGAGAATTGGCAAAGGAAAATGTCAGAGTTGGCAAAGACAGAATCCTGTTCCTAGAGTCCATTTTAAGTAATTTCAGAGTGATAATGAGAAGGGAGAGAGAGAGAAAAATAAGGCTATCTATGAGGCTGACATTCAAGAAAGAGGAAAGCTATCGGTTAATTTCCACATTGTTCTAAAATAAATGAATGCTAAATCCTTATAATTTTCATGATCCTGACATCACAATATGGTATTCTGAAATAAAATGAATGTCATTTTAACTGTGAGATCCTCAATCCCAATTCCCCAAAATATTTTGATACCGTTCACGTGCTCATAGGAATAAGTATAGGGGGATTAGTTAAGGTAGAGCCTGGGCATAGCAAAACAGTAATGCAAAATGCCAAAATACCATACTGTTTAATTTCTATTGTAATTGTCTTTTCTCTTCCCACCAGAAAATACTACATCCACCCCCTCTGCCCAGAAAGACCATACTTTCAACTAACTGTTAAAATATGTGTAAATCTTAGTCTACGAAGTTTAAAATATTGCTCTACCCATATTTACTTTTTTTTTTTTTTGGTGAGAACGCTTAAGTTATACTCTCAGAAAATTTCAATTATACAATACAACATTATCAACTATAGTCAAAAAATGTGTTAATTAACTCAATAGAGGGAATGCTTTACAATGTATACACATATCAAATCATCACGTTGAGCACTTTAAGTATATTACGATTTCATTTGTCAATTATACTTCAATAAAGCTGGCAATAAATATAGCTCTACCCAAAGCCTCCTAAAGTGAAAGGACTGCCTTTAATCATTAGAGGTGGGATTTTGGAGGAGACTACTAGGCTCACCCATTGAGCCTCACATCTTTCCGTTAAATGAGTGTTAACAGTCGTTCTGGTTCAGCATCTCTGTGGATGGGTTCTGGTTCAGTCAATGAATTAGGAGAAAAGATGAATGACTCGGCCTGTAGGAAAGACTTCATTTACTTCTCTCAATAGGAAAATCTAGGTATGACACACATCCATCTTCCCTTGTAAAAAACATGTTCGTTTCTGCATGAAATGAAATGGAGACTGTCTCTAGAGCACAAGATGGGCAGTTAGTGAATCTGGGTTCTAGTCCTGACTTCCTCCCTCAGTCACTTGGACTTGTACTAGCCACTTAGTCTCTTGTCCTTTTCTCAATTTCCTTTTCTCTTAGATAAAGAGATAATCCATCACGGATAATCCATCACCTCGTAATACACACCAGATCTGTACTTTAACTTTCCAAAGCACTGTGTTTTAGGGCAAGATTTGTGTCCAGTAGAAAAGAGCGCTAGGAGCACTCTTTGGTGTCTGCCATGGCTGTGGAAAGGAGCATTAACTACTAAAGGAGAACTAACTAACTAAAGAACTAACTAACTAAAGGAGAACTAACTACTTTTGTTTTTCATAATTGGGAAAGCGAGTGCATTATATGTATATTAGGAGCTTTATATATTTATTAGGTGCCTTATAGGTATATTAAGAACAAAGATTACACATTCCCAATTTTTATTCTTCTCTCTTACAGAGGGATGAGTTGCATGAGTAGTGCTTTCTTTCATGGCACTTTTCACTTTTCACTTTTCAATTTGACTTTTGATAAATTCCTGTCTCTTTACTCTATTTTATTCCTCACATACAACCATTCCTGAGCTCTGCTATATTAAATGGCTTAACCCATTCTTCAGGTGGTAAAACTTTTAAGAAAAGTATATAAATAGACAAAAAGTAATGCCTACTTACATTACAGTTGGAAGTAGTACCTAGTTGTATCCAGTCAAAAAAGACAAAGATCATCTTACAAACTTTGAAATTTGTCCTGTTGATATATATTCATTTGAAGTATAGTCTAAAATGTTTAGTGCCTATCTTAGATGTAATAATAAGTATGTATGTATGTATAAAAATTGGCATAGTAAGTTCCAGACTAAAGAATAGTTTTACCATTCAGTTGCAAACCAATAAATCATTATAATGGTATCATGAGGAAACTCCAGTATTGGTACATGTTTGTTTTATAATTCTAACAAACACTTAAAATTAAACAGGAGCATTGTATCACTTAAGTTGATTTTGGACAAGCTGACTCCCAGAAGAACACTTCAAATCCATAGATTAACTGGCATAGAAATTTTATTTCCTCTTGAAAGTACTTTACATGCCCAATTGGAAGATGAATGGGGAAAATGTCTAATAACATTTGAACTGAAATCAGCAAACAGACACTTAAACCTGGAAGAGGTCAATAGAGGTCAGTGCATCCAGTCTCTTCACATTGCAAGTGAGGATGTTGAAATTGAGAGACGTTTCCTTGATCAAGATGTGTTTCTGACAAGCAGCAGAATTGATTAGAATCCTAGTCTAGTAACATAAACAAATGTTTTTTTCCTGGACTAGGTTTTAGCAATAGCATGTAAATAATGCCATATTTACATGCACAGAATGCTGAGCTATACATTATATTAATTTGGCAAAATATATAGAGCACTTGCCAATTAGTAACCTTTAAAAAACGTGATGTGTTTTATACAGTATGACATGAATAGTTATTAAGGGCATTAGGACACTCTGAACAACTAACAAAAAATAGGAGAAGATAATTGTGAGAAAAAACTGCAAAATTAAAAAAATGCAGGACATTTTAATGACATATTTTGGGAAACCTGGTGGATACATGATAAGACTTGAGTATTTAGATGGGAAGGAGAAAGGAAACATTATGCACTTGGAATTCATTTTTACAATTATTCTTTGAGGAGGGGAGATATCAGAAAATATTTGAATCAAAGGATGAGTTCTTGCAAATGGGAAATGAATTATAAATCATACCAAATATCTTCTTTTTGCTCTTCCAGGTCAACCACTCCAGCCTTTTGAAAATTGTCCTCTGTCCTGGAAGACTGACTTACATTGATTATATCAGTGAGATCCCAGGCTTTCTGGCTTCTGGCTTCTAATTGGGTTGGGCCAATGAGCAGTACCACAGGAGAGCTAAGGGAGAGAGGAGAGTGAGCTCAGGGTGTTTATTTTCCTAGTTGCCTTTGGCTGGCTGCATCTCTCAGCAAAAGGCTACTATTCCTCCTGAGGTTGCCTGTCCAACATAACCTTTTCTCTTTCTGGGTTCAGAAAATTCTCCTTCTATTGTTTTCTAGTGCCTAGGTTGTTGACATCTCTTCTACCGCTAGTCTTGTGTTTCTGCACTATTCTTTGTGGCCTCCATGCTCTAACCTTTACAATTACACCCTTTGGGAATACCTACCCTTTGATAGATCTCAATTTTTATTATTCCATTTGTTTCTTGTCGAGCCCCTGATTGATACAATTATTGCTATAGCAAGTGGCCTCAAGAAAAAGGTCTTTAAAAATGGGATTCTGGAATTTTGTTTGTCATGTATTTAAGAAGTAATAGATAACTCCCTTTTGCAGGGGAAAATGAGACACAAGCAATTCATAGTGTATGAAAAAAAATCACAGTGATTCAAATTATCACCAGAGGGACATGGGATAGAGTACATGCAGAGAATAAGGCCTTGGGAGAACAAGTAGCTATGGCACTTAGTTACTAGGGGGTGCGTGAGAGTTAACACAACAGCCTGAGACTGCTATCATTAACAAGGCCTGCTTGCAAGATTGGCTCTTGGCCAGCATATGGGAATTTGGATTTTGGGAGGATTCTTACCATTCCCAGAACTGCCACTTGTGGTTCATTGAGCCTTAACTGTTTGTACAAGTTTTCATTTGCCCCTCAGGCTTATTGAGGTATAGTTGAAAGATAAAAATTATATCTATCCAAGGTGTACAACTTGATGTATTAATATACCAAACAGTGTGTTTTATGTTGAACATCTGCTTTCTTTTGAGAGTCTAGAATTTTGGTACATGCTAGACAGTGAGTGTTTACACGACTAGCCCTCAAAAAACGTGCTAGGAATTGAGTCTCTAATGAGCTCCCCTGGAAGACATTTTATACATGTTGTCACAACTCATTGCTGGAGGAATGAAGCAGGTCCTGTGTGACTCCACTGGGAAAGGGCTCTTGGGAGCTTGTGCCTGGTTTCCTCCGTATTTCACCCAATGCGATCCCTTTGTTGATCTTGTTTTGTA
Source organism: Equus asinus (assembly GCF_041296235.1). Taxonomy (NCBI): domain Eukaryota; kingdom Metazoa; phylum Chordata; class Mammalia; order Perissodactyla; family Equidae; genus Equus; species Equus asinus. The sequence goes on along the minus strand of NC_091792.1, from coordinate 48,893,964 downwards.
TCTTCTGTTGTTATAAATCACAGCATTCATATGACTATAAGAGAGTCTTGTAAACTTTCTAGTAAATCATTGAAACGGGGTGGTTTGGAGACTCTTCAACGTACGTGGTAATAAACAAGCTTATAGTAATTGTGGAATCACCTGATTACTTCTTAACACCATAGAGAACATATATAGAGAAACAATGACAAATGGAAAACTATGACCGTAAAATTAAGTACACATGGGGAGAGCCAAAGGTCTCCATAACAATTTTGAAATTTCTTATCTCTCGCAGTCAGAGGGTAGATACAGCTGAGACTCAAGCTCAGAATTGTGAAGGTCTGAAAGTAGCAGCACAAGTTATATACTCTATCCTAACAAGTTTCTTACACTAGAATAGTGATGCTGATGGGAAAAGGGCAGGATCCTAAGACATTGGCTAGAGATATTTGGGCAAACAGAGTTGAGGCTGAGAAATGAACATCCAGATTTTCATTTAGTGTTCATGCTAGAGGTGACAAGCTATTCCCTTATCTGAGGGGTCTTAGTCTACCCCTGCATTAAAGCTCGCCTCTGCCAATGGCTTTCCAAGCTCATGTCGATTCTCACAGGACTCACCTTCACATCTTTTTCCACAGGGCAATACTTGAGTTTAGTCCTGACGTGGTCTTCAGTGACCAAGAGATATAAGACATGGTCCAGGGGGAGACAACTCATACATTAAGAGAATCCCAAAACCTTTCCAATCCTTATCTGCAGGATCACAAGGAGTATGTGTGGCTGAAAGCTGTATGGATATTAGACAAAGGGGCCAGTAATATAAGTCTCAGATAGCTCAAATTTACTGACAACAGTGAACCAAATTAGGATTCAGAATTTAATGTCTTAATGCAAGTACCTGGGAGTGATAATAAAAAATATGCCAGAATAGTAGACTCAACTCAACAATGGCCTACATTTAATGAAATCAACATGTTAGATATATGGGCAAACTGTCGAGGAAGGACATTGAAAACTCAGGGAATTGGGAATATTGGAACGGACATAATATGCGAGGGTTAGACTTTAGATCAATCAGTCATTCAATTATTTCCACAATCCCAGAATGTATAGTTGGACTGGATATTTTTAGTAACAGGTAGAATATTAAAGTTGATTATCTGATTAGTAAAGTAAGGGCTATTCAAGTGCAAGTAAAGCCAAGTGGAAGCTCGCAGTCCTTCACCACCAGACAGAGTATGCCAACAGTAATACCACATCCCCGAAATAACCACAGAGACTAAGGATACTATCAAAGACAATAGAAACAGGGATGGTAATTCCTAACATATATGCACTTAACATATCTGTTTGGTGAGCAAAAGATGCCCAGATACGTCATGGAGAATTTCATTAAGTTTTTATGATCTAAACAAAATAATGATGCAATTTGCAGCCACAATTACAGATGTGTTATTTTTAGTGGCACAATTCAATACAATCCCTGGTCCCTGGTATTTAGCTATTTACTTGCCAAGTGTCTCCTCTATCACAGTCAGTGCACAAAATCAGAAAGAGTCTGCATATACACAGCACTGACAATACCTCATGTTTCATGCCTTGCTCCTCCTATGCCCATTCTCTGGCTCCATTTTATGATATGGGACCTTGGTCAACTTGATATCCCACAAAACATCACATTGGTCCATTACATTGATGGCTTTATGCTAGTAGGATATAGTGATCAGGAAGAAGCAAGAAGCCTCTATGCCTTAGTAAGGCATACGTGCCATAAGGTTGAAAATAAATTCTGGGAAAATTCAGAAGCCTGATCTGTCAGTGAAGTTTGCAGGGGTCCATAACCTGGTGCTTGTCAGATTATTTCTTCTAAAGTGAGAGGTGAGACAATATACTTTAATATCCCATCATGAAGGAAAGTGACACAGTGCTTGGGGAAGACTTTCAAGAAGCAACATATATCACATTTGGACATGCTGTTCCAATCTCTTTATCGGATGACCTATAAGGCTACAGCTTTTAATGGATCCCAAAGCAAGAAAGGCCCCTGAAACGATTTCTGTCTGTAGTACAAGCTACCCTGCTCTTCACGATTTATGACCATACAGGATGGAAGACGAGAATGGATGGTGAGAAACAGAGGTTGCAGACTCTGCCAGATAGCTTTCCACCCCACATCCAGTCTCTTTCCTTCTCCATCCTGCTCTCTCCTCCAGGATCCTAACCTATATTGATTACATCAACAAGTTCTGTACAGTCTGACGTTTGTCTGGATTAAACTAAAGGAGACACTGGCTAGGACTAGAAGGAAGGAGGAGGTTGAGGTGAGGATGTTTATTTCTCTGGTTCCTTTCCTCAGAGTTTGCCTTGGCCTGGTGGTGTCCCTTTATTGAAGGTCACTTGTCCTCTCAGGGCTCCACTCAGTTCTCTTCCCTTCTCCTCCCCTTGTTTCTCAGTGCATAGGGATGGTGACAGCTCTGCTACTGTTATCCTCTGTTTTCTCCTCTATTTTTTGTGCTCACTTTACATTCTGCTTATTTTTTGGTAATTAGCCTCTTTGTAAATGATGAATAAATGACAAGCAATAGGATATTGGATACACGAGGAAGCCATTTGGTTTAAGACTAACTTGACCTGATCTTGTTTTTCCAGGAAGGCCTGACACAGCCTGCCAAGCATGCACTGTACATCTGCTTTCTTTAAACATCTACAATCCAAAGTCAAGAATGATACCCTTAAGGATAGGGATGTAACTTCCTCCATATTGGCATTTCTTTAAGGATAAGCATATATTCCCAGAAAGTAAGGATTAATTACTGACCTGCTGAGGTCAACTTGTGACCAATGACCTGCTGTGCCAACAAAAGCATCCCATAACTGTTGTTAAAGGGATGTTCCTGTCATATGAGATGTACCCTTTTTATCCCAAGATGGCATATAACCTCTTTTTACAGCCAACTTCTTTGGAGTACTCCTTCCTTCAGGAAGGTACTCTCCCAGACTATATGGTCCTTAGGTTTGGCTCATAATAAACTCACCCCAATTTTGATTTATAGACTGATTATGGATTATTTGCATTGACATAAATATACACTGTTCCAACGATCCCAGTTTTAGCGTGCCATCTCTTTCCCGGTGGGCCCCTAACTGAATAAAAAGCAAAGCATGTAGCCCTTCTCCCTCCCAAAGATGTAATAAAAGAGTGTGCTAGCTGTCCCATTGGGGAACTGAAGAAAAGATCCTGAAGCTGGCAGAGACAGAAGGCTTTTGAATAGAAAACAATGAAGAAATTGAGATGATTTGCGTATGTCTGTGTAAAGGAACACAAAGTAGTTGGCGATAAGAGCTTATCATCAAAAGCTCATCATAAGAGATGATCTTCAATAAAAGCTTTACTCTTACTGCAGGCACAGTGAACCCTCTATAAAAGTACATAAGAAGGATGCAAGATAAATTTGGTTTAAGAAGAATGCGATATCATCTTTATAATCATCGTTATCACTATCATCGTCATCAACAGCATCCTTCATTAACATCATAGTAATACATAATAACAACAATAATAACACCAGCAGTTGTAAAGTTCTTAGTAGGAATCTTGTAAACAGCAGTAGCAGTATTTATATATGTGAGGAAGTAATGTCCAATTTGGGACAAAGCCACAATTCTAAGATTAGTGGGGGAAAACTGATTCTGGAGATATAAAGAAGCAATGAGGTGAATTTTACAGAAAATTAGCTTAGATGATGTAGAATCCTCAGATGACAGCAATGACTTTCAAAGCTAATAAAGAGAGTATTCATTCAGCCACAAATATTTATTAACTTACTTTTATGTGCCAGGCACTCAGATGAATTCTGAGGTTGCACAAGTGAGCAAAACAGACAAAGCCTGATTTTTTAACTACTTTTATTCATAATGGTGTGAATAGCTTGTGAATAGGTTTATTATCATTATTATTTTATGTATTCTTGGCTATTCAATAAAGTCAACTGAGAACTAGTTTAGATGTCAATTTTTTTAGCTGTATAGACCCCTTTTTCCAGTCTCTATTTAGGCATCTAGGAAGTATTTTGCATTGATATGGACTTATCAAAAGACACACAAAAGAAAGGAAAAAGATGCTGCTGCTTACCAAGGTAAGAAAGTTAAGAATGAAAAGATTAAAACTGGATGCAAAATAAAATAACATTTTTCAGTTTTCTAAAGCTCCTAATTCTCCACAGTTCTGACCTTCCTGTGTAATTAGAAACCAGGAAAGTAATAGTTGAAATTAAAGCATCCATTCCTTTGGAATTGATCAACGGAGTTCGTTTCATTTATTCTAGCAGAAACACCCAAATTCTTTTCCTTTTGTTATCTCAAATATTGACCCCTCAAATAATTTTTATTCTTAGAGCAGGAAGATAATGTCTAATAAATGCAATTAACTGGTATTTAGTTTGTAGGATTTTCTGCATTTTTATGCTGATGGTGAAGGTAATCATCCTAAGGCACAGCATTGGTCTTATCATTTGGGCCTGGTTTCCATCTTCCTTTTAAAAATGTGTTTATGAGAGAATAAGAGTTAAGATCTCGTCAAGATAGTGCCATGAGCAGACGTTGAACTTGCCTCCTCCCACAAACACAACTAGGTTACAACAATTTTGGGAAGAATCACCCTGGATTGAAAACTGAAAACTGGATAAAAAGAACCCCCACTACAAGGGACAGTCCTGATGAAGGCAGAAGAGGCAGTAACTCCGGCCAGAGAGGAAAAAAGCCACCTTTGGGAGCAGTGGAGCTTCTCAGCTGGCCAGACAGGAGCCACCCTAAGGTACAAGCCCTCCCTGGAGGAGTGAGGTCCAGAGCGGGGGCAATACTGCTATATATAACCATCCTTCGGACTCAGCCCAACTGAGACGGGGGTCTTACTGTCTGGCTTTGCTGGCTAATAACAGCAGTGCAGCGAGGGCACCCGTAGAAAAGCTATCGGCCGAAAGCTGAAAAGATCCGGGTCTTAAAGGGCCCACGCACAAACTCACTCATTGCAGCAACCTAAAATCACCAGAGAGAAGGCTGACCGTACTTTGATGAAACAAGACTTACCTGGTGGGCTATGGGGGCATCTTGGTGAGAGGAGTGTCCTCTCTAGAGACTGAGACGTTGGTGGGGGCCATTGTTCTGAGCTGGTCCAGGCGTGCTGATACAGACACCTGTGGGGGCCATTGAAGTGCATTCCTTGGGCTGTTAGCCCAGGGGTCTGCCACACCCACTAGAGCATGGATTTAATCCAGTTCAGCCAGGGCAAGCAACCCGCCCTAGGGACTGGCCCCACCTAACAGCAAGCCCTCAGGCTACTTTTCAGCCTGCATTGACTGAGTGCCTTGATCCTCTACAGGCAGGCAAGGGTGTCTGCCTCTGTGGGGCAGGGCCTGTGTGAGGACCAGGTGAACTGTGGGCGGCATTGGTGGAGAAGTGGGGGCCTCTGCAGTGTGGCATTGGGGTACGCTCCAGGGGGTTGAGAAGTGTTTATGGACCAGGACTGTGTTGAGAGTGTATGTGGTCCAGTAGGGGGTGAGGCTTATCAGTGGCAGAAGACTTGTGCTTCACAAATAGCCACAAAAAAGAATCAGCCCCACCTTCCAAAGCCTGAAACAATTGAGTGCCCCCATGCCAAGGGCTAGCCCCGCTCAGCTGCACTCCTAAGAGAACTGACAACAGCCTTGTTGGCCTCAGGCCTATCACAACTGTAGCCCCTGAGTCTAGCAACCAGCTAAACTGGGTACCAACCCAATTAAGAGGACAATTGCAATAAGAGTGTGCTGACAGACTTTGTAGCCAACAGTGCTGAGGCCCCCCAAGACTGGATTTACAAACAGCTGGCCAGGGAAGGAAAGATCAGACTCCTTGGTTACCTGCAGTGGGAGCAACCCTGCCACAGCAGAAGAACACAAGTAGCCCACAAAGGGGTCACTCCTGGTTCTTATGGACTGATGACGAGAGGGAAGCACACTGCTGGGACTCATAGGGCATCTCATACATAAGGCCACTTCTCCAAGATCAGGAGACATAGCCGACTCACCTAGTACAAAGAAAATAGCACAGAGAAAGAGGCATAATGAGGAGGCAAAGGAATACTTTCCAAGCAAGGGAACACTACAAAACCCCTTAAAAAGAACTAAACGAAACAGAAACTAGCGACCTACTGGACAAAGAATTCAAACAAAATATAATGAGGATGCTCACAGATATGTGGAGAAGAATGGATGAACACAGTGAGCACATCGGCAAAGAACTGGAAGATATAAAAATAAACCAATCAGAAATGAAGAATACAATACTCGAAATGAGAAATTCACTAGAGGGACTCAATAGCAGAGTAGAGGAAGCAGAAGAATGGATCAGCGAGCTAGACGAAAGACTAGACGAAATCACCCAAGCAGAACAGAAAAGAGAAAAAAGAATTAGACAGAATGAGAACAGCGTAAGGGAACTCTGGGACAATATCAAGCGTGCTAACATTCAGAGTATAGGGGTCCCAGAAGGAGAAGAGAAAAAGGGGCAGAAAATTTATTTGTTGAAATAATAGACTAAAATTTTCCTAACCTGAGGAAGGAAACAGACATCCAAGTTCAGGAAGCACAGAGAGCTCCAAACAAGAGAAGACCAAAGAGGCCCACACCAAGACATATTATAATCAAAATGTCTAAAATTAAAGACAAAGAGAGAATCCTAAAAGCAGCATGAGAAAGGCCACAAGTGACATATAAAGGGAAGCCCATCAGGCTACCAGTGGACTTCTCAGCCAAGACCATACAGGCAAGAAGAGAATGGCACGACATATTTAAAGTGCTAAAAGGAAAAAACCTACAACCAAAAATACTCTATCCATCAAGGTTGTCATTCAGAATGGAAGGAGAGATAAAGAGCTTCCCAGACAAGCAAAAATTAAAGGAGTTTATCACCAATAAACCAGTTCTGCAAGAAATGCTGAAGAGACTTATTTAAGTGGGAAAGCAATGACCACAAATAGAGTTAAAAAAATTATCAAAAAAACCCAAAACAACAACAAAAAACAGGCAATAAAATCACTTGTAAGGTAAAAGTTTAGTAAAGGCAGCAGATCAACTACCTGTGAAGATAATATGAAGGTTAAAAGACAAATGTACTAAAATCACCTATTTCAATGATAAGAGGGTAATGGGTAGACACACTAAACAAAAGACTATATATGATGTGAAAAACATATAATGTGGGAGGAAGGGAGTGAAAAAGTAGAGCTTTTAGAAAGAGGTCAAGCTAAAGAGTCTATCTACTCAATATAGACTGTTATATGCATAGTATATTAAATAGGATCCTCATGGTAACCACAAACCAGAAACCTATAACAAGCAGGAAAAAAAGTAAGACAAAAGAAATCAAACATATTACTAAAGATAGCCATCAAACCACAAGGGAAGAGAGCAAGAGAAAAAGAAAGGAACTGAGAAGAACTACTAAAACACCCCCCCCCCCAAAAAAGAGTTAAAAATAGGAATTGGTCACACATGTCCTTTTGCTTTCCCTCTGCTAAAGAGAAGGCAATTAGAAGATGTATTCTATCAAAAGTAAAGACTAAAATCAGAAAGAAAAAATGCAAATAATCAGGAAATACTGTAACCAACAGAAGAGAGCAATGAAGAGAATTCACAGGATGACAGCTATGTGGCACACAAGGGAGGAACAATCTAGATTAAAACAGGAAGATTGAGATCTTATGAAGAGGATCTCCAGGAAGAAGCACACAGCTATTGTGCACGTAGGTGAAACATTCTGACATTTGCATTTTGTTTCTGGAGTATGGATAATCACATTTCTATAAGAATACTGATGAAATTAGCCAATGAACTCACCAAAACATAATATTTATTTACAATGTGTATCAATTAGTTAGATAAGTGTTTCATTTTGGGTGTGTGCAAATATCAAACAAACTTTTGAAAAACAGAAAAAAATAACATAATTGTTAATATGGTAGAAACATAAGATTAATGATAAGAAGGTCTAAGAGCCAAACAATTTTTTTGTAAACTAGGCATATGTCTTTTTAATCAACCTCATCATTCTTTCCTCTATTTCTTAACCAGAGATTGCATGAAGACATACTTTCCTCAAGAAAAAGTCTGTTCTCACAATGGTCTACTCCTAACATCAAAGTAGAGCATATCTATCGAAAGTTTTCTTTCCTAATTTAGTTGAGGCTGGTTACAATTCTAGCAATTAGAAGATTACAGAAAAAAGATGCAGAAAAGGATCACAAAAAAATTAACAAAAGCAAAAGAAACCTACGGCAGATAATTGAGGGATTCCTCCCCAAAAGTCCTGAAATTTAGAAGATAAAAACTTTTAAAATAATAATTGTATAAGTTCTTGTAAAGTTCATCCCTTATTTCTATCACTTCTTGTCCAGCAATCATAGAAAACCAGATCCCCACCCTGCCTGAGTCAGCCACTAGCCATGGAATAAAATGGGTCATACCAAAGCTCTAAAATCAAGAAAAGAGTGACAGTGTTGAAATGTATCTAAGCCTGATACTTCTGGAAAACAGCATGATTAAGAAATCCTCCTACTCTTTGCATTCTAGGAAAAGGCTTACTGCAAAGAACCACACTTGTCCCATAGGGCCTAGGTAAGACTTGAGGATGGCCCTCTTCTTTCCCTAGGACAAGGCCAGACACACATGTTCCACGTTTCCCTTCTTTGTCTCATCAATAACTAGCTGAACTCTTTGCACTCACTGACTAATCTGGACAAAATGCCCATTAACTTGAATTTACCAAATTTTAAGCAGGCTTCTCTCTTCCCAGGGTCCAGAACTTTAACTCACCCTAGTGTTTAAGCAAGCTATGAGAGCTTAAGCAGATACTGGAATATGAAACAACACTCCCCATTCTCAAAGTTCCCTCCTGAGAATTGGCTGACAGCAAAGAAACATTTCATCTTCAACTATCCAGTCATGCTGCCTGCTCATCCCCTCCTCCACACCTGGTCTTCTCTATCCTTGTTAACTCTTCCCTAGAAAAGAAGATCCTTTTTTTTGAGAGATTCGCCCTGAGCTAATATCTGCTGCCAATCTTCCTCTTTCTTTTTCTTTTTTCACCTCAAAGCCCCAGTACATAGTTGTATATTCTAGTTGTAAGTCCTTCTAGTTCTTCTATGTGAACCACCACCACAGCATGGCTACTTACAGACAAGTGGTCTGGTTCCGTGCCTGGGAACTGAACTCAGGCCAACAAAGCAGAATGTGCTAAATTTTAACCACTAGGGCATCAGAGCTGGCTCAGAAAATCTTTTTCTGCCTGATATTTGAGACACTTACAGGTCTTCTGGTTGGAGCATTTTCTCTATTGCAATTGTCACTCTTTCCTTATTCCAATAGTCTTTTACGATAAAGTCTCTCCTATTGGGCTCAATTTGTTTCTTTGTTTGACAAAGGAATCTTCAAGTCTAGAGCCTCTTAGTGAAATGAAGACTTCCTCCTATCCTCTTGTCTTTCATTTTCAATGTGCCATCAAAATTCAACTTTGTTAATTTCAGGGCATATGTAACATAATTATACCAAGTGTCCAATTTGCTTGACAGAATTGTGGATTAAAATGTCAGCAGTTTTTCTTTTTAAACTTTTTTAAAAATTTATTAAACACCAGGGACTTTATTAAGTACTTATATAATCACCACCACAACACAATGACTAGGTACCATTACTTAGACCCATATTACAAATGAGGGTTAAGTAGCTTGCCCAAGCCACTCCGTTACTATATGGCAGACCTATGGTTTCAACCCAAGTTTGTCCAACACCAGATTGCCCTTAAATTTATGTAACTTTTATGCATACCCAATACACACACATATTAAACTCCCTTTTTACTAGGCACCTAGAAGTTTGGAATGACAGAATAACCCAACATTCTACACATTAATTGAAAGAATTTTAGTAATCTCTAAATATTTAGTGACACTTGGCATAGCGATTATCCTTATAATTAGTTTAGTGATGAGTTAAATCTTAGTTATTAACCTTAGTTAAAATGGTGGGTGTGAATATGATCACTTGTGAAGGAGATACAGAATTATATTAAAATACAAATGGTTCAGTGTGGAACACTATGGAACACTAATGTTTGAGGTAGTTAAAGAAAGAGGAGTTTAAGAAAGTGTTTTTCAAAGGGCAGCTGGAAAACCAGAAGAAATGTAATCACGGAAGTCAAAGGAAACTGGAATTTAAGGAGTAAAATGGTGGAAAACAATTTAAATGCAGGAAGGTCACATAAAAAAGGACTATACAGTTTTTTCATTTGGCAATTAGGCCTCATTCATAACTCTGGCAAAAGAAGTTTAAATGAAAGACTAAGACCAAAATTTAGTGGTATAAAAGGGCAAGGCAAAGAGGTGTGAGCTCAATTTAAACTATATAAACTATTCCATGTGGAAACATGGCTATAAATGGAAGAGTAGATGGATATATGGGACTAGATGTAGGGAGATATAGGTATAAGAAAAATTTATTTTTTAATATTTATATTAAAATGTGAAGCTATTTGTATATTGGGTTTAAGAAACAAATCTAGAAGAAGATGGTGAGGAGGATGATACAGGGAAGAGGAGTAATTTATGGAGTAGTTTCGCTGCACAGGCAGGAGATAATGAAATTGAGTGCACGTGGAGAGTGATTGGCCATTCAGACAAAAAGTCAGAGGGAAGGAGAAAATGAAGTCAAATTAGAAGGATGTTAAGAGATGGGTGTGGGATTTCGTATCTGATTGATTGTATTTTCTCACAGAAGTCAGAAAAATGGTCATATGCTGAGAGGTGGGGATCTCAATAGCTGTATTGGGGAGATTTGCAAGAGCCACTGTGGAGAGTTGGAGAGAATGCACTAAGGGTTGTAGAAACTGGTTGGGCACTGAGTTTTAGCTAAAATTGAAGATCATGAATGATAGTTGCACTTCCCTCTTGCAGCATTCAGCTTCTGAAAAGATGTTTCTTACTTCATGGGCAACTATTTTTTCCATCACTTTCAATGGCAGTGAATATTTAATTTGAATAAAAATTCTTAGCTCATTTCACTTTATTTTTAAAACTGGAAGTCAAATCTATTTGAAATGTTAAAGTTATTTGAATGCTGGAAATTTTACATCCATATTTATGTGAGTTATAAAACTCTGTTTCCCTAGCTTTGATAGAAATATTAGCTGAATGAAACTGTGTTTTCATTTTGTTGGTTGTTCTGCGCCAGGAATCTAGCTATATATTTTGATGTGATGATTTAAAATCCAACTTGACACATACTAAAAAATATCTGGTCAATAAATCTCTTTGGTCTTAATTTTTTTTCTGAGTCAAAGGTATATGACGTTAGCCCTTGTCTCTTAAGCTGTCATCTTAAAAGTCTTCAAGGTCTTTTTTACTCCTCCACTATCTGAATAAAAATAAAGTTGAAAAAAGCAACATGTAATTGCTTTTACTACACTATAGAGATCTTATTTGATTGTTTTCCTCTTCAGACATCAAGTAAACATTTACACTGCTCCATCTTATCCAGCATATCCTACTCCAGTCAAATTTTATTTCGGTTGAGCTGTAATGGCCTTAAGGTTTACAAGTTCCTTTTGAAATGTAAATGCTTAATTTTTCTAAGGATTGTTTAACTCAGAGAGTTCTAGAGAATTATTAGATTTAAATGCAGTCTTTAGGGATATTAAAATATAACACATTATTTATTAATTCTCAGGTTCACATAGCTTACAGTACCTAGAATAATTTCAAAGTGTACTATGTTGCTTCTATGATTACATTTTAAGATAAATATACCTTAAAGTAATTGACTTTAGGGGTTATACAGCTCATAGATATGGATATACTTCTGGCATGTTTAAGAGATTTGTATTAAAGTTTCCAGAATATGAAATATTGATTTACTCAGTTTGATATATTGAAATATAAGATATCTTATGGCTAAATCCTATGTGCATGCTAAATCTAAAGAAAAAGTTAAACATTGGTTTTGTCTTTAGTTTCACTTAGTGGCAGATAAAATAGAAATAATGTAATAGACAGGTAAGCTATGGAGAGATTCACAGGGTAAACTGTTTATATTTGGGGATTGTCTTTCAAATAATGGTTTTGTTTGTACTGAAATTTGTTAACTGAACCATATAAGAAGTTTTGTACACTGCTGTCAGTGCTGGTAAAATAATAATCATGAAAATGTTTTGCTAATGCCTTAGAGTGTCTTGTGCCAGATGATGGTGTATTGGATGGAAAAACACATGCCAAATATCTTGTGCTAAGCAGCCATGAAGCATAGGAAGGGGTCATGGATTGAATATATGTGTATAGTCCTTTCAGCGGAAACATGAAGGACAAAGAAGTTCCAAGTCAGTGCTTTCTAACAGTGACTGACAGAGGAACTGAATTTTGGTTATTTGCTTCTAAGCAGCCGCCACTGAAGCCCTGAGCTAGCTATTTGCTGATGTTGTGGAGGAGCGGGAGTGGGATATCGGGGTAGGGAGGTTTGGAACCCATGACAAGGTTATCTTGTCTAATCACTGCAATCTTAATAAATATGTTACTTTCAAAGAGCCCGTGGGCCAAATTTGTGTAATTTGAAGATCTCACCAGTTGGTTAACAGGGAGGAGATAAGCTATTTCTACTTCTGATTGTTTCTTTTCCTTTGGAGTTTGATTAGGACTTCAGATAAGGGGTTCCAGAGAGATTAAAGTGCTTGATCTTGGACACTTAGCACATAGAAAGACTTCCAACTGTTACATGCAGCTTGCACATATTATTCCAGGAATTCCCCACTACAGGAAACCAAAATGCTTGCCTTCCAATTAAAGAGCTCCTCAACTTCCAGTTTTACCCACCTAAATGTGGGAATCATTTCAAAATAGAGATTTTAAATCAAGTACTTCATTTATGATAAATAAGACCATGACTGTTTAATATGCTGAATTTTAGGAAGGTAGTGGCCAATGTATGTAAGAATAGGCCTTTGTTAATTTACATATCACTAAATGTGTGTAACTTCACTTGTGATTTTATCTAAATAGATCCTCTAGAAATTGCTTTTTCTCTTCCTCAGATAAATCAGTCTTTGGCTTTAAACTTCAGAGTTCCGTTACCTACTCTGACTGCTGACTTCCTAAGAAGTTCCCAGAAGCGCCACTATGGCCATGTCAGAAATAGTAAAAATAAACACCAAAATCTATGATACGACTTCTTTGTATCAATGATACATATGATGTATCCCCTCTATAAGTGCATTATTCATTAAAATTATTACTTCATTAATGCTTTTAAAACTGAGACTTAGATGCTTGGCAGAAAATGTTATTCTTCACATTTGGAAACAATTTCAAATGACATGGCCAATTTTATCCTCACAGGTCTTTTAGGTAAGCACGGATGACCTGCTGAACAACCATTACAGCCAAATTTCACAGAGAAGAACCTGCAAACAGATTACTTTTTTTTGGATTTAGTGGATCACTGATACACCTGAAGAACAAACAAACTGGATTTAACTAAACTAAATTGTGTAGTAATAGTTCATGGAGAAATAAATACTAAAGCATATCTTGCCATTCCTACTTGAGGATTTTGTTAAATATTGGCCAAAAAAGTTTTAACTGACAAAATAGAAAATCAAATCAGATAGGTTAGCATGCCCTTCGGGATAATAGCAAAGTGTGATGATGTGGCTTCCATTGCTGGAACAAATCACTGGTCTACAGGGTAAATTATAATTTAATTTGTACGTATTTAATAAACTAAGATCTGCTTTTGACATTGCACCTGGTTCCAGTTTCTTGAACAATTTCATTACCAGCAAATATAAACTACAGTCATGTACCACACAACAACATTTCAGTCAATGACTGACTACATATACGACAGTGGTCCCGGAAGATTTATAATGGAGCTGAAAAATTCTTATCACCTAGTGATGTCATGGCCATTGTAACATCATAGTGTAATGCATTACTCATGTATTTGTGCTCATGCTGGTGTAAACAAACCTACTGTGCTACCAGTTATATAAAAATATAGCACATACAATTATGTACAGTACATAATACTTGATAATCATAATAAATGGCCATGTTACTGGTTAATGTATGTACGATACCATACTTTTAATCCTTATTTTAGAGTGTACTCTTTCTACTTATAAAAAAAATTTACTGTAAAATAGTATGCTTGTCATACTGGCAGCAGCCTCATATATCTCGTGTTTACCTCATCTCTTGATTGCATCATTTTCTCTTGTGCTTGATTTAATCTCAGGTTGTTTTGTTCATCATAGCCCCTAAGCATACAAAATCCACTGCTAACATTGTCAGTAAGAGATCACATGCACTGATTGACCTGAAAGCAAAATTAAAAGTGATTAAGGCCTACAATGGTGGAAAATGAGTGATGGTTACTGCTTGCCAGTCAGTCATGTCCCATTCCACCATAGCTATAATCTGGAAGAACAAGAACAAAGTGACAGAAGCTATTAAAGGACCTGCTTTATTGAAGGCAATGAGACTAACAAAAATTCGAGAAGGCGTATATCAGACATGGAGAAACTTCTAATGACCTGGATTGAAGACCAGACGCAGAAGCATATTCCTATCAGCACCATGACAATCATGGCCAAAGCAAAAAGTTTGTTTGTGATGTTGAAAGAAAAAGTTAGACCTACTTAGCTACGATGTTGAATTTACTGCTAGCTCTGGGTGGTTTAAGCGATTAAAGAATGTTTTCACATAATGTGAAAGTGAGCCATGTGTCTGTGAGTGCCGATGTGAGGGCAGCTGAAGAATTTTTGGAAACTCTAGATAAGCTGATTGTGGAAGAAAATTACTTGCCAGAGCAAATATTCAATATGCATGAACCTCCATATTCAGAAAATAGATGCCTGAAAGGACTTTCATCCACAAGGAGGCCAAGTCAATGTCAGGTTTCAAGACTTTTAAGGACAGGATAACAATCTTGCTCAGGGGCAATGTTGCAGGCTACAAATTGAAACTGCTTGTGATCTAGTGTGGTGAGAACCCCAGGGCCTTCAAGCATATCAATAAGCACACATTGCCAGTGTACTATAGCAGCAATAAGAAGTCACAGATCAGTGGTTCCTCTTCCAAGATGCCCTCCTGAATTACAATGCCTGTGAAATGGAGAAGTACTGTTTGAAGAATAACATACTTCCAAGATTTTGCTTATTGTTGATATTGTTCCAGGACATCCTCCTCTTATCTGTGATCTTTGTCTCAATTTCAAAGTGGTGTTTCTATCTCTGAACACCGCCTCTTTGATCCAACCAATGGATCAAGAAGTTATAGCAGCCTTTAAAGTCTACTACCCGAGGCGGATCTTTGCCCAGACTACTGCTGCAACTGAGGAAGATACTGAGAAGACGTCAATGCAATTCTGGAAGGATTACAACATTGATGATTGCATTAAGATTCTTGCTTGGGCTCGGGGTCATGTCATGAAGAGTATATGAACGGCATCTGGAAGAAGACACTCATGAGGTTCATCCATGACTTCAGAGGATTTGCCAAGGATGAGGAGGTAGAAAAATCAACAAGACTGTGGTTGAGAGCCAAACAACTTTAACCTGGGTGGAGAAGAGAATGACAGTGAGGAGCTCCTAGAGGTGGTTCTTGAGGAATTGACTAATGAGGAGTTGTTGGAACAGGAATGCATAGCTGAAGAAGAGACAAGAGAAAAAGAAGAACCTCCAAGAAAATTCACAGTGAAGGGTTTAGCAGAAGCTTTTGCAGACTCAACAGGCTCCTTAAAAAGTTTGAAAACTTGCACCCTAACTCTGAAAGGTTTTCATTAATAGAGAGGAATGTTCATGGTGTATTATCTGCTTACAAGCAAATTTATGATGAAAAGAAGAAGCAAAGAAAGCAAACCACCGTGGGCATATTTCTGAACACAGTGACACTTCCTCAAGAAGAGCTCCTGCAGGTCCTTCAGGAAGTATTCCAGAAGAAGGAATTGTTATTATATGAGATGACAGCTCCATGCGTGTTATTGCCCCTGAAGACCTTCCATGGGACAAGATGTGGAGGTGGAAGACAGAGATAGTGACGGTCATGACCCTGTGTAAGCCTAGGCTAACATGTGTGTTTCTGTCTTAGTTTTTAACAGCTGTACCACGTGTTTGTGTTTTAAGCTAAGTCTTATTACAAAAGAGTCAAAAAGTTTAAAAAATTTAAAAGTTCATAAAGTAAAAAAGTTTAGTAAGCTAAGGTTATTTTTGAAGAAAAAAATGTTTTTGATAAATGTAGCATAGCCTAAGTGTACAGTGTTTATAAAGTCTACAGGAGTGTCAAGTAATGTCCTAGGCTTTCACATTCACTCACCACTCACTCAACTGTCACCCAGAGAAACCTCCAGTCCTGCAAGCTCCATTCCTGAGAAGTGCCCTATCCAAGTGTACCATTTTTGATATTTTGTACTGTATTTTTACTATACCTTTTCTATGTCTAGATGGGTTTAGATACATAGACACCATTGCATTACAATTGCCTACAGTATTCAGTACAGGTTTGTAGCCCAGGAGCAATAGACTAGACCATATAGCCTAGGTGTGTAGTAGGCTCCACCATCTGGGTTTGTGTAAGCCCACCCTGTGATGTTCTTACAAGGATGAAGTCGCCTAACAAAGCATTTCTCAGAACATATCTCTGTCATTAAGCGATGCATGACTGTATAATCTTGATGCCACTCTAAGTAGTTAGCTGTATCTGTAACTGCGAAGTCCTGGAAAATGATTATGATTATTTCAGAGGCAATAAGCTTTGAAATTCTCCACAGGACATATATAGAAAACAAAAGAAAGCAAATCCAGAAGCCAGCTGTTATAGGGCGAAATGATCTAAGATAGATGAAAGAAGAGTGGGTAAGAAAATTTACAGTTGATACTTGCAAAGACCAACACCAGAATATTCTCTCCACATATTAAAGGATAGATTTAGTGTTTATAGAGGGATATACCACAAAAAATTTTATAGAGCTTTCAGAAGGGATGTTAAAAGGAAGAAAATATTTTATTTTGAACATGTGATTATTGTCATATAAGTGTGTGTATACAGTAGTGTGTGTATATATGTAACACATAGATATATATGTATAAATATATATGGAGAGAGCATATAACTCTATGAAATAAGATGAAATACTTCTTCCTGTTGACATAATACTGTGGAGCTTTCATCCTAAATAATTGTATCATATAGAATGGATTAGGTTTACATTAATTTCCAACTCACTTTCAGCATGTTTCTATTTCCATAAATAATGTCACTTGTGTAAGCATTTAGTTAGTAAAAATGAGATGAAAGATTTTGACAGGAAATATTATATGACTCATTGGACAGTCAGAGAAAATGAGTAAGAGAGCCAGTTCATCATAGTGCCATTTTTGATAATGCAAAGAGTAGTACATTTTAAACTGTGGTGACAATGCTACTGGATCCTAAATTAAAAGTCTGTCATCTCAATAAATATAATGACAGATAACACTTATATGATATACATCACTAGCTCTAAAAAGTAGCATTAGAGGATGTCGTCTAATCTCACTACAGATGCATAAAGAGGCTTATCACTAAATCTAATGGATATTTTTATTGACAGTTAACTAACGCCTTCCATTTTATTTCTCTGATGAGGATAGCACACTGAATCAAGGGGCATCTATAAAACAGAAAAACATAGTATCAAGCTGTATTAACTTATTTATTCTTTAAACAAACCTGTATTGATTATCTACCAGGTTTCTGCACTGTGCTGCATGCTAGAGTTGTAACTAACAATGAGTTAGGCAGACATGGAGCCCAATCTCAACTTGCTTATAATAGAGGGTGGGATAAAGATGAGTAAATAGGTAACTCTAATGTAAGGCCTTGGGTACTATAGGAGAGGATATATACAACCCTGTGCAGTAAGAACCGAATGGCACCTAACACGCTTCCTTGAGTATTTGGTATTTGTGGGAGAGCTCAGGGATAAGCTGGAGCAAGCCAGGTAAAGAGGAGGGTGGTTTATACACATGTACTTTCCTCAGCATTATGGCCAACTAGGTGCTCTGAATAAATTTTCCATTGTAGAACTGGACTCCAGATAGGATATACCCTTGTATCAGGGATTTAGGAATATGAGAGAAATAGTAATTATAAAGACAATGGGATTGGATTGTTATTACTCTGCTCAATTGATGCTCTCATAAAAAGGTAAATAAACAGAGACTGATCATCAGTTAGAAGCCAAGTGTAAAAGTTAAAGGTCTCCTTGGTAGCATATAAAAGGACATTCATCTCCTGAAGCAAAAGCGTAGAGAAAGCTCCAAGGAAGGCTAAACTCTCAATCAAGGTAGATCTGGGATGCTAATACATCTATTGATGAGTCGAAATTCTTCAGTCTTTCATTTTTTCTGACCTCCGTGAGCCTGCAGAAGTAGCCCACTCCTCTGCACTAAGGGCTGGAGCTCTGCCATTGCCTGCATATGATGCAGGTGTCTCTCACCTGCAAGATAACATGCGCTCCATCAAGTCCCACCCACCTATGGCCGATACTTGAGTTAAGTCATAGCGTAACCTGGCTGGGCATGTGCAGGATCTGCGGAAGGAGGCGAGGGACTGTATATAGTCCTAAGCAACTGCAGTACCTAAAAGCATGTCCTGACAGGAGCTGTGAAAGTAAGTACAGGACTGAATCCTGAGGCTACTTCATCTGAGGATGAAGGGAGATTTAACTTAGTTTTGGGTAAAAGGCAGCTTATTGACATGAGGGTCCTTTTTGGCTGGAGGATTTAATATCCTAGCAAGGACCCTGGGAAACTATGCAAACACTCCACTAGGCTATTCCATAGAAGCATGGAAAAATTATGGTCTGTGTCAAGTAAGATGGAAATGCGAAATTTAGAGTGATAGACTGTAGAAGTAGAGATTAAAGGCAACAGAGGTGGGCATGTTAGCATGTACGTATTAAGAGTGCATGTATCATATAAAGTAGGAAGAGCCCAAAAGATGCATTTCGTATGTGTCCTGGAGGATACATCATTTTCCAAAACAGTGGTGAGCTAGTGCTCAGATGGGCACCAGCACCACAAAGTTCACTGATGGCTCTGCTCACTAGGACAGGGCTAACAAAAGAAGTTGCCATTAGGGCCAGCCCCATGGCCTAGTGGTTAAATTTGGCATGCTCTGCTTTGGTGGCCCGGGTTCAGTTCCCAGGCGTGGACCTACACCATGTGTCTGTCAGCGGCCATGCCATGGTTGTGGCTCACATATGAAAAAAAGAGGAAGATTGGCAACAGATGTTAGCTCAGGGCAAAACTTCCTCAGCAAAAAAAAAAAAAAGAAGAAGAAGAAGAAGAAGAAGAAGAAGATGCCATTAAAAGCCTGGGATTACAGAGAGCAAGGAGCTTGTCAGGAACACCCCCCATAAACAGAGGCCTTGTAACAGTGTTTAACTGCGGAGGCAATTATTTCAATGAATGGCAAGGCCAAAGGGACAGCCAAGGATGTTTGACCGACAAAGAATTATGGAGATAGAGGACGTGGTTAATAGTGCATGGTATCCATCAAGCAACAAAGAAGGACACTGCTCAATCTCTACTATCAAAATTAAGGGAGGATTGGGGCCAGCCTGGTGGCACAGTGGTTAAGTTCGTACATTTCACTCTGGTGGCCTGGGGTTCACCAGTTCAGATCCTGGGTGCCGGCATGGCACCGCTTGTTAAGCCACGCTGTGGTGGACATCCGACATATAACAGTAGAGGAAGATGGGCACTGATGTTAGCTCAGGGCCGGTCTTCCTCAGCAAAAAGAGGAGGATTGGTGGCAGATGGTAGGTCAGGGCTAATGTTCCTCAAAAAAAAAAAAAAAAATTAAGGGAGGATCATCAAGTTGTTTAGGACAATCTCTCTAATTAAAAAAAAAATCACAATTTCTTTGCCATGTTTCTGGATCTGAGCCTGCATCCCTTCTTTCCTTTCTCTCTCTCTCTCTTTCTTTCTTTCATTTTTTACCTAGAATCTATCCATTGAAGTAGAGCCTGGCCCCACAGGATGGCTGCTTTTAGATGTTTTTCTGTTAGCGTAGTGATAGGGGGCTTAAGATGTGGCTATTCTTTCTTTATGCAAATAGCAATGATTTCCTATTTTAATACGCTATCTCACTTTCATCCTCTTCACTTCTGATGGCTACAAGTCCTGAGTATCTGTATCGCACTTTCTTAGATTCTCTATCTTCAGACATACTCCTGCCTGTGGGTTAGGGGTGGGTGAGGTTAGGCACCTGTGAACTGAGTAGAGCAAAATGTCAACTAATCCTATGTAAACTTTCAGTCTACACTTCTTTCCAATTTTCATATTGTGACTAACCCCA
This sequence comes from Equus asinus, assembly GCF_041296235.1. Classification (NCBI taxonomy): domain Eukaryota; kingdom Metazoa; phylum Chordata; class Mammalia; order Perissodactyla; family Equidae; genus Equus; species Equus asinus. Next base: position 48,873,563 of record NC_091792.1, on the reverse strand, counting down.
ATTCTCTACTACAGTTGCTGTTTCCAAACCCTGAATCTCTGTTGTTCTTCAGGGCAAGTCATCTTTGTTCTATCCATGCACAAACTTTAGGCTGTAACTGTCTCCATGCTGCTAAATAAATTATCTTCCTCCAGATCGCCTCTATTTTTCTCCCTGTTCTTGAGGAGATATATTGAACACAGATCCAGAAAAGATTTCTTACCCTCTGGCCCCTATCCCACCAACTTTACAAAGATAAATATATTTGGGGAGTTAGATCCTTTATTACAAGTGATTTTTTTTTCAGATTTGTGCAAAACTCTCAGTGACTTTACTCCACAATATCTAGTTGACATTGGGACTTCTATCTGCACGGCAGAGTCATAACTATATTAACCCACGGTGCTCAAGCAAGGATATGAAAGAGAGTCAATCTGCCCTTCCAGAAGTGAGCACGTGGACTGTGGATAGTCAATAATAGGGTGAGGGAACTATTTGGGGCAGGAACCTAGTGTTCTCAAACCTTAGATAGTATGAAATAAACCCTACTTCCACACAGGTGAGCCCCCTTCCCTGGAACTTAATTTGGGGATTCAGTGTTTGACACTTGAGCACTAGTGATATTCCAAAAGGAAAGCATGGAAAATGGTGTAGATAAAGTGTATTGCTGAGGGCTGAGGTAAACTTTGGATAGTAAAATAAAGGAACAAGTGTCAATTCCAAACTGAGAGCACCAGGAGACCTACGTAATAATATCTCATTAATCTGTAATGAGCCCATGTACCCTGTAAAGACAATCTAGATAAATCAGGGGCAATCTCCAAAGCCTCTCTATTCTTTAAGGAAATTAATGCTTTTTTGTAATCATCCAAAAGGTTCCACATGGGGGAAATTATATTAGGATGGGATTTTATTTTCCTTCTTTCTCTTCCATAAGCTGGGTAATTATTCACTTATACCCTAGTACAACAGTTATTGCAAGCTAGAATGACAAAAGGGTTTTTGTAATAAGGTAGATAATATTAGTAAGTAATTTGTCTTTCATTTCTGTCTCTCCAAAGCTGGATGAGGCAAGCTATTTTTCTCATTTACTCCCTCAGTGTGCAAGGCCTGGAAAGACCTAACATGTCCTCGCAACACCAGTGTTCATTCAAAAAAAACTGGTGCAACTTTGGGCTGAGATCCTAACCAGTGGCTGAGAGCAGGACAAAGAGAGTCTTTGTGTTATACAACAGTGAGGTGTACAATCCAGGGAAACAGTGTGGGAAGAGATGGAGAAGAGGAGGGTGCCAAAATAGGATTTCCCTAACACCGTTAAAGACAGACTGATGGATGTCGAGGGGAAATAAACAAGAAACAAATTTGCATTATCGTCTCTAGTGTGTGACTATGCTTAATCATGTAATTTAAAAGATTTTCTTTCTGGTAATGGACTGTCCCTATTTGATCTTGAAAAATTAAGAACACTGCTAAATCGATATGAACATAGTTTAATGATATTAGTGCATTATACAATAGGGTTCTCTCAAAGCATCTAACGAATATTGGCTAGAACAGCAGGTGAGTGTTGGTCTGATTTGAATTTTCTTCATTCAAAACATTGGTTGTGCTTCTACTTAAGTGGCATACATATTGCAACATTGAATTACTTCTTGATATTGCAGATGATCGTAGCAAGGTCTTAATCTCTTACAGTACTCAAAGTCTGTCTCAATAACAATAGAATTTAAATTCTCCATGTATTTTTATTATTCTGGTTATTTTTGTTATGACAGGATTAGAGACAGCAAAAACTCATTCAAATGATAAAAAGGAAGTAACCGTGATGCTTTTCTAATATGAAGACTCTAACATGCTCTATGCTAAATGCTTGTGCCTGTGTAAATACTTTTCAAAATTCTATCTGAGGCTGTGATAACAAAGCTTTAAAAAATGGGTACCCCTAAAAGCGGAACCTGAGACAAAGGTTTATATGGGACGGTATCAAAGGGAGCAAGAATAAAGGAGCGGAGAATGAAAGGGAAACTAGCAAGGGCCTTTAAGAAGATATGTGATTGATTCAGCCACTCCTGCCGGCAGGCAATGCTCAAAGTGTATGGCTAGCATAAACATTTTGAGTTTTCATCTAACTCTTCCCACCTCTCATTCTTCATATTCATTGTGTCCTCTCTCTACTGTCCTTTCTCCCTTTCAATTCCCTAGTTGGCTATCTGCTGTGCCTCTTTATAGCCTCAGTTTATTAGTTTGAATGCCATTTATCATGGAGGAGTTCTTGAACGTCCTTATAGCTCTTTATATCCCCTACTGCCACTTTCATAGCAACTATTCTTTTCCTTTGTAACGTTTGTCACACTTGTGTCACATGTGTACCACCATGCTTGTTTTATGTGCTACAATTAGCACATATCAGTTCTCAGTATAGTTATTTTTGAGTGATAGAATGAAAGAATGAGAGAAAGCATCATTTTGTATCTATTGTTTGTGAATTAGGCTCACATACCTAAATACAGATGAATGTGACTATAAAAAATGAGACTGTGTTGAATGTAGTTCTTGATAAGATGGAGTCTTATTACCTCACAGCCATGCAAGATTGACATCTATATAAATAACAGCTATAATGAGATAGTTTTATATCCCTCATCAAATTTCACATACATTTTCCATTGTCTATTTTATCTCTCATGACATGTTTATGCATGAAATTGTGTCTAATAAACTATAAAAAAGAATTTCCATTGAGGCCCAATCTCACTGAATCTAGGATGTTCTGGTAACTAGTTTTAGTGATGTCTGTTTCCATGGCTTACTACATTTTTATTTTTAAGTTCAAATTTCTATGACAATATGTTCCTGCAAAAAGTTGGATAAACGTTTTTCTCTGTGTGTGTAAGAGCTAAAGGCTAGATATGGGCAAATATTGGGAAGATATTGAAAGCCTGCCAATATATATACTAGGTGTGATCTTTGTGTTTAATTATATTACTAATCAAAGTATCTATTAGGTTAAACTGGCATCTCCCTAATTCTATTGGTAAAATACGATATGCTTAAGATTAATAAAAATGAGTGCACTTCAAGGCTTCATATATTTAGTAATAATTGTAAACTTTGGATGTCTTTTTAGTGAACAACAAAGAAGCAGTAAATGCATATTTCTTATAGTTGAATTATCAAAGTGTCTTGGATTAAATGTCTAATAGAATTCTTCTTAACTATATTAGCTTGGTCTCAGAGAGACTTCCAATTCTGCTGATCATCAGAATCATCTACTGGGGTTTCCTATATATTCAAATTTTCTGGGTCTAATGCTGAAGCTTTGATTCAGCATGAAGGGAACACATCCTGAGATGCTGTATTTTAAAACATTTTCAAAATGATTCTGATTGTCAGCTAGAGCTGTAGTCCTTGGTCTAATACTTACATATATGATCTGACCATACAAAATATTTATACAAGCACTATTTTCCTAAGAACACAAAGAAGAAAGAAAGAAATGCTGGAATGGTAGTTATGAATAATTATCATCACATAAGTCCCTCAGTTGTTTTAGTGAAAGAGCTAAGACTCTCCAGACCTAATTATCCCTGTGGACAAATGTACTGGAGATTTGGTTTCTAGTTACACAATACTAGCTTTTTCTGTATTTGCATATCAATTACGTCCCCAGTGCCTTCACTTCTAGCTGAGGAACAGTGAAAGATTATATGAGCTTCAAGCATCAAAATTTTAGACAGAGTTTACGTCCTTTACACTCAGGTGTATTATTTTATTAATGTTTTTTTCCAAAATTCCACAATCTTGGCACATTCTAAGAGCTATTCACTAAGTAAATGCGTATTTTATTTCAGAAATATGTATTTTGGAATTTTGAGAAGACAAATGTGATAGAAATGATATTAGTGGCACAGCATATTCATTTGAAATGTTATTGTGCATTCTTTCTGGGGCTTTTTAACTGTTGATTTTTAGAACAGCCCTCCATTCTGGAACAAGTGCAGCTAAATAATGAGAAAATATTTTTTGAGAAAGTAGGAGAACAAATCCAAGAGGGGATTACTGCCATCGAGTACTAAAATAATGACTTTCAATCTGTCCATGCCTTTCATAATTCATGATTGTATCCATTATTCTCCAGTTAAATTTAGTACACATTAATATGGTACAAAAATTTTATTCCAGAACCTTATAGAGAAACGTTGGTGCTTGTCAGTTCCACTGGGTGACTGTCATTATAAACAAGGGATGTGAAGAAAGACTTACTGCATTTCCTAGTATGAACACAGAAACACATACTCCTACAGGCTGGACTGGCATTAGAAAGAGACAGTGTGTTGCCTACGTGGTACAATTTAAAGAGAAGCCAGAAAAACTTGTTTTCTTTTTTCTTCCTCTTGCCTCTCCAGAGTCAGCATATTGTAGTTATTGAGTAAAAAGATGCTGAAGAAAGTGGGTTCAAATTCTAGCTCAGCCAATAACTAGCTGTGGGAAGAACCTTCAACAAATTACTTAACCTCTCTGTGCTTCTGTTTCCTCACACGTCAAGCATATCGTCTTGAAAATGTGAATACCAGTAGTCTCTACCTCATAGTAGTGTTGTGAGGAATATACAAGTTAACACAGTCAGTACGTGTAAAGAATTTAGAATAATACAGGTCATGTGAAGAGCTCAGTAAGAGTTAGTTCTTACTTTTCTCCTCTAAACTTTGCTACTAATTCACTGATCCTTGGTTTAAACTCTCCGTCTACTTAAATGTAAATATAGGATTGGGCATGCAAGTCCTATCAGTCCTTTACAGATTTAATGCAAATATTCATATAAAACTTTTCCCATGGTTACCATTTCACAATATATACAAATATGGAGTCATTACGTTGTACACCTGAAGCTAACATAATGTTATATATCAATTATATCTCAAACAAAAAAGGTACTATCTGCCATTCTGCTTTCAGACTATAAACAAAGACAGAAAATAAATAACATCATCAAGTCTTAAAAAAAACACTTTTTTTGCAAGTAGTTTTTGAGGAGAAATGGGAATGGAGAAAGAAATCACTGGGTAACCATTTGAGAGACCGATTCATGGATGTCAGCAAAGATTAAGCAACACTGAGGTCAGAGATGTCAAGGGAAATCTGCACAGGGCCAGGGACCATACTCTATTAGGAAAAGTAATAAAATAGACCCATGACCACTTCACTTACACATTAATGGCAAGGGAGAGCACTGCTGGCTTCCCTAGTCTCCTGAGCATTGGACAGTTTTAGCAAAGGATGTCAGCTTCTAGCTTTGGTTTTATAATTCCACATGCTGAGAAAATCTAGCTACAACTGCACTGAAAGAGGAGAGACTCATGCGCCAACTATTGCCTTCTCTCATGTCCAGCTAGTGGCCTTGAAGCATTGGTTTTAGGGATCTAAAGATATTGGTCTTAGGGATCTCATAGTTTCCCTCCTACTTTCACTGAAAAGTTGGGTCTTAGAGTAAAAGGAAATTAGTAGATATATTAGTAGATATATGATTCAATCAATAGGTTTTTTAAAAAATTTTTTCTATACAATAGCCAAGACATGGAAGCAACCTAAGTGCCCATCAACTGATGATTGGATAAAGAAGATACGGCATATATATACAATGGAATATTACTCAGCCATAAAAAAGGATAAAATCGTCCCATTCACAGTAACATAGATGGACCATGAGGCTATTATGTTAAGTGAAATAAGCTAGATAAAGACAATCTCTATATGACTCCACTCATATGTGGAATTTAAACACGTAGACAAAGAGAACAGATTAGTGGTTACCAGGGGGAACGGGGGCTGAGGGTGGGCACAAAGGGTGAAGGGGTGCACCTACAACACGACTGACAAACAATAATGTACAACTGAAATTTCACAAGGTTGTAAACTATCATAATCTCAATAAAAAGTTAAAAAAAAATTTCCAGATAGAATTTGCCCTAGCACAAATGTTCTTGTGTTTCCACAAATTAAGTGGTAACATTTGTTCAAAGTCGAAAATATTAAAACTACTATATAAGAAGTATTCTGCTTCTTGATGAAGTTGTCATTTATTTACTTATTTGAGGAAGTCCACATTTTTAGAAAGATGATGCTCAGGATTTGGCTGTTTTCTTATACAAGCTATTTTTTTTTTCCATCTGTAAAGAGGATTTAGCAGTTGGCTTATTTTAAAATCCACAACATTATTTACTTGAAAATACAAATTACCCATTGTTTTTATCTGATTTGAACAATAATATTGTTTTGTGGAGTTTGGAAGCAAGATAATAACCCTTTTTACTTTCTCTAATTTTCAATACAATTGAAATTGAATAAACATAAGTAACACAGAGATGGATATTAACATTATAACGAAAGAAAGAAAAAAACTGGTCTGGAGAACGTGGCTTCAATTTGTGGCCTAATGGGCTTTTATTCCAAATCAAGCTTCCTGCCCTTTGTTGGGAGACAGTTCTCCGTGGCTGTCTCTTACTTCTCCACGTCTTCTGAGCAAGAGGCATTGGCAGCTGTGTTTATTTGTTCTGGACTATTTTTTTTATTCAAAAAATTTTTATTGAAGTACAATTAACATAGAACATTATATAAGTTTCAGGTGTTCAACAAAATGATTCGATATTTGTGTATATTGTGAAGTGATCACCACAATAAGGCTAATGAACATCCATCACCATATATAGCTACAAATTTTTTTTCTTGTGATGAGAACTTTAAAGATCTTGCTTAGCAACTTTCAAATATGCAAGACAGTATTATTAACTATAGTCACCATGCTGTACACTACATCCCCAGGACTTATTTATTTTGTAATTGAAAGTTTGTGCCTTTTGATCTCCTTCACCCATTTTGCCCACCCCCACCCCCTACTCCTGGCAACCACCAATCTATTCTATGTGTCTATGAGTTCATTTTTCTTTAGATTCCACATATAAGTGAGATCATATGGATTTGTCTTTCTCTGTCTCACTTATTTCACTTAGCATAATGCCCTCAAGGTACATCCATGTTGTCACAAATGACAAGATTTTGTGTTTTTTTATGGCCGTAAAATATTCCATTATATATATACATACAATTGTATCTATATCTATATCTATACCTATCTATCTATATATACACACCACATCTTTTTTGTCCATTTAGTCACCAATGGGCACTTAGATTATTTCCATATTTTGTCTATTGTAAATAATGCTACAATGAACATGAGAGTGCATATGTCTTTTTGAGTTAGTGTTTTCATTTTCTTCAGATAAATGCTCAAAGTGGAATTGCTGGTATTTCTAGTTTTCATTTTTGAGGGAATCTCCATACCGTGTTTCATAATGGATGTATCAATTTACATTCCCACCAACAAAGCACAAGTGTTCCCTTTTCTACACATCCTCGCCAACACTTTTTATTTCTTGTGTTTTTGATAATAGCCATTCTAACAAGCATGGGGTGATATCTCATTGTGGTTTCAGACTACTTTTTTCTTTGGAGGGCAGATGGTGCCTTCTGCTCGGGGGACAGATTTGTTTCCTGGCCAAGGTAATAAAGATATTGTTCCCTCTGGGACAAAAGTTGGTCAGATGTGCCAGCAGCCCCCTTATTACGTTGGGGGTTTCCCCAGCTGTGACATAAACCCACCATCTGTACAGCATCTACCTGGGCTGCTCTGCCTCACCTCCATGGGATTTGGGGAGAAAGGAGAACTGATGCAAACATGAAGTTGATGCTACCTGCTGGGCCATCAGTGGTCTTGCACCTTCTGCCAGCATCTATGAAACTGTGGTCAGCTAACTTGTTAGATCACATAGTTCTTGATTTGGTGGTTTCTGAAAAAAGTGAAAAAAAAAAAGAGCTAGCCTGAATATTTCCAAGGTTCTTTTCCTGGCATTTAAATGAAAATTTCCTTCAATGTTTATCTTTGTATCTTTTTTTTTTTTTTTTTTTGAGAAGTGCCAGGACAGAAAAACAGCCATCACGGTACCTGTCAGAGAAAATTAGTAAATAAATACATAGAAACCGATAACATTTCAAGATACAATCTTGCTGCATAGAGTGTGACTCACACACTTTTTGTACAAAATCATATGCACTTACGTCTTCCAACCTAGATCCCCTCGAGGAAGAGCACACCCCTATTGGACAAAGAACTCAGACGTCCTTTCAAATTCCTCCCACCACCTTCATCTTTCTTTCTCTTTGATGACATCAAATCCATTGTGGAATTATACTTCCAATGCCAGACTTGCATAAAATGTCAAACTGGAGGTCGTGGGATCTGACTTCTGGAGTGTTTTGCAAGATGGAGTGAATGAAGTTAGCTTCTCATGGGGTTAATCTTGATCAATGAGAAATGTGACATATAAGAGGAAAAATGGATAAGTAACCTTCTCTTTTCCCCCCTCAAGCTGTAGATCTCTTTGCAACCATTCCAACAAAGTCTCTTGGACTGCAATGCATACGAGTGCTGAGTCACCTATGGTATATCGATAAAGCAGCTTGTGAAGCAGTAACTAGCGTAGTAACACATCATTTCTCTTTGATTTGCATCCTTCCTGGCCACACTTCCTTTTGCCCTCACCTTCACTGCTACAGGCTTATAATTTCCAAATAAAGAATTATCATTTTAATCCATTCTTAGACACATTTTTCTAGCGAACTCTAAGATACCATATGTTCTCTCCAATGTAAGTGAATCTACAAGCTCATTTAAGTTCTCAGAAGGCAAGATCCAAAAATATGAGTGTCAGAGAGAGCTAAGAGTTTCTTCTTATGCCTGAATGTATTAATATCCACTATCTATCTTCCTTTCAGGAGAAGGCCAAAGCAAACCTTTCCTTAGAAATTATAGTATTTTTCAATGACCATAATAAGATATCATTATTTTAGGATGCAAATTAAGAAAATGGATGCAAAAAATATACCCATGGAGTAGTCATGATTGCGAGGAGAGGAGGTTTGCTAGGAGAGAGAAGGGTTAGAGTCAGAAATGAACTTGGCTTCTTCCTCAGAGTTTTTCTTCAACTTTGGGTGTTTATTTTCAGCATTAATCTAGGAAAATGTGTTTCAAACAAACATATTTGTATATTTTGGAGAAAACTGGCAAGATAGAGGGAGGTTTTTCCGAAAATAGTAACGCACCATTCCATAATTTTCTACTTAATTTCCTGGTCTGCAGCCAGAAAAAATTATTTGCTCATCTGTAAACTCATGCTATATAAGAAAGGAAAATTAAATATTCAAGTTGTACGCCAATAAGAAAAGTTGAAGTCAATTTACAATAATGGTAGGAAAAAAAAGAGATTCAATTAGAGAAAATGTTTTGGACACTTGGGTTTCAGGAAAATTGGGTGTGGAGGTCTTCATGAAAAAAGTTTCCAGAAAACATGGGGTTACAGAGAATTAGAGTGAAGAATTAATAAGAGGTGTTGTTACCAGTTATGAATGATAATCCCTTTGTGTCTTTCAAACGTCTTCAGTAAAGAAAAATTTTCTAAAGTTTTTTTTCATTTTTTTCTAAAGTAATATATGCTACATGTGCCTAATTAAAAAAATAAAATTGTATAAAGGGTTTAAGATGAAAGCAAAAATCTTTTACTTTATCGTTTTTTTCCCGATAGTCTAACTGATTTTATTTTATTTCTTCTGTGGGTTATCTTCAAACATCTAAAAAATAGGCGAATTTAGCTGTTTTTAGAATTACTTTTTCTTCTAGGCTGTTTAAATAATCCATAATCTCTTTCTCTTCAAACTGAGAATACTATTAAAAATTCTCAGAAGATCATGACTTCTCTTTTTTTCAGAGCTGATGTAGAGTAGAGGGCAAATCCTGCTCACCGAAGCCATTTCCTTGGCTGCCATTTGTGATCATTAATTGTATGAGGTTGTATTTCTTTCACTGATCCCCGCCACCCACACATGTACACTTTTGGTTGTTTTTTTTTTTTTTTCATTTTCTTGGGTGGAAGAGGGAGAGTCTGAAATCCATCTTTACTCTCTTGTTGCTAATTAAAAGCTATATTTAACATCAGAGAAAATAAAGAAAGCTTGAATTAAAGATTATATAATAGGGCTGCTAGAGTACCTTTAAAAAGTGAGAATGCCATGAAAATCAAACGTAGCTGAAGAACTGTACTGAGCTAGTGGAGACCAACAAGATGTAACAACTTTAGGCAATGTGAGCTTCTTGTTGGATCCTAGATTTCAGGAAATAAAGGCATAAAAAATATTTCTTGAGCAATTGGAGAATTTTAATTTGGACTGTGTGCTAGGTATTAGTATAATATTAGTGTTAAATTTCCTGAAGTGATACGTATAATTTTATTATGTGAGACAACACCTTCATTCTTAGGAGATTCATGCAAAACATTTAGTGGTGAAGTGTCGTGAAACCTACAAGTAAGTCCATTCAAAATGGCATGACAGTCATTTATTGTTTAACTCTGAAGTGATAAGAACCATGGAGTTTGGAGAAAAAAACTCACAAACAACAATAGCACCCACTCTGATTCACATTCTGCGTCTGGCGCTTTGTGCTCTGAACGGTGTCACTAACTTTTTGAAATCATATTGTCTTAATTGGGAAAGGGGAACAATAATGCCTACCTCTTGAGTTGTGAGATTAAGTGAAAACTTTATAAAACACAAAGTGTTATGTGATGTTCCTTCCTTACCCTCCTTTTCTTCCTTTGCTGCCTTATCATCATCATCATCATCACCATCATCATTCACAACTTGCTCCGATTAAGCTTAGTTAAAGCAAATTCAGTTAAAGATCCAGAGTGGAAGAAATGGTATGAGTAAATATGAGAAGTGCCTGTGTGTCCTTATGACTGAGTTGGAATGCAGAAATAGTATTCAAATTAATCACATCACTGTATTATGTCAATCACACTCAGTCACTTATTATACCCTAGTTTTTTCTAAAATATTGATTAATGAATCTATATGTGTATAATGAATGATGATTGTTCCTGAAATGTAATGGGATTAGGAAACACTGGCAATTGTTTCCAACTATAAAACAAGAGATTATCCTAATGATAAATTAAACAATCCATACTTTAAAAATAAAAGGCAAAGAAGAATTCAAAGAAATAACTTTGCAAGATCACTTCCAAAGCTCTTTTCAAAAGTTTGTATAAGGTCAACATGGTCTTTATGAAAAAACAATCACTGACTACATAAATTTAGAATATAATCTGATGAAGATCAACATGACATTTTCAAAGGAAATCAGAAGATTGTAGCTATTGGGTAGGATGGCAGATACGCTGCAGACTGAGCAATGGGTAATTTTGCTTTACAATGTCAACTGCAAGTCAAGTGTGGCCCTATAATAGCATTCCTAGATGAGTCATTTTTGTAACTTTCACAAGTGATCTGATTGACAAAGTGAGGGGTACTTCGTCAAACTCTCAGATAGTGAAGATTTATGAGAGATCAGTCATCCTGGAGAGAAAATTATTAAAATGATCCACAAAGAAATGGAAGGCTAGGGAGCAAGGCCCTCTGTCATTTGGTTTCCTCTCCCTTCCCTGAAGCCTTGTGGGGGTGGGAAGGAGCAGGGAACACACTCAAGCAGGAGCTCATGCTTTAAGAGAGCTTGTATAGAACTACCTGTTTCTTGGTAATTTAAGAAGGCTTATTTTCTATGATTTTAAGAAGAATTATTAAAGATCTAGCTATTTCCTTCTGAGATACTTTATTTTAGTTCAGCAACATTTATGCCAGACAATAAACAGGGTGGTACAGATACAACACGAACAAAACACAATTACTATTATATTAGGATAAGAAAGACAAATGTGTAACAAATAAATGCAAGACAGTGGAATACACATACTACGGTTATGGAAAGCACTTAGATATCAAAGGGCAGGGAATTAACTATTTTATCCTATCCAGGGAAGGAATCATGGATGAGGAGGTATTCAAGCAGGTTTAGAAAAATAAAATAAGTTTATCCAGCTGACTTGGTGCAGGTGATGGTACTTTCTGAGCAGACTGCATGCACACAAATGTGGAGATGCCCGCAATGTGTCCAAGTCTAAAAGCCAGACTGTTGTATCTAAAGGAAAGAGGAGAGAAATAAGGCTGAAGAGGAATGTTTGAGGCAGAATACATGAATAACTCACTGAGGGAGGAAAGAAACATAATTAATGTATAAATAAGTAATGTCATATTCAATATTAAAAACAAAAATATTAACAAAGTTGTGAAAGTTGATTACTGTCTTATATGTTAGTTGAAGTTATCTGAATATCAATCAAGACTTTCCTCAGTTTTAAGTTTAAGACCATCTCTTAAACTGTATTTGCCTTCAATTCTTCTAGGCTTGTGTTTTTTAAACATGTGCCTCTATGGGGTTGGGAAGAAGTATCTTCTTTAACTTATAACTGAAGAAAAAGAGTCAAGTGATTCAAAATTAATAATTTTTTGATACTATAAAGTATTTAATACAAAATAAAATCAATACAAAAATGTCTATGTATTTTCAATGTAATTTTCTATGTAATTAACATACCAATTTCTATATAATCTGTCTCAATATTTAATGTAAAATAGAATTAATACAAAATTTCAATTTAATTCGCTTCTAATTAAGAAGATAAAATAAAGAAAATGATTTTCCTGGCCTCTTTCTAAATCCCTGCAGCCAAATGTCAGTGACTGGTCAATATGGCAATTCATCCTCTTGACATTGACACCTTCAGTTGCTTACTTTAAACTCATCCAACTCACAGTATTTATAAATGACAATTAAGGAACTATATATTATTTGACTAACACATTTATTATTGTATATATAAAATAAATAATATATATTTTCTTTTGTTATATTTCTCCAAATTGAGCAAGGCTCATTTGAATACATTTTTTAAATGCATCCCAAACAATTTATGACTGGGATAATTACATAGAGTTTGCCATCTAAATCCTCTGACCCTTCCAAGGATGGATCAACAATGAGTTCTGAGTTTCAATAGAATGGAGATGAATCTGACGGAATTGATTAGAACTTATAAATTATTTGAGCTAAATAATTTTGAATAAAAGTCACCATTAGTCACATTAAGCCATCAGTCTTCATGATAACACATTTAATGTGTCTGATATCTACTTGATAGTCTTGCCAGTGTTGGTGTCGCAATCCAATGTACACATCAGGATAGATGAGGAGAGGGCTGATGGCCACTCGGAGTTTATTATAACCAGCATTTCAATATATACATAGCTTACAGCTGTTAAACATACACAGGTGTTCTGGATGAAGTAATTAGCGAATGCCAAGAATTCTTAGTGATTTCTCAAGGAGCCCTCCCTTGGCCTCTGTTTTGATATTATCATGTTATTGCTGTGCTCGTATATTTTATCTCGGAGCATGCAAGGTCTCCTAGGCAACGGCTCCTCCTGCTCCGATATGGTGTCTTCATCTGTGCCCCCGGACGACTGCTGCCTGTCTTAGGTTGCCTTCCCCTGGAGGTCTTACCCATCATTGGCTAACCGGCCTTCTCACCTCCAGGTCACAGTTTGTTGGCAAGCTTTTTCCAGTGATTATTAACCCTTCCTGTATCAGAGGCGGCTACAGCCAGCTGCTATTATAAAGCATTTGGAATCAAAAACACAGGCAAGAGTGAAATGTGAAACTAAATGCAAATTTTAACAGTTTTAAAACTGATCTCATTTCAAATTTCCTGATCATTTTTGTAAAGGGATTTTATCTGTTATAAGACATCCATTGTCTTCTCTTGATTTCTGAATAGTTACAGTTTCAGAAGGAATTATTTTACAATTCAGAGTGTTAACACTCCAGTGAAAGTACAAAGCTCTAGAGAGTCCAAAGATATTTAGCCACCTGGCTTGGAAAGAGAACTGCTATTTCCTTTTAGTAACTGGTTTGAAAACTGAATCTAACTTAATGTTTCTTAATGTTTCTAAGTAAGTAAACAAGCTAGGGGTCATTTTACAAAATTGATGGTGAGTGTGGAGCACAATGAAAAGTTTTGAGCGAGTGATATCCACGATAATTCATCATACAACCCAGAGAATGGAGTTGGTACCTTGAAATTGTTCAGTGAAGGAGTTAGAATATACACTGCTAACTAAACAAGTCTGAGAATAACCTGCTTAGTGTTATTTGAGACCGGTGGGAGGGGAAAATCAAGAGAATTTTCACTCCCTTCTGTCTGACTGGGGACTGGAGTATTCAAAAGCATAATCCTTTCCACTTCCTCAGGGTGCTTGATTTACAAATTAATTGTTCTGTCTTGTGTCTTCTGCCTCTCCTTCACCGTTTGTCTCTTCAGCAGATAAATATGATCAAATTCTTTTAATCTTTACTCCACAGCTTTCACTATGAATGTCCCTCTGTATTTTATCCTATATTATTTTCTTTGTTGAAGATCAAGCTGCTGGAAAAACTTGTGGAGATTCAATTCCTCCTCCACATTCTTACTTTCAGTTCATTCTTAAAATCATTGATTTGTTATGTTGACTACTATTATTTCAGAAAACTCTACTTTTCACCAATAACCTGCTAGTTCTAAAATACACTCACACACCCATGCTTTTCCTGCATCATATGAAGTCCTTGTTGAACGGGTCTGTCTATCCTTCTAGTCTTATTCTCCTTGTGCCCATTATCCACACACCTTCCATTGCTTACTGCTCACCATTCCCCTAACATATCATAGCTCATATTTATATATCTTGACACATTATTTATTCTTTGACTAGATAGAGAACTCCCTTTTTCTCATGCAACTAACTTATGCATTTCCTTCAAAAATTGTTATTTAAAATTCTTTTCTTGGTGCTGGCCCAGTGGGGCAGCAGTTAAGTTCCCATGTTCCACTTCTCAGCCACCCAAGGTTAGCCGGTTCGTATCCTGGGTGCAGACATGGTACTGCTTGGCACTCCATGATGTGGTAGGTGTCCCACATATAAAGTAGAGGAAGATGGGCATGAATGTTAGCTCAGGGCCAGGCTTCCTCAGCAAAAAGAGGAGGACTGGCAGTAGTTAGCTCAGGGCTAATCTTCCTCAAAAAAAAAAAAAAAAGAAAGAGAATAAGATTCTTTCTTTCTTTTTTTTGGTGAGGAAGATTGTTGCTGACCCAACATCTGTGCCAATCTTCCTCTATTTTATAGGTAGGATGCCACGACAGCATGGCTTGACGGGCTGTGTGTAGGTCCCCACCTGGGATCCAAACCAGTGAACCCTGGGCCTCCAAAGTGGAGCACATGAATTCAATGCCTATGCTACCAGGCCAGCCCTTAAAAGTCTTTTCTGAATGCCTAATCAGATTTAGATGTCACCTATATGGTCCTATATTCTTGTATGCATAGATGTAGCCTAGCTTTCAACCACAGTATCTTATTTATTTACTTGTCTATCTAAATAAGTTAAGGAACCATGTTTTATTTGACTTTGTATTTTCCGAGTCTAGCACAGTACTTGGAAGGTAGTAAATACTAAGTAAATGGATCTTTTATCCCACATCTAAAGAAAAGATTGAATGATTGGTGATGAATAGAAAGGCTTCTTGTGTCATTTACTGAAATAGGTATGGTGAAATATTTGGGATAAATACAGTGAATTTGATCTGAGATTTGTTTGAGACGCTTGAGGTATGTCCAGTTACGTGTTCAGCAAGTGGTTACTGAGCATATGTACAAGGAGAAGAAAGCAAGACCAAGAACAGGGCCATGGAAAAAATGTTACATAATCTTGAGAAGAAAAAGCCTGAAAATGTAAGAGGAAAACATAGAATATATAGAATCATAGAAATCAAAGTAGACAAAGAGATTCAGGAAAAAAATGGGGGTTCTCTGAAAAAACAATGGTAAAATAACAGCTTGGCAACTTCCCCAGATGTCTCCCTTGATGACTTCTGAAACTGGCTGAAATGATCAAAAGAAACAAAATAAACATGCTACAATATTTTACTGGACCTGGGGCCTAGCTTCAAAATTATTTAAAGGTATATCTTTGTCTCCCCATGCATCACTCTGTTTCCCATATACCTGCTTGAAATAATAATGGAGGGGGTGGAGGAGGCCTGACACACTGAAGCCTCACTATGCATCCATCAATTACATGTATATTTATTCAGCCAGCACTACTGAGTACATCCTGTTTTCCGTGTATTGCACTGACAGCAGGGAATAAAGTACTTAGAGTAAAAGACGTGATTCTTGCAGTTAAGGTATGAAGAAGAAGGGTCAAGAAAACAAATACATGAACATGTAGCTGAGAAGGAATTTATCACTAAGATGAAATGGATAGGATCTGGCACATTTTCCTTTCACCCAGACTAGAAGGAAGTGCTGACCTCAGAATCCATCCCACCCAGCAACTCAGTGCTATGGATGGGGTTTGGAGAAAATGATAGACAGTGTGGGCTGAAAACATAATACCACAAGAAAGCTATAGAACTTGGGTCTGGGCAGTTTTCCTCTTTATGGAACTCACATGGTTACCCATAACACAGAAGAAGGGAACTCGCCTCACAGAAACTCCTGTGCCTCGCGGAATCAACAGATCTTTAATACTAGGTGAAATCGACTGCACTTATCTCTGGCAAAAACCCCACTGCAGAGATGGGTTTCTAGATCTAGGATGCTGGAGGTGGAAACTGTACAAGTTACGGTGGCAGTGGGTCTTTAGATTTTCTCTTGCAATTGAGTTTAGTGATTGAGGCAACTGAGATTAACAGTGTGCATCATGAGTGTGTGTGTGTGAGAGCGAGAGAGAGAGAGAGAAAGAGGGAGGCAGAGAGACAGGGACAGAGGTATCTTATCAGGGCCCAATCCAGTAATTGTGGAGCTTGGCTTAAAGAGCTCAGGATGTACGAAAATAAGAGAGTAGGAATTGTACTTTCTAAAGATTAAATGAAAGCAATAAATAAAAAATGTATAGTTATGCAAATACGCTTTTACTTTATATTTGAGAAAGGGCAAGTGAATATATAGCATCAATGAAAAATGCATGTTTTGGTTATTAATTAACTTGTTGCCAAATAACTTATTGCTGAGTGCTGAGCAAAAATGAAAATATTAAGCAATTTAAGGTGAATATTATATAGACTATATAACAGAAAATGAGTTCCAATCCTCTCTATTAAAGACAAAGCTGAATAAATAAACAATTGTGCAATTCCTTAAGTAACTTCAAAGAAATTCAAAAGGATGTGGAAAGAGGAAAAGTTTGGAACATCAAGTCATCTATTTTAGTAAAATGATGGAGGGTAGTTCTGTATTTTAATGCGACTTCAATCTCATTCATCGTCACAAAATGAGAAAGTCTTGAAGTGCTGCTTACCTGGAGGAAAAAAAATCAGTATTAAAATTAGGGTGTAATGCCAATCATTTGACAGAAATTGCAAGTATCTTGTGTCATATGTGTAAAATTCAGAGCAAATTGAAATACGGCGTCAGTATTCAACACACAACTGCCTTCCACAGAGAATGGTATTTTGAGAATTAAGAAGAAATTCTGGCAAATCATACATACCTCACCTAATTGTAAGGAATGTATGTTGGGATCGTGGGTAGAACCTAGATGATATTGGATCCAACATGCTGGAGGCCCTTTTTATACACTACAATTTATAGTCATCTGTAGCCTGAATTACAAGGCTGTAGGAAAAATTCTAGTGTCATCAGACGTGGGTGGAGCTGTGATATGATCAAAAGATTTGGCCATGGAAACAGTGGAGACCAATGCTCTTGGAGACACTTCCATACTGGTTTTGTAGAAGAAAATATGTGCAGACTCACCAAATTAAAAAGAAAACCAAACCAAATCCTGCCTTATAAGCCTTTGCACTATCGTGGCCAGTTATTTCCCAATTAGAGGAACCATTCAGAAAGCAGAATGGAACCCTACCATGACTGGAAAGGGTGCTCTCAAAACTTGCCGAAGCTGTTATACATGGTAGTGCTTCAGTGTCAAAAAACATAAATATTGTGCAGAGATCAGGACCCACAATGAAATCCACACAGTTCTAGCTTCCTACCACTTCCATCAGGTTATTGAGACTAAATATAAAATTCTATTTTCTGGCCATAATAATTATATAGTAGGGGTTTAAGTGGAATGTTGCCCAAACGAACATGGAGAAGACCCAAGCAAAATTCATTCATACGATTTTGGGGAAAATAGAAGACCAGGTTAAAGTTATCTTGATTCATAGTTACCTAACAGGATAAAAATTAAAGCTACTTATGAACATTTTGAAATAACAGAAGCATGCAAATATAGCATGCAAAAATGGTTAAAAATGAGCACATTTTAAACAGTAATTTCCTGAAGTAATAGGAGAAAATGCTAAACAACAAGTACTTTGTACTCTTAAGAAATACAAAGCAAGATTTATAGAAACAGTAGCAACAACAACAACAACAAAAATACAGGCCAACTGGGGTGAAAAGATCTCAGAAAGAGCTAGGGAAAAATAAAAATATCCAATTGCCGAATTTGCAGTAAAAGTAACATCATAATCATGGAAAACAAAATCAGTGCTGCGTAGTCAAGGTTCAAAAATATAGTTCAATTTCAGAGAAGAGACAAAGAAGAAATTGGGAAGACATTGATAGTTCTGGAGGACAGATGACAGATCTAATGAATAGGCTTCCTAGAAGAAGAAAGCTAACACATTGAATGGAGAGTTCTGCTTATTATAGATATAGATTGGCCTAATATTGTAAAATGTATGTATACACACATATAAGATATACATATACATATAAGAGATACATATATATATCTATTATCTAAAATTTAGAATTGGCATGAGAAATAGTTTTTAAAAAGTGGCTGAGGCTATTCCACAATTGAATAAAATGAAATTGTTAGATTACTTGTAGAGCAGGAGAAATAGAATAAAAATATGCCTAAATAAGTTGTGGTGAATTTGTAGCATCCATGAGAAAGTGAAAAATTAAAAGCTTCCAGGGAGAGAGAGAAGATTTGCTACAAAGAAAAAGCAATAAGACTGACAGCAAAATTTTCATCAGTAGCAATAAATGCCAGAAGACCATAGCGTAATATCATCAACCCTCTAAGGCTCCATTACTGTCTATTCCCAGAGTCAAAAAAGTCATTCAAGATTGATGATGAAATTAAGTCATTTCAGACATTACAGGCTAACAGAATGCGACTCATAGTAACTGTTTGTAAAACAAATTGTAGCCTAAAAGAATTTTTATGTACAGTTATGAACAGCTCAAACAAGTTACAAAATATATTGATGTTTAAGTACCGACTATAAAAATAATGGTTTTTATCTCACTTAAAATTTGTCAGAATGACAAATCAATGCATAAATGAAAAAGTTGGAAACAAAATTATATAATTAAGCAAAACAGGAAAATAAATCAATAAATATAAAATGACTTTTAAAACAGACAGCATAGAACCTGATTTTTAAAATTTAATATCTGATTCTTTAAAAAATATTAATAATATAAACCTCAATATCTCTACTTGAGGGCGGAAATAAAGAAAATACCAAAGACATACATTCTTAATATCATTTTTTTAAAGTTTATGTTGATTTTTAAAAGGCACAGGAGTCAACTATTTCATATACATCAGAGCAATAAAGTATATTAATAAATTAAAGATGAGCACGTCTTTGCCGATCTGGAGGTGACTTACAGTTTCCTTTGAAAGAACAGTGTGAAGGGTGAGGTGGGGTCGATTGCAGTAGGATGAAAAGAATGAGAGGCGTAGCTTCCTCTAAGACTGACAGAGTGATGAGAGGGAACAGTTAACTCATGTAAGATTGGTTCTCTTCTGATTGGCTTCCCACAAAAAAGCCAACTTTCTGAAAACCTCCTTAGAAAGTAGCCACAACCTAGTGCTTCAGAAAATCAGTCCTAGTCAATAGCAGTATTTGGATCCAAGCTCTGTCCCACCTGATGGAGTCTGGTGCTTCCCCAAATAGAAACACAGATGTGGGAAGTGCTCTTACTGCTTTACCATGCCACTGAGCTGAATTATAAGCCTCGGACACTGGCTTGTTACAGGCCTAATGGTGAGGCTATTGAACCCACCAAACATGAAATCTGAGATAGTACGATAAGGCTAAATCAGACTTTTTTTTCCCTTTATCATATTGCTATGTGTTCTGTACTCAATTTCACCAGAGAAGAGCTGGTCTTTCCTTAGGTATGCACTTTAAAAGCCTAATAGCCAATTTGATCCAGCAATCCCACTTCTGAGTATATTTCCAAAGGGATGGAAAACAGGATCTTGAAGAGATATTTGCACTCACATGTTTACTGCATCATTATTCCCAATAGCCAGGATATGGAAACAACCTAAGTAACCTAAGTGTCTGTCAATGGACGAATGGATAAAGAAAATGTGAGATACATATATGAATAGTATTCAGCTATGAGAAAGAAGGAAATCTTGTTATTTGCAATAACATGGATGGGCATTGAGGGCATTATTTAAGTGAAATAAATCAGATAGAAAAATATTATATGATATCACTGATATGTGGAATCTAAAGAAGCCAAACTCATAGAAACAGAGACTAGAATGGTGGTTAGCAGGGGCTGGGGGATGGGGGAAATGGGAGATGTTGGTTAAAGAGTACAGACATCAAATTGCAAAACAAACAAGTTCTGGAGATCTAATGTACAGTATGGTAATTATAGTTAATAATATTGTATTATACAGTACATGAAAGTTTCTTTGAAAGTAAATCTTAAATGTTATCACCACAAAAAAGAAATGGTACTTATGTGGTGGGACTGTGGTGTTAACATGGTTATAATAATTTTGCAATGTATAAATGTATAAATCAACACATTTTACACTTTAACCCCACGCAATGTTATATGTCAAATATATCTCAATAAAACTGGGGGAAAAAAGCAAAAAAGAAGAATTTGACAAGAGTTCAAAATGTTATGAATAGGAAAGTTTATTTCAGCATTGCTTAGCAACAGAGTGTAATGGCCAGCAATGCAATTGGTTAAACAAATTATGGTCCATGTATATAGTGAAATACTAATGCAGTCATCAAGAATAATAATGATAACATGCTTATCGAAAAGAAACGTGCTAGCAAAATATTGTTGTAGTAAAAAGCAGGTTAAAATCAGGGTAAAATAGCATATCTAGTACAATATCATTTTTCCTAAAAAATTATGTGCATGTTTATCTGGAAGTTATGTAATAAATAAAGGATTAGAGGTTAATAAAAAAAAAAAATAGCCAAGGGTCAGGCTTTCATGCTCAGAGTCTGATATCCAGTTCAGCTTGCCATATCTCTGTGCACGCCTCAGAATGTCCTGTGCATCCTATTGCTTCTGTTTCTGCATTTTTTCCAATTAAAGCTGCAGGAATTCTATATAAACAATTAAAACAGGTTACTATGAAAAAGGAGTGATTAAACCACAAGGGAGAGTTTGGTTCCTTTGGTAGTTTTCTGCTCTCAAAATTCCTCTGCCCAGAATTCCCCATCCCTCCTCTGGAGTCTCCTCCCTGCCTTCTCTGTCCACCCCTGTCCTCTCCTCCCCTTCCTTTCCCTTCCTCTGCCTTCCAACTTTCCTTCCCATTCCATCCCTTCCTCCTTAAACTGAAAACTCTTGCATTGCCTCTAAAATACCCAAATATGAATAAATCTTTTTTTCACACATACTCTAAAATTTTTAGTTAATATTCAGTGAAATATACTGTAACCTCATTTTGTAGAATAACTTCTTTATTTCTGAAATTTTTTTATTTCCAATTTCCAACAAAGAAGTGCCACTAGATTTCACATTTTCCTTAAAAAGGATATAACTATCACCAGGAGTATTTATTAGAGTACCAGAAGCAAGTACTTACTGTCCCTTATTACAATTAAAGAAGGAAAAAAAATTAAAATAATCATTAGTATTCAAAATGATATTCAATCATTAGCAATTTTGTCATCTAATTTTCTATTTTTGCTTCTTAAATCAATATAAAATAATATCTTAAATTTCATATTTTTAAAATCGCTTAACTAGAAAAAAGTCTCAAGTTTCATACCATTCCTGTCTGCCTTTTGGGATGGTTTTGAAGCCTTTTTATAGGCAACGGAGAGAAGATTAAGGAGAAGAGGTGTGGGAGTGAGAAGCAGGATGAGACAGAACATACTTAACTGGTATTAAATAGGTTCAGGATCAGAATAAAAGAGATAGTTGGGGACAAAATGAGACACTGCTGAGAGAACATGAGGTTGCACGTATAAAGTGACACTGTTTATGGTGAGAGCAGAAAAACGCTGATCAACAAATGACAAAATTTAACCTAGCTTCTTATGTGTAATGTAGTGTACAAGAAAGGTTTGGAAAAGGTTGGGAGAGAGGGTAATAAACCTTAAAGAAGCTGGTAACTTCTATTGTGGAGTGGTCATAAAATGAAAGTATACAACCATGCATTTATTTAGACATTAATGTATGATTGTCTACAGGCCAGCTTGATTTCATTTCTTTCTTTTTGAAAATAATTACCTTAATATTGGTCCTCAAGGAACTGATGCTGTCCTTTGGGAGACAATGTAGAGACAATTAGTTTCATCCAGTGTGATAAATGACCCAACTGAAGAATACACAGGAAGCACACAGAAGGGGGTAGTTTGAGAAGGGGTATTGAATAGGTTGGCAGGGGATTATTAAAGAAAAAATCTTGAAAATTCTTTATTAGCTGTTAAAAGCCAGTATGATATGAGAAGACAAGTGGTTAAAGGTACTTAGTCTGGAGTTAAATTGCCTGTGTCTGAATCTTGGCACCACTATTTATTAGCTCCCTGATTTTAGGCAAATCGCAAGGTATCTCTGTGCCTCAGTTTCCTTGAATAGGATAATAATGGTGCCAGCGTTAAAAGATTGCTTTGAGGAATAGAATTACTAAATCTGCAGTAATGTAATCGTGCCTGAACATAGTATTAGTAATTGTTAATGCTTATTATTATTGTTGTTATTGTTATTATTTTAGCTATGAAATAGACCATATGCTATATAGAGTTTCTATTATAACAGATTTATTACTCATAAAATAGCTCTCTGTCTGTATCACACACACATACGTACATATATACTAAACTATAATCCGTTGAGGGCTGCCAGATCTGTCTAATTGAGAGCTAGCTTTAGCTTCCTTGGAGGTTTGAAAGGAATGGCCATAGCAATTTTATTGACATAAATCTTACAAAGATTAAGAGGTTTGTTTTGGCTTCTGTTCTTACTGCATTATCATTTCGATCAATGCCAGGCAGACCTAGGACATGCATTACCCGAGTGTAATAACATATGTTATTCCCCCATACTCCTGTGTTTAGTCTAAGAGGATTGTATATCAAGCCATTAACTCTTTCTTCAACTTTGTATTCCAACAAACCAATGCAAATTTAAAGTTTTGGAAATTTTAGAATCCGTTTATTCCACTCTTTCATCCAACTCTCTGAAATTAAGTTCAGAGGTTTTGTTAATATATATGATTTAAATAACATATAAGGCAAAAATAGGTTTTGTAGCATGACTGAAACTCGAATAACATCGTTTTTAGAAAAATTAAGGTTTATTTTTCTGTCTTTTAAGAGAAGTTCAGAAATAGGAAGCAAAGGGATAGTATGGCAGTTCCACCAGGCCATCAAGAGCCCAAGCTCTTTCTTTCTGTTGTACCATCCCTGCTTAGCATATTTTTTCCATCCTCATTGTGAACTCATTAGTCCAAGCCATCACTCGAGCTCTCATCACCGAGTCCAAGCTCAGAAGGAGGAAATGAAAAGGGCAAAAGGGCATACTTAGCTGAATTAGCTCCCTTAAAGAGCTTTTCTGGAAACCTCATCAAACCATTTCTATCCATATTGTATTAGCCACCCCTCTTGCAAGGTAAGCTAGGAAATGTACTTTTTGCCAGGCTCATTAGTGACCCTAATACAGGAGGTGCCTGTAAGGGAGAAGGGATGAATGGCTCTGCGTATGAACCAACCGCCAGCAACAAAAGTTTGCTACACTGATTCACTTCTAAAATAGTGATATGTGTTTGATTCAGAGTATATTATTTAAATTAAGAGGTGACAGATAAATTAAAATACTGATTTAACAATATTGAGATAAAAAAGGGATGAGAGAATGGTTATAATATAAATCAACATATTTTTTAACGACAAACCAATGTCAACTATTGATAATAGTCGATTCTGACAAATGAGTCCATTTTAAATGTTTAAAACTGAAAAGTCAGGACATGGCAGTGTAAGCAAATTACGTCGTGACATGAGAGGAACCAAAAGGATTAAAAGCACATGCAGTTAAATGAGGGAAACCTGGCTGACCCCGGGGAGGAAAGCTACAGCAGGGGACTGCTGCTTTTCTTTCTAAACTCTATTTTATAGGTACTATATTTAGTACTTTATAGGGTACTAGTGTTTTTTTGTTCTTTTTTTTTTTTTACCATGTTCAGGTATTAGTTAAAATTCATTTTGTAAATCTACAGAATCTTTTCTGAAAGCACACATACTTTACACTTCTCAGATATTCATTTAAGGTATTACATTAAAACTTAAGGGAAGATAAAAATCATTAAGTGTTTGCCTCTGTCCTTAAAAAAGACTAAAATTTAGTGTGGAATCTAAAACGTGCATAGAAATCTATATAATACAAAGCAGAAATGGAAAAGTACTAAAAAACTGCAACAGCAATTCAGGAGAGAAAGAAATTCTTTATTATTAAATATATCGTAGACTGCAGATGGATTTACTTTTCCACAGTAACAATTACGCAACATCTGTTCTCTTTGTTTTTACCTGCTTCCTTAGATTACAATCAGAAAATGGGGCAGTGATTTTACAAACTGAAGATCCAAATTAGAGTGGAAATTTGGGAAGAAATACAAACAAACCCACTCAGAGCTAAGATACTGGGCCATCAAGAACCCAGCTACAAAGAAAGACATCACAAGAGGCACTCTGGAGAGACTGCTCCGTTTGGAGACAGCAGAAGCCCCACCAGACTGTGGGGTAAGCTGGCGAGTTAGGAGAATGCCAAGGCAAGCAAGCTTCGCCGACATCAAAGACCCAGGGAAGCAACGATGTATTCCCATATCACAAAATAACTGATGTTCACAGTAAAATACTTAACACAAAAACAAAACAAAAGACTTTTTAAATAAGCTTTGTTTACTAAAAACAGAAATAAGTATTTTTTTCTTTAAAACTTGTTAACTTCTTCTAAAACATAAGCTGAGGCATATTAAAAATTTTAAGTTTGGGGCCAGCCCAGTGGTGCAGCGGTTAAGTTTGCATGTTCCGCTTTGGTGGCCTGAGTTTCGCCTGTTTGGATCCCCGTGCAGACATGGCACCGCTTGGCAAGCCATGGTGTGGCAGGCGTCCCACATATAAAGGAGAGGAAGATGGGCATGGATGTTAGCTCAGGGCCAAGCTTCCTCAGCAAAAAGAGGAGGATTGGCAGTAGTTAGCTCAGGGCTAATCTTCCTCAAAAAAAAAAAAAAAAATTAAGTTTGTTTGAACAAAAATATATTTCAATTGGGCCGCTCCAAACTAAGCAGTTAGGAGCACTCTACGGACAGGATCGGAGGAGCAGCTTTCCTAGAGAGAAGGCCAGCAAAGCAAGGACGTTACTGATTGGCTACAGCTTAAAGCCTCGTTGACTGTTTGTGAGTGGTTGTCCTTACGAAGGACCTTGAGGCGTTGTGGTTTGCTGTGGAAGTGCCACATTATTAGAGCCACCTCAACCTAAAGGCCTCCTAGTTTAATTAATTTAACACTTCCTAATGTGTTAAAATGACAACATGCAGGTAGTTTCTTTTATTTAGAAATAAGACTGGATAAAACATGTGCCAGTGAAATGGCATGCTGCTCTCAGACACCAGCCTGCGAAGGAGAGTGGCTAGAGCAGTTTATATTGGCTACAGCATCAGCCCATTTCTGGCCTTGTATTATTTCATAATCAGAGGAAAATTAGAGCTGATGAGTCCCCTAAATGGTCTCTACCCTCATTAAGTCCCAAGCATTTGCAGCACCTTCACCTGGATCCACTCACACAAGTGAGTGGAATGTTTCCTTTTTTCCCTTGTTTTGTTTGTCCTTTGAAGTCGGCTGGGGTAAACTCTCATCATGGCCACAGTTCACTTTAATGTTTAATTGGAGTAGAGGATACGGCTTTTAAAAAAGCGAGCTGTTGCCTGCAGTGATGTTTCTTCCAAAAAGCCTGTGGAGATTAATTCAACAGTTACTCAGTGTGTGCAGTGAAAGGAAATAGGCCAGGAAGTGGGACTTCAAATGTGCGAAGATTTGATAGTGCTCTTTAAGAAAATTACTGAATAAATATGGTTTATGAAGCAATATTGGTCTCCATGAGCCTGAGTGTGAAAACAGAGAATAGTTTCTATTTTGTTCATGATTTCTGTGCTTGGCTTTGATTTCAACAGCCCCAATTAATGTCCTTAGTAATTTCTTGTGTGACAAATGGTTTTATCCCAGAGATCACGCTATGTGAAAATAGAGTGATAGAAAATAAAAAATGAGAGAGAAGAAAGAGGCAGTGTTCTTAAGGGAACATTTAAATGACCTTTCCTCCCTAACTTACATGCCTTTGTGTATGCTACAGATGTAAAATAAAAATAGGATATAGGGAGAAGTGAGAGGAATATTATCTTTATTCAGCTTTTTGGCCCTAAGGACAAGAGCTCTTTCCTCTTGATAGGGGTAAGTCTGAGAATAAACTTCTCACGAGCAGTTGGTCAGAAAGCGGTCCCCCTGAACGATTCTAGGTAGAAGTTGGATGGGAAGCTATTCTCTTTTGTTTTAGTTTGCTCAAAGTATTTTCCTCAAATTGGAGTTAAGCCTGAGCTGATATGATCTCATAAACAGGCACCCAGTTCATTAATTTCAGCTGTTGGGTCCTCTCCCAAGCTAGGAGTCTCACTGTCATCAGTAATTTTTGGTTCATTCCCAGTTATCCTTTATGTTCTCTGGGCCCTTGCTTAGACAGATGAAGTATTCTCTGACCACTCTCTTGGCTTCTAAGTTATGCATAATATCTTAGCTATAAACTACTAGCATAATATTTTAACTATTCTTTATCATTACCTTACACAGCTTTCAGAGCATACTTTCAGAATATATGTTTATATATAACAATATTTCCTTTTATCTTTCGATGCAAATACGGTATCATGATATAGAGTTTTGGACAGAATGGAGAAGAGGAAAGGCAGAGGGCCTCACAATTTCCCCAAAGCCATCACTATCACAGTGTCGTTTCAGGGAATTTTCCTAGGTGCCAAAAGTCTTGTTCCTTGGAATTAATCTGGACAGGCTTATTTGTTGTGTCTAAGAACAGAATTCCTAGTAGTTTACTTCATTAAGGGCTGCAGAACCTGGG
Source organism: Equus asinus (assembly GCF_041296235.1). Classification (NCBI taxonomy): domain Eukaryota; kingdom Metazoa; phylum Chordata; class Mammalia; order Perissodactyla; family Equidae; genus Equus; species Equus asinus. The sequence continues at coordinate 48,846,170 of NC_091792.1, read as the reverse complement.
CTAAATTTTCAGACTGACATTGCTGTTTAGACTAAAAATTAGTTTTCTTTTTCTGGGTTCGAGATACATGCTTCCAGCTCTTCTCATAAAAAGGATTCTTTAGATGGAAAAAAATTATTTTTTTCCTTATGAAAAACAGTAAGTTTCTTCCAAGGCTTATTGGGCCAGTAGAATGAAATATTACAAGATGTGATCATCACTTTGATAAGTGCTGGCCCCATGGCCTAGTGGTTAAGTTCAGGGCGCTCTGCTTGGATGGCCCTAGTTCGCAGGTTTGGATCCTGGATGTGGACGTATAAAACTCGTCAGCTATGCTATGGTGGTGTGCCACATACAAAGTGCAGGAAGATTGGCACAGATGTTAGCTCAGGGTTAATCTTCCTCAGCCAAAAAAAATAAAATAAAATAAAATACTGATAAAAGGTGATCTTTTAAACTGGTGTGGTTTTTTTTGCATTACAATATTTTATGTTGAAGTCACGAAACTCAACAGCTAGTAGTCTATATCAGCCACCTGAAAGTGATATAAAATGGAAAGATATCAGATACACAAAGTCTAGGTCATCCTGGGAAAATTCAATTCAAATTTTAATACAGCTAGCCTTGCATTGTATTTTATTTATGATAAATGTATACATACATACATGCTTTCCCTCTCATGAAAACACACTGTGTTTAGTACCATTAGCCTCTTTCAGGGCAGACTAATACAAGCAGTATCACAGATATTTCGTTCATTGGCTGGTGACTGTTTTAAAGGTATTATGAAAAATTCTTGTTTCTATTTGTAAAGCGCCACCCTGAAATAGCCTAAGTCAGGAGTGAGGACAAGAAAGGAAATTCAGAGGCCTTGCTCCCAGGTCTCTGCAGGGTTAGTGAAGGGCCTCTGCAAGGAAGTTATTGATCAGCTGCAAACTTAATAATAGAAGCTAAAAATTAACATATGCCGGGAGGATGTGGTAGATCCACAACTTATATAATTAATCAGAAACTAATGCCAGGAATACTAAAATAGCATTTAATTTGATAAAAAAGCATAAGGCACAATTATCTTTGGCCAAGTTTCTCAAATTTCAGTGTCTTGTTATACTAATTCCTAATAGTTTGTATGCTGACTTTTGCTGCAGTGAACACATCTGAGGATAATTCTGTCTGGATATAAGTAAAAATTTAAAATTTTTTTTCCAAGCTTGGAACTAATGTTTCCCCTTCCCTATTGTCTATTTGGGGTCAGCCTGAGTAATCAATGTCTGCTCTGTGTATGTGTGTGTGTGAGTGTGCTTAGCTTTGGTTGGACAGGTTTAATTTATTCAGGTTCTTAATGGCTATGGTATGTGAAATCGGGCGGGGTAGGGTGTTAAACCTCCCTAAGTAGGTCCCGGCAGTTTTGAATAATCAGGGCTTCATTCACACAAGTGAATGCATTATTTTTGGTGTGATAAGGGGGCACGGAAGAGGTACAAAGATGTAAACCATGTCCCTGCCTAGGTAGTTTGTAGCAAAGAAAAACATATAAAAATTATCACAATTATACAAGCTTTCATATACTACTGATAAAGAAACATAATAAAGAGACAAAAGAATTCAGAAGAAAGAGAAATCTCATGTGGTAAACATCGTCAGGAAAGACAGAAGGTTTTATTTGATTTGGGCTTCGTAGCATTATTGCTTGGGAACAGAGGGTGGAAGGAAGAAAGGTAGAAAAGTACAAGGATTTTTAGGAAATAGAAGCAATAAAATGCTTTTCAAAATGCAATTTTCTTCTAAAGTATGAAGAAGGCTATAAAGCTTGAAAAGAAATTAAGTCCAGATGGTACCAAGTCCGTATGTTCCAAGATTCATAACTTGTATTTAATGTACAGGGCTTTAGAAAGGGAAGCCATTGAAAGAGCACAGGACTTCAAGGTGAAAGGAAAAATTATTCAGACATATTGTACATAATACTTTAAAAATAACTGGATATTGGTTTGCACCAGGAATGGCAATATGGTGCCATCACCTCCAAAACAAGTAGGATGTTACCCCTTATTTTCTCTCTGGTCATCCATTGTTTCTGTGTTCTTACATGACAATATGGTTTATACATGATATTTGATATTTAATTTTCTCTTTTTAATTTAGTTGGACGTGACTGCTTCTGATGAGAAATGCTAGGGTATTCAATCCTATTTATCTTGAAAAATCTAGGTTTGTCAGAGTCTTCTGAGAATATTTTTCCCCCATAGGTAACTGAATTCTCTAAGATTACTAATTATAACTACACAGAAAAGTTCCAAAGAATGCCAGTAGGGTCACAATGATGAAAACTTTTTTTTGGTTTGTCCATTTGTTATGAGCACATGGTTCTCTGTGACACTATCAGCTGCCATTGTGGCCTGTCTCTCTTTTATTTTTGAAAAATAAAAAGGCACACAGAAAAATAAGACCAAACGTCATGTCAGTCTAGATCAGTGCACGCATGTACAAGTGTATACACACATGCACACCCCAAAAGTCTTTCACAGAATGTTTGTATCAGCTTTATATTACCCTCAAACTGGAAACAGTCCAGGTGTCCATCAATAGGAGAATGGATAAAAAAATTGGGATAAATTTATACAATAGAATTCTACTCAGTAATAAAAAGGAACAAATTATAGACAAAACAAGTGAATCAATACACAAAGAGTGAACAAATCTTACACAAAAGAATACATCATCTATGATTCTATTTACATGAAGTTCTAGAATTGGCAAACTTTTTCTATTGTGAGAAAGAAAACGGTGGTTGTCTCTGGGGTCTGTGGATACAGAATGGATAAGGAAGTGGAGGAATTTTGGAGTCCAGGGTAATGTTTATATGTTGAGAGGTTTTGAGGTTACATGTATCTATTCACTTGTTGAAACTCAGTAAATGTTCACCTAAAGTTTCTATATTTCATTCTAAGTTTAAACTCTAAAGAAAATCAACCTGTTAGCAAATGTTAAATTGTAGTAAATGTTATGCAAGATGAAATATTTAGGGAAAATCTGTTGTCTGAAATTTACTATGAAACATATCAAAGACAGGATTGATGGATGGATAGAGTGATGGATTAATATGTTACAAAGTAAATATAGTAAAATGTTAAATATAGAAACTAGATGGTGGTGGATATATTGATGCTCACTGAAAAATTCTTTTAACTTTTTCCTACTTGCAAGTTTTCACAATTAAATACTGGAAAAAAACTTATCTTTTTTGTTTGTTTTTACTGTATTACAGCACTGAACACAATGTCTGGTACTTAAGTGCTCAAATATTTGAAAGAAAAAATAAATTAAGAATAAGAATTATGAACATGAAGCCCAATAAAAAATCCCCAAATGTCAGGGCCTTTTTAATGGGGTTTCACTGATCATCCCTGTGATCCCAACTACAACCTGACCCTACTCTTCACTTCTTTTCCTGGCCACATAGTACCATCCCAGCATTGCCAAACAGCTAATCAAATTCTTTCTCAACCACAGAGGATCAACAAGTCTTCTAGATGGCCCCTGTCCCAAGGATTATGAGAGAAAAGACACAGATGAAGAAGTAACAGAAAGAGGTTATTGTTTTGACCATACTTTCAGAAAATCCGTGATCTTAGATGGATTCACTAATTGAGGTTTTGTTATTGTTTTAAAGCTTAATATTCCTTAGTTTAATGACTGGTCTTCCAGATTTCTGTCTCCTCTCCCTTCTCATGTCCAAGATGGAGCATAGATTCAAGAAGGAAGGATGTATTTTATAAGATCTCAAAGTGGAAGATGGTAGACAGGATTATATGACTCTGGTCTTCAACTTTTGTGCAGGAAGAGCTGGTCTGCGAAGCCCTAAATAGCTGACTATGATACAAAACTTGTCTCATCTGAATATTCTGTGTGGAATATTCTGCTGCTGAAACCTATGCCTGGTGTAAATTATGGTCTCTTCTCATACCTAGTCATCTTCCCATCTTCCTTTGACTAGGTCTGTATTAGTTCCTCAGAGCATCCATAACAAATAACCACAAGCTTGGTAGCTTAAAACAACAAAAATTTATTTCCTCATGGATCTGGAGGTTAGAAGTCTGAACTCAAAATGCTGGCAGGTTTGATTCCTTTTAGAGGCTCTGAGGCAGAAACTGTCCCATCCTTCTCCCTTCTAGCTTCTGGTGGTTGCCAGTAATCCTTGGCGTTCCTGGTTTGTAGATGTATCACTCTAACATGCCCCTGTCTTCACATGGCATTCTCCTCTATATGTCTGGCCCTTCACGTGGCCTTCTTATAAAGATGTCAGTCATTGGATTTAGGGCCCACCCTGATCTAGCATGACTTTATCTTAACTAATTATCTCCAAAAACACCCAATTTCTAAATAAGGTCACATTCTGAGTTTCTGAGTGGACATGAATTTTTGGAGGACACTGTTCAACCCAATATGAGAGATTCAGTGTGATTCTTGCTAGCTTTGCTTAATCTCTGAAATCTGACTATAGTTCTCAGTCCTGGGACAGATATCCCATCTTGTAGCCCTCAGCTTCAGACCACTTCTTCCTATGGAAGTAGCTACTCTTTGTTTTTTTTGAGAAAGATTAGCCCTGAGCTAACATCTGCCACCAATCCTCCTCTTTTTGTTGAGGAAGATTGGTCCTGAGCTAACATCCAGGCCCATCGTCCTCCACTTTACACGGGGAACACCTGCCACAGCATGGCTTGATAGGTGGTGCATAGGTCCGTGCCCAGGATCCAACCTGGCAAACCCTGGCCTCTGAAGCTGATTGCGAGAACCTAACCACTACACCACCAGGCTGGCCCCTGGAAGTAGCTACTTTTGACATACTCCTCAAATAGATTTCAGCTGATATCTGTGTCCCTTTTCATGAGAAATGCGGGATAGTCTGTCCTATGTTCTTCTAAGTTGTGGATAATAAAAGCTGTTAGCACAGGGACCATACTTTGAGAACCACTACTCTAGATGTAATCAGCATAGTTTTTCATCTGGGACCTTGGTCTGAGGAGATCTGTACACATATCTGGACACATTTCCCCACACCCACTCTCAGATGGAAGGTGCAAGTTTCAAGTTTTTTACCTTCTCTACACAAGATCCCTTCTGTCTTAACGTAATAAGTTTCGTTGGCTAATAGTCCTCAGAGGTAGTGATAACCTAACCATTCTATGGGAGAAACCTTATGGACTAGTGCCCTAGACTAGCTGTCAATAGGTAAAATAGGAGCTAAAGAAATTTACAGAATTCTTTCTTCCAGAGAAATTCTGGAATTTCTTCAATTTATTGTTATTTTTAGTTCAAAATCTGAATTTTAAGTCTCTTTTGGTTTGCTTTCCCGTTATCTTAGCATACTGAATTTCCACACTGTTAGAAGATAAAATGAAGTACACTAAAATTTTGAAGAGTTTATTTGAGCAAACATCAGTTTGAATCAGGCAGCACCAAATGGAAAATGGTTAAGAGCCCTCCACCAGCAGGAGGGAAGAAAAAGGCTTTTGTAGAGCAGATGCGCAGAAGAAAAGCAAGGAAATTATTTTGATTGGCTATAGCTTCAGCTCTTGCCTTATTTGGGAAAGCCTAGTTGGCTGTTTGTGATTGGTTACTCAAGTTTTGATTTCTTACCCTTGAGGCATTTACAGGAATTGACTCTAGCTTAAGTTTCAGTGTGTTTGTGTAGGCTGGCAAGTCATTAGAACCACCTCAGTCTAATGGCCTCCTTATTTAATTACTTTAACAGCACCTACCCACAGCCCTGGGGCAACTGGATACCTGAGGCTAGTCAGTTCAGGTACATGAAAATGAAAAGGGAAAAGTGTATTAACAAAAACAAAACACATATCTGTTACAAATGTTCACACTTTTTATTTTTCACTTTTTATTTTTTTAAAGATTGGCACATGGGCTAACAACTGTTGCCAATCTTTTTTTTTTTTTTTTTTCTCTTCTGCTTTATTTCCCAAACTCCGCCGGTACATGGTTATATATCTTAGTTGCAGGTCCTTCTAGTTGTGGGACGTGGGATGCCACCTCAACGTGGACTGACGAGCGGTGCCATGTCCTCGCCCAGGATTCGAACCCTGGGCTGATGCAGCGGAGCGCGAGAACTTAACCACTCGGCCGCGGAGCCGGCCCCCAACACTTTTGATTTTTTAAACAAATATTTATCAGTTGCCAACAATACTCTAGGCAACATGTATGCAGTACTTCACATATATTAGTTATTCTAATAACTTGCAACAGATGGATGTACTGTACCATCCTATTGCAAATTGTTCTTCAGTACTCTCTGGTTGTCATAGCATTTTTTCTTGCACTTTCTCATTTGCAATTCAAAACTTCAGGAGTTAAGTGGTTATTTTTAGCTCCAAATATTGAGGCTCAGAGAGGCATAAGGTCATAGAACTATTATAAGGAAAATTCTCAGCTTTTATTAAACCTAATCTAGTGCTCTTTACATACATCCGTAGAGAAGGATTATGTAATTCTGCCTTTAAAAATAGTATTATATTAGGCATCTCAGAGAATTTCAGAGCCTGAGGTTTGTAATGTGTATCCTAAACAAAAGCTGGGGGTAGAAGATTATTTTCTATTCCACTGGGTTGTTAAAAGAATTAAGTAGCAATTACTTGTAAGATTTTATAAAAATTAAAATGTAATAAAGTTATTTTGTGTTATGTTTATAGGTGCCTAACATGGTAGTTTTTGCAGAGTGCTAGCTGACTAGTCCAATATTCACTTCCTTCATCTTTCTTAATAACAAAGTCCTATTTTTCTGTCTGTTTAAAGTAAATACTTCATTTCTCAGACACAATTGCAGCTAGAAGTAGCCATGTAACTAACATCTGGCCACATGTTTAAAATATAAATTATGAAATTAAAAAAAAGCCATCTACTGGTATGGGAAGGGCAAAGGACAAAAAGCCCTCTCTTACTAAGAATCCTCCATTGATATAAAGCAGAGATCTGCTGCACTGGGGGAGGAACAGCATGCTTGCTTCGACCCAAGAGCTCTCCTCAAAATACTCTGCTGACTCCAAGCAGGATTTGGCTGCCATGCGAGAAGGGTAAGGAGCACTAAGCCCCATTCTTGAGGTAAGAGCATATATAGACTCTCTAAGTCTGTGGCTGGGGCAGAAGAACTGGGCAACCCCATCTGGTCCCAATCATGATCTTTCCATCAAGTTACACTAACAGCGGTTGACTTCTGGGCTTGTGTCTATCTTCTGCTCTTGTATCACACAGGTGCAAGGGCTGCTGAATGGTGAGGGTGGAGTAAAAACACTGATAATAACTCTCAGGCCAGCCAGGGCCTTTAAAAGCACAAAGTAGAAGCATTCCATCTCTGGAGTAATTTCAAGTCTGTGGTACACCAAACCCAGCTCAACTACTCACAGGATTGACTCAACAACTCACTAGATTGACTCAACCACTCCCATTTACAGTCTGATGTAAAAAGAGGTGCCTATTTCCATCATTAAAACGATTTAACTCAAACTCCATTTACATACAATGCCCAATATTTAATAAAAAATTATGAGACACACCAAAACCATGAAAAAATTACCCATTGTCAAGAGAAAAAGCAATCAACAAAGACAGACTCAGATTTGACTCAGATACTGGAACTATCAGACATTTTAACATAACTATGACGTATTATGGTTTAATTTTGTAGAAAGAAATTATTTCTTAAATTATTTCTTTAAAACAGCAATATACTCAATATACACAGTAGGATATATCTTAATGTTAAAAAATGCAAATGTACGTTAAACTTTTTAATAGTATTAGCAAGAATATTGGAATCACTGTTTTCAAATGTTACATATTATATATGCTATTTGTATACAACACTATACATAAAATGTAGTTTTTGGAAGTCAAATATAATGATGTACACCTGAAATTTATATAAGGTTATAAAACAATGTTGCCTCAGTAAAAAAATATAGATAGTTTTTAAGAATAGTATGATACAATGTACTTGAAAGTGTTTGGCTGCACACCCAGCTGGGCTGAGACAGTGGGGTATTGTGCTGAGAGACCAAATAAATGACCTGGTGAGACGTATAGATTTATTGGGACTTACATACAGGGAGAGTCCAGGGCAGCTGGCTGGACATAGATTTGCGCACCACTCCTGCCCCCTGAGAGAAGCTTGCTTAGATAGGCAGAGTAAGAAAGGCTGTGTGCTTGCCAAGGGGGATTGTTACTGTGGGACCTGCATTCCAAGGACGAGACTTCCTGCTGAAGGGATTCCGTGTTCCCTTAGATTGTGAGGGTCTTTCTGCTAACTATCTCACAGGAAACAGCTGGGTTGGCCAAGCCCAGGACGACTATTATCATCATGAATGTTAGCACGTAGTCCAGACAAGAGGCCTCAAGGACGCATGGCTCTCAAAGCACATGCAGGTTAGTGCCACTACAGAACTATAAATATAAAATGATACATGGATAAAACATGTTAGTATTTGTGCTTAAGTTACTGGGAACTACAAATGGAGGCATAAGAGAAACATTATCAAAGAACTTAAGTAAAAAGATTGTAATCCTAAATATGAATTGTCAGTAATAATAAGCTCACAAGGAATTCTCTCTAACAGGTCTAGGAAAAGTGACCATTCCATAATGTGCACCCCTAAGTGCCCAGATTGTATACTGTAAATGCCATTTTCCACTAAAGGGACGCAGACAGCAGAACTTTATAATTTTAGATCTGGGATAGGAAAAATACAACATGAGTTTGGGACATTTTGTTGAATATAAATGCAAAAGTAATGACTATGGGGTCATATTAAAGAGAAACATGAGCCATATTGAAGCGGCTGCCACTAGCAAAATGTGGGCCAATTTGAACATTAAAGACAAAAGCTGCAATAGAATGAAAGCCAAACATATATTAAAATCTATGTGTTCTTAATAGTAAATGAGAAAAGTCTAATGAAACTGTTCACATTTGAGTTTACTTGCAAACCAACTCATTCTGAAAACAGCTACACAAAGGGAAACCATCAAACATTTACTTGGCCTTTCCTACTAGGTCTATAAATAATAATAACCTAATATTTGATGAGAAATGTTATTCTTCAGTGGAGAATTTTAGAGAATAAATGCAGAAGGGGTAATAAAATTAGAATGTCACCAATTTGTAACCCCTGACAAAATAGTAAGTCAAGGCAATGATCTTCAATGGCCACCAATACTTTTATGTAAAAGATTATTGGGAAAATTTGTGTTGGAAGAAGGCTGACAATACCCAAATTGCTGAGAAATCTTAACGCTATGGAGCATGAGATAATCAGAATCACATTTCATGTGATACTCTAAGATGTATATAGTACTGCCTATGAATATGTAGTATTCTTTACTAAAATTGAACTTGAATTGGAGCTATCCAAAAGTGTACAGGAAATTTAGAACACAGAAAACAGATACCTCAGGAGTGCAATTTGCAAAATCTATACTGTGGGAAGATTTACAAAACAAATTACCCAGTTTCTTCAACAAATAGTGTGTTTTTTTCCCCATAAGTGTTTTTTGTTTTTCTTTTTAAGAGAGGTAGAACCTATAAATTAAAATAGGCATATTAATCACACACAAAGTGTGGACCTTGTTTTCCTACAGAATTGAACAAATCAACTGTAAAAATACGATAAAATCAGGAAAATTTGAACAGTAACCAAATATTTGATAGCATTAGGTGATTATTGCCAACCTTTATTTTGATTTTGATGATGTATTTTGTTTCTCTTTAAAAAAAAGTATTCTTGGGGCTGACTCCATGGCCGACTGGATAAGTTTGTGCACTCCACTTTGGTGGCCCAGGGTTTCACTGGTTTGGATCCTGGCTGCAGACCTAGCCCTGCTCATCCAGCCATGCTGTGGTGGCATCCCACATAGAAGAACTAGAAGGACTCACAACTAGGATATACAACTATATACTGGGGCTTTGGGGAGAAAAGAAAAAAAAAAAGAGGAAGATTGGCAACAGATGTTAGCTCTGGGCCAATCTTAAAAAAAAAAAGTGTTATCTTTTAGAGAGTATGTTCTAAAGCATTTACAGATTAGAAGGGGTGATATATTCTTTTGCTTTAAAATAATCTATATGTGTAAGGTTGTGAGGAGGGAGTGGCTGGGTGTACGTAGAATAAAATATGATTGAACGTGGATTATTAGTTGTTTAAGCTCAGTAATAGGTACATAGGGGTTCACTCCTTGTCTCCTTACTATATATTTGAAATTTTCCTTAATGAAAATTAAAACTCAAAAAAAGAAAGCTAAAAATATATGTTTGAATTTCTAAAGCCCATTTAAATATAATTCATGAGGTGAAGAATTATAACCAAATGAAAAGAAAGATATTAATATAGAAACGTGTGTGAGACATCATGACATTAAGGAAATTTGATAGCCATATGTGTTTGTAATAAATAAATTTGTTGTTAGTGCTTTCAAGTGGATTCCAATTCTTGGCAACTGTGTACAGCAGAGAGGAACCCTGCCCACTCTTTTTACACCATCCTCTCACCTTCCAGCACTGTATCAGACAATGCTCCGCTGCTATTCGTAGGGTTTTCATGGGCAATATTTTTCAGAAGTGGGTAACCGAGTCCTTCTTCCCAGTCTGTCTTGGTCTGGAAGCTCTCCTGAAACCTGTCCACCAGGGGTGACCCTGGTAGAATTTGAAATACCAGTGGCATAGCTTTCAGCATCACAGCAACATGCAGCTACCAGGGTTGCCATGGTGGTGAGAGGGCCGAATCCTAACCAGTAGAGCACCAAGGTAGTTAATAAACAAACAGAAAGATCAAAACTTAATGAACTAAAATTCTAACTGAATTAATTAGGAAAATAATAAAAGAATAAACTCAAACAATGTGGAGAATAATGCAAGTAAATATGAAAACTCAAATTAAGGAAATGGAAAACAATGTTGCAATGGATATCAACAGCAAGTAAATATAAGCATCTCAGTAGAGGCTTACATTAGATGATTGCAGTAGATATATTGATATATCTCAATAGATGATTGAGTGGATGATTACAATTTGTTGGCAAATTAGGAATTAAGGGACATTTCTTTAATTTGATAAAGTTAACCTACCAAACTCCTACAGCAAGCATTAATCTTAATATGAAACATCATAAGTGGTACCTTTAAAACCAGGAACTAGGTGAGCATATTTAATATCACTATTTCCAGTCAATATTGAGGTGGAACATTGTAGCTAGGCCCATAATAAAGACAAATGAGTAAATATTTGAAAGAAAGAGACTATGCTCTGATTACTCACAGATAATATGCATATCTACAGAGAAAACCCAAAGTTATATACAGAAAAATATTTGAATTAGTAGTATACTTTCAAAAGATGTCTAGATATAAGATCAATATGGAAGAAATGTGCTCGCTGAAATCCATTTAGTTTTAACCGTGGGGCTTACAGGTTTGTGCAGTGATTCAGAAATGAAAGTTAAGTTGACTACTTTTTTTTGATCTGCACGAGGTCAGATGTTGAAGCTGAACTTTGTTCACACTGAATGCAGCTCTCACATCTAGGTTTAAGACAGAGGTTGTCAATATTGGCTGCACATTAGAATCACGTGGGGAGCTTTCAAAATTTCTGATGCCTGGGCACCACCTCCAGAAATTCTGATTTAATTGATCTGTGTTATGGTCTGGGCATTAGGATTTTAAAAGCTTTCAATTGATTCTATCATGCAGTTAAATTGAGAACTGCTTTAAGCAGAGAGTGGAAAAGTAAACAATATAAGGACTTCCTCTCACCCCAAGATTTCTGCCTGACGTTCTTGACTTGTACTGCTCATCTTCATCGTATGCTCTAAGGATTTCATGAGCAATGACTCAATTTACCTGAGTTGCATCAGAGCTTCATCTTAGTTTGGGGCATATTTTAAGATGTTGAAGCTTATTTGTCCCTTAGTGCAGCATTTCTCCCAAACCTCTGATGATTAGGACCACCTAGGGGTATTTATTAAAAATACAAATTTCTAGATCATTTCCCAGAAGATACATTATAAAGAAGAGCTCCAAATTATTATTATAATAAACTAAGTTGAAGAAATGCTGCATAAATGAATCAATTAACTCTATTAAATTTTATTTTATAGTTTACTACTTTATCTATTTCATTGATAAAAGACCAAAATAAAACTTTTGTTTTGTAGGACCAGGAAAGATATTTATATTTATTTACTTCAAAAGATACATAAGGACATAGAGGCATCCAGAGCCTTGTGACATCCTTCAAAGAGAGGACAGTCTTGAACTCATTATAAACTGCTTCACCCAGATGCAGAAAGACATGACATCACATTATGGCTTTGCATAAACACTGGGTTTAAATTATGAGTTTTATAAAGCTCATTATAGTCAAGCAAAATGCCCAGGAAATAGTTTATTTCAATGGCCTCTTCTATAAACAATATTCCAATATGAGTTATAACCTTAGAAACAGGAAATATGAGAGAACTGTGACCTACTTTAAATATTTTGAGAGAACCTAAAGTTGGCTGGCCTTAGCTATGGAAGAAAACAGCCAACTGCTGTTGAGTAAGTGATCATTCTGATTCTCCTGATAGAGATATCAATTACATTGAACTGTTTTCAATCTGCACATTTGATAGAGAGTTATTAGAACATTATTATTAAATATAAATATAGATCTATAAATATAGAACATATTATTAAATTCACTAATATATAAGCAAGTGTATGTGAGTTCACATTTCAAAGCTTTGGATTTGAGAATGCTTCATTTTAATTGGGTTTTATGATACTTTGTATGCTAGAGAAAGGTCTACATGAATGTTTCAGCTAACATGCAAACTTCACATTGTGTGAAAACACTTGACACAATTTTCAGACCACCAGATATTCTCGAACCAAGAGATGTGATAAGTTTCAATTATAAGCAATTAGAGTATTATGAGTGTACATAGGTCTTTAAGCAGTGCAAGATCTCTGGTCTCTTTGAACTAGCTTATGTATCACATAAGAAAAGATGCTTTGAAAGGATGAAAATATCATCCTAGACATTCAGGATTAACATTGCCTTTTCAGAGTGAAATAACTGTTTATTAGGTTATGTGAGGACTACCTATTCTGATAAAATTGTTTTTTAGAATACAATCTGAAACAAGTCTAATTCTTTTGTTCATACAACTCTTAATGGCTGTGGTAGGAATTAAATGCTTTGGGGAAGAGGGAATTTAGGTGGAAAAACTGTTTTCCTCCAAGAAAAATATATTGTGAAGATACTGGGAATATGTGCATAGTTCTGTTACGGCAACCGTCTCCTTCAGTGAACAACTATAAATTAATCAATCAGAGCCAAAGAGATATTTTGCCAACCTTTTAAATAAAGGTTTTAATATTGGAAAAAAAATTGACACACCAAAACAAAAACATCATGAAGCCAAGAGAGCCTTGTTTTTAGTTCTTACATAGTATTATCTTTGTGTGACTTTTCCTGTTTTATAGCAATTCTTTTAAGTTTCTGATTTTTTGCTTCTTATTGACCTTAGTGATTTTCAGGAAAAAATGAAGTATAAATATTTAAATTTTGAAATTTTACCAATTATGAGATTTGTAATTTCAGTAAGTATATGTATTATATAATACATATGGAAGAGTATATATCTGTGTGTATATACACATGCATATATTATGGAAGGCTGAGGCTGAAGTTTAGAAATACATATATAATTTGAAAAATCAAGAGCAAGAAGCTTCTCGATGACTATTTGCTCCCAGGTTTACATTGGTTCACTTTGTGTAGAGTATTCCATTCATTCCCATTATGAGTTTGCTGTTCTAATTAAAAGAAAAATACATATTGATTTATTTGAATGCACATGTGTCAATGCTGCTTTGAAGGAAAATATATGGCAGTACCCTTACAAAATGACATTTCAAAGGCCTTTTCTTAGAAAAGGTGTCTTTAAATTAGGTGATTTGAAAGTACATCTACCCTTTAGAATGAGAGGATAATTTGTTATACACAGGAGTACTTAACGCCTTACTGACTGATATTTCACTTTGTATCTACACGACAACTTTAAATGCACAGGAGCTGATTTAATTTATGAAATAAGGATGAAGGAGGAAAGAATGACTACAAAATATTCAGTTTCACGTAATAGGTATTGGATGTTTGTCATGAGAATGATATGGAAACGTAAGCAAAATAGCAGTCAAATAAAGGCTAATTGCATTGGTCTAATTCACAATCCCAGACTTTACTTAGCTAACCTCTGGTTTGTCATAAGAGGAACCCTGTGAAACTCTACAGCTGGATTCTTTCAAACCTCATTCTACAAGTAAAAATAATAATAAAAAAAGAATATTCACACTCTATTACTGGTATCTTAGCATTTACCATTTATGGACTAAGAATGGCATTTGTTCCTGGAAAGAGGAGATGCATTGATAGGAAAAGCAGCAGATATAAGGAAAACAATTGTGTTAACAGAAAACTGTCAGATTAAACAGATAAAGGCTGTGTTGCAGTGGAGAAAAAATGTGAGGAAGAAATAGCTGAAAAATGATGACAATATACTTGATATAACAGATGCCAAATGGAGAGGGGTTGACACAAAACGTCATTTACTTAGGAAGAAGGTAAAGCATAACCAACAATTTAATCGTTTTCTTCAAAGAATAGATAGTTATTCTGATTTTAAAGGAGCAAATACAGAATATAAAGTTCTCTGGATATATCATCTGAAGCTATTCCAGCGAGATCAATATGAATTACTAAAAAAATTTTGACACCATAGGCTGATTAGTTTAGTTGCATGGCAAATCTTGCATTTGAGGATAAATTTGCTCTCCTTAATAGATATTCTATTAATACAGTGTTCAATGATTATTAATCTTTATAAAGTTCAAAAAAGGGACAAGATAAGAGAATAGCTTAAAGTACTTGGCACAAGAAGGGTAGGTTGTGAGTACTGTTGGGGCCCAGGCAGGCCACCCCAAGATATCCCACAATATCATATTGATTATTTTGAATTAAAGTTACTTGAGAAGCAAAAAGGGCATTCTTTTTCTTTCTTTTTTTTTAATTGACATAACATTGGTTTATAACATTATATAAATTTCAGGTGTATATCATGGTATTTTGATTTCTGTGAAGGCATTCTGACCCTCCTGTCTCTGTTCCTCCTGAAAGCAGTAAATAAATTGCCCATGTGGAAGTTGCTCTCCCTGCGTCCTTATCAGCAGAGCTAGAGAATTTCAGGCTGAGAAGCCTGCTAAACACACCTTGCTAATTTACTACCTCAAGCCTAAACTCTGCTTAAATTCCTTGCTCATTACATACGCTAAATCTAAGTTTCTTTGTCCTGTTGCTCCTCGCAAGTGTATTGTTTGTGCAAAAGATGTATACTGCCTGCTTCATTCACTCTCTGAGCATCATTTCTCTATGATCGCCAATACAAACATATTCACCTGGGTTTTTCTCGTTAATCTGGTCTTCTGTCAATTTTATTGTTGGTCCAGCTGTAAGAATACAAGAAGGGGACAAAGAGGATTTTCCTCCTTCCCGACAGTATCTTGATATTACAATATAATCAGTGATCACCAGAGCAATTGCTTCTGTAATCTTTGTATCAGGAATAAGCTTGAGTGTAGGAATTTAGAGGCGCTGTTTTCTTTGCGTATATCTAGCAAAGCAAAAATGTCACGTGTATCTTAAACTAGTGCACAGGATCTTTATACTGACTGGCAAATCATCTGATTTCAGTCGCAACATTTTATTGCTTTACCTTTATGCCTAGCAGAGATTATTGCTTCCATCAGAAACACTCGTTGATGTATTTCTTTGCAATCATACTTATTCCTAAATTTCAGAAGCTGTTTTTATTATATTCTAACCAGTGTACTAAAAATCTTAACTTACATTATTCTTTTAAAGTTAAAATTCTTCAAGTTCTGCAAAATTTAAATGGTTGCATTCAAGAAGCTATGATACTATATCAAGACCATTAAAAGAACAGTGAATAACTGAGAATAAAGAGCAACATAAACCTAAGAATCCTGTCACGATAAAATCCTTAAATGAGAAAATGAGCTAAAGCTCAGGGAAAAAATACTTTCCTCAATTAAAAACATATCTTTAATGTTATATTTAATGTTAGAATGAACAACCAGGGACATGTCAACGTACTGATTTGAAACAAAGTTGAAGATAAAAAAGGTCAACTCCTATTTTGTTTCCATCTTGTAAATACAAGAGAATTTGTCTTCAAACCTGGACATATAGTACAAAGAAATCAAAGAGAGAACTGCTCTCTGAAAGGTGAAGAGTCATTAGGAAAGGACAGTTGCTTTTAAAAATTAATTCACCTTCCAGGCTTGTTCAATTAACACTACATGGTACTGGAATAATTTACATTTATTACCCAGTGACTGTTGAACATCCTTGAGAAATCATGAAAAGCAAAAGAGGTTCTAAAAAGTGGAGGATTCCATTATCTATATTTTAAAATAACATGGATTGGATTTTCAAAAGTATAGACAAATGAACTTGATATAAACTCTTTCCTTTTTTTATTATATTAGTTTAGATTATGCAGCATGTTCTGTTTATCCATTCTCTTCAGAATATTTTTCCTATGTTCCAGGCATACAACAGTATTTTTCTTTCTTTCTTTTCTCTTTTTTTTTTTTTTTTTGGCTGAGGATGATTTTCCCTGAGCTAACATCTATGACAATCTTCCTCTATTTTATATGTGGGTCACCGCCACAGCATGGCTGTCAAATGGTGTATGTCTGCACCCAGGATCCAAACCCGCGAACCTGAGCCACAGAAGTGGAACACCCCAAACTTAACCACTATGCCACAGGCTGGCTCCTATTTTTATTTCTTAAAATCAAGTGTGTGTTCATTCACATGGCCATGCTTGCTTTGTAAAGTATATATTAAGGGGTAAGTTGTATGGGAAAATATACAAATAAATTGTATGCCTTGATCAGTTTTAAAAACTCTACTTAGCCACATAAGCACAACTATAACAATAAACAATGTTCTCAACACTCTAGAAGCATCTCTTTACAAGATTCTTTTTTCCTCAAAGAGTCATCACTATGATGACTTCTAAAACCAGAGTAGTTTCGGCTCTTTTGAACTTTATATAAATGCAATATGGTCTGTTTTGCACCTAGCATTTATTATTCAATGTTTCAGTTATGAGGCTTTGTCCATTTTGATGTAGGTAGTTGTAATTTAAAAATTTTCTTTGCATATTCACATTCCAACATGTGAATATATCACAATTTATACATCTATTCTCTGTTGCTGGGCGCCTGGGAAATTTAAAATTTGCCACTATTTTGAGTGGTTCTGCTGTAAACATTCTAACCTAGCACATGTGTGTCTACTGAATGTGTATGTGCATTTCAGTTGACTATACACCCAGCGATGGAAATTACTGGGCAACAGAATCCACATGTTGCATTTTATTAGGTGTTGCCAAATAAATGTACAAAGCAGTTGTACTTTAACTAGTAGTGTATGAAAGTTTAAATAGCTCCAATCCTTGCCAACACTTTGGTATATTTCATTTTTCTTTTTTAACTTCAGCCATTTTGGGAGGGCGGTCATGTAGTGGTATTTCATAGTGGTTTTATTTTTTATTTTTCTGAAGTCTAATGAAGGTGAGCAACTTTTCAACTGTCTGTTGCCCATTTGGATATACATTGTTACGAAGATCCTGTGCAAATCTATTGTTCATTTTTCTAATAAGTTTTTTGCCTTTTTCCTATTGATTCATAAGAGTTCTTTATATATTTTGCATTGAACTCCTAGAAAAATTTGGAGGTGAGTTATCCAGAATACTGAACCATCCAATTCATGAACATGGTATAATCCCTCCATGTATTTAGGTTATTTAAATTTTCTCAACAATGCTTTGTGATTCAATGTAGAAGCCTTGAATATTTTCATTAGTTTTATTCCTATGTATTTGATGTTGCTGATGCTACTGAAATGGTAGTTTTATGAATTTCTTGTATTTGTTTGTTGTTGAAATGCAGAAATTGTTTTGTTTTTATATATTTAACTTGTATGCTAACCTTGTATCCAGAGATTTTGCTTAATTCACTTAGTAATCCTAATAGTTTCCTGACAGATTTCTTTTTCTAAAGATGTAATTATATCATATGCAAACAATGACAATTTTATTACTTCTTTACCTATCCTTAGGCCATTTATGTCTATTTCTGACCTCACTGCGTGTATAAAAACTCCTATACAGTGTTGAACTAACTGGTGAAGGGAATATCCTTATGTCATTTCCCAAATCAAGGGGAAACATTTTGTATTTCACAATTAAGTGTGATGCTTACTGTAGGCTTTTTGTAGTCATTGTTTCCATTTTCAGTTTGCTCGGAGATTTTCTTTAGTGAATGGTGGTTGAATTTTGTCATCCTTCCTAGATATGAGTGTATGATTTTTCTTCTTTTATTTTTGTTAATGTGCTAAATTGTATCAATTTTTATTGAGATATAGCAGCTTTATTGAGATATATTTCACATACAATCGGTCTTCACTGTGTTCATAGAGTTGTGCAGTCATTACCACAATCAATTTTACAACAATTCCAACACCCCAAAAAGAAACCCTATATGTATTAGCAGTCACTCTCCATTCCCTGCCCCACAACCCTCTATGTCCTAAGCCTAGGCAACTGTTACAATAATTTTTGTCACTATGATTTGCCTATTTTGAACCTTTCATATAAATAAAATCATACAATATGTGTTCTTTGTGTCTAGCTTCTTTCCCTTAGTATAAAGTTTTTAAGGTTGATCCATGTTGTAGCACATATCAATGCTTCATTTTTAATGCCGAATAATATTCCATTATCCATTACATAGGATATGTCACACTTTGTTTATCCATCAGCTGGTGGCCATTTGGCTTATTTCCACTTTTTGGTAATTATGAACTGCTGTTAGGAACATTTATGTACAAGTCTTTGTGTGAATTTGTGCTTTCATTTCTTTTGGGTGCATATCTAGGAATTACTTGGTTTTATGGTAACTGTATGTTTAATGATTGGGAACTGCCAAACTGTTCTCCTGGGTGACTGCATCATGTTAAATTCCTACAAAGGAGGGATAAGGATTCCAAAGTCTCCACATCCTTGTCAGCACTTGATATTATCTGTCATTTTTGTCATAGCTGTCCTAGTAGGTAAGAAATGTTATGTCATTGTGGTTTTGCTCTGCATTTCCCTGATGATTAATCATGCTGGGTTTCTTTTCATGTGCTTATTGTGATTTTCATATCTTCTTTGGATGTGTCAATTGGATCATTATCCACTTTTTGATTGAGTGTTTGTCTTTTTGTTGTTGAGTTATCAGTGACCTTTATATGCTCTGGGTATAATCTTTTATCAGATATGTATTTTGAGAGTATTTTCTGCCATTCCACGGGCTGTATTTTCACATTCTTGATAGTGTCCTTTGACGTACAAAGTTTTTAATTTTGATAATGTCCAATTTGTCTCTTTTTTTCTTTGCTTACTTGTATTTTTAGTGTGTCATATCTGAGAAAGCTGTGCCTAACCCAAGAGTATGAAGATTTATACCTACCATATAGTCTCTGCTGAAGAAGGTTCCATTTGTACTTTCACTTCTGTGCTCAAATTTATTCCTAATTCCTTTATTTGTTTTGGTGCTATTGTAAATGAAATTTTGTTAATTTCATCTTCAAATTGCTTCTTGTTAGTGCATAGAAATATAATTGACATTTGTGTGTTGATCTTGCATCCTGCAGCTTTGCTGAACTCATTTATTAACTCTGATAATTTTTTGGGAATATAGTTTTCCACGTATTTTATGTCTTCTGCAAATAGAGATAATTTTATTTCTTCCTTTCTTGTATGCATGTCTTTTATTTATTTTTTCTTACCTAATTGCTCCGTCTAGAACCTCAGTACAATATTGACTAGAAGTGGAAGAGTAGACATTCTTCTTTTGTTCCTGATATTATGGAAAAAATGTTCATTCTTTCACCATTAAGAAAGATATTAGCTGTGGTTTCCCTATAGATGCCCTTTATAAGATTGAGGAAATTTTCTTTGTAGTTTAACTGTTTTATTATGAACGGTTGTAGGATCTTGTCAAATGCTTTTTCTGCATCTGTTGGGATGATCATGTGTATATTTTCCTTTAGATTATTATTATGGTGTATCATATTAATTGATTTTTGTGTGTTGAACTAGCCCTGCATTCCTGGGATAAATCCCACTTGGTAATTGCATATAATTTTATATGCTGCTGGGTTCAATTTGCTAGTACTTTTTGAGGACTTATGCATCTATATTCATAAGAGATATTGTCTGTAGGTTTCTTTTCTTGTGACCTCTCTGTCTGGCTTTGGTGTCAGGGTAATATTGACTGCATAGAATAAGTTAGAAAGTATTTCCTCCTCTTCCATTTATTGGGAGTGATTGAGAAGAATTGGTGTTAATTCTTCTGTTATAAGGATATACGTGTTTGCATTTAGAGTCCCCCAGAGGATAATCCAAGACGTGTTCCTCCTCTTCGTCCCTTAACTTAATCAAATCTTCTGCCATATAAAATAATATTCACTTTTTTGCCATACTTGCCATTTTAGAATATTTAGCTGGTTATCAATTCTTGTTTCTTTCTTGAAAATGGACATAAGCTCTCCTATTCAAAACCTCACCCTCAGGCAGCAGCTTTTTTTATTTCCTTTGCGGAAGATCAGCCCTGAGCTAATATCTCCCACCAACCCTCCTTTTTTTTGCCGAGGAAGACTGGCCCTGAGCTAACATCTGTGCCCATCTTCCTCTACTTTATATGTGAGACACCTGCCACAACATGGCCTGACAAAAGGTGTGTAGGTCCACACCCGAGATGCGAGCTGGCAAACCCCAGGCCACCAAAGTGGAACGTGAGAACTTAACTGCTACACCACCAGCAGGCCCAGGCAGCAGCTTTTAAAGTATGCAAATAGACCCCTTTCATGGAAAGACGGGAGAAGGGCATTTTTCACCTGCTCCCTCAGTGCTAGGCCCTGGGAGCATAGTCACAGTGAGCTCTTCTTTGTTTTCTACAGTCTTGTGGGTCTTGTGGACACAGCTTTGTTGGCTTTCAGAGTTAGGTGTTTTGGGGCCTATCCCTTATTTGAGAGTGTTAAAAGTTAGGGTGCTAGATGTAGAGTCTAAGTCCTTCGATCATCAGGGAGAAGATGGGATTTGGAGGTCCCCTACCAATTGTAGGGCACTGTGGCAGGGGTGGGGTTTATGGCAGAGAATGTCTCAGCCCTTCCTACACCTTTCTAGGTTGGTGTTTTCTGATTCTGTGTAGGAGTAGCTCAGCTGGTATGTGGCTTTCTTTCAGAGGGCATTGCCCCATGTGTAATTAACTGCAGATTTGGTCCTTCTCTGGGAGGAGGAGAGATAAGCTCCTATGTCACCATCTTTACAGCCACTCCTGTTTAGATGTTGATATTGAAATTCTTATGATATTAAGATATTAATGTCTTATGATGTTGTGTTCCCTTAAATAACGTTGGGTGTTGTTTTACAAGCTAATTAATTTATTTATAAACAATATGATTTTTAAAGCCTTTTAAAATAAACATTTTAGGGTTGATTTAGTTTAAATCTACTTTAGCCTTACTAATAAGGGATGATCTTTTATGATTTCTACTGGGTGTGGCACATGTTTAACCAAGACTCTTTATCCAGCTCTTTAGAACTTGAAAGATCCCAGCTTGTGTCAGTTCTAAGAAGTATTCATTTTACAGCTTCCCCTGTATTCTTTGTTGGCCTCGGGGATTTTCCTGGTATGCATATACAGCTTAGTATTCAGCAAAATACTCATGGGCCTTCTGTGAGAATTTCTACAGCTCTTTTTCTCTAAGCTCCTTTCTCTTCAGATTTCTGCCATGAAAACGTCACCCTCCTGAGTCTTCCTAAACTCTAATCTCTTTCTCCTCAACTCACTGTGAACCCCTACATGCTACTTGGAATCCCACTCTTATTTCACTGTGAAGACTACCACCAGGCAGGAAATTGAAGCAGTTATGGAGTTCATCTTCTTTATTTTCTCTCAAGGAAATCAGTAGCACACTACCTGTTGTCCAATGTCAGAAAACAGTTGTTTCATATATTTTGTCCGGTTTCCAATTTTTTTGTGGTAGGAGACTAAGTCTGGTCATAGTTACTTCTTCATGATCAGAAGCCAGCATTTTATCAGCTAAATTTTCTTCTAGGAATAAATAAATGACTCATTACCATGTAGAAAGAGAAATGAATAACAATAATATTTCAAAAATTGCTCCAAAGAAATGTGAGTCTATACTGAGAATGAAGAGATGAGTCAGTATAAACTTAGAAAGAAACAGCGAGAAATATGCGAAATCCAAGTTTATATAACAAAATCTTTGGACTTAAGAACTCTAAATAGGGTTTATTTCAGTGGATTACATTTAAATACAAGAAAATAAGGATTTTAGAGTTGAGGTATGCATACTAATAAATTAAGAACATCACAGTGTGAGGGGAAATATTAAAGGAATGAACTGTCTTGAAACTTGAAGAAATTTGTGGTATATATCTATACTTCGATTGAAAAGAATGTGTTGTGAGCCTTGTCTGGCTATCAGAGGATAAAGAATTTTATCCAAATAATTTTACAACTGCATGAGACAAAGTGAAGCTAGAGGCCATCTACTTGAAGTCATAGAAACTGCTCAAACCAACTGTTCAATGAGCTGTAGTGAAGAAAACTCTACTAGTATCATAAGTTTCCTTATCTCAAGGAGTTTTAAAAAATTGTAACGTACTTTGTTCTCCAAGATACCAAACTTAAAGCAACTTTGTGACTTATGCTTATTGTCATCTATTCATCTGTTCATTAAATTAAATAATAAGAGAGCAAAGCAAACTAACATGTATACTACCAAAAAATTGCCAAGAATATATTTTTCAATCTATATAATGAATACATGCTGCAGGAGATCATAGCAGTATTTTCGATAGGCTTTAAGCCTAAGGAAAAATAAATTCCAATGGGTGACATGTGATCTGCTGATTCTCATAATCATTATACCAGATTGCTTGTGCTTTGGACTCTCAGGCCAGAGGGCAATATGTTATCGGGCGTGAAGGCAAGGGGCTTGGGAACGCCGGGCCCTTGCAGGAACAGAATGCTGCCTGCATACCTTGCTGATTGTCCTTAAGATACTCCCCAAGGGAATGACCTGGGACAGGCTGGTGTGTTTCAGGGGATGAAGAATAGAACCTTTGGACTCTGGCCTGCGTGCTCCTGCAGTCATGAGTTTCTGCTATTGTAATTGCTTGTGATTCTTTACCCACAAATAAATATGTGGCGATCAGATCCGAGGGACCTCACCTCAGTCCTTGAGACTGATGGTCCCCTGTCTCATTGAATAATATAGATTGTGTTCTGTCTATTAATTCCGTCCGCCCCTTCTGCTGGCTGCCTATTTGGTCTCAGCAGCAAATACATACTTTCCATTAATTCATTAGTTTATCAAATTATTTGTTTCAGGTGTTCTAAGAACTACTCTAGACATTGAGAATATAAAGATTAATAAAGGAACTCAAGGAGTTATCCTCAGCAAGCTTACTTTCTAGTGGTAGATGTTATAGAAAATTAATAAATTAATAAAATAGTTTTGAATCATAAGTCCTACAGAAGCCACAGGGCAATGTGCTAGATATGGGGAATAGCTGCGTTAGCCAACTTTGTTAGCCTTCTCTGAGGAGTTGATATTTGAACTGTGGCTGAAGGAAAGAGCCAAATGAAAATATGGGGATAGAACATACAAGTAAGGAAAAGAGCAACTGTAAAAGCCCAGAGATGGAACCAGGTTGATGTATTATTTCTGAGTTCAAAGATTAGAAATAAGACCATCCTAGCTGGTGTATAGTGTTGGAGGAGAAAGTGATTAAGGATGAGGGTAAAGAGACAGGTAGAAAAAGATAGATGTGTATGAATGATATAAATAAATCATGAATGACTTGACAATAAATGCTGTAAGAAGTATGCTTCCCTGATTGATGATAACTCTCAAAGAACTGTATTGAGAATTTTGAAGCTGGTTCAAGGCTTTCCAGAGAAGAGTGCCATGGTCACAGAGAAATATTTGCACACATCTGGTGTATGTGACTGATTACATATAAAGATTTCTATATATATATATAATAAATCACATATATAAAAATTTTTTATATATAATTTATTATATATCCTATTTACATATCTACCTATCCATCCCAGGTATATAATAAATTTCATTGAGCTATTTTGCAGTTGTACTGGTCACAGTGAAGAATGAATTTGCCAGTGTCTAGTGAATTGTATCATATATTATAGGTAGCTGAATTATGGTATGTCTAGGATACAGACTTTGGAATCACACAAACCAGGATCTATTAATTAAAAGCTGAATTATGGAACTAGTATATTCTATGTGTAGTATGCTCATCTATATAAGAGGCAATATTTCCTCATCTGAAAATTTATTTTGAGAATGTTAAATAACGTTTTTAAATATTTAGTATTTAGATTAAAAAATGGTAACTACTGTTATTTTAAAGCTATTCTGAATAACTCAATATATATTTTTTATTAATGATGTGATCTGAATTTGTGCTGTGGAATGAAAAGTGTGAAAACAGAATAAATAAACAACCTTTGTTCTTCTAAATAATCCACTTAGCGTGAATGGTTTTAAATGCATCACAGATAATGCCCCTGATGGCTTTTACATTAGGTGGCAAAAGAGCAAAGTATTTGTAATTTATGTGATATTCAAGAGGCAAAGTCATTTTTTAAAGCTAGTCTTTAAATTATTGATTATGTTTTTTGTTTTTCATCTTGAGAGGACATATTAAATGATACATCAGATTTAAAAAGAGCCTTTTACACTTTCTTTTCAAAATGTCTAAAATTTTTGAAATCTGTTTATTTTGTGATTTTAATGAAATGCCAAATGTCCTTTTGCGAGAGCTATATAGTATTTGAATTTCTTGAATTTCTTTTTAGCTTTCAAGAAATACTGTGAATGACAATGTAGGGGTTCAGAAGGACTCTCCCTGGAATGTGCAACCCTGGCAGGCAGATCTTTCGGAGCTGAAGACATTAAGGTCCAACAGACTCAGGAAAAAATCCTTTGACCTTTCCCCTAACTTCCCCTGCAAAATTTAGATAGAAGACCTGTTTCAGGAAGCAGGTGTCACCACGGACATGAACTAGGCGGTGGACAGGGAAGAACCCAGCAAGGTATGTTTGTTAGACTCCTCTTTGTGCCCAGTTGTTTCCGTGCGGTCCAACAAGCAGTTGTTTACCAAATGTTTGCTCCGTTCCAACTACCTATGAATTGCCTTCCTTCCTTCGAAGTCCCAGGTCATCTAGCCCCTTCTGCATAGTCCGAGATGACATATATACCTCATTTTGCCTGACTGTCTTTGGAATCTCTCATGTTAATGTGGATTCCCCATGTGTACATAGTAAATTAGCTTTTCTCCTGTTAATCTGTGATATGTCATTTTAATTATTTGACCAGCCAGATGAGGAAGAAGGGAAAGGTGGAAATTTCCCTTCCCTGACAACGTAAAAGTTTGACAGATCACTACGTATAATAAATGAATTGAGAAAGCATAGCAATTGTCCAACTTGACTGTTTTAAATAAATCATTTGTCTGTCAATTCTTCCATTTAAATTATGTGATATTTTGCAGATGGAAATTGAAAGTTTCTCATAAAAGGTTGATAGATCACCAGGTATAATAAATGAATGGAGAAAGCATAACAATTGTCCAACTTGGTTGTTTTAAATAAATCACTTGTCTGTCAATCCTATTTAAATTATGTGATATTTTGCAGATGGAAATTGCAAGTTTCTTTTTCTGCCTAGTTGATCTAATAGGCAAGTTGTCTCAATAGTTTTTCTTATAGAGTCAAGTTGGCAAAGTTTATTAAGTGTAAGAGTTTTCAGAGATTGCCATGTGGGTGTATTAAGACTGGGTGTAATTTTAAGCTTGTACGTGATTTTTAGAAAGTTTGATTTATCTTGGCCTGCTAAATTATGACTATTTTATAATATGAACTTCATTCAGTTTAAATAAGGCAAAGTATCCTTAACAGCTTTTGAATTAAGCCTGTAAAGAAACTTAAGCCATAGCATCCTAAACTTCTAAGAACCTAAAAGAAGAGTTAAAGTATATCTAACCTAGTTAGTACCTTTAGAGAAGGAATAGAAAATATCAATACATCATAAGATCACACTTTTTGTCTTCAGTATTCTCGGATTCTTAAGATAGATCAAACTTAAAGAATTATAAATTCCCACCTATTCCCATATAAATTAGCCTAAAGAGGTTGGAAATGTTGACAGTCCATTTTATCAACTGATCTGTGGTTTCCTACAAATTTCTTCTTGGAAGAAAATGCATTTGTGAGGCATTAGTGCAGTCCTTCTCTCCTCCCAATTTATTTATTTTTATGTTTTATTTATTTTTTTAAATGATGTGGCTTTTATTTTTTTATGATTTTATTTATTTATTATTTTCCTTTTTCTCCCAAAGCCCCCTGGTACAGAGTAGTGTATATGTTTTTAGTTGTGGGTCCTTTTAGTTGTGGCATATGGGATGCCGTCTCAGCATGGCTTGATGAGTGGTGCCATGTCCACGCCCAGGATTCCAACTGGCAAAACCCTGGGCCGTCGAAGCAGAGCACGCAAACTTAACCACTCGGCCACAGGACCGGGCCCCTCTCCTCCCAATTTAATTGCCTCTTTCTTCATGGTGATCCTGGTAAGGGTAATAGCATTGATCAAGTTAAGTATCTTGACAAAGGAAAAATTCTTGAAAAAAAGAAAGGGCAGATAATTGCACTTTTCTTTTCATATACTATATTAGAGAAGGAGTAGTAGTAATGTCTGTGAACACAGCTTTTTCTATCCTTTTTAAGGGATTTGTTAAAGTCCTACAACTGATTTTACTCTTCAGATACATGGAAATGAGGAAAAAAATGATGTCACCATGCTTATAAAAGCCCAAGCACTACGGTGAAAGCTTAAAGTAGTGACTTTATACTTCTCAACTTGAACTGGGAACAAATATGTTTTAATTCTTAGGTCCATTTTTCTAAACACTAAACAAGACGAAGGACAAATGGGCCACTGTTTCTGTGAGAGGGGCTTCAAAATGGAATAAATTTTGGGAAAATGAATCTCTACTTCTGATTCAACCTTGAGGGAAACAGAAAGTGAGCAGGAAGTCTGGCTTCTGATGAAAGAAAGAAGATTGGGCCCACTCTGGGGAACACTGTGACTTGGCTTAGAAGTTGGGTCTGATATGCTTAAAATATCTCTTGTCAAACAATACCTTGAGTACTAACCAGATAACTGACTTTCCCTACATGAGAAAATCAATGGAGACCTTTAAGTTTCAGTGTGAGATACAGAAAAACTGGAAATAACAATGGATTTAAAAAGTTTTTTCTATGTCAAGGAATCCAAGGCAAAACATAGAGGTTGATATATATTGATTTTAAACTATCCAGGACACAAGTTGTTCTTTTATATTGCTCCATCGTATTTTCCCTATTCTTTCATATGCTGTAGCCATGACTTTTGGATTAACACCAACTTAATTTTAATATGCAAAAATTGCTCCATGCCTTCTAATTTCTTTATGGTGTTACTATCACAAATTACATCTGTATACATTTTCCCGTGTTAACATAGATTTATAGTTATTGCTTTATGCAGTTTTCTTTTCAATTAGGTAGAAGAAAAAGTTGCAAATGGAAAATACATTTATGCTGTCTTTTATGCTTACTCATACAGTTGCCTTTATTGATGCTCTGTATTTCTTCACACGATTTTGAGTTGCTATTTAGTGTCCTTTCATTTCGGCCTGAAGACATCGCTTTAATATTTTTGTAGAACAGGTTTACTATGGACAGAATCTCTCAGTTTTTGCTTTTGAGAGACTGTGTTAACCTCTCTTTTATTTTTGAAGGGTACTCTTGCTGAGTATAGAATTCTTAGTTGTCAGGTTTTTTTTTTTATTCCAGGACTTTGCATATGTTATTTCACTGCCTTAGGTCCTCATAGTCTCTGAGAAGAAATCAGTTGTTCATCTTATCGGGGATCCCTTTCTCAAGATGAGTCACTTCTCTCTTGCTGCTTTCAACATTTGCTTTGTATTTGGCTTTCATTAGTTTGCTTATGATGTGTGTAGGTATAGCTCTCTCTGAGTTTAGTCACTTGGAGTTCATTGAGCTTCCTGAATGTGTAAAGTTTTTCTTCAAATTAGGGATGTTTCCTGCCACCATTTCTTCAAATATTCTTTCTGTCCCTTTCCATTTATCCTCTTCTTCTGGTATTATCATTAGACTTAAGTTGGTATGTTTGATGGTGTCCTACAGGTCTCTGAAGTTTTGCACATTTCTCTCATTCTTTTATTTCTTTCTGTTCCTCAGACTGGATAATCTCAACTGACCTATCTTTAAATTCAATGATTCTCTCTCCTGCCTGTTCAAATATGTTGCTAAGCCTTTGTAACAATTTTTTTTATTTGTTATTATACTTTCAACACTAGAATTTATATTTTGTTCCTTTTTATTATTTCTCTCTCTCTCTATTTATATTCTTTATTTGGTGAGACATTATTCTCATACTTTCTTTTAGTTCTTTAATTTTAGTTGTGGTTTCTTTTAGGCTTTTGAATATATTTAAATAGCTGATTTAAACTCTTTGCCTAGTAAGTCTAGTGTTTGCGGTTCCTCAGGAAAATTTCTATTAATTGATGTTCTTTCCCCACATGTGGGCCATACTTTCTTGTTTCTTTGGGTGCCTTGTGATTTTTTTGTTTGTCAAAAACTGTGCATTTTAAATAATAGAATGAGGTAACTCTGGAAATCAGATTCTCCTGTCTCCCAGGATTTGTTGCTGTTGCTTGTTGTAATCGTGGTAGTTTGTTTGTTTAACAACTTTTCTGAATGATTTCTGTATAGTCTATATTCTTTTGTGCGTGTGGCCACTGAATTCTGTACTCAGTTAGCTAAGTGGTTAGCAAATGACAGAATAGAGATTTCCTTACATGCCTGGAACCAATAAATCTCCCAACCCTTACTAAGGAGCTCTCTGTATGTTGGGGCGTGTATTTAACATTCAGCCAGGTAGTTTAAAGCTTTGCTTAACCTTCACTTTTTGCTAACATAGAAACTCAAGATCAACTGGAAGTGAAATCTTAGGGCCTTCTAAGGTCTTTTCTGGACATGTGTACATCTCTATGCATTTGCATGGCTTTGTAGATTCCCAGGAATATGCTGGAGCTTTTCAAAACCATTATGGACATGTTAATCCTCAGCTTTTGCTGTTAAGGTTTTTCTTAGACTGTTTTTGTCCTAACTATTACCCATTGCCTCAAGGAGCCATGCCATTAAAACATTGCCAATAGGTATTTTCATCAAATGCCAGCTTAGGAGCAGCTTTTAGCACTGAGCAAGCTCTGACTCAGATCTGATAAAGACAAGCCTTTTGAGCATCTCTTCTAAGAAGCCATGAAAAATAATAACAATTCTTTGTGAATTAGATCCATTCTCTCTCCAGTACTGGGAATCTGTACTGTTATTTTCAATACTACCACTGAGGTAGGAAGCAGAGACTGGGTCTATAGTAAGTTAAAATGCCATAAAGCTCACTGTTCTTACTGATGTTCTTCCATTGTTCTTGCATCTTCCCTGGTTTCTATGAGCTTTTGGTTAATTTCCTGAGTTCTGAAAAAATTTAACACTTTTTGCAAGGTTTTTATCACTGCTTTTATGGAGAGGCAAATCCTCAGAGATTCTTACTGGATTATTTTTGCTAATGTCACCCAATCTTGACATCTTAATGCAGCCATCATGAAGGGAGAGGGGGCAAAGAAGGGCAATGGTCGACTCTAAGGATATTTCTGGGATGTTGGACCCAATGTTTTTCCTTCTGTATTATTGGCCAAAATTTGTCACATGCTACTTCTAGCTTCAAGGCAGGCTGGGATATATACTTATTCACAGTGGCCATATACTCTGCTATAAATGAGGGTACTGCTGTTAACCAGCAGAGAATGGTTATTAAGGCAGAGAAAGGGAAGCTATAACATTTGTTACATGCAACACATTCCTTGCTCCCCAAAGGAATCTCATAATTCTATTCTCATACTAACCTCATAGTTCTCTTCAGCTGCTTTATCTAGGCCAATGTTGAAGATCTCTAGGCGCTAAACTGTCCTGCTCATTCAGCTCAGATGTGCCTTCTTATAGTGTAGAAATGTAAAAAACATAACAATATAAATCAGAAAATGAGGATAAAAGGAGAAATTCATCAATGATTTGTTTGTAGCTATAATCAGACACCACTAGGCAGGAATTGCACAGATCTTCTGACTTCTCAGGGGAGTAATTTCCTTGTTTAGGTTAGCTGAAAGACCCTGGATCTGCTTCTGTCTTTTCTCTTATAGAATTTTGCTAAAAACAATAAAGAGGAGGCAGAAACAGCAAAAAAAGAGTCAGGAAACTGGGAAAATGTGTCCATTTCCATACTTGTCACCTGAAATGGGAGTCTCCCCTTCAATGGGTTACTCCCATCTTGTAAAATCTCATGTGAGTGCGTCTGCTAGTTGAAAACTACCTCAACATCTCAAACCATGTCTCTTAAGTCATTTAGATGGTATAATCTTTGGTTCTTCAGGCTTTAGCAGGCAGTAAAGATTGTTATGGGGGTTAAAGTGGGATTGAGTGACTTGATTTTTAATATATGCCAAAAATCCAAAAGAGTGAAGTCATGGTACAAAAAAGATTATTAATATTGTATCTACTGAAAACAACAGCTATAGCATAAGTTGTGGGGGCAGGGGAAGGCAGGGAAGGTCAAATGAGAAAAAGAATATCTTGCTTTGGAGTAGAATTGGAAGAGTGAGAGAACGGAGAATTAGTCTAATTTATCTAATTAGTCCAAGTTATTCAGTGCAAAAAAGAAAAGCCCTTCACTTTGTTTTCATTCATTCATTCTCTTCTCTTCCATTCTTCACTCTCTCTCCCTTTCTCTCTCTATTTTTTCTTCTTTCTTTTTTCTTTATTCTTGTTGGTTATCCTTTTTCTTAATAATACATGTACTAATGCCTCTATATTTACCTCACAAATTTCAAAAGTTCTGTAATAAATCTTCAAGTTAAGAAATCACGTGCAAAGCAGGATAAATTACTTTTAGAAAGTTACTGAATAGTACTAAACCAATGGTGGGCTTCAGTCTTACAACTCTTAATCTGTTTATTTGTTTGTTTTTGATGTTTCACATTACTCTGAACTGTTTATGGCTCTCTTAGATGATAGTTACCCTTTGGCACTTCATGGAATATGGGCCTACTGGCTCTTATCTTTTTTTTCTAACACCTACTCTCTCTTTACTTCTTTTCTCTCTTTCTTCTTTCTTTCTTTTCTCTTTCTTTCCTTTCCTCTTTCTTCATTTTGGAGAAATTCTGAAAATTAAAAAAAGAGAAAACATAAACACAGCTGAGGCTCTTCAATTAAGGAAAGCATCATAGTCTTTAGTAAATGCTCTCTGATGCTAAGTCAGTGAGGCCTATTCTGAACATGGGATATATGTCAAGCATTTCTTAGCCCCTAGAACGCTTTAAAAACTTAAACACCATGAATTGAAAACTAATTATGTACTTTAATTTTAATAAGCATTCTTAGAGAAACTGCCTAGAATTCATTATTCATTTTAATTTAAAACATATTTTTGATCTTTTGTCCTAAAAGTATTGTCTTCTCAGGCAAATGTCTTAGAGACATGTCATTTGGCAAACTTAAAGTTAGCTCTGAAAAAAATCCTTTATGAATTTATTTTCCTTTCAAATTCTTTTACTGCTTTTTGTTCTCTGACACAAAAGACTGAGCAATGACAAAATAATGTATTGCTCCCTGGAGAATTACTCATTATCTGTTAGACATTCATCAAGTGCTATTAAGCATTTAAAAATGCAAAAAGCATAGCTAGCTAGTGACAAAAGCTTTCATATAATTAGTAGAATGAATATAATGACTTAAAAAAAAAGTCTGTCTCCAGAAAAGAAAGAGAAAAGTCTTTGGGAAAATATAAAAGACTAAAAGTATAGCTACCTTATTTCTTCTCCCAACTATCCTGTTTTGAACAGAATGTTCTCTAAAATAAATCCCAATTGGATTGTATTGGAATACTGATATATCAAAGTGTCATCTTCTCGACACTGACAGTTTTACCAGTACAGAAAGCCTGGGCTGGGAAAATATTTGTATTTGAAGTGAATATTCTTTAGCTACAAGCTTAAATTATAGTAAGAATAATACCAGTAAGTTTGTATTTGGCCAAAATGAGAAAATAAGGTAATAAAAGCACCAGATGATAGGGAAAGAAATGAATGAAGGGAAAGACTGTATTTTGAAGATGTTCTTAAAAAATAGCATTGGATATTCCATTTTCTTTCTTTCTTTTTTTTTTAGAGTAGTCTTTGCTGCATCCCATGTCAGTCCTTCTTTTGGTATTGTGACATTTTGCAATAATGTGACTTGGTTGGGTTTATTTATGGATTTGTTTTCCCTTAGGTGCTCAAAATTGCCTGAGGATATTCTATTTTCTTTTGATTTCTTCTTTATAAATGAAAACTCCCAATCAAAGAAACAAATAAACATATACGATTTACTCGGTTTCAGATAGCTTGAAATGATGGTGTATTATTTCTATATAAACCATTATAGGGGGAAGCCCAGGTTTGGATACAGATAAAATATTAAGTTTAAATCCTGCTTTTTTCCTTACTAGCTATGTAACATTTGTCAAATTACCTATCTTTGAGACTGTGATTGTTCAGTTTAAATGGAGATCATGATATCTATATTTCAAAGTTGTTTTGGTCATTAAAGGTGATAGCATAGGAAAAATTGCCTAGCAAAACAAAAGGAGCACATGTTCACAAAAAAGTTTTCTTTTCACTTCATGTATGTGGCTCTTTATTTTTCATTTCTCTTAATCCTGTATATCAGTATTTCACAGAGTTGAGTAATGATCCCTTTTTAAGTAAGGGGAGGAGTTTGAGAGACGCAAACTTAAGAAATAAAGGGGCCGATTAAGGGGCCGGCCCGGTGGCGCGGCAGTTAAGTGTGCACGTTCGGCTTCAGATCCTGGATGCGGACATGGCCCCGCTTGCCAAGCCATGCGGTGGCAGGCATCCCACATATAAAGTGGGAGAAGATAGGTACGGATGTTAGCTCAGGGCCAGCCTTCCTCAGCAAAAAGAGGAGGATTGGAGGCAGATGTTAGCTCAGGGCTAATCTCCCTAAAAAAAAAAAAAAAGAAAGAAAGTCTGATTCAGCAAAAAATATCCCTTAACTGTGAATTATTACTGCGAAAGAAAAACATATTTATATTATTGATGACTGAACAATAGTAATAAGACTTCATCTGGAGATGTCTGCAGTTACTCATAGCTCTAAATGAGCTAAATACGTCTACATATATTATTATCTAAAGTGCTAACAGTAAACCTCACTTCCAGAACTATGAGCATTTTATATATGAGCATTCAGAACTATAACACATTTTGTAGTATGAGGAGGACTACTTGTGTCTTCTCCTCAAATACCACCGCATAGATTTGCAGTCCCTCTGCCTCATGGATATCCTCTTCATATCACGTCCTTTTGATATACTTCTTGATTCTTAGGGCTTAGAAAAGTGTTTGTTTAAGCTAAAACTGTGTATGCTTTATTAATTATCTGATGTCCAATCAGTTTTGGAGGAACTCATATTTTACAGTAGATAAAATATTATTTTCATTATCGTTGATGTTTCAACACAAAATAAAATTTAGTCCCTAATCTGGCCCCTTTATCTTCCCTACCCCATAGATTTTTAGACCCTAGTTCTACCATTGGGGAAATTAGTTTGAGAAACAGTATTTCTGACCAATGATTTTCAATATATTGAGAAGCATAAGAATGACTCTTTTCTTAGGCTGTCTTGTGCATTGCTTGAGGTAAGGTTGAACACATTTCTTACTAGTGTGACTCATTCTCAGGGTGACTTATATTGTCTGGCTTGTATAGAGGAATTAGTCAAATTAGTTTGGATGATCAACCTCTAATTGAACCAAGGGGTCATGTCATTTATACTTGGAGGAGGATTCTACCATTTTGAGACCCTATCTAGGTTCAGTGAGTGTGACTTCCTTTATGCAAAACAATGGCCATCATGAATGAAAAAGAATTCACTCCATATTTTCTACTCCTCCTATAGAGTTGTGACCTCTAGATGCAGCAATTTTATTCATATAGACTAGCCGCAATAGTGCAATTCAGTTCTGACACTAACTAACTAGAGTTACTGTAGATCTCACAAGTTAAGGGCACAGTCCAAAACAAGACTGCCCATACCTCAAAACCACCTTCATGTTACAGAGTTCACAGGCCACACACACTTCTAATCAACTGGCTACAAATTTGGTATTTCTACCACCCCCTCAGATTTGATAATTCACTATAATGACTCACAGAACTCAAGAAAGCACTATACTTACGATTATAGTTTTACCACAAAAGATCCAAATCAGAACCAGCCAAAAGAAGGGACTCGTAAGACAAGGTCCTGAATGTAGAGCTTCTGTATCTGTCCCTGTGGAGTCAGGATACATCACCCTCCTGGCACATTGATGTGTTCACCAACCAGGAAGGTTACCTGAGCCTCCAGTGTCCAGAGTTTTTATTGGAATTCTATTATGTAGGCATGATTAACTGAATCATTCACCATGTGATCAAATTCAATTTCTACCTCTCCCTCTCCTCCATGGAGGTCAAGCTGATGTCACTTAACTCAAAGCCTCAAACTTCTAATCTCATGGTTGGTTTTTCTGGCAATACCAGCACCCATCCTGAAACTATCTAAGGGCTTAACATGAATTGCCCCCTTAGCTTAAATTCAGAAGGGGCCAACCAGGAATACCAAATATACTCCTATTACTGGGAAAATTCCAATAGTTTAAAGCTCTGTCCAAGGAACCTGGGACAAAGATTAGACAGATTCTTTACCATATGATACTAGCACTTATTTAGTTATAACATGGTATAGTCATGGATAATAGGATCAGAATTGAACACAGCATGAAAATATCAAAATAAGAGGCAAATGACATGCAGTTAAATATAGGACACAATTGAATATGCATGGACATCAAAGTCAGACCTGAATTTGGATTCCTATCCTAAGCACTATGAACTATGTGGCCATGAAATTTTCACTTATTCTGTATGACTCTTAGTTTAGTCATCTATAAAGTAGAGGTACTAATATCCATATATAAAAACTTTTCTAGAAAATATAGTACACATATGTTAAGGTACCTTTATAAATACTGTGCTAATTAATTTTATATGTCAACTTACCTGGGCCATGGGGTGCCCAGATAATTGAGCAAATATTATTCTGGATGTTTTCGTGAAGGTGTTTTTGGATGAGATTAACATTGAAATTAGGGAACTTTGAGTAAAGCAGACTCCCTTCCTCGATGTGAGTGGTCTTCATCTAATCAGTTCAAGGCCTGAACAGAACAAAAACATCAGCTTCCCCCAAGCAAGAGAGAATTCTCCAGCAGTCTACCTTCAGACTTCATTTACAACATTGGCTCTTCCTGGTTCTACAGCAGACAGCCTTCAAATTTGAACTGGAACTTGGCTCTCCTGGGTTTCCAGCCTGCCTACCTAGATTTCAGACTTGCCAGCCTCCATAATCATGTAAGCGTACACACACACATCCTATTGGTTCTATTTCTCTGGAGAACCCTGAAATACACCTTTTTAAAAAATGATTATCCATTTATAATCACTCTTAAACCAAAAGCATACTGTGTGATACTCACCACTCAGTCACAGATCATTGGATCACTTACCCTTGATTAAACATGTAGCTGAAAAGATGACTATTTATATATATGCCAGCATTCTATAAGTTCTGTTATCTGGCATTACAATGATAAATAGGGAAAATCACATTACCTTTTTAGATTGTTTGGCAACTATTTTAGATTCTATGAAAGAAATTGTCATGGGGCAATCTTATTGGAAGAAAGAGAAGATTGAATGGCTGCACGAAGAGGAGTGGTGATACGAAAGAAAATCATAATTCTGACAGAAGAGCTAGTTCTTGAATCCAAGCATTCGAGGTTCAAAGGTCAAGTTAAAAATAGAGGATTAGACTTCCAGGTTCAGCTCTGACATGTAAAAAGCTGAGAAGTTGTCCCATCCATCCCATCCTGACAACAAGGTGATTATTCTGAAATAAGTCCAAAGCCTTCTTCATAACAAAGGCCTACAATTTTTCCAGGAGGAGAGACTGTATCAGTGTCTTGCTGAAGAGCCTTGAATCAAAGGCATTACTCTTATTCCGAGACCCTCTGTCCTTCCTGTCTTACCTAAAGTGGGGGAGTACTTTGTAGACCAGAGACATAGGACCACCAAAAGGCTGTTTTAATTGTAATATTATATAATGTTTCCACTCCCCACATCTTACCATCACACCAATAAGATTCCAGTATAATGATAGTGGATTATAGCTGAAAGAGCTGCAAGATGTATATTATCTCTGAGTAGGAGTACTAAGGGAATCTGGAAGTCAACAGGGGACATGAGAGGAATTTGAAGCCTCTGGTCCTTATAACTATAGCAACCATTAAACAAAGAGCAACTTCTAGCCAGGCTAATAATATAAATCCTCACACTAGTGACCAATTAACCTCAGTTTCTATTATCTCATACAACATGTCCAGCTTTCAACAAAAAGTTTCAAGAATTGCCAAAAGGCATGAAAAAATACCATAGTTTAAAGATACAAAGCAAGAATCAGAATGAGACTCAAATATGAAACAGATATTAGAATGAATAGATGGGGAATTGAAAATAACTATAATTAATTTTGAGGACTCCAATGGAAGAAGTAGATAACATTCAAAAACAGATGGGTAATATGGCAGAGAGATGGAAATTCTAAGAAAGAATCAAAAAGAAATGCTGTAAATCAGAAACACTGAAACAGAAATGAAAAATGCCTTTGATACTCTTATAAGTAGACAGTATATGGGTCAGGAAAGAATCAGTGAACTTGAAGCTAAGTCGAAGAAATTTCCCCAGCTGAAATGCAAATAAAAAAGAATAGAACAAAACAGAAGAAGATATCCACTGTGGGACAACTTCAAAAGATATAATAATAGGTATCATTGTATATCAAAGTGGAAGAGAGAACAGACAGAAGATATGTTTGGAAGAATAATGGCTGAGAACTTCCTAAAATTAATGACAGACATAAAACCACAGATTACATAAACTCAGAAAACATGAAGTAGAATGAATATATATATTTTAAAAACCCT
Organism: Equus asinus; assembly: GCF_041296235.1. Lineage (NCBI taxonomy): Eukaryota > Metazoa > Chordata > Mammalia > Perissodactyla > Equidae > Equus > Equus asinus. The sequence continues at coordinate 48,808,697 of NC_091792.1, read as the reverse complement.
TTACCTAAACATATGATATTCAAACTGCAGACAATCAAAGACAAAAGAAAAATCTTACAAGAATCCAGAGTTGAAACAAAACATCTTTCTTAGAGGAGAATAAGGATAGTAATTACAGCAGATTTCTTGTGAGAAACCACGCAAACAAGAAGAGAGTGGAGAGAAATATTTAAAGGGTTGAAAAAACCCCACACATATGTATAAATTCTATATCCAACAAAATTATCTTTTATAAAATGAAGAAGAAATAAATACCTTGCAGATAAAAACTGAGGGAATTTATCACCAGCAGACCTGCCTAATAAGAAGTATTATGAGATTTTCCTCAGGGAGATGGAAAATGATGTAGATCAGAAACTTGAATATATTCAATAGGAGAACATCAGAGAAGGAATAAATAGGTACAATAATTTTTTTTCTAAGTGATTTAGAAGATGACTGTCTTTTAAAGTAATAGTACCAACAATGGGTTGAGTGATTTATAGTATATGGATAAGTGAAGTGAATGACAATGGTGCCCCAAGGGACAAGAGGAAAGAATTGGTAATACTTTATTATAAGGTACTAGCACTGCACATCAAGTGGAATAGTACTATTTGAAGGTGGATTTATGTTAGTTAAAATGCACATTACAAACTCTGGAGAACTCCCTAATTTTAATAGAAGTATTCCTATGCTACGAGAAGAGATAAAATGGAATCATATACAATGCTCAATTAAAACCAGAGATGACAATGGGACCAGCCCGGTGGTGCAGTGGTTAAGTTCACACGTTCCGCTTCTTGGTGGCCTGGAGTTCGCTGATTCGGATCCTGGGTGCAGACATGGCACCACTCGACAAAAGCCATGCTGTGGTAGGTGTCCCACGTATAAAAGTAGGAAGATGGGCATGAATGTTAGCCAGTCTTCCTCAGCAAAAAGAGGAGGATTGGCAGTAGTTAGCTCAGGGCTAATCTTCCTCAAAAAAAGAAAAAAGCTTAGAGATGACAGAAAAAGAATTCAGAGGAAATAAATAGAAAAAAAGTTATAAATATTGTTGATATTAATTTGAACACTTCAATAAGCACTTTGAGTATGACTTGCCTAAATGTCAATGAAACAAAAGAGATTTTCAGAGTAAGTAAAGAAATAAAACTCAATTATATATTGTCCACAAGAATCCCATTTTGAATATGTGGAATCTTGTATGTTGAAAGTAAAGAGAGAGAGAAAGTTGTACCCTGCTAACACTAATCAAAAGAAAGCTGGAGTAGCTATGTTAATTTTAGATAAAGCAGACTACGGAAGAAGGACAATTACCAGAAATAAAGAGGGGCACTACATAATGATAAAGGAGTCAGTACTCCAAGGAGACATAACAAACTGAAATATGTAGACTACTAACGACAGAGCATCAAATACGTGAGGGAAAAACTGATAGAACTGAAAGAAGAAATAAACAGATCCACTATTATAGTCGAAGACTTTAGCACTCCTCCTTTTACTAATTGATATAGCAATAGCCAGAAAATCGAACTGAATTGCACTGTTAATCAACTTGATCTAATTAAAATTTACAGAGTTTTCCACCCAACAATAGCAGAATACACATTCTTCTCAAGCTTACATGGGATATTCACCAAGATAGGCCATATTCTGGGCCACAATATACACATTAACAAATTTAAAACAATATAAAACCTTAAAAGTATGCTCTTAAACCACAATGAAATAAAATTAGAGATCAATAACATAAATACAGTCATCTCTTGGACTCCATGGGAGATTGGTTCCAGGAACCCCCAAGGATACCAAAAGCCATGGATGCTCATCTGTTACAAAAAATGATGTATTCACGGAATACAGTTGGCCCTCTGTATCGGTGGGTTTTGCATCCTCAAATTCAACTAGTTGCAGATTGAATTGTGGTTGGTTGAATCCATGGATGTGAAACCTGTGGATATGGAGGGCAGGCTGTATAGATGAAAAATCTCGAAATATTTGGAAATTTAAAAACAGACTTCTAAATAACTTGTAGATCAATGAAGAAGTCTTGAAGACCTAAAGAAAAATTTTGAACTAAAAGAAAATGAAAATACAACTCATCAGAGTTTTGGGAATGCTGTGAAAGCAGTGCTTTGAGAGAGATTGTAGCATTAAATTCATATATTAGAAAAAAAGAAAGATGTTAAAACAATAATCTAAGCTACCACCTTAGAGAACTAGAGAAAGAAGATCAAATTCATCAGAAAGAAAGCACAAGAAAAGAAATAATAAAAATTAGAGTAGAAATTTATAAATTTGAAACAGGAAAACAGCAGAAAAAATCAATGAAACCAAAAGCTGGTTCTTTGAAAATATTAATAAACTTGATAAAACTTTAGCAAGGCTAACCAAGAAAAATAAAAAAGACATAAATTATCAATATCAAAGTACAAGAGGCATCCCATTACTGATTTCATGGACATTAAAAAGATAATAAAGGTATGTTATAGGCATTTCTTTGCCCATAAATTTGATAACTTAGATGAAATGGAACAATTGCTTGGAAGACACAAACTCCAAAACTCACACAGGGAGAAATAGATAACCTGAATAGCTCAGTATCAATTAAAGAATTTGAATCAATAATTAATAACCTTTCAAAAAAGAAATTCTAAAGGCCAGATGGCTTTATTGGTGAATTCTGTCAAACATATAAGGAAGAAATGATACCAGTTCTTCAAAATCTCTTTAAAAAACTAGAAGCAGAGGGAACACTTTCTATCTCATTCCGCGAGACCAGCATTGTCATAATACCAAACCCAGAAAAGGATTATAAGAAAGGAAGACTACTGATCAATATCTCTTATGAACATATATGGAAATTTTCTTAGCCAAAAATTAGCAAATTAATGCAAAAATTTATAAAAGTTGTTTTACACCTCGACAAAGTGGGATTTAGTCCCAGTATTCAAGACTGGTTCAACATTTAAAAATCAATCAATGTAACCCACCACACAAAAAGTCTAAAGAAAAAAAAATGAGCGTATCAACTGAAACAGACACAACATTTGATGTAATTGAATATTCATTTATTTGTAAAAGCTCTCAATAAAGTAGGAAGAGGGAGTAATTTTCTCAATTTAATAAAGAAGATTTGCAAAAAACCTTCAGCTAATATCATACTTAATTTTCAGAAACTAGATGCTTCCCCTGTAGGACTGGTAACAAGACAAGGATGTTTTAGGGCCAGGCTGGTGGTGTGGTGGTTCAGTTCATGCACTCTGCTTTGGCGGCCTGGGGTTTGCAGGTTCAGATCCCGGGTGTGGACCTAGCACTGCTCATCAAGCCATGCTATGGTGGCATCCCACATAAAACAGAGGAAGATTGGCATGGATGTTAGCTCAGGGCCAATCTTCCTCACACACAAAAAAGACAAGGATGTCCTCTCTCACTACAACTTTGACGTGGTACTGGAAGTCCCAGCCAGTGCAAGAAGGAGAGAAAAAGAGGTAAAACTATACATATAGGACATGATTATTGTCTTAATCCATTTGGGCTGTTACAGTAACAATAATCATAAACTAGGTGGCTTATACACAGCAAACATTTATTTCTCACAGTTCTGGAAGCTATGAACTACAAGATCATGGCGCCAGCAGATTCAGTGTCTGGTCAAAGCTGGCTTTGTGGCTCATGGGGGGTGTCTTCTCACTATAATCTCACATTGCAGAAGGGACAAGGCAGCTTTGTAGGGGTTTTCATGAGGGCTCTACCTCATGACCTGCTCACCTACCAAAGACCCCATCTCCTAAAACTATCGCTTGGGGGGTTAGGATCTCAAGCACATAAATTTGGGGAGGATATGGTCATTCAGACCATAGGATTTTCCCCTGCTTCCTCCCAAATTCACAACCTTTCTCACATGCAGAATACATTCAAACCATCCTGACAACCACAAAAGTCATAGCTTGTTCCAGCACCAATTTAAATGTCTAAAGTTGAAAGTCTTATCAAAATATCATCTGTATCAGATATTGGTGAGACTCAAGGTAAAATTCATCCTGAGGCAAATTCGCCTCCAGCTGTGAAACTTTGAGATCAAACAAGTTAAGTGTTTCCAAAATACAGTGGTGGGGCAAGGATAGGATAGACACTCCTATTCCCAAAATGAGAGAAAGGAAAGAAAAAAGGAGTAACAGGTTCAAGGTAAGACTGAATCCTAACAGAGCAAATACACTAAATCCCAAGCCTTGAGAACAATCGTCTTTGGCTCAGGGCCCCACTTTCCAGACCTACTGGGGTTGCGGTCTTTCCTTCTAGACACACTGGAGTGAGATTTTGCTGTCAAGGCTGTAAGTGACCCCACCTCATAGCTTTGCTGGGCACGGTCCACACTGCAGCTCTCAGGTGTTAGAGTGTTATGCCTGTGGCTCTTCCTGGCTGGAATGACAGCCAGCGGTTTTATTGGTCAGGGGTCATGGAGGCAGCCCTGCTCCCATGGCTCCACTGGCCATTGCCCTAGTGGGGGCTTTCTGTGATGGCCCCACCACCGCAACCATTCTCTGCCTGGGTCCTGTGGCTCTCTGGTGGCATCCCTTGAAATCTAGGTGGATGCAGTCATGCCCTCATTTTGTGCACTCTTTGCTCTGATGGAGATGGTGCCATGCAGATACTGCCAAACGCCTGCGCCATCTGAAAGGGTGACCACTGCCGCCAGTATTGCACCTGGGCCTGCTGCAGAAGCTGCACTTGGGGCGACTGTGGATCTCAGTGCCAGAGTGTAGATGTGAGACAGTGCCAGGCAGGGCACCCTGAGTGCCCACAGGCACCTGCAGCCCCTCCTTTAAATCATTCTGATGATCTCTGAATTGTCTTCAGGGTCATTCTTCCCTTGTCTTGGATAATAATAGGTCCTGAAATCTATTTAGATGGCTGACTGATCTCCCCATTGTCTAGCTCCTTGCTTCTGTTGAGTTGGCCGATTGATGCTAATATCTTTATCAAATTTTGCCACACACTTCATATTCTCTCCAGAATTATCTATCTCATTTCTTTCAATATGAATAGGTTGAGAATATTGCATATTTCTGTCTGCTTCCCTTTCAATTAACACCTTCATCTTTAAGTCATTTTTCTCTTCTCGTATTTTATTGTAAGCATTCAAGAAAAGCCAGGCAGTTCCTTCAACATCTTGCTTAGATATTTTCTCAGCCAGATATCCAATTTCATTGCTAGCAAGTTCTACCTTCCACAAAACAATAGGATATGAACACAATTCAGCCAAGCTCTTTGCCACTTTATAACAAGGATAGCCTTTTCTTCATTGTCCAATAACATGTTCCTCATTTCTTTCTGAGATCTCATGGTTTTGCTGTACGTGCTTCTACTGATAAATAAATAAAAAGCAATAGGATATATTGGAGTGTATGAGGAAGCCATTTACATTGAAACTAATTCAGCCTGACCTCGTTTTTCCAAAAGGGCCTGATATGGCCTGTTGAGCATGCATTCTATGTCTGCTTTAAATATTTACTATATCCCAAAGACAAGAAAGATGCCTTTAAAGATAGAGATATAATTTCCCCCCTTAGTGTCATTTCTTTAAGGATAAGCATCTCTTCTTGGGATCTAAGGATTAATAACCGACCTGCTGTCCTCACCCTCTGCTCACAGACCTGCTGACGACTGATCTGCTGTGCCAGCTAAGCATCTCGTGACAATTACAAAAGGGACATTCCTGTCAATGTGAGGTATGCTCTTTGTTCCAAGATGGTATATAAATAACCACTCTGTACACCCCTCTTCTTTGGTGCCCCTCCTTCCTTGTGGAGGGAATGCTCCAGGCTAGTTCTCAGATCTGGCTCATGATAAGCTCACTGCAATTTTGATTTATAGATTGACTATGGAATATTTGAGTCGACATTACCAATGTTCTGTTCATATCCACTTAGGTATTCTCTAAGAAAGTTGAATCTTTCTCTACAGGTCTCCTCTTTTCTTTGAGGGCCTCATCAGAATCACCCTTAACAAGTTCATTCATGACAATGCAGGCTTTTTCTAGCATGCACCTGTGGGCGATGATAACAAAATGGAGTAACGTGTGTCAAGACTTTTAAAATATTGCTGGGAGACCATTAAGGAAGTGGGGCATATGCATGTCTCTACCCAGAAAAAATGTAAACTTTTGAACTCTGCTTCACTGCTGTCATCCTGACCCTCTTTCAGGAAGCATGCTTACTTCTATAGAGAAGATCTTTCTGCTGTAGAGATGGCTTTAGTAATCAATCATGCATAGTGAAGAAATAACAGTTGTTGCCAGCACCAGTCACAATTCTTGCGAAACAACTTATGTAATTTATCACTTTTTGCTTTTCTAAACCCTTGCCTCATTTATTCCCCTCGGGGCACATTGGAGTTTCTACTCAAATCTGTGTCTCCCCAATTGCAATTCTTGAGAACCCCGAATAAACTTTTGCTTTCTCCTGCAGTTTAAGTCTCTTATTTGTTGACACATCTCAAAACTCTCCTAGCCTTTTCCCATTACTTGATTCCAAAGCTGCTTCCACATTTTTAGACATTTGTTACAGCAGTATCCCTACTTCTTGGTATTAATTTTCTGTTTTAGTCCATTCGGGCTGCTATAACAAAATACCACACACTAGGTAGCTTATAGACAACAGAAATTTATTTCTCACAGTTCTGGAGGCTGGGAGTCCAAGATCATGGTATCAACAGATTCTGTGTCTGGGGAGAGCCTGCTTCCTCATGAAGACCGACTTCTCACTGTAACCTCACATGGTGGAAAGGGTAAGGGAACTTTCTTGGGCCTTTATTATAAGGGTACCAATCTTATTCAAGAGGGTTTCACCCTCATGACCTAATCACTTCCCAAAGGCTAATCCCTCCTAATACCATCGCTTTGGGGGTTCGGATTTCAACACATGAATTTTATGGGACACAAACATTCAGACCACAGCAGTGATAAAAAGAAATGACTTATCAAGCCACAAAAAGACATGGATGAGTCTTAAATTTCACTAAGTCTTAAATTTTATCAAGTCAAAGAAGCCAGTCTGGGAAAACTACATAATGTATGACATCATTTATATGACATTCTGGAAAAGACAAAACTATACAGACAGTAAAAAGATCAGTTGTTGCCAGTGGTTTGGTGAGTGTGGTTGAATTGGTAAAGCATATAGAATTTTTAGGGTGGTGAAACTATTCTGTATGATATTGTAATGGTGAATACAGGATACAATGAACTTGCCCAAATCACAGAACTTTACAGCACTAAGGGTAAACTTTAACGTTTGAAAAATTTTAAAATTTTCTTTAAGAGGTTGGAGAATCCCAGGATAGACTACCATAGGTAACAAAATAATTCAAATGTATTACAAATGTACGAAAAACCTTACTGAAGAGGTTGGGGGAATAAACTGTTGACCTAAAAAACTTTGGAAATGAGTTAAGTATATAAGAATAAAGTCAAAAGGAACTATACATGGCATTGTACTATAGTTCATAAAGTTTCTTCTCACAGAGTTAAGGGTTAACAAATCTGATACAGCTATACATGCCAATTAAGTAAATGGATGGTGGATGGTGGGATCCAGGATTCTCGCTGTTGGAGTGGGCATTTGTGGATAAGCAAAGGAAAAAACGAAAATGATTCGGGTGATAATGGCTTAGAGTTGGAGATACCGTTTGTGAACTCATGTTTAGCTTAATACAGCGCAGATGATTAGATATAGATATATCTATAGATACATGTATATAATCAGTTGTTATACAAACATATATCCCTTTGCTCTGTTAGCTGAGAGGGCTAGAAACAAAACTCCAGCAGCAATGAGCACACCTAACACCCCAAGTTTTGTTTCTGATACTATTTTCAATTAAACAAACCGACAGTTCTCAGGGCAATGTCTTATTCTAGTATTGGGGCAGGAAATATATAAGATGATGTGGATCATATCGTAGTGCCAGAAAGTAAGAGTGCACCACACACACACACATGCACAAACACAATGATTGGAGTATGTCAAAGGGATACACAAGTCAGCTGAAAGAGCTCCCAACGGCTAAAGCTAGGCAATTTGAACAAAAAGATAAATAAGATAGTATTAGTTTAAAAACCAAAATATGGGATAAATATTCATGAATCAGTACTGCTATAAATAAATGTCTGAATAAGTGGGAAGAATATACAAATCTGCCAAGCAGAAGAATTCCAAATAGTTTATGTAGATAATCCACCCTTAAAAAGATGGAACTCAGCTCCACGCTTTTCATGGGCTGTGTGTAGTGACTCCCTTCCAAAGAGTGTAGTATGGAAAAAGAGAATAGAAAGACTAACTTTTCCCAGCTTTGTTGAGATATAATTGACATTTGATATGTAAGTTTGACACATAACATGTGTTGATTTGATGCACTTATATATTGCAAAATGATGACCATCATAGCATGAGCTCCATCACATCATGTAGTTAACATTTCTTTTTTGTGGTGAGAAAATTTAAGATCTGTTCTCTGAGCAACATTCAAGTGTATTATACAGTATTATTAACTATAATTCACCATGGTGTACATTAGATTCCCAGAACTTATTCATCTTTTAAGTGGAAGTTTTTACCCTTTGAGCAATATGTCCTCATTTTCCCCAGCCCCATCCCCAGGCACCCACCATTCTAATCTCTGTCTCTCTGAGTCTAGCATTTTATTTTTTTGAAGGAGATTAGCCCTGAGCTAACATCCACAGCAAATCCTCCTTTATTTTTGCTGAGGAAGATTGGCCTGAACTAACATCCATGCCCCTCTTCCTCTACTTTATATGTGGGACAGCTACCACAACATGGCTTTATAAGGAACACATATGTCTGTACCTAGGATCCAAACTGGTGAACCCTGGGCCGCAGAAGTGGAACGTGCAAACTTAACCACTGGGCCACTGAGCCAGCCCCTCCATAGTTTTCCATAGTGACTGCACTAATTTACATTCCGATCAATAGCACACAAAGGTTCCCTTTTCTCTATATCCTTGCCAACTCTTGTCATTCTGATAATATGCATTCTAACAGGTGTGAGGCGATATCTCATTGTGGTTTTGATTTGCATTTCCCTGACAATTAGTGATATCAAGAATCTTTTCATGTACCTTTTGATCATTTGTACTTCTTTTTTGGGAACATTTCCTCTGCCCATTTTTTAATGGATTTTTCTTTTGGTTTTTGGCTATTGTGCTGTATGAGTTTTTATATATTTTGGATATTAATTCCTTGTCAGATATATGATTTACAAATATTTTCTCCCATTCCATAGGTTTTCTTTCATTTTGTTGATTATTTCTTTGCTGTGCAGAAATTTTTTTGTGTGACGTAATCCCATGGACTAATTTTCGCTTTTGTTGGGTGTGCTTTTGAAAGGTGCCATATCCAAAAAAATTTTGTGAAGACCAATGTCATGAAACTTTTGCCTTGTGTTTTCTTCTAGGAGTTTCTGGTTTCAGGTCCTACATTTGTCTTTCATTCTTTTTCAGTTGATTTTTGTGAGTGGTGTAAGATATGGGTCCAATTTCATTCTTCTGCATGTCTTTATCCAGTTTTCCCAGCACCATTTATTGAAGAGACTATCCTCTTTCTTTCAACTATTCTTGGCTCCCTTGTCAAATATTAGTTGACTGTATATGTGCAGGTTTATTTCTGGGCCATGTATTCTGTTCCATTGGTCTATGTGTCTACTTTTATGCCAGTACCATATTGTTTTGATTACTCTAACTTTGTAGTATAGTTTGAAATCAGGAAGTGTGAAATCAGGCAGCTGTTATTCTTTCTCAGGATTGCTTTGGCTATTTGAGGCCTTTTATTTTAGGATTGTTTTTTCTATTTCGTGAAAAATACCTTTGGAATCTGATAGGGATTGTATTGAATCTATAGATCCCTAGTATGGACATTTTAACAATGTTAATTCTTCTGATCTACGAATATCCTTCCATTTGTGTTTTCTTCAATTTCTTTTATCAAAGTCTTATACTTTTCAGTGTATTGATCTTTCACATTCTTAGTTAAATTTATCTCTAAGTATTTTATTGTTTTTGGTGCCATCATGAATTGGATTATTTTCTTAATTTCTTTTTCTGATAGCTCGTTATTAGTGTATAGAAACGTAACAGATTTTTGTATTTGGATTTCGTATCCTGCAACTTTAATAAATTCATTAATTGATTCTAATATTTTTTTGTGAAGTCTTTAGGATTTTCTACATATAAAACCATGTCATCTACAAAAACGATAATTTTACTTCTTGCTTTCCAAATCGGATGTCTTTTATTTCTTTTTTTGCCTGATTGCTATGGCTAGGTCTTTCAGTGTTATGTTGAATAGGAGTGGTAAGAGTGGGCACCCTTGTCTTGTTTCTGATCTTAGAGGAAAAACTTCAAACTTTTCACCATTGAGTATGATATTAGCTGAGTTTGTCATATATAGCCTTTCTAATGCTGAAGTATATTCCTTCTCTACCCAATTTGTTGAGCATTTTATCATAAAAGGATGTTGCATTTTGTTAAATACTTTTACTGCATTTATTGAGATGATCAGATGATTTATATCTTTCATTCTATCTCATTGTATCTCATCGATTTGTGCACATTAAACCACCCTTGCATCCCAAGGATAATTCCCACTTGGTCAGAGTGTATAATCCTTTCAATGTGTTCTTGAATTTGGTTTGCCAATAATTTGTTGAGAATTTTTGAATCTATGTTCATCTTGGATATGGGTCTGTAGTTTTCTTCTCCTGTAGTATCCTTATCTGGGTTTGGTATCAGGGTCACGCTGACCTGGTAAAATTAGTTTCAGAATGTTTCCTCCTGTTCAGTTTTTTGGAGGAGTTTGAGAAAGATTGGCATTAATTTTTCAAAAAGAGTAACTTTATAGTGGAGATACATAACAAACATTATTCCAGTCTGGTGATCAGGATCAATATCAACAGTGATATGTAACGGTGATAAGTCATGTTGACATACATGCCTTTAATATGGTACAGTATAAATTGCTCTTTACCTCTGTGGTTTTCCTCCCTCAAACCCATCAGCCCAGTCAAATTATGAGAATAACATCAGACAAATCCCAATTGAGGGACAGTTTACAAAACACCTAGCCAGATAATCTAAAAAATGTCAAGGTCACTAAAAACAAGGAGGGTTTCATAAATTCTCACTAGCAAGAGTAGCCTAAGGAGGCATGGTGAATAAATGTAATGTGGTATTCTGGAGGGATTTCTGAAACAGAAAAATGAATTAGGATAAAACTGAGGAAGTCTGAATAAAGTATGGAATTTATGGGTTTATTAATCGTGACAAGTGTGCCATAATAATTTAAGATATTAATAATAGAGGATCTGGGTATGTGGTGAAATAGTACAATAGTTCTGTAAATCTAAAATTTTTCTAAAATAAAAAATATCTTTTTAAAAAGATTGGCACCTGAGCTAACATTTGTTGCCTATCTTCTTTTCTTTTTGTTTTCCTTTCTTCCCAAAGCCCCCTAGTACATAGTTGTATATTCTAGTTGTAGGCCCTTCTGTTGTGCTATGTGGGATGCCGCCACAGCATGGCTTGATGAGTGGTGCTAGGTCTGTGCCCAGGATCTGAACTGGCAAAACCCAGGGCCGCTGAAGTGGAGCGCACAAACTTAACCACTCTGCCACAGGGCTGGACTGTCAAAAATAAAAATTTTAATAAAAATAAATAAGTGTATAAAAGTTAGTAGATAACTTCAGTTACAAAATAATACTTTAAATTATCAGAAAAATACATTTAAAAACAAAACTGCAGATTATTTAATGGCTAATTAAAAGAAGCAATAAATAGAAAGCATAACATAAAATATGATTGGAATTCTAGAATCAAATATATTTACTTGTAAATATAGGTAAACTCAATGTTAAAAAAAAGAGTCTTGGATTTTATCTCAAAGCCAAACCCAATATTTGGCATTTAAGGAGAGACACACATTACTTAACATATAGTAACTCAGGATGCTTGAATGTGTGAACAAGTCTATTGGGTAAATGCAAATAAATAGAGTAGCAATACAAACTTTAATGTTTGTCAAAGCTGAGGTCAGGAAATGAATAAAACACATCTTAAAGCAGAAGGATCAATTCACAGTGACTATCTAGGCTATGAATATTTACACATTAAATAATGTAGCATCAACATTCATAAATTGTAGCTTATAGAGGATATAAAGAGATATAGACAGGAACATGTTATTGGTAAGAGCCTTTAATTTACTCAGTGCATGATGACTGAAGAGGACAAAAAGAATTATAGTACTTAGCAATGAATTTGTATGAATTATATTCAAATTAATATCCAGGAAACCATGAGCCTACTTTATACTCAAATACCAGTGAATATTCTCAAAGAGACCTCAACCAGTTCCAAATAGTACAATGAATTAGTATAGAAAACAGTCACTGATTAAAATGTAATAAAACTGGAAATTAATAAAAATAGTAGAGAATAAAATACACACACACATCCAAAAAATTAAAAACACACTCCTAATTAAATCTGGAGTTTAGAGAGCAGGATTGAAGTGAGGTCTAATACACGTCTGTACTTTGGACTCTGGCACCATTCAGGCCCCCAGAGGTGGGGCGTGGGAGTGATGGAAGCATTCTACCTTCTCCTGGACCTCACGTCACCCAAGGGCATCCTAAAGCAGATCCCACTGAGCTCACTATTGAAGCTAGTCTCAAGATAGAGGCTGTAATTTGAATTCTTTATCTGGCTCTTTTTTTTGTTGAGGAAAATGTACCCTGAGCTAACCTCTGTGCCAGTCTTCTTCTATTTTGTATGTGGTTCCCTGTCACAGCATGGCCATCAACAAATGGTGTAGGTCCGTGCTCAGGAACCAAACCCAGGCTACTGAAGTGGAGTGTGCCAAACTTAACCACTAGGCCAGGGGGCCAGCCCCATGGCTCCTTTTTAATGACCATATCATAATGCTTGTTATGGTCATCACAAGAATCCAAGCTTCTCAAGTAAATGCTTATTATCTATTCATTCCCATATGCCTCTATGTGGTATCTAATCAGATAAATTCCCACTCTTCCCTGGGCAAGGCCTTTCTTTATTTTTTTTTAATTTATTTATTTTTTTATTAATGTTATGATAGATTACAACCTTTTGAGATTTCAGTTGTACATTTTTGTTAGTCATATTGTGGGTACACCACTTCCCCCTCCGTACCCTCCCCCCACCCCCCCTTTTCCCTGGTAACCACCGATCAGATCTCCTTCTCAATATACTAATTTCCACCTATGAGTGGAGTCATATAGAGTTCGTCTTTCTCTGACTGACTTATTTCGATTAACATAATGCCCTCGAGGTCCATCCACGTTGTTGTGAATGGGCCAATTTCGTCTTTTTTTATGGCTGAGTAGTATTCCATTGTGTATATATACCACATCTTCTTTATCCAATCATCAGTTTCTGGGCATGTAGGCTGGTTCCACGTCTTGGCTATTGTAAATAATGCTGCGATGAACATAGGGGTGCAACGGACTCTTGAGATATCTGATATCAGGTTCTTAGGATAGATACCCAGTAATGGGATGGCTGGGTCATAGGGTATTTCTATTTTTAACTTTTTGAGAAATCTCCATACTGTTTTCCATAGTGGCTGTACCAGTTTGCATTCCCACCAACAGTGTATGAGGGTTCCTCTTTCTCCACAACCTCTCCAACATTTGTCGTTCTTGGTTTTGGATGTTTTTGCCAATCTAACGGGGGTAAGGTGATATCTTAGTGTAGTTTTGATTTGCATTTCCCTGATGATTAGCGATGATGAACATCTTTTCATGTGTCTATTGGCCATATTCATATCTTCTTTTGAGAAATGTCTGTTCATGTCCTCTGCCCATTTTTTGATCGGGTTGTTTGTTTTTTTGTTGTTAAGCCGTGTGAGTTCTTTGTATATTATGGAGATTAACCCTTTGTCGGATAAGTGGCTTGTAAATATTTTTTCCCAATTAGTGAGCTGTTTTTTTGTTTCAATTCTGTTTTCCCTTGCCTTGAAGAAGCTCTTTAGTCTGATGAAGTCCCATTTGTTTATTCTTTCTATTGTTTCCCTCAACTGAGGAGTTACAGTGTCCGAAAAGATTCTTTTGAAACTGATGTCAAAGAGTGTACTGCCTATATTCTCTTCCAAAAGACTTATTGTCTCAGGCCTAATCTTTAGGTCTTTGATCCATTTTGAGTTTATTTTGGTGTGTGGTGAAAAAGAATGGTCGATTTTCAATCTTTTGCATGTGGCTGACCAGTTTTCCCAGCACCATTTGTTGAAGAGACTTTCTTTTCTCCATTGTAGGCCCTCTGCTCCTTTGTCGAAGATTAGCTGTCCATAGATGTGTGGTTTTATCTCTGGGCTTTCAATTCTGTTCCATTGATCTGTGGACCTGTTTTTGTACCAGTACCATGCTGTTTTGATCACTGTAGCTTTGTAGTATGTTTTGAAATCGGGGATTGTGATTCCGCCGGCTTTGTTTTTCTTGCTCAGGATTGCTTTAGCAATTCGCGGTCTTTTGTTGCCCCATATGAATTTTAGGATTGTTTGTTCAATTTCTGTGAAGAATGTTCTTGGGATTCTGATTGGGATAGCATTGAATCTGTATATTGCTTTAGGTAGTATGGACATTTTAACTATGTTTATTCTTCCAATCCATGTGCAAGGAATGTCTTTCCATCTCTTTATGTCATCGTCAATTTCTTTCAAGAAAGTCTTGTAGTTTTCATTGTATAGATCCTTCACTTCCTTGGTTAAGTTTATCCCAAGGTATTTTATTCTTTTCGTTTCGATTGTGAATGGGATAGAGTTCTTGAGTTCTTTTTCTGTTAGTTTATTGTTAGTGTATAGAAATGCTACTGATTTATGCACGTTAATTTTATACCCTGCTACTTTGCTGTAGTTGTTGATTATTTCTAATAGTTTTTCTGTGGATTCTTTGGGGTTTTCTATGTATAAGATCATGTCGTCTGCAAACAACGAGAGTTTTACTTCTTCGTTACCTATTTGGATTCCTTTTATTTCTTTTTCCTGCCGAATTGCTCTGGCCAGCACCTCCAGTACTATGTTGAATAGGAGTGGTGAAAGTGGGCACCCTTGTCTTGTTCCTGTCCTCAGAGGGATGGCTTTCAGCTTTTGTCCGTTGAGTATGATGTTTGCTGTGGGTCTATCATATATGGCCTTTATTATGTTGAGGTACTTTCCTTCTATACCCATTTTACTGAGGGTCTTTATCATAAATGGGTGTTGGATCTTGTCGAATGCTTTCTCTGCATCTATTGAGATGATCATGTGGTTTTTGTTTTTCATTTTGTTGATGTAGTGTATCACATTGATTGACTTGCGGATGTTGAACCATCCCTGTGTCCCTGGTATAAATCCCACTTGATCATGGTGTATAATCTTTTTGATGTATTGCTGTAATCGGTTTGCCAAAATTTTGTTGAGGATTTTTGCATCTATGTTCATCAGTGATATCGGCCTGTAGTTCTCCTTCTTTGTGTTGTCCTTGTCAGGTTTGGGGATCAGAGTGATGTTGGCTTCATAGAATGTGTTAGGGAGTTCTCCATCTTTCTCAATTTTCTGGAACAGTTTGAGGAGAATGGGTATTAAGTCTTCTTTGAATGTTTGGTAGAATTCTCCAGAGAAGCCGTCTGGTCCTGGACTCTTGTTTTTGGGGAGGTTTTTGATTACCGTTTCTATTTCCTTACTTGTGATAGGTCTATTCAGATTCTCCATTTCTTCCTGATTCAGTTTGGGGAGATTGTAGGAGTCTAGGAATTTGTCCATTTCTTCCAGGTTGTTCAATTTGTTGGCATATAGTTTTTCATAGTATTCTCTTATGATCTCTTGTATTTCATTGGCATCTGTTGTGATTTCTCCTCTGTCATTCCTGATTTTATTAATTTGCGATTTCTCTCTTTTTTTATTGGTGAGTCTGGCTAGGGGTTTGTCGATTTTGTTAATTCTTTCGAAGAACCAACTCTTTGTTTCATTGATCCTTTCTATTGTCTTTTTTGTTTCAATATCGTTTATTTCTGCTCTTATTTTTATTATTTCCCTCCTTCTACTGACTCTGGGCTTTGTTTGTTCTTCTTTTTCTAGTTCTGTTAGGTGTCGTTTGAGGTTGCTTATGTGAGCTTTTTCTTGTTTAGTGAGGTGAGCCTGTATTGCGATGAATTTCCCTCTTAGGACTGCTTTTGCTGCATCCCAAATGATTTGGTATGTCGTGTTCTCATTTTCATTAGTCTCCAGATAAAATTTGATTTCTTCTTTAATTTCTTCAATGATCCATTGTTTGTTGAGAAGCGTGTTGTTTAGTCTCCACATTTTTGCACCTTTCTCTGCTTTTTTCTTGTAGTTGATTTCTAGTTTAATAGCATTATGATCAGAAAAGATGCTTGATATTATTTCAACTCTCTTGTATTTATTGATGTTTGCTTTGGTTCCCAAAATATGGTCAATCCTTGAGAATGTTCCATGTGCACTTGAGAAGAATGTGTAACCTGCTGTTTTTGGATGAAGTGTTCTATATATATCTATTAAGTCCATCTGGTCTAATTTTTCATTTAATTCTATTATTTCCCTGTTGATTTTCTGTCTGGATGTTCTGTCCATTGGTGTTAATGGTGTGTTGAGGTCCCCTACTATTATTGTATTGTTGTTGATGTCTTCTTTTAGTTCTATTAAGAGTTGCTTTACAAATTTTGGTGCTCCTGTGTTGGGTGCGTATATATTTATAAGTGTTATGTCTTCTTGGTGGAGAGTCCCTTTTATCATTATATACTGTCCCTCTTTATCTTTCTTTATCTGTTTTGCTTTGAAATCTACCTTGTCTGATATTAGTATAGCGACACCTGCTTTCTTTTGTTCGTTATTAGCTTGGAGTATTGTTCTCCATCCCTTCACTCTGAGTCTGTGTTTGTCTTTGGGGCTGAGGTGTGTTTCCTGGAGGCAGCATATTGTTGGATCTTGTTCTTTGATCCATCCTGCCACTCTGTGTCTTTTGATTGGGGAGTTCAATCCATTTACATTTAGAGTGATTATTGAGACGTGGGGGCCTTCCACTCCCATTTTGTGTCTTGTTTTCCGGTTTTCTTCAGTTTCCTTTGTTTCTCGTCCCATGGTTTAATCTGTTCTGATGTAGAGCTGCTACTCTCTGTTGTTGTCCTTCTACTTATCTCCTCTGCTCTTGGTTTTGTAGCCCCTTTCCTTTTTTGGATTTTTCAGGAGTGAGGGTTTTCCTGAGGATTTCCTGAAGAGGAGGTTTTGTGGCAATAAACTCCCTTAATTTTTGTTTATCTGGAAAAGTTTTTATTTCTCCATCGTATTTGAAGGATATTTTCGCTGGGTAGAGAATTCTCGGCTGTAGATTTTTGTCCTTCAGATTTTTGAATATATCATTCCACTCTCTTCTAGCCTGTAAAGTTTCTGCCGAGAAATCTGCTGATAGCCTGATGGGGGTTCCTTTGTAGGTTAGTTTCTTTTGCCTGGCTGTCCTTAATATTTTCTCCTTGTCGTTGACTTTTGCTAGCTTCACTACTATATGTCGTGGAGTTGGTCTTCTTGCATTGATACAGTTTGGAGATCTATTGGCTTCTGTCACCTGCAGATCCATCTCCCTCACCAGATTTGGGAAGTTCTCAGCCATTATTTCTTTGAATAGGTTTTCTGCCCCTTTCTCCTTCTCTTCTCCCTCTGGTATACCTATAATCCTTACGTTGCATCTCCTAATTGTGTCTGATAATTCTCGGAGAGTTTCTTCATTTCTTTTAAGTCTTGCTTCTCTCTCCTCCTCTGCCTGCAACAATTCTATATTGCCATCTTCCAAATTGCTAATTCTTTCCTCCATATTATCGGCCCTACTGTTCAGAGCATCTAGATTTTTCTTAATCTCCTCTATTGTGTTCTTCATTTCCAATATTTCTGTTTGGTTCTTCTTTATCGTATCAAACTCTTTTGTGACATAGCTCCTGAACTCGTTGAGTTGTCGGTCAGAGTTCTCTCTTAACTCATTGAGAATCTTAATGATGGCTGTTTTGAAGTCGTCATCATTTAGGTTATATATCTCATTTTCTTTGGGATTGTTTTCTGTGTATTTGTTACCTTCTTTCTGTTCTGGAGATTTAATGTATTTTTTCATATTGCTTGATGTTGTTGATTTGTGCCTCCGCATGGAGATAGAGTTTAGTTGCTCCTTTCACTTGTTTCAGCTGCTGTGGTGGGGGGAGCCGCTGTTTATACTTCACCTACCAGGAACCCTGTCCGTAGTTGCTAACTGGGCCTGGGCCCCTCTTCGTAGCCACAGTGGCCCTTTGTATTCCCTCCTCTGCCGTGGGGGCCGTCACAGGGGGGCTTCAGGCTGCAGGTGCCTACTGTTGCAGCCTACCTAGATGTGCTCTCTCCTTGGGGTCTGCAACGGTGTTATGGGCTTTTCCAGCGGCCAGGGGTGGGATCACTTATATTTGTTGCTCCGTTGCTCTCTGCACCCACCAAAACTCACTTGTCCTCTATGGGTCGCAGGAGAGCTATTGGCATCTTCTACAGTCTGTGGTTAGTACACCTAGCTATGCTGCTTTTGCCCTGGGGTCTTCCAGCCTTGTCGCTGGCGGCTGGGTGCCTTCTACTGGTGCTGTGCAGAGGCTTTCCCTAAGGCTGCTGTGAGCCTGTAGGGTTTCCCACTAGGCTACTAAGCTGGGTCTCTGGAACTCTCTCCAGCCCCAGTCCTCTCTGAGATCTCCGGCAATCCCTAGCCTCACGGGGCGGGCAACGGCAGCTGGGGGTCGCCCCGCCCTCAGGGCTTCTCTCCCGGCCTCTGCCGGAAGCCCTGAATGCTGGGCGTGGCCCCTCTGCTAATGGCAGACAGAGAGTTTTGTCTGCTGCCTGGCGGAGCTCCGGCGCTTCCCCTCCGGGTCGCAGGACCGGCCTTTGAAACTTCCCCCCGCCCCGGTCCTCTCCGAGATCTCCGGCAATCCCTAGCCCCACGGGGCGGGCAACGGCAGCTGGGGGTCGCCCCGCTCTCTGGGATTCTCTCCGGGCCTCTCCCGGAGCCGTGACTGCTCAGCGTGGCCCCTCTGCTAACGGCAGACAGAGAGTTTTGTCTGCTGCCCGGGCGGAGCTCCGGCGCTTCCCCTCCGGGTCGCAGAACCGAAGGCCTTTCTTTATGCTGGCACTCATTATCTTAGTTTTATTTGAAAATAGATTTTTCCTGAGTTCACTGCTCTGTTGGGCAGAGATTGTTTTCCTCCCACGCTACTCACATAGTGAGAGTAGGAGTAGGATAGGGTAGTTCTTTGTGTTCCTCATTGCCAAGTCCAAGCCATTGTCTCTAGATAGATAGATAGACAGACAGACATGTCCTTTGAAATACACACCAAAATATTTCCACTCACTATCTCTCATCCCTCCTCATTGCATTCATCTACTCATTTTTCTTATTAATTTTTTTTAATATTGTATGATCTGGATTTCATTCTGTCCCTCCACTAGGATTCCTGAAATCATACTTGGTAATTACAAAATGCACATAGGTGATCTAATTAGTCATCTGGATTTTTAATTCCTTGTCCTATCAATTCCAATGAATCTGTCCGCCATGCCAACCCATTCACATGTTCACATGCTTAAATTTCAAAGAGCTGATTGTTCCTGGAGGAAAACATAAAACCACAACAATGGGTGTCATTTTAAATCTATGTTCACAAACACCAAATGTATACTCAGCACTTTTAGGCAATTCTATTCCAT
The DNA here is from genome assembly GCF_041296235.1 of Equus asinus. Taxonomy (NCBI): domain Eukaryota; kingdom Metazoa; phylum Chordata; class Mammalia; order Perissodactyla; family Equidae; genus Equus; species Equus asinus. The sequence continues at coordinate 48,788,913 of NC_091792.1, read as the reverse complement.
TCCATGATTAATTCACTCTCTCACTGTCTAATCTTGTTTGCAACTTTTCCCCTCTCCTCAAAAATCTACTTCTGCTCAAATACTTTGCTCCTATAGATAACTCCCCTCTTTTATGTTTCATTATTTTTTCCTCTTTACTGGATTCTATTATCATAGCATGCTCTTAATATAATCGGTCTTACAAATAAAAGCCCTCCCTTGTTCCCACATCTCTTTCTATATTATCCTTCTTTTTTTTGTTTCCTTCAATGTAAAACACCTAACAGATTATCTGTATGTTTTATTTTTTGCAATTTCTGGAATTTATTGTGAAAGGGGATTTTTATGAATCTCTGACAAACATCTATTTGTTTGCAACTCTTCCTACTTTCTTTTATTAAGATTATGATAGTTAACAACCTTGTGAAATTACAGTTGTACATTATTATTAGTCATGTTGTAGGTTCACCACTTCACCCTTAGTGCCCTCCCCCCACCTCCCTTTCCCCTGGTCACCACCGATCAGTTCTCTTTGTCTATATGTTAACTACCACCTATGAGTAGAGTCATACAGATTTGGGCTTTCTCTGTCTGGCTTATTTTACTCAACAAAATACCCTCAAGGTCTATCCATGTTGTTGTGAATGGGACAACTTTGTCCTTTTTTATGGTTGAGTAGTATTCCATTATATATATATACCATATCTTCTTTATCCAATCGTTAGTTGCTGGGCACTTAGGTTGGTTTCATGTCTTGGCTATTGTGAATAATGCTGTGATGAACATAGGGGTGCATGGGACTTTTGTAATTGCTGATTTCAGGTTCTTGGGATACATCCCCAGTAGTGGGATGGCTGGGTCATAAGGTATTTCTATTTTTAACTTTTTGAGAAATCTCCATACTGTTTTTCATAGTGGCTGTACCAGTTTGCATTCCCACCAACAGTGTATGAGGGTTCCTTTTTCTCCACAGCCTCTCCAACATTTGTCGCTCTTGGTTTTGGATATTTTTGCCATTCTAACAGGTGTAAGGTGATCTCTTAGTGTAGTTTTGATTTGCATTTCCCTGATGATTAGTGATGATAGATTATCTGTATTTTTAATGTCAGTTTTATGTCCTTTGAGTCTTTCAAGTCATTTTTGCAGTGATTTCTTTGTTATCTGATTCCTAGATGTATTATCCACAGGGAAAGTCCCATGGATTTATTATCCACAGGGTAGTGATTTGCATTTTCAGCCCAGATTCTTTTACTATGTTCCATAGTCGTGCATCTAAATGCTTAACGTACTTCTTTATTTGGCTGTATAATATGAATCTGAAATTCAATTTGGCCGGTGTTGAAATCTGATCCTCCTCCATCCCCGTTCTTGTTTCTTCAATCTTCACTACTTCAGCAAATGACAACAGTTGCATAAGCTAATACCATGGTGTCCGGATCAATTCTTTATGCCTCTTTCACATTAATCTCCTTATGCAATACATTAGCAAGACCTTGTGACCAACTTCTGTTGCTTTGTCCAGGTGTTTCCCCGTGTTTTAATATTGAACATCCTGCATCCCGGGATACTCCTCTGTCCTGAGCAAACCAGGATGGTTGATGACTCTAGTTCCATCTCCAAAATATATCCTTTATCTGTCCAATTCTCCCCATCTCCACTGCTACCATACCTAACCCAGGTCAGCAACTTTGTTCACCTGGATTAGGAGTCTAAGATCCTGTTCCTCTGCTTCTTCTCTTGCTATTTTCAATTCATTATATTATGGAGTTCTATTTTATTTATTTTTATTTATTTTTTTGTCATTTAATTACACATTTAATATCAATCTGATACTATTAGAATGAAAGTGATGCCAATGGAAAAGATCAATAGTTTTGTGGTTTTACAGAAACATGGAACAGGCTCCATTTACATACATAAATGAATCTGAGATTTTATTTTATTTTTTTCTCTTTTTTAAAATTTTTTTTCGGATGTACATCATATTCCGAATTCTGTATACATTACATCATGTTTACCACCTGAACACTAATTATAGTGCATCCCCTCACATGTGACCCTAATCACCCCTTTTGCCCTCCCCCCTCTCCCCTTCCCCAATGGTAACCACCAGTCCAATCTCCAATATTATGTGTGTTTTTTTTGTTGTTTTATCTTCTACTTATGAGTGAGATCATATGGTATTTGACTTTCTCCCTCTGACTTATTTCACTCAGCATAATACCCTCAAGGTCCATCCTGTAAATGAGATGACATTCATTGCCCTGCTTTAAAGCCTGCCAGTTGTTTTTCATTATATTCCATTATAATCCAATTTCCTTTTCGTGAATGGTAAGATCCTACATAAACTGCACATGCCTGGTTCACTTACTTTATCTTGAACCTTTCACACATTGATCCCTACCTTCCAGCCACACAGTTCTTTCTTTCTGTTCCACAGCACACAGACTTTGTTCACACCTAGAGTCTTCAAGCTTGTAATTCCCACTGATTGGAATGCTCTGCCCACTGTGGATGAGTCCCAGTTCTCCTTACTTTAAAAGTCTCAGCTCACATGCCACTTTTAAGACAGGCCTTTCCTCAGCACATCTTCTGCAGAGCTCTCTGCCTATTCCCTATCACAGCCTCCTTCTTAATTATCTTCACAATAATTATCTGTAATTATCTTATGGATTTTTGTCTGTTTGTTGTCTCTCTCTCCCCTTCTAAAATCCTGCTCCATGACAGCAGAAACTATGCCTGTTTTTTTTTTTCTCCTCTATTTCTGGAGTCTAGAATAGTACCTGATAAATAGTAGGTCCTCAATAAATCAAAAAATAATAGCAAGGATTGTATAGAATAAAAATGCCTGTCGAAAAGAATGGTTAGTAATTTACAGAACATAGATGAAATGCAGTATTATGCAGCAAAGTACTGTAGGCTGAAATTACAAATTTGAAATCTCCTTGAGGGTAACAAGTGTGTTGATGTGCATCACAGTCTCTCATTCTCCCTTTGCAAGGTATTTTTAAGAGAAAATTGATACTTGTGGAAGAAGAGGTGTTCTTAACATAGTACTTGAGACCATAAGATGTCAATTATGGTTTTTATGTGGTCTAGACGTGATCTCAAATTGAACACAAAACGATGTGTGCATGGATACATGTATGTTCATTTTATCTGCAAAAAGGCTCCATTGCTTTCTTAAACTTCAATGGAATGTTTCATAAGGAATTGTTTGTGATCTGCTGATAGAGAAAAAGTATTATTTGTTGTCCCTAACTTTTTTTAAAAGTTTGCTTTCTATAGAAATCTAAATGTCTTGGCTGATGAGTTTACAATTGGTAACATCCCCAAAACTAAATTACATTTTTTGGAACCCTCGTAGGCTTTTTGAATGTTAAATTATTAATAGTTGCTCTGCAAATATGTATTCCTGAAATCACAGGTCCATTCATAGAAATTCACCAATACTTTAATTTTTTATTTCTAATTATTTTGATAATATGTCTTAACTCTGGTCAGAAGATGAAGCTGCACAATTCTTCTGTTCTGGAGGAAGCAAATAGTGCATTGGGATTACTTCATTTCTCAATGTGTGTGACTCTCTTAAATGAGTTTGACATAACACTACTTTAACACAAAATTCTTTAAACAGACTTTCAACATTACAACTCACCTGTCCTGTTGCTTTTCATCTTCAGCACTGTTGGTACAAATATTTGCCCCATTTCTTGGAAATTTATTTCTTCAAGTTTGGTGAGAAGGTCCATGATCTACTTCTTAATGGCTACATAATCGTCGGTTGGTTATTATCATCTCTGTAGAGCTATGATTATATTTAAATGTCACTAGAAATATCTATATTTTTCAATTGGTATTATTTTTGATAGTAGCTTGTTCAACAAATGATGTGGAATTTTAAAGATTTTCTTATTCTCCTTAGTAAGATGTCCTGTGTTTCTTAAAGAGTCCATCTTTATGCCTTTCACAGAGCGACTGTTTTGGTCTTAACTTTCATAACTTATTAAAAATCATACTTAAAACTGATAATCCTTTCTAAGTATAGTTTTTTCAAAATTTAATTATTTATATTAATAATTATTAATTAATTATTAATTATTTTATAGTATCTCACTAAAAAGGCAATTGTCCTAATAAGGTAATTTGTGAACACAGTGGGAGAGTTTTATTAAGTCATAGATCCTCCAAAATTATAATTAAATCTAAATTAATATTAATTCTTGATTATCTGCAGGTAGGTTAAGAGTGTTTAATCCCCAGCAAGGGCCAGGGATACTCATCCTCCTTTGGATAGACAACTAATTAGTTAGTCAGTGAGATCATTTTCATCCCTCCCCTTCAGGAGAATTTGGGAGCTACACTAGGAGCCTGGCCCACCCCGCGCTCAGTCCCTGGTCTCCACCAACCCATGGTGAGTGAACTGAGTCTCCTTACCAAACTTGAAAGTACAGGTTAGAGACTCTTTGTTCTCTGGTCACCCTTAAATATTGTTAACTTGCCCAGCAGTGATTTAATATAGATTATTGAGATACCTAAGATTCCTAAGCAAAAATTAACTGTTTACTAGTTTTCTCCCTCAAATAATACCTAAATATTTTTTTGGTAATCATATAAGCAACTTATAACTAAACTTAATTAAAACAATATAGTTTCACTTAATAATCTTAAAACATTTCTTTAGCTTTTTATTTTGAAATAATTATAGCTTCATAGGAAAATGAAAAAAAAAGGATGAAGAGATCCTGTGTACTTTTAACCCAACTTGCCCAAAAGGTAAGATCTTGCTTAAGTATAGTACATCATCTAAACTAGGAAGTCACCGTTGGAACAATCCACAGAGCTTACTCAGGTTTCGTGTTTTACGTGCACGTGTGTTGGGGGGAGGTTGTAGGCGTGTGTAGGTCTATGCAGTTTTATCAAATGTTAACACACTTTTCAAACTATTTTCTTTGTTAACACAACTATCACTAACAAAGCAGAATGCTTTATGTTGTTTTGCACATACTTTCTACTGCTACTTATGGCCCTAAAGTTAGAGGAAATCATGAACTTTCTGCTGAAAATTTATCTAGTTTTTATTTTATAAATAAACCAGTTTGTGGATAAAACAAACTGTTAATAAGAAGAAAAAATAAACTAAATTATCTTAGGCTAGATGAATTTTCATTGACTCATGCTGATTTTATTTAGGTTTGGGAGTTTTTAATTCATAAATAACAATTTATACGTAGCTGCTGTAAAATTTGTATCATAATAACATCTTTTAAGGTCTAGAGTCTTACTCAAACACAATATATAACTTGGAAAATGCATTGTACAACAGTAATATTTTGGTGTGAAAAAAATCTGCCTTTGCAGTAGCAATTGACAACAACAAGCTGTTATTATGATAAAAGAAGCATTAAAAAGTTGCAGGTCCAGCCAGAGAACAATGTTGACTCTTGATCTGGTTAAATGCCAGTCAATTAACATCAGCACTGTGGGCTCAAAATAAAGTGATTTTTATGATTGGATTTGCCTTCTCATGAAATATATATCATTCAGAACAGCAGTTCTTAAACGGTGCTGAAAGCTTGGTTTTGTTTTGCTTTTTTTCTTTTTTGCATATTCTCTGCCAACCCATTGTGGACAGATACATTTGTAAATTACAAAAAAGTACTGGAAAATGATCTTATGCTTTGATGTCATGGCCATGTCAAATTGCTATTAATGTTTCCAAACAGGGAATGAGGTGGTGGTTTGACACACTTTTTCTGCAAAGGGCTGGATAGTAAATATTTTAGGCTTTTTGGACCATATGATCTCTGTCACAAAGGCTGGCTCTGCCACTATAGCTCAAAAGCAGCCACAGGCAATACGTTAACAAATGAGTATGGTGGTGTTCCAGCAGAACTTTATTGGGCTTTAATGTGCAGACACCTTTTTCAAATGCTTACCCTAATTTTTGTACTTATTTCATTATGGATTAGGACCAGTTTGCAGACAGGCAGTAATGTGTGGACCTCACCTAGAAAGACGTTATCTAGAAGAACCTCAGGAACACAGCCACTCTTAAGGAAGATTTTTGATGTCCCATAGTAAAGTCCACAGGTTTCCAAAATTCCCCTATAGTGGAACCGATAACCATAGTCCTGTTTTAAACTCTAGGAAGTTCTGCAAATGGATACATGCCTAGATCTTCTGCAGTGAAAGAGCCCTGTCCATGTTTATTCTGTATTCGAGATCTGTTCCAGCAAAGCTCTGGCCAATTCTCTTTCGTCTCTCTTTTTTTTCCTTCAGTAATCTAGATGTGAAGACTGCCCTGGCCTTTGTCTTGACCAGGGCATATTTGTCTGCTTGTGTGGCTATGAGTGACACTATGTATACTAGGCTAGAATCAGCCACCAAATTGTACCTGGATGCCTGCATTTAGGTTATGTAACAGTTTGGTTCTGAGTAACATCATATATGTTGTTTTCTGTCTTCACTTCTAACATCAAACTGGAAAAAAACAGTTTTTCACTACATAAACACACTGGACACCATAGAACTTTTTTACTTTCTACTGCTTTCTTTTTAACACTGTTCCTCTAAAAAGAAATTAAAAGAAAGTATAAACAATATATAATGTCCAGTTTTAGATGGATCTTTCCATTGTGATCTAGTAATCAAGAAAAGAAAAATGAAACTGTTTAATCAGTTGCTTTGTAATCATGGATAACTATTGACATATCTAGGTGATGAGTTAATCACTAGCAGAATGTTCTTGAAAATCACAACATGCCAGCAATGATAGATTTTGGAGATTCATTTATCAAATTTGCAGTATGGTTTTGAATATCATCTGAAGTATTTTTAAGGCATTTGAAAGGAAAGACAGTGAACTTGTAAATGACTTGAGAACACAATGGAGAACTTGAAACTGGCAAAGAGTTAGCCATTGATGATTAAGTAGCTAGGAACTAAAGGTGTTTTTCCTTTTTGCAGTTACTGATTATAGCTTTTAGCTGTTTAACTCACTCGTTGTTAACTGTGCTGCTTAGGCAATATGCTGTCTGACTCCCACTAGGTTCCTGTAGGTAACATCTCCCGAGAGCCTGGGTCACCAGGGTATGGGTGTTTGAACTGTTTTTCAGGAATTAGAACCCCTTTGTCCAGTCCAGGCCGGTTGAGACTATCAGCTCATCAAATGGGCTCACACAGATGTCCACGCAGATAAGCAAACTTTGACATCAAGAGGCTAAAAACTGCACCCTCAGATCATGCTAATGCTGCCGTTTTGTGAACATGGGTCTTGTGAAGAGGCATGAAGTCTGACTACACTTGCACTGATCATCAATTACCTCACCTCTCCTCACCTCCCATCACCTACCTCCACATTTCAGACCACTTTGTCCGCCTATCCCATAAATACCCCTGAGTCCCTGTTTTCAGGGAAGCATATTTGAGACTCACACTCTCACCCCTCGAGTGGCTGCCTTGTGATTAAACTCTCTCTCTGTTGCATTCTTTTTGGCTTGGCGTTTGGCTCTCTGGGTGGCAGGTGAAAATGAACTTGGTTCATTAACAGACTGATGCTCTGAATTTTGAGACTCAACCTCACCTTATATGGATTTTTCTTTCTTATCTCTAAGAACAAATTCTAAAATAAGATCATCATGCTGCCACTGCATCAAGCTCTTCATTCATCATCTCACATTGTGTTTCGTCACACTCACATCTAAGAGAATAGATGTAAATATGTGAATATATCTTGGTCTACATAGGTAAAAATACATATGCGTATTTGGAGCCAATAAATGCTTAAGCAATAGGCTGTGTAAATTATAAACTTTCATTTCAATATTGAAATTTCCTTTGGGTAACACTAACCCAGCTCTTGGAAAAACTTGCCTTAAGTTCGCCAGGGGGGATGAAAATATGAGGGAAAGGACTATTAGAGGTGAAGTCTAATAGATGTCTTATATATAGGCCATCACTTGGGGTCTCAGTGTGAGGAGCATACGTGGTGAATAGATGAAAACAGAATTGTGTCCCATCCCTGCAAGCACAGTAGTAATGATTACTCAAAGGAATCAAGTCAGTGTCAGGGCAAGGCAGAGGAATGTGAGGGCTAGAATGAAAGCCTGTCACACAGAATTGAATTAATTTAATTTCAGATAATGCTAATGAAAAACATAGTATTTTACTTGTTAATGATCCAGAAAATTAATTGTGCTTTCCGCTTTAATTTTCTTACATAATTACACATCCTAGTTTTTTGAGAACTTTTTGTAAAATATTGCCTTTTCCAGACAGTCACACATATATACACATAAACATACTCTCCAGCAAGAGCATATGCATCCTGGTGTGTGACACATGCACACCAGAAACACATGTTTAATAAATGAATTTAAAAATCTGCTGGGGAACTACAAAACTATCTGACTATTTCTTACAGAGCTCTCACAATAGGGTGGCTTATAATTAAAGAATATCTGTCAGGAGACAGAATCAAGTTTCTTCATCCTTGGAAGCTGTCTTTTCTCCACTCCTGAAGAATTATGGAAAATGCACCTTAAATGATCTAGAAGATAGTTTGGTGAGATTTGCTGCTAATCCAGTTTTTAAAATATTTTATTGAGTAAATGCAACTTTTATTGCTGCATTTATTAATGAATGAATGCACCAGCAGTACTATTATATAGATTCTAAGAATGAAAATGTGTAGATCATACATTTATCCTTTGTGACCTGATTCTGCTAATAATAACCATAACTAGTATTTGAGTAGTTTTAGTAGTTTATAAATGTGGCCACTTATGTTATAACCTATCTTATTCTCGTTTTGCCAGACATTTTTCATCCTTAGCTATTGCTAAGAATAAAATAATATTATCTACTGATAGTCATCTCTGAAGGCAATTTTTAAAGATCATACGATATGCACTTCATTATATTGTTTTCTCCCTTTGGCAAGATAAGTGTGGTAATAATATTGGACAAAGGAAATTACTAACATACCCCCTTCTGCCATACTAAAATGACATTACTCTAGGAGGCAATATTTGTGAAATTAATAAAACAATATTTTGAGGTAATATAAGCATGATCATCATTTATAATCATGATAAGCATAAACTTCTCCAAAACTAGGATACTGTCATAAAATGGCCATTTAATTCTAACTAATTAAAATTGATTCAGTCTGATAATGTCCTCCCAGCTCTTTTTAGCCCAGAGTTTTATTGTAAATTAAAATAAATATTTTCTCCTACTGAGTTAAGTCATATCCTTTTTACTCTAAGCCATAGTAAGTTATACACAAAATACTGCAAAGGACAGAAGAATAGTTATAGATAGATAGTCAGAGAGAGATAGAATGGGCGTAAGTTGAGTAAGAATAACCTGAAAGTAATTAATGATACTGGCAGTGAACTTCAAGACTATATATCATCTTTCTTCTTTTCTTTTTAAGTGTACCATGCAAATTTTTATGTTAGCCTAGAACTGTGTTTATTCACAGGTCCTGTAAGTTGTCAAAATAAAATGAAGACTTTACATCTTTACATGTAAACACCAAATTTTATCTAAGAAGGAACAATACAAAATGGCTAGCAAAGTCATTATTCCCATTTCTGTTTATACAGTATTCTCAAAGCTAAGGCCTTCATTGTCATTCGTGCAATTAATAAAAGGATGGATTCATTTTATCTGAAAGATAAAGAGAAAATCTTCTTTTGGGAATCAATCATTAACATGTATTGGTGACTTTGTACAGGCTAGCATCATTCTAATCATTTGTGTATGTTGTCACTTCAATTCTTCCCAATAATCTAGTAAGGTAGGAATGATTATGCATATAATAGTTAAGAAAATTAAGACTTGACTGATGTCACACAGCTAGCAAAGGTTAGTTGTAGATATCCTCTCCAGGAACAGTGTTTAATAAATCAAACTAAGATGAGGGACACAATTACAAAAATCCTTTATAGAAACTAAGACAAAGCAAAAGTATACATACCTTTCTAATTATATAACACATGCTAATTGCAGGCTGTAAAGAGCACAAGGGCAAAGACCTCTGATAGTTGCTTTAATCTGAAACAAGGAAACAATGTTAAAGGAAAATATTATCCATCACAAAACCTCTAATTAGAAGATGGAAGGGGGCTGAAGAACGGCAGGCCCAGGGCAAGTCTTCCACTTGGTTTCCAACATAATTTACCCTAATTCTATTTGAAGATATTTCTTTCAAATTATTAAACAGTGCATTGCTTAATTCAGTCATTAACTTTTTGAATAGATAATGTATGCACACAATATGCATCTTTACAATTACAAAAAGACATAGAGGGAAAATAAATTATTTTAAAACCCTATCCCCTAGCTACCTAGCTCCCCTCCAAACAGGTTTCTATTTTTGCCTGTTTTTTTCCAGAAATATTTGATGCAAATATAAGCATAGAAATATATTGGATAAGTGTACATGTACCACATTTATGCAAATCATATCTTACTACATACAATCTTCTGCATTTTTTCACTTGCTGTATTTTAGATACTGTTTCATCTGTGCATATAGAGCAGATATTCTTTTTTTAAAGGCTTCATAATATCTCATTATTGGGATGTAGCACATTGGGTTTAAAATAACCACTCTTAATGGGCATTTAAGTTGTTCTAAACATCTTCTCTAACACACAAGTTGGGGTGGATATTCTGTACCCCAGGTAATTTTACTCATATGAAAGCAGATTTGTAGGTTTAAATATTGTAAGAGGAATTAAGAGGAAAAAAGGAGAAAATCATTTATAACATTAATAGACATCAATAAATCGTTCATTACAGAGGTTGTACCTACTTAGATTTTACCAGTAATAATGAGAGTGTTCCAGCACATTTTGCCAGTATTTTTGTTCTCAAGTGTTTTGAGATTTGGCAAGATGATACGTGAAAATGTGCATTCCTCTTATAATGAGTAAAGTAGAACATCAGGTCCATTTTGATAAAATTCAAGTTGCTTTCTTGAAAAGAAAATCTCAATAGAAAATAACTAGACAAGAACTTGTTTACCTCTAAATGTAATACCCATTCATTTGTTTATCAACACAAAATCAGCATCCTGTTTAATAAGAGAAAATAGAAGTATTTTTATTGCTTAACATTAGAAATAAAGTAAGGATAATGACAAATAAAAATAACAAGCAATAGGGTGTATTGGAGGATATGAGGAAGCCATTTTGTGTAAACCTAATTCGGCCTGACCTTGTCTTTCCAAAAGGGCCTGACCAAGGCCGTTGAGCATGCATTGTATATCTGCTTTAGATATTCCCTATGGCAAGAACAAAGGCCCTTGAGATAAAGGTGCAACTTCCCTCCCCCTCCCAACGTTGGCATTCCCTTAAGGATTAAGCATCTTTCTTTAGGCTAGAAACTGATTGCTGCACTCACTTATGACCACCCAGCTCAAGACAATAGACTTGCCTCCTGCTACGCCCTCCAAGAGAGCAGACCCACTACCCGCTGTGTCCATCAAGCACTGTGCCAACAGGGCAATCTTGTGACTACTGTGGGAGGGACATTTCAATCATATGTGAAACGTCCTGTATGGGGGTATATAACCACTCTGTATACCTCACTTCCTAGGTGTCCTTTCTTCCTTCAGGAAGAAAGGCCCCAGGCCGTGGTCCTCAGATTTCAGCTCAGAATAAACTCTCCCAAATTTTCATTTATAGATTGGTTATGGATTATTTTTGTCGACAATAATGTCTAATCAAAATTACTATTCAATATTCTCCTATTTTTCTAAAGTACTAGCCAAAGAGATTAGAAAGGAGAAGGTTGGTAGAGGTATAGTCACTAGAAAGGTGAAGTTTAAATTATCTGTATTTGTATGTGTGTAGGGGGAAGATATCTCTTTCTGTTTACCTTCCTAGGTTCTCCAACTGGTGCCCTATAAATTAGAAAGATAAAAGATATGAGAAAAGCATGTAAATTATGTTAGCATGTATATCGTGCATATACATAAGAGGAACTGAGTTATTAGTAACTTAAATAAATGATTAGAATTTGGAGTGTATATATCTAACAGTAGAGGAAAAAGAGAGGAGAAAAGGGCATTGTGGAAAAGCAAATGCCTTTTCAGAAAGAAATGGACTCGCGTAGGAGGATAGACTGAAGCTCTGAGAATATGTGACAATATCATCTGTCTGGGTGTGGTGTTGACTTCTCTGGAGAAGAGAAGATTAGAAGTGCTCCAGGGAAGGGATTTAGGACAACTGATTTCTTTTGGGAGGCTCTGCTGCAGGCAGATAAGGGATTTCAGGAACTCAAATGCCTTGGGCTTAAAATAATTCTTATACCAAAGTGGCATATTTTGGGTGGCATATCCTGATCTCTTTCAGCATATTGCTTGTTTTTAACTTGAATATCTGAGAAAAAAACTTAAAATATTAGAAATAATAACAGACTCCAGAAAGGTAGTAGAGTTAAATTTTACATATGAAATTTCTGATATCTATAATAATAAAACAACTAGTTCTATGATGAACAGACTTATTTACATTAACAATGTAAAAGATAAAGTAAGCAAAACTTATAAAAAAACACGAAATTTATATTCTACAAACAAGAATTTAAAAATGATTTAAATAAATGCAAAGGTATGTCAGGTTCTTGCGTAGGAAGAGCCAACATCATTAATTTGTTAGTCTCCTCATTCGTGAGGTATACATTTAACATTGTTACCAACTGTGGGTTTACTTCCATTCTTGATCTCTAAAATTCATTCTCCAAACAATAAGCAAATCATCTTTTTAAAAGACATGAAACATCGCTACACTTCTTAAAAATAGTTCAAGGACTTTCTGGCTCATTTATTTACAAAATGCTGGTCAACATCAACAATCGCTAGAAATTTAGCCCCTGTTTGCACCCTGTGCTATCCTAGGTCTTGTCTATCACACCTCCTTATTTTATTGTCTTCATAATATTATCACTATTCCACTTAACCTTGTTTATGTATTCAGTCACTTTGTTAACTGAGCTCTAAAGGACTGGTGACCCGCAAGTGAATTCTTTTGCCCAGAGCTGCTTGTGTCAATTGGACAAGACCAGGTTCGGAATAGCGGAGCAAAAAGTTTATTTGTGGATCAATGGATAGAGGAGGCAGAGCTCCCGCTCTAAAACACCTTCTCACTGAAAGGAACGTGAGTAGGGTTCTTATGGGGTGTGAAGGGGTTGGGGTCTCCACATCATTGCTGGGGTAGAGGGCATTTGGGGGCATGCGCAGATCTTCCCTTGCATATGGCACATTGTGCACGTTTCCTTTGGCACATGGCACCCCATCACCATCTTGGACCTTTCTGGTTTGGACTGGTTCTGCCGCTTGGCCATCTGGCATTGTTCTGCCTTGGTTCCTATAAACAAGCACAGCTTTAGGGACTTCCTTGGGTGACAACTTGTTTAATTTTGTCTAAGATAAAATGTAAGATCCAAAAGATCGGAGACATAGCACTATATCCTTTTTTAAAAAAATTTGGAACTGTTGTAAGTACCTAGTAGGAACTTAATAATACTTGTTGAGTGGATAAATGTATTTGTAGTTTGATGGTTTATAGAAGAAAATTCAAGCAAAATATTAAAATGGGGTGGTTTAGAGTTTTTATTTTAATGGAACTAAATGCACCAAAAATGAGTTAAAGGCTTTGCAAAATGAACTTTAATATATCCTGACAATATTTATAGAAGCAAGGAGATGTGCTATTAATAAGCAACTTAAAGTGTCATTTTATTAAGCATGTTTATTAGCAATGCAAATGTAAAAACTACTTGTGTCAGTGATAGATAAGCAGAGCAAAGAAAATAATGAAATCATTAGAGGGTATTAAGAGGCATTACTTTGAGAATTTACATTTAGTGATTTACAGTTATAATAATAACCAGGATATTTAGTTTCAACAAGGATGCCCTTTATTTGGTTTTGGAAAATTTAGCCTCATAATCTTCTATGGAAATTTCTTAAAGATTAATCCATGCTCATTATTTAAAAAACTATATACATACATAATCAGAAGGGATCAATGATAACTGAATAAATTCTTTTTTTTCTTTAATTATAGAAACATCCCTCATCGTCCATTAGCGTTTTTACTTATTGGATGATACTTTGTTTGGTGGATGTAGTTTCAGATTTCTTTGTACATATGCAAATCATATATCTTTACGTTTCTTCCTATTGCTATATATTTTCTCACATGTATCAGATTATATTTTCCACAGTGTATTGCAGTCTGCTTTACAGATCTAGTAGGTCGTGGGCATTTTCATCAGTACATTAACTTTCTTGATTCTTTGTAATGACTATGTACTGTTCCTTGACTAGTTTTGCCTAAGTATGAGATCTCAGATGGAGTACATTTGAAATGTTCTAAACTTCATGACAGGCTGAGGCAAAATAGAACATTCTAAAATTAAGTAAAGTAGGATGTGGTAGTAACAACACAGAAGTGAGAGGGATATAGGAAAGGGACACAAAAGTGGATAAAAAGAGTAAGAAAAGGCAGCATTCCTGGGAGAAATGCTGAAGGCAGATTAAAACTAAGAGTTTGTGGGTGGATGAGAGGGAATTCAAAAATCAAAAGAAAGATGAAATAAAAGTAATTGGAGTGTTTACATGATCGTAAATATCTAATATAGTTATGTAAACATTTTGAAATGAGAAGATAAGACAAATACATGGGCTTTAAATATTTGTAGAAGTTAAAAAGGAGCTATATTCAGAAAGCAGACGAATATTAAGGAAAGCATTAATAAATTCTGAGAGGTTCATGAATTTATACATTATGTAACATTTGAATTAGTTTATCAGTACCTGGATTTATTCTGTCCATTTTCAGCATTCATATTCTGCCAAGGTAATCAGTATCTTTTCTATCTTTTTCACAGCTCAAATAGGGTACAGAGACGAATTTTCTTTTACGACCTAGTGTTGCTCAAAAATGGTTTGTTTTATATGAAATCATGTTCTCCTTAGGATGGAGAAAAAGACTGATTTTTTTCCCTTCTTCTTCCTATCTTTTGACTTTAAATTTATTCTAGGAAAGAGTCACGTGAGCTGGGAGTGTGATTTCTTCTTCCTCCTCTAAGGACCTGAAGACAAGAGCATGGGAAATTAATAATAGTGATTCTGAAGAAAATGATTATGTTCCTAGGATATAAAGTAATAAAACTCAAACCGGCAAAGATTTCTGTTGGCCCTGACAGCAGTAAAATCATCTGTGGATGAAGATAATTTCTGGGGTCACAATCAATTTCCCTCATAGCCCGGAAAAACTGGCTGAGGTTGGGCAAGACTTGTTCTTTGCAATCAATATACTGTATTAATCATGTTTTTTTATTTTCTGTATTTTATGATGCTTTGACTTCTTGGGGTCCTTAATGGCTGCCCTGGGAGAGACTGTGCCTCCTAGAGTTAGCTCATTCCTAGACATAGTACACAGCTCACCTCCTAGTATTCCTTTCATATGCAGACCAACAGATCCACAGCCCATTTATCCAACCACTTCTTTCATCTAACACTCACACACCAAGCTGATATTTACCCTGCCCTAGATCATTCCAGGGCCAGATACTGAAGGCTAAGAGACCACCACTATGGCCCAGAGCCTGCTGAAAGTGATCATAATAATCCTATCCTAAACTTGTTCAGGATCATCCAATCCCAAACATGTTCAAACTTTCCTACTCTACCTTGCTGATTCCTTCGTGCAGAAACCACAATAAAGGCTCTGGACTGTGTTTCCTCCTTCATTCCTTATGCCTCCTGATGAACCCTGGTACTTTACCATATGGCCCTGCCTGTGTGGCATGCCCCTTTCTATTGACACTGTACATAATAAACTTTTTTTTCAAAAGCAGTTGTCTACATGTCTTTCATCTTACCATATATGATTAAAACAAATACCAAGTGTGTTTTAATACATGTATCAATTCATTATTCTCTAAAATTATCTGTTTTACATAGGAGGTCCGAATGGAGCAGTTGCTACTTGGACTCCTTTGACTGGTATCCTTGACCATTGCCCTAGGACTGGAATATCTTGGCCATATATTTACAGTGAAAATAGCAAGCAATAAATTTAAAAATGACAACCTCTTTAACCCTAGCATGTGGAAATATATCTTGGAAAATGCCACATAAGGTGGCATCAGTTCTCTAAATTTCGAGACCATAGATTTATTTTATATTACGTTTTGATAGTTAAAATTTGAAGGAATATCTGGCAAATATTAAAGCAATAAAGCCCAGGGCTATTTATCTTTGCCAAGAACATAGATTCTGCCAATTAGAAACTGCATTAATTATTATTAAAGTTTAACAAGCACAGTTGATTGCTAAGAAATAATTCTTGCCAATTTGTGTAGCATCCCTGAAACCTACCTTTTTATATTTTTCTAATTTATAATGAATCAATAAAAGTTGATTTTATCATGCAATAAATATTATTTAAGATACTGTAGAAGTAAAAATAAAAATCATATAAATTGAATGTTACTAAGTGAAAAGAGCCAATCAGAAGGAGTTACACACAATATGATTCCAACTGTATGACATTTTGGAAAAGGCAAACTATGGAGACAGTAAAAAGATTAGTGGTTACCAGAGGTTGGGTCAGAGAGAGGGATGGTTAGATGGAGCATAGAGGATTTTTGGAGCTGTGAAAATATTCTGCATGATACTATAATGGTGGATATATGTGCTTATACACTTGTCTAAAACCATAGAATATACAGTACCAAGAGTGGACTCTAATGTAAACTGTGGACTTTGGGTGATTATGACATGTCAGTGTAGCTTCATCAGTTGTAACCAATGTACCACTCTGGAGGGGGATGTTGATAATAGGGGAGGCTATGCATGTGTGATGTGTAGGGGTATATGGGAAATCTTTATTCCTTCCTCTCAATTTTGCTGTGAAGCTAAAATTGCTCTAAAAAAACAGTCTTTAAAAAAATCACATGAAAAATCTCCCTGCTTTTAAGTATATTACTCTATAGCTGTTTGTCTTAAGACTCTGAAGTAAAGTGTGTGTGTGTGTGCGTGTCTTTGTGCTGGGGCATTTCATCCAACAAAGAATTGGGTAACCCAACTTCTGGCTAACGTAGGAAACCAAACTACTCTCAAGATCTCAACAATAGTTTGTGGACATCACTTCTAGATCCTTAGTACTCCAAGTGTGGTCTGTGGACCAGATACAGCCATAACACTTGGAAGCTAGTTAGAAATGCAGAATCTCAGGTCCCACGTCCAATCCACTGAGTCCAAATCTGCATTTTAATAAGATCTTCTGGTGATTTGTATGCTCATTGATGTTTGAGAAGTGCTGCCCTAGATAACAGCCTTTAACATGATTCAGTTACCAAATTTCATGGACTCTGTTTTTCAGTTGAGTTCCCTGGGGAATAAATATAGCAAGCCCAACATGAATTCTGTATTCTCTCCCTTTTCTGTACCCTCTCCCCCAAGCCACACAAATTAGCTTTGAGTGATGATACATAAATGGAATGTCAAGAGACGTTTCTTTAGGCCAGGTCGTGACAAAATAACAATTTTTATCCACCACTGATATTTGGACTAATAGTTCATTAATGTGATTTTTCTTTCATAAAATGGTTTGCTTTTGTATATAACTATTGTTGATGTATAGAGACAACTGGAATTGGGACTGGCTGGAGTCCCCAGGAATGAGGCAGAGAAACAAAAATGAAATGTATAGCAGTTTAGAGTATGCATATTATTATTCATAATTTTGCCTGTGTCTTAATGGGTTTTGGGAAAATCATATAAATTAATAAAATTTAACCTATTTCACATTGAGTTGGAAATAAAACTATATTTAAGTATTCACTTGTGCTTCTGGCATTCAGCATTGTAGATGCAAATGTGTTTCTAGGCTCAGACTCTATTTTGGGATCATTGCAAATGAAGATCAGATTCCCCAAAATGAAAGAATCATATTATTGGGTAGTGGGTAATGTAGAGGGACAGGGCAAGGATAGTTCTTCAGAAAGTCTCATGGACGCCAGGGTGGAAAAGACTGGAGTAAAACTATGACCAAAAGAGAACTCCAGAGCAGTGCAAAATTTTCTTAATTTTTGTAGTGGAAAAAAAGGTATTAAATGCTGAAGAACATGTCCTATTATTTTTATGCCTTGAGGTTTTTAGATTCAGAGATGCCAGGGATGGCACTCTAATTTATACCAGCCCGTCCACCCTACCATTAGCTAATTTTAGGTAGGATTTTGCAGAGATCCTGGGAGACTTTGAGAGATAATTACTCTTTCTTGACTCTTTCAAGACAGGCAATTTTCCATTTCCAGGAAAGTTAGTTGCTATGTATTATCCAACAAGCTACAAGCCACAGTGGTATTATTCTAAAGATATTTGAATGACAAGAAAAAACTTTTTTTATAATTATCCATATCATTACATTTCCCATGGTCTTCATTCCTTTGTGTAGATCTTTATGGTCATCTGGTATCATTTTTCTCCCACTTCAAAGATTTTTCTTAGCATTTCATGTAGTGCAGGTCTCCTGTTGAATTCTTCCAGTTCTGCATGTCTGAAAAAGTCTTTCACCTTTATTTTTGACACATTTTCTCTGGGTAATGAATTCTAAGTGGACGGTTTGTTAGTTCTATTTATTTTTTTCTTCCCTGCATTAAAGATATTACTCCAGTAAGATTTGCTTTCATCTTTAGCTTTTTTCCTTTGTACACAAGATTTTCTTTTTCTGCTTTTAAGATACTTATTCTATCACTGTTTTTAAGCAGTTTGATTTAACTGTGCCTTTTTGTTATTTTCTTGTTTTGGGGGAGAGTTGAAATCTTGGATCTGTGGATTTATAGTTTTCATAAATTTGGGGCAAATTTCGGTCATTATTTATTCAAATAATTGGCCTTTGTTTGCCTCCTTCTGGGATTCAAATTAGCATATATTTGGCTACTTAAAGTTGTCTCACAGCTCACAGATGCTCTGCTTATTTTTTTCTCTCTGTATGTTCTTTTGGATAGTATCGATTGCTGTCTTTAAGCTCATTATATTTTCTTCTGCAGGGTCTAATCTACTTATTATTCTAGCCAGTGTACTTTTTATCTCAGACATTGTAATTTTTCATATTTAGAAGTTCTATTTGGACTTTTTAATGTCTTCCATGTCTATCTTTAATATGTTTTACAGACTTCTTGAAAATATAATAACTATTGTGGGGGCCTGGAGTTGCCCACCCCAAGATATGTCTCTGGCATGAGGGTTATTTGGGGCTGATTGCTTTTAATAAACTGCAGACAGGAAAGGAGGCTCTGAGGAGTGGAACTTGCTTGCCCTTTGTTAGGAGACATTTACATTGTAAAGGAAATCTCCATCTGTAAAGATGCCTCCCTCTCTGTACCAGGAAGAAGGGTGGATGACCTTATCTCTAGAAACTCTTAATCAATGGGGAAGGTAAGGACTTAAATCTGCATTTGTTTATTGTGCTTGTCTGGTAACCTCCTGTAACTGACTCCACCCACCCCCAATGTCCTCCTTTGTCTTTAGCTGGATATGATATTTAAGGTGGTGGCTTCAGCCATTTTAGCGAGTTGCTCAGCTTGCCTGGGCCCCCCATGCATACATGTTATAAAGCTTTGTTTAATTTTCTCCTGTTATTCTATCTCATGTGAATTTAATTTGTTCTCTGGCCAGAAGAACCAAGAGAGGGTCGAGGAAATGTCTTCCTCCCCTATACTATTTTAATCCTTTGTCTACTAATTTTATCATCTATGTCATCTATGGGTAAAATTCTGGTCAACTAATTTTTCACATTATGGGTGATATTTTCCTGCATCTTTACATATTTGATAATTTTTGATTGGGTGCCAGACACTGTAAATTTTACTTTCTTAGGGGCTGGATATTTTTATAGCATTAAAAGTATACTTTGACTATGTTCTGGGAGAGGGTTAAGTTACTTGGAAACAGTTTAGTCCTGTTCTGTCTCATTTTTATTTTTTGGTAAGCAGGACCTGACAGTCTTTAGTCTAAGATTAATCTTCTCTACTGCTTGATGTGGGGTTAGTGAGCTGAAGAGTCAAAAGAAAGATTTCTTGAACTCTCAAGGTCTGGCAGTAGTGCTGTTTCATTCAGAGAATAGTGTGGAATAACATGGGGACAGGACTCATGGGCAGGAAGAGCTGCTGCCAACATGGGTTGAGGGTAGGGCTAAATTTAAGGCAGAGGTATGTGAGTTATCTCTTTACAAGACAAAGGAAATAATATGTAAAAAAAAAGTTGTTAAAATGGTATCAATGCAGGTGGAGTATGGTTATTGAGTGGTCCTATAATTTTTACATAAGAGTCAAACTGGATTAAGCAAATGGCTGAAGCCGCCACCTTAAATATTATTTTTAGCTAAAGACAAAGGAGAATGTTGGGGGAGCTGGGGGAGTCTATCATGGGAGATTACCACACAAGTACAGTAAACAAATGCAGATTTAAGTCCTTGCCTTTGGCATTGATTAAGAGTTTCTAGAGATAAGGTCATCTCCCCTTCTTCCTGGTGCATAGAGGGAGACGCCCCCCACAGATGGAGACTTCCTTCACAAATGCAAACATCTCTCATCAAAGGGCAAGCAAATTCCACTCCTCAGAGCCTCCTTCCTGTTGGCAGTTTTCGAAAGTAACCAGCCTAGAATAATCCTCATCACTACTGAGTCAACATCCTTCTAGTAGTCTATCTGATGCCCCTCAATTATGAGATTTTCCAGTCTGGCCTATGTGAACTTTGGCCACTGTTTCCTTAATTTTGTGATGTGGCTCTTTCCCTGGCTTCAGGTAGTATTCTCACACACATATGCTGATAAGTTCTCAATTGAATACTCAAGAGGAACCTTCTGTATATCTCTAGAGTTATCTCTGTATGCAGTTCTCTTCTTCAACACTGTGCCCTGCAAACTCTAGCCTTCTTAACTTCCCTAGACCCCCACATCAGTCTTTTTAACACAGGAAGACCATTTGGCTCTGCCTTGGTTCGCTTTTCTGGTACTGCAGTCTGGAAACTTTCTCCAGGCAGAAAGCTGTGGCCATCATAGGGATTACCTTGTTTGTTTTCCAGTTCTCAGGGATTGCTGGCTTCCACTGCCTGACATCCAATATTGTGTGAGCTGTTTTTTCTTTTTCTTGAGGAAGATTAGCCCTAAGCTAACATCTGCCACCAATCTTCCTCTTTTTGCTGAGGAAGATTGTCCCTGAGCTAACACCCATGCCCATCTTCCTCTACTTTATATGTGGGATGCCTGTCATAGCATGGCTTGCTAAGTGCTGCATAAGTCCACACCTGGGATCCAAACTGGTGAACCCTGGGCTGCAGAAGCCGAACATGCAAACTTAACCACTGCACCATCAGGCTGGCCCTGAGAGCTGTTCTTTTATATGCTTTGTGGTTTTTGTTTGTTCGTTCCAAGTAGGAGGGTAAATCTGATCCCTGTTAATCTAGTTTGGACCAAAGCAGAAATTCTTCAGCTATTGTTTTAAATGTGTTCTTTAGTCCTTGTCATTGTTATAGGAAGAGAAAGCTTGCATTTTACAATATTTCTAGTCCTGAGAAGCCACTGAGTTGACTTTTTATTAAAGGGCTGTTTTTATGGAAAGTAAATAATTTTTTGGCTCTCCATGGACCCATCTATAAATCTTAGGTTCTCCTCACTTTTTCCCAAAGCACAAATATATTAATGTTCTTCCCCTTAGACCTTCTATCCTGAACATACGAAGATTACTTTCTGGGAGATAACATGTCTTTTTCATTGAATCTTCTTATCTGTTGTTCTCCACTTGTTTTTTATGTACCTATATCTTCTTCCAACTTGCCCTGTAGGGACTACATTATCCCAATTCACAATGAGAAAAAAGCATAAGAAAAGGGATTGCATTAGATCTACACGTTGCTAATCTTCCTCCTTTGAAAATATTCTGTATTAAACTGAAAAATACCTTCTAACACCAAAATATATAAGTAAACAAATACTTAGTTAGCTAGCTAATTAGATAGCAGACATAGCAGAGTCATGGATATTTCCCAATGCATTCAACACAAAGTCAAACTATAAAATTAAATTAGTCATTCCATCTGACATTCTTCATGCTCTTTCTTTTATTGATTTTATTTAAACCTTTGATCACATCCTACTGCGTGCTCATACTCTTTCTCTCTGGTATCTAAGCCAGCTTTTCACATCTTTATTATATACTGATGCAGTTTTGGGACAGAGTTCTACATACTTTATCAAAGGAAGTAAGCCCATCTACTTTAAATCCAAATTGCCTAATTAATCAGAAGATAATGATAATGTAAGATATATTGGTAAACATAATTATACCCTAAAAGTGCTCTCCAAGCCATCAAGGAAAAAGAAATAGGTAAATATAAAATAAACAGCTTTGATGAAAGTTATTCTCCCTCAACTGTGTCTTGGAGGCTGGCCAGCCCTAAGGTTGGAGTTAAGGGGCTGTAGGTACTATTGTTTTATAAAACTGGCAAAATTAAGCAACTGAATTCTTATTTAAATTTTTTTTGTGTACCAACTCGCCCAGTTCTGGTCAAGATGTCTCAACACTCTCTTACAGTGAGAAGTAGTCTGACCTGGGATAGTACTCCAAACAACTTAATATTTTCATCAAAAATTGTCGTATAAAATAAAAAATATCTAGGGCCAGCCCGATGGTGCAGCGGTTAAGTGCACACGTTCCGCTGTTCTGCTTTGGTGGCCCAGGGTTCACCGGTCTGGATCCCGGGTGTGGACATGGCATCGCTTGGCAAAGCCATGCTGTGGTAGGCGTCCCACATATATAGTAGAGGAAGATAGGCATGGACGTTAGCTCAGGGCCAGTCTTCCTCAGAAAAAAGGGGAGGATTGGCAGCAGTTAGCTCAGGGCTAATCTTCCTCAAAAAAAATTTAAAAAATCAATCTTATGCATATTTTCTTAACTGTTTTGAAACCATTTAGAAAAATAATTTTAAAAATAGTTTTATTTATGCTAGATAGAAACAATGAAAGGCTTACATGATCTTTAGTCAGACAAATATATTTTATTATGGCAAATAATTAATACTACTTAAGGTGTGCTTTTTCCAGGGATATTTTGTATGTGTGTGCTGTTAAAGAACTACTAAGTGTTTTTGATAAAATAAAGGATTTAAAAATCATGGAACTATTTGAAATATGTAACAGATTTTTTAAATTATTAATATACTCTAGAATATATGAATTCATTAACTACATTTTATTCAGAGAGAATTTCAAAAATTATTTTATAGGCTTTCTTGTTTGTGTATCAATATACCAACACTTACATAAACTACTAGATGAGACATCAATAACCTTCAAGTTAAAATGCTATTTACCAAACACATTCTTTTTCTAAATAGCATTTTTCTGAAAATTGAGAACATTTGGTTTGATAGCCAACTTACTCTCATTGAGCACATTAAAATTATTTGCTGGATATAGCTAAATAAAAATAATTTGGAACTGTTCAAATATCAGACTGTCTCGAGGGTACATACGATTGGAGAGCACAGCTGTTGACAAAATTATACCAGGTTGTTAGATGCTATGTCAGTCCAGCCAAATGTGCCAGGTTGTAAAGATTAGACTTACTAATCATGCAGCAGAGCTTAGATGCAGCCTGTGAAAGTTTCATTTAAAAATAGTCACTTGAGGGGGGCTGGCCCAGCGGCGTAGTGGTTAAGTTCACATGCTCTGGTTCGGCGGCCCTGAATTTGTGGGTTAGGATCCTGGTTGCGGACTTAGACAACACTTGTGAAAGCCATGCTATGGCAGTGTCCCACATACAAAATAGAGGAATATTGGCACAGATGTTAGCTCAGGGCCAATCTTTCTCACCAAAAAATAAAATAAAATAAGTAAAATAAAAGTGGTCACTTCGAAAAGAGATGCATTTTCTAGAAACTTCTTAACATTAGCTTAAATTTTTGGCAAATAACTGCCAGGATATATTTTACAATAGTATCCTCTGTTTTCCATATGATTGCATACAAGATCCCATCTGATTGTACATCTGGCCATCGGTGCAATCTCATTTCCTGCCTCGCATCACACTGCCCGCTCTGATCCAGTCAGATTGACCCCTTGCTGCTAGTCAAGCATCCCAGGCCCACTTCTGCCTCAGTGTCTTTACAGTCACAGCTCCCTCAACTTAGAGCACTCTTCTCCCAAATGTCTGCATGGCTCCTTCCTTTGTCTTTATTTGGGTCTCTGCTCAAACGTCATCCTTTTAGCTATGCCTTCCCTGACCATTCTGTTAATTAGCATCCCTCCCCACTCCCAGTTATTCTTGAACTCATACCCTACTTTATTTTGCTTCATAGCATTTACTAGATGGCATATTTCATATTCACTTGTTTCTTCAATTATGAACTGTTTCCTCTCACTAGAATGCCAGCTTTAGCAGACCAGGGATTGATTTTATTCACTGCTGAAACTTCAACTTCCAGTATAGTCCCTGGCTCTTCTAAGAGAATTATTCCACATTTGTTAAATGCATGCATACATGTATGAATGAAAGAGTGTTAAAACAAATAAAACTGTTACTCATTATATGCCAATTCCTAAACTGAGGAGTAGGTGTACAAAAGCTGATTAATCTCCAGAAGTGGGAGAGCCAGGCACATACATAATTTGTTATACAATGTGTTTAACTGGAAGATTTGAAATATTAACAAACTGGTTAATATCAATACCTAAGAATTGTCATAACAATGTCCATATTTTGGAAGGAAATCCCCGGATTTTATGGTACTTCCTCTGTCCTTGAACTGTCACCTGACTATGACCTCCCCCAGCAGTGTCTCTCTCTACAGCTTGACTGCAGGTTCCAATCATTCTTTTTCCCTCAAAACAAACAGCAACTACAGCAATAAAATACATAACAGTATTTAAAAAGAAAAAGCTTCATATAGCATTTGCATTTTAATAGGCAACGCCTGCAAATCAAAAAACCTCAATTCAAAGTTAATATTTGATTGTGGAATTATGGGTACAAGTTATTGGGGAGAAAAGCCTAACCAAAGGCCAGTCCTCCTATTCACATTAGCTCTACCTAGCCTGAAGACACTTTTATTAGACTAATTTATGTTGAGTTGTGACATTTCATAAATGTAGGCACATCCTCTTTCAGAAAGCCCTTCTCTACCCAACTTTCTTCAGTTGAAAGCTGGGTTAGTCTAGATTCTCTGAGAAGCAGACATCACAATGTGATTAAACATGCAAAGATTACATTAGGTGAAATGTTTTTCTAGGAGAATGTAGAGTGGGAGCTGATCAAGGCTGGGGAAGCAGTCAGACTAAGATGGAAAACTGACCCCAAGTGCAAGAGAGAGGAAGAGAAACTTGGGTAGAAGCATTCTCGATTGCTTAGAAAGATTCCCAGAGTCTTTGAGAAGTACTCAAGACAAAATTGGCAGAAGTCTGCCTTAGTATTTTGAACACATTCACTTGTTGACTAGACAAAGACTGTGGAGGGCATGGCCTCAGGGCAAGCACACTGCAGGATTTCAGAGCACAGCAAATGGGGGTCTTTGTCATCAGGCTCCCTGCAACTGAGGGTCTACAAGGCATGTTCTCATGTTCTTTCTCAGTGAAATTATCCATTTCTGTTTCTATCTCTTCTTTTGGACTCTATACTTCTTTAGATCAGGGTCAGGTCTTATTCATCTTTGCATCTGTAGAACCCAGCCCAAGCTAGATCGAATGTTTTCTAAGTGGATAACTTCTATCTATAATCACCAAGACACTATCTCATCCTCTGTTTTTCATTGTGGCCCACGGAGCATTAGTGTGAATGAAACTCACACAAGGGCAATGGAGTGTGGCAGTTGAGAACGTAATCTCTGAAGTCAGAGGTGTAGGTTCCTCTTGCTCCTGATGCCTGACCCTGGGCAAATCTCTTAATCCAAATAATCTTTCATTTCCCATCTTCGAAACTGGGTTAATAGTGGTTTTTTAACTAAATGCTTTCTGTGGGAATAAAAAGTTAATTTATTATTATGTCAGCAACAAAATACATCTATTCTCATTATCAAGTTTAATATCTTAGTGAAGCAAAGCACAAAAGAAGGAAAATGAATGCAACAACCGTAATGAGGGATAGGCATCTCTTAATGAGAAACCATTAAGAAAATCATATGGCTGAATTGATGTGAGTACTAAAATTTTTCCATGTAGATTGCTTTAGTTGGAGACATTATATTAAATATCATGAGCCCATCACACACATTAGTGGACTAATATTTGTAAGAAACTAAATCACATCTTTGCTTTAAAAGGTGAGGCCAACAGATGCATGTGCCATATTTTTCTACCAAGCCTTGCAGGAAGTTGATCCTTTCCCTTCTGGGTCACTTTTTGAGCCTTCTATCCCTCTCCACTGCCTTCTAGAACTGGCTTGATTTCAGTATTGTCTCACATTTTAAGATCCTGTTGCCTTGCAACCTAAATAATCCTGAAGCACAAACATAAACTAGCTGACATCTCTTCTTTAATGATGCTGCCTTACAAATTTCAGTTTCACCGCTCATCCACCAAGTACCATTTTATATCCACATTTAATATCACCACATTGCATAGTAACTGGAACTTTCTAGAGTAAATCTTATTCTATTTTTATTACTTATTGACTGATGGTCATTATTATTCTGTTGGTTTCATTAGCTTATATGGTTTTCAAATAAAACAAATAAACAGATATAAAGAATGATAAACAAAAGCACTAAAAAAATTCCTACAGATCCTTGTAACCAAATTTCTTTTCTAATATGTACACTATCAAGGTAATTGTTTTCCCAAGTGCATACTACTTTTTTGTTATAACTTGTGTGCAGTCTTTATTAAAGCAGTGCTACATCATGTTAAGCAAGCAAACATTTATTCTGCAAATGTCTTTTAATGATTATTGTGATAGAAAATGTTACAAGGACAGTAAGACAGTAGTATCATGACATTTGAGGGTGAAATACAGTCTGAACACAAATTACTGGATAGCCAAAGTATTGTTATGATGTTGTAACTTTCCATTTTAACTTTGCAAAGAGAAATTAATGGAATACTCTGTAATGCTCCAATTTTTCTTCTTGTGAAGTCATGCTTGACAAATTCAGTGTTCTTTCTTCTTCACAAATTATTGATATGGTTTTAGTGCCCTCATTTTTGCCAGCCCAAGCTACAAATAGGGTCAAGTAGACTTTTATTTTTTGGTACCATACATGTTTTTACTTCATTACAAAGTATCATATTATGCCTTATCACCATTCTAGGA
Organism: Equus asinus; assembly: GCF_041296235.1. Taxonomy (NCBI): domain Eukaryota; kingdom Metazoa; phylum Chordata; class Mammalia; order Perissodactyla; family Equidae; genus Equus; species Equus asinus. The sequence goes on along the minus strand of NC_091792.1, from coordinate 48,761,597 downwards.
TAGAGTGATTCGGACAATAGCCAACCTCATACATGTCCATATCTAATACCCAAGTACAATATAAAGACTCAATTCATTTTGTTTTAATTAGAGTTAGACATTTAACATTCTTCATTGAGGAAAGAGCAAATTGGTAGACAGAAATTCTAAATTAAGAGGCCCTATAATAGTGTTTTCACCTATAAAGAAATATGAACAAGAAATTAAATATTCCATGTGATTTATTTTCAATCAAGAAAGAGATGAATCAGAGATATTAGGATTAAAATAGCCCAGCCAAAGACTAGTAAAGAAAATTGAGAGAAAGTTTCAGTTACAGGAAATCTCTGCAAGCTGAAGATCAAAAAGGAACATCAAGGAATAAGGGAGGATGTACAAGAAGCTGAGGGGCATTTCAGAACAAAAAGCAAAAGTCAGTCAGTCAGTGAGGAGACCAGAAAATAAACAGTGCTGAAAAGACAGACATTTAAGTCGAAACCAAGACAAAATTGGAGAGCCTGTTTTGTGCTTTATATTGACTGACTGGCTTTTCTCAACATATTTGGATCAAAGCACTTTATCCTAGTTCAAACAGAAACCCTGAACTTATTCCAGATCATAGAGGAAGTTATGTTGGTGTTGATGATTTACATTCTTAGATAAAATGCAAAAGTCTAAAATGATTCTGGCATTTCATTGTGGATAAATTTGCTGATGTTCAAGGTAAGACTAACATTGAATTACTAGTCACAGTTCAAGGTACAGAAGCAAAATCTCAGGACAGAGACAATATGGATAAAGGTAGATATCTTTTGGGGACCGGCCTGGTGGTGTGGCAGTTAGATGTGCATGTTCCGCTTCAGGGGCCCTGGGTTTGCTGGTTTGGATCCTGAGTGCGGACGTGCACACCACTTGTCGAGCCATACTGTGGTAGGTGTCCCACATATAAAGTAGAGGAAGATGGGCACGGAGGTTAGCTCAGGGTGTCTTCCTCAGCCAAAAGAGGAGAATTGGCAGTGGATGTTAGCTCAGGGCTAATCTTCCTCAAAAAAATTAAAAAGATAGATATCTTTCACTAAAAAGTTCAGAACAAACAATAGCCTCAGCAATATTTAAAAGGTACTATTTACTTTATTTAAGAGGGTACATGTATTATATATATATATATATATATATATTTTTTTTTGGTGAGGAAGATTGGCTCTGAGCTAACATCTGTTGCCAGTCTTCCTCCTTTTTTTGCTTGAGGAAGATTGTCCCTTAGTTAGCATCTGTGCTAATCTTCCTCTACTTTGGATGTGGGATGTCGCCACAGCATGGCTTGATGAGCGGTGTGTAGGTCCATACCCTGGACCCAAATCCATGAACCCCATGCCACCAAAGTGGAGTGCTCAAACTTAAACCACTATGCAACCGGGCTGGCCCCTGTTTAAGAGGATATATTTTATTTTCTTCAATTTTGATAAGTAATATGTTCATAAATTACTAAATTCTAAAGGAAATGGAAAGTAAGAATTTTAAAAAAGTCTCCCTCAAACACTTTTATCCCAATTCCTCAGGTCCACCCTTCAAAAGCAATTAATAGCAGCTTCTGGTGTGTCATTCCTACATACTAGGCATATGCGAAGATGTGTACTCTCATTTGGACAGATTTTTGTCTTTCTCTGATTTGAGGGCTTTTTGGATCAGAAGAACCTGGACAAGATACTGCTTCAGAAAGAGGCCCCAATCTTCAGTGTAACTACTATTTATTTTCTTATCATTCAGACTCAACAGTACGTCATCATGATGTAGATTTCATCAATAAAAGCCATGATGGAAAGTTGCAGTCTAGAGACCCAAGGAGGTGCAGAAGATACAGAGCCCCACCATGTTCTGCATGACAAATATTTAATCTTACTCCACTCTATATTTATTGCTCCCTCACCCCTAAGCCTGGTCTGTGGCAGTCAGACCATAATCCTTCTTCACCATTACCTTTGGAAATGCTCTGCTTCTCTCCTGTGTTGGAGCCTCTTCTATAGGTGCATGTATACCCATTCCTTTGTCTACTCCTTTGATTTAATGATTTAATGTTGTATATTTCCCAGTTGTGTTCTGTTGAAAAATATATGGGTGGTTTATTTTGTTCATTTGTTTTATAATCTTGGCATATCCCATGACCCAGTTTTAAGGTACATAAGACATGAGAGTTAAAAATAGCTTCAGTTTAAAAGGGTACAGAAAAAGTATCATTTTAGAGTCTAGTGAAGGTCAGGATGTAAACTGTAAACTCTGTATCTCTTCTGAAAAGAAGAGTTTAAAAATTTTAGAGCATTAACTCATGATGAAGCAGAAATATTAAAGGACACATTGGAAAGAGATTGTTGGGAGAGGTGAGGCGCAAGAGACTGTTAGAAGAAGAAGCTAACGTCTACAGAACAGGGCGGACCATTGATACATCGTTGTCTTTATCCTGTCTCGGAGGAGACTAGGTGCCTGTTTCCTCCATGATTAGAGGCAGATGAAATTTAATTTTCTTTAAAAGAAAGCTCAATAAATCTGTCCAGTTATGGTGTAAAGGAACGCTACAAATCAATTCCTCTAAAGCTGCATTGATCATTGCAGATAGATGTCCATAAACCCTTAAATGCCTTTTTTATTAATAAACTTTTATCATCAAATTGGCTCTTTCCGTACTCATAAAATATCCTTTGCAGTTGATCTGGGAGGGAATCCAGAAAGAATTTCTTTCTGCTTGAAAGAATAATAAGTAATATCACAATATCCAATAATAAAATAGCAAATAATAGTCACATCTCATGAGTTGTGCTACATGACTTGATCATTTATTTCATTTAAAACTCTCAGTAACTGCTTGAGTTAGGTGCTGTCAAAGTCCTCATTTTGAGGCTTTAGAAGGTTCAATACGTTGTCCAAGTTCGCACACTCAGACACAGCTGAGATTTGAATCTAGGCAGTCTGACTCTTCCCTCAACACATACATGCCACTGATGTGAAACTTCATTTTAAATTTGTTTCTTACACCAAAACCAAAGAAGGAGAAAATGGATTATTGAACTTTAATCCCTGTATTGGAAGAAAATCAATTTGGAGTCAACTATCTTGATCTACAGGTAGTTATTGACTATGGTAGGTAGCAGATCCTGCTGGTCCATCATGTGGGCTTCTCAATCAGGCTACTTTGTTGCTTAACAGATGTACGATATTGGATTACTTTTTTAAAGCTTTCTTGTGAGGATTAAATTATTTAAGATATGTAAAGCACTGAGGACAGTACCTGGTGCATAATAATTGGTTATATGTCTGCCATTATTATGGGATACTGCTTAGCATATTAATTTTAAGAATGTGAGAATGGGTATAAAACTTTTCAGACATCACAAGCAAACAAAAAAACGCATTGGGCTTCATAGTCCAAGATTCTTCCTCTCAAGTTGTAAAAGACTAACATTTTTCATTTAGGATTGGCACAATCTGAAAGCTAGAGAGATGAAATCCTCAAGAATGCAGCACATTTGTTAAAAGGAAGGAAAAGCAATGGCAGTCTGGTATATATGCAATTGTAAGCAGTTTTAGGTGGTAAAACAGTGTCATCTAGTGAGAGCTTTAGGTGAGAAAATTCCCTGCACTAAATTAACATGCCTAAACAGTTCTATTTACAAGATTCAAATTCCTAGAATTAAAGAAAAAAGCCATTCTCAGAAAGTGATATATAAGTGAGAGCTGATATTTTAAACAAGGTCATCGTAAGGAAAAAGACATGAACATTGCGAAAGTCAAGACACATCTTATTTACTATCATCAATGGCACATTAAGTAGTCCTCATCACATTTTGAAAATTCTATATTTAAAGGATTATTCCTTGTTTTTTTTTTTTTTTCCCTTTGAGGACAGTTAGCTCTGAGCTAACATCCACCACCAGTCCTCCTCTTTTTGCTAAGGAAGATTGGCCCTGAGCTGACAGCCATGTCCATCTTGCTCTATTTTATATGTGGGATGCCTGCCACAGCATGGCTTGATAAGTAGTGCTTGGGATCTGAACTGGTAAACCCTGGCCCCAGAAGTGGAACACACAAACTTAACCACTACACCACAGGGCTGGCCCCCATTCCTTGGTATTTTTGAACTGTGAAGGTAGTGGGATTTTGTGTGTGTGTGTTTTGTTTTGTTTTGTTTTTAATTTCCCCCTGAGGATACAAATAACTCCTGGGGAAATTAATTAGTGAATCTGCTATTAGTTTAAGTTCACTTGGTCAAGTGTTGATAGACAGCTGTGCAAAAGCATGACCCAATGGGAATGGTACAAAATAGATCTGATTATGGGCAGAAGTGGAATCCACTTTGGAAATGGAGGCAGGTTTTACAGAGGGAAGCTCAAAGTATAAAAGGGGACTGTCAGAGCTTGACTTTTTCTCTTCAAATGTATCCATAGTGACTGAGGTTGCCTCTATCCTCAGGTTAAGAATATACAGGACGCCTTTTAGAAACTGCTTCTGACAGTATTCCCTGAGATTTTTATCACCCCCTGTGAATGTCGATACTTATGAAAAATACTTTGAAACAAAATGATGAAACAGAGAATTCCTCAGAGTTTTGGAAACTATTTAGGGTAGAATTTTCACACTGTGTTTAGAAATCCACTAGAAAGTGAACTAGTAATAAGTGAGCAGGAACAGGGCTCATTGTCACCACTCAGCACAGACATGGTGGTTATGCAAAGAAACTCGCAGCTGCTTCTTTTTGTCAGAATAGTGTTTCTACCATGTGCTAAATTAGATGGTATCTCTTTGGTGTTAAGTTCCAGAGAGGACCCCACATGGAACACATTCTTTGAGGTATGAGCATTCTTCCCTGTTATTATTGCTACGTTGTCTTTTATATGAAGTGACTGAGTGTTATGAGCTCTCTTAGTCTAGACTAGAATCTGAAACATTCATTAAATATCAGGGCATTATCGTAACTAAGTAAAATGAGTCCAAACATTTAAAAATCCCCGATTCAGGGGCCAGCCCCATGGCTGAGTGGTTAAGTTCATGCACTCTACTTCATTGGCTCAGGATTTCCCTGGCTCGGATCTTGGGTGCGGACATGGCACTGCTCATCGGGCCATGCTGAGGTGGCATCCCACATAGCACAACCAAAGGGACCTACAACTAGAATATACAACTATGTACTGGGGGGGCTTTGGGGAGAAGAAGAAGAAAAAAAAACCAAGAAGATTGGCAACAGATGTTAGCTCAGGTGCCAATCTTTAAAAAAAAAAAAGGATCAGCTGTAAAGATTAAAAAAGAAAAAATCTCTGATTCTAAAAATAAATAAAAATTATCATGAAAGCTCAAAATGCTGTATCAGTTAATGAATAATTCAATTGAGCTCATTAAGGAAGTTACTTAATAGGATTTTACTTAGACTTAGTACAATCTTGCCTTAAATGAGTTTAAGAATTGCATATTAAAGATTTATTAATATTATTGGCCTTCTGGATCTTCAGACACAATTGAATGTAGTAAATTTTAGTTCTTAGCTGTAAACCTTTAAGTCGTTGAATACATCATTTTTCATTTTAGAAGTAATTAACAGCATTAGTTATTCATGAACACTTGTATATAATTTGTAATTTCCATGCAATTAAATTTTCTCTCAACATTGACATGTTTCCTCATTCTTCATAACAACAATTTACTTTTTTTGTGATCACAGCATCAATTAAAAAAAAATAAACTCCATAGGAGAGAATTATCACCATAATCTGCTTAAGGAATTCCCACTATGTCTTTTACCCTATTTATCTAGGTCACCATAGCACGCCCAAGATTCCCAGGCCCTCTTTTCATCAGGACACTAATCCTCTTGCAGTTCTGTATATTATCTGTAGAGGAGGAAGAAATATCCATCTACCTTTCTGGGTTCTTCTGGCTGGTCTAAGGATTCAATTGACATGAGACAGAGTAAGAGGAGAAAATCAAAGTTTAATGACATATATACATGTGAAAAACCAAGGAGAACTGAGTAATTCACCAATGCAGCCAAATCCACTAACTTAAATACCATTTTCAGCTAAAGACAAACGAAGATGTTAGGGGTAGTGGTTTGGGACTTCAAAGGGGAGGAAGACAATCCATGGGGAGATGGAAAAGCAAATGTTTGGTAAACAAATGTTCACCATGCCTTACAAAGACAATGAGACATGGAGAGGACTTTGATCAAATGGGCCTTGCTAGACAGGTTACTCCCTGTCTACCACACCTAGTTCATAGTATACTATAGTTATCTACGGTATTAGCCCCTTCTGGAAATAGGCCTCCTGTCTTAAATTCTTTTAGGCAGTTAGGGAGCATGTCAAAGTTTCTTCCTGAGCCTTTTGTTCTTAAAAATAATGAAGCTAGGGGACTGGCCTGGTGGCGCAGTGGTTAAGTTTGCATATTCTGCTTCTCAGTGGCTCAGGGTTTGCCGGTTCATATCCTGGGTGTGGACATGGCACGGCTTGGCACGCCATGCTGTGGTAGGCATCCCACATGTAAAGTAGAGGAAGATGGGCATGGATGTTAGCTCAGGGCCAGGCTTTCTCGGCAAAAAGAGGAGGACTGGCAGCAGATGTTAGCTCAGGGCTAATCTTCCTCAAAAAAAAAGAAAATCAAGCTAAAGAGACACATTTTGGGGTAACAAATTCTGCTCCCATACATTTCCAACTCAATCCCATTTTACACCTCTCACTAATGCTTTCACTGTACACTCTGGAACTCAATCCCTTCCTCGACATGCTCACTTTACCACTCACATCTTTCCTGAAATTTCTGCTCACTTTCTTGTTAGAACTGGTCCACACTGGAGGGCACTGCTTCCCCTGAAGCTCACTTCTGTAGTGGCTGAATCTTACTCCCATGGCTCTGCCACCCCACACACCATTCAACCTGGAGGTGTGGTAAGTCTCTTCTGACTTCAGTTTGATAATTCCAGGCTTTTTCCAATTCTCCTCTTGAAAATATCTCAGGCTTTGAGGCTTTGGCCTCAGATCTTTGCTGCCATAATTCTTCAGGCTTTTAATATCCAGAGAATGATCTAATATATTGGTTGTTCTGTTGCTCTCCTTCCATACTATCCTCACTCAGGCACATATACCTACAGTCATACTTAAATATCATAATTACCAATAACTGCACCTGCTCCATAATGTAGTCTTCAAGTCTACCAATATCTTCTAATTTCTTCAACTCATAACTCTTATTAAACAAATTCCAATTATTAACCCACCTAGGACCTCCAATTCATTGAGACTACCACTATTCTACTGTATCTCCACTTTCTCATGTTCTTAGTTTCTCTCATTATTGAGATTAGATGCTGTTGGCCATACATATTATCCTTCCGTTTCATGAAGCCATCCGTGAACCCATAGTAATTGTCTTTTTCTCTCCGTCATAATAACCTGGCAGAATCTCAGGCATATTTTCATCCATGTTTACCCAGGGCATGCCTGCCAATCTTACCACATTTTGTGACCATAATATTCTTCTACCTGACAATAATATTTCTTTTCTTTTTTCAGGCATCTAGTATTTGATCCTGATTCAACTGTTGATCTTGTTGCTTATTTCTCTCATAAAATAAAACAAATCAAACCAAACTAAAAAGACTAAACTCACAGAAACAGAGAACAGATTGGTGGTTTCCAGAGGCAAGGGGTGAAGGGGGTGAGAAAATTGCATGAAGGTGGTCAAAAGATGCAAACTTCCAGCTGTAAGATAAATAAGTTCTGGGGATGTGATGTACAACATGATGACTATAGTTAACAATACTGTATTGTATATTTGAAAGTTGCTAAGAGAGTAAATCTTAATATTTCTAATGACGGAGAAAATTGTTAACTATGTGAAGTGATGAATGTTAACTACACTTATTGTCGTAATTATTTAGCAATATATAAATAATATATATTAAAACACTATGTTGTGCACCTTAAACTAATACAATGTTATATGTCAATTATATCTCAATAAAGCTGGGAAAAAGTAAAATAAATAAGTAGAGGACATGCACAGGCTCCTAGCACCAAATCTGAGCACATAATTCCTTCCTTCCTCCTTTATAAACCAGACTTCCCCATATTCTAATAAAGTCCCACCCCCACTTCTATCCAACCTCATCATTCCAATAATTTTCTCCTAAGTCATTCTCTTTAGCATGAACTTGTTATGTGATAAATTTCAAAATAAAAAAGAAAAACCGCCTTTCTGTTCAGCTACCCTGTTTCTTTGTGCCGTCTTTCAGAAAACTTCACAAAAAAGTTGCCTATATTCACTATCAATTTCTATTATCCAATCTTATCTTATTTCAGTCTATTTAGGCTTTTATTCTCATCACTCCACTTAGCTCTTGTCTAAGTTGCCATTAACTTTTGCATCGTTCCTGACTTATCAGCGTTAGACAGTTGATCCCTCCCTTCATTTTCTTCACTTGCCTTTTAGGATTCAACACTCTTTTTCTCTTGCTTAAAGGGATCATTTTTCTCTACTTCTGTGATTCCTTTTCATATTCCTGACCTTTAAAGCATCTAGGGCCCAGTCGTTCTATTTTTTATCTGCTCAGTTGATGATCGAATTCATCCTCGGAGGCTTTAGAAACTGGCAGTCTCCAAATATATCTCTCCATTCCCACTCTCTTGCCTGAACCCATCTGCCAATCCAACTTTTCCTTGCGGATGTCTAACAGGCACTTCAACTTTAAAGTGACTAAAACTCATTTCCCTGTCTCTAATCTTTCCTTCCAGATCAATTATATATCAGGAAAAAGCGGTTTTATTTTTCCAGTTGCTCAGGCCCTAAACCTCAGAGGTGTCTTTGGCTCTCATAATTCACATGACTCAATCAACAAGTCATATTTGATTTTTACTTCAAGGTCGATGATGAATTTACCCAATTCTCACCACTTGCATTGCTGACTTCCCAATCCAACTTGCCATCCACTTTGAATTAGTTTCCTGTTGCTGCTGGAACAAATGCCGTGAAACTATCACCTTGAAACAAGTTACCTAACTTATAGTTCTGCAGTTCAAAAGTCCTAAAATCGAAGTAGCTGAGGGGCTGCATTTCTTCTAGAAGCTCTAAGGGAGAATCCCCATTCTTCCCTTTCCAGCATCTAGAGGCCACCTGTTTTCCTTGGCTTATGAATTCTCCTTCCATCTTCAAAGTCAGCACCATAGCATCTTCAAGTCTCTCTCTGACCTCTGCTTCCATTTTCACATCTCCTTCTCTCATTCTCACACTCCTGCCTTCCTCTTATAAGGACACTTGTAATTACATTGAGCTCTTGGATAATCCACTATAATCTACCCATGTCAAGATTCTTAACTTAACCTCTTTCACAAAGTCCCTTTGCCTTATAATGTAACAGATATGCAGGTTTCAGGGATTAGGACAATGACTTCTTGGAGAGGGGCATTATTCTACCACCACACACTTTGGTCTGTAAAGATGCAAGAGTTCCGGGGTGGTCCCCCTGATTACTCCCTTTTCTCTATTCCCCCCAGCAGAAGCCAGGCTGATTCCTTTAAAACCTGTTAAAACTTCAATTTTTATGATTAGGAAGATGCTATCAAAAGATATGATCTATCTTTAAACTAGTCCATAGAATCGGTGCAATTCCCGTGTTTTTCATAAAATTGAATCCCATTTTGAATCCCATTTTTTTCATAAAATTTGTAGAGCTGATTATACAATTAATACAACAGTGTAAAGATTAATGGATAGATAATATAATTTTGAAGAAAAAGAATAAGAAAGAGTAATACTACTTTAATGGACTTCAAGGTGTAATATAAAAGAGTAATAATTAAGATATTATGGTCCAGTCTGTAAAGTAGATAAGTAGACTAATTGAGCACAATAGAAAGTTTATAAAGAGCCCCACACATATAGAAATCTGATGTTGTATTGTAGATCAAAATAAAAATGGCAAACATTAGTAGGTATTCTGTGGATATTGGCAATGCATGATGAATAATTAAACTCCTTTAAACCATACACAAAAATTTCCATCAATTTAGAAGAAAATGTAAAAGAAATATATAATGAACTTAAATAGAGAAGTTCGCTTAAACATGGCACACGCAAGCTGGCAAACCATAGCAGGGAAGATTGACCAATCAAGCCATACTAAAATTAAATAGTAGTGTTGTGTTAGAGGAATCTATTAAGAATGAAAACACAAACCAGAAACATGAAGAAGAAATTTGAAACAGATTTAATCAATAAAGTAGTATCTTGAATATATAATCTTATGCATCATTTAAGAAGAAGACACTCCTGCAGAAAAATAGTCAAATGACATGAATAGGCTTTCTATATGACAAGGATTATAAATAAATAGCAACATATGAAAACATGCCTAACCTAATTAATAATCATAAATATACAAATAAAACCACAAGTTTATACATTTATGAAATACATGTATGTATTTCAAACCCACTTAATTGGAAAAAAATTAAATTTTAATTTAATTAATTTTAATTAATAAAATTTAATTTAATAAATAACCCCCCCAATTTTTATATATTAAAAAATAAAAGTACCGATGACAATGTGAAACAAGGAGGTCTCTCTCATACTGTTGGCGAAGGTCTAAATTGGCAGAAATAATTTGGAAAAGAGTAAAGTGAAGATACATGTACACTCTGAATCAACAATTTGAATCCACCTCTCATACACTAGAACAGGGTTTGGCAAACTGTGTCACTCCAGCCAAATCCATCTGCCTTTTTGCGTAAATAAAATTTTATTAGGAGTCAGCCGTGCCCATTCGTTTACATGTTGTTCAGGGTTGCTTTTGTCCTACCGTGGCAGAATTCAGTGGTTGTGATGGACCGTATGGCCTGCAAAGCCTAAAACATTTACTGCCTGGCACATTATAGAGTTTGCCAGCCCTGCCCTGTGAGAACTACTGCATATATGCACCGAGAGATGTGAACTGGAATATTCATAGCAGCATTGTTAAAAATAATACAGAACTGGAAACAACTCTAGTATCAACCAAGATACAGTGGATACACAGTTTTGTATTCTTAGCATGACATAACACAAAGCATGGAAAATGAGTATCCTTGTAGATGCACCCACATCTGTGCCTCAGAAACAATGTCGACTGATCAAAGCAAGTTCCAGAAGAATACATAACAGTATGACTCCCTTTATATAAAGGTTAACAAACATGTCAAACTAAGCAATATAATGTTGCAGGATGTCTAACTATGTGGCAAATCTTTAAAGAAAAGGAAAAGTAATTAACCCAAAATTTAGGACCCTGGTTTCTGATGGAGAAGGATGAGGATAGCAGTAACTGGAACGGGCACACACATGACTTAAAAAGTTCTTGTCTTCTGTTTTATAAACTATGTTTCATGGCTATTTATTTCCTAACATTTTCATGGTATATGTTACATAGGTTTTTGTTTGTATGTTATATTTGGTATTACATTTTGTCATCATGATAGATGAAGTTATATTTTTGCAAACTAAACTCTTTATGAAATTGGTTTCATGGAATGAAGCTCCTCTTTATTGAGCGTTTATACTGTGCCAGCACTATACACAGTGGTTTCCATACTTTATTTTTCTGAATCCTTATATTAGTCTTTTGTGGCGTGTGTAATTAATTCCCCATTTTATAGCTGAAGAAAACAGTCACACTTTATTGAAGATATATATCACATTATCAGTAAGGCCTCAATATCGGGATTGGTGATTAATAGCTATTACACATGCCATACGGGTGCTATCTCACTCGGTTCCTGCAGCAACTCTATGCAGTAGGTGTTCTTGCTACTTTCCAGTGGAGGAAATAGGATCAGAAACTTAAGTAACTTGTTCAAGGTATGTTACTTGTCCGATCATTTCTTTTATTCCCCTCCAGGAGCTTTGTGTTTTCTGGATGCCATGGTTATGGTCTATTAAATGGGAAAGCATGCAAAAAACAGCTATACTAGGAACACTATAGCAGTGTTCTCTAATCCACAGCCTCATTGTGTAGACTAAAGATAGAAAATGGATGGCAGCTGGATATACACATGCCTGTTACAATCTCACCTAAAATAGGACAACTTTACGTACAGAAAGAAGAAATGCATTAGGAACAAACTGGAATACTAACTTTAGTTGACACTGTGTGCAATTTATTCTTAGTCTTCATTGGGATTGTATGTTAGTAATGATATCAATTGATAATAAATGTTAATCTGTGGGAGTTCTTAAGATAAAACTCTAGAAAGGAAATCCATATGAATTTAAACATTTTAGGAGATATATTGCATATCAGTTTTTTTCAGTGGTATCTACTTCAAGTAAATGGTAAAGCCTTTTTCTAATTTTTCTGTAATATTATTTTCTCATCTTGTCTTCAAATTCATTGCTAATTACAGATGTCTTCTTGGCTAGGTTACTGTATTATCTATTCAATAGCAATAGTTTATTAATATATTTTATTTACTTAGAGACTATGAATGCCCATTGGCTCTTAAGAAAGCTTTCACAAATTTCTCTTAATTTACCTACTCTTCATCTGACGTTTTAAATATATTAAAATTGATTTTATTCTTTTCATATCGCAGAAATTTCTCTGATTCTGAACAAAGAAAAATAGTGACCATGCTCCCTTCTTACAATATTTTTCACATTGCAGATATTTGTTATAATCGTGTAATTTTACTTCCTGCTAAGGAAAACTTTTTCTTTCTTTCTTTCCTTTTTTTTTTTCAGGAAGATTAGCCCTGAGCTAACATCTGCTGCCAATCCTCCTCTTTTTGCTGAGGAAGACTGGCCCTGAGCTGACATCCGTGCCCATCTTCCTCCACTTTATATGTGGGACGCCTACCACAGCATGGCTTGCCAAGTGGTGCCATGTCTGCACCCTGGACCCGAACCCATGAACCCCAGGCCGCCAAAGTAGAATGTGTGAACTTAACCGCTACACCACCCTGCCAGCCGCAGGAAAACTTCGTCTTGATCCTTTGTGGATCGACTCTGGTTTTTTTCCATGCATTTCAAAATATGTATTTATGCTCCTCTAGAAAAACAAAGATCCATTTTGTTTCCTTTATTTTCTTGCCAAATTTTCCCAAGGATTAGACTTTCAGAAAATAACATTTAATCATTAAATATTTTATATATGCAGAAAAGTCTCAACATGTAAAAAGCACCAGGGAGATTTCCATCCATATTTTTAAAATATTAGTACTTTGCCACAGTTTTTAAGAGTATAAAGGAAATAAAATGTAGCATACGGAGCTTTAGATTATTATTATTATATCACTTTCCCGCTGACAACTCTAGTTTCTCTGTACCCATCCCACGCATGTGCATATTTTTTACTACAAGTCTATATGTATAGCAATACACTGTATTTGTTTGGGTGTTATTATGGTATATGAGGCTTTAGCAATTTTTTCATGCCTTCTTCCACCATCAGTGAAGTAGTGTTTCCATTTCCTCACATCCTTGCCAACACATGGTATTACCAGGTCTTTTAATTACTTTTGTAAATGCAATGGGATTTTGTTATAACTTTGTGTAAAGTCTTTGATTTACAGAAGTCTTTCTTTTTTAATTTAAGGTAGTCATTGGTAGAGATTTCTCTTTTATTTGTGTTTTTGTGTCCTTCTAAAAAGAAACCTTTTCCTACCCTACCATAATAAAAATATTCTTTTACGTTTCTTCAAAAAGTTAAAAGAGTTTTGTGTATCATATTTAGGGGTGCAGTTTATGCGCATTTTTTTATGTATCTCTTAAGTCTGAACTTAACATTTCCTCAGTTATCTCTCTAATGATCAGTGAATAATCCATTATTTTCTGCAAATTATAAGAACCTTCGCTAGCATCAATTATCCATATTTATGTGGATGTCCTGCAAAAGTATTCATTCTATTTAATTGGTCTATGTGCCTATCTCTGTGTGAATATCATACTGTTTCAATTATTATGGCTTTATAATAAGTTCAAACCATGGTTTGCCAGTTATTTACTGCTGTACACAGGAAATCACAAGTATCTGAGATGTCTTAGAAGGATACGTGCCAGAGGATGGGAAATAAACCTACAAAAACTTAGGAGCCCACTACCCCAGGGAACTTGTAGGACGCGGTGTTATGTCCATTCCAGGCGGAGACTTGTTAATGCACGCTGAACAATTAATCATTAAGAGAGAGGCACAATGCCCCATTAACTTCTTTGGATTTTAGAGACATTATTTAACTGTGTTTCTCTGACCCATTTGTCAAGTAACCCATCAGACTGCCAGTTTTGGGTGTGACACAGAGCAAGAGAAGGCTCTTCAGCATGTCCCGGATGCAGTGCCAGCTCCTCTGCACTGAAGTTAATGCTCTAGCTGATAGAGTGTCTTGGCAAATGGGGATGCCCCAGAGAACCTCTGGAAAGTGTCCATGGAATTTAAGAGCAAAGCCATGCCCTTTTCATATGAATACAACTCTTTTGATATATCTTCAGGCTCCTTGAGTCTTTCCTCTGTCATGTCCAGTCTACTGATGATCTTATCAAAGGCATTCTTAATTTCTGTTACAGTGTTTTTGATGTTAGCATTTCCTTTTGATTCTTTCTTAGAGTTTCCATCTCTCTGCTTACATTACCCATCTGTTTTGGCATGTTGTTCACTTTTTCCATTAGAGCTGTTAGTATATTACTCATAATTATTTTATATTCCTGGTCTGATAACTGAAAAACTTCCTACATCAGAGTCCGGTTCTGATGTTTGCTTTGTCCCTTCAGCTATGTTTTTTGCTTTTTGGAATGCATTGCAGTTTTTGCTGAAAGTCAGACATGATGGATAGGGTAAAAGGAATTGAGATAGGACTTTAGTGTGATTTTATATTTATCTAGCTAGGAGTTCGTCCGTGTTTGTTGTAGCTGTATGTGTCAGAGGCTAAAATTTCCTCTAATGTCCTTCTTTTTATCTCCGCTGTCATCTTTGGATTTCTCTAGAGACTCCTTCTTTAAACAGAGTCTGAGACTTGCTGTGCTCTCAGCTGTAACACCTGTTGTGATACATTAGAGCTATTATGTGGTGGGAAGGTGTCAGGGGAGAATTTTTCTGTATACTACTATGATTAGGTTTCAGTCTTAGTACACTTGAGTTTGGTATTTCCCTTCTTCCATGTTGTTGAAGGCTAAAGCGGGTGGGAGACGGGTATTTTCCTTCTTTGAAGTTGGTTAGGTTTTGGTAAAACCCTAGTCATTAGGCTCTGATAAAATAGTTTCCCTTGAGGACAGACCTTATCAAGGAGAACAGAGAGCTCTGGACATATATCGAAATAGTTACTTTTCCCCACTCCCTGCCTGAAGCACAGGAGATTTTTCTCCAGTCTTCACAGTGAGAACCTGGTACAGCTCCTGGAGGTAAAACTCGCAGAAGTGTGCCCCTCCCCATTAAGACTGAGCACCCTCGGGAGTTTTCAACTCTGGAGTTCCTGCACACTGAGCATCCAATAAATCGTCAATTACAGTTTAAAGTGTTCCCACAACGCGGTTCTAGCTGCAGGCTTCTGCTCTTGGGCTTCTGTTCCTGGCAAATTTTAATGCTCTGTATCCACCTGTGGATCTCTTTAGTTTTGGGAGCAACAGTTTGCCCTGCGATTTCACTTCTCTGATGAATCTGAGGAGAGTTGTTGATTTGCAGTTTGTTCAGCTTTTTTTTTCTTGTTTTGAGGATAGAAAGGATTACTCACAAGCTCTTTCCATGTAGAACTGGAAGCCAGAATTCTTATGATTTTTTGGAGAAATAACTCCTGAGTTATTAGCAATGGAGACTGAATGAAAAACCGTGGTCTGTCAAATGACAGTGAACACATGATGAAGGGTCCATTAAGAACTGTGTGTTCTCTGACCTGCCAAACGGTAAGTTGAACTGTGCATAGCAGCAATCTATCATCAAGGGAAAATTCAGCATCAAGGTAGCTTTTAATATCGGCATTATATTATCTTTATAGAGGATTCGATATGATTGACATCCTGTATCTGAATCTTTTGATTTTGACTGTAAATTATCTGTTTTCTGAAGGAATCAAAGACAGTTTAGAAGTTATATGATGAAAATTGAACTCAGGTAGGAGAACAGTGTTCCCTGGTGGCTCTGGTACAGGTGCGATGCATGACTTTGGCCCAATCATGTCACACCTCTTTCCTTTAGCTTTCGGGAGACTGCTCCAGTGCACTCAGTGAAGATGTAGAAAGCCCCAGAGGAAGTTCTTTGAGCTCTCTTTACCATTCCCTAGCCATGGGAGGTCTGCAGAGCCTGTGGAGAAGGACCCAAGTGTCTTAAAGAGATTTCTCTCTACTCTCTTGCCACTTCCTCCACCTTCCCAGAAGGCCAACTTGTCTTGTATTTGGGGAGGCCATGCCTTCCAAAAAAGGAGAAATCTCTTAAATCCTTTGATAATATTCTGTAAAGGAACCCATGTACTCGGCAAAAATTCATGTGTTCAGACTCATGTTGTGGCTGTGACTTCCTAGTATTCTAATTTGTGATGCCAGTTCCTCTCTGGACAGTAAAAGCCTCCAAAAACCTCAACTGTTTCCTGGTTGTGCCCGTGCATGGTGAATTCCTCCTCCCACTGTAGGGATGAGGAAAGGATGAGATCAGTCCTTGGTTTTGTGTCTCCAAAGAAGAAATTGATTTCTGGGATTTGGATTTGTAGATTGCTTTTTCTTTTCAGCTCTCCAATGGCCCTTAACAACCATGTATTTTTTGTTTTTATCCAGCTTGCTTTTGCTGTTAGGGAGGGGGTGAGGTCTCATGACTTTCTACCCTTTCATGAGAAAAGGAAGTTGTGCAATAGCCTTTTACTTATTAAAAATATTAACACACACCTGAAATTCTAGAAAATTTAGGTTTAGCACTATCCAGTATTTTCTGTGTGGAGTGATAAGTTATGTTCTCTCTATTCTCCTTAACAACAGAGAGTTTATTCATTTGCCAGTATTCTTGTGGCATTTTCTTCTTGCTATGGTGCAGAATTATGTAATTTGTGATTTTCCATCAAAACCTCTTTCTCTTTATCCTGAGTGTTTTCCATCTTGTGGCGTTTTTATTAAGGTGCTCTTTGGAATAGTTACTTTATCAAGGCTACTTTTCACTTTGCAAGGCATTTATTTAATGAAGTGATTATAAGTAATTCAACTTTATAATCTCTTGAGCTGCTTTCAATGCTTTCACCCATTCCATTAGAGTATGCACAGAAAGTAAATCTTTATGTTTTATGAGAGGTGAGAATAGACTCATAGATGTTACATTCACTAATGTTATTAAATTGACATTGCTTTTTCCTCCGTTTGTGGAGAGTCTGCCAGGCTTGATAATTTACTTTGAAAATTTGACTTTAAATTTCAAAAATCTCCCGTGACTGTAGAATTATACTCAGAATCAATTGAAACATTGTTGTACTTAAAACTCAAGACTAGCTTTTCAGGGTTAGAGAAAGTGCTATTGGTTCAGTGTAAATAGGTCACGGGTCTCCAGAAATCATTTGCACAACATGTATGCTATAGATTTCATTGAATATTGGATCATAAACTTTTCAAAAATGTATGATCTTCATGAGTATGAGGCAAAGTGACACAGATGGGTGCTGTGTACACAATAGGCTTGTGTCATAGCTGGGAACCCTCAGATTAGGAAATTCCTGATTTTATAAGGGGGTTGCTAGCAAATCTGCGCAGCCTTTACCTCAGGAGGATGTTATATTTATTGTTCTCTTTAAGATACTATTCTACCCTCTGCCTTGGAAGGAGAAAGCAATTTGTAGAAAGTTAATTACTACAGAAAGATCCTTGAAATGATAGTTCAGAACAAAAGCTCTCAATACCTCTTCTTTACAAGATGTTTAGTTTTCCCTTGACCATTAACATAATTATTTAAACAGACTTTAAAAAGTTGTTGTTCGTTTTTGAGACATGGAGATGTCCTCATGAGCCTGAACCTTTATCAGAAAGTACTATTTTATGTACCAAGCAAGCACCAACCTAAAAGAACACACTGATACCTCTCTTTATTTTCCAGCTAAATAGGCACTGTGCTCACATTATATCATTTCTGGAGAAGACAAAATTGCCACTTAAAAGCATTTAAAGTGAAAGAATGTAGAATCAGGACTGTAGGCTGGATAAAGTTTCCAAGACAGATAGCAAAAGCATAGGTACAATAAATAAAGATAGTTTTAGTGAGTTTTATAAATAATATTTTCATAATATTTAAAAGAAAAATATTGGAATTATTTGGTGTTTGAAACAGATATTTAAAGCCAAAGTCTTAGCTGCATTTTTCCTTAATTTTCCCATCCTAAAGGATGATTGTTAACTATATGGGTATAATTTTAATACAATATCTAGAAATCATTTGTTGATCAGTGTTCTGGGACCTTTGCCTTAATATTTGGGAACTTTAATATCATACTCTTTTGTGGCTTTACATGAACTAATTAAATGGTCAAACTCCTTTATGAAGAGACTGCCATCAACCAGTCTTTAAGGCTGTTTAAGTTTGTTGGACTATATCAATTTCTATTTGTTCTCTTGACATATTTCTTTTGGCTTAAATTTTTAAAGGAATATAATAAAGCCAAATCTGTTTAAAAAGCATTCCGTGACCTCCAGGGTGGTTAAGAATTGCATTCTGAAGAGTAAACAATGTGCCAGATATTAATATAAGGAGTTTCAAGAGTAATTTCAAAGAGGTAATGAGAGCGGTCGCCATTCATCAGACTGGATGTGGTCTCAAGCATCTTTAACTTACAAAGTAAACTACAATATTTACTTAAAAGACAAATGCCTAAAGATCTGCAAATTCACTGGTAACAAGTAAATTCTGGGTTAATGTGGAAGCATTTGACTGTAAAATAGTCTAATATTTACATATTTTAATCAAAAATATAGTACTCTTCCTTCATTTGTGGTTTGTATAGCATTTAATTAGATTCTTTTGTTAATTGTTTAGATATAGTTTGGTGGATTTTCCAATTAAAATGGAGCGGAAAGTGAACTATTAAATTGTCCTTATATTTTGTGATAGAATCAAATTAATACAGTAATAAATATAGTCAGTCATAATTTAGATTTAAAGGATAAATTACATGAAAAAAATTCTGCATCACTTTAATTTAAAAGCCTATATACTTATTTTTCATGAACCAAAGACATTTTTAGAAAATAAAAACTAAACAGATCGCACATTCTAAAAGCAAATTTAAAATATTGAAAGAAAATACCATATTCAAATAGCTTTTAGAAATGTTACAGTAAAAAGCATATTAAATTTTTATCAAATTTGATACTGTGTTCAATTAGCTTACTATCTCATGACACAGTATAGCTGGAATGAAGGATATCTTTTGACATTGGAAAATAAAATTTAAAAAGAATACAGAAGGAAAAGGAATATATGAATTATGCTTTTTTAATCATTTATTAATGTTTATTATGTACTCATTACTATGTTCAAGGCACAGTCCTATTTGCTTGTGGTAGGAAGACATCAAGTAAGTTAAATTGCTTTAAAGGGTGTCATAGTTGAACGAACAAGAAAGTAGTAGACAAACAGTAAACAGTCAAGTTTGGTGTATTGTAGGGGCATAAAGTAGAGATGCTACACATCCATTAGTCAAGGTAATTTCTAAGAATACTTCACCACTACTTAGATTTAACATACATTCTAAAATCGTTAACATGGCTAAGGAGACCCACATGATCTCAGCCTCTCAAACATTTCCTGGCATGTCCACCCTTTCCTTTCCCAACAAGTCCTTTACAACCCTCTACCATCCATTGACAGATGTATATTCCCAGATATACCAAGATGCTTCCCAATTTATGGCCTTGGTACATACCATTTCCACTGCCTGGAAAGACTACCCCCCTCTTCCTTTACGGGACAGCGCCCATGTATACTTAACAGTCTGGGCTTAAAGTGTACCTTTTTCAGAGAAAACATCCTTCACTATCTAGGCTATGTTAAATCCCAAGTTTATACACATTCATAGTCTATGTATTTCACTTTTCTTGTACTTAATGCAACTGTAATATAAAAACAAATTTGTTTACTCTCTATCTTTAGTAGTGTATTGTGGAGTAAGAAACTATATTTGTTTGGGTTATCAGTATATTGGAAATGTCTGTTATGTAATAAGAGCTCAAATTGTTTCAATTATTTAATTAATTTACCCAGCATAAATTAATTTTCTAAACAGTTGAAGATTATCTATAAATTAATCTAAACTGTTATTATTAATAATTTCATGTGTTGGCATTTCAAAATATAATAAAGCAAATTCAAAAGGTTCCTTGAGTATGAATAGCAGGAGAATGCAGCCAAGAAGCATATTTGCACATTTTTCCTCTTATGTCTGAACTTGGAGTGATATCAGGTTATCTTGGCAAGGTAATTCCTGGGTTGGCTGAATCATCCCTTTCATAAAAAGATCTACTTAGAAAGAATTGACTTGGGTGAAAGCTACATATCCGTGCCTAATCAGAGACTGACTAGGCCCTCCATGATACCCGCCTGTGCTGATGTGGTGCTCAATGGCCATGAGTCTTTTCTGTGCAGGAGATAGAAATCTGGCCTGGCTGTCTCATTCACTGTAAACTTGTGCATGCTGTTTCATCTCTCTGAGCTTCTTTTTTATTTGTAAAATAGAGATAATAATAATAACAACAACAACACCTTCCTTATAGGATAGGCTTCTTATCTAGCCTTTAGCAGGTCTTTAATAAATGATTCATATTTCTTTATATCCTCTCTTATGGAAAAAAATTATCTTTACAAGACCTGCTATTTCAATAAGAGTTGGATATTGTAGAAATTCCACTAAGATAGCTGATTATTTTTCTAGTGACATTTTGTGTGTTCATGATCTATCAAGGATATTTTAAACCATATAGTGTGCAAGTTAAATGAATAGACAGATATTTTCTGGCAAGCCCTTTCTTCACAAAAACAATTCAATTAGTAATTAGGGTATTATTATTATCTCCTTAAATATCACAAATCTAGCAATTTATACATTTAAAGAGGCAGATGGAGTGAAAATCAAAGGTTCCTCCTTTCCAATTTTTTAAGTTTGCTTTCTAACTTTTCTTTCTTTCCTTTCTTTCATGCAATAGCATCTTATAAATTCATTCTACAAGTATTTTTAGGATCGTAGTTGCAGAATTCTCTTGGATAATCACATCCTAGGGAATAACTAGGCCTGGATCTAGGGGGTAATTTCTAAGGATGACTCAGTTATTGTCTTTGTCATTGAACAGATTTGATCACACTGGGCTACTTGGTCCATTAAAAAAAAGTTACTCTTGATTTTTGCCTATGTCATAGTGGACTGTTTTGTTTACGAAGAAGTCATAAGCTTAGCAGGAAATCGCTGGAGAGCTATGGAACGGTTCTGAGGAGGGAAGTGACATGATGTTATTTGCATTTAGAACAATCCCTCTGACAGTAATGTGGGGAATAAATTGGCTGGGAACAACAGTGAAAGCAGAGGGACCAGAAAAGACACTGCTGTAGTAAACCAGATGAGAAGTTGTTAGAGCCTGAAATAAGGCAACAACAATGACCATGGCCAGGATGATAATTTGAATAAGAGAAAAACACTTCAAGGACTACAAACTGTCCAACTGTTCTTTGTAAAATAACCTAATGTGTAATAACAAACCCTAGAAGACATTCACACTCAGTGAGACGGTTCAGACTAAATCAGTTGTGTCATTAAAAAAAAATAAAATAGTTGAACAACCAAAAAAGAATAGCAAAGTTACATATGAGTGTTATTATTTGTAAAACCCTTTGAGAGAGCATATTAGACTGAATCAATCACTCTTTAAAATGCCCCCTCCGAAGGCACATAGCCCCACTTCTGCTTGACACAGACTTTCTTTCCCTGTTATTTTTCCTTTGTCGTTCATTTCCTCATGTATAACATGATGATCTTGGATTTTCTCTACATAATTTCCTTTAAAAATCCTTCCTTCAATATCCAACAGGAAGTGACTGCAGTATTTCTGCTCCTGTCCTCTGGTCTTGCCTGGATTTGTGAAGGATAGCTTAGGGACGGCTGAAAGATCAGATGGCCCTAAATCTTCTAGGATTAAGATCTCTCTGAATATTTTAGTTTTTATTTCTTTCACTGATGACTTTCTTCAAGGAATCACCCTGAGAGTTTTTCTTCTGCAGAACAAGGAGAGAAAGAGATGGAGAAGACAACTAATCATCAGTTTAATTATTTTGATAAAAACAGAGACTGGAAGACAGATTTTCCTTTTCATCAATGGTATGCGTTGGAGTCCTTATCTTCAACTGCCTCATTTTATGATATAACTGCTTAGAATTTTAGGGTTTTTTTATAAGCCATAATTAATTAACTGATAAGGACAGCTGGAGGATTAGATGGCTCTGTGTACTCTGGTGCTCAGATCCCTTGGGCGTCTGTTGTACTTACTGATGAATGTTTATGCTATTTCCATTAGGCTCCTACCACACAAAATATGGCAATAAACACCCTTGTAATGATATTCTTTTGTCCTGAAAATGTGTAGAACAGAAAATGTTGGATCAAAAGATATGTGCCTAATTAATTCTGAAAGATGCTGGAAAATTACCTCTCAGAGAGTTTCTAACAAGGTTCACTCCCACCAGCAATGCATACGCCTTCCTGTTTCTCTTCACACTTGCAAATAAATATTAACTATTTTATCCTTTCTCTGTGGCAGGTTAAATATGTCTTTTGAATTTTAATTTTCACTTTTAATAATGAGGAAGATTGAGCATCTTTATCATCATTTAAATACTATTTGGATTTCTCCTTCTAAGAATTGATCTTCAAGTATTTTGTTCTGTTTCCTTTTCTTTCTTTCTTTCCTTCCTTCTTGTATCTTTCTTAGTTAATTTTAGGAGTTCTTTCTATATTAAGAAAGTTTGCTGTGTGCCTATTGTCTTAATCTGCTCAGACTGCTATAACAAAATACCAGAGATTGAGTGACATTTATTTCTCAACAATTCTAGGAAGTCAAGACCAAGGTGCCAGCAGATTCAGTTCCCAGTGAGGGCCCTCTTTTTGGCTTGTAGATGGATGTTTTCTTTGTGTCCTCACATGGCAAAGGGAGACAGAGCTCTCGTCTCTCTTCCTCTTCTTGTAGAGACAGTAATTCTATTCTGGAGGCCACAACCTCATGACCTCATTTAAACCTAATTACCTCCCAAAGGTTCCTCTTCCAAACACCATCACACTGCGGGTTCAAGCTTCAACATATAAATTTAGAGGGAAACACAAAGATTCAGTCCATAGTGCCTATGATGTATTGAAACATTTCCAGTTTGAAATATATTTTGTATAGGGTTCGTATGGAATTATTTTATTTGTATATGGTGAATTTATCACTATTTATTTTTGAATAGTAGAGTTTATCAATATTTACTTTATTTATATTGGCTTTTAAATTTTATATATACTAGTTTGTATTCACCACTGCATAAAAATTATTCTAAAGCTTTGTTTGTAATGATTTCATCTTGAGAAGTGAATAAAACGAAAATAGGTGTCAGGTTATGTAAGCGTGATGTCTTAAAGGATAGTGATGTGTTACTTTTTCTTTGAAAATGGAAAGAAAAAAATATACTACGTGCTTCGGTTTGGAATGTAGTGTTTTATTTGTTACATGGCTGTGTGTCTGAGATGAATGGGTAGCAATGCTTCACAATTAGAATTTTAATTTCTGAGTATGACTAACTTTAACCGATACATTGAACTGATGTGCAAAAAAAATAGACATTAACTTATCAGCCACATCTTTACTGAATCTATAATTATACTCAATGAGAATAAAGGAAGAGAAAATGCGAGGAGTGGGCTCCTCTGTGATTTTTGTCTACTGAATGCAATACAAAAAAAGTCTTCTTTCACTTTTTTTTTTTTAATTGGCCAAGAGGTAACATTTGTTGCCAATCTTCCTCTTTTTACCTGAGGAAGATTGTCTGTGAGCAAATATCTGTGCCAGTCTTCCTCTATTTTATATCTGGGATGCCACCACAGCATGGCTTGAGGAGCCATGCTATGTCTGTGCCTGGGATCCAAACCCATGAACCCTGGGCTGCTGAAGCAGAGTGTGCGAACTTAACCACTATGCCAACTGGCTGGCCCTTTCTTTCACTTTTTTGAGTAACTGATGTTAAGTTTTCTCACTTCAGGTAATATCTGTGCATAGGTAAAGAAGAACAAATCAACAATGCTTTTAATTCTATTGGCTAATTTAGAGGCTATTTTTGTAATAATCAGATAATAAATGATTTATCTTCTGTTTAAGAAGGAAAATTTATAAAGATGTTAGTGATAACAAGGATTAACATCTTATTTCAAAATATGTTTGATATGTCTAATCTAATATGGATTTCAAATACAGGTTTAAAAATCAAATCATGGGGCAGCCCAGTGGAGTAGTGGTTAAGTTTCTGCACTCTGCTTCAGCGGCCTGAGGTTCACAGGTTCAGATCCTGGGCACAGACCTAGCCCTGCTCTGCAAGCCATGCTGTGGTAGCATCCCACATAAAACAGAGGAAGATTGGCAACAGATGTTAGCTCAGGGCCCAATCTTCCTCACACACACACACACACACACACACACACACACACACAAAATCGTGTCATTACTATTCATACTTCTTAGCAATTTGACCTATTTCACTGTATTCTCTAAAATTTCACGTGAACTGGACTACACTCATTCTACCCAGGCTATTTTACAGTTGAATATCTCTCCACTTTCTTCATAGATAAGTGGAAGTGACTAAAGAAAGTCTTTAAAAATATAACATAAATAAACAATAGCTCCTCAAAGCCTACTAAAGCCTGCAAAATAATAGAAGTTAATCTAATTAAAGTGAACAATTGCCAAACATTATTTTGTTTATAATTTCGATTTATGTTTTGACCTGAAAATAATAAATGTCTATTTTTTTATAAAGAAGAAAATAAACAGCTGTAACTTCAAATCAATTAGCATATTGGAATACATTAGCTCGGGTCTTGTTTGTCCAGACATTTCTACACACACACACACACCCTTCAATAAACATAACATTGCACTTGTTGAATTCCTTTCTATTAATCTTCCTAGTAATATATAAACATGTTATTACACAAGTATCAAATAATGCAGATAAAGTGAAGATTCTTCTTGACATCCTTGCCTTACTGTTGATATTCATCGTCCACACCAGTTCTTAGTCCTCGTCATAGAGGAAATAATTGGAACTATTGTGTCATATATTTTTCAAGGATTTGAAAAAGTATTTATATATATATATTTGCACGTATATTTATATTTGTTATATTTGTATATGAGCATTATATATAATATTTGAACAGTTTTTCTTTTAAAAGATAAATGATATGATATAAATTATTATGCAATTTGTTTTCTCCACCTAACAGTATATATTAAATATTTTTCATGCCAGAATTTATCATTCTATCCCATTCTTAATTGCTGCTTAATATTCACTTACAAGAATATAATTTTTTATCTAGTGGTATTTCTCAAAGAAGACTTTTATCTGTTTTGAAGTATTTCTTTATTACCAAATGTGACAGTTAAAACCCTTATATAAGTTTCTTGGGTCAAATTCATCTCTTAATGGTCTGTACTAACGGGAGTATTAATTCTTCTGCAGTCTTGTCAACTAGCTGAAAGTTTCTCAGCCTGACAGGATAAAGAATGTTACTTGTTATTAATTTAACTGGTGTTTCCATTGCTAGAGAAGCTAAGCATATTTTCAAATATTTATTGGAAATTTATGTCTCTTCTTCCAGTATATTTCTTCTCTTAATATGCTTGACCCATTATTTTATCTTATCCTCTTTTCACTTACTGATTTGTAGGATTTTGGTTTACAATTTAACGTTCTGAATATGAATATTTTTCCTATGACAACCTTGCAAATATTTATTTTGCAGTTGATATTTGAATTTAAAATTTGCTTAGGATTATTTTTGTAAAAAGATAGTCAAATTTTTCAACATGTTTCAGTTTGGGTTTTTGTTGTTATTTTGTAATTTCTAACAAAATTATCTCTATTTTAAGATTATGAGAATATTCTCCCATTTTTTTCTATAATTTTTATAATTTCTATATTTTTTACATGTAGATGTTTAATTAATCTGGATTTTCATTTCAAGAATGGCAAGGAAGAGAGATTTAGCTTCATTTTTTAAAAGTTTTAGCCAGTTATCCCAACAAAAATTATTATATAATTTTTTTCTTTCTCTATCAATTAGAAATGCCTGTTAATCATTTAGAAAAATAGCACTCTCTTTTTTCTATTGATATATTTGTTTATGTCACATTTAATAGATAATTTTAATAACTATTTCATTTTACATTGCTTCAGTAGGTTGTGACGCAATTCCGCTTTATTCTCATTAAAAGGAATTCTCTTGAGGATTTTTTTCCAGATGGGTTCTTCAATAACTTTGTCATGTTTCTTAAGATTATCTCTAAGAATCTGAATAGCATTGTAGAGTATATTTAACAAAATATCCCCAAAATGCTGAAGGGAAAAGGACGCTCTAAATCAGTAGTGCTCAATCTTCAGTGTGCATCAGAATCGCCCGGAGGAGCTTCTTAAAATGCAGTTTTTTGGACCCCATCTCCAGAGTTTCAGGTTTAATAGTTCAGTGGTGGGGCCTGCGAATTTGCATTTCTAACAAGATCTTAGATGATGCTGATACTCCTGATCCAGCGAGCAGACTTTGACAACCACTGCTCCTCTTTTAGAAGTGAAGAAGCGGTAGCTGACATACGACATTGTTTCTGATCAAAGAACTCACTTCACAGCAAAAGAAGTATGTTAATGGGCCCATACTCATGGAATTCACTGGTCTTACCATGTTCCCCACCATCCTGGAGCGGCTGATTTGATACAACAGTAGAATGTCCTTTTGAAGACTCAGTTGCAGCACCAGCTAGTTGGCAGTACCTGCATGGCTGGGACAAGTTCTCCAGATGGCTGTATATGCTCTAAATCAGCATCCAATATATGGTGCTACTTCTCCCATAGCCAAGATTCACTGGTCCAGGAATCAGGGATGGAAACAGGGGTGACGCCACTCACGCTTACAACTAATGACCCGCTAGCAAAATTTTTGCTTCTTGTTCCTGCGACCTTGTGTTCTGCTGGCCTAGAGGTCTTAGTTCCAAAAAGAGAAGTACTTCTACTAGGAGGTGCAACAATAATTCCATGGAACTGGAAGTTAAGACTGCCATGCAGCCAGTTTGGACTCTTCATGTCTCTGAATCAACAGACAAAAAAAGGAGTTACTATGCTGGCTAGGTTAGCTGACCCTGACTGTCAAAGGGAAATTAGACTACTACTCAGGGCATCTCTTAGCATTACCAAGCCCGGTGATTAAGGTCAGAGGAAAAATACAAGAAATATATATATATATTTCCTATATATATTTTCTATCAGTTCTGTTTCTCTAGAGAACCTCGACTGATATAATGACAACAGCAATGCCCCCTCCATCTACTTATTATTATGCTATTTCTCAACAGGAAGTGGAGCCAATTCCCTCTCTCATTGAGTCTCTCTTGGTTCTTTGACTTCTTTGACCAATAAATTGCACCAAAAGCAACCCTGTTTCAATTCCAAGCTATGTATTCTTGCACCTTTGAGAAGACAGCCCTGAGACAGACCTGCAAGAAATTTCTTGAGAGAAAAGCCTGTGAAAGATCAGTGGAATGGAACAGGAATAGACAGGGAAAGCTTTCAGACCCTGATGCAGATTTGATATCTGTGAAAGCTAGGTGAAAGGAAGGAATATTAGGAAGAAGGGGGTCTCAAAATGCCACAGAGTTCTAAGAAAGTCTCAGCTAGGTCGGTAGAGGTGCCTGTGAACCAAAGTTACCTATTACAGGAATTGTGTGCCCTATTGGCAAGGGCTGGCAATATTACCTCAGACGTGTTCACATGATTATCTGAGGACACCCTGGGGGATCTGGGGCCTTAGCACAAATGTGGTGATGGATCTAATGGGATGGCAGCTGAGGCTAGGCTGTCAGTCCACTGTGATTTTCACGTCAGATTCTCTTGAAGACGTCAGAGTGATGCATTTCCATGACTACAACATGACTCAAAGTTTGAGATATCTGGCATCTTTTGGAAGCTTGTGCAACCATAGTAAGATATCCAACTATTCTATTGGAGAGAGAGACTGAACCAACCTGCAGCTGTTTCAGTCACCCTAGAGGTGGCATGAGCCATTTAAGTGAAGCTATTTTACTTGTTCTAGATCCAACATGATTCCTGGCTGAAAAGAGACAAATGAATGGCCTAGGCAGTATCAGATGGAGAACTGCTGCCCACTTGAGTCCAGTCAACCTAAAGAATCATGAAACATAATAAATCATTGTTGTTTTAAGCTGCAAAGTTTTGGAGTGTTTTGTTACACAGTAATGGAAATTAAAATACAAATACGTGAATTGGATGCTTTCACTCCATATGTTCATATACAATTTGTATACAATTCTGTGTTGTGTGTGTTTTGGTTGAAAACAATCATAGGAAGATTTATTTCGTTTAACGTACTATACTAAGAAAACACAGAACATTTCTTTTGGAAATGGATATTTGATCAATATTTGGTGGGATTAGGTACATAAGACTAGCCAGTTGTCAAAATTGGTTTTATTAGAAATCTAGAATAGAGTATATATTTTCTTACCTTGCTTTCCCCACAACAAAATCTATCATAGCATTTCCTTGATAGTAGTAATGCCCAATAAAAATATAATGCAAACCACATGTGTAATTTAAAATTTACTAGAGGCCAGACATTAAAAATTATAGAGAAACAAGTAAGATTAATTTACATTTTATTTAACCTAATATTTCAACATACAATGAGTGCAAAAATATTATATGCAGTAGGCCACCAGTGAATCACTTTGTGAATTTCTCCTAGCAATTTTAATTTCTAATAACTCCTAAAGAGCTCAAATATGTTTAACAACTACTCAGTTTTGCTACACTTAGGTTTTTCATTATATTATCATAGTTCTTTCGAGCATATACAAAAGATTCTCTAAAATGTCAAAATGTAAAATCCTGCTGGAGAAAATAGAGGAAAAATACATAAATCAGATATTGATCAAGTAGGTTCAACTAAAGCCTTCAGATTACAAATATTTGTTGTTATAAAAATGTTTTTTGACACTAACAAGGTTGCTTTCTAGTCTCCAATGTTTCACTTGAATAACATACTGCTTCTTGACCTTATATTTTTACTGAGCACAGATAATTGAATAGAATTTCTATTTTGCTTTAATTTTTTTCTTGCATATTTCTGTTAGTGAAGATTTACTACCTTCAGATACAAGTATCTCTTTTCACTCTTTTTTTGTCTCATTTGGATTTCTAGAACTATAGATGTTATAAAAGGCTTTGTGATTTTAAAATGCCAGCAAATTCACTTTCACAGTGTCAAAATTTGGCAAATAAAATTCAGTTCCATGTAGCATTGCAACAGGTCTAGAATCCAGAAATAAGTGAAATCTCTGTGATTTTAAAATTCTTGTTACAATGTCTTATAAAATTGGACATAACCTAACTTAGGATACAAAAATTCTACTTCTAGGATTTTCCTGAAGATAAATGAAAACTGATGTTCATAAAACAATTTGCACAGAATTTCATGTTTATTTATAAAGAAAAAGAAAGAAATAGAACAGAAATATCCAAATGTCCATCAACATGTGAATGGATAGACACATTCTAATAAATTCGTAGAATGAAATATTACATAGCAGTAAGAAATTTAAAAATTACTGATATCACAAAACAGTGCTAATGAATTTCAAAACATTATGTTGAACAAAAGAAACCAGAGACAGAGGAGAACAAAGCATATGACCTATAGGAAGATCAAGAAAAGGAAAACTCATCCATGCTGATAGGAATCAGAATGATGTCTTCCTCTGGGTGTGGGGGTGGGGGAGTTCATTGAAAAGGGACATGAAGTTTCTGGGCTAATGACAATGTTCTATATTGTAACCAGTGTATTGACTGTAAGGATGTATTTCTTTGTTAAAACTCAGTGATCTAAGCATTTAAAATCTATACATTTTATTGCAAAGAATAAGTCAATAAAATGCTTGTTATTGGATAAATAGACTGTGGTGCACCCATACATTTGAACACTATTCAATTATAAAAGTAATGAACTATTATTATTCCACAGAACAATGTGGATAAATCTTAAGTTCATAAAGCTAAGAGAAAGATACCAGTCTGAAAAGGTTACGTACTGTATAATTCTATTTATAGGACACTGTGAAAAAGCACAGAGCAAATTCTAGGGTTGTAAAACTCTTTTGTATGATACTGTAGTGATGATGGGTGATGATACTATGCATTTATCAAAACCCGTAGAACTTGAAAGTAAATTTTAAAAATCAATTAGGAAATCGGGTGATGGATGAAATGTAGACTGTGACAAAGATATCTAAATGTATTACACATGTATGACAACCTATTTTAAGAGATTGAGGCAAAAATGTGCTGATCTAAGTATGTTTGAAATGAGAACTAAAGATTAAAAAAACCCACAACTGTACTCTTGTTGGCATAAAGTTGTTTCTCACGAGGGTACTAGCTAACAATTCTGAAAGCACTATGCATATATTTATGAGGATTGAATAAATAAATAAGTAGGTAGTGGGTAGTGGAAGCTAGCTTTCCGACTCTTGCAATCCAAGGTTACAGATGAGCAAAAGAGGATGGCTAGAATGAACTGCATAATATTTGATTACAGTTGAAAGCATCCTTATGAACTCCCGTTAAGCTTAATGTAGATAGAGATGGATAAGTATAGAAATAATTGTAGATATGTGTATATACACAGGTTACTATACACACATATATATTTCCAAGCTGTTTGCTGTGAGAGCCTGGAAACAGCAGCACCACAATAGCAATGAGCATACCCAGTGCTCAGGTCTTGGTTTCTAACATCATTCTCCAGAAAAGCAACCAAGAGTCCTCAGAGAAATGGCTGATCCGAGGGTGGGGGCAGGAAATATACAAGATAAACCTGGAGCATCTTGTAGGGTCAAAAAGTAAGGAAGTACTTAAATAGAAAAAAATGCAAAAAACAAGAAAAAACAGACCAGGAATTGATTGCATAGATTGGTATTGTGGTTCCTTAAATATTTGGTGAATTCAGTAGTGAAACTGTGTATGCCTAGTGTTTTATTTCTTGGAAAGTTTTTAATTACTGATTCAATAACTGTAACAGGTGTAGAGCTATTCAAGTTATCTATTTCTCCTTGAGTGAATTTTAGTAGTTCATGTCTTTCAAGGATTTGGTCAATTTCATCTAGGTTATCACATCTGTGGACGTAGAGTTTTTTGTAGTATTCTCTTACTATCCCTTTTTTTTTTTTAACTCAACGATTTTTCTTTTTTTTGAAGATTGGCTTTGAGCTAACATCTATTGCCAATATTTCTCTTTTTTTTTCTCCCCAAAGCTGCAGTACAGAGTTGTATATACGCTGGTTGTAGGTCATTCTAGCTCTTCCATGTGGGATGCTGTCACTGCATTGCTTGATAAGTGCTGTGTAGGTCTGTGCCCAGGATCCGAAATGGTGAACCCCAGGCCACCAAAGTGGAGCACATGAACTTAACCATTTGGCCGCAGGGCCAGCCCCCTCCTACTATCTTTTTAATCTACACAGGATCAGTATTGATGACTCTTATTTCATTCCAAATAGAGGTAAGTTGTTTCTTCCCTTTTACTTTTCTTGGTTAGCCTTGTGAGAAGTTTATCAATTTTGTTGATAATATATAGGACTTTGTCCGTTTCATCTAGGTTATCTAATGTATTGGCATATGATTTTTTATAATATTCTCTTATAATCCTTTTTATTTCTTGTCAGGTTGGTAGTAAAGTCCCTACTTTCATTTACATATTTAGTAATTTGGGTCTTCTCTCTTTTATTCCTAGTCAATCTAGTTGAAGACGTATGAATTGTTTTGACCTTTCAAAGAATCAACATTTGGTTCTATTGATTTTCTCTATTATTTTTCTATTCTCTGTCCCATTTGTCTTCACTCTAATCTTTACTATTTCCTTCCTTCTAGGTTTGGCTTTATATTTCACTTGTTTTTTCAATTTCTTAAGGTGGAAACAGATTATTGAGGATCAATCATATGTGACAAGTTGCTTCTCTTTTGCTGCTTTCAAGATTCTTTCTTTGTCTTGGCTTTTGAATACAATGTTGTGAGTGTGGATCTCTTTGTATTTAGCCATCTTGAAGTCTTTGGATTTCTTGGATTTATAGATTCAGTCTTTAATCAACTTGGGAAGTTTTCAGACATTATTTCTTTAAATTTTCTTCCTGCCCTTTTCTCTCTCCTCTCCTTCTGGGATCCCATTTATGCTTAGGTTGTTACACTTGATAGTATCCTGCTTGTCTCTTAGCCTCTGTTATTTTTCCTTCATTCTGTTCTCCTGCTCCTCAGACTGGATAATTTCAATTGGCCTATCTTCAGCTTTGTGGATGCTTCTGTCTGCTTAAATCTACTAATCAGAACTTCTAGTGAATTTTCTACTTCAGTTATTGTACTTTTCAGTTCCAGAATTTCTGTTTGGTTTACTTTTATAATTTCTCATTGTTGATAGTTTCCATTTGTTGAGACATTGTTTTCCTGTTATCCTTTAGGCTTTGCCCATGGTTTTCTATAGCTATATAAGTAATTTAAAACAATTGGTTTAATATCTTTATTAAGTAAGTTCAAAGTCTTAAATCCCTCAGGGAAAGTTCATGTTAATTTCTCCTGTGAGTGGACCACACTATCTTGTTTCTTTGGATGCCTAATAGTATTTTGTTGAGAACTGGATATTTTAAATAACATAATATGGTAAGTCAAAATCAACTCATTCACCTACCTCAAGGTATGTTTTTGTACTTTGCTGTGGGTTGTAGCTGCTTGCTTAATTACTTTTCTAAATGATTTTTGTAAAGTCCATATGCTTTGTCATTGTTGGTCTCTGAGATCTCTGTTTTGTGGTCTCCTAATGTTTTGAGAAAGATTTCCTTGACAGCTTGGAGCTGAAAGAAAGAAAGAAGAAAAAGAAAAAAAGCAGAAGAAGAAGAGGGGAGGAAGAAGGAGGAGAAAAAGAAAGATACATACCTCTTTCAGTTGTTCTAGACTGGCTTTATGTTGGGCCACTTCTTTAATGCTTAGCCAGGTTATTTCTGAGTCTGCATTAGCCTTCACTTCCTGCTCATGCTAAGCTGAGAGGTGAAAGCTTAGAGTCTCTTCAAATTTTTATCTGAGCATGCATTTTGCCCTGGACATGCATGTGGCTATGGTTTTCTGAATTCCCCGGTACACATGAACACTTTTCAGTGCCCTAATTTTTCAAATAAACTTTCTTCTTATCTCTTCCTCTCAGGCTTTCAGTACATCCACCTATTCTTTATTTCTACTGTATTTTATTGCCTCAGGTGGCAGCAAATTGTTTATTGGCCTCACAACGTTTTCAAGGAGTGTCCTCTGCATAGACACTTTTTCATCTGAGTGTTCCAAGTTAGGTGAAACAAAGGCACGTTGCCTTGTGTTAATCTTTCAAACAGCACTAAGACACGTCAATGAGAAAAACACATTTCTTTGGGAATAAGGTCTGTTTTGCTCCCTCTAGAACCAGGCCCCTGGGTTACACTGGGAAGGTGGGCTGCTGTCTGCGAGACCATGGCCATGCAGGTCAGGGGGGTGGGGTAAGGGCAGGTAAAAATGCTGCGATGCTTTCTTAGTGTTTTTAAGTTGACTTTTGATTAATTATTCACTTGGTTGCTATAAACATTTGACTATGTTCCAGAGCTATGACAAAATTAATTGTAATGGTTTTTTGCTCAATTTTTTTGTGTTTCTGTGGAAGGATGGGCCTAAGAGCTACCAACTCCACCCTTGTCACTGACACCATCCTCTATGATTTAATTTTCATTCTTTTTTATTGTTTCTACCTCTCTGCTGACATAACCCATCTGTTCTTACATTTCATCTGCTTTCCCATTGAGTCATTAACATATTAATCAGAGTTATTTTGAATAGCTGTTTGGTAATTACTACATCTCTGTCATATCTAACTCTTGTTAAATACTTGCTATGTCTCTTCAGATATTTTATTTTTCTTGCGCTTACAGTGCCTTGCATTTTTTGTTGAAAGCTGGACATGTTAAAGTAGATAATGAGGACAGAGGTAAATAAGGCACTAGCGTGAGTATTTATGTTAATCTGGCTACATGTCGTTCTGTTTTTAATATATGATATAGCAATAGGTGCCAGAGGCTTACAGCTCCTCTAGTGTCTTTGCTTTTTATCTCCTCTTGGCTTTGTTAGTCCCTTTTGTACTGCTTCTCAGAAAGAGTCTGTGTCTAGCAGCTCTTTCAGCTGTAATTCACTGTTGTTATACTGCAAGCTTGTTGACGTGCTGGTAGAGAGTGGGGAGGGGAACCTTCAATATCTCAGAATAAGTCTCCATGTTTTAGTGGAGCTGTGAATTGGGCTGTGGGCTTCCCAAGTGTTTTTGTCCCTCCTCCACATGTATAGTTTTCTCCTTACTTCTTACTACTTTTTTTAGCTGTATTGGTCTTACCTATTTTCTGAAGTTCTATTCTCTAGATTATGTTTTCTTGTTTTGTCCTCTTAGGTGAAACAGGAAGGCTGGAGTGTGCTGGAGTAGGACAGAATTCTCTCCCTCCATGTGCAATATGATTTCACAATTTCCCTTGCTGAATTCCTTTACTCTGGATACTAGACCTTTTTTAGGGAGAAGAGTCTAGAAGGATTTGAGAATGTCTACTCTTCCCCTCTCCCTGTCATGGCAACAAGGGGATGTTTCTTACCTCCCTCCCAGGAGAACTTGGTTGGCTCCTGGAGTGAAAGCCAGTGAGAACACGTGGTGCCATATTCGTCTGTGGTCCCTGGGAGTTTCTCATACTATGCTACTCTGCGCTCGGCCTACAGGATTTTGTCAAAATAACCATTTAAATGTTGCTGCCAGTTTGTGGATTGAAGGGTGAACTGTTCCAGTTAAGTAAATCTGGGAAACTGTTTTTGGATGTGCCTCTCTATGAATATTTTCGAGTAGTGGTTTGCCCTGCAACTTCGATTCTCTGATGAGTCCAAGAGAAGTCATTAAAATTTCAATTTATCCACTTTTTTTCTTCTTGTAAAGATGAGAGTGACAACTTCCAAGTTCTTTACGTGATGACATTGAAAATGAAAGTCAATTTTTAAATATTTTCAAATGTTCCTTGCGGTTTTTTAGTGTGATCTCAGAATGATTTTCTTTTCTAAAAAATGAATGTGGCTTTAAATCTTTATATTTCAATTCAAGCAAAAATAACGTTAATCAATCTATGTTTTTCTATGCTTAAATGGGGCCTTACTTCTTTGTGCTGCACATTTTAGCTTCCTTAACTCTGGAAGATCACATGGGAATATAATCTATTCACTTATTTCCACAGAGTGGCTAGTATTTATATTCATCATATATGATATTTCATTGATATATGATTTAAGAAATGAAATTTACACAAAACAAGCTTTATTTTCATATTGTATATGAAAATTTTGTGCAGACTACATAAGAAAAGATTATATTCACAGTTAAACAAAAAGAAAGGCTTGTTTAGACTATAATGAGGTGCCCAATACTTTATACTGAAAATTTCAGACTAAAACCTAAGCCATTTTGAGGAAAAACTATACTTTGAGGAATGTGGCTATAATATTTACAGAATTCTTTCAACAAGACTATGAAAATCCAATATATGTGTGTGTATATATATATATATATATGAAAACGTTAATCTCTGCTTAACCATAAATTTATTTGAATCAATAAAACAATGAGATAAGCTTAGATTTAAGTCTAATACAATGAAATCACTTATTTACATGGAGAACAGCTGTGTATAAGGACTAGCTAGCAGATAAAGGCAAAGCTCAGAATGTAAGTTCACTGGAAGTGTAAAACATAGTTTGTTTGTTTAAAATTTGGCATAGCATAAGTAATTCAGATGTGAATATGCCACCAAGAATTGTCATGATTTAGAATTACCATATGAAGCATGTCCTTATAAAATTGATAATTAATTCATTTTGTAACTTTAGTATGTTCTCTCCTGCTTTAAGCAACCCTATAGGATGATGAACTGTCACCAGTTTCCTATAAAATGCCACTCCATAAATTAGAGAATATGAAATTCTATAATTAAAATATAGTGCATTAGTAGATCTTGTATTTAATATATAATTTCTCTCTGAACACTTATTTTGAGAGAAACAAAATCTGTACAACTGTTTATAAACACTTTACCCACTAGACTAAGCTCTAAGTACAATAAGCAGAAATTTCAGTAATATATTCTGTACAACTCCGAATGCCAAGCTCAATACTTCACATACAGTAGTAACTCAAGTAATATTTTTTGATTTGATTTCTTTAGAGAAATCTTTAGATTTTTCTTTAAAATGTGCTTAATGATAATGAACATACCAAAGGTATATTTGTTACTCAGGCAATATTTACTTTTTAGACCTACTGCAAAAACGAGGATTATATAAAATTCATAAAAGTGAACTTTCAGCTTAAAAGCCATACACAAATTCAAAAAAGTTACTTTACTCATTGCAGTTAGAGTTTCTGAGAAGGGAAGAAGAAGTAAAGGTGAGAGAAGCAAGGTGAAGAGGAAATTGAGCTTTATTGAAGAAGACAAAGGCAGTCAGATATAAGGAGAAATAGAGGGTGATCTATTTACACAAAGAATGCCAGTAACTTAAATACTCATTGTTTTACACTGCAGTATTGCACTTAATAAAAAATAAAGCCTGATTGAACTCTAGAAGGACTTTCACATCTAGTTTCTCCCATGAGTCAACTGGAGTAAAGCTGAGAAAATTGATCTAATTTGTAGGCAGTAGATTTCCAACTTCTGAACCTCAGGTTAACAGATTTACCTATTTGAGCTGGTGGTTGAACTCTGAAAGTCATAGATGTGTAATTACTTTTTATTTTTTTAAGCTATATATTTGCATTTTATCTACTTTTTAGTATATGTAATATTTCACAATTTAACATACTTTAAAGTCATGAAATCATAAAGTTCAGACCTGCCAGTTCTGACATTTCATTATAAATTACTCTTTCTAACGTAATATTTATATATGAAAAGAAACTGAAGTCAAAATGGTAAAATGGCTACATATGTAAGTTCTTGACTTCAATTTTTAAAAATCCCTTTTCAACTACATTTAAGATGATTAAACCATATTTTGTTATCCCATTAATGGGAATCTTACTGAAGTAGTGAAGTGATTTTAATTCACAGGCTACAAAGGAAGAATGATGCAACAAAGCTGTTCCTCACAGGACAAAGGAGAACAACATCTTTACACTTGTGTTAGCCTACCATTGGCTGTAAACCAGAACTCTACCCTCTGAAGGAAGGGTATGGTGGGGCAAACTCCTAGATATCCCTAAGTGAGGTGGTTCCCATTTGCTAAGGGCAATCTCTGAAGAATGGTGCAGCTACGAATCTTTAACCGACATTCTTATCAGCTGGGGCATTGCACCAAATGGTAAGTGGATAAATGGAATCTGGTTGGAGCATCAAGTGTGTCTACCACAGTCTACCCCTTACACTGCACAGATCCACCTACTTCTCACATTAAGTTCACTCTATGTGGGCACAGCTTCTGCAGGATCATGGTTAATCAAAACTTCTAGGGAGGAAACTGTACCCAGATGGAGTGAACTTAATGTGCCACCAGAAAATAGCACTCCATGTTTCCAAGGAGCAATGTCCAACCTGCTTTCTCAACTGAGACTTCAATACACCATTCTACCCTCTGGCAGCTCCTAGAAGGTGAAGTCTATGGTAAGAATGTGGATCCCATGGTTATTTGTCTAAGGTCACACTTCCTTTACTGTAACCTGGATCCGCTGATCTGAGGTGATGCTGTATGGGATTCCATGTCTGCGAATTAGACATTCCAAAGTCTTCTGATATGTGGGTGGTTGAGAGATGTGGGCAGGAAATGGCAAACTCATAACTGGAATATGAATTAATGTTAACCGGCATGAGTCTTTAATGTTTCCAGGAAGGAACAAGTAATTAATTTGCTACCAAATTGGTTGATAGCCTTAAAAGATGGTACCATATCATTGGCTGTTGCTTAATGTTCAGTCAATCATCATGAGCAATGGCTAGATCAGTTTTACTGAAAGAGACCCCTTGAGGTTGGGAAACATGCATGGCCTCCATGTCTGCCATTGTGTCCACTCCATATATGAACCCATTCTACAAGGGCTGGAATGGCTAAGGGTGGAAGTTGGCTGACATTTACTGGCTGAGTGAGTTTATCCACTTACTTTAGTAACTCTTCTACAGTTGTTGCTCTCTAGTAAGCATTAACATAAGATACAAAATTTCTCACGCTTTTTTCTCCGTCTCATTGACCTAGTCTTCTTCTTCCCTAGTCTCATCTCCAATATTTCCATCTTTCTCCTTCCAGGGCCCTGACTAACAAGCTAAACCTTTTGCTGCTGCCCGTGATCCATAGATAAACTTATCTAAGTCTACTTCTCTCTCTACACAGTGTGGGTAACCAAGTATACTACCCTGAACTCTGCCTATTGGGAGGATTTCCATGCAAAGTCATCTTTCAAATCATCTGTGTGGGGCTGCAGCACAGTAGAAGTCCATTTTTAGCTTCCATCTCTGTACTTAAACCAACCTATTCATAAACAAATCTCAGGTACTTTCCTTTCCTGCAAGTTCCATGAGGACATAGACATGAGTTGATAGAGAGGCCGTGGTGTACCAGTGGTGGGTGACATGGGGGTCACCTGTATCTAAAGTTCACTTGTATCTTCTGGACATACATAAGTTCAATCGTGGATGAAGCACATTGATCTGGGTCCCTCAGACATTACAACTTGTTGAGTCTGACAGCATCCAGCTCATGATGGGCGTTTATGACTGCATGACCACTTTATCTCCCATGGGCAAAAGTTCACTTTTTACCCATACCTAGTATCATTGTTTGTTTCTGCATTTCAAATGGCATATAATTTTCTTCTCCCAGTGGCATGGTCTTGCTCAGGTATCCTATGAGTGAATGCTGCAAATCTCACATGGCCCAAGCAGAAGACAGCTTGTACTGTGACTTTGACCTGCTAAAGTGCTTTTTCTTGCTCTGGGCTCCACTCAAAACTAGCAACATTATATATATCCTATAAATAGGTGGCAGTAGTATTTTCAAGTGTGGAATATGCAGCTTGCAAAACCTGAAGAGATTTGCCAAATGTTGTGCTTCTCTTTTAAGTGGTAGGAGATTCAAAGGGCAATAAATTATCCTTTATTTTGAAAGAGATGTCCTAGACTTACCCACTGGACTCTGAAAACTTCACTGATGTGGCAGGTCTCTGAAACTTTTTGGGAGTTATTCATTATCTACAGCACATATTCCTAAAAAGACATCCAGGATATTTGCCACCTCTTGCTCATCAGGTCCAATTAGCATGGTATCATCAATATAGTGGACTTCTGTTATGCTTTAAAGAAAGTTGTGTTGATCCAGGTCCCTTCAGACAGTTTGTGACAGCGTGCAAAAGAATTAACATAGTTCTGGGGCAAGAGTGTGAATTACTGCTACCATCTGTTACATGTGGTATAATTTACCTCTGATCTTCTTTTCTGATAGTGTTGAAAATAACGCATTCATATATCAATAGCTACATACAAAATATCAAAGGCTCTGTTGAACAAATAGAATTTGGTACAGCAAGTGCAACTGAGATTCCTACTTGGTTACTTTTTTTCCCATTGTCATTTGTTATCAGTGATTTAGTATTTGAAGGGGCCAGACTTGTGAATTAGATACAATATGATAGACTACAAACTCTGAAGTCCTCAACTTTTTGAGTGTCCCCTTCATCCCTTCTCCAGATGTAAAACATGTTTTATTATACATACATCTTTTCTGGGACTGGCGAGAAGCAGTTTTGGGGGGTTCCATTTGTCCTTTCCTACTGCAGTAGCTCTTTCTCTAGCAGTTAGTGGACCCCTGTGAATATTATGCCAACTTCTAAGTATGTCCATTCTGATTTTACATTTGGGACCTGGAGAAATCACCTGGGATAGAAGTCCATTTATTACCTAGTTGCCAAGTGTATCTATCAAGAGGGCTACCGTGATGCTTTGGGTCCCCCGGTATCGGTATGACCTTGAATCATGTATCAAGAGTCCTCACAACATCTAGGTATTCCTTTTTTACCTGTTTATTGATACCTGAAAAAAACACCATAATTAATTTTGGGAAAAGACTTAAGGGATCACTACTGTCCACACTTGCCAGAGAACTACCCCACGTGGAACTAGGCACAGAGTTGTGACTTTCCATTGCCGTGCTAGACTTTATGATTCTCTTTGTCTATTTTGATCTACTTTTAAAATCAGCTTTACTGAGACATAATTGAAATACAATAGAATTCATTAATTTTAAGTATTTAAGTATTTTAAGTATTAAGTATAAAACAATTCTATGAGATTGACAAATATATACCATCATGTCACCACCACCACAATTGTGATGTTTACTATTGTCCTCACCTCATAAGGTTGCTAGGTGTCTCTTTAGAGTCAATGCCCTCCCCCATCTGTTCAACTGCTGATGAGCTTTTTGTTGTTGTAGTTTTTCTTTTTCAAGAATTTCACATGTTATCAAATAGTATCTAGTCTTTGGTGCATGGCTTCTTTCACTTTTCATAACGCTTTTGAAATTCATCAACAATCATACATTGCTTAAAATAGGGATATACTCTGAGAAATGTGTCATTAGGCGATTTTGTCATTTTGTGAACATCGCAGAGTGTACTTACACAAACCTAGGCTGTAAGGTACTAATCTTATAGGACCACCATTGTATATGTAGTCTGTCATTGACTGAAATGTCATTATTTGACACATGACTGTTGTGTGTACCACACACTTACTTTCTGGTTGCTGATCCATTGAAGTTAAGGTCATGTCTAAAGTTGGTGCCTTTCTCATTGTAGTGGAGGTAGCATTTCCATGGTAGAATTCTAGAAATTGCATTTGGTGTGTCTGGAGGTCAATCCTGTGCTATACTGGGAGTTATTTCCAGAGGCCCATGCCTCAAGTTCCTAATTTCCTATTTCACACACATTTCTGCTAAAATGTCAATGCTGCTTGTTCACAGAAGTGAGCTCTGACTACTGTAATTAACATGCTCTTACCCTTTGAAATTTGAGACCTTCATTGTTGGAGAAATAAACCGCCACAATAAATTTATCTGTTACACAGTCCACTGGATTTTGTGCCAAAGGAAATTTCAAGTTGAAGTATGTCCAGATTTTCTTTCATATATAAAAAATTCAGATAAGATAAGCTAAGGAAGGCCATCACGGAACATTTGTCATGACATTCCTCTGTAGAGTCCTTGGCTACTTGTTACTGCTGCTAAAGCATTAATCAATTTTTTCCATGCTTATCAATGTTATCTTTATAATTACGCTTGCTAACTATAAATATAGATGTATAATCTGAATAATTCTAATCACAAGCAAGGTTTTTAAGGCCTGTAATATAGTTACATTTTTGAGACACCTTTCCCTGCCTTCTGTTAATGTTCCTGCCCACACATGAAGACATTCATTTGCTTTACATTGTGTTTTCTATAATGTATTTTAATAAACTTACCAATTGGCTAGATTTCTTTTAGTTTGCATTATCTGATTCTGAAATTGGGTTAATCGTTTTCTGGAAATTTTATTTATTCTGTGAATTTTTCTGTTTTGCAGAATATTGCTGTGATGTCCTTCTCCAACTTAATTTCATTTTTGTGTGCCATGTTGGGGAAAAATAGGGGCCATATAATCTTTCATGTCAAATCTAACAAAAACAGACAATGTGTTTTTCTTCCAACATTCCTCCAAAGATATCATGACAACTTATTGCCTTCTTCTTTAATTGGACTGTATATACATCACCAAGCAAATCACTGTAGCAGGAGAATGTGACACATTGTTCAGTGCTAATGACGTCCTGCCCATAGATGGGTTAGAGGTCTGTTTTTCAGGGAATAGTTAACAGTAGAAGGTAGAATGAATGGTAGGAGGAAATGCAGCAAATAACTAACATACAGTTTAAAATAAAAATACTTTTTAACTCCTCCTAACATTTTTTTTCTGTTGTGAATGAACAGCACTTTTTCTTCATGACATGAATACAAATTACACTATATTACATTTTGTTTGTTGTGTTTATTTACAGCATTCTCACAAACCTCTACCAACTTTATATACACACACTGCTGGCAAACTGGATTAAGAATCCCAGGAGAGAGCAAGGACTTGTTTTCTTTGTAAGCTTAATAAATGTTAGTTGAATTTAATTAATATTCTAATTTTCCCATATTTTCACTTTAGAGGTAATGGGAGTAATATTTATAATTTTAATAAACACATAAATTCACCATTATTTAAATACGTGAAAGAATAAAGAGTAGAAATAAAGTTAAGGGTTAATATAGAGATATTTGTTACAAGGCAAAGAAATGGAATTTTGAGTCAGATATACAAATGAATCACAACTCTGTCAAATATTTGGGAAAATATCTTAACAGCATTTACAATACAAGGATAGTAAAGATTAAATGTAATAATGTACATGAACATGCACTAATTTTAATAGAACTCGTAAAATTAGTTGTTATTAATATTGTTACTATTGAAATCTTAAACAACAGTTATAGACTTAGGATGAGTATACATTGAAAATTGTTTTCATAATTTTTAAATTATCACCGGATGTCAATATTGCTTCATCCATAATTTCTCATACACTAATTCGCTG
The DNA here is from genome assembly GCF_041296235.1 of Equus asinus. NCBI lineage: Eukaryota > Metazoa > Chordata > Mammalia > Perissodactyla > Equidae > Equus > Equus asinus. The sequence continues at coordinate 48,718,625 of NC_091792.1, read as the reverse complement.
CGATTTTGATTGGGGAGTTCAATCCATTTACATTTAGAGTGGTTATTGAGATGTGGGGGCCTACCACTACCATTTTATGTCTTGTTTTCCAGTTTTCTTCAATTTCCTTTGTTTCTCGTCCCATGGTTTAATCTGTTCTGATGAAGAGCTGCTACTCTCTGTTGTTGTCCTTCTACTTATCTCCTCTGCTCTTGGTTTTGTAGCCCCTTTCCTTTTTTGGATTTTTCAGGAATGAGGGTTTTCCTGAAGAGGAGGTTTTGTGGCAATGAACTCCCTTAATTTTTGTTTATCTGGGAAAGTTTTTATTTCTCCATCGTATTTGAAGGATATTTTCGCTGGGTAGAGAATTCTCGGCTGTAGATTTTTGTCCTTCAGATTTTTGAATATATCATTCCACTCTCTTCTAGCCTGTAAAGTTTCTGCTGAGAAATTTGCTGATAGCCTGATGGGGGTTCCTTTGTAGGTTAGTTTCTTTTGCCCGGCTGTCCTTTGTATTTTCTCCTTGTCATTGACTTTTGCTAGCTTCACTACGATATGCCGTGGGGTTGGTCTTCTTGCATTGATAAAGTTTGGAGATCTACTGGCTTCTGTCACCTGAAGATCCATCTCTCTCACCAGATTTGGGAAGTTCTCATCCATTATTTCTTTGAATAGGCTTTCTGCCCCTTTCTCCTTCTCTTCTCCCTCTGGTATACCTATAATCCTTACGTTGCATCTCCTAATTGTGTCTGATAATTCTTGGAGAGTTTCTTCATTTCTTTTTAGTCTTACTTCTCTCTCCTCCTCTGCCTGCAGCATTTCTATATTCCCATCTTCCAAATTGCTAATTCTTTCCTCCATATTATCAGCCCTACTGTTAAGTGCATCTAGATTTTTCTTAATCTCCTCTATTGTGTTCTTCATTTCCAGTATTTCTGTTTGGTTCTTCTTTATCGTATCAAACTCTTTTGTGACATAGCTCCTGAACTCGTTGAGTTGTCTATCTGAATTCTCTCTTAACTCATTGAGTATTTTAATGATGGCTGTTTTGAAGTCATCGTCATTTAGGTTGTATATTTCATTTTCTTTGAGATTGTTTTCTGTGTATTTGCTATTTTCCTTCTGTTCTGGAGATTTAATGCATTTTTTCATATTGCTTGATGTTGTAGATTTGTGCCTCTGCATAGAGATAGAGTTTAGTTGCTCCTTCCACTTGTTTCTGCTGGTGTGGTGGAGGAGCAGCTGTTTATACTGAACCAACCAGGAACCCTATCCGCAGTTGCTAACTGGGCCTGGGCCCCTCCTCGTAGCCACAGTGGTCCTTTGGATTCCCTCTTCTGCCGTGGGGCCCATCACGGGGGGGCTTCAGGCTGCTGGTGCCTACTGTTGCAGCCCACCTAGACATGCTCCCTCCTTGGCGTCTGCAATGGTGTTATGGGCTTTTCCAGCGGCCAGGGGTAGGATCACTTATATTTGCCGCTCTGTCACTTTCGGCACCCACAAAATCTCACTTGTCCACTATGGGTCGCAGTAGAGCTATTGGCATCTTCTACAGTCTGTGGTTAGCTCACCTAGCTATGCTACTTTTGTCCCGGGGTCTTCCAGCCTTGTGGCTGCTGGATGGGTGCTCTCTACTAGTGCTGTGCAGAGGCTTTTGCTGAGGCTGCTGTGAACCTGTAGGGTTTCCCCCTAGGCTACGGAGCTGGGTCGCTGGAACTCCACCCAGCCTCAGTCCTGTTCCCCAGGAACTCGGGGAGCCCTTTGCCCTGTCTGGGAGATAGCCGGAGATCCCGATTTCAGTGGTATCTGGTCAGCCGCTGCCCTGCCTGATATTCTCCTCTCCGGGACCCTCCCGGTGTTGTGGATGCTGGGAGTGGCCCCTCCACTAATGGCAGACAGAGAGTTTTGTCTGCTGCCCAGGCGGAACTCGGGAGCTTCCCCCCGGGCCGCGGAGCCGGCCTCTGGAGCTCCACCCAGCCCCAGTCCTCTCTGAGATCTCTGGCAATCCCTTGCCCCGCCGGGCGGGCAGTGGCAGCTGGGAGTCGCCTTGCCCTCTGGGATTCTCTCCGGGACTTTCCTGGAGTTGTGAATGCTGGGTGTGGCCCCTCCGCTAATGGCAGACAGAGAGTTTTGTCTGCTACCCGGGTGGAACTCTGGAGCTTCCCCTTCGGGGTGCGGAGGCAGCCTCTGGAGCTTCACCCAGCCGCAGTCCTCTCCGAGATCTCTGGCAATCCCTTGCCCCACCATGCAGGCAGTGCCAGCCGGGGGGCCGCCGTACCCTCTGTGATTCTCTCTGGGACCCTCCGGGCGCCATGGACACCAAGCGGGATCTCCCTGCCAATGGTGGGGCAAGACTCTCCCCGCGGGCTCAGGTGTGTAACTCTAGAGTTTCCCTCTGTGTTTAGGAGTAATTGCATTGGGTTTTGGTAGGGTTCTGGTCACCTGTTTCCACCGCCACTCTTCTGGTGTGTGCTCGCTCCTGCCCTAGGTGTGTGTTGATCTTCTGGGGGCGTTGGTTAGAAGAAAGCTGCTTGCAGGTACTAGGCTGTTCCGTCGGGGTCGGAGAGTTTTCACCTATCTCCACCTCCTCCAGGAGGGAAGTCCGTCCGCCTTCCAATGTATAGTCGCGTGGGTCTCTCAGACATCCTGAGATGCTATCTGGATATCCTTTGTTAAGTGATGAGTGTCCAAATAATTGTAGACGCAAAGGGGGAGAGACAAAGAGGACTACTCACAGCGCCATCTTGGATCCTGTCTCTAATTCGCTGCAATTTTATGATCATAACATGAACATCATTTCAATTCTTTCTAGAGTAATAAGCTATTTGGTCAATCCAGATTTTGTGATCATTATGTTGTTGTTAGTGAATAAATGGTCTACTTCCAACCATAATATGCAGATGGTTAATTAATATGCATAACTCAACAATTTTTCATTGCTACTGACTCACTTTCTAAAGTTAATGTTAATATCATCATGACAGTTATTTGAAATGAAAAACCAGTTGGTTAAATGATAACACAATTGCTTGACTTTATCAACTGTTTATTTCTTGAGAGTTAACCTCAAAAATTCTTTTTAATTTTATTGTGCACGTCTTTCAGTTAATATTTTTATGATCTTCTTTTTATAACTAAGTAGAGATTTTTAAGAAGTAGGAAACACTTTCATGTAATTAATACTATCAGGTATGATTTCTTGTTATGAGATAATAGAAATAGCATATTATTTTGAATGAGATACACCTAATTTCAAATTCTTGCCAACAATACATTATTCCCTTTCAATGTTTCATTTTTATAATTTTTAAAATAGGAATGATAGGAACTTAGCCTAGAGACTGGCCCATCCCAATAGCAAGACCTTGGGCAATTTTTCAGCCCACATAGGTGGTGTACATGGAACCTCTGTAGCCAGGTGAGTGAGTCTGACTCTGTGGAGTAGGGCATGCACAAAGGGTGGGCATTCACTGGTGGAGTAGGTGGGACTTCTGCAGTGGGGTGACTGGGTCTACTTCAGTAGGTTGGGGTGTGCACACAGGACAAGACTGTGTTGATGGGTGTGTGGCCTTGTGGGTGGTGGGGCTTTTGTCAGCTGCAGCAGACTTGTGTTTCTCAAATAGCTACATAAGCCTCACCTTTCAAAGCCTGAAACAATTGGGTGCTCCCATGCCTGGGGCCAGCCCCACTCAGTTGCACTCCTGAGAGAGCTGATAACAGCCTTGAAAGCCGGAGGCCTACAGCAATTGTAAGCCCTGAGCCTAAGAAACAGCCACATGGAGGGCCTACTCACTTAGCAGAAAAACTGCAACAGGAATGTGCTATTATACCTGGCAACCAACTGTGCTGGGGCTACCCATGCATGATAAAGTGACTGAAGGCACCACAGGAGCCACATGTAGCTGAGCAGTACAATCAGCTGGCCAGGGGGACTGCCTAACCTCCCTGTGCACCTGCAGCAAGAGCAATCCTGCCACACAGAAGGACACACATAGCCCACACAGGTGACACTCCTGGAACATTTGGAACTGGTGACAAAAAAGAAGCACACTTATGGGCCTCTCACTGATCTTGGGAGAAGAATGGATGAACTCAGTGAGAAATTCAACAAAGAAAACCTACAACCAAGAATAGTCTACCCAACAAGACCATCATTCAGAATGGAATGAGAGATAAAGAGTTTTCTAGACAAGCAAAAACTAAAGGAGTTTATTACCAAGAAAACAGCCTTAGGAGAAATGCTAAAGGGAATTATTTAAGCAGAAAAGAAAAGACCACAAGTAGGAATAATAAAATAATCAAACAAAAACAAAACAATAAAATCGCTGGTAAAGGGAAATATACACTAAAGGTAACAGATCAACCGCCTAAGAAGCTAACATGAAAGTTAAAAGACAAAAGTACTAAAATTATCTATTTCTATGAGAGGAGGGTAATGGATATACATGCAAAAAAAATAAATAAGTAAAATACGATATCAAAAACATAAAATGTGGGAAGAGGGGAGTAAAACAGTAGAGTTTTTAGCAAGTGGTCAAACTTAAGAGACCATCAACCTCATACAGCTTGCTATATATGTAGGTTATTATATATGAACCTCATGGTAATCACAAACCAGAAACCTATAATAAATAAACTAAAAATTAAGAGGAAGGAAACCAAACATAATACTAAATAAGGCCATCAAACCCCAAGGGAAGAGAGCACGAGAAGAAGAAAGAAACAGAGAAGAACTACTAAAACACCCAGAAAAAAAGGTAACAAAATGGAAATAAGTACATTCTTATCAATAGCTACTTTAAATGTCAATGGACTAAATGCTCCAATCAAAAAGCATAAGGTGGCTGATTGGATAAAAAAAACCCAATACCCGTACATATGATGCATACAAGAGACACACTTCAGACCTTAAGGCATTCACAAATTGAAAGGTAGGATGGAAAAAGATACCCCATGAAAATGACGATGAAAAGAAAGCTAGCTTTTATCAGAAAAAATAGACTTTAAAACAAAAACTGTAACAAGAGACAAAGAAAGGCTGTATTTAACAATAAAGGGAACAATCCAACAAAAGGAAATAACACTTGTAAATATGTATGCACCCAACATAGGAGCAGCTAAATATGTAAAACAATTATTAACAGACATAAAAGGAGAAATAGATGAAAACACAATAATAGTATAGAACTTTAACACTCCATCTACATCAATGGATCCAAACAGAAGATCAATGAGGAAACATTGACCTTAAATATACACATTAAACCAGATGGACTTAGTAGATATATAAAGAATGTTCCATCCAAAACCCACACAATACACATTCTTTTTAAATTCACATGAAGCATTCTCCAGGAGAGATCACATATTAGGTCACAAAACAAGTCTCAATAAATTTAAGAATATTTAGGTGCTGGCCCTGTGGCTGAGTGGCTAAGTTTGCGTGCTCCACTGCAGGCGGCCCAGTGTTTCGTCCGTTCGAATCCTGGGTGCGGACACGGCACTGCTCATCAAGCCACACTGAGGCAGCATCCCACATGCCACAACTAGAAGGACCCACAACTAAGAATATACAACTACGTACCAGGGGGCTTTGGGGAGAAAAAGGAAAAAAATAAAATCTTTAAAAAAATTATATTAAAAAAAGAATATTTAAATGATACCAAGCATCTTTTCTGACCACATCAGTATGAAACTAGACATAAACTACAGGAAGAAAATTGGAAACCACAAATATGTGGAGATTAAACAAAATGCTGCTGAATAATGATTGGGTCAATAAATAAATCAAAGGAGAAATAAAAAAATACCCGGAGACAAGTGAAAATGAAAATATGACGTGCCAAAATTTATGGGATACAGCGAAAAGAGTTTTAAGAGGGAAGTTTGTTGCAATACAGGCCTACTTCAACAAACAAGAAAAATGTCAAACAATTTAACAGTGCACCTAAAGGAACTAGAAAAAAAGGAACAGAACCCAAAATCGGTAGAGGAAAGGAAATAAAAAAAATCAGAGCAGAAATAAATGAAATAGAGCCTAAAAATCAATGGAAAAAAATCAATGAAACTTAGAGCTGGTTCTTTGAAAAGATAAACAAAATTGACAAACCTTTAGCTAGACTCACCAAGAAAAAGAGAGAGAAGGCTCAAATAAATAAAATCAGAAATGAGAGAGGAGAAATTACAAGAGACAGCTAAGTAATACAAAGATTATACTACTAAAATAATATATGCCAACAAATTGGATAGTCCACAAGAAATGGATAAATTCTTAGAAGCATACAACCTTCCAAAACAGAATCAAGAAGAAATAGAGAATTTGAATAAACCAGTCACTAGTAAGCAGATCAACACAGTAATCAAAACCTTCCCCCCAAACCCAAAATAACAGTCCAAGATTAGATGACTTCCCAGGTGAATTCTACCAAATATTCAAAGAAGACTTAATACCTATCATTCTCAAACTCTTCCAAAAACAATTGAAGAGAAAGGGAAGATTACTAACTCATGCTACAAAGCCAACATTACACTGATACCAAAACCAGACAAGGACAACACACAAAAAAAGTTACAGGCCAGTATCACTGGTGAACATTGATGCAAAAATCCTTAAATAACTATTGGCAATTAAAGACAATACATTAAAAGGATCATATGCCATGATCAAGCAATATTTATTCCAGGGATGCAGGGATGGTTCAACATCTGCAAATCAATCGATGTGTTACACTACATTAAGAAAATGAAGAATAAAAATCACGTTAGCATCTCAATAGATGCAGAGAAAGCATTTGACAATATACAGCAGCCATTTATGATAAAAATATGAATAAAATGAGCATAGAAGGAAAGTTCATCAACATAATAAAGGCCATATATGGCAAACCCACAGCTAATATCATTCTCAATGGAGAAAAACTGAAAGCTATCTCTCTAAGAACAGGAACCAGATAAGAATGCCTGCTTTCACCACTCTTATTTAACATAGTATTGGAGGTCCTAGCCAGACCAATCAGGCAAGACAAAGAAATAAAAGGGATCCAAATTGGAAAGGAAGAAGAGAAACTGTCACTATTTGCAGATGACTTGGTTTTAATATATAGAAAAACATAAAGAATCCACCAAAAAACTTTTAGAAATAATAAATGAATACAGTAGAGTTGCAGGGTACAAAATCAACACACAAAAATCTGTTGCATTTCTGTACACTAACAACGAAGTAGAAGAGAGAGAAATTAAGATCACAGTCTCTCCTGTTTTGAGCACCACGGTAAAGTAAGCTGTTCCCTTTGTCTCTCCTCCTTTTGAACTACAACTAAATGGACACTCACTGACCAATGGAGGAAGCCCAAACAGCATAACAGGGCACCTGAGAGACACATGCAGCTATACACCTGAGGATGGATGGACTGGCCCCCCGGAAAGTGGCAGAGATAGGTGAGCATGTACAATGGAATGCTACTCAGCCATAAACAAAATCCCAGAATTGTCCTATTTGCAACAACATAGATGGACCTTGAGGATATGATGTTAAGTGAAATCAGCCCCAGACAGAGAAAGACAAATACTGCATGATTTCACTCATATGTGGCAGATAACAAATACACGGATAAAGAGAACAGATTAGTGGTTACCAGAGGGGAAGGGGGTTGGGAGGTTGGCGAAAGGCACAAAGGGGCACATATGTATGGTGAGGGATAAAAATTAGACTACTGGGGGTGAGCACGATGAAGTGTATTCAGGAATTGATAAACGATAATGTACACCCAAAGTTACACAATGTTATAAACCATTATAATCCCAATAAAATTACTTAAAAAACATAAAAAAGAGAATACAATCTCATTTCCAATGCCAACAAAAACAATAATATACCTAGGAATAAATTTAACTAAAAAGGTGAAAGACCTGTACACTGAAATCTATAAAAGATTGTTACAAGAAATCGCAGCAGACACAAAGAAATGAAAGGATATTCCATGTTCTTGGACTGGGAGGATTGACATGGTTAAAACTTTCATAGTTCCTGGAGTAATCTATAGATTCAATGCAATCCCTACAAAGTTCCAATGGAATTTTTCACAGAAATAGAAGAAAGAATCCTAAAATTTATGTGGAATAACAAAAGACCCCAAATAGCCAAAGGAATCCTGAGAAAAAGGAACAAAGCTAGAGGTATCACACTCCTTTATTTCAAAAAATTCTGCAAAGCTATGGTAACCAAAACAGCATAGTACCTTCACAAAACCAGACACGCAATCAATGGAACAGAATCAAGTGCCCAGAAACAAACCCACACATCTGTGGACAGCCAGTTTTTGACAAGGGAGCCAAGAATACAATGGAGAAAGGAAAGTCTCTTCAACAAGTGGTGTTGGGAAAACTGCACAGCCACATGTGAAAGAATGAAAGTAGACCATTATCTTACACCATACACAAAATTTAACTCAAAATGGATTAAAGACTTGAATGTAAGATCTGAAACCATGAAACTTTTAGAAGAAAACACAAGCGGTACACTTTTGACATCAGTTTTAGCAGCATATTTTCAAGTACCATGTCTGACCAGGCAAGGCAAACAATAGAAAAAATAAGCAAATGGGACTACATGAAACTAAAAAGCTTCTGCACAGCAAAGGAAACCATCAACAAAATGAAAAGGCAACCTAATAATTTTGGAGAAGATATTTGCAAACCATATATCTTATAAGGGGTTAATATCCAAAATATATAGAGAACACATACATCTCAACAACAAAAAAACTAACAACCCAATTAAAATATAGGCAAAAGATCTGAACAGACATTTTTCAGAAGTTATACAGATGGTCAACAGGCACACGAAAAGTTGTTCAACATCACTAATTACTAGTGAAATGCAAATCAAAACAACAGAGAGGTATCACCTCATGCCCATCAGAATGGCTATAATAAAGAAGACAAGAAATCACAAATGTTGGAAAGGACGTGGAGAAAAGTGAACTCTCATAAACTGGTGGTGGAAGTGTAAACTGGTGCATCCACTATGGAAAACAAGTATGGAGATTCCTCAAAATATTAAGAATAGAACTAACATATGATCCAGCTATTCCACCGCTGGGTATTTATCTGAAGAACATGAAAACACAAATGCATAAAGAAATGTGCACCTTTATATTCATTGCAGCATTATTTACAATAGTGAAGACTTGGAAGCAACCTGGTTGCCCATGAAGGGATGAATACATAAAGAAGATGTGTTATTTATACCCAGTGGAATACTACTCAGCTATAAAAGAGGATGAAATCTTGCTATCTGTGACAGCATGGATGGACCTTGAGGGTATTATGCTAAGTGAAATAAGTCAGAGGGAGAAATTCAAATACCACATCATCTCGTAAATAGAAGTTAAAAACAACAAGCAAAGACATAAAGACGGAGATTGGATTGATGGTTACCAGAGGGGAAAGGGAGAGGGAGGAGAGTGGAAGAAGTGATTAGGCATATGTGTGTATGGCGATGGATTGTAATTAGTGGTGAACATGATGTAATCGACATAGAAATCGAAATATATTGATGTACATCTGAAATTTTTAAAAAAACACATCTATTTAAAAAAAAAAGAAAGGTGGCACTGGCCCTGTGGTATAGTTGTTAAGTTTGGCACACTCTGCTTTGGCAGCCCGGGTTCACGGGTTTGGATATCTGGTGTGGACCTACACTACTTGTCAGCCATGCTGTTCTGGAGACCCACATATAATGTGGAGGAAGCCTGGCACAGATGTTAGCTCAGGGCTAATCTTTCCCACCAAAAAAACCAAAAAAAAGAAGAAGAAGAAGAAGTCTGAAATCAATTCCACCGGCTGAAATCAAGGGGTTGGCTGGGCTATGCTCCCTCTCTAGGGTCTAAGGAGAAAATCAGTTTTCTTGTCCTTTCCATTTTCTAGAGCTGCCTTCCCTGCATTCTTTGGTTCCTGTCCCTTTCTTCATCTTCAAAGCCAGGAGTGTAATCTCTCCAAATCTCTGTTGAGGTTCTCACAGTGCCTTCTCCTGTGTCAAATCTCCCTGCCTCCTTCTTTTAAAGGCACTTCTGATTGTACCTAGGACCTATCCAGATAATCCAGGAGAATCACCCCTTCTCAAGGTCCTAATTTAGTCATATCTGCAAAGTCCCTTTGCCATTTAATGGGGTGTTCAGATTGTAGGGATTAGGACCTGGATATCTTTGGGGGCCATTATTCAGCCTACCACAGGAGGCAAGGGTGTCTCATCTTTTGCAATAGTTTAATTAAGCATTGCTCATAATAGGTTAAATATATTTATTCTAATAATGGGCTCATGAAAAATCCAAAGCCCATTCTTTATTTCTCTTTTCATAAATTATTCTGTTGGAAATTTGCAAAATAGAAAGTGATGTTTGAAGAAACAGCATTTCTTTTTTTCTAGTCACTTGGAAGTTACAGCTTTCCTACCCATTAAAAATCAGTAAATTTACAGCTAGCTTATTAGCAAATCTCTATAACGTATTGGGAGCTTTAATTCAGTCTTTGGGGAAATTGAAAAAAAATTTTAAAAAGAGCTTCTGTGTTTGCTTTCTGAGACCAAGACACTGAATTTTTTTTTTTGCCACATCAAGTTTTCACCTTGTTGGGAGGTTGTGTCTGAGCTCCAGCAAACTTGTTTATGACATCTGTAACAGTTAAAATAATGAGATAATATAATATTTGCACTGTTGGAAGTAATTTCCCACTGCATCTTTACCCGGCTCTTTGGCTAGATAATAACAAGACTTCAGACAAAAGACACTACAGTCTGGCTATGTGAATCAGTTATCCCCAAATGCTCTCACCCAAATGTGCTGATTTGGAATTTGTGGGAGGCAAGATGTTGGAGGGTGGCCACTGTGTAAGTACTGAACAAATGTTGAGGATGCTCAGCTTCTGACACTCGTTATCTATTGTGTAATAGTAACAGGTAGCATTTATAGAAAACTTATATGGATAGGAGCTAGTAAGCTGTATTTTTTTTTAACTTTACACAAATTTCTGGGTGGAGATTAAACAGTCCCTAATGTAAGAAGAAGAAGAAGGGTAAGAAAAGTTAAGAGCTTGACAAAGGCTACATAACTCAGAAGAGGCACAATTTGGCCTTAACCTGGTTTTCCTGATGCTAAAGTCTGTCTCGTAATCACCCTGCCTTTTTCTCATATACACACTTATTCCTAGAATTGCTGCTAATGCTGGTGTTAAGGCATTCATGAATCTATTTCTTCTGTCATATACAGTTAATTATATATAAACTTGGAGAGAAATAACATCTATCAATTATATCGGATACTTCTATTTTTCCTGCCTTCCTTTGGATTGGATATTTCTTGTGATTATATATTTTTTCTCCATGATTGGCTTATTAGCTTATGGTTTCATTTTTAGAGGTTGTTCTAAGGTTTACATATTTCAAATTTAACTTCTTATAATCTACCCTCAGATAATGTTATACCACTTCTCCCATAAGAAACTTACAAGAATAGACTTTAATTTTCTCCCTCAAATCCTTTCTCATACATTTTATTTCTATATACATTGTGAGCCTCAGAATAAATTTTTATGATTTTTGTTTAGTTTATCATTTAAAGAGTTTAAAATAAAAAATATTTTTTCTATTTACCCAAATTTTTTTATCATTTCTGGTGCTCTTCATGCCTTTGTGTTGATGCAAATTTTCATCTGGTATCATATTTCTTCTGCCAAAATAACTTCTTCAAAATTTCTTCTAGTACAAGTATGCTGGTAATGAAGTCTCCCAGTTTTTTTTCTGAAAAAGTTTTTATTTTTCCTGAAATTTTCTTTTTAAAGATTTTATTTTTTTTCCTTTTTCTCCCCAAAGCCCCCTTGTACATAGTTGTATATTCTTCATTGTGGGTCCTTCTAGTTGTGGCATGTGGGACGTTGCCTCAGTGTGGTTTGATGAGCAGTGCCATGTCTGCGCCCAGGATTTGAACTAACGAAACACTGGGCCACCTGCAGCGGAGCGTGCAAACTTAACCACTCGGCCACGGGGCCAGCCCCAATTTTTCCTGAATTTTTTGAAAGACATTTTTTCTGGGATACGAATTCCAGGACGACTATTTTCCCTTATACCTTAAAGACATCAACATTTCCTTCCTGCCTGCGTAGTTTCCAACAAAAGTTTACTGTGGTTCTATCTTTGTTTCTCTGTAGGTAACATTTCTTTGTTCTCTACTGTCTTCAAGATTTTCTCTTAAAATTTGTTCTTTAGCAGCCTGAGCATCATGTGCCTGGTTAGTGAGTGTTTCTTTATATTGGCTATTGTGGTCCTCTAGGTGTTTGAATATTTTGTTTATGGACTTTAATTAATTCTTGAAATTCTTGGCCATTTTCTACTCAAATAATTCTTCTGATTTGTTCTCTTTTTTTCTTACTGAACTCCAACTACACATGCATTAGACTATTTTTTGTTCCTACAACTCTTGAATGCTCTTTTCTATTTGCTCGCATTATTTGTTATTTTGTTTCATTTTGGATAATATGTATATTAACCTATCTTCAAGTTCAGTGATATTTTCCCTCTGCTGTGTTCATCCTATCGATAAACTCATCAAAGGAATTATTCATTTCTTATATTGTGTTTAAGCTTCTAACATTTTTGTTTGACTTCTTTTTATGAGTTCCATCTTTCTGAAATTCCCCAATCTGTTCATGCTTGCTGTCTACCTTTTTCACTACAGCATTTAATATATTAAGTATAGTTATTTTAAGATCATCATTCTTATAGTTTCAACATTTTGCACATCACTGTGTCTTATTCCACTGACTATTTTATTTTTTATCATGAATCCCTTTTTTAAAATCTTGCTTTTGAGTAAATCCCGTAATTTTTCATGGAATGTTTAACGTTGTATGCAAAAAGAAACACTAGGGACTTAGGTGTATCATATTTATGCTTGGAAATGATGTCACCTCATCTGTTATCAGACTGTTAACACGGAAGTTGAGTCAATCTAGTCAGTAGCTGAGCTGGTTTGGGGTTTTTCTTTTAATATAGCTACCTTCAGTGCATAGCAGCCCTCACACTCCTGCATTGAACCTACCTTGCGCTTAGTATGTGGCCTAATATGAGGATTTCTCAGTGTTCTTCCACTCTCATCTTTTGGCAGTTTTTGCATACTCGCAGCATAAAGAGGAGAGCTTGTCTCTACATGCTTTCACCTGTCTCCAGTGGCAGACTGCTCTTGATGGTTATTCAGTAAATGGCTCAGGATCAGGGCAGAAGGTGTTTCTTGCTTCTGCTATTTGGCCCATGGCTTAGGCACACCATTTGTACCTGAGCCTCAAGGGTCTGTCTTTCTCAGCATTTCCGCCTCTCCCCAGTGAGAGAGGACACTTCTTCATACTCAGTGCAGAGACTAGAGTGAAAGCTAGTTTTGTGTCCCCTCTCCTCAACATGGCAGTCAAACTATTTTGTATCAGTAGGGGTTCTTGGACATGAGAGTTTTTCCTGCATCTCTCCAGGCAAAGAAACTTCCCTGAGAAAGCAAGAAGTGATGGAATTCAGAGTGAATTTGGAGCTATTGGTCTGATTCTATTATAAAAGTTAGGAATTTCATTCACTGAATGACAGTGAGAAGAGAAGTGAGGGTTTAGAGGTTTAAAGAAAGTGAAAAGTTTTGAAATACTTTTTGTGGAGAATGAATTGACTAGGAAAACATAGATAGCTAGTGAGAGTGATCAACGTTTTTGGAGGAAACTTCTTTTTTTCTTTGGGATCAAACCACAGCCTCTATGTAGGTAAGAGAGAATAGGATCTTTGCACTTCATTCTTAATGGTGGTGTTTCAGGTGGTGTAGTAGAAGGATAATTAGATAAAAGAGTTCGAAATATAGTTGAGATTATTTGAAGAGATATGGCAGGGATAGTAAGGTTGATAGGAAATGAAGTGAAGCAGGAGTAGGCTTTTGCACATGAACAGTCTAGAGTGGGGAATGGGCTAGACATTTCAATTATTCAAAAAAAAGTATGCAGCAGGAGTATTTGAAATAACAGGATAAAAGGATAAGCAACTAGAGTCAGAAAATGATACAGATGAGCTTGTATTTTCATATGGTTACTCCAGTTGATGACAAGATACGAAGGTAGTCATGGGAGTGGGTGACATTAAATCGTATTAGGAAACTTTTAAGATGAGACTGATACTTGAAAAATCAAGATGTTGAGCAGGTTATCTTCATGGACGTTGAAATCACTCAAAATGAATGTACAGTTTATAGAGAGGAAGCCTCTGAACCACATGTCAAAATCTCCAATGAAAGATTGGAAAAGGCAGAAGCGCAGTAGATGGCAACAATACGGATAAACTGAACGTGGTATTGTAGGATGGGTTGGATGTTAGATACAGAAGGATATGCAGCTGCCACTTGAGAAAGATACAGGAAAAGTAATGTTCCCATGAGAAAGTTAGGTTTCAACTAAGAAAGGTAGTATGGGAACTGTTCAATTCATAGCTAGACAGGTCGGTTAGTTTAGTTAATCATGGAATGGATATCAAATAGTATATATTAGAGAATTTTAGCCCACCTTAGAGAAGACATGTCATCAAGTTCAGTTATATAGATGGCAATGTGTTCTTGTTATGTGGATGTGAATTTGGGGGTGGGGCAGCTTAAAGTGACTGTAGAGTGAATTCCCACCTTTTTCTGTGGAAAGTTTTGCATGTTCATTAAAGAAGACTGCTGTGCTCTGGAAGGGTTTCCAGGCCTGAGAAGAAAAAGTAACAGGTATTTTATTATTATGGATGGAAATTCTTCTGGGTTCAGAAGAACTCCAAGTGTATCTGAATAAGAGGGTATGCTGACATACAATTGGTCAGTCATGTACAATATACTTGGCTTAGTGGTAAAAAGACTTTCTGGAGACCTGAGTTATTATCTGCCTTTTCAACTTTCTGTCTACAATACGTAAAACAAGTTAATAAACTTCTGTGAGCTTCAGGTTTTCTTCTTGTTAAAAGGGAGCATCTCATAAGACATTGTGAGGAATAAACAATAAATAATAATCATAAACACAACAGTAATTTATTATGTTCCGTTTGTCATCAGGTAAAGCCCTATATGCTTTATGTGAATGATTTTATTATATAGAAATTCCTCGAAAATGTGATCCTATTATTATTATTATTATTTCCATTATATTTGGCTTTCTGAGTTGATAAGTAATAAGTCATGCCTGGTCTTTGATACTAAGGAATTAATAATTTCTAAAAGATTTAGGATCTCCATTTGTAGATGTTTATATCATTCCTTTTAGTTTATTTTGCAAATGATTTCTAGCCACAAATGTTTTCTTCTCTTTCTTCTCCTCCTTCTGCTCCTCTCCCTTTCTTGCCCTCCTCCTTTTCTTCCTCCCCTTTTCCTCCTACTTATTTTTCTTCTAGAGATGGGAGGGTAGATTTTTTCTCTGTAAGGGAAGATTATAAGGGAAAAATCTCTGTGCTGATTTTAGTCACCAAACTTTAGTATAAAATACTCATTAGTTCAAATTTCTTGCCAGTTACTTTTGTGGCAACCTTCCAGAAAATACTGAACAAAGATGTTTTATTGGTAAAGCAAATAATTTTCCATGAGTAGACTCTTGTTTATAGCAGATTATTCAATCCTTGTTAACTTTTTCTTTTCTTGCTAAGTTCTACTATTAAAAAAGATTACATGTGTAATGTTGAGGTCAATTTTAATTTAAATGTCTTAAAATGTTGCTAATGTTAAAATTAAATTCATCACATTATCAGTTTCTGATGATCTTTCTAGTTGGTTTTTGCTCTGTAAAAATTGAATCTGACTGAAAATAACTATTCTTTCCATTAGATAAGTAACTCTATAGTGCAAAGAAAAAATACAACGACTTCACAGGTTTTAAAAACCTGCCAGATGTTCTTTACAATATTAAAATGAAAACTAGTTTTCTAGTTTTTATTTTTGATTTAATATGGTGGAGTAAAGAATTGTCTACCTCTCTTTTCAGATATCAAGGAAAATGAAACAGGAGCATAAATTTTATCTTGAATGAAAATTGGAGAAATCCCTAACCTTAGATTACGAAGGGGGAACTACTTTATTCTATCGATGAAAAAGGGTTGCATGCAATTTGCAGTGGAAAATACTTATGGTTGCAGTTTTCAGCTCAAACTAGGTAATTTTCTCAAGACATATATTATCAAAGTTGACCCCAGAAAGGAGAGAGAAATCTAAGAATACCAGTTATCACTAAAGAAACAGGAAAGAATTTAAAGAGCTACACCGCTTCCACTAAAACATTAGCCCCAAATGGCTTTTGAAAAACTGTTCTTTATACAGTTTAGGAAACATATGAGGCTAACGACATTTAAATTGTACCATAGCATAAAACATGTAGAAAAGCTTCTGAATTCTTTTTATGTAGACTTCATAACACTGATACCAAAATCTAACCAAAATAGCACACACAAAAATAGAAAAAGCAGATCAACCTCACTTAATAACACTACTGAAAATCTTAGAGAAAATATTATTAAGCCTTATACAAACATGCCTTACAAAAAATTACACACATTCATGTGAAGATGTTTATATTAGGAACCTATGATTCAATATGAAGAAATGAATTATAATAGTTCTTCACATGGATAGAAACAGAGAAAAAAATGTATATTCTGTTTAGTCGTTACAAAGTATGAAATAAAATTTAAAATCTATTCCTGAATAAAATAATTCCTAATGAAATAAGAATGTGGCCATTTCCTCAATTAAAACTAACATCAACTTCAAAAGACCACTAACTTTCTCACTGAAATAATAAATAAGACCAAACTCTCCACTATAACCACTGTTATTCAGCATAGTGACGAAGATACTTGCCAGCACATTTTGGTACGAAAACTGGTATTGTATTTGATATAGTAAATTAAAATAATACTTGATTGCAAAGAATGGCTATAGAACAGACAATTCTTGGACATAAAATTCTGTAATGATTGTGTAAGTCTGACAGTGATTCCACTATCAAAATTTAAATGAGACAAGATAATTAAAATTTTATATGCAAAATAAACATGTTAGATAGCCAGAAAACCAAAAATAAATAATGAAGCCAAGATTAAACCTAATAAAAATTACTACATATTTTTGTAAAAATAGAAAAAACAGAGTATTTTTTAAAAAAATAATAATGAAGGCTTTTCTATGCATAAGAAATTTTAAAAAAACAAGCAGAAACACAGGAAACTGTTAAATTAGCCACACGAGGTAAGAAATACTTATGTGTAGTCCACGTTTGATGGTAAAAAAGGGACAAAGCGAGGGGAAGTACTTAACTATAACACATATTATGAGCAAGAATCTATTTTCCTTAAAACATAAAAAAGCACCTAATACAGATCATGAAGCAACCACAGGAAATGAATTGAAGGGAGTGAAGATCTGTACAAACTATGCAGAAAAAATTTGTTTTCTTGATTATTAACTAACATTTAATTTTATATTATCAAATTAATAATTTAATATTAATTTAATATTATCAAATTTTCTGATTTTTATCCATCTCATAGGTTAACAAAACATGCTGATAACTAATGTTGTCACAAGGAATTCCCTTCTGTAAATTGACTCTTCATAACTTTGCCCATTTTTTTCTGTTGGCTTTGTGTATTTTTCTTTTTGTTTACAAAAGTTTGTTGAATTTTCTAAATATTCTTTCTTTATAATTTTTGGTATTGCAAATATTGTTTTTCAATTTCTGTCTTCCTCTTAAATTTATGCATGATGTCCTTTCTTTATGGTAGGTTATCTCTAAACAAAATTTCCTTGTTTTGATATAACATTATTCATCTTTAAGCCATTTAAATTTACTGTGATTACCGCTTTGTTTAGGCTCATATGCAATCTAATTTTACGTGTTATATCAACTATGCTTTAAAAAAAATTCTCTCCTTTTCTGGATCTTTCAAATGTTTATTTCTGCTTCAAAACGTATACTTGCTAGTTTTATTCTCCTAGAGTTCAACCCTGAAATCTATTCTAGTGGATTTCATAAACACATATTTATTCCCTGTTATCAACTTTTTAGCACTATAAGTACCCTTGAGTGAGAAAATTAACTTATTATGCACCATTTTGTGGTCTCCCCTACCCTACTTCCTGCCCTCCACCATGTTATAATTTTCTAGAAATTTTGTTCTGGATTATTAGTAAAGAAACAGTGTCTTTCCTCTCCTCTCCTCCTCTCTCCCATTCCCTTGTTTTTTGGTTTGTGTATGCTTATTAAGACAACTAAAATTTTTCAAACTTATTTATTCAGCATAACTCCCACTATCATATAGCCTTCTCCTTGGTGTATTTCTCTTCTTGCAGGAGATCAAATTGGGTCTTTATGTGGTAAGCCTTCTGGAGTCTTGTTTTTCTCCTTCACTTATCTAGTTGGAAAATTTGAATTTTGAGGTTTAGTTTTTTCAAAATTACTTTGCCTAATCTTGCAGGTCAATAATTCATCCCTCTCTTGTTTTTGTTCTAGAACTCAGTCCATCTGTTGAGTTCTTTATCTCAACTGTTGCTTTTCATTAATAATAACCTCTGTTTGTTTTTTATGACCTTGTATGCTTTCTTCCTGCTCCAATATCTTTCCTTATCTCTTTGTAGATATTGAATATGCTTATTTTAAATTATTGTTTATTGCATGTGTTAGTTATGCCTTATCTTCTCTAGTTTCTCTTTTTCTTTCAGCTGCAGCACACCAAATGTTTGTTTTATTTTCCTGTGACTTCTTATTCTTTGGAGCTATATTCATGGCAGTTAATGATGTGTACCGTGGAGGAACAGCTAAAGTCAGATGCTAGCTATGCCTTGTCCACTGATTTTGAGGTAGGGATGAGCAGTATCCTAGAAAAGAGCCTATAGGGTTTCATTCTCTACCTCTGCTATTATCCTTAGTTAAAATCACCTAGTTCTCAGGATGTAGACAAATGCGGGAGGACGATAATCTGGGGGAGTAGGAAGATTCATCCAGGTTAGTCTTGGACACTGCCTCTGTGTTAACCTAGGGGTCCTGGCAGTGCTGAGTTGCCTACTACTTTTTGCATTTCTGTGGCTACAGGGTATCCAAGGCAAAATGAAAGAGAGAAAATGACACATTTAAAAAAATACTCTTGTTTTTATGCCCAGACCTATTTAAGTTTAGGCTAACGTTTCTCTTTCAATCTGGTACCCTAAAACCATCTTACAGAATTTTCTCATAGCTTTTGTGTTAATGTAGTAGATGCTTCAACTTATTTCTGGTTTCTGCAATATCTCCAAAACTGAGTAGAAAAGAGAGAGCCAGCATCCCAAGCTCATCGTCATCTTCAGAGGAACAGGAAGTGCTCGAGAAAAATAATCTCACAAAGATATCTAAGATTGAAAACGCTAGTTATCAACTAATGTCTTTTTATAATTCTCTCATTTTCTATTTCACAACTCTAAAAGATTATACTCTGTGATTTTGCATTTCATTTTATTTTTGAGACCACATTCTTTCCCTTCTTATTTCCTTTGTTCTGTTTTTAATTTTTTTTATTCTTAGGGCCTGTGATGGTTAGTATTATGTAAATTTGGCTAAGCTGTGGTGCCCAGTTGTTTGGTCAAAGACTTGTCTAGATGTTGCTGTCAATGTATTTTGTAGATGTGACAGATATTTATAATCAGCTGACTTTAAATAAGGGAGATCACCCTTGTGAATACAGATGGAACTTATCTAGTCAGTTGAAGATCTTAAGAGCATGAACAGGTCCCCTGGAGAATGAGTTCTTCCTCAAATTTGCCTCATAGTAGTCCTGCCTGAATTTTCAGCCTGTCAGCATGCCCCACAAATTTCAGAATCAAGACTGCAACATCAACTCCTCCCTGAGTTTCCAGCTGCTAGCCTTCTCTACAGGTTTAGAACTTACCAGCTCCCATGTATGCATGAACCAATTTCTTAAAACAAATCTCTTTATGCACACACACACACACACACATTGTATATATTATTGGTTAGGTTTCTCTGGAGAACCCTGACTGATACAGGCATCTATACTATAATAAAGGACTGGATTATTTGATATGACAAACCTATAATCACAAAATCTCTCCTTTTAATTTCTCAACTTTCCGTTTAATATTTATTGTGACTACCTGAGAATAAAGTGATACAGAAAGAAGTATGTGATTCATTAGAGGATCACAAAAATTTTCCTTGTAGTTATTCACAAAACAGCAAAATAAGTAATAAAATATTAGTTTATTTTACAGAAAAATAGACTTAATTGAGAAGAGTAAGTAGAGAGCAACTTTGAGAAAAGAGGTTAAATATTTATTCAGTCTCCATACAGTTTGACTTTTTCTTTTTGCTGAGAAAGATTCTCCCTGAGCTAACATCTGTCGCCAATCTTCTTCTATTTTGTACATGAGTCACTGTCGCAGCATGGCCACTGATAGACAAGTGGTATAGATCCACGCCTGGGAACCGAACCTGGGCTGCTAAAGCAAAGTGCACCAAATTTAACCACTAGGTCCCCAGGGCTAGCCCCGTGGTTACAATTTGAATTTTTTATCTACCAGTTTGCAGAAAAATGCTTTTTTCTTTTCAAATACTATGGGGCTGTTTTTCTCACTGTCACTTTCATGCCTTCTTTTCTACATTTCTCAACATTCACAGAGCTTTATTTTTTCTCTTCTCCTTTAACTTTTCTCACATGGCACAAGGTTATCATTATGTTCTCTTGCATCTAATACCTCATTCTTTTGCTTCCCCTCCTTCCACTTTCTATCACTTGTGTGATTCTTTTCCTACCTCTGGATCCTAGGCCTTTTATCTTCCTACTAAGTCTTTCTTGCAGAGATTTAATGTTTCTAAGAATTCAAATATTTTTTCTGTGTTGCAGTGCTTTCAGAATCATCTTTTTTCACTTCCAAAAATATAGAAAGCAATTTTACTTTATAAGAGGGAATATATTGGTGAAGTTTTAAAAAAGCAACAATCAGAGCAGTAATAAGGAAGGGAGCTGGCACTAGCACAAAAGGAAAGTCTGGGGCAGACTCAAAGTAGGTCCACCATGAAACGGGGTAATAACAGAATCACAGATTTAAAGAGGAGTGGGCATTTTCACAAAAGACTGTTTATTACTTGTATGAATGATATTAAAACACCATGCATCTCTATCTAGGAAGGGAGGTGAATTAGTATTAAGAAAACATGAAAGTATTGTATTTTTGAATTGGCAAATATAGAACTGCATTTAGGGAATGACAAATAATTCACATATTTCTAAAATACAAATATTAATATATTTCCCATCCAGTATACTTTTAATTTGAAGTGCTTATTAGACCTAAAGCTCATAGTATGTGGAAAAATAAGTCCTCTGAATCTTTTAACAAGTGGAAATTATTTATATTATTTTAACTTGAGGTAGTAAATTATAATGCTATTAAGCAAAGTATGTACACAAAAAAGCTGGTGAGATTCAATTTAAAATAACCTAAACAGAGGTGTTATATGTAGAGGAGAAGTGATATGTATTTCTCTAATGTTTCAAGGAATCCATGGATATTCGTGATAAAATATATGATGATTTAATGGTGGGGAAAAATTCAGGTGAAAATTTGGAAACGGGGTGCCAGCCCAAGTTGCAGTATGTGTGCATGTGCGTGTCTATGTGTATGTGTATATATATTTGTGTGTATATATATTTGTGTGTATATATATTTGTGTGTATATATATTTGTGTGTATATATATTTGTGTGTATATATATTTGTGTGTATATATATTTGTGTGTATATATATTTTTATATATATGTGTGTATAGTGATTTTTGTAAAGGCTGCAGATTTTACTGGAATAATTCATATTTAATAAGACGTATTTCTTTCTGTTGGTACTCCTTGCACACCAAAATCAGCATATTATCACTGAATTGTCCTCAGTACAAAATGTGCCATTTTAATAACATGATATAATAAGATAGCTATTTAATTTCAGCAACTTATGCATCTGATTTGATAGTACATTCTAAATTAAATAGATATCAAAAATTTTCTTCCATGCTTCCAATATAAAAAGAGGTCAAAGCATTTGCATATGAAATATATTAACTGTCATGAAATACTTATCTCCACAGCCTGTTTCAGCAGACAATATTTATTCAATCATGTAGTCAGGATTCAGAAGGAAATTTAGTGACAATTTTATTTAAGAACATTGTCATCTTGGTTCTGGAAAAAACAATTGGGAAACAATTTCTGCCAAGGAGATTTAGGAAGCTCAAAGCTGCCAGTTATGCAAATTCATTCCAAACAACACCTCGGACGTCATTCAAGGACACTATGTTTGTAATGATTTTCTTCTACTGTGACCATGTTTGTAATTGTGCATTTAAAAAGAAAAGTTATATTTTCAACCCATTTAACATCAGGAAGAAAATAATGAAGCTCAGGGGTGATTGTTTTGATGATACATTGAAATTGTTATAGATTTTGATAGAGAAATGCCATTTTCCCCATGACGCACTTTATTTTTCTGGTTGCTTCATTTCTCTTTCAATTGTCTTGGTTGGTGGTAATGATGTACAATATCGGTAATGCATTGTTATTTTATGCCAAGTGAAAATACTGTAGATTTTTGGGTTTGGAAACAGCCAATAAAGAATGCGTATTTTTTTTCTCTAAATCAGAACCATACGAGGGAGAGATTCAGGATTGAGATGGACTAAGATCCAAACTTTAGCTTTATTATTAATAAAACAGAGTGAAGAGCATGATTTTATATATGTGCAAAGAGAACTTGCTACTACTTATCCCTGGTTTGAGCTTAGTAACCAACATAGTTTGGGGCACAACTAGAAAAATTACAGGATTTCCAAATATTGTATGATTTCACTCATATGTGGAAGATAAACATGTAGATAAGCAGAATAGATTGATGGTTACCAGAGAGGAAGGGGGAAGGGAGTAAAGGGGCACATATGTATGGTGATGGATAAAACTCCACTATTGGTGGTGAACACAATGCAGTCAACACAGAAACTTAACTATAATAATGTACACCTGAAATTTACACAATGTTATAAACCAATATGACCTCAACAAAATAATTAAAGAAAAAAAAGAGAATAGTCCCATGTATCTTGTGGTCAGGCAGGCTCCCAGAGAATAGAAGACTGAGCAACACTTTCTCATTCACTTCTTCCAAACTCTCTGTATTGACTTTCTTTTGCTGCATAAAAATCACCACACCCTTAGAAATTTAAAACAACACTCATGTGTAATCTCATATGTAGTCAGACATCTGGGCAAGGTTTATTGGGGTCCTATGCTCATGGTATCACATCCTATAATGTAGATGTTGGCCAGGGCTGAAACTCAGGGTCTTCCTCCAAGCTCATGTGACTGTTAGCAGAATTCATTTTCCTGCTGCTGTAGAACACATGGCAGCTTGCTTATTCAAGACTAGATGGATAATCTCTCTGATTTCAACAAAAGCCTGAATAGTCTTTTAAGGGCTCACCTGATAAGGTCTGGCCCACCCGGAGTAATCTTCTTTTTGGTTAACTCAAAGTCAAACCGATTAGAGCCTTTACTTATATCTGCAAAATACCTTCACTTTTGCCATATAATGCCGTATAAGGTAACATCATTGTGAGAGTGAATTCCATGATATTCATAGGTTCTTCCTACAAGAAAGAGGAGATTATAGAATGTGTTAACATTAGGGGTTGGGAATCTTCAGAGCCATCTTGGAATTCTTCCTACCACACCTACCAAACATAAAATCCTCTCTTTCTCTTAAGCTGTTAATATGGGATGAAGAGAGAAGTCCAGAGTTTATCCTAAGTAAGGTTTTCATGACAAAATGTCAAGCTAAGAGACAGATTGTCACCAATAAGAAGATTTGTTATATTTTATCTTAAAAATTTATTGAATCAAATTTTCCTAGTAAAAACACATTTCAATAGCATTCAACATATATTCCATAGTTCCCTAATTGGCACTTGAATTAAAGAGGTATATAACTCATAATATTATATTTAAAAACTATCGTGCACCTATATTGTAGCTTCAGTATGGTTTAAGCTAATCATGCATAAAAATTTAAAACTTTGGAAGAAATTCTTCTAAAGCATTGTACGTCACTCCCAGTTTTAGAGATTGCAGTTCTCTAAAGTTATTCTCCGTCTCTTCGTCTGCTTTTTTTTTTTATCTCATCCTCTACTTCATTGAAAATATTAAACACAAATGTTGCAAAATTCTTACCTGCTAATTCCACTATTTAGATCACCTAGGCATCTCCTTCTATTGTTTGAGAAATTCTCTTGTTTTTGATCATTTAGTCCCATCTTTTGTCAAGCCTCATAATTTTATTGAATATCAGATATTGTTTGAAAAGTAGAGGTTCTAAATTATCTTCCCCTAAAGAGGGTTTACCATTTCCTCGCTAAGAAGATAGAGCAGGAGGTTGATGAACTTAATCTGTTCAGGAACGTGCTGAGTTTGGGCTGGGCTAAAGTCGCAGCAATAATACATCTGTATCTGGTTTATACCTTCTCCTTGGCATGTCCCCCAGTGATTCCCACTGACAGCCTGAGGTAGTCACTGAAGTTGGTCCCCCAGTGGATTCTGAACTTGATAATCTTTGTCTACTCAGCACCGTGAGAAGGGAAAACTTTCTGAAAGTTTTGATTCACCTTCTTTACCTCTTATCTACATAGTTCATAATTTTGAAAACATCCTGAGAGAAAAATCATCTGTATTTATGGCTCAGTTCTCTGACCGTCATTTTTATCAGTACTTCGGTCACTCCGATCTACACATTTCATGTCTTCAGCCATACAATACCCAAATATCTGATGATTTTCTTTGACTCTCACCTGCAGCCCTCTTCTCAGATTCTTCCCCTGCAACCTCAGCCTCTTTCCATATATGTAGAAATAGAAATATCATAAAAGGAAAAGTGAATGCAGACTATCTGCTCACCTCTTGGTAGTATGCCTCTGTCGAATGTAGATCTTTCATCATTACCTTAAAAACATTTTGCTACCTTTACATGAGAAAACAAACACAAACAAATTAGCAAGTACAATTTTTCTAGCTGTTCTGGTTTATTTTTGTGGGAGAAGGGTTGGGCTACATGCTGCTCTTAGCAGAAGCAGAAGTTTTCTGCTGACCTAGTTTTAAAAGGGCCTGAATCTTTGCCTTAAATTTTTAATTGCAATAACATTGGATTATAACATTATATAACTTTCAGGTGTACATCGTAATATATTTCAAATTCTGTGTAGATTACATCATATTCACCACCCAAAAACTAATTATAATCCATCATCACACACGTGTGCCTTATCGCCCCTTTCGCCCTCCCCTCTCCCCGCTTCCCCTACGGTAGCCACCAATCCAATCTCTGTTGCTCTGTGTTTGTTTGTTGTTGTTTTCATCTTGCCTTAAATTAATAAAAAAAAAAAGGTAATGACAGTATTGACTTTAAAGGTATAAGTTCAACTATAAAAGTAAAATAAAGTGAGTGAATTAGATAAGCTTATTGCTACTGCCTAGAGGTCTTGCCTTCTATCACCAAAGTAAAAGATTGTGTAATAAATCATTTGCATAACTAAATCTCTAGGTCATACTTTAAAAAATCACATTAGTCGTCTGATTGATATGCTGCCAAGAATAGTTAAGGAACATTCTTCAGTGGTAGGTGAAGAATTTAGAATTTAGAAAGGCTGTTCAAAATTGCTGGGTTATCTCCAACATAATAAGCATTTTTCTGTAGTCCTAAAAGTTATTCTTTACTAGTTAGACATTCTACAGCATGAGGAGAAATTACGACTGCTAAGATCAGCAGGTTTTCTATGCTACCAGAGCATTGTAAGGAGAATTTAAGTATGAATTTTGAGGAAAGCTCAACCGTGGGCTTTCCTTCATATAAAAATAACATACAGAGGAAAGTTTCACTTGGAAGGAATCTCATTCAGAGGCCACCGAGAGTTACATGCAGTCTCTTTCAGAAGAAGGATACTTAGCTTCTCTCAGGGTTGGTGGTAAAATTTAGAGCTCTTCCTAGCCTGTTATTTTATGTTAGGTAAGAGTTGCCACATTTTAAACAGAATATCTATTTGTACACATATACATAGATAGATACATACCTATTGCAATGCAAAGTGATAAAAAATTGCATCTCATTTTAAGCATCCCACATAAAATTGCATCTCATTTTAAGCATCCCACATAAAATTGCATATGTATGTGTTTGTCATACTATACATACATCACTTTCTCATATGCTGGCATTCTGATTTGATTTTCTTGAGGCATATAATATCAGATCTGTGACTGGGGACAAAAGTGTCCTAATGCCACTTTAGGATTAAGAGCACTGTAATAGCTTTCATTTTTCACCGTCTATTCTTAAACGAGTAGGTTTTAATGACTAAATGATAATGCTAATTTCAGTTTCTTCAAGGGAACAAAGAGCAATGAACAATTTTGTCATGCATAATTTCATGTCATGACTGCTAGTCTCCAGATAAGTTAATTTGTAGTGATTATGGAAGAAAAGGGAGTAGAAAAATAGTACGAAGTCTAAAGCCCCTTTAACTTCTTATGGGCTTTTGTTCTGTTTCTTACATACTACAAGCCTTAATTAAGTCTGTGTTGAGGACTCATGTTAATATAATATCAAGAATCACTTTACATTTTAAGAATGTGACTCCTTTTTAAAAATGTGAATAAATATGAGGATTCTGGAATATGGTATTAACATTTCTTTTACTGACATGCAGTTAGTAGTGATCATCCTAAATGAATATATTATTTTTAATATGACCTATTTTCAGCAAGCGCTTAATAAATGTTGAATCAAATTCATATAACATCATCATTTACATGCTCAGCCTACGAGTTTCATCAAGTTACAAATTTGGTTAGCAAATTTTTCAAAGAAGCATGATTATGGAAAATCTATTTGCTATTCGTAGTTAGACAATTTATTTTATTACCAGATTTCTGATGATATAGGAGATTGATAGATACCAGCTCTTGGACTATCATTACTATACAGAGAGGCACTAAGTCCATATGCTATTGGATACATATTTATACTGGTTATTTTAAGATCTATGAACAATTCAACCACTTTAAAAATTTTCCACCTCTCCTTGTCTTTCTCAAGTATACCATGTGTGCTCAGAAATATACATTCCTTCATCAAGTAATTTGGGGCAACTTGTCACATCTTTTCAATGACACTGACCATGGCAGTGTTCTTAAAACCTTATTCATACAGATTATAACTAAAAATAATGAATGAAATCTAAATATATCACCGTGAGATATTAAAATTTAACTTAAAACAAATGCATTTGCATTACACATTTAGACAAGGAGTTTCAAAGCAAAACCTCTTAAAGGCAGAGGGTTTGATTTACCATCAAAGAACGCATGTGGGAAATACCTTTCAGGGCATTTTATTCTCTCCAAAATATGCATCAGACATTTGGTCCTCATCAACAAAGAAGAAAAATCCCAAATAAACAACCTAACAGCACATCTAAAGGAACTGGAAAAAGAAGAACAAACAAAGCCCCAAACCAGCAGAAGGAAGGAAATAATAAAAATTGGCTATAATTAACAAGACAGGAAACAACAAGTGTTGGAGAGAATGTGGAGAGAATGGAACCTCATATATTGCTGGTGGAAGTGCAAACTGGTGCAGCCACTATGGAAAGCAGTATGGAGTATCCTCAGACATTTGGTCCATGCCGAAAGGTCTTTGACATCTGGTGATATTTGGTCCTATCCAAAATTTCCATGGAGACGTTTGGTCCACACCAAAATGTCCTTGATATTTTCAGGACCATTTGGTCCTGTCCAAAACGTCCAGCTGACATTCAGTGCATGGTCTATGCCAGAAGGTCCTTGATAGCTGGTCACATTTGGTCCTGTCCAAAACGTCCATGGAGACATTTAGCCCATGCCAAAAAGTCCTTCATATTTGGTCCTGTTCAAAACTACTTGGCATGGACCAAATATGCTCATGGACATTTTGGACAGGACCAAATGTCAAGGACCTTTTGGCATGGGCCAAATGTCTTATGGATGTTTTGAATGGGACCAAATGTATGCTAATCAGCAGATAACATACTAGATACAACAGACATGAGGATAACATAATATTTCTCTAAGAAAAAAGTCTTAGGTTTGGGTGGGAAATTTGTGTAAAACTTGACAGAAGGCTTATGCATATGTAAAGCTAGCTTTAACGCAAAGTGAAAAGTTCCCACTGGTCATGAGAGTTATGGGCGTATAGAGTGAAACACATGATTGCTGCGTTAGAGTGTGTTCCTAGGGAAAACTTTTAGTAGACCTGGAATTTGATGAAGCCTAGAAAAATGGGCAGGCTTTCATTTTGTAAGGAAGTAAGGGCACTCAAGCACAGAAAATGGATGACCAGAAGCAGAGTTGGGAGAGTGGATCTTAATTGCGTGATAGAAAGTATCTGTAAATGAGGATGGCAAGATGAGTTGTGGTCAAGTTGAGAAGGATCTTGAATACAGACAAAAGGTTTTGACATCCTGTAAGCCAAAAGGAGTCATTGAAAAGTATAGTATTTGCAGTCACATTTCAAGAATAATATTCCATAATAGCAGTCCTTGGGAGTTCAGTTATAGCTAGGAGAGACATGATATTGGGAGACCATTGTGAACACTGAAATACGAAGGCTATTGTCATAGTCCAGGCAGAAAAGAATGGCGCCTGAACTAGAGTAACAGTAGTAGAAATGAAAAAGCAAAACATCATAATTGATTCCTTAATAACTTACTTTTGCACAGTACCTGTTTCCTCAGCATTTCTTAGAAATCTAAATTTACCCATGCTAGAAAAAGGAAAAAAAAATACTAAAGTATCAACGATGTGACAGTTTACCTCAACTATGTTTATAATCCTAAAATACTTCATTTAATCAGACACATTTTGCAGCTAAGAAAACCGAGACTCAGAGATAGTAAATAACTCCCAAGGCCGGGGTAGAGTGTATTAGTCAGTATTTACATACGGTTTTATTCTCCTTCAAACTTTTTATAATTCCTCACCAGACAATTTCCTCAACAGTTACTTATATATTTTCCTTAAAGAAACATTATAAAAAAAAGTGTTAAAAAATCTGATCTTAAAAAATAAGTAGTTTGGGGCCCACCCAGTGGCGCGGTGGTTGAGTTTGCAAGTTCTGCTTTGGTGGTCCAAAGTTCTCCGGTTCGGATCCCAGGTGCAGGCCTACACAGTGTTTGTCAAGCCATGCTGTGGCAGGCGTCCCACATATAAAGTAGAGGAAGATGGGCATGCATGTTAGCTCAGGGCCAGTCTTCCTCAGCAAAAAGATGAGGATTGGTGGCAGATGTTAGCTCAGGGCTAATTTTCCTCAAAAATAAAACAAACAAACAAAAAAATGAGTAGTTTTTTTTTCACTAACTATTTAGCAGCCTAAAGCCTCACTGATAAGATCCAGTAGATAACATACACTAAAAGCTGATCTGTGCACACGGCTGACAGGTGGCACTTCTTATGGAGGTCTGGCTGGGAATGTCGTGACATAAGGCACAACACTTCTGAAATAATGAAACCACCCATTCCAAATGCTAAAAATGGGCAATGGCAATAAAGAGTTAAAAAATATGAAACTGACAATCTGACTAAAGGGGGGAAAGAAACAAGACAAGAACAGTGTCATATAGTGAAAAAGGAAAAGTGTGGTGCACAGGAAGAGTACTCCTTCTGGAGAGCTCTGCAGTTGCTCAGAATGGGGAATAAGTGGCTAGCTTCAAAGCCTTTTCTCTCGAAAACAGGAACGCATATCAATGCTCTTCACTTTTAAAAAGCATTTTGAAGAAAAGTACGCTTAAATATCTTGGCACTTTCCTAGCACTATTGATTATTCTATTGAAAAAGGAAAAAGAAATGTTGGTGAATGACAAGAGGACAGTCCTACAGAGAATTTTCTGAGCGTCTCTCTTACTATTTACATTGTGTCAGGAAAAAACAACTTCTTTTCAAAACTTTAGTTTCTATCCCAGTGTTTTGACTTGTCATTCTAACACGCTAATATATGTGAAAAAAGGATGATTGTTATTGGCACACATGATTTCCTCTTTAGCTAGGGCCAGGTTAAGTTGGGAAAGATGTAATATTTCCTCTAAGGAGTGTAACTTGATGATGGATAATAACAGCAGATGCAGAAATCTCATCATGTGCCAGCCACTGTTCTAAGCACTTTTCCTATGTTAACTCGTATGTTGTTAGTGCCCTGGAGTTCATTCCAACTCCTAGTGATCCTAGAAGAGTGGAATTCTGCCTAGTCTTTTGCATCTTCCCCTCATCTTCTGGCGCCATATCAGACAATTGCTCCACTGCTATTCATGTGGTTTTCATGGCCAACTTTTTCTTAAGTTGGATGACCAGGTTCTTCTCCCTAGTCTGTCTTAGTTTGGAAGCTCCGCTGACACCTGTGCACCATGGGTGACCCTGCAGGTGTTTAAATACTGGTGGCATAGCTTTCAGCATCACAGCAACACACAGCCACCACAGTATGACAACCGACAGACAGATGGGTGGTGTGGTTCCATGACTGGGAACGAACCCAGGCTGTAGCAATGAGAGTGCTGAATCTTAGCCACTAGACCACCAGAGCTGGCTGTGTTACCTCACTGCACCCTAATTATAACTCTATGAGGTGGGTACCATTAATTTAACTGAGGAACAGAAAAGGTAAGCAATTTGCCTTAACAGTTCTGTCATTTACAGAATTGGGATTCAAACCCAGGCAGTCTGACACCAATGTCTGTGATTATTATCATAATACTATATTCACTTTTAGGGAAAAGCAAAATTTTGGCAACTGTGTCAGTTATTAATAGAAGGCTAATATTTCAAGATTCTCAAATTGTCTGTTCCAAATCCTACTAAAGTGAGTTATCTAATGGTTCAACATAATGGCTTAATTTAGGGGGAAAATCATAGAATAGGCACCAAAGTGATTTGTTCTAATTTTTCCCCTGTTAATGCACACGCTGTTTCTCTTTTGTGATTATTCAAGCCAGCTAGTCTATTACAGTACCCACCATTATTCTGGAGATGACTTGATTTTCTAGCATTTAAATAATTATTAGAAAATAGTTACAAAAATACACATTTTTCAAATTCCATGCAATATTTTTCTTCTTTCTCTTTTTGTTTGATGTATTGGGATGATTGATGGAAGGTGCTGGGGAGACGGAGGCTTGGTCATAGGATCATAGATTCAGACACGTGACTGGGACTTGGTTCTTTCTTAGTCTGTTCTCTTTCCTTAGGGTAGAGTTAGACCTAGAATAGCTTAATAAAGAGTACCATCATTTGCTTCATCAGAATAAGTACTAAAAACTTTCTGAATTGCTCACTCATATTGTAAATTGTCATTCCTACTCTTCAAAAGACAGTTTCTAGACTGTCATCTCACTGGCTCTGAGTTTGCCATGATCAGAGAAGCGAAAAACGGAGTCTGGGTTTTAGAACAGCACCATCAAAACACAACATGAAGTAGGAAAAATAATTCTCATTATTGTCATAATTGCTGGCTAAGTTAACTTCATGAAGGAAAATTAATCATAAAGAAATCTAAAATAACTGAATATTAGTATAGACCAATGAGAAAGAGCAATTAAAAAATGCATTTTGCCTTAGAAAATTAACTGAATAAGCTAATGTTGATGTTTGCTTCAGAATTTTAATCCAGATATTCAGTTCTATGGTATATTAAAAATGGCACCGGGTTTATATGAGTTATTCTTAATAAAGTACTGAGCACAGGGCTTAGTGCAAATTAAACCCTCAACAAGTGTGTGTTAGAAAAAATAAAACATACTTGGCTTTGAATTAGCAATTCTAGTGCTAGTCCCTGTTATGTCAAGATTTAGAGACTTTGGGAAATTCACTAACCATTTAGTTTTGTCATTCTTAAATGAAGGAGACATACTGAATGATGACCTTCAAAGTCACTGGGGACTCTAACCTCACTTTCCAATGAGTTTGCAGAAAATTACTGACGTTTGAAGGGAAAGGTGTTGGTATAACTTTCTGATTCAAGGAATGGAATAGAAATAATTCTTCATAACATGATAGTTTCGCTAATAACATTTCTATAATTTTAAGGGAACTGCTAAGATGGTCTGTCTCAGTATTATATTTAGAGTTTTGAATAGCAAAAATCTGTTCTTTTAGAACTGAAATGAACAATTTTTAATGCTGGGGAAAAGATACTGGACTTTGTAAATAGACAGATACGTGGTACTAGCACTTCAATCACTGAGAGCTTGAGTACCTAGCACTTGCTAGAGTTCTTCACTTGTTGGAAAAAGAAGTCATACTGAGCTTATTTAAAAAATATGTTAAGAATATAAATAAATGAACAAAGTCAGAGAGTAGATTAGAAATTATGAATTTTGATTCTGAACTAATGGTTTAATGTACATTAATGATATATTGTAAATTACCCCATTAATATTTTGCAAGTCTTTATTTATTCCTAGACATCTTACTTTTTTGTCAGTTGTGAAGGTTATTATTTTTATATATCACATATATTAATGGTTATTACTGAAATACATGAACACAATGAATTTGCCACGGATATTGTATCTAGTTGATATTTATTTTTATAATATATATGTTTTTATTAGGGAAGAATATTAAAGTTTGCTGGATGCATTTTTCCATACATTTAAGTCACCTTATATTCTATTTTTGGTTTAATCTTTTTATTTGCTAATGAGATTAATTCTATTGATAAATATTTCTAAAGACGAGCATCCTTGCATTTTGGAGACTAACTATAATAGGTCCCATTGATT
Organism: Equus asinus; assembly: GCF_041296235.1. NCBI lineage: Eukaryota > Metazoa > Chordata > Mammalia > Perissodactyla > Equidae > Equus > Equus asinus. The sequence goes on along the minus strand of NC_091792.1, from coordinate 48,685,733 downwards.
TATTCTCAATATCCTTCTGGACTAGGATGATGATAATTTTAGTATTTTTTCCTCTATTTGCAGGAGCCCTATCAGTATGTGGTTTTCTAACTTTGCTCCTGTTTAATTTTGCAAACAATGACTTGCATAATATGAGTTGGGTCTCTTTTCCTTCAGTACTAGATATGGCTTCTATTGGACAGTGGTCATTTGATCTTGAAGGTAAGGTGAAATTCACTTGTAGGAACTCTCTGTGTTTGTTGCCTTTTTGGTGAGAAAAGATCTTCTAGCTAATATGGATCAACAAGTTCTCATCATAATATAGATGGGAGTGTAGTATGCTACAAAAACTTTGGAAAACAATTTGTCATTTTCTTGTAAAATTTATCCTTATTCCCTATGCTTCAGCAATCTATGCCTTAGTTAATACCCACGAGTAACAGTTGCACATGTGTATCGGGAGATTGAAAGATGAAAATTCACAGCAGCATGTTTGCAATAACAAAACTTGAAAACGACCTAACTGCTCATTGATTGAAATGAATTGACAGTGTATGCAAATATTCCTATTAATGGAATTTCAAATTATGCTGCAGTGTAATATTATGCAGCAATGAAAATAAATGTTACTTCATGCAGCAATATGAGTACTTTTTAATAATGTTAATTGAGTAGTATTTAGTATTTATAAATGTATAAATATATATTTATAATAATAAGAAAAGAAAAGCTATTATAAGCATAAAATTAAAGACAATTGTTGAGGAGTAAGATGAAGTAATGGGAAAGAGAGAAAGACATGCATGGATATATATATGCTGTTGATGGTGTTATAATTTGGGGGGTTGTGTGGTCAATCCTGATTTGTTTATTATGCTACTGATGAGTTAATATTAGCTTAGAAATAGGGACTTAGATTTCTACTACTTTGTATTTTTATTTATCATGCTATTCTTTTCCTCTTTTTGTCTTTTGCTGACATCCCCCCACCCCATCATTTTTCATTTGTGCATTTTTATTACAGTATGTATATGAATTGAATTTGATTGTCTGTTCAGGACTCAGAGTTCACTTTCAGTCTGAGTAATCTTGGCTGTGGACATTTCTGATTCTGATAAACTATCGTATTTTAACTCATAAAATATAATTTCAACTCCAATACTTTTTTGTTCCAGAATTCCTTTTAGGCATATATAGGAGCCATCTGATCTATCTTCTATGTCTCTTAAGAGCAGTTTTCATATTTTAGAATCTATATCTGAGTTTTGTTTTGTGTGACTTCCTCTCGTTAATGTCTTCCAATTCATCAATTTTCTCTTCACCTATTTAAAATTTATTCTATTGTGTGGCATGTCTACTTCAATGACTACTTTTTATTTCCAGTTTTTTAAAAATATACTTTATTTTTTAGAGCAGCTTTAGGTTCAAAGCAAAATTGAGAAGAAAGTACAAAGATTTCCCATATACCTCCTGCCCCTACAGATGCACAACTTCCTCTACTATCAGCATCCCTCAACAGAGTATGTTTGCTACAATCTGTGAATCTACATTAACATATCATTATCACTCAGAGTCCATAGTTTACCTTAGAGTACACACTATCTTGTACATTCTATGGGTTTGATCAAATGTATAATGACGTGTATCCACCATTATAGTATCATACAGAGTGTTTCACTGCCTTAAAAATTCTCTGTGCTCCACCTATTTATCTCTCCCCTATCTGAACCCCTAGCAACCACTAATCTTTTTACTGTCTCCATGGTTTTACCTTTTCTGGAATGTCATATATTTGGAATCATGTGGTATATAGCCTTTTCAGATAGCCTTCTTTCACTTATTAATATACATTTAAGGCTTACTAGCTCATTTCTTTTTAGTACTGAATAATATTTCATTATCTGGATGTGTCATCTATGGAAGAACATCTTTATTACTTCCAAGTTTTGGCAATTATGAATAAAGCTACTAAACACATGTGTGTGCGAGTTTTTGGGTGAACCTAAGTTTTTAACTCATTTGGATAAATACCAAGTAGTATAATTGCTGGATTGTGTGATAAGAGAGTTTAGTTTTGTAAGAAACTGCCGAACTGTCTTCCAAAGTGGCTGTACCATTTTTCGTTTTTACCAACAATGAACTCGTGTTGCTCCACGTCCTCACGAGTATTGGGTATTGTCAGTGTTTTGAGTTTTGGCCATTCTAATGAGTATGTAGTGGTATCTCATTGTTGTTTTAATTTGCAATACCCTGATGACATATGATGTGGAGCATCTTCTCATATGCTTATTTGCCATGTGTGTGTCTTCTTTGGTGAGGTGTCTGTTAAGGTATTTGGTTCATTTTTTTAATTGAATTGCTTATTTTCTTATTGTTGTTGAGTTTTAAGTGTTCTTTGTATATTTTGAATGAATTCTTTATCAGATCTGTCTTTCACAAATATTTTCTTCCAGTCTGTGGCTTTTTTCCCCATTCTCTTGACAGTGTCTTTTGCAGAGCAGAAGTTTTTAATTTTAATGAAGTCCAGCTTATTAATTCTTTCTTTTATGAATCATGATTTTGTTGTTGCATCTAAAAAGTCATTGCCAAATCAAAGGTCATCTAAATTTTCTCCCATACTATCTTCTAGGAATTTTATAATTTTGTATTTTACATTTGGATCTATGATCCATTTGAGTTAATCTTCCTGAAGGGTGAAAGGTCTGTATCTAGAGTCATTTTTTTTTTTTGTATGTGGATGCTAAGTTGTCCAGCACAATTTGTTGCATTGCTTTTGCTCCTTTGTTGAAGATATATTGACTATATATATGTGAGTTTATTTCTGGACTCTTTATTCTTTTTCATTGATCTATTTGTCTCTTCTTTCACCAATACCATACTGTCGTGATAGCTGTTTTTCTAGTATTTTTAGTTTGCCTCTTTTTGTGGCTGCTTGCTTATTTCATTTGAATTAGGTGGGTTTTGTTTCTGTAATTACTTGGTTTTTCCTAATGGTATTTTTCCTTTATCTCTTTGAGGATAAAAATATATTTATCATGTTGCCTTTTCTGTTTCATTTATACGAATTCTATACAAATTTAATTCATCTCAAAATTTTTATTTGTTGGCTATCTTACTGTTAAGTTTCATCAAATATTTTGGGTTATATTTTGTAGACCCATCTTGAATGTGTATTTGTCGCTTTCTAGATTACATTTCCTAAGGCTACAGTTTTGTTCTTACTTTCATCTGTTTTTCCAGGTTTCTCAGACTAGAATTAAAGCACATTTTTACATTTATGGTAAGCCATCTATGGTGATATTGGCAATATCACAGATTTTGTTCAAAGGTTTAGCCCAAATTCTAGCCTCCAAGCTCTGTTTCACTCGATGCCTTTCCATGTGTGCTAGTTAGTTTTATGTGTCAACTTGGCTAGGCTATGGTACTCAGCTGTTGGTCAAACATCAGTCTAGATATTGCTGTGAAAGTTTTTTGTAAACATGATTAACATTTAAATCAGTAGACTTTGAATACAGCAAATTCCTCCCAATTTGGTTGGGCATCATCCAATGGGTTGAAGGACTTAGAGAAAAGACTGAGATCCCCTAGGATGCAGGAATTCTGCCTTAATACTGCCTTTGGACTTAATATCAGCTTTTCCCTGGGTCTCCAGCCTACCATTCAGATTTCAGACAAGCCAGCCTCCATAACTGCATGAGCCAATTCCTTCAAGTATATCTCTCATGGGCAGTTTCTCTCTTTCTCTCTTTCTTGCTCTCTCTCTATGTATGAGATACGTATATCTCCTATTTGTTCTGATCCTGTGATAACCCTGACTAACATCGTGTACAGAGATTTTTTTTACCTGTATATTAACTATAGCCTCGTGAGGTGGTCACTTGTAGTGTTTTGGACTTTTTTCAGAATAAATCCTTTTGCAGTTTTCTTTTTTAATACCGAATATGCTTAGAGATGGATGTGATGGTTGGGGGCACGGTATCTTAAGCAGCTTTCCTCTGCATTTTATCTGTGTCCAATTTTCTTACCAATCTTTAGCTGCTGTTGCAGAGTAAAAATATGGAAAAGATTGAATTTCTTATCTTTTTATCTTTAACCCCTGAAATTTTAAAAAATAATTGCTATTTATATTTCTATGATGTCTAAATTACTATGATTAAATTAATGTAATTTAATATTTAGTTGTTTTTGGTTTCATATTCCTATCAAACTTTTCCATAAATAATTTAGCTTATTGCAGACAAATAATAGTAAATTTCTGGTTAATATTTGATTTAAATTCTCAAAATTTATGAAAATACTTTTAGAATATATGTGAATTATTAAAACACAGAACAAAAATCTTTCAAATAAGAGAAAGCACTGGAAGTTGATTTTTGAGGTATTTACATAGATGTCTTTCAATGTCATTTTCTCTGTTTTTGAGCACATGTTAAATCTGATACATAATTGCAAAAGTCAATTAAAACATTTTAGTTTGAAAAGCCATCATATATTATTTTAGGTTTATAACATTTCAGTAGATAAAAACATGTCGTTGAAATATGTTCACATTTAAAATTCTGGGTCTATTCCATTTTGCTGTAAAATTCTCAGAACACGTTTACTGAACCAGCTCTGGCAAGTGGCTACTGTTTGTAGTTTCCCAACTTGAAGTTTATGTCACCATGATATAAAGTTTGACTGGCTTATTATTTTTATTGTGTGGAATACATTCAAGGTTATACTACTAATAGTGTCACTTTCAAGCACTTGCATTCTATGCACATTGTTTAGGAAAAAGTAGAATATGGATTTATAATTTGTGCTATAAAAATTATGTACAGCTATGATGGATTCACAGGTGTGTGCTAGAATGTTAAAGGTAAAACCGATGGAAATGATTGAAAAGTGTTTTCTAGCTCATACAAAGGTTTCTACGTATAACAAGTGGAAGTGATATGACACTTTTTGTATTTTTAGGTCTTTTTTCTCTAACACAAAAATAAGATCAGCAGACATATTACTGATCGCAGAGTGCTTTCTGTAAGACAGACACAGCACGTTGGCGTTCTTGTGTTGTCAAATGCCTCACTGCTGCATACATCACAGGCTGTACACCAGTATTGATTCTAATATTTCTTTTCCAGTCTACCCTACAGATCACAAAACAATCAATGATCAAAACCAAAGGCTCTACTTCTTTGGCATGGGCATTCAGTGATATACGGTGCAAACAGCTGCCCAGGATGTCTCTGCCATGTGTGTGTTGCGTATATACTGAGAATCATGCTAAGGAAAACCTCAGTTCTTCTCTCTTTCCCACTCCATCAGTTTTTCCTTCTATACTATATAATTAACTGTATGCAATATACAAGCAGCCTCTATTTCTCCCATATGAAAAAAAAAAACAATACAAAACTTTTGAGTTGACATCTAATTCCACTCCCATTCCATTTCTCTGCTACTCTTTGCCATAAAATGCCTCAAAAGAATTCTCTATACTCCCTGTTTCTGATTTGTCTCCTTCTGTTTTCTCTTAGACATACGCCAACAAGCTTTTACCCTAACAATTCCATTCAACCTCCACTTATCAGTGTCACTAAATATTTCTGCACCACTAAATCCAATAATCTTCTCTCTGCCTTTGTCTCATTGTACTTCTTAACAACATTTACACCTCCTTTCTCATAACATATCTTTTTCACTTACCTTCAAGAACATCACACTATAGTTTTCTTTGTAGAAGTGCGGGAAGACTCTTTTAAGTCTTCTTTGCTGCTTCCTGTTCATCTTACAGATTCCTCTCTTTCTGTCTTGATGATCTTATCCAGTTATCCATACTATCTGTATCGCAATGATAGCATCTTCAGACAGGACTCTTTCTTGATCTGAAGACTTACGTACACAATTTTTAGGTGCTGGAAATACCAAGATGGAGAAAGATATGACCTATCTTTTAAAACACTTGGTCTAGTAAGAGAAACAAATACTTTCTCAGATGACAAATTTCTAACGATGTCTTAGTTATATAAAAATCTTAAAATAACACCATATGATACACGTTAATATAAAAAGATAGGTTAAAGATTGTGAAAATAATAAAGGGAAATTTCATTTAAAATAGAGTCACTAGGCCAGAAGGGGGAGCACCCATGCAGGACCAGTGAAGATCAATTACAGGAAAGATAATCAATTACAGACCCCAACAGAAAGAGGCCACGAATAGGAAAGAATTGTCAATTATGGGAAGAAATGTACATTGCATCCCAACCAGAAATAGACTACCCCAGCAGCTCAGCCAATGAGAAATCATCACCACTCTGAACTGGACCTTTTCTCCAACGGGCTTTCATTCAAAACAACCCCTCTCTATTTCCTCTTTTTTCTCTATAAAATAGCATTCCTTTCCCTTATTTGTTGGATTTGCCTATGGTCTGCCACAGCATGCACATCCTGAATTGCCATTCTTTGGCTATTCCCAAATAAACTCATTTTGCTAGTAAAATAACTGGCTGTTTTATTTTGAACGTTGACAGATGTTTATAGAAAGAGAGAGAGAAAGGGAGAAAGAGAGACAGAGGACGTCAGGGTAGTTCTCAAACACTACTTTTAAAATTTTTATTGAAAATTGTTTATGTAATTATAACTAAATGTCCAGATTGGTGGTATAATTGTTGATTTAAAAGGGAAATAGTATAATTTTGCTTTATAGAGAAATATACTTTCTGAATGTTATAGAGGGGTGATAAAGTGTCTATATAGTGATGTACTCCTTATTTCCTGTTCTATCATTTTTTCTATGGTCTCTTTCCATCCTCTGATCTTTTTATTATATCATAAAAGAAAAAATATATATTTATATAGGCACACATTCACATACATAAATGTTATGTAAAACTGTTTCTACAAGCACAAGCACACATATAATCTATACACGCAGAGTTATTACCAAGTAAAGCTCTGCAAATGATGGGACAAGAGCAATGAGAGTTAAGCATTTTGTATCATTGTTTTCTAGTTCCCCTATTTCAATAAATCTATTATCTGCATATTAAAAGCACTCTCTGATCACAGGGATTACTTTATGAAACAAACATCTCAATTTTATGGACAAACCAGGGGAACAGCTGTCACATAATCTTACTCCAGAATTTTCAGTACAGCAGAGCAATTATAAAGCAGGACACTCTGTCTAATGTAGCTGACATGTAATCAGTTCCTGTTGCTTTGGCCAAAATGATGTGCATTGAATTTCGTAAGAAGAACATCTTTATTGAGCAGGAAATTATTTCTAAATGACTTTGCATTAGGTGAAACAATATTCTTTTATAATCATAATGCTATTTTTGAAAGGATATCACAAATAAATTTTGCTTGACGAAAATTCTCTCTCCATAATCTCTTACAATTATTTCAGAAGTTAATATAACCCAAAGGTTTCTATTTATAGAAAAATACATACTAGCTTTTTCAAAATTCTAACTTCTGAAAATTTCTGAGAATCCATTAATAGGACAACAGAAACATCAAATGAAGAGCCATATGAAAACTGAAAAGCTGCTGTGTAAAGATCAGCAGATTGTCCTTTTTTATGTATTTGTGTTTAACATCTATATAGAACTTATTATGTGTTAAATAAACATTAACTCATTTAATCTTAATACCATACTATGAATAAGTTATTCTTATTATTTTCATTTTATAGATGAAGAAACTGAAGCACAAAGAGTTTAGTAATTTGCCCAAGGTTGCACATCGAGTACACGGCAAATCTAAAACTCGAAAGTGGGCGTTCTGATTCTAGAGTCTATGCTCTTAAACAGAACTTTTATAACTCATTTAAGTACTAAATACTATGATAAATTTGAAGAAGTAGTCTTTGTTATCTTACATGATTAACAAGGGTTGCATACATTAGGGGCAAGAAAAGATATGTAAACAGGTCATTATTAAAGAAAAATACCTATTTCATGGTCACAAAGTAAAATAACCTTAGTTTGTAAGAAGATTCTTTGTCGGCTTGCTGTTGTCTTTGACATAATTTAAATAACACTGGTTTAAAGAGCAGAGACTAAAATTCAAGTTCCATGTCTGCCGAGTACTATATGTGTTTTATCCAGGACAAATTGTCCTCTTTAGGACTCGTTTTCTCATTTTTATAAGGTTCTTTGAATATTTATAACTCTATATAGTGAGATTGTTGTCAATTGCCTAAAGAAGGACGCTGGCTTTTATGAAGACATTGTGAAGTATAACATGTACTTATGAAATATATACCACAATAGTAGTGTTTACCATAATAGTGTATTCTATGACTCAAAAGAGGCAAAAATTATATTTTTAAATTTGCCTTCATAAGTGTATCTACTTATGAAATACAATATTTCTTGTGTGACTTATGATCATGGGGGCACACTTACAGACAGCCTAAATGAGTAGGAATTTTCCTTTTGATTTGCTTCTCTTGTTTTCCCCTATTTAGTAGCAGTTTATTTTTATTATCTCTTGTTATTGCTATGATATTAATTTTAAAAGTGAAATTTACAGACTACAGTGAACGTAAGTGACCTAAGGTCTTATTTTTGTCTCTTGTTTTGCAGGGAGAAAAATTACATTTTTAAAAACGTTTGTCTTTGAACACTTTATCTCATTCAACTTGTTCAAGTTTTTGTCACTGTACAACTTCTTTTCTAGTATTTTATGATTATAGTTGTATGTTTATTTTTCCTTGAAAGCTTAGAGATGAGTTTTCTGGCCATATTTATCAACTAAACATTCGTTTATGGGTTTCATTGTTAAATTCTAACCTTTCTACTGACTTCATCTTGTCTTCCCTTATTTTTACATGGTTATTATTTTAATTTTCTTTTATATTTTTTCTAGAAGTCACTTCATTTCTTTATGGCATAAGTTGACACATAAGTGAAAAATAACGAAAGAAAATATGATTTAGGAAACAGCACTAGAGTAGACACTCAGGGCTTTAAAAATATTTATCTTCTAGCTTTGTCCTCCTCTCTGCCTCCTTCCTGATATTAGCTAGCATGTATCAAAACTCTTAGCTGTGTTCTACAATATAAAATTTTGAACTGATTTGTCCTGAATAATGTCTTCATATCCTGAGTCAAATACTTCCTTTCCTAACTCTAAGGTTGTGGCAGACAACTAAATGATCCTATCTTGCACTTTTCTAGAAGAAAAATTCTTCTTTCTTTTAATTTATTTTTATTATTGCCTATGTAGACCACAACATTTACCAAATTCCTTACTGTGCTTTCTTACTTCTTGCTTTCTACTGAGTTCATTTTTCTTCTCAATGGAGTCCATCCTCAAAGAGTTCTTTCAAGAGAGTCTGTGGGAAATGAATTTTGTGTTCTAATGTGATCTTTTATCTCACATTCACAAATACATAATTTGCATGGATAAAAGTCTAGGTTCAACACTTTGGAGATATCACTCCTGTGCCTGCTTATTCCCAGGGTTGTTACTGAGAAAGCTGATGTCTGGTTCTTGTTACTTTGAAAGCGATCTGCCTTTTTCTCTTTGGAGACTTTTAAAATGTCTCATGATCTTTGACATTGTTAAATTTTACTGGTTTGGCACATTGTGAGCTTTTTCATTCTGAGGTCCGAATGTCTTCCTTTAATTTCTAAAGTATTTAATTAGTCCTGGGAAATTCTTGGTCATCACTTCTCCATATATTTGTCTCCCCTCCATTGATCCTTTTCCAGTCTTCTAAGAAATCTATTGTCGTACTTCCATTTCCATCCTCCGCTTCTCTTGTCTCTTTTTTTTTTACATTGGTTTATAACTTTATATAAATTTCAGGTGTACATCATTATATTTTGATTTCTATATAAACTACATCATGTTCACCACCCAAAGACTAAGTACCATCCATCACCTTACACATATGTCCCTTTCACCCTCCTCCCTCTCCCCTTCCCCTCTGGTAACCACCAATCTAATCTCTGTGCTTATGAATTTGTTTGTTGTTGTTTATATCTTCTACTTATGAGTGAGATCATATAGTATTTGACTTTCTCCATCTGACTTATTTTGCTTAGCATAATACCCTGAGGGCCCATCCGTGTTGTCACATATGGCAAGATGTCATCTTTTTTATAGCTGAGTAGTATTCCATTGTGTATATATACTACATCTTCTTTATCCATTCATCCCTTGATGGGCACCTGGGTTGTTTCCAATGTTTGGCTATTGTAAATAATGCTCCAATGAATATAAGGGTGCATATATCTTTATGCATTCATGTTCTTTGGATAAATACCCAGAAGTTGAATAACTGGATCATACAGTAGTTTTATGCTTAATTTTCCAAGGAATATCTATAGTGTTTTCCATAGTGGCTGCAGAAGTTTACATTTCCACCAGCAGTGTATGAGAGCTCCCTTTTCTCCACATCCTCTGCAACACTTGTTATTTCTTGTCTTATTAATTACAGCCATTCCGATGGGCATCAAGTGCTATCTCACTGTAGTTTTGATGTGCATTTCCCTAATAATTAGTGATGTTGAACATCTTTTCATGTGCCTATTAGCCATCTGTATATCTTCTTTGGAAAAATATCTTTTCAGATCCCTGTCTCATTTTTTATTTGAGTTTTTTGTTGTTGAATTGTATGAGTTCTTTCTGTATTTTGGATATTAACCTCTTATCAAATATATGTTTTGCAAATATCTTCTCCCAATTGTTCTGTTGTCTTCATTTTGTTGATGGTTTCCTTTGCTGTGCAGAAGCTTTTTAGTTTGATGTAATCCCATTTGTTTATTTTTTCTTTTGTTTCCCTTGCCTGGTGAGACATGATATTTGAAGAGATGCTACTAAGATCAATGTTGAGGAGCATATTGCCTACGTTTTCTTCTACAAGTTTTATGGTTTCAGGTCTTAAAATCAAGTCTTTTATCCATTTTGAGTTAATTTTTGTGTATGGTATAAGATAATGGTCTCCTTTTATTCTTTTGCCTGTGGCTGTCCAGTTTTCCCAACACTGTTTATTGAAGCGATTTTCCTTTCTCCATTGTATGTTCCTGGCTCCTTTGTCAAAAATTAGCTGTGCATAGATGTATTGGTCTATTTCTGGGCTCTCTGTTCTGTTACATTGATGTGTGTCTGTTTTTGTGCCAGTATCATGCTGTTTTGATTACTATAGCTTTGTAATATATTTTGAAATCAGTGAGTATGTTACCTCCAGCTTTGTTCTTTTTTCTCAGGATTGCTTTGGCTTTTGGGATCTTTCCCCATTCCATATATATTTTAGGATTCTTTGTTCTATTTCAGTGAAAAATACCAGTGGAACTTTGATAGGGATTGCACTGAATCTGTAGATTGCTTTAAGAAGTATGGACATTTTAACTATATTAATTCTACTAATCCATAAGCACAGAATATCTTTCCTTTCCTTGGGTCTTCTTTGATTTTTTCCAACAATTTTTATAATTTTCAGTGTACAGGTCTTTCACTTCTTTGGTTAAATTTATTCTTAGGTATTTTGTTCTTTTTGTTGCAATTGTAGATGTGAGTATATTCTTAATTTCTCTTTCTGCTATTTTGTTGTTAGTGTATAGAATTGCAACTGATTTTTGTATGTTGATTTTTTATCCTGCAACTTTAGTCTATTCATTTATTATTCCTAATAGTGTTTTGGTCAATTCTTCAGCATTTTCTGTATATAAAATCATGTCATTTGCAAGTAATAACAGTTTTTCTTCTTCCTTTCCAATTTGGATCTTTTTTATTTCCTTTAATGCCTGATTGCTCTGGCTAGGACTCCCAATGCTATGTTAAATAAGAGTAGTGAAAGTGGGCATCTTTGTCTGGTTCCTATTCTTAAAAGGATAGCTTTCAGTTTTTCACCATTGAGAATGATATTAACTGTGGGTTTATCATTTATGGCCTTTATTACTTTGAGGTACTTTCCTTCTATACCCATTTTATTCAGAATTTTTATCATAAATGGATGCTATATCTTATTAAATGCTGTCTCTGCATCTACTGAGATGATCATGTGATTTTGGTTCTTCATTTTGTTAATGTGGTATATCACGTTGGTTGATTTGTGCATGTTGAACCATCCCTGCATCCCTGGAATAAATCCAACTTGATCATAATGTCTGATGTTTTTAATGTATTGTATTCAATTTGCTAGTATTTTGTTGAGGATTTTTGCATTTATGTTCATCACTGATATTGGCCTGTAATTTTCTTTCTTTGTGTTATTTTTGTCTTGTTTTAGTATCAGGGTAATGTTGGCATCATAGAATGAGTTAAGAAGCTCCTTTCCTCTTCAATTTTTTAGAAGAGCTTGAGAAGGGTAGATATTAAGTCTTCTTTGAATTTTTTGGTAGAATACCCAGGGAAGCCATCTGATCCTGGGCTTTTGGTTTAGAGGAGGTTTTTTTTTTTGTTGAGGAAGATTAGCCCTGAGCTAACATCTGCCGCCGATCCTCCTCCCTTTGCTGCAGAAGATTGACCCTGAGCTAACATCTGTGCCCATCTTCATCTACTTTATATGTGGGATGCCTTTCACAGCATGGCTTGATAATCAGTGCATAGGTCCATGCCCAGGATCTGAACTGGAGAATTCCAGGCTACCAAAGTGGATCACGGGAACTTAACTGCTATGGTACTATGCCAGTCCCAGAAATAACATTTTTTATCTGAATTTTTCTCTGGGTAAAAATCCTTGTGCCTCTTTCTTTTAAAAATAAAAGGAAATTCATGCTAATAGTAATATATTTTGAAATGTGTTTTGTTTTTATGGTAAATTTGACTAGGAACTCCTATAGTACTATCGGTTTTCCTTCCCTCAATTTGAAATGAAAAAGAATTTGTTCACATTTAAAAACTAATTTCCATTTGGAATGTTAATTTTATCTAAATAATGACTTGATTAAACTTAAAAAAATAAAAAAATCTGATATTGAGGCTTCTATCCTTGCCAAAGTTTCTCGTGTATTTTCATTCATTGTTTTGGATTTGTAAATACCCTACCTAGTACACTTAGAACTTTTATAGTTATTTAGTTTTCAAATTATTCATTTGTCCAAATATAAACTAACAAACATGCTGTGATGGTTACTTTTACGTGTCAACTTGACTGGGCCACGGGGTGCCCAGATATTTGGTCGTACGTTATTCTGGGTATGTATATCTGTGAGGGTGTTTTTAGAAGACTTTAACCTTTAAATCAACAGACTGAGTAAACCATATTGCCCTTCCTAATGTGGCTGGGCCTCATTCGATGTGTTGAAGGCCTGAATAGAACAGTCTCATCCTCCCCCTAAGAAAAAGGAATTCCTCCTGCTTGACTTCCTTGGAGCTAGGAAATTGGGTTCTCTTCCCTTTGGACTCTGAACCATCTCTCCTTCCTGGGTCTCCAGCCTGCTGGTCTTTGGACTGAGCTAAACTACTGGCTCTCCTGGGGCTCCAGATCTCTGGAATTGTCAGCCTTCGTAATTGTGTGAGCCAATTCCTTATATTAAATAAATATTTATATATGAATGTGTGTCTGTGTATGTCATATATACACACACCACACATATACACACATACACACACATGCATATAAGGAATTGGCTTACACAGTTATGGAGGTTGACAATTCCTGTGATCTGCAGTTAGCAAGGGTTTTTTTGGAAACTCTGTTTTTCTGGAGCCCCTGACTACACATTCCTACATGAATGATTAAACAAATTAAATTTCTATTCTTCTAACAGAATGAACATAGCAGAATTTAACTGCTGAAATTCATTTCAATGTAAAAGCTCTTTAACAATAAAGCTACCCATTTTTTATATTCTGAGAAAATACGCTTAGGTTGCTCAGGTAAGTCTTTCTCAACATTTCAGTAATGATATGATATTTTGCCACAATTTATTGAAGGGTGCCAAAATATAGTTTTCAAATTATGTGGGAACCAATATCTTATTTATGTATCTAGATCATTTTTACTTAGCAAATGTTCTTATCTGTGTCCCCTTTGAGCACTCCCAAATGTAGAACACCTAAAATGTAAGGAGATTCAAGTCAGTAGTTCTAACAATCACTAACAATTCAAGGAAATTAACTACCAGTAGCAGATTAAACATAATTTTTGACTTCTGACTTAGAAAAAACTTGTGGAGCATATAATAATGACCATCATTCCTATATCAGATAGCTCTGATTTTGCATCTATTCATAAGAGAACATGTCCTTCTATGAAGAGAAGGAACCAATTTGTCAGAGTTGATATAATTCTTTTTTAATATTTTATGACTTCTTTCAAAGGTATGCTATAGCTTTTTAAAAATATCCATCTATCTTCAGTTTTCGTTTGACAGTATCATATTACTTTCTAAAATAATTCTTTGTTTTTCCTTTTACACTTAATTTTTTTCCTGCTAAGTTATTTTCTTCTCTAGGGATGGACTTTTATCTTCTGAAAACAAATAAACAAAAATAAGTATTTGGAATTAACATACTTTCAAGTCTTAAAGCTCTTCAGCCTGGAAATAAAAATAAGCAGGTGCAATTTTAGAATATTTTAGTACTTGAAATCAGAATGCTTTCACCTGAGTAAAGAAATATGCTACTTGTCTTTAGCTTTCTTAGATAATTATATGATTGATGCAGAATAATATCTTAATTGCTAATGGAACCAGACATTTGTTGCTATAAATGTAATGATTAGGCTGCTAATCAGATTGGAAGTAGACTATGTGTGTCATTATTTGCATTATTCATATTTTGATTGAAACAAATTGGATAATCTAGCAGAACCCTGGAAGATCGCTTTTACTTGTCTCCCTTAAGTCTAGAACAAAATCCTAAGCATTTAGCCTTCTGTTTCTTCTCCATACAATTCTCCACCGTCTTGTCTATCTGTCCAGAATAAAAAGGACAGATAGACAAGATTTGAAAATCTTTGACAGAAAGAAAAGATAGATAAACATATTTGTTATTTGTCCGAAACAACAAATTAGAAAGTATAACACGTTCAAACAGGAAGAAAAAAATGTACACACACATACAACCACACACACGCATGTATACCCGCACACACATCAAACGGAAGAAATAATGTAAGCAGAAAGAAAAAGATCACAACCACATAAATAACCACAAAATGCAACTCAAATCAGTAAGACAACCCTTCCAAAACCACGTGGTCTTTTGTTCGGAGTTATTCTTTCTCTTTATTAATTTATTCTGCAAATATTAGTCATGCACCTAATATATGCCAGCCTCTGTTCTAGGCATAATGATTTCACAATGAAGATGACAGATTAAACTATTTGTCCCTGTTGTAAATTTGGAGTTATATTCTCTGTATACCAATGCTCACTTTATCTTTCAGGAACCAGAATTTACCTACTTCGTTCTGTGTTGTTAAACTCTCCTTAATTAGGCTTCCATATAGGACGTAAAGAGTTAAAATATATCTCATTTGTATAAATAAATTCCTCATTCAAATTATTACATCCATGAGGTCCTGACTGCTACTATAATGTATTTGTCTCTGAATTTACCACCTAAAGTCTCTTACTTCTTATTCAGTAGTATTTGTTAAATTTTATTAATTTTTATGTATTTATAATGGAAGACATTGTACATATAAAATTCATATAAAACACATTTACATATGCATGTACATATACATATTAAAAGAGTCATTCAAGTAAATTTCTACTCACCACACTACTTAAGGCAATGGGTCACTGAAACATTTTAAAAGCCCATGGTGGGCCCCTCCTCAAGCCAATCTATTTCCTTTCGTGTCTCATTGTTACCTATGCTCCTATATTTTATGTTTCGTCTCATTTGCATTTCCTAAAAATTTTATCACACACGCACACTTTTAAAAACTTGTTCACTTTTCTCATGTTTGATTTTTCCAGTCCAGTCTTGTTGATATGATATAAAGTTTTTCTATTCAATTCATGAACATAGCATTACCTTTATTTTTATCTATATCTTCTTTAATGTCCTATATGAAGTACTTTTATTTTTTATAAAATAAATTTTACATCTTATTTTGAGTTATTCCTAGGTATCTATTTGTTGTATCATGAATTCTATTTTTAATTACTTTTTCTAACATATCATTTCTTATATACAAAAGTGAAACCTTCCTTTGTATATTAAAATTCCATCCAGAAATTTATCTGTAATACTTTGGCTATGGATTATTGCATGCATTCTATGTAGATAGAAGTTTATGTCTTTCATTTACTATTTTATTTATTACTATTATTTAAAAATTTTATCCTGCTAACTAGACATTTCTATGCAATATTCATTAAAAGAATACTTGTCTTGTTCTTGATTCTAAAGAAAGCACTTTTCCTGTTTCTCCATTAGTAATGATAATAACTAAATATGGTTTCTGTTACTGATATAGATACAATAAAGACTGTGAGCTGATAATTAGATTTAATCAAAAAATGTCAGTGGTGTCTTTGACGAAAGTATTTGGGTTGAAGTACGTGGGGCAAATCTTGATTGTAGTGGCTTTACGAGAAAGTTGGAAAGGCAGATTTAAAGAAGGTTGCTGTGTCAGTTTCCTCTTGCTGCTGTAACAGATTATCACAAATGTAATGGTTTAAAAAGATGCTCCAGTTTAGTTCTCTTATAATTTGGAGGTCAGAAGTTCTAAAATAGTTCAGCAAGACTCTGTTCCTTCTGGAGGCTCTAGAGGAGAATTTGTTTCTATGACTTTTCTACCTTCTCGAAGCCGCCTGAATGCCTTGGCTCATGGCCTCTTCTTCCATCTCCAAAGCCAGCAGGCTGCATGTTTCACTTTCTGTCTCTCTCAATCTCTCTTTTTTCTTTCCTCCCTTGTTATATTGCTTCTGTCTGACTAAGTCTACTGCCTCCCTCTTGTAAGGACTCGTGAATACATTGGACCCATCCAGTAATCTGGTATAATCTCTCCTCCTCAGGATCCTTCATTTAATCACACCTGCAAAGCTCTTTTTGCCATAGAAGGTAACATATATGCACGTTCCAGGGATTAGAATGGAGACATTTTGAGGGATGGGTATTATTCAGCCTGCCATACTTGGCATATACAATGCTTTTTAAGAGTTTCCCTACAAATAAAGTAAAGAAATGGAGAAGATAACGTTGTCAAGATTTTTCAATTATCCGCTAACATATAAAGTGAATGAGTAAAATGAACCCATTTCTTAATTTACATTGCCTTAATTTTCCAAAGTGTCTTAGCTTTGAGTCTCTATTTCCCTTTTTTTTTTAATTTAATACTCAATTCAAGATCTACTTTATGTGTCATGAACTCATTACTTTATTTTGTGTAGGATTGTTAGACTTTCTTTCTAAACTGGGTGCACCATGCAGGAGTACTGACACAGCCAGGCAGAGGCTATGGTAAGTTTTGCTAAATCTTGTGAGATTTAATCTGAGACCAGAGAGATGAGTAGAAGTTAGTAAACAAGCAAAAGAAAAGTGTATGGGCTGTGGTGTGATGTGAGGTAGAAGAAAACTTGCAGGATTGAGAAAAGAAATGCATGTATCAAAGCCAGGGATTCAATGAAATTCAATGAAAACTGAGATAAATCTAATATGGCTGTACCATAGGGCAGACAATGTGAGTGAGAGGGTAGGGGGAGGAAAAAAGCTCATGAAAGTTGTTACTGGAACATTGTGCTCTCTTGATATTTTTACTTTTCTCTGACTCTGCTTCTTACTTGTTCTTTTCCCTTTCTCCATCATTAAATTGATGTCTCTGAGGGATCAGCTGTCTTTTCTTAACTACACGCTTTCCATTGGGTTCATCTTCAACTTCCCTGCTTTTAAAAAATCACCAATTAGCTGACAATACACAAATCTGTGTCTTTAATTCTAGCTCATGTCCTCTCATGCCCATTTTCAATTTATTACCTTTCTTCTCCAGATTCATCCTTCAGCCTCTGCTCTGAAATGGACTCAAACCTTTTCATTTATGATTAGTAGGATGCTCAGCTTTGTCAGTGGAGGTCTTAGCAGAGACACTACAGGGGGAAGAGGACTGCTATTCCAGGTTCCAGCCTGCTTATTTTGCCTTTATTTGCCCCTGTTGAATGACTGGGGTATGATACAGCGGTACGAGTATATGGGGACATTTGGTGGTGCCCTGTCTCAGCTATGTTACTGAGCATGCAGTCCATCAATGACTCTGTAGCCCTGGCCTGGACACAATGGTTTCCTTCCTGAGGCCCTACTGATGCAGATGCCACACACTCCAGGCCTGAAGCCCCAAGCCCATCTCTGTACCCATTAGCCAGCTTAGGCTCTCCTTCTCCCTGGAAGGTTATTTCCTGCTTCCTGTTGACTGTGGCCCAGCTCTGACCTGGGCAACCCAACAAATATCTCTACTATCCAGTTGGCTGCAATCATATGTTCTCCAATGAAGGCTGAAATCCAACCTTGGGAGGGGCCCCCTTCCAACATCGTCATTCCTTGGTCATTCCCCAGGGTAGCTTTTAGAGTTCTCTTTACATCTTTATAGTTACTCTCCTATCATAGCTTAATTAGTTCTTTATATTAAGTATCCCAGTTTAAATTCATATTTTGTTTCTGTTGCCTCAATGGACACAGACTGATGTACATACTAGATCTGAAAATGGATACTAAAGTGATTCAAACTCAAATACGTTAAATTGGAAGTCAGCCACCCTATTCCATTACAAATATTCTCTTTTTATATACCTTGCTATGAAAAATAACATCAGTGTCCAGAAACTGAAGTCATTCTAAAATTTTATAGCTACCTCAGACTTTGTATCAAATAATCATTCAGTGATGTCTATTCTGTGTGTCAAGAAACTTCAGTCCCTCTATCCACTCTATCACAACTGTCAGAGAACATGATTCTCTTATAGTTTCTTTGTCTACAAACAGAAATAATAATTAATTAAGTATAAGATTATATCGTGTTATAGAACGTACCAGTTATGTAGCAGAATATTCTATAACACTAGGATCTGAGGAATTTTACACTTACTTTGTTCTTAAAAGTATAATTCTCTGATCCCTCGGCATTCCATGTTGGTAAAATACTCAGTCTCATCATTACTAAGCCCCTTGAACCAGCATCCTCAGTTTTTTTTTTTTTAAATGATTTTAAACCTTTGAAGTAATCCAATATATTTCGGAAAGGGCTTTGTCATCTTCAGTTTATATCAGACATTATAAGCATGTTCAATTTGTAGGCCAACATGATGCCTTAAATTCTGACAGCTATTTGATTTCTGTCAAACACAAGAATGAGCTCTTTTCTTGAAGGTCCCAAGATCACAGCATTCAGTGTAAGATGCCCACTTGCATCCCATAGTAATCCTTGATTAAGGATGCTCTATGCAAAGGTAGCCTTGGTATCAATCCATAGAGAATTTCCTCTTTCTTTTTGTAACCAACCCAAAGAATTCTCTTACTTTTTATTTTGGTAATATTTCTAATTCCTTCTGGAATTTAGTCATTTTTGACTCATAAACTCTAAACACATTTCTCTACCCTTCATCTGCTAGGATAATTTAACAAGTCCTGCTCAATTAATCTAGACTTTCATAAACTAAATAAGGGAATTGTCTTATGCTTACTTATCAAAGCAAGGAAAAGCAGTGCATTAGACAACTCTGGAGATGGATAAGAGAAAAAAATATAGCAGTAGTAACAGAAACTAGATTACTATTTCAATATTTTTTATGATATAAATATAGGAAAACAACATTTTGATTGTTTTTATTGAAATGGATAAGTGCAATAGCTCTGTGGCTACCTTTATAGATTATAATGTCAAATAATTATCTAAGATGTTTATTAATCTGTATTATATAGATGAATCTCCTTATGGCTCCTATAATTTCTTATAGGTTAAATGGGTAACTCTTCATGCAGCTCTTTGGAGAGACTCTATAATGTTTCACATTTCTCATATTAGATGCAAACAATGGTCATTTTAGATCATTGAAACAGGGAGAACAATGTCAACCTTGGACTATGAAGGACTTCAGATTAATCTGCCCTGAATGAGGGTCAATCAGTTAAGGTTCTTTGGTTATAAACAAGAGAAACCAAATTCATTTTAATTAAGAAAAATAATTTTCTTGCTTTATGCAATATAGTGCTGTCATAAATAAGCATGCTATTTCACAGTTTTTGCATTCTTCACGATACTCAAATTATTCTACAGTAGCAGACAGAATTCCCCTCAGTTATCTCAGAGATCCAGTGCCACAGTCAATAGAGTGATTAACTGCTTTGCAAGTGCATAGCATGGGGAGTTACTGTCTCATCTCAGTCTTTAAATAGCAGTCTCACTGCTGTTTCTCCAGCTTAGCATGCGTAAATATTTCCAAATACTCCACATTTCTCAGAGAATCTATTGCTTGGCCCCACTCCTGGAGCCCATCTTGTGATCAGTTGGTATTCATTCATTGTAAGCTAATGATACCACTCTGACCAAACTGAGAAAAAACTAATTTTTAATAAGAATTAAGATACCTAATATCCTAGGTATGTTATGAAATCCTAGGTATTTCATAAGTCAAATATAGTAACTGAACAAATTGACTCATGAAAGATAGAAATCATAGCAGCTATAATGATGTAGGTCAGAGGTCAGCCAACTTTTTCTTATGGAACCAGATAGTAAATATTTTAGGTTTGTGAGCCATCTGATTTCTGTTGCAACTACTCACCTCTGCCATTGTTGTGGGAAACCAGCCACACACAATACATAAACAAATGAGTGTGGCTATGTTCCAATAAAACTATTTACAAAAACAGGAGAGTGATCCTTATGCCACAGTTTGCTGACATCTGATCGACATAGAGGCAAGCAATAATGAACTTCACCTTTTGCTTTTCTTCAGGCCATCTGTCCAAGATTCTAACGCACAGGCGAGAGACTCTTATTGCTTGCTACTTTTCTGGGGCTAACAAAATACTTTGATTGACTGTCCCATAAGCAGTGCATAGATTGGAGAAGGGGCGGTGGGAAGAATGGGATGACATTTCCAGTAGAAAAGGGAAGGAATACTGAGAAGATTATATTTTATTATGTATTTCTACTATAAAGAATGCACAGTGTTTGCAATTCTTAATGAAATATGTGATATAAAACCATGAACACTATGTTGTAGATGTTCACAATTAAGATATTCAACCATTCATAAGTGAATCTGAACATCTGTGACATGTTGCTGTTTATTATGTGCCTGGGAATGAAATGGATGAGAGCCTGGAGTCATTCAGATAATGAGTAAACCTTACCAATGACCCAACATCTAAACCTCAATAAAAGCTTATTGCTTTCTATCCATAATCAAGACAGTAAATTTTATTATCAATCTTAAAAAAGATCACTTAAGTATTTCAGCTGTACTTAATTGTATTTTAAGTAGGAAATTTTATGTGCCAGAGATATTTATACATTCAGTAGAGGTTTCCAAGTCTTATAATTCTGCTATCCCAGTGGGTATGTATAGAATGCCTTATTTTGCTTTTAGGCAAGCAAGGATGAAAACTTTAAAAGGGTAATGACTTTTTACAGACAAAGGTTCTGTGATATCACATCTCTCTTTTGAATTCAATCAGGATTTTGCATTATCTGAAAAAGCTGTATCCTATTTAAAGAGCTTTTAATTGCAAAGTCTGAACTGAATTGAAAATAGATGCATGGAACATTAAGGGACATAATTATCTATAGCTGACAATTGGTCCAGATGTCAGATGCTCCACACCAATAGCTTCATACACAGAAATGTTTCTAGTTTAAGAGATTGATTTAACTATTTCAAGCAATTCAGGCACAGACAATATTTTCAGATGGTATATAGATGGATAGTGTCAAATTGCTTAAATTTTGAATAATATAAAATGTGTGTTTACAAAAGAACAAATACAATGCCAGATTTCTCTACATTAGTTATCACTGGTAAAAAAACTAATACAGAGATATTTTACTCTTCTTACTTGAAGTCCGTATGTAGAGAACTCGAGTTCTCATTTCATGGGTTGAAAAAATGGTGAAAAAAACGTGTAACTACTAACTTTAAGAATCTTACAACTACTAATTATTTACATTATTATATATCCTCATCTTGCCATTCATTAAGACCCAAAAATCCTTCAAAAGCTTGAACTAGAAATGTTTTTACTCTCACATATCTTGCTTAGTATCTTTAAGACCTTATTTTTTTTTTTTTTTAAAGATTTTATTTTTTCCTTTTTCTCCCCAAAGCCCCCCGGTACATAGTTGTGCATTATTCGTTGTGGGTTCTTCTAGTTGTGGCTTGTGGGACGCTGCCTCAGCGTGGTCTGATGAGCAGTGCCATGTCCGCGCCCAGGATTCGAACCAACGAAACACTGGGCCGCCTGCAGTGGAGCGCGCGAATTTAACCACTCGGCCACGGGGCCACCCCCTAAGACCTTATTAATTGTGTGTGAGTGTGTGTGTGTGTGTGTGTGTGTGTGTGTGTGTGTGTGTGGAGGGGAGGAGCAGCAATTCCTTCAATCACTTTCTAACTTTCAGGAATCTAAATGTTCAATATTAATTCCAGTCAGTATAGAGGAAATGCCGTTACATCATTTGGTCAGTCATTGTTTCAATTGTTAATTCATTTAAGTAAGTAATAATATTGAGAATCTACTAAAAAGTTGAATAATGATCTCAGCTCTCAAGGAAGTTTTAGTCTCATGGGAGAGTAAAACTGAGCTCTTTGTTTCTCTTTTTTATTGAATATTGGCTTATAATATAAGGTTCATTTGTACAACATTATAATTCAATTTCTGTGCATACTACAGCATACTCACCACCAAAGTCTTGTTTCCATTACTGTACAAGTGACCCTCTACTCATTTCACCCTCCTACCACTTCCCTTCCCCTCTCATAATTGCCAGTCTATACTCTATATCTATGTGTTTATTTTGTTTTTTCATTTATTTTGTTTTTTTTATATATTCCACATATGAGTGAAATCATATGGTCTTTGTCTTTCTCCATCTGACTTATTTCAGTTAGCATACCTTCAAGACCATCCATGTTGTTGCAAATGGCAAGATTTTAATCTTTTTGTGGTTGAGTAGTATTCCGTTGTTTATATATGCCACATCTTTTTATCCATTCATCTGTCAATGGGTACTTAGATCATTTCCATATCTTGGCTGTTGTAAATAATGCTTCAATGAACATGTTTTCTCAAGTTACTGTTTTTGTATTCTTTGGATGAATACCCAGAAGTGGAATAACTGGATCATATGCTGGTTCTATTCTTAACTTTTTGAGGAATCTCCATACTGTTTTCCATAGTGACTGTGCCAATTTACATTTCCACCAACAGTGTATGAGAGTTCGCTTTTCTCCATATTCTCTCCAACACTTATGTCTTGTCTGTTTGATAATAGACATTCTAATGGGCATAAAGTGATATCTCACTGTGGTTTTGATTTGCATTTCCTTGATAATTATTGATATTGAACATTTTTTCATGTGCCTATTGGCCATCTTCTTTGGAAAAATATCTATTCAGATCCTCTGCCCATTTTTTAATCAGGTTGTTTCTGTTGTTGTTATTGAGTTGTTTGAATTCTTTATATATTTTGGATATTAACCACTTAATGGATGTATGATTTGCAAACATCGTCTCCTTTTTGATAGGTTGTCTCTTCGTTTTATTGATGGTTTCCTTTTCTATGCAGAAGGTTTTTAGTTTGATGTAGTCTCATTTGTTTATCTTTGCTTTTGTTTTCCTTGCCTGAGTAGACATAAACAAAAAGATATTACTAAGACTGATGTCAAAGAGAGTACTGCCTATGTTTTCTTCTAGGAGTTTTATGGTTTCAGGTCTTACATTCAAGTATTTAATTCATTTTGAGTTAATTTTTGGGTATGACATGAGATAGTAGTCTAGTTTCATTCTTTTGCATGTTGATATCCAGATTTTCCATTGTGCGTTATTGACTCCTTTGTCATAAATTAGTTGTCTACATACGCGTGGGTTTATTTCTGTGATCTTCATTCTGTTCCATTGATCTATACGTCTGTTTTTCTGCCAAAGCTTTGTAATATAATTTAAAATCAGAGAGTGTAATTCCTCCAGCTATGTTCTTTTTTTTTCTGCAGGATTGCTTTGGCTATTTGGGATATTTTGTAGTTCTATACAAATTTTAGGATTTTGTATTCTTTTTCTGTGAAAAACGTTGTTGGGATTTTGACAGAAATTGATTGAATCTGTAGATTGCCTTAGGTAATATGCTTTAGGTTAATACTAACATTTTAATAATGTTAATTCTTCAATCTATGAGCATGGAATATCTTTCCATTTCTTTGTGTCTTAAATATCTTTCAAAAATGTCTTAAAGTTTTTGATGTAGAAGTATTTTATCTCCTTGGTTAAATTTATTCCCAAGTATTTTATTCTTTTTGTTATGATTATAAACAGGATTGTTTTCTTAATTTCTCTTCCTGCTAGTTTATATAGAAGCTCAACAGATTTTTGTATATTGATTTTGTACTCTGCAACTTTGCTTTATTTCTTTATTATTTCTAATAATTTTTCTGTGGATTCTGTAGAGTTTTCTGTATATAAAATCATACCGTGCATAAGTAGTGACAGTTTTACACCTTCCTGTCCAATTTTGATGCCTTTTATTTCTTTTTCGTGCTTAATTTCTCTGGCTAGGACTTTCAATACGATGTTGAATAAGAGCGGCAAGAGTGGGCATTCTTGTCTTCTTCCTGATCTTAGATGGAAAGTTTTCAGATTTCATCACTGAATGTGATACTGGCTGTGGGTTTGTCATATCCAGCTTTTATTACATTGAAGTATGTTTTCTCTATACCTGCTTTATTTAGAGTTTTTATCATAAATGGATATTGAAATTTGTCGAATGCATTTTTTTTCCTAAAGATTGGCACCTAAGCTAACATCCTTTGCCAATCTTCTTTTTGTTCTTCTTCTTTTCCCCAAAGCCCCCCAGTACATAGTTGTATATTCTAGTCATGAGTGCCTCTGGTTGTGCTGTGTGGGACACCACCTCAGCATGGCCTGATGAGTGGTGCCATGTCCGTGCCCAGGATTGGAACCAGGAAAACTCTGGGCCACCAAAGTGGAGCACACAAACTTAATCCTTGGCCATGGGGCTGGCCCTGAATGCTTTCTTTACATCTATTGAGATAATCATATGATTTTTATCCTTCATTTTGTTAATGTGGTGTATTATATTGATTGATTTACGTCTGTTGAATCATCCTAGCGTCCCTGGAATAAATTCCACTTGATCATAGTGTATGATCCTTTTAATGTATTGTTGTATTAAGTTTGCTAATATTTTATTGAGGGTTTTTGCATCTATGTGCATCAGAGATATTGGTCTGTAATTTTCTTTTTTTGTGTTGTCCTTGTCTCATTTCGGTATCAGGGTAATGTTGGCCTCATAAAATGAGTTAAGAAGCTCCCCCTTGTCTTCAATGTTTTGGAAGAGTTTGAGAAGGATAGGTATTAAATCTTCTTTGAATGTTTGGTAGACTTCACCAGTGAAGCTGTCTGGCCCTGTACTTTGTTTTTGGAGAGGTTTTGAGTACTGTTTTAATATCCCTACTAGTGATCAGTCTATTCAGATTTTATATTTCTTCTTGATTCAATCTTGGAAGGTTGCATGATTCTAAGAATTTATCCATTTCTTCTAGCTTTTTCAATTTGTTGATATAGCTGTTCATAGTAGCCTCTTATAACCCTTTATTTCTGTGGTATCCATTGTAACTTCTCTGCTTTCATTTCTGATTTTATTTGTATGAGCCTTCTATCTTTGTTTTCATGGTAGGTCTAGCTAAAGTTCTGCCATTTTCGTTTATCTTTTTGAAGAACCAGCCCTTAGTTTCGTTGATCCTCTCTATTGTCTTTTTAGCCTCTATTTCATTTATTTCTGCTCTGATTTTTATTATTTCCTTTCTTCTCCTGACTTTAGGCTTTGTTTGTTCTTATATTTATAGTTTGGATAGGTGTAAAGCTATATTGTTTATTTGAGATTTTCTTGTTTCTTGAGGTGGGCCTGTATTGATATAAACTTCTCTCTGAGTACCACTTTTGCTACATTTCATAGATTTTGGTATGTTGTATTTTCATTTTCATTTGCCTTCAATCTCATTGGTATTTTTTTATTTCTTCATTGACCCAATGGTTGTTGAATAGCATGTTTTAAGTCTCCACACATTAGCGATTATTCTAGCTTTCTTTCTGTATTTGATTTCTAGTTTTGTACCATTGTGGTCAGAAAGGATACTTGACATTATTTCAATCTCTTTAGATTTATTTTGACTTTTTTTCCCCCAACATATAGTCTGTCCATGAGAATGTTTCAAGTTCATTTGAGAAGAATGTGTGTTCTGCTGCTTTTGGATGGAATGTTTGTATATATTTATTAGATCCACTGGCCTAATGTTTTATTTAAGGCTGATGTTTCCTTGTTCACTTTCTAGCTGGATGATCTTATCCATTGATGTAAGTAGGGTGTTAAAGTCCCCTAGTATTATCGTGCTGCTGTCAATTTTTCCCTTTCGGTCTGTTAATAATTGCTTTATATATTTAGTGCTCCTATTTTAGGTGCATTTGTATTAATAAATATTATGTCTTCTTGATGGATTGTCCTCTTTGTCATTTTATATTGTCCATCTTTGTCTCTTGTTATTTTTTTGGCTTAAAGTCTATTTTGTCTGATGTGAGTATGGCTACACCCACTTTCTTTTGGCTACCATTAGCTTGGACTATCATATTCCATTCCTTCACTTTGAGCTTGTTTGTCTTTAGAGCTGAGTTTCCTGGAGGCAGCATATTGTTGGGTCTTGTTTTTTAATCCATCCAGCCACTCTGTGTCTCTTGTTTGGTGAAGTCAATCTATTTGCATTTAGGATGATTTTTGATATATAAGGACTTAGTATTTCCATTTTATCTTTTGTTTTCTGGTTGTTCTATATCTCCACTATTTCTTTTTTTCTTGTATTTCTGTCTGCCACTTTAGTTTGGTGGTTTTCTACAATGTTTTTCTCAGTTCTGTCTTATTTTGTTCCATGTCTCTGCTGTAAATTATTGTTTTGTGGTTATGATGAGGTTTCTAGAAAACGTCTCATAGTTAAAATAGGTTTTTTTCTGCTGACAGCATCTTATCTTCATTTGCCAATACAGGTTCTGTCCTTTTCTTCTTCTCCTTTTATGTTTTGTTGTCACAAATTATCCCTTTTTATTTTGTGCACTCATTACCAAATTGAAGTAGCTATAGTTATTTTAATGCTTTTTTCCCTTTAAAGTTTGTTATAATTAAGTATTTAACAACCTATTTTGATATACAGTTGCAATTTTCTGATTCCATTTATTACTTTACTCAAACTTTTGTGTACTGCCTTTTAGTTTCAGGTAGAAGAGCTACTTTCAACATTTTTTAAGGTTGGTCTAGTGGTGGTGAACTTCCTCAACTTTTGTTTGCCTGGGAAAGACTTTATTTTGCCTTCATATCTGAAGGATAACTTTGCTGGATAGAGTATTCTTTGCTAAAAGTTTTTATCTTTCAATATTTATTTTCAATATTTCATTCCACTCTCTCCTAGACTATAGATTTGCTGCTCAGAAATCTGCTGATTAGTCTAGTAGGTGTTCCTTTGTAGATTACTGTCTTATTTCCCTGGTTCCCTTTAAAATTCTTTCTTCATCATTGACTTTTGACAGTTTTAATGTAATGTGTGTGGAAGAAAGTTTTTTTGCATTGAGAAAATTAGATGTTCTGCTAGCTTTGTGGACTTGTATATCTAGTTTTTCCCCCTGGTTGGGGAAGTTCTCAGCTATTATGTCTTTAAATATGCTCTCTGCTCCCCTCTCCCTCTCTTCTCCTTCTGGGATACCCATTATCTTTATGTTGCCTTTTCTAATGGAGTCAGATATTTCTCATAGTTTCTTCACACACACAAAAAAAACTTGGTTCTTTCTCCTCTTCTAGCTGAATCATTTCTAGACTTCTATCTTTGAGCTCACTGATTTTTTCTTCCATATGGTCTGCTCTATTTCCAAAGCTTTCTAATAAATTCTTCATCTCATTTATTAAAATCGTCAGCTCCAGAATGTCTGTTGGGTTGTTTTTTAGTTTCAATCTATTTAGTAAAGTATTTTTTGTGTTCATTAACTTTATTCTTGATTTCATTGAACTGCCTTTCTGAGTTTTCTTATAGCTCTTTGAATTTCTTCATGACCACTATTTTGAATTCTCTATCAGTTAGATCACAATTTTCCATGACTTTAACTTTTGTTTCTGAAGAATTGTCATTTTCTTTTTGGGATGTTGTGTTATCATGGTTTTTCATGTTGCTTATGGAGTTGTTCCTCTGTTGGCACATTAGAATTAGTCACTTTTTTATTTAAGTAAAGCTTTGTTTACTTTGATTCTAATAGTCCAACAGATTGCTAATTAAAGGCCTCTCGTTTTTCAGTAGGTGGTGCTATAGGTCAAATTTTTAGTTTGTTTCCTGAGCTGCCCCTTACTATATGTAAGAATCCACACTTTCCACCCTCCACCACCTCTGCCAGAGATGTCACCAGTGCCCACTGTCCTCTTCATCACTGCTTGTGCCTCCAAGGTTGCTGATACCTTGCTGCTGCTGGTGTTGCTGCAGTCTCTGGTGTCATTGCTAGGGGCACTGGGATGGCAGGTGCCTCACTCTGGAGTCACCTGGGTTGCAAGTATTGGCTTCTCAATGGGAAGCAAGGGAGCCTGAGTTGTGGGTGCTTCTGCCACATTCAAGGTTGTGAGGTTTGCAGGCACAACCACAGTGGGCAAGGGAGCCAGTCCCGAAGATGCTGCTGCAGCTGGAGGAACCAGGTTTGTGGGCCCCATCATCACTGCTGTCCATTTCCCTATGCCCATGGGCACTGTTGTGATTGGAAGGCTAGAGTTGTATGCACTCTCTCCATTGCTGTTACCAGGTTCCCTGGGACTGCAGGCTCAGCTTCCACATCTGGGGGGCTTGGATCCCAGGCACTGCCTCCACTCTTCTCTGGTTCTGCCTCCTTTGTGTGTTCCAATCCACCTATTTTCAGATGTACAGATTTCTGGATATCTCTGGCATCCTGTTGTGTTGGACAGAGAAATTTTTGTTGAATTATGGATAATTTACTAGTTGTAGATTGAAGAGAAGAGACAAAGGGATTGTCTCATGCTGCTATGATGCTGGTGTCCCAGAATTATTTCTTTTCTAAAAATATTCCATAAAAAACATGTCATCTTTTTATTCTGTATTACTTTTTAACAAGTGATGCATTGATCATCTTTTAAAAATTGACTGCATGGTTGATCCAATGATATTTCATCTCAATATTATTGCTATCAATTAATTCCATACATTTCATTTGCTCTTGACAATTCTTACTGTTCTGGTTATTTATTGCTGTGTAAAAAATTACCCCAGGTTTTAGTGATGTGATGTAAAACAGCCACTTTGTATGCTCACTAATGCTATAAAGTAATCAGGATTTTATACAAGGGAAAGGAGGAACTATTTGTCTCTGTTCAATGATGTTTGGGAATTCAATTCACAGCCCCTACACATAGGGACTCATCTGAGGCATTTCACTCACATTACAGTGGTTGACACTTGCTGGTGGTTGATAAGCTGGTACCTTAACTTGGCCTTCAGCTTTAATACTTACCGTGCATGTGGCCTCTCAGTGAGTCAGGGCTTTCCTACAATATAGTAAATGAGTTCTAAGGATAAGTATCCCATGGGACCGAACTTGGCAAAAATTGTATTTCCTATTCTAACCTAGTCTTATAAATTGTGCTATATTATTTCTGCTACATTCTGTTTGAGGCTGTTACAAAGACCCACCCAATTTCAAGAGAAGAGGAAATATCTCCACCTCTTGCTGGGGTAAGGCCAAGTTTCTGGAAAAGCACATGAGATAGTAAATATTGACCCTTTGTTGGAAAACACAACTTGCCAAAGCCCACCACTTAGCTACAACAACTCATATTTGAACTGACTTTGGTACCTGAGCAGAATCTAAATATGAGACAGTGGTTTTGGAACTAGGTTGTAGGTGGAAGCTGAAAGAACCTTGAGAAGAGTGTTAGTGAAAAAAGAGATTGTTATAAAAAGCTAATTGCCCTAAAAAGCGCTTGTTGATGAGGACTTAAATGAAAGATAGGGAAATGTTATTGGAAGCTGGAAAGCCACAGGTCCCTTGTTAGTGGAGAGGAAGAAATCTGGCAACACTATTGCTTGAAGTAATATGGAAAGAGAAAATGCGCCTAGTTAACTGATGGACTAGCTAAGGATATTTCCAGGAAGACAGTTGAAGATATGACTTGAGCTCTCCTTGCTGTTTATAGTAAATTGTGAGAGAATGGAAAGTAGCTAAAGAAAGAACAATATAGTATAAAATACCATGGGTTTTCTTAGTTTAAAATTAAAGCTGCTTTTTAGACCCAGCCTCTCCAGATAGCAAGTATTTAAAGAAATTAATGGCTTCCAGGCAGGGGTTAAATACAGGGCACTGCAATAAATAAATGAATAGTTCTGAAAATGGAACCAAGGGCCTGAAAGTAGAACACTTTGTCGGGACTTCTGAAAAAATCTAAAGTGATGCCTCAGAGACCTATTGAAAAAAAAATAAAGTCCCTCTAAGTACCTTTAGGTCATTCCTCACATATCCTTCTAAACAATAGGGCTTTCACACATCTTAAGAGCATTGTCTTACAAAAGATTTAGAAATCAAAGTATAAAATGGCTTTTCTAAATCAAATTTGTGGGATTGTCTTTTGTCTAATGGAATGAACTATAAGTTGATTCATAAGAAATCTGAAAAACTTTTAAAGAAATTGTATCAGCTAGAACTGAAGAGACAGTACAAAATGAAAAGAAAGATTTGAGTCTTTGAACTTCTCAAGGTAGCTTGAATGGGAGAAATGTATTCAGTTGCAAACACAGGTTAATTTTTTTGACAAGGAAGAATGATTTGGATGGCAGAACCAAAATCAAGAATGATGGGGAATATTTCTCAGGCAGGAAGCCTGTACCGTAATTAATGACTGGTATTATATGCTCATCTGGATTTCAGAATGTCTATGGACCAATGACTTCTGTATGCATCCTATTTTCCTTCTTTTGAAACAGGACTAAGACTGTCAATAGCAGTTATATGGTTTCTGTCCTTTTATTGTATATTATGTGTATGGGAGTAATTTAATTAGTCTCTTTAGTTAACAAGTATATTGGACAGTATTTCATAAAGAAAAAGAACAAATTTATTGAGAGAGAAAGAGCTGGATCACTAAGATGGTGATATCAATAACAACAACAACAATAAAAAACAATATAACAAGAGTTGGCAAAAATGTGGTGAAATTGGAACACTCATACATTGCTGGTGGGAATGTAAGATGGTTCAGCACTGTGGAAAACAGTTTGGTGGTTCCTCAAAAAGTTAACCATAAAATTACCATACGACTTAGCAATTCCACTCCTAGATATAGACTCAAAAGAATTGAAAAAAGTACTTAAACAAGTACTTGTGCATATGTGTTCACTGAAGCACTATTCACAATAGCCAAAAGGTGGACATACTCTACATGTCTTTCAACATATTAATAGATAAGCAAATTGTGGCATATGCATATAATGGAATATTATTCAGGCATAAAAAAGAATGAAGAACTGTTACATGCTACAACAGGGATGGACCTGGAAAACATCATGCTAACTCAAAGAAGCCACATACAAAATATCACATACTGTATGATTCATTCTATAAGAAATATACAGAACAGGTAAATCCATAGAGATAGAGCACTATTTGGAAGTTACCATGGACAGGGGAGTGGGGAAATAACCACTTAACAGGTAAGAGATTTCTTTTAGGGATGATGAAAATATTTTGTAGATAGATGGACATGGAGTTTGCACAGCAATGTTAATGTACTAAATGCCACTGAATTGTCCATTTTAAAATGGTTAATTTTATGCTCTGTGAATTTCACCTCGATATAAATTTTAAAAATTAACAAAATACTAAAATAAAAGATCATTCAGTTACATAGAATAATAATCTAGCATAAGCCACATAAACAAAGTCAAGGAAATAAGGGTAAAATGTGAAAATTCTTTGGAATTAGTATCACAGAAGGGGACAAATATGTTTAAAATTTTGTGGATGCCTAAATATTAATTTAAATAAGTAAAAGCAATCCACTTAAAAAATTGACAAAAACAAGGACACTTCTCGGAAAAGGAAATGAGAATTATTTTGAGTATTTGCAAAAACACTTAACCTCAGAGTTTAAAAAGTGAATATAAATGGAATCTTTAATGATATACTCCTTTTTAAACTTTTCAGAAAAGCCAAGATCAAAAATGTTAATAGTACTGGCTCAGCTAGAAAATGGAGAATAGGCACTTTCCTCCTTTTTGATGGGCCTCTGCATCTGCAACTTTTCTCTTTGTTTTACTCACACTGAAGTCACCCAGTTGGCTAGTGAGAGGGAGGAGATAGTAGCATCACACATAAGATTTAATTTTTTCCCCTACTTACAATTCCTCCCAAGTGTATGACATTCTCTACAGAATGTAATATTCTCTAGATTTTATCTTTGTGTTCTCAGTAAATTATGGAACAATTTTTGACGTTTATCGTACTTTCTGCACACTGGATATTTATTATCACTTCTTTTCATAGTTGGCTTTACATAAAAACATAAAAATCCTTGATGTGCGCAATTGCATATTTATACTTACTAGTGTACTATTAATATATGTTACAAATTTTAGTTCCCTTCATTATGTCATATATTTTAGAACAAATTTTAATATTTTTAATTTAAAATGAATGTATCTAATATCTAATTTTCATTTAAATTTATTTCTTAGGAATTTTCTCTGTAATAACCACACAATGAAACTTCTTCACCATAATTCATGCATGTGAGGGACAGAGTGTGAATGAAATTTCAGAGTCCATGAATACCTTGAAAATGTAAGGCAAATATTAAGCCTGTGCAAGAATTTGTAGTTTATATAAGACAATCATGTATAAAATTTATAATGTAATAGTTATGTGTTATTACTACATATGCAATGTTTGTGCCTTATTAATCCATATAAGAAGTATGTGTATACAATTTATAATATGATATATAAATGCATTCATTTATTTATTTGTTGATTATGTTTATATTTAAGAGCTGTAATTCATCTTAAGCAGAAGATTTATCTACTTCTCCCTTGAAAATTAACACTTTTTCAAAAAAAGCTATATAAAATGGGCATTTAGTTAATACTTAAGTTTTTATCAAACATAAACTTGGAAAATTTTTAATAATTTAGTAATATAATAATATTTAGATAGTTATAATGACTAAGTATATGAAATACCACCACAAATATTTATAGCAACGCTAAGTTACTGAATAAAGAAACAATATATTGCCACTTTAAAAAAATGTAGAAAACCTAAAGAATAAAAGAAAAATATCTTACCATACAGAAGTAACAGTCATTAATGTAGTGGCATAAATAATTCTTTCTATTCATTTAAAAACATGCAATTTAAGTCTGGGTAAAATCAGTAGCAGAATTCTTTCACATACAGTAATTCTAACTATAGATGTATTTAAGCATAAATATTTGTTTGAAATTGCCACACTGGAGTGAAAAGTTCTCTTATCAAGTAGCACAAGAAATTTATATGTTTAAAACTTTTTTCAACAGGATAAGATGTAAGTACATTCATTATAGCATCTAAATACATAACATAAAATTGCCACTGGATAATACTAAATTTTTCTTCTTGCTCACTATCCTCATCATTAAACAGAAAAAATGGAGGAAATTGCATTTTAGCTGTTGTAACATAATTGACTTTCTGTAGGCATTCAATATTCATGCAAGAGGTATTTGGAGATGAAGGATGAGGGGGAAATGGTTTTTGAATCCAAGCTACATTTTTAGTTTAGAAGACATAGCTATCCACATGCATACAAATTTCTTATTCAAAATGTTCATTTGTGCAGACAAAATATTGTCAGGATAAGCAGGACTATGAAAACATTGGTTAAAAAAACACAAGTGTTTTTCCCTGCAAAAGATAATGGGTAACAAGTTTTTAAAATTTTAGACAAATAATAATGGTAATAGCATATATAATGTGATATATATCCCTCACTTCCAATATGCTGTGAAACTGAAAGCTGCAATATGTCTATTCCGAAGTTAATACATAAAGTAAGCACTGCTATTCCATTTTATCCTTCCAGAAAGGATATTAATGTCTGAAAGGTGTGAGCTTGATATCTATATTTTTTAGCTTTTTACCATGTTCTTGTGGAAGTTGCTTATTCACCAAACACTTATGTTCCTCTATGTGTAAAACGAGCATACCATTATTACCTACCTGATCACATTTTTGTGTGAACTAAATAAGATAATGTAAAAGCAGGGCCCAGCCTGAGCCTGCTTTTATGCACAGTTATTTCCCTTTTTTCCTCTAGTATAATCTGAGGTTGATCCTCTGTCTCTCCTTTAGCTGGCAGGTACTTCCTACCAGAGTCTGCTGTTTCCTCTCCTGGTCACTATGAGAAGGTCAGGCACTGAAGTATTAAGATAAGAGGAAGAGAATAACTACCATCCCTGATGCAAGTTTCTCTTGTTTCAAGAGAAACAAATTTTAAAAATAGCAGCCTGATCGCAAATGTAGTGGGTGAGGAGACAGTGAATCTAGTGCAGGGCTTTGTAAAGCTCATCGGTGGTGCAAATCACTGCTGAACTCAAATGGAAGACCTCAAACATTGAGCCTCCCAAGTTCGGCGCTCTGAGGCTGTGCTGCTCTGATTCTAAATTCACCAGCAGCTGAAGATTACTGACCACAATCTTTTAAACTAAAATCCAACTATTAAATAGAATGACTTTTTTGTTGTTGTTAGTTGAGGGAACATTGGTTTATAACACTATATAAATTTCAGGTGTACATCATTATATTTTGATTTCTATGTAGATTGCATCATGTTCACCATTGAAAACTAATTATAATCCATCAGCACACGTGCCTAATCACCACTTTTGCCCTCCTCTCTCCCTTTTCCCCTTTGATAACCACCAATCCAGTCTCTGTCTCGATGTGTTTGTTTGTTGTTGTTGTTATCTTCTATTTCATAGTTTCAGGTCTTACATTCAAGTCTTGAATACATTTTGAGTTAATTTTTGTGTATGGTGTAAGATAATGGTCTACTTTCATTATTTTGCACGTGGCTGTCTAGTTTTCCCAACACCATTTACTGAAGAGACTTTCTTTCTCCATTGTATATTTTTAGCTCTGTTGTCAAAAATTAACTGTCCATAGATTTGTGGGTTTATTTCTGGGCTCTCAAATCTATTCCATTGATCTGTGTGTCTGTTTATGTGCCAGTACCATGTTATTTTGGTTACAATAGATTTGTAGTATACTTTGAAATCAGGGGATGTGATGCCTCCAGCTTTGTTCTTTTTTCTCAGGATTCCTTTGGTTCTTTGGGGTCTTTTGTTGTTCCATATACATTTGAAGATTCTTTGCTCTATTTCAGTGAAAAATGTCGTTGGATCTTTGATAGGGATTGCATTGACTCTGTAGATTACTTTAGGAAGTATGGACATTTTAACTATATTAAGTCTTCTAATCAAAGAGCATGGAATGTCTTTCCATTTCGTTGTGTCTTTCAATTTCTTTCAACAATATTTTATAGTTTTCAGTGTACAGGGCTTTCACTTCCTTGATTAAGTTTATTCCTAGGTATTTTATTCCTTTTGTTGCAGTTGTGAATGGAATTGCATTCTTAATTTCTCTTTCTACTACCTCATTGTTAGTGTAGAGAAATGCAACTGATTTTCCCATGTTGATTTTTTATCCTGCAACTTTAGTGTATTCATTCATTATTTCTAAAGATTTTTTTGTGGATTCTTGAGGGTTTTCTATATATGAATTCACGTCATCTGCAAATAGTGACAGTTTCACTTCTTTCCTTCCAATTTGGAGCCCCTTTTATTTCTTTTTCTTGCCTGATTGCTCTGGCTAGAAGTTCCAATACTACGTTAAATAAGAGGGGTGAAAGTGGGCATCCTTGTCTGGTTCTTGTTCTTAGAGAGATGACATTCAGTTTTTTTCTATTGAGTATGATATTGGCTCTGGGTCTGTCAAATATGGCCTTTATTATCTTGAGATACTTTCCTTCTATACCCATTTTATTCAGAGTTTGTATCATAAATGGATGCTGTATCTTGTCGAATGCTTTCTCTGCATCTATGGAGATGATCATGTGAGTTTTAGTCTCACTTTCGTTAATGTGATGTATCACATTGATTTATTTGCAAATGTTGAACCATCCATGCATCCCTGGAATAAATCACACTTGATCATGGTTTATGATCTTTTTAATGTGTTGTTGTATTTGATTTGCTAGTATTTTGTTGAGGATTTTTGCATCCATGTTCATCAGTGATATTGGCCTGTAATTATCTTTTTTTGTGTTGTCCTTGTCTGGTTTTGGCATCAGAGTGATGTTGGCCTTGTAGAATAAGTTAGGAAGCTTCCCCTCATCTTCGATTTTTTTGGAAGAGTGTGAGGATAGATATTAAGTCTTCTTTGAATGTTTTGTAGAATTCACCAGGGAAGCTGTCTGGTCTAGGACTTTTATTGTCTCTTATTTTATTTTGTGAGGAAGGTTCACCCTAGGCTAACATCTGTTGCCAATCTTTCTCTATTTTTTTTGTTTGTTTGTATGTGAGCCTCCACCACAGCATGGCCACTGACAGAGCAGTGATGCAGATCCGTACCCAGGACCTGAACCTGGGCTATTGAAATGGAATGTGCTGAACTTAACCACTAGGCCACTGGGGCTGCCCCATGAACTTTTATTTTTTGTGAGGTTTTTGATTACTGTTTTGATCTCCTTACTGGTGATTGGTCCATTCAAATTCTCTGTTGCTTCCTGATTCAGTTTTGGAAGGTTGTATGATTCTAAGAATTTATCCATTTCTCTTAGGCTATCCAATTTGTTGGTGTATAGATTTATGTAGTATTCTCTTATAATCATCTGTATTTTTTTTGTTTTTTGGAGAAAGATTAGCCCTGAGCTAACATCTGCTGAAATACTCCTCTTTTTGCTGAGAAAGATTGTCCCTGAGCTAACATCAGTGCCCATCTTCCTCTGTTGTATATGCAGGATGCCTGCCACAGTATGGCTTGATAAGCAGTGTGCAGGTCAATGTCCAGCATCTGAACCAGTGAACCCTGAACTGCTGAAGCACAGCATGTGAACGTAACTGCTACGCTGCTGGGCCAGCCCCATCTTTTGCATTTTTGAGGTGTCCATTGCAATTTCTCTTCTTTCATAACTGATTTCATTTATTTGAGACTTCACTCTTTTTTTTTTTTTGGTGAGTCTTGCTAAAGGTTTGTCAATTTTGTTTATGTTTTCAAACCACCAGCTCTTAGTTTTATTGATTTTCTATTTTTTTATCTCTATTTCATTTATTTCTGCTCTGCTTTTTATTAATACCTTCCTTATACTGACTTTGGGCTTTGTTTTCTTCTTTTTCAGTTTCTTTGGGTCCACTGATAGATTGTTTGAGATTTTTCCTATTTGTTGAGGTAGGTTTGTATTGCTATAAACTTCCCTCTTAGAACTGCTTTTGCTGTATCCCATAAATTTTGGCAGGTTGTATTTTCATTTTCATTTGTCTCTTGGTATTTTTTATTTTCTCATTTGATTTCTTCATTGACCCAATCATTGTTCAGTAGCATTTGTTTAATCTCCACATATTTTGGCTTTTCTGATTTTCTTCTATTGTTGTCGGAAAAGATGCTTGGTATTATTTCATCTTCTTAAATTTATTGAGATTTGTTTTGTGGCCCAATATTTGATCAATCCTGGAGAATGTTCCATGTGCATTCTAAAGATGTGCATTCTGTGGTTTTTGGATGGACTGTTCTGCATATATCTAAATCTATCTGGTCTAATGTGTCATTTAAGGCCAATGTTTCCTTACTGATCTTCTGTTTGAGTGATCTATGCATTGGTGTGAGTGGAGTGTTAAAATCCCCTACTGTTATTCTGTTGCTGTCTATTTCTCCTTTTATATCTGTTAATAATTGCTTTATATATTTAGGTGTTCCTGTGTTGAATGCATAGATATTTACAAGTGTTTTATCCTCTTGGTAGATTGCTCCCTTTGTGTTATGTAGTGCCCTTCTTTGTCTCCTGCTAAAGTTTTGTTTTAAAGTCTATTTTGTGTGATGTAAGTATTGCTATCCCAGATTTCTTTTCATTGCCATTTGCATGGAGTATCTTTTTCCATCCCTTCACTTTCAGTTTGTGAGTGTCTTTAAGTCTGAAGTGTATCTCTTGTATGCAGCATATATATGGGTGTTATTTTTCTATCCAATCAGCCACCCTATGTCTTTTTATTGGAGCATTTAGTCTATTGGCATTCAAAGTAGGTATTGATAAAAATGTACTTATTGCCATTTTGTTCCCTTTTGGGGGGGTGTTTTGGTAGTCCTTCTCTTTTCTTTTCTTCTTCTCTTGCTCTCTTCCCTGTGATTTGATGGCTTTCTTTCTTTCTTTCTTTTTTTTTAAGGAAGATTAGCCCTGAGCTAACTACTGCCAGTCCTCCTCTTTTTTATGAGGAAGCCTGGTCCTGATGTAACATTGTACCCATCTTCCTCTACTTTATATGTGGGACGCCTACCACAACATGGTGTGCTAGTGGTGCTATGTCCGTACCCGGGATCCGAACCAGCGAACCCCGGGTCGCTGAGAAGCAGAACATGTGAACTTAACCTCTGTGCCACCAGGCCAGCCCTGATGGCTTTCTTAATATTATGTTTGAGTTCCTTTCTCTTAATTTTTTGTGTATTCATTATAGGTTTTTGGTTTATGATTACCATGAGTTTCATATATAATAACCTATATATATAGCAAACTATGTTAAGTTGGTAATCTCTTAAGTTTGGCCTCTTGCTAAAAGCTCTATTTTTTTACCTTCTTCCTCCTATATTTTATGTTTTTATATCATATTTTATCTCTTTCTGTGTGTATATCCATTTCCGTCTTATGATGCAAACAGATAATTTTAGTACTTTTGTCTTTTGACCCTCATATTAGCTTCATAGGTTATTAATCTGCTACTTTTACTATATATTTGCCTTTACCAGTGATTTTATTGTTTTTTTAAAGTAATTTTCTTATTCCTATTTGTGGTCTTTTATTTTCCACTTAAATAAGTCTCCCTAACATTTTTTGTAAGGCTGGTTTATGGATGATAAACACCTTAATTTTTGCTTGTCCAGAAAACTCTTTATCTCTCCTTCTAGTCTGAATGATAAATTTGCCAGGTAGCATATTCTTGGCTGTAGATTTTTCCCTTTCAGCACTTTAAATATATCATGCCACTGCCTTCTAGCTTGTAAGGTTTCTGTTGAGAAGTCAGCTGATAGCCTTATGGGGTTTCCTTTGTATGTTGCCTTATTCTTGAAGCTTTTACAATTATTTATCTTTAATTCTTGACGTTTAAATTATAACGTGTTTTGTGCCTCTTTTGGTTTATCTTGTTTGGTGCTCTCTGTGCTTCCTGTACCAGTATGTCTGTTTCCTTCCTTAGGTTAGTTAAGTTTTCAACTAGTTTTTCTTCAAATAGACTCTCTGCTCCTTTGTCTCTCTCTTCCCCTTCTGGGACACCTATAATATGGATGTTAGTGGACTTGATTTTGTCCCAGAAGCCT
The DNA here is from genome assembly GCF_041296235.1 of Equus asinus. NCBI lineage: Eukaryota > Metazoa > Chordata > Mammalia > Perissodactyla > Equidae > Equus > Equus asinus. Next base: position 48,645,986 of record NC_091792.1, on the reverse strand, counting down.
CTTAGACTGTCCTTATCCTTTTTAATTCTTTTTTCTTTCATTTGTTCAGCTTGGGAGATTTCCTCTAGTCCTTTGTCCAGCTCACTGATTTGTTCTGTATCATCTACTCTGCTATTGAGTCCCTCTAGTGAATTTTTCATTTCCATTATTGTTTTCTTCATTTCTGGTTGGTTCTCTTATATTTTCCAATTCTTTGTTCAAGTTCTCACTGAGTTCATCCATTCTTCTCCCAAGATCAGTGAGCACCCTTACAACTATTAGTTTGTACTCTTTACCAGGTACATTGTTTATCTCTGTTTCATTTAGTTCTTTTTCTGAGAATTTGTCCTGTTCCCTTATGTAGAGCATACTTCTTTGTCTCATCATTTTACCTCTTTCTCTGTGCTTATATCTATGTGGTAGGTAGATCAGTTATGACTCCTGATCTTGGAGAGGTAGTCATATGTAAGAGATCCCTCATGAGGTCCAGTAGTGTGCTTTCCTCTCATCACCATGTTCCAGGAGTGTCCCCTGAGTGGGCTACATGTGTTCTTCTGTTGTGACAGGGTTGTTATTGCTACAGGTCCATGGGTAGGATATGCTGTCCCCCTCGCTGGCTGGTTGTAATGCTCAGCTATGTCTGGCTGCTATTGTCTGTTCAGTCACTTTCTCGCGCATGGGAAGCCCAAGTACAGTTGACTGCAAGGTCTAATAGCACATTCCTGCTGCATTTTTTTTTGTTAAGTGAGTAGGTCCTCCTTGCATGGCTAGTGGCTAACCTCAGGGGCTTACAATTGCTGTATGCCTCGGGCCTCCAAAGCTGTTATCAGATCTCTCAAGTGCAGATCAATGGGACCAGCCCCAGGCAGGGCAACACACAATAGTTTCAGGTGTTGGAAGACGTGGCCCATCTACTGTGTGGCTTAAGATTTTTCCTGGAAGTGAAAGACTGTGGCTAGAAAATGGTTTTTTCCTCTCTAGAACATAATTTCTGCCTCTTATGCCTCAATCAGCACTGTCCTTTGTTGTGGGGATTCTTTTTGTCCAGTTTTCAGTAGTCTCTCAGGTGTAATTGTTCCAAGAGTAGTTGTAAATTTGTTGAGTCCATGGAATGAGGTGAGGTCAGAATTCTCATATGCCACCATCTTCCCAGTAATCTTGTTTGTTTTTTATGCTGACATATTGATGGACATTGTTTAGCCAAGAGAAACTATACACCCTCTTGGACAGAGAAAGATAGAGAGACAGAGAAAGAAAGAGAGACAGAGAGAGAGAATAGATGGATATTATCTATCTATCTATCTCTCTCTATATATATATAGATAGATATATACAACTGATTCAAAGAATGGTTAAAAATAAAGCAGGGGGAAAAGTAGGTTAAAAAAAATGGCTTAACCTAGGCTAAGATCTGAGATCACACATTTTCTTACTTAACCTCCAGGTGGCACTCTCATTTAAATCATTTATTCATTTGTTGATTTATTCACTTTACTGATATTTATTTAGTATTACTAAATGCCAGGCAGTGTCCTAGGCACTGGAGCTTCAGTAAACAAGGTATCCATTGTTGGAAATTATATTCTAATATGGAAAATAATATAGAAACTAATTCAGAAATTTAAAAAATATGAATAACCAATAAAGTGGCACATCACATTAAGTGTGCTTAGAGAATGAATATCAGGTGGCATGATAGAGCCAAAGTAGTCACTTTATATATCAGGGCCACAAAGACCTCTCTGAGATTATATTAATTCTGAGATTATATGAAAATTCCAAGAATACAGATTGTGAAGCACAAGAGCAGTAGCATTCCAGGCAGCAGGATAATTACTGAAAAAACCTTAAAATGTGGAACGATTTGTCATGCTCATGGAAAAGAAGGCAGTGAAGCTGGAGGATTATAACTATAACAGTCAAAGATGAGATCCAATAAGCCCGGCCATAAGCTGTAGAAATGAGTTTAGATTTCATTGAAAGTGGAAAGGGAATGATTGGGAAGTTTTAAGCAGTAAGGTGATCTGATTTCACATATCTTTATTTTTTTCCCTAGCTTTATTGAAGTATAGTTAACATGTAACATTGTGTAAGTATAAGGTGTAAAACATGATGTTTTGATATATGTATATTTTGCAAAATGATTACCACAAGGTCCATTAATTCATCTGAAGTCTCACATAGTTACTTTTTTGGGGAGGAGGGGAAGTGAGAACATTTAAGATCTACTCTTTTAACAACTTGCAAGTATAGAATATAGTATTGTTAACTACGGTAATCACGACCTATCTTTAAAAGATCATTCTGGCTACTTTAAGGAGAATGGATTGCAAGGGAGCAATACTAGAAGCAGGAAAAGGATAGAGAATTGTGGCCTGGCTAAGATGGGAGAAGTAGAGATGAAGAGATGAGGAAGGAGTTGAGACAGAAATAGAAATGGAGAGATGAGGAAGGAGTTGAGAAAAGCTACCAGGACTTGCCAGTGGAATGGATATATGGATGAGAAGAAAGAATAGCAATTTATTTTACTATAATACTGCTTACTTCCCCAGAGCTATGAAAGGAGATTGTGCAAAGCAAAGGAGCTTAGTGCAGGTGGAAAGTTGTTGGTGGGAATCAGGGGTTTTGTTTTAACCTCATTCAGTTTGGATATTCAGTACTCCAGTGGAGGTGTAGAAAAAGCAGATATGAATGTATGAATTCATAATTCTTGGGCCAGGTAAGGACTAAATTAATAGACATGAGAGTTATTGGCAGAAAGATGGTGTTTGAAGCCATTGAACTTGAATAGTTTACCTGAAAAAAAACAGATAGACACAGAAGTAAACCTTCATATTTAGGGAGGAAGATTTGTAGAAATCAGGAAAGGACACTAAGAATAAGTGTCCAGAAACCAAAACAAGAAAGGAAAAGGGAAACAATGATCCGAGAGTGTGGGTAAGGATAGAATTTTATAAGGAAGCTATGCCAGTGACTACTTGGAAGTGATTTATGAAACTGCAGCCTCAGTTTCAGAAACCCAGGTAAGTCTTTAGAGAAGAAAGTATGAGATGAGGAAGTCGAGGCAGAAATTATTAAAAAAAACTTTGGAAGTTTGCCTGAAAGTGGAAGAAAGCAATGGGTTGCTATCTAGAGGCATGTAGGATAATGGGAAAGTTTCTGTTTTTTGATTTTTGGTTTTGTTTTTTAATAGGGACATAAGAATGTTTGCATGCTAATGAGAATGTCCAGTGGAGAGGGAGAAGTTGATAATGGAAAGAAATTAATTATAGGAGTAAATTTTTTAATGTGAGCACAACTGAAGGAGCTCTTCTTATGAAAGTAGGGAACTTTTCATTCATGGTAATATGAGGTGATCAGTATTATCAACGCATACAATTTTAGATAGAGTGATATTTTACTAAATAAATACAATGTAAAACAGTGTAGTGTCTATACTTTTAAGATACCTACAATCAATGAATTTTTTTCTGTCATTAAAGATGTATCTTATAGCAAGTTTAAGTCAGAAACTAACTACAAAATTGGGCTAACTGATTATTGACCCACTGGATTTAAAGCCATAAAAAAATACCTTACATGAGTTTATCATGGAAACCACTTCTCTAATATTGACAAATAATTCAAATCCATACAAGTTATTTCTTTGGAAGCTATGATAGAGAGTAGGAATATAATACTTTGTTATTTAAATTAAAACAATTCATTTTCCAAAAATCATAGACAGATTTACCCTCCTTAGTCATAAGAAGACTCTTCATATTAATTAAAATGTGAATCGAGCATCAGATCACAAACCTTTTTACTAACACCAACAGGGTAGTTTTTACAATTTGAAATAGAATTGCTTGTTTGAGGAAGAATACCGGAAGTGAATATGCTCTCTATTGATGCATGGCTTCTCTGGGATATGGATGTTTTCAATTGATTTGCTTTTAATTAAAGATCTACATAATCTTGAAATATTATTTGCAATAGAAGTTTGGAATATGTAGGTATTTTTTAACTAGTTTAATGCAATAATTATGAAGAGATATGTTTAAATATGCTTAATGCTCCAGAGGGGTGGCTTTCAAAAAACACGATTGTCATTTCCTTCTTTATGACTTATTTCTGTTGCTAATAAATTGTTGTTTAATAAGCAAAGTAATATATGCTTGATTTTACTATTGAAACAATACAGATTATATATTAAAACGTTTAATAATTTCTCCAACCTTCCCCTCCATACCTCCTTTCCTAAAGTACAAAACTGTGTTAGGCAGTTGTGTATCTTTGAACAATTATTTCTGTAGTCATGTGAACATATTCAAATTCATATATTTACATGCAGAGTTTTTCTCATTCCTTTTAATAGGAAGTTTACTCTGCAACTTATTTTATTCATTTAATATATTACATTATGTTTTCTCTCTATATATATACCTATATATCTACATATCTATACATCAAATGTATGTATATTAAACTATCGTCAATATTTTTAACTGCTACAAATTAGAAGGAATATAAATATATTTTACTATTGAATAATAATACTTGAAGCTCCTAAACTTTCTTATTCCTTTCAAAGTATCTTAATACTAGATGTTAGAATAATATTATCAGGGTTAGAGAATGAAGAACAGGAAAATAAATATATTGGTGATGATTGATTTTTCAGGCAGTCTTCATGCTCTCTTACCAAAGATTCAGTGCTGTTACTGTGTGAATGCGTGTGAATATTTTTAGAGTAGCTTTGAAAGGGAAAAACATTAGTTCTCCCATTACAATTTTGCAATTCTTTTAAGTTTTTAAAATATCTTTTTTTCATAATCTGAAGACAATGCTAAAAGTTTTAAGCTTTTATTTTTCATAAGTGACAATTGTCAGATCTCAGTAAAAGTAAAAATATAAATTATCTGTTATCTTGAAGTATCTTAATTACAATGAAAGAATGAGAGCAGCTCTATTTCAATAAGTAGATCATGCTAAGAGAACAATAATTAGCCTTTTGATAAGGTGATTGATAGTTTATCAGGACCAGGGAAGAGCTAAAGTAAGATTCACTGAGAGTTACAATTTGTCAGGCCCTGTATTTTGAGCTTTGAACACATTGTCTAATTTAGCCCCAATAACAGCCTTATAAAGGAAGAATGACAAAAACCTATACTCATAAATAGTGCATTCCTGAAAATTGTTTGAAAATTGAATAGAAAAAAGTGGCACATTAGATTTACATACTACGAGTGGAGCCTATTGTGGATAAGAATAAAATATAAGATCATTAAAAAAGATTTGCTTACCTCCAATTATTACAAAGACATTTAAATAACAAACGTTTATTAAATACAAATATTGATGCATATTGATTTATAAATTGATTTATCTTTTAAATTATATATTTTCTTGCTAATGTTATATCTGTTTTGAAAAAAAAATTTTTTGGACTTGATTTTCTTCTTACAACAAAGATCAGAAGAATCACATTTTCTTGTATGTCTTATCTGTAGGGAAAACTGACTTCCACAACAAGCAATAGGAATACTGAATCTAAGGAAATGAGCTCATGAAAATCCTCAGCTAATTTGTAGTGTCATTGAAAACATAGCACTCTGCTATTAGGAAGAAGGACTTAGTAATAGCAGATGGAGCATGGGAGGAATTTCAGGAGAATTTAGGATAATTATGTGGTCATAAAATTTCACTGAAAAAGATACTTTAAATGTTTGGTCTTTATGAGAAACCAGTGATAAGCTGTATTAATATCGAGAGCTATGTGGACCATCCCTATCACTTTACACTTGGATAATGGGAATTATTTTGTGTGAACATGATCTCCAATGACCTATTGTCTTTCGCACATAATTTTCATGATACAATTCCACTATTTTAAATATGTTTTGTTGATGTTCTTTTTTATTCTACATTTGAGCATATTTTGGATCCAGATGCACACATAGAAGCAACCCATCCAAATGAAACTAAATACGTGACTGTTTTCATTTCTAGTAATTTCTATCCTTGAATAAATTGTAGCAACACTTGTAGTAAGATTTTCATTTTAATGTTGGTTTCCCTCATCCCCTGCCATAACAAGAGCAAGAACCAATCAAATAGCCAAATAATCACTGCTGTGCAGAAAAATATGAGAAGCATTGGAATTCATGCGATTGGTTGAGTTGATTAAAGATTAATTGAGGCATGAAATTATGACTTTATTAGAAAAGATGGTTTGGCTTGAACAACATGTACCATTTGAAAATACAGGTTGCATGGCATTCAACTGTACAACATTTAAATTTTTTCTCCTGTATTATTTTGTCTATTCTGCAAATTAGAACCTTGAGAATGAGATACATGGATAATCTGACCAAAGCAATAAATTTTGAGTGACTAGAGCCATGAATAGAATTTTAGTGTTGTGAATTCTTTTATTAGAAACTTTCTAATATGTTATATTGTCTTAATTTAAATTCTAAAAGTAAAATCTATCTTTCTTGTTTCATTGTTGTTAAAATAAAGCATAAAAAAAAAGATGTTTTGTGCTCCAGTCCTGGGTTAGATGGATTAAACATATACCTCTCTTTGTCTCCCCTGAACTCAGCTATAAAACAGGCAAAACCTATGGGCATCTATCTGAAAACTCAGGAAAGTCAGTATCAGTGGCCAGATTGGTAAAAGAATCAGAATTTGAAGTTTCACCAAACCTGTGGTGAGTTTACTTTTTTCCCTCTAGCATCCCCAAGCCTGAACTGAACCTCAAAATAGTTTGAAACCCAGATGTGACAACTGTGATACAGAGAGAGACCTAGGAAAAATCCTCCAATTCTGGCTCATTGGGTGGAAAAGGAAACTCCTAAGGCTCCAGAGAATACAGAAATCCCCCTTTTCTTGTTCTTTCCTCTGTTGTTTCATGCTCTAGCTAGGTGGTGGCAGTTAGGAAAGGGAGTCCGCAGACTCAAAATTTAGAAGGCAGGGAACATTCCTGTCTCTTCTTGGAGCTCCAAGAGGATAGGGCCAAAATCCATTGTTGTTTTAGGTGTTTTTTTCTCCCTCATTCTTTAGAAGTGGGCAGAATTTGCCGAGAGGATCACAAATGGGAATCCATGGAAATGGAATGTATTGGAGAGATGATAGAAAGGAGGAGCTTGAGCAAATGATCCTATTACATTGTTTTAAAATTCCTGGGCTCTCTGCATGAACGGATCTACTCCTAATTATCTAACAAAGACTGAAAACTGAACTAATGAGTAGAATTCTGCTTGATCCCAGACTGAACAGCACTGAGTGGCAGAAATATGAAACAAATCCAAATAACACTGAAAAGTATTTGAAAACTGAATTGACATTGGACTTACAGCCCCCAGATCACTAAAACAAAAGTATCAGTATTCTCCCCAAGATATAAACAGGACTCTGAGCCTAATAATGCAATATTCAAATATCTAGAATACAAACTAAGATTACTCAACATACAAAGAACCATGAAATTCTCAACCCAAACGGAAAATTAAATCAAAAGATGCCAATGATGAGATGGCATAAACATCAAAATTATTTGACAAGGATTTTACTGAAGGTATTATAAAAATGATTGACACATTCTTGAAGCAAATATTAAAATAGAAATTATCAGCAAAAAAAGGGCAAAATAAAGAAGAATGAAATGAAAATTTTAGAACTGAAAAACACAATAACTGATATAAAAATATTTGAAAACACAATGGCTGAAAACTTCCCAAGTTTGTCAAAAGACATAAACTGATGGATTCAAGAAGCTGAGCAAATCCCAAGCAGAACAGACCCAAAGAAATCCATGGCCAGACACATTGTTAAAAATTACTCAAAACAGAAAAAATCTTGAAAATTTCCAGAAAAAAAATGATACATTGCTTATAGGGCTACAGTGATTCAATTAATTGCAGATTTCTCATCAGAGACCATGAAGGCCAAGAGAAGTGGCAAACAATTTTTTTTCTTTTTTTAGTGTTACAAGAAAATTACTATCAACCGAAAATTCTGTAATCAGAGCAAATATCATTCAAGAATGAAAGTGAAATGAAGACACTCTCAAATGAAAGAAAACCAGGAGAATTTATAGCCATCAGAACTACTCAAAAATAATCGCTAAAGAAAAACCTCCAAACAGAAGGGAAATCATACCAGAAGACAACGTGGAAGGTCAGGAATGAATAAAGTGCAACACAAATAGCAAATATCTGGGTAAATATGATAGCTTATTCTACTCTTGAGTTCTTTAAAACACGTTTGAGGGTAGAGAGCCAAAACATATAACACTGTCAGGTGGCATTTTCAGGGCATGCAGAGTTGATGGATAAGACATCTACAGTGTAAAGAGGAAAGGGGAAAGGGATGTTTGCGGTGATAAAATTCCTGCAATATATCTGAAGTGGTTAAGTATGTATTTTGTAGTCTATAAAGCAACCTCTTACAAATATATATACATATATACACACACACAAAGAGATATAGTCAAACTCGTGGCAGATAAATTAAAGGTGAATACTGAAAATGGTCAGATAGCTCAAAGAAGAAATGAAATGGAAAACAGAGTAACAAAAAACAGAGGCAAAAATGGAGAACAAATAATAACCAAAATTCAAATATATAAATAATAACATTAAATGTAAATGATTAAACTCATAAATAAAAATACATAGATTGTCATATTGGATTAAAGATATCCTGGGCCAGTCCTAGTGATTAAATTCAGTGCACTCTGCTTTGGCAGCCTGGGTTCAGTTCCCAGGTGCAGACATATACTACTTGTTTGTCAGTGGCCATGCTGTGGTGGCAGCTCACATACAAAAAAAGAGGAAGATCGGCAGTATATGTTAGCTCAGGGTGAATCTTCCTTAGCAAAAAAAGAAAAAAAAAGATATTCCAACTATATTCTCTCTATAAAATACAAATTGCCAATATCAGGAATAAAAGAGGGTATAAACATACCATCCATAGACATTTAAAGAATAATAAGGGGAAATATAAATTCAAAAACTTAGATGAAATGGGCTAATTACACTAAAAAGACAAGCTAAAAAGCCCACATAAGGTTAAATAGCCTAAGTAGCCCTGTAACTAATAAAGACATTGGAATTTGCAATTAAAAATTTTCCAAAAAGGAAATCTCCAGGTCTAGAAGTTTCTACTGTCAATTTTAGCAAAGAGAGAAATAACAAATTTTCATAATATCCTCCAACAAATATATGAGGAGTATATTAATTTCCTATAGTCAGTAACAATCAGCACAAACTTAGTGTCTCAAAACAACAGCCATTTGGGGCCAGCCCAGTGGCGCAGTTGTTAAGTTCACATCTTCCACTTCGGTGGCCCAGGTTGTGCTTGTTTAGATCCTGGGCATGGACCTACACACCGCTTGTCAAGCCATGTTGTGGCAGACATCCCACATATAAAGTAGAGGAAGATGGGTGCTGATGTTAGCTCAGGGCTAATCTTCCTCAGCAAAAAGAGGAGGATTGGCAGCAGATGTTAGCTCAGGGCTAATCTTCCTCAAAAAATAAAAATAAAAATAAAACCAACAACAGCCTTTATTATCTTACAGTTGCTGTAGTTCAGAAGTCCAGTTAACACTCAATTGGGTTCATTGCCCAGGGTTTCACGAGGGTGAAACGAAGGTGTCACCTAGGATTGCTATGTCATCTGAGGTTTAGAGTCCTTTCCAGAGGTTGCAGAATTGGGGTTCTTGGCTTCTAAAGGCCACCTGCCATTCCCCGACATGTGACCCTGCCAGAACAACACAGTTTGTTCCTTCAACCTTCAAGCCAAAGAGGAGAATCTCTCTTTTTCTCTCTCTTTCTGTCTCTCTGACTGTGATTGAGATCTCACCTGATTAGGTCAGGCCTACTCAGGATAAACTCCCTTTCTTAGCTCAAACTCAACTGATTAGGAATCTTAATTACATTTGCAAAATCTCGTCTGCATATAAGGTGACATGGGGCATACCTACTAGTCCTGCTTACACTCAAAGAGAGGGAATTACACAGAGTACGTTCACTAGAAGCTGGAAATCTTGGGCCCATCTTAATATCCTACGTACATAAGGAGAGAGTACTACCCAGTTTACCATATGAACCAAGAATCTCACTCCTGGGCATTACTGTAGAGAAAGGAGAAGTTATCTTCACGTAAAAACCTCTATATGATCATTTACAGAACTTTATTAGTAATAGTCCCAGACTAGAAACAACTAAATGTTCGTCAAGAGCTGAATGAAGAAACAATATGTGGTACATCTATTCAATAGAACAATAATCAACAGTTTAAAAGAAATTATTGATACATGCAATAACTTGGAAGAATTTCAAAGACAATACACTGAATGAAAGAAGCCAGTCTTAACAGGTTACATACTATGTATGACATTCTTGAAAAGACAAAATCTAGTGGTGGGTAGAAGGTCACTGGCTGCCAAGAGTTACAGACAGAGTGGATGTTATTATAAAGGGTTAATACGAGGGAGGTTTGCAGGGATTACGTGTGTGTTCTGTATCCTGACTGTGGAGGTAGTTTCATAAATCCACGTATATGTTCAAATACATGGACTATACATGAAAAAAAAGAAAAAAATAGTGTATAATTTAAAAAATAAAAATTGTTTCACTTTTAGAAACCAACTTGATAAAGCATAAAAAAGAAAAAATTACTACATTATTCATAAAACTAAACATTATAAAACAATAAGATTTTCTAAGCTCATGGCCCATTTTCTGTTCCAGACTTGAAATCAGCCATTTCTCCAGAAGTCTTGTTTTATTTTAGCAGGAAGTTGCCTTTCAATCAGGCTGATAGAGACAATCACTGACACTGCATATGCATTGTTCCTAGGCCTTTTCTGGGGACAGAGCTAGGAATGTTATATATATATATATTACATTACTTCTTTGAGATAAAATACATCACAAGTTCTAATTGCTGTTCCCAATTTAAATTCTAGACTACATAGTATTTACATAACTCAAACTCATGTCTATTATAACCTTTCTCCCACAAAGAATCATGGTTCTCAAGGACCCAAAGGAAGATATGATAAACATACGATGTAATTATTCTTTTGTTTTTTTCTACATTACACTTAAAACATTTTCAGAATGGCAACACAACACTCAATCGTTTGATTACTGAAAATATTTTTTACCTTTTTTTTTTGAGGAAAGATTAGCCCTGAGATAACTACTGCCTGTCCTCCTCTTTTTGCTGAGGAAAACTGGCCCTGAGTTAACATCCATGCCCACCTTCCTCTACTTTATATGTGGGATGCCTACCACAGCATGGCATACCAAGCAGCACCATGTCCGCATCCAGGATCTGAACCAGCAAACCCCAGGCCACTGAGAAGTAGAACGTACGAACTTAACCGCTGCACCACCGGGCCGGTCCCTGAAAATATTTTTTAAAAATATGTTTAAAGTTTTAGTAATTTTATTTTAAATATAGTTGTAATTACATAATTTCTACTCTTTTTGTTCCTAATTTAGTCTATTCTACATATGGATATACATTTAATGTTAACTACATTATGTCAGTAATTCTTTAATCATTTTAATTTTCAAATGCTCATTCTCTGGAGGAGTTCTGTGAAACATATTCCCTGAAAATTTGCCTGCTGAAGACAGTTTATCTGCAGTGTTTCTGCTTGAAAAGCAGCTTAGGTGGAAATAAAATCTTTAGAAGATTGTCTATTTTTGCAGGTATCATAAAATTGTTCATAATTTTATTTTATTCCTCTATGGAAAAGTTGATCACATTTGAATTTTCTCACTCTTACAAGTCACCTCTGTTTTACCTGTTTGTTTGGAAGTTTCTTTCTTTCCTTTTCTTTTCCTTTAACATCCATAATTTACTAGGATATTTCTTACTGTCAGGCATTATGGATAGATTTTTCCAGGCGTGAGTAGATTTTTCCAAGTTTGTGTTGTACTCTTTCAATGTGGAGTTTCAAATCTTTAATTTTATTTTCTTAAACTTTTCTAAAATTTTAGTTCTAATCTGATTAGCTGCATTTTTTTTTTTTTTTTTTTTTTGCTCTATTATTCCTAATGAGCCAGCCTTGGTGGTCCAGTAGTTAAGATTTGGCAGCCTTGGTTTATTTCCTGGTCAGGGAACCACATCACCTGTCTGTCGGTTGTCATACTCTGGTGTCTGCATTTTCTTGTAATGTTGAAGATATGCCACCAGTATTTCAAATATCAGAAGGGTCGTCCATGATGGACAGGTTTCAGCCAAGCTTCCAGACTAGACAGACTAGGAAGGACCTGGCCACCCAATTCTGAAAAAATTGGCCATGAAAACCCTATGAAGAGCAGATGAGCATTGTCTGATATAGCGCCAGAACGTGAGAGGATGGAGCAAGAAGACTGGGCAGGGTTTCACTGTGCTGTACACAGGGGCACTAGGAGTCAGAATCTACTCAATAGCGCTAACAGCTAATTCCTAATATGTGGAAGTTGGATATACTTGTCTTTGATATTTTCATTCTTACTTAATTATGTCATTTCTTTGTTATATATTAAATGTTTTTCTTTTTTTCTTCTACATCTTTTTATGCATAATCTATGCATGTATTTGTTCTTATGTTCTCTCTAGTGTAGACTTGTGTCTTTTTTTGACATATGAAAATTGTAAAGAATTTGAATTCATTGCTTTTCTGTTGCTCATTTATATGGGAAATTATTTTCCCTGAACTTTTAGACAGGAGACGTAATAAGATTTTTTTCTAATTTCATAACCCGAGAGTTTCCTCTTCTGTGAGGTTTTCAATATAAAACTAAGCTTAAGCTTAGTTTTTGAGACTTCCTGGTCCGGTTCCCTCCTCCATTTTATCTGGATCTTCTTTTTCCTTTGCCTTTGTTGTCCCTGTTGCGTTACAATCTATTGCGTTGGAATCTATTTTTAACAATTTTTCCTCAAAATGGAGCTTTGTCCTGAAAGTGAGTTGTAGCTAGTCAGTTTTGAGCATTCCTGAGATACAAACTACCTTATCGTTTTCAAATCTTATCCTAGTCCACTGCATTCACCTCACTCGCTGAGATTTTGAGAGAATAACTAATGGTTATCCTGAAAATGTTAGGTCTTACAGACCCTCCATTACTTCCTGCTGCTTCCTCAAGTAAGAATACTGATTCCATGTAGATTTTGTACTTGGTGGTGCTTTATCTCCTTCTACTAGTATTTTGGGTTATGTGAGAATACTTTTATACCTAATATTATTGTATGCATTTTCCATGAGTTTTGTTTTTGTTTTTTTTGAGGAAGATTAGCTCTGAGCTAACTACTGCCAGTCCTCCTCTTTTTGCTGAGGAAGCCTGACCCTGAGCTAACATCCGTGCCCATCTTCCTCTACTTTATATGTGGGAGCCCTACCACAGCATGGCGTGCCAAGTGGTGCCATGTCCGCACCCAGGATCTGAACCAGCGAACCCTGGGCCGCTGAGAAGCGGAATGTGCCACCTTAACCGCTGCACCACTGGGCCAGCCCCTTTCCATGAGTTTCTGATTTTGCTCACCTGGTTTGTTTGTCCTGGTTGTTCTCTTTGATTTTATTGGAGAATTTAGGCAATTTCAAAAGCTATGCTCCACTGCTGCTTTCTTGCCTGAATCCTATTTCTAAGAAGTTTTTGTTAAAAGGACCCCCTTCTTTGTTCCTTGATGTTCCTGTGGTCCAAGTAGATCTTGCATCAAGGTAACTATTTTACCTTTTCTTTGTATAAACACTGCTTAGTAATAATTTGTTGAGTGACATCTAAAACCAAGCTACTTTTCCAAGTGCTAGCAGAATAAAGGAATATGTTGTGAGACCTATCCTTGCTCTCAGGTTGAGGGGATGTGGGGAAAATACATTAAGAAATATTTTTAATATAATATGATAAATGCATGTAGGTTTTTTTTTTTTTCCATATTGCCTACCTGGTCACTCCTTTCTTCAAGGCTTGTTTCAGACACCATCTCTTCTCTGAAAATCTCTTTGCAAATCCCTTCTTCCACATCTGATAATCACCATCCCAAAAGTCACACTATACAATTAGGCCTCTATCGTTTTTTTTGGGGGGGAGAGAGAGAAAAAATGATTTATAAATACTATATACATATCTTTTCACATCCTTAGAATTTCGGTTTCTCAAAGGTAGTTTTTTTCTTTGTATCTCCAACAGTAAAATGTGTGCTACATAGCTGTTGATAAATATCTACTGAATGAATGATTTTAATGGTAAAAATATATTAAAAAATCAGAAAAGGAATAAATAATACCACTCTGAAAAGAAACGAAAGTTTCACAGAGAAGATACATTTGATCTGGGTCTTGAAATCTTGAAGTAGTCAGAGGCATTTGCAAAGGGGGGAATTTTCCTTATAGTCGTTATCTTCCTCAGAGGCACATATTTTATTTCTAGGCCAGAGTTTAAATTCCCTATAAATGAATCTTCTCTATTGATTTGCTCCCCAGTAAATTAAATAAACATCCTAAAGTAGCTCTTCTTAAGTGATGTACTCATGCTAGTTTCGAGTTCAAAATTCAGTGAAACTATTAATATAATATTAATGTAAGTTGATTCTTGTTAAGAACCATTTGTGGGAATCTGCAGTGGATTGAGTTATCAGAATATCATTATGAGCAGCTTTAGCCATTTCATTAAAAAAAAAAAAAAAAAGAAAGATTCCTTTTAAGCTCTCCATTTCCAGAATCCTTTTTGGTTTTTAAAGGCCAAGTTCATTTTTCCCCCAAATGGCTCAAAGCCATTATATTTTTTCTTCACAATATCTCTAAATGGCTGTTCTTCTTCCCTTTAGACTTTTCTTTCTATTGACCAGAGCCTCCGACTTCTTTCTCTCTAAATTAAACACGAAAAATCATTTTTAAACCTTTGTGTTCTATTGTTTTGTATATTGAAGCATTTTCTGGCCAAGATCATTCCTAAATGAACCTTATTTTTACTCGAAAACTTTCCTAAATAGCTGTTTTTCCTTATAACCTGCTATTTACTGATTCAATATAAATCTAATTGTATTTTACACAAAGGCAAGTCATAACTTTCGAGTATTAGGAAGCCTGTAATGATTAATTTAGATTGGACTTATATACTGATGGCTCTATCAGTCTATAATCTTTTAATATACTTGCACATCTTATCAGAATTAAATATGGAGTCTTTTTAAACTACACTCACATCATCCCCACTTAATTCTCCTCACCCGACCACACACATATTGATTCAAATATATACTCTTCTGTGTAGAGCGAGAAGCCAAAAATCTTGATGAGAGTTTTTGTATCCATCAACAAACTTGAGCATAAAAATACTGAGAACCAGGGTACAGGATGTGCTTCCGAGAGCTGGTGATTTCCACTCTGATTTATATGTAATCATTGAAACTATATAAGCATTTGCGTGTATGTGGGTACACATATTTTCTGGCATTTGCTAACAATTGCAAGATTCCCTTCATCTCCTGAAAGTTAAATTCACTACTAAGTATAACAAGAAAGAAAATCCCGTATTATTCCAGAAACATCTTTTTATATGTCTATCTCAATATGTCTAAGTATATGTTTACCTAAAGATTCATGAACATAAAAGTAAAGTAAATAATAACTATGATCATTTTTTTATGTATAATTCATTAAAAATTATTTTTGGTTACTGCACGCATTGACTAACTTAAAAGTTACATAAATCATATCAGGTCGATATTACTACTATTATTTATTTTTTAATTTTTTTTACCAGTGAGATTAAAATTCATAAAGTTTGAATGGATTTCTCAAGGTCGTGTAACTCGTGAATGGCGACAAAGAATTTGCACTCATGTCTAGTTTGTTACACAGCTCTTTCCACAATAACATGCTATTTGTGTGCATAATTCAATCATTAAAGATATCCAAACCCATAAATCCAAGCCCCAAATGCCTAAAATGAAGTAAAACTTACTTCAGTTGGTTGATCCATTCAAAATTAGTCACACGAAATGCTCTGCAAAAATTAACAAAGAAAACTAAGTTTTATGTTACAAAAATATTTCATACTCTGTCACCCAACACTTACCAAACTGAAATGATCACAAAGCATTTGTGTTGGTATATGTATCACATACTAGTATCTCAGAGAGCTAGGAATCCCTGGATAACACTATGCGTTCACTCATCTCTCACCTCCACTGAATTACTCTCATCTTGAGTTTCTGTCCATTAATATTGCCTCTGTGATGTTGACCAACACACTCCTCTCTTACGAGCTGTAGTTGAAAATACACCTTGATGGT
The DNA here is from genome assembly GCF_041296235.1 of Equus asinus. Lineage (NCBI taxonomy): Eukaryota > Metazoa > Chordata > Mammalia > Perissodactyla > Equidae > Equus > Equus asinus. The sequence continues at coordinate 48,629,729 of NC_091792.1, read as the reverse complement.
TTTCTTGACAACTTGGTGAATTTTTCATTTAGATGATATGTTTTGCTTTCGGAAATATGTATACTTCTAGGTGCCTTCAAGCCCTTGATATAGTTTTGCCACTTGATTTTTTTTAAGCTTTAGAACTTCTTTTATAAGTCAACTAAGTCACGTTGTCACATTATTTTGAGTTGGTAGTTAGTGAAGAGAGAGAACAATACTATTTGGAGAGAGATTCAAAAGAAATGCTACTGGAAGGCATTTAAAGAGGAAAATTACTTCAGGAAGTGAAGCTAGAGATCACTTTTAAGCTACTTTTGACTGCCAACCTAAATTTCAAATAGCTTTAGAATGTGGAATAATTAGATTACCTAAAGAAAGCCAACACGCCAACTTCTGAATTAGTAAGAACACATCAGTATATATCTTCATCCTAATGTTGCAGCAGAAAGCTTTAAAAAAAAATTCACATTAGCTGTTTGTGAGGCCCTGTGCTATTTTCAATTAAACAAGAAACCTTACAGGATTTAATAAGGCAATTACATTATCAGACTGTTATACTGCTTTCTTTGAATTTCCCAAATCATTTACATTAGGAACCTGGAACTAATGTCTTTTTGGAATTATCTGACTTCCTGTAGGTTTAATTGAGCATCAGCCTGAGACCAGATGAGTTACTCAGCAATACATATTCATTAAGCAGTTAATATATGCAACACCTGCGTCAAATCTCATGGGGGAAGATAAAACACATCCTAACTCCTGAAGAGGCTGAAGTATAAATTTGGAATTAAATAGGCTCCTTTTATACCTTGAAATCTGTCTAGATAGTCATCAACCAGAACATAGAATCATTTAATGAGATATATAAGATAAAATTTAAAACAGATCATTTAGAATTTATTCCTTAAACAACCTTAAGTTTTATAGAATAGTTTCTGTAAGATTTCAAATCATGGGGTCTATGCATGGTTTCTATGGAACCTTCAATTTCTGGGGATCTATTTTCTAAACATAAGTTTTCTCCACCACAATCCTAAGCTATCATCCAGACAATGTCTGAAAATCAACAATATGTAGTGATGAAAGTAGCTAGTTACACATATGGGCAATGCTGATTGCCTGAAAGTTCTTTCTCTTCCTTTCTTTCACGGAACGTTCCCAAATTATACATTTACTTTTTTTAGTAAAATTACCTTATTAAAATATTTACCCTTAACTAGACAGAAAGTTTCAGGAAGTCAGGGCCATTTTAAGTTTAACTTGTACTGTATCCCTGATGCTTTGCACAGTGTCTGGTATATAGTAGATATTCAGTAAACAAACTATGAAATGGTATCTGTTTACTTGTAAATTCATCAGTTAGTCCTAATTTTATGCTTGGAAATTTTCAAAACAAGTCTCTCTATTGTGGTAGCAATTTGAATGAAGGTCTTGTGAAAGAGACTGCTGATTTTTCTCTATATTATTTAGAATTGGGTTTGTCTTTGACAGATAAATTAAAACAGCAGCAGTACAAAAGAGACAAAAGTTAATTTCGCTCTCAAGAAGAAATAGGGAAATAGACAATCATGAACTGACTCCTGGTGTATCATCATTCTATCCTTGTATCTCATAGAAACTATCGTGGTAGGTTCTATTCCTAAATTCCCATTATGGACAAATTTATTTATACAAGCTTCAGCCAACCTGTTTACATTCTAGTCACCAGAAAAAAGGGAAAAAAAATATACCATTTTTTCCCAGAAGTTCCAGCCATCACTTCTTCATAAATTTCATTGGCCAGAACTTCATCATATGGACAAAACTAGTTCAGAAATATTCCACAATGGTCATTCTTCTGTCCTTCAGTAGTATTATGCTCCCAAATTTTAGGCAGACATATGAATGACAAGAATAAAGATTATATTTTCGGGTGTCCCTTGAAGCTAGGTGTGTCCATGTGACTAGGTTTTAGCCAATGCAATGCACAAGGAGGTGGTATGTGCAAATTCTGGGAATTTTCCTAAACAGAGAGTCACATTCTTCTTATTTCTTTTCCTTATTGCTGGCTATAATGATTATCTCAAGACTGGAGCTAAAGCAGCTTTTTTGACTTACATAGTAACTTGACAAAAGAGACGTGGGTAACGGATCAGCAAGAAAGAAGAGGCCTGGTGCCACAGAGCACACCAGCATGGGAACCACCATCCATAGAATTTCCCATGAGAGAAAAGTAAATTTATATATTGTTTACAGCACTGTTTGAGGTTTTCTCTCTCTTGCAACAAAATCTAATTTAAATTAATAATTCTCTATGTTCCTGGATCTCTCAGTCCCTCGGTTAAGCATTCAACATTTTTTGTGTGTGTGTGGAAGATTGGCCCTGAGCTAACATCAGTTGCCAATCTTTCTCTTTTTGCTTGAGGAAGAGGGTCATTGAGCTAACACCTGTGCCAGTCTTCCTATATTTAGTATGTGGGATGCTGCCACAGCATGGCTTGATGAGTGGTGTGTAGGTCCGTGCCTGGGATCCAAACCTCATGAACCCTAGACTGCTGAAGTGGAGTGTGCAAACTTACCACTATGCCACCAGGCTGGCCCCTGAACATTTTTTGAATGTCTCATTTCTTTTGAAAACTTAAGTTCTGTAGAAAATGTTAATACTAGCTTTGCTCATAGTCAGTAAAAACTATAAGTAACTTTGGAGAATGATATTTTGTCTTGAAACTGTAAGGCTAAAGACAGAAGGAACTGTACATAAACACTGGACTCAAGTTGGGAAATTTGTTTCTCATGGTGGTACAGGTTAACAATTTAACAGGTGGTACTGGTTCATATGTACGTGGGATTTGAACAAGTCAGTAGATTGGCAGTGGATAACGGGAACCAGGATTCTCACTGTCAGAGAAGGAAGCTGTAGATGAGCAAGAAGGGAAGATTAGAATAAACTTTATTTTTCCATTTGCTTGACACAAGATACATCCCTAATGTGCCTGATATAATGATGTATTTGAATTTGGCATTGTTTTCCTTGAGATTTTAATCCATTTTCCACTCCTCACAAAAAGATAATTTCTTTCACTGTTAGCCTTGATTAAATAAGTAGATATCTGAAAGGATGACATTTAATTGCATTTTAACAAGCTTTTATTTAATTTTTGACAAGTTTATTGAGCATGCCACTACAACAAGCCATGGATATTTATCAGAAGTACTAGTTTAAACATCTTGTAGTTAGTTTCTAATTTTTTTTCTACATTGAAACAAAATTTCTCCAAAGAAAACTCTCATTAAGAAATATCTAATCACATTCCTTCTTTGTTCAGATGATCACACTGCATCCCAAATCCTTACCCTGTTATTCAGAACTGTCACTGTTTCAGATCAAACTTCTCTTTATGTCTTATCAGATTTCTGCATGAACTCTACCTACTACTCAAATTTCCCAAATATACCTTCTACCTCCTCTGCTTTTCCTCTCATCATAATCTCTACTTTAATTGCACATTTCACAGACCACTCCTTTATTGTCTTATCATCATTCACTCCCATTAAGCCTGAGGTTAAATGCCACATGTTCCATGAAGATGCATTTATTCTGATCTTTTCAGCAAGAACTGATCATCCCATTCTCTGAACTCATAAGGCAATATATCCACGTCTTAAGAAATTTATCTCATTCAACTTGGCAACATAAGGGTATGCGTGTGTGTGTGTGTGTGTGTGTGTAGGTAAATGTATTTATGTTCAACTTAAAGATTTAGAACTTCTTCTGTACAACTCTAGAAGAGTGTTTTCACAGAGTCTATGCTTAATAAATATTTTGGGACAAATAAGGCTGCTTAATCTTATTCACTTCGGCTAACACTGTATCTTGTGATGCATTCCCTCAAAACTTATGAATTAATTCTGCACTCTGTTAGTATGTTCAGTTGCTACTTATCCTGGTAATCGATGTTGAGTTATGGTACTGTTATTAGGTAAACAAGGACTGTGCTTTCCCTGTCAACTCCTGAGGGGTATTTGTGGAAAAACTATACATGGTCAGGACAAATATCCTTTTATGATGACAAAATTGTACTAGAAATGCCAATTATAGTACAGCTCTACCCATAGACCTCTTAAGGGAGATTTCCTTGAGCTCGATGAAAAGCTGAGGTGACAAATCATTATCACATTATAGAAACACTTTTCCAGATTTGTAGACAAATACGTGGGTGTATATTTTAGCATTTCGTATCCCAAAAGCTTATCTGTCTAATTTTCTCTCTTATCCTAATTTATCTTTCTGATATTTATTGAGCCAGATACTGGTGATCTAAGTGTAGGCAATGCAGTTGTGGTCTCTTTCCTCATAGAATTTCTTGTCTCTATGGGTAGACAGAGAGTATTAAGTAAGTAATTGCAATATTATATGTGCGCAGTTGAGGAAGTCTTAAGTGTTTGATCTGTGAGAGCAATTAGGGAAGGCGGACAATCCAAGCAAGAGAGATCAAGAAAGGCTTCCTAAAGAACGTGTTCAGGATAAGATCCAAAAACATTTCCATATACTGATGAAGGTGAGACTGGCTCATTAGAGGAACAGAAAGAAATTCAGTATAAATAGAATTTATTTTGTAATGGGGGGCGATAGAAATCAATGAAGTGGGAAAAACAACCAGAGGTCAGTGAACAGTTTCAGGAAGGTTAATACAAAGTTCAAGAGGAATAGTAAATTATCGTGTGTTTTTTTGTTGTTTGATTTTGCAAAAACCATATCTTTGTGATTACATTGTTTAAAAATTTCCTTAAATTATTTTCATAAATGTATCACTGCTAGGCCTTTGAGAGGATAACGTGTTCCTCCTTTGAAAATATCACAGATACTTCAAGGGAGTAATAATTCTCCCAGTGTATTGATTATTTATGCCATCTCTACTTTAATAAGTATAGATTGGTTCATAATAATGATTAGAAAAATAGTTTATAATAATTCATAATAATCTATAATGATTGATTCATGATTATTTGCTCAATGATTCCCAAAACTGAATTTGTGAATTTAATTATGTATCTAAGAACAGCATCCGCATATCCTCTAATCTCAAAAGGCAGCTATCACACGGAATGTCTGAGTTCTTGAGTCAGAGAACATAAGAATTTTAGTATACTTTATGATACAGATAATCCAGTGACTTCCTGATGCCATTCTCCTGCTCATTGCTTTAATCTGTGTATGTGACTTTGGCCTCCTCCTTTTCTTTTCTTTTTTCCTCATTCTTCTTCTTTCATTTACCAGTACTCTCTCTTTCGAGTTTCCTCTTCCTTTTGCGCTTCTTTCTCCTCACACTTAGTAAGTTAAACTAACATGCTCTTACTAGGCAACGTTCTTTGGGCACCAGTTACTTTCCAGTCAATTTACATACATTATTTCATATAATTATCACAATATTCCTATGAAATATTATGACTAGAACTTAGCAGATGAAGAAAACCATGTCAGGGAAGTTAAATTGGTTTGCTTAAAGTTCTCTCAGCTGGTAAGTAGAGGAATCAGGAATCACATTCATGTTTGCATTATTCAAAAATCTCTCTTCTTCATCCTTTGGAACACAGATCCCTAAAGCATTTTAAGATCAATGCTAACCATTATTCTGATATCCTAGCTGTCAAGGGGGAAAAAAAGCCTCAGACAAGCTGGGATGGAACGCTAGAGAGAGTGTGGTAGACTGTCAAAATTCATTCAGAGGAGAGCAGTAAGACTCTCTTCCCTTTCCCTGTTCCCAGACACTTACCGTTCCAGTGAAGGGCCTTGTCAGATGCTTGGATAACACAGCAGGAGATGGAACATTTGAGAAGAATCCCTACAATAGACAGGGTCTGCAGGCCCAGGAGTTATCTACTGGCAGAGGCTGACGGTGAGATATGGTTTTGAAAATAAGATTGACATAAACTTAGAAAAGAACGAAATCAGATTATTTTATTTTTATTTCAGCCTAAAACTTCTATTTACTCTATTTACTTAGGTAGCCTTCAGCATATCTTATAGGACTGTCCTTTGAACCTTTCTTCACTAAACTGAACTGGAATGCCAAAACTTAGGAGAGACGAGGCTTGGAGGAGACATTGAATTTGGAAAGAACTGTCTAAAACAAAAGTATTTTAATTGTGAAGGTCTTGGAGACTCAGGTACCACCCTGCTTATTAAGCCTGAGGAAGTGGCTTTATCTCAGAAGTGCAATTATTTATTTATCCAAGTAGCACTCCATGAACAGCCACCATATGCCAGCACCATTCTAGGTGTTGTAGATTTAGCTGGAGAAAACAAAATGTTACTCTCCTGGACCTTACTTTCTAGAGGCAAGAACAATCAGAAGCCAGTATCCATACAAAATAGCCCCCCAGAAAGGATGTATCTCCATCCTTTGTGCTTATCAGTAGCTTTCAAGTATAAAACTGAGGTCATATGTGTTATATACATTTGTAAGTGTGTTATTGTTTTTTATTTTAACGTGTTAAATGTGGGATTTTGTTAAAAGGTTTTGGACACTTTTCCATGAAACATCTGCTGGAATTCCTAGAGATGAAGATTTTTATGTACAAGTGGACAGCAAATTTAATCTACTTTCACTATAGAGCAGGTTACTTAAATCTACATCTTCTAGAATTAATAATACATCAAACCATATTTCAATCCTAGTTGATCTCCCTTGGAAGGATGGGACAATGTAGCCTAAGATAGCTACTTTTTTGTTTATTTTACTGAATTTCAACTTAGCACAGGGTTGTTTCACTATGTGATGTTTGTTATCCATGCTTAATTTGAAAGGAGTCCTCCCAGTCATTACTCTTACTTCTCCACCCTTTTCACTCACAAAAGTGGCTAGGATGTATTGCATCTTGGTGCTATATCCTCCCTGTGTTTACTTCCCTCAAGATTACTTATCAGCACCCTGATAGCAATGCTGCCCTTGCTCATAGGAACATTGGTAAACTGGATCAAGCTCTTCCTCAGTCTCTCTCATTCATGCCCGTGTATTTGGGCTGAGTCCTTGATGCTAGCACGTGCATATACTTAGTGTCTGAAGAAGGTACAATTTACACATTTAATATTGGTGCATTTTAAAATTTGTTATGACACTAAGTTTTACTCCAAGTGACTCTAACTTGGGCAAAAACCCAGAAAAACACATTTGATGTATTCTCAAAACATGTATTTTATGTTCCATGGGAAGACTGATTTTCTGCTCAGTGATAAAAATGGCTTGTTGGTTTTTAAATTTGGATATTGTCTGCCCTAAATGCTGCAATTTTCTTCCAAAAAGGCAATAATAAGAATTGAACCATTTTTATTAAATTGAACAACTATTTCTTAAATGTCTAGTCTGTGCCACACAAAGTCTTAGTCCCTTGGGATTGAGCAGTATACAAAAGAGATGGAAATAACTGCCCTTTGGGATCCACTTTTCAGCAATGTAATTCTCACTCAAAAAGGCACTTGCCTGAAATTTTTAGAATGGTACACTGAAAAGCAGCTTCCAGAAATGTCTCAGGGTATTTGCTTCATAAGATTTTTTACTTTAGATTTTCTCAGTTCTTCTTCAATCTGACAAATGCTTTCCCATCAACTTTGCACTCTTACCAACGAAGGTGTTGTACCAGGTCACTATGACCATGTGCTAGAAATAGATGTATCAGGTGCAATCTAATCTGCCAGGAGTCATGTAGAAAGTCACTGGTAGAAGACAGCAGTTGTCATTAGCACGTGTTAAAATAGTTCCCTAACTTGGTGAATAAAATGTTTTAAATATCTGACATAAAGACTTCTCACTGTGTTTTGTGGGGGTGAAGGAGTAACTATAATCACCCAAATTAAAGTTGCCTAATCTGGGCTAATTTGACTCTATTTCTTTATTCTTTTTTTTTTCTTTGTTTGGCAAGAAAGATTGGCCCCGAGCTAACATCTGTCACCAATCCTCCTCTTTTTGCTTGAGATAGACTGTCCCTGAGCTAACATCTGTGCCAATATTCCTCTATTTTATATGTGGGATGCTTCCACAGCATGATTGACAAGTGGTGTAGGTCTGCACCCTGAATCCAAACCTGCAAGGCCCAGGCTGCTGAAATGGAGCACGCGAATTCAACCACTATGCCACTGGGCCAGCCTCACTATTGCTTTATTCTTAATGCAAACTTTTACCATAATCATCTGTGGCACAAGGTGTCAAACAGCCCAGAAAGAATCATATAGTAGTAGAACTAGAAGAGACTTAAGAGAAGATTTTAAGTCGAATCCTATAATTTTGCAGATGAGGAAACTGAGACCCAGAGTGATTATCTGATTGTTTTATGGTCCCAGATTACCCATTAGCAAATCTTGGATAAAAATGTCCAAATTCTGATCCCTGTGTCTTGCTTCTTCCACCACATTATGCATCTTTCTTATGTCCCCATAGTGAAAATTATCGATCAGAAAATAAAACCCATACTATTGTGAACTCTATTTTGTATGTAAACTTGTTTAAATGTCTGTAGCCCAGTTTACAATTCTAGAGAGAAACTCTAAGGCAGAGCATCAGTTGGAATTCAGGAAGAAGGCAGAGCTTTGTGAGAATGTTTTAGGTTTGAATGCAAACCCAGATTTGTGTTTGACTGCCCGTAATAGACAAGCAAAATAATAGTGGCTTCCACCAGTGAGGAAGTGTTATTCTTACTTAACAAGGGATTCTGGGAAAAGGAAGTCTAGTGTCAATGCCCTCAGTGGTTTAGGTCTAATCTGTCTATCTGCTCAACCATTCTTACCATGTGGCTTTGTCCTCATGCTTATCACCAAATGGCTACAAGGTGGTTGTTCCATTTACAGCACTCAATATTCATTCCAGGCAAGATGAAGCAAAAAATAAAAGGCAAAATTGATCCGGCCCTGTTTTAAAGAGATTTTGTGAGAGTCCCATCTGGCCGTTACATTCCATTGGTCAGGACTTGATCCAATGAGCATCCCTATGCACAAGGATAGTTGGAAATAATTTCTTCATAAGTTGTTTTGTTGACAAGTATGAACATATCTCCACTGATATTCTGCTGTCAAGGAGAATGTTTTATATTTTTTATATAAATGTCTTTAGATGACTTACATTTTTAATGACAGATTAATAAATAAATAGAACGTGCATATAATTGTCTTGGAGAAATTTAAAACGGGGAAAAAAAGAAGAGAGTTGAGAAATAATTTTATATAGAGTAGCTAAGGAAAGCCTCGTGGAAAAGTGAAGTTTGTGTAAAGGTCTGAGGTAAGCGAAGGAGTGACCACAGCATACATTCAGGTAAGGGAATTCTGGGTAGAGAGACAGCAAGTGCTGTAGGGGGAGCATGCCTGAGGGTTTAGACAAGCAAGGGGAGAAGAGAAAATTAAATTAAATCTTTGCACTAAAGCAAAACATAGTTTGCTCTACTGTAATTAGGAAACTTTATTTCTTAAAAATCATCTAACATTATAAATTACGGTTATATACATTACAAAACACATGTTATAAAATACATGTTTCAGTGAGAAAAGAGGAATAATGGACAAAGTTATAAACAAGTAACAACACTTTATTTCCTTCAGTAGGAATTTCAGTAATACATTCATAGCATAAACATTTTTGATAGTGCCATTGGATTACAAAGTCCTCCTAAGCAAAATCTTATAAGAGGTACAAAATATAGGAATTAACATTCTCTGAGTAAAACACTTTCTTATCTTTTGATTAAAACGTAAATACCGATTATGAGCTCCTTCGAGAGAGAAATTTTAATTCAGATAAATGTAGTCGAGTTAATCTGACCAGATGTATGAATCTGAAGACTTCAGCGAAGTACAAATTTGTGGTAACGGCAAGAACTTGCTTGGCTGGAAAGTCAAGCCCAACAGCTAGGAGAGGATAATTGGACCTGGCAAGCAGGTAATAGAAGTGACCGGAATGTTCTAGTTAATCCTAGAGCTGGTCATAAAGGGATTACACTGTGAGTCAGAATTTGCTATTGAGTGAAAGAAAAGCTCTTGGCTAGGGGAGTTGCACAGACTAGCACAGTTCACATATATAAAAATATTTTATAACCAGGATACCAGCCAAGATCAGTTAGTTATTTGACTATACAAAGGGCAGAAACTATACAGATAGAATTAAAGAAGAAATCAGCTGGATACCAGTCAGAAAACAGTCATCATACAGATTTAGGCAGACAGAGACCCACTACTGAAGCATATTTCTACAAAGTGTGTTTAAAATCAAGTCAAAGCTTGCCCACCAGTGGTGTGCAGCAGCAACAGTACACAAGCCACGCTTGTCACAGGCTCGCACCCGCCTCAACCAAAGTCACTGCCCACTTGTAGAAGCAGGAAGTGTCCAGCTTGGATCCAAAGTCTCAGTCACAGCGGCATGAAAAGCCACGCAGTATTTTGGGCTAATTGACCACATCCTCAGCAGAGGCTTCTGGAAGAAGAAATAAATAGGGAACAACGCCCCAGCTATATTGGGCATATAAGCTTGCTACAACCTGAGAGAGGAGTTTGTCTTTGCTGACGAGCAAACTTGTATTCAGGAAGAGGGTTATGGAGGAATGGCTGTGGTTTGCCAAGAGAACTCTCACCAAAGGGGGTAAATTTCTGGGATACAATGGATCCTGATACTTTATGGATAACCCCCTACACACAGACACTCTCCTAGAGATGAAGGAAATTTAGTTATAACTTTCAATGAAGCATTTGGGGGCAACATATTTAAAAAAAGAAAAAAGCTTTCACATTACTTGGATCAAGTTGCAGACCAAGTGTAAAAGCTATTGACGCAATTAAAATTGATCCCAAATCAAGAGAATTCTGAGCTCTTAGAATCCAGAGGATCTTTCTTTTTTGGCACTGCCTTTGGTTTCTGCCCTTTTCCAGCTCTCTGTGGTATTTGGGCATCCATCCTGCTGAGTATTCCAGAGATCTGGAGGCAGCGTCTTGGGTGCCTTTCAATATCCACCAGAGACCCCCTACTCACACTCATAAGCACACGTCACAGGCCTGAAATCAGGTGATTTTGTGCATATCTTGGAAGATGTCCCATTTACCAGCTACTGAAATTTCAGCTTTAGTGAGAGAAATAAAACTTATTTCCCAGCTGAAAATCCTTCACAAAGTTGAGAAAATTGAACGACTTCCAAGTTGACACTTCAGAGATTAAGAGCTACAATCTTTACCTGTCTATTAAAATGGAAATAACTGCCTAAAGTTTCTTCCAAGGAATTCTGTCTCAAAGAAGTCATTTGTACTTATGAATAAGACTGATGTCCAGGTAAAAAAAAATTTATACCAAAGAGGAAAGAGGAAGCAGATCTGAAACATGATCTCTTACTATTTATGATCAGGAATAGGTTCCATTCACTTGATTGCAGCAGGATGTGTAGCAAATATCACTGTTTCTTCTGGCAACTAAAGGTCTTAAGCATGATTAACTAATTCACTGAGGATATGCAAAAATGCAGAAATTCTGAACAAGGACAAGAAAGACAAAGTTTATATACTTTTACCAAAAATGTGTGTATGTATTTCAAACCCACCTCTTCATGAAAAAGGTCCACAAATTCTAATAGTTGTATAAAGCACTGTCCCATGCTTTAGCAGAGCTGAAAACTGTTGTACCTTTAGTTTTTAGATATATACACACATATACATATAAAAGTGTAGTCATGGACAATTAGAGATAATCAATGCATTTTATACTGTTATAATTGTAATAAAGGTGTATTCTGTATTACAAATAAACACCAGCAAGAACTAGAGTATAAATGTTATTTATCAAGCCATCATTTCCCAACATTATAGGATTTTAAAAGTACAGTCAAGTGCCGCATAATGATGATTTGACCGACGATGAACCACAGATACTGTGGTGGTCCCGTGAGATTAGTACCATACAGCGTAGTTGCGTGTACTGGCTACAGCATCTAGGTTGGAGTTAAGTACACTCTATGATGTTCATACAATGATGAAATCGCCTAACAATGCATTTCTCAGAATGTACTCCTGTCTTTAAGAGATGCATGACTGTAAGAAAGAGTAAAAAGTATTTTTTTCCATTCTTGCCTGGGAGCTATATCAATGGAATTGCACCAAAGCCTTTACTTCAAAAATCTGGAGCATTTGGTGTGTTCCATTTTCTGCTACATTCTGGGCTTCAACTGAAGGTGGTAATGGTGCCTCTTCTTTTCCTTACAGATCTGCACACTGGGGCTCCTAGGTCCTCCAAAATGATCAATGTGCAGCTATTGTTGTCAGTTCTGTTCACCACAGGGTGTGCTTCTGCCCTTTCCTCTCCAGTGTGTCCCTTGCTGAGATCTATAATGAAAACTCAGTTACTTCTGCGTTTACTTTGCCAACCATGCTTCACAGAGAAATTTCAACTTGGATTTCATTTTGAGTTTTGTTATGTTTGTTTTCGTTTGTCTTTAATGATAATTTCTTCTCAGTAAGATTTTAGCACCTTCACAAAGAGAGCAAATTCAAAAGTTTATCTGGATTTTTCTCCATAGTCCTTGATATTCCCATTTGCATCTCATATACGCTCACCTGGTATATTTCTTTCCACACACATCTGTCTTGTCATTTTCTATAAGGTAAACATCTATCTCAATCTCTCAGAAAATTAAAAAGTTGCCCTTTTTCCCAACAGCTGAGGGTTTTAGTCGGGGAGTTGGCCTTTGCAAACCCAAAATGCCTAAAGTGGCTGTCTGGGTCTTCCAAGTTGTACCTACCGCAAAGGAGGCAAGTGAGGGCCCCTGAAATCCAGTCTTGGCCCTAGTAGTCCTGCTCTGGGCCCACTGGCCCGTGTCTACTCTTTGAGGAAACTTTTTTCTATTTTTCTCAAAGTCACTATGTAGATTACTTGTGTTACGGTAAGATCTAGTTGACCTCAAGAGGTCACTAATTTTAATTCCTCAGGAAGCTTTTCCTCCATTTTGCATTTTAAATGACTCTGGGTAGACAACAAAAACCAACAAACAGAGTTATACATCGGGACTTTCAAACACGAGTCAGGGTGCAGGGATTAGAGTATGTCAAGAGAAATTTGAAAATTGCTTTCAGGAAGCCTAAGCCAACTCTACTTCTCTTTGGAGAAGTAAACCTGTGACAGAACCTACATTCTATGGCATTTGGCACTTACTTCAGTATAAGGACTTTGTGTTCAAATATTACAGATACTTTCTTAACTAATCTCTATATTTTAATCCATCACAAATGCTTAGTTTTACTGCAGATAGTAAAGGTTTAGAAAATTTATGGAGTGATGATTGTTTTACCAGCACCAAAAATCACCGCCTAAACTGAAATTTAACCTTTTCTATAGCTTCTCTTGCTGTTCCGTTTGAATCTTGGGCAACTGTTATTCATTTAGATATACACACTTGAGCTGAAGTCATATTGGACCAACTAATTAGCAGTCGGACCATCATCATCAAATGGGCTATTTCTTGGGATAACATGGATATCTAAGTAAAAACTCTACTAATGTTCTCATTTAAATTTTGTAGTTATGATAATGTAACTGAAAAAAAACTTTATTACATATGCAGTGCATGGTAAGATAACCACCAGAAATGTGAAAACACTGACAAGAATAGAAGGCTCATAATTATACTTCTAGTACAAATTTTCAAAATGTCTCAAATTTTGGATGCCCTATTCTCAGGAAATTGCAGGACTTCTTGCACTTGAATGGATAATAGATGTACCACTAAAACACTTAGGTTCTAAGAATTTGTATTTGACACAAAGGAATACAGAGATCAGATAGATATTTTAACCAAATTAAATATGTGATAGGAACAACACATTTTATAGAATAGGATGAATGATCTTCCTTTTTGTGCTGACGCACCAACCAATTTCTGTAGAAAATCAGTGTTCAGTGAATTATCTTGAGAGTTTCCTTGAAAATGTGTAATCACATAAAAATTTTTAGAGAATGATAATACATTTAGATCTCACTGTAACATGTAAAATAGATGTCACATATAAACAATAAAAAATAATTCTACAAGCTTTTAATGTAATTGCCTAATGGACCTTTGAACATAATGCGGTGATAGTAGCATGGGCCAAGTTATGTGACATCTGCATATTTCAGGGTTTTGATATTTTATTTATAGAATATTGCTGTGAAGGTTTGAATGTAGACTTTGAAATTTTGAGAAACCTTGAAAGAAATAACAGTGTTTCTGCTAGCTGCTTTCAACTGTTTCTGAATCACGGCAGTGATTATAACAAGTGAGGTAGCTCCATTGAAACGAAGTGAAATGAAATGTGTTAACTTCCCTCAAAAAGTCAGATGAATGGTTCTATGCAAGGCCAATTTTTCTAAGCTCTGAAAGGAGTTGCATCATTGACAATACTGTTTAAGATTTTTTTCTTTAGTTACTATCAGGAAATTTTGGCCAATTTGTATGAAACAAGGAAGGGGACATTTCAGAATTTCCTTTTTCTTCACTCTTAGTCAGCCATCTATTTAGGCCTGAGAGATTCTGAAGAACTTCATTGGACCAGGCAGAAGACAGTTTATCCAACCATTCCTTCATTCATTTAACAAACACTCATGTTATTCTGTGAAAAGATCTATTGTGGCATTTCTCATATATACTTTTTTATATACTTAGTCTCTGACTGAAAGATGCTATTAATCTACATAAGGAGTTAAAATAAAACTTCAAATATTAGTCCCCAAGGTGGAATTATGCATATTTTTAGTAAAATATTATAACCATCAAGAGAAATTCAAGGATTTTTCTTGCCACTTATCTTTTCCATAAAAGAGAACTTTGATATAATATACAAAGACTTAATAGACAAAGACTCATTAATGATGGAGTGGGGTCACCAGTAGTGGTTGGAGTTCTGAAAGAAAGGATTAAAATTAAATGTGCTTAGGAAAATTCTCTCTCCTCTTTTATTGAGCTCTTCCTATTTACTAACATGATGAGATTCAGCCTAAGAACGTGCCTCTGCCTTGGAAGAACAACTAGGAACAAGAAAGAAGATCATCAGTGAGAAAACGTGGAGGAACGTGCTCATGTCTGACTCAAATGTAATCCCTTTTCTAAAGAGTCAAAATGAGCTTATGTATGCGTCTAGCTCAATAGGATGAGAGAATTTATAAGAATTTGGAGCAGAAATAATGAATGCGTATTTGTGAAAATGTCCTCTGTATAAATGCGTGGCTCCATAGTGTATCTTTTTGTGGGCATAGGGAATTGGGCAGCAGTGTTAATGGTAGCTAACTAGTTGTGTTACTTAGAATTCTCATCTCAAAACTGTTGTGAATTTGGACATTGTTTTTGTTTTTCACATGCTCAAGTTTTCTGCCATATAGGCAGAGCATCATTGTATACATACTAGTAACTAGAGAAACAATGGAAAGCTTCATCATCATGATAAATACATTTTAAAGTAAATGAATCATTGCAAAGGCTAAACACAAAGCTAAAATGTATTACAACTTAGACAATGACTTTCCATTATTTTATAAAGCGTTTACTTAAATTAGATTTATGTAGACATTGATTAAGCCATTTCCTTTCTGGAATCAATTTGAAACTTTTTTTCACAATCTGCTATTTAAATTAAGGCTGTCAAAAAATATTGCCATAGTTACCTGTATCATATTAGCATAAAATGAAAATTTTTGAAAATTTTCTTTCCTATGCTATTAGCACTGCCTTATGTACACAGCAAGTAAGTCCTTTGGGGTTGATATGTATGTTACTATATCTATGTGGGACTCATTTATAACCCATTGAGCCCACTTATAATGCAACTCCCTGCTCCATTCACCTTGATGGGGGACAGGATAGGAAAAGAGCACTATTGAAATTCAGAAGATGATTTGAATTTGGCCTTTTCTTACAAAACAGAGATACGCTGCTCATTATTTCTGTTCTCCGTTGTCTTAACTATTTATTTCTGCTAATTATTTTCTGTTACTTTATCTCTGTTAAGTAAACACAGGAGTCCCACACCCTTAAATTGAAATGTTTCCCCATCCATCCAAAGAACTGTGTTCCCTGAGCTACCCCTAAGCCTCTTCAGTGTCCTGCTAGGTTTCAATCTCAGGGATAGATGACATCAGTAAGGTTCCTGCACTGAATATGGCAACTGGCCACTCATAGCTAAAATCCACAGATGAAGATGATGGCTAGTAGATTCTGTTTTGATGAGCTTCAGTATAAATTCTCATGATTTGTGTGTTTGAATACTTCCTTTAACTTTTTCTGGAATCGTTGAATGTCCACACTTGTTTATCAGATTTCTCCACATTTTAATGTAGAGAGATGTAATGAAAACATCATGCTTTATACAAACTAAAATGTGATACCTCCCACAAGAGACTAATATTAAAGATCTTGTGTGTCCTCTCTTTTGCAAACTCATTTTTAATCTCACTCTTTTTCTGTTTTGTCCTGACAGGTGAAATACCCTTCAAAGACGGGGGCCACACTGCGCAGGCATCTTTTAGAGAAAAGCACGGTGGAGGAATAGCCTCTTCTGATCAGAATGGCCATCAGGGACAAGTCTAAGGAAATGTCAACGGGTGAAGTGTGCCCTGTGTTCTCTCCATTTCCTCTTTCACAAAGGACTAATATGGCTTAATGATATCGTTCATAAATTTTCGTGGCATGAGTATTTGCGGAGAGTTGGAAGATCTCATCCAATCCTAGAACTAACACAATGATAACATGATAACCATCTGCATGGCAATTTATAAAGAATTTCCACATGCCTGAACACATTTTACCCTATTTATATTTTATCATATATGAACCGTATTTTACTCATTTGATCCTGGGAAGCATATAGAGCAAGTGTTTTCATTATGTCCATTTTACAAGTGTGGGAAACAAAGCAATGGAGACAGAAGTGATCTACCTGAGAACATACAGTTGATAAGTATCTGACCCCAAGGTGATTGATGATAAAGTCCTAGCCCTTTCTCTTATACATTCTGATTACTCCTCTTTAGTCTTCACCCAAGACTAGAAAAATAAATACTTGTGCTTAGGATCCAAACTAGAACACAATGAGAAAAGTCAGGTCTGGATTTTTTCCCCTGACTTTATTTTAGTTTTTTCCCATTTAAAAAATATTATACTTTTATCATGTCCTTTTCTAGGTGAATATTAAAACACAAAATGTGCATTCATTCTGGTTTTTTAATTTTGTATGTTTCTGTATATGTCAATGTCTATAATCAGGGCTTAATCTGACCTATCTTTTCTTCATTTTAGAAAAAAAAACAGTTTGATATTTCATTTAAAATATTATTGTTTTTTCCTTTAAGGCAAAATCTCTTTGCTGAATTTGCCTGAAAATATAGAAAAAGCCAGATTGCCCCCAGAATAGTAGATGTTCAGAAGTCTGACAATTTCCTGGAATAGTCCAGCTCTGAGAGGGTAAGCACACCTGATATGCCACATGAAAACAACTGAATGGTGGTAGAGAACAACTAAACAGCATTAGAGTAAGTGGCTGCATTAGTTACGGTCAATGGAAATTTCCAGAAAATAGGTCTAGGCTTTTAGTGAGTGTCTGTGATCTAATTCTACTCAACGCAAATAATTCATTTTCCAGAAACTAATTTGAAGTTTCTCTACCTAAAACACATCTACAGAGACATTTACTCTAAGCGTTTTGGTGAATTTTGAAACAGTGTAACAATGAACTGAATTGTCTTAATATAGCATAATACCTAAAGTGCATATTTTCTGAGTGTGCATTATGCTACCACTAAAACACACTATTAAAATAGTGGTATTTATCCTTTCAAATATATATATATTTATATTTATTTATATTTGTGTTCCAGTAATATATACCAGAATTACTCTTAATTAGTGTTAGCATTATTACAAAAATTGCCTCCTGGTATACATGTGTTTTATATGTGTTTTTCACTTATTGATATATCAAACCCCGATTGGGGCTCATATATGCCTGAATCAACAATGTGTAAGAACTCATATTTCCTCACATCCTCACTAAAATGGGACATTATGACATTTTACAGTTTTTGAAATGTGGAACGTGGTCTTTATTATTTAGCTTGCATTTCTGAATTCTAGAGATGGGCAGATTGGGATTGTGAAGGTTCAGGAGAGCAAAGAAGTCTTTTTGAAGGAAATGCTGACTGAACAGAGATCTGAGCCGGTTCCAAAAGAGTGAGAATACTAGGAGCACAACATAAGTTCAAGGTAGAGAAAGAAGGACAAGGGGCCTGGAACAAAGCCAGGTGCTTGGTTAAGATGAGCCTGGCAAGCTAGGTGAAGACTGGATAATACAGGGAGTTATAGGCCATATTTAGAATTGTGCTCTTTATCCAAAAACTGAGAGACATTGAAGAGTTGTAAGCTGAGGGTATGGGTATGTTCAGATTTGCTTGTCAAACACCACATTCTCTGTGCAGTGATTAATTAGAATTAATCTTAGCGGGAAAGAGTAAGAGCAATAAGGCCAGCCTTGAAGTTATTGCTGCGATGACATAGCACTGCCCCCTCCCTGCTCCACTCACTACCACCACAAGAGAGAAGCTACTACAGCTATGTACTCACTAAACCCTGACATGACTTGTATCTTAATCCCAACGCTCACAATTCATCATCCCTTCCTATTCGTCTACTTTACTTACACTAGTGATCGCACTCCAAAATTCTTTGACGTCATTAAGACCTCCAATTCAGTGAACTTACCATTTTTTCACTATTTTTCGTAACCTATTATCCCCTTTATGACTTTATATTCTGCACACAACCAAGATTCCATGGCCCAGTACTATAACAATTTCATGGCAAATTCCCTTAATTTTCTTGTTCCTCTCTCTGTCAGCCACATCTGGCAAAACTGAACTTTGCTAAACCCAACTATCTGACAAAACTCACTTAAAATTTATGAAAAGATTAAAAATGAATATTCAACAATGATATTCTACTTTACTCTCTTAGAAAATTCATTTTCTTATTCTTATTTCACACCAGGTCTTAGTCTGTAAGGGCCACTATAACAAAACATCACAAACCGGGTAGCTTATAAACAACAGAAATTTCTTTCTCACAGTTCTGGAGGCTAGAAGTCTAAGATAATGATGACAGCATGGTCGGGTGAGGGGCCTCTTCCTGGTTGTCGACTTCTTGCTGTATCCTTGCATGGTGAAAGGGGTGAGGGAACTCTGTGTGTATGGTCTCATTATTTATGAGAGCACTAATCCCATTCATGAGGGGTCCACTGTCATGACCTAATTAGTTCCTAAAGGACCCACTTCCTAAGCCCATCACATTGGCATTAGGATTTTAACATATGAATTTTGGGGGGACAGGAGCATTTGGACCATAGCACTGTAACTTTCCTCAAGTTTCCTAAAAATTTCTACATTCTTCAATGTTAACTGTTGCCTTTTTCACATTTCACTAAAAAGTAATTAAAATCAGTAAAAAGCAATTTCGTCTTTCTACTACCAGCTCCACCAGCCTACTTGCATCTGTACAAACTATTCTTTGTCTGTGATTGACATGACAATGGAAGATTTCTTCTTTCTCCCCAAGGCCAATCTACTTGTGAATTAGATCCTAATCCTTATTAAATTCTCTAAGACTTCTGTCTTGCATTTTGTTTTCTGCATCAAGTTTTTTCCATCTCTATTCTAATCAACATACAAACATACTTTAAAAATGAATGAAATATCTTTAAAACAATCGCCTTTGAGCTCACATTTTCCTTCAGCTACTACCCCAATATTTCTCTCTTTCTCATAAAGAATTCTCATAAGACTGAAATTCCTAGAAAAAGTTGTCTATTGCTGTCTCTCTTTCTTCACTTCCGTATTTTTCCTCAAACAATTCCAGTTTGTCTTTCATCCTCACCAGGAGTTCTAATCGGCATTGATGTATATATCACGTCAAAGCCAGTGGACAAATATTTGCTTAATCTAATGAGCTTCAATAGCATTAGACACAGTTTACCACAACCTCCTCGAATACAATTTCTTTTCTGTGCTTCTGTGACTTCTAGTGTATTTATTTTCACTTGTAAATCACTAACCTTTCTTTCTTGTTTCCTTTGCTTTTCTATAAGGACTCTGAATATTGGAGAGACCTAGGGTTTTATCCTCAACCTCTTCCATTTACTTTCCACCTCAGGTCCCATAAGTGACCACATATTTGTTATTGGATTGAAATATTACCACCACATGGGTTACTATCCTATATTAATATCTAATATTACTCAATCTAAATGTCTTCCTTGAGCTTCAGACTCAGATATCCAATTGTCTACGTGATATATCCATCTAAATGTGTTATATCGCTCTCAATATAATATAGAAAAAATAACTATGAATTTCCACCCCTCATTTCACTCCTCAAAAATGATCCCATCTTATTAAGTAGCACCAAAATCCTCTTATTTTTTAAAGGCAAAACTACAGAAGGTGTTCTTCAGTCCCTTCTTCTTTTGACAATCTGTATGCAATAACTAATTTCAACAAAAGTCTATGAGCTCTCTGAATATTATTGATTACATAATAATAAATGTGTTAGAAAATGGCTATTTCTCATCATATGCTACATCCTTTGCTCATGTCACCATCACTGCTTTATGTGGATTCTGCATAATCCTATCAACTGACCTTACTGCGTTTCCTCTTGAACCTATCCCCCTATTCCACACAGCAGCCAGGTGGATTTTTTAAGGCCTAAGTCAATTCTTGTCTCTCTCATGCTTAAAGTTCTCCAGTGTCTTTGCATCACACTTATAGGATGAAAACTCTTTGTGTATCTTTCAACATCCTATGTGTAGTCTCGGTTCATCCTTCTCATCTCAGCACCCTCCACACTAACTGCAATTGCTGCCCTTTCTGTTTAGAGGACTCTTGTCACAGATCTTCACTTGACCACAGCCTTTTTCATGATCCCAGGTTCAACTAAAATGGCAGCTTCTTGGAGAGGAATACCCCAAAAATCTGTTCCTGCCTCTCATTCTTTAACACATTCCCCAATTTTAAACTCTTTAGAACAGTTACTATTTGTGTGCTGGAAATATACATTTGAGAGTCCTTTTAGAGAATTACAGACAGTCATGGGCAGAAATTCAATCCTAAAGAAAGAGTGTATAAAGGATTAAAAAAGAAATCTCTGCCTTGAGTCATGAATAAATTCAACATATAATAGTCAATGCAGAAAAATTAGCTATCAAGTAGAAAAAAGAGATTAAAAGATGTATAGAACGTCCCTGACTTATGATGGTTCGACTTACGGTTTTTCAACTTTATGATGGTGCAAAAGCAATACACATTCAGTAGAAATTGTGTTTTTGAATTTTGATTTTTTCCCCAGGCTAGAGATATGCATATGATCCTCCCTCGTCACGCTGGGCAGGGGCACTGAGCCACAGCCCCCAGTTAGCCACGCAATCATGAGGGTCAACAACTGATGATACACCATTCTGTACCCGTAGAATCATTCTGTTTTTCACTTTCAGTACAGTATTCAATAAATTGGATGAGATATTCAACACTTTATTATAAAATAGGCTTTGTGTTGGATGATTTTGCCTAGCTTTAGGCTAGTGTAAGTGTTCTGAGCACATTTAAGTAGGCTAGGCTAAGCTATAATGTTCAGTAGGTTAGCTCTATTAAATGCATTTTTGACTTAATGATATTTTTAACTTATGTTGGGTTTATTGGATGTAACCCTATCGTAAGTCAGGGAAGATCTGTTGTGAGAAAATCAAAAGGCTGTGGAAATGAAGCTGCATACCTGAGGGTTACTGTAGATATTCAATAAACAATTTGCTGTTTTCCTGTTTAACTTGAGGGGTGACTCAGTGGTCTTGAGGATTTGTGGGCATGTTTTGCAGAAGATTTGTGAGCTTGTTGTGCAGAAGAAATAGAATGCCTTAGGGAGGTTGTGATCGATCACCAGATGGCCAGCCCTCAGCTGCCATTGACACCTAGAAGTCAGATTACCCAGGGGATTATCTGGAGAGACTCCTTTGTTTCTCTGAAGCATCTCCTGCCAAGCCCCTTAGCTCTATAAAACCTCCCTGCTTTTTGCTCTTGTTAAGGTGGATTTAAGCAAACCTATGCTCCCATCTTCTCATCTTGGCCAATTTTAATAAAACCTTTCTCCATCTCCAAGCACCAGTGTCTCAGTGTTTGGCTTACTGCACATTGGGCACACGAATTTGGGATTAAGAGGTTTGGTATCAGGAACGTGGAAAAAAGTCCAAGAAGTTGAGTGTAGCTAATGGTGTTGAATGCCTCTGAGTAATCAAGTAAGTAGAAGAATTTAAAATTTCAATTGGATTTGAAGAGATATAAGCCTTTTGTAACCTTATCAGGAGGTGTTTAATGGAGTGATATTGGTGGTAATCATGTTGGAATGTATTGAATAAAGAACAAGAAGCTGGGAAAGGCAACAGTATATATGGAAAATACTTCTGGGGAATTTGTATATAAAGAGGAAGTACATTGGACTAAGGGTTGGGAAGACTATGGTATAGGAGCTGAGACAACTTTTTCAAAATTAGAGCAGAAACTTCTTCAAGAAGGTGGAGAAATACCAGAATAGAAGTGACGAGGGTTATACTTACATACTTTCCAACGTAACTGGAAAGAGAGAGAACAGACAAGAATTGAGATGATCTTGAGATGACACAAACTGGCACCCTCAGTGAGTAGTTTGGCTTCAGGTAGAGTAAGGAGGGGAAGGTAATCCTTCAGAGAAGGTCAGGATAAAAGGGGTTGCTGACTATAAAGATATAGATATAAAGGACCAAGAGAAGGAGAGATGAAGAGGGGTACAAATAGACTGAAGAAAGTTCAGATATTACTGGGATGATGGTGCCATGGCGGATCAGCAGGGAGGAGAGCTTACGGGAGAAGAAGCCTGTAAAAATATTTTAGAATTCTCTTTAAGAAATGTGGGCACATTGCCTAATATCCAGAGAAAATTTTGGCTGACGGAGTGGCTGACTCAGAAGCTGTAGAATCTACAGCCTACAGGAGCCTCCTACTCTCTCCATATGGAAATGTCAAGATCTATAATCTTGTACTATTTTTAGCTGCACCAGCTTTAAAGCAAAATTAAGTAAACAACGTGAAGAAGATCACATTTTATTTGGTTGTATTGTGTACTTTAAAAAAAATCTGTGTTTTAAGTAAAACAGTCTGTAAACACCCTTCTCAAAATAATTTTCTAGTAGTAGTTACACCCATGACAGTTGGTCAGTTGCTCCACCATAGTTAGTATTTTTTGTTTTCATCAAAATAAAATGACTTTGAAGGCATGTGATTTTATGGGGAGGGGAGGGAAAATAAGACTTGTTCCCAGCAAAAAAAAAGAAAACCACAGGCACAAGAGAAGTTCTTTGAAATCCGACAAATATGCTAAACTATACTTGAAATGAGGAAGTAAGCTAGTTATTATGGTCTCTGTTATATGGTTGAAGCAATTGAGGCTCACAACACTTAGGGGTGAATCAAACTCATAATTATTAAGTGATGGAGACTAATTTTGAGCTCTTTTTTTAGGAGTTTTTGCCCCATGTACTTTTCTTCTATAGTATGCTGCTTCTTCATTGAGGCTTATATTCTAAACCTGATTATAACCTTTGCTGAGGACAAAACTGCAGCCATCTGAACATCTGGTGCTGCTTTTCTGTTGCACTAAGGTCTCTTTAAACAGTTGGTAGCTGGAATACTGATTTCAACTCTGACAAGAATCAACCGTCAGCAGAGATTTTCATAGTTACATTGTATAAGAAGTTGCTACAGAACTAGAGACCTTTTTTATTTAATTTTAATCAGAGCAGCCATTTCACTGTGGTTTCCAAAAAATTAAAATATTTTTTGATAGGAATGAAAATGTTATTTTCAATTCCTCTTTTTTGTTACATGCCTAAGATCACATTGACATATATTTGATGTTTTCTTTGAGGTAGTTTAGAGCACAATAAGAAGTAGATTATTTATTGCATTTTTATTATAGAAGCATTAGATAATATAAAACTGTAAAAGAAAACATTTTCTAAAAATCACCTATGACCTATAATTCTACTACTCAAAGTCAGCCTTAGTGTGTATGGCGTTTTAGCATATTTCCTTGAGTCTTTATGTATTAATTTTTGCATGAATGCGTTATTTCCACAAATTGTTATTGAGCATCTACTTTATGCCAGACTTTGATCTAGGCCTGGGCATTGAGCCTAAAGAATGTACAGGATAAACAAGGCCCTATCTTCATTAAGCCCCTCTCTCTCTCTATCTCGGTATCTCTCTCTCTTCAGTACAAACAAACGTGAATGTGAGCATAATAATATATAGTAGAACATCTTTTTATTTCTTAGAATTATACTTTCAGTATTACCCTATTTTTAAATAATTCCTCTGATGTCTTATCAACCATGGAATGTTCAAACCACAATGGACCATTCCTCTATCATTAGAGATTCAGATCCCAACTTGTAATGCAATGACTAAAACTTTTATGACTTTTATTAATCACTTTTCTGATCTTTAAAATGTGCTCATCTTATAAAATCTGAAAAATCAGAAAATGAAACAAAAATAGTCACTCATCCTACCATCTATAAATAATGGTTGTTTATAATATGATAATATTCCATTTCAGCTGTTAACAAACTTATCATAATGTCCTGCACTACATCTATACCCTACTATTTTTATTAAAATTGTATCTAACACTTTTGATATTTATTTCCAAATTCTAAAAAAAAACGCCAGTGGCTTTGAATGCCATCTTAAATACTTCTGAACTTGTGAATTAAATTTTGCTTGTTGACTCATTTGTTTGCACTTTCTTCATTTGCATTTATTTCACTATTGTGAGGGTGAATATTTTTTCATAATTTTTGTAGCTAAGACCAGTTCTTTTTTTCTACATGTATGCATGTAGAAAGATACTTATGTATATATTCTTTTAGGGCTTTTTAAAATCAATTTCTATAGATTTCACATATGTTGAATTATGATCTGGTAGTAAATATATTTCCTTTTTGGTGGCTTATTTCTAAGTGTTTGAATAATATATTGTGGTTGTAAACTCACACATGCAAGTGAGCACAGGTGCTTTTGTGTAATTAATTCCATTCTCAGTATAAAATATAGCGTATGTTTCCTTTTAGGTTGTTTTTGGAAATGATGTTACAAGTATGTGTACAAAGTCATTTATATTTATGTTTAATTTATTCACACAGGTCATAAATAACATCTACCTACCGTACTGGATCTCTACTTAAATACTCTGCCTTCCCTGTTCCATGAATTTATGTTGGTGCTATCCTTGCTGCCAATCACCTATAATCATGTACTCAATTCAATTACTTCTCAATTTTGTAAAGATGTTCCTTTATAAATATCCCCTCTCTTCTCCTGCTTCATTAATTCACTGGATTATTTCCATCAAGACACACAATCTAAAATATCTTCCTTCTTTAGAAATAATCCATCTATCCCACATGTCTCTGCTTCCAGTTATAGCAAAACTTCCTTAAAGAGTTGTTAACGCAAATTGTATTCATTTTGTATCCTTTTTTTCTTGGAACTTCTTCAAATAGACACTTCTTTTCCCCTATTGCTCCAGTAAAATAACACTTGCTAAGGCCACTGATGACATCATGTTGCCCATTCAGTGGTCATTTCTGAGAACCTAAATGACTTGAATTATCAGCTGTGCTGGATGTAGCTGGTCGCCACTTTTTATTGAAACACTGCCTTCACTTGTTTTTTAAGGTCCTACTCTCTTTTGGTTCTGCGTTTACATATTTGGCAACTTATTCTCAGCCTCCCTGCTGATTTCTTCTCATCATCTAGACTTTTAAATTTTGTCATATTCCAGGCCTCAGTCCATGGACATATTCTTTTTTATAACTGTCTTTATTATCTAAATTTTTTCGTTCAACACCATAGTCTAAAATATATATACACATGATAATTAATCCAAATATGTGTCCCCAGGCCAGATTTCTTCCATGAACTCCGGGTTTGTGTATTCAACAAGTTACTTGACGTTTCTACTTGGATGAATAATTGCTATCTCAATATTGGATTTTCAAAATCAAACGCCCTAAGCCTCCCTTTCTGGCTCCCTTTTTCATTATGATAATCACCAAGTGCATTTATCCAGATCAAAAGCTTTGACTCCTCTTCTCTTACAACAACCAATCCATTGGCAAATCATGTATTCTCTAACTTCAACATACATACAGAGAACTATTAAGCAAGTATATGAGGTTACAAAATACAAGATTAGCATACAAAAGTTGGTCAATGTCCTATATACTAGTAACAAATAATCGGAATTTGAAATTTAAAAAATTTGTAATTAACAATAGCACAAAAAGTATGGACTACTTAAGCATTGCTGTATTTGTTAAATCTAACAAAATGCATATTAGGATCTATAAGTGGAAAACTACAAAAATATAATAAAATAAATAAATAAGATCTAAATAAGTAGAGAGATAGTCCATGGTCATAAACTGGAAGATTCGATATTGTTACAATGTCAACTTGTCCCAATCGATCTTTAGATTAAACACTATTCTAATAAAAATCCAAGGAACCAATTTTGTAGATATTGACAAATTGTTTCCAAAGTTTACGTGGAAAGACAAAAGACGTAGAATAACCGACACAATTGTGAAGAAAAACAAAAGTTGGAGGACTTGTAATACCTGATGTCAAGACTCAGTATAAAACATATCAGTCAAGACAATACAGTATTGATGAAAGAACAGACAAATCAATGGAACAGACTAGATAGACTGAAAGGAGACCCACACACTTATAGTCAAATGATCCTTGATGAAGGAGTAAAGAGAAATCAGTGGAGGAAGAACAGAATTTCCGACAAACAATTCTGGAACAATTGAACACCTGTGTGTAAAACAAACAAACAAAAAATGGTTCTTGTAAAATAGTAATTATAAAACTTGGTAAGCGCCTACTTGGATTACAGTCCTCTATTCAATAATTTTATAAAATAGTTTCTTCTGGACTGTGTCCATAAGAATAGATGTCATTATTTCCATCGTTTTCTTTATTTATTATCATTACGGTATCTATTTTTTTTTTTTTTTTACAAAATTTGATCTTCTAATATGGGAGACATATTGTATACAATGGATTCATGCATCCGCAAAATAAAAAGCATAGTTTGATCACCAGAAATATAGTTCTCATTTCTTTAGGAAGTAATTAAATAATATACTTATAAAGTACTGATAATTTAGTAATTAATGATATTTCGTTTGATAATATGGAATTTATTTCATGTTCTAAACTGTATGAGAATTGCCAGAACTGTCAGGAATTATTGCCAGAAACTGCCAGCTCTTAAAGCATTGCTTTTCATTAAACAAGTGAGAGTGCATCAAAACATAAATAAAATCTTATTCTTTCCAAGATTTGTTGAGAAACATGAAGTAAGAAACAAAAATGTAATAAAATGATTTTGTTGCATTAATTTATTTTAATATTTGTCCCAATTCTTGGCCCATAATACACATTTTTTGAGTTAACGAGTGAATTAACAAATTTGGTTAAGGCACTAACTTTCCTTTGATGAGTGTTTCCTTAAATTCAAAGTGGTGACTTCATCATCAATCATCATCATCATCACTCTGATCTTTAGCTTCATATTTCTCAAACTTGCTGACACGCTAGGTCTAGAGACTCATTTTTTATAGTTGATTTGGCAAGTAAATCACATGATTTTCAAAAGCGCAACCAGGTCACTTTAGGTCACTACCTAAAAGTAGGTTGTGAAGAACAAAAGTGCAGTGAAAGTGGTCTTCGCAATTCAGTGAAGGCACTTTCCTGAGTGAATCACTCAGCCCAGTGAATAATTCTTGGAGATTTTGGTTCACTTTGTCCCTGCTAATTCTCTGTCCGAAGGTACAGTCCGTACAACCAACTTCTGTGGAATGAGATTCAGAGTTTGTCCTAGATGCAGCTCTGTGACTTTATCATAATTGGCAGCATACAGGATTGTTTTTAATAATATTTCTCATAAAACATTGAAGGTAATTTTAATATTAAAAAATAGACATCATGTAAAACTTCACATAATTTAGAAAATAGTTCAGTGTTGATTTGATTATTCTGGGCACTTCTAATTATATGCTATTTATCTTGTCTAATTAACATCACTGAACCTGAAATATTTCACAATACTGCATTAGAATGTTAATTCATATAAGATATTTATGGTAGGTTTTGAAATACAGTTTTGAAATATAGTGAAATATTACTTCTCATGTTTTCCTTTTACTCTTCTATTTTTTCACCTTTGTATATGTTAAATTTTATCTTAAACATTACAGGGGTCCCAGTTTAATTATGTCTTAATATTTTTTAAAAGTTGAATATATGCATTGCAATAAAAATTAAATAATGGAATACATGCATTGCATAATTAATTATTTAATAATTCTATTCATTCTTAAGGATATGTAGGATTTGTAATAATTGAGTTTTAGGTGGTTTTCCAACTGAGAAGGAAGGTTACCTTTCGAGATGTCTAAGATAGGTCATCTCAGTGTATATAGAGCAGTTTGGAATCATAGAGTTAAAACAAACATTTCGGTCAGCATTAAACAATTTCTGACAACATGTGCTTATGATTATCCTACATCAGATCTTAGAAATCATGATCAACATTTATAATGTATACACCTAGAGGCCAGGGAAATTTCTATTCATTTCTTTTGTACAATACCCAGCTTCAAACATAGTAAAATGTTTTAGCCGACCAGTATGTATACTAGACACTATCCATTGATACTTGACATTCATTTATGGCCCAGCTCCAGTGGTGGGTCTGAAAATCAAGTATTGGGATCAGAAATGTCTTTTCCCGCCATTTCCCTTGAAGATCCACTCACAAAATAATTGCTTATCAATCCCACAACTGCAGACACTGCTGGTTTAGAAATTTTCATTCCAAAGAAGAATATATATACAAGAGTATTCCACAGTGATGTCTCAAAAATGGGCATTGAGACTGTTGTCAACAGGCATGAATGAGATTAAAACATTGGCTGAGATAACTGATCTTGATGGTCAGGATAAATTAGTACTCCTATTGCACAACAAGCCAAAGTGTATCTGAATCCCAGGGGATCAACTGGATTACCTCCTAGTAATTCCATGTCTAGTGGTCAATTTAATGGAAAATTATGTTATATAGACAGAACCACTAATACCTTCAAGATTGAAAGGTTAGATCACCCCTCAGTTAAAGAATCCCAGCCAACTGGCGATTAGGCTGAGGACAAAGACAGTATATAATGGGTTATGGAAAAGAAAGTTGTAATGACTAACTAAGGTTTCGTGACCAGTTACATATATACATATGGATATATTAACTATTATCCTTAATTTTTTCCCTATCTTTTCTATATTATTTTCTATATCTTTTTACATGGCATGTTGCTGGTGATTATCAAGAAGTCTTCCACGTGGAATAGACGTCAACCAGAGACTGATGCAATGGACAATTGATTTGGGTCTCAAGTTTTTAGGCAGAAAGTGAGAATGTTTTCTTCTGAGAAAAAGATTGCTGCATTATAGGAGGTGAGAGCTTGCTTTTGTTGTCAATGTTGTTTACAATGAGAGAATCATAGGGTGCAATAACTGGTAGAAAAGTGTGTAAGGATATTGAGAAGCCAAAAAGAATACAGACTCTTGTGATTACAATGGGCATCGAGTTCTTTTTCCTTCACTGTTTGGTAGGGACTGGAATGCTGAAATTACATAGCCAGGCCTCCCTTGCCATTATGGTCTGGATGAATTAGAATTCCACTGTGAAAGTAAAACCAAATGAGAGAAGCAAAGGCTATTTACTCTGAGCTTGCCATAGCAAGGGAGTCAGTCACCATCGCTTGCACGCGTGTGAGTAGAGACTCAAGGCAGGCAGAGGAATGGAAAAGCCTTACAGTGGAGAAAAGGGAAGGCTTCAGCTATACTCTGGCTGGAGGCTGTTGGCAAAGGGAAGCTGGAGGTGGGCTGACTAGAAGCAGCGTATTCTATGTGATTGGTTAGGGGTATATAATTGGCTTTCTCTGGTTGGTCCTAAGACAGTAATGGGTACAAAAATTAGGGAAGCCGTCAGTTATTAATCAAATTCTGGCAATTTGGGCCGACTGTCTCAGAAGTTACTGGTTAGCTTCCTAAATTATCAGTAGAGATGGTAGTCTGACTTCCTACAAATCTGACTTACAGCAGGCTGACTTCCTGGGCTGTTTATTGCAGATAGGGGTTGGGTTCCTGGGCAGGTGTGGGTCGTAGTTGTATTACTACAAATTGTCTGGCCTTTGTCTGCATATTCAATCTCTCACTACCAATTAAGTGTATCCCTACAAGTTTTTAAAGGCTGAAAGCAGCAGAGGACATTTTTCCCAGTAATTGAAGGCTTGACCTTCTCAGATGTGAAGTTTTTCAGTGGTTGGGCACCAGCCCTACTGTCCTATCACCAGCTTCACAGCCTATGGCAGCTGTGATACCAGAAGCTGGCACGGGTCATACACTCCTGCCTTCAGGTGGTAACTATAAATTCTGACATCTAGATCACAAATTTGAGGATACACCATGTGGAAAGAAATGAAATGTATTTTAAAAGTAATAATTGAAGATAGCACAAATAGGAAGAGATGACAAAGAATGTGGGAATTGGTTTTAAAGCACAAATCCAGATGTATGCCAAGAAGGTGAGTTATAGGATCAACACAATAACCATTGATGGCTACATTATTGACCAATTAGAATTAAAAAATAACAAGTAATTTGAAATTCAGTGCAGTTAATGTTTTGTAAATAATATGTCTGTTTGTCACTGTGTACTTGTTCTGTAGCACCGTGTTTAAGTTTCTAATTTTCTCTTTAGAGCTCAGAGACTCTCTGCCTGTGCTCTTATCCTCTGCTGCCACCATGTGGTTTTAGGGAGGTATAATATAAACAGTTCCTCTCCTTTATTTTTTAGGTTAATCATCAAGGGAAATTTAGAAAAATTAAATATTAGGCCACAAACCTAAGAAATAAATTTTAATACAATAAAAATAATGAGTCATGGATAATTACACACATACACACAAATATATGTAATATATAATGTACAAGATAGCTCTCTACATATGTTATTGTATATATATTATATGTATATATAATAAATAACATATTACCTATCCACATCTATATTATATATAAGTTACATATTTAACGCATTGTATATCATCATATACCTATATATTTGTATATTAGATATATAGATATTGATATATATGAACAACATATATCAATATCTGTATATACAGAGAGAGACGTGTTGTCACTTTTCATTTTTCAAGAATTTTTCTTTCTCTTGGTTTATCAGAAGAAATTGAGAGCAGGAAAGTGAAGGGAGCATAATGTTCTTTACAACGGAATCATTGATACTACTTTCCCATCCACCAGAGACAGCTATGGCTGTAACCAAGGACATGTCCCCCTCCCCCTCTACTCTGTCCCCCCCCCCACTTTCCAGCTGTCTTTCCTATAGGATATCAGATTCTTTAAGAAAAAAGTCATGTCTTATTATCCTGTATAAGAGAGCGTAATATCTATGAACCATAAATATCAGTATCAGTCATACGAAAACCTATAAACCATCCATTTTTTCAAGAGTATCTCAGTTTTAATGTCTTTGCTTGTAAGGAGAGTGACTATGGAATTCAGAATCTAAATGGGACAATCTTGAGATTGAAATGTTGTACCATGAATAATCACACCAGACAACCAGTTTAAAACAGACTGCCCAGACAACCACAAGCATACCAATACGCTACCTAACAATCTGCTACCTTAAGTTGTTAAGTGCAAGGTGGGCTTCATTGACAGGTAACTGGCGCAGTCTCACAGGGCACCACTCTCAGAGGATGCTTCTTTAATTCTCTGCTGTTGCTGTCACAAAATTCTTAATAATTTTGAGGTCCTACATTTTCTCTTTGTACTGGATCTTGCCAACTATGTAGACAATCCTGGATATAGAATTTTTTAATTATCTCATTATTCTGTATTTCCTTAGTCGTCTATCTACTTCCTATTTTCTCCATCTGCAAAGAGTCACTCTCTTCCAAAAAATAAAAAATTTATAGACACCGTGTCTTACTCATGTATTCACCCTAAAAACAAGTTGTGATTTCCTAAATAAGTTAACTACATAGAATAACCATTTTTCTTCTCTCTGTGTACTAGTCATTTTTTTCATATTCTATAATTCCGCAATTTATCTTTTATTACTCAAAAAAATTATTTTAGAAATATTCTTTGTTTTTTTTTCCTCCCCAAAACTCCAGTGCATGGCTGTACATCCTAGTTGTAAGTCCCTCTAGGTCTTCTCTGTGAATCTTCACCACAGCACGACAATGTACAGATGGGTGGCGTGGTTCCACAACCGGGAAACGAACCCCGGGCCACCAAAGCGGAGTGCACCAAACTTTAACCGTTAGGCCATCAGGGCTGGCTCTTTGTTCTTTTTTTCACTCATAGACTAGCAATCCTCACATTGCACCTTTCTGATACACAAAGATTTTAGTTACCATGGTTTAGTTAAATAATACCAAATCTCCAACAATTCTGTTCAAATTTTAGCTACCATAATCTGTTCACTGCGAAAAGTTAAATAAAGCACAAACCTCACTATTAGCACTTTAGTCCACAAATCCCTATGTCAATACCTGATGTGCCAGTCATATTACTTCTTTTGAAGTCTGTCAGTGATTAATTGCTGAACATCTGTTAGTTCACAGACAGAGAGCAAAGCATGAAGTTGTGTTGTCTCCTAGTGAGAAACCCATGGAATGTTTTACTATAATGGATAATTGAAAGATAGAATTGGCCAACAAAGATAAAAGTGCAGCGAAAAATGAAAAGTGATTAGTGAAGAATAATTCAAACAGAAGAAATAACTGACCTTGGGAATATTAACACTGCCACCATTTGAGAGATTTTAGATATGTGGCCAATGAAACAGTGGAAATGAACTTATTGTCATGTTTTCCCATTGAGTATTAAGATCAACTTGTATGGTTTCAAATTGCATGATTCTTTTTGTGGTTCTTCACTACCATGCAATGTGAGGACTGCGTGTGTACATATATTAAGAAAATTAGTATATTTTTATTACATATTTCAAACTAATTTTTAAATAAATAACACCAATTGTAAATACTCTGATCATTGATGCTATTAAGCCAAGTGTACATAACAATAATTGAGAACATTTAAAATAGCTCAGTATGAGTGATAAGCACGCCCATTTATTTCTCCTCTTTCAAAACCTCATCAAATTGCCAGTAAAAAACAGCCAAAGGTCACAAACTTATAACAGTGAGAAGATCAAGACAGTTGATCACCAAAGTAAGGGCATTAAGAATAAATTTTGGCGACAGACAGTGGTTGGAGTTTGTGGAGAGAAGGAACAATATGAGTAAGCAGGAGTCCTTTGGCTCCGGGCAGAAGGCTGGAGGAGCAGAGCGGCGAGCACAGCTTTCGCTGAGGACCCAGGAGACACTGCATTCACGGAGCTGTGGAATACAGATGAGTGGATAGTGGGGCCAGAAAGAGGATGGTTAGTTACAGAGTCATTCATAGAAAAACGAGCGTGTAATTTCTTCTCTACTCTAAAAATACAGTTCAACATGTTGTCAAGCATTTTCTCCATATGGTCTATCTGAAAAAAGGAACCATTTTTTGGAGGGAAATTATAGACTTTAGTGCAGGTTTTGGTGACCCAGAGTAAAGCCCTCCATATTTGGCACTGCAGACCATGCATAGCCTACCTTCTAATTTCCTGTCTGTACACCGTAAATTTAAGCCCACAGTTGACACGGGCTGACCATATGCGTGGAGATCTTATTTTGTATTCCCTTTTAGGAGTGAGATGTACTGGATGAAATGGATCTCCTTAATATCTAGGAAATTAGTTATTCTTTCATCTTAAATATGACCAAAAAGCCAACATTTAGTTGAAAATTGAATAAGTCAAACAGCATAGAAGAGGATGAACAAGTTGAGAAATTGAACGTGGAAGTAGCAGATATCATTCAGAGATTTAGATGGTAACTTTCATGAAGAGAGGGACCATGTCAAATTTTATTAACATATCCTGAAATCCTAGAAGAGTGTCTGGCAAATTATGGTCACTAAATAAACATTGCGTTAATGAATAAGTGAAGGCAGTAGAATAGGAAACTGAATTATATATTTTACTAGAGAAATTTAAATATCTCAGTGCAAAAAAAGATCGAGAAAGGAGCAGTTAGAGAACAAAGAAGAAATTGTGACAATTTTTAAAAAGCATTAGATCATGATAACAGCAGCAGAAAGGATGTATAAGACGTTGCAGGAAATCTAAAAACATTAAACAAAAATAATAAGGAAGAGAACATATAATAAAATGGAATATTAATCCAGAAAGTTTAATGAGTTCCTACTAAAAGTCCCAAAAAATGGCAACAGAGAAAAGGGACTGGGAAAACTAAGCAAAGAGGCAATTGTGTCAAATTTCTCAGAGCTAAGGAAAAAATGCAATTATCATTGAAGGGCTCAACCAGTGATAAACTAGATTAACACCCTCCCCCTCCCCCAAATAACCACAACTACAGACATGCTTATGAGGTTTCAAGTCACCATATAAGCCTTGGAAAGCTTCTAGACTGGAAAGGGTAAACAAACATGGCTGACGGAAGAATGCCACTCTCACTGAAGCAGTATCAGACTTCATCATCAGCATAACTTGGTGCAAGACAGTAAAGCTATGTTTTCATGCTTCTAAGAAAGTTATTTTGAAGTTAGAACTCTTTAGTTAAATTAGCAATTGATTGAAAGAATAAAATTATTTTTTTAACTCAGCCAAAAGTCATAAAAATCGATTCGTACATCTTCTTTTGAAGAAGCAAACCATTGAAGAAGAACTCCAGTAAAAATTTAAAAATTGTATAATAGACAGGAAAACATAGAATCTGTAAACATTGGAACTTACCCAAGAGAGCGAAAAAAATCAATCTTAGGATAGTACCTACACTGTCAATAAGAGAACATAGTGAGGATGGACAATTTGAAAACAGAGGACTTGGGAGGGATAGAAAGTTAAAAACGTGATTTATGTAATAAGAAATAAGATTAAAAGTGCGTTTCTGCAGTGAAATATATGCTGACAAGAAGGAAAGTAAGATCCATTTAAAAATTCAGTTTATTGAAGTTTCACTGTAAAGTAATTACACTGTATATTAAACACTGATTGATATTTGTGATTAGTCCTTCTAGCTTTATTAATGAAGGCTTGTAGATTTCAGTTGAATTAAACTATTTTATCATGTTTTGAATTAGTATAACTGTAACATGATTTTTTAACTTTTTAAATTTTAGATGTAATTTATTGGCATTGAAATACGGAAGATGAGGGTGAAGACATTCTATGCCCATGTCAATCTCTCTAGTCTATACTCTTCGGCTTTGGTGCAGCATATCCTCCATTTTCTTCCTGAGAATTGGCGTTGGGTGTCATCTTTTTGAGACATTATATGTATGAGCACCTTTTAAATTATACTGAAACTTCATAATAGAGTGCTAGAATTTTAGCATAGGAATCTTTTTTTTCCTCACATTTTGGAACATTGCTCCATTTTCTGCTAGATTCTAGTGTGACTTTTAAGAAATTCACTTCAATTTTGATAGGCTAATACTTGATATGAGAGCTTTTCCCTCTCTTTCCCTTTGAAAGCTTGAGTGATCTCATTGTCCCTCATTTTTTCAAAATCCATGAAACATATCTTAATGTCTTTTTGCATCTCTTTGTATGTATATATGTATCTTTGTTACTTTTGTTTTTAAGCATCTTACAACTGGGCTCATATTTTATATGTATTTCCTTTTTCTTTTTTTGAGGAAGATTAGCCCTGAGCTAACATCTGCTGCCAATCCTCCTCTTTTTGCTGGGGAAGACTGGCCCCGAGCTAACATCCGTGCCCATCTTCCTCTACTTTATACGTGGGACACCTACCACAGCATGGCGTGCCAAGCGGTGCCATGTCCGCACCCGTATCCAAACCGGCGAACCCTGGGCGGCTGAGAAGCGGAATGTGCGCACTTAATCGCTGTGCCACCGGGCCGGCCCCGATATGTATTCTCTAACTTGCTATTCCACTCCGTTATGTTTGTGAATGTAGCTATAGGGTTTGTTTTTGTTTTTTTTTATATGCTTCTAGTTCAGTAATTTTCTCGGCAAAATAACTCAGAGTTGCATTAAATTAATATATTCAATATTTGTATCCATTCTCCTGTTGAAAGATAGTTGGGTTGTTTCTAATTTTATTTTGTTATGGGTATCAGGCTGTGAACATTCTTGTACATGTCTTCTTGTGCATCAGTGTGAAAATTTCTCAGGGGTGTGCATTTAGAGGTAGAGATGCTGAATCACAGAAAATGTGCATCTTCATATTTATATGGTAGTGGTTAAATTACTCTCCAATATGATTGTACTTATCAGTGTCTCTCTAATGGTAAAAGCATTTTCACCGAACGTTGTATTGTTAGGTGTTCCAAATTCATTGATTCATTGACCTAATGCCAAGATGAGGCAAAACTCATTTGCATTTCCCAGATCACTGGTAAGGCTGAGCATGTTTTCATATTTTATTGAATATTCAGATATTCTATTCTGAGAATTACTTTTTCATGTGTTTTTTACTTATTTTCCTGTTGTTCGTCTTTTTTTTTTTTGAGGAAGATCAGCCCTGAGCTAACATCTGCTGCCAATCCTCCTCTTTTTGCTGAGAAAGACTGGCTGTGAGCTAACATCCATGCCCATCTTCCTCTATTTTATATGTGGGACACCTACCACAGCATGGCTTGCCAAGCGATGCCATGTCCGCACCCAGGATCCCAACCTGTGAAGGCTGGGCCGCCAAAGCGTAATGTGGGAACTTAACCACTGTGCCACTGGGCCAGCTCCCTATTGTTTGCCTTTTTAACCAACCTGTATGAACTCTTTATAACTTGCAGTTTAATTTGTTGACAATTTTAGTTGTTACAAATATTTGTCTGTGGCTTGCCATTTGATTATTTAAAAAAAATTTTGATGGACATATTTTAGTTTATAATGCAATAAAAGATGTGAAATGTTTCTATATGTTTGTGTTTTGTATCTTATTTAAGAAAAATGTTCCTAGGACATCATAAAAGTATTCTCCAATATTTTCTTCCAAGATTTTTATAGTTTGGACTTTCACATGTAGGTCTTTAATCTATCCAGATTGTTTTTTCTTTTTCAGTAAAGGTTGAATTCAATTTCACCTTTTTTTTTTTCAGTAAGGATCATCCATTAAAGCAGAAATAATATTTACTTTTCTCATTGATAAGTAATGCTACACGTGCCGTATATCAAGCTGCTGATATACGTGTGGGATCTGTTCTGGGCTATTTGCTGTGTTCCATTGATCTGTTTTTATCCATGCACAAGTAACTCCCTGTGAATTCCCCACAGTGTCTGCTATTATAATTTTCATGTCTTGATATTTGATTCAGTAATTTCTTATCTTGTTCTTTAAAACTGTGTTGGCTATTCTAGGCAATTTGTTTTTTCCTTATTTTATAATCCAGGTCTATGAAAAACGCTTAGCAATGTTTATTGGAAATGAATTTAAATTATGAAATATCTTGGAGAGAGTATTGATATTACAGTAATATTACAGTGATACTGAGTTTTGATATCATGGCTATGATAGGTCTCTATTTAATTATACTTCTTTTATAACATTTTTTAAAGTTTTATGATTTTTTTTCTGTAAAACGTTTCACATCTTTGTCAAAGGGATGTTCACACATCACATTTTTGGTACTTTTAAAAATTCTATTTTTGTAAAAATTCCAGATGCTCTTTTTTGCTGATATATAGAAACACAATAGATTTGTGTATATTAATCTTAAATCCAGAAAACTTGCTGTACTCCATTCTCAATTGTAATAATTTGTCTGCATTTTCAGTGCTTATAACCATAAAAATTATGCATGATTAGTTTGTTACTTTTTAATTTTTGTAATATTTCTTTTTTTTGTATTTTAAATTCTTTAAATTTTTTTGATTAACTAATTAATTATTGCATCTATTTCATAATAAAATGGTTTCCAATATAATTTACTTTATATTAACTTAAAATCTCTTTAACTCTAATTTACATTAATACATTTTATCTGTTCCTCCTTGTGCTGGTTATCTATTTATTGTCTCTCAGCTCCAAATTCTCCCGTCGTTATCTGCTATGTGATAGTGGACTTGACTCTAAGCATTTCCTCTCTGCAGTGAGGCTGACATTAAGCTTTGTCAGCAGAGGGCACAGAAGGGATGTTACAGGTCAATGAGGGCTGCTGGTTTCACTTTC
Organism: Equus asinus; assembly: GCF_041296235.1. Classification (NCBI taxonomy): domain Eukaryota; kingdom Metazoa; phylum Chordata; class Mammalia; order Perissodactyla; family Equidae; genus Equus; species Equus asinus. The sequence goes on along the minus strand of NC_091792.1, from coordinate 48,591,286 downwards.
TATGTTTTGGTTTTTCTTGATCGTTGCTGCACAGTCCCTCAGTGGTGCACATGTGGGACATCCAGTGGTATTCTGTGAGCAGTCTTTTGCTGATGTTACATCTCTGGCTAGTTACAATGACCGTCATGCCAATTATAGTACCAGTTACAATTACTTGCCAATTACGAGGACCATTTCCAGCGCAGACATCTTGTACTCCAGGCCTCTTATCACAGTGCTCTGATACTCTCTGTGTGCCTGCCCACTAGTCTTGGCTCACCTATGCCCTAGAGAGTTATTTCCTTCTAGCATTGTGACTGTGGACCAGCTCTGGACCCAGAAACCCAGAAAGCTTCTTGGTCATCACATGGCTACAATTACATCCTCTCCAACAAGCTTTGGCCCCCAGCCTGGTGAAGATCTATTCTTCTGCGTTTGTCCTTTCTTGGGTGCTCTGCTTCGGCCCCAGGGTACTTTATAGGTATCTGTCTCTACAGTTACTCTCGTATTCTACAGATTAATAATTATTTAAACTTTCCCTGTTTAAATTATTGTGTGGCTCTATATCTTGATTGAATACAGACTGATAACCCCCATTTTTCCTTTAGGGAATGGGATTTGCAAGATCTTATTCAATAATGTAAAACCTACCAACTTTAAATAATCAATCTGCTAAGAGGTGTTAAGTAGGTGCCTTTAACAGTTGTTCATGATGTTTCTGTAATAGTAGGTTAATTCTCCTAAAGATTGAGCCTTTTTAAATCCTGAAGTGTTCTACAGATTGACAGAAAGTTACACTAACATTACCAATAATGATATTCATGGTAGATGGTAGATGAGAATACCTGCATTTTCCTAGCAGAATATACTAAATTCAACAAGGTACAGATGCCTCGGGCCCGTTTATAAATCTTGTTTAGGAGTATATGCACTTATTGTATTCACATAGTTCCAGGATTATGCCAGTAGCAAATATTGACTTCTACTTTGGGATATTTGAATTATGGAGATTGGTCTCATAGCCGCTCAATGTAGTTTTTGTTTGTTTGTTTATTTTAGTCTAGGGCTTAAAAAAGAAAATAAAATTCATGGAAAAATGCAATGGTTGTAAATCTCCCCAAACTCCCCATAAGAGCTGACAGAGTTACTAGGGTAGTGCAATTAAAACTTCGTGGACATCTTCAATAGAAAAAATTGATGAGGTTTTCCCAGAACCTCAAAAAGTGAAGACAAACCACTGAGAGCGACAAGATCAGCATAATCCGAGAATCCATTTGGAAAAAAGCTGAGGTAAAGAACAGGGAATATAAAAATAAGAAAACTAAATAATAGTCAACAAGTACTCACTGGAATTTGTGGAAATGCAACTTATCAAAGGCAGCTAAACTGGGAAGAGTTTTCCTACATAAATTCACAGGTAAGTATGGATTCTGATTATGTTCTAAAAGGTCTTGAGTAGCCTTCATCCATGACATCTCTTAACAAAACAACACCACTTCCTTCCTGGACAAAGCTGCTACTGAGTAGAAATAAGGAGAATAGCATTCTCATTGAGCAGTACAGGGGTATAGGAATTCAGAAGAGAAAAGATTCATACAGAAGTCATGCGCAGGTGGACAGAGCCAGGACATTTGAGACAATGGTGGCCATATTTTATTCCAGTTCATGTAAATAACAAAAGAGGATTCTCCATAGCTATAAGGCTCAAAACGTTGTTTCAGCAACTCTGCCTTTTAAAATAAGATAAGCTTATTTTATGTAAAAGTATATAATAAAAAATAATTGCTCTTGAATTCTAAGCAAGGTTATTATAAAAAAAGAAAAAAAACTTAAGGGAAGGGAAGAAAAACATCCCCCAAAGGAAGGAAAACAATTAGCAGACATTTGATCTTGTCCAAAGCATCAATGAGCGTATTTGGTCCATGCCAAATGGCTTTAGACAGGACCAAATATCAACGACTTTTTGGGCTAGACCAAATGTCTTATGGACATTTTGGATGGGACCAAATATCAAGGACCTTTTGGCCTGAACTAAACGTCTATGGACATTTTAGACAGGACCATATGTCCCGCACAGAGAAAAACATCACAAATTTATTCTCCAAAACAGATAGCCTAGAATCTCATATTTCTAAATGAAATGATGAAAATATCCAAAGTTATAAAAGAACAATATAAATTAGAATTATTATATAACGCGTAAAAGAGGAAGTGATAGAACTCAGGAATTAGAAAGAAAAAAATAGTCATATCAAAAATGTAGAGTAAACTAGAGTGCATAAACACAACAGAAAATGACTGTAGTGGTTGCTCCAGGCATCTTACTCAGATCCCCTTTAGCTGCTGGTGGACCTATCCCATGTCAGGAACTCAGCTGAGCTAGAAAGAGAGCTGAGTTGACAGGTGTCAAAATAGCCAATGAAACCAACAAATCAAAATGAAACTAACAGTCAAGTCTTTAATCACTTACTGAGATGGTATAAACAAGAAAAATGTCTGCCCACCTCCCATTCTATTTTGCTCCATGGAACTGCACACTGGTCAGGTGTATCAGCAGATGTGTGATTCTCATCTCACTTTTGAGGGAGCTCTGAACAAAAGGCTCCTGAACTTTTATGGACCCTGGAACTGGGGGGAGTGCAAGGGGGGATATCTAGGAGTGAAACTTTCCATTGAAAGCAGCTGGAACAATTCATATATCTAAGGATAACAGTTGCAATAGATCTTAACACATCAAGTATTTTAATGAGTTCATAATTACACTTAACAAAAACACTGACTTGTCGCTGCTGCATTATGCTAAGGAATCAAGCCTTTTTTGAAAACGGGAAGAATCAGATTTATCCTGTCTTTCTTAAATAAGCTGTAAGACTGAGTAACCAAAGAGTTGATGAGGATAAGTTTCTCTTCATAGAAGTATTCAGACTAATAAAATGAAGAAAACATAATACTTTTTTTGATGAGGAAAATTGACCCTGAGCTAACATCTGTTTGCAATCTTCCTCTTTTTGATTGAGGAAGATTGTCCCTGAGCTAACATCTGCACCAATCTTACTCTATTTTATATGTGGGATGCTGCCACGGCATAGCTTGATGGATGGTGTGAAGGTCGGTGCCCGGGATCCGAACCTGCAACCCCTGGACTGCCAAAGTGGAGCATGCAAACTTAACCACTATGCCACCTAGCTGACCCTAAAAATATGATTTTCAATAGCATCATTTTGCATCTCCTCAATCTACCACTGCTACCCATTTGTGTTATATAATGCTACTGATAACAGATCCTAATTGTGGAATTAAGAAAAGACTCACAGAAGACAGTAATTCCCAAGAAACATTTACTTATCTCCAAAGCATGGGCCAAGCACAACAAAATAGAAGGTGCATGGAGCAATCTCATATCACATCAGGCCCAGGGTCCAGGGCCCTCTATGGCACAGTACACCCTCAATTACAAAACTTAAGTCTACAAGAAACTTCTTGTGGTTCACCATAATCAGGAGCAAACAGGGAATGGAATTCTGGGAAATGCAGTTCAGTGTAGCTAGGTCGACATATTATAAAAGCCAAACTGGGGTTGAAAGGTCAAGATGTCTCCATCTTATTTTCAAATAGTTCAGCAAAACCCTCATATACTTGGAGAGCAAAAGATACACAAATGCGGCAAATGTTAACCAGAGTTGTAATCTAAGTGAAGGAATTGCAGGTGTTCGTTTTACCGTTCTGTCCATTTTTCTGTAGGCTTGAAAATTTTCCCACGTAGAGGTAAAATAGTAATAACAAAAAAATAGCTCCACAAAAAGAGAAAGAAAGAAACCAATAAAAAATTTTTGCCTAAAGGTCTGAAGCAAAATAAGAAGGTTTAACTATACTTGGCTTTCTAAGAGTTCTTTTTTCTCTCGCGTATGGAAAACACTTTTAGATTGGAATTTATGTTTTTGGAGTTTGCTTTAGAAACTACTTCAAATGATTTATGTAATGTTTGTCCTCGTAATGATTAGTTGAGCTAATAGCACTGCTGATCTTTTCCTTTTCCTTATTTAATGAATAAGGGAGGAGAGACTTCGCTTGTGCATAGCCAGTCTGAGGAGCCACTCATTCTGTCTGACGATTCAATCCCTAAGGCCCAGTGAGTTGTGGGGCACAATGTACGACCAATACTCTGGAGGTATTTTAGAAACTGAGGGGAACTTCTCTAATCTCAGTATCTACATCTATTATTCAAAAATCTAGTTCTGATTTTTAAATTACATGTTTCTCTGTTTCATAGTCAGAATTTCAAAAAATGTCAAAAAATTTCAAAAAGACCAAAGATATTGGTTCATCTGCCTCTGTGGGAGGCAGGAAATCTGTGGGCAACTATACCTCTCTGGAAAGTTCCTGGTACGTCTTTAGTTATTTAGCGTCAAGACACACACACATGACACATACATAAATACACATATGTGTGTATATATATATATATATCTGCCTTTATATATATATATATATATATATTCTAATTTGTAAAAATCCTGAAATTACAAGGATTAATTTTGTTCCTGACTATTTTTCATTTCATCACTGCCAGACATGATTGTAGGTTAGATGTTCAGGAAATGCCCTTTGTACAAATCAAATTATGGGTCATCCATTCTAGAGCATCCTGTTCTTGCGAATTTCAAGTGTTGACAAGAAGATGACTTGAGAGAACGGCAATCAGTGAAAAGGTTGTGGCAGTTGAAGACAGAGTAATTCTATCCAGGTTTTCAAAAAGACTGATGAACTCTCCCTACTCCATTTTCAAATACTCAACTTCTAGTTACTGAATTACCTATTTCTTCTTCTATTTCCTGGTCAATGATAGAAAAACTTTGTAAAGTTCGTGTATATTTGGTTCTTCTTTCTCTAAGTATATGAAGAAAACATGTTCTTTTTCGTAATTTATCTTTTCATCAAATGTCTTATTCAAAAAAATTGTATTTATTCTGACTTCAATTAATTTTTCATACTTCATCCATTCTGATTAAAATTGTTTTTCTTACACTACTCAATAACACATTTGCAAGCATTCTTAAGGCACTTACCAAAATAACTAATTTCATCTATTAGGTGATACTTCTTCTTTGTTTCTTTTCCAAGGATTACCTTTATTTCCAAACTCTGTAGGCACATTTATTAATGCTGGGGAATTTGAATAGCAACATCAGTTACGCCATACTTAAACATGAAGGACAGAAAATCTACAACATGTGCAGAATATGACTATTATTTACTGATTGACACTTAATCTTATGAAGTCTTGTCATTAATCATGCATTTAAAATATGCTAAAATATGCACATTCATTTAATTTATAGAGCTCTCTAAAACCTGTCACTCAAATCCTGTTATCATGACCTGAAATACTAGGAGGAATTCAGTAAGCTTTATGGTTCGGGAGAATATTGAAGCTTTCAATTCTTTTATCCTCTTTTGTAGACTTGGGAAGAATATTACAAAGAGCGAGGGATTTTCAATTTACTAGGAAAAATCTCAACCTACCTAGTGACACAAGGCGAGTTATTCTCTTGTGATTTGAAGGAGCAAAGCATATTTTATTCACTAGTCCTTTCTCCCTATGTATTGATATTAGAGAATTATATTATTTAAGATAGAGTGGTAGTATTGTAAAGTATTCTGATAGCCCTTTCTCTTGAGTTTACTCCCTGGGAAAGAATATATATTTTGCCATGTTGTCCCAGCATGTTCCTTAAAATATAAGGCAAATACAAGTCTGAATTCAAAAGGCATCTTAACTAAAATATCAATCAGTAGTTGTCTTACTAAATATCTTACTAGAATTCTCAGCACTAAGATTTGTGCTTTAATGGGTATTGGCAGAAATAGGCCCATTGAGTATTACATTATTTATCCCATTATTACTCTTCAAGACTTGCTTTATTGGTAAGATTGTAATTTTCCTCTTTAATTCTCAACTAGCTCTTTAATGATCTCAGTTCCTCATTTTTGTTAATGAAGGGCAACAGGCAAGGAAAATGAATTTCCCCATAATCCTTCACTCTAGCCTTTGGTGAACTGACTTTCCCTGTAATCACTGAAATGTGTTATCTCATTTATCTAGAAATGTCAATGACTTGTAGAAGGGACTGCATCTGAATGTGACTTGGATAAACATGAGCTAATAACTCAAAGTAAATGTCTTTCCCTTTGCCCTATGGATATAATTTATTAATATTAAATGACCTTTTATGTTTTGAGAACATTAAAGTGGAGGAAAGTAGACAGATGCTTCATGGAACATTTAAAGGCACAGACAAAGATAGTAAAGCTAATGACAGCAAAAATATTATTTTGCTTTCAATAGTAAAGTCAGGGGCCAAAAAGATTGGGTGTGTGTGTACATATAGAAGTAACACTTGTTGGGAAGTCACTATGTATCAGACACTATTCCTGCCCAGAATGTACTTATATTTTATCATTTAACTCTCAGAACCACTCCCTTAGGAAGTATGATTATAAGAAACAAATCCTTAAAGAAAAATGTAGACTCAGTTGTGGAGGCAGAGTATGTGGGACAAGAAACTGTTAGTCCTTTGTTTATGAAGCACCCAAAAAGCCTTTCATATTGTCATTCAGAACCTAGGAGAGATTAACACAGAGGAGGGGTGGGTGCTTTGTGGAACCTTAATGACAACTGAATGTAAAGATATTGCTGTGCTGTCACTTCTTTCTGCCTTGATGATAATACAACAGAAGGCGGAGAAATTCTGGTTCCAGATCACCAAGCTCAGTGCTATTAGGAAAAATTACGTAATTTTGTATCTCTGGTGCTTGGATCATTTTCTGCATTGAGTCTTATGTTGCTGAAGGCCAGATAAATCATTTGCAATTTTCAGAAATGAAGAGACAGTTCTCTATTGTCAGTTTTCCGACTAGATACAGCCCAAAAATGGAATTCAACTACTACATTGACAAATGCCAATGGTAGCTGTGGGTTGAAATAAAATTCACAGACAAGAGTTCTTTAAACCAAAAAGGTTTATTGGAAGGATGTAGAAGGAAATCAGCACCATTAGGATACCCAATAGAGAGATTAGTAACAGTAACTGTTGGTAATATGTTTAAATAAAGCAATTATATTGTTCTTTTCCAGTCATTAGGTCTAGCCATAAACACATAGTATTGCCTAGATGCAAGCTATGGATCACCTCATTGGATCAGGTATACCTCATCATTCTTGGAGTTCCACAAGGAAGAACATGATCATGGATGTACAACACATTTAGCACTAAACAATTATCTTAACTAACATCCACAGCTTATACAGGCTAATAGAACTTGGTATATCCTCAAAGATAAAAATCAAACAGGTAAGGAAACTGATTTCATTTAAGCTATTTACAATGGGGAAATCACCTCACATCTGAAGGTCACAGTGTCTCAGCAGGTTTGTTTTACCTTAGGCTTTCTAGAGAGGAGTAGAGAAGTCACAGGCAGCATGGTTTAAAGCTGGGATGGCATTGCCATCAGAGGAAGTCCCAGTCAGTGAGCTGTATAGGAATTACCTTTCTCTGTGTCCAGTTAGTTTTAGGGAACAAACAGGTTTAAACAATCAGGTTCTCAATTAGTCATTCATTAGACAAAGAATGGGGAGTTTGGCAACCTGTGTCTGACCTTTTCAGCAGGTTCAGGCAGAAGGGAAATGGTCTATGTTTGTCCCTGTCACAGGCAAACAAAGGAGTCATTGTGAGTATTATGGAAGTTATGAGAAAGAGTGGAAGGTGAATCTTATCTAAACCATGTGGTGAAAGATGGTTAGTTCTTTGCAATAACCATTTCCCAGAACACAAAATGGTGGTGGAGGAGGGAGTTGGAAAACAAAGCATTAGGTATATTTCTTAACTATCACTGCTCTTTGGGAGCAAAGAACTCTGGTAAAGTTGAATATTGTCAATATTCCTAAACTTAGGGCTATGAAATAGGGGCAAGAGCCATTTACCTGAATGATTCTGGAAGTTATACCTTCAGACTTGCAGTAGTTTCTCTTGTGTCATTAGGGCAAGGGAAATAGAGACGTGGGAGAGTGTTTGTATAACTGAGTAATTTATAACCCTGGGGTCTTCTCAAAAATTTTATATTAGATTTCTCTCTCTGTTTCCTCAATGTGAAGTTTCTTTCACCTTGAAGGTGGAGTTGTCACGTAACATGAACCATCAGGGTAACTTTCCAAGACGATGGAAGAAAGTCAATCTGCTCCTCTACTGAGTACCATTGCTCGTTGGTTATGAGATTAGGGCCATTACCAGGAGAAAAGTGAGGATGAACAACAGTAACTCAGAGGCATTCATTAAGGGAAAAGGTCAAACTTTTTGATTTGGGGAGTTGTCTGCCTCATGATGACTTATGACAAAAAAAAAAGTCCCCAAACTAAATTGATGAGCATTCCATTAAGGTGTTATGTTATCAGAAATCTCAAAGTAGAAAAAAGTGTGGCAACTAATTTAATTTACCAAGTTTGGAAGTTAATCTTCAAGTAATAATCAGGAGTGGATTGTCATAATGATACTGCACCTAAGCACACTCCCATGTGGGCATCCTGCATCTTTACCTTTTGAGGGTCAACATTTAATCACACTTGACAAGTGAAACTTGCAGTGTGAAGTAATACCAGAACAACGTTCAAACTCAATGAGGGCAGATGTTTGCCTGTTTTTTCACTGTGCAATGCTCAGTATCTAGAATAATGTATAGAATACAGAAAGTGCTAAACACATAATTATTGAATGAATGAATAGATGAAGAATTGAATGAACAAATGGGTGTGAAGAAACCAGTTCATCTCCAAAGAACTCAGTCTATAAACTAATTCCAATGATATTCTTTAGTCCTTTGATTCACCTAACAAATCTTTACCCTATAGGATTCATAAAGTCATATAGGATAAATCAAACTATTTTGGGAACATCATATTTTCATTTCCAGCTTCCAAATGTGAATATTTTGCAGTTGTCTTATTTTTTCCTCCATTTCATATAACTTTTTTCTTTTGCTGTCATTTTATGATTACAGGAAGGCTTCCATGCCCCTGAATATTAAGATAATTCCAAAGATTTTCTTAACTCCATATTTGTAATTTGGCCTATTTATGTGGAATACCAGCTTCCATTTTCTGGAGGAATATATTAATTTCATCAGGCTCACCGTATGCTAAGCAATTATTGGGCTATGTATTCAATATACTAATATATTCACTATGTAAATGTTTGTCTCTGGCACAGTGTCCAACCTATTAATAATCAATAAATTAAATTATAGTTGTGGCTTCCATAATCAACATCAATTTCTAGTATTATTTTTATTCTACGTACTCATTAGTTGACAGAACACAATTAACAATTAGAATAAACTAAAAAAGCTAGATGTAAACATTTACCAATGTGTATTACAGATACCAAGGTAGTTGGTGAATTTGAATCCATAAATATGATGACTGATACAATAAACAGACACAATTGCTACTGATTCTGTTTATATAAATTTGCACTCATCTGTATAATTTGTAATAAAATATGTATTATATTAAATTATCTTTGCAATCCATTTTAACGTAAGAAATTTTAGTAAAACATGATGTCAAAAATGACTATATTTGTGTCATTTGACTCCTGATGAGTGAAAAATAAACCCTTGTTAAAATATTTTCTTCATTTTTTCAAACGTATGTTTATAAGGTCAGTACAGTTTTGAGAAAATATTTTCTAACAAAGTCAAAATTAATTATAAACAGGAGAAAGGATTTTCCTTTGTGGATAATTTTCTGTATTATCCCACACTCGTGAAAGAGCCATCAAAGAAAACTGCTCATTAATTGTACATTAAGAAATTATCCCTTAGTCTTTGCTAATTTCTTGTTGACAGATTCAGCCACAATTCCCATAAGATGGCAGAAAATGTAAGTCAAAAACAAGTTAATGCCAATTGGGTTCTCATAAATTTCTTCTCAATCAACACTTTCTTACATGCTTCACTAGCTCCATCTCCTCTTCAGCATTAAAGAGGAACAGTAGGAAAATAAATGTGCTGTGTTGCACTGTATGCTTAGCTTATAAAAATAAATTCTCGATTATGAGAGAGCTTTTCTCTGTCATCTACACAGAAGGGGGTAAGTGATCAAGATATTGCACAGGAAATACATGGATAAAAAGTACTGATGAATACCAGGTGTTTTATGAGATTCATTTTTTCTTAAATTATTCAAGTGTCAATATACTACCTAAAAAAACGCTTTTACTAACATAACTATTCTACTCAGCATGGAAATAACACACTAACCAATTATCTATAATGACTAGCCCACTGGGACAGAAAGGTTTATAGGTAAGAGAAGCCCATCTAATCAAAGAATAAATTTGATCTGCCTGAGTTCCACTTAGTACTGCTTATAAAGTCTTTATTCTAATATCTGCAAGTACGATATCGAAGTATCTTTGTATCTACTATCTATCTATCCATCTATCTACCATCTTTCTGTTGTGCAATTATATCTTGCTTTGTTCTTTCAAGATACTCGTTATCATTATGTAAGTCTTAACTACTTAAGATGTGATAAGCAATGTACAGAATAATAGAAATATAGGCGATAAAGCATGTGAAAAAAAGCAGCTGATAGTAATTTGATACTATGAAATTTAAACACTTATTAGGCATCACCACAGTAGTTGTTTTAAAAGAGAAGAGTTCAGCATGAAATGTTCAGTGAGAATTGATAACAGCCTTCTATTACTTAAGCCATTTGAGGCAGGGAGTGTAAGAGGGAGCCATGAGATGTTTTCCCATTTCGTGATCTTCAGAAGGTTATGTGAAAGAGATGTCTAGCATCGTTCCAATTGTTAGTGTGAACTTCACATTTTTATGTTTAAGAGTTCTCTATTAGTAATTCATAAATACCACAAGTCACAAATTATATATTTAACTTACTCAATGAAAAATTCCATTAATTAATGGTTGTTTAGAATAATGCAATTTGGTTAGTGAGCAATCTCTTCATTACTAAGCATAGCCATTGCCAGCATATCAAATCTTTTAGAAGATCTAGGGAAAAAATGTACTGCACTTTACACTAAAACTATTTTGAATATAAACTTGCTTTTATTTATGATTTAGAAAGTAGTCACAAAATTAAATAAAAATAAAATTAAAAGCTTTATTTAAGGAGACTTTGAACTTAAAATAGAAATTGCGTAGCAAAAAAGAAGAATTTTCTGAACTTTTGACATTATAATGGATATATATTTTCCTTCAGGTAAATTGTTACCTAACTAGCTAATATTAATAACAAAATATTTTGCTGATATTAAGCAGTTAATATTCAAGAGCTTGGAATATATTTGTGTATATTCCAAATATAGCTCACTCTAAAAAAAAAATAAAGCAGTACTAAATAAGCCTGGAAGTTATTCACATCACCAATAGATGGCAGTAGGAGTTTATATTTTAAGTTAATTTAAGGAATTTGGCCATTTATTCCAATACTGCCCTGAAATCAATGTTGACTTAAAATTGTTATATTTAACTTTAATTAGCAACATTCACCAAAGTTAAATGTAAATATATATATGCGTATATGTTTGCATGTAGATTTGTAATATCTACACACACAAGCACATATACATATGTATCGATATATCTATTTTTATAATTATATATTATATATTTATTGATGTGCAACCAATTACTTCAAAACTTAGGAACTAACTCTTATTATTTCTATCAGTTTCTGAGATCAAGAATCCAAGCATGGTGTAGCTGGGTGGTTCTGGCTTAGCATCTCTCCCGAGGTGAGTTCAAGTTGGCAGTCAGGGCTGCAGCCACCTAAGGGACCAGGCAATCTACTCCAAACTCATTCAAAGAACTGATGGCAGGAGGCTTCAATTCCTTGCTATGTGGGCCTTTCTGTAGGGCTGCTTATATGACCTGGATGCCGGCCTCCCCAGAGGGAGGGAAGAAAGAGAGAGAGAATGGGAGCACAAGCAAGCAAGAGAACCCCAAAGAGAGCTCCCTACAGTCTTTAAACCTGACCTCAGATGTAACAGACTATCTCTTCTGCTTAATCTGTTGGTCACGTAAACCCATCCTGGTATATTTTGGGAGAGGTAGGGTGGTGTGAATACCTGTGGAAATGAAGAGATGCACCTTGGAGGCTGGTTATATATTTATTCTCAATGTTGTTAATTTTTTATACTCTTCATACTCAATTTTGTAATTCTTATGTCAAGTTCAATATTTCTATTTTTGTAATTGAAAATACTCTTCTCCTAACTTTCTACTCAATAGAGCTCCTCTTACCTCTTTCCTTCCCTCTTTCCTGCCTTCCTTCCTTCTTTCCTTCCTTCCATCAACACTGGTCATGACCAAACAAAAGTAAAATGCACACATACACATAAATATGTAAAACAAACCCTGATTTCTTGATTGAGATATTGTTAAATCTTTTGCAAATAGAATGTCAGAGAAAAGAGTGTTTATTATTCACTGATAGAAGAGTAACTTCTCACCACAGATAGCAATATCCAGAATTAAAAGTCCTGCTGGATTTCTAATTTACCTTTAGTCAATCCATGAAAACTTTCATTTGCTAAAGAATGTCTGCCAAGGCTTCTTAGAGTCAAAATAAGCTTGTTTATTAGAGAAAAAGCAATTGTTACAGATAAAGTGAGCATGCTAGGATAAGGAGTGTAAAAGCAGAGATATAAAACTTTTAAAGTGTTAATTCTCTATAAAAGCAGCTTTAATTATTTTTTTAAGCAAAACATTAGTGTTAATGGGATAGTGATCAAATGTAATAATAACCAGAAAAAGTGTTGAAAGGAGAAGAAGAAAATTTTTTTTTAATTTTTAAGAAAAAATAATTGAATTTAAGTGCTTTCTGGTTTACAAGTTATCTCCATCAGGGTTCAATAGAAGAAACCAGACTCCTCTAGGTATTTTAAACAGAAAAATATTTAATTCACGGAAGTTGGTGCTTACAAATCCATTGCGGTTTGTCAGGAGAGTTTTAGTCTGGGTCTCCCTGGAAGGACTCACAGAATCCTTTAAAACCGACCAACAGAGCTGCTTCTACCTGCGATACGACCAAGAAGGTGTCAGAAAGCTACCACAGAAACTTCCAGGTTTAAAGACCCTGTAGACTGTAGCAGGTGTCAAGTGTGGATAATAAATGGCAATCGACCTTTTCAACATGCAAAGTATTTCTATTTCAAGTAAGTGGTATTTTCATTACAACCCCTATCTTTCTCCTTGATAATTTCCCTTCCTTACTTTGCTCTAGAGTTAGGTTAAACATGCTCCATGTTGTTGTTACCGCACTTAAGTAGCACACTCAATAAAAATCGATTTTCATATTTCTATTGAAAAATAATAATCTCCATCCTTGAAGAATTATCTGCTTGCTAAAAGGGGTTAGTTGTTCAAAAATCAAATTAATCCTCCATGCCTAGAACAGTGCTGGGCTCTCTAGCAAATATTCTCTCTTTAACAATACCTACACCTGAAAACATATAAGAAAAAAATTAACAGGTACAGGTTACTGAACATTCATTATGAAATTATGGTCACTAATTATTACAATAATCCCATAAAATAAATACTGTTACCAATTTACAGATGAGGGCACAGAAGCTTAGAAGCTTTAAACAACTTAGCTAAGATTACACAGTAACCAAACTGAGGATCCTTACCACAATCCAGTTTTCATTCTATTGCATAATGATCACCACTATCCATTCTATCTAAAGACTTTGTGTCATACTGATAAACTCAAATTCTTTAATATGTATTGAATATAATTTGTATTTCTTGTGGAATCTAGAACTTTTCTCTAAACTGAAACTACCTGCTGTAGTTTCCTACTTTCCTTGCTGCAAGGGAGGAGAAGTGAAAAGGGAAGTGGGAAGAGGGAAGAGTGAAAAGCACAGAACTTTGTTTATTTTTAATCTAAGCAATTTACTTTTAAGGTACATTACTAATTTCACAGCTTTAAAGCCTTGGTTATTTTCTCCTAAACTATGCAGAGAATAGAAGTAAGTTGGTCATTGTTTTTGGCTGCATGTAACAGATATTCAATAGCATTAATTAAACTACAAAAAGGGGTTTAATTTCCTAATGTAATAGTAAGTACAAGGGAAACTAGTTCAGAGATGGTGTATCCATCCTTCTCTGCCATTTTTAGCATATGATTGTTTCCCCTCACGGCTGTAATCTGGCTGCTCCCCTTCTGGTCATCCCATCTGTCCTCCAGGCAGGTAGCCAGGAAAAGGGCAAATGGTGAAGAACAGAGTCTACGGAGGAGGTAAAGAGAGCAGGCAGCTGAACCTGTCCGCCTTTAAACAGCTTGTCCCAAAGTCCTCTCCTGCAACTTCTGCTCATATTTCCACTACCAGGACTAAATGGCTAATTGTTACATGAGAAAAATATGATCAGTGAGGAAACACTTAAAGAACTTATAAGCGAGTGTTATGTAGTTTGGAATGGGAAGAGATTTTTGGTAGACTAATAACAGAAATGATTATCCCAAAATTTCTAGGGCATTGGAAAACCAAATATTTTAATTGAGTATATTTCTGCTCAGTAAATATAGAGATTCTTGTAATAAATACCGAGATTCTTATAATAAGAGAAAAGGGAGAATGGATTTTTGGAAGGCTAATAGCACTGTCTCTAAAACTCTGATAATATTACCATGGCCCCAAAACATAGCATTAATTCAGTATTATTAATTAATACTCCAGTTGATAGGGCCAAGAAAAGTCAACCACTATTGAAAACTCCAAACACTATGTCCAAATTCCCATCCTGATAAATGTTTTCTTTTTTTTAAGTGTGTATAGTTGGTATTCTACTATGATAAATTTTCATCCATGCTTTTTCTTTGCAGATAAAGAGGAACATTTTTTAACATAAAAGAAATAACTATTTCCAAAGAAAAACAGCTCCATTTCAGTATAATTTTGAGGCTCCATCTCAGTACAAGTTTCCATATTCACTGTAACTGGAGGAAGGGACCACGTGGATGAGTGCACTGGCGATTATAGCTTTTACACCAAAATCAGAACTTTCACTGCTGCGCACATTTTATTGTCCAAAGCAAGTCACATAGTTTTGCTAAACATCAAAGAGAATACAAAAGTAAATGTGGAACCACCATCATGACTACACATATTCCTGCTTTTTTGAAGTGACTATGCTAGGAGCCCTGTGAGTGTATATAACCGACCTTTATTACTTAATAAGTTGGAAAGTGAAGAGTACTACAAAAAGGGCACAAAGAGGGGCTTATGGAGCAATTAGTAATTCCCTCATTAATCATCATGTAATAAAAACTTGAATAAAATAAACACTGAATTCAGCAATGCAGTCTAAGTACTTTTGTGCAAATAGAAATAAAATTCTTGGCACAAGGATGGAATAAGAGGCTGCATGAAGAATATTTTGTTAGCTTACTAATATTATTGAAAACATTTATTTTTTAAGAATTGTGTATTTGACATTGGATTTGGGGTATAATCAAACACAGAAAGAAGCAAAGACCCTAGTTTCATGGAAATTGCAGTCAAATGGGAATAAAGAGTGGCAATATAATGCCGGAGGAAATGAAGCTGAAGATCGGCCAGACTTTTACAGTGAAAATAAAAGAAAAATCTGGATCACATCTGAACAGGGACAGCAATTTCTTCCTGAGAAGAATCTAAAAGTTTATATCATGACTCTTTGTATCATTTATATTTAGTATGTATGTATACTAAGAGATGCACTGTTATCTACATAGTTCTCGTTTCTTAGGGCTTCAAAGAAAAGTTTCAATTTGTTGTTACATAAAGGTTGGAAATAAAGGACCCTGCCAGGTGTTATTTAAAATGTCCTAGTGGATTATTCATGGTTATTGTGACCAAACTGGGCAGAATTATGGAAGAAAAACACTCACCAAGTGTTGATTTTGAATTTTATCTATGGAGATATGTGCATATTATGTGTACATACATACATGATTGTGAGGAAATTAGGTCTGATGAGGAAACATTTAAACGATTTATACAAGGGTCTTAATTAGTTCGGGAATGGAGATAATTTTGCATAAATCCATAGCAGAAATTATAATCCTGAAGTCTTAAGGAACTATCAATCCTTCTTTTTTTTTTTTTTTAAAGATTTTATTTTTTTCCTTTTTCTCCCCAAAGCCCCCTGGTACATAGTTGTATATTCTTCGTTGTGGGTCCTTCTAGTTGTGGCATGTGGGATGCTGCCTCAGCGTGGTTTGATGAGCAGTGCCATGTCCGTGCCCAGGATTCGAACCAACGAAACACTGGGCCGCCTGCAGCGGAGCGCGCGAACTTAACCCCTCAGCCACAGGGCCAGCCCCATCAATCCGTCTTTTATATTTAAGAAGGCAAGTATAAAATAGCCTTAACATGCAATAATAGAGATTTAAGTATATCCTAAGAAAAAAATACGGACAGAGCATGGCTAAAGAATATGCCATTGAAGAACACATTATAATTAGCAATGATATGGCTGTGCAAATAAACGTATCTCATAAACTAGATATTGGCATGATATGATGTGTCCAGAGTGTTTCTGCCTCCATAAAAATACATGAACTTAAGGAAGGAAGGCTAGTGGAAAACATTTGGATTAAGATTGAAGTAAGAAAAGAAGGAAATGGGAGAGAACACAAAAAAGTTGCTGTTTCAATATAACAAACATTAACAAGAAACATGAAGTCATCTGATAATTTTACTACCACCCAATAAACTGTTTCAGAGATGGGATAGAACTAGTGATGACTTGTAGAGAGTCTAAAGTTTAATTATGGAAGAAGCATATGAGTCAAATATCCATTGATTTGTACAAACTCTAATGCATAGCAGAATCAAACGTGAAGAAAGAACTAAGTGGGGATAGGAGAAGTGATAGAATGTTTAGAAATTTAGAATATCATTCTATTAACAAAAGAAAAGAATTCTAACCTTGTTCAACCATATGCCCAAGATTTAAGATTTAAAAAGTTCCTTAATGGCAAGTGAGCATTACTCATCTGTAATTTGTCAAGTAACTTTAAGTAAAAGTTATGAGGCAAATTTCATTCCATTGGAAGAGACAACTTTCAGGCTGCTATAATTTTCCAGATTTATACAGGTTTCTAAAAAGTAATGGGCTAGATGTGTTTTTAAAAAAGTTGAATGAGAGGGGCCAGCCCAGTGGCATAGTGGTTAAGTTCCTGTGTTCCGCTTTGAAGGCCTGGGGTTTGTGGGTTCTGACCCTGGGTATGGACCTACACACTGCTCATCAAGCCATGCTATGGTGGCATCCTACATACAAAATAGAAGAAGATTGCCACAGATGTTAGCTCAGGGACAATCTTCCTCAAGCAAAAGGAGGAAGATCAGCAATAGATCTTAGCTAGGGCCAAACTTCTTCATCGAAAAAAAAAAAAAAGAATGAGAACTAGTAGAAAAATATGTAGAGAGATATAATTTGCTGTGGGAATTGGACTGGATGACCTGAAGTTTATTTTTATAACTGGAATTTGTTAAGAAATAACATTACATCATACATTATTTAAGAAATTAAAATATATTTATGAAGGATAGAAAGATGTAATAATTGCTGGAAATTTTTTTTCAAATCTGTTATGAGCTACACTTGATTTTTAAATAATGAAATAACTTCTTCAAAGTCAAAGGCAATGTTTTCAAATTTTCCACGGCTCTTCCAAAAAACACATCTTGAGTCTGCTAATTTCTTTTTTACTGTTACTACCAGGTCCCCACAATCTTTCATATAGCAATTGCAGGCAACATAATCCAATCAAACTCCGTATTTTAGCCAGAGTACATGACTCCACACTGTAGTCAAAATCATGTCACTACCTTGATTAAAAACTGTCAATAGCCTCCCATTGTATTTGCTGTACAAGTATATTTTTACAAACATTTGTACAAAATCCTAAGTGTGTGTCCCTGCTTAGCTTCTGTCATTTCTCTTTTGCTCACTATAGTCAAGTCACACTGGCCTACTTCCTGTTTCCTATGTGAAATACACTCTTTCCTGTTGCATAGACACTGTCCTCTACCTTTGAAAATCACTCTCCATCCCCTATCATCTGACAAAGCTTTATCCTACAAACAGCCCAAAGATGTACCTTATGAAACCCAATATAAATTATTTGCTTCTTGTATTTTCTCTCAGAGATCTGTTTTTCTTTTGGAAACGTTTTAAAGTTATATGTTTACATATATTATTATTTGATAATCAAATAATCCATATGATAGGGACTTTGGTGTAATAAGTGCTAGCACAGTACTTTTATTCAATAAATCTTTCCAATTATGACAGAACAGGAATTTCAGCTTTGATGTAGTGAATAGCTATTATAGAAATAAATAATTATGCAAACTATGAAAAAAAACTTACAAAGAGCTGTTTAAAGACAGCGGAGGGTGAACAAAAGCATTCAGAAGCTGGGGTGAATTTACCCTCTAACAAAGGCATCCATCCTATTGCGCATCCCCTCAGGGCACATCCCAGCCCACAGGCGGTGAAGCAGAAACCTCAGCCACACTGCTGAAGAGATCAGAGAAATTTGAGACTGCTCAAGGTGGAGGAGACACTATTTAGAATTTGAATCCCACTAAGTTAGAGGGAATTTGGACAGAAGTTGGGCTTTGTCTTGCAACAACCAAAAGGGCCACGCCTGGAGAGTCAAAGACTTACACTTGAATTAATGAAACAAATGAAATAGACCCATCAAAACAAAGTCAGAAAGTTCAAGGTTACCCACTGGTAATTTACTTGTTTCCTAGAACAAAACTCAACACTCATATGAAGAAGATACTAGAAATCACCCCTACAATGTATCTTCTACAATGTCCAGATTTGTATTTACAGGAAGTTCTAGAATAGGTTAAACTAAGCCACAATGATAGAAATTAGAACAGTGGTTTCCTGCGTGAGGGGGATTATTAACTACAACAGAGTATAAGAGAACTGGTGGTGATAATGATAATGTTCTTTATATTAATTTGGGTGTTAGTTACATGGATTTATTCATGTGTCAAAATTCATCCAGCGTTATGGTTAAAATCTATGAATTCAATTTACGTAAATTATACCTAAAATGAAGAAATTAATGAATTAAAGTATAATTTTTCCTGGTTTATAAATAATATGTAGAAATAATTTTGCATATTAATTGCTCATAAATTAGAAAAATAGATAAAATCATAATAATTCATGCAATAGTAGCCAACTGTTGGTATATACACATACAACCGTGTGCATATGTAACATACACATAGTTCTCCAATTAATCCAAATACCCATTTAGCAATTTTTTCCTTTATTATTATTGTCTTCTTATTTAAAGCCATATCACCATCTTTGCCCTTTGACTTGAGTGTAAGTGGCATGAAGGTGTGGCATACATTAGGGATCAATAATTCAATGATCTCACTCTCACTTCATTCTGCATTACTGAAACAAGTAAGCACCAATTTCACAATAAACTGCTTCTACTTTCTGCTTCATTTTTCACTCTTCAGGCCCCTCATACTCAGCAATAATAGAAATTAAACCTATTCCAGCCTGACACATATGTGGAATATCCAGAGTGCCTAAAATATGTCATTTTCACACGGGAAGCCTCTAGAGTTAAATCGTCCACTTTAAAAAGAGAGAAAAAAAATACACAATTCATTCATCATAAAAGGAACAGCAGGATGATTCTTCAGATCCAAGGAAAGAGCCTTCAAAATAAGCCAAGCACTCTTGATTTACATGCTTTGCTTTGATTGCGGAACTTTAAGGCTTGCCTTCTGTAAACAGAAATACTGGATTTGATGTCTAAAGAGAAATTCAGGGAGTATGTCGCATAATTGACATTTCTGATCAAATGTCTAATCTACAGATAGACTATTTTTGATAATTTTAGTTTTAAACCAAAAAGTTATGAAGAATAACAAACTGTTTCATCATCCTGTCTCTGTCCCACAAATGAAAAAACATTACAGTACTTTTGGTAAAAGTACATCGGTGCGCATGTATTTATAAATCTTTTCTTTTGATACCAATCTATTGGGTGATAAAACTCCAGGGTAAGCATGAATGATTTTAATTTCTTGACATTTTTCTTCTCTAGAATCAAAGTGCGTTTAAAAGCTCTCGGGTTTCACAATTTTGTCTTCTTAGTTTTACAGATTAAAGAACTTTTATAGATTAAAGATGGTTTATATCAAAGCATTCATTTTATGAGAAACCACAAACAGTATCTCAGAGTGGTGAAGTAAACTGCCAGCGCAAAGCTAGTTAAACAGAGTAAAATAGAGCTCAAATAGCGCATTCCAATAACATACATCTTAGACACCAAACATTGTAGCATTTTCTTGTGTAATTCTCCATGCTTCGGGTTTTGCCTTTCATATGATATGCTCTGAGCAAATCCAAGCCTCAGCATAAATCTAGAACTAATTCACTTATGTGCATTAACATTCTGACCTGGAACACATCTCAGATGAAAGAGAGGAACGATTGGATATGGTTTATGCTGCATGAAATTTAAATAGAGATGCATCTAGAAATATTTCCTTAGAGTTAGTAAAGCTATTATTGTGTTATTTGTTCAAAGATTCTTTTCTTGTAAGAAAACATTTTTATTGTGATCTCTGTCTGTAGACCTAAGTATTGCCAGAGACACAGAGCTTTCAAATTGTAGGCTTAAGTATTTTTAGATGCACTTAGAAAGGGCTTTCTAAAATGGTATTCAAATCCCCTTCACCTCACTCCCATAATACTATTCTCTGAGTTTTTATTTTTTGGTTATGATCAAGTGATTCTTATATATGAAGAATATATTTAGATTGAGCATACATATATGAAACAAATTTGTATCTGAAGCAAAATTTAACTCATCCTTTTCTGTATCTTTACCAGGAAAGTGGAGATGTTTGAGCACAATATTTGTGTCCTTTTAAGATTTAAATTTCTTGAGATGCTCTGCATGCCTTTATCCTTTGAGAGTTAGGAATCAGTTCTTAGTCTATAAGCCAGTGGACCCTCATAATTCAGTCATAATCACTGTTATTTTCCCTAGACAATCTAGCATGACAAATATTTCTTGCAATTAGATATGACAGTATTTTATACAATACTCATCAACTGGAGACTCAGTTTACTCTGTGTTCTATTTTTTCAGCTATGTATATCACTGCATTTTCTTTATTGTTATTTTTTTAATTAATTTTTTTTTTGGTGGAGAAGACTGGCCCTGAGCTAACATCTGTTGCCAGTCTTCCTCTTTTTGCTTGAGGAAGATTGTTGCTGAGTTAACATCTGCACCAATCTTCCTCTATTTTATGTGGGACACCACCACAGCATGGCTTGACCAGCAATTCTAGGTCTGCGCCCAGGATCTGAACCTGTGAACCAATGGCCGCTGAAGGGGAGTGCCCAAACTTAACCACTATACCACAAGGCTGGCCCCTCTTTATTTTTATCTTTTATGAGGCTGTGCCCTATTAAATACGATAGATCATTTGTTCTTTTTCTGCTGTAATTAGATGTTTGTTTAATTGTTTTTCCTTCTCTACATTCACTTTCCTTGGCTAAGCTCAACTTACTTATTCCAAAAATAAAGGATCTCTCTTTAAGCATGAGGCAGCAGGATCTGAAAAATCTTAGATTTTCCTTCAGAGAAAATATAGAGAAAAAGATTGAAAAAGCTGTATGATATTTTTTAATGTGGAATTTTTTGGAGTTGATTACTGTTTTTTTCTCTATATAGTTCTCTAAGGTGGTAGATTATGCAGAAATGTAGTTACTTCTATATTATATGTATATTGTCATTCATATTTGTGACTTATTTTAAATTTCTTTTATTTTATTATTTTATTATTTTATTTTTATTTAAAAAAATTTGTGCTAGTAGCCATAAACTGCTTAAGGAAGCATAATGGTTAACTTTATGTATCAATTTTTTCTGGGCCAATGGTGTCCAGATATTTGGTCAAACATTCTTCTGGATGTTTCTGTGAAGGTATTTTTCGGATGAGATTAACACTTAAGTTGATGCACTTTGAGTAAAGCAGCCCTCTGTATGTGGGTGGTCCTAATCTTATCAATTGAAATACTTGAGAGAACAAAACTGACATTTCCCGGGTAAGAAGGAATTCTGCCAGTAAACTCTCTTTGGACTCTGCAAGTTTTCCCTGGGTCTCAAGTCTGCTGAGTACTCCGTACATTTTGGGTTTACCAGGCCTTCATTAAACACATGATGCAATTCCTTCTCTCTATCTCTCTAAATATGTATATATATGTATATATATATGTATATATATATATACAATATTTGAATAATAATGTTGCATGAGGCCTTATGGCAATATGGGGATTGATATCAAGAAATATGAAAAAAAGCTAAAATACAAAAAAATTAAAAATTAGTAGTATATATTATATACATACAAATATACATACACTTATATATCACTCATATTTATATATTATATTATATTGTATAACACATATATGTATAATCTATTGGTCTGTTTCTCAGGAGAACCTTAACACAGAATGTATTGTAAATTTCACAATTAGTCCTTGAAAAAAATGGATTTACTTTAACACTTTCCTTAAAGCCAGCTTTTCCAATCTTCATATTTTTAACGAGATGAATAACATCTCACACATTTATAAGTATTAAATTATTTTTATTTGAGTTGCGAATGTCACCTGAAACTTTATTTAAACTAAAAGTTTAAATTTGAAACTGAAAATTGAGGTGTCTGTGTACAATCCTCCTCAGTTCTTAAACGGCTTTGCTCTCTTCCTTTGATTCATTTTTCTCAACCTCTGATGATAAAGGAGCTTTGCATCTCACCCAGGGACTCAAGAAAAAGTGTTATTAGCAGGAGTTTTCTACGAGAAAATTGCATTGAGCCATATGGGCTTTCCAGATTTCCCTGTATTACAAATGGGGATCTTAGAAGGGTCCAGGGAAATAAACTACTCACACCCCTACTGGAGAATATTTGAGACATCTAAGGAGGAGGATCAAGACAATGTGAAAGTCAGTCTTTTTCCTTTCAGAGATGTCTGTAGATTTTGCTCTGAAGATATGCGAGGAAAACATGGAAAAGTTGTAACATTTTTCTGTTTTGAAAAAACCTTATTAGACATGATAAGACTTTTGAAGGATTTAATGTTGCAGTAGGATGAAAAATAACCCAATTTTGATAAGATAAAAGGCACAATATCGACTACAATTAACAGTTTCAAGTGAGCCATGTATAGAGCTAATAGCCTGTTTAGCCTCCAGCATTTTCACAAGTAATTGCTTGCTTTGCCCAAGCCATCACGTCCTGCATTGCCATTGCTATTAGAATCATTAATTGCCTATTTGGCTGTTTCAGTTTGTTCAGATGTCATAGCAATAATTAGATATTCTGCCCATTTTCCTCTACAACTGTCCCTTTTTATTTCTTTAACTCTAATTTAAGAATTTAGGACTATCCCATTTTACCAGTCATATTCCTCTCTTCAGATAATCATAATTGACGGGATGAGCACAGATTGATTTATTTCTTTTCATATTTCTTGCTACTGTAGGGGAGGAAGACATTTCCTCTACCCTCCCTGGGTTCTTCTGGCTGGAGAATGAGTTAAATTCACATGAGACAGAATAACAGGAGAAAATTAAACAAAGCTTTATAACATGTATACATGAGAGAGGCTCAGGCAACCTGAGCAACTTGCCAAAATGGCTGAAGCCATCACCTTAAATATCCTCCTCAGCTAAAGACAAAGGAGGATGTTGGCTGTGGGGGGGAGACTGTTACAGGAGGTTACCAGACAAGTACAGTAAACAAGATGCAGATTTAAGTCCTTGCCTTTGGCATTGATTAAGAGTTTCTAGAGATAAGGTCATCCCTCCTTCCTGGTACAGAGAGGGAGACACCTTTACGATGGAGATTTCCCTTACAATGTAAATGTCTCTTAACAAAGGATAAGTAAATTCTACTTTTCAGAGTTTGTTTCCTGTCTGCAGTTTTTAAAAGTAACCAGCTCAAAATAATCCTCATGCCAAAGAGGCATATCTGGAGGTGGCCAATTCCGGTCCCCCACACTACTAATCCCCAAATTCCCATCAGGTCTCATTCAATATTATTATTCAAAGATTGTTTTTTAGTCTGGGTTCCTAGGGTAAGCACATAGAATTGAAGGAATTCAGTATCAGACGAGTCTTTAAGAGTCTACTATTAATATTATTGGTCTGATATTCAGCACTGGCTACATAATTTGTGGAGTTCAGTACTAAATGAAAACGTAGGGCCTCTTGTGCAAAAAATTAAGAATGTCAAGCCAGTGACTGCAGAGTATTAAGCTAATCATAGGGCCCTTCCAAGCACAGGACCCTCTGTAACTGGCCAGTTCACACACAAAGCCAGCCTGAATTCCTCCCACATCATCCTTACCAACAGGTTATGGGACCTCTGTTTACACACTTCCAGAGACAGAAAACTCATTCCTTCTCACATCTCTTCCTTAATCCAAGAGTTGTTTCTATTAGAGAGTTCTTCCTTATCCTTTTGAAATAAGGGGGGAATGATGGCACAAGACTAATTACTGATACGTTATTATTATTATTTATTACTCACTTTCTCACAATTTTTCTTACATCCAGTGTTTATAAGGAAAACATGGGAAAGGAATTAAAGTGATTTGGTCATCCCTCCAGTTTGTTACCTTTACTCTTTTTATGTTCATTCCCAAGTCGTTCTGTCTTCTCTCCTAAAACTAGAGTGAACAACATCCCTAAGAATACTTCCAATATTGGTTTTTAAAAGGAAGTGAATAGGGTAAGAGGCGAAGGATAAAAGGTGACATGATGCTGTCGGGGAAGTGGGAGAATTCCTCCCCCACTTTTCCTTAAGGTTCTTATGTCTGACCAAATAATTAAAAAGGCAGGTTAGCAGGAAAAAAATCGAACAAAGTTTAATAGTATGTATACATGGGAGAAACTCAGGAGAAACTGAATAACTCAGTCAACTGGCTGAGGCTGCCTGTTTAAGTATCTTCAGCTACAGACAAGGAGGATATTTGGGGTAGTGGTTTGGGGCTTCAAATGGGAGGAAGGCAATCCACAGGGAAATGGAAAAGCAAATGTTCGGTAAATAGAGCTTTGATCAGAGTGGGCTTAGCAATGATCCCCCCATCTATTGTAACCGGAAGTTATCTATGGTGATGGCCTGTCCTGGACACAGGCCCGTATTTTAAATTTCTTTTAGGCAGTTAGTGGGGAAAGGTCGAATGTTCTTCCTGAGTCTGAGCCCTTATTGTCTTCAGCTCTAAATAATCCACATACAACAGTGGTGCATCTTGGGGCAGCCTGCCCTGAACCCCATCAATGCCATTCAACCTAATCATCATTAGGTACAAATTATCTAGACAATACATAGTGTCAAAAATCCAGGCATTGATAGAAATTCCAAATGTAAGGACTTCATTGTCAAAGTAAAGCAGTAAGAGTGGACCTCTTATTCACTCTTGTATGAGCAATGAAAGAAACTGAAGGTCTTCTCTTTCATGTATCTCTGATTAAACAACTAAATGCATTATTTCATTTATCCAGTTTTACTGAAAACATCAATCTTATTGATATTTTTGTATTCATCTCTTTGGCCACTGCATAGATAAATTGCATCATTTTAGACACTTAAAAAAAGGCATATTTCCTGCTTTTATTAATTCTTTTCTTTTTTTAAAGTCAATTACATAGTCTTTTATTTCTAGCTTGAAAAAAAACAAATTACAAGGAAAATATTTACAGGATTAATCACGTTTTAAGCTGGGAGACTGGATGTGGGAGGCTGCTCAGTGTCCCTTGTTGGGACAGGCTGGGACAGATTAGGTGACCTGCCCGAGGGTCCACAGCTCACTTGTCAGAGTCAAGGAGAGGACTCAGTCTCCGGACTACCTGGCCCAACTGACAATGAACAAAATATCACAGGTGTGCCAAAGCCATTTTGCTAACAAATAATTACATGCTTGTTTAGTGTTTAAGAGAAATCTTCATTATTCTGAGATATCTCTGTAGAATCATCCTGGCGACGTGTATGATTTAGAAAATTCTGAAAGAAAAACAAATAAGCTTGTCTCCCCGATGAGACCTACTGCTTCTCCCCAGGCGCCACCGGCCTTTCTGGGACAGCGACGTGGAGCAGTGGGCTCCGTAAAGTCCTGACAGGGACATCCGCAGCTTCATGAGCTCAGTCCTCTTCCTGCAGGCTGGTGGAGCAGGCCAATGCTTTGCTTCAAAGTGCTTTGGAGAACATCTTCTTACTCCTTCTCTGGAAACACAATGACAGACACAGAGTCCCAGGCATCTTCCGTTGGGGAGCTGTCCTTGTCCAAGGCGTCTAAGACAGGCTGAGCCGGGTCCTTTAAATACTCTTCTATTTGTACTGGGATGCTTGGCGGAGACTGAAACCAGTATTTAACCAGGCCTCTGTATTTCAGGACCAGGAAGAGACAGGCCCCTGCCATCGCCAACAGCAACAGAAAGGTTCCCACGGCGATAAGAATCACTTGCTGAAGCTTGGTAGAGGCATCTGCCATCGTTTCGTAGCAAGATATGTTGCTTAAATGCCCGGGTCTAGAGATGTTTAGCGTTGTCCAAAGTAGTTGTACCTTGACTTGTAAACAGTATACTCTTAAGGGTTTTAAATCATTGAACACAATGGAGTTGGTCATGAAAGGCCCTGCGACATTTTGGATTCCTGCCTTTTCCTTTTCCCAGTAATGGACGTAATACTGAAGAGTGACCGTGGAGTCATAGATGTCAAAGGGAGGGGACAACCTGATGATAAGGGAGCCTTCTCCTGGGGTCACCCAAATGTTTTCTGGAGGCCCGACGGTAACATTCCGAAAGTGCTGGAACCAAGGTACCGTCACCCAGGTGGAAACGGGTTCTTCTAGCTCAGCTCGGACACGTAAAGAGATGTTGAAATGCATTGGAAACCCTTTGAGATGTTGGTGTTGGTAAAGTTGCACTCTGCCGTGATCTTCACATAGTTCACCCCTTCGGGGTTGTTACTGACATCAAACCACTTACTAGTGGTACTGCCGGGGGCGCTGCAGCGCCGCAGCCGCCGAGCAGCAGCAGCAACAACAGCAGCGGCGGTGGCGGTGGCCGCAGGGCCCAGGGCTCTGGGCACCGCAGGCTCGCTGGCGGCTCCGGCGCGGCCTGCCCAGGCGCGCGGTCCTCCGAGCCGCTCACGCCGCCGCCTTGGCGGCCATCTGCTTTTATTAATTCTGTTATGTACACTTAGCATGATCTCTTGCTCTTTATCTATTGTAAGAAGTGTTGTTTATCTCCATAGGACTTTCTTTCCATGATAATTCTGAATCTCTCCTTCTCTCTCCAATTAGACGTAATCTCTTCCTCATTTGAATCCTTGTTAAAATTTGGTTGGTTTGATTCTTCCTCATTGCGTTTCTTACCCACCTTCTCTACTGGAAGCAACCTGAAGGTCACCCTCATAGCACATAATATAGCCTTCGGCCAAAGATTTATTTCATTTATTGATCAAAATATGATTAACCATAATTTTGCTTTATGATTTTGAATAATACTTATTGAGTTTCATTACAATACATGCAAAAAAAAAAATCCACATACCCAAAATCATAAGGAAAACAGTGCTGCTAGTTTTAGACTCATTCAATTTTATACATATAAAAATTTTGGCTTTGAAGACAAATAAATATCTTTAACATGAAATTAATTCATAAATCATATCAGAATAATTTTTATACACTTTCACTTTGAAAAATTTTCATGCTAGATGTTGCTACAACTTTATTTTTGTCTTATCTACCAAAAATAGAAATATATTTTACTGTATAATATTGTATTATTAATTAAAATAATTCTTCAATGTCATGATTCTGTATAATTTAAACTTACTAATTAAATATGATGAAGTTTTCACCAATATGCTTTAAATTTCTTCAGATAAGCTTAACATTTAAATTCAGGAACTCTTTGCCACGATGGTTATCAGAATCATCAGTTTTGTACTATTTTAATACAGAACTTTAATGAGTTCTTTACAGACATTTGCATCAATTTATTTTTTCTCATGTCGTGTAGTTACTGGTTGTGTTCTATCCTTTATAATAGATTAATCCTTATAGAATGATATGCTTAAATTAAATATTTCAAAGCCAGATTTTGAAATAATCATTCACTATGTTGTCTCATGGTGAAACTACTCTGTCAGTTATAACTTAATAAAGTTATATTTTCTATTTCTTGTAGTATTTGACAACGAAAATAATCCATAACCAATCTGTAAATGAAAATTTGGGTGAGTTTATTCTGAGCTAAAATGTGAGGACCATGGCCCTTCAGGAAGTGGGGTGTACAGAGTGGTTATATACCCCCAAAGAGGATGTTTCACATATGATTGAAATATCCCTTTTATAATAGTTGTGAGACTGCTCTGTCAGCACAGTGATTAATAGACACAGCAGGTGGGTCTGCTGTCTTGGTGGACACAGCAGGGGGGCAGGCCTGCTGTCTTGAGCTGGGTGCTCACAGGTGAGCTGGGTGGTCAAAGGTGACAAAGTAATTGGTTCCTAGCCTAAGGAAAGATGCTTATCCTTAAGGAAATGCCAGTGTGGGGGGAAGTTGCACCTTTATCTCAAGGGCATTTGTTCTTGCCATAGTAAATGTTTAAAGCAGATATGCAATGCATGCTCAATGGCCGTGTCAGGCCCTTTTGGAAAAACAAAGTCAGGCCAAATTAGGTTTACGCCAAATGGCTTCCTCATATACTCCAATATATCTTATTGCTTGCCATTTCTATTTGTCATATTTATGTGTATTTTACTGATCCAACAACATTTACTGAGTTCTTACTGTGCTCTTGGGAAGATGCTAAGTGCTGAAGATAGATAGATAGGTAGATAGATATATAGATATAGATATGTTTAGTAATAAGATATTGTACTTGCCATAGGAATTTCTGATTTAAACATAAACAGATAACTAAGAATACTTTGGATAATGCTAATGAAGACAACTTACTGAAATGCTGTGGAAATACAGAAAATGGAACAAATTCCTCTATCTGGGGAAGTTGAGGGAGAATACAGAAGTGATCTTTACACTGAAGTTTAAAAGTGACTTGGACTTGAAAAATATATGAAATGATGTATACACCAGATGAAAGCAATAGCATGTAGATTCATTCATTTAATCGAGAAATAGTTATTGAGTATCTACCATTTGCCAGGTGCCCAGAAGGCAATGTGTTGCCACAAGGGCTAGAATGTGCAGAAGAGTCAAAGAAGGTAACTGGTAGGAGCAATAAAATTTGGGTGTTGGGTCTGAAAGGTGTTGGTATAAAATGAGAATGGGCAAATAGGTTGAGAACAAATTGTGCCAAGGTATGGAATTTGGATTTGATATCACATATAATAAAGTTCTTCAGCAGTGGCATGAACCATTTTACTTTTAGAAAGATAACTCTGACAGCTATATGGAGAATGAACTAGAGTGAGGGAGAAATGGGGTGTCAGCTAAGAGAGTTATGAGGCTATTATTGTAATCGTCCAAGGGAGAAATGATGAGGACCCAAACCTAGGTAGTGACAGGTGGATGGAGAGGATAGACTGAATTTGAAAGACATGTTTGAGGGAGAATTGACAGCATTTGGTGACAGTATTTTGCTGTCAATCATAGTAAAAGTGCTTTATTATGAGAAATACATAATATAAAAACATATGCATTCTAACCTTATATTGGTATTATTCATTTCATAATTATTTTGATGAGTTTAATCACTCTTATATAGCTTGAGATTAAAGAGAAAGTAGATTGGTAATACTGATGATAGGAATAGAAAGCTTAATTTGTGCAAAACCTAAGAATTTCAGAATCTATGCAGAATCAGCTCTTTCATTTTAGGGAGGAAACTGAGGTCTAAAAATATAAATCCAGTTAGTATCAGAACTCAGGTCTCCTGACTCTGTTGATTTGAGGTATCAGAATTGGCTGAAGTCGTTTTGTTGTATAAAGGAAGTACGTTCATACTGTCAGGGAGGACGACATTTCCTCTACACACTCTAGGTTCTTCGGGCTGGAGAATGAAGTAAATTCACATGAGACTGAATAACAGGAGAAAATTAAACAAGGCTTTATAACATGTATACATGGGAGAGGTTCAGGCAACCTGAGCAACTCGCCAAAATGGCTGAAGCCACCACCTTAAATATCATATCCAGCTAAAGAAAAAGGAGGATGTTGGGGGTGGGGGGAGTCATAGGAGATTACCACACAAGTACAGCAAACAAGAGTCAGGTTATTACACCGACTTAAGGAGTCCTTGCCTTCCACATTGATGAGAGTTTCTAGCGATAAGGTCATCTCCCCACCCCTTCCTGGTACAGACAGGGAGACACTTTTACAGATGGAGATTTCCTATACAATGTAAGTGTCTCTTAACAAAGGATAAGTAAATTCTACTTTTCAGAGTTGCTTTCCTGTCTGCAGTTTTTCAAAGTAACCAGCCTAAAATAATCCTCATGCCAAAGAGACATATCTTGGGGTGGCCAATTCCAGTCCCCCTCAATACGTTTTTGGAGTAATCTTTATTCCTAATTTCTTAGTACCTAGAACTCACCACTTTCAATTGTGCTGCACATAGTAGGCCTGTAGTAAATATTTGTTGAGTGAAGACATGCTTCAGAAAGAACCAAGAAGTAAACTGTGAGTGTATCATTTCACTTCATTTTAATTTACTCTTTTATTCTGAGGGACTGTAGAGCTAGGATTAGTACCTACCTTAGTACATTATGAAAGAAATCAAATTATGCCATTCTTAGGTTTTCCGAACAAAAATTGAAGAGAAAGACAATGCAACAAATTAAGTCAGCATCTAATATAAAAATGCAAAGTAAACAAAAGAGATTTTGAAGATTTCATAAGGAATAGAAAAGTAACAAGAAATTTAGAACATATCTACAAACACAAAAGGAGATCAAAATATTTTGACGTTTGCAATGACACCTAATGAAATAAGATTGGAATGTATCCAACCTGATTTTGTTTTAACTCTTTTAAATAGAACTAGAAAAGATTACAATTCTGTAGAGATTAGTAGTTTTGATTTTAAAGGGAGGATGAAGAAAAAAGTGAGGAATAAATTCATTTAAATAATAGAGTACTTTTGAATTGAGATAACCTCAGATGAAGAAAATATTTATCCTAGTTTCCAGATAAACATTTTCAGAATTTTGACATAGGCAAACAAAATGAAATGTATATGAAGATGGGAGAAAAATACACTCAAGCAATCTATCAACACTGACTATAAGAGAAGCAGAAAGATTCTATGGTAGTCCATATGCTAAAGGGTATTTTAGTAGCCACAATGTATGCAATCCTATAGTCAATGTGAGTTCATTCCAAAGCAGAACATTCTCTCTGGCTCTGGGAGCACTCCAGTGGATAATGCAGATCTGGTCTGCGGTCCTTTGTGTTCAGGACAGAATGAGGAATGATTTCGTGTGCCCAGATTCCAGAGATGGCCGTCCCAGAATCTGTGAAGTTTCAGTATACTGATATTCCTGTGCAGTGGCTGGGCTGCTTTGATAACAGAATTAATTTGGCCTCTAGAGAAGGTCTGTTCTCTTGGGAAAAGTATTTCACAGAGGTGATTTTGCCTCCAGTCCTTCATTTATCAATCAAATACCAATAGAGAGGGAAAATGAAAGTCATGAAATTACTTATAATTTCATAAGGAGGTGTTTGAGACACTTAGAAGAGTCTTTAATAATAAAAAAAATTTAACTAATGGCATCTGCAGAAGAATTCTGCATTATAAAAGGATTATAAAATTATCCCATGTTGGAAAATTTGAAAATAATAGAAGAGTAAGTGAAATTCAGAGTCTAGATAAAGTCATGTTTGTTTAAGGTACCTTTTATTAAGTTTCTGTCCTGTTATTTTAATTTTATTATTTATTTTCATATTTGTTTGAGTACACTCTTTGGGTTTTCAAACAAAACAAAACAAAAAAGACTATAAATGCATATCTCTGGGAGGAAAAAGAAACCCTAATGTTGCAGATTATATTATTTGTGACGGAAACTCCCAGAAGATGCAGAGAGAACTTTAAAGTTAAGAAATACATAGTGTACATGTTTAAAGAATGAACAAAATTCACTGAAGGAAAAGTGAGTCATATGTGGCTTTCCATCTTGGGCTCATTTATTGCCTTGTTAATATACATAGATCTTGGAATTCTCCTTTTGATAACATAGTTGGTGGCATTTTTAGGCTTTGTAGACTTTTGACAGATAGAATCATGAAGTTGTTGATTAAATATTTTCAAACCTAAAATACTGCAGATGCAGATGCACTATAATAAGGGTTTATGGCATAGTTAAGATTGGTTATGATTTATTTGAATATTTTCTTAGCACTCGGTTCATTTTGGATCCCAAAATTCTGTCGTGGTCTGTTATAAGAGGATCTAAATTAATTCGATGAAAGCATCATCTGCCTATATACAAATCTGGGGAGGGTGTTTCTGATTGACATGCCAAATTCCCCACACTGTAACTGAATTGCCACAGGAGATTTAAAGCAATTATCTGAGCAATCTGGTCAAGACAAAGTTATAATCATCAACAAATATTTATGGAGTGTCTACTGGGTGCCTAGCTTTATATTAGTTGTTATAAATCTGCTTAAATTTCTGGAATTAGATCTGATGGTGAGAACTGAGATGAGAGAGAGGTAAGTGCAGGGGGCAAAATTCCCATGAAAAAAGGCTTTAGATTCTAAGTCTATGAATGAGATGAACTAGGAATTGAAAAAGAGAAATTCTTATTTATATTTCTATTTACTAAATCTGGTAGCTCTAAAATACAGCATGTACTTAAATTAGACTTTTAAGAAGTCAGTTCCCTTAAGACATTTAAGAAGAATTTTTATTTGAAATAAGATTGCAGCATCATTTGGACACATTTGTCATATTTAAAATTAAAAAAATTAATTTTGGGGTGAGATATTCTAAAGGAAGAAGAGAAAAAGAAAAAGAAAATCAAAGGTGACATGTGTCCCGATTTAGAAAGCCTCATTGTCATTTTCAATTACGGTAAGGGAGAAAATAAAAGCAAATCTCTGACAGCAAAAATCACTTTCTTCTTAAATTATTTGTCTTGTACACATAGATTTCTAAAATCAAGTGTTACATTTTCATTGTTTTTTTCACTTTACAAACTTTTAAAAAACGTGCAGTAAGAAATACATTTTACATCATGACCATTTATTGCAATGTACACAGTTCTCGCTCACATGTGATGTGTTGTGATTGTTTCTCTTCTATTCCATTGTGTTCATTTCATTTAAAAATGTTACAATGCACTACATTTATTTCATTACCCACCAATGGGTAGTGACACACAGTTGGTAAGAGACTTTTCTAGAATTTTGAGGAAAATAAGCACAAAGAATAAGAAAAAAAAAGTTCAGATTTAATAGAAATTAAGTAGTAGACACATGAGTCTAAATTCTAATTACACAGTAGATATTTTATTCTTGTAATTTTAAGTATTGATTTTAATTCCTGATTATTCTTTGTGAAGTCTTGGTGCCAGCTAACCACTTGTCACACTTAATTCAGTATGACGTTTCAAACCAGTCTGTGAGTAAGCACAGCATCTCTGTTGTGGTGATCTGCATTTTTAATTGCCTCCCTGAAGCTGAGTAGCTGAGGCTCACGAGTTGGTAGGGCAACATGCTTCTCTATATGTTGATACTGGCTATGTTCTTCCCTATATGTTCATGCTCGCTATGTTCTTCTCTGTATGGTAATATTGGCTATACTGTGAACCCATCTACATTGTTCAGCAAAAGACTAGCAGACAGTCTTTTGATCTTTATTAATCGATTGGCATTTCAGACAGGACTGACCTACTTGTGGGGCTCCTTAGTCTCCATTGTTTAATCCTTCGTCCATAAAGATGGTTAGAAGGTTATATTATCAAAATATTGCCGATAAAATCCTTTGGATATATTCAGCACTTACCAATTTTGTTTTTTTCTTTTTCTTTCAATATTTGTGTGACTAATATATATATATATATATTTCAGGGTATAATAAATTAAAATGGCTACAGGAACTAATTATAAAATGTAATGAAGTGCAACGCTTTGGAAGTTGAGTCAAAAAATAGATGTGGTGGGAACCATGGCAACCTGATCTAAACTATCCCCAGTGAACCCAAATTTATTGTGATTGATATTGAAGGGGATAAGCAGGTCCAAAATTTTCAGAGTGTCTTATTTTCCAAGAGAATTCATAAATCTGGATGTGAAATCTCCCTTCTTAGAAACAAAAAGAAAACTGTGCCATCCAAACCCACAGTTCCGTGGAAAGGATGGAAATAATTAGTGAGCCTCCAGGTTGTACCCTAGAAGGATGTGTAACACACAGCACTTGAATCAGTTATGGCCTGGAACGGAAGTCGTAGCTACACACATGATTTTTTGTAAATCTTAATTTTTCCAAAATTAAAATTTCTTTTTATTCTTGTTATTTTTTATGTTTGTTTCTGGACAGTAGCTTTAATTGATATTGGACCACATAGGTCCATATTGAATCATCATAAAGCACATAGTAATATAGATATAATCATAAAATGGTAAGTAGTCTTATCTTTTAAGCCATCTAAAATGGCAACATTTTCTATGCATGATAGAGGCGCAGGGATCGAAAGTGTAATGGAGATGGCTAAAGAAATGTTTAAAGACTTATGGCTATTCAAAAGGCAGATTAATCCAAAATCTTTATATTATCTTTTTCTAGACAATGCACTAAAATTATGATGGTTATGAAGTTACTTTTGGTTCTTTTTTGTATTGTTTTTATTTTTTTATGCCAATAATAATGAACAAAAGGAAAGAATGAGAGAGAATATATCAGAAGAATAAAGATTTCTGGGAAAAGAAGAGAAGAAGGTACATGTGCAGGGAGGGTGAAGATTCTAGAAAAGTAAACTGGATGGAGCAAGAAAGAGGAGGCCATAGGCTACAGCACATGTGGAAAAGGCCACATGTGAAAAGGGAACTAATCTCTATTGAGCCCTAGGGAAGCTCAGGACTTCAAAGTTGGATACATTGCAAGAAAGAAATGAGAAATGGGAGAGAAATTAGATTGCTTAACTGAGGGGACCATTTGACACCTCCAAGTCCCCTCTTCTTCCTCCTGAGCATGAAGAACATGTGACAGACAGACTCTGCACCCAATAGCACAAGCTCCATCCATTGAGGTAACAAAAAACATGATATAAATGTATTGAGAAGAAGGGAAAAGAGGAGAAGAAGAGTGGTAAGAAGTGCTGAATCTATAAAAAAGCTGTAAAACAAGTTAGAGGTACGGATACAACTGCCAGAATAAACAAGGAGAAAGATTGCCTCAGGAAAGTAGGATTTGGGGTCAGCATGAGAAAAAAGAAGGACTTTTGTTGCTTTTCACTATACATACAGCCTTTGCATATATTTGACTTTTTAAATATATGCATGTTTAATTTTGATTAAAATATTTTTGAAAACCAGTTCAGTAAGTGAGAGTAAAGAAAGTTGTGGAAACTATTGATTAGAAGCCATTTGGTTAAAATGGGAAGCCGAATAAGAGAATCCAGAAAAAAGTAGTGAAGTTGACAAAATATGCTACAGATTTTATATTAGTATCCATCGGTTTTAAATATTTTCAAGCATTTTAGCTAGAGTGTGTATGATATCATTGTGAGCTGGAGATTTACTAATATGTGTTGCTGGATATTATTTTTTTTCTCTTTTCCTCTTGGTATTTTTTCAAATCACCATTCAGTAAAACATAAAGAAATGCTGACTCTGTACCTGCTAGCTTCTGGCAAGTTTGTGACATACTGAACAGAGAGAGCAGAAGTAGTGCACATGTCCTTTCTGGTTTTTGATCTCCTAGGGGATTGGATATCCCCAGGGATAAGAATAATGGTTTTAGAAAAAGCAGTTTCCCCATAATATTAATAGATTCCCTCAAGATGAGACAAAGAGAAGCATGGGTGGATGGAGAGAAAGAAAATGGGTTACCTGTCTATAGACAAGCCAGCGCCACTCCTGAGAGGCAGCAAGACCTTGTGATAAATAACTGTGTTGTACCCAGGCATATAGGACCAGATGCAAAATTACAAAGCTGAAGATTCTGTGTCTGAAGTATGGGACAGAAGCACTGGAGAACCATCAGAACAGAAAAAAGAAATGTAGAAAAATAAAAATGAAGGTCAGCAACCCTGCTCCCATCACTGCTGCTGAAGAGTTGAAATTGCAAAAGACGCCATCATGGTGGCAAAGTCCCAGGAGCAAGCAAGTTTAAATCTGGTAAAAGTTGGCTTTTTATTTGTCTTGTCAGCCTTGAAGAATGTAGACCCATAGTCAGAAATCAAGTTGAGTTAGAAAACATAACATTGTATATCTTGTCAACCTGAGTTTGCTGCCTGTGATTCATGCTCAATACACCTGCCGAAATCTAAATCGAAAGTGGAGCATGATGGATGCAGACAGGGCAAGAGAGACAGCGGCATGCTATTCTAGAAATTAGTCTAATTCTGCCTGTCTTCTGGGCTTTTTGTTGTTGCTGAAACAAATTTGTTCTTTAACAGCTCCCATTTCAGGTTCTTTTGGAGCTTGGGTAACCCCTGAAATTACCTTTATGCGCTTCTTTCTCATATGAGAGACTGTGATTTAAGGGCCCTGGCAATGATGCAGCGTGTGAGGCAATTCTACACCATGAAAATGTGACACTTTTGAGTTTCTTCTATTTATTTATTTATTTGATTTTTTGAGGAAGATTAGCCCTGAGCTAACTGCTTCCACTCCTCCTCTTTTTGCTGAGGAAGACTGGCCCTGAGCTCACATCCATGCCCATCTTCCTCTACGTTATATGTGGGATGCCTGCCACAGTATGGCTTGCCAAGCGGTGCCATGTCTGCACCTAGGATCTGAACCTGCGAACCCAGGGCTGCCGAGAAGTGGAGTGTGTGCACTTAATCTGCTGTGCCACTGGGCCGGCCTCTCTTCTATTTAAATATTTACATGACTGCTGAATTTTGGGAAGTGTCAGAAAGAGGTAACATAGCAGTTAGATAAGCTAACTAAACTAAGTATATTCTATTAACTACAATTCACTTATGCTTAATTAAGTAAATTGTTGGGTTTTATTTCATTGCACCCACACATAGCCTTTAAATAACTTGTAAAACAATGTTACTTGCATAAAATTAATTCATATTTAAAATATATTTATACTTATATTCAGATATATTCATATTTCAGATATTTTGAGACATTTAGTAAGCAGTCTAGCATGGGCATAGACTGACTTTAGCTAGTATTGTTTATACCTATTTAGTTAAAAGTTTCCATTTCCGATTCTGGAAGTATCTAAGACTGTGTTAGAGATGAAGAATCCATTTACTCTTATGTGTAAATGAAACACAGAATAACTAAAGGGAGAAGTATAGATACTTTCAGTAGAGACCCAAGTTGAACAGAAGAAAATACTGAGGCGATAGAATTGGTCATGCATTTTCTGATACTAAGATAAGTGTTCTGTCATAACAGATTATTATTTGTTGTTTTCAGACAACAATAAAATCTGAGGACCTAATATAACAATATATTTTATGGATTCTCATACTAAATGCACAAAGTTACATTTAGAATGTAAAGAATGGCATTTATTATATTTAAAAATTTAATATTAAAATGTCACTTGCCTGCTATTCAAAATATGTGTTATTTCTAGCAAGTTTAGAAAATATAGCAAATGCATTAAAATAGATATTTATGTTTATTTAAATCCGAGAAAGTGAAGTGAGTACCTCCAGAGACAGTATATCGAAAGAAAATACCTCTTAGGCCTAAAAATTCTAGACAGAAGATTTTCCAGATGAAACTAAGAATTGACCATCAAATGTATTAGGAAAATCATAAATTTTTTTTTGTTCTTTATTTTCTCACAAAAGCCACAATAAAGAAGAGTTACAATTGAGAAGATGGGAGAGATTTTAAGTTTAAGTATTTGATTTGACAAAATGAGTTCATGATGGTGAAAAGTACAATGTGACTTTTCCAGTGATTGAGGTTGAATCCAGAATAAAATAGGCTAGAAAGGACAAGGGGACTTTCATTTGGGTAATAGGAGATTTGCATATTAAAATACTTGTGGCTACAAATGCTTAGAAAAGCTCAAAAAATTTAACAATTTAAAAGTGAACATCCAAACTTGCAGAAAAGTAGAGACATTATTAGGAGTCAAAAACAAAGGCAAAAGGTTGAAATGCAGAGTGATTTGCTCTTGTGGAAACCGTAGTTGTCCCAGGGCTGGACTGTATGTCCAGGCAATTTTGATTTTAACAAACAGTAGACAGGGTTCATTACTCTGGTCTATTGAAAGACAGGGGTTGGAACTAAAACTCCTGAAAAACCTAAGACACCAAATATAAAGAAAGAATACAAACAATCCGTCATTAAAAAAAGAAAAACAAAAACTCACATAGAAACTCATCAGCCTTACCTCATCCTCTAGGTAGAAAAAGAGCTGTCTTCCACAGATTTTTAAGAGCTGGGCTGGCCTCACGTAGGATTGTGTTCAAACTTATACTAATGCTTCACCAGTGGAAACATAGTGGCCAATTAGTTCTGAATCACCTTTCTTTTCCTGAAAACAATCCAATACAATAAAGAAAAAATATATTATTTCTTAGAAAAACTAGAAGTGTGAGATGACCTCAAATTACATATGTAAGCATTCCCAAAAGCAATTCAGACAATCAGAGTATGCAGCATGTCACACAAGAAGTTGCAATAACACTGCAAAAAAGCATGGCCAGTACAGAGAGGTCTAATGATGCCAGATCTTTGAAACTGTTTTCTATAAGAAGAACCCACTCTAAATGGAAGTTGCTATGATTAGGGCTAAGATCAAATAGTGTACGAAGACTGTGGAATCTGAAGACAGCAACTGCAGAAGTGCTTAGAGGACCCCAGAGGAGAACAGAGAAAACACCAGCAAACAACACACTTCTTAAAGAAAATGTATTATTCTGGAAGGCAGACGATTTACCACTTGGAGGCATTGCCTTTTGAAGGAACTAAAGGAGCTCATAGCTGGAGCTATAACACTTCCTAAACCCAGTAAATTCTTGGAAGCATAAGAGGAATGGCTTCTCAGATATGCCAAATATTAATGAAAGACTATGCCAGTGTGACTACAGAGGCGATGGCACCTGACATGGGAAATATACAGCTTGGCAGGAAGGCTCTCAGGCCCAATCCTTCCTCAAAAGGAAACTTTGTAAATAGGTGGTCCAGAAAAATCCAGCTCTTTCTTTTTGCTAAAAGAATTGGCATAATACTCATACAAAGACAGCGAGGGAAGAAAAATGGAAAGAGTTTGTGTGAGAGACAATGAGAAAGCTAGAGAGAGATTGAGCTAAATTTTTTCCCAGAGATTTTTTTAGAGACAGCTAAAATTTTCCCATAAAGAAAATTCATGTCATGTTGAAAGGGCACAGTTTTCATCTGGGAAAGTTGATGCTAAAGAGCAAAAAAATCAAGACACATTCTAGTAATATTGGACATCAGAGGAGAGTTCTCTTTCCCATATTTAAAGGCGTGCAATAATATAACATTTTTCTGTGCTAAAATAAATGTCTTTAAGAGGATGAAATTTTTGATACAGAATCAAAAAAGTATAATGGAGGTGTAAATTCTTGATAAAGTGAGAGAAAATTCAACTCACAAAAAGGGAGGAACAGACCATTGAAAAGACAAGGGATGTCTCTTGCACAGAACTAGTAAAGAAGAAAGAAAAAAACAGATGCACACAATGGTATGTTCATAGACCTAATTTTGAGCATATTAAAATATTTCTATCTGACAGTTTCTATTTTTACAATGAAATATGAGGTAATTATCAGCTCAAATTGTGTACTTGATCATCCGAAGGGATGAGGGAGGTTTGAAGAGTGAGGAAAAAGTAAAAATGTCATTGTACAGAAAAGAGGGATAAACTTAATGATGCGTCATTTTTAAAAATTGATATCTAATAGCATGAGAAAATGATATGAAAGGGTATGATAAAAAGCTCAAAATAATGTTTCTTATAGGTGTTATGACACTCATAAAAATCATAAGTAGTACATAAGTTAACATTGGTAGTATCCCACACATCCAAGTGTACTTCCCATTGTATTCAGATGACTTCCCATTACATGCAGAAGGCAAATGTTAATAGTTGGAAAGTGTAGTCTTTGAATTTTTTGGCTATAAATGTATTGAGACATATGTCTATATACATATACATTATATTGAGATATATGTCTATATACATATACATTACTTATTTGTATATATCTCTATTTATCTAATTTATTTTCTTTTACAAAAGTGGTATCTACTTCTCTTGGTATCCCTTTGTTTTTCAGGATGGAAGATGTATTTTATTCTTGTAATGGTTCTATGGTACCTATAATACAAATATCTTATGCTTTATTTAGGTACTTTCCTGTTTCTGAAGTTTCAATGATTGACAGATTTGCTACTACAAAAAGTGATATTTGAGCAGATTGTATGTATATTTATAAGCATTGGTGAAAGTAGGAGTGAACTAATGTCACTTTCTGAAATCTTTTTAAGTTTTTATGTGATATTTGTTAGTGTATGCTTGTGTATGTTCCTTTTGGTTTTGGTGAGAAGATTCGCCCTGAGCTAACATCTGTTGCCAATCTTCCTCTTTTTGCTTGAAGAAGATTGGCCCTCAGCTGACATCTGTGACAATTTTCTTCTATTTTGTATGTGGGACACCGCCACACTATGGCTTGAGGAGCAGTGTAAAAGTCTGCACCCAGGATTCGAACCAGTGAACCCTGGGTCACCGAAGTGGAGCTTGCTAACTTAACCACTATGCAACTGGGCCAGCTCCTGTATGTTCCTTTTTTACAGTTTTCTATTATTTCCTGTGAAAATAATAGGTGTTTTGCCCGATTATGTTGGTTTGTGCAGGATACATTAATTTTTGTCTGAGCATATTTATTATTTACTGATTAATATTTACTAACACTGTTCAAAATTAAACTTACTTATCAAAATCTTCTAAAATAATGTGCATATCAAAGGGTTTCTGTGTGGCCACTTGTTTTCCAAATGTTTGTTCCTTTTCACATATCTGTGAACTGCCTTCCTTCCCTTTGAAGTCCCTGACTCTGCTCACCCCCAACATCTTCTTTTGTCTTTAGCTGGTAATGGTATTTAAGGTGAGGGCTTCACCTATTTTGGTGAGCTACTCGATTTTCCTGGGTTTCTCCCATGTACAAATGTTATTGAACTTTTGGTTATTTTTTTCC
The DNA here is from genome assembly GCF_041296235.1 of Equus asinus. Lineage (NCBI taxonomy): Eukaryota > Metazoa > Chordata > Mammalia > Perissodactyla > Equidae > Equus > Equus asinus. The sequence continues at coordinate 48,549,814 of NC_091792.1, read as the reverse complement.
TGTTAATAAAAAAGAAAGTGTTAACAGAACCCAAGACTATATCCTGGCCCCTGAGCCACCTTTTGATAGTAGGTTAGCTAGTTATGTCTTTAGGATTATTTGTAAATACATACACCTATATTCCAAAAAGCAGAGCTGTCAAATATATTAACGTATATAGCATACAGTGTCAAATATATTAGCATGTATTACATACACACTGTCAAATAAAATGTATATATCTCATGTGATATATATATAAACAATATATAACAGATAGATATATTGTTATGTATATAATTAGTTACATGAGGCATAGAAGTGAACATAAGAATTTGTGTACACAGAATATGTCTGATGGAATACAAAAGAAACTGCTAGGAGTTATTGCTCTCCTCAAGGGAACTGGGATAGAAATAAAAGCTTATTTTTAATTTTCATCAACCACTCTTCCATTTGAATTTTAAAGTGGTACATGTAGGTATTATTTCAATAATAATTAAATAATTACAAAATACATTTTAAAAATAAAATTATATGGACAATTTTATGCCCATTTTGTCTTTCAAGAATAAATTTTTTAATCTCTTATGACTAAGTCTTTATTTAAACATAAAATGAGTGAGTTAAAATATTACCAATGGAAAAGATTAGTATTTTAAAGTTCTGAATAATGCTAGATACTGTGCTAAACACTTAATATATGTTAAAATATTTAATCTTCACATCCTGTCATCCACTTATGAAAGTGATGCTGTTATCTCATTTTTTAAGTGAGTACAATTAAGTCAGATAACTTATTAAAGACTGAGCAATTTTAGTTTATAGAGGCAGGATTTCAATCTTGCTCTTATTAATGTCAATGCAAACACTCCATAAGCAATCTATAAGTCAAAATTGAGGTGAGTTTATTATAAGCCAATCTAGAGGATCATATAGCCCAGGAGAGTCCTTTCATAAAGGAATGGAGCACTCGAAAGAAGTGGGTGTGTACAGAGTGGTTATGTAGCATGCATCACTTATAATTGGAATGTCTCTTTTACAATAGTCACGAGATTGCTTTGCTGGCACAGCAATTCCATGAACACAGTGGGTCAGTGGTCACAAGATGAGCGCAGCAGGTCAACAATCAATCGTTGGTTTAGGGAGAGATGCTTATCCTTTTGTGTGTGTCGGGGGGTGGGGGGGGGGAAGATTGGCCCTGAGCCAACATTTGTTGCCAATCTTCCTCTTTTTGTTTGAGTAAGATTGTTGCTGAGCTAACATCTCTGCCAGTCTCCCTCTATTTTATGTGGGATGCCACCACAGCATGGTTTGATGAGCAGTGCTAGGTCCACACCTGGGATCCAAACCTGCAAATCCCAGGCCCACAAAGTGGATCACATGAACTTAACCACTATGCCACTGGGACGGCCATCCGAGAGATGTTTATCCTTAAGGAAATGCCAATGTGAGGGAAGTTGCATTCTTATCTTTAAGGGCATTGTTCTTGTCTTTGGGACACAGTAAATACTTAAAGCAGATATACAGTACATGCTCAAGGGCCATGTCAGGCCCTTTTGGAAAAACAAATTCAGGCTGAATAGTTTTAGACCAAATGACTTCCTCATATACTACAATACATCTTATTGCTTGTCATTTATTTATCATTTACTATAAAATACTAATGCAGGTAATATGTTTAGATAACATTGAAAATATGAAAATAGCATATCAAGGTAGATGTGTAAAAAAAGAGAACATATTTCAGAATAATCGTGCATAAATAATAAAAGAATCCGATTCAGCAGGAGTGAAATCGGGGGAGGAGAAAAAAAACAAAGAATAAAAACACAAGTTCATTGCTGGAACTACTGAGTTCTAAAAAGGCAAAAGAAGCAGGAAATTATTTGAAAGCTGCCTTAGTTCTGTTCCGTAATTCAGAAAAAAAGAAAGTGGCAGTAAAGAGGAGAAATACAACAACAGTGAGACTTCGAGGTGGGAAGGACGTGAAATGAGAGATGAAAATACATCAGACGGAAATGAAAGAGAGTGTAACTGGAAATTCATGTATTAAACTTATAAACTTGCGGAGAACAATAAAAAATATCAGAGTCATAAGCAAAATCAGAATTGAGTGAACTGTATAACAACTATGCCAGAGGTGAATGATTGCCTCAATAACCACACGAATTCAAAAAAGTAGGTGATACTTTACATACAGTGTAAAAATAGTAGCTAAGCTGTGGGTATAAAAGTACAGCAATTTGAACATGAGAGGTAATAATAAACACAAGAACACACTTCACATTGTTTTGTGTGTGTGTGTGTGATAACTGACATTTGTGTAAATAATGAAGAATTTCTACTAAGGCATGAAAGTGATCACTGTAGACTTCAAGAAGTATATCTGTGACAAGTAAAACAAGAAGCAAGCATACACATTATTAAACCTATAAAGATAACCTGAGATGACTAGGATGATATGGCATTTCAGACTGAAAATTTAATATGTTGGAATTCAAGAGGAAGAAAATGTGAATTGGTAGGCTTGTAGGTTTTAGTATCTCAGGATGGAATATTTGTATAATTCCTAGAAGTGAAGCGGAAATGGCCATATGAGCAGCACAGCTTGACCCACGTGTGTGTGTGACAGGAGATTTCTATATGAAATTCTACGTCCTAGGAAACAGCTTCTTTTCTATGTACCAGACCTAACCATGCATAAGGGAATTAGAATTGTTAGAAATAAAATTATGCATAATGGAAGGTTAATTAGTAGGTAAATCAGGACCCAATAAAGAGAAGCTGAATTTTGAGAATGACAGAGGATGATGACAGAAGTAGAGGAACTAAATTAATACTGTTAATGGCAGTACTTCAATAGGAAAAGTAGATTTAGGAAGATGTGGGATCTTTGTAAATGAAATAGAAAAAGAATGTACAGTAATTTCAAAGAAAGATAATCCCAAAGGAAGGGGAAATGGAGAGAAGAGAGGGAAATAAATTTGAGATTGAGAAAATTCGATGCATAGGGAGAGAAAAAAATAAGCACAGGTATGAAATATACATGAATTTTTTAAAAGAAGCATAAAGAAGAGATAGAAAACAGCAAAGATCTGAAAACTTAAATGAACCCTTCCCTGTGAATAATCCCTACAGTTTATATCATCTTCAAAGAGCTCTTCTTCATATAGATTATATCCAGTCTTATTTCCACAAAGGAAAGAAAACCCAACTTTCAAAAACCTCTGCAAAATACTTTTATGAATTTCAAATATTTTATGTGTGGAGGGAAACGATGCCCTGCACAAGCACAAATGTGGGATTAGGGAGGTGAGCAAGAGTAGAGTCAGATATGACTATGATTGGGAGCCAGTCATGCTCTTCTCCAGGAGGATTGTATGGATGTCCATAATGGGCGGATTTTTTCAGTATTTATTTATTTTATTTTTTAAAACAAATATTTATAGTGATGTAGAACAGGAAGAAATGTTTGCAGACCCTAAGTGGAGATAGTAATCGGTTATCACAAAGTTAACTCATTCTTTTAACCACTACCTAATAAAATATTATCCACACCAGAAACATCCATGCCTCCTCAAGATTACTATGTCCTTGATCTTCCCAAGTAACATTATCTTGATTCCTAAAACCAAAGGTCATTTTTTTCTATTTTTGAACTTAAGAAAATGGAATTGTATAATATATATCCCTTTATAATTGGCCTCTTTCACTCACTAGTGTGCTTGAGAGCTTCAACTGTGCTCTTGCAAGGAGCAGTATAGTTCATTCATTTTTATCGTTGTGTAATATTCTATTTTAAGACTATACCTCAAATTAAATGTACATTTGCTTGTTGATACAAATTAAGGTGTTCACTTTTGAAACTATTATGGATAATGTGACAAAAAATTTCTAGAATATAACTTTTGGGGAACATATTACATGTTCGTTTTAGACGTATTTCTAGGAGCCTATCTGCTAGATCATAAGGTTTACATATATTTAACTTATTAGGTAGTATCAACTTTTTTTTGAGGAAGACTGGCCCTGAGATAACATCTGTGCCCATCTTCCTCTATTTCATATGTGGGACACCTGCGACAGCATGGCTTGATAAGAGGTGCTTAGGTCCACACCTGGGCTTTGAACTGGCAAACCCTGGGCCGTTCAAGCAGAGCATGCGAACTTAACCACTATGCCACCAGGCTGGCTCCAGCATCAACTTTTTTTCCCTCAGTGACTTTAACAATTTCCTCACTCACCAACATGTAAGAGAGAACATAAAGAAATGAAGCATTTTTTTCATGTAGTGGAAAATTCAGTATTGCTAAGATGTCAGTCCTCCTCCAATTCATCTGTAGATTTAATGCAATCCTAATGAAAATTCCTTCATGCTTTTGTTTTAGTAGAATTTGGCAAGCTAAATCTAAAATTTATATGGTATAAAGATACTTAAAGAGGTGCCAGTCCCATGGTGTAGTGGTTAAGTTCAGCGCCTTCTGCTTCGGCAGCTTGGGTTCACAGGTTTGGATCCCATGTGCAAACCTACACCGCTTATGAGCCATGCTGAGGTGGTGACCCATATATAAAATAGAGGGAGATTGGTGCAGATGTTAGCTTAGGGCTAATCTTCCTGAAGCAAAAAAAAACCAAAAACAAATAAAATCTTGAAATAGTAAAACAGTGTTAAAAGATATTCATTACCATGTTTCAAGAACTGTTATAAAGTTACGGTAATCAAGATAGAGTTGCATTAGCTTATGGTTAAAAAATATTTCAATAGAATGAAACAGAGCGTCCAGAAATAGACTGAAATATATACATACTCAATTCAATAAAGTGGGAGAAATGGAAATATTTTCAGCATATGGCTTGCAACAACTGGATATTACAAAGGGAGGAAAGAAAAGCTCAATTTCTACTTTATACCAAAAAAAAAATTAGTATAATATGGATCATAGACCTAAATGTAAAAGTTAAAACTTTGGAATTTTTAGAAGATGGCATAGTATGTTATCTATGCTAACTTGAGTAGAGCAAAATTTGTTAGAACACAAAGAATAGTGATCAAAAAAGAAAAACTGTTAAAGTGTACTTTTTTAGAACTGAAAAAAATCCTGAATTTCAAATGACGTTTAAAGAAAAATAAGACACAGACCAAGAGAAAATATTTGCGACATTCTTTTTGGATAAGAGCATATCTAAAATCTATAAAAGACTCTGTAAACTCAATAGTAAAAATAAATTAACTCAAATTTTAAAGTATCAAAAGATTTCAACAGACACATCACCAAAGATGCTATGTAATATTACTATATACCCACAGCAGTGGCTAAAATTGAAAAGAAAATAGAAAACAATAGCAAGCATTACCAAGAATGTGGAGCAAGTGTAACTCTTGTAGAATGTTCATGAGAATGTGAAATGGTAAAACTATTTTGGGAAACATTTTAGCAGTACTTTTTTTAAGTTAAAAATAACCTACCCTTGGACCCTGCAATGAAATGAGAAATGAAAGCATACACCCTAAGGGAGACTTTTATGAGAATAAATACAGAAATCTCATTCATAATAGCCAAAAGATCTGAAGTAAAAGAATGTCTTTCCTTAGGTGAATAAATAAACATAATGTAGTATGTTCATACATATATATATTTACACATGCTATTACAAATAGATGTTATGTTCAGCAAAGAAGTCAAATACAAAAGAATACGTATTGTATAATTCCAGTTATATTAATTGCAGAACACGCAAAATCATTGAACTGTACATTTAAGATTGATTTGTTTTCTTGTATGTAAATTATACATCAACTTACATAAAAAGAAGAAAGAAATAGAATATAGTGACATAAATAGGAATATATTGATAATATTAATTTAGTTTTGTACTTTAGCAGATATGTTACAATTTATTATTTTAAAAGTTACTATCATCATCCTTTCCCCAGCCCATTATTTAAGTTAATCTTAATACTGGACAATTTGTGACATACAAATTTTTGCAAAATATAATTATTGAAAATTAATTGTATTTCGTGTGTCTCTTCTCACTGGGAAGGATGATGGAAGAAGGGAGGTCAAGACAAAATCGAGTACTATTCTTCCTCATATGTCAGATGTTATTCGTGAACAAATGAAACAGGTAAAGGTTCTCAGAATATTTTGAGTACTTCTAAAGTTTAAGACCTAAACTCTAAGTCTTTACCAAATTTCTTTGAGATCATAATTGTTATGATGTCATAAAAATACTGTCAACTACTTAAATGACTTTCTAATCTCTTTAAAGGATATTGCTTCAAGTTGCACTTGCTGATTACTGTTAGGAACTTTTTGTCTCCTCGATCTTAATATCCTATCCTATCCCCTACTCTATCCTCTACCCCTGCCTTTTTATGCCTATTTTGAATATCTAGTTAATGTATTCTAGAAAGTCTGATGCTGGCATGGATACTAGGTGTTTAGGAGAAGGACAAATTTGTTTGTAAAGTAGTATAGTTTGCAGTCAAGATGGGATTATGTAGCTTTAGCTACGGTTTTGACAGTGTATATAGGGATATATTTTGGAGATAAAAAATTACTGGACATGGGATGGTTCAGGAGCTCAGAAAGAAATCTTGTGTTCCTAGAATGCAGAACTGAAAAGATAGATGACTATCAAAGCAGGGTGAGTTTTGTGGGAAAATAAGAAGTTTTATAGAAGATCAAGAGTTTGATTTTGAACATATTAAATGTGAAATCACTATGAGGACATGTCAAACAAGAATTTGATACAGTCTGATAGTATCAAATAAAGGACTAGAGATTAGAAGTCATCTGCGAGAAAAATGAGGTAACTGGGGGAGAGTGCATACAGTGAAAAGGAAAGAGGTGCCCATGGAAATCTTGAAAAACTCTAATATTTAGTGGCATGGAGAAAGGAGGATGCCGCTGCAGGAGACTGAGGAGTGTCCGAGGAGATAAAAAATACTGAAAGGAAGATTTTAACAACAGGAAAGTGTTTCAAGAAAGGATTCTAAAGAAATTCCAGAAGATAGCCGTTGACTTGAATAGTGTGAAAACCATAAATGAACGTATGAAGAGCTGTTCTAGCAGAATTTTAGGGACCCTCCAAAATCAGGTCCCAGATGAGTTCAAGTAAAGTTATGCTTTTGCAGTTGTTCAATTTTTCTTGTTAGGATAGATATGATGTTTTTTCATCTTTCTACATCATAAGCAGAAGCCAAAGGCTGGTAGAGTATATTTTATTTGCAAGGGTGACTCACTGTTAGCGGTAGACACTTCCGTGAAACGCATTTATAACGTGACAGCAGCTACGAACTAATCTGAGTGACTTGATCATGACCTAATCATTCCCCTACATGCTCGTGTCCTGGTTTCTGGAAATGTTAAGGGCGAATTTCATGCGTCACTCTATCTTACTTTTGCTTTTGACTTCATGTAAATAGATATCCTCAAAGAGAAATAGCTCTAGGTTGGCCATTTAGTTTTAATTCTTTAAGAAAATTATAACACATTTTTCTGTTTTTCTAATTTATCAACAGAGAGATTTGGTAAAATATTAATTCTCTGAGAAATGCCAGGAACAAATTCTTGCATGAAAATGCTAATCAAGTATAGTTTGTGGAAGAATAAATCGCTAGAGATGAATACATCCAAGAAATGAGAAGCTAAATTATTGAATGCATCAACCAATGGGATATTGAAGTCCGTTGAGAAGATAGCAGGATTAAGGTTAGAAGAAGGTGGACTGAGATAGACATCAGTGGATCAATGAATGAGGTAATGATTGCAACATCCGTGGCTGAAAGCAAAGAGCAAAGACACAATATAATAAACTCCAATTATATTAGCCTCAATGGATCAAGTTTTATTTTTTATTTTATTTTTTCATTAATAATAACAAGATTGAGGTGGTAATGATCTGGAATGATAGTATTATCCTACATAATTTGAATGCTAATATTATGTTTTAGGAACTGTGCTAAGTACTGTACATAGATTACCTCATTTAGGTGCCCAAGGTGAACCAATATTAAGTGTTAGTATTTGTATTTAAACCCCTGTAGACAAAAGGAGAACCTATGTGTAGACACTATATCATACTGGTTAAATAAGCATTAGTGGGGAATCCTGAAATATATTTGAGAGGCTTAGGAGAACAAAACAGTATTTTTAGAGTAGAGCCATTCTTCAGTTAACGAGCGGAAATAAATGAAAATCTCCTGCGGCCGGCTCCATGGCCGAGTAGTTAAGTTTGCGCTCTCCTCTGTGGTGGCCCAGGGTTCGGATACTGGGCGTGGACATGGCACAGCGTCAGGCTATGTTGAGGCGGCGTCGCGCATCCCACAACTAGAAGGACCAGCAACTAAGATATACATCTATGTACAGGGGGGTTTGGGAAGATAAAGCAGAAAAAAAAAAAGATTGGCAACAGTTGTTAGCTCAGGTGCCAATCTTTAAAAAAAAAAAAAGGAAAATCTCCTGATACACTGGAGTTGGCAAATGGCAGACAGATATGACTGTGGAGGACAGATTTGGTTGAAAAGAAAGGATTCAAGAACGTGTCATAATAGAGACATATAGAATAGGATACCAAGGGGTCTAAATTTTGTCTGTTGACTATTGCAAACAAGGATAAATGGTATATTGGATTTAGTATCAGCAGTTTCTTTAAGAAGAGTAGGCATTGGATTTAATGGCCAGAGGAGGTGTGTCACTCAGGTTGATTCCTGATAAGGTACAAACCAAAGGCTGAATCCTTTGTTCACTTTGCCTGTGGTGGGAGCAACTCTGGTGGCTCTAGTCTCTGCACCCAGGTGGTCCAGGCTGGTAGTGGCATCTGTTATGAGAGATACTGGAAATAATATTTCATACATTTCTTAGACTATAATGACAATAGAATAGTGAATATAAAGGCCATTTTACCTAAATATAAATCATGTTAATTTAATATAAGGGAACATTTTACCTGAATGTAAACCCAAATTAAAAAAGCAAAGATCCAATTTATGTCTTTTTATGTTTATAAGTTTTGGTAATGCTTTCTGTCATTTGTCAAATATCTACTGAAAGCCTATGATGTGCCCAGTACTATGATCAAAGATGAAGATAAACTGGTGAACAAAAATAGACAGTTATAGATCTTATGATCTTCGGGGGCTTCTAATTTAGTATGGGGACAGGAGACAGACATTAATCAAACAATCATAGAAATGAATGTGTAATTACAAGCTAAGATACATAGTGGAGAGGAAGACGAATCTATAAGAACATGCAACAATAACAATAACAAGAAGAAAAAGATTAGCCTGGGGGAATAACAAATGCATCCCTGAGAAAATTGTGTTTCTAGTGAGATCTGAAGAATTGAGAATTGTTAATTATGTATAAGTGGGTGGGGAGAAGTCATGGAACAGTGTGCCAAGTAAAGGGCACAGATTATGCAGAGACTGGAATGGAAGGGAACAGGACATTTTAGGCATTTGGAGAAGGCACTTCTAGCTAGTGTATGGATAGGATGTGTTTGAGATGAGAAGGAGATAGAAAGAGGTAGGCTCAGGAGCCTATTCGCCATGTTGGGGATTTCGGTCTCTTTCCCCAAGAGCAATTGTAAACGAGTACAGGGTTTTAGAAAGAACTGACGTGACTTCATTTGCATTTTAAAAAGGTAACTCTGACTACAGTATAGATTGAAGGAGGGCAAAGCTGGATGCCAGGAGACTAATTAAAAAGCTGTTTGCTAGCCCAGGCCAAAGATGATAGTAACTTGGACCTCTGAGTTGGCAGAAGTGATGGAGATAATTGGACAATTTGAAAAATGTCAATAAGAACTGGCATTCTGAATTGCGTTAAAACCCTTCCAAATAGTTTCGATAGCACATTGGCATTTTAAAATGTGAGCAATTTGAACTTTTCATATAAGTACATTTTTCCCACTTATTTAGATAGCATCTCTACCAATCACAATACTGGGATTTAATTGTGGATGTTCTTTCATTGAATCAAATTAAAATTACATTATTTTACTTATGATAATATCATTCATATTTTTTTTGACAAATATTTCTTGACCATTCACTTCTCTTGTCCTATCTTGATATACATTCAAATTTCCCCACTATTCATCCATATGTATATGATTGACACAATAGCTACTTCATATTAGAAACCAAATATTTCACTTAAATGAAATATTTTCAATTTAGTTGATGAAATATTCCTATACTCCTGAAACTTTTCTAAAAATAATGTGTTTTGCTGAAAAATTTTGTCACTCCTTTTCCTGTCATCACTTTCTTTTTCATTTCACTGCAACATTGACCACTTCATAACCCATGCAATTTTGCTCTTGTCGGATGGAGACGGAGTGTGCCTTGCTCTGTCTGCCTTGGAAGGGCTACTGCCCCATTTAGCAAGCTGCAGACAATTGGCACATTTAGAAAACAATCTACCACCCAGGCAGATGGGTACTAAAAGGCATTTGTAGATTTTTTTTTTAATTCCTAAGACATTTTTAGGAAATCTTGTAAAATAAAATCCAGATAGCTTCCTTACGGTAAAATATAGTTATTAAAAGAATTTTTTCACACATTTCAGATAACTTGGTATGTGTGAAAGAGCAAAGGTTGTGTACTTATAGTACTTGTGTTCAAGTCCTGGCTCTACTACTTTCTAGTATGTGAAGTTCAGCAAATCACATTTTGCCTCCATTTCTTCGTTGATAGATAAGTACAATACTACACTCCTTCCTCATAGGGTTGTTGAGAAGAATAAAGGAAATAATACCCTTACAGAGCAGGCCTTAAACCTGGGATTCCTCACTTAACATGCATTTGGAGGCTTCAAGTTCTTCATGACATTTTATGCAAAATTGTGCGTTTTTGTGCATGGACCCGTACAGAGGATTCATTACATTCTCAAATTAATCTCTGATTATCCCCCATCAAATATGAACTGCCCAAGGCAGTGTGAGATGTTGTTATTACTCATTATTACTGTCACTTTTGAGAGTGGCTTGTGCATCAGAAGGAGCACAGACGTTGAGGCCATACACACCCGGAGGTGACCGTGGACAGGTCACTTGTGTCCTCAGCAGAAGTGGTTTAGCCACTCTGAGGTCCAGTTCCTTCATCCTTAAAATTACATTTGTAATTTTTTAAAGTAAATATGAAGATTTACAGAGTAGGACTCAATGTTAGTTTCTTTATTTCTCCCCTAGTATTTATTTTGATAAGCATTCTGAAAGGCTTGTAATAGCAACAATTGAGAAGTGAAATTTTTCTATATTGGCTATTTTTGTGAATTGAGAGCATTGTATTGTATGATTCAGCAGTTAACAAGATAAATTTAAATTATGGGACTTTTCCTAGAATTATTTTTAAACTTGAATTGTTCTTATATTTCAAATATCAATCCGTTAATTCAGTATAGATTTACTTGGGAAAAATGATTACTTATGCTTATCGCTAAATGGCACTGATGGCAAAACTCTGATTTCATGACTCAAGATTCTCAAATGAAAAAACCTTATCATTTTTCTTAAATTTATAATGACATAAGGAAAAGTTTAGTAATTTCTTTTTTGGAGTAATGGTTCAAATTATTAAATTTTCCAACCAATTTTTACCAATTTTAAGGATTAGTTCAGTAAAGGTTATCTAGCCATCTATCATGTTCTTTTCTATATTTTGAGAACTCTGTCTCTAAACTGATTATTTCTTTGTGAAATACCAATGAAGCTTCGTTCTCTTCTTTATAAAATGTAGTCAGTGAGTTTTTTCTTAATGTCTGAAGAATGTAGTCCATATTCATACACAGAATCCTTTTCTAGAACGAAAGCTCTTTTGAATGTTTCTCTTTATGAAATTATCATTATAAGTTAATTTATAAATTCATTGTGGCCCTTTGATTGCCATTTTATCCAGTAAATATTTTTTTATCTTGACTAATTAAAGAAGAGCTTTAAAAAATAATTAATAGTGGGCCAGCCCAGTGGCGTAGTGTTTAAGTTCATGCACTCCGCTTCTGCAGCCTCGGGTTCATAGGTTTGGATCTTGGGCACGGACCTGGCACCACTCATCGAGCCATGCTGTGACAGCATCCCACATAAAATAGAGGAAGATTGCCATAGATGTTAGCTCAGAGACAATCTTCCTAAAGCAAAAAGAGGAAGATTGGCAACAGATGTTAACTCGGGGCCAATCTTCCTCACACACACACACACACAAATTCATAGTGACAAAAGTAGTACATTGGGCTTGAGGGATTTCATGTCTAGTAGGAGGATGATAGCCATGGGAAGACTTAGCAGATATGTTTATTTATCTAGTACTTGTTAACATTGGTAGGAGCATGTAGTTGTAGAGTTGGAACGAAACTTAACACATGTGCTCCAGCTTTCCCACTGTGTATGGAGGGTAATAATGGATGTATTGCTAAGTTCTCAGAGTTGTAGCTTGGGGAAGCTGAGCCCCATCTTTCACTTCTAGCATTTATGTGTTACTTAGTATATGCTAGACCTTGTACTTAGCCCATCATTTCATCTAATTTAATTTTTACCACCACACTGTGAGGTAATTTTATCCCTATGTTATAATGAAAGAAATAAATTTCTACAAGCTTCTTAAGGGACATGGCATAAGATCACAAAACTATGTAGGGGTAAAATCTGGATTCAAAGCCAGGTCTTTTTAATTTTAAACTTGTACTATTAATTACTGTGCAGTCTACTAAAGCCATGGTTATCTTATTCTCTGTCCACTCCAAATTATATCTACTGGATTTCTATTGTAAACAAACTATCTTTAGTTCCGTATTTCATTCTGCTTTGTGGGCATGGGTAGTAGCTGCAAGGCAAATCAGTGACTGATGACATTAGCCATGGGTATTCCATTTTGTTATGCCATGGTTGTCAAGAACACGTGGCAAAGGTAATGGCTACATTCTCTTTCAAGTAGATCAAAGGGCAAAATGGAAAATAGCTTGAGTTCAATAATGCTTATATGTATCTTTTTTTAACCCAATATATGAAATCTTTCCCTTTTTTCACAAGGATTCTCCCACATGAATAAAATAATTTCATTTTCATTTTTTGGTTGAATATTCAGCAGTCTTTTTAGCTTTGTTCAAATCCCATTGGATTTGTCTTTATTAATTAACCTTTTTATGTTTTATTCTTTCAGCATCAAATGAATCTCTGTCACTCAGATATTTAAATTTATCCCCTCAAAAAATATATTTTATTGAATAAATTAAATTATGAAGTTTATTTGTATTGAATATATAAATTATGATTTGTAAGCTCTTTTGTAAAGGAAGTCACCTTTATATTTTAACATTTAATATGAATGACTGCATGTTCCTTAAATTAAAAGCATACTAATGAATAAATCCAACCACCTCCAAGCCAAGGGCATTCTCATTCCTTGCTCTCTACAATATATTTCCTTTTGTCATCCAAGTATACAGAACATCATTTCAGCTATTGCATGCACTCTCCCTCTCTTGCTCTTTTCTTTCTCTCTTTCTTTTTCTATTTCTTTCTCTCTCTTTATATAGTCTCTCTTCACTGTGGTATCAATGTCCAAACACCCTGTTATGTGTCACTTGAAAATAAACAAACAGTATTCTCTATTGGCCTCACATCCACTTTCATTCATTTTTTAATGCAAAAATCCACACATGCATTATGAATACTTACTATTTCCAACTTTCCTCATAATTCTCTCTTGAAACCCATCCAAATAAGGTTTATGCCTCCACTGGTCCACTGAAACACCTCTTATCAAGGTCTCCAATGACCTCTGAACGGCCATATCCATTGAGCAAATCCCAATTCTCGTCGTAGTTGACCCATCAGTCGTATATGAAATGGATGATCTCTCCTTATTGAAACTTTTTTTTCCTCTATTGTTTCAGTTCTGTCCCTTTCCACTTCTCTTCTGCCAATTGCTTTGCCTTTCCCTGGGCTGTACATGGTGGAGAGTCCCAGGGCACAGGACTCTTATCATCTTTTTTTTCTATAATCCCTCCCCCCCCCCGGTAATAACTTTTAGTCTAAAGACTATATATCAGTCACATGTCTAAGTCTTCAAAATTTCTATCTGTTTATCTGTGTGAACCACACATTTGTTTACCAGCTGCTTATTTAATATCTCCATACAGATATCTCGCAGTCATCACAAATTTAACATATCTCAATTTGAATTTAGTCTTTAGTTGCTCAGGCTACACTTGGAGCTGTTCTTGATTTCTCTTTTTCTCTCATATCCCACATCCAAATCTAATAACAAATTCTGTCTATTCTATCATCAAAATGCACAATACATTTCTTCACTGCTCTCATGGTTACCACCCTTGTCCAAACTATCTACATCTTTCACCTGGATTACTTACATTGTTTCCCACCTGATTTTCTCATCTTAAAATATATTTTCAACCCATCTGTGAAAGTAATTCTTTTATTTATTTTTATATTCTTTTTGTCAAAGAAGATCCACCTTGAGCTAACATCCATGCCAATCTTCCTCTGTTTTTTAGTATGTGGGTCACCAGGACAGCATTGCTGCCAGGAGAGGGGTGTAAGTCCATGACTGGGAATTGCACCTGGTCTGCCAAAGTGGAGTGTGCTGAACTTAACCATTATGCCGCCAGGGCTGGCGCAAAATGATTCTTTTAAACATAAATCAGATCACATTGTTTCTCTGTTCAGAACCCTTCAGATGTTCTCCATCCCACCCAAAAAAGCCTTTACAATGGCCTAGAAGGTGCCATGAGTTCTGGCTGTCCTACCTCTTCAACACTGTGTCCTACTAGTCTTTTCCTTACCCAGTGTCCTCCCAGCCATAGTGTGACCTTGCTGTTTCCTGAAGGAAACAGGCTCCCACTATAGTGCTTTTATACCTGATGTTCTCTCTGCCTTGAGTGCTTTCTTCACATTTTTGCTCAAATATCTTTTCCTTAGTAAGGACATACTCAACCATCCCATGTAAAATATGACAAGACGTGATTCCTGACAGGGACTTCTTATCTCCCTAACTTATTTTATGCTTTATTTCCTCTTGAATGTGTGTGCCAAGGGCAGGGAATTTATTTTTTTCACCGTATTATCACTAGAGACTGGGATATAATGGAACTCAAAAAATATTTGCTGCATGAATGAATGAAGAATGAGGCCAGTTGTTCCCATGCATAATGCTCTTCTGATCTGTAATGTCAGTGGGTCCTCAGTGAAGTTTTGATCAATCTTCTTTAATTTAGACCCTTTTTGCTGGTTCCCATATTGCTCCGTGTTAAATTGGTTCTGATATATTACCTTATTCTTGGATGCCTCTCTTAATTGTGATCCGGTTTCCATTTTTTGACTCATTTTTTGTGTCATTTCTCTGGCCTCAGACTCTATACTACTCCAGAAATACTATGACTTGGATCTTACCCATTATCTGTCATAGCCTTTATGGCTGACCCCTTTAAGATGTTGCCACCACTCTCCCACTGTTTAACAGCCACTGACTTCACATTCAGTTATAGGAGTAGGTCTGAATTGATCCAAAATAACCGTGGTAAGTTTCTTTACACAGCCACAGTTATTGCATTAGCTAATGCAAGGCTAAATCAATTAGCCCATGGTGTTTACATGGCGATGATGATTATTTTGGAATACTGGCTGGAAATTCTGGCACACACACAGTCTCCTTCTGGGTAATGTGGTTGGTATTTATGAAGTCTGGTACTACTGCTGCTTTTTAGTGCAAGCCCAGGAAATACAACCAAATGATGAAATTAGTAAATGGAGAAACATTGGAGAAATGAGCCAGTGCCCTGATTAAACTGAACTTGAACTTTTAGCTCCTTGAGGAAATGAGTTTCCCTGAATGCCTAAGCCAAAATCAAGTTGTTGTTCTTGTTACAGTATTTGCTACCCAAAGAGTCCTACTAAAATACACTGTCCTGTTTCACCCTGTTTTAAAGCCAAGGCCTAACGATGTCTGTATTTACCTGTACAAACAAAGATTTTTTTTTCCTTTGAGGGAAAGAAATTAGAAACTTAATTCACAACCAATTTGGTTTGCTTTTCCCAACAATACTTATGAACATTGTTTAGTAACATCCACACTTGTTTTCCCACTCTGGAAGAAGAAATAAAGTTTAAAATTCTCAATATATTGGAACTAATGAGATATGCATAACTCAGAGACATTGGGAGCCCAGTACAGTCTCATTTTAGTTAGAGCCAGGTACTGTAGTACTGAGAGAGCCCAGGCTACTGGGTACTCCTGGTTGAAATGCCTAAACTCATCCTCTTTTATTTTATTTTTTTATTTTTTTGCTGAGGAAGATTCATCCTGAACTAACATCTGTTGCCAATCTCCCTCTTTTTGCTGAGGAAGATTTGTCCTGAGTTAACATCCCTTGCCAATCTTCCTCTATTTGTATGTGAGCCACCACCACAGCATGGCCACCAATGAGTGGTGTAGATCTGCACTTGGGAACCAAACCCAGGCCACCAAAGTGGAGTGTGTTGAACTTAACCACTAGGCCACCAAGGCTGGCCCCTTTGTTTTTAATTGTGGTAAAATATAAATAACATAAAATATACTATCGTAACTATTTTTTTAAAGATTTCATTTTTTTCCCTTTTTCTCCCCAAAGCCCCCCAGTACATAATTGTATATTCTTCGTTGTGGGTTCTTCTAGTTGTGGCATGTGGGACACTGCCTCAGCGTGGTTTGATGAGCAGTGCCATGTCCTCGCCCAGGATTCGAACCAACGAAACACTAGGCCACCTGCAACAGAGCGCGTGAACTTAACCACTCGGCTACGGGGCCAGCCCCCATCTTAACCATTTTTAAGCGTACAATTCAATGGCATTAAGTACATTCACATTGTTGTGCAACTTTCACCAGCATCCATCTCCAGAACTCTTTTCATCTTGCAAGACTGTAACTCTGCGCCCTTTGAACAGTAACACCCCATTCCTCCTGCCTCTCAGCCCCCAGCTAAGGAAAATACTTTTAATCACAATGACTGGGGCATGAAAAAGTGAGGAAGTGAGATATATTGATATGTATGTATATTATATCATAAATACATATGTGTATATATATATTTATTTATAAATATAAATACATAGTTACCCATACTAGAATAATTAAGTAAATATGACCAATTCAATCAATAAACACTATTGGATAAGCATTATTTCATCCTGTTTATGTAAAAATATGAACAGAGATACATACAGAGAAGGAGCAAAAGAGAGGGCAATACAACTAGAAAGGTGTTTACTGAAATATTAACATCGGTTTGAGTAGTGGGTTTAAGGTGATTTTTACTTTCCTTTTTGTAAGCTTCTCTGAAATTTTTTTTCAAAATAAGCAGGTGTTATTTTTACAACTGCTTTTTACAACTGGAATAAATTTATTTCTAAAAGAAAAACAATCTTATGCATTCTCCATTGTGTTAGATATTGGGAAAATATTAAATAAAAGAAAAAATGTTTTAAATGGCTACCTCTCTCCAACAGATTGGGGAGTTAAATAATGTTGGAGAGTGAAAGCTCCATCCCAATAAAATTTAAATTAATTGGTGCTCAGTTATATGATAAGCGATTATAAATTTTTTTTTTGAGGAAGATCAACACTGAGCTAGCATCTGCCAATCCTCCTATTTTTGCTGAGGAAGACTGGCCCTGAACTACCATCCGTGCCCATCTTCCTCTACTTTACACGTGGGATGCCTACCACAGCATGCCTTGATGAGCGGTGCCATGTCTGCACCCGGGATCTGAACCAGCAGATCCCAGGCCACGAAAGCAGAATGTGTGCACTTAATGGCTGCGCCACTGGGCCAGCCCCCTATGATTATAAATTTAATCAGAGTCTAGAGAAGAGACAAATCACTGTGGAGTGGTATATTAGAACTAGCGTTCATGCAGAAAGGGCAGTTTTATCTTCAGAACCTGGATCTTGTGACCCCATTTGAACATATATAGGTTAAAAGTCTAAGAATTAGAGTGTTCTCAGAAGGATGGACTTAGGATTTGTGAAAGATTTAATTTGGATTCAAGCTTTAAGTAAATGACAAATTTTAATTGATATAATGAATGGGAATATTTTTGAGTCTATAAATTCCATGAGAGACTATGAATACAGGAACTTGAATAATTGCAAGTCTGAAGAGGTTATCACTTAGATAAGTATCATTTCATTCCTGTTTGTGTTACATATTGATATTTGAAACAAATGCCAAACATTTAATTATTGTCATCTTATTAAATTAAATACCATTAATTTTTCCAGATGTCAAGCCTGCAACATGTATATGATCTTAATATTGGGGTATTAAATTTCCTTGAGACACCCATCATTTATGCTTGCTCTCTGAGCTATTTGTTTTTCTTCTTGTCTTCTCTGTATTGTAAAGGAGATAAAGTGGAAAAGATTTATGTCTGACTAAATTTTAGCATCTGCTCTATCCTCCCATTATGTTGCTGTTCTATATGCAGTGCTGTTGCTGAAAAATTGCCCTTGTCAGCAAGAAAAATTGCTCAGCAGTATGATCTAATATATTTCTCTTGTTCTTAAGGCAGAGATCGTTCTAGTAACCGTATTACATGGGTATGTTTTTTGTAATCTAATGAACATCCTATGAAACTACCATTAATTAGCAGAATATTTAATATGGGCCCAGTAATTGGGAACCTGCTTTCCTTTCCTACATGTTCTAAGGGAAATTTTCTCTTAGGTCATATCTAACCGACAGTAAGTGAATGCTTAGGAAGGAAAGTGTGCGTTAAGTCTATGCAATGTTATTAGTGTCTTAACTGGTAAAACCAGGTCCTAATGCAGAGGTTTATGCACCTCACTCCTTACAAATACACTGTGGACACAGAACAAGAGTCTCAGTGTTTCTTCTTTGAGCAGGAACAGTGAGTTTATTAAGAAGACCTCAAGTTCTTGGCTGTGGATGGAGAAGGAGAGTGATAATATTTTTTTCTTTGATGGCAAAGTAACTTTACTAAATCATTGAAGATGGGTGCTTACATCAAATGTGGAGTCTCCATAGCCCTGAGGGCTGTCACTCATGCTCCCCCAAGAGCCAAGGTGGCTGTGGGTTTGATGTTGATGTCTTTCTGGGTGTGGACAGTAGTTGGTGTGCACAGGGCTGCCATTCTGCAGATTCCTCTATGACATAAATACTTTTATTTTTGTCAGCCAGCTCTTTTGCTCTTGTAATACTGCTCCATCTACAGCCTGAGAGGGCTCAAGTAAACACCTTAGAACCATCAGTGTAATCTCACCTTTGAGTGTTCATTTATCTTTGCTTATACCTGCTAGTGTAGTAGGTAAATAAGCCATATTTGAGCAGGAAGAGTACAAATGTTGGAGAAATGTCAAATGAATCCCAGCAGAAGTAACCTGAGTAAAGAGGTACACAAATGATTAGTTTTTCCCTTCTAGGTAAGAGTAACTTAAGACAGCACAACATGAGGCCGTGACAGAGTTTGGAGCACATAGGACGTTAAATGAAAGGACAAATGAATGGATACTATTAGCTTTATGCCTTAGAGTAGAAACAGCAAATAATGTTCTATCTTTCAAGACCAAGATGTTCTCTTTCTTTATTTCAAGTATAAGGAAATGGTACTTAGCCAGGGGCAATCCTATGAAAAAAAATAGGGCGATTTTGGCAAATTGTACATCCCTGGAATGAGTGAGGGTGAAAAGAATTAGAATTTGTGAAAAAGTCAGTGGTTTGTAGAATGAAAAATGTTCCAGTTATTCTGACACCCACCTCCTGCTCATGCAGCCTCCCAGGTGAGAATGCTGGTCTGAATGGCTAACTTAAAACAAAATTATATCTTTAGGGATAGCTTAGAAACTTAAACAAGCAAACAACAAATAACAACTTCTCTATTGGCTGTCTTTGGTGTGCCTCATTGTGCCTTTATAAGGCTGGATTTATTATAGTGCCTAAAACACTCATTTTGCATTGTTTTATTATAAATCTGTCTCAGACTAGACTGCAAACTTATAGCACAAATGCAAAAAATAGAATACATTAATATACTAAAAAGTTCTATAAAGCATTTCATGAAATGTTTTATTTGAAAATATTTACTTCCAAGGAGTAAAAAGTTGACCAACATCATTTATAGCCTAATGTGCAAATGCTGGCCTCTTATAAGTTAAGAAGTGAGGAGGAAAGTGTAGATGTGAGGAGGAAAGATAATTCATTCGTGCATTTATCATTCCTGATATACTTTTCAGTTATTGCTGCAAATGGTTTTTAAAACTTAGTTTTTAAAAAAGCTGTTTTTTGGACGGGGCATGGATCTGTTTTGTTTTTCTTTTTCCCCAGGTTTATTGAGGTATAATTTACAAAAATTGTGTATATTCAGGTAGTAAAATGTGATTTTTTAAAGATATTTAATGTGATGATTTAATATACATATACATTGTGAATTGATTACCATAATCATGTTAATTAACACATCTATCACCTCACATAGTTACCTGTTCATGTGCGTGATGAGAACACTTAAGATCTACTCCCTTAGCAAATTTCAAGTACACAATAGAGTATTATTAACCATATTATGTACCATATTGTGCATTACACCCCCAGAACTTATGCTTAACCCTGGAAATTTGTACCCTTTGACAAACCTCTCCCCGTTTCCTCTAATCCCCAACCTCTGGAGACCACCATTCTACTCTCTGGTTCTATGAGTTCAACTTTTTTAGATTCCATATATAAATGAGATCACACTGTATTTATAAAACATTATTTTTGCACCATTATTCAAAATATTACACAGAATTTTATGTGTTAATATTTCATAATTGTTGATTTTTTACTTGTACCTTTCTAGTCAAGTCACATAATATACACATAGGATTGACTTTAAAAATGCTTGTTTCCCTCTAAGTGCAGGAATGCTTATAGCAATTTCAGGGTTTATCCCAAAAACTCTCTCACAAAGACATAATCTATCACTTTTCCAAACTCACCAGAATCAAATTAGACATGAATTCAGGCAGATAACTCTCCTCTAATTACAAAAGACTAGAGGAAACATTTTGTATTTTAGCCAAATGCTTCCAATCCAAGATAATGAGGAAAAAATTATATGCTTGTAATGCTATCTACTATTACTTTATTTTGGGGCACAATATTGTTGTGTATATAGCTGGTAAAATAAATTGTATATTAAGTATATACATACGTGCACATATGTATCACAATTTAATTACTATTTTCACACACACAGAGAATTCCAGGATTTCCATATCCATAACAATTGTTTTCTTTATCATACAAAAGCAGTCTTTAACATCTGTATTTTGAAACCCACAAAATCACTGAATAAAGCACTAGAGGCCCCCTTTCAGAAGAGCTAATTAAACACCAACATTTTATAGAGGTTGAAAGGTGTACAGGGATATTAAGAAAGTTGGCCAAAAGAGCAAATAAGCTGTAAGTTAATAGCAACTAATTATATTTATTGGAACTTGAACAACATGTAATATAAATTGGAATGTATTAAAAAATTAGGGGGGATTGTTATGATTATTAAAAGTATCCATTTGCTGTTTCCATTAATTTGGCATTCTTCTTTGCAATTTTATGTAGTATTTTACACATTTGTCACAACCTTTACCTTCTTCAGGCTTCCCTGTGACTGTGTAATCATGTTTTCCCTTCTCTCACTTGTCCTTGAATATACAATGATGTCCTTTGCTGGCAGTGGCTGTGACCCTTGATTTGAATGTCGTCAGACTGAGCAAAGCAGATTCTGATTCATCCCTCCTAGAGGTCATGTCTCAGTGTCCCTCTGGATATTTACTGCTGACTCTGTGCCACTTGGCAGTCATTGCCCTGCACAGTATTGTCAGTGATTCTTCCAATAATTGGTGTAGTTCACATCTAAGGGGTGTGTACCCATTAGTTTCTGTCTGTTTAGAAACTAACAATAAATAAAGGCTTTGGCATGAGTAAGGATTAGTTATGAATTGTGAACACATCTGTTTATATGATTTGCAATATTTTGCAAATAGCAATTTTTCTGATCAACAGTTTTTCTCCACTGGAAAAATATGGCTCAGAGTATTTGCCATGTAGGAATAGAGAAAACGACTAGCACTCAGTAAGGGTTCAAGGAATAGAAGATCCGTATCTCCATCCCTTTGTCTTTCCACCAAAGCTACTTCTTCCTCTTTTCTTCCTCTTCCTCTTATGCTTTTTGAATACAGTAAACTTTGTAGTAATTAGCAAAAGAATATCAGAGAGCAGCAATATGAAGGGTGGCTTGATGGTGATAGCAAATGAATGCAGCGGTATTTAGTGATTACCTTACAGATATGATGCAGTAAAGGCCTGGCTAAAGCAAGGGCAGTAGAAAGGGAAAGTCAAAGAGAAAACTTTGAGACCGAATGCTGCTAGAACTAACAAGACTTGTGCAATGATTGAAGTTTAAAAAAGAAACAGATTTAATAATAGCAGAGTTTACATTAGTAATATAAAATAGAGAAATTAGAAAAGATTTGTTGTACCTATATTTTTCTTTGAACAAATATTCTTGAGAACAGGCAAGTACAATGTCCTCTGTCCCTTGCACTGAGGATAGGATAATGAATTAGAAATCCTTGCCCTTATGCACCTTATAGTCTATATCAGGAGTTACCAAACAACTTCTGTAAAAGACGAGATAGCAAATATTTAGGCTTTGCTGGATATAAGGTCTCTATCTTTGTAACACCAAATCAGCCAAAGGCAATATTTAAACACATCAGCATGTATATTTTCCAATAAGACTTTTATTTATGGACACTAATATATGGATTTTATGTAATTTTCTTGAAAATGTTATGAAATACTATTCTTCATTTAATTTTTATCTCAACCATTTAAAGATGAATAGAAACATGATTAGCTCACAGGCCATCCAGAAATAGGCAGTGAAATGGATTTGGCAGGTAGTCCTAGTGTTCTTGTTACCACACAAAATTGGGGTTCTCTTACACATAAAAGGCCATTTAATTACAGCATCAGCCTTTGGTAAAAGAGATCAACTTTATTCTTTGAGAAAGACCTGCAAGGAGACAGGGGGCATGTGCCCTCAGATCTGTCTCCCTGATTCAAGATATGGGGCAAAATTTAAAAGGGTATGGAGAACAGGCTGGCATGCATAAACACTGTGGGATGGCTTTTGATTGGTGGACTTCAAGCATTTATGGTAAGATTTTAAACATTTATGACAGAGTTTTAAACATTTATAATGAGGTTATAAACTTTTATGACAGGGTTCTAAACATTTTTGATGAGGTGGGGAAAGAATTTTAACACTGGAGCTTTCTGAATGAGGGAGCCCTGCTTCTGATAAGAGTCTGACTTTCAAGTTCCGGTCATGTCCCAGTCTTTTGGTTCTGGATCTTTGGTTCTGCGATCATTTCAGACCAAGATTTCCTCTGCGCTGCTCTGGCTATGTGACTTTGCACACTTCCTGAAAGGCAATTCATAATCACTCTGTTGATAAGATATGGGGTCAGTTGAACTGGTCCTATAGGGCCTGCAGTTACATTCTAAGCAGGTTCTGCACTCTGCATGAGAAGTCTGATTTAGCTTATGATGAGTTTGAATGTGATGGGACATCCTTGTGCAGATATCTAGAAAATATTTGGAAATGTTGAAGTTGGAAGGAGCAGAATTAGGTGTCAGTTAGAAATCAAGCACAGAAATCAAACCAGGGAGGAAGAGATAAAGGAAGACAAAGAAGGAGGGCAGTTGAGCCCCACGACTTAAATTTGCATTAGAACTTAGAAAACCAACTGATTTGCATTCCAATTAAATTTGAAATATTGTCCAGGAAAGGGGAACATCAGACTGATATCTTACAGAGAAGAAAAAAAAATAGTTTTGAAAATAAGACATATAATTTGATATAAAGTAATTCAGTCAGAGATCAATAATGTTTAAAACAATTTAAAATTCATATTATCCTTTGTCTTCACCCTCTCATAGTACCACATGAAAGGATATCAAAAACATCAAAAGCGAGGAAAAAACAGCATCACCATGGGCTGCTAAACACTCTGATCTATATTTTAGACCTTAGAATAAACTGAAAAAATCCAGCATATCATAAAATATTCTTGAAAAAGAATCCAATTAACTCTTTACTATGTTTTTGAGGGTACAATTTACATCCTAATCTTTCTTGTCATTTCATTGTAGCTTCCTAAATGATTTTTAATGATTCTTTAGCTTATTGAAACAAATTTAATCATATTCTCCATCTTCATATAATTAATTTTATGTAGTTTTTCCTCAAAGGAATATTATCCTTTCATGATGTTTTTGCAGTTTTGTAACTTAGACACGTCTTTCTCCATATACAAATTGTTTACAAATCTGTAAACTCTGTTCAGCAATGATCATGTAATACAAGCAGAGGATGTGGCTTTTGTTGGAATTAAGTACACTGAGCCATTTTAGATCATCGGTAGCCTCTGTCACCTTGAATTTAACTGAAGGCCAAAAAACAAAGTGATATAAAAATCTTACTTTCCACTAATCTCTTTTCTTGGCTGAGAGCTATTAGTGTCAGAAGGTAAAAGCAAAATATCCTATTTTCATCCCATCATTTCTTATTGCATTTGCTCCATCAGAAGCGGTTTTGGGAAATAATGGGGAGAATGAATGAAGAGTATAGTAGAAATTTCAGTAAAACCAACATAAATAATTAAACCCAACAGAATTTTTGTGGAGTCTATTAGTAACTTTAAGTCACTCTTAAGATGGACTTAAGGGGCTGGCCCATGGCTGAGAGGTTAAGTTCAAGAGCTCTGCTTTGGCGGCCCAGGGTTTCGCTGGTTCAGATCCTGGGCGCAGACATGGCACCGCTCATGAAGCCATGCTGAGGTGGCATCCCACATAACACAACCAGAGGGACCTACAACTAGAATCTACAACTATGTACTGGGGGACTTTGGGGAGAAGAAGAAGTAAAGAAAAAAAAAAAAGAAAAAGATTGGCAACAGATGTTAGCTCAGGTGCCAATCTTTAAAAACAAACAAAAAAAACTATTAAAAAAAATGAAAAAGACTGACTTAGATCATAATAACTAGAAAAGCACCCTCCATTTAAAAAGTTAGAGACATCAGGTTTTGAAACACTACTTTTACCTCATTTAAATTGACATAGTAGATTCTGCAGTCATCATGATAACTAAAGCCCTGGGTGTGACTTGAAGCTTAAAAAGCTTTGAGCCCATCATGGATACACCTTCCTGTAAAGGGCACGCCATCTGTAAAAACTCTGATACCGTATTTCTAATCTTCCCTGACTCTCACACTATTGGGAAATCATATGTTCTGGAAAATTTAGTAGTTCTCTTGAAGACCTCGGTATAAATCCACACTGACACCAACGCCTTTGGCTGAGAATCATGACCAAGTCATGATTCTAGGTCTGTAGTCTGTGGACTTGAGCCAATGAAGTCTGATTTATGCCTAATTAGAAAGAGGTTCTCACTTCAGTTGCCAAAGAAAGCACAAATAAAAAGAAATATATATCTGAATGCTGCCTTGGAAAAATAAAATTCTAAAAGATATTTAAAAGACAATTATTTAGTGCACAAATAAATCCTTTATGATGCAGTACATGTTTCCTTCTTTAAATTCAAATTTATCATCATGTTTCACCTCACTTTGGTATAAATCTTTAGGTTACTGCCTAAAAGTCTCTCTTATTTTAAAGTATAATAGAAAGGGAAGCTTAGGTAACAATCTAAAGATTTATCAAAGTCAAGTCATTTTCAATAAGTTTTGATTAGTTAATCAGCAATATGGATAAACGATTTATTTATGAAATAAAACATCTATGTTTGTTTACAAGGAAATTACAGGTACTTAAGGAGTTATTGTATATTTCCTTATAAAGATAGCTAATAATTGTTACTGAAATTTATCTTTCTGTTATATTTTAAATTCCTAAGAAATTAGCGTCAGCAATATCAAGATTTGTTATACTGAGTACACATCATCTTGCTAAAATGTTGAAACAGAAAATAAATACCGGGAGATTTCATTTGGATTATCACAGTACTATCATTTAGGATGCAGATAAAATTGTAATATGACATCCATGCTACCCTTGAGAGAGAAACGTTTTCATGCCTTACAGGAGGCACTTGGTTTTTGCAGCTAGGCTAGGTAATTTTTATAACAGAAATTATTGTTGTTAAATTTAAACCTACTTAATCTTTTAGATCTAAAAAAACCCCAAAATATTATGAATTTCAGAAAGGGAGTTGACCTTTGTTTAGCCTAATCTACTTGCTACGATGTGTCACATATATTTTAGTTTGTATGTTATTTATGCAGGAATTTTAGAGGAAGTAAGAACATACCTTTTGTGATGGTTAATTTCACATGTCAACTTGCCTGGGCCACAGAGTGTCCAGATATTTGGTTAAACATTATTCTGGATTGCCTATGAGGGTGTCATGGGTTGAAATTAACATTTGGATCGAAAGACTGAGTAAATTGTCCTCCCCAATGTGGGTGGCCCTCATCCAATCCATTGAAGGCCTGGATAGAAGAAAATGTGGAGTAAGGGAGAATTCGCTCTCTCTGTGCATGACTGTCTTTGAACAGGGACCTAGGTGTCTCCTGCTCTTGAACTTAGACTCATACTGGAACTTAAAAGAATGTTTTTTATGCTTCTCAGGCCTTTGGACTTAGACTGGAACTATACCATTGGCTCTCCTGGTATATATACATATCAGGATATACATATATATATATGTATATTTACATATAAATAGATCACCAATCCCTTCCACAAGATATGACGGTGTTCCATTACATTGATAACATTATGCTGATTGGATTTAGTGAGTAAGAAGTAGCAACTACTCTAAACTTTGTGTCAGAGGGTGAGAAATAAATCTGACAAAAATTCAGGGGCCTTCTACCTACCTCAGTGAAATTTCTAGGGTTCCAGTGGTAGGACATAGCAAGATATCTCTTCTAAGGAGAAAGATAGGCTATTGAATCTGGCCACTCCCATAACCAAAAAAGGAGTCACAATGTCTAGTGGGCTTTTCTGTATTTTGGATGCAACATATTCCTCATTTATGTGTGTTACTATGGCCCATTTGCCAAGTGATCAAAAAAACTGCTGGTTCTGAGTGGAGCCCAGAACAAGAGAAGGCTCTGCCACAGGTCCAGGCATCTGTGAAAGCTGTTTTACTCCTTGGGTCATATGATCCAGGAGATCCAATCATGTCTGGAGCCAGATAGGGGCCCTGTTTGGAGCCTTACACAAGCCCTTATAGGTGAGTCATGGTGCAGTCCCTTTGGATTGAAGCAAAGCTCTACCATCCTTGGCAGATAACTAGTCCCCTCTTGAGAAACAAGTCTTGGCCTGCCACTGGGCCTTAGTAGAGACTGAACACTAAACATGGACCACCAAATTACCTTGCAACCTGAGCTGCCCCTCATGAACTGGGTGTAATCTGACCCACCAAATCATAAAATTGGGTGTGCACAGCAACAATCCATCATCAAATGGAAGGGGTATAATATATAATCAGGCTTGGGCAGGCTCTCAAGGCACAAATAAGTTACAGGAAGAAGTAACCTAAATGCCCCTGGTCCCCACTCCTGCTACACTGCCTTCTCTCTCTCATCCTTCTCCTATGGCCTCAAGAGGAATTCCCTATGATCAACTGACAGAGGAAGAGAAAATTTGGGCCTGGTTTGTAGATGGTCTTGCATGATATGCAGGCATCACCTGAAAGTGGACAGCTGCAGCTGTCCCTTTCTGGGACATTCCTAAAAGATAGTAGTGAAGGGAAATACTCACTGTGGGAAGAATTTTGAGCACACATTGTTTGTTTTTCACTTTCCATGGAAGGAGAAATCGCCAGATGCACATTATATACCAAATCATGTGCAGTAGTCAAGGTTTGGCTAGATGGTCAGGGCCTTGGAAGGAGCATGACTAGGAAACTGGTGACAGGAAATTTGGGGAGGAAGACTATGGACAGTTCTCTCTGAAAGGGCAAAAACTGTGAAGGTATTTGTGCCCCATGTGAATGCTTACCAAAGGGTGACCTTAGCAGAGGGAAATTTTAATAATCAAGTGGATAGGATGACCCATTCTGTAGATACCAGTCAGCGTCTTTCCCTAGCCATCCCTGTCATTACCTAAAGGGCTCATGAACAAAATGACCATGGTGGCAGGGATGGAAGTTATGCATGGTCTAGCGTTCTGGACTTCCACTCCCCAAGGCTGACCTGGCTACTGCCATGACTGAGTATTCAACCTGCAAGTTGCAGAGCCCAAAACAGCACCTGGATACAGTACCTTTCTCCAGAGTACTCAGCCAGGTACCTGGTGGCAAGCTGATCACACTGGACCACTTTGATCATGGAAGGGGCAGTGCTTTGTTCTTATTGGAAGAGATATGTACACTGGATATGAATTTTTCTTCCCTGCATCAATGCTTCTGCCAAAACTACCATCTGTAGACTCATTGAATGCCTTGTCTGCCATCATGGTACTCAGCATAGCATTGCTTCTGATCAAGGAACCCACTTCACAGCAAAAGAAGTATGGCCATGGGCCCCTGCTAATTCCCTGTTCTGACCATGTTTCTAAAAATCCTAAAACAGCTAGCTTGGTAGAATGGTGGAACAGTCTTTTGAAGACTGAGGTGCAGTGTCAGTTAGGTGGCAGTATCTTGCCAGGGCAAGGTTCTTCAGATGGCTGTATATGATTTGAATCAGCATCCAATATATGGTACTGTTTCTACAGTAGCCAGGATTCATGGGTCCAGGAATTAAGGGGTGGGAATGGGAGTGGCACCACTCACTGATAACCCTGGTGACCCACTAGAAAAAATTTTGGTTCTTGTTCCCATGATCTTGTGATCTGCTTGCCTAGAAGTCTTAGCTTCAAAGGGAGGAATGCTTCCACCAAAAAAGCAACAATAATTCCATTGATCTGGAAATTGATTGCTACCTGGCCCCTTTGGGCTCCTCATGCCTCTGAATCAACAGGCAAAGAAGGGAGTTACTGTGCTGGCTGGAGTGATTGATATTGACTACCAACGAGAAATAGAACTCCTACTCCACAATGGGAGTAAGGAAGAGTATGCCTGGAATACAGGAGATCCCACAGCGCATCTCCTATTATTACTATGTCCTGTGATTAAGGTCAGTGAAAAACTACAACCCAATCTAGGCAAGACTACTAATGCCCCTTCAGGAATGAAGATTTGGGTCACTTCACCAGGTAAAGAGCCACAAACAGCTGAGGCACTTGCTGAAGGCAAAGGGAATACAGAATAGGTAGTGGATAAAGGTAGTGATAAATACTACAGTCACATGACCAGTTACAGAAAGGAAGAATGTAATTATCATAAGTGTTTCTTCTTATTTTGTTAGGAATACTTTTGTGTGTGTGTGTGTGTGTATTAAGCAGATATTTGGGTTTTCTTCTCTTTTTTTCCCTTATTATGTAACATAAGACGCATGGACGTTGTATCATAGTATATCAGTATTGTTAATTTTTCATCATTATATTTAAATTATGGATATCGGGGAGAAATGTAAACACCAGTCAAAGGCTTTACTTCCTCTTCTGGGGAAGGAGTTAATTGTGTTTTCAGTTGTAGGCTAAATAGTTGTATCATGTTAGGCAGAATCAGGACCTTGCTGTTATCTTTATTTGAAGATTAAGTATGGTTTAAGGAGATGTGCAAGATGCCAAGTTGACAAAGAGTGGACTTGTGATGCTTTTATGTGTCAAGTTGACTGGGCCATGGGATGTACAGATATCCAGCTAAATGTTCTGAGTGTGTCTGTAGAGGTGTTTTTTGATGAGATTAACATTTGAATTAATAAATTGAGTAATGCAGATTGCCCTCCCCAATGTGAATGGGCTTCATCTAATTCATTGAAGGCCTAAATAGAAGAAAAGGCAAATTAAGAAAGAATTCACTTTCTCTAGCTGTTTTCAAGCTGGCACACTGGACTTCTCCTGCTTTCAAGTCTGTACCTGAAATTATACCAGCAGCTCTCCTGGTTCGAAGGCCTTCAAACTTGACTGGAACTGTACCATCACCTGGGTATCTAGCTTGCCAAATGTAGATCTTGGGTCTTTTAAGTCTCTGTAACCGTGTGAACCAATTCTTTATAATAAATCTCTTTGTATATACAACAAACATATAGAGATAGATCCTATTGGTTCTGTCTTTCTGGAGAGCTTAGACTTATACACCCATTTGAGACTTCTTGAATATCTTTCATTATTGAATAATGAAACTAAAGCTTTCCACAGAGGGGATCTCAGATATATTTTGCATGTTTCTATAAGATAGATTGATTTAGAGATTGGCCAAAGAACCATGGCAACAGGAGTGATTCTTGATGGACAATGACTGTCGCATTGTTGCACAGTGATATGTGTATCTTGCCTATGAGGTCCTAAACTGGGAAATAATATCCAAAAGAGGACTTAAATCAGATTTTTAAAACTTACACATCTATTTTATTTTACTTTTATTATTTATTTATTCATTTTTATTGTAGTAACATTAGTTTATAACACTATATAAATTTCAGGTGTACATGATTATATTTCGATTTCTGTGTATGAGTTCTTTATATCCTTTGGATATTAACCCCTTATCAGATATATCATGTGCAAATATCTTCTCCTAATTGGTAGGTTGTTTCTTCATTTTGTTGATGATTTCCTTTGTTCTATAGAAGCTTTTAGCTTGATCTGGTCCCATTTGTGTAATTTTTCTTTTGTTTCCCTTGACTGAGGAGACATATCCAAAAAGATATTGCTAAGACCGATGTCAAAATGTATCCTGTCTATGTTTTCTTCTAGGAGTTTTATGGTTTTGAGTCTTACGTTCAAGTCTTTAATCCCTTTTGAGTTAATTTTTGTGTATGGTGTAAGATAGCCACACATCCATTTTAAATTATCCAACTTTTAGAATTATAAAAGAAACTCTTTAAATGCTGGGTGGACTATGGTATTTATTTTTAAAGCTAATAAATTTGAATCTTAAATTTAACTGGTTATTCCTGTCATAGAAATATCAGAAATAATGTAAATAATTTTTAACTGGTTCTTACTTATTTTCACTTATTTTGAAGAACAAAGTTAGTCATCTTGAACTTACTTGTCTGTCTTAGGCTGATAAAATATTAGAAATAACCCTTTAAAATTCTGTTATTGA
Source organism: Equus asinus (assembly GCF_041296235.1). NCBI lineage: Eukaryota > Metazoa > Chordata > Mammalia > Perissodactyla > Equidae > Equus > Equus asinus. The sequence continues at coordinate 48,518,578 of NC_091792.1, read as the reverse complement.
TTCCTCATTTCCTGAGGAACAAAATTTAACTTTCTGAGTATGAGTTTTAAGGCTAATCATAACCTTGCTATATGCCCATTTCCCCAGGGTCATTTCCTTCATCTCTTTGTCTACTGATCTTGACATGTTTGATTGACCTGAATGAACCATGCCATCTCATGTCCACTATGTTCTCTCTGTTTGAATTTCCTTTATTCCCTTCTTAAATGAACATCCACAATCATCTCTAGCAGAATGTGGCCGTGCAATAATAGGAATTCAATTTAATCAGGGCTTTTTTTCCCCTCCTCAAAGCCCAAGCACATAGTTGTATATTCTAGTTGTAGGTCTTTCTAGTTCTTTTATGTGAGCCACTGCCACAGCATGGCTACTGACAGACCAGTGGTGTGGTTCCCTGCCCAGGAACTGAACTCAGGCAACCTAAATGGAGCACATTAAACTTTAACCACTAGGCCGTCAGGGCTGACTCCAGGCATTTTGATTCATCAAAAAAAGTCTAGAAGTCTTATTTTTTTTGTATAGAATCTCCTGAGTTCTAAATGTTTCCAGGTATTTCTTTCCTTTCTTCCTTCCTACCTTCCTTTCTCTTTTTAATGTGTGAGATGAACATAGCTTTCAGCCAGTTTCAAGGTTTCTTCACTTGGAAAGTAAACCTTAGGGGTCAGTTAGTCACCTTCTATGCCCTCTAGTAAATGGCGTATATCTCTACTCTAAAAAGCAGCATGTGCTAATTATTGGGTTCTTTCTTTAACTCATTGCTCTTTGATTTCTCTTCTCTTAGGATAATGACTAACACTTGACAAATTTTTGTCAAATAGATGTATGAATTGAGTTTGCCTTAATTTTTATGGAAGAAAAATCTCTAGTCAAGTGAATTTATAATTTGTGTAAGTTCATACAGCAAATTAGTAGCAGAGACAAGCCTCAAATTTAGGTATTTTTCCCATCCAAATTTTCCTACTCTAACTTTATTGTTATTATTGGTCAGCTTTGCATGTTCTCAAAATGTTACCAGCCCTTAAAATTGTATTCCATTCAATTAAAAAATAATTAAAATGTCTTTCCAAATCACACACACACACACACAGCACTAATAATAATTATTTGCTTTTCCTCTATCATGTACAAGACTCTTCTTCTAATTAATTAGAAATGTAGAAAATATTAAAATGACACTTTCAGACAACTAAAAATGCTTCTGAAGCAGGAGTCTCTCTCTTCCCTGAGATATGTTTGAATAGCACAAATGAGTGAGAATACCCTATTCATAGTAACTGAAACTGCTGGTAACTTGCCCTTTCTTGCTTCTCATCCTGGCTTTTCCTATGGTTTATTGGAATGGGTTGAGTCTGTGAGGCCTGGGTAATTCAGAGATGATTGCCTTAAAAACAGTATTCCTTGATTCCATTCTGACCTTGATTGGTGTCTCACCACCATCCAAAGGAGTTGTTTGCATACATTTTTTGGAATTTTTTAAAAGTTTCCATATAACTCAAGGTTTCCTTACATTCTTTCATTTGTCTAATGTGATTTTAGAGTATGATTTAGATGAAACATTTTATAGGACATTCTCTGATTAAAATCTAATGAAATTTAAAGAACATATTGAAATAACTTTCAATGCTGACAGATGGTTACTAGTCTTACCAAGGTGATCATTTTGTAGTGTATATAAATGTCAAATTGCTATGTTGTACCCCTGAAACTAATACAATAGTGTATGTTGACCATGCTTCAATAAGTAAAAGAACAAATATTTAGGATAAAATAAGTTATGTAAATCATGCCTTAACAGACCAGCTTTGTCCACATTGTAGACTTTATATTAGATTTATGTTTTAAACATTTTAATCATCCTTTAGTCATCCTTGGATCCTTTTAGCTAGTGAAGCAAATCTGGTTTTCTGAAAAGAAAGTTGCAGGTATTTCCAAGGATATGTGTGACTGTGTTTTCATTTTCTGTTCATTATTCATTTTAGTAAGTGCTTTGCCATTTCTCTGCATTCAGTTTCCATTATGACTCAAAGAAATGTATCCCAAACTACAGCACCTTTGTGTTTTGTACTGTGGCCCTGGATAAAGAACTTTACGAAAACATAATGTTTGCACAATGTTAGTTAATTAAGTTAAGCAATACATACAAAAATTATCTCTATTTTCTATTGTAATTCTCCCTTCACAATTGAATAAATTACGGCTTTATATAGGCCCTATTTCAGCAAAACATAGGGACATATGCAAATTATATATAATTGCTCAGGCAGGTTTAATTAAAGCTGTTAGAAAAAATTGTCGTGATAATTAAAATTATGTTTGGGAATGTAAGATTATCTTTCAATTCCATAATAAATTCTTAATGTCTTAATGAATGAATAGAGGGCATCATTCTTAATAACAAAACTATTTATTGAACATTTACTGTGGGCTAGACTCTATGTAAGTGCTCACATACTTTTGCCCTTTCAATCTTAGTCAAACAACTCAATATGCAATATTATTTAACTCTTTTTACAGAGAAGGAAAATAAGACTTAGAGAGGAGAATTTGCCCAAGAAACTCATTAGACTAGTCTTAGAAGTAGGGCCATAAAACCAGCAAAGCTTTGAGAACTACATACAGAGAATACAATTAGAAAATTTGTGGGTACATTAAAATGAGTGAAAAATAAAGCAAGCACAACTCATGCCATATAAAAATGTATTTATAACCTAATTGAATACTTCTCGTAATAGGAAAGTATTTGGTAATGGATATGACCTAAAAGTTTCCTATGTGAGCTTTGAAAGCAAAGCTAACCTATGTTTTAAAGTTATGGAATTTCTGTTATTACATCTATAAACGGGCTCAGTGAGTCCCATAGTATTGGAGGCAAGAATGTCTGGTTCTGTATCTTAGGCAAATTCTCTGGTTGACATGAAACCTAAGCTAACTGAGAAGGTAATTTCATACTTCCTGTTTCTGTGGATTTTAAGTGCAAAACCAGAAGAAAATAATGTATGGTGGCAGAATTCGAGATAATGGTTTTCTTTTTGGGATATTGATGAGAAGGGTATCAAGCATCTTCTATGATGCTGCTAATACTATTTCTTGTTCTGTATACTGGTTATTTGGTCACTTAGATTTTGTGAGAATTCATTAACTATGCATCTAAGCTTTGTACAGTTGTCTTTTTTTTTTTTGAGTAATATTAGCCCTTAGCTAACATCTGCTGTCAATCATCCTATTTTTTTTCTTTTGCTGAGGAAGATTGGCCCTGATCTGACATCCGTGCCCATCTTCCTCCATTTTATATGTGGGACGCCTGCTACAGCACAGCTTGACAAGCGGTGCTTAGGTCCACACCTGGGATCTGAACCGGCGAACCCCAGGCCACTGAAGTGGAACGTGTGAACTTAACTGCTGTGTCACTGGGCCAGCCCCTGTACAATTAATTGTCTTTATGTATGATATACATCAGCAAAAAAGTGGAGGAAAAATCGCTTTGATTGATTAGCTACAAACATTATCATCTGGCTGCCCTCACTTATTTACTCAAAATTATTCTTATTATACCATTGTTGTCCCCTTGTTGTATAAATATTTTGGAACAGAAAAAATAAATTTAAATATCAAAAATGAATAAGTGAATCAGTAGTGGTAATAATTCTATCAAAAAATAATGTGTTCATTTTTAAGGTATTTGCAATATTTAAAATAATTTACTTAAGAATATATTAATATTGACATTCTAATTTAAAATGTTTAATTGAGAAATTTATTTGGAATGTGATTTTAAATTGTCATCTTAAAAATCATATAAGCTCTATTTATAAACATGTTAAATGCCTGAATAGTCATCATAGTTATAAACTGAATTTATTAGTTTTATAAAAAAATATTTGAGTTTATAAAAGGCTTATTTATTGGTAAATCTGAAGTACTTATAAAGCTAATACAATACAGTAAATTAATAAATATAGTATTTAATCATTAATGTCAAAGAGTTAAAGACAATCAAGGACTAAACCAGTAGTTCAACAAAGTAAAGTTTATTTGTTTTCTGGAACCAAGAAGGGAACTGCACAGTAACGGTGGCATGCCTCTTGGTTAAGATGGAATAGGGAGGGTGTGTGTTTGCAAAACACACACTTGTACTGACCAACTTTGAGGAGATGATGGCTTGTGAGGATCCACACTGGATTTGTTCGTCTTCCTGAGTGAAACCACAGGAGACAGATCAGTTCTGGATTGATGGTTGCACTAGGTGAGAGCAGTTTAGCAATAGGGTATCTCTGATCTGTGTTCAAGAGTCATAATCAATGTGTTAGAGGTGGGCTAAGTCCTTGGTAAGGAAGCAGCAGTGCCTCAAAGAATAGGGGGGTTAGGACACTTGAGAACTGCAGCACGACCTTGGAGAAACATACTTTCCTGTAACTTTGCAGCTGACTTTATCCTAGTCTGTGATGGCAATCTGATGAATGGAAGGACTGATCTAATGTTTGCAGTTCTGAGCTGACTTTTTTACTCTTTTAATTTCAGATTAGTTTTTACTCTCTCACAATGCCTAACTGTCTTTTTTTTCCTCTCTCTTTCTTTTCTTTCTCCCTCCCTGCCTTCCTTCCCTTCTTTCCTTTTTTTGAGAAGGGAGATAGAAATGACATGCGCAAGCTTTTTTCCCCATATTTACTTTCTTCTACAAAAGCAAAGCAGATGAACACCAGTTTGCTTTTGTTCTCTCCCCAAAATGTTGATGGGGCTCTGGAGAATCCAGACAATGGTAATTGATTAGAGTGGTAGCAGAAGCTCCATTTTGATCCTGAAAAGTAAGAACCATTTTTAGCCCTGAAGAGTAAAAACAATTGTGGCTGAGTGGCATTCATGGCCAAGGCTTTTCCAAGCAGCAAAAAGCCCTCCCTGCATTGAATTTCAATGAATTTGAAAACAAATCATAGTAGTAACAGGCCAGATGAGTAAAGCTACTTTTGGCCCAAACCACTTAGAATTTTAACTTTTAAGTAAGTTATGTATAAGCGAAAACATAGGCAAACAGGGCTATGAGTTCAGAAGCAGGAGAGCCCACTTGACTAGAAAGTCCTGAGGTTTCTTAGAGGAGCAACCTGTGTGCAAGAGGGGATGGAAACCAGTGCTCGCTGCCAGGCCTTCAGTGAGTCCTTGACTTCCATGAGTCAGAGGAGATCCCGCAGACAACAGCAGCTCTGAAGAAACCCAGTATCATACCGCTCAGATTGTACAACTTGTCATCCACTAAAAATTAACTAAGTATACTTGCAATATACCATAAAGGTCCAGCTTCTCCTGTTCACTTTAGAGTCTAAGCAATACTTTGTTTGTGATGCCCTGTGACTGAACTTCTTCAAATACGCCTAATGCTAGATGCTCTAACTCCTGAGATTACAAGATTTTTCTAGTCTTTGAAGTGGCTGTTTAGCTATATAGATGACAACAGGTCTATTGAGCTATAAGTTATTGGTTAACTTGTCCACCCATGGTCAGTGACTGGTCTATGTATAGGTAAGTAACCCAATTTGGTGCACTGAGAGCTAATCATTAGCCATACTAACTGCATTTGCCTGGTCTTCCTCTCCTTGATTCCCATCTCCCTAATCCACCTCAATATCTCTCATTTCCTATCACTGATAGTTGTTAAGAGAAAGGATGTAAGCCTTGATCTGCTGATGGCTTATGTACAAGACAAGTGGAAAAATATGCCAAATAGCAGAGGAAATATCAGAATCAATAAGAAAGTAGAATTTACATATGAAATGTATGAGACTAGATCTTGACCAGTTTATTTGAGCTTCTGAGTCCAGCTGTGCCCGATGACAAACACCTCTAGATTTTTCAGAAGTGTGGACTAAATGTTTATTTTACACATTTTCAAGAGACATTTTAAATTACGTTTTCTTTCTCTTTTACCCAACAGAATATTACTCACCGAAATGACTCAACAACATGAGATGACTTACACTGTATGGTGCCTGTCTTTTCACACACCCACAAAACAAACACTTTTAAGAGTAGATGAAAATACTTTGGTCCACATCAACTTAAACACATCTAAATTCAGAAAATTGTGATTCTATAATCAATTGATATAGGAGACCATGACGGACAATATTTGTCAAGTGCTCATTATATGCAAATGACCATATTACCTCCTAGGGAACTCACATTTAAATAAAAAATAGACCTTTTCCACAACAAAGCAGTATATTATTTGGATCCTCTAAGAAGCAAGTGTATCCTGTTAGAGGATTAGATCTGAAAGAGTATATTTGGAGGGAATGCCTGTGAAGGAAGGGGGAGAGGGTGCTGGAGAAGCAGAAAAGAGAAGGTCTGACCCCTGTGAAGTGGAGAGGGAAGGAAAAGGAATGAGTACAAAGAGTTACAGCCCAAAGCTGTCCATTGAATAAGTCCCACATTTCAGAGGAATGAGCCTGCCTACTCAGCCGTTGGTTGCATGCAGCCTGAGGGAAGCTTGCCTTCAGCAAGAACTCACAGGAGGATCCAGAGGACTCCCAGCAGTAGTTGCTAGCAATTATGCTCCCTGCAGCAGGAGATTTGATGAGCACACTTTCATAGCTGCACGGAAAACTAATTGTCATAATGAGCTAGAAGAGAAAAGCAGATTAATAAAGTTATAAGATCATGGTACAGACACACAACACAGACACACAAACTGAAACTCAATTTAAAAGAACATTAATCTATTGAGGGCTTAAGGAAAGCTTCAAAGGAAAAAGCAATATTAGACCAGGCTTGAAGGATGAACAGGATTTCCTTAGCACAAGAAGTGGAAGAAGGGCTTTCCAAGCAAGGGAACAGATAAACAAAAGCGGGAAGACGCTGAAATACATGGCTGTGGGTGGATCCTCCAGCATTTTGATGGTCCTGGTATGGACCTGTGTGGGAGTTAGGTTAGAACAGATTGAAAAGAATTATGCAAGTCAAGAAAGTGTTAAGAATTAGTGTATGTGAAGAAAGCCATAAAAAAAGGGTCGTGTGAGAGGGCTAATTTCACTGTCAACAAAGAGGATGGTTTAGAAATGGAGAAACTGAGGAGGGAATATAAGGCAGCTCTGAAGGGAAGGTGAGAGATGGTGTTAAGGCAGTGGGGATGAGGACAAGTTGAAGATTGTCGTGGGGAGGAACAAGGAAGAAAGAGAGCAATGACTGAAATTATTCAGGACCCTCACCTTGCAGAATTGTGCAGATACGTAATACAAAAGAAAGACAGGTTTCAGAGAAAAGATGTTCAGGTTTATACTTATAGTGCACAGTGCATTGGATTGTCACTTCCTCATCCAGACCGCTAGGGTTTGAATCATGGCTCCACCACTTACTATCTATGAGGCCATGGGCAGGTCTCTTAAATTGTGTGCCTCAGTTTCCTCATCAGTAAAATGAGAATATTGATAGGATCTACCTTTTGGAGTTGTTTTGAGTATTAAATGATTTACTTGGCTACAGTCATTATTATTGCTATTATTATTTTAGAGGGATGCTCAGCAGTCACTTATATTATGAAATTAATAGCTTTTTCTCACAACTCAAACAAAAAGTAACATTAGGCACCTTTCTTAATTTGTACAGCTCTTTATATATTTATGAATAGATAAAATGCTATAATTCTGTAGTATACTGCATATATGTTTACTTTGAACATAGTTTCTTTTTGCTCAGTAAATGACTCTGCTTTATCAGTTCTTAATCAGAGTTATCTGATTTGACATATTTCTGCCTTGCCCCATACCTGATGTCTTTGGGAAACTCAGTTGGAATGGTTAAACAGTAAAAACAAATTCCTCAAATTAGAATGTATAGCTGGTTTAGAGAAAAAGAGAGAGGACACAGACTGAACTTTTCTCCTCTTCTCTCTCCTTCTGTGCTAACATGGCGTATTTATAGCTCAGTCTCTCACACTTCATATTAACGCAACAAATTCTTTCTCTTAGCTTTTTTTTGATCTTTTTACGTCCCAATGAAAAATACTATTCCCATATTGCTATTTCTTGATTTATAACTTTTAGACCTTGTATTTACTTTTATTTACTACTTTTATTTACTACTACAATCCATTAGGATTATGTATATTATACTGCATATGTAATATATGACATCTTATTACATTATGATACATGAGGATTCAGTTCTCTTAACTCACTCTGCCATTTCCCCTCCCCCAACAGAGTTAGCCTCTAGTAATTCTATCAAATGTTAAGTATTAGCATTGTTATAATTACTTTTAACTGTAGATCAAATGATTAACTATGATTCTTTCCTCTCTTTAAAACTCGTTAAACTTCTTAATTTGTCACTTGTTTTGTGATCTGTACGCCTAAACTTATTTTCCCTCATTTATTAATTTGTACCTCCCCATTCCTCCAGAAGTCTCCTTCCCGGAATACCCCATCTTTCTCTCCTTTTGCTCCCATCTGGACTGTTTAGTCTTAAGCACTATTACATGGCTGTCATCCTCAGACTCTCTTATATTTATTGCTTTCTGGATGTCATATATTTCTCTCTTTTTCTTATTTCTTCCTTTTTTAAAGAGTAGTCTCCAAGGAATTACCATGAAATGAAGGGGAAAAAAAGTTTACAATTTTTTCTGAGTACTTGCTTATTGAGAATGTATTTAATTTAACTTTTACCTTGATTGACTTGTTGGTTGAGCAAAACATTCTGGTTAAAATTCATTATCCTCCAGAATTTTATAAGCTTTTCTTCCTTGTCCTCTGTCATCTATTGCTGATTTTGAGAACTAGAATATCATTCAGATTCTCTCCCTCTCTCTCTCTCTGTCTTTTTTTTTTTTTTTTTTTACATTTCTTTCTTCTCCCTCTTTGGAAGTTTTTTGTATTTTTTTAATCTTAAATATCTGATTTCTGAGCCAGCCCTGATGGCCTAGTGGTTAAAGTTCAGCACTCTCACTGCTTCGGCAGCCTGGCTTTGCTTCCTGGTCGCAGAACCACACCACTCATCTGTTAGTAGCCATGCTGTGGCAGTGGCTCACATAGAAGAACTAGAAGGACTTACAACTAGGATATACAACCATGCACCAGGTCTTTGGGGAGGGGAAAATAAAAAAAAGAAGGAAGATTGGTAACAGATGTTAGCTTAGAGTGAATCTTTTCCAGCAAACACAGAAAAAAAAGGTCTGATATCTTATAGTCAGAATGGTTTGGTATTGGTGTTTTTAATTTGTGGTGCTGAGGAAGTATTTGACCATTTTCAATTTGGAGAAAGATGCTCTTCAGTTCTGGATAGTCCTGTGCTTGATTCTCTATGGTCAAAGCAATATCATCACAACCACCTTCTACTGTCTCCTCTGCCTGGTAGAAAAAAATGAACAAAATCCCCTTCCCCAGACCGTTGTGAGGGAGAATCTGCCAATGAGAGGTACTCCAGGAACAGTCACATGCACGCATCAGCAAATGATGAACTCTTGATTCAGGGTTGCAAGCACTGGAATCAACAGCAGTCATCCACCTTCCCCAAGATTCTGGATTTACAGAAGCTGCCCCGCAAAGCTTCTGAACATCACCCACTTTGGCAGTTGAGACTGAGTAATGGCCTCCCTTGAGCCTTTCAGATGCCAGATATTTTCTCAAAATCTCAAAATCTCCAGCCTCAGTATTTGAGGCGGTGGATGGCAAAAGTGGTAGGTGCCCGTGAAAATTCTGAGACTCATTGTGAGTGCATGGAGAGTCCTGGGTATCGCCTCATTCTACCCAGTTTCCTGTACCTTTGTGCTTCCAGCCCTTACAAGAGTTGTGTGCATCTCTAATTTTTTGTATTGAAAACCTTTTTACTTGGAATATCAAGAATGGCTTCTGTTTTCCTGAGTAAACTTGGCTGAAGCACCTTCTCTTGTTATTTCCTTGATAGTGTTCTCCATTTGTTTCTCTCTGCCTACACTTTCTAGAACTTCTGTTATTCTGTTAATGACATTCTTATATTGATACTGTTTGTTTGTATTTTATTTTCTAGGCTATTTTTCATTTCTTTATATTTTGGTTGTACACTTAGAAAGTTTTTTTGTTTTTCTCCTATGATCATTTTATTGGTTTCTTTAGTTTAGCTATCATACTTCTCATTTTAAAGTTATTTCCTGATCTCAGATTGATCTCCTTCATAGCTTCCTATTCTTTTATGAGTGCCAAAACTTTTTCAGAAAATTTAATCATTACAATATTTATTTGTCTTTACCTTATGTTCCCTACATTGTGTTGTTTTACCCTTAAATCTTTTTTTTTTAATTAGTGTTTGTAGTGTGGGAGGCATTGCACAAATGTTTGTGATCCATAGATTCTCATTTAAGAGTTAAAAAGTTCAGTAGAAGTTGCATTGCTGAGGCTGGTGAATGAGTGGATTTTGATAAAAGTTGCTCAGTTACAGAGCTAACTATATTTTAAAGGACCCTTAATTGCCAATATCCAGAAAACTTTCTTGGCTCTTCTCAGTTTTGCTGAAGACTAATTTTCCATTCTCCCCTAGGAGTCAATATCCGGCTAGAAGCTAGAAGCATTCTGTGAGTTGGAAGGGAGAGGCCTGGGGTTCCCGTTGTTAAGCATGCAAAATTTAGTTACTCTCTTATTTCCCACTCCATAACTCACTCCTTCCATCTGCCATTTCTGATGTGTCTGAAAGAGGAGCATATATTGTTCAATTTCTGTGGAGAATAAACTACCAGTCTCACGCCTGGGGCTAGGGCACTTCAGCTCAAACTCTTACAATGCCTGGTATTTCCAACTCATAAGTCTCATTTGGTATTTTCTTTAAAAACTGTAGTTTGTCTCTTTTCTGCTCTGCTTATGATTTTACTACCCTTTCTCTCCTTTCTATATTCCGTAAAATAGTTAACATCTCTTATCCACTGAAGTGACCTCTCCCATTTTATTTGAACTTGTAGTTTTATGTCTTTTAAAATCTATATTGTCATTTTATGGAGGTCTTGGGAAGGAAAAGAGAAATACACATGGTTAATCTTCCATAACAGTTAGAAATCCCAGAGCCCATTATTTATTCCCTGTGATGCATGGCTTTACAGTATTACTTATTCTGGAGAGCAGAGAGAGGAGGGCAGAGAAAAGATCGAAGAGAATAGAGACTCTGCTTTACAAGTAAATTCCTCTTCCACTCTATAATTAGTCCCATTTCAGACCAACTTAGTCTAAATGCTCAATCTTACAGAATTTCTCTTTTTATTCTTATTCCCATAAGACAGTTGGATGTAAGGCAACTAGGGGACAAGGCTTATGTGATTAGTGTCCATTCAGTTGTGCTACATTCTCTGGGCCTGGTTAACTATTCAATGCTATCGCTTGTCCCTCCTGAGCATCCAAATGCTGCTGACGTCAAAGCAGGTAAAATCACATCTGTTCTCCCTTCCCCTTCTGCCTCAGCACCACCAAAACCATGCAAGCCTTACCTAACCCACATCACCCTGCCATTTCTAGGTGGCTGCTGATGCTCCATGTTGGGATGTGTAGACCTGGGCAGCAGTTTCCACCTAGAATGGCAAATAGGAAGTTAGGAGAGCTCTTCCTTTCTCAGCTTTCCCCGGTTCCTGTTAGAATTTTGAACCTGCCAGGCAAATTAGGAGCCCAGCATCTCACCTCCTTGTGATACTACTTCTTGATCTGTTCATCAATAGTGGACGAATACCTGCTTCTGCTTTTTTGTTCATAGGCACATCTGTTACATCATATTTTGTATTGCAGCTGTTGCTGACAATATTGCTCTTTGTTCTGAACTGTGCAAACCTAGATTAAATATGTGAGAGAAGTTGAGATGTGAAAGAATATAAAGTAATACAAAAATATGAAATAACATAAAATAAACTATTTTACCCTTCTCATCATAGTATCAGCTTTTCACTTGCATGCTTCTGAGTCCCACATAAGAATCAGGGCAATCTGTTGACATGTATATCTCCCCATAACAACCCAATAATACACAGATGCTTGTTTCTAGATTTTCCTTCACGTTAGGGTGTTGCCCTGGAGGGTAAATATAAGGAGGTCAAGTTATTGTGACTTAACTTCTGCAACTTAATTGATGTAAAGAAATAAAAATAATTTCCCAACTTGAAAATTCTTTATAAACCACTGTATTATGCATCTAAAATATATATAATAGATATACAATAGTTATAATGTATGATTTTATATGGTTCTGTTAGCATTTAAAATGTACAAACACTACGACACATTTGTATTCATTCTTTATCTTTTTCGTTTTTCTACCTTTGTGCAATTCTGATCAAAGTCAATTATATTTCTTTCTGAATTTTCCCTTGACTTTCTAGTGGGCAGAATGCCAATATCACAATTTAAATAAATAAAGAAACATCCCTCAAAGTGGGAAAATCAGAAATACAGGCTGTCTGGTAGCAGAATTAGAGTCTTTTAAGCGTAGGAGTTGAATTGCTTCTTTCCTAATTACAGTATTAAAGTGTGAGTGTATGCAATTATTAAGTCACAATTGAATAGATATGAATATTTTACGTACATCAAACACCACCTGCAGTGTGCTTGAATAGTCATTTCAGAAATATTATGCAAAAAAAGGCAGCTAAATTATTTATTGAACTCAAAGTATTTAGTGTCTCTGCAATGAGGTACTGTCATTTATCACAGCTGTCAACTTTGGATTAATTCAAGGGTTAATTACCCATTTTATGATTTGTCCATACTTTCCCCTCCTTCTCCCTCTTTCTGTCTGCCTGTTGGCCATCTTCCTAGTAGATGGCGCCCGAGCCAAGACATGGAAAAGGAGCTAATGTTACATGAAATGCAACATGCCTCTATTAAACACAAAATGTATCTATGGAAAAGTTTAATAGTACTAGATTTTTAAAATTTGGATCTAAATTAGCCTGTAATCATTTCTTCTATGTCGTATCCAAGTACACATCAGTCAAAAATACTCTACGAGAAGAATTTTCATCCTAATAATGATAATAAATAAATTGAATTTGTTTTCATGAATGGAGATATATCTTGATATATTTAAACATGGTAAAGGTAAAGCAAGCTATTTAGCTGTATAAAATTATACATCACAAATCAAAATGTGAGCAAATGATTACAGTACACATATTCCCTTATCCGTGTGTGGGAATTTTTAAAAATCATTTAAGAAATCATTTTATGTATAAGGGAAAATATAAATATTCCTTTTGTTATACAAAGAAAGAAAGTATAATCGTTCTTTCTGTGACACAGACAAAGGTAATAAGCACAGAACCACCTCCAATAATCATCTAAAACATTTGGAGGAAGCTCATTGTCCATATGGTGATGGATTCAAACCTGGAGATAAAAAATGATATCCTTTTAATGCATGAAAATGTTTTGTTTCTCCATTTATTTGCCCAACATCAAAAAAAAAAAAAAAAAAAGTAACCAAGATGTTGAATGCTTTTTCATATTACAGGTTGCGGCTTCTGTGTTAGTTGGTGTTTCAAACATTGACTACCCTCCCGCTCCCTTCAGACATTTGAATTTGGCACCTCAGCATCATCCATTAAGTTGGAATGTCAGGTGGGAATGGACAAATATGGCTGATTTTAGCTCTTATATTTGGGAAGAAGAAGGTAATTTCAAGTATCAGCAATTACATTTCTCACGATTTAAATCTGCCTTAATACTAGGAAATGGTTTTCACCTTAATATTTATCTGTTCATTTTTATTACACACTCAGTCAAGAATTGTTGTATATCAACTCTGCATCAGAATCACACTATTAAAAATCAGCTTATATGAGTTCAAGACATGTCTCTGGATTTTATTTTATTAGTTAACATGAGTAAAATCATTCTCCAAAATTATTTTGATTAGAAAAATGTCAGCGACGGTGAGAAGACCTTGCCTCTGTCTCCTCCCCGACTCCTGAATTGATATTTATTGTGGTAAGACAAGGTTTTATACTTACCTTTTCTATATTCATATTCTTCAACTGTAAAATGAATAAAGTCATAATTACTACCTGCCTAACATAAAGGTGTTATAAAAGTTCATGAGATGAAAGCCTTAAAACATTTTGATCTCTCTGGATGAAAGGTGCTTCATAAATATGAAGTGGTTTTATTTTTTTAAATTAAGTGGAATAAGATGTACATTATATCTGAAGCAACCATACCTCATCACTTGCCGTTCCTCGTAAATACAAAACAATCTAATTAACACAGTGGTCTCTTCTGCTTGAAATTGCTTTGTGAGATATGAAAAGATAAGGGCACCCTTCAGCATACACAGAATCAAGCTCCTGGAATCTTTGAGGGGAAATAACACTCTTTGCTACTTCTGGTGTATTTGTGAGATTAGCACTCTTTTGCAGTTAAATACTTTGGTTCTACAGCATAAAAAAAATGAAAGAAGAAAAAATATTCTACTAATTAAGACGAAGGATGATATATTTTCTTTATCTAGTTAAAAAGTAGATCTTCCTACAAATACATGAAAAGAACAAGAAACTAACTTACAAATTATTTCTAAACCAATTTAGTTACAGTTGTCCACAATAAAATGACCAAAGACAAAAAAGTAGAAGCATTAGGAAGGTCAATGTTATTTAGAAGGTAGGAAACATGGTTGTGGTGGTGATTTGCAGTTCTCTTGGTGGCAAAGCATCTGTACCTTCTTTGACATCTTGGGCATTCCCTACAGTGTGAGTTGGGCCGGAAAGTAGAGTGTGCCAGCTACTTAAGTTGAAAATGATAGAGACTCACTTTCCCACTGTCCCTTGCAGCAAAGACACAAGCACATGACCCAAGCTGTGCCAAGGAAATGCATTAACCCAGAATTAAATTGGGACTCTAGTGTACATACATGTGCGACCTGAGGGACTCTCTAGAAAGTGGTTCCCTGAGCATCAGTGGTAGCCTGTGTCTAGAAATGTAGAATTAGCCATGCCAGTTATCATATTTAGCATCTTGTCAGCTGTGACAATTATGTCACAGATCACTCAGATGATTATTCACAGTGCATATTTCGGTGTGATCTTCCTGTCTGTGTAGCCTCAAACAATTTTCTAGTTATTCAGGCAGTTATGGGAACTAACCAAACCCATTTTTAGAAACATTTCTTTTATCTTCGGAGAGAGAGATGGTTTAATGTAGTTTGTGATTTATATTCCTAACTGATTCAAAATGCAATTAATAGCTATATGGTAATATTAACCACATTAAAATCCATTTAACACAAAATATTGATAAAATATTGTTATTTTCATACTCAGAATGAAGAAAGATCAATAAGCTATGTTAATAAAATATCAGGCAATGAGATGGATTATCTTAATCAGTTCTTAATAAATAAAAAAGGTTTTATTTAAATGAAAAATATTTTGGCATATTTTATAGTGGAAAACTATTTTATATTTTATAAGGGAAAAAAAGATGAACCTCAGAGCCTGTCAAATGAATTGATATCTGGCTTTTCTACTTTCCACCATGTGGCTTTGGGTAAGTCATTTAAACTCTCTGACTCTTGATTTCCTCCCTCATACAGAGAGTAAGATAGAGACTGTATTACACGATTGTTAGATTAGAGGTAATATATTTCAAAAACTCATCTAGAGCATGACAGGTATCCACAGGATTATATTGTGTGATATATTCCTGGCTATTAATGAGTTATTTTCCCAAACTATTCTGTCTTAAGGGGGGTTTTAGCTCATTGTGGTTCTAAAATATCTGTAAGTTGGACTCTTGAGTCAGTCTGGCCCATGTGGGACCACTTGATAATCACAGCTGGTGTTCTTGCTGACGGTTTGGTGTCTCTGCTATATTGATAATTATATATTTTTTATATCACCCTTGATCATAAAAGAAGAGGGGGATAATTATTAGAAATCTGTTAGATTGTTTACATTGTATTATAAAACAAGAAAACACTTTTGTAAAGTGTGACTCTTCATTCATGTTTGTATTTTGTATCTTTCCTGACCGACTGTGACAGACACTATAGGTTGGCTTCCCTACCTTTATTTTCCATTTTACTTCTTAATTGCTGAAGCTCAAGCTGAAGATCTACAAAATAAAGAGATATGTTCTCTGTTTCCAAACTTTCAACATGCCTCTTCACACTGACATTAGTTACCTTCTGATACAATACTAATCTTTAAGTTTCCTTGCTATGTGGTCTGATGAGATTTCTAGACTTATCTTGTGTTTTCTACCCCAGATACATCTATAGCTCTTTATTCTCACTGAAGAGTCTAACTTTCAAAGACAGAGAGGATAACAGAATTAGAGTTTCACGTACACTATTCTCATTTAACAATACCAATACTACTGATTCAAAAAACAAATTATGTATTTTTTCATATGCATTCTTCATTTCACCCCATTTTTAAATAGTCATATATGTACATTATCAGAGCACATAGGCTTTACATAATAGTTTCTCTGTCTTAAAACTCCTCATTTGATTTTGGTACTAAATGCAAATTTTTATTTACTGCTCATGTCTGCCTAGTCATTTTGTTTCTCAGAGGTCTGAGCTCTACTAGATTCCTTTTCCAAATTTTCTGTAGCTTATATAGTTGAAAACTAATTTGGCCTAATAAAATCCTTGGTTCACATTTCTTGCAACGCTAAATATATTTGTTTTGGCATAATACATTACTATTTAAAACTCATTGTTATTGAAAACTCTGATAGCAATTCCAATCCAGTTAGTCTTGTTGCTCTCTGCTGTGTTTTTCATCTCATAAGGGTGATTTGACCTTTTACTTGGATATTTGAATGACGTCTGTCTCCCTCTCCGCTTCTCCTTTTCTCCCCATCCTTTCCCCCATCCCTCCTTCCCTTCCACCTCCCCCTGCTCTCCTTCCTCCTCCTCCTTCGTCTTCCTCTCTCTCTTTTCTTTAAAATATGATAATTGTACTAGAATTTATCTTGGTGTTGGTTGTTCTGGGTCAATAACATCAGGTAGGAGTTTTTCAAAATGTATTTAAATTTTTTTTTTCTTTTGAGAGGGGGGACTTCTTTGAGTTATACATTTTAGCATTTATTTTCATTTACTTGATTTTGTTTTCTTCCTTATGGAGTCTTCTTATTATAAATGAGTCATCTTTTTTCTTTTTTTTGTTCAATTACACATTTATTTGATGCCTATTCATTCTTATTTTTTATTTTCTAGCCTGGTCTTCATTTCTGAAATGAAGTTTTCCTTTGTTTAGATCACCTCATTCCAGAGTTTTCCAGTTCTGATTTTCATTTTTATTTTGTTCTATCAAATCTTGTATCATTTAAAAATAGGTATTGCTTTATTTTGCCATAATGTTCATCTATTTTGTGATCCTATCTTTCTAGGATGCTTTCCTTGTCTATAGCAATGTTGTTCTGCACTTTTATTATATTAAAATTCCTAATCAATCTCCTTTCTCCAAATTCAAACATCCAATAAGTTGAAATCATTGGTTCCAGTGCTCTCTAGCTCATTGCTAGGGTACTTCCTTAATCTAGTATAAAAGTAGGTTCTATACCTTAGTTTAAATTATCCTGAGCTGTCCTCTGTACCTGCCTGCCATCCCCCTGACCACATATACACACACCTCCAAAAAAAAAAAAAAAAAGGAAAAGGAAATAATTAAATCCACCCAAGCAGATTTCACTAAAAATTTTATAAGGGAGAGCATTTGTATTATACATTCTTCAGGAAATTGATTTAAAATACACATTAGATATATCTGATGTCCCAGGTATTTTTAAGTCACATAACCATGAAGGAATAGAGTACTGGTAATGACTATTATGTCAATGCAGATCCCTATCTCTCCATATCTTCTATCTCTAAAAAATGATATGTTCCTCAGCCCCTTGAAGGAAGAGAGAAAAAATACTGTGCTCTAGCACTTCTGGCAAATATACTGTTTTCTTTATTGTTTTTATTATTTCTGGTCTCGTCACTATTTTAAATTAAATTTAAAAGAAATTTTCTTTCTGATTTCCATTGCTTTGCCAATATTTCATAGATAATACAGAAAGTGTAAAATATCAAGATACTCATTAATTCAAATAAACAAAGTGGAGAAGAATGATTAAATACGGATTAGAATTGTATC
Organism: Equus asinus; assembly: GCF_041296235.1. Taxonomy (NCBI): domain Eukaryota; kingdom Metazoa; phylum Chordata; class Mammalia; order Perissodactyla; family Equidae; genus Equus; species Equus asinus. Next base: position 48,500,502 of record NC_091792.1, on the reverse strand, counting down.
CCCAAAGTAATATTTTATATCTCTCTGTGAAGAGCAGTATATGACTGACTTGCAAGTTTCAATTATAATGTGAAAAGGGAATTTTATTTAGTTCAATATTTTTTCATCAAAATAAGATATTTACTTTTCCCCCTTTTCAATCTAAATTGTACTGCTTTATGGACACATTATTGATAGGGGTATATTGAGTATATTTACATATACATACATATGTGATTAAATAAGTATATTCCATATTTGCCTGTAGAACAACAAACACAGGCACAAATGTTTCTCTAGCACCAGAGGGAAGGGATGTTTGTTTGTTTCACTAATGATTTCAGGTACTAAGAACCATATCAGGAACATATTTAGTTCTCCATAAATAGTTCTTGGATTGTTTCTAATATATCACTTCCTCTCCACCAACCTCCTCTTTGGGTGAAAAAGTTGAATATAGTATTTGATTTTGCTATAGAATTGTGATTAATTCATGATTTGGAGGTTTGGAAGAACAATTTTGTATAAAAGAACATAGTATAGTGTATATTGAAAAATAGTGTATGTTACATAAGATTTGCATAAAGGTATTTTTGTATAACATTTAAATTTGTTTCAAGCTAAAATAGCCCATTTCTTTGAGGATGTATAGTGAGTACTAAAATTGAGGTGGGGGTATAGTTCTTTTTCATAGCATTGGAAGAATGAATGACCTTTGTAACTAACACTGCCATGTCCTTGATGAAGTCCATGACTGTGACCACATATTTCCTTAGATTGGGGGACTGGAGGTAAGGGCAAAAGAGTAGTTCACATTTCCATATAATAACGATTTCCCAATAAATACATTTCTGCTTTAGAAGACTTGTTTATTGCCCAGAGTATAACCTGCCTATTGCTGTGGCTGAAAATCCAACTATTAGTCCATGAGAGAACTGGCCTTTATGTTGTGCAAGGACTCTCTGGGTGCAGTAAGGTGCAGAAACACCAACACTGAAAACAGCCCCACATTTTGCTACCCTTGTGAAATAGTTTTACACTATAACCCATGTAACCTCTCAGTCCCCTCTTACTCTGGAAGTCTCATTGAAGACTTAATTGGCTAAAGTTGGCACATTCTTTACCTAAGTTAGATCTTTTACCCAGAAACACTAACAAGCCATATTCTCAAGGGTTTATAAATAATAACATTCTTATAGAAAGGGGAACTGCTTTTATTTCAGGTATGTGGTAGAACCTTATTTCTCTGTTCACTTCAGAATAATCAGTCCACTTATCAGTCACATCAAACTGACTACACCTGTCACTTTGTCAATTATTTCCGCATTGCAGTTTGTATCAGAATCTGCGAAATTCAGATGTCCAACAATTTGTAATTTACTGCCTTCAGTACTAATCACAGGTGGCTGGGGTCATGGCCACAGAGGACTGTCATACCAGTATCTCAAGGATCCTCTTTCTCACTCTTGGCCTGAGGTCGAAGGATTTGACATCCCCAGGGGCCTGCTTCACAATAGCTCAAACTTGTTGGTATTTGTTCGTTTGCTCTTTAAGTAAAGCTTAATTCCCTCACCAAGTTATTGATGGATCTGATGTCAGATCCAGCTAGCACTTGGTTAAATGTTTAGCAATTCTTGATTATCTTGAGAACCATGCCCTCCTATGGGAAGGTAAAAAAGAGGAGATAAACTCTTCAACAATTACTTTGACTGGAAAGAAGACTTTGCTCTTTCTAAAATCTACCTATGAATAAGGAAAGTGAACACTGAAAAATGTATATTCTGATTTATTTTCATAAATAACTAATTAGATGATCCTCTGACTTTTTTTCAGCTCAGAATTCCAAGTCCATTAATGTTGACTGTAGAGATAGTTTATTTATAAACTATCATTTCCATGATCGCTTTCTTGTTTATCTTTATAATATTGCATTTTAAATTAATTATCTGCTATCACTTTTTTGTTTCTGCATTTCCTTTTCCGGTCCTTCACTGTTGCTGCAGTAACACAGTTTTTTTTTTTTTTTTAATCTGAAGTTATAGATTAGAAATAACATCTTGGCTTATGATGGGCTACATTCTGGGGACCACTGTTACTTCACCTATAAATTATTTTCTAATAAAAACTATTCCAAACTCATAATGTTTATCCATTCCTCTCAGGATGCAAATATCCCTGAGCTGAAGGAGAGAGGGTCAATACTATTCATTTACTGATATCCACATCTTTCTACTTTTGACTTGCAAGAAAAACATTTCTCAAAGTGTGAGATGGCTGACTGATACTTACAGTGATTGGCCACTGCAAATGACAGAATGCTTATATCTAGGGGAGCCTGTGACCCTAGCTTCACTGGCAACAATGAAACATGTTCTGATGTCCACTGTGGTAAATTGTATTACTGTTCATAAATACCTACTGCCCAACTATAGAGGAGGTGTTTATTTTTACTAAACTAAAATCAAGCTTTGCTGTGTTACTGCCTTTGGCCAATGAAATGTGGATATCAATTCCAGGAAGAAGTTGTAAGTGCTTTGCTGGATATATTTTCTCTTTCTCTATGCCCTATTGAGTGAAGGGCTCCAGACAGAGGTGACGTCGACCTTGGTCCCAGGGTGAGGATAACTTGAGAATTAGAGTCGCTTGCATGTTCAACAGTAACTGTTAACTGAGAATGACCATGTAATAGAAATGAACTTTTATTGTTATAGGCCACTAAGATATTTGTTTGTTTTTCATTGACCTTATTTATAGCTAACTCCTGTGAGGGAAAATAACTTTTGCTTCATAGTCTGCAATTTACCAACAAAGGTATTTCTATATTCTCTAGAACTCTACCATCACTTTGACTGCATCTTAGTATGTAGAAAATGGTTATGTAGTATACTACACTTAGTATGTAGTATGTAGAAAATGGTTACTTTCCATTGAGCCAACTCCTTTTGTTGGATTGCTTTTTTCTCCACTCCCAGTGTAGTAGCATATATCTAATCATTTCTTCTGTTGAGGTGACGTTTGTGACAGCAGATGTATTCTTACTTTCTAGTAATTCTCAGTCTTAATCATATTATGATTGGACTACACTGTGAATCATACATCTCGCTAGGGTTTCAAACATTTGGCAGTGTGACCAATTTTCCAATATATGTGATGTGTGACTCAAGATAATGATTGGAAGCTCTTCATTAGACAGGAAACTACCTAGGCAGGGTTCTTATTTCCTTCTGTAGAACATTAAGCTATCATAGATATATTATTTCAATTTAACTGTGAAATAATTAAGTATATATGCCCCACTAATGGGATAGAAACCGAGAAATACTCAATTCATAATTGAGTGTACTTGTAGAAAAATAATCAAATCCTAATGTTCAGTTTCTGAATTCACTAGAACCCCATACAAATTGCAGTCATCTTTTAAAATGTAAAATTATCAAGACCCTTTAAAAAATCTTTTAGCTTTTATTCCAATTTCCCAGCAATATAATGAGGAGTTTTAGAATTCCAATATCATATTTCATTCGGCATATACTTAGACCACATTTTGCCCAGAAACTGCTATTGAGGACCACCTCTCCACTGAAAATACGTAGCTGTAGAGTGATTGGTTTTGAAAAGCATGAATAAGACTCTCAAGTGAGGTTTTATGCCATGGCCAAAGGACAAACAATTATATTAATCACTTCACATTCTTCTAAAGGTGTGTGTGTGTTGAGGAAGGAGATATGAGAAGGAATTGTCATGTGAAAATTATTTTGCTTGATGACTTTCAGTGTATCTGTAGGCCACTTTTATAACTATCCTCTGAGGCCAGGATTGATGATAGGGATTGCCGCTCTAGAACTGGGCTTGATAGTGTTAGTGGGGAGAATACTATTCTGGAAGAGCAGAGAATAAGTGATGACACTAAACCCTCAGAAGAAAGATGGTTTTACTTACAAGAAGGGATCTGAGATGATGATTAATAGACCATGGTGTTCCCAGGATGGAGGAGATTGGGAACCCATGAAGATATGACTTAATTTATAAAACCAAAAACTCAAGAGTTAATGAGCAAAATACTGATGCCTGTTGCTATGATGGAAACTCATACTCTCTCAGACAATTTCCAGATCTAACTGGTTCTCAGACCTAGAAGTCACTGATTGAAAAAGAGGCCAGGTTCCTTTGAGGAAGAGCCCTTCAATGTCATAACAAGTGTTTAAAATAAATATCAGCCCAACTCTTCCCCAAAGGGACCTAAAATTTTTATCAAAGTTACTATACTTGAGGAAAAGGGAAACTGAGATCTTTTGAAAGCTGTGGGATTCAGCTGACATGAAACCCCATCAAGGCCCCTCCCCACTTAGTGTGGAGATAAAAGAAGGCTAGATGATAAATGGCATGCTGTTACAAATCCCTCTTCTGGGTGTCTTATGGCTCTACAGACCAAACTTGTGTTTATTTTTGTGGTCCATAAATGTACAATTGAGTTGAATATAATTAGTAGCTCACAGAACTAGCACAATAGTCTCCTAGCCCAGGGAATGAGAGTCGTTGTGGTAAGAAAAGCCAGATGGACGTCTCTGAAACAGCTTGCTCTACCTAAAAGAGATAGTAAAGCAGAATCAGTGCCGTGTCCTGTGTGGAATGGCAGAGATTAGTTTCTAAAAGGATGCAGTGTTATTAGTCCTCATCACAGTTTATTTAATTCATCAACACCACCACTACAAAAAACAAATGGGTATTGACAGAAGACAGTGGACTCCCTAAACATAGTGAGGTACCAGTCCCAAAGTGGCTGCTATGGTGAAGGTGATGTCTTTATGAGAAAAGATTTAATCAGCTCTGGAAATTGGTATGTAGCTAATGATCTGATGGTGTGCTATTTTCAATTTCCGTAAGTAAAGAAGATCTGAATCAGTACACATTCAGCGCCTTGCCCTAGAGCTATGATAACTTTCCTACACATTTTAAAATAGATCTAAAGGAAATTTGGTCCCCTTGATATTCCTTACATCAGATTAGTTAACTTTATTGATGAATCACGTTAAGGGGACCTAATGAATAGGAATAAGCAAGTACTTTCACTTCCCTGGTAAGATTCACGTGCAAGAAAGAGTAGAAAATAAATCCTGTGATGATTCAGGGACCTGTCACATCGGCACATTTTTAAGGGCTTTCATTGTCTGGCGATGCTAGGACATCCCTCCTGTGCAAGAATAAATTATTACATTTTACTTCTCCTGCCACTAATAAAAAGAACAGCCTTCTGTAGACTTTTTTGGATTTGGGAGCAGAATATAGCTCTTTGTGGAATACTGTTTCAGCCTATTTATTAGATAATTCTAGGGCTGCCAATTGTCAGTGCACCGGGAGAAAGACTGTGCTCTGCAGCAGGTCCAGACTCTGGCACAAGCCGTTCTGCGGCTCGGTCACTTTATCTGTTAGGCCCAAATGTGCTGGAGGTAAATGAAGATGTTGTATGGAGTTTCTTGAAACAGTAATAGGCAGATAACAGTGAAGACGCCTACATTTCCAGAGAAAGGTAGTGATTTATGTAGCAGAAAATTAGCAGATTCTGACATGCTACTAGGTCCCAGTACATAATGAGCACCTGGTCATGGGACAGTGAGTGATGGTGGGATCAGAGCTGACCCTCGTGAACTTGATCTGTCAGAGATGCCAAATCATAAGTTCAGGCACTGCAGCAGCAATCTATTTTATCATGAAAGCAGTACCTTTGAGATGAAGTCTAATAAAATGCAGAGTGTACAAGTGAGTGACGCAAATAATTATGTGTGTCTATGTCATCTCTCTTCGTTGCACTGACTCCTTAATCTCACCCCTGTGGTGTCCTGGGGGCTAGGGGACTGATTCCTTCTGAGTTGCTGATGTACAAGAATAATCTTGGACCTGAATTAAGAATGGATCAGCTAGATAAGTTTGTTTGACCCCTTCCTCCCCCAAAAATGGACTTCCGTTACATTACAATCAAATTAGAGATGGTCCTGAAGACAATAGTGAGTCAAAATCTTTCCATCACCTAGAGTCTTGAACCATACCCTTGAGCATCCACTTTGAGTAGAAGGAAAAGTTGTTAAAGCAAGGATATATATAAATTTCTGGGCAGTGACAAATGCCTTGGAAGCTTGGAAGGATATTTACAATCTTCAAAGGTACAAGAGTAGAAGATCATATATAAGAAATTCTGGGGAATAGGCTTGTGGGTAGATCTGGTGATGGGTACAAGGGGAGCAGATCTTGGTATCCCGTATTAACCCAGCTACTGAATGTGTGACCTGTCATCAGCAGGGACCAGTGCTAAGCCTATGGTATGGATCTATTTGTTTTATTTTATATCATATTACCTGGAGGTTACAGGCCAGAAAGAACGTTGGAGTGACCTCTTAAATGTATAAATAAGGTATCAACTCTGAAATGAGACCCTATAGAGGGTTGGGGTATATTTCTAGATGTGGTATATACATTGAACAAATAACCATTGTAAGATGCTATATTCCAAAAACCTAGGATATGAGTCAAGGAAACAAAGAGTGAAAGTAGAGTTGGCTCCTCTCACCATTATTCCCAAGCACAATTTGGAGAAAATTATCCTTCCCGCCACTTTTGGCTCTGTTGGATTAGATGGCCTGATCTCAAGAATGAAATGACTCTGCCAGTTGACATGGTAGAATTTCCATAGATCCTAAAGTTATTACTATCAACTGGTCATTTTGGTCTACTCAAGAAAGGATAGATTGAACTGCATGTGGAACAGAAGTGGATCTGAGTTATGCAATGCATAGGCTGTGATCGATGCTATTGGAGCCTGGCCTATAGTGTCTCATTCTGTTCTGGATTCCATTGAAGCTTCAGTGGGTTCCTGCATACACTGTTCGCCTCCACCCTCAAAATTCTCTGTCTTCCTGCTTGAGGAGTAATTCTGATCACTGGAGCATGCTTAGAAGCTTGACAATCATAGTCAGAAATATCAAATTCTTGGAAATAAAATAAAAAACAAAAGAGTGAATTTTTAACTCTCTTGTACATGACAACACTGTATTAAAAGCTAGACAAATTCTTGCAAATATTTTAGATTAAAAGTAAAAGAGCAACATGCTATAAATTTCAAAATAAATGTATTAGGATAATTTATAAGATTTGTTATAGTTTTATATGTTTTATTTTTAAAAACATTATTTGCATTTTCACATGCACAGATTGTTTTTAAACTTAAGATTAATGTTATTTATTTTAATTACTTAGCCATCTCTATATTTAATTACAAACATTTCTAATAATAATTAAATTCATTTTCTAAACTAAAAGAAGCAGTTCAAACATCTCTGGCAAATTGAGGTTTCTGGTTTGAAAATTCTTAACATAACAGAGTTGAGTAATACTTAGAAGTTGTCCATCAGGATACAGAGTCTGAGTGCTACATGCCCCCAGGTTAATTCTATCTGAGTCACAGCTGGAGACACTAAGCACACTTGATAACGGGATAGTTTAGCAGTATCTTCACACACTCTCGACCCTATTTGCCTTATGGTTTAGGAGATCTCCTGATATTTCAGTTGTGTCCTTTCATTGTCCCAGATCCTGGCCGTGCGTCTGCCTCCTGGGGTTTGTGACCAGTTGGCTGTCTCTCTGGTTCTCACTTTCAGAAAATTTTTATTTTACTCTTGGGCAAGTGGTGTAATTTTGATCGGGTCCATGTCATATATGAGCCAAAAGATTTCAAGAAAGCTCTCTCTGCTCTCTGCAATATGTATCAAGGTTCCTATGCAATTGTGAAAGTCTGCTCTTTTAATCTAATAGTTTTAAATCTTATAGTGACTTTTCACAACTTTCCTTCCCATTACCTGTATTTGGTCCATCACAAGACCCAATGATAAATCTCCTAAAGCCTCCAGAATTCATTCACACCTCTCTATCTCGCACACTATCATCCTAATCCAAGCTACTACCATGTGTTGGAATAGACCCCTAAATAACCATTCTCCCTGTCCCAACTCTTATCTGCATCCACTCATTAATAGCTAGACGCTATTTTTGAAATATAAATGGGATTATGTCAGTTCTCCTTCCTTCCTAGCACATTGATTCACATTCAAATCCCTCCAAAGGCTTTGCACAATGCTTAGTCCTTAGTGCTTCCTGTCCCTGGTGCTCTCCACAGACTTTGCTTCTGGCAGTCCCTGGACTGCTTTCCTCCACATACTACCTGTAATTATCTCCTATTCATTGGACAGATTTCAATTCAGTTGTCATATATGAAGGCAAGACTTCTCTGTGGTCTCCATATATGCTCCCATAGTACCACACACTTGTCCTAATTAGCTCTTTTGTCTTCATTTGTGTGATTTTACTTTTTATGATTTTTTGTTTATCTCTCTCATTAGACTGTCAATTCCATGTGGTCAAGGGCTGGATTCACCACTGTATTCCCAGCACTTTCCATAAAGTCACCCTCAATAAACTTTTGTTGAAAAAATAAATCACTTACTAAGTTCTACCTTGAAATGGTAGATATTCATGCTCACAGCTCCACACTTTATTCTAACTGTGAAAGCAAGTCTGAAGAATTTCCTTTTATCCTTTTCTTCCGCACTTATGAGAAGGTAGGAAGGTAAGTTTCCCAAGTACCAAAACACAGGTCCGTGGAAACTGAAACAGGGCTCAAGTGGATGTGGGTTTGGGAGGCTATGAGAGGCTGGGATAATGATGTTAAAGCTGGTGAATAATGGAATATGATGGAGTATGAGGGGTAATCAATATGATTGTCCATAGAGTTAATGAAGGAAGGTAATATGGTGGTCCTTATTCCCATCTTTTCTTCCCCTTAATCTTGCCACTGTTCTATTACCACCAATTAGTAGTTGACTCCTCTCAGGGATTGTGAAAATTGGGCAGAAGAGTTGTTCTGCACTGAGGACGTGAGTGCATGCATTTCTGAGCTCAAACAAATTGAACAAATTGAATAAACGAGAACTCTTGGTATACAACTCATTCACAACCTGAAGATTGCATATATCAAAGACAAGTTCTTTGACAATATTTTCAGTATCATGTCTCAAAAACATTTATGTTTCAGGAAAAAGCACAGAAAATATATTCTCTTTGAAGGAGAAGATATTTTCATAAAATAGTGCTTTATACAATTTTATAGAAAATTGTTGTATTTACTCCATATAAATTATTCATCATTTTTCCTGGGCAATGCTAAGATTTTAAAGTAATGGCTCAGTTTTTGCCTCATCTCCATAATGTAACTTTTCAAATATTTCCAGTTACTCTTTTTAAAATATTTCAGCACTTATGTATGAGTCAGTAATAACAGCTACTCAGAAAATTATTGAACTACTTAAATATATTTTATTTAATAAACCGTCCATTCTTCTACAATTACAAGTTTACCATCTAGTAGCAAAAATGTAATTTACAAAGTTTTACCTGCACATAACCTTAATTTCTCCAGACCTCAAATGTCTGCGGTTTGCATTAGTAATATTCACATGAAACCCATGGGCATTTACTTGCACCTTATCCAGGAGGTCCTTAGGGTCCTCTATATTTCTCCTCAAGTATTTCTTTATTAAGGATCCTTTGCAGGCCCCAGAAGGTGTCCTATTCGCTTTGTATAAGCACATTTATCCTGCTAGGTGCTGTTCTGCCAGCTCCCTGCTAGTCTCAGCATTCTTCAGCAGGCACTGAAGTGTTCTACCTGGCAGAACTGGGGTCATCCTGAGTATTTTTGCCCCATCAACATCTCCACTGCACTGCCAGGCAGTGTTGATGCTACACTAGGAGGTGCAGACTTTGACAGGTGCTGCCTCTACTCCACTGAGTACTGTGGCGTCTCTGCTGCTGCTGCAGCTGTGGTCCCCCTTGTACATCCGCAGAAATGCCTTGAGATACTAGTGGTTCCAGAGCTGTTTCACTCTACTGCTGGGCAAGGGCAGGAGAATGGATGTCTCCTTTTGATAATATACTCTCTTAGACTTAGAGACATTCACAAGAAGTACTTATTCTACCTCATCTAGCATAGTTTTAGGCAGACCTTCTTTCCTGTATTTGTTGTGTTTATTTTACTTTATCATCTATTTTCTGTAATTCTCAAGCATAAATCTATTAGTGCCATGATATAAGCCTAGCATACTTCCTCTGATCATGCTTTTAATACAAAAAGCTTTTTGATTGTAGCAGATCATAACACGTTTTCAAATTCTGCTTTGAATCAATCAATGCATGTCCCCAACCCCCACCACAATAACAATCAATTTGCAGAAAGAATAACATTTTAGAAAATTCTCTTACTTCCAAATTCTTGTAGTCAGGGTATTGAACTGAAATGTTCTATTTCAAAAAAGACAATATTGATTTAAAAATAAAAGGACATAAGGTAATATGATACGGAACATAGCACACAGAAATAAATAAATTAATGAACTAAATAAAATCAAAAGCTCATGTATCCTATAATGCAATTTCTTTCACATAAATGGATCCTGAAAATCAAATGAAGACTGCTTTAAGAGTCTATTGTCTACACCACCATTGAAAACCTTAGCTTAATTGAAAATAGAAAAATAGCATGTTTATAAATTATAAAATAGGGTAATGATTGTAAAAGATACAATGTATTCATTGACTGTTGCACTCACAATCAGAATTTTAAAGCACATAAATTCCCTTAAAAATAGAAAACAAACAATACCATGCTATAATGCAAAATAAACTAAAAATATTAAATACTGAGAAGTCTTTCTTGATCTGCAAATAGAAATTTGGGAAAATCTAATCTCAGGATTTATCCTAATAGCACTGACAAAACTAGTATCAATGACTAGATCACAATAACTTAGGTCACTACCTGGAGTTAGGCCAAACTTCATAAGTAAAGGACACATTCCTCCGCAAGATTGCCGTCACTTCAGATAACAGCTGCAAGCCTGGGTATTCCAGGCACCCGTGATTCTGAGCAGCTGGCTACAAATTTGAGAGTTTGAACCATCAGGTTCGGTAATTCACTAGAATGACTCACAAAATTTACTGACAGTACTGTACTTATGAATGCAAATTTTATTATAACAAAAAGGACACATATCAGAACTAACCAAAAGAAGAGATGCATGGAGTAAGGTCTAAGAGGGTCCCAAACATGAAGCTTCTGTATCCTCAAGAACCTGCTACCCTCCTCACATGTTAACGTGTAGCAATACACACAGAGTATTGTTCACCTTCGAAGCTTACCGGAGCTTTGGTGTCTAGAGATTTTATTGGGGTTTCATTATTTAGACATAATTGACTAAATCTTTGGCCATGTGATTGAACTCAATCTATATCCCTCTTTGTTACCTGAAGGTTGGGCTGATATTAAGTGGCTCAAAGTCCCAACCTTCTAATCACACTGTTGGTCTCTCTGGCATGGCCAGCCCCCATCCTGAGTCATCTTACTAGCATAAAATAGGGGTCCACCGTGAGTCACCTTATTAACATAAACTATTAGAGCACACCATGAATAACAAAGATATTTCTATCTCTTAGGAAATCCCCCAAATTTAGAGGTTCTCTCCCAGGAACCAGTGACAAAGACCAGTCAAATTCTTTATTATACAATAGAAAGTGTGTGCATGCCATGTATTTTTTTTCTATGCCTTTCTTTTTCAAATTTCTTTTAGCCAGTAATTTTAAAGTACCTCTTGATCTATAGTAAATTACTTTATTCATGTGGAATTTATTAAATTGATTGTTATATTAAACTGCCTTAGACATTTTTTGATCTCTCCATTACCATATTCCTTATCTTATTCCTGCCAAAACAATTGTGCTACTATTTTATAAATTGGTAGTTCCCTAGCATATAATATCTTCTTTATTTATACAACAAAAATGATAAACCCAAAGGAAACTATACCAGAGCTCATCATAATTACACTTTTGAAAACTAATGACAAAAATAAAATCTTGAAAGCAGTCAGAGAGAAATAATAAATTATTCGTAGGGGAAAACCAATTCAAACGAAATCTCATTTCTCATCTGAAACCATGGAGGTCAGGAGAAAGTGGCATGATATTTTTTACATGCTGAAAATAAAAAAATTGTCCATCTTGGATTCTATATTTGGTGAAATTATCTTTCAAGAGTGAAAGATAAACATTTTTATACAAAGTAAAATTGAAAGAATTTGTGAATAGCAGATCTATCCTTAAACATTGGTTAAAGGAAGTTCTTCAAACAGAAAGGAAATGATAAAAGAAGGAATCTTGGAGCATCAAGAAGGAAGAAAGAACAATGGAAAGAGCAGAAATATCGGCACATACAATAGACTCTTTCTTGAGTTTTTGTGAAATTTGTATAAAATCCTCCTTATAAGATTATATATGAATGTGCACATATATGATTCATAAATCATATTTGATCATTGAAATAAAAATTGTAGTTCCATGTAATCCTCAAGATAATATTTAAAATTGGAGAAAGTAAAAGGACCTAAATGGAAGTGAGGTTTCCACACTTGACTGGAAGTGATGAAATGTTGGTGCCAGTAGACTGTTACAAGACATATCTGTACATTATAATATGCTGAGTGAGATGGAAAATAATTGGTGAGTTTTCTCAGACAAGTGATGTAGAATTAATTCCATGGGCATCATGGAGATTAGTTAGGAATCAAGACTACAGAGTATAAAATGGGACTGGATGTATATATTTATCCATGAGATATATATATAATAATAATAAATATTAAAGCCATGAGACAGGATAAGATCACATTAAGAGTTAAGGGACAGAGAGAAGAGAAATGGTATGAGCACTAACCCTGGTGAAATCCATAATTAAAAGGTCATAAAGATGAAGGTGACCCAGAAAAATAGACTGAGAAGGAACAACAGATGAGTTAGAAGAACTGAGAAAGAGGTATTCTGGAATCTTACTTCGTAAAACAAAAAGGGTTTAAAGAATAAATTATCAATCTTCTGAGAGAAATCCTGCTGAAAGGTCAAATGAGATGACTGAGACCTGGCAATTACATTAGTCATGCATTCTATTATCTGGATCTAAGAGTAGCTTTAGTGTTCATAAATCTCCATAAGATGATTTGCCCATATAATGATTAAATGATAGATTCTATTTTGATGAGATGTGTGGAACACTGTACACGTGAAAGAACATAAAGATATTTCCTGTTTACTCCTCTACTTGAACGCTATGCATATTCTCTATCTCTGGGCTCTCAAACCTTGAATATTTCAACCAGAAAAATATATCTAATGTTTTTTGGTTTTTTTTTTTTAGGAAGATTAGCCCTGAGCAAACTGCTGCCAATCCTCCTTTTTTTGTTGAGGAGGTCTTGCCCTGAGCTAACATCTGTAACCATCTTCCTCTCCTTTATATGTGGGATGCCTACCACAGCATGGCATGCCAAGCAGTGCCATGTCCACACCCGGGATCTGCACCAGCAAATCCCGGGCCACCGAAGTGGAACGTGGGCACTTAATGGCTGTGCCACCAGGCCGGCCCCTCTAATGTTTTAATTCATAGGTATGGCTTCTGAGGTAAACACATTAATAAATTTTGTTCTATATTAAGAATCTTTTGAAGTTCAAACCCTACAAAGTAATGATGCAATAAGCAGGAGTAAGGAGACTGTCAAGAGCACGATGCCCTGCGTTTGGTTCTCCACATTCCTTCCACCTAAGGAAAATGCTGTAAGGAAGCTATAAACAGAAAATGCACTGTAGTCATAAGATTCTAGGGATTTTTTCTCCCACAAAACCATCTATCATTTCTTTTTGACAGAGATCCACATACTGTGAAGATACCAAGATCCCATCTCAGTAAAATTAGGTGGTGGTTGATAAATGAATGACTGGTTAATGGGAATCGTATACATCAAACTGTACATCTAAGAAGTGAATTAAAACATCACTCTAGCAGATAGGTAATGAGACACAAGGATGAGTGATTTGCCACCTATATTTTCTGTTAAAATACTGATTCTGGGTAGATTGTTTCCAAGCATGTGATTCGTGGAAAAAATACTACAGAAGTGGGATTAGCACGTCATCCTGAAAGCCCAATGGTATTGAAATGTGTCATTGAAACATGAATTGTGTCAATTGAAAAACATAACTCTGGAAATGATCTAAAACATCCATCTTTATTTAATAAGAGTATATTACTGTGTATGCCCACATTTATGGATTTTTGGTGATACCACTTGTTTATGATGGGCAGCATAGGTTGCATTGGAGCTTGTTGTCATCTGGCCATGTATTAGTCTCTACTAAGGCCTAGTATTACGCTTTCTCAGAAGAAGAGTCAACTGCAGAGGATGGAATAGCTCTGTTCTAAAACCTTAAGGGTTAGTGCTGTACTGTGATTCACCTACAGTGTCTTTCCAAAGGCTCCACGGCATTCCTATCTGCTGGGAAGCCACAACATGGAACAGAAGGACAGGTACTACCGATGGTAAAAAACATGCAGTCAATCCACACAGGCTCATGTACATTCTTGGATAGTTAATTTTAGAGACTAGCCAAAAGAAAACTTTTAAGTAAAATAGAAAATGACTTTTATTCTTAGAAAAAGATTTTGGGTTTACTTTAAACCTATCACCCAAGAATTAAGGAAATTAAAGCCTTATAAATTTTACAATAAAGGTTTTAAAATCATGGCAGAAACTTTTATAGATTTATATAATAAAACTTTTTCTAAATAATATCACATCATACCTCAATGGGTTCTTGAACTTAACTTTGTGCTTGAGATTAACTGCTTCCTTTACTTTTGACATTTTAAATGAATGGAAATTAATAAAACAGTAGCCAATTGACACACACAATATTTCTTTCCTACTCCATACAAATGTGGTTTAATATGAGTTTCAATATAAAAGTCAAATGGCATTAGACTAAGCTTAAATCATATGCTCTTCGTTTGAAGATAAGACTTTCAATCTACTTAAATACAAGGCTAAAAATGTCAATAATTCTGAAAGTAAGACTGATGGATTAAATGATGGTGAGGCAAGAAGTCCAATAGACCACAAGTCAGAAATGATAATTAGATGTGATTTTCCTTAGCAATTTCACTTTTAATACCTCTATGAAATGAAAGAAATAGTGTGCTGCCATATTTAATATTATAGGTGGAAAAGGATACACGTTAAAAGGAAACTATGCCAGCAGTGTCCACAGTTGCCAGTGTTATTTCACAGAAGAAAATTTTCTCATTGAAGTTTAAATGTTTTACCAAATTTTTGTTTTGCAATGAGCATGAAATGACTAACAACAGAAAGAGATCTTTGAATACATTTATTCCTCCTCCTGTATTTAATGTGTTCACTTGTTAAAAGGAAACAATTTAAGAAGAGGACGGTGTTAAATATCTGTTAGAGCTGCATCTTCTGTTTATGAGAAACTTTAGAGCATTTTTTGAATCTGTAGGTGCAACCTTAGGGACAGGAGTAAAGTGGGATTAGTGAGGAGATCAGAGATGTGGTGAGATGAGAAAACCAGAGGAATCACACATAGAAAACCGGATCCTAGTTGCTGCTCCACCACGTCCTAGCTGTGTAATCTTGCGTATTGTCCATCTTCTTTAAACTTATCTTATTTAATTGATAAATGCAGTAAAATATTTTTTGTCTTATCTCACAGAATTTTCCAGATGGTTGCTATAAGGGTTCCATGAGAATTTATAGGAAAATACCAATATCCAAAATATGTGTTTTGCAAACGTGGAAATTAATATTATAATTTTAATCTTACATATTTCTAGTGACATGAAGAATACACAAAAGTAAATAACCTACCCAGGAATGAAGCTGTTGGGTTAGTGGATTAATTGTGCAATCTAAGTAGATAAGGGAGGGATTTGCTTTAAATCGTGTCAAGAAGCTTTCATTAAGGGGCAAACACATCATTAGGTGTGCAGATATTGCTAACAGGACACTGACGATCTGAGAAACAAGAGTGTTTCAGGATGCTATCTGGACCTGCACACTTGACAGTTGGCAGATTTGATGCGGTAGATGCTACTAAATAGAGCAAAGAACAAATTTGCTTTCGAATTCTTACTCAGCAACTTACTATCTATATGACCTTGGGGGAAATTACTTGGTTCCTGAGTTCAATGTTTTTAAATTTCTAAAATAGAAGGTAACAAGAATAACAGTAGTATGAGAGGCTCACATTACTAATTGCCACAGGAATTGTATTCAGTGCTTTCTGTAGGGAATAATCACACACAGCATTGCTGTGAAGAATGAAGGATATTTTATATATGAAAGATTTACTATAGTCATACTTGTATGTGCTGAATAAAAACCAGTTAAACTTATTTTTATCAATTTGAGAACAGGGAAATATAGAATACTGGCTGTGTTATTTGCATTCGGAGTAAATAGATAAATATTTAAATTCTGACTCTGAAACAAACAAACTTCGTTTAAAATAATTAGCCTGTGTAAGCCTCAGTTTTCCCACTTCCAAAAGATGAATAAAAACAGAAGCTAGTTA
The DNA here is from genome assembly GCF_041296235.1 of Equus asinus. Taxonomy (NCBI): domain Eukaryota; kingdom Metazoa; phylum Chordata; class Mammalia; order Perissodactyla; family Equidae; genus Equus; species Equus asinus. The sequence goes on along the minus strand of NC_091792.1, from coordinate 48,484,011 downwards.
AAAATGTTGCATGATTTTCTCTTTTTTTTTTGAGGAAGATTAGCCTTGAGCTAACATCTGCCACCAATCCTCCTCTTTATGCTGAGGAAGATTGACCCTGAGCTAACATCTGTGTCCATCTTCCTCTATTTTATATGTGGGACGCCTGCCACAGCAGTGCTTGATAAGTGGTGCGTAGGTCCGCACCCAGGATCTGAATCAGTGAACCCCAGGTCGCCGAAGAGGAAGGTGTGAACTTAACTGCTGCACCATCGGACTGGCCCCTGCATGATTTTTATAACATTGCTTTTTCATAACTTTGTCACGGAGATTCAAAATAAATATTTGTGTTTCATGTAAATGAGTCTTTTTCAGGATCTAGACTTTGAAACACTTAGGAAAAAGTTAAAGATTGATCAGTGTTGTACTGAATTCTGAGTTTGTATCTGGTCTTATTTTGGAAAGTTCTAAAATATAATGTTTTTTCTAATGTGGTAACTTGTTTAAGATGCTAGTTTCATTTGAAATTAACAGTACTTTATTTTCAATTTATTTTTGCACATTTGACATTAAAAATCGATTTTTCTATTTGTCAATTCATTCTTCAGTGATTTATCAAACTCACGTAAACAGTCATTTTAAAAAATCTTTATGAATGATCAGGAAAAATTACTTGGAGGAAGAAATTAAGATAACTTTCCACTGAATATTGATTCTTTCCTATTCCAACTAAGATATTATTTTCAATAAATGATATGAAACTATTAAAAATAGAGCACATGATACATATCGAGGTGAACTTATGCACCACTCAGTCATTCGACTATCTCAGCAGCCCAGGAGCAAGTGTAACCAAGAGATAAGCTCAACCAGCCTTCTGGTTGCAGGTTTCACAATTGGTAAGCCATCTGAAGTGTTCTGAGTAGCGAACGATTATTGGTCCATGTATAGCGGTGCCCGGCACAGAGAGAGGCAGATTGACTCGCTTGACTAACAAGGGAAAATCTAATGAGGAGTGAAATCATGTTTATTTCATTTTCTAAATTAAAAGTAAAATATTTAGATCATTTGAATATATACAAGGTGAAGAATACTCTGCTACATTCTGTAAAAAAAAGAAGTATTGAGAAATAAATCAAATACAGACCTGGTGTTTACCCTAGAGAATTTTCCTTTAGAGATAGACAATATTTGTACAGACACCGAAAATAAAATATTTAAAAGATGAGGACATGCAGGCAGTCAGGCAATCCTGGAAATAATTTCAAAGATGTTTCTTCTGGTCCAAAATGTGCACAGGAGTTTAGTGGTATGTCACTATTGATGTAGTAGGCTATTAGTCAAAGTGAATTGACTGAAGCATGGATCAACAGAAAGACAATTTCCAGAGGGGAAAAGTACATCCAAGCATTGTCCTTTCTTACTTTTTTTCTCAGTGTTGGGTAGTTATAAAATGTTTCCAAAGGCTTGTTTCTATGTTTTTCTCAGTCTCCATGTATACTGAAATTTATTTTCTATTTTGTATACTGATTGACCCCTTAGATTCAGGAAGTCAGGGGATTTCCTGCCAAGGTGCCATTCATTCATGAAACAAATATTTCTTAATTCTTCCTAAATTTAAGCCAAAAATTTAAATTAAATAAGATACAGCCCTTGTCCTTTTGAACTCAGCGTCTTATTATTTTTACCAAAGAATAAAGAGACGGTAGAGTTGCAGAGAAGGAATGAGAGAAGTCTTTACAGAGAAGAGTCCTTTTTGTTCTGTTGGATAATTAAGTAGGGCTCTTTAGGAAGAGAATTCTAGAGAAAAATATTTTTGAAAAGTGTCCAAGCTTAAAATTCATTATCTATGAGGTACCTGTGAAACTGCAAGTAAATTAATACAGCTAGAGCACAGGATTTTTGAGGAGAGGCAGGAAATAAAGGCTAAAATAAGTTCAGATCATATATTTTTGTTTGTTATTGCTGCTGTTAGATATTATCACAAACAATGAAATAACACAGATTTATTATCTTAGAATTCTGTACTTCAGAAGTCTGAAACTCAGGCTAACTTTTCAGTTTTGGCTGGGCTACTTTCTTTTGTGGAGGTTCTAGGGGCGGATCCATTCCCTTACTCATTTGAATTGTTGGCAGGTGTGAGTTCTTGCAGTTGTAGGACTGTGGCCCCTGTTTGCTAGATTGCTGTCAGATCTAGAGACTGCCCACGTTCCTTGCCTCATGACCTTCTCTAGCTTCAAAGCCAGCAATGGTGGGCTTAGTCTTTGTCATGCTTAGAATCTCTTCTGCCTCTTTTTCCATTGCTGCATTTCTCTGATTGACTTCACCTCCTCTTCCACTTTTACAGTTCCATTCCATTTCAATGGTTCCACTGGGATAATCCAGAATAATCTTTTTAGCAGAAGTTCAGCCAATTAGCAATCAATGCCCTTTTGAGATGTAGGGTAACATATTCGCAGGTGTTTGGGATTAGGTCTTGAACATATTTGGAGGGCCATTATCCTGCCGACCATGGACCACATGTATCAAATGTATTTAAAGAAAATATAGAGGGGCATCTTTTATTTCCTTTCAGATTCTTTAGATCCGTCTATTGAAGTTTCTTCATTCTTCTTTGCCAAATTCTAGCATATTGTTTTCTAAAAATTTCTTCATTTTGTGTATATTATGAAACTAATTAGCATGTAGACATGCATACTGTTCTGTAATTGTTATCTTAAACCTCTATTGTATTAGTACATATTTAACAATTTCATTTATATGTTTTTCCCTTCTTTATTCTTGATCAGCATCATTAGAAGTTTACCCTTCTTGTTGATGGTTTCCAAATACCTGCTATTTGTTCTGTAAGCCTTATTTATATATTCTTTGTTTTCTATATTATTAATTTTATGCTCATTTTTATTACTTTATTCCTTTGTTTAGTTTTCTGTGTTGCAATTTTTTACAACTTCTTAAAATGGTTGCTAGCTCATTAGGTTTATTTCCCTAATTTGTTGCCTCATAACTGTATCTAAACTGCAAAATTCTCTCTAGGTACCTTTTTCTGTACCTCACAAATTTTGGCATCTAGTGTTTTCTTTGGCATTCAGTTCTAAGTATTTTTAAGTTCCCTTGTAATTTCTTCTTTTAACCAAAGAGTTAGTAAGTGGTATTTTATTTAGTATGCAAAATTTTGGTATTTCTTCTACCATATTTTAAAAATTATTAATTTCTGTTCTATTGCATTGTGAATGGAGATCACATTTTGTGCACTCTTAATTCTTTGGGAAAAAATAAGACTTCCTTTGTAGATTATTTCAGGGTAAACATTTTACAATTTTCCCTTGGTGTTTAATGTAAAAGTGAATTTTCTATTTAGGTGTATACAGTTCCCTATATAGCTTTTAGTTAAAGGTTTACACTTGGATTATTCAAGTTTTATGTATTTTGTCTTATTTATTGTGTCCTTTGCATATCAACTTTACATATTTGAGTGTGTGTGTTTATATGATATATATCACATATATATGATAATGAGAAATCATTCTAAGGGAACAAGCAAAATTTAATATTTTATTATTTCTTTAATATTTAGAGGCTATATTATTCATTGTTCATAATATTAGGAGTGAAATCTATGCAATTTGTAATGAACAGATAATCATTATCTTGGAAAAGAAGTTTAAGCATTTATAAGTAAAAGGAGAAAGTAGAAAAACTGTTTAATTTTATTAGCCAGTTAAGTATGACAAATGAAAAAATGACCATTTCATTTATGAATACTAGGAATGTATGGTATCTTATCTAATTTTGTAAAATGCATATTGCTGACAGAAACAGCAAATATTATACTTAATAAATAAAGCAATAAAAATAGATTTAAATAAATGGAAACATATATACAGGGATGAATAGCTACATTTATATATCTAATATGTCAATTTTCTCCACAATAAGACATATTATTCATACAATCAAAGCAAGATTTTCATCCATGCATTCTGAGCCATTTGACCATCTTATTCTAAAGTGGATATGAAAGTATTCAGTTGCAGAGATAGCTAAGTCAATTTTGATAAAGTAGATAAGGGTACTCTCACTTACAAATATTGACATATACTAAGAAACCATTCTACTAAACTAGTACAAGAAGGAGGAGTTTGACCAGGAGAAAAAAATAGAAGTCACAGAAACATATATATGCATATATTTGAGTATGTGTGTATGTGTATGATATATATCACATATATATATGATGAGAAATGGTTTCTCACAAACGGGAAACGGATGTGTTATTTTAGTAGGTAATGTTGAGAAAAATAACTCAGTCTATGGAGAAGAGCATAGCTGTATCACTACTTTATTCCAAATATTGATGCACTCAAAATGTATTAATATCATAAAGGTACAAGAAAAGAAAAAGTATGAAGGTAATAGAAGACAACTGGTAAGAACTTTTCTGTTACCAAGGAGTGGGAAAACTTCTTAAAGGAGATCCAAAAGGCACTAAGAAGTTAATCAATAACCAAAAAACAGATTTAAAAATATACAAACATTTTTTAAAGATTATATTTACTGATGATCTCTATAAACAAACTTACAGATAGATAAACAACCAGTGAAAGATTTTTGCAAATGTCTTCTAAATATCTAAACCTAAAAAAGAGACTAATAATATGGATAAAAAAGGGCTCTAATTACAGGACAGTAAAAAGAAAAATATTTCAATAATAAAATTGACAAAGAAAGGAACAGGAATTTTATAAAATTTGTAAGCCCAATAGCTGTGGACACTTCTTAAGTAATCAGAAAAAATGCAAATTAAAATATCGAGTGAAAGCATTTAGAAATATGGATATATTGAGTATTGGATATATTGTCTGGACTAAGATACTTGCAGCACCATGGACAGGCCCCAAAAATTTGAAGATGAATGAGAAAAATAGTAAAAAGGTCATAAAGCTTAATACTATCTGTGTAAAATGAAATAAATATTCAAGAAACAACAACACATATTTTGTAATAACATTTGCAGATTAAGCACATATTAAACTCATCAGATTGATGTTTATAGAAGAGATGGATAGAAATGGGTATTAGAAAGAAAGGAGAAAATAAGTCAGGAATTGTTTGTATGAGAACACTCCATAATACTACTATAAAGTTTTAAATATTCCTTTTTTTTAATTAATGTTATGATAGATTACAACCTTGTGAGATTTCAGTTGTACATTATTGTTAGTCATGTTGTGGGTATACCACTTCCCCCTCTGTGCCCTCCCCCCACCCGCCCTTTTCCCTGGTAACCACTATCAGATCTCCTTGTCAATATATTAACTTCCACCTATGAGTGGAGTCATATAGAGTTCGTCTTTCTCTGACTGGCTTACTTCGCTTAACATAATACCCTCGAGCTCCATCCAAGTTGCTGCAATGGGCCAATTTTGTCTTTTGTTACGGCTGAGTAGTATTCCATTGTGTATATATACCATATCTTCTTTATCCAATCATCAGTTTCTGGGCATGTAAGTTGGTTCCATGTCTTGGCTATTGTAAATAATGCTGCGATGAACATAGGGGTGCAAGGGACTCTTGGGATTTCTGATTTCAGGTTCTTAGGATAGATACCCAGTAATGGGATGGCTGGGTCATAGGGTATTTCTATTTTTAACTTTTTGAGAAATCTCCATACTGTTTTCCATAGTGGCTGTACCAGTTTGCATTCCCACCAACAGTGTATGAGGATTCCTTTTTCTCCACAACCTCTCCAACATTTGTCACTCTTGGTTTTGGATGTTTTTGCCAATCTAACAGGTGTAAGGTGATATCTTAGTGTAGTTTTGACTTGCATTTCCCTGATGATTAGCGATGATGAACATCTTTTCATGTGTCTATTGGCCATATTTATATCTTCTTTTGAGAAATGTCTGTTCATGTCCTCTGCCCATTTTTTGATCAGGTTGTTTGTTTTTTTGTTGTTGAGCTGTGTGAGTTCTTTGTATATTATGGAGATTAACCCTTTGTCGGATAAGTGGCTTGTAAATATTTTTTCCCAATTAATGAGCTGTTTTTTTGTTTCAATCCTGTTTTCCCTTGCCTTAAAGAAGCTCTTTAGTCTGATGAAGTCCCATTTGTTTATTCTTTCTATTGTTTCCCTCAACTGAGGAGTTATAGTGTCCGAAAAGATTCTTTTGAAACTGATGTCAAAGAGTGTACTGCCTATATTCTCTTCCAGAAGACTTATTGTTTCAGGCCTAATCTTTAGGTATTTGATCCATTTTGAGTTTATTTTGGTGTGTGGTGAAAAAGAATGGTCAATTTTCAATCTTTTGCATGTGGCTGTCCAGTTTTCCCAGCACCATTTGTTGAAGAGACTTTCTTTTCTCCATTGTAGGCCCTCTGCTCCTTTGTCGAAGATTAGCTGTCCATAGATGTGTGGTTTTACTTCTGGGCTTTCAATTCTGTTCCATTGATCTGTGGACCTGTTTTTGTACCAGTACCATGCTGTTTTGATCACTGTAGCTTTGTAGTATGTTTTGAAATTGGGGATTGTGATTCTGCCAGCTTTGTTTTTCTTGTTCAGGATTGCTTTAGCAATTCGCGGTCTTTTGTTGTCCCATATGAATTTTAGAATTCTTTGTTCAATTTCTGTGAAGAATGTTCTTGGGATTCTGATTGGGATAGCATAGAATCTGTAGATTGCTTTAGGTAGAACGGACATTTTAACTATGTTTATTCTTCCAATCCATGTACATGGAATGTCTTTCCATCTCTTTATGTCATCGTCAATTTGTTTCAAGAAAGTCTTGTAGTTTTCATTGTATAGATCCTTCACTTCCTTGGTTAAGTTTATCGCAAGGTATTTTATTCTTTTCGTTGTGATTGTGAATGGGATTGAGTTCTTGAGTTCTTTTTCTGTTAGTTCATTGTTAGTGTATAGAAATGCTACTGATTTATGTATGTTGATTTTATACCCTGCTACTTTGCTGTAGTTGTTGATTATTTCTAATAGTTTTTCTATGGATTCTTTGGGGTTTTCTATATATAAGATCATGTCGTCTGCAAACAGTGAGAGTTTTACTTCTTCATTACCTATTTGGATTCCTTTTATTTCTTTTTCCTGCTGAATTGCTCTGGCCAACACCTCCAGTACTATGTTCAATAGGAGTGGTGAAAGTGGGCACCCTTGTCTTGTTCCTGTCCTCAGACGGATGGCTGTCAGTTTTTGTCCATTGAGTATGATGTTGGCTGTGGGTCTGTCATATATGGCCTTTATTATGTTGAGGTACTTTCCTTCTATACCCATTTTATTGAGGGTTTTTATCATAAATGGGTGTTGGATCTTGTCGAATGCTTTCTCTGCATCTATTGAGATGATCATGTGGTTTTTGTTTTTCATTTTGTTGATGTAGTGTATCACGTTGATTGACTTGCGGATGTTGAACCATCCCTGTGTCCCTGGTATAAATCCCACTTGATCATGGTGTATAATCTTTTTGATGTATTGCTGTATTTGATTGGCCAGAATTTTGTTGAGGATTTTTGCATCTATGTTCATCAGTGATATCGGCCTGTAGTTCTCCTTCTTTGCGTTGTCCTTGTCAGGTTTGGGGATCAGAGTGATGTTGGCTTCATAGAATGTGTTAGGGAGTACTCCATCTTCCTCAATTTTATGGAATAGTTTGAGAAGAATACGTATTAAGTCTTCTTTGAATGTTTGGTAGAATTCTCCAGAGAAGCGGTCTGGTCCTGGACTCTTATTTTTGGGGAGGTTTTTGATTACTGTTTCTATTTCCTTACTTGTGATTGGCCTATTCAGATTATCCATTTCTTCCTGATTCAGTTTGGGGAGGTTGTAGGAGTCTAGGAAGTTGTCCATTTCTTCTAGGTTGTTCAATTTGTTGGCATATAGTTTTTCATAGTTCTCTTATGATCCCTTGTATTTCATTGGTATCTGTTGTGATTTCTCCTCTCTCATTCCTAATTTTATTTATTTGTGATTTCTCTCTTCTTTTCTTGGTGAGTCTGGCTAAAGGTTTGTCAATTTTGTTAATTTTTTTGAAGAACCAACTCTTTGTTTCATTGATCCTTTCTATTGCCTTTTTTGTTTCAATATTGTTTATTTCTGCTCTTATTTTTATTATTTCTCTCCTTCTACTGACTCTGGGCTTTGTTTGTTCCTCTTTTTCTAGTTCTGTTAGGTGTCGTTTGAGGTTGCTTATGTGAGCTTTTTCTTGTTTAGTGAGGTGAGCCTGTATTGCGATGAATTTCCCTCTTAGGACTGCTTTTGCTGCATCCCAAATGATTTGGTATGTCGGGTTCTCATTTTCATTTGTCTCCAGATAATATTTGATTTCTTCTTTAATTTCTTCAATGATCCATTGTTTGTTCAGAAGCGTGCTGTTTAGTCTCCACATTTTTGCACCTTTCTCTGCTTTTTTCTTGTAGTTGAATTATAGTTTCATAGCATTATGATCAGAAAAGATGCTTGATATTATTTCAACTCTCTTGTATTTATTGATGTTTGCTTTGTTTCCCAAAATATGGTCAATCCTTGAGAATGTTCCATGTGCACTTGAGAAGAATGAGTAACCTGCTGTTTTTGGATGAAATGTTCTATATATATCTATTAAGTCCATCTGGTCTAATTTTTCATTTAATTCTATTATGTCCTTGTTGATTTTCTGTCTGGATGTTCTGTCCATTGGTGTTAATGGTGTGTTGACGTCCCCTACTATTATTGTATTGTTGTTGATGTCTTCTTTTAGTTCTATTAAGAGTTGCTTTACAAATTTTGGTGCTCCTGTGTTGGGTGTGTATATATTTGAAAGTGCTATGTCTTCTTGGTGGAGAGTCCCTTTTATCATTATATACTGTCCCTCTTTGTCTTTCTTTATCTGTTTTGCTTTGAAGTCTACCTTGTCTGATATTAGTATAGCGACACCTGCTTTCTTTTGTTCATTATTAGCTTGGAGTATTGTTCTCCATCCCTTCACTCTGAGTCTGTGTTTGTCTTTGGGGCTGAGGTGTGTTTCCTGGAAGCAGCATATTGTTGGGTCTTGTTCTTTGATCCATCCTGCCACTCTGTGTCTTTTGATTGGGGAGTTCAATCCATTTACATTTAGAGTGATTATTGAGATGTGGGGGCCTACCACTACCATTTTATGTCTTGTTTTCTGGTTTTCTTCAATTTCGTTTGTTTCTAGTCCCATGGTTTAATCTGTTCTGATGAAGAGCTGCTACTCTCTGTTGTTGTCCTTCTACTTAGCTCCTCTGCTCTTGGTTTTGTAGCCCCTTTCCTTTTTTTGATTTTTCAGGAATGAGGCTTTTCCTGAGGATTTCCTGAAGAGGAGGTTTTGTGGCAATGAACTCCCTTAATTTTTGTTTATCTGGGAAAGTTTTTATTTCTCCATCGTATTTGAAGGATATTTCGCTGGGTAGAGAATTCTCGGCTGTAGGTTTTGTCCTTCATATTTTTGAATATATCATTCCACTCTCTTCTAGCCTGTAAAGTTTCTGCTGATAGCCTGATGGGGGTTCCTTTGTAGGTTAGTTTCTTTTGCCTGGCTGTCCTTAGTATTTTTTCCTTGTCATTGTCTTTTGCTAGCTTCACTACTATATGCTGTGGGGTTGGTCTTCTTGCATTGATAAAGCTTGGAGATCTGTTGGCTTATGTCACCTGAAGATCCATCTCTCTCACCAGATTTTGGAAGTTCTCAGCCATTATTTCTTTGAATAGGCTTTTTGCCCCTTTCTCCTTCTCTTCTCCCTCTGGTATACCTATAATCCTTACGCTGCATCTCCTAATTGTGTCTGATAATTCTCAGAGAGTTTCTTCATTTCTTTTTAGTCTTACTTCTCTCTCCTCCTCTGCCTGCAGCATTTCTATATTCCCATCTTCCAAATTGCTAATTCTTTCCTCCATGTTATCGGCCCTACTGTTCAGTGCATCTAGATTTTTCTTAATCTCCTCTATTGTGTTCTTCATTTCCAGTATTTCTGTTTGGTTCTTCTTTATTGTATCAAACTCTTTTGTGACATAGCTCCTGAACTCGTTGAGTTGTCTATCTGAATTCTCTCTTAACTCATTGAGTATTTTAATGATGGCTGTTTTGAAGTCATCATCATTTAGGTTATATATCTCATTTTCTTTGGGATTGTTTTCTGTGTATTTGTTATTTTCCTTCTGTTCTGGAGATTTAATGCATTTTTTCATATTGTTTGATGTTGTTGATTTATGACTCCACATAGAGATAGAGTTTAGTTGCTCCTTCCACTTGTTTCTGCTGGTGTGGTGGGGGAGCAGCTATTTATACTGTACCAACCAGGAACCCTATCCACAGTTGCTAACTGGGTCTGGGCCCCTCCTCATAGCCACAGTGGTCCTTTGGATTCCCTCTTCTGCCGTGGGGGCCGTCACGAGGGGGCTTCAGGCTGCTGGTGCCTACTGTTGCAGCCCACCTAGACGTGCTCCCTCCTTGGGGTCTGCAATGGTGTTATGGGCTTTTCCAGCGGCCAGAGGTAGGGTCACTTATATTTGCTGCTCCGTCACTGTTGGCACCCACAAAATCTCACTTGTCCACTATGGGTCACAGCAGAGCTATTGGCATCTTCTAGTCTGTGGTTAGCTCACCTAGCTATGCTACTTTTGTCCCGGGGTCTTCCAGCCTTGTGGCTGCCGGATGGGTGCTCTCTACTAGTGTTGTGCAGAGGCTTTCGCTGAGGCTGCTGTGAGCCTGTAGGCTTTCCACCTAGGCTATGGAGCCAGGTCGCTGGAACTCCACCCAGACCCAGTCCTGTTCCCCAGGAACTCGGGGAGCCCTTTGCCCTGTCTGGGGGATAGGCGGAGATCCTGATTTCAGTGGTAGCTGGTCAGCTGCTGCCCTGCCTGAGATTCTCCTCTCCGGGACCCTCCTGGTGTTGTGGATGCTAGGAGTGGCCCCTCCGCTAATAGCAGACAGAGAGTTTTGTCTGCTGCCCGGGTGGAACCCTGAGCTTCCCCTCAGGGCACAGAGCCAGCCTCTGGAGCTTCACGCAGCCCCAGTCCTCTCCAAGATCTCTGGCAATCCCTTGCCCCACGGGGTGGGCAACGGCAGCTGGGGGTCACCTCACCCTCTGGGATTCTCTCCAGGACTTTCCCGGAGTTGTGAATGCTGGGAGTGACCCCTCCACTAATGGCAGACAGAGAGTTTTGTCTGCTGCCCGGGCAGAACTCTAGAGCTTCCCCTCCGGGGCACAGAGCCGGCCTCTGGAGCTTCACCCAGCCCCAGTCCTCTCCAAGATCTCCCGCAATCCCTTGCCCCACCGTGCCAACCGTGGCAGCCGGGGGGCCGCCGTACCCTCTGTGATTCTCTCTGGGACCCTCCGGGCGCCGTGAACACTAGGTGGGATCTCCCCGCCAATGGTGGGGCGAGACTCTCTCCGTGGGCTCAGGTGTGTAACTCTAGAGTTTCCCTCTGCATTTAGGAGTAATTACGGGGGGTTTAGGTAGGGTTCTGGTCACCTGTTTCCACCGTCGCTCCTCTGGTGTGTGCTCGCTACTGCCCTGGGTGTGTGTTGATCTTCTGGGGCTGTCCGTTGGAAGAAAGCGGCTTGCTGGTACTAGGCTGTTCAGTTGGGGTCGGAGAACTTTCACCTATCTCCACATCCTCCCGGAGGGAAGTCCGTCCGCCTTCTGATGTATAGTTGCATGGGTCTCTCAGACATCCTGAGATGCTATCTGGATATCCTTTGTTAAGTGATGAGTGTTCAAATAATTGTAGACTCGAAGGGGGAGAGACAAAGAGGACTACTCCTAAATATTCCTTTTTTTTAAATGCAAAGTGAGTCCAGAATTAGGCGGAGGTAAGTTAGTACAGTAGCACATGATGTTATCAATACACAGTACTCCTTCTGTCTGTCTGGAGCATGTAACTGTGTTCATCGTGGCTGCAGTATGTCTGTTTCACCTCCAGATTTGGTACATATATTCCACTTGGGAAGAAGGATAAGACCTGGAGGCCAAACACAAGAAAGGGATGCCAACTGAGTCGGTCTCTCTTTTTTTTTCCCAATTATTTTATTGAGGTCAAAATGGTTTATAACATCGTGTAATTTCAGATGTATGTTATTATTTATCAGTTTCTGTATAGACTGCATTGTGATCACCACCAATGGTCTAATTTTTATCCCTAACCATATATATGTGCCCCTTTACCCCCTCACACATCCTCCAACCCTCTTCCCCTGGGGTAACCACTAATCTGTTCTCTTTATCCATGTGTTTGTTTATCTTCCACATATGAGTGAAATCATGCAGCATTTGTCTTTCTCTGTCCGGCTTATTTCTCTTAACATAATATCCTCAAGTTCCACCCCTGTTGTTGCAAATGGGACTATTTTGTCTTTTTTATGGCTGAGTAGTATTCCATTGTGTGTGTATATACATATATCTTCAGTTGAAGAGTAACTTGCGTTGATTCCATGTCTTGGCTATTGTGAATAATGCTGCAATGAACATAGAGTCCATAAATGTCTTTGAATTGTTGATTTCAAGTTCTTTGGATAAATAACCACTAGTGGGATACTTGATTTTATGGTATTTCTATTTTTAACTTTTGAGAAATCTCCCTACTGGTTTCCATAGTGGCTGCACCAGTTTGTATTCCCACCAGGGGGTTTAATGGTCCCCTTTTCTCCATGTTCTCTCCAAAATTTATTATTTTTTTTGTCTTGGCAATTATAGCCATTCTGACAGATATAAGGTGATATCTCATTGTATTTTTTATTTGCATTTCCCTAATAATTAGCGATGTTGAAAACCTTTTCATATTCCTCTCGGCAATCTGTATATCTTCTTTGGAAAAATGTCTGTTCATATCCTTTGCCTATTTTTTTTTGGTGAGGAAGATTGCCCCTGAGCTAACATCTGTTGCCAATCTTCCTCTACTTGCTTGAAGAAGATTCACCCCTAGCCAACATCTGTGCCAATCCTCCTCTACTCTCATGCAGGACACTGCCACAGCATGGGGCCATGAGTGGTGTATAGGCCTAAGCCTGGTATCCAAACCTGTGAACCCCAGGAAGCCATAGCAGAGAGAGTGAACCCAACCACAATGCCACCAGGCTGGACCCTACTCTGCCCATTTTTTGATGAGGTTGTTTGTTTTTATGTTGAGTTATATGAGTTTTTTATATATTTTGGAAATTAATCCCTTGTCATATGTATGATTTGCAAATATTTTCTTTCAGTTGGTGAGTCGCCTTTTTGTTTTGTTCATGGTTTCCTTTCCCTTGCAGAAGCTCTTTAGTCTCGTATAGGCCCATTTGTTTATTTTTTCTATTGTTTCCCAAGCCCAAGTAGACATGTTATTCTAAAAAATGTTGCTGAAACTGTTGCCAAAGAATATACTGCCTATATTATCTTTGAGTTTTATGATTTCAGGTCTTACATGTAAGTCTTTAACCCATTTTGAGTTAATTTTTGTGTGTGGTGTAAGATAAGGGTCTACTTTCATTCTTTTGCATGTGGCTGTCCAGTTTCCCCAACACCATTTATTGAAAAGACTTTCCTTTCTCTATTGTATGTTCTTGGCTCCTTTGTCAGAGATTAACTGTCCATAAATGTGTAGTTTTATTTCTGGCTTTCAGTTCTCTTCCATTGATGTGTGGGTCTGTTTTTGTGCCAGCACCATGCTGTTTTGATTACTATAGCTCTGTAGTACATTTTGAAGTCACAGATTGTGATGACTCCAGCTTTGTTCTTTTTACTCAGGATTACTTTAGCTATTCAGGTTCTTTTGTGGTTCCATATAAATTTTAGGATTCTTTGTTCTAGTTCTGTAAAGAATGTCATTGGGATTCTGATTGGGATTGCACTGAATCTGTAGATTAATTTAGGTATTATGGGAATTTTAAGTATGTGTACTCTTCCAATCCATGTGCATGGAATACCTTTCCATTTTGTTATGTTATCTTCAATTTCTTTCAATAATATCATAGTTTTCAGTGTATAGCTCTTTTACCTCCTTTGTTAAATTTATTCCTAGATATTTTATTCTTTCTGCTGGAATTGTTAATGGGATTGTATTCTTGAGCTGTCTTTCTGCTGTTTCATTGTTAGTGTATAGAAATGCAACTGATATTTGTAAGTTAACTTTGTACCCTGCAACTTTGCTGTAGTTGATAATTATTTATAACTGTTTTCTGGTGGACTCTTTAGGGTTTTCTATATATAGGATCATGTCATCTGCAAACAGCAAGAATTTTACATCTTTCTTTCCAATTTGGATTTTTTTTCTCACCTAATTGCTTTGGCCAAAGCCTCCAGTTCTATGTTGAATAAGATAGGTGAGAGTGGGCACCCTTGTTTTGTTCTGTTCTCAGAAGGATGGCTTTCAGTTTTTCACCATTAAGTATGATGTTGGCTGTGGGTTTGTCATATATGGAATTTATTATTATGAACTACTTTCCTTCTATATCCATTTTATTGAGAGTTTTAATCATAAATGGATGTTGGATATTGTCAAATGTTTTCTCTGCATCTATTGAAATGATCATGTGATTTTTATTTTTCATTTTGTTAATGTGGTGTATCACATTGATTGATTTGCAGATGTTGAACCCTTCCTGAATCGCTGGTTTAAATCCTACTTGATCATGGTGTATGATCCTCTTAATATATTGCTGTATTTGGTTTGCCAATATTTTCTTGAGGATTTTTGCATCTGTGTTAATCAGTGATGTTGTCTTTTAATTTCCCTTCTTTGTGTTGTCTTTGTCGGTTTTTGGTATCAGGGTGATGTTGGCCTCATAGAATGACTTAAGAAGCATTCTGTCTTCAACTTTTTGGAATAGTTTGAGAATAGGTATTCTAAATATTCTTTGAATGTTTGGTAGACTTCTCCAGAGAAGCCATCTGGTCCTAGATTTTTGTTTGTGGGGACGTTTTTGATTACTGTTTCAATCTCTTTACTTGTGATTGGTCTATTCAGATTGTCTGTTTCCTATTGATTCTGCTTTGGGAAGTTGTATAAGTCTAAGAATTTATCCATTTCTTCTAGGTTATCCAATTTGTTGGCATAGAGTTTTTCATAGTATTCTCTTATAATCCTTTGTATTTCTGTGGTATCTGTTGTAATTTCTCCTCTTTCATTTCTAATTTTATTTAGCTGAGACCTCTCTTTTTGCTTAGTCAGTCTGGCTGAGGGTTTGTCAATTTTGTTTATCTTCTCAAAGAATCAGCTCTTAGTTTCATTAATCTTTCCTACTGTTTTTTTAGTCTCTATTCCTCTTATTTCTGCTCTATTTTTTATTATTTCCCTCTTTATGCTGTCTTTGGGCTTTGTCTTTTCTTCTTTTTCTAATTCTGTTAGGTGTAGTTTAAGATTACTTATTTGAGATTTTCCTTGTTTTTTGAAGTGAGACTGTATTGCTATGAATTTGCCTCTTAGAACTGCTTTTGCTGCATCCTATAAGAGTTGGTATGATGTATTTTCATTTTCATTTTTTTGATTTCTCCTTTGACTTCTTCATTAATCCAATGGTTGTTCAGTATCGTGTGGTTTAGTCTCCATATATTTGCCATGTTCCCAGCTTTTTCTTGTAGTTGGCATTTAGTTTCACCTCATTATTGTCAGAAAAGATGCTTGATATGATTTCAAGGTTCTTAAATTTATTGAGGCTTGCTTTGTTCCACAACTTATGGTCTATCTTTGAGAATGTTCCATGTGCACTTGAGAAGAATTTGCATTCTGCTCTTTTGTGATGGAATGTTGTATATATATCTATTAAGTCCAACTGGTCTAGGTTTTCATTTAAGTCCACTAGTTCTTTGTTGACTTTCTGTCTGGATGATCTATCCATTGATGTACGTGGGGTATTAAGATTCCCTACTATTATTGTGTTGCTGTTAATTTCTCCTTTTTGGTCTTTTAATAGTTGCTTTATGTACATTGGTGCTCCTGTGTTGGGTGCGTATATATTTATGCGTTATGTCCTATTGGTGGAGTGTCCCTTTTATCGTTATATTGTTCCTCTTCATCTCTCATTGACTCTTTTATCTTTACATCTACTTTGTCTGACATAAGTATGGCCAACACCTGTTCTCTTTTGTTTGTCATTAGCTTGGAGAGCTGTCTTCTATCCCTTCACTCTGAATCTGTGTTTGTTGTTAGAGCTGAGATGTGTTTTCTGGAGGCAGGAAATTGCTGGGTCTTGTTTTTTAATCCATCTAGCAACTCTATGTCTTTTGATTGGAGAATTCAATCTATTTACATTTAGAGTGATTATTGATATATGAGGGCTTAATACTGCCATTTTATTTCTTGTTTTCCAGTTGTTCTATATTTCCCTTGTTTCTTGTTTGTATAAAAGATCTCATAGATGAGATAATCCATTTTATGATAGCCTATTATCTCCATTAGCCTAAGAAGCTTTCATCCCTTTCCTCTTACCCTTCTAAGTTGTTTTTGTCACAAATTATTCTGTTTTGTGTTGTGAGTTTGTGACTAAATTAAAGTGTTTATAGTTACTTTTGGTACTTTCCTTCCCTTTATCTTTTATAATTAAGTGTTTACTAAACTGTCCTGATAGAAAGCTTCACTTTTCTGATTTTGTCTGCTTATTTATCTCCTTGCTCAAGGCTTTGTACACCTTTGCCTTTTTGTTTTATGTATGAGGGCATCCTTGATCATTTCTTGTAAGGGAGTGCTAATGGTCATGAACTCCCTCAGCTCTTCTTTATCTAGGAAAGCTTTTATTTCTCCATCATATCTAAAGGATAGTTTCATTGGATAGAGTATTCTTGGCTGAAAGTTTTTGTCTTCCAGAAATTTAAATATATCATTCCACTCTCTCCTAGCCTGCAAAGTTTCTGCTAAGAAGTCCACCAACAGCCTGATATGGGGTATTTTGTAAGTTATTTTCTTCTTCCTTGCTGCCCTTAATGTTTTTCCTTTTGCATTTACTTTTGCCAGTTTTACTAATATGTGCCTTGAAGAAGGTCTTTTGGCATTGATGTAATTAGGAGTTCTATTGGCTTCATGTACTTGTTAATCCAGTTCTTTCCCCACACTTGGGAAGTTCTCAGCTACTATTTCTTTGAACATGCTCTCTGCTCCTTTCTCCTCCACTTCTCCCTCTGGAATACCTATAATCCTTATGTTGCATTTCATAATTGAGTCAGCTATTGCTTGAAGAATTTCTTCATTTTTTTTAAGTCTTAGTTCTCTTTCCTCCTCCACCTGAAACATTTCTATATTTCTGTCCTCTAAATCGCTAATCATGTCCTCTACAACATCAGCTCTGTTTTTTTACAATCTCTAGATTTTTTTTTAATCTCCTTTATTGTGTTCTTCATCTCCAGAATTTATGTTTCATTTTGTTTTAGAGTTTCAATCTCTTTGGTGAAGTATTCCTTCTGCTCATTAATTTTATTCTTCAATTCACTGAACAATCTTCCTGAGTTTTCTTGTAACTCATTGAGTTTCTTTATGGCAGCTATTTTGAATTCTCTGTCATGTAGATTATAAATTTCTGTGACTTCAGGATTGTTTTCTGGAGACTTGTTGTTTTCCTTTGGCTCTGAAGTGTTACTGTAGTTTTTCATGGTGTTTGATGAACTAATCTTTTGCCAAGGCATTTGTATTAGAATCAGGTTACAAATTCCAACTGCCACCTCTGGGTGGGGGGTGGGGGGGTCTGGAAGGAGCTGTGTTTTCTGAACCTGCCACATCTGCTGGAAGTTGTGCTGGTAAGGTTGTCTGTGTTTTCCCACTGGCCACAGCTGCTTGGCAGGTCACACACACATGCAGGCACTCTAGTATGGAACTGCTGCCTTTGCTGGGCATTGGCTGAGCCAGTACACTAGGCAGGAGGACAGGGGCACTTTCTTTCATGTGCACAGACCTGCTCTGCACTCATGGGTGGTTTGCCTGGGCTGCTGCACTTGCTGAGGGTGCCCTTGTGGTGGCTGAGCCACACCACTCGGTGTGGAGTGTTCCCATAGGCCAAGCTGTAACTTGAAAGTGAAAGCATTCACACTCAGGCTCACCTGTCCCCAAGCCTCTTCTTACTGTCATGAGCTGGCTGCTGTGTGAGAGCCCACAATCTAGATCACTGCTGCTGGGAAGAGGGAGGGGATCCCCTCACCTCTTTCCATTGATTTCCAAGGATCCAATACCCTCAGCTTCAGATGTATGGCTGTGTATATCTCTCAGACAGCCAATTGTGCTTTGTAAAGAATCCTCTGTTGGTTATTGAATGTCCATTTTGTTGTAACTTAGGGGTGAGAGACTAAGGGGACAACTCACTCTGCCATGATGCTGATATTACTCCTTGAGTCTGTCTCTTTTAAGCTGCTTTCCCAGAAGTCCCACTAAAAAACTTTTATTACATCTTATTGGCCAAAATTTTGTCGTATGACTACTTCTACCTGGCAGAGCACCTGGAAAACCAAATATTTAAAATTTTAATGATATAGAGTAGAGGGAAACTATAGAAAATGTCATTGTAAATGTGTGACCAATACAGAACTTGTTTATTCATGCTTGTATTGATCTAATGGGATGAGAATTTCCAATAGGGAATAAAAGGGAACAGATCTTGATGCCTAGGACATAAAATAGCAAGTGGATTTGTTAAGGTAATGATAAAATGTTTCAATATAAAAAGTAAACAGATTCACTGGCAATTCCTGAAAATAAGTAACAAAATGATGAAAGTGCTATTTTTGAAAGATTAATATGACTATGAGTTGTGGGATGTGTTGTAAAAGGGGTAAACTAGAAACAGAAGAATGGAGTAGATAAGCACTTTATAGAATAGTGAAAGTTCATGGATTTCATACCCCTCAGTTTGATTTCTGGCCTCAGCAACTAGTTTTATGAGCTTGATGCTCATTAAATCTTTCTGAGCCTTGTTTTCTTCATCTGGAAATTAGAGATAATGATACTGATTGCTGCAACAAATAAGTGAAATAAGGTTAGTAAAATTATCTAGCAATGTAACACTGTTAGTATAGGCAGAAACATACTGATCACGACAAACAATATCTTCTAGAAACCTTTCAGAAATGTCGCACTTACTGGAAAAATACTGTAACTTTTCTCATTAATGGCAAAAACCAGATAATGGTGCCCCACGTATAGTAAATTTCACATATCAAAATGTTGCTTTGAGCCAATGAAATTGGCAAAGTAGATAATAGCAAATAATTAGTTTATGATTCCAAGCTAATTCTTGTGTCATAAGGGACCAATAAAAGCTAATTCTATCACACATCCCAGGGGAGTTTATAGAAGGCACATTGAATTCCAGCCTAGTCACAATTCACAGTGAGCCCAGTTAGCCCTCAAACTCATCCTCCAATTATTTCCCCACTTGCTGAACAAGTCAGAGTCTATGTCGGAGTCTATGTGTCAAGAACACTGCCTCTTATAATATTTCCTCTAATCCCTACAACAACACACAGCCTCTTTTATTATTTTTCCTAAAGGTTGAACATTACAAAATGCTAACACTTTCAAAGTTTCCTCCAGGTCTTGCAGAGAGTTGATTCTGAGTGTTCTGCTAGACTATCACACAAATGATGATTAAGAATATAAGACTATCCTTGAGGTTATCCACTGTAGCGTGTTATTTGTTTATCAGTTATTATTGGTGAACATGAGTTCTTTTCTTTCCCCCCTTTCCTTCCTACTGAAACTACACCACCATCTCCCTACCCACAAAAACAGACAACCTTGGGAAAGATAGCTATAAGACAAACATCAATTTTGTATATGTATAATGAGTATATTCAGAGATCTGCAAAATACTAAACATCTCAGTAAGCAGTACATTCAGAGGATGAAGGTAGGCTTACATGAAGTCATTCTCATTTACATAATGATATTTTGATAATTGTGGAACAATCTCGAGGATCGCAAAACATGTACTATGTCTATTATTTAATTTTCCTTGCTTTTGTTCATTGCCCAATCATGACAAAACTTTGTCATTTTATGAAGTTTAATAAATAATACAAATCTACTTGTTACTGTAAAGCTATGATGCATTCAAATTTTAATGTAGAAGCAAGAATTTCAATTATGAATAATTCAGCATATTTTTAACTAAGCAGGCTTGTAATAGTAAAAAGACTTTCACTGTTAGCTTTTGCAGAAAATCTTATGATTAAAAGAGTGGCAATTTATTTTATTTGTATCAGGATCCTCAGGTAGCATGCTGATAAATTTACTAATTTTTAAAAAGATAATACGGTTTCTTCTTTTTTCCTATTCTACAAAATGTAATGGGAAAACAAACAGATTTCTAATATTTATTGACCTCTAACTCAAGTTGTTAATATATGTTATCTCATTTAATCTTCACGACAACTCCTTGAGGGAGAGGCTATTATTTTCCCTACTTTACAGAAGAGGAGATTAAGGCTGAGAGGATAAATAACTTGCCTGAGCTAAGGAAGCTGGTTGGTAGTAGGGACTGATGGGCATGAGGAATTCTGTCTCTGATGCTTGCTCACATAACAACTATGCCCTACTGCCTTCTCTCAGAGATTTCCTGTATTCTTTGCTTAAATTGAGGTTATGCCTTGGCCAAATGTAGAACTTGAATATGAGGCTATTGGTATGCATGTCAGTGATTGAAACCTGTGTTTAGTTCTGTAGCTTAGTGGATATCATGAGTACAAGAGTAGAGTTATGTGAAAGGAATAAAACAATTGTTCACTTAGGGCACAAACAGATTGCCTTCCTTCTGGGTCCCATGTAAACCTGTGAAAAGATTTTCTTCATGAGTTTAAAAGTATCTGGCCTCTTGCGTGTGATTTATGAAAACAAACTTTGAATGAATTCTGAAAAACAAGTGATTTGAAAGCCTTTTATTTGCTTCTATGAGAACATAACAGAGAAGCCAGAAGCAAGCAAAATAAGTTGATCTTGTGGTTTGTATGTCAGAGATGCCCCCAAGGTGCCTTATAATAATGTCCTATGAATAATTCTATCATAACAACCAAAGTTTAATAAGAACAAATAATTCCCTTTTTCACATTGAGAATTGAAAGAATGTTCTTTGATAGAAAATTCTAAAAATTGTTTTCAGGATTGAACAATAGTGAATGATAATAAAGCTGAGTAATGAATTAGTGTATTTCTTTTCCTATGTTGGATCATCTTTTGAAAAACGATTGTTCTCTGGCAATCTTTTAAACCCACGGTCTTTTTATCAGTTAAAATTATACCTTTGTTAACTTTCATTATCTGGCTTTATTTATTTTACACTTGTCCCTCAGATTGTAATAACATCAAACATTAAAAATAGTTGTGATGTAAATAACATTTAATATTTTTATGTGTTCCTTTAATGATGTAGGAAACAGCAACAATTTTAAAGTGGCATTCTATTCACACATATCCTAAATAAAAGTGCTAAAATTAAATATCATTTGATTTTTTTCTGTAAGTACCAAGATTAAAATAGTTTCTGGAATAATAAAAAGTAAGCAAAGTCAAATCTTCATTATCAGTGTGTAGTATTGCCTCTAATCCACTTTATAATGTCAATTCAATAAATAAATTGACTATATTTAGTATTATTTTCATCTATACTTTTAGAAGATGAGATGCCTATATCAATATATTTAGGAAAATCCCTAATGGGAGTGGAACTTAGTGTCCCAAAATACTTTAGGTGCTCAACTTTCCAAGCAAAGGAGATCATGAAATGCCACTAAATTCCCTGCAATAATTTATCTTCTCTACTTTCCTTCAAGCCATCACTGAATGGGGCTGAGATGCACTGGCAGACCCTTCTGGCTCCTGCCAACATTTTGTGCAGATTCACTGGCAACTATCATCAATTTTATTCATCCTCAGTCAACGGATCATAGATAATTTCTTCATAAGACCCTAGAAGTGAAATGAAGGAAATATAGTGGTGAGGTAGCAATAGGCACACTGGGAATGTATGAAACTTATGTTCCTTTAGGACCTGTGTGAGCATAATCCTTATCTCTACCACTTCTATCTTATGATCAAGTGTGTTACCGTCCATCCCCAGTTATGTTTTAGTATATACTCTATGTAGTGAAACAGTATAAAGTGTTGTGGATTGATGAGAATAAATATCTATTTAGACTGAATTATAATACTCATGTAGAGAATTGACATATCCCTGAGGAAAGATAGAGAATGTGCATTGCTGTTCTTTCCAGGAGAAAACAAAGAGTTTCTTTTGTTAGCTGTTTTGTGGTTTCCAATAGATAGCTGTACATCGGGTGATAAGGCTTATGCTATTTCAATAAAGAGACCACATTTGCCAAAATTTGCAATTTGAAACCCATCTTATTAAGTTTATAATAACCCTCTTTTATTTTTAAGACACCTCCCTCTTTTTCAGAGTTCAAATAGGGGTAGGTTAAATGGCAATGCTGTAATCTTAAGCACCTCTAAAAATTTCCAATCTTTGATGTGGTTCTAACACTGTTATTGGCTCAGTATATGGTACTGCCTTTTCTTGCTCTTTTGGTATGGGAAATAATTTCTAAGCACATTTTCTTTGCCTTTTAAACCAAAAAAATTATTTATGCCAAGGATCATGGAACCAATGAAAGAATTCTCCATTTGTTCCAAATACCTATTCCAATTACATGCTCAGAAGTTGAACGTTAACCATTCTATGGATTTGGGGTCTCCTTGTACTGATCAAGAGGCAGACTCCAGGTCAAAATCCCTTTATTAACATACCATGATGTATATGTGAAACTTGATAGCAGTGTCCTTCCTCAAGTGTATGCAGACTCCACTTCCCTCAAGCAGTATTTGTGGTTCACATTTGGAAAGAGAGAAGGGTTATATGTATCATAGTGGCCTTAGTCAGAGCTATAGTTTTCTTGGTTTATAAATCCAGCAGTAACTGTCCCAGGGATGCCATCAATGCTGTCTTCAAAGTTTCCTATAATTAAATAATTTTTATTGCCATTTTTCTTTTCTGCATTGCCTCTGGTAAATAGCTGTCATTATTTGTCCTGTGAAACCTGAGAATCTTATTATTTTCATTGAAATCAGGAAACACTGTTCAGTGACATAATCTCCCACCTACATCCTCAGATTACACATAACAACTACTGAAAGTATGTTTTCTCATATTTCTACTCACCTCACCAACACAGTTTTCAAGGAGATACCTATGAGGACTCTCAGGGTACATAGTGGGCTGTAATTGAATATGATTCATATGATACAACTGCTCGAAGATTTCTAGGCCCTTTGATTATTCCCATTCCATAATATAACTTAATGTTTAGCATCTGAATTCAGTTTTACCATACACCAACTGAAGTCCAAGTGCTAGTCAACCGAAGAAGTGAATACTAGACCATTTAAGCATCCAAGGTTTCTTTTATTGGCTACCTTGTCCACAAATATGGCCTGATCTAATACTCTCAGAATACAGCCCCAATATATTCTTCTTATATATTCTCCATATATATTATAAAATAGTTGTGATTGTTTCAATATTTGAAGCACTTGGAGAGGTACCGAAAAAATAGGATATGCCAACTGTTGACTCTAACCATTTGTCAAACATCCAACAAATCTCCCCACATTAGGAGCCTTGCCTTAAGAAGAAAAATGAACTCTTACTTTGTGAAAGCAGTATCACTCTAAAAAGGAAATTTATGAGAAGCTGGTCTGAACCTATGATATTCATTAGTCCCTAATTTGCTAATCAGAAAATTTACTCCATTTCTCATGGGGCAGAATTTTTAAACTCAGTAAACTACAAGCCTGCACTATATGAAATTTGGCTATATGAGCTATATTGGCTTAGTCTGTTTGGGCTATCATAACCAAAGAATGAGTGGCTTAACATAAACATTTATGTCTCACAGTTTTAGATATTGAGAAGTCCAAGATCAAGGTGCTAGCTAATTTGGTGTCTGGTGAAGGCCCTTTTCCTGATTTGCAGATGGCCATCTTCTCTTTACTTACTCACATGGCCTTTTCCTGGAGTATGTATTGCAGAGAGAAAGAAAGAGCTCTCCTGTCTCTTCTGTTTCTTAGAAGGGCATTAATCCCATTATGAGGGCCCCACCCTCATAACCTAATCTAACCCTAATTACTTCCCAAAGGCCCCACCTCCAAGTGTCATCATATTGGGGATTAAGGCTTCAACATATTAATTTTGTGGGTACACAAACTTTCAGGCCATACATTGGCCCTGAGCCTGTCTGAAAAAAAAATTTAAAAAATTAGAGATGTTAAAGCTCTCTCTCTTTCTGACCATTTGCACTTTGCGGTTATCATTTTCTTTCTTTATGCTTTCAAATGCAATTAGAGTGATGAGGCCACTACACAGTCCCTGTATAAAGCCAAGTAAGGATTTATTAATGGCCATTAGGTAACTAACAGAAACAACTGGAGGGTTGGCCTGTGTCCAAAAGCACGTAGGAACACTGGTATGATTGTATAATTTAACTTGGATGAAAAAACAGAAGTCTCTTTCCTAATCTTTCAATCCAGAATAAGTCCTTTCTTTTAAAGGAGGTTTTCTAAACTACTGCATGGACAAGAAGATAGTTTAATAGAGATAATTTCTTATTTTTAAGCCTTTTTACTGTTACTATAATAGATGGCAGCAAAGATCACTCATTCATTTACTTCTCTGTAGTCCATAATAGTCATGATTTGTGCAGTTGTGAAATTTTAATGGGAGAAGAATTCCCAAAGTTGAGTGTTCAAAGTGAGTATATATATATATATTTTCATTAAGATAATATATGTTCCTACCTTTCCTTGTTTATTAAAGGGTGGTTTCCTTGGGTAACTTTGTAAAGAAATTAATCATTCCTGGGCTCTAATGAATAGATGTTGATTTTTGGACAAAGGAACAGCATTTCACTAAATGTTTGTGATATATTGAGGCAACATTGTACATATTTAATGGAAATTTTTATTGAGACAATTGTAGGTTCACATGCAGTTGTAAGAGGTTATACAAAGAGATTCTGCTTACATTTTACCCAGTTTCCGCCAGTGAAATTTGCAAAACTATAATATAATATTTCAAACAAGTTATTGACATTGATACATTCTGGTGACCTTGTTCCATCTTTCTCCTTTTTATTTGTGCTCAATTTGTGTGTATATGTGTGTGTGTGTGTGTATGTATAAGATCTATATAATTTTATCACGTCTCGGTCCATATATCCTTAGTCCAGATCCTGAACATTTCAGTCACCAAAAGGATCCCTCATGTTGCCCTTTTATAGCTACATCTACCCTAACACCCTGTCCCTGTCACTAACTGCTGAAATTACTAAGTAGCTCTTCATTTCTCAGATTGTGTCAATGCAAAAATATTATATAAATGGAATTATACAGTATGAAAAATTTTATGTCTGGTCAGTCATGATTTATGTTTTTAGAGCTTCTGGTTTTCCACAGTTTCAGTGGAAAAAGTGGTTCTAGATTTGCCTCCTTCTGATTAAAACTATTCTCTGTTGATTAGGGAAAGAAGTTCAAGTTGAACTTCTTTAGTACTCAGCTCTCCACAATTCCAACCTACAACTCAATCTGCACCATTCATTCTATTCTAGAGAAATTTGCTTTTGCCTTCATGGTAGAAAATGTCATGCATTCAGATATTATAGTGGCCTGAATGAAATCTGTGTAGAAAAGACATCAAAATCAGCAATGTTTAATTGTACATTCATAACATCTACTTTATTCTTTAATAAAATCTCTGGGATGAGGTCTAGGATTTTCATTACACTTATTTAAAATGGAACTATCACGTTTATTGACAGTTAAGGGCTACAGTTTATGGGTCAGAAATAAGATAAGATAGTAGAGTGTAAACAATGCAGTAGACAGATTAATATTCTTCTCTTGGATTCTTTCCCTTAGCAACATCTAATCTAATCTTTTAATAATTCTTATCCAGGACAATCATATCAAGACATGCCCTTGAAAACTCTCTCATTTCCATGTCTTCACCTATGTACCAGCATGCAAAGGCATATTTGACATTCCTCAGATAAATTGTGTGGTGCTGGCAAGATCAGGCACAACTATAGTCTTGATGCTGCTCAGTGAGCACACAGCTTACTATTATTTGACCTATTTTCCACTAGCAAGCACAGTGGGAGCCCTGTCATTAATGCCATCTTTGAAAGCAGTGGGGCAACAATTTAAAACCTGGATGGTACTCTTCATTTGATGGTGGCATTAGTAGCATTGACATCTTTGGGATCCACATTGTGATGATATAACAGGCAGTAAGTAATGTACCTACCATTGCAAAGGTTAAATATTACCACCTAGTTTGCTGGCTCAAAACAAGTGCCTGCAGTTTCTGCTGCAATCAACTGTTTATTGTAGGCTTCTTCAGCAGATTTAACTGCCACTTATATGGCCAGAGGGAAATGGCATGGGAATTATGCACTAGGTAGTTAGTTCATATTGATAAATGTAGCATGAAGGCATTCTGCTTATTGATCATTGAATATAGCTAACAATTTTGAACAAAATATAGGTGTGGACCACAAATTTGAGGAATCTCTTATTAAAATGTTTTATTGAAATTAGAGCTTTTGGAAAGAAATAAATAGAATGAATAAAAAATGGCAAACTACATGTAGTACAATTATAACATTGTTCTGGTGGTAATTAAAAATTTTACAACAGTAAAGCTTCAATAAAACTTTTAGCTTAGGATTTCTGTTCCATAGCTAATTAACTAGATAAGCCACTTCCTCAACTGAGGACAAAGAAAAGCTAGACAAATATTTTTAAATCTGCCCTTTATGGTATGAAAGTTAATAGTCATGCAGAAAATAATGGGAAAAAACAGATCATATCCCAGCTTATATTGTTCAGAAAAAAAAATGTGCTCATGGAAAATGTTATAAATACAAATATTCATATTGTTTAAGAAACTGAAAATAAAATAAATGAATATTAAATAATTATAAAATGTAATAAAAATAAATGGAAAAATGAGGACTACAAAATCCAAATATGTCTACACACTTTCCAAATACTTACAAGTAAATAAAGGGAGAGGGAATTTAAAGCACAATAACTCATGCCTCAAAGATAACCAGGACATAAAGAATGATATAAATGTTAACTTACATTTTACATATTATAGGGAAATAAACCTCCAAAAGAAGCAGAACCTGTCTCGAGTACACACTCATGTGGTGAGTCAGGCAGTGACTATCAAAAAAGAATCAAGGATATCAGGGACCAAGCTGGGGCAGAGCAAAATTAATTCCCCTGGAAAAGGCAGTTCCACTGTAAGTAGAGTAAAACTCAAAAGAGAAATGAGAGATAGTAGGTCAGCATTCTGGCTTCTGGGTACTATATTGAAACAAACTTGAAATTGCCTGTGATCAGAAGTAACAGCCTCAGGAAGGCATTACTACAGGAAGGCATTTGGAATGGAGAAAGCAAGTAGAGAAAATTAAAGATCCTGCAGAAACAAGAGAATGTTTCAGAATCAGAAATCATTCCCCTCCCTCAAAAAAGGGCACCTTCTCTTAATGAAACTTCATTTCACTCTACCTACAATGGAGAGTCATCTTGAATGGAGAATCCCAGAAAGCCACTCAGACCCTTCAAGCCTCCTGCTATAGAGATGTATCTGTTATTGACAGTTCAGAAAAATTCAAAGCATCATAAAATGAATGGAAACATCCAGAGACCCTGAAAACAGCTACTATAAGAATAAAATAGGAGAATCAAAATGTTATACCTGATTAAAATGCTTACAATAATGAAGCATAAAGCAGAGAAAAATTGTAACTTAGTGTATTCAGTATGAATTAAATAACATTGAACTTCATTTGTAGAAATGAAAGAACTCTAAGTCAAAATGTCAGTATAACAATGGACATAAAAATAAAAGTTTGAAATAATTATTGACATAACAGTAAAGAATGAGAAGTAAAAGGCAATATTTTCTTATAAATGGTGATTAAATTAGGATGCTCAAAGGAGAATAAAATTCACTGAATATATAGTAAGAGACATTGAGAAATGAAAACAAAAATAAAATGAAGAAAGTAAAAGGATCAGAAGGTATAGATAGAAAAGGTAAGTTCTGACATGTACATAATTGCAGTTTCTGAAAAAGATAAACAAGACTTGAAAAAGAATTAATATTTTAAACTATGATCCAAAAAAAATGCTTTAAAATAAAAATCCTGAAACTACTAATGGAACAGACCAAACATATACCTGGAGAAATTGACATAGAACAAGCAACTCTGTGATATATTCTAGTATATTCTTAGTCCATAAAGAAATGAAGAAAAATATCTATGAGGCCCCCATGCAAAAAAGCAAGATACTTAATGAGGAAAAAAAGGAACATTTGTTGGATTCAGGCATCTAGAAAATGGCAGAAAAATTAATTCAACAGTGGAGTATTGTTCAAATAACTCAAGGGAAGGAAATGTGAGTCAATAGTTTTAGAGCTAGGCTATAGAGGCTATAGGAAAATAGTTTTATATCTGAAAAAATACTTGCAATAATGTAAACCTGGAACTTCCTTGAGCAATATACTAAAAGATGGGTTTCAACTAACCAAGAAGCGATTAAACATTCATGAAAGGACAGTTAGCAAGAAGTGAGAATAGGGGTCCGGCCCTGTGGCCAAGTGGTTAAGTTCTCAAGCTCTGCTTTGGCAGCCCAGGGTTTCGCCGGTTTGGATCCTGGGCTCGGACACGGCACTGCTCATCAGGCCATGTTGAGGTGGCGTCCCACATGCCACAACTAGCAGGACCTACAACTAAGATATACAACTATGTACAGCGGAGGGGGAGTTGGGGAGATAAAGCAGGGGAAAAAAAAAAGAAGATTGGCAACAGTTGTTAGCTCAGGTGCCAATCTTAAAAAAAAAAAAAAGAAAGAAATGAACATATTTAATTATGACCTAAGACAAAAACAAGGTTGTGACAATTGTCAAAAATAAATCCCCAAATTTAAATGTCATATACTACACCAAAAAGTTGAAACAGAAGAAAATGAGCAAATGACAAGTAGAAAGACATATTGATTGTTCACTTGTTAAAAGTCAAATCAACTAGTAGAAGCTTAGCTAAGGAGAACTCAGCTAGGTGAGAATTATTTTATTTTAAAGCCTAAAAAAACCTAGTAGAAGCTTAATAAGGGGAAAACATTAAGAATATTATAAAAGATGTTAAAAAGAAAGAAACTACCATAAAAATAGTACAACCTTTCATTAGCTCTAAAATAAATACCAGGGGCCAGCCCGGGGGCATAGTGGTTGAGTTTGCACACTCCGCTTCTGCAGCCAGGGGTTTGCCAGTTCAGATCCTGGGTGTGGACCTACAGGCAGCTCGTCAAGCCATGCTGTGGCAGCATCCCACATAGAAGAACTAGAAGGACTTACAACAAGGAAATACAACTATCTACTGGGGCTTTGGGGAGAAAAAAAAAAGAGGAAGATCAGCAACAGATGTTAGCTCGGGGCCAATCTTCCTCACCAAATAAATAAATAAATACCAGAAAAAAATTAGCAAAACAAGATATTACCTAGAGAAAAAACACACCTCTCTCTATTTCACACACACACACACATTAAATATAAAATAATAGACACAGTAAGTACAAAATAAAACAAGACGGCCGTGTTGAGTGTGGTCATATGAAACATATCATTAAATACAAAAGTCTTTAAAAGACTAGTAAAAGGAAATTAGCAAAAGCTAATAAAGATTAGTCAAATATTTGCTTCCAGAGCCAAATGCAAATGCAACTCTATGTGGTAAAATATGGGAAATGCTTATTTAAAAAATGTGGTTCAGAAATGACATAGAGGGTGAGAGAGGGGGAAAGGGGAGAGAGAGAGAGAGAGAGAGAGAGAGAGAGAGACAAAGAGATATTAGGCAAATGGAAATACTAAGCCAGCAGGTTTACAGTTTTATATCAACCGAAGTAGGATATTCAGGTCTCAGTACATTAGAGTAGACAAAGAAGCTTTTTCATGATGCAGAATGACACAATTAACAATAAAGCTCTAACAAGTATAAATATGTATGCACCGGGTAACACAGTAACTGTCGTTTCATTGTATAATTTAAAACATATGCAAGCAGAAAAGAAGACCACCAGGAAAGTCGGACACTTCTCTCAGGTTTGTATCAAAATAGCTCAAGTGGACAAATAAGTAAGGAAGCATATAGAGGATCTAATCAATATCAAAAAGATAGATAATATGGAGAATTATCAAATATTACACTTGATAATAAAGAATATTCCTTTATGTCAAGAGTAAATGGAAATACATTAAATGTACCATAATATTAAAAACAGAATGTAAATAAGTTTAACATAATTAAACTATTATAAACAATAGTCTCTGATCAGGATTTAATAAGACTAGAGATCAATAACAAAATTGAAAAGATCCTTCACCTAGAGTTTGTTTATTTCTGGTTAGGTTAGGTTTATCATGTTTCCATAGTCTGAATGATTGTATTCTCGTAAGATCCCTGTGTAGAAATCTAAGCCCCAAGGTAATGGTATTAGAAGATGGATCTAGAGAGAGGGGCGGAGAAAAATGGCGGGGTGAGCTGACCCGGGATTCTCTCCCCTCCAAAATACAACAAAAGATTGGAAGAACTGAATTTCAGAGAATAAACATAATGCCAGCTCCTTAGAGACCTACAATACCAAGAAGGCGGAGATCATAAACCTAGCTTTACCCCTTCGGAGGCGCTGGAACGGTAGGAGAGAACATCGCTCCCTCCCCTAGAGTCTGCGATCCCTGCAGTGCCGGTCGGGAGGGAGCAGGGGAGGGGCTGCGCGACCGGGGGGATCATCCAGGACTCCTGCCGCTGGTTCAGTGGAGACCCACTGACGGGGGAAAGCTTCCGTCCGCGGGGACCCTATAAATCAAGGGCCTTGGGAGACCAGAGAACAGAACTGATCTGAACACAGACGGGCGCGTGTGAGTAACAGCCCCTCCCCCCTAACAAAGCCAGTGGGCGCAGCCATCTTGCCCCGAAGGCGGAGAGCTAACACACCGCTCTCGACCCCCATCTAGTGGCGACAGGCTGTAACTGCAACTGAATTCTACCACCATGAGAAAAAACCACTCCTCTACCATCCAGCAATTTATAAAAGCCCCAGACCAGAAGGAAAACAATAAAAACACAGAATTAAGTCCTGAGGACTTGGAATTAGGTAAACTAAGTGATAATGAATTCAGAGCAGCTATAACCAAAAAACTCAATGAGGTAGAGAGAAAGATAGAGAAACAAGCCGAGTTCTGGAGTTACTTCACAAAAGAGATTGAAATCATAAAGAAGAATCAAACAGAATTACTTGAGATGAAAAACACAATGGACCAGATAAAACAGAATACGGAGTGGCTGGCCCCGTGGCCGAGTGGTTAAGTTCGCGCACTCCGCAGCAGGCGGCCCAGTGTTTCGTTAGTTCGAATCCTGGGCGCGGACATGGCACTGCTCATCAGACCATGCTGAGGCAGCGTCCCACATGCCACAACTAGAAGAACCCACAACGAAGAATACACAACTATGTACCGGGAGGCTTTGGGGAGAAAAAGGAAAAAATAAAATCTTTTAAAAAAAAAACAGAATACGGATTCCCTGAATGCCCGTGTAGACAACCTAGAGGAGCAAATCAGCATAATCGAGGACAGACAGGCTGAATGGCGCCAGACAGAGGAAGAAAGAGAACTAAGAATTAAAAAAAAATGAGGAAAATATCCGAGAGATAATGGATTCAATGAGGAGTAAGAACATAAGGATCATAGGAATTCCTGAGAATATGGAAAAGGAAAATGGAGCAGAAAGTGTGCTTAATGAAATTATTGAAGAGAATTTCCCAAATCTAGGGATCAACGGAGAAATGTGTGTAGAGGAGGGTTTTAGATCTCCTAGATTTGTCAATGTAAAAAGACCCACCACACGGCACATAATAGTAAAGTTGGCAAATAGGCATGATAAGGAAAGAATACTCAGGGAAGTAAGAAAAAAAAGAGAATAACCTATAAAGGAGCTCCTATCAGACTGTCAGCGGATTTCTCTACAGAAACCCTACAAGCTAGGAGAGAATGGAGTGATATATTCAAAGCTTTAAAGGATAAAAACCTTCAGCCAAGAATACTCTATCCAGCAAGAATTTCCTTCAGATATGAGGGAGAAATTAAATCTTTTCCAGACAAACAAAAGTTAAGGGAATTTGTAACTAAAAGCCCTCCATTACAAGAAACACTCAAGAAGGCTCTCATACTTGAAAAAAGGGAGAAAGGGGACACAAGCCACAGACTAGGGAGACCGATGGATAGAACCAGAACAGGATAGCAAATATTCAACTATGGCATTAGGGTAAAAATAAGGAAACTACCAAAACAAGGACGATCTTAGCACTCTAACTACAAATTAATAAGACGAGTTGCAATAAAAAATGAAAATAATTATTTAGGAGGGGAAGAGCAAAGGGTCTAAATCAGTATTGGTCAAGTAAGTAAGAGACCACCAGAGAATAGACTATATTATACACGAGATTCTAAATACAAACTTCAAGGTAGACACTAAAATAAAGTACAGAACAGAGTCACAAATCATAGATAAGGAAAAATCTAAGAAACCCAGCATAAGAAATTGCAGTATTAAATGGGTAGTCTAAAGCACACAGGAAAAGAAACACAGGAAAACTAGATAATGAGTGGCAGATTGGCAGCATTAAGTCCACATGCATCAATAATCACTCTCAATGTGAACAGATTGAACTCTCCAATTAAAAGACACAGAGTGGCAAAATGGATTAAAGAACAAGATCCAACAATTTGTTGCCTCCAGGAAACACACCTCAGCCCCAAGGACAAACACAGACTCAGGGTGAAGGGGTGGAGGACAATACTTCAAGCAAATAGAAAGGAAAAAAAGGCAGGTGTTGCAATTCTCATATCAGACCAAGTGGATTTCAAAATAAGACAGGTAAAGAGAGACACAGAGGGACAATATATAATGATCAAAGGGACACTTCATCAAGAAGAAATAACGCTTATAAATATCTATGCACCCAACACAGGAGCACCAAGATTCATAAAGCAACTATTAACAGACCTGAAGGAAGATGTTAAAAACAACACAATAATACTAGGGGACCTCAACACCCCACTCACATCAATGGACAGATCATCCAGACAGAAAATCAACAAGGAAATAGTGGAGCTGAATGAAAAACTAAAACAATTGGACTTAATAGACATATATAGATCACTCCACCCTGAAGGAGCTGAATACACATTCTTCTCAAGTGCACATGGAACATTCTCTAGGATAGACCATATGTTGGGAAACAAGGCAAGCCTCTACAAATTTAAAAAAATTGAAATAATAACAAGCATCTTCTCAGATCATAGTGCTATAAGGCTAGAAATTAATTACAAGAAAAAAGCTGAGAAAGGCACAAAGATGTGGAGACTAAACAACACACTACTGAACAAGCAATGGATCATTGAAGAAATTAAAGAAGAAATAAAAAATACCTGGAAACAAATGAAAATGATAGCATGCCATAGCAACTCATATGGGATACAGCAAAAGCTGTATTAAGAGGAAAATTCATCGCAATACAGGCACATCCTAACAAACAAAAAAAATCCCAAATAAGCAACCTTAAAGCACACCTAACTGAACTAGAGAAAAAAGAACAAATGAAGCCCAAAGTCAGCAGAAGGAGAGAAATAATAAAAATCAGAGCAGAGATAAATACTATTGAAACGAAAAAGGCAGTAGAAAGGATCAATGAGACAAAGAGCTGGTTTTTTGAGAAGATAAATAAAATTGACAAACCACTAGCCAAACTTACAAAGAAAAAAAGGGAGAAAGCTCAAATAAACAAAATCAGAAATGAGCGAGGAGAAATAACAACAGACTCTGCAGAAATACAACAGATTATAAGAGAATACTACAAAAAACTATATGCCAACAGAATGGATAACCTAGAGGAAATGGATAAATTCCTGGACTCCTACAATCTCCCAAAGCTCACTCAAGAAGAGGCAGACAAGTTGAACAGACCAATCACAAGGAAAGAGATTGAAACAGCAATCAAAAGCATCCCAAAGAATAAAAGCCCAGGACCAGATGGCTTTCCTGGGGAATTCTACCAAACTTTCAGAGAGGATTTAATACCTATCCTTTTCAAGCTATTCCAAAAAATTAGGGAAGATGGAACACTTCCTAACACATTCTATGAGGCCAACATCACGCTGATACCAAAACCTGACAAGGACACCACGAAAAAAGAGAACTACAGGCCAATATCACTGATGAACATAGATGCAAAAATTCTAAACAAAATTTTGGCAACCAGAATTCAGCAATTCATCAAAAGAATCATACATCAGGATCAGGTGGGATTCATACCAGGGACACAGGGATGGTTCAACATCCGCAAATCAATCAACATGATACACCACATCAACAAACTGAGGAATAAAAACCACATGATCATCTCAATAGATGCAGAGAAGGCATTTGACAAGATCCAACAGCCATTTATGATAAAAACTCTGAACAAAATGGGCATAGAAGGAAACTACCTCAACATAATAGAGGCCATATATGACAAACCCATAGCCAACATCATACTCAATGGGCAAAAACTGAACCCCATCCCCCTGAAAACAGGAACAAGACAAGGATGCCCTCTATCACCACGCTTATTTAACATAGTACTGGAGGTCCTGGCCAGAGCAGTCAGGCAAGAAAAAGGAATAAAAGGAATCCAAATAGGGAAGGAAGAAGTGAAACTCTCGCTGTTTGCAGACGACATGATCTTATATATAGAAAACCCCAAAGAATCCATTGGAAAACTGTTAGAAGTAATCAACAACTACAGCAAAGTTGCAGGGTATAAAATCAATTTGCATAAATCAGTAGCATTTCTATACTCCAGTAATGAACCAACAGAAAAAGAACTCAATACAATACCATTCACAATCGCAACAAAAAGAATAAAATACCTTGGGGTAAATTTAACTAAGGAAGTGAAGGACTTATATAATGAAAATTACAAGGCCTTGTCTGAGAGAATTGGATGACGACATAAAGAGATGGAAAGACATTCCATGTACATGGATTGGAAGAATAAACATAGTTAAAATGTCTATTCTACCTAAAGCAATCTACAGATTCAACGCCATCCCAATCAGAATCCCAATGACATTCTTTACAGAATTAGAACAAAGAATCCTAAAATTCATATGGGGCAACAAAAGACCCCGAATTGCTAAAGCAATCCTGAGAAAAAAGAACAAAATGGGAGGCATCACAATCCCTGACTTCAAAACATGCTACAAAGCTACAGTAATCAAAACAGCATGATACTGGTACAAAAACAGGTGCACAGATCAATGGAACAAAATTGAAAGCCCAGAAATAAAACCACACATCTATGGACAGCTTATCTTTGACAAAGGAGCTGAGCGCATACAATGGAGAAAAGAAAGTCTTTTCAACAAATGGTGCTGGGAAAACTGGAAAGCCACATGTAAAAGAATGAAAATTAACCATTCTTTTTCACCATTCACCAAAATAAACTCAAAATGGATTAAAGACCTAAAGGTGAGACCTGAAACCATAAGTCTTCTGGAAGAAAACGTAGGCAGTACACTCTTTGACATCAGTATTAAAAGGATCTTTTCGGACACCATGCCTTCTCAGAGAAGGGAAACAATAGAAAGAATAAACAAATGGGACTTCATCAGATTAAAGAGCTTCTTCAAGGCAAATGAAAACAGGATTGAAACAAAAAAGCAACCCACTAACTGCGAAAAAATATTTGCAAGTCATATATCTGACAAAGGCTTAATATCCTTAATATATAAAGAACTCTCACAACTCAATCACAAAACATCAAACAACCCAATCAAAAAATGGGCTGGAGACATGAACAGACATTTCTCCAAAAAAGATATACTGATGGCCAATAGGCACATGAACAGATGCTCATCATCGCTGATCATCAGGGAAATGCAAATCAAAACTACACTAAGATATCACCTTACACCCGTTAGAATGACAAAAATATCTAAAACTAATAGCAACAAATGTTGGAGAGGTTGCGGAGAAAAAGGAACCCTCATACACTGCTGGTGGGAATGCAAACTGGTGCAGCCACTATGGAAAACAGTATGGAGATTCCTCAAAAAACTAAAAATAGAACTACCATACGATCCAGCCATCCCACTACTGGGTATTTATCCAAAGAGCCTGAAGTCAGCAATCCCAAAAGTCCTGTGCACCCCAATGTTTATTGCAGCACTGTTTACAATAGCCAAGACGTGGAAGCAACCTAAGTGTCCACAACAGACGAATGGATAAAGAAGATGTGGTACATATATACAATGGAATACTACTCAGCTGCAAAACAGAACAAAATCATTCCATTTGCAATAACATGGATGGACCTTGAGAGAATTATGTTAAGTGAAATAAGCCAGCAAGAGAAAGATAATCTGTGTATGACTCCACTCATATGAGGAATTTAAAACTATGAACAGTTTAGTGGATACCAGGGGAAAGGTGGGGTGGAGGGTGGGCACAAAGGGTGAAGTGGTGCACCTACAACACGAATGACAAACATTAATGTACAATTGAAATTTCACAAGATTGTAACCTATCAATAACTCAATAAAAAAAAAAGAAGATGGATCTATTGGGAGGTGATTGGATCAGGAGGGGAAATCCTAGAAAAGGTGCCATCTCAGAAGCAGGAAGTGGGCCCTAGCCAGATACTGAATATACAGGCACCATGATCTTGGACTTTCCAGCCACCAGAACTGAGAGAAATAAATGTTTGTTGTTTGTAAGCTACCCAGTCGATGATGTTTCTGTTATAATAGCCCAAATGATGTGTGGTATAATTATATACAGTAGCATTCACTTTTTTTAGGTATACATTTCCATGAAGTTTTCAATTTTAATAAAGTTCAATTTATCAAATTTTCCTTTATGATTCATGTTTTACATTCTATCTGAGATCTTTTTTGCCTAACTGAAAGCTGCAACAATATTTTTTTTTAGAGTTCCAGATCTTATATTTAGGTCCCTGACAATATTAATTTTGGGAGATTATAATATAAAGTATGGGTGAAGTTTTATTATTTTCCATATCTACATCTATATGTTTCAGCACTATTTTCAGAAATTCATTCTTTTATCCACTGAATTGCCTGTGCAAATTTATCGCATGTCAATTGACCACATATGTGGGTCTATGTTGGGTCTATCTGGACTTCCTCTCTATTTGGTTCATCTTCTTCTTTATTTGATTTCAATTATCTCACATTTTATTATAAGCGTCAAGATAAAACCAGGTGGCACCTTAACACCTGATCTAGAAATTCCCTTAACTAGCTCACTCAGTTCAGTAAGTATATTTGCTACTTTCTACCTCACTGTAGATGATATTGTTGGTAAATATTCAGTTACTACGTAACAAACACCCCCCCTTCCTCAGCTTCCTCACTAAGATTTTTCATACTTTCTTATAAGCCCTCACTTGCAGCCTTCTCAAAATTTATACAATTTTATAGCTTTTTCAAAGCTCTTGATGCTTTCACAAATGCTTTCCTCAAACTCTTTAGCTTCCCAATCCATTCCAAGATATTAGGCTTTTGTTATGCTGCCATAACACCCATTCCCAGCACCAAAATAGGTGTTAGTTATATCTACAGCTGTGAAAACAATTGCCTCAAAATATAGTGACTTAAAACAGAAAACATTGATTGCCTAACGTTTCTGTAGGTCAAAAATTCAGAAGCAGCTTCACTGAATGATTTTGACGCAGGGTCTCACGTCTGGCTGCATTTAAGATGTTGACCAGGGCTACAGTCTCTGAAGCGTTGACTGGGACTAGAGGACCCTCTTTCAAACTCAGTCACGTGGCACTTGGCAGGAAGCATCAGTTCCTTGCTGGCCATCCCTAATCAGGCCTCTCAGCAGACTGATTGGTTGACCTCATGATGTGACCACTGGCATTCCATAGAGTAAGCGATTTGAGAGAGATAAAAAAGGATGCTAGAATGCCGTTTAGGACTTGGTCTCTGAAGTGACATACTATTAGTTCCACCACATTTTATTCATTAGAATCCAATCATTGAGTCAATGTCTACACTGGGAGGGGAGTTAAGCTCCACCTACTGATGGAAAGAGAGTCAAAGAATTTGTGGACATATTTTAAAACAATCACAAGGCAGAAGATAGAATTTTTTCACATACTTTGGACAAATTGAGTGCTGTGGCAGGAATGTCAGAGGTATAATTTGGTATAGTGATATGACCATACAGATTAGAGTTTACTGGGTTTGGGAAGTGCCATCTTGATATATGGGGCCTTAGAAACTAGGTAGGAGAATTTTATAGCAGGCAATTAAAAGGGGCATTAAATAATAAACATTATTTCTTTTAGGTTTTTTTTGTGTGTGTGTGTGAGGAAGATTGGTCCTGAGCTAACATCTGTGTCACTTGTCCTCTATCCTGTATATGGGGTGTCACCACACCATGGCTTGATGTGTGATGTGTAGGTTGGTACCTGGGGTCCGAACCTGAAAACCCCAGGCCACCAAAGCAGAACTCGAGAACTTAACCACTACACCACTGGTCCAGCCCCTATGTCTTTTAGTTTAAGTCCTTGATTGCAAGTCCCTGAGATCATTTCTGCTTGCTTGTTTTAGGGACTATTGAGTTCATGGTGGAGAGGAATACAAATTTTCTCTTTTCTCTCTTAGAATTCTTTTAAGCTCAAATGCATCATTGAATAAAAGATACACAGAAAAAAAGAATAAAACTAAAACACAGAAAATGATACTTAAGAACGAAAATCTGTTGGCATAAGTAATGTGTATTTCAATACAATCTATAGTCTTCAAGTTTCATGTGAACAGTGAAACAGCCAAGATTGTTATGGCTTCAGCAAAGATAGTACAGTGACTACTCATACACAGGGATGATAATACTAATGATAATGATAGAGATAGACTAATGTATTGAGCTGAATACTTATGCGCTAGGTACTCTGATAAGCAATTTATATGCATTGCCTCATGTAATTATCACCCAAATCTCATGAGATTGACACAACAAGGAAGCAATTATTTTCCTTAGGAGAATTACTTTATGAATTACGTTAATATACACTGATATAAATCTAACTCCCCTGAAGATTGTTGGAGCACTGGGTTTTCTGATTTATTTTCTATTTACTTATTAATGTTTTAATTGATTTAACATCTACTGATTATGATGATTATCATTAAGCAGTATCTAGCCTTTGCATTCACTGAATATGGTTTTTTTTTTTAAACCTGATTTCCACCATTTCAGGCAGTTAAAAATAAAACAATTATGCAAAATTTTTATACAATGAGAGGAAGAATTTTACTTTTCTAGTGTTTGAGCTGTGCACTGCTAAGCCATCTCTCTCAATTTAGATCTAATTTTCCCTACATAGACTAAATTTATTTTTCTTACTATTTTCAATTCATTGACTAAGGCTTACCTGATTCACCTAGAGCAATGACAGTGCCATTTGTAAATAGAAAAATTAATCTTTCTTCGATTCTAGAAGATACATTCATATGTGAAAACATTTATAAACTTTAAAATATTGTTCAAAATAAGTATATTCAAAGTATGTTCCAGCACTCCTATGATACAACTGAGAAAATACCTTTTTCAACATCATTTGTCTTATGATTGGAAAATATATGTTAATTATAGACCCCAGAAAATATTAAAAAAGGGACTCAACAAGAAAGCCCTAGAAATTACAAAGATTAACAATTTACCATGTTTCTGGTTATATCCATAAATATGTACAAAATATGTACATATATACACACAAATATATCTATATATTTTTAAAAAATAAAATCATACTACATAACTTTATTTCATTTAAGGTTTTTATCAAAAATATCTCCCTGTATCATTAAATATTCTTTAAAACATAATTTTAAAAACTGTATAGTATTCTCAAACATTTATAGACCGGATTTCATTTGATTATTTTCCTATTGTTGAAATTATAATTGGTGAAAACTGATCATTTTAAACCCATGGGGAATGTATTTTAAAAGAATTCAAGGTGGATGTATGAGTGCAGTGGGATGTCTTCTTAATTCATTCCTCAAGAGAATTCATCAGCACTCTTTGAGATTAGCCTTCTAGTTCCTCAAGGTTCTATTTTTCACTGGGAAATGTTTTAATATCTAGCAAGCAATTACAATAGTGCTATCACAGTACCCGAGGCATTTAATCACATGAGTCTACCCTCTTTGCCCAACTGTATCTGAATTATCTTGGCGAGGGAAAAAGAATGCTTATTTTCAGCATGGCTACAGTAAAACTTTGAAGAAACGTAAGATAAAAGACCAAGTAGAAAGGGGATGGAAACGGCAATAGAAATTGCACCTGGCGTTAGGAGATTGGTTCCTACTCCCTGTTGAGCACTTAAATAGTGTTACGCCCTCGGGGATGTCACTTAAATTCTCTACACCTCTTAACTCCTCATCTGATAATTTAGCTCAAATTGTAATTTTCGCTCTGAAAATTTTAATTTATCCTTAGAGGGAATAAATGCCTCATTTAATGTAATCTTGTTTCCAAGTGATATATCTGAAACCCAGTAAAAATTATACAAATTAATTCCATATGCTGGGCTAAGTTTACCACTGAGGTTTTTATAATTAGAGTCTGAGTTACTTGAAATGATTTAATGTCATATGTGGTTAGAGTTCAGAGCATTTTTCTACATGTTGTTTCTCTACAATTAACTTTTTTACTTCTGTACTAAATTCAGCACATTTTGGAAAATATAGAATGAATACTCATATTAACTTATTTTCATATAAACATTAGAATTACACTTTTAGCTCTGAAGTATCCATTTTATGTTGATTAGAAATGTGTTTGAATTATAAATTAATTTAGGAAGAATTTATGTTTTTATAATATTGAGTCTCATACGAGTGGAATTTTAAAATTGCTCTGGCAAAAAGGTTCTCTTAGAAGCCCATACCTTCACCTCTCAGTAGATCTGCTGAGCAAGAAGAGGCTTTTTCTGTCAATGTGGGTTGGAAAAATAAGTGAATAGAACTAGCTGAGCTTATTGTGTATGAGTAGAGAAATGAGATGGAGCTTGCCCTAGCAGATATTAAACATTATTCCTACAATATGAAACTGGTGTGATATTGGCTCTTGGCAAAAATTGAGATCAAAGAAAGAAAAATGAGAATCTAGAAACTACAACAAACCTGACATTAATAGGAAAAGAGTTAAATATTCAAAAATGAAACTGGGGCAAGTGTTAGATATTTGGATCTAAAAGTTATATGCTTTGTTCTCAATTTGACCAAAATGAGTTCAATATGAATCAAAGTTAAAACAAGAATATTTATAAAATGTAAAATAAAACACCATAATTATTAGAAAAAAAGATTTTGATATATTTTTGTTATTATTACTATGATATAAAATTATTTTCTCAGGAGAAACACCAAAAATAAAAATACATAAAGAATAAAAGTGGGAGGTTTGACAGCAGAGAGCTATTATAATCAGAATGCAAGAAGGGAAATCAAAGATAAAATAAGAAAAACTAAAGAAAGCAGGTACCTCACAGCCAGTATCACAGGTGAAAGATCTGTTTAATATCTTTAACAAATAAAGAGATTCTGTAAGTCAATATGAAAAGTTTGTGTGATAAAAGAAAAATGACAGAAATCAAATAAAAGAAAACATATAAAAGGCAAATAAACACACGTAACATATATGAGCACATTTTAAAACAAACAAAAGCAAATTAAAGACAAATAAGAGTTGAAATTTTTACCTGCAAAATTTCTGCTACACATGATGTGGAACGGTATCACAGATTACAGTGCAGAAGCGTCAACTTTCTGTAGTTTCATTTATCATCAAAAGCCTTTAAAGTTCATGGCCTTTGTTTTAGTAGCACACTTCCAGCAATTTATCTTCAAGTAATAATGGCAAGTGTGTAAATGTGTGGTTCTAAGGGTGTATTGGAGCAGTTTACACCAGTGGAAAACTGGAACAACTTAAACGTTTTTCAGTAGGATACTGGTTAAATTAATCACGGTATATTTAAAAGGAAAGCCATATTGGTCAAAATGATGGCAATAGATTTATACATGCATTAACAAGCAAAAAAGTATACAATATATACTTGTAGTATTTCTATTTAATTTTTATTTAATTTATTAAATGTGCTTTTAAAGAGCTTAGATCTGGATTCTCTTACTTTCCCCTAAATGACATTCCTGTAAATATCACTTTCAGAAAAGCCCATTTAGTGATTTAATACACACACCCCCACAAACACATTTACAAAATGTGAACATAGATTTTCTGTCATAATTTTTACAATGTAAAGTAGTTGGCAAAATTTTCCTATAAACATGTTAAAATTAATGTGATCAGATAAGTGTGGCTTTATAGGAGGTCATTTTGAAAGGAAATATTAAGTGTTATAAAGGAAGAAAGTCATTTATGTAATTTAATAAAAATTATTTATAATTGTAAGGAAATTAGACAAAATGAGTAATTTTTAAGCGCTGATCGATATCTCCTGTACGCCTTATGCGTTTGCTACATGTGCCCTCACAGATGTAAACTTTCATATGCTTAAGCTAATAAGTTGTCCTTGGAATTGCATCAACACAAACTCTTTCCGATGTTTCTAGAAGTAAATATCTCTTAGATGATGTACAAAATGACAGCCGTATAGCAAATTTCACAGTGAATCAAACATTGTCAATTAACGTAGTTGTATAGGTATTTTTATGCCTTCTGACATTTCATTAAATCCTGTAGGTTGGCATAAAGTTTATAGCTTTAAAAAGAGTATTTCTGGAGTAGATTTGAAATCCATTGCTGCTAGACAAAAGAAAAAAAAGGATTTGAATGGGAGTTATTAATTCTTGCATTGTTTCACAGTCTTCTTTTGCTAATACTGATACTTGAAAATATTTTCACCTATAGTGTTGGTTTGCATGTATGTCTCAGAATTAGAGAACATCTGACCTGGTTTTACATATCTAGCAGTTATCAGTAAAATATTTTCAATATTTAACTTTGGCT
This sequence comes from Equus asinus, assembly GCF_041296235.1. Classification (NCBI taxonomy): domain Eukaryota; kingdom Metazoa; phylum Chordata; class Mammalia; order Perissodactyla; family Equidae; genus Equus; species Equus asinus. The sequence goes on along the minus strand of NC_091792.1, from coordinate 48,440,897 downwards.
GTCATATGAGATAACTGAGCAAGCTTTATAAAAAGTCTTGGCGAGGGGCGTGCCCCATGGCCGAGTGGTTAAGTCCGCGCACTCCGCTTCAGTGGCCCAGGATTTCACTGGTTCGGATCCTGGGCATGGACATGGCACTGCTCGTCAGGCCAGGTTGAGGCGGTGTTCCACATGACACAATTAGAAGGATGTGCAACTAAGGTATACAACTATGTACCAGGGGGATTTAGGGAGATAAAGCAGAAAAAAAAAAAAAGATTGGCAACAGTTATTAGCTCAGGTGTCCATCTTTAAAAAACAAACAAACAAAAAAGAGGTCTTGGTGAGTACAAAAGGAATGAGCGTAAGTTTAGGGCTATCTGAGGTCAGTCTGTTTCAAGATGGAAGAAGAAGGAAGGTGAGGAAAAAGCCCTGAGAAAACTACCTGTACAGGAGGCTTTATTTTACTATTATTACTTTTCAAAAAAATGATCAAATATGTGTTATCTAAATGTGCTCTAATTTAAAGTATTCAAAATTTTCAAACAGACTGCAACTACCACGACCTTCTTCTTTCTATATAGTCCTTGTAGGTGAAATGGACCCAAACTGCAGTGATAGTGCTGTCAAAGTGCTGTTTGTAGAAGATCCTGTAAGTTTTGGAGCACAAAGGTGTTCTACACCTTATGTCTTTGTCTCCTGGGTAAGCATTTGTTCTTGGTTTTAGTTAGATACCCAGGAAGTTTCAGGCTAACTCACATATTTTCATTTCATCCATGTACCACATAAACCTACTTTTTGATTTACCTGTTTAACAAAACTCACTTGAGAGTCGAAGCGTCTCCAGCTCACAGGAGCAGCTTCTTGGTCATGTGAACTGTGCAGTCGATCTCACAGGGAGCACCTTTGAAAGGACTCCACAGCTGGTTCGATGCTTTGCTGTTGCCGTCTTGAAATTCATAATAGTTTTGAACAGGAGGTCCTGCATTTCGTTTTTCACTGGGCCCTTCAAATTACGTGATCTGTCTTGCTCACTCCTTAAAGGTGCCAACCCTGATGATGCAGACAATCCGAACAGAGTTTGCGGGATTGGTCATAAAATTGCGCTTATAGGAAACTTTCTTAGACTCTGAATGTTTTTAACTTTTTATTTTGAAATGATCATAGATTCATAGAAGGTTGCAAAATTAGTACAGAGACGTTATGTGGACCCTTCACCCAGCGCCCCCCAATGGTAACATCTTATGTAACTAGAGTGCAGTATCAAAACTGAGAAACTGACATTGGTACAATCTATAGACTTTATTCCAATTTCATCTTTTTACATGCATTTAGGTGTGTGTGTGTGTGTGCATAGTTCTATGCAATTTTATCCCTGAAGATTCGTGGAATCACCACTGCAATCAAAATAACAGACCCGTTCCGGCACCATGAAGGAGCTCCTTTTGTGGTTCCCTTTTCTAGGAGGAGGCTTATTTTAAAGACCTGAAATTTACCTAAATAGAACACTCTGCTTTCCATCTGGCCTAAACTTAAGTATTTACTACTTGAAATAATTTCATGCTTTTTCAAACATTAATTCTTTTAATTCATATAAGAACCCCATGAAGTAGATACTATTATTACCCACACTGAACAAATGAGGATACTGATATATGGATTATCAGAATATGTGAGGTTCTAATTCCTTCACCTTTGGAGGTTATGCTCCCTCTCAAATAATAAGCACATGTTTTCAAAGAAAAAAAGCCACTTTTGCCATTTATTCATCTTTAAACTTGTTCGGATATCTTATTAATTTTAAATTAAGGGTAATTGTTACTATTATTGAAAAGATATTTCCTTACTTTGGACCTTTGCCTCCTAGTCCCAATCACATATTAATGTTTTTTTTTCTTTTCTGAGGAAGATTCATCCTGAGCTAACATCTGTTGCCAATCTTCCTCTTTCTGCTTGCGGGTTGCCGCCAGAGCATGGCTGCTGAGAAGTTGTGTAGATCCGTGCCCGGGAACTGAACCCGCACTGCCAAAGCAGAGCACGACAAACTTAACTGCTAGGCCATGGGGGCTGGCCCACACACTAATTTTTTTAATATGGTCTTTTAAATGGCCAATTATTTGCAAAAAAGTTAATGTAAATGATTAATGGTTTTGTCAAATCTTAAATTATTTATCTATGATATTTTAAACTTGTAAATCAATTTGTGAAACACAAATTTTGGGTTGTGCAGTAAAATATCAACCATCGTCCAAGAAGCCAAGATTTATTGAAATACTTATAAATTGGGCAATTAAAATGGAGTTTTAGTTTCTCAAATAAGTTGATTACAAAAATTATTTTACCTTTACTTATTAATACATTATCTTATATAATCTAAGGTAGGGAAGTGAAAATATAGGATTTCAAATTTGTCATTGCCATATATTGGAAACAGCATATCTAAGTTTCCATCCTACAGAAATATAAAATAAGTTAGACTTATTTTCAAGGACTAGGCTGTACATTTGAGCTTTAGAAATAGCGTCTGCTGTATCTGAACACTTCCTACGCATGTGTTCACTACTACAAATATGCTGTCAGAGGAGCAACTCATCAAGCACCATGAAAAATTATGGTAACATGGTATCACAAAAAGAAAATGACAATTCTCCAGACACCAAATATGAAGTCATGAAAGATAGCAATCTAACTGCTAGAAAATTTAAAATAGCTGTCAAGAAGAAACTCAATGAGCTACAAGATAACTCAGAAACACAGTTCAAGGAATAAAATTAACGAATAAAAGGAGTACTTCATCAAAGAGATTGAAACTCTAAAAAAGAACCAAACAGAAATTCTGGAGATGAAGAACTCAATAAGTGTGATGAAGAATATAGTACAAAGCATTGGTAATAGAGCAGACCATATGGAAGAGAGAATTAGCGAGTTGAAGATAGAAATCTAGAAACGATTCAGGTAGAATGGGAGAGAGAACTAAGATTTAAAAAAAATAATAAATTCTGTGAGATATATCTGACTCCATTAGAGAAAGCAACATAAGGATAATGGTTATCCTAGAAGGAGAAGACACAGAGAAGAGAATGGAGAGTTTATTTAAATAAATAATATCTGAGAACTTCCTATATTTGGGGAAAGAATTGGATATACAAGTCCATGAAGGTAATATAATATTTAATTATCTCAATACAAAAAGACCTTTCAAGACACATTATATTAAAACTGTCAAGATTCAATGCAAAAGAAAGATTTTAAAGGTAGTAAGAGGAAAGAAGACAGTAACCTACAAAGAAACCCCCATTAGGCTATCAGCAGATTTCTCAGCAGAAACTTGATAGGCCTGGAGAGAGTAGAATAACATATTCAAAATAGTAAAAGATAAAAACTGCCAGCCAAAGATAGTCTGTCTGGCAAAGTTATCCTTTAGATATGAAGGAGAAATAAAGTCTTTCCCAGATCAATAAAAGCTGAAGGAGTTCACCACCACTTGACCTGCCTTATAAGAAAAGTTGAAAAGAGCTTTTCTACCATAAAGAAAGGCAAAAGTGCACAAGACTTTGAGCAAGGTAATAAATAGAAAAAACCAGAACATTACAAAACTATTACACTTAATTATAGCATAAAAGTTAAAGGAGAAGAAAAGCATTACAAATAACTAAAGCTACTTCAATACTGTAATGAACTCACAACATAAAAAGGTATAGTTTTTGGCAACCAAAATATGAAAGGGGAGGAGGAAAAGGGCAGAATCTGTATCGGCAAATGAATATAAGATACTATTAGCATCAAAAATACTTTTTATTTATGAGACATTGTATACAACCACATGGTAACCACAAAACAAAAATCTTGGGCAGACTGAAATATAAAAAAAGAGGAAACTAAGAAAAAACAAAATTGAAAACCACCAAAGTAAAATGGCACACAGAAACACAAAGGAAAAGAAACAATGGAGATATAGAATAACCAGTAAACAAAAATAAAATGGCAATAGTAAGTCCTCATATATCAATAATCATGCTAACTGGAAATGGATTGAACTCACCAATCAAAAGTCACAGAGTGACTGGATGGATTAAAAAACAGGACACAACTATATGCTGCTTTCAGGAGACTAATCTTAGCTGTAAGGACAAATATAGGCTCAAAGTGAAGGGACGGAAAGTGATACTCCCAGCAAATAGCAGCCAAAGGAAAGTGAGTGTAGTCATACTTACATGAGACAAAATAGATTTCAAGCCAAAAAGGTAACAAAAGACAAAGATGGATGTTACATAACGATAAAGGAGATGATCTATCAAGAAGACATAACATTTATTAATATGCATGCACTCCACATAGAAGCACTAAAATATATAAAGCACCTATTAACATGCTCAAAGGGAGAAATTGACAGCAGTAGAACAATAGTAGAGGACTTTAACTCCCCACTTACATTAATGGTAGATGATCCCTACAGAAAGTCAACAAGGAAACATAACCTTGGAATGACACGTTAGACCAGATGGACTTAACAGATATATACAGGACATTCCATTCAAAAGCAGCACAATACACATTCTTCTCAAGTGGACATGGAACATTCTCAAGATTAGACCATATGCTGGGACAGAAAACAAATCTAAATAAATTTAAGAAGATTGAAATCATATCAAGTATTTTTTCTGACCACAATGTTATGAAACTAGAAATCAATTACAAGAAGAAAATTGGAAAAATTACAAATATGTGGAGATTAAACAATATGTTACTGAAGAATAATTGGGTTAATGAGGAAATCAAAAGTCAAAAAATATATGGAGACAAATGAAAATGAAAATGAAACTAATATATTTTAAATGACATACCAAAACCTGTGGGATGCACCAAAAGTGGTTCTAAGAGGGAAGTTTATAGCAGTACAGTTCTATCTCCAGAAACAAAACAAAGTCAAATAAACAATCTAACCTTACACCTAAAGGAACCAGAAAAAGAACAAATACATCCAAAGTCAATGGAAGGAAAGAAATAATAAAATCAGAGCAGAAATAAATGAAGTAGAGACTAAAAAGACAATAGAAAAGATCAGTGAAACTAAGAGCTAGTTATTTGAAAAATAAACAAAATTGACAAACTTTTAGCTAGACTCACTAATAAAAAAAGAATTTTCAAATAAAATCAGAAATGAAAGACAAGTTACAATGGATACCTCAAAAATACAAAGGATCGTAAGACACTACAACAAATAGCTATACCAACAAATCAGAAAATCTATAAGAAATGGATAAATTCATAGAATCATACAAATTTCCAAGATTGAACCACAAAGAAATAGAAAATCTGAATAGACCAATTACTACTAAGGAGGTTCAAGCAGTAATAAAAAAACTTCCAAAATAACAAAAGTCCAGGACCAGATGGCTTCACTGGTGAATTCTAGCAGACATTCAAACAAGAGTTAATTCCTATCCTTCTCAAACTCTTCCAAAAAATTGAACAGGAGGCAATACTTCCTAACTCATTTTATGAGCCCAATATTACCCTGATTCCAAAACCAGACATGGACAGTACAATAAAAGAAAATTATAGACCAATATCTCTGATGAACATAGATGCAAAAATTTTCAACAAAATATCAGAAAACTGAATAAAACAATACATTAAAAGGATCACACACCATGATCAAGTGGTATTTATTCTAGAGAGGCAAGGTGCTTCAACATCTGCGAATCAATCAACACGATACAGCACATTATCAAAATAAAAGCTAAAAATCATATAATCATCTCAATAGATGCAGAAAAACCACTTGACAAGTTTTGACACCCATTTATGATAAAAATTCTCCTAAAAATAGGTATTGAAGGAAAGTACCTCAACATAATAAAGGGCATATATGACAAACTCACAGCTAACATTATCTATGGTGAAATATTGAAGGCTTTTCCTCTAAGATCAAGAGTAAGACTGATGCCCCCTCTTGCCACTTCTATTTAACATAGTACTGGTTGTTCTAGCCAGAGTAATTAGGCAAGAAAAAGAAATAAAAGAGATCCAAATTGGAAAAAACAAAGTAAAACTCTTGCTGTTTGCAGACAATATGATTTTACATGTAAAAAACCCTAAAGACTCCACCAAAAAGCAATCAGAAATAATAAAACAAATAAATTAAGGTTGCAGTCTACAAAATCAATATACAAAACTCTGTGGCATTTCTATACACTAACAATAAACTACCAGAAAGTGAAATTAAGAAAACAATCCCATTTACAATCACAACAAAGAGAATAAAATACCTAGGGATAAAATTTAACCAAGGAGATGAAATACTTGTACACTGAAAACTATAAGACGTTATTGAAAGAAATTGAAGACATAAAGAAATGGAAGATATTCCATGCTCAATGGATTGAAAGAATTAACATTGTTAAAATGTTGATATTACCTAAAGCAATCTACAGATATCAATATTCCAATCACAGTTTTCACAGAAATAGAAGGAAAAACGCTAAAATTTGTTTGGAACCACAAAAGACCCCAAATAGCCAAAGCAATCCTGAGAAAAAAGAACAAAGCTGGAGGTATCACACTCCCTGATTTCAAACTATACTACAAAGCTATAGTAACAAAAACAGTATGGTATTGTCAGAAAAACACACAGATCAATGGAACAGAATTGAAAACCCAGAAATAAACCCACACGTGCATGGACAAGTAATTTATGACAAAGGAGCCAAGAACATACAATGCAGAAAGGAAAGTTTTTTCAACAAATGGTGTTGGGAAAACTGAACAGCCACATGCGAAAAAAATGAAATTAGGCCACTATCTTACACTATACACAAAAATTAACTCAAAATTGATTAAAGACTTTAAGGTAAGACATGAAACCCTAAAACTGCTAGAAGAAAACATAGGCAGTATGCTCTTTGACACCAATCGTAGCAATATCTTGTTGGCTATATCTGCTCAGGCAAGGGAAACGGAAGCAAAAAGAGACCAATGGGACTACCTGGAACTAAAAAGCTCCTGCACAGCAAAAAAAAAAAAAAAAAAAAAAATCTCAGCAAAATGAGAAGACAATCTACTGAATGGGAAAGTAGATATTTGCAAATTGTATATTCGATAAGGAGTTAATATCCAAAATATATAAAGTACTCATACAACTCACCATCAAAAAAGTTAACAACCCCATTAAAAAACAGGCAGAGGATTAGAATAGACATTTTAAAGAAGACATACGGATGGTTAGCAGGTGCGTGAAAAGATGTTCCACATCACTAAGAATTAGGGAAATGCAAATCAAAACAATGATGAGATATCACCTCACACCTGGTAGAATGGCTATTATCAAAAAAACAAGAAATAACAACTGTAGGAGAGGATGTGGAGAAAAGGCAATCCTTGTGCACTACTGAGGGGAATGTAAATTGCTGCAGCCATTACGGAAAACAGTATGGAGATTCCTCAAAAGATTAAGAATAGAACTACCATATGATCCAGCTATCCCACTTCTGGATATTTATCTGAAGGATATGAAAACACTAATTTGAAAAGATATATGCACCCCTATGTTCATTGCAGCGCTATTTATGAGAGCCAAGATATGGAAACAACCTAGGCGTCCATTGATAGATGAATGGATAAAGAAGATGTGGTATGTATATATGTATTTGCATATTTATGTATATATATCTATATATACACACACGCACACACTATAGAATACTGCGCAGACGTGAAAATATGAAATCTTGCCATTCGCAACAGCATAGATGGAACTTGAGGGTATCATTCTAAGTGAAATAAGTCAAATGGAGAAAGACAAATAGTGTATGATTTCATTCATATGTGGAATATAAAAAACAAAACAAAATAAAAACAAACTCACAGAAGCAGACAACAGATTGGCGGTTACCAGAGGGGAAGGGAGGTGGGGGCAGGCAAAATAAATAAAGGGTCAATTACAGTGTGATGAATGGAAGCTGCACTTTTGGTGGTGAGCGTGCTGTAGTATATACAGATGTTGAATTACAATGTTGTACACCGGAAACCTATATAATGTTATAAAGCAATGTTACCTCAATTAAAAAAAAGAACAGAGGATGTTTAAAACATTAAAAAAAAAATGCTGTAACCAGTGCCACTTCAAATCCTTATAAAACTTCTGTATCCTCTATCTTGATGGACACTTTTGCCGTTTTCTCTTGGTTAATCCCTACTTGACCTTCATTTGACAGGTCATTGTTACTTCCTCAAAGGATCCTTTGTTAAACCTAAGACTAACTTAGATAGCCTGGTTATACAGCCATGTAGTTCCCTATGCTTTTCTTTCATAGCACTTACCATAACTTACAAGTTACAGTTTGCCATTGTTTAATTACTTTCTGTTTACCATACATAGCTCTAAGTTTTATATGGTTGGGAGTCATATCTGTTTTTTCCACCATTGGATTTTTTGGCCACAATTAGTTGCTTGGAAATCAACAAATATATGTTGACTGATAAATATTTTGCCTGAAAAATAATCTTGAACTTTTTGTTGGTTTAGTACCTGTCCACAGCTACCCATAATACCATAGTATCCATAACATTAATGACTGTGGGTCTGAAATTGGGTGTATGGATCCCCAAATAACCTGAAGAGTTATCAATATTAGATTGTCCACCTGTGATTGTACTAGCTCGGAATATAATCAAATGCTTTTCTCTTTTCTTTCAAGTTGCCTCTTCCTGAAATCACTGCTTTATCCCCTTTGTGTCAGCATAGAACCATATGACCCTGTAAAAGTTATCATTCTGCTTCTTATCTGTTTTTTCTATTTATTTTCAAAATGGAATGTTTTGCTGAAAAAAAAGAAGCTCAGGAATTGAGAAGCAAAAATAAAAAAGGCAGGTTACAAATTGTGCATGCTATTACTTGATTAATATTCTTGTGAGATCTCCTCCTAAATAATCAGATCTCAAACCAATTTTCTACGTGAACTACACAGCGAAGGTCGTAGGAAATGTCCTTAAAGCTCTACTCCTATCTCACAGTAGTAAAGGGAGGGCAGTGCATTGTGATGCAGATTTGCTGCACTGTTCAGCCTAGTTCTCTATCAGACAGATTCCCATGAATATCATTATCCTGCCCATAAATAGAAGCACACCTAGTAATGGGCAAAACACTGCCCACAATAAGATGAAAAGCCCTCCCAGCTAGCAAACGCCACCACCTGATATTTGAATGTTTGCGAATTATCAACAGGTGCAAGCAAGCAAGACAATAAGGATATTAGGTTACAGCTTAAGGAATTAGGGAGAGAGACTAGTATTTCCACTGAGAGATGTTGAACTGAGCTTGGTATTTGGCAAAGGTTACATATTTGAGCGTTACGATAAAATATGAAAGGCTATGTAAATGAGTGTACTATTTAGAAGCAGTATCAAGAACAAATCTTAGAGGCATTTCTCTAAAAAAAGTGTAACACAGTAAATGAAGCAGTTTCGTATCATTATGTTCCTTCAGAATAAAGTCTGGAAGTGAAAATGTGCTTTCTACCATTCAATATATGTTGTACTAAGGCATTATTTTAGTATTGTTAGAATTCTCAAAACAAAGGTAGGTACACATTTAATTTATAAGTGAATTGCTTTCAATAAAAATTACTTGCATAACCTAATGTGAACTATATATTAAACTATAAGGACTATTAATAAATAACTTTTGTCATTGCAAGAAAAATAAACTTTAGACCTAAAAATCTAGAAATTCTGAATGAATAATAAACATACAAGAGTCAGACTTAGATTAAGCTTACACATGGTTTTAATGGAAATATGCCAAGATGGACATTCTATACCTAATATTTTATCATTGTGAACATTTCTTGGGCTGCTAATATTAAACTAGAATATTAATTTTGAAGTAAATGTTCTTTATTGGTCGTTAAGAAATCAATGGTCATTTGTTACTTATTTTAAACTTTAACAGTATGGTTATCTAAAGGGTTTGTATGTTCTTCTGACATTTAAAATGTCACAATCATTTGGACAACAAAAGAACAATTATAAACTCTGGACAGAATATAAAATAAAACTTGCTGAGGCTTCTGATGAGTGAATAAGTACAGAGAAAATTTAGAGAGGAGTTCAGCCTTAAAGGAAGTGACACATAGAAACGGGAGTCCCGTTTTGGGGCATGGATGGCTAAAATACCAATAGAAAGTAAAGCTGTATTTCTCGGGGAAGAATCAAGGAAAGGAGCCTGCAGAATCAGGGTCACCAGAAAGTGGCCAGGAAACCCTGAGAAGGAGACAACCAGACAAAGAAACTCCAAATTCTGTGTATGAGTTTGTCAAGACTATATGCACGCGCAGGGAAAACTGAAAGCAGTCAGATTTGAGATCTGCGCTCCTACCCTGCAAAGGTATGGCAGATTTTTTGGTCCAGCCTAGATTTTGCTAGACAAAAATATCAACTCCCTTCAAAACAATATAAAATAATTCAGAGTACCCACAATACAGTGTTCACAATGTCCAGGATTCAATCCCAAATTACTTGATATATAAAAAGCCAGCTAAACGTATTCATCTTTTTCCAGAAAAAGCAAAGCAGCAGACAGCAAAACGAATCAGATGTCGGGTCTTTTCAGGCTTTAAAGCAGCTCTTAATATTTGTCATTGGGGTAAATGAATTAAATATAGAAATTCATCAAAGAAATAGAAAATATCATTTTATATAGAAAATCTAGAAGGGAAAAAATGCAATCTCTGAAATACGATATTTAGAAGTAGGGCTTAATGGCAGAAAGGAGATTTCAGAGGAAATGTTTGGTAAGTTTGAAAATAGATTAACAGTGATCATATCATCCAATCTGAAGAAAAGAGAGAAAAATTAATGAATAAAATGGCCAGAGTCCCTGGGATATGTGGGATATTTTTTCCTCATAGGCTTTGACCATTTTATTCATTCATTTATCTACGTATTGGTAATTGAAGTGCCAGAAGAAGAAAAGTGAGGGAATTGAACAAATAAAACGTTTGCACACATAATTGCTGAATATTCCCAACTTTGGAGAAAAAGATAGATTTTCAGATTCAAGGTCAGCAAAATTCAAGTGGGATAATTTAGAAATACATACACATACACACAAACACCAAGTACATGAAAGTTAAACTACTAAGAGCCAACATTAAGAGAAATTCTTGAAATCAATTAGAAAAAATGCATATTAAATATAGAGAAACAATGATTCTAATGATTTTTAACTCTTCTGCAGAAAATATGGAGGCCAAAAGAGAATTAAAAAACATTTCTAAGGCTAAAAGAAAAAAGAGCATAGGTGAAATAGATTTAAAGAAAATCTGAAAGAAACTGTTACTGCCAGATCTACTCTACAAGAGAAAAATGTTAGATAACTTCTTAAAACAGAATTAATTATTCCAGAGGGAGTTCTAATCTTCAAAAATGAATAAGGAACACAATAAATGGTAAATATCTGGGTGTTTATAAATATAAACAAATAAATGTATATAAAATAAATACATATAAAATATTCTTCTTCACTACCTTACATGGCAGATAAAGATAATAGAGTCACATGCCAATTGTGAATAAACAAAGCAAAGCCCGATTTGATTTTACATGGGAAATCTATCTTCATTAAATAATAGCTGGTTTTGGCTATTTATTTGTTGTATTGCCATCAACAGAACAGACATTTGACAGCATAGATAGACATTTGGCAGTATAGCATCTGATTTACAAATTTATGCATGAATACCTTGCTTAGTTTCCCTTAATTATAGCTGATTCCATTCCTATAGGCAGCTTTATATTTCTAGTTTTTTATATTGCTTTCCTCAGAGAACAAAGACATATTCTCTTACACATTAATTTATATAAGAAAGTAAAGCAGTAGTTTGCTTTCCTGTAGTTACAAAATCATAAGTGTCTCAAGAGATCGTCCAGTGTGATCTTACATCCTTCTATCACATATCTGATTCTATTAAAGTCTTCAAGCACAGCACTAGTTATTCTGTAATTAGTCACATCTCCTAAATGGGCTCCCTATTTCCATTACTTTCTTTTTTCTTAAACCTAGCCTCTCATATTCCAATTTATGTATGTTATTAAACATTATTGCTTCATGTTCATTGGGATCAATATTTGGCTGGTTAAGGTAAAGCATTGGCTTTAGCAGGGGATCATTAACAAAATTATACTATATATCTTCAACATTGCTTTTTAATTTAAAATATGAAAAAGTGCATTCATCCAATGATCTTTTATGTAAAGCCAATTTCCCTTAGGTATAGTCTTAATAAAGACTAATATTCCTCACCTTTCATTTATAAAATATACCCATGGGACATCATCTACAATATTCAGTTGAGTTCTTTAAGCTAAGCATAATTCTAAAGACAATGGCAAAGTAATGTGAATTCAGAATCATTCTATATTTCTGTGATGTTTCTCTAGTATTTTATAATTTTTGTCCTACTCTTATATTTATGTATATTTTTAGTAACTCACCTTTACGAAGTAAATACAGAGCCAATAAAATTTACAAAACATACATAAATTCAAATAAATGATAATATCCTTCTGTTTTTCGCTCCTTTCATTGGGTTATGTACTATTTCTTTAAATTGCATAGTACAGTTATAGGTACAACTAGCATAAATGAGATCAAACAAAATAAAATCATAGTAAGTACATATTTCATCAGATAGAGCAATTGTTCCTGAGTATACTAGAGAATACCCTAGTATGATCTAGAGAATATTAGCATTAATATCAGTCGATAAGGTAAATAGATAAATAGTGGTAAAAATGGCAAATTCTTTTGAGTTGAAATTGGTTTTGAGAGTTTCTACTGACATTCTTTCCATTCCACTATACACTAACTAAACTGGCCACTTACATATTTAATGAATCTCTACAAATATATACAATTTAAAGACATGAAGCATACTTTACTAGAAAAAGTACTAACTTCAGAAGCGTTTAGTCAAACATACATCCATTTAATCATTTACAGAACCAGGTACTTAATCTCTCCTTGTACACTGGCCACTGTGGTAAGCCCTGGGGATGTACACAGGAATAGAACAGTTCAAAGACTGGTGGGTTCAAGTGCAGTTTCACTTACTAAATGAATGACCTGGAAAAAAATCACTCTCTTATTCTAATTTCTTCACTATTTCTTCTGTAAGATAAAAAGTATATGTAGATCTGATGAAAACTAAATGAGTTAGTATGGGGATGAACCACTCCCAAATATTAATATAAATAATTGTTCACAATATCTGTTTTTATTGAAACACTGAGATTTTAAAGGTGCTGATTATTGTAGATAAAGAAAGAGAGATGATAAGTAAGGACAACTTCAAAACATAGGTAGGATTGGGAGACACTGAACAAATAAGAGAGAGCAGAACACCACTGGGCCCTTAAGACTATATCCTTGAGTTTTCTGAAGGAGGGGAGTCAGTTTAATTGCCCTGGTAAGCATTTTGTTTGCGTTTTGTTTTGTGTATTTTCTCAGATATGAAATAATTTTGATAAGGGTAAAGTCATCGGCATTGAAGAGAGGAATTTTAAAAATTCCCTGGACATATAAAATGAGGACCTTATCAGGTTGAGCTAAGATAATGTTACTTAACCTAAACAAGATTTTATCTATGAAAACTTTCAAATCACTGAAAGCATTCATGGTTTTGAATATGTACAGTTAATTATCACTGACTTCTTTTTAAATATTCTTCTCTGAAAAACATCTCCTTCCTCTTTTAAAATACATCATCATTAGTGTTATAAGGAATACTGAAAAGATGGATAGCTAAATCCACAGATAAGTCCTAATTTTGTTTTTAGGTAACAATTATTTTAAATAAAAATTATTTATTCCAGTTCCTATAATATTAAATTGAAGTATTTTACTTTCAAGTTAATCTCCCAATGTAAACTCTGTGATAAAATGCTAAATAATAGGGAAATAAATTCATATTTCTTCCTTGAGTCTTAGCCAAGAATTGCTCTTGTGTGATTTATTTTGTTTTCTTCAATTAAAAGTTTTAAGGTCAAAGGTTTGGAATCTTATTGTCTTTCGTGCTTTTAAAATTCTTATTTCACCCTTGGAAAACAATTTTCTCCTACTACGTCCACAACGGATGATGATCGGCTCCTAGGTGGACTGGACCCCGTATAACTGAGGCGAGAATTGGATATTATTGGGTAAGTCTTGCACACATCATGTTTGGCAGGAATATATTTAAGTGTAGGCAGTCATTAAATCTACAGAAAAGATTAATTAATACATTTATTGAACAAATATTTATAGACAAGCATCCATGTGTCAGACACTTTTCTACATGCTAGGAGTAAAGCAGTGAAGCAGAGAATAAAATACGCAAAATTCACATCCTTACAGTGCTGCAAAGATATTTTACTTTTATTGTTTTATGGATCCAGGTTTATAAGGAATAGGAAATTAGGAAATTGGGGTTAGAATATCTGAGTGAATTTTAGACAATTTACACCAATCTCAGGGAACAAGGACTTGTACAGGAAGGTGCAGATGGAAGTCCAACCCAAATAAACAGCACGAAGTCAGCATCCAAAGTCTGAAAATAACGGAGCAGGGTAAAAGGGAAATGAGTTCTGTACAAACAAGGAGTAGTCAACTGGTGGAAAACAAGGAATGCTCGACAGCCTGTGCCTTGGTCTCATCTTCCCTTGGTGGGTGAAAATTCAGAGTAAGCAAGGCTTATCACTTAGCTTCCTAGATGATTGACATTTCTGCATGGTGAAGGGACAAAATTAACTTGGCATGCTTAAAAGTGGAATAAAAAATTTAATACACTTTCTTCCTTCAAGCCAACTTTAAAAATCAATTATTCTGGATAGTTCACTTATTTATTTAAGAGAAGGAACTTTTGATTTAGTTTTAATTATCGTTATTGAAAATCGTCAAATATGCCAACTTCCTTTCTTTCTATTGAGTTATCAGTGACAGGGTGCTAGCACTTATCTCTGCCTTATGTCAGAGAAGGCTAAAACTACTATGAAAGCTGATTCATCGCTAAAGGACTTCAGTTAAATAACGTGAAGCTCGGCTTTTGAGGTTCTTTGGTAAGGCAAGATTCACTTTGTGCTTTAGATTGTTGCCTTGGTACGAACATGACCTTTTGGTTGAAATGTGTGTTTGACAGCTCTATAATGTAATTTTCCAGAATGTGTTGAAGTGGAACCAAATGTCATTGACTTCATTCAGTAGATTTTCCACCTGATGGAATGTACCATTACTATTCTATTTATTTTACAACCAAGAAAAATTTTGATTATTTTGATTTGTGGGGTTCTTTTACATGTAATTTTCCAGAAGGGGAAGATCACATCTTAGCCCCTATCTGTGTCCATGATTGAACATTAATTGATTTTGACCTGTAAGAAACTGTCTATGTTTAGTTCTATTTGGGCATTACTCATACAAAGAGTTAGCAGGTAGTATATTGGCTTAAGGAATATATGTGAGTGGAGGCAGAATTCTGTGGAATAATTTAAGGGATGTTTGTGTAAGAGTCATCTATAGTATAGAGAATGAAAAAGGGATTTTATAATATGAAACCAATTTATAATTTAAGAGGAGAAATGAAGCTGACTCAAATACTAGTGCCAAATAAGGAAACACTGGATTCTTGGGACTCAGACCTGCTGGGGAAAGGAAGTAGAGATATGGCTGAGGGTATTGGAGCTCAGAAGTCAGATATAGGTCATGGTGTTGGTCAGAGTGACACACAGATTCTGGCCAGGAAGGTAACCTGGAAAAAAAGAAAAAAAGGTTTATATGTTGTAGGTATTGCAATAAAGAAGCCCAACCAGACCATGAATTTGTATTTTTAACGCTAGTTAACTTGAAATTGAATGCTTAACTTTTTTCTATCAGCTTAATCAAAATTATTGTTGTGACACTAGGAAAGCTGTGACAACTTGGAAAAGAGCCTATTGCTGGACATAATTGTAATTTTTGAGTGTTTTTCTAAGTGCATTTTGCTGCTTACCTCTATTTCATTAATGAAAGAAGGGAAATCTCTCTCTTAACATGCAAATTGTAACTTTAATCAATGTGTTTAGCACAATGGACTTGGGAATAAAATACTTTATTAGCATAAGAGAAACCTAAGCCACAGTGAGTTTGTGACTTAAATCTATAAGCTTAACTTCTTATTTGCTTTTGTATCTCGTCAATACTTTTCAGTATGAAGATGTATGTATATAAGAAATCAGGATGCTGAAGTGATAATTGGGTTATGAACAAAAATGGAAATCTTAGAACTTCAGAATAAAAGGTCATCATGATACAAAATTATTTTACATAGTAGAAGCGTAGACAAAGTATTAGGACAAAAGATATTGTGAATCAGATACCTGGACTGCATGCTTTGGCTCCAGACTGTTCACAGTGAAGTTAGCTTTTTTTTTTTTTCCCCATTAATTTTCCTGCTGGTCTCCAGGAAGCTTTGACAAATATGTTAAGAACCTCCTGGTACTTCTCAAGTGCATCTTAATCAGCAGCTAGCTATTCATGGGAGGTCATTTGAAAATGAAGCAAGCATAAACTTCTGGGCTCTGAGTCTTCTTAAAGAGAATATAAAACATTCTCTTTTCTTGAGTCAGAACTGACTTTATTGCCTTCTTCTCACTAATGCATTATATATAAATCTCTGTTTCAACTTGCCCAGACCTGTGAGGGCTGCCTGATCTTTCCTGCCACAGCTGCCTCCCTGTGGTACAGCCTCACCC
Organism: Equus asinus; assembly: GCF_041296235.1. Taxonomy (NCBI): domain Eukaryota; kingdom Metazoa; phylum Chordata; class Mammalia; order Perissodactyla; family Equidae; genus Equus; species Equus asinus. Next base: position 48,424,151 of record NC_091792.1, on the reverse strand, counting down.
TTATTTCCAACGTCTGTACCATTTCTCTTCCCTAAAACTGAGTCTTTCTAATTGCCACCTGCAGACTAAAGTTTTTCAGTTTGATTTTTGACTTGGTTATAGTCCACTGGAGTCTGTAAGTTTCTCTTTTCAGTTCCTACACTGTAAGCCTAGAACTAAAGTCTTTCTCAATTGGTTAGTTCCTCTTCTTTCACTGGAATATGAGAAAGGAACTTGGCAGATGCCTTTTATTAATCAATAGTCTACCGCATGGAGTTTCCATGGGAATTAAAGGAGATAAGCACATAGGGGCTTAGCGTAAAACCTGCTACCAAGACACCTATTATAGTTAAATGCTCTCCCTGTACCTTAAAGTTTTAAAGTAAAACATAAATTTCTTGCATAACCCAGCGAGCCCACAACTAGATATGTACTTAGGGGAAACGAAAATATATGTTTGCATAACCATGTGCATGCAAATATTCATAGCAGCATTATTCATAATAGACAAAAGCTGGAAATATCCGCATGTCCATCAACTGGTGACTTCATAAAGGAAATGTGTGTACCACTTGTATTTTGTCTCCCAAAAAAAATCCATGTCCATTTGGAACCTTAGAATATGACCTTATTTGGAAATAGCGTCTTGCAGATGTTATTAGTTAAATGAGTTCATCCTGGTTTAAGAGGGGCCCTAATCCAATGACTGGTATCTTTATACCAAGAGGAAACAGAGGAGACACAGAGCAAAAGAGGAAGAATGGCCTGTGGTGATGGAGGCAGTGTTTGGAATGATGGCTTTATAAGCCATGGAACACCAGGGATTGCTGGCAACCACCAGAAGCTAGGAAGAGGCAAGGAAGGATCCTGTCCTAGAAACTTCAGGGAGAGCGTGGCTCTGCCAACACCTTGACTCTAGGCTTCTAGCCTCCCGAACTGTGAGAGGACAAACATCTGTTGTTTTAAGCCACCAAGTGCGTAGCTCTTTGTTAGCACAGCCCTAGAAACCCAATACGAGGGCCAGCCTGGTGGAATAGTGGTTAAATTCGTGTGCTCTGCTTTGGTGGCCCAGGGTTCCCTGGTTCAGATCCCAGGAACGGACTTACACACTGCTTATTAAGCCATACTGTGGAGGCATCCTACATAGAAAATAGAGGAAGATTGTCATGGATATTAGCTCAGGGCCAATCTTCCTCACCAAAAAAAGGAAATAGAAACGAAAACCAATATGATGTGGTACAATGGAACACCATTCAGGTATAAAAAGGAATACACATCTGATACATAATAAAGCATGAATGAATTTCAAAATACTACGCTAATAGAAAGAAACCAGACTCAAAATATCACATATTGTATGGTTTCATTTGTATGAAAAGTTTGCCTATACAGGCAGAAAATAGATTAGTGGTTTCCTGGGCATGTGAGTGAGAAGCAAGATTGTCTGCAAATGATCAGATAGGATCTCTTAGAAGTGATGGAAATGTTATCAAACTGAATTGTTTGGATGATTGCATAACTCTGCAAATTTACTAATAATCATTGAATTATATACTTACAAGAGTGAATTTTATGGTATATATGTATATTACACTACAATAAAGTTCTGGTTTGTTTTTTTTTTTTTTTTTGAGGAAGATTAGCCCTGAGCTAACTGCTGCCAATCCTCCTCTTTCTGCTGAGGAAGACTGGCCCTGAGCTAACATCGATGCCCATCTTTCTCTACTTTATATGTGGGATGCCTACCACAGCATGGCGTGCCAAGCTGTGCCATGTTTGCACCCTGGATCTGAACCGGCGAACCCGGGGCAGCCAAAGCGGAACGTGTGAACTTAATCGCTGCGCCGCCAGGCTGGCCCTACAATAAAGTTCTATTTAATAAAAAGTGAAAAAAAAGTGCTGTGAAGAAGACTGATGGAAGAAATTAAAGGGAAAGAGCGGTGGCCCTTGAGAGTATAAACAAGAGTGATGGATTGGGAAAAAAAGAATTTATAAATCTAGAATCTCCCTTTTTATCCTGGACATACCTTCCGCTTTCCTTTTTAATCTTTAAAAGCATGTGTCTTGTTTTTGTGTGCATGCTGTAATTGGTGCATTAGATTGGGGAATTATTTAAAAGCAACAGTGAATTAATAACAGAGCTTAAGCATTTGAATCTATTTATATAAACAGGTGACTGATCTCAGTGTTTTCTAGCCTGAAGCCTTCAGATTTTTGTAGTTCATTTAAAAGAGTAATTGGCATTGTCAAACAACTTTTGATATTTCAATAAGCATAATATAAGTCACAGTATTGTTATAAAGGCTAACTTTTACATTTTACGTGTTTATTTACTTTAGATGCAATTATATTAACTTCATGTTGTGACAGAATTTCTCTAGTGATCAGAGTTTCTAAATGGCATATGATCATTACTTGACGTGCCATTGTTTAATCAAAGATACCCCTTAGTACCTAATGTCTTATACAGGAATAATGAAATGAGGTTATGGTAGTAAATAATTTGGAAATGATTTAATTTATATGCACATGTCCTTTCTTTCACAATTTTTATTACCTAAAAGAGCAATGTTTTTATGACTCTCAAGAGATCTCAGAAGTTATGTTTTTTCCAGACCAATATAAATGCAAGTTTCATGGTTTTTCTTTAATACAGAGAGTTAAGGTTTTTCTTTGCTGCTTTGTCTTGTTTTTTGTACTTCATTTATTCTTAATTTAACCAATCTTCTATATTCTTCAGAGCATCTGTTAATAATCACAAACGGAGTAATGGTTATCTGTACAGGGCTTGCTTATTCATGATAAAACTCAAACTTAGAAACAACTCCGAGTTGACAGTGCATATCCACATAACAGTGGTTAATATGTCAGGCATGCTGAACGTACACAGAAGGAAAGGAGAATTGATGAGCAATAAATATGGTGTTTGCAACATACTTGTACCAAAACAATTATGGAAACATTAATAATTCACAATTATTAAATATGAATGTAACTGACAACATATAAATATAAAATATATTTTAAAATATATGAATGCAAGTATGGGCCCCCATTAATCTGCCTGAATAAAAAGAGTTGTAAGCAATCTAAGCAATGTTTACATAACACTTAATGTTTAGCATGAAAACTTGCAGAATGCAAACTAAAGATCATGCATTTTCCATGCTCAGTGTTTTCTCTTTAAAATGGAAAATGCTGTTTTCAGGTACCACAAAACTATTGTTATGTACAGTTTTATGTAGGACTTACATAAAACATGCAAATAAAAGGCAGTAATTTAAACAGTATTAAATACTTTTATGAAGAAATTGCGAAAAACAGTTTTATAGCACTCAATGCAAGGAGAAATCAAGAGAGTATTTTATCCTCTTAGCATATACCTTTCATTATTTTCTACCTAGGCCTTCCATTTATTATGTGCCAATTTGTTGTAAAATCTGGAGCCTAATAAAATCTCTTATATGCGAGGACATTGTTTTGAGTGGTAACATAAAAGCACTCATACGTCGAGTCAGCTAGACAAACAGTGGGGAGTTTGCTCCAGGTTATCAATATTAAATTAAAGCATGATTTACATAAAACTCTCAATATTCTTTAATTTTCAGGCTTATTTGTGTGATACACTTTGGAGCTTCAAAATAGCTACTTGATTCTTGTTTATTTTTTACTACCCTCTTCCTCTGATGCAATTTATAAGTTGCACCCCAGTAAATGGCACTCTCTCTAGTCATGGCATTTTCAACTCTCTATTTTATATAGGCTAATATATAATAAATATGTTTATATTAGGTCAGTTCAGCAAAACTCCATTCAGTTTTATAAAGATATATATTGGCTACATAGTATTATGTGTTGACACCATATGTAATTACTTTTAAGAAATTCAATCGAAAGATAGCATTTTAAGATTTCAATCAGAATTTATAGTTTACATAAGATAGACAAGCCTTATATCATTAAAACAGTGGTTCCTCCAAAAATCAAGCCTAAGATTATCATATGATGCAGCAATTCTACTTCTGGGCATACACGCACAAGAATTGAAAGCAGGGACTGAAACAGATACTTGTGCTCCAATGTTCATAGCAGCATGTTCGTAACAACCAAAAGGTGGAAACGAGCCAAATGTCCATTCATGAATGAATGGATAAACAAAATCTGATGTATAGATACAATGCATTGTTGCTCAGCCTTAAAAAGAAATGAAAGTCTGAAACATGCTAAAACATGGATGAAACTTGAGGACATTTTCCTAAGTGAAACAAGCCAGGCACAGAAGGACAAATATCACATGATTCCACTTATATGAGGCACCTGGAATAGTCAATTTCACAGAGACAGACAGTAGATCAGTGGTTACCAGGAGCTAGGGCAAGTGCAGACGGGGAGCTATTATTTACTGGGTACAGAGTTTCAGGGTGGGATGATGAAAAGAGTCCTAGAAATAGATAGTGGTGATGGTTGCACAATGTGAATATACTTAATGACACTGAACTGTACACTTAAAATGGTTAAAATGTTAAATTGTGTGCTATGTGTATTTTAACAGAATATTTTATTAATTTTTCTTCCTTTTCACCTCCTGCTTCTTAAATCTTCTCAAGGCCGAAATAAGTATAAGAAGTGTAGTATAGGATAATTTAGTACAATATAGTATAGTTAGATGTAAGAAAATTTTGAGCTGGAGATCAGAATGTTTTTAGACATTCTCCTCTGAAACCAGGGCTTTCTCTGGTCATTTTTTCCATATTTGTCATATTACCTCATCTAAGTAGAACAGAGAATGACTGAGCTACTGTTAGAGATTGAGCATGACAGAAATCAGGATCCTAAAATAGAACCTATTCATGCCAAGGACATTTCATAAGAAAGGCAACCACTCTATACACAGTAGTCCCCTTATCTGCAGTTTTGTTTTCTGCGGTTTCGGTTACCCATGGTCAACCACAGTTGGAAAACATTAAATGGAAAATTCCAGAAATAAACAACTTACAAGTTTTAAATTGCACATCATTCATAGCAGCATGGTGAAACCTAGCACCACCCTGCTCCTTCCCAACTGGGATGTAATTCATCCCCTCTTTTGGCTCCCCAACCACTGACATCGTCTGCTCCTGACATCCAACTATTGACACCGTCATAGCTCGACAATCTTCTTCTGACATATGGTCAGAAGGTCAATAGTAGCCTAAAGCTATGTCACAATGTCTATGTCATTCACCTCATTTCATGTCATCACATCGGCATGGTATTGTCTCATTGTCACAAGAAGAAGGGTGAGTACAGTACAATAAGGTATTTTGAGAAAGAAAGAGAGACCACATTCACATAACTTTTATTACAGTATATTGTTATAATTGTTCTATTGTATTATTAGTTATTGTTGTTAATCTCTTACTGTGCCTAATTTAAAAATTATACTTTATCATAGGTATGTATGCATAGGAAGAAACATAGTATATACAGGATTTGACACTATCTGCAGTTTGGGGCATCCACTGGAGTTCTTGGAACATTTCCTCAGCAGATAGCGGGAGACTACTGTAATATATAATAGATTACCACACAATATTTATAACATTAACAATGTGATCTTTTAAAAATTTCTATTATATCTAATATTGAGTAAAGTTTAGAAAATAATGTTGCTGGGTGCCATGTTTGTAGAATTTTCGTTGATTTTTTTTTCTTTTAATTTAGGAATAATCTCTTACAATACAATTTAACTCAGGTCACTATGGTGGTGAGGGCAGTTGTGCACATGATAGAAACACAATTAGAAGAAATTAGAAACAACAGCAGTAATTAGAGGTCACATTTTACAGAATGTTGAAAAATCTAGGGACATTAATATCCATAGAGAAAGAAAAGTTAATAAAACCACTTGGCAATGTGATTACAGTCTATAAATTGCTAATCTGATGTGCAGGCAGCAGCTGTGTCACTTTGCTGAGGAGGTCAAGGAGCTGTAGTTACTTTTTTTATACCTGGAGGAGAAGGGGCAAATGGCCAGTTAATCAACTGGCACCAAAGAATTTTATAAACAATCTGTGTGTGCATGGATGAGTGAGAAAAGAAGAGAGACATTATGTTTTTACGTTTGTAGTTTTGGCTTATTCCATTAAAATGCATCATCTTCCAACACAGTATGACTTAGAGAGTTCTTCTAGAAAAGGATGTGATAATCATTTGGAAAATCATTACGTGATCTCTAAGGTCTCTTCTGGATCAAAAAGTGTATAACTTCATGTCTTTCTTTTTTAAAGATTTTATTTTTTTTCCTTTTTCTCCCCAAAGCCCCCCGTACTCAGTTTTGTATTCTTAGCTGTGGGTCCCTCTATCCGTGCCACGCAGGACGCTGCCATAGCATGGTCCAATGAATGAGTGGTGCCCCATCCGCGCCCGGGACTGGAACTGGTGAAACCCTGGGCCGCTGCAGCAGAGAGCGAGAACCCAACCATTCAGCCATGGGGCTGGCCCCTAACTTCATGTCTTTTGATTGAACAAGCTTTAGTATTCTATACTTAGTCACATACATACAAATATACGCTATACATATAAAAATAAAAAAAAAATTGCAATAAGCTGCCTGGTTTGAGAAAGTGTTTTTAAATATAATATTTTAGTTCATTGTCAAATACTTCTTCAAAATGTATACCCCCCTCCTCAAAGATACCTGTTATATTTGAAGAGTTTCTCTACAATAATGAAACAAACAAAAACATAATGAAATGGCTTAAAATAGGACATTTCATTAGAAACTGTTAAGGAGACAACAAACTGAGAAAGTTGTATAATTACTTAAATAAACGTATAAATTGTAGCTTGTACAAAGTAATAATTCACTTATATACACTTAGATTATAAAGAGTAACTTTAATTTGTATGCAATGAAATCATTCATTCAAGTTTATTTTAATAAGAAATACTTCATTTTACAATGCTTACACAGTGTTATGTGAGAACACTATCATTATTCACTCACTTTACTAAATATGTGCCATTGCATTTATTTCAAATTTTGCAAGTTGCAATTTAGAAAATGATTAAGAAGCAGTAATGCAAGACCTACGTAAATTAATTCTAAAGATTGAATTCGTTTTGTTTAAGACTCTTACCATTATTCACTGTGTTCTATATCCTATTTCCTCTGCATTTGATTTTCTTTATTTTTTCTCTCCTTTTGTGTGTGTGTTTTGATGGCATAAAAGTAAAAGTCTTTAAAATAAAAGCAACAATGCATCTATTACTGCTCCATCTTGATCATTATTCTCTTCCGATCCTTAGCAATTGCAATACAGCATGTTATTTACATTTTGAAACAAACCAGTGACCATCATCATTTAATTTTGTTTTGAAGAACCCGGATATTAAATGGGAAAAGCTGCCACAGGATCTATTCTACAGGTGTGGTTTGCAACCTTTTCTTCATATGCTTTCTCTTTTTACTTGCAAATTGGATATATGTAGCCATAGGTGTTTTGACAGCTAATTAAATACGAATGTGTACAATTATATGCCAGCTTACAATTACTATTTGTGGAAAATAAAATGGAACATGTATAATTTGCACTGAAATATTTTAAATTCTGCCACTTACAAACCTGATTTTATGATGCATACTGAAACATTCACATTGAAATTTCCATTACGTGTGTGTACATGTGTGTGTGTGTATACACGTATATACATCTATATATATGCACATATATGTGTATCTGTGCATTTGTTACCTATTTGAAAGCACATGTTTTTATATATCTCATATAATGCCAAATCTGAGAAGCAAATAATGTTAATTTGGAAATAAATTTAAAAACCTTTGCTTTTTTATTATTTTAAACTTTTTTTCTTTCTTTTTTTGTCTTTTGTAAGATTCTTGGTGAAAGAACATTCTATAAGGCTTTTAGAATATTTATATCCATGAGGAAACATATTGTTCTTACTAAATTGCAGCTCCATTGTCTTGGGTTCGTCACAGTGACTGTGAGTGATAATCCAGCCTTTTTAATTATGGTAGAAAATGGTTGGAACTCAGCATGATATATGTATCAAAATAAACCCTAAACTGAGCTCAGATTCAACAAAATATCTTAGATTTCAAAGAGCCTCTACTTTAACTTTATTCTTACATCCTGCTTTTCCCTATAAGGTTGATCATAAAACTTATGAAAAATATAGGTGACATAAGGTAATCATAAAAAGAAGAGTAGAGGTTTAAAATGAGGCATCAATTAGGACAATAAAAAGGTATAATATAATCCAATATAAACATAGAATGGGCCATAGATTTGGCTCTAAGTTTTGGAAATTACAATGACATGAGAAATTGAGCAGATTGATGATGAACAATGACAACAAAATATAAAGAAACCTACTGCTCATCTTAAGGTGAGAAGTTAATTTTTTTCCAAGTTATCTGTAAAAAAGGGCACTATTTTAATTAGCAATGCCTTTAACAGCAGAATTATGATAAACATTGATGCTTTTCTTCTAACTTCCCTCAATAAAATGTTACTGGGACTCATTACATTCAACAAAAATATTTCCAAAGGGCAACTAGACATGGCGAAATCTAAGCTTTCTGCTGGCCTAGTTAAATTATGAGGTTTACTGAATGTCTTTCAAAATTTCTTCACAAATATGATTATTTCTCAAATATTCTGTATCATATATAAATTTATTAACAATCAATTATTATTTTTCTGACCTAATTTTGTTTAAGTAATTCCCAAATTGCCTTTGGGAAATCACCCACTTGATTTGGATGGTGTTTTTCCACCTGGCCATGCTCCTCAAGGGTCGTGATTGGTCCTAACCAATGAGCATATCATATTCCCTTAGCTAAAAAGAGAGATTCAGTACAGGCATGCTTGCATGCAAAGCATGTGAGAAATTATGAGGTGTTTGCTGTGACTTTTGAGACAGAATTTTATTCAGCCTTTTTAAAGACAAATTTAGATGTGTATCTTTTTGACATATTACCACCAATTTTTACTATCAGCATATGGCCCCTGAAAGTGACTCCATCACAGTGTAGGACAAAGGCACCACTAGTCCTAGTGATACGTTTGAGAGGTAGTACAGTAGAAACGTGGGGCAGATTATTGATAACTTGTGTAAGGAACTCTTTTGTTTTAGGTTAATTTTTTTCTAGTTTCTATTAATTTATGTTTAAAAGTTTAATACTTATAAAATAGTATATACAGAGGAATAACAATTTAAAGAGTAAAACTCGTATCAGAGTGCAAAGTTACTATCTTTCTCTCCCTCTTCCTCCACCACTCAATTCTCCTCTGCAGAAGCAAAAATTGGTGAGATTGTGTATGCTTTCAGAAATGTTCTACGCATATATAAGTAAACATATTTATGTTTTCTTTATTTATTACACAAATAGTAGCATATTCCACATTCTTTTCTACCTAATTTTTTCAGCAAAAAACGTATCTCGGAACTTCTTCCGTATTATATAAAAGTATTGTCTCATTTGTTTAATGGCTTTACGATTTATATAACTGATTCCCTAGAAAAGTCTGGTTAATTGACCTAACCTTTTGCTACTATATATAAAGATGCAACGAATAACCTCATTTATGCATTGTTCTGTTCAGTCGTGAATATACATGCGTGCGTGTGTGTGTACACACACATAGACACACGCATGCAAAATTGTCCTCCATAGTGGTTGTTTTAATTTATTCTTCTACCAACAACGTATGAAAATACTAATTTTCCCCTCCATCTTCCCAACACAGTGTCTTATCAACCTTTTGAAACTTTGGCCATCTGAGAGATTAAAAACCAATCTACATTTTTTTTTTGTTCTGAATAACATTAAACTTTTCTATCCTTAAATCATTTGAATTTCTCGGTTTGAGAAATAATTTCATATATGCTTTGCCAAATTTCTTTGGACTTTTAATCTTTATTATTTGTTTTTTTTAACTGGTGGTAGAAATCAGCCCTCTGTTGTAAGTTGCAAGTTTTCATGAGTATTTTGATTGTTTCTTCACTTTGTATATGAAGTTTTCCTTCATGAAGATTTTAAAATTTGAATTCGTTTGAATTTATCCTTCTTTGTTTTATCTCTGTATGTGTGGGTGTTTGCAATTTATAACATATACTTGAAAGTCTTCTTCATTCCAAGATTACTATAAAATTATGGTATTATCTCATTTCCTTTTTTGGCATTTATATCTTGATATACCTGGCAACAATTATGGTAAAAGCTATGAGGTATGGATCAACTTATTTTCCCAGAAGATTAATAGTAATTAACTCTATTTTTAAAAATTTCCACTTATGGTATGAAAAGCCATTTTTGCTATATTCTACATTTCCTTCTTCATTCCTTGCTTATTTCTTTTTCATTTTATGATAGCGCTATGCTGCTTTATTTGAATAGTATTATATATTTATTACCTACAAGTGTTATTTCTACATCATCTGCTATTACTATTTTTGTCATAATTTTCCTTATTTTTCTAGTTTGTATTTTATTTGCAAATTTTAAAAACAATTAGTCTATTCTCCCCTAAACAGGAAAAGAGTGTAGGTGTTTTTATTGAGATCTCTTACTATATAGACTAATTTAAAGATATTTGACATATTTATTGTAGGTCTTTATTTTTTCCAACAATATAGTAAATTCTTCTCTTTTTGTTTAAATATTATTTGTGTGCTACACAGTCACATTTTAAAGTTTCCATATATCTCTGCTACAAATGTCCTAGGTTTATTTTTAAATATTTTAACACTTATTCTATGATAAGAAAGCATCGTGGTAGGCAGAAGTCTAAGATAATCCACAGTTATCTTCCACCTTGTATAATCCCTCCAACATTTGTGTGGAGCCTGTGAATATGATGGGCTATCACTACCATGATTATATTATGTTATATGGCCAAAGGAGGATTATCCTAGATAGATTTGACTTATCAGATGAGCCCCTTTAAAAGCAGAGTTTCCTTCAGCTGGTCACAGAAGACAAAGTGAGACATTCGAAGCACCAGAACGATTTAATACTCTGTTGTTGGCTTGAAGATGAACATGATCATCAGATAATGATCTGAGGGTCACCCTTAGGGACTGAGAGTGGTCCCTGGCCTACAGCCAGCAGGGAAACAGGGACTTCAATAAGACAAACACAAGGAACAGAACTCTACTAAAAACAGCTATAATCTTGGGCAAGGATCCTGAGCTTCAAATAAGAGTGCAGTAAGCTGACATCTTGATTTCAGTCTGAGCAGAGAACTCAGTCAAGCTGTGCCAGAATGACAAATAGAAGTGTGTGCTAATAGATTGGTCCTATTATAAACCACTAAATATGCATTAACTTGTTATGTTTCAATAAAAACCTAATAAAGGCATGTCCATCTATTTTATCTTCTAACAGGTGGTTGTTATTTGTTATTCATTTTCATTCTCTATTTTTGTGCCAAATCATTTCATTTAATCACCTCATAATTAGCCAAAAAAAAATTTAGTTTCTGTTCTTTAGTTTTGCAGGCAAGTAAGTGTATCATCTGCAAATAAGAATGAATTTGCCTTTTCATTTAAATTTTTTTCTCATGTTCAACAATTTTCACTGTTATTACAAAATAATATTAATAATAATTAATATTATAAAATAATATAAAATAATTATAATATAAAATAATAATATAAAATAATAATAAAATAATATGAAAGTAATTGCAGACATTCTCATAGCAGACACTGCTGTTACCCTTATCTATGTTAGGATTTTTACCGGGAGCACCTGAAACTCTCTGCCTGAAAGCTTATTCTGTCTGCAGAAACAGGTACAGTCATTGTACAGGGCGTGGCATAAATGTTGAGGATTGTTGTTGTTTCCCTATTGCTGCTATAACAAATTACCTCAAACTTAGTGGCTTAACCAATACAAATGTTTCATCTTACAGTTCTGTAGGTCAAAGGCTGACAACCTCACTAGGCTAAAAAGCAATGTGTTGGTAATATGTGTTCCCTTCTGGAGACTCCAGGGGATAACCCATTTCCTTGACTTTCCAGCTTTAATTCCATCTGCAATCTTAATTCCCATTTGTCATGTAACCTCAAATACTCACAGATTTGAGGATTAGGACATGGACGTCTTTGGGAGGGCCATTATTCTGCCTGGAAGAAGAATATAGCCCAGCTTCCTCACCCCTTGGATGGTACAGTTCTAATGAGTGATCTTTGATGTCTTCCATACGTCACAAGAGGGATTGAGCCCCACTTGCACTTATACTTAGTGTTCTCAAATCAGTGTTTAAAAACTTTTTTTCCCTTCTCCATTGTGGTAAAGGACTTACACAGGACTATTAGTAACAGAGGTGGCCTCAGGAAATGGACTGTTACAATGGAATTTTAGAACCACATTACTCACCAGTCAGAGGGTAACAAGAAATCCATTGCCCGTTGTAACAGGGTGATAATAATCTCTAATATACATAAGCATCAGCAATTATTAAGATTTTTACTTGGGAATGGAGTGAAAAGGCTGAAGGGGTGTACAGTTTCATGCAGTAGATTGAGAACTTGAAAGTTAAGGGGAGAATGGTAATTATAAGGATTGAGAGCTTGTTTGACAGTTGTTAGTGGCCATAAAATCTTGGAAGGAAGAAAGTAACAGTCTGGGGTCAGCAAACTATCAATCTGGGGCACTCTGTGAAAGCTGAAAGGCCATCACTGCACTGTTTAAAGAGACACTCATCTCCTGTAGGCAGATGGCAGACTATGATGGATATCAGGCCAGGATTTGGTAGAAAAGCAATGGAATTAGAAAGGAACCTAAATTTAAATCCCTGGCTCTTCTGCTAAAATCGGATAAAAGAGGTGAACTTAGAGACCTGGGGTTGGTATTTGGGGGGAAGTTCTTGAGAACCTTGAATTCACAAATCCTCTAAATGTTCTGGGTTGGAAAAATGACTCTTTCCCTCTTGCTAGAGGAAAGCGGTCTCTGGAAACCATGCAAAGCTCTCATTGGAGAAAGATGTTTTGCATGATTATGCATATCCTCTTCAAGCTCTTCCACTGCCTCCCTTTATTCATCTTCATATTGATGTTTCTACATCAATAGCAAAAGTGAGTGCTCAGCATCACCAGGCCCTAAGTGCTACGCCTGCTATGAGAAGAAAAACTATTCACCAAACAGCTAAAGAATTTGCTTAACAGACTGGCAGGATCTACAAGATAATGCCTGGGAGAGGATCTTGATAGGGCTGGACCAGCAAAGGAAGCATATAACAATACAAAGGGATGTTTATCAAGATGGGAGAATTGTCTCATGACTCAAAATTTAATATCTTGGCAAGGATGCTTGAAGTTATAATAAGCATCTGCAACAGCTATCTGAAGCTTGGAAACAATGATGGTTTACAGTAAACGAGTTAGATCTGCCATAAATGCCTCAGCAGAGTACTGATTATCGGTTCAAATGGATCTGAGATGTGGGCATGTCGGAATGAATTCGTTATCTAAGACCAGGAAACCTAGTGGCTGAGGATGATTCCCAGAATCACCTGGAAAGCACTCCTTCACAATAAGACAAGAAATGTGCTAGTGAGGGAGGCATTGGCATATCTGAGAAACTTAGTGGTGGCTGTCCTCTGTGGGCAAGGATTGATGGTGAGATATGCAACTTTGAATTTGTCTATCTAACGTCAGTGGGGATGTTTAGATTCTGGAATAGGAGAAGCCAGGTGTCAGCTCATAACTATTAGGTGCAAAGTGAACTTAATAAAATAATATGCAGAGACACCAGGGTGACAATCCACGTGGACTTTAACCATAGGACTCACTGGCAGTGGCAAGAGACCATGTTGTTTCTTCTTAGAGGCAAAATAGATGGGCAGTCAATTAAGCTGTTGCTTGACGTGAACAGCCTGAAAAGATCAAGAGTGAATGAATGTGAAGGAAGTAAGTGAAGAGTGAAAGCTGATGTTAAGTGTCACAATGAACATTCACAAATTATTGAAAGTTTTCCAGACTTGAACCATTTCTGAGCCTACAGTCCATTGACTGAACTGGGGGCCAGGTACCTTTGAAGAAGTATCAAAATGTCACAGCAAGTATATACAATCACTATTCTTCTAAACCTTCTCTCAAAGGGACCTGAGCTCTTTTACATGAGTAGCTACCCATTGGGAAAGCAAAATATACAGAACTTTCATGGAGTGTTAGAGGCAGGATATGAGTTGATATTAATATCAGGGGAAGCAAAATAACACAATGATCTTTCCCTATAAAGCCCAGGTGATGCGGTCAAGGCCTGAACCCATCTCATCATAGGCCCAGTGGGTTCACTGAACAATCCTACAGTTATTTCCTCAGATTCTAATTTTATTATAGGAATAGATATACTTAGCAACAGAATTCTTACATGAATTCTCTGACCTGTGAAGTAAAAGACATTATAATATAAAAGAGACAAAGTGAAGATTCCTGAAATTGTTCCCTTTCTTTCACCCCAGACTGGGACAGAACAATACATCAGAAACAATGTCTTCTTCCAGTTGAAGTGGCAAATATCAGTGACATGTTCAAAAAGTGAAAGGATATAGGAGTGGTGGTCACTATCACATCCCCATTTTGTTTATAGTTATTATCTCTACAGAAACCAGAAGAATCATAGGCAGATAATGTGGACCATAAATTGAATCAAGTGATAGTTCCAAACCTAGCTGCTGTTCAAAGTCAGTATCTTTTTTTAAAAAATAAGAAATTGGTCAGCTCAGACTCTGGAATTTTATTAATCTAGCAAATGGGTTCTTTTTAATTTCCACTAGGAAAGAGGATCAAAAAGAGTTTTCATTCACCTGAGACAGATAGCAATATACATTGACAGTCCTTCTCCACGTTAACTCTCCTACTCTGCCACAAGAAAAGGCGGAGAGTTGCAACACAGACCTTTTGTGCCCATAAAATATACTATCTGGCTCTTTTCACAGAAAGTTTCCTTCTTCTTTTCTAGTGTATTCTGGAACGTCCCTTCTAAAGTAATGAAAAAATTATTTCATCTTGCACATCCTACTTGCACATCCTACAGACCTTTCTGAGCCTTTTCACATTTTGAAAGTAATGTCTAACCTACTTAGTTATACTACTTAAACCCTTTTATTGGGTGAATCATAAAGCTACAAATTTTGAATGAAGCCTGAGAAAAAGAGTGTTCTGCAGCACATTCAAACTGAAGTTCAAATGCCTGTGATTTAGTTCATACGACCCAGCTGACACCAAAAGTATAAAAGGAGTATAAGGACAGTGTGTGGACTCTGGCCAGCCTAACTAGGAGCAGTGCAGGGCGATGGCTATACCCTAAGGTATGATTCAAAGTCATGCTGCTGCAGCAGAGAATCGTTTATCATTTGAAAATCAGCTCCTGATGTGCTATTTGGCCCTAGCAGACATTCTGTCTGACCTTCACACATCATTTGACTATGTACCAGAGTTGGTCATCATGAGCTGCACATTGTAAGAGGCACCATTTCATAAGTTTGAGCATGAACAGCATCAATCTCTTATAAAATGGCACACTCAGGAAAAGGGAGCAAATGGGTTCAGAGGAATACTTAATTTTCAGAAATAAGAAGTCCAGACCCTCATGACAGTTATCTCTGTTACCTAATGCCTCTATTCTAGCAAAAACCTATAGCCTTCTGGGCAATTCTCTATAACCAGGGGAGGACAAACCTGAGATTGGGTCCAAATATACTAAAGTGAACTGGAAATGGGCTGCTGTTCCTCTACACCTCCACTCAGTGGTCGCCCCCAAAGGCAATATGAGGGGAAATCTTTCTAAATTTTTCAGCAGAATGGCTGGTCATCAACTTGATATGGACGAAGAAGTGGTCTAAGATAAAAACCTATATTGACTCCTAAATAGCAACAAATTGCTAAATAGGATTGTAAGGGACCTAAAAGCAAGAGGTCTGCAAGGATGTTGGATGAAAACACCCACGGAAATTAGGACAAAATGTTTAGATCTTTGTGTCTCCTGTCAGTGGCCATCAGGCATGAACTTTTCAGCTAGCGTAGTATGTAAACCAGCTTTCATACTAGGCAGAAATGCTAGATCTGCCATCTTTGTCAAGAGCAGAATATAATACTGAGCCTTTGATATGGTTCCATTTCTTGGGAGACCAACCAGTTCTTGGTATCAAGTTGATTTTACCAGACCTCTTCCATGCTGGACAGAGCAGTAATTTGTCTTTACTAGACTGATATACATTCTGCATTTATCTTTGCCTTCTTATCTGGCCTGGTAGCAACACACTGTGAAATTCTTAGAGTATCTGATTTACTAACATGGATTGTTACCTAAGAACACCTTGGATAAAGGCACTAACTTTATAACATAGGAGATACAACAACTGGCTTATGTCTTCAGGATCCATTTTTCCATTTAAGATTAGAACATTTTTTATACTGCTTTATCTGGAAGATGGCAGCCTGAGAGAACATTCTAATGGACTCTTAAAAGTGCAGCTAAGGTCTGGGGGTGACACTTTGCATGACTGAGCAGATCTTATACGTATTTTGAACCAGTGGTCACTATATGTTGCTATGATTCCAACAACTAAAATGTACTGGTCCAGGAAAAAATTTGAAAAGTGTCTCCTCTAACCATTAATTCCGGTGACCCACTTGGAACATCTGAATTGGAATCAGGTTTCTTGAATTAGAGGTTCTGGTTCTTGGGGGAAGGATGCTGTAACTAGGCAATAGCAGTGGGATACCAAGGGTGGGGCAGAAAGTGGAGGGGAACGTGTTGGAAGTGTTCATTCCTGACAGGGATGAATATTTGATCACTGATACTGTTTAGAATTGTTGGTGCATGTTGATAATGAAATAACCAAAATGCAGGTAGTTTATTATTGTTTTTGAATTCTATACAGTGCACCATCTTACTGCCTGAATCTTAGAAAGAACACTCCCATTGCCCACCTCCTTCGTATACCACTGGTCAACAATAAAGTTTCCACTAAATCTAGAGCTAAGATTGCTACCTGACCATTTTGCAATCTTTATGCCTCTGGACCAGCAAGCAATGAAACAGTTATTCTGCGGGCAGTAATAACTAGCTGAGGGATTCCTAAGGAGATAGGTCAATTCTTCATAATGGAGGCAGGAAGAATTATCTCTGAAACTCAAGGCACTCATTGAGTGGATGCCTCCTGTTGCTTCATGTTCAGGATTAATCACCAACAGACAAATGCAGCAACCACATCCTGACAAGGGCACCATAGCCGGAGGCTAAACTCCTCAGGAATAAAAGTCTGGGTTATTATACGAGAAGAGCAGCTTATACTACACTAAGTGCTGGCTGGATGTGAAGGGAATTCCAGAATGTGTCGTAGAGGAAGGAGATGATGTTTATAAATTCCAGTTTGGGGACTGACTAGAGCAATGATGTCTATAGCTGCAGCTTTTCTCTCTAATTCTTCTTTTGTAACTCTTTTTTTTAATTTAAGAAATTCTGACTGGCTGCTACCTTGATAAGTCAATGACAGAATGGAATAACCGTGGGGATATGAGTGGATTCGAGACACACAAAGAATGGAATGTAATAGACAATATCTGAACTAAACAGTCCCGTATATGCTTATCATTTTTAATGCAACCATCTGAGACTTGATATGGCTTGTTCACGTTGCTACAGGAGCATATTCAGCCACAGATGGGCTAAGATAAAATTGCCAAAGAGTTATTATGCTTAAGAGAAGTCCCGAACTAAAGACAGATAAGAATTGGTATATAAATACTCCAACTTCTTCACTGTGGCAGGCAGTTTAACCTCCACTCCCACCCCCAAGGTTTCCATATCCTAGTCCCTGGAAACTGCAAATATGTTGTGACATGGCAGGGGAAAATGAAGGTTGCAAATGAAATTAAGGTTGCTAATCACTGACTTTAAAATAAAGAGATGATCTTGGATTACCTAGGTAGGCCCGCCATTAATCACGAGTCCTTTAAATGTGGAAGAGAGAGGCAGAAGAGTGAGTGCCAAAGTGACAGCGTGGGAGAATGACCAACCATTGCTGCCTTTGAGAATGGGAGAGGGACACAGACAGCAAAGGAATGGGAAGAGCTTCAGAAGCTGCAAAGGCAAGGAACAGATTCTCCCCCGACAGCCCCCAGAAATGGGAACACAGCCCCGCCACTTTCATTATAGTCCCCTGAAACCCATTTTGAATATATGAACCGTAAAATAATTTTGTGTTGTTCAGCGTCACTGAGTTTGTGATAATGTGTTATGGCAGCTACAGGAAACTAATATACTCCCCCTTTTTGCTAGGACAACTGAGACTTTCAGATTTCTCCCATTGGTACCATTGGGTAAACTTGCTCATTCCCTTGCCCTGTATTGGTTCCCTTCCTTTCACAGTTATATTTCCACTCCACACTACTTCCTAGGATTGCTTTTCAATACAGTACTTACACCTAAATCCAGGGTATCTCAGAGGCTATTTCTGGGGCGATTCACTCCCAAAAAGGAGTTATTGTCTTCCTATCTTTAATGGAAATATTTCTGTTGTTTTACCCTAAGTATGATGCTGCCTTTGTAGTTTGGCTCCTTTGAGTCTTTGGAACCCAAAATGTTGTAACACAAATTACTGCTATAATGTAGAGTGTTATAAGTGGGAGGCCCCAATCTGTGCAGTTGGCTGAGTGTGAGATATGGTGGAGAGCAATCATGGAACGTAGCAATCCTTGCTCCGAGGCACAAATAGCTGGTTAAACTTTAATGTAACTTGGAAATCAAACTGTGTATCTACCAAAGTTACAGCTGTAGCAGACTGAAGGATAAAACCAAGATATATTCTATTGGCCACTTATTGTAACCTTTAGTAAGATCCTGTGTGTGTGTAAATTTTTGTTGTAAAATAACTTCAGGCCTTGTCCACAGTGCTCCATAATTTTGTAAGTCCTAGGAAAGGTCTCGACATCCCTAACCATATGAATAGAAAGTAGACTACAAAATAGGCAGAGATTCCAGAAGATTCTATTTCCAGCTCATATCTGGTCATGAAGTACAGTGTATAAGAGAAATTTTCCCAGAGAATAGATCTAGGAAACATGAAAGACAATGCCCTGAAAGATGCGGCAGTGATCGCTGTGTTGCTTCCAATTTCTTCTTTTCCTTTCCAAATGCGTCTGCTCACTTCAGTCACTGTTCACTTTCCAACACAATGAACAGGATATATTGTGTGGGCAGGGCTGGTTACACCTGCCATTTATTCATTGTCTGCTGTATCCAGTTATCTATCAATAAATCTATATGTAATCATTATCATCATCTATCTGTTCTTATTCTTTGGAAAATCCCTAGAATAGGCCATTTTCCATTTTTACTGCTTAAAGATGTGGGCTAATCTGGGTATCATCCTGTTTACCTTTATAATCTTTGTTGTTTCTGCAATAAGTGATGATTAATATGAAAAAGCAAAGGTTTGAGGAGTTGGAGAGAGGATGGGACAAGAAAAAGTAATTTCCCTTAAGCCTCATGTACTTTACAGTATTTGGCAACTTTGGGAACAACACATCAACTCTAGACTAAGATGCCAGAGAAGGACAGGAGATATTTGTTGATATCACCTTGATGCATTTTGTATTTTAGAAAAAATATACCATAGGAAGAATTTGTTCAGCATCATTTGTCTATTACAATAGATTGCATGAGTTTTCACTTTAGGTAATAATAATTGAAATTCAATTTTCCTTCATGTCTTGTGAGCATGTTTTGCTTTACAGTTCTAATAAGGACTAAAACTTTTCTTTTAGAAAATTGAAAAACTGTGACATAAGATTTCAAATGATATATGTAAACGCTGGATGATACATACAGTATTCTATCACATACACCATTTTTTAGAATATATTTCTATAAATTACATATTAGTTATATATAAAATATAATTTACTAACTAATATTACATATTTTCACTTTATCATCCATTGAATTGAATATGCCAGATGGCATAAAAAATGGGTTTTGTAAATGATCTCTTTGTTTATCAAGAATCCAATTGTTATTTTTGCTAGTTTTAAAAAAATGTTTAATGGAAAAATTTTTATTTTACTATGTTGCTCAATAATTAGCTCTTTGAGTAAAAAAAAAAAATCCCATGTGAGAATAGAACATTAAATCCAATCTATACTCCATCTTTCATTGCTGTTGATAACCTCTCCACTTTCCAAACATTTCTCTTTCATAGGCTATCAGAATAGTTTCCATTTCTGTGACTGGAAGGCTTTAAGTTCCATAAAGAGATACTGCTTTAATGTAATGTGTGGGTGATAGATAAATATTACTCTGCAATGAACGTTGGCTATTTTCTAATTAAATTGTGAATCTTAATTACTGTCTCACTCTGAAACTGGTAAGTTCTTTAAAAATCCTATTGAGCCGACTGTGAAGTGACTGAAGGACATGAAATTCTTTGAGGAAAAAGCACCTAGCAGAAATGGCCCTAAAGTAGAAGAGATGATCATTTTCTTTTATAGGATGGTTGGAGACATAGCAACTAGCTGAGTGAATTACTTACATTTTCTAAGCCTTAATTGACTCATAGGTAAAAGAGAAATAAGTGAAACTCCACCTTGTGGAATTATTGCAAGTATCAAATTAAACAATGTATTCAAACCTTTGAGGAACAATGCCTAGTGTGGAATAAGCACCCAAAATTTATGCACAGGCGTATTATTGTTATAATGACGCTATTTTGTATTATGTATCTATATAATATTAATATAATATATAACATATATTACAGTTATATAAACATATATTATATATGATATAATTTATATATATTAACATAATATAAATTTGATATATGGGACAATTGTTTTTTTCTCCCAAATTCAAATGATAGCATCTTTGATTCCTATCTATTTTGAACTCTATTCTTTTTAAATCTGTATAAAGTCATGTGCAGAGCCTGGCGTGAACCCTGACATACACTAATTGCTCGATTAATGTTAGATTTATCAACTCACTTGCACTGGCTTTGTTTCTTCTGGCTCAGGTTGTCATTCCAACATCGAATGTCTCATCCTTAGTCTTCCTTAAACACATGTGTTTCTCCAAGGTCTCAAGGAGGAAGGGTAAACTTAGTTCATATTCTCTGGGGGCACTATCTTCTTTCTCCCTCCCCTTCTCCCACCATAACACTTCTTTCTGCTAGTCAGTAATATTTTTAGCATCTTCTAAATTTATTTTCCCCTTTAATCAATATGCTGCCCTCTTTTCCCAGGAAATCTTCTGTAATTCATGGGCTCTTTATGCTTAACCATAGTATTTCAAACTCATTGATAAAACTATTATGAATGATAATAATTGGGGTGAGGTTTTGTGTATTTCTTTCCAAAATAGTGGCAAGATCTCTCAGTGATTCTGTTTCATATACTTTATAGAATGCATTCATAGTCATTTGCTTGAGTTTTTCCTGAATGCTTCCCAGTCATTCTTAATTAATCTTAGATGTAAATAGAATAAGACATCTTTTCTGTTTAAAGAAATATTATTTACTATAAAATCAGACCAGGGAACAGTTGGTTGAAAAGAACCCAGAATGAAGAATTATAACAACATGAACAGAGAGATTAATTTTCTTTCTTATTAACTTGTTTTGGTTTTTGAAACTAGCTTGCATTTCTTCAAAAGTTGATTGGGTGGAAGGAAAGATGTGTATTAAGGGTGTCTGCATCCTGGAATCAGTTAGATCCATTTGGAATTCTGGCTCTGCCATTCCCTAATTGGATGATCTTGGACAATTTATTTAACTTCCCTGGGTCTCAATTTTCTCATATGTAGAATGGGTATAATATGGTTGCACTTACCTTGTAAGATTTTCATGTTTTTTTAAATTAAATGATGTTTGCAAAAAAGACAGTGCAGTGCCCTGGCATACAGTAAGCACTTCTTGCAACTCTGAAGAGATTATCTCGACTAGGAGAAAACTTTGCTTATTTTACAGTCCATCAATAATTTCCCAGACAGCTACTTGGGCTGACATTCTCTGTGGTTTTGAATTCACTGGAGCCACCCAAAGATAATATATGTTATACGAAAAATGTATGTGTATTATATAATACGTTGTATAATATATAATATATATTATATTTATGTATGTCGTATTGTACTATTAAATCAGATATAAATCTGATTATATTAAATCTTATTTGAGGAAACCAATGGGTTCAGCTTAATAATATTTCCCACTTAATAATGGGTCAATTTATCCATGAACTTAAGTTTTACATATATATTTGTAGATACTTATCCTAAAAACTATTAACTTCAAATTACTAGTAAAAACAAACATCACTGTTCTTTTTAAAACACCTTACAAACTGAAAGCTAATATTGATTTAAAGTACAAAGTAGAATAAATTAAAGGGAAAATATTTTCTTTATATTTCACAAAAGCAGACTCAGAAATCTTCAAATGTCCCTGAGTGGTAAAAATATGTGTGGTAAGTGTGTGTGTGTGTGTGTGTGCACATGTGTGTGTGTTGTTTTCAAGACATTATTTGAAATGCAAGACAGATTTGGTACTACAAGCACAGAGGAGCAATCGTAAAGCATGAGGTAAGTTGTCGTAAAAACATATTGTTGGTTGGATAGCCATTGACTTTCTCAATTAGATTTATTTCCTATATTTTTTAAGTTTATGAAATCTTCGTTTAAATGAAATATTATAGAATAGCATAAACACAAAATTAGAAAGGCTCGGGACTTCAATGATTTAAGGTAGGGGTGACATGGTGAGGATATGAAGTTTCCTGTCATCTTCCCGCCCTTTATGTCCTCTCTTTCCCCAGCCACACACACACATATGCAAACAGAGAACATGTCGCTTAACTGGCATTAAGCTGAGTTAAGAAAGCAGAATGATTCCAAATTCTTTTGAAGGTCAGAGTGAAAAATAGAGTATAACACTTTGTTACTTTGCCCTGTAGTTCTGTTTGAAATATTTTTATCATGGTCCTTAAGAAGGTTTCCTAGTCTATTATTATATATCTTAGATGGCTATTTAAATGCTTTCAATATTTTTAGAAACACACACACCACAGGTACATCCAGGAACACAAATTTTCAGGCTTAAACTCTCGCCAATTTCTGTCTTGAATTTCTGAGGTTATGCTGGGTTACCTGAGTTGAAAATGCTGGTTAATTGGGAGGTTTTCCAGGCCATTATTCTGCCTTAAAGGATAAGGCAATAGATCTCATCTTGCATTCCTAAAAACCCTAATTACTCTCCTCCTCCATCCACTGTAAATCTCTGAGCAAGAATGCTTTTTCTTGTTTCATTTGGAAGCCTCTGTACTTCCTTGTTTAGTTTTTAATTACTTGGCCAAATTCCCTCTGAGTTTTGAGAGTCAGGTTCACTTGGTGCATTTTCAAGGCCTAAACTTATCTTGTCTTACAGTGAATGACAAAACTGGACTAGATGGTCTTTAAAGTCTGTTCTAGCACTAACGTTTTATGATTCTACATTTTTATATTACTTTATTGAGGAACAAAACAATATATAGACTATAAATGATGTCATATTTCATAATGGCTAAATCAATGTTTTCCTACAAATTCATGTTTCTTATTAATTCTTTTGGAGGGGAGAAGATCCATTTATGTAAGTTCTTAAAGAAGAAACACATTATTCCTTTATATAAATGTTGTTAACTATTCATGAACACCTTTCCATGCAATCTAATACCCCTAATATGGGATTGTCATCCGACACAGAGGCAAGGAAGGGAAATTCCTCTTCTTCCTCTATTTATATCTTCATTTCCTCAGCCACATTTATATTCTAATGAAGAAAATATGTTGGAAATCTATATTCTATGGTCTTTTCTTCAGGGTTTAATGTACGTTCCCATTTGTACATGAGAGTTAATTTAAACCCAACCAGTAAAAATCAGACCTATTTCTTGTTCCTTTCAAATTGATACTCCTTTTATGTTCACTGTCTTAGAGGAATAAATTAACAGAGGGGAAAAAAAGGTAGGCACTCAATTCCAGCTGTTAATATTCGAAATTAAGATTTGCTATTTAATAGCTATCTGTCAGTTTACAAGTTACTTATTTTCCTCCCATTTCAGTTATGTTATCCATAAACATTGACAATGAAATGATCTATTTTTTTTCCCTATGAGGAGTAAATAAGTTAATTAATATCATATACTTAGGCTATTTCCAGGACATAGTAACTATTCAGTAAATATATAGCATTATTCTCAACCCTTTTACTCTAGTGGATTAAAGATGCACATTCCACCTAACAGATGTGCAAAGAAATTATGGCTCGTTTATTTTCTGCAACTAATCTTGTCATTCTCACATGTCACCTTTCCAATCTCCCTTCCAGGTAAATTGTAGGAAAAACAAAAATAAACACATAAATATTTGTTGTTTTTATTTAACTTTGAATGTTGATTGATACTTTCATATTCTTTTCAGATTTTAAATAGATTTACATAAGTAGCTCAGTAACTTTTATATATCAGTGTTTGCTCTTTTTCTCCATAGATTTTTTTCTCCCTTCCCTCTGTCCTGTTCCCAAAGTGACAAGTGAGTATATGAGGAGTTTTTTTCTGGTGGCAAGGGAGAGGACGAGACATCCGCATGGTTTGTGCTGGATTTTGTGCTGTCGTCTTTTGAGAAGTGTCTTGTCTGTGATCATCTTTGAACTGCTAGCTGCTAAGGCACAACTGGTTCCATCTGGCTTTTGGGGTGCTATGCTACACCCATGACAGAGGACCATCATATCTTCCTTAGTCATAGAGCCCCACTCACTGAAGCTTCTTCCTTCTGTCCCAGCCATTTGCAAGTGCATAGACTTTCACACCATCCTTATATCCTCACAGAAAGGCAATCTGGATCTTCTAGATCCCCTGAAAATCATACATGGGTCATGGAAAACCTTAATCAGTATTATGCTTATGTTTAACTGACACAGGACTTGTAGCACAGACAATACTAGCTCTCTTTCAGAGAGCTCTCTTTGCAATCCCTTCCAGCTATAGGTGGGGAAGCAGACCTGAGATCTCAATATGCTATTTCTCTTTTTAAAATCACCATTTCCAAGTTTGGGCCTTAGAGGAAAAACCAAGAGGTAGGTTGTGGTGATGAAGAAAGTGACATCCTTCATTTTCATAATACCTTTATTTCCTTTTCACTCTGTCATCTGCATTTATTTTCTGTTTTTGAAAGGTACTACCCGTATGTTAATCTATTCCTTTTTTCCAGGGTTGTTAAGACTTATAGCATATAATTAATGACAGAATGTCTTTTAATATACATGTAAGGATATATCTAAATGTAGCATTCACCTAACCATAGTTTCCCCAATACTCTAGATACATGTGAAACAGCCTTCACTAAGCAATCTTTCTTTACTCAGCAGATATGATATTCTATTTATTCTACATCACGTATATCTCTAGGGTCAATTTGCTCCATTCCATTCTCATTATCATTGCCTTATTACAAGCCTGAATTAGATCTTAACTAGATTATTGCACTTAAGATATTGTCACCAATCTAATTTTATTCTAATGTATCTATTTACTAACCAATCTATCTACTAACTTGCTTAACTACCCTACCATGCAAGGTGAGGAAAATTGACACAATGCCAAAAAATGGCCAGCTGGTAACATAAATGAGTAATAAGATCCATGTAATAGTGAGCAAGGAATGCACGCTTTTCCTTAAAAGAATAAGCATTATTCAGCTCCTGCTGCAAAATTGTGGAAAAATAGTGTTTCTAGATCTTCTGATTTTTCAAGATAAGATTGGCATTTTGATTTTTATGTGAAATTTCCTAATATTTAAGTGTTTGAAACTAATAAGAAATTGTTAAAACATTTCATCGTGCAGGAAATTATCTGTAGTCAAAATTCAGCTGATGAGTAACCAGTTGTAAAGATTCAGTAGTCAGAAAAAAAGATTATTCCCCCTACTTGGCCTCAATCTACATTTATAAAACTTCATGTAGCATTCCCTAACATATATATTCAACCTTACAGTGAAACTGAATCATTCCCTGTTCTCAAACTTATTTGTGTATATATGTTTTTATACATGTTGGTCTTTTTGTCTGTACTGTATTCCTCCCTGCAGAACTCCCTCTAATATATTAAAATTGAAGTCAATGATTGTCAATGGTAGCCATGTTAACCAACTCTTTATCTGTGCTCCCAAGACAATTTTCTACAAAGTTTTATTATATAATAAGATTTATTTGAAGAGTAATCTAATGTTAACTCCACTATACTATTATCACTTCAAGACAGGGGCCAGCCGTATTCATCTTTATTTCCCAACTTTCAAATAACATCCAATAGAGAAAAGATAGTCATTATGAAAAAGAAGAGATTCCCTGTGATGCTTGAGAACACAATAAAATCTTAGAAGTGCTACGATCCTTGAAAGCTTTAGAGTAAGACTTACCTTGTACCAGTTGCTCATGCTGACCCAAGCCTCCCCCATCCCTACCATGTAGCATCGGTCTACAAGTTCTAGTAATTTTTCACAATGCATTTGTTACTGCCTCTTAGTTAATATCAGCCCTGATATTGGGTCCCCTACAGTGAACGCAACATATATGGTTTAAAACTAAAAGCAAATCTTTCCGGTTTCCTGGTTCTTTAGTTACACTCATATATAAATGCTTGTTTCTTTAACATCTGACTCCCTGCATTTTACAACCAAATAGAAGTTACAAATTGTTAAAGTCCAGATGGCCTCACTCTGGGCTCCCACTAAAATTGTGGGTAATCACAGGACGTTGAAGTTCTTTTATAGAGAAACTAATGTCCGGAGAATATCAAGAAACCAAAGCTTCCCAGGCCAAACTCCTGGCTTCCTGACATCAGAGTCTACCTTCCACCGTGGAGATAAACAGCCAAGGACACTCATCTGAGAAATCCTTTGTCTCTTGCGCTGGAAGCAGCCCGAGACACAGGCCCACGGGAAAATGCTGATGAAGAAGGCCACAGTCCCCCTCCCCTACCTAAATCCCCAAATAAAAATCTCCTACCCATTTCTTAACAGGGAGCTAGCAATTTTTCAGGCACTCCCCCTTGCTTTGCTCCCTCTGCCTGGCAAAGTAAAGCCTTTCCTTTTTCACCCAAGACTCTGTTCTCATTATTTGGATTATCATTGGGATCTGAGGTTAACTTTTGGTAACCCTTTTACATCTCATTATCCATTCCTACTGTCAAAACCCTAGTTTAGTCCCAAAATTTCTGTCACTACAGATAACTTTTACCCGTTCTTATTCTTCATAAAAACAAATCATACAGGAGTGGATCCAAGATGGCGCCGTGAGTAGTCCCATTGTCTCTCCCCCTTCGAGTATACAATTATTTGGACACTCATCGCTTAACAAAGGATATCCAGATAGCATCTCAGGACATCTGAGAGACCCACGCGACTATACATCGGAAGGCGGACAGACTTCCCTCCGGGAGGATGTGGAGATAGGTGAAAACTCTCCCACCCCGACCGAACAGCCTAGTACCTTCAAGCGGCTTTCTTCCAACAGACACACCCAGAAGATCAACACACACCTAGGGCAGGAGCGAGCACACACCAGAGGAGCGGCGGTGGAAACAGGTGACCAGAACCCTACCTAAACCCCCCGCAATTACTCCTAAACACAGAGGGAGGACCTAGAGTTACACACCTGAGCCCACGGGGAGAGTCTCGCCCCTCCATTGGTGGGGAGATCCCGCCTAGTGTTCACGGAGCCTGGAGGGTCCCAGAGAGAATCACAGAGAGTACGGTGGCCCCCCGGCTGCCACTGCCTGCACGGTGGGGAAAGGGATTGCCGGAGATCTCAGAGAGGACTGGGGCTGGGTGAAGCTCCAGAGGCCGGCTCCGCACCCTGGAGGGGAAGCTCCAGAGTTCCGCCTGGGCAGCAGACAAAACTCTCTGTCTGCCATTAGTGGAGGGGCCACACCCAGCATTCACAACTCCGGGAAAGTCCTGGAGAGAATCCCAGAGGGCGAGGTGACCCCCAGCTGGCATTGCCCACCCTGTGGGGCTAGGGATTGCTGGAGATCTCGGAGAGGACTGGGGCTGGGTGAAGCTCCAGAGGCCGGCTCCGCGCCCCGGAGGGGAAGCTCCAGAGTTCCGCCTGGGCAGCAGACAAAACTCTCCATCTGCCATTAGTGGAGGGGCCACGCCCAGCATCCACAACACCAGGAGGGTCCCGGAGAGGAGAATCTCAGGCAGGGCAGCAGCTGACCAGCTACCACTGAAATCAGGATCTCCGCCTATCCCCCAGACAGGGCAAAGGGCTCCCCGAGTTCCTGAGGAACAGGACTGGGTCTGGGTGGAGTTCCAGCGACCAAGCTCCATAGCCTAGGGGGAAACCCTACAGGCTCACAGCAGCTTCAGGGAAAGCCTCTGCACAGCACTAGTAGAGAGCACCCATCCGGCAGCCACAAGGCTGGAAGACCCCGGGACAAAGTAGCATAGCTAGGTGAGCTAACCACAGACTGTAGAAGATGCCAATAGCTCTGCTGTGACCCATAGTGGTCAAGTGAGATTTTGTGGGTGCCAACAGTGATGGAGCAGCAAATATAAGTGACCCTACCTCTGGCCACTGGAAAAGCCCATAACACCATTGCAGACCCCAAGGAGGGAGCACGTCTAGGTGGGCTGCAACAGTAGGCACCAGCAGCCTGAAGCCCCCTCGTGACGGCCCCCATGGCAGAAGAGGGAATCCAAAGGACCACTGTGACTACGAGGAGGGGACCAGGCCCAGTTAGCACCTGTGGATAGGGTTCCTGGTTGGTGCAGTATAAACAGCTGCTCCCCCACCACACCAGCAGAAACAAGTGGAAGGAGCAACTAAACTCTATCTCTATGCGGAAGCACAAATCTACAACATCAAGCAATGTGAAAAAATACATTAAATCTCCAGAACAGAAGGAAAATAACAAATACACAGAAAACAATCCCAAAGAAAATGAAATATATAACCTAACTGACGATGACTTCAAAACAGCCATCATTAAAATACTCAATGAGTTAAGAGAGAATTCAGATAGACAACTCAACGAGTTCAGGAGCTATGTCACAAAAGAGTTTGATACGATAAAGAAGAACCAAGCAGAAATACTGGAAATGAAGAACACAATAGAGGAGATCAAGAAAAATCTAGATGCACTGAACAGTAGGGCTGATAATATGGAGGAAAGAATTAGCAATTTGGAAGATGGGAATATAGAAATGCTGCAGGCAGAGGAGGAGAGAGAAGTAAGACTAAAAAGAAATGAAGAAACTCTCTGAGAATTATCAGACACAATTAGGAGATGCAACGTAAGGATTATAGGTATACCAGAGGGAGAAGAGAAGGAGAAAGGGGCAGAAAGCCTATTCAAAGAAATAATGGCTGAGAACTTCCCAAATCTGGTGAGAGAGATGGATCTTCAGGTGATAGAAGACAATAGATCTCCAAACTTTATCAATGCAAGAAGACCAACCCCACGGCATATAGTAGTGAAGCTAGCAAAAGTCAACATCAAGGAGAAAATACTAAGGACAGCCAGGCAAAAGAAACTAACCTACAAAGGAACCCCCATCAGGCTATCGGCAGATTTCTCAGCAGAAACTTTACAGGCTAGAAGAGAGTGGAATGATATATTCAAAAATCTGAAGGCCAAAAACCTACAGCCAAGAACTCTCTACCCAGCGAAAATATCCTTCAAATACGATGGAGAAATAAAAACTTTCCCAGATAAACAAAAATTAAGGGAGTTCATTGCCACAAAACCTCCTCTTCAGGAAATCCTCAGGAAAAGCCTCATTCCTGAAAAATCAAAAAAAGGAAAGGGGCTACAAAACCAAGAGCAGAGGAGATAAGTAGAAGGACAACAACAGAGAGTAGCAGCTCTTCATCAGAACAGATTAAACCATGGGACGAGAAACAAAGGAAATTGAAGAAAACCAGAAAACAAGACATAAAATGGTAGTAGTAGGCCCCCTCATCTCAATAATCACTTTAAATGTAAATGGATTGATCTACCCAATCAAAAGACACAGAGTGGCAGGATGGATCAAAGAACAAGACCCAACAATATGCTGCCTCCAGGAAACACACCTCAGCCCCAAAGACAAACACAGACTCAGAGTGAAGGGATGGAGAACAATACTCCAAGCTAATAATGAACAAAAGATAGCAGGTGTCGCTATACTAATATCAGACAAAGTAGACTTCAAAGCAAAAGAGATGAAGAAAGACAAAGAGGGACAGTATATAATGATAAAAGGGACTCTCCACCAAGAAGACATAACACTTATAAATATATACACACCCAACACAGGAGCACCAAAATTTGTAAAGCAACTCTTAATAGATCTAAAAGAAGACATCAACAACAATACAATAATAGTAGGGGACCTCAACACACCATTAACACCAATGGACAGAACATCCAGAGAGAAAATCAACAAGGACATAATAGAATTAAATGAAAAATTAGACCAGATGGACTTAATAGATATATATAGAACACTTCATCCAAAAACAGCAGGTTATACATTCTTCTCAAGTGCACATGAAACATTCTCAAGGATTGACCATATTTTGGGAAAAAAAGCAAACATCAATAAATACAAGAGAGTTGAAATAATATCAAGCATCTTTTCTGATCATAATGCTGTGAAAGTAGAATTCAACTACAAGAAAAAAGCAGAGAAAGGTGCAAAAATGTGGAGACTAAGCAACATGCTTCTGAACAAACAATGGATCATTGAAGAAATTAAAGAAGAAATCAAATAGTATCTGGATCAAATGAAAATGAGGACATGACATACCAAATCATTTGGGATGCAGGAAAAGCAGTCCTAAGAGGGAAATTCATTGCAATACAGGCTCACCTCACTAAACAAGAAAAAGCTCACATAAGCAACCTCAAACGACACCTAACAGAACTAGAAAAAGAAGAACAAACAAAGCCCAGAGTCAGTAGAAGGAGGGAAATAATAAAAATAAGAGCAGAAATAAACGATATTGAAACAAAAAAGACAATAGAAAGGATCAATGAAACAAAGAGTTGGTTCTTTGAAAAAATTAACAAAATTGACAAACCTTTAGCCAGACTCACCAAGAAAAGAAGAGAGAAATCACAAATAAATAAAATTAGGAATGAGAAAGGAGAAATCACAACAGATACCAATGAAATACAAGGGATCATAAGAAAATACTATGAAAAACTATATGCCAACAAATTGAACAACCTGGAAGAAGTGGACAAATTCCTAGACTCCTACAATCTCCCCAAGCTGAATCAGGAAGAAATGGAGAATCTGAATAGGCCAATCACAAGTAAGGAAATAGAAACGGTAATCAAAACCTCGCCAAAAATAAGAGTCCAGGACCAGAGGGCTTCTCTGGTGAATTCTACCAAACATTCAAAGAAGACTTAATACCTATTCTTCTCAAACTATTCCAGAAAATTGAGGAAGATGGAGTACTCCCTAACACATTCTATGAAGCCAACATCACTCTGATCCCCAAACCTGACAAGGACATCACAAAGAAGGAGAACTACAGGCCGAGATCACTGATGAACATAGATGCAAAAATTCTCAACAAAATTCTGGCAAACCGAATACAGCAATACATCAAAAAGATTATACACCATGATCAAGTGGGATTTATACCAGGGACACAGGGATGGTTCAACATCCACAAATCAATCAACGTGATACACTACATCAACAAAATGAAAAACAAAAACCACATGATGATCTCAATAGATGCAGAGAAAGCATTCGACAAGATCCAACACTCATTTATGATAAAAACCCTCAATAAAATGGGTATAGAAGGAAAGTACCTCAACACAAGAAAGGCCATATATGACAGACCCACAGCCAACATCATACTCAATGGACAAAAACTGAAAGCCATCCCTCTGAGGACAGGAGCAAGACAAGGGTGCCCATTTTCACCACTCCTATTCAACATAGTACTGGAGGTGTTGGCCAGAGCGCTTCGGCAGGAAAAAGAAATAAAAGGAATCCAAATAGGTAATGAAGAAGTAAAACTCTCGCTGTTTGCAGATGACATGATCTTATATATAGAAAACCCCAAAGAATCCATAGAAAAACTATTAGAAATAGTCAACAACTACAGCAAAGTAGCAGAGTATAAGATCAATATACATAAATCAGTAGCATTTCTAAACATTAACAATGAACTAACAGAAAAAGAACTCAAGAACTCAATCCCATTCACAATCGCAACGAAAAGAATAAAATACCTTGGGATAAACTTAACCAAGGAAGTGAAGGATCTATACAATGAAAACTACAAGACTTTCTTGAAAGAAATTGACGACGACATAAAGAGATGGAAAGACATTCCATGCACATGGATTGGAAGAATAAACATAGTTAAAATGTCCATACTACCTAAAGCAATCTACAGATTCAATGCTATCCCAATCAGAATCCAAAGAACATTCTTCACAGAAATTGAACAAAGAATCCTAAAATTCGTATGGGGCAACAAAAGACCGCGAATTGCTAAAGCAATCCTGAGCAAGAAAAACAAAGCCGGCGGAATCACAATCCCCGATTTCAAAACATACTACAAAGCTACAGTGATCAAAACAGCATGATACTGGTACAAAAACAGGTCCACAGATCAATGGAACAGAATTGAAAGCCCAGAGATAAAACCACACATCTATGGACAGCTAATCTTCGACAAAGGAGCAGAGGGCCTACAATGGAGAAAAGAAAGTCTCTTCAACAAATGGTGCTGGGAAAACTGGACAGCCACATGCCAAAGATTGAAAATTGACCATTCTTTTTCACCACACACCAAAATAAACTCAAAATGGATCAAAGACCTAAAGATTAGGCCTGAAAAAATAAGTCTTCTGGGAGAGAATATAGGCAGTACACTCTTTGACATCAGTTTCAAAAGAATCTTTTCAGACACTATAACTCCTCAGTTGAGGGAAACAATAGAAAGAATAAACAAATGGGACTTCATCAGACTACCGAGCTTCTTTAAGGCAAGGGAAAACAGGATTGAAACAAAAAAACAGCTCACTAATTGGGAAAAAATATTTACAAGCCACTTAACCGACAAAGGGTTAATCTCCATAATATACAAAGAACTCACACAGCTCAACAACAAAAAAACAAACAACCTGATCAAAAAATGGGCAGAGGACATGAACAGTCATTTCTCAAAAGAAGATATGAATATGGCCAATAGACACATGAAAAGATGTTCATCATCGCTAATCATCAGGGAAATGCAAATCAAAACTACACTAAGATATCACCTTACACCCGTTAGATTGGCAAAAACATCCAAAACCAAGAGCGACAAATGTTGGAGAGGTTGTGGAGAAAAAGGAACCCTCATACACTGTTGGTGGGAATGCAAACTGGTACAGCCACTATGGAAAACACTATGGAGATTTCTCAAAAAGTTAAAAATAGAAATACCCCATGACCCAGCCATCCCATTACTGGGTATCTATCCTAAGAACCCGAAATCAGAAGTCCCAAGAGTCCCTTGCACCCCTATGTTCATCGCAGCATTATTTACAATAGCCAAGACGTGGAACTAACCTACATGCCCAGAAACTGAAGATTGGATAAAGAAGATATGGTGTATATATACACAATAGAATACTACTCAGCCATAAAAAAAGACAAAATTGGCCCATTCGCAGCAACGTGGATGGACCTCGAGGGTATTATGTTAAGCGAAATAAGCCAGTCAGAGAAAGACGAACTCTATATGACTTCACTCATAGGTGGAAGTTAATATATTTACAAGGAGATCTGATCGGTGGTTACCAGGGAAAAGGGGGGGTGGGGGGAGGGCACAAAGGGGGAAGTGGTGTACCCACAACATGACTAAAAAAATGTACAACTGAAATCTCACAAGGTTGTAATCTATCATAACATTAATAAAAAAAACAAAACAAATCATACAATATATATTCTTTGGGTTTAGTTTCTTTCGTTTAGCATAATATCTTTGAGATTCACCTGTCCATTTTCATTTATTAGTATTTCATTCCTCTTGATTGCTGTGTAATATTTCATAGTATGAATGTATGAAAATTTGCTTATCCATTCTCCTGTTGAAAAGCATTAAAGTTGTTTCCAGATTGGGCTCTTAAGAATCAAGCTGCCATAAAGAATTTTTTAGGAGTCTTTTGTGGATATGTATTTTCATTTCTCTTGAGTAAAAATCTAAGAGTAGAATTGCTGGAGTATAGGGGACATGCATGTTTTATTGTATAAGAATCTGGCAAACAGTTTTCCAAAATGATTGGACCATTTGATAATCCCACTTACAATGAATCAGAGTTCAAGGTCTCCACATGCTTACCAGCATTGGATGTTGTCAGCCTTTCTAATTTTACCCACACTGGTAGGAGTGATTTTGCATCTATAGATTCAATAGTCATTTGCCTGATGATTAATGATGTTTATCACCCTCAATATGTAAACTGATCTTTGGCAAGTCTTTTATAAATTTGTTGTTCAAGTATTATTTCTTTGTTTCTTTTCTTTTTTTTTCTTTTGGCGAGGAAGCTAACATCTGTTGCCAACCTTCCTCTACCTTATGAGGGATGCCGCCACAGTGTGACTTGATGAGTGGTATCAGGTGTGCACCCAGGATCCGAACCTGTGAACCCCAGGCCACTGAAGTGGAGTACACTAACTCAACCACTATGCCACTGGGCCAGGCCCTATTTTTTCTATTTTTTAAAATTGTCTTTCCTGTTTTTGATTTGTTGGAGATATTTATATATTATGGATATATATTATTTAGGAAAAAGTCCTTTTCCGATGTCTCCTTTACTCTCACACTACTGCCACACTCACAACACTTGTGACACCAGATGTGTGGAATTTTTTCCCATGCCAAGTAGTTCTCTGACATCAGATGAGTGTCCTACAGTTCAGCTCAATTCTGATCATACCAGCTAGCATCACATCCCACAGGTTAAACGTTCAGTCTTACAAGACTGCTTCTCAATTTCAGATGCCAATGCAAGTCCAGATTGTCACCTATGCTTCTGACTAACTGGTTATAGAGTATAGCTTCCAGTGACCCCTTCCTTGGGTTCCATTAATTTGCTAGAATTACTCCTGGAACTGAAAGGAACATTTTACTTACTAGATTACTGCTTTATCATGAAAGGATATAGCTCAGGAACAGCCAGATGGAAGAGATGCACAAGGTAAGGTATAGGGGAAAGGGTGCAGAGCTTCCAAGCTCTCTGAACACATGCCAGTCTCCCTGAATCTCCATGAGTTCACTGACCCAGAAGTTCTCCAAACTCCATCCTTTTCGGTTTTGATGGAAGCTTCATTACATAGGCATAATTGAGTAAATCATTGGCCATTGGTAACCGAACTCAATCTCTAGCCCCTCTGCCCTCTCCAGAGGTTGGGAGTGGGACTAAAAGTTCCAGCCCTCTAATCACTTGTTTGGTTCCCCTGGCAGAGCCGCATCCTTAGATGCTTTCCAAAAGTCGCCTCATTAACATAACAGAAAGCACTTTGTTGCTCTTATCACTTAAAAAATTACAAGGATTTTAGTGGCTCTGTGTTAGGAATGGAGACAAAGACCAACTACATATTTCCTATTATTATCTCTAAGTTCTTTGTCAGATATATGTATTACAAATAATTGCTTGCTTTTACTTAGTCTCTTTTGATGTATAGCACGAGGTAGAACCTAAGGTATTTGTTTTACGTATTTTTATCCTTTTTCTCCAGTGGTTTTTTTTGTGTGTTTGAATTCCGTTATTGTTGAATGTTCTTGTAACTTGTAACAAAAAATCCTTGGCTTCGAATATGTAAAACTATTTTGGTCATTCTGTTTTACTCTATTGACTTGTATTTCTTTGTTTATGCCAATAATACACCATCTTATTCATTGAAGATCATGATTATATTGTGTTTATATGTTATTCAAATTTGTTTTTTCTTAATGATTTTATTTATTAGGTGTTTTTATTTTGTTATGAATTATAGAGTGATCTTGTTAACTTATACCAAAGAAAGAAAAAAGAAAAAAAAAAACCTGTTGGGATATGATTGGGATTGTGTTGAATCTATAAATCAGTTTTGGGAGAGCTAACATCTTAACTAGACTTCATAGTCCTATTCAGGAACAAGGTGCATCTCTCAAAGTTTTTAGGTTTTCTTTGATTTCTCTCAATAGCGTTCAATGATCTGTAGTTTCCAATGTAGAGGTCTGCAACATATTTTGATGTATTTGTTCATAATTATATAATTCTTTTGAGCACTAAAATAAATAGCATTATTTTACATTAAATTTTTGGTTGTTTATAGATATACAATTATTATTATCACTATTGTTTTTGTCATTGTTGTTGATATTTGTATATTGATCTTATTTGCTGCTACCTAAATAAATCAACTTTTTAGTTTTGGTAGATTTTTGTTAATCTTTTGGATTTTTCTATATAATCTTATTAACTATGAATAAAGAGTTAAAATCTTCCTTTCTGTGTATTTTAAATATGTTGATTTTTGACATATTGTATTGGTTGAGTTTCAAAACAATGTGGAATAGAAGTGATGATAACAGATAGCTTTGCCTTTTTCCTCTCGTAAGGGAGAAAGCATTCTGTACTTCACCATTAAGTGAGATGTTAGCTTTAGTTTAGTTTTTTTTCTTTAATAGATGTTCTTTATCGGGTTGAGGGTATACTCTGTTCCTAGTTTGCTGACAGTTTCATATTGATTGGGTGGTAAATTTTGTATTTTCTGCAGCTGTTGGGAAGATCACTTGATTTTTCTGTTTTATTAGTTAATGTGGTAAATTTCATTGTTTTTCAATGCTAAAACAAACTTTCATTCCAGAGATAAACCCCACTTGGTCATGATATGTACATCCTTTTATACTGCTGGATTTTGTTTGCTAATATGTTATTAAAGATTTTGATCTCTTCATTTACAAGCAATATTGACCTGTAATTTGTTTCTTCTGGTGTCCTGGTCAGCTTCATGCTGGTGTTATGTTGGCCTCTTCAAATAAGCTGGCAATTGTTCTTTTCTCCTCTATTATTCAAAGATTTTGTGTAAAACCAGTATTAGTTTTTCCATAAATACTTAAAAGACAACCAGTGAAAACATCTGGGGCTGCAATTTTCCTCAAGAGAAATTTCTCTTTCTCTTTGGTTTGGTTTTTGTTTGTTTATTTGCTTGTAACTTACAAATTGAATTTCTTTGCTAGAAGTGTGACTATTTCAGTTTCTTCCTGTGCTACTTTTGGTAAGTTGGCTTTCAAGGAAATTGCCTATTTAATCTAAGTTGTTAAATATATTGGCATAAAATTGTTCTTAAGGTTTTCTTACCCTTGCCTGCGCTTAGTCTCTTGTAAGAGTTCTTCTTTCATTCTTGATATTGAAAAATGGTTTTCCTCTATTTCTTGAGTATTTTAGGAGTTTATGAATTTTATTCATCATTTTAAAGATCAGTCTTTTTGCTTTATTAATTTTTCCATTATTATTCCATTTTATATTTCACTGATTTGGGCTCTATCCTTTAATTTCTTCCTTCTAGCTTCTCTGGGTTTAATTTGCCCTTCTTTTTCTAGTTTCTTTATGTGGAGGAGTGTATCATTAATTTTAGTCTTCTTCTTTTCTGTTCTAAGAATTGCATTTAGAGCTTAAAATTTTCCTTTAAGCGCTGCTTTACTGCATCTTATAAGTTTTAAATTTTTGTGTTTAATTTTCTGTTCAGTTTGAAATGATTTCTATTTTTCCTTGTAATTTTCTTTTTTGACATTTGATTTATATAGAAGTATGTGGTTAATTTCCAAATACTTGTGGATTTTCTAGCTACCTCATTGTGATTGATTTCTAATTTAATTCTGTTGTGCTCAGAGAATATGCTCTGTAAGATTTCTGTCTAGTAAAATTTATTCAAGCTTACTTAATGGCCTAGCATATGGTCTATCTTAGAGAATGATCAATGTGCACTTAAAAAATGTGTATTCTGCGGTTATTGCATGCTGTGTTCTACAAATATCAATTAGATAAGTTAGTTGCCAATGTTGTTCAAAATGTCTATATCCCTATTTCCTAATTGTTCTATCAGTTAATGAGAAGAGTGTTAACAGTCTCAAAATGTAATTGTGGATTTGTCTAATTCAACCTTTAAGTCTTTTAGGTTTTTCCTCATTCATTTAGAGTTTCAATTATTATAGACATTCACACTGAGGATTATTTCTTTCTGATGACTTAACATTTTAACGTTATGTATGTTCCTCTTTTTATCTCAATAATATTTCTTGTCTTGCAGTCTATTTTGTCTCATATTAATATAATCACATCAGCTTTCCTGTGCATATTGTTAAAAAATATATTAGTTTATAATTGGAAAGGGCTTATAAAAATCCCAGGTATGTAGTCAGTGATACGTAAGTGGGAAAATAAACAAACCCTCAATTTCCGAGGATCACTTTATTCCATGTAAACCAATCTGCATATTACTCCTTCTCATGCGGTTCTCCCTCCCCAAAGCCATTCCCCTTGTATGCTGTGCCTTCCCCTACTTCTACTTTTACCTGAGTCTGACTCATTTTCCTATAGTATTTCTTCTGTCCATGACATTTTCTGAAAAGTGGGCTTTCCCTTCTCTAAGCTCCTACAGCGCCTGCCATCTCTCTTTCATTCATAGTTTTCATTTGCTGCCTTATAATTTAGGTTTCATGTTTCTCTTTGCTCATCATTAGGCTATATGCCATTTTCATATTGGGATACGATCATTTTGCTTGTGTCACTCTTTCCTCACAGCAGTTTAAGTAAAATGTGTTTTGTTTTTTTGGCTCACTTATATTTAGACATGCTCCTAAGAATTGCCTTTGGTATATACAGAGGGACAGAGCAACAACAGGGCAATGAAATGGCCACGAGTAACCAAAATCAGAGAGGAACTATGGAAGAAAATTGCTCTGTCAAGGCCAGTTGAGTGGTACAGAAGTTTTCTTAACCTGCTTTATAGTTTTGCCTACACCTACTTGGAACAGTGTTGGTGGAATAATATGCATGCAGAATCAGGACAGTGGAAAGTATGAGACTTTCTACAACTAGTGCCCCATCCATTATTCCAGCCAATTTTAATGATGATGATGATGATGATGATAATGCCCTATACATCATGTAACATCTGCCAAGCACTTTCTAAATGCTTCATATATATACTAACTCTTTAATCCTCACAGCAATACTATTATTTAGTTATTATTATCCACATTTTACACAGGAGGAAATGGAGATACTGCAATAAGAAGTAATATGCCCAAGAACTCTTAGCCATTAAAAGTCAGAGTCAGGTTTTGGACCAAAGTGCCTTAAGCTCCAGAACAGACATGTGTATGTTTGGAGCCATCTTTCTTTAATTTTTCAGAAATACGGCAGTAACATCTCTAACCCTCCAAATCTTCAGAAGTGAGATGAAGAGGCTGGTGTAAGAGTTCCGATTTGTCCTCTTAACCTGCCAATGCCTTCGCTGTGTCTGTATAAAATGAGAAAGCATTAGCCCTTGCTAACTGCTACAGGCATACTTTCCTTAAATAAAAGAGTAGATAAATAACCAGTGGGAATGCCATTTATTCATTAAAATTCTACACAGCAAAATATCTACTCATTACCTCAATGACTAATGTGCTCCAGTGTCTTCACGTATATCATAAAACATAATAAAATTGATAATGGATATATTCCCCTTAATAATATTGCTGCAATTTAAATTCCTATTTAATGACATGAAAAGAAGCACATTTCTGTGCATAAAATAGTAAAATGTCAGATTATAGCTCAACAAAGAGCTGCATTATTATTTAAAGGAAAATTAATGAATCATCCAAAATAGCACATCATAATTTTTTCGTATTTGTTTTCTATTTGAATTATTTCTTCCTACTCCAGGAACAAAACCAGGACATTCCACATCTCTCAGCATAGCTTTCCACTCGAATGGTTACAAGACGTATTTTAACAAATTGCTATTTAGAGATAATTTTTCATGATTCTGATGTGATAAGACTTCCATTACTTTTTAAAATGAGCTAATAATAAGCTAAAAACATAATATAAAAGCATAAGTTTTCCTATTCTTTACTCTTTAATAGCAAAACTCTTACAGGTATATAATATCAAAATCTCCCACAAAACAATAGCCCTAAAATGACAACGTAGTATGATCCAACTTAGAGTTACTGCACTTCAAAAAGTAACATCAAACAGAACGCTCACAAATCCCAGGAACTCTATCCCAGCCAGGGCGCACATCATTCTGTTTATGTCTTAAATGCAACATTAAATGCATATCTGCAACAGAAATACATAGCCCTCAATCTAAGTGCAGACATTTTCTGGGAAGCATTATAAAATTTAGCGAAATCTATTGCTGTGAAGTCACCCAGAATGAAATAGCAACTTGGAAGTTTTTTATGAAGTTTCTATTGTAAAGCCTGCCTAATGTTATGTGGGAACATTTCACTAGTATCCTTCTTTCTTCTTATGTTTCTCCTTTTTCCAAGAAATGTTCAGAGGGCTTCATAAATTCAGGAATCAGAGAGTTCACCAAATCACTAAAATATTTCATTTCTAAATTTTAAGAATAACTAAATATTTGTAAGTGTGTTGGTAATCGTGAAAACACAGGTTGTAGAAATGTATGTTTTTGTTTTAATTTTTTAATTCTGATCATGAATATTATCTTAGAAATATATGTTAGGGGGCCCCAGACCAGTGGCGCAGTGGTTAAGTTTGCACGTTCCACTTCTCAGAGGCCCGGGGTTTGCTGGTTTGGATCCCGGTGCAGACATGGCACCTCTTGGCAAAAGCCATGCTGTGGTAGGCATCCCACCTATAAAGTAGAGGAAGATGGGCATGGATGTTAGCTCAGGGCCAGTCTTTCTCAGCACAAAGAGGAGGATTGGCAGTAGTTTGCTCAGGGCTAATCTTCCTCAAAAAAAAAAAAAAAAGAAATATATGTTAAACAAGATATGTAGGTATAAGTAGAAGAACGTATGTACTTTCAATTATTTTGAGCACAATTACTTGCAATTTGGAAAAAAACGGAGGATTAATAACTCCCAAGTTTCATTTGAAACCTAATGAATATGTGCATATTTAGAGTCATAAAAAAGTATTTACAATCTAATTAACTGTCAGCTATGTTTTGTTTATTTAAATGAATACATATCTGTCAGACTCAGGAATTCAGAAGTAATTTTTAAA
The DNA here is from genome assembly GCF_041296235.1 of Equus asinus. Classification (NCBI taxonomy): domain Eukaryota; kingdom Metazoa; phylum Chordata; class Mammalia; order Perissodactyla; family Equidae; genus Equus; species Equus asinus. The sequence goes on along the minus strand of NC_091792.1, from coordinate 48,382,868 downwards.
GACTTTGGGGAAGTAATCTTTAACTTTTATTTTAACAAAATCACAATGCGCAAGTTTCAATGCATTTGTCTCTGTGCTCTTTTATTTTATGAATCTAGATTGCATTTGCTATGCCAAAGATCAAATGAATAGAGAGAAAAACGGAGAGGGGAGTGTTTTCTTCTCCAAATTAAGAGGAATCAAACTGTTAGAAGAATAGCAAATATAATTCTCAAACTTCAAGCCTTTTCGACACATTCACGCAGTTAAGGAAGAGGTTTTTATAGGGATCCTGAAAATGTCGTTGTTAAAGAGACACAGTGGTGCCTGAAAAGACTGTAACGTTTAACTCAATAGATTCTGGGGTTTTTTCTCATTTCTCAACAATATGGTGCGTAATTTATTTTCCCTACTTTATGAAAGTGGTAAACATATTCTGGAAGCTATTAGGAAAATAATTCATTCTTTATCCCATTTTATGTATCTTTATTTTCATTGTTCATCATGAAATAAGTATGGTTTTGGTTTTATATCGAAAGAATTCACTTTAGTTTTTTTACTTATTCAACAAATATAAACCCTATCACCAGACATACTTACAATTTTTTTTTTTTACCTGAAACTAATGTAATGTTGTACGTCAACTATATCTCAAAAAAAGACAAGGAGGAAAAGTATAAATGCCAAAACTCTATGGGAAAAAATCTGTATCTATAGTTTTGTGAGGAGATCCCTAGAAAAAGGCCCATTCAAATTGTACAGTTTTTCCAGTTCTGTGTTGTGACCCACATCTCTACTAATAGTGTAATAACTTAGTTGATGGGTCATAATCTATTCTCAATAGACAGTACCTATCTAGACTGGCTATTATATCACTACACTATCTCATAACATTACTTGTGTGTTTTATCAAGGCATGATTGAACAAATAAACTACTGAAATAATAATATGAGGGGCCAGCCCCGTAGCGCAGGATTTAAGTCTGCATGTTCCCTTTCAAAGGCCTGGGATTCGCTGGTTCAGATCCTGGGTGTGGACCTATGCACTGCTTATCCAGCCATGCTGTGGCAGGCATCCCGCATATAAGAAATAGAGGAAGATGGGCACGGGTGTTAGCTCAGGGCCAATCTTCCTCAGCAAAAAGAGGAGAATTGGTGGCAGATGTTAGCTCAGGGCTAACCTTCCTCAAAAACAAATATAATAATGTCAAACAATTTGATATTGATATCATCTAAAATCAGCCCCCTTCCTCATAAAAGTATTTCAGTAATTCAGGAGTTCTATCAACTAGGACCCAAAATTTCCCTAGATTCAAATTCCAGGTCCATTTTCCATGCATTTTATACACGGGATTCTTACTCTATCCTTGAGACTAACAGATGGTACATCATCTTTTCTCCTTTTCTGTCCTTTCTGTCCCTCATCTTTTTGGTAAAGGACCCCACTGCTTTTTGTGTTTGAATTCCTTTTACTCCATATAGGTTAATTACCATATCTTTACTCAACTTGGAAGGCACCATTTCCACATTGTTTGCTGGGAAAGACTCCATGGTGAAAATTATTAACCAATAAGAACCACTTTAGGTGAAAGTGCTGAGGTCTACTCTGGTGTGAGTGTCTTTAACAAGAGTGGAAACTACATTTATCTCTTCAGTGTGGGGAGACCAGGTGGGGGTTCTTTATTTCAACTGACTTGATCCCAAACATATGCAGGAGGCTTGTAGTCTGACCTTTCACTAGAAGTGAGCTAAATGGAGATAGGGGTTTTTCTTTAAATTATTAATTTCTGAATTCCAAAAGCTGGAATGATTTCTGTCATATAAAGCTCAATTTGATCTATTAAAAATACATTTCATTAATCAAAAATCTCAAAAAACAGTAAGTTTCAGAGGACCCTATGTCAGTAAATAAATATTATTGTACCGATTTTACAGGTGTAGTATTGGTACTTTAACTAATTCTCTGGAAATGTCACAGAAAATTATAACTATTGCTAGTATATAATGATGATGCTCTTAAATATATACATTTTTATCTGAGGTGAATAATAGAATTTTATATTTGGATACAGTTACATCAACCACCAAAATATTCATTTTTATCTAATATTCAACTGCTTATGTATTATAATATTGGTCTTCAAATATATTTTTGCCAACATCTTATAATAATTTTACAAAACTATGAAGCCCCTCATACATTTTTAAATAGAAATCTATTATTTTTGGTTATAAGTTTAAATAGTTGAAAAGGATATTTTCTATCATACTTTGTTTTATCTATATACATTAAATATATTTTCCTTGAAATTGTGATGCTGCAGATTTATCTTATTGAAATTACAGATAACATCACAGTGTTTCTTAATCAGCAAGTTAAATCCGTATTGTCAAACAAATCAGGCAAGTCAGACTAATTTTTCATCCTGAGAAAAAATCTGAACTCACTTTCAATCCAAATAACCCTGCCAATCACCATCCTAGACAATCATCTCACTTTGAGATTCTTATTCTTATGTAACCCTGACCTTGAGTGTGTAGTCTGAATGAAACAAGTCATATCCCCAGCACGAATCCTTTCTTAAAACTCAAGTACTCCTTTGAAGGGGAGATTGCCCTTGGTTGTGTAATCTGGAAGTTTTGACCTGGAAAATGCATTTTTAACAAGCTCCAGGATGGCAGAGAGGGATACTTTCTTCTGAAAAGTTGGGGAACGCCTACTGTGAAAGAGGAGGGGGGCAAAGAGAACATTAACCATGGAATATTCTCAGGCAGACCACTTTTAGGACAGTACCTATCTGAAAGTTGAGAATCTGGATACTAATTCCCTTAAAATTATTTGTGACTGTCCCACAATACGTGTGTACCTCCATGCGTTTGCAAGCCCAAATTTAAAGACTGATGCATTTCACACATCCAATATATGTTTTCAGTTTACATTACCAAGAGCAATTTTAATTACATTTGTTGACTTGCTGTCTTTTAAAACTGTATTTTGTTTTTTACGGGCTATAGTTGTATCTTACATTTAGTATATAAGAATGACAACTTAGCTCTTGATCATTAGATAACTAAGATAAATATTTACTTGCATATTTCTCTTAATTATCATACCAACTCTAAGGAGGATAATATGCCATTTTCCAGATAAAGAAACAGAGTTAGAAAAATTATGTAACTTGCCTAAGTTCACACAAACAGCGAGGGTTAAAGCTGGGAATAGAACTCAGCTTTTTCTGACCTCAACAGTCTATCCCTTTCTTGAATTGATTTTGTTTTTTAAACAAATGCAATTAAACCAATAATTTAATTTGAATAGAATTGAAAATCTTTATATATTATTACACATTGGTTATTCTTCAAAACGAAATTTTAAAATAAATGCATTTGATGGTAAATAAATTTCTATATAAAATATTTTAAATCCTCAAGACTTAAAGACATTGTACTTAAAAAAAAACTAAATCGGAGTTGTATCTGGATTAGAATGTTATACGTGTCTTAGAATAACATTGCATCTTTTGTGATGTTTAAGACAGTCATCATGTGTCCTTTTTATAATTTTCCATCTAGACCTAAATCACTTTAAACAGAAATACAGTAAAAAACAGAATTATTCAGGTTTCCAGTTGCTGAATGGATATAAAAAGTGTAATACTTTGGTAAAATATCTTGGACTCCATGCTGGATTAGTTAAATTAATCCCTATCTATTGCATGAGAACATGGTATACTAAGGAGAAAAGAGTTCAAGTGGTTCTGGAACCTCCATGGCAGATAATTAAGATAGTGATTTATAAAGGCTCTGAGTCTAATTCGTGACGTAGTTCATGTGATCTTGCCCGAAATTTATCAAGGATATTTCAGAGAAAAGTTTACAGAAGGCTGCCCTGGATATGTGTGTAAGCTGCAGTTCCCAAAGAAACCAGTACAGGGCCAAACATGGCCCATAGGCCAATTGGCTTATGCAGATTGTGAAATCTGAGTTCACCCTAAAATTTGAAAAAAAAGTATAAACAAGAAACAAACACACTGGCCAGTGGTATGCTGGTAAATTAGAGATTACCTCTACCCCACAACAAAAGCCTATTTTTTGTGTGTGTGAGGAAGATTAGCCCTGAGCTAGCATCTGTGCCCATCTTCCCCTACTTTATATGTGGGGTGCCTGACACAGCATGGCTTGACAAATGGTGCATGGATCTGCGCTCAGGCTCAGAACCAGCAAACCCTGGGCTGCCGAAGTGGAGCTCACAGACTTAATTGCTGTGCCACTGGGGTAGCCCCAACAAAAGCCTATTTTTAATGCTTTTCGTGGTGTAAATGCTCTTACCATAACCAACTTCATCCTACCAAATGAGAAGTTGTTAAGTAATGCACAGTGGGACTCCAGTGTACAGTATCTTCACCTACTGATACAAGAGACCTACATAACCTCAAGTAATTCAGTGATAGTAAAAGGTTATAATGACAAAAAAAAGAATTAATGAATCTTGAGTATTTATCTTTGTGTTTAACATCATTTATTTAATTATAAGTTTATAAAAATATATTTTTTCCACGTCAAGTGGATTATTCAAAATTTCTCAAGGGTAAAGATACAGCTTCTATTGAGCTCTATATTGTGTCAAGCCTGATGTGGAATTTTCTACCCCATAAAACTTTGCTATATTCTTGATGCATAGAATATAATGCAATTGTAATCTTAAAAGTCAATTTTAATAATTGCTGTAGTTAACAATCACTTTGCAAAATTCCTGAAAATTTAACTATCTGCTCTCAAATAGTGCAGTAATAGTCAATTTGTCTCCTCTCATCTGCCTGGGGAGCATAAAACTATTTCTCTGCTAAGAGTAGTTCATGCATCCAAGGTGGGCAGCCTAAAATATGGATGGCTAGATGACAGACACAGCATTATTCCTGAGTGGAGGCTGACAAATATGGGATGCTGCTGAACAACTAATATCAGATTGAGGTGACAGCTTCACTGTTAAGCCCTTTTAATCATATACCCCTTAAGTAAGTACTTGTCAATATAAGAATGATTAAATGTCATATATTATTGTGAATCCAAAAATCTTGTGAACTTATTTAATAACCACAATCAAAATCAGTGGCAATCTTTGCTCACGCAATAAGACAAGAAAGGGAAATAAAGGTATATAGTTTGGAAAGGAAGACATAAAACTGTTTTTGTTTGTAGATGACATGATCTTCTATATAGAAAATCTGAAAAAACTGACAAAAAATCTCTTGGAACTAGCAATTGGTTACAGAAAGTTTGAAGGATACAAGTTTAATATACAAAAATCAATTGCTTTCCTATACATTAACAATGAACAAATGGAATTTGAAATTTAAAATAATACCATTTATATTAGCAACCAGAGATATTAAATATTTAGACATAAACCTAACAAAATATATGAAAATATATACGAAGACAACTACAAAACTCTGACAAACAAAATCAAATAACTAAGTAAATGGAGAAATATTTCATATTTATGGATATAAAGGCTCAATATTATCAAGATGTCAGTTCCTCCCAGTGTGACCTACAGGTTCAATGCAATCCCCAAACCCCAGAAATTTATTTTATGAATATTGACAACTGATTCTAAAGTTTATGTTGAGAGACAAAAGACCCAGAATACCCAACAGAATATTGAAGAAAAAGAACAAATTTGGAAGACTGATGTCCCCTGACTTTAAGACTTACTATAAAGCTACAGTACTCAGGACAGTGTGGTAATGTCTAAAGTATAGACAAATAGATCAATGGAACAGAATAGAGAGCACGTAAGTAGACCCTCGTTAACATAGTGAACTGATCTTTTAGAAAGGTTAGAAAGGAGTCAAGGCAATATAATGAAGCAAAGAGTGTTGTTTCATTTCCAAAGTTTTGTGAGTTTTCCAGTTTTATTTCTGTTATTGATTTCTAACTTCATCCATTGTGGTCAGAGAAGACATTTTGTATATCCAAATTTCAAATCTATTGAGGCTTAATGTTTGGCCTAACATATGATCTATTCTGGAAAATGTCCCATGTGCACTAGAGAAGAATGAGTGCGCTGTTGTTGTCAGGTAGAGTATTCTGTACACGTCTATTAGATTCAGCTAGAATATTGTGTTGTTCAACTCCTCTGTTTCCTGATTTATCTCCGGTCTAGCTGTTCTAACCATTATTGAGAATGGGATATTGAAGTCTCCAACTATTATCATGGTATTGTCTATTTCTCCCTTAAATCCTGTCAATTTTTGCTTCGTATATTTTGATGATCTATTATTAGATGCATAAATATTTGTAATTGTTATATCTTCTTGCCATATTGAACATTTTATTCCTTCTTTGTCCTGTAAAATTTTTGGTTTAAAGTTTATTTTGTCTGATATTTGTATCTTTTTCGATCCTTTCACTTTCAGCCTGTGCTTAGTTGACTTTTTTGTAGTGAAATGTTTAAATTCCTTTCTCATTTCTTTTTGTGTATATTCTATAGCTATTTTCTTTGTGGTTACCATGGGAATTACATTCAACATCCTCAAGTTATAACATTAATTTGAATTTATATTAACTTAATTTCAATAACATACAAAAACTCTGTCCCTTACAGCTCCATCCTCATCGCTGTAACATCCCTCCAGTTGTTGATGTTACAAAATTCCATCTTTATACATTGTGTATCCAAAAGCATAAACTTATAATTCTTTTAAATGCATCAGTCTCTTAAATTATGTAGAAAACAAAATGTAGAGTTACAAACCACAGTTGCAATAATACAGATTTTAGACAAATATTTTTTTTTAATGTATTTGTTTCTTACATCATGTAGAAAAGAGAAAGTGGAGTGACATACTACTGTTACAATAATACTGGCTTTTATAATCGTCCATGTCTGTACCTTTACTGAGATCTTTATTTCTTCATAAGGCTTCCAGTTACTGCCCAATGTCCTTTCATTTCAACCAGCAGGACTCCCTCTAGTATTTCTTGCAGGAAAGAACTAATGATAACAGGCTCCTTCAGCTTTTATCTGAGACTGTCTCAATTTCTCCCTTACCTTAGAGGGACAGTTTTTGCAGACATAGGGTTCTTGGTTGATAGTTTTATTCTTTTACTTAATTTAATTTATTGATTTTTTGTTTTGAGGAAGATTAGCCATGAGCTAATATCTGCCACCAATCCTCCTCTTTTTGCTGAGGAAGACTAACCTTGAGCTAATATCCGTGCCCATCTTCCTCTACTTTTTTATATGTGGGCCACAGCATGGCTTGCCAAGTGGTACATAGGTCCACACCCGGGATCCAAACAGGTGAACCCTGGGCTGCTGGAGTGGAATGTGTGAACTTAACCGCTGCACCAACTGGCCAGCCCCTGCAGTTTTATTCTTTTAGAACTTTGCATATATTAGCCAATTGCCTCTGGTTTCCAAAGTTTCTAATGAGAAATGTGCTGATAATTTTATTAAGGATCTCAATCTTGTAGGTAATGTGTCACTTTTCTCTTGCTGCTTTCAAGATTCTCTTTCTCTTTGGCTTTCAAAAGTTTGATTATAATATGTCTTGGTGTGGGTCTCTTTGAATTCATCTAACTTGAAGTTTGTTGAACTTGTTGAATGTTTATATTTGTGTTTCTGATTAAACTGAGGATGTTTTCAGCCATTATCTCTTTAAAATATTTTCTCTGCCCCTTTCTCTCTCCTTATAGGACTCCTACAGTGCACATTTTGCCTTGATGATGTCTCACATGTCCCTTAGTCTATGTTCACTTTACTTCAGTCTCTTCTCTTTCTGTTCCCAAGCTCAATAATATTCAATGTCCTATCTTCAAGTTTGCTCTTTCTTTTTCTGCCTGCTAAAATCTGCCTTTGAATCCCTCTATTAGAGTTTTCATTTCAGTTGTGCTTTTGAGCTCTAGAATTTCCTGTTGCCTTCTTTTTAGGTTTTCTATCACTTTATTGATATTTCAATTTTGCTCATACGTAATTTTCTTGAATTTCTCTACATCTTCTTTTAGCTCTTTGAGCATCTTTTAAGACTGTCTTCAAAATGGTAGTTTTGAAGTCTTTGTCTTATAGATCCGCCATCAAATCTTTTTCAGCCACAGTTTCTGTTGATTTACTTTTTTCCTTTGAACGGACCATTCTTTTTTGTTTTTTTACATGCCTTATGATTGTTTTGTTGAAAAATGAGTATTTGTGATCGGAAGCAAAAATTGACAATCAAAGCATAAATCTTTGATATTTAAAGACAGGATCCTTTTTTCCCCACCCTGACTCCTGCATACTGATTGCAGGGTGCTCCAGGAACCCTTGCAGGGCTGCCTGCCATAGAGCTAAGGAGTGGCAGTTGGGTAACTGTTACTATGGTAAGAAATTGACTGAAATTAACTACAATTTGCCAGCCAAACCTTCCCTTGGAAGTTGCAAGGCTTAAATATACTCCAGAGCTCCAATCTATCTGCTATGGTTACTACAATAGGTTCTGTCAGTGCAATTGTTGTCTAGGTAGAGAGACAGATTCTCAGTGCTTCCTACTCCACCATCTTTCCAGAGTCCTTTCCATTTAATGATCTAGACTGGTGTTTGACTAAACATCTATACACCATGGTCTAGCTAAGTTGACACATAAACTTAACCATCACAGACTCCAAGCAAGAAAATCTTGAAATCAAAGTTTGGTGACTATTCTCACAGCAGTTTTGAAAGATATTTGCGTGTGCTGGGAAACCTGCACTCCCGTAGTTTATCCACAGAAATAATGCAGAGAAAATATATATTTTCTAGAAAAAAGATCATCTCCTATGAAATCCCAGCTGGAATTATTTAAAATTACACCCAAGAGGATCACCTGAATTGACCATGGGATCATAACATAGTTTCTGGGTAGAGTAGATTACTAAAGAAGCAATAACAGAAGTGATGCAGGAAGCCAAACAAAAAGACATTGCTGAGTTGATCCAGGAACGAGCCCCTTGAAAGAAAGTGTCGGCTTTATTCTTCCATCAGATCCAAAGAATAAGCAGTTAGTTTATGAAAGAACTGATTAAAAACTTCTCTGCTCTTCTATCTTTCCTCTTTCCTCTGCTCCATCTCAGAAGAGTCAGATACTATGAGAAACCAAATAAGAGCGGAAGAGTGGAAGTGATTCAGTAAGGAAACTAGACAGATCAAAAAAGTCTTCTAGAATTTTCTTGCCTGAAGCAAGTTCCAGTTGCACGAACAAGAGTAGCTACAGTCTTATATAAGCTTGTAATGTTGAATAATAAGTGTGGCTGGACCCTCAAGTCCTGAATCGGATCCATATCTATATCTTAAAGTTATCGTAAACCACTTTGTACTAATCATGAGTGACTAGCGAAGGGGCATGAGTCTTCACCCAAGGGAAGAGAAAGAACTTGCTCCATGTTATGCATTTCAACGTTAGAGTAGGAGAGAGGGGGAAAAAAAAACTTTCAGATTACATGCTAAGAATTGTTTGCTCAACAAAAAATGTAAATTTAAGTGAGAATATTTTAAAAAATCAGACTCCATGTGCCATGTTATATAATTTACAACAGTACAAAATAACTGATACCAATGAAGAACAGGAAGGACAATGGAAAATAAAGTTCCCAAAAGAAAAATTGAGAAAAGGGATAAAAGGCTGTGTTTATCAAACCTATCCATTAATCTTGTAAACTAATTCAAATATTTAAAATTTTTAAATATTCATTTATGTTGACAATTATGTGCCAATTCTAAGTGTTTACTTTTTTCTGTTTTCATTTGCCCTTCAGATCATAAAAACAAAATTTGGTATTTTAAATGGGATAGTTAGGTGCTTCTATATCTTTAAACAAATGGGACCAAATAATTTGACTCAAAGAATGGTACAAAAGAAATTTATATCAGAAATAACATCGTAAATTTCATATAAAATTTCATCACTGTGTTTATTCTTATGTGCTTATCACAATGCACATTTTGTAACATGAATTATAATGCTCTAAAGAGAAATTAGCCCAAAAAAATGAAAGAAAAAGAAAAATAGCAAGGAATTTAGGCATAAAATACTACTGCAAACATAGATACATGTAGAGACCTTATATCCCACATTGCTTACCTTGGAAGAACATTATTGCATATAACCTTCAATGTCTCCTATTATTGTTAGGTAACTTCTGTGTAATACTCCATACCCTGACATTATTGGGAACAAAGATTATTTATTTATTTCCAAAGAAGGAGCGCCAACTATTTGTATAAAATATGTTCAAATTTGAAAAGGTCCTTGGGTTTGGAAATTGTCACTCTTTCTGAACTTTATCCTTAAAGTCATCTTCTAGAATTTCATATGCTCTATCAGGATGTGATTATACTATCATGCTGTTAAGATAAATGATTCCTATCAGCTTCAGTGAGTTCTTACCTACCATTCATCTTCTTGATTTCCACCTTCAATGTCTGATGTACTCAACAAGCTTAAAATTGGTCAAGGTGACTAAATAAATGGTCTTTGGAGATGATTGCTGGAACAGACAATAAGATTTTGACAGGGAGAAAATAAAGTACCTCAGACTTCTGACAAGTGAACTCTGTCCAAATAAGATTCTCAGGATGTTAAACTGCTGAAAGAGTATCATCAGCTGAAAATATAATTTTGAGCCTAAGGTGGTTATTATTACCTTCCGTTGACACAACTCTTGAAGTATTAGTATGTAGCCACATTAGAAGGAGCACAATATTAACTGGATTGGAAAACTCAGCACTGTTTCCATGCCTTTTCCACTATAGCACTCACTGTAACGTGCCTCTTGTATAATTAGATGTGGGTCAGTTTTTTTCCATAGATCTAGAAGACTCAGTATATCTGTTCTCTTTAGCTAACAAATATTGAGTACTGAATAATTGCACCCAGGGAAAAGAAATCTTATATGTATCTCGCATATCATTCCTCCATCCACAAAAAAGAAGGGTTACTATGAATTAATCAATTTGAAGGACATGATAGGGAGCTAAATGTTGGAGTATTAAAACCTTTAACAAGACTAGACTGTCAGTACTCATGAGATTGATTCCTTTCACTCCCTTGCTTTCCTATGATCAAAATAGTACAGACCAGCACTACTCATTTAGTAGTCCCGGGTGATTTCTCCAGGAAAGAATACTGCATTCTCATTCTTAGCATCAAGACAAAAGATTTCTGCTGTGATTTCAGGTCTAGAGTGAGCAGTTTCTGCCTACTCTGTGGTAGGCATCAGGGACAAATTTTGCCATTTTTCTTGCTTGATCTTTTTTTTTTTTTTTTTTGCCTGTTGGTGATATATCCTTTTGTGCTATTGAAGTGTTAATTTCTATTATCTGAATTTGGACATTCGTGATTGTAGTGGGTATGCATGCTAGAAGGAGAACTTACTGAACCATATCCATGACTCAGCTTGTACTTTGATATTAAAGTTTGGTGCTGGAAACTTAGTTAATAAACACTACTTTGTTTCCTTTTCCAGTTTTTACTCCTATTCGTTTGATAACTACACTGGTGGAGAGGTTGTTGGAGCAAGGTAGGTTTAAGTATTCCTGTGTTTTCTGGCTCATGAATACTTCATGATATGATGTGAATATGACACTTTAATAGCACCTTATCATAACTTGTATGGTATCTATTTTTATATTGCGACCTCTTCCTCCATAGCTGGTGAGAGTTTTTAATTTTCCCAGCTTCACTTTAAAGTATATCATTTTATTATTTTTATATAAGTTAGAGAATAACCTCATCTTATTGTACTAATTTACAGAGCTCAAAGGATTCAGCACATTTCATCACCATAACAACCAGGAACCTAATCAAAGGGAAGGTTAATCATCTGTAAAACTTTGCCTATACTTGGAGATATTTGTTCCAGAAGGCCTTCTCTCTCATTTTATCTTTTTTCTCTTTGTGAGGATCTCATAAATTTAGCTTGACAGCTTAGCACTTGTTTTCCTCTCATGGGTCCAAGATCAATAGCTCAGACAAATTCTCACAATACAAATCTTTTTATCACCTAAGGAGAAGTGGAAAATGTTCAAAGATAATAAGGGTACAGGTTGTCATTGAATGGGTTTGTTTATTAATAAAAAATAATCCAGATTGACAGACAAGTGTAATATTATATAATTGAAGAAAACATTAGGGAAGAAGTATTTATCACAGGATCTAAACTTGAGAGAGAAAGAATAGGCACAGATGAATAAACCATAATCCCTTGTGTTGTGAGGGATACATAGACATTTACAAATAATTTCAGTATAACATGAAACCTGCTAAGAAAAGATAGGTAGAGAATAGGGCAATTGACCCAGCATGAAGAAGATGAGTCATCAGGGAAGGCTTCCTGTTGGAGTTAGCACCTTGGCTGACTCTATAATCACAGGAAGGGGTTAGCCAGACCAAGAGGAAAATAGGATTGGGTGTGAAGGTAAAGAGGCATTCCAATGACAAAAAAGAGAAAAAAGCCTGTGTGAAACACAAAGCCATGCATAATACATACAAACAGCTAAGTATTGTGCTCATAAATTACAGTAAAGTTTGAGATACATTTTAGCAAGGGTAATTCTTTCAGGTCTTAGATATCAAACTAAGATGCATTATCCTGCATGAAATAAAAGTAACAAAAAGCCTGAATTATCAAAATATTTTAACAAATTTATCCCAAACCTAACACAGTTCATTGCATATAATTTTTAATTAATACACATACAATAAAATATTAAGTAGACATAACAATAGCTTGCAGACGATAAAGCTTCCTCACTATGCTTTACATACAATATAAAGTAAGATTGTTGAATTGTTTTAAAAGATAAAATGGCTACAGTCTTTGAAAAATGCTGCTGGTGTTTCCAGTTTAGCTAAAATGTCATATATATATGTGTGTGTTGTATATATATGTATACGTGTGTGTGTGTATATATATACATATATATACATTCTCCATATGTATATAAATGTCCTCCCAGAATTATGTGTGTAAGTATTCACAGCATATCTTAATTAAGACCTTTTGGTATGTCATTGTTTACTAACTATGTAAAACAATAGAATATTACAAAAAAATTGTTGTATTCACTAGATTTCTTAGGTCAAGTCCTCCAAGAAACATACTCTGAGGCAGAAATCTGCTGACCGGTGGTTTGGGGAAGAATACCTGTAAGGGGATGAGAGAAGTAGGGTAGGGCAGACAGAGAAAGTGAACTTCAACACACTTGCAGCAGATGCCTCAGCTGAGCTCAGGGGTGGGAATGGCCCTTCAAAAGCGACCCAATAAAAAATAAAGACGATGAAATAAAAGTGTGCTTAATGTAGGCGAAGGGGCCAGGCTTCAGACTCTCGTCTTTGGTTACCGGCTGCCTGAAGGCAAACTATGAGCCAATAACAACCAAAATTTTTAGCAGGAAATTTTTAAAAAAACACAAAAACAAACAACAAAAAGCAGAATTCCTTGTTTGAGAATGGGGCATTTATTTGGGACAGCTTACCACAACATTTAGTAGAGGTCATCCCTGGCACTCCTGGGATCCACTTACTTCAAATAGTGAATTCGCACAGTTTGAGAAGAGCTCCTACAGCATTCTCATATGTTTCTCTCTCTAAATAAACTAACAAAAGGTAGTTTAGTGTGACAGAACTACAGTACAAGCCTCTGGAGGTGCCTTCAAGACCACAGTTGATCTTCAATATCTCCTCCTTGTCTAGATCCCTAACCCTCGCCTGGCAGTTTCGATGGTTTAGTATGTTTCCCTGAGAGAGTGACACAGACCCTCATTTTGAGGCATTGGAGCTCCTGGTCATCGTGACTTCTCAGATGGTGACTGCTGTGCTTATCCAGTTACAATCAAAATTGGTCAAGGAGATACCAAGAGACTATCCAAGAGATCACCTGGCTGCCAGGTGTATTCTTTCCTGCTGCCATTGAGTCATTGCAGCCCTCCCACCTCCTGATGAGTGGAGTCAATTCCCCTTCCTGTTTGGTGACTCCTTTCCTTGCCTGCTTATCTGTTGGCATAAGAATCCTGAAGTGAACAAGTGGCAGTTATAGCTTAAAGTTTAATGGGATATTTTCTGTGTATCCAGGTATAGGCAAGTGATCCTCCCCTGGAAACCATGCATTTTAGACACAAAAGTGCGTAAGTGTGTGGGGATGGAAAGCACAAATCACCATATGGGTTGCTGGAGTGATGGCAACTAAGGCTACCTCTACTTCCAGGTGCCATGTATTCTATCTATTGGAGACAAAACACTTAGAGTTATTATTGATTTAGGATATATACCACATCTTAAAGAATGAGACTCCATAATTACTGGATTATATCGTCTGCAAATTGATTCCTTAGATACACATCCCTTCTCTATCAGGCTGGCACATTCTATAAATGCTCAGATAATAGTGTTGAGGAACAAGCAGGCAGAAAAGGCAAACAAATATCTAGAATATATATTGATTCTAGCCAAGATGAAATGCTGGCCCTTCCAGGATTTAAAAGGATCAATGTAATCTACTTGTCACAAAGAGCATGGTGGATCTCCTTGAAGGATGATGCTCTAGTTGACTACTCAGTGTTAAACTCTCTTGCTAGTAGGTTGGACATTTAACAAAGGCAGTTGCTAGAGTAGCCTTGGTGATTGTGAACATATGCCATTGAGCGTCCATAGAGCTTTTTAGCACTGCCATAATTTCTGTTCCCTCCAAGAATGTTTTGTGCCAGGATTGTGGGGGGCTGATGTCAAAGGCTTGCTGACATCAAGTCCCTGCTCCTGAGCTGTCTAGTTTCTTTTCTGTGGTGGATGCTCTCAGGAAGATGCTAATAAGTATCACAAAGATCTTCATATATCAAGTTCATTCTTTTAAATCCCACTGCATGTCTTTTCCACAGATCTCTGTCTTTTTTCTTCCAATATTTCTCCACCCATGACCCTCCAACCAGTCACATTATTTACCACTTCCTATGTGTAAATGTTCATTCTTACCATGTCCTTTCCCATGAAAACTGGATAATTATGTGGAAAGCTGAAAGCTTTAGCCACTTGGAAGATATCCCTTCACTACCATCTTTAAGACTGACCCATCTATGAAGAAGCTCAAGAATTTTTCCTTTTCCATCAACTGTTCTAAGGGACACACTCTAATGTAGCCCACAGTTTGAGCCAAAGAAGAAGCTCTGACATACCTATGGTTGATGGCATAGTTATCTAGGTAACCTGCTCACACAATATACCTGTGTGCTTTAGTGCTACTTGCACATTCTGCATGTTCCACTTTAATTTTGTGATAGATTTTTGCTAGGCTCACTGGATCTTATGAATTTACAGGTCTGATCAATCCAGCTCTTATGGACAGGTCTGGATCTACTGTCACTTGATGTCCCAAGGGCCTACCAGAGAACATTAACACAATAAGAATTGTATTTTGCAGATATTATGACCATGGCCCAGAACCCCAGGAGTCTACAAGGCCAGTCTCCTATTGTGGCTTGCTGTGAAATCCACATAGCTTCTTTTCCCAATACAGATGATTGCAGTGTTTTAAGGTATACAAAATCATATGGACCAAAAGTCTTAGTCGTTCTCCCTGCAGCTTACCTAGACCTGTTGCAGAGTCCTTTCCTGCTCTGACCCCAACTCAAACCTGGAAGCCTTCTGAGTCAATTGATAAACGGAATACAGTTATATTCACAAGTATAGAATACTGTGACTCCAAAAGCTGAGAAGGTCTACAGATATTGTGTTTCCTTCTTAATGTTGGATTGTGAGATGTGTAGCAATCAGTCCTTTACATTGGATGGGATATCCTGGCATGGCCTTTATCATTAGATCCTGAAAAACTCCACTGATATGATGTGATTTGATCTTCTAAATCTTCGTAGAGTTTATGCGCTACCACCTGGAGCGTTTGTGTCTTACAAAGACCTCCAAATTACTTGAGCAGGCATCTCTCTTTTGCAAAAATAAATTCCCGAGAAGGACTAGAATGCAAGCCATCAAATGCCAACAGTTTCAACAGCTGGAAGAAGGAAGACTTTGGTACTAAGAGGATAAGAGATGTCAGACCACAACATCCCTGTGCTAAGGGACATAAGGAGAACAGATTTGAGGAAAGTGCAACATATTTTAAAAGAACATATTGCCTTTCATAAATCCTCACACTTGGTAAATGATTTGTAATTTTCAGAGGTGGGATGAAAAACATTATTATAAAAAATTGCAATTCATTTGTTTGAAAGCTAAAGAGAAAATTATGTTTGGGTCTGATACTGTGTGAAAATGACTAGAAAGCAAATTAATTAGCTTAAGATATGATATATTAAGGAAGTAAATCATGACTTTTATGAATTTTTATATTTTCAAGTTTATGTTTATTATGCATTTAAATTAAATTTATGAGAATTCTGAAATATACCTAAGGAATGCAATCAAATATTAAAAATCAGAAAAGCTATGAGAAGTTTTTTGTTTGTTTTTACAATAGGCTTGTCTTCTATACTACTTGCAAAGGTATTTTATCAATCCATAAGGCTTATTTAAAATGTTCTATTCAGCTGTAAGTTCTTCCCTGAACTATAAACTCCTTTAGGACAGGATATATGTCAAAATTGTCTTCACAGCCCTGCTAGCACATTCTTCAAAGTCTTGTACTAAGCAGTTCTTCACTGTTATATCTTGAATGAGTAAATGAATAAAACGTGTCATCTTTCCAAATATTAAAACTCATCAGACATCTTCTGTCAAACACAAAGATGGCAAAATATAAGAAATACAATAAGACAACATATGTGTAACTTCTGAGAAATTAGTTATTTAGCAGTATTATTTTAAAATAGATTTGGAAAATTAGGTACAAAAGGTCATTTCAATCAAATTTAATTTTTGAAAAGCTGAAAATTTCTTAAAACAAATATTTAAGTTGAAATTATGTGCCTAGAAAATCTGTTCTCCATTATTTGAATGTTCTAGAATTATTTGCAGATGAAACCATTATTTTATTTTAAATGTGAAGATGGGACAGCATGCAATAAAAGCATAAGTCAAAATCAAGGTATGTTTTTAGGCATTACTATTCGGTGAATCATTTTTACAGCAAAAATTATAATAAGCTAAGTATGGTACAAAATCCATCTCCTTTAACAAGGCTAGAAAATAGTATTAAATTATACCATCCTCATTACAAGCCTAAGTCCGTCACTTCACATTACTTTTTGCTCAGGTTGATATGTGCATTCACAGTCATTGCCAGACTTCCATTACTGCCTTCCCCTGTCATTTATCATTAGTGTAGGATAGAAACCAAAAAGAAACCTAACGTGATAAGGAATATATAAAAGAAATATAGCAAGTAAAATGAAGTGTTCCAAATAATATTGCTTGAATATTCTGGTACATTATAAGTTAGAGGAAGAATATTCTTTTTGCGTTTGTCCTTTTCTAATATTATTATAACACAACCCAAATGAGAAATATGCTAACGAGATATTATTAAACAGTGTACAATCATGCAGCAATTTATAAATTAGTAAAGTAAATTAAAAGTTAGCTCCTTATGATCCCAGCCCCTTCTCAGAATTCATGGAGATGGCAAAAAGCATAGAATTGTGATTAAAGGCTTAGGTAGTGTTATATAATGGAGAATTTGAGCCTGATCCTATGCCCCTTTCCATTAGTGAGGCTCATTATTCCAAGAACTATCACCTTTAGTCTATAAAGCTTCCTATCTAGATCAAGACAAATCCTTGAAAGGCTGGGATGGAGAAAGATTTTCTAAATAACTGGAAAAGTCATAGAGTCAGTTTACACTGTAGGCTCTTGGGAGTGGTATATACCATTATCAAGCGTACTGGGCCACTCTGTCCTCCAAATGAAGTACTCTGTCTTTCCACATCTTTAGCTATCAAATCCATGGAGTCATCCTAACAATTGCTGCAAAACCAGCAAGATGGATTTTAAGAGAGAGGGTAAAGTAAGACAACGAATCATATAGACTCTCTCTTTAGTGTTGATAAAAATTATCCATTGGATTTTCAGGGAAAAAATCAATTATAGCATGAAAAAGAGGGACTTGTAGTCAGACTAGGAGCGACTGAGTTGTCTCCACTAAATTGAGACTCATAATTTTTGGTTGTTTGCATGGAGATTGTAACAGTATTATGTATAAATTAAAACAAAATTAATCACAAGCCTCTGATTTGAGAGGAGCATGGTCAACGATATTGCAACTAGTATATAATAAGAATATACCTGGCAATTAGGCCCAAGTCCGGTGTGTATCCAAGGCAAAATTTTGGTCAATGTCCTTACTAGTAATTAACAAAATAGAGAAATCATCATTGTTAAGTAGGCTTTTTCCTCCAAAATGGAACGAAAGTAACTAACAGCACTTTTGAAAAGGAAAATATTCCTTATTAAAATTGAGAAATTTTGATCATGTTCGATACGATTACTTAGTTCTTAATATCCGTTTGCTCCTTGTATGTGCCTTGTTTATTGCAGAAATGGTAATGCTAAAAACTGCATTTCCCAGAGTCTCTTAGGTGTTCTAGATACACATTAGGTTTTATTAACTTTATAAACATAAAAGATTTATGTGGCAGAAGAGAAACCAATGCCAGGGTTACTAGGGTTTTGCTCATTTATTTGGCAAGAAAAGCCTATGAAGATGTAGGTGTCTCCTATTTCAGTCAACACCGTCGTGGGTGTGTAAGGCAGTTGCAGATTCAGTGGCAGCCTCCTGACCCTGCCTTTCTTATCCTTAGATCAATAGTTCAGCAATGGCCACCTGGTTGTCACTCATCTAGCCTTTTCAATGATTTTGTAAAATTCCTGGATTAAATGTCTTTCCGTTTAAAATATCTAGAATGGTTTTGATTCTTGGAACAAAGCCTAATTGATATGAGCAACAAAAATTAGGGAATGGGAAATACAGATTAGTTTGTTTCTTGTGTCCAAACAATCATAATTATTCTGCGGAACAAGCTACCTTGACCCGTCGAACAGACAGAGGTATTAGGCACATAAACACAAAGGAAAATGTCTTTCTTCAATGTCCTGGTCTCATCATTTTACAAAGTGACAGTTCAAAGATTGTTGCATCCACTATGTAGCCATTAAATCTTAAATTTCTTCATTCAATCATTAAGTGAACAATTTGAACATATCTTCAACATCGCATTCCGTAAGATCCATTCCCTTAGGATCAGCAAAATAAAAGAAAGAGACCATTAAAAATTGTAGAGAAAAGAGTATTTAGTATGTACCACTGAAAACGTCAACATTTTTTTTAAAGAAAGGGACTATAAAAGAATGTAGGGACAAGAATATTAAGTATGTACCACTGAAAAGTTCTACATTTAACAAACACATGGAAAACATGAAATCACTGATTATTGTTGTTAAGGGAAACATGAACCGAGAAACCACTGATTATTTTCCTTATATTAAACTTTTGATTAACTTAAGGAAAAGCAATTTTTAGAGAAGGAAACAGGATTGTCAAAGCTACTAAACAACTGTATCATAGAAAGCTCTACTCAGCCAAATCATCCAGATATGAGCTGACTGACAAGCTACCATCTCAATTTTTTCCAATAGTTTGTAGGAAAAAAAAGCATAAAAGAAAGCCATATAGGGGCTTATTACCTACTAAGTAAATGCTTGTTCAGCAAGTGATATACATACGTTCTTCTCACAATCCTTGGCCAGAAGTAGAAGAAAGGGCTACCAAAGGCAAGGATGCCCTCAGTTCTATTCTTTCAAATGCCAGACACCGGTACGATAAGACATATTGGGAAAACATGCAATTTACAGTGAGTCAGGCCCTCTGCAAGGCACTGAGAGTTTTCTCCTATCTGAAGTACTCTCTCTAGAATCTATTTTAATGTGCATTTATCGCTCATGAATTTTCTCACTTTTCATGTCTCTGAATGATATTTTCACTGGAACTAGAGTTCTGGGAGGATAGCTTATTTTCTTTCAGCATTTAGAAAGTGTTATACTTTGTTTTCTTCTGTCAAGGAGTCAGATTCAAGCTTATTACTCCCAGTGAATTTTATTTTCCCAAGTTTATTTTCTCAATCAATTACAAAGAATATAAAGCATACAGAGCATTTTTTTGTAGTAGAATTAAGGTGGGAACCTGTAACAAAAAGAAAACATGAAATCATTTAATGCTTGAAAATTAAGCAATATGCTCCTTCATAAATGATGGGTCAGAGAACAAACACAATGGGTAGTAAATAATGTTTTGAAATGAAAAATATTTCATGTCAAAATTTGACTAATGAAGCTACATAATCCTTAATGGAAACACTATCTCTTTAAAGCATATAATAGAAAAAAAGACTGAAAATCAATGAAGAAGAATTCTTAGAATTTAGAAAAATGAATAGCAAATTAAAGTATAAACATGGAAAGAATGAAATAAAGTAAATAGAAGAAATTAAGAACATGCTACTGAGAATTATTAAACCAAAAATTGATTTTAGAGGCTAAAAAAATTTATATATCCATAAAAACAACTTAAGAAAGGTATAGACAAGGCATTCTTAAAATAATGCATGAACAATATTAGTATCTAAAGAGTTAACACTAGTAATAGAAGCTATAATTATTATAATGTTAATAAAATTGTTCTATAAACAACAGTGTGGGAGGGGCCAGCCCGGAGGGTCAGCGGTTGAGTGCGCACATTCTTCTTCTTGGCTGCCCAGGGTTTGCCAGTTCGGATCTCGGGTGAGGACATGGCACCACTTGGCAAGCCATGCTGTAGTAGGCGTCCCACATATAAAGTGGAGGAAGATGGGCACGGATGTTAGCTCAGGGCCAGGCTTCCTCAGCAAAAGAAAGAGGAGGACTGGCAGTAGTTAGCTCAGGGTTAATCTTCCTGAAAAACAAACAAACAAAACAACAGTGTGGGATAAATTTGGGCAATATAAATACAATGAACACATTCCCAGAAAAACAACTATAAAACTGACACAAAAAGAAATAAAGACTAAATGTATATGCGCATGCACACAGCTGCAAACACGCACACACATACACAAATGCAATCCATATTTTTTTAGAAGGAAGACTCAGATTGCATCATGGTGAATGCAACTAGGCATCATAATATTACCTGAGATAAAGGAAGCTGAGGAAAAGTGCTGCAAGTCCCAATTACTCCCCACCTTGTTTAAGGAGAAAGTTCAAATTCACGTAAGGATACTCTAGGGCTAAATAGACAAGGGCAGTATGCTAGTCTAGCTTCTAATATAAGCTGGTTATTATGTTTACATATACATTATTGGGGAGGTATAAATGAATTATATCACTGATTGCACATGGGGATGGCTCACCTAAATTTCCTTTCAAGGACTTGATAAACTGTGCATCTTTGGAACTATAAGGAGATTTGGGGTAGGCAAAAGTTCAGATTTAATAAAGATCTAAAACAATGAGTCGTCTTATAGATGTAGGAACTACATATCTATGAAGACTTGCCAAGTCAAAATCCACAATTTTATAGTATCCAGGCAGCACCACACTTAAGTGAAACTTGCTTCTCTCACACCTGGTGGTCTTACAACCAGCTTCAATGATTCTATTCTGGACTTTAGGTGTACTTCTTCCTGAAATATATAGGGTTTTTTCTTTTTTATTTACTGGATTATATGATAATCTTTGAATAAAACAAAATATACCAAATAAATTTTAAACAGCTTCTGAACATTGGAAGGGTCTATGCCCCTCAGGACAGTGCTGTACACTCTTCTGGTTTAGGTGGAGCCATAAAGGGATCAAATAGTTTTTGAGTTCTGGCAATAAGCCAGGCATGATATTATCCTTTACAGATATTACTTCACTTAAGCTAACACAGGTATGAGGCAGGGTTTTAGCATCCTTGTTTTATAAATGGAGACATTGAGTTTCACAAAGCTAGGAGAATTGACTAGGGCCACTGACAGTTAATAATGGAATTAGTGTTCAAATCCTAGTCTATGCGAAATATTTTTTCTATGACCATCCTATATCATACATAGAGGGAATGTGTATATAGGAGTTAAAACCATTTGTAGATTATATTTAAAAATCTTCTCTCAGTTTCTTTAATATTAGTAATATCGTTGTTAGAAACAAAATTCCTCAAGTGAGTGGAAGATGCCATTGGTGGCATTCACGAACTCAGGCTGCCTCACGGGATCACCAGACCTTTTCTAACAGTCCAAATCGCTTTCTGTTATAGCTTTTGTCAGAGCTATTGATAGGATCCTGCTGTCTTTAACGCACCTAGAGAATCACCTTGTGGCATACTTTCCCTAATATTTTTTCTATAGTTTACACGAGTCAAAAGAACAGCCACGCAGGAGAGTGCTAATTATTTGTTATTGGTCTTTTTCTTGCACATCTAACTTTTAGGCTAGAGGGAAAACAACTGGATCTGTAAACATCAAACTCACATTACAGTTCTGCATTTTCTTCCAATTACTGTTTATTTTCCTAAAATTCTAGTGATTCATATCCCTATTATGCACCGTTTACCAGTGTCTCTCTCATCATTCTAGTTTATTCTCTAACCACTACCCACTGTTATCCTTTTATTTACATACTCCAGGTGCTGGGGATGTTTCCCCGTTTTGCTGTATTGGATATAGAATGAATTAACAAACAGAGGTATTTTCAAATTCACAGCTTCTTGCCTCGTGTGAGAGAGGGACTTGCACGTTTCTAAACTTTGGGAAGATCTAATCTGTACTCCTCTGGTGCCGAGCAATTCCCTGCGGGGTCCCAACAATCAATTGTACATTGCAGGAGTGAGACGAGCAATGCTCCTCCCATATCTGACATTTGGTTGATTATCACAAGAATGTCCTTGTATCACTTTCCATTCTTGTTGATGAAACATTTGACAAATTGCGTCCCTGTTCTATTTGTGACATTCTTTTTCTCATTATTATTTAGATTAGGAACAGGAGATAAAAAACTTTTCATATAATTTACTCTTCTCATTTTTCCCCCTTAATATCAATAGTAGACAGTATTTCCCTTTTGTGTGTAATTTTTCCTAAATACATTTAGATTCTGTCTAAACCTGTAATGAGTGTTCAATGTGATATGGAATAAAGCATATTCTAAATAATTTAAATTAGGTATTTGCACTGTTAATACTTTGAGTAATTCCCTCATGGGATCATTTATTTCCTCCTTTAATTAGAGAAGGAAAGATTGTTAAATTGGTAACAAAGTGCAATTATCTTTCTGTGGCTTCTCTTAACATCTATTTACAGTTATATGTTAATGCATCTTGTTTAGATTAGAAAGCTTTTCACTTCCTTGGTAATTCCAATAAAAAGTTCAATATTATTCATGCAAACGTGTCATTTCATGTTTAAACTGAGAAAAATATTGAAGACTTTACTAGACAAAATTCATTAATTTTAATGAGATGATACAGTTAATGCTCTAAATATTAAACTGAATATTGATTATTAAACTAAATATTAAATAGTACTTAACAAACATTACATTATAGAAGATTATGCTACTTCATACAAGTAGCATATCATCTTTTAGAACATGTGTTAATCTTATATTTCATAATTATGCATTAGTATTTATTTCAAAATGCTAAGCATCAGTGTAGATGGTCAATTCATATAATGCATTTAAAAATACAGGGAGAATTGGGAAATGCCATTCATTCAGTCAGTAAATAAAATTTGTTGGACAGTTACTTCATGCCACATACTTAGCTAAGTGCCAGGAATGAAATATTTCCTTGAGAAGGTAACAGTTTAACAGTGAAATATATAAACGAGTAAATATTTTTCCATTGTTTTAGTAAATGATTATAAGTGTTGCCAAAGAAATACAGGTACAAGTAAATAATTTCATCTAAAAGAGTCACGGAAATCTGTCCAGGATTAATACCTGAGTATTGCTGTAGAGAATGAGAAGAGTGGCATTTCTATCAGGGGAGCAGAATCTAAGACTTGTAAAGCACAGAGTATGTCTCAGGAATGGGAAGAAATCTGTATTAGCTTCTTAGGGCTGCCTTAAGAAAGTGAAATGAACTGAATAGCTTAAAACAATAGAAATTTATTTTCTGACTTTCTAGATGCTTGAAGTCTGAAATCAAGGCAGGGCCACACCCCTCCAAAGCCCCTAGGGAAGGCTCCTTCTTTTGCTCTTCCAGCTTCTGGAGGTTGCCAGCAATCCTGAGTTCCCCGGCCGGTACCTGTATCACTCCAATCTGTGCCTCTAATCACAGGGCTTTCAGCCCCCTGTGTCCTCTCTGTTTCTAGGTTCCCATCTGTTTATCCTTTTAAGGACGTCAGTCTTTCGATTTTAGGGCCACCCTAATTCAGTATAACTTCAGCTTAATTTGATTACATCTGCAAAAATCCTAATAACCTCACATTCACAGGTACCAGGATTAAGATTTGAACATACAGACCATCTTTGATTTAGGATGACTCCACTTATGATTTTTTGACTTTACAATGGTGCGAAAGCATATGCATTCAGTAGAAATAGTACTTCCAAATTTGAATTATGATCTTTTCTGGGATATCAGTGTGTGGTATGATACTCTCTTGCGATGCTGGGCAGCGGCAGCCAGCCACAGTTCCTCAGTCAGCCCTGCGATCACGTGGGTAAACAACCAATACACTTAACAATGATTCTGTATCCACACAACCACTCTGTTTGTCACTTTCAGACCATTATGTGAGATATTCAACACTTTATTGTAAAATAGGCTTTGTGTTAGATGATTTTCCCCAACTGTAGGCTAATGTAAGTGTTCTGAGCGCATTGAAAGTAGACTAGGCTAAGTTTGGTAGGTTAGGTGTATTAAATGCATTTTCAATTCATGATACTTTCAATTTGTATGGGTTTATTGGGATGTAACCCCTTTCTAAGTCGAGGAAGATCTGTATCTTTTAGGGGGACACAATTCAACCCAGAACAGAGTCCCACCAAGGGTTATTTGGAAGCAAATTTAAAGCAGCTGATGAGACATGCTAAAGAGTTTGAATTTGAGTCACTAGGGAAATATCAAAGGTTTTAATCCAGATCTCTGCTAAGATGCTATTTTTTAGTTTGAAAAGCTAAATGTTGGACCTGTGGAAGAGGAATTGGAAGGTGGAAAGCAGATACTTGAGTTAAGAAAGGGCTACCAAAGACTGGCAAGGAGAAAAAAAAGAAAAAGATGAGCCTTAGTGACTGTCATGAATTTGTCAAATTAACACATTCAATAGAGCACAGGGTGTCGAGTGGTGAGCCTGGTTTAACCACAGACCACAGGAAAATTGAAATAGAAAAGGTTATCACGCACAGGTCCTGCAGAAAGGACTTGGCATGCCTCAAACAGCCATATGAGGAGGTCAAGGCAGAGTGCGGGCATGGAGAGAGACCTGAACACATGCTTTATTAGGTTCTCTGAGTAGAGTGCTTTGGGGATCCCAGGCTAAGGCCAGATTGGTTAATTCATACCAAAAGAGCAGGGACTTGGTAAACCACATGGGGGTGTTATCTAAAGAGCGCATAATGGGAAAGTCTTGAGGGGGCAGGGAGACTGTTGATCACACAAGCACCATTGGGGAAGTCGTATCAGGAACTTACATCTGCTGTGACTCTGTGACTGCTATCCAGCACATGTGTTTGCAGGAGGGGCTATGGTCCATTTAAGGTCCCTGCAGGCTCCTTGGACAAAGGAAATGGATGCGGAGGCAGCAATACTATTGATTAGTTTAGCTGAACTCTCAGTGATAAAATAGGTGTGGGTTATGTGAAGTGAAAAAGAGAGAGGAGGAAAACTTGGTGCAAAAGTTTGTGGCTTGGGTGATTAGATGGAAGGCAGTGTTCATACACAGTGGGAGAATATATGAAAAGTAGGATTGGGGCTCGAAATACGGAAAAAGAAATTAGTTTGGTTTTACTTTGCTACAAAGAAATCTTGAGATTTGGGGATATATTAATTTAAAAAACTGTTCCATGAGCAGTTGTAAATACCAACCTGGTGTTCAAGAAAGGGTTAGATGCTTAAATGGTGTCATCAGATGTAAATGATGATTGAATCCCTGGGGATTCAATGGTATTGCTCAGTTTTAAGGTATAGGAGAAGAGACGAGAAGTAAAGACAAAAGTTGGGAAAAACTCAACACTATCAAGTAAGACAAACCGTCATATATAAAACTATATTTAAACTACTTTAAAAAATTAAACAAAATGAAACAATATATTTAAATACAAGTGTGGCTGGCACATAAAAATGTTTTAGTAAATATTTACTATCATTAATATAATCATCATCATCATTACTGCTTAAATGAAATATGTTTACTTTCTATACATTGACAAGATTTTAGGATGCTAGACCATCACTTCTTTTAATTAAAGTTTTATTTCAGAGTTATTTTAGATTTACAGAAAAAAATGTGAAGATAGTATGAAGAGTTTCCATATATCTCATACTCAGTCTTCCCTGTTATTGAATCTTACGTTAGTGTGGTACATCTGTCACAATTAGGGAACTAATATTGTTGCATTCTTATTAATTAAGATTGATACTTAAAATTGTTTCCCTAATTTTTTTCTAATGTACTTTTACTGTAGTCCTTTTTCCTTGGTCTCCTCTTAACTGTGACAGCTTCTCAGACTTTCCTCGTTTTTTGATGACTTGGATCATCTTGAGGTATGCTGGTCAATTATTTTGTAGAACGTTTATCAATTTGGATTTGTCTGATGTATTTCTCATGACTAGACTGAAGTTAAGGAGTTTGGTCAGGAACACAACAGAGATAAAGTGTATTTTTGTTGCATCATATCAAGGGTACATACTCTCAACATGTTTTTCACTGTTGAAAACAAAACTTTGATCACCTGCCCACGTAGTGTTTGCAAAGTTTCTTCATTGTAAGTTACTCTCTATTTTCCTCCTGTGGAAACTTTAGAAGAAAGTCACTATGCAAAGCCCACACATACAAAGGATTAGTATTTTTACAAAAAGAATCCTCAATAATTCCTGTCATTTTAAAGTTATTTTCCTTGAAATCCTATCAAAACATACATAGGGACTAGCTACCTTGTGAAATAATAATTGTAATTCTGAGTATGGTTCTGACTATTAATCAAAACCTTATCTATACTCAAGACAGCCCAATAGCCCAAATATATTTTACCAGAATAACTTTTCTTTTTCCAGTACAAATATTACTCCATAAAGGTGTTTGGAAATAAGTAGAAGTTGCAGAAAACTTTAGTGAATGACATCTCAATAAATCAGTGAAGATTCTGCTCTTGACACATATGATTTGCTTTAGAGTAAGCTTTTTGCAATTCTGTAATTCTAATTATCATATATTCTCATTCTTCAAAGCTCAATTACTCATGGAAGATATGAGTATATATTTATAACTCCTTGCGTAATACCCAAGCTCTTAATCATTTGGGCCACACCTATCTCAAGTCTCATGGCCACCTTTTCTTCATATTTATGCATGCTATAGCCCTTTGAAACTACTCATGGCTGCCCAAATAAGACCTTCAGTCAGATCCTTTCCTATATGCATTTACACATGCCATTCCTTTTGAACGTAATGACTCTATTTTCCAATTCTTTATCTGGATGATTTCTAAATATTTCACAGACTCACATGTTCTTTAAATCTCCCCACTGCTTTGGAGTTTGACTTAATTATCCTTTATTTGATTCCAGAGTAGAATTTTATGCATATCTCTGTGTACTGCCTTGTATATTGTTGAATTACAAGGTCTCTCTCCTCCAGATTGTGGGGTTTTTTTAAGACCAGGGACAACGTTTTATTTTGTTTGATATTATCAGCACCTAGCCAAATGAGGTAGTCAGTAAATGCCTCTTGACTGAATCAGTCAATAGCTGGCTTCTTAAAGGATGTGTACAAAAAAAAAAAAAAACCCAGAAAAAAAAATCTATCTTAGGTTTATAAATACAGCCATTTACAATACACCTAAACTTTACAAGTTGGAACAGTCTCCTTCATGAAAGGTAAAGGGAATTAACTTGTGATTGGGTTGATTTTGACTTAAATCTTGGTTATGGCTCTTATTAGTAGGTTGATCTTGAACAAATTGATTTCATTTTATGAGAATCAGTTTCCTTAAACAATTGAGTGAAAATAACTATATCCATATTGTTAAGAGATCCAAGTGAAGTAAAAAATGACAACCCCTACTATGTGCAAGGCACAGAGTGAATAATACTTCTATTCTTTATATGCTCAATTTAAAGCTTAAATTACATTCTAAAAGATTTAAATAATGTATGAGCTTTGTACTTAAGTCCCATAATCATGCAAAACTATCAGGCAATCAATTCCTTAGATATGAATTTGCTTTATTTTATCTTAAAAATGGATACATCAATAATTTTGCAAGTTAGAGGAATGCTATTGTAGAGAAGTTTCATTTGATCTTAACTTAGAATAAAACTAGAGTAAATGGTCAAAACCAAAAGATGCAAAGGCCATGTTAGACTTTTCAGAAGACAGTAAATATAATCACAATGGGTATCCAGGGTATTGGCATTCAATTTTCTGCTATGTTATAATTCACGTTTACCAAATATATATGCCAGATATGGATCGAAATGGAAGCTGATTCTATTAAAACATAAACAATTGATTACTAAATTACTCATTAAAAGGTAAAAATACTGATTTCTATCACAACTAGTATCAATATATTCTGAGAGATTATCTGCAGTTTGGAGTAATTAAAATACGGATTATTGTGTCATAAAATAACCAACTGAAGAAAGCAGTTGACTATTTTGTTAACTAAAACGTTAGATCAAAATACCAGATTCTGAAACTGAATTGATTTTTTTCCTTCCTAGGCTTTTTCAATGAATGCTCTGGAAATACTTGGTTGAACTGTTAGTGTGAGAATAATGTATACAGTTAAATATAAAGATAAAAGTAAGTGATATGAATATTCTGAAATTGGGTTTTGTGTTTTTGACTTTTTGAAAAATCTAAACTAATACTCTGGACATTTAAAAGTAATTCCTTGACATCAGTAAATATTAAATATTCTGAAAACCCAAGATCTCTTACAGAGACCACAACATCCAAAGCATACAAAGACAAATTGACCAAAGCTATAAAAATGCAACAAATCAATTTGGAAAATATGAATATAAAAAAGAATGCAGTCACTCCCTTATTGATCTTCTCCAGTCTCATGGCTTTAAATATCTATACTGGGAGGACCCGTAAGTTTACATCTCCACCCAAACTCCCCTCTCACTCTCGACTCATATATTCATCTTCTTTGTTCAGAAGATGAAGAAGAATGACTTTGGAATGGTAAGAAAGCAGCAATTACATTTAAGAAAAGCTTAATAATTTTGTAACTGTGATGTGGTCTTGACTGTATTCTTTTAGAAATTTTGTGGCCATGATAGGAAAATACAGACTGATTACTAGTAGGACTGATTATCACCTTCTGGGAGCCAATGGGCATCATCCACTCATTTGAGGCAAAAAGCAGTGTTATCACAGTGAACTATGAGGCCTCAATAAATTTCATCACACCTCTCTGACCTAATCTATTCCTACTACTTCACTCACTCTTTTCTATACACACCTACCTCTTTGCTTTTTCTGCAACAACCACATGTACTCCATCTTAGAGTCTTTATATTTGCTATTCTTTTGCCTGGAATGCTTCTCTTTAAGCACTATAGGCCAAGTGGGGAGACCCCACAGCCCACAGCATCAAATCATCTTGAAGTTTGTACCCTTTTCCTTTTCTTTGTTTCATCTTTTTTGGGTTTTTTTGGTGAAGAAGACTGGACCTGAGCTAACATCTGTTGCCAGTCTTCCTCTTTTTGCTTGAGGAAGATTGTCACTGAGCTAACATCTGTGGCAATCTTCCTCTATTTTGTACGTGGGACTATGCCACAGCATGGCTTGATGAGCAATGCATATGTCCATACCTGGGATCTGAACCCACGAACTCTGGGACCCTGAAGGAGAGCATGCTAACTTAATGACTGCGCCACCTGGCTGGGCCCCCCCTTAGCCTTTTTCTTAAGATTCTTTTTTAAATGCAATATTTTCACTTAATACTTTATTTTAAGCCTATACAACACTGGGTTTAGGGACACTCGTTTCCCTTCCTGTAATGGTTTTTCTCTTAATACTTCAAATATCTTATGCCTTGTATCTTCAAGATATGTGGATAGCTCACTTGCTCTCTTTCGTCAGATCTTCACTCAAACGTCACATTCTTAGTGCTGTTTTCATGGCTACATTATTTTAATATTGCAAATCCCACCATACAAATATTCTCTATCCCCCTTTCTTGCCATATTTTTGTTCTCAGTAATACATCATACAACCTTGCTTGATGTAGATTTTACATATTTCTTTTGTCTATCGTCTCCTTACTTGTGCTAGAATCTAAGCTCCATGAAGGCAGGTATTTGTCTGTCTTGTTTATTGAGGATCCTAGTGCCTAGAACAGTGCCAAGCACAAAGCAGATGTTCAACAAAGATGTGTGCTGAGAAAACAGTGAGTAGCATATTGTTTTCTTTGAAACTTAATCACAGTTGCAAATTTCAACAGGTTAGGATAACTAATTTTTCTACTTTAATGCCATTGTCTGTGATCATTTCAACAATGATGGATATTTTTCAGCATTACATTAATCCTTAAAGTAGAATTTTTAAAAATAGCTCAAACAAAGTAAAACCAAAATGGCTTAAGGAGTTTAATATGAACTTAGTGGAAGGAAATTTTAGGAGATTAAAGTGCATAAAGAGTCTAAAAAAATGTCTTGGTTAGTTTTTGGCCTTTATCTGGTAGATACAACAATGGACAGCCTTTGGAAGTCTTAAATGCAGTCATATTTTCTGATATGTATGTTAAAAAAATATAAACTGGTTACAATATAACAAATGGTTGGAAAAGGATAAGATAAGAGGTGGGAAAATCAATTAGAAGATTATTAAAATAAGACAAAATGATAAAAACTTAAGAGATAATGTAGGCAAGATCCAAAACAGCAGTGAAGTGGGGGAATTTGAGAGATTTTGGAGGCAGAATTGATTCATCTTATAAAAAACTGGACATGAGAAATAAGAAAAGGAGAGAGCTATAGATGAATAGATCAGGGCTTGTCATCTAGGTCTGTGTAAGGGCCACATAGAGGCACTCTGTTCCCTCCCTGTGAGCTTAGGCTTGTGCGTGCGTGTGTGTGTAAATGAAGGCATATACTTTTTATTTCTGAAGAAATTTCCATAAGCTTCTTTATTTTTCAAGTGTATTGATGACCCGGAAAAGACTAAGAACCATTGTACCAACGTGTGCAAAGTGTTATTATATGAGGGGATAAATTAACAAATGTTGTCTCGTTTGGAATAGGAGCCATGGGGAAACATGTAAGCAGAGATGATCATTGCTTGTGGACGTGTTTGAGTTTCCTACAGGACAAATATTTTGGGGGACATGTCTATCAGCCAAAGGTAAATAGTAGCATTAATCATATGAAGTGCACAATGAAGACGAAAATTTGGCAATCATTGATGCACACAGAATGTTTTTACTTTCTATAGGACACCTTATTTTATGGATATTTACTATATTATATGTTAACCATACAGTAGATTCCCAAAATTAAGTTTTCTACTTAGAATTGAAGAAAATATCCCCATTCCAGCATTGCATCAATACATCACAATGTATTACATTTTTAAAATACAAAAAAAAACTTTAATCACAAAAACTTAAATGATCGTCCACATGCATTTGTACTATTGATTTTATTGCTTCAGAATGATTAGTTTGTGTTTTTAAACCGAACACAAACATTTTCTAAACCTTTTAAAAAAACCTTTAATAAATTCTAACTAATGTCAAAATTCTTAACCTGATAAGAGTACATGTATGCATGCAATTCACTAATAAGCATAATTCACAGTATATCAGACAAAGAAAGGGAATAAAAAGAGATTCATAAAAGATGCCTGGGCTTTTGAGCTTGCATTACAACATCCCTGGGAGCATGAAGACCTGAATAAGGCCTTTAATATGTCAAATAAAATACCATCTTGGAAAGATCAATATGAGCAAAACACTCATTAGCAGTAACAAAATCCTAGTGTAAACAGCATTAAATAAAACAGAAAAGGGCATCGAAAACAAGGAAAGAAGTTTCGATCATTGTCTTAGATAGATCACTGTGATTCAAAATTTCTCCTGATCAAAATGACAAAATTGGTGTTAATTTTATTTTTCTGCTCTTTGAAAAATTTATTCACATAAGCAGTTAAAACTAGCTTCATTTTCCAAATCGACTTCATTTCCTAGAATCAGTTCTTTGACTATAGTTTGCTTTTTTTCTACCAGCTTTAAGGAGATGCAATTTACATATGATAAAAGTCACCCTTTTAAAGTGTACAATTCAGTGACTTTGAGTATAGTCAACAGTTGTGCTACCATTATCACCATCTAATTTTAAAACTTTCTGTCACTCCAAAAAGAAATTGTATACATGAAAGCAGTCTGTTCTCATTTCCCCCTCTTCTAGCCCCTAGTAACCACTAATCTACTCTCTGTCTCTGGATTTCCGATACTACGTTTATCATATAACTGTAGTTGTATATTATTTGATTTTTGTGACTGGTTTCTTTCACTTAGCATAATACTTTCAAAATTCATCCCTGTTGTAGAATGTATCTGTCAATAATTCCTTTTTAGCGTCAAGTAATATTCTATAATATGGATTTTTTTTTACCCATTCATCAGTTACAAACATTTGGTTTCATCCCATTTTTAGGTCAGTATGAATAATACCAATTTGAACTTTGTGTACAAATTTTTCTTAGGCATATTTTTTCAGTTCTCTTGGTTATATACTTACGAATGGAACTGCTGGGTCATATGGTAACTCTATGTTTAGCTTTTTGAGGAACTACCAAACTATTTTTCAAAGAGGCTGGGCATTTTACTTTCCCATCAGCAGTGTATGAGGGTTCTAATTTGTCCACATCCTCAAGAACACTTGTTACCTTGCCTTCTTTTCTTCTTTAAATTCATCCTAGTGAGCGTTAGGTGGAATATCGTGGAGGTTTTGGTTTATATTTCCTTAGTGACTAATTATGTTGAGCATCTTTTCATGTCCTTTTAGGTTATTTGTCATTCTTCTTTGGACAAATGTCTGTTTAAGCATTTTTCCCATGTTTTAATTGAATTGTCTTTTTATTGTTGAGTTGTAAGTGTTCGTTATGTATTCTGGATACTAGAGCCTTATCAGATATATGATTTGTGAATACTTTCTCCCATTCTATGGGTTGTATCTTGACTTTCCTTTGTCCTGTGAAGTAGAAAAGTTTTAATTTTGAAGGAATTTGAACTGACATATTTATTTGTCACTTGTACCTTTCATGTCATATCTAGAATACTATTGTCTACCCCAAGGTCATTATGATTTATTATGTTTTCTTCTAAGAGTTTGACAGTTTTAGCTTCTACATTGATTCATTATGTACTTTGGTTAATTTTTGCATTTGGTCCAAAATATGGGTCCAACTTTTTTTTTAATTTTTCTGCATGTGGGTATGCAGTTGTCCAGCACAATTTGTTGAAAAGACTATACTTTCTACATTAAATTGCCCAGTTACCCTAGTCAAAAATTGATTGACAATCATTTTAAGAGTTTCCTTCTTGATTCTCAATACTGCTCCATTGATCTATATTTCTATTCTTAACCCAGAACCACACTGTCTTTATTACCACAGCTTTATAGTAAGTTTTGATACGGGAACTCTGAATCCACTCATTTTGTTCTATTGAAGATTGCTTTGGCTCTTGTGGTTCCCTTGTATTTCCATATAAAATGAAGGATCATTTTTTTAAAATTTCTGCAAAATTTACATCTGTGATTATCATAGAAATTGTGTCAAATCCATAGATCAATATGAGGAGTATTGTCATATTAACAATATTTAAGTATTGTTATACATGAATATTGAGTATTTTTCCTTGCATTTAGGTCTTTTATTTTTTACAAGGCTGTTTTGCAGTATTTAGTGTACAGATGTTTTGGGGGATTCAGTACACAGATGTTTTGTGAGATTTCTATGTATGATATTATGCCATCTGCATGTAGAGATAGTATTACTTCTGCCCTTTCTATCTCAATGCTTTTATTTCTTTTTCTTGCTTAATTGCCTTACATTGACCCTCTAATACCATAATGCATATAAATGCTGAGAGCAGACATCCTTGTATTGCTCTTTACTTTAGGAGAAAAGTATTCAATCTTTCATATTAACTATGGTGTTTCATAGGATTTTTATAGATGGCCTTTATCAGGCTGAAGAAGTTCTCTAGTTTGTTGAGTGTTTTTGTCATGAAAGTGTGTTGAATTTATCAAATGATTTTTCTGGGTCTATGAGTTGATCATGAGGTATTTGTCCATTATTCTATTAGTATGATGTATTACTTTGATTAATTTTTCATATATTAAAATTTTCTTGCATCCCTGGGATAAATTCCACGAGTTCATGTCATGTAATCCTTTTAGTAATCCTTTTACATTATATACTTAAGGTTGCTAGTATTTGGTTGTGGATTTTTGCGTCTATATTTATAATGGTTATTGGTTTTTAGTTGCTTTTCTTATTGCTTATGATGTCTTTGTCTGGTTTAGGTATTCAGGTAATACTGGTTTCACAGAATGAGTTGGAAAATGTTCCCACTTCTTGTGTTTCTCTATTTTTTGGGTGAGTTTGTTAGGGAATTAGTGTTAGTCTTTAAACATTTGGTAAAAATTATCAGTGAAGCCATCTGGGCCTGGACTTTTATTGTGAGAAACGTTTTGATTATAGATTCAACTCTTTATTTACAGCTTTAATTACAGTTCTATTCAGAATTCTTTATATCTTCTTCAGTCGGTTTTGGTAGTTTGTGTCTTTCTAGGAATTTGTCCACTTCATGTAGATTATATAGTATGCTGGCACACAATTGTTCATAGCCATTTCTTATAATCCTTTCTGTTTTAGTAACATCAATAGTGATGTCCTCTCTTTCATTCCTGGTTTTAGTATTTTGAGTCTTCTCTGTTTTCTTCTCAGTGAGTCCAGTTAAAAGTTTGTCAATTTTATTTTAATTTTCAAAGAACAAACTTTTCGTTGCATTGATTGTCTTTATTGTCATTCTCTTCTATTTTTCTTCTATTTCTACTCTAATATTTATTATTATCTTCCTTCTGCTTGCTTTGGGTTTAATTTGCTCCTCTTTTTCTAGTTTCATAAGGTGGGCACTTAGATTATTGATTTGAGATCTTTTTTCTTTTAAATATAGGAGTTTGCAGCTATAAATCTTCCTCTAGCTTTAGTTGCATCATATAATTTTTGTATGTCATGTTGTCGTTTTCCCTCATATAAAAGCACTTTCCAATTTTTCTTGTGATCTCCCTTTTGACCCATGGATTAATTAGGACCATGTCATTTAATTTACATAAATTTTGAACTTCCAAAATGTCCTTCTATTACTGATTTCTAACAATTCCATTATAGTCAGAAAATGTACTTTCTATGATTTAAATACTTTCAGTTTAATGTGGCTTTTTGAAGACCTAACAATCTGGTCTGTCTTTGAGAATGTTCCATGTGCATTTGGTAAGAATTTGTCTTCTGCTATTTCTAAGTTGAGTGTTCTATAGATTTCTGTTAAGTCTAGTTAGTTTATAGTGCTGCTAGTCTTTCCTTGATGACTTTCTGTCAAGTTTTTCTTTCCGTTATTAACAGTAGAGTATTTAGGCATCAATTATTATTATTAGATTATGTATTTCTCCTTTCAATAATATCAAATGTAAAACAAGTTAATATTTTATGATGGCTTGGAAGAACAAGCAATCATTGGCACCAGAGTGTTGCTATATTTCTTTGAAGGATCATGTAAAGCTTTTCAAAAGATTCTTTTCATTCATCTTAAAAAGTAATCCTCTGAATAGCACCTAATATGGTCTGTTTTTTAACTCCATGTTCATCAGTTTTTCAATGCTAAATATCTAAATCGACAGCTGTTGTAACATAAGCCTCAAGTGTGTATAAACCACATATCTATTTTTCTCACCTACTGTAAAAGCAAACTACCCAATAAACAAATACTTGTAACATGTTGATTTACTCAATTTAAATATATATTCCTAATATTTTCTAGACCTTATTCATAATTCAACAGTCCTTCTACTTTCCTAATGCAACAACAGTTCTCAATTCCCACAGAAGTAATTCTAAATCTTTAACTCAATTTTGAAACTGCTACGTTTATATCAATACTAATTCTCCTCGTGTCTTTTTTAAGCATTGGTGCTATATTACCTGTCATAACTTTTCTTCTACTTCTCCACAATGTCTAAAAAGTAATGAACACAGGTTTAGTGATGGATTTCACTTGAAACTTCTTTTTAAGGATACTGTAATGTAATTTTGTGAAACTAAAGACTTGACCGTATTTAGAAGAATTGGTTCTCTCCTGAAACCTCTTTGTAATTGTAAACTTCAATTCCTACTAATCTCTGTGAATTTTACACTTTTGACTCTGCATTTAATTCTCCCTGATTGAGAATGTAGCTTTATTATTGGAGTTGAGGAGTAGAAGTACTAGAGTAGATGAATGGGGACAGAATTAAAAATGTCTGTTTCCTTACACTTTTCCTCCTGGTCAACTTGAAGAAGATATTTTCAATGAGAAATTGCAGGTGAAAGATGAATATCTACACTCTTCTACTAAGAAATAGAGTCAAGCTCACAAAGAACAACTTGCAGTACTTTGAGGCCATCACCTTTTTAGCACTTTATAGTTTTAAAAAGGCACAAGCATGTGAGAATAACACTTAGATTTAAAATAACTAAAGCATTCATTGACACTTTTTTTTGAAACTAGAAATTGCATAGTACACGATTAAAAGGACAAACCTGTTTTATAATTTCTGATGAGTATAAAAATAGCAACATTGCTGTTTCATTGACGATGTTGATATACTGAGTTTTATGTTTAGAATTAGAATCATTATCATGCTCAAGAAGCTTTTGCTGAAAGCTATTTAGCAGAATTTCCTAAATAGAAATAGCACTACTTTTAAAAGAATTACAGTAATCTTTAATTTCTCCCATATGGCACACTTGATATTCAGAGAAACCTTCTTGTATAGAATACTTTTAAAATGTTGGATGAAATTACATTCACTTACCTTTCAACCCATTAATCTCACTTCTAGCAATATACCCTGAAGATACACTTCTAAAATTACAAAAATGCAGATGTACATAGTTATTCTTTGCAGCATTGTTTGGAATTGCAAAATATTTGAAACAACCTAAATGCCCATGTAAAGGAAAAGGCTTGAGTAAAGTATGTTATATTCACATAATGGAGTACTATGCATCTGTGAAACAGAATGAGTAAACTTTCTGTGAACTGATATCAAGTGATTTCCAGGACATGCTGTTAAGTAAAAAAGGCAAGCCACAAAAGAGTATCTACAATTTGTTACTCTCTGTGTAAAAACAATGAAAAAATTGGATGTAAAAAATACATGTGACTTCTTATTTGTTTATTTGTTATAAACCAGAAACTAAAGAGAATTTTTACCTTTATGGGGGTTGGTAGGAAAGGGATGGAAATAAGGGAGAATGGGATGAACAGAGAGTTATACTTTTCTGAATGCATTTTTTATATAGGTTTGTTTCTCAGAACCATAGAAATATTTTATATACACTTCACATACTCCAAAAATTAAACTCTTCAAGCCAACCAGAATGTGAGAGAATTCAAAATGGAGTGTAATCTGAAACAAAGGAACCTAATCTTATAATAAATAAATAAAATATCTACATTGAGGGGATTGGCAAAGAAAAGAACTAAACTAAGTAACTGTGGAAAACTTTATCTTGAATGGATGTTGTAAGACTAAGACAAAAAGAATCATACATACTGAAATCTCATCAGCAAATATATTGTTCACAGTTCTGAAACAATCATATGCATATACTGGAACTGAAAAAGTAAGTTACTACATTGTAGATAATAAGAATTGAGCTTCAAAATATTAAGAAAGTTACAAATAAGGAAAAGGAGAAGGTTAAAATTAAAGCTGTGGTGTTGGAGTGGAATCCAAGGTGCCAGTATGAGCACATGGTGTTAAAGAGATGAAAGATAAAGAAATAAAGAGATAGACATAGATATATATATATATATATATATATATATATGGATATGGATACACACACGTGCGCAGAAATACAGAATATGGGTTAGTATATATATATATATATTTCCTAACAAACACTGAGAGGACCTGGGAGGAATGATTTTTCATAGCAAAAGTCATATCTAAAGCCATTGCTTGATTTCAAAGTACTATTATTCAAAAAAAAAAAAAGGAAAAGAAAAACCTGGACATCTTGCAGAAATGTTTGATTACAGAGCTGGGACAAAAAATATACAAGGTGAACATGGAACATCTTACAGTGCCACAATGAAAAGAAGTACTAGAGAGGAAGGTAGGAAGGAGGGGCAGAAGGAAAGAAGGAAGAAAGGAAGGAAAGAAGGAAAGAAGGAGGAGGGGAGGGTGGAATAAAGAGAGAGGGAAAAGAAATGGAACTTAGTAAAACTGAAAGCTAAACTGAAAGAGTTCCTCATAGCCAAAGGTGGAACAGTTTGACATCCCTAAAATAGTTAAATAAATACCAATGGTTTGGGATTATAACCCATAGAATAAAATAAATATCCATGAACCCATATTGATATAAACAAATAATCAATTAAATAAATACATGAAGAGAAAGACAGCTCTCACTTATAACATAATTCCAAGTAATAAATGTAAATAAAAAACAGAAATAAAAAATCACCATTAGGCAAAAACCTTAGTAATATATGCAGACAAAATATAGTTATGGATACTAATACTAGACAGATAAGTTTGAAGAGAAACAACAAGTTTATAGTCTCAAACGATCTCCCTTAAAATATTTGTTAAAGGAGAAGCGAAAGCTAGTAACTTTAGAGTAGAGAAATAACAAAAACACCTTAACTGAGCAGGCAAGGTTAACATAATCAGTAATAAGACATACTGACATTTTAAATCTCATGATGCACAGAAATGGTACAACCTCATTTCTGTGGTATTCTATAAAAAACTACATAGCCTCCAACCAGTCATGAAGAAACATCAGGCAAACTCAAATCAAGGAAAATTCATTAAACTAACTGAATAATACTCTTCAAGAGAGTAAAAGTATGGAAGACAGGAAAGACTGAGGGAATGTTACAGACTGCAAGAAACAAAGGAATATGGGGTCCTGATAGGATGCTAGAACAGGAAAAGGACCTTAGTGGAAAAACTGGTAAAATTCAAATAGTGTCTTTGGATTAGATAATAGCATTATATTCATGTTAATTTCCTGGTTCAGTGGTATAACAGTGATTTAAGATGTTAATATTAGGGGAAGCTTAGTGAATGATTTATGAAAACTTGGTACTATTTTTTCCATTCTTCTGTGAGTCTAAAATTAATTCAAAATAAAAGGTTTAAAAAAACAATATCAAAAAGAGGAGGAAAAGAGGAGACACAAATCTAAGGAGGAAACTGACATTTACATGGTCTTATTTGCTATCTCCAGGGTGCCAAGGGCCATGCCTTTAGTGAATTCTTACTTAGAAGACACTAAATATCTCCAGTAAACTGCTACAGCAGGGAAAGATTCAGACATTATCTCATAAGGGTTTACACCTTAAGTGAGAGTACTAGACAGTTTTCCCCAGTGCATAGAAAGATGGTGGTGGTATTTGCCT
Organism: Equus asinus; assembly: GCF_041296235.1. NCBI lineage: Eukaryota > Metazoa > Chordata > Mammalia > Perissodactyla > Equidae > Equus > Equus asinus. The sequence goes on along the minus strand of NC_091792.1, from coordinate 48,343,050 downwards.
GCCTCTACTTTGTTTGGGGATGTGTTGGAAACAAAAAAAAAAAATGAAACAAAAACAAACAAACAAAATGAAGACACAAACAACATAGAAAAAAGTGAAAAAGATTTCTCACCTCCTGGTAATACTCATACTAACTGAGAAATACTTAGGCAGGAGAAATTTAAAGTGGTCTCAGGTTTATAGTACCCAAAGCTCATGGCACAATGAGATATTTTTCAAATATAGGCTTGAAAGAATTGCCAGAGATAGACATACAAGGACCACAGCAAAAAAAAAAAAAGAAAAATTGTAAATAACCTCAGAAACAAACCACCTTGAAAAAGGCCAGAAGAAACACACATAGGATATATTTTTTAAACATATTTTATATATCCAGACAATAGAATATTATTTAGTGAGAAAAAGAAATGAGCTATCAAGGAAAGACATGGAGAAATCTTAAATGCATATTATTAAGTGAAAAAAGCCAATCTGGAAAGACCATACACTGTAAGATTCTGTCTGTATGACATTCTAGAAAAGCAAAACTGTAGAGACAGTGAAAAGGATTAGTGATTGCTAAGAGTTAGGGGAGAGCACAGAGGATACTCAGGACAGTGAAGATACTCTATGATACTATAATGGTGGATACGTATCATTATAAATTTATTCAAACCCAAAGAATGTACAACACAAAGAGTGAACCATCGTGTAAACTACGGGCTCTAGGAGATGATGTGTCATTATAGGTTCATCAATCATAATAAATGTGCCACTCTGGTGGGAGATGTTGATAGTGGAGAGGCTATGCATATATGAGAGAAAGGAGTATATGCTATGAACCTAAAACTGCTTTATAAAACTAAAGTCTCTTTTTTAAAAAGTATATTTGGTGTGTTTAAAAACATGAAAGATAACCTTGAAAGTATAATGAAAGAAGAAGCAGGATCAAAAATGACATGGCAATTTTGAAAACAAGCAAGTAAACTCTACTAAACTTTAATAGAAATGAAAATAAATACTTGAAATTAGAAACCCAGCAGATTGGACAAAGAGGAAGAGAGAACTAATGAACTGAAAGAAAGAGCAAAAGAAATCATACAGGAAGAAATGTGATGTAATTTATGGATATCGGAAAAATACAGATTTTAGGCAAAGCCACCAAAAATTTTACTTGATATGTGGAAAATGATGTTTGGGAATGTCCACTGTAGCTGTGGTGTGTGGTTCGAATGGAGGACAACCATGCGAAAAGGAGGCCTATTTCTGTAGTCTACTAATAATGTCAATGTGAGGTAATGAAGGCGTGTATCAGCGTAGTGACAGAGGAGATGATATGGATGAAAAGAAGGTGGAAGACATTTCGAAGAAGACACGTTAGTACTTGATAGTCTATTAATAAGCTTTGTAGCACTTTCTTCTGTTTTATTAATGAAACTAGAAAAATTGGTGCACATTTTTAGAAACCAAAGCTATGTTAAACCATATTATAGTATGTTTAACAACCACACATTTAGAGATAGAGGTAGCCTAATTTGATATGATTATCGTGAAAAATGCAGATACTATCCATTTAATTCAGTCTCTGCAGCATTTCCAGGACGCATACATAACTTTGCAAGAAATAGGAAAATCACGCATTCCAGCAAAGGAAGTTTAAGCAATTCAACCATTAAAATACATATACATAAATGAACTGCCCTAGCATATTTAGCTGCCTGAAGTTCTCTGGTTGGCACTATTTGGAATATGGTTTGATAATAAGTTTTTATTTTCATCCGTGAGACACAACAAAGCCCTATTTATAACTCAAAGCTAAAATAAAAATCAGTTTTCCTGAATCTCTCAACGAGTATTTATTCAGTAAGCCTTCTACATCGATTGACTTCTTTATTCAAGCACGGAATGTAACACTTGAAAGGCACCATCGACAAAATCTGGTTTACAGACCTTACATAACTCTCCTAGGACAGCACAAGTAGAAAGTGTCAAAACTAGAATTAAAAAAATAAAGTCTTGGGACCGGCCTGGTTGCATAGTGGTTAAGTCTGTGCACTCCACTTCAGCGGCCTGGCGTTTGGAGGTTGGGATCCTGGATGTGGACCCAGTACCACTTGTCAAGCCACACTGTGGAAATGTCCCACATAAAACAGAGGAAGATTGGCAACAGATGTTAGCTCAGGGCCAATCTTCCTTGCAAAAACATAAATAAAAATCCTAAATCTTAAACAGCAAAGCACTATTTTCTTTTTACTACATGATGTTGTCCCTCTAGCAATTCTACCAATTCACAGATTAAGTTACTATAAATTTATGCGTAGAAAATAAACCTGCATTTCATGTTGGTTCTCATTGTATTCTGATGGGCTTGAAACATCAGGAGTAAATTAATTTACCTTTAATTTAATTTCAAATTTAAAAGATAGGAAAAATCTCATTAGCTTCAGAATAGCAAATCTTCTTATATCACTTTTTTATTTAAGAAAAAAAAAACTTAATGATTACACTTTGTCAGTGCATTAATATAGCATCCTCACTATCACCATTCAAATGAGTCCCCAACTAGCTTTATTGTGTTGTCCAGGGCTACTGGCACTCATATATTCTTATAGAATCCTTGAACACAGTAATCTTTGTAAGACTGGAAGGTACTTTACCTGATATGTTCTTTTTTATCTTTCCACTATTGATTCTTTATCTCTTAGGTCAAGTATCCTAGATTTATCCTTTTTCCATAATTCCGAAATATTTATTAGAAACATATTATTACCCGTTACATCTTGTATAGCTAGCTAACTAGAAGTCAAACACTGGCCTAGGTTCTAGGGATAAACTATGAATGAAAAATTTAAAAATATATTAAGCTATTATTTATTTAGTACACCTTAATCTAAAACACCAGAAACATCGAGAATGAAAGTATTATATTTCTTTGTAAAAAACTTCTCAAGACTAGCAGCAACAGCCTTTGCCTTCTTTTCATGATATAACACATCAAGAGCAAATATCTTTCATATGCCTTTCTAAGTTTGTATCATCATTTACCATTTTATCCTTTGTGTTTTCAATATCATGAAATATCTTCTAGAGTTCTAATGTGAAGTTTTGGCCAGTGTTTCTTCCTCTGGGACATCTTCATCTTTTTCATCACAATCACTTTCCTCATTTATGTCTATATGTTGATTTGACTCTGTTTATTTAGTCAGTCTTGCCTCATCTGTAGACTCCCCTGAAGAATGGCGCTGCCAACATTCCCTCACCCAGCTCTTTCTTCTGTAATTCCATTTACCTTTGATTCAAATTTCACTTCCAGTATTGTCACTTTTTATTTTTTCACCTGCACTTTCATCTTTGTTGGCCAATTCCATTTTTCATTATCCATGTTAGGAAAATCTCACACGGCTTTATCGCTGGAAGAGAAGGAGGCAACCTAACTACGTGCTTTGCTGACTGTGTGTGAACTGAATGACATGCACTGAGACCAATCGCTGTTAGACTTTGGAAAGAAAGTGGCATAATTGGTCACAGATCATTATGTGTATCTATTATTTACTTTGTGATTTGTGGACCGGAAGGGGTAGTGGTGAATTTTGCACTTCACACAGTTACTCAGTTAATAGATCATGCTGACTGAAAATTGGACCATGTTGTTGGAGGACTAGTATTATGGAACTAAACCATGGTAACTAAAACCCATGCATATCAGAATGATTTAAAGCAAGTGCTTCCTGTAATTTCTACAACAGAAAAGTATGTGACATACAATAAAACATTATTTTTCATGAACATTTTCCAATAGGGATTAACAAACAAGTTATCCATAGAATCTTGGTGAGATAGTTACATGCTCTTGTGCCTTTAGAGCTTAGAACAATGATTTCAAAGGTTGGATATAATTAATATTGTCTTTTGATTATGACTTTTGATGTAATAATATTAGTATAGTTAGTATCAGTCAAGTATTACTAAAAATAGCATGTATTCAACTCATAAAAATTAAAATGATCAGCATTTTTAAATAAGTTAAGACTAAGACTATGATTGCTTGCTACTGATTAATTAACTGTAAAATGTTGATAACATTGATGACAGCTTTCTTACATTCTAGTTCCATGAGTGAGAGCACATTGACACTAAACTCTTAGCTCATCTTTCAATTTGATATACACTATTGAACAGATCATATTGCTCATTCTCAAAAATTCAATTTAAGGTGTTGGCCATACAGGTTTTTTTAAGTGGGCAACAGCTGTTATGCATTCCTAATTAAATTTTTTGTTTTCTCCTCTCAACAATCTACTTAGCCATGAAGAACACTGACATAATAATTGATGTCTTCACATAATACATAACTTTAGTATTAAAAAGCCCTTTTATATCAGCTCTAAAACCGTATAGAGAAATTTTGTTTAATAAAAACAACTGCTTCATTTTCAATATTGGGACTTGGATTAAATTCAACATGATATAAGATCACAGATAATATTCGTTGGAAGAATAACAAGCGAAAGGTCAAGAAGGGAATGCTGAGCTCCTCCATGTTCCTGTTATTCCACAGAGGAATGTGCCATAGTCAGGATCTGCAATTGGACACCCTTTTACTCTCCCTTCTACTTAGATCCTTCTCAGCAGTTCATGTGTAGCCACTGGGGCCAGGCAGTCAGGATTTCAAAGATACCTCTTTAGACAGGCTTTTTTTGGAAACAGAGCTTCCCAGAACCTTTGGTACCTTGGAGAAATGACAGCCTTTGTAACCTGTGAGAGCAAGCCAATGGTCCTATGAGATGAGTTGGCTGCAGTTCACTGTAGCAGAAGGTGGATGGGACAGGGTGGTGCCAGGTCGTTTTACAAATGGAGGCACAAGGGAGAATGGGAGGCAAGAGAAATGCAGAAGTAACTTCCTTTCTTTTCATCTGTTTCTGTTCTTGTGAGCATCACTCCAGCACCACCAGTTCACCCCAGCATCTGGCTTCATTGGCATGTCAAGAACGAGGCTTCCATAATCTTTCAAAAGTGCCATCCTCAGGTGGCTGGTGCTCCCTCCTGAGACATCTGAAAATCAGATCTGAGGGTATTCTCTGAAATCCTGACTTACGTGAATATTTTTAATCACCCAACTTTGAATTTTGATCTAATATATACTCAAAGTATATTGAGGAGATGAAAATTGTGTGTGCGTGTGTGTGTGTGTGTAGGTTGGGTGTTGGGTAATAGTGAGCTAAATCTTCAACTTCCAAAGTGAAAAGTGAAGAACAAAAATCAAAACAAAACAAAAAAAAAATCTAAAACAGAGAGAAGTTCAATAAAAAGCAAGATGATCATATTTAGAGATGTAGAAATTTGTGCCAAAGCATCAGATAAAAGAGTAGAAATAAAATGCTCTGGGGAAGCTATAAATGGAAGGAGAGCAGGGGATATATTTTTAAGAAACCTCACTGAATTATTTAAAACTTTAAAAGAAATGCATGTTACACTTGAACACTTTGATAAAAATAAAAACTAAAATAAGATATCAAGTTAGGAAACTAGTTCCACACAATAAAATATAATTAACCTAAATAATAGGAAATATGATATTAAATATTATAACCCTGAAGGCTTTTCCATTAAATTCAAGAATAAGATATGGATAGCAGTTCTTACTAATACTTTTAGCACTATTTGGGGGGGATTTAGCTAACACTATAAGAAAAGAAAATCTTAAAATTTGTACATTGTGAAAAAGTAGATAAAAATCAGGTTGTATATTACAATTTTATCAATTATAAGATTACTCTTATAATCATGTTGAAGCAAAGAGCAGTCACAGTACAATTGCAAATGCTTGTGCCTACAACATCTTGACCAGGGCAGTTAATATTGTCTTTACTTCATTGAATTATGTACATTTTTGGAACTAAACACATTGAGTTTAACTATTACTTAATAGACATTCAAGAAAAACAGCACATCGTGATTTGATGTTGAAACAAAAAGTTATTTTGTACACAGAAAGGCTTGAGCACAGTAATGGGGGGTTACAGTTGATATAGTAAAACATATTTGTTGTTTGAGAAATGTCTACAATTTTATGTTTTCTTTTTTCTTATTCATTTTTTTGGTGAAGAAGATTGGCCCTAAGCTAACATCTGTGTCAGTCTTCCTCTATTTTGCATGTGGGATACCGCCACAACATGGCTTGATGAGTAGTGCATAGGTCTGTGCCCAGGATCTGAACCCGTGAACCCCTGGCTTCTGAAGCAGAGCATGCCAACTGAACCACTACACCACCAGGCCACCCCGAATTTTATGTTTTCTTGCAAGGAAAAAAACACAATGGTCTATGGGACCTAAGAAAATAAGAAATACACAGGTACCTGAAGCTATTCTATAGCTTGTCATTTATATATGAGCAAGAAGATTTCCTACTACAAGCCATGTGGTACAACTAAAGGAAAGAGAAACCACCAACTCATTGGAATAGATGAAAAAAAATCGGGCTGGCCCTGTGGCCGAGTGGTTAAGTTCACACACTCCACTTCAGCAGCCCAGGGTTTTGCCGGTTTGGATCCTGGGCGTGGACATGACACCGGTCATCAAGCCAGGATGAGGCAGTGTCCCACGTAGCACAACCAGAAGGATCCACAACTAGAATATATAACTATATACTGGGGAGCTTTGGGGAGAAAAAGAAGAAGAAAAAAAAAAAAGAATATTGACAGCGGATGTTAGGTCAGGTACCAATCTTTAAAGAAAAAGAATCAAAGCTATGAGAGATTAAATTGACAAATTTGTGATCTGTACATCACTCTCACCAAGGAAATAAACGTCATTTTGTTAGAAAATTCCTGCTCATTTTTAAGAGACTATTTAACTTCCAGCAACTGAAGAAATTCATATGGGAAAAAATGAAATTATGACTTAATCTAAAAGGAAATGCTGATGAAACCCTAGTGTACTTCAGCATCCACAGAAAGTGTACTGCCAAGCTTACAGATGCTAAAGATGTCAAGAGCTTCAGCACGGGTTACAAAAACCATTGCTTCAGTGTTGCTTTATTATTCTATTGAATTTTAAATTGCAGAAGAATAAGGCCATGTCTAAAGATTTTATCATGAGGGGAAAATGTTTGGGTAGAGGCTGAAAAAGAATGGTAGGTAAATGCAATTAGGAACACTCATAGAAATATAATTAGAACTATTTTTAATAATTGAATTTGTATTTAAAATATTTCCCACAATAAAAACTTTAGACCAAGTTGGTTCAAATGTTGATTTCTGTCCAATATTTAAGGATGACAAAATATTATCCTTGGACTCAGAAAGTAGAAAGGAAAAGAGCACAACAAAACTCATATTGTAAAGCCAGCCTCATCTGCTTTTTAAAGCTGGGATGAGCACTACAAGAAAAGAAGAGGGCAGACAGATAGCTTTCATGAATACTGATACAGAATTTTTCACCACATGATAACAAATCAAATTCAATAACACACAAAAGTGGGGCCAGCCCCATGTCGGTATGGTTAAGTTCACACACTCCACTGACGCGGCCCAGGGCTTCCCTGGTTTGGATCCTGGGCGCGGACATGGCACCGCCATCGGTCCACACTGAGATGGTGCCCCACATGCCACAACTAGAAGGACCCACAACTAAAATATACAACTATGTACTGGGGGGATTTGGGGAGAAAAAGTAGAAAGAAAAAAAACAGAAGATTGACAACAGTTGTTAGCTCAGGTATCAATCTTTAAAAAGAAAGAAAGAAAAATAATACACAAAAGTGATACAACATGGCAACATAGAGTTTATCCAGGGATTGAGTGGTATTTTAATATTTCAACTTTAATTAAAATATTTCACCACACTAACAGAATGAAAGATAAAAACCACATAATCCTCTCAATTGACAACAAAAATCGTGTGATGAAAATCCCACATCCTTTTATGATTTAAAAAACAGCTCAACAAAGTAGGAATAGAAGAACATTCTCAATTTTCCAAAGGGCATCTACAAAATCTTACAACAAGCGCTATGCCTAACAGTACAATGTTGAAAACTTTCCCTACAAAATCAGGGGAAAAAAATGTCTTGATGTTTATCTTCACATCTTCTATTCAATCATCTACCAGCAATAACTCAAGAAAAATGAGCAGAATGAACAAAGACTGTAAATAAATTGCAGACCACATGGTTGTTTCCATAGAAAATCCTAAATACGTACACAAATGTGCTACAACTAATGAGTGAGTTTAAGTTCTTAAGATGCTAAGTCAACATATTAAAATATCAATTGCATTTCTATATGATAGCAATAAACATTTGAAAAATTAAATAGAATAGAAGTTCTGTTATTCACAGAAAAGTTCTATTATTCAAAAAGTTTTATTATGCAAAGCCACCTCATATATGGTACTTTGCTATGACAGCCATAGAGAACAATACAGCGTTTAACTAATAAAAAATAAAAATAAATGTCAACAAACAGACTTGAACAAGAACATTTATGTCAGCTTTATTCATGACAAACCTCAGAGAGGAAACAATAAACAAGTCATGATCAAAAAACTGGGAAACAAATTCACGATGTAATCCTACAATATAATAGTACCCATCAATAAGAATGTATTGCAGATGCACTAAACGACATGGGCTAATCTCAAAAACATTATGGTGAGGAAAAGAAACCAGACCCAAAAGATGAATATTTTATGATCTTATTAGTACGGACTTCAAGATCAGGCTCAAGGGAGCTTTTGGGTGTGGTAAAAAATGTTCTCAGTCTTGTGTTGTTCTGCTTCATACCCCACTTCCCATCTCCCACTTTTCTTCTGCATCTCAGATTCCATCTCCTTCGCATCTCAGATATTGTCCCTTCGCTTCTCTCCCACCGCTCCAGTCTTACCAGCCTCTTCTATTTCTGAAACTTGCTAAACAGCCTGTATCTCAGAACCTCTACCATTCCTGGTCTCTCTACGTGGAACCCTTGCTCTCAAGAGATCATATGGCTTTCTTGCTCACAACTTTCAGGTCTTTACTGAAATTTTCCATGTTCAGGAGATTTTCCCTCATCACTGTGTCTGAAATAATCATTCTCATCCCCTCTCTCTCCCTGCTTTATTTTTAGTCTTAACATTCATCAGAGCTATCAGTGAGTGTGTGCGTGTGTAAGCTCCTTGAGAGAACAGGTGTTTCTCCTTTTTTGTTTTCCTGTCACACAATAAGTCCTCAATAATTATTTAAATGACTAACAAGTGACTAAATTCAGTTTATTAGCTTCCACAAAAGCAGAGGGAATATTTTTAGCTTTCATACTCCTTCACTTGTTGTAAGGTAATCAGCATTTATAACTAATTCTATAGGTTATGGTGTTTATTCAGAACCCACAGCGACTCAATAAAAATGGAACAAACTATTTCACAGTTTATGGGTTTCTTTTTTCACCAAAAGTAGCACCTTCTTGAAAGTAGTTATGTAACTTAGCACCTTAAAACATATCTTCAGATCATACAAGCCACCTAACATGAAAATTAAGTATAATTGAAATTCATTAGAGGTCTGAAAAAAAGTTTGGGTTCCATACCAAAAGGAAAAAGACAGCTTTTCTTTCAAATCACAAACAAGAACAAGCAGAGCAGACATACTAATTATGATCAATTAATCTGCTGGTTTCTATTAATTTAAGAAATTGTTCAGGGTTGGCCTGGTGGTGCAGTGGTTAAATTCACATGTTCCACTTGGGTAGCCTGGGGTTTGCTGGTTCGGATCCTAGGTGCAGACACAGCACCACTTGTCAAGCCATGCTGAGGCAGGCATCCCACCTATAAAGTAGAGGAAGATGGGCATGGATGTTAGGTTGGGGCCAGTCTTCCTCAGCAAAAAGAGGAGGCTTAGTGGCAGATGTTAGCTCAGGGCTAATCTTCCTCAAAAAAAAAAAAAAGGCAAAAAGAAATTGCTCATTGGTAATTTTATAGAGAAAAATATTCATGGATTGATTGAAAATAGTAAAGGGCAGGAGCTAGCCCCGTGGTGTAGTGGCTGAGTCTGGCGTACTCTGCTTTGGTGGCCTGGCTTAGCCGGTTCAGATTCCACATGTAGACCTACACCACTCATCAAGCCATGCTATGGTGGCGACTCACATGCAAAATAGAGGAAGACTGGCACAGATGTTAGCTCAGGCTGAATCTTCTTCAAGTAACAAAAGAGGAAGATTGGCAACAGATGTTAGCTCAGAGTGAATCTTCCTCACCAAAAAGAAAAAAAAGAAAATAGTAAAGGGTAAGCCAGGTAAAACATTACAATTTAATACGCCTTTCATAACTTTAAAAATAATTGCATTCATCTTGTCTATATGCCATACAATTTTAATAAATTATTGTTTTCAAAACATAGCAATATTGGGGCCAGCCCGGTGGCACAACGGTTAAGTTCACGTGTTCCACTTCAGCAGCCTGGGGATCACCAGTTTGGATCCTGGGTGTGGACGCATGCACCGCTGGTCAAGCCATGCTGTGGCAGGCATCCCACATATAAAATAGAGGAAGATGGGCACGGATGTTAGCTCAGGGCCAGTCTACTTCAGCAAAAAGAGGAGGATTGGCAGCAGATTTTAGCTCAGGGCTAATCTTCCACAAAAATAAAAAAAGAAGGTAGCAATATTAATAGTATTTTCCCCACATCATTAGAGTCTTCCAATACTGCTAGTAGAAAAATGGAATAAAATGTGATTTAATATATATATAACCACGGAACAAAAGGCACAGAAAAAAGGATAATTTACTGTTTAAAACACTGGTGTTGCATGATAAATTGTTGGTGGTATATTGCAACCTAACTAGAAAAAAAGAAGAAGAAACAATCAACTGTGGCCAATAAACACAGAGTGATAAATGATTAGATTTAAAATATCCAACCATCTAAGGAGAATATTTTCTCTTTTAGCAATTCAAACTTTATTTTTTCCAGTTTCTGTGGAGATATAGTCTAGATGCTTCTCATTTCCAGGTTGTGTAGAGGAAATAGGGAAAATTTACATGTATACATATATACATATATACATATATAAATATATAAATATACACATATACACACATATACAGGTATACACTTAGGTTTGGAAAAATGAAAAGTTACATTTTCCCGCTAACTTTATGGTAAAAAAGATATTGTTGAGTTAGTATTTATTTGTATTTAAATTCATGTAGGTTAAATTTGCCACCATATACAAATCAGATTCTTTATTCATGTACTTATATCCCATCAGTCATAATAACGTGATTTATTATGATATTTTTACCTATGATTCTCTTTGCCATTTGTTAAAGTATAAGTAATATAGTGCACTGGGTATGGACTCACATCTCAGCTCCGCATTTTGTGAACCTGGACAAATTAAACAGAATGTCTGACCTCAGCTTCCTCATCTGTATAAATGGGATAGATCAGCTTTCACAGTAAAAACACGAATAAATCTCAGTTGTTTTTAGGTTTAAATGCGCACTTATTATTTCATAGAAATATTGCATTACTATTGGTCCTTTTTTCTTTTATCTGACCGAGGAAAAATTTTATCATCTTACCTTAGCACAATGCTTAGAAAAGGGAATTCATTCGTTGTATGTTTGTTTAATAAATGATTTATCAATTCTTCTGGACCTATTGTTCTCGCCACACAGAAAATGTCAGCATGTAGTTTCACAATATTGGATATTAAAACGATCACACCAACCCTCAGGAAATTTTGAATTAATATAAAGCCAATGTTTGAATGCGAGGTATGACCTTCCTTCTCAGTACGGCTCCCAAGCTTCAAGCTCATGGGTGTGATTCCATGCACACACCGAGGCATTTCTACTGACACAGTCCCTCTCTAAGTAAACGTTAAATCAGAATATACAAATATCCTAACATCAGAAAAAGGAGGACAAAAGTCGTTTGCGTTCACAATTCAAAAATTGAAATAATCACCTTTATAGATAAATCACAAGGATTTATAAACATTTCAATAATTCACCAAGAAATCTCCCAAATGAGCAAAAGAATCATAGAGTAGACTTAGGAATGAGTTGAAATATCAATAAGTTTTTTTATATTTGAGCAAAAAAGGCAAGCTATAACAGTAAAATCAGTATTAGAATGGGCATTCAGACAGTAAAGAGATCACTAATTGCCCTCAACTTGTATGGGCCAACTTAAAGACCTTGATTCTTTTTCAGGTAATCAATATATTTCATAACACTCTCAGTATTCTGAACTATGACTTAGTCATCTATATATATTTTGTGTAATGGATGCTATTTAATGTATAAACACTGAGAATGAAAGAAATAAATGAAAAGTTAAATGTGACTTTTCTATTACTTCATAAGTGAAACCAGTTCATGCTAATTTTGAAGATAACCTCAACAATAGATTTTATATTGCTTCTATTCTTTTCAAAACGGAAGTTTTTGAGCTACTACTCATTATTGAATGGGTATGAAAAATATACCAATTTAGGAAAATTTCATCACCAGTGTAATATCCTTAATGAATACCTTTCTGTTTACCTACTAATAGCAAAAATTTCTTAGCATTATAATTGGAAATGTTTATATCAATTTGGTAAATAAAGTAGTGATATCTTCATTTACTAAAAAATGCTTTTTAGTAAAAATATGTTTTCTAGTAAAGTGATAGTAATATAAAAATAGTATCAAATAAAGCAGTAAGACCCACCTGTGTCAGCACAGTGTCGCCTACAGAATATTGGTTCTCTTTTTTATTTTATTCTCTGTATAAAATACTAGCACACTTATACTCTGAACATAAAACAGTGACAATTTGTAACATTACCTTTCTTTCTATATAAGAACGTCTAGGAAGTGCTTCCCTAGAAAGTATTACTCACTGTAATTTAGAAAGTTACTAACAAATCAAATATTATTTTAGAGAATTCCAAGAGGGGCTTTTTGATGCCCTTTCTCTGAGAAGGCCAAGTGAGGTGGGCTTGGCTCACCCAGTTTCCTTGACAATGCTGGGCTGTTTCCTATCGAATTTTAGGCTCTGTGGAGAAGGGAATCAAATTACCAAAATTACTATAAAGAAATTTTTGTGGCTGAGCATCCTGTGTATCCAAAGTGTCATCAGACCTGCAGTGGAGGCAGCAAAGAGAACACACACCAAAAATGGATTGAGGGCACATTTAATAGATCTGCACATGACCTACACCTTTAATAATCGACACATTTAATAGATCAATAATGACATCTTCGAACTGTTATTACAAATTCTTGTGAAATGCTTGATTGGAGTCGGGATGGAGATTTGGTCTATTTAAGGGACCAGAATGAGATAAACAGAGACCAGCGTATACACCACATACTCCCTCTCTAAGGAAGTATGGCCATATATTTTGAAATTCCAAGCAAGTCAAACCATGTGTTACTTTTGAGCTCAAGTCAGTTTAATTAAATTTTTTTCTTCTATTTATTTTTCAGATCTTAACTCATTTTGCTTTGTTTCTTGATCCCTTCTTGATTATATCTCCCTAGCCTATATCAGTTTTAAATCTTTTTGAACTATATAGTTTTATAGCACTTAGAATAATTCACAATTAATATTTATGTTGGTGATTACTTCATTATTGACTATGTAATATTGTTTGAATATATGAATGAATAATAGCTTCTATTCATTGAACACTTACTGTGTGATAGGCATTTTGTTAAGCATTTTATAAACATTATCCCTCACAGCAATCCTAAGATGCAGATATTATTATTATATCCCATTTTTGCAGATAAGGAAACAAGCTTAGAATGATTAATGGACTTGTCCAAGTTCCCTCTAACTGCCTAGAATCTGGTTCCACATGTCTGCAGAGTCTGTGACCATAAGACCCATGTTAAATTGCCTGTTATGTCCTTCTACAATGAAAAGTGTCTTCTCTGGTGAGGAGCTGGCCATGGCCTCCCTATCTTGAGACTTGAAATCAGCCAGTTTAATATTTCTTACAGTAACTTTGATAGTTAGATTTAAAATTTTCCCAAATGAAGCTGTCCTACATGACCTTGCTCCTTACTTATTTAAGCAGAAATTAGATGACCATACCACAAAGATGTGGTAAGGAGCTTTCTAGAAAGTATCTCGAAGGTACCTACCATAGCTAAGATTCTACAGTCCCATGAAATTAGAGTATTAGAATAAAACCCCATATTTATTGTTTGGCCAGAAATGCTATTCCATGCATATTTATAGTAATAAATGTAAACTTTGGCTCAGAAAGTATATTATAAATTTAAATAATTCTTAGCCAAAAAATTTGCAAGTGGAGAATTCTCGTAGAGAATTGTGACTAATAAATTTCCAGGTAATGGGTATTTTTGTTGTATTTATTCAAGTTTTTGTGCTAAATTTGACCCTTACTTAATGCAGGTGAAGTTTAAAGAATACAGTTTGACCCAAGGGATTTCAGACATTTTATAAGATATTAAGGAACTGATCAATATTTCAAGCATCATTGATTTGGATCTTGTGGTAAGAAAGAGAAGAGTGACTTAAAGTGCCTTTGGCACTAAGAGAAGATTCTACACAAATAAAACCGACCAGATGTAGTATTCAAATGGCTCAACTGTGAGCTGTCAAGTGCATTTCAGTATTTTAAAATATCAATCACAGAAACAGCAATATAAAAAACTTTCTCTACATATACAGTAGGTTTGACAAGGAATTATAATAGATTATACTTGCCTTTAGAGAAGTAAAGCACATTTTTGAGTTGGTCCTAAAAGCTGGAACAGTTTCAGTAATGCATATAAATTATACCTTATTTATAATTTTATATGAATATTTGAGGGAGAATATCCATCATCAGATGAACTGAGCTAAATCTTACCGAGTTAAAAATATTATTGTACAGTTTACTAACCAGAAGCATAAAAGATAACAAATAATTAAACAAAAATAGCAAAATATCTAAAAATCTCTTTACTACAAAAATATAGAATTGCAATATCATTGTGAATTAATGCTGCACTAATATTAAGATAGTGAGATAAAGAATAAAGACAGAAAAATAAGATACCAGAAGTAAATTTTATTCTACTATATCAAATGCCTAAGGAAACAAGAAAAGATGAAGAAAACTTCATTACTACTACCAAATTTAATTTGATAAATTAAAATATAGGAAACAGACTCTTACTAATTTGATTTTAACCTCTGGAGAATGATGTCTGAATATAGGCCAGATTCATAACACGTGGATAATATAATTCAAATCAGATCAAACTTATTTCTTTGGAGACTATTTTCAATAAATCTATTTATGAAATAATGAATTGATTATAGGCTAAGTAGCAGAAAACCCTTTTGATGTATGCCAGAGACATTCTTATAGCCAAGGGTTTATTTTTTCCTTCCTGCTCAAGATATAATTTAACATGTCTGTAGTCATTTGATGAAGGGGACATCAAATGCCATACCTAATTACGAGATAAGTCTCTAAGAAATCCAAATTCTGAATTTTTGAGAAAAACATGATGATATAACTTAATTTTAAATGAAAATCTACATTTTTATCTTATGTATATATCACTGTTAAAAATTGTGTGTGTGTTTCAGAGTTGTAACAACGAAAAGAAATACTCCAATGAATTAGAATGAGATTATGTGTGCATTCATCCAAAAATTAGGGCATTATTGATCTAATTTTAGATTCACCATAGTTAAAAGGTAAAAGTAAATAATGAAACTTTCTACAGAGACTTATCCAAACAATTTTAAATAACATGCTAATTATTTATTGTTTAATAGTGTCAAAAGGAATAAAACTTCCACATGGCTTTGATTGCCAGTGTTCTGTGTTGAAAGTAGATATCCTATATTTTTTAGTGATGGTTATTGGATAAGATGGACAATAACATTCTTTGAGTGTTTAACAGTTTCTGTATATGTGTATACTCTTTGATTTTATTCTCGCAACAACTTAGAGCTAACAATCCACAATTCGCTGATGTGAAAACTGAGGTGAGTAGTCAGGATATAAAATAATTCAGTTATTCTGAAAGATGTGGAAATTTTGAATAGAAAAATAGGTTAGGGAGAATTAAGAGTGGTGTGTGGCAATGGGTGGAATGACTGTACTTCTCCATCCAGTCAGGACGCTCCTGGTTTACACCTGTTCCCTGAAGGTGATTATTACTCATGCCTCCTTCACTGTCAAATGTCTTACAGTTTGGATGACAAATTCTATGGTCACTGAAGCAATGAAGAACCATGACAGGCTTTTTAGTGGGATAATGACAAGATGTGGGCAATGCTTTACAAAGATTAATCTGAAAGAAATGTGTAGAAAGGAATGAAGATAAGAAAGACCTGGAGCAGAAAAACCAATTAGGTGGCTGCTTCAATCATCTCAGGAAATGTACTGAAAAATCTGAACTAGGACAGGGACAAAGGAAAAGAAAGGAGAAGACATGGTACAAGCTGAATGGAGCAATGGTACAGATACAAAATGAATAGAACATGGGTGCTAAGTGCTTATTATGAGGGAGAAGGAGGGATTAACAGTGATCACAAGGCTTGGATCCCAAGCCACTGGGAGTAGGATGCTACTAACATGTAGAAGGCATCATGATTGTGTTCTTGGCCTGGAAGCATTTTTATTTATTTATTTATTTTGAGAAAGCTGCTTCAGTTATTATGGATTCTCTGACTTAATGTGTTCCTGTAAATTATTTCACTTCAAGTACTAAGACATCAATTTATATTTGTCTGTAGAATTTCTAGCTATGTAGCTCACTCTTATGTGTACAGTTGGCTTTAAAAATTGTATCAACGTGGAAACTCATATTCTCCAATATTTTCATAATTGATATTTTCCTACATTGTTTATCCTGCATAGCAAGCCCTCCCTCCAGCACAAACAGTATTGTTTTTAAAGTTGTTAAGGTGTCTATTATATTTTCCCACTCGATCAGCATTATATACAATGGAGGTTAGAAGCCCTAGGCTGCTGTGATCAAGTCCTCAAAGTAAATAGTGCCGACATGTTTTACATTTCATTGAAAAATCAGGAAAATCATACCAGCAGATAAATATTACTGAAATGCCAAGTTTATAAATGTATAATTTTCAGGTACTTCTGAGAATAATCATTATATTCCTCCGAATAAATTTTTAAAAAATTTTATCAGAAAAGCTGATATCTGAAGAAAATCATGCCTAATTAGGGAGTAATAATGAAGTCAATGAAAACTAAGAGGGGATTGTGAAGTGGAGTAAGGCCATTTTAATGGAATCAAAGAATTGGGGTTTTTTTTTGGGGGGGAGTTTCTCAATATATACATTTCCTTTGGGTTAATATAGGTATATCATTAGCTTTACTCATATTTATCAATTGTGATTAGGACTTTTTTTCATTTTTTAAATTTGGTCTTTTATTTCTTTAAATACAAATATTTTGTAGTTTACATTTGGTAAATCTGATATCTGCCCTCTTCGTGGGTCTGATTCTGAATTTTTCCTTTTAAACTACTTTATTGATCTGTGATTGACATAAAAAATCTTCACATATTAATATACACAACTCAATGAGTTTGGAGATCAGTATACATAAACATATCCATTACCTCCAAAAGTTTCCTCCTTTTCTGTTTACTTACTTACTTGTTTGTTTATTTGTGATAAGAACACTTAACATAAGCTCTTCTACCATCTTAGCAAATTTTTAAGTACACAGTTTGATATTGTTAACTCTAGGCTCCATGCTGTACAGTAAATCTCTAGAGTTTATTCATCTTGTATACATGAAACTTCATATTCTATGGCTTTTAATTTTAATATAAATGAGAGAAGAAGTGATAGAAAGCAAAAGGGTAGTGGAAAATTTCTTGAGTTAGCTGAGCAGGAGATAAATGGAAGAAGACAAAAAATGTGTTTTTAGTTATGCTTCTGTAAATTCTTATAAGTCTGAAAGATACTGATGTTAAATAACTTTTATTTCTCAGCTATTTTTGCCTAACCATATACTCCTGGACTAATGTGAGGCATCAATGTAATGTCAGTGTTACAGTTCTCATCACATTTCTCATCAAATGTCATGAGACATTTATTGCAAAATAGTGTCTCTACTACACAGAATCCATCAATTAGCACATATGAAACAACTACTGACTTTGCATAGTGCAGGACTAGCAGTGTAAGTACCAGCAGCACTACTAGCGGTCAAACAACCGAGGAAGGAGGCAATGCCAAGAGTTGGGATGGAAAATGTTCCTCCTTGAACAGTGAGAAATTGTTCGAGTTGAATTACAAACAAGACGACTTCATCACAAGGTAGTAGTGGTGATGATATCGATGGAAATGCATGTGGAGTAGAAATGGAAATGAGATCCTTCTAATGTGAAAAAAATATTAAACAAACTGGTCCACTAAATGCTTACTCTTTCCCATTTTTTTAGTAATAAGCTTTCTTGGAGGATTATATATGTGAAATATGTATATTATATATATTATATAATTATTCTTAAAAGACATCTTGTATCTTAAAAATAAACACTAAATTTTATTATAAGAGTACTTTGGGAAAGTAAAAAGAAGAAGGAAGAAAATAGAAGCTGGTTTTAGGTTCTGTTTTGCCAGGATCCTTGATGCCACTCTTCTGTACCTGGAATCATGACAAATGGGAGGTTGTATGCAGCCTAACTATTTATAGAAGTAGTAAGAAAGTCCTAATTCTTAGAGGATGTCAGTTATTATTCTGTAATTTCCTGTGCATGTTTGTTTAAATGTGGTGCTTCTGAGAAACAAGAATGTGAGCACGCGTGAAAGCAGAGGGGAAATACTCCAGATGACAAGGCTGCCCAAGAGATAGAGGGATGATGAAATGAGGGTCAGGAGTTCATGGAAGTCATGGTTGAATCAGGAGAGACAGAGAAAACTACAACCTGACAAAAAAAAAGGGAAATATAAATTTAAAGGTATGAATAAAAAGGAAGAGAAAAGAAACAAAAGTTAAGAAAATTGGAGAATAAGAGAACTTGTGCATTAGGTTGAGAAAAATTCAGTGGAAAGAATGAATTTCAGTACAAGGAATGAACTGAATATAAGGTGAGGAAAATGATGCTGCATTTGTGAAATGTGACTTTCTATTGCCCAATAATTCAAATCAGGAGTTGCCCTGATCTTATAATGGAGGTTGACTGGATTCTATGTCATGGAAGAGGAGAATAATAGATGAGAGAAGCATTTATTCATTTAGGCAATAATCAATAATCATAGAGATTATTATTAACTAGGAAACAAATTTAGATCTTAGTGGACACCATCTGTGGTCAGCTTTGCCCTTTCCTTCATTGCCTCTGTTGTCTCTAAGTCCTTATATACAGACCCATTGGTATCTTATATCTACTGGTCTCTATTTAGGAATAAGTTTTCACCAGGGCTAAGAATATACCAACAAAATCAGCTTCCTCCATTTACGAGGTTAAAAATTAGTTGTGATCCTCTAATCTATATGCTGGTGATCCATTAGTAATAAGCATATACGTGCTATCTAGAAATAGGCTCTGGAAAATCTCTGATTTTATTAGAGTAGTATTAGAATAATACAAGTAATTATAAACCTCTGGAGTCACATCAGTCTTAAGCCACCCTGCCCCTATCTTCATCCACGGAAAGAAAACAAAACAAACTAAGTAACAAAAAATATTGCATTGATCCAGTCCGTAAATGTGGACTTTTGCCTCGGAGAGACAACTTGTAATTATCATTATGGAGGATGGAAAAATCATAGCTGTTGGATCAAGACAGACTTAGATGTGAATCCTAATTTTAACTCATTATAGACACCATATTTTAAAATAGTTTTCTCCTATAAGATGGGGACACATTTGAGGATGAGCTTTCTAAAATTGTAGGCAACAATACATAACAAAAATTTACCATCTTCCCATTTTTAAGAGCACAGTTTAGTAATGTTAATGATATTTACATTGTCATGCAACAGATATCTAAAACATTTTTATTGGAAAAACTGAAATTCTAAATCCATTTAACAACTCCCTATTTCCCCATCATCCCAGCCTCTGGCAACCACCATTCTATATTGTGTTTCTAGGAATCCAACTACTTTAGATACCTCCTGTAAATGGAATGATACAGTATTCGTCTTCCTGTGATTAGCTTATTTCATTCAGCATAATATCCTCAAGGTTCATCCATGTTGTAGCATGGGAAAGTCTTCTTTTTTAAAGCTAAAAACTATCCCATCGTATGTAGATGCCACATTTTATCTGTCTGTTCACTGATCAACATTTGAGTTTCTTCCACTTCCTGTGAATTGTGAATAATCTTCCAATGAACATGGATGTGAAATATCTCCTCAGGATCCTGCTTTCAATTCTTTTGTGTATATACCTGAAAGTGGAATTGCTTGACAATTTTGTAATGCAATATTTAATTTGTTGATGGGCCTCAATTCTGTTTTCCATAGCAGCTGTACCATTTTACATTCCTACCAACAGTGCGCAAAGTTTCCAACAAGGGTTCCAATTTCTTCATATCTTCACCAACACTCTTTTATTTATTTTGTTTTTGTTTTTGTTTTTTTTTGATAGTGGCTATCTTAATGGGTGTAAGATGATAGCTCATTGAAGTTTCTAATTGCATTTCTCTAATGGTTGGTGATGTTGAGTATCTTTTCATATGCTTATTGGCCATTTGTATATCTTCTTTGGAGAAACATCTACTCAAAACCTCTGCCCCTTTTGGAATCAAGATGTTTTGTTGTTGTTGAATGGTAGGAATTATTTAAACATTTTGAATATTGATCTCTTTTCAGAAGTACGATTTTTCAAATATTTTCTTGCGTTTCATAGGTTGCCTTTTCACCCAGTCGATTTTTCCCTTTGATGTACAGAGTTTATAAGTTTGATGTACTCCCACTTGTCTATTTTTGCTTTTGTTGCCTGTGTTTTTGGTATCATATCTAAGAAATCTTTGCCAAATCCAATGTCATGAAAATTTTCCCCTATGTTTTCTTCTAACAGTTTTTATACTCTTACATTTAGGCCTTTAATCCATTTCGCGTTAACTTTTGCATATGGTGTAAGGTAAGGGTCTGACTTATTCTTTCGCACGTGGATATCTAGTTTTCTTGTTTTTCCAACATCATTTGTTGAAGGGACTGTTCTTTTCGCATGTGTACTCTTGGATCCATTGTTGAAGATGATTTGATCATATTTGTGAGGGTTTTATTTCTGGCCTTTCTATTCTGTTCTCTTGGTCTATGTATTTCTCTGTAGGCCAGTACCACACTTTTTTGATTACTGTAGCTTACCAATGTGTTTTGAAATGGGGAAGTATGAGGCCTCTAACTTTGTTCTTTTTCAAGATTATTTTGGATATTCAGGGTCTCTTAAGATTCCATACGAATTTTAAGATTTTCTTCTACTTCTGCAAAAAATTCCATTGAAATTTTGCTAGAGACTACATTGAATCTGTAGATCTTTTGGGGTAGTATGGACATTTTAACAAAATTAAGTATTCTAATTCACAATTCACAATTTCATTGTTGGTGTATAGAAACACATCTTATTTTTACATGTTGATTTTGTATCCTGCAACTTTGCTAAATTTATGTATTAGTTCTAACAGGGTTTTTTTGCAGAATCTAGGATTTTCCACATATAAGATTATGTCATCAGCAAACAGAGATAATTTTACTTTTTCCTTTCCAATTTGGATGCATATCAGTTTTTTTTCCTTGAATAATTGCTCTGGGCTAAGACTTTCATTACTATGTTGAATAGACATGGCAAGCATGAGCTTCCTTGCCTTCTCCTTATCTTAGAGGAAAAGCTTTCAGTTGTTAACCATTGAGTATGATGTTATGTGTGAATCTTTTATATTTGGCCTTTATTATGTTAATATAGTTTTCTTCTATTCTTAGTTTTTTGACAATTTTCATCATGAAAAGGTGTGGAATTTTGTCAAATGCTTTTTCCATATCAATCACGATGATCATATGGTTTTTGTCCCTAATTCTTGCAATGTGTTGTACATTGATTCATTTTTGTATGTTTGACCCATCCTTGCATTCTAGGCAGTAATCCCCATTGGTCATGGTGTGTAACCCTTTTAATATACTGTTGATATATTCTTAACTGTAGTCACTTCTTGCCAGAAATATTGCAGTGGCCTGCTAACAGTTTTCCCTGCATCCAATCTTGGTCTCTTAAAGACAAATATCCACTCTACCAGCAGAGGAATTCTTTTAAAACATTAACTAAATTTCCTTGCCCAAAACCTTTCAGTGGTTTCCCATCAAAATCAGTACCAAATATTAACAGATTCTAGTGAATTACAGGACTCTACATGGCTGGCACACCTATATCTCTGAGCTTAATCTAACGCAGGCACACTCGCTGTCCTTAAACATCCTTCATCCTTGTTATTCCTTCTACAAGAAAAACTCTTCCTCCAGATATTTCTATGACTCTTTTCCCTTTTCATTGAGATTCAAATCTTGCTTGCATTTGGCAAACTTCTTTGGACAGTCCTACTAAAATGGATCAACCACTTCTCTTTATGCTATATCAATTGTTTTTTCATAGTTCTTATAACTATGTAATAATATATCATAATATACTAATATGTATTTTAGATTAAGTTTCTCTCATACTGTAAAATAAGTACACTATAACAAGTACTATTTTTTTCTCTTTTGTTACTACTGCATCCCCAGTGTCTATTAAAGTGCTTGTCTCAAAGAGATGATCACAAAATATTTCTGCAATGATTAAAATGAAAACAAATCAAATAATAAAATCTCTCTTTACGTCTCATATCAAATTCTTCTTCTAAAATCTACAATTTTCTTTCTTTTTTGTTTTTGAGGAAGATTAGCCCTGAGCCAACATCCATCCCCAATCTTCCTCTTTTTACTGAGGAAGATTGGCCCTGAGCTAACATCCATGACCATCTTCCTCTACTTTATATGTGGGACACCTACCACAATATGGCTCAATAAGCAGTGCATAGGTACACGCCCAGGATCCGAACTGGCGAACCCCAGGCCACTGAAGTGGAGCACACGAACCTAACCACTACACCATCAGGCCAGCTTCTACAATTGCTTTTTAAGCTTCATTTATATGGCAATATTAGTCAATCTAATTCATGTGTATGTGTATTTCAGGCAGATATAACTGTAAGAGTAACTTAGAAGCAAATCCTGTGATTTGTAATATATTCTCTTTCATATTTGGAAATGGACTTGAAGCATGATTAAGGTTGAATTACTATCCAGTCATCCATCTTTGTCAAAGTATTTTATGAAAATGTTAAGGTTGGAGAAAATGCAATGAACATTTGTAGGAAAAAATATGAACTTCTGTAATAGATGAGGTGGAGAATGTTGAGAATTCCCAGCTCTGGTTTAATTAGGATTGATTAAATGTTAAAATGATAATGAAACAAGGGAACTGGAACTATTAATTGAACACAAAGAAAGGCAATAAGGCAGGTTGTCTGTGAACTAAAGCTGAGAGAGCAGCACTGTGAAGTCACCTAAGATTATTCTGGGATATAGATTGTACAGCTAACTGAACCTTGTCACTTGCCTAGAGTAAGTACATAAAATGATGTGCCAGTAATAGGGCCTGATTTGAAGTAAAAATAAATAAATAACCAAAAGAAACATAGCATTATGTGTGCACTGAGTTGTTGCTTATGTCTAAGGCATCTGATTGCTTTAATGTTTTTTCATAAATTTTCTTTACTAGTTTGCCTTGATATTTTATGCTCAATAGTAAACACAGTGAATAGAACATATTAATCTTCAAGACTCATTTTAAAATGTGCTATTTCTCTTTGTTTATAACTTTTAATTTCTTTCTTATATTTCACTGGCTAATAGAACACTTTTATTTATTTAGTATAAACTGTCTTCACAGAACTAGTTTCCGTAATTTAAGCAGCATTCTGTAAAGTAAATATTATTATAAAAGTCTTTTGGCTAGGATTTTATGAAATAATTTAGTAACATTGTGTTGTTATACATAATTGATATGCAGCACTGAGGGTAATTTAAGCATAATTGTTTTCAGGTATAACATCTATGTCGTAGTTGTTCTAAATTTCTATTTCTATGATAATTACATTAGTTTAATCTCTATTTTTAGATGAAATAACTGTAATATGCACATAGTATTTAAATCCTATATTACAGAAATTTTTATTCTATTTACCACAAGTTTTCTCCTATTAATAGATTATAGAACCCTTAAATATCTCAAATAGTATCTATTGATTGTTGCCTTTATAAAGCAAAACGTAGTTTTTATCATTTTGTAAGTGACAGGAGGGAATATCACATTCATAGAAATTAAAGTTTGCTGATTTTTCTACTTCTCTTAAGCAAAATCGTTCAACAAATAGAATAAATTCAACTAATATTTGCTTATGATTACATGTTTGGCAGATCACCCAACCTAAACATTACTCTTTAGTCATTTAAAATGAGCATATAGGGGCAGGTCCCGTGACCACGTGGTTAAGTTCGCCTGCACTGCTTCCGCAGACCAGGGTTTCACCAGTTCGGATCCTGGGCTCAGACCTAGCAGACTCATCAAACCACGCTGAGGTGGCATCCCCTATGCCACAACTAGAAGGACCCACAATTAAAATATACAACTATGTACTGGGGGCTTTGGGGGAGAAGAAGGAAAAAGAAAAATAAATAAATAAATGGACATATAAATAGTCTCCATGCAATAGCCATATTGTGAACATCAGTCTGTAAACTTGGGCATACATTTTCTTAATTTTTTGAAATTGTTTAAATTGTCTTTGTGTCAGTAGCAAACAGTGGTAAAGAGGAACTGCGTATGTATTCTTATAATACTAACAAGTGTTTTTTTGTCAGTGTTTTCCATGTAAACTTAGGTTCAAAGTTCTACACTTCAGTCTAAGTTTGAAGTATACATGCTTAAGTTATCCTGATTTATATCCTTCTCTACTACGTTTACCTAGGATAAGTATAGACTAAGAACCAGTAAAAGCTTTACAGAGTAAGGTAAGACATCTAAGTTAACATCAGGAAGTTGAAACTTGTGAATCAAAGGGTATATTGCTTATTCTGAGAGAATAAATTTTCAATCCACACTATTCCTAGAATCTGATATATCATTTTTTTATTCCTAAACTATTCACAAATATTAAATTAACCATTTGTCAGGTAATTAACTAGGCACAATGAAAAATCTCATAATCTTAAGACTCTGCTTGATAAAATAAGCATTGCAAAGGATTATTAAAAAATGTAGCAGGCTTGAAATAAATTTACCAGATGATGTTAATACTTTCACTGACAAGGTAAAAAAGTACATTAGGAAATGTTGAATTCAGTGTGAAAATGTTCAGGCTTTCATTCTTTCAG
Source organism: Equus asinus (assembly GCF_041296235.1). NCBI lineage: Eukaryota > Metazoa > Chordata > Mammalia > Perissodactyla > Equidae > Equus > Equus asinus. The sequence continues at coordinate 48,317,671 of NC_091792.1, read as the reverse complement.
CAGCTATTTATTGGGCTTCTCCTACTTGCCAGTTCCTATCTAGGAGATGAGGACGTAGCAGTGACCAAAAACAGAAGGCCAAACTCTCACTTAAGGATAGAAAACAAATACATAAATAAGTAAATATACATGTTTCTGGATTGCATGTTTACTGTGAGCCAGAGGTTCATATCACATTCTGGATATTGAACTTATAAATCCAAGTTGTTTTCTCTGAGGTGGCCACTATCTAGTGATCAGAGAAAGGAATAAAAAAAATTCAAATATCATTAGAATGAGCATCATGATAGAATTCTACAGTAGTTCAAAGGAAGGAAGTGTTACAAACAGTTTGCAAATCAAATAACGTTTCATGAAAGAAATAACATTCAATATACTCTTGAAGAATGGGTAGATTTTTTAAAAGTTAAAACGAGTGGTATGTGAATGCATTCCAAAATATATTAATGCATTCATTTAGTGAATATCTAGTTAACACTTATATTATAGGCAGCTCTCTAAGTACCTAGAATAGAGGTATGAATAAGTTGGCTCTTACACTCAATGAGCTAACATTCAAGTGAGAGAAGGCATAATACCGAAGAATGAATGAATGAATTAATAAATAAGTAATATATTTTAAAATATTAATGTGGCATTTATTTAAAAAAACTATAGCTGACATGTGGGAAATATACTTTAATGGAAGTAAGAGAGTAAGTAAAAAAGATCAGTTAGGCGGCTAGATGATAGGAGATGATAGATGACAGATGATATGGATGATGGTAGACCATAGATGATGGTAGAGTGGACTATGGTGTGGAGCAGTGATAAAATAAACTTACAAAGTTCAGTGAAACTTGTGCTGTCCCATGTTAATTGTGTGGGAGGTTAGAGAGGAATCATGGCAAAGCCAGGAATTCTTACTTAATTTAGCAGACAATAGAAATTCCTCAAAAGTTTTTTGTTATTGGTGTTGGTGGAGGTATTTTATTTCTTTTTCTTCTTCTTCAGTACAATAACTCTTGATATTCCAAACAAAGTTGTCATGTGAGGCTTTATTAACTCTTATTGAAATTAAATTCCACGAAGTTTGTACAACTCTTTTGAAACTTCAGAGGGCAATTGCTACTTTCCCTGATTTGTTCTAAGTTTATATATAATTATCACTTTTTTGTCATCCCTCTTATCGTCTTTATAATAATGATTGTATGTTTACTTGAGCTCCATGCCTATGATTTATCCTGTTCCCCCTAGCCCACCCTCAATGTGCACATTTTCACTCCTTTATTCAATGTCACCATTTAGGCTGTAGAAAACTATCAAATTTCTGAACTTATGAAATTCAGTATACTCAATGCCATTTCCATTAAGTATTGATTCTATACTATGAGCTAAGTATGGGCTAAGATTAGAGAACCTATAATGAAATTTCTCATGAAACTTATATTATAGGAAACAGAATATATGCTTAAATATGTAATTACATATATTTTAATAAAAGAAATAAAGCAGAAGAAAGGAAAGGACATGATAAGGAAAGCAAAACTGAAAAGAACAAGGAAAAATCAGTAGTAATTGCTCACTTCACCAAATTCTTCTTTACTTCTTTTCCAGGATTTATCATTTTGTACCTGTGACATTTTACTAATTTTTACCTGTGATATTTTATATATACTTCTAATATTTTATTTCTATCTTATAATTTTAGTTATAGAGTTATTAATTTATATATTGTTTAATATATATTATATTTATATTACATGTTATACTCACGGATGCTAGACCTTAAGATCCAGATCCTTCCCCATCCTTTCTCATTGCTGTGCCTAATGTCTAGCAAGTAGCTGTGACAGTTTGGGCAAAATTTCCCCCATCTGGCAAAATATACAGATTATTTCCGGTTCTAACAGTACATTTTCTTACACATTATAATCTTTACGAACTCAAAAATTACAGCCATATTCTCAATATCTTTTTACATTCTGCTCTCAAAGATTATAATGTAAAATATGTCACTGTGTGTGCTTGATTTGAAATTTTAAAAGTCAATTATTTTGATACTCCTAAAAAATTCAGAACATTAAATAAAATACTTAAGGCAGCTAATCCAAACAGTGACATAATCATTTTAAGAGACAATATAAATTTTAAAAATGTTGAAATGCAAATATTATATTGTAAAAGTTTTAAAAGCCCAACTCCCATACCAGTTTTGTTTTCATGTTTTTGCTTAATACTTTAAATCCAACAATAAACATTAAACATTTCCATCATAAATTTCATCAGCACGCATTTAAATCATTGTTTTGAAACACAGAATCCTAGGGTTCACACTACTGTTCTCAAATTCTCATATGCAATACTAACATTGGCCAATAGATGCCCTAAGAGATCTCTTAAACACAAGAACTCTAAGAATTAAAATCATCTATTCGAGCATCAGTAAGTTCTTATGCTTTATTTTCATAGTTCAATTACAGTTGTGAAATGACACAATATTTTTAGATTCCAAAGACTTTAAGTTTACCAAATTCCAAATTATCTCCTCTAAACATTGATTATTCAAATATTATAAGAAAGAAAAGCAAATGTTTCCACAATTCAATTTTTAAACTACAATGAAGACAGTGATACATCTAATCCACTTAAATTGTTATTTCTAATTTCAATAAATGCAGCCAACACTATAGTGTGTAAACAAAACTTTAAAGTTAATTTAATGAAAGGCAAAGATCAGGTCGAGTTGTAAAGCGTTTGCTCGAATTAGCTAATGCATTTGGATTTTCCCGATTTTACTACAATTTCTATTTTCGTTAACATAGCTATTAGCACAGTATGCATCAAAGTCTATTAACGGAAGTTATTTTAATTATACTCTACTATTCTCTACTTCTAGATTGTTTTTTAACGTTGAAGTTTACTCATAGAAAAAAACGTTACTTAGATATATTTGTTATACAAATCTGGAAAAATAGAACTATGTTGTTTTCTTCTTTTAGTTTATAAAAATTAATCCCAGATTTTTTTTCTGCTAAGCCAAGGATTAAATGATTTTCTTCTTGGCTTATGTTAATATCTGTCATCCTCCTGATGAGGTTATCCCAAATTACAGAAACACGTGGCCATCTAAAGATAATTTTTAACTTATTGAATTACACTTACTATAAAAATATTTCCTTAATTCATCATTTCATTTGACACTCCCTTTTATAGAACAGCACATTTTGACACCATCTCTATGAGCCTGAGAATTCTGTGCATGGACATATTGATAGATGACAGTTCTTACTGAAAACTTATTCCCATTGTTTTCAAACTAGGACAGAAGGAAATATTCTTTACCAAGCCAAAACAGAAAGGCAAAATATAGCCCTGGGGGAAATTTATAGTTGTATCACTTGGAAGTCAGACGGCGCATGTCTATAAAGGAGTGATTAAATGAAGTAGATAAAAACATGAAAACTAGAGTAGATAACACAAACCTGAGTCTGGTAAATTTGTCTATTAATGTTTATTACCCTTGATATGCTTATATAAAGAGCAAGTTTTATTTTTCCCTTCAAATTAGAAGATAAAACTTATAAAGTTAAGGATCTTGCTTATCATGAGAAAAATATTACATTTACAGGGCTTTCTGCACTCAGGACCCATGGTATATACCTTTCATTGTAGTCTACAGTGGTCCTTTGAATGGCCCATGAATGTTTAATTCTGAATTCAAATTCAGAATTTAAATCTGGCCCCAAATTATTGATGATAATGAACCCCAGATTATTGATGATAATAAACAAATCTATTCCTTAAAACCCAACCTAGATTGCTCTGTTAAATGCTGCTGGTTTTAGCTTTCCAGTTAAGCAACATTTCTTGACACATGTTCTGTCTTTTCTCTAATATTACCTCAATACATTGAAATTAACCAATTTCTTGAACCTATACCTTTTGTTCATAGTAACCATTTTCCCAGGTTCTTGTGAAATTTGAAAAGCCTATTTACACAGGGGGAGTTAAAGAGTTCATATGTGTGTTGGTCTGCAAATTTGAGGGATAGAATAAAGAGTTATATCCAAGTTTTAGCATGATATTTCTAAAAAATATCTCAAATCTTTTATGAAATGTTCCATTTGATCGTGGATTCATGAATAAACATTATAAAAATAGTCTTTTTTAGTTTATATCCCTATGTGTGAAAGTAAATCTTAGTAAGAAAACAACTTACTTTTATATTATTCATGACAAATGTAACAAGATCTTATTCAAAATCAATACAATACTTGCACTATGATAGTGGAGACAATAAAATAAACATAATTTCAATTTTCAACATATATTGAAAGTTTCAAAAATTTAACCAATCCAGTATCATGAAAACTATGTAGTTGATTGCAAATACCACTTATGAAGCAAAATGGTCAAAAATGAGCATGCATGTGCGTGTGTGTGTGTGTGTGTGTAACTCAATAGCCTTCTTCAGTCTGTAGCTTTATATATTCTTATTGAGGTTTTGATTCTTATATCCTAAACTTTAGGCCCATACTTTAAAGACGGTATATTTGAAACTCCTCTTCCACCCATGCTTCTTCACCTCCCCCCACACACAAAGTGCATTTAAGATGGCAATTCTGGGTTAGCTAAGAAATTTAGATACAACTTCTATTAAATTTATTAAACATTCTATTAAATAACACAATATTGTATTTAAATATCCTATAACACAACAGACATCACTAATAAATGTTTTATTAATAGAATATTAAGGTAAAATAAAAGATATGTAGAGAGAGAGAAAGACCCTGGTGGAGCAAGAGTTAGAAAAGGAGGAAGGGAAGGAAAGAAGAAAAACAAAAAGAGAAAGTGGGGAAAGGAAAATATACTTTCAAGGGTCAAATATTCCAAATGTTGCAAAGCATTGACTATCTATCATTTGGAATTGATAATAAAAGGCCTACGGAGCAAGAGAAAAAATTAAATTTCAAAAATTCTTTTTTTATAAGAACAGATTGTTAAATGCGGCATCCAGTCTTTAAAAACACTGTGTGCATATATGTATCAGAAGAAAGCACAATCACTTAGAAGTTCACATTGCAAGAGAACTGAGATCTCTAACTTAGACACATTTTGTGCTTATGTTGTAATCTTATTGCTCTCTTTAATTAAGTAAGGCTTGGTCATTTAGGGCTATGATTTTTTTCTTGTTCCTGCTTTATTTTGATCCCCCCAAATTAAGTAGTGAATGCTTGCTTTTCAAAATAAGAAAGTTCTTAATTTGCACCAAACCTTCTCATAATAGATTCATAAAGAAAATTAACAAAGCATACACTGTTATTATCTTTAGAGTATTTATTATTCTAATGTACTACAAATACATTTGAATAATTATAATTTGAAAATGAGCTTGTAAAATTTGATGACACTACAGGAGCCCAAAGATAGAGAACTGAAAAGCAATGTGATTAAAAGGTAAGCCTCTCATGCAAGTATAAATACGCACAAGACAACAGCACAATGAGCTTCATAATTTCTTTGTTAAATTTCAATATGTTCATGTAAATTACCCAAGTTTAAAATCCTTAACTAGATGTTGGTCATTCAAATTTAAAGATATTTTCCTTAATACCTTTACTAAATATTTTAGTCATCTTTCCAGTGAAAATTTACAACTAAAAATCCATATAATCACTTTTTGCATGCCTTACATTTTATTATTGTGTTACAGTTTACGTATCTTGAACAGTAATTATATGCGTGACTATAGTGAGAATACTGTAATATGGTTTATATAAAAATAAGCGACTACTTTAACAGATCCATTCAGTCCTCTCTTAGTTTCATCCTAAGTAAGTAAAATTTCTTTGTTGACCTCTCTTAGTCTCATCCTTGATCCTAGTCATTGAGCTCCTTTCCACACCTCCCAAACTAATTACCCTAAGCTACCATTTTCATGGTCTTAGTAACCAGATGCCAATTTATACCACCTAAGAGGCAATTTCTTAAGATCTTGAATTCTAATATAGAAATATATGAAGTTTTTGAATTCTTTAATAGACTCACAGAATGACAGATATGTAAGGGACTTTAGAGATAACTTAGTACAATCCCCAAATTTTACAAATGATGTAATGAGTGATGAAAGAGTTTCAACAACTTGATCTCAGTCACACAGCCAATTAGAACGGAACAAAACCTAGAATCCCCTAGGAGGGTGCAGCCCTTTCAATACTTTTCTGCATGTGTGCATCCATGCCAAAATAGTTTTCCTTCTTTTCTTTCATTTATGTTTTTCTTCTTTCTCTCTCTCTCATTTTTTTAGAGATAATGAGAAAATAGTCTTCTTTTTTCCTTCCATATTTGAAACATAGGTTTGTTTTCCAGTTTCATCCCCTTAGGCTTTTGAATAATATTATGCCTGCCTCAAATTCATTCATAGCCCAAACAATATGATCACTGGAGTGAACTGAAAAATAGTGTCTGTAAACAACAGAGGAAACAGGCTTTGGTGGAATTTTTTACGAATTTTTATAACACACTCTATATATTTCCACAGTGAACTTTTAAGTCTTCTCTGACATTTTGGCATGTTGGCATGAAGCAGATCAAAATATGCCATGTGACATTTTCAAAAGAGGCATAACGTGTGCTTTGATCAGCCTAAGTACAGGTCATTCAACTGGCTGCATTGTAATTGTAATTGTAGAATGCCCATCTGCTCCCAAATGTCATCTTTCATGCCTTACGGTGGTGTCTGGAACCATTATTAAAATCACTTTGGGAACTGAGGCACTTTTGGTTTATTTGTGTCTATATATGAGTGTGTGTATATAATGAGCTGTGCAAATGGCATGGCACTTGTCATTTATATATTTACATAAAATCAATAGTTGTCAGAGGAAAAGAAAACATTGCAAATTACCTCAAATGCAGGCATTATGATCTAGATGTGTTGGAAGGACATTCCCAGGGAATTGAATATTTGGGAAAGGAATTGACAAATTATGGAATAAAGTTGAAGAGAGAGGTTTATGCAGATGCTAAGCGGTAAAAAGAAAGTTCCCACAGAAGCAAAATCACCATGGTTTTTCTCAATTTCCTCCTGTTCAAGTAACTACAAAGAAAGAATTTGGGTATATATATATATGCACAAAGTAAATATGCTTCCTCAATTTCTTAAACACCGCAGAAAATCAAATTTATTATTTATTTTTCCTGATAGGAAAATAAACAAGTGTACTCATTTCATCACAGTCCCTGAAAACACTCATGAGTGGATCCAGTGCAAAACTGTATTAGACTGGAATACCAGAATTATACTGGACTATGATGCATTTTGACAAAAAATGATGTGTTGAATGCTACAAAATCTCTTAAACTTTTTATGAAAAATGTTTTATCCAACTTAAGAATATTTAGGCTTAATTTTATTTCCTCATTTCTTTGTACAAGTAAGTCCTGAGGGCTGTAGGTGGGACATGTGGATGGCATGTGAATAATGACCCTTCCGGATGATTGATAGTTTCAGTTCACTAAAAGTGTTTGGTTACAAGTTTAAGCAGTCAGGCATCTGGCATGGCAGCGCCCCTTTCTCTTGCTGTCAAGGCCCTTAGAGCCTGACCGGGACAAGAAACATCACATATACTGAGAGAAGTGCTAAAGGCTATGAAATGCTTCCAGCATACCCCATCTTTCATAGAACAATTGATATATCAGATATAATAAATATTGCGTAACCTTCAGGATTTTGGCAGTGGAAGTCGAAGCTCAGAACTTTCACTTTTTTCACTATTAAATGATTTTTTTAACCCTGAAATCTCCAACTCTGTATAGCATGATGACGTTTTTAAATCACGAGAAGAGGGAAGGTTCTGCAGGTTTTACAGGAACACATGAAGTCTAAGATATATTACGCAGCACACATATAAAAATTTTTAAGAAAAGATTCTGTTTACGAAGATGATAAGCACTGCAAGCTTTCACATTTCCTCCCAGTGCTCAAAGCATTTTTTTTTTCCTCCGGAACAAGTTTTTGCTGCAGCGACTCCCTCTAGCAGCTCCGTGAACCGAGGAAAGGGAACGGAACACCAAACACATCCTTTCCAGTAAACAAACGGCAGGCAGAAGGAGGAAAGTTTGGCTAGGAAGATCAAAAAGATCGGAGATTTTCTGGAGTGGTAGAATAGATTCATTCTATTCCCCAGTCCCTTCTCCACCCGCCTTCCCAGCCTCTCCTCTCAGTGCCCCACTGGCCCCACTCTCCGCCCCATCTTCCTGCCAGAGCTGTGCCAGCAGCAATCTTTTAGAGCGCACAGAAACGGCAGTCCCAGCGAAGGCAAGGGCTCATGCAGCGCCGAAAGCATTTTAGTTTCTTCAGGACTGCTTCTGAAAGGGTCGTGAAGTCCAATGATGCCCACGTTGATCATAAGCCTGGATTTTGTTCCCTCAATTGCCTCGGCTGACCCCAGCAGAAGCCCAGTCAAGGGGGCGGCCCCGCACCTCTCAGGGAGTTGATATGCAAAATAGTTACGTCAGATGGTGGGGGCGGGGCACGCCCGGGTTGAGTGGCAGCAGTTCTTGCTTTGGGAGGAGGCGCGAGAATCAGCCTGGTTCAGTGACTGAGACAAACTGGAGGTGAGAGGAGCTGGTGCTGTCCACTGTGCTGTCGGTGCTGAATCTGGGGCGCGAGCGGACCGGTTGCTCCAGTACCTCGAGGCAACGCCCTCTTGCACCCTCTGTGCCCTGCGGGACCCGCTTCAGCAGCTGGACCATATCAACTTGACAAAGGAGTGTGGTATCCGACGTGGACGAGAGTCTTCCTCTGTTTTCCACCTGGGCGCCCATTCAGGCGTGACTTTGGAGATTTCTATAGTTTCAGACCAAACTATTTTATCCTTTCCCAGCTAAGACCATCTTTTTAGTTTTTTTAATCATTATTATTATTGTGATTTATATATCCACATCGTTTAGGAATCTTTCTGGGAGACTTTTTTGACTGTTAAAATAAGGTAAGAAAAAGAATATCGTTATAAATGTTTAAAAATGAGGGAGCAATGCAGATTGCCATACAAAAATTTAAAAGCAAGTTCTGATTATTTTTGTAATTTGAAATGGGACTTTTAGCAGTGATTGCAATAATTATTTTAATAATTACTATTATCGTTATTATTACAAGAGCATCTATTGGTGATTATGCACAGAATTCTAGAGGGGAAGTTGAGAGCTTTGTTTTTTTGTGAAGTTAATGTCATCATGTTACATCTTGCTTTATAAAGATAAATATTTGTAAAGTAACGCTCTGGCATGGCTCAAGGAATAGGAACCATTCAATGCAAGCCCCCAAATATGTTACTAAATTACAGTAAATAAATCAACCAACAAGTTGTTTAAAACAAATGTGACCTCAAAAAAATTTGAATGGACTAATCTCTGATTAATCAATATTACCTCTGGTATGTAAAGCATAAACTGCAAAGTGCAGAGCTCTCAACATTTTTCAGAGGGGAGGTGGTAGGGATAGGAGCATTTATATCATGTTGGGTTCATTTAGATGTGCTGTTATGCAGTAGATCCAAATAAAACTTGTGAAACTAAGTCTCTGGAAATTCTACACCCCAAGGTCATGTGTATTTCCAAGTTGGGGGCTGTTTGTTCTGCTATTGACTAGTAAATGTCACCCCCTCCTCGCCCCCTCAGGTTGGAGGTGGATGTAAACGGGAAACTCTGATTTAATAACACAGTGTTAGCTTGTATTATAGTCGCTAGTGCTGTTGGTAATTGAATGGAACTGGGAAGCGTGGGCTGAGAAAATGTCTCGCTATTTCAGCAATGTTTAACCTCTTGCATGCTTAACAGAGAGCTTTTCTCTACTTAGGAGATTTTCTTTTGAAGCTATGTTCCTTTTTTCAACTGGCAGTGTATTTTAAGTGTGTACAGAGAAAGAATTCTGTGCAGAAAAACCACTGAACAGTACTTCTCATAGCGAACAATGATTAAATGATAGAAGTTAGCCAGTGCTCTGTGTATTGCTTATTACTATTTATGACTTCATTTGACAGGCATGATGATTTGATAAATAAAATTATGATCTTTTATTTATATCATTTAGTGACATTAGATTAAGGATAAACGATAGCTGGGAGGACATGGGGGAGTTCATTTACATCCCAGGGAGAGAGTTCAGGATGCAACTAGACGTCCTGTATTAATAAGAATAGGTAAAATAAAAGCTGTTTCAGACTTAATAAGTATCGTTCAACTGATTAGCGCTATGTTTTTCAGCAACCAAGAGTACACTAAGTTAACTTTAAATATTTGTATATTTTTAATTATCATAAAAATTTCTACTCTACTTGCATTACACTTAACAAGGATGAACTTTAGTTTTAGAGTTTATGATGTAAAATAATTCCTTCTGGTAGAGATTTTTCATTTTATTGACAGTACAGTCCTACACGAGAGTAACTGTTACAAGAAATAGATATCATCAACACTAGAGGTTGAATGTAAATCCCCTTAAGTCTTCCCCAGGTTTTACCCTGGGCAGATATTCTTTGTAGGATTCCTGTCAGTCATGTGATCTTCCATTAAATGTTGACGCAAATTTTTAAAGACTAAGCAGGTAGAGAAGCAAAGTAGGATATATGAAACATTGGGCCATGAACCTTATTCCAAACAGCCTTCTTTAAATGAATATAGAATAACTCTGCTCTTCTATCCATTTTGAAATTTTCTCTTTGAAACTAATTATTTTGGTATAAATACTCAGTGGAATTTTACACAGAATTATGGCTTCTTTTAATTTCAGGGTTTTTTTATTATATTGAAACATCAATATATATTTTAATTTTATAACTAACTTGAAAGGCAGTAGCATATAGAAACATTGTATTCATCCATATGTGTTTGAGTATCTCACTGATTTCTTTTTGCATAAAGTTTCCCAAGATGTATGTCTCTGTTTCAAATTATAAACAGTTACCTTGAACTACCAATATCTGGAATTCTTTCAGACGAAGTTTCATGTTTCCATAGTGAGATGTTTAAGTACTAAAATCAAAATAAGCTATTGGCAATAACAAAACCGGTAAGATAGATTTGATGAAATTGAAAAGGTAAGATATTAGAAGCATTTTCCCCTGATTTCTTTTTACACATTTAGCTTTTATATCTTAGTTCTCATGTAAGGTAAAATTGGGTGACCATAACAAACCCAAATTTAGCACATGAGAGATACTATTTGGGTATAGAATGTGATTCTTGCTGTAAACAAATAAAATCGCCACCTTTGAAAACACCTGTTAGAGATATTCAAATGTGGTGGCCTTTCATTAATTCTTTGCTCCACAAAGGAATGACCATACTTTGGAGTTATAACTTGTCTGTGTGAAATTCAAAGGAATATTCAATACCACAACAATAGATAGCTTGCTAAAGCATTAATTTCATTTCATTGCATGGGCACTACAAGTGTATATAGCACTTTTTACTTCAAGATAATGAACTTTTACAAAGTTTATAAAAAATTATTGAAATAATTTAATTGTATGTCACATGACATGCTCAAGTTGTCTTTCTAGTTTCACAATTTCTTAAAGCATGTTGATCTAGATAAAAATTAAAATATGATATTACTGGATAGATGTCTTATTTCCCCTTACAAATAAGATGAATAACTATGTTTGTTTGGTAGGACTTAAGTTAAAGGTGAAACAATTTGATCTTACATTATCGGGGCTAAATATTGCTTTCTTTTTTTCTTCTATTTACTAACATGTACAATAGAGAAATAAAGGAAGTAATAATAAACTTGAAATATGCTACAAAGTTTTAGTGAACTGACTTTTTAAAAGTAACTTTTAGAAATATATTTAAGAGATTATGCAAGTAACAGTTTATTTAGAATTTTCTTTGACTAATGGCCACTTTTCACGTTTAATGCTCATTTGTCAATGAAAGCAAAAGGCCTGGATTGATACATTCCTATTAGTCCTTCATCTTTGCCCTAAATCAACATACTAACTCTAATATTTTTTATTACCTACTATATTATAGAATTCAAAAGAGTCTTGTGAACTAATAAGCTAGAAAAAATACTTCCTGTTATTAACATCATTGTAACAGCCATGTGACCAATTATCCTTTACCAAACAGACATAATCACCTTCTGCTTCAACACATCCAATGTCCTTTGGGCATAGTCTACTTAAGGTGAGCTGTAGGATCTTTTGTGGACAATCCTAATTTTCCCATTAAATAGGTCACCACACAACAAAACAATTGATCCCCTTGTGCTTTAATCACCTTGGTATTGAGAAAGTTAATATTTTTATAATAGATGAGATAATGTTTATGATAAATTCAGAATTCCAATGAGTCTTAATATGGATTTTCTGAAAAAGTAAGAATTAAACAATACTACAAGTTCTTGATATAATGAGTAATGTGTGTGTATATGATGTATATTTATATGCATTATATATATATAATTTTTAGTAAATTCTACTCTACCATAAATATGTAATGGCAATGATCTGGAATATACAAGTTCAAGAAATACTACTTAATACAAAAATAATTTTCATAATAAGCTATAATACAATGTATAACTTTTAGTGGCAAATATGTCTTCTAATTACTGTTATTTTTTATTTAAGCTAATATGCTTGAGCACACACCAGTTTTTTGCCATGAAAATGTTGTTCATTAGCTCTCGTGCTATGGTAACGGAAGGGACACTTGGAAATGAAAATTTTCGAGGAATAAGAAACAGAATGGATGTGTGCATAATGTAGAGTTTACAGTACTACATTGATTCTGAGAAAATATGAGTTCTGATAAAGGATTTGAAAGTTACTCTCTTTAAGAGACACCTCAGGGTTACTTCCTATACCTTCAGTTTACTTCCTGTATCTTCCGATAGCAAGCCACGAACTTCTAAGAAACAGAGCCTGGATATCCCTAATCTAAAATATTTTTATTCCTTGTGTATCAGTGTTCTCATGTATAGATGTGGTAAAATGTGGGAAGAAGAGTTGCTTAACTCTGAACTTTCTTGCTTTAAAATCAAGTAATTAATATTAATTTGATGTGTCTTTTGATATTGAATTATGAAAATTTCTAAAGCAAAGTGGTTGCTTAGTGAGTTCGTTTGCATATCAATACAGACAGTATTATTCCAATTCATAACTAGTTTATACCACTGTTAGAAATTCTAAAGCACAATGCAAAAGATTTGAAAATACTTTTTTTCATTGAGTTCTATTTAAATATGTTCATTGTAAGTGACAGTTAAGAGAAACTTATTTTGTTGATCTATTTTCTCTAGGCACATAGCACCAAGGTAGCAATTAAAACATACAAGCCTGAACTATGTTCCCCAAAGATGATGATGAAATGGAAATAATTTACCTTTCATGATTAGATCACTTCTACCAAACACTTTATATAACGTTTTAATGATCACCAAGGCCTTATTTTTTCTAATCTCTAAACCCTCAAAAATAAAAATAAAGGTTTTTACTCACATGAAGTGACAAATGCCCCCATGCACTCTGTTGTTATGTGCCCCTTTTTCTCAAAGCCACAGTAAATGCTGTGGTCCTGATATCAACGAGATTCTGAACTGCCTCATTTCAGATTAATGAAGTGGTCCCATTCATCTTTCCAAAGAAAAGGACCAATGAGTTGCTACTAGTAAACACATTTGCTGTCTCATGGTGGATTACCTGTTGATATTTCAGCATAAGGCCTTTGAGCCTGGATTTGCTTATATAAGAAGAGGAACAAGACAGTAAAACATATTACTCAAAATATTAATATGTGTAAATATATATATTTTATCCATATTTATACATGTGCATATGTATTTTATTCATCTTATCCGTATTCAGTTATTTAACATTTACATAACCATGTAAAAAGTTCACATTATCTTCATTTTAGATATGAGATAGCAGAAATTCTGATCACAGCTCTCCACATCTCCAGCCTGTGGTCATACAACCAGAATAGGTGGATTAGAGAATCAAACCAAGTTCAGTCCTCCTGCAACAGCACTGTGCACTTGTATCACTTCTGTTTAGCTCAGATATTCAACTGGGTGTGTCTTATTTAAAACCAGGCTTCCTCCTGTGATGCTTTCTTTACCAAATGTGAATACTTCTCTTTCCTTTTTCCCAAGTCTTTCCCTTAATCATTAAGTTATAGTGAAATGATTTTATGGCATAGATTCTTTAGCATACACACTTTAGAATGCACAATACCAGAGATCTAAGGGAATTTTCCTCTATATTTAATGTTAGACAGGTGCTACATTATTCGATCTCATGACTATTCAAAATATTAGAAGCAGACAACATTTCCCTTTCTTTTTCAAACAGAATAAGAAAGAATAGAATAAGGCAGTTAATGTTTCTTAAGAGTTCAAGTCTTTTTTCCCTAAAAAGTCCTACTAGATGCCAAACTCAAATACAAATATATATTGAACTTCAGCCCACGTCAATCACTCACCACTTATGTTATTAACTACTACTCATCTTTAAACCTTGAGATTAGTTAGCTGCTCATATTTCAAATAGTCTGTGAAATAAAATAGTAATCAAAATAAAATTAGTAGTTTTGAAGCACAATACAAAAGAGGTAGTCTAAAGTGGGGTCTTGAATACTTAGGTAATGTTAAATACTTTATTCTATTATTTCTTACACTATGTGAGGTACAAAGGAAATATTGACCACTAGTTGATACTCTTTGTTTTCATACAGCATTTAGGCCAACTGGGTAAGAGAAGAGGTGAATACTGGCGGCAGTAATTATAACGCAGCTCCCAGGTGCGCCACAGAGTTGCATCAGCCTCCCTGGTGAATCCTCATTATCGAAGTTTTGGGTTGTCCTTATTAAATGGATCCCAAAGGAGATAGAAAAGTTTGATTTGTGGAGAAAGTTTAACTTAAAAGTGGAAAGATTTATGGGATTTTTATTAAATATTTTACATATTGGTTAGCAATACCCAATGTTTTACTTTTGAAATGAAGCCTGGTATAAAAGTTTTTAATCTTGAACTTTCTGTACCACTTTGTATGCTATGCTTTTCACTCACTGCTCCTCATTCTCTGTGGAGCCCCGAAGGGAAGTCCATTCACTTCAACAGCTACAATTATTCTCTCTTCACAGATGTCTTCCAAGTCTACAGCTCTAGCCCGCATTTGAACTCCATTAATGTATTTACAAAGGTGTGCTAGACATTTTAACTCTGATTTCATGGTGACAGCACAAACGCTATGAACTCATCTTCTCATCCCTAGCATGGTCCCCCATCCTAATTTTTCTGCCTGTCAGTTAATGTCATACTCTTTTTCCATTCACCTTGGTCCGAAAATTCATAGATGCTTTAAACTTACATCATTCTTACTATACTATATGCAATGAGTTCCCACGTTTTGATGTTCTTCCCTTTGTAATACAGCTTTATCTAATACTCTATTTTCTATTTTCTCCTCTTATCATTTTTACCTTGACTTAGACTATTCCAACTCATCTAGAATTATTTTGACATTGTCTACCTTGACCTTCTTTCTTTCTGAAGTAGTAATAATTAACGATAATAATAATAGCAAGTAAAAGTTTTGATGATTCTTAATATGCCATTCAGGGTGTTAAGTATTTATAAACATCATTTTATTTTACATGTGCAGCCCCATGGGGTAGATATTGAGAATCCAAAGCTTAAAGAGTTGTATTGCCCACAGAGCTGGGAGTCAGACCAAGCTCTGTCTGAAACCAGCTGCATGATCATAATCATTATGCTCTGCTGATACAGACTTCATACCTCTTCTAAATTCTTCTTGATTAAAGTAAGCTTTGAAATGTCACTGTGTTCAGAAATCATCAGTAGATCTCTAATTTTTGCTATATTAAGTTGAAATTCTTTGCTTGTTTTAAAGATTCTTCTAACTGGTTTTAGATCCTGCAAGTAATCAATCTGATTTTCAATTTTCTCGTATGTGCAATATACATATGTAAAACAGAGATGGATCAAAATATAAAACATGATGCTTTCCCTTTGTATAAACACAAAGCCCTACCTGGACTCTTGTATTTTGAAGAATCCCGACCTACCCCCCATTCTGTTTTCAGCCAAATGTTCTCACAGTATAAGAGCATATTGTGCTTGTATGTGCTTTTCAGAGTCTCTGTAGTTTTTTTGCAACAAAGGTTATATCAGTGTCACCCTGGATATCACCAAGATGTCCATGTTTTTTACATGTATATGTTTGTGATTTATTGTTGCATAAAATTTGCCATAACTCTAGTGGCATAAACATTTATCTCACAGTTTCCATGGGTCACAAGTGTGGGTACAGACTAGCTGGATCCTCTGCTCAGGATCTCACATCAAGGTTTCAGCCAGGGATAGGCTCTTATTAGAGGCTCAGCTTCCTCCTCCAAGATCACTGGCTGTTGGCAGGATTTACTTCTTTTACCTCAGAATTCATGGAAGATTACTTCTTCAAGGCCAGATAAGAATCCCGCTGACTCTTTTAGTTTCTAACCTCGGGAGTTGCCTTTAAAGGGCTCACCTCGTTAGGTCAGGTCCAGCTTCAATAATCTCCTTTTTGATGTAGGTAAAGTCAACTGATTTGGAACCTTAATTGCATCTTAAAATCTTTCCTCTTGGCCACTTAACATAACGTAATCACAAGAGCAAGATCATATCGCCTTTGCCACATTCTGTTGGTCAAAAGCAAGTTAAAGGTTCTGCCTACACACAAGTTAAGGTAATTATACAAGAGTGTGGGTCATTGGGATTCATGTTAGAATTCTGCCTGTCATACTTGGTTCAAGTTCTAGTTGAACCTTAGAGTCTTCCTTCATTGCTGTAGTGCCACTGAGCTCTTCTCTCTCACACCCAGCATCTATGACCTGAACTATGCAGTGGACAGTCTGGCATTGCATTTGGATTTTATAATGTGTCTTAGGCTGTTCTTTCTAACTAATCTTAAACTCTTTTTAAAGGAAGATACCTAGGAATTTCTTCCATGTGTGCAAAATGTTGTTTAAAATTACTTCAAATATATATTATTTAATCCTTATTGAACTTTATTTTTTATGTTTGCTTCCATTATGTAGTGTTTTGTACATGTAAGATTAGAATAAATTTGTGCAGTGCTTTGCACATATAAGACTAATAAATTTATGCTCATGGTTGGCTAATGTTTCTAGATTTTAGATTTTGGTTATCTACTCTGTTTTCACGTTTTTGTCTTTGATCTCCAACTACTTGAAAATATAAAATGATAAGATTATTATCTTGTTTCAAGGAACATGGAATCTTTCCATGCAAATCAGTCAGGAATTTATATTTAATATTATGCCTTAAAGATGATATAGAAATTATATAAAAGGTGAAAGTCATAGTTACATTTAGTATTTAGGAAAAGTACAAGAAATTTATTTTATATTTACTTTGAAAGAAAAACTTTACATTTTAAAAGAATGTTGTCTTCAAAAGAATATCACACATATGATACTAGTAACTGTGTTCTTGTTTATTTGGTGTGAGGACTGGTAAATAATTAGACAATTACTTTTACTAACATCAATTATACAGAAACATTTCATTGCACTTATACCTTTTATAGTTTACATACAATTAAGGTGATTTTATCTTCAAAAAAGCTAAAGAAAATTAAATGACATAGAAATTCAATTTTTAATTTCAATAAACAATATGTTTTTTTAAAAAAATACCATATTTATTATAAAATACATTATTAATTCAGAAAATATTGATTAAATACCTACTATGTCTCAGGTACCCATTTGGGTGCTGGGTGTTGAGCAGGAATGAGAGAGACAAAGTTCCCACTCTCCTTTTCCTGTGCAAAGACACAATAAGCAAACTAATAAAGACAAAAGATAATGTCTGATGTTGGTAAGTATTATGATGAAAAGTAAAACTGGTAAAGGATTACTAAGGGATAAGAGTGTTACCTCAGATAAGGGTTATCCTAGGAGCCATCTCTGCCATTCTGAGATAACATTAAGTAGTTTCTGATAAGTTAACATTAGTTGTGGCTATTGTGAATAATACTGCAATGAACATGGAAGTGTAATATCGCTTTGATATCCTGCTTTCAATTCTTTTGGATAAGAGGCAGGATTGGTGGATCATATGGTAATTTTATTTTTTAAGGAAAGTCCATACTGTTTTCTATAGTGGCTGTACCATTTTATATTTCTCTAACAGTGCACAAGGGTTCCAATTTCTCCACATCCTCATTAACACATTACTTTTTGGTTTTTTTGATAATAGCCATTCTAACAGGTGTGAGGTGATATGTCATTTGGGTTTTGATTTGCATTTCCCTGATCATTAGTGATGTTGAGCATCTTTTCATGTACCTGTTGGCCATTTGTGTGTGTTCTTTGGAATATCTCTCTCAGTCATGAATGTCAAATTATTGGCAAAAACCGAAAGAATTCCATCCGGAAAAAAAAAATTATTCTTTTTGTGATTTTCTTGTTAATGAAAATTAGTTCTCTTGTTTGGCACTACAATATATTTAAAATATGTTATTTAGATTAATTTTTCTTTCCACTTTTAAATTCACTATACAGAGCATTTTGCAACTACATTCTGGGACTTAAAGTTAATTTCTGAAAATTAGTTTGTACTGTTTGTGTATTGTACAGTTTATTTGTTCAGAACTTCACATTCTTTCATAGAAAACTGAAGTCCTCTGAAATCTATGTTCCTTTGAGGCAATGATCCAATGAGCTGGTATTTATATCAGATGATCCATTATCTCAGACACTATGGCATTATTAGGGAAAGAGAAATGCTTAGAATGCCTTTTGGGTTTGTGCACATGCTTGAGAAACCACAGTGTTTACTAGTTATTATGTAATTATGTTTTTTTACAAAAGGTATGACATCATGGGACCATGTAAAGAGGAACCAAAGAAAATAAATGTAATAAATATACATCCACAACTTTACAAAATAAATGCAACAGTTAGATGCACAATATCTCAATCCTTTGGCAGAGTCTCAAAAGTTAGTGCATTTACAAAAAAGTAAGGCTTGAAAGAACTTGTACAAATCGTGCCAATGCTTTGCCTGAATTATTTCCTTTGGTGAGATTTGTCATGAAGCCATAATTAATGGAGCTAAAAATATTAAAAAGTGAAGAGAAAAATTTGTAGGCAATGCTTTGCATTTTAAATCTGCATATTTACAATTCATAACAACAAAAATTTCAAATAAATACCCTCTACAACTGTTTATTTATTTATTTATTTTGGCAAGTGTCCTGTTTCCCAAGTTTCCTGAGCTCTCAGGAAGCGGAAAGGCTTTCACTGAGTTTGTCTCCTTGTCTGTGCACGGATAGTATGACTTAATTGATAATGCATGGAGGAGAACTGTGTGCCCAGCTGTGAAAACCGCTCTAGATGCTAGCACTCGACTGGACATCTCGTTAATTATATATGTTTTGTTGAATATCTCGGTTAGGGTTAACAACTGTCTAAAAGTCAGTAGAGGGAGCACAAGGAGGCATTAAGGATATTTTGATACCAGCTTTCTAGTGTCACTATGCTTCTCCTCAAAAATAGTCTTATTCATGTGTAGGAAGTAAAGATATTTTTAAGTGCAAAATAACCTTTCTGAAGTGAAATTCATGATTATTTAAATAGTTGAAGGTGCTGCAAGATTTCTTTCTATATTTCTTTGTCCTATTTATTACAATAAATGAATGAGTTTGATATATAAATTGTTGGAACACTATGAAGACCACCTTGTGAGCCTGAGGTTTTTACTGCCCCAGTTTTTAGGTCTTAGCACAGGGTTCTTGATCCAGAAAAGAAAACATGAAAAATAGGGGCGTAGTATTGAAAAGACTTCTATAAAACATCAATAGGCTTAAATTAAGCCTGTGACGGTCATAAGAAATGACGGTCCATATCCGAAAAGTTTACTGGCTGGCTTAAATACACTGGGCTTAAACATGTGTTTTTATTACACTGCAACACCTGTAGCAGCATCCTTTTAAAACTCAAAAACTGGTGCAAAGCTGAAGGACATCCATCCTCTGAAACTCTTACACAGAACTGATGTTTGTACTTGGCAACTTCGTCCCAGGAGCCACGCCCCTTATTTACATATTTTATAAATGTGAGAGTAACAACTGTCTCAGGGTATTTTTTTTTTTTTAAAGATTTTATTTTTTCCTTTTTCTCCCCAAAGCCCCCAGGTACGTAGTTGTATATTCTTCGTTGTGGGTCCTTCTAGTTGTGGCATGTGGGACGCTGCCTCAGCGTGGTTTGATGAGCAGTGCCATGTCCGCGCCTAGGATTGGAACCAACGAAACACTGGGTCGCCTGCAGTGGAGCCGCGGACTTAACCACTCGGCCACGGGGCCAGCCCCAATCTCAGGGTATTTTTGATTGGGACTTTGCTTTATGATATTTCAAAATCTGCTGAAAATATAAGACTTGCTAATGTAGAATAAATTTTAAAATTAAAATTTTACGTTTTTTTCTATGTACCAGAGAGTATTAAACACACTTAAGGGTTTAGTTCAAAACTTACCATGCTGTAAGAATGAGCTATTCTTACATAGCAGCATTCTTGAAAAGGAAGCAAAATTTTATTGCTAATAACATCTTTTTCTTTTTAATTGGCACCTGAGCTAACAACCGTTGCCAATCTTCTTTTTTATTTCCCTGCTTTTTCTCCCCAAATCCCCCCAGTACATAGTTGTATATTTTAGTTGTGGGTCCCTCTAGTTGTGGCGTGTGGGACGCTGCCTCAGCGTGGGCTGATGAACGCTGCCACGTCCACGCCCAGGATCCGAACCAGCGAAACCCTGGGCCGCTGAAGCAGACTGGAGAACTTAACCACTCTGCCACGGGGCCAGCCCCCTAATAACTTCTTAACATGGTTTCAGTGTGACAGTATTATTCAGTCTTGATTTAATACTAAATTGATCATTTCTTTCCTTACATAATGGTATTTTTAGAATTAATTGCCTTCTATAATACAGTTAAATTTAATACTAAAATATATGATTTATTGAGATAATATGAAATTGCATTTTAGTAAAATTTATATAATATTTACTATTGTTTGGCGTGCAGTTTTTATATCAATGCCAAGTGATCTACAAACATTTGAAATGTATATTTGAAATTCATTCAAAGTTTTTATATTTCTTATAAAATTTCCCCAGAAATTGAGTTACTTGGGAAAGTCACCTGATCATTCTTAAGTTTAGAAATGGCTATTGTCATATCATTTTCTATGATGATTACATCAAAACATTTAGGCTGGTAATGCTTCAGCTGTTTGACCAGAGTGTTGTCTGTTACAATTTTGTTAATTTAACAGAGAAAATTGTGCTTTCCTCATTCTTATTTACATTTGCTCATTAGTGAATGTGACATTTTAATATCTTTCTTAGAATTAATCATCTGTTGTAAATTTTCTCTGTGTGTCTTTGCCCATTAATCTGAGAACTTTAACTTGATTTTCCAGAATCAATGCAAATTTGATTCTATGAAACAGTAATAATAATAGTCATTGTTTATTGATCAATTACTGGGCTTCAAGCAAGATTCTAGACATCGTATAAGTTATTTCACTAAAGCTTTAGACGAGCTTTCGAGGTAGAACCAAAGCCGAGCCCAAAGCTTCTGGGGAGGGTAAAGTCCACACTGTCACAGACAAGAGTCACACATGGGCCTCCCAGGCTCACCGCTGCATGTCTATATATTAAGGACCCTGTAATTTGTGTGTTATATTTTCTATGCAAGCTGATTTTTTCAATGTCTAAAGTTGTCAATAAAAATATATTAGGCCCAGTATGTTTTTCGAGAAAACACTTGGGTTTCTCCAGTACATAGAGTACTTCTTCAAAGACATATCTTGAATATCTAAGGTTCTAAACAAAGATATATTATTTCAATGTAACCCTGATTATCCGTTACTTTTTAATGAAGAAATTCTATATTGTTAGCAAAAAAGCAAAAGCACTGTGAATTATAGCTTTGCCTAATTTAGAGGGAAAATAAAACTAATTTTATTAATGCAATTTTATCTCTTTATTTTTCATTCAAGTCTTATCACTAAATAGAGGAATTTCAGAATTTCTATTTCTGGCATAGGGCATACTCCAAATATTTAATCTTAGAATCAGATGTCAAACTGAATATAAAACTGAAACTGACTTATGAATTAAGTAAAATCATAAGATAGCATGTTTACTAGGGACAAAAATATTTCTTAAAATCGTCTTATTTTTGTAATAGTTATTTAGATATATGTATATCTATACCAATGTAGATAGAAATGTATAGACAAATCGACAGAACCTACATTGACTTTTCAGTGGGAGCAATATAGTTGACTTTTCAGTGGGAAGAATCTTTATTAATGTCTAATTCTATAATGAGAAAACTAAAATTAAGCCATTTCATTTTAATTGGGATTAGATTCAACCATATAGGAGTAACATTTCAATTACTCCACACTTCTAGATTTTTGTGTATAATTCTGAACAGATACATAGCCACGTCCTTTTGGGGGGTTGTTGCTGTAATAACTTTTGACTAGTAGAACTCCATTTATGAACCTCAAGGCTATAATCCCTGGTGAATAACACAACAAAAGATTTTGATTTTGACTTTACAATATTTTTCTTCACATAAACTTAAGTAATGTCAAACACTGTTTTTAATGTAAATTCTTTTCAGGCTGAGTACTAAATGTGGAACTTCTCAAAAGTTTACCCCTTGTAATCATTCTAACACTTAAAATCTATTTCAAATTATATAAGCTATGTTCTTTTGTAAAATGGTTTGGCAGATCATTTCTTTTGAAATGCAAGTTAACAATGCCTGACTCAGAAAACCAAAGTATGGTAATAAATCACATGAACTTCAAGAGTTTCTCATGTTTTGATCTACACTATAGAATACTTTTACATGTTTAACATGAACACAATTATCTTTTTGGAGCATGAACTGCATATATGATAATTTATTACTGACAGTGAATACTCTAACTTTAATCGTGTTTACCTTGAAGTAAGTAATATTCTGTTTTTTGTAATGTATGATGTGTATATATCCTCTGGAACTCTCAGATCAGCTGGAATTTTCATACTTATTAATATGCAGATAAGTGCATTTTCAATCGAGTATTATGTTGATATATTAAAAGTTGAAAATCCACTGGAATTATGTATATACTAGACATAATGGTTGAAAATGGTCCAAATTCAAGACATAAAAGGAATTTAGATTGACGCAATAATTTTCACACTAAAAATTACAAATAGAGCCTTTTCTCTCACTTTAGTTTGAATTGTGTTTGAGGATAGACTATTTGTGGATGTTAGAAGGAAAGAATTGGTCAGCCAGTGTGGAATAGTCTAATTTGTTCACAAACTCATCTAATATGGGAAGATTCTGATAGCCTCTATGTTTAAGCAATTATTTATTAAGTTTTAGATATCAAATTTCACTAAATATTGAACAGTGATGGGCCAGATTCTACGTAACTTAGATTGTAATTTAGGTAATAAAGGTGAGTCAGTCAAGCAAGTATGAATGCCTGTCATTTATCTACGTAGTCTATATAGTTAGAACATTAATTTTGTAGATACAAGTGAACAAGAAACAGACTAAGGAAACAATACAAACAGTAAAACATACTTCTAGAAAGCTTCCTCAGAGAAGGGATAGTGAATTGATCTCAAGCAGAATTTTAACTTAAATGATGTATAAAAATGTAAATCCAGTTTGGATTTACCACTCTCTTATATTTTCTCACAGCAACAGAGTGAATGTATAATTCTGTACTACAAAGAAATCTTAGAGCTTTTATTGTAGGACACGCTTG
This sequence comes from Equus asinus, assembly GCF_041296235.1. Lineage (NCBI taxonomy): Eukaryota > Metazoa > Chordata > Mammalia > Perissodactyla > Equidae > Equus > Equus asinus. Next base: position 48,293,798 of record NC_091792.1, on the reverse strand, counting down.
GAAAAACCAAGCATCAAAGAACCGTTGTAGATCTAAAATTCAATTTTTTCCTGTTGTTGTGAAAACAGCTTCTTGTGAAATGCTTCTTGATGTTGGACTTGATTAGCATTATTTGAAAAGCAACATTTCTATGTTATGCTAGGGAGAGTAACCTAAAAATAAATCAATACATTTTGAAACTAATTCCCAGATAAGAATATTCACAAAATTTTGAAAAAATAAAGATTAGAAAGCAAGTGAGATCACAGTTAAGAAGAGCCTACAGAAACATATTGACTAGATGTAATGTGATGTCCTCAATCAGACCTTGGGAACGAAGAAGGTTATTAGGTGAAACTAAGGAACTCAGAATAAAGTATGGACTTTAGTTAATAATAATGTGTTCATATTGGTTTATTAATTGTGACAAATGTATCATACTAATGTAAAATGTTTACAGTAGGGGATACAAGCTGTTGGGTATGTGGTTACTATATAGCATATAGTTTATGTATTATGTCTACAAATTTTCTGTAAATCTAAAGCTTAAAACTATAAAAATATTTTAAAATGAGGAAGATGAAGAAAACTTGTGACAAGAAGGCTACTTTAGCCACAGATATAGTGATTTATTTTATTCTATACCAAAAGTCATAGATTTGAGCATATTTTTTTAGGCTTCTTTATAAGGAGCATAGAAATTATGACAGAAAGTCAATGCTAAGGAATTTAGCCTAGAAAAGGATATTCTATATTTGATATTTCCTTTGGAATAGATTCACCTCAAAGCTTCACAGATATTTCAATTAAAGATGAAGTATTCTTTAGATAGATAAATAGATGAAAGATAGATAGATGGAGACATAAAGACATAGATAGAAAGGTAGATATAGATGACATAGATATATGGATATCACCATCCAACTGTTAGAAAGAAAATAACCTTGGATACTGAATGAGTTAAAGCCTGAGTTTCAGAAAACCGTTATTATTTCCTTCAATGTCATGGCATATAAGTAAGAAATTATCAGAATTATCTTTTAATAATCAAAGAACAACAAAATCTTAATTGCTATAGCACAATTCTTAAATACTTTTAGTCTGTTTATCTGTTCCTAAGTTAAAATATAGCATAAACTACTGTTTTAAGGTATATTCATAGAAATTTAGTGCGAAAATATTCCACTTAAAAAAATCACTTGTTCAAAAAGTTAAGGAAATTCAAAACAGTCTCAACACCAGCCTTGGAGAATATAGAGGTTAGGACATTATAAACTTTATAATATTAAAGCACCTGAAGTATGGTGGAAATTATTAATTCCCAGTAATTTTTTATTCTCTTCATCATTTGAGCATAGAGAAAGATTACATTGTCTCATCTTCTTAAAGTTAGCTCTGGTCATGTGACTTGTTTGACCAGTGATAGGAGAGTAGACACAACAAGTTCACTCTTGTCTGGACGTACTTAAAATCTTGTGCTTGATTCTCTGTATTTTCTTCTCTTGTTGCTGTGACATATCCTGGTGGCCATGTTGATGTGAGGGTGTCATAAGATGGGGTACCCTTTTTTATTTTATTTTATTTTTTGCTGAAGAAGATTAGCCCTGAACTAACATCTGTGCCAATCTTCCTCTATTTTGTATGTGGGTCACTGCCACAGCATGGCTGCCAATGAGTGTTGTAGGTCCGAGCCTGGGAACGGAGCTGGCCTGCCAAAGCAGAGCAGGCTGAACTTAAGCATTAGGCTGCAAGCTGGCCCCAACATGAGATACTCTTTATCAGTTCATTTTTTTTAGAAGCTCCATGAAAATACTTTTCATGCCAGCCAACCCTCAGTGAACATATAGATAGCACAGACAAAAAATGCACTTAAAGAAAGTAGGTTTCTGAGGTTTTGGAATTATTTATTGTGTAACCTAGATGATCTTGACTGTAAATACTGTATAAAAACCTCTATGAACTTGCATTTTCATAGATATTTTGAAAATAAACATTCTTCTTATCATATGTACTGATAATATTCCATAGGCATATTGCCCTAAATGTTTCTGAATATGTGTTTTGAATTTTACTTCCTAAAATCCACTAAGATGTTGACTTAATTACATCTCCCTTTCATTATTTGTTAAAAAATAAATTCTCATATTTTATATGTTTATAAGTTTCTTTATATGTGAATATTCATGCTTGTATGGATTTGCATTTTTGTGTTTGTGTGTGTTTATTCAAAATGTTATTGTATAATATAGAAACTTTTTTTAACTTTTTGAAGATTCTCACTTCTTAATTTTCAGCATACAACAATAATTTGTGTGAATATCTAGTATCTAGAACTAGCTTCACGTTCTAAAATATACACATTTTTTTTTGAGGAGGAGGATTAGCTCTGAGCTAACTACTGCCAATCCTCCTCTTTTTGCTGAGGAAGACTGGCCCTGAGCTAACATCCATGCCCATCCTCCTCTATGTTATACGTGGGACACCTACCACAGCATGACTTTTGCCAAGTGGTGTAAAATATACACTTTTAAAGGAATTTTATTCAGAGGTTCCAAAACAAAAAAACGAATTTCTATAAACAACAATTTAACAAACCAGATGGCAATAATATGTGCATATAAAATTTTACTTAATTCTTTTTGCTTAGCTGTATTGAGTCTTTGACGTAATGTGCTTCCGCTTTTTTCTTTTTGATCATTATATTTGTCTAATCAAATTTTCAAAACAACCATAATGCTGTTTGATGTTTACAACCTCATCATGAAGAAGCACAAGTTTAGATTTGTTGTCATCTTTCAGAGCTGACAAGATTATTTAAAAAATTAAGTTGAATTTGATTCCATACTAATCACACACTGAGTGATTGTATGCAACATAGCGTACTCTGACATGTTTGATTGTAATGAATGGAATACAGCTCAAATAGTAACCTAGAAATAAATTTCCATTTGGAATAGCCTTGTGGGAGAAAAGTTCAAATTAAATCCTCTTAGTGCATTAAAATGCAAATATAAGATGGCAATCCAATTGAGTTACATCGATAATAGAACATATAACACAAATGGAAATTCCTCCCAAATAATTAAGTTATAGCTATATAAATCACTGATGTGTGCATTTGAATTTTGTTCCTTTCGTGCATGCTTGAAAGTTCATTAACTTTGGATCACATTAGAATACGTTTTGTTTATCTCCTGCAGACCAGTCACGAGGCAAGTCCTTTTCCCCACTGAGGCCAATGAAGGCCCTTCACTGCTCTTCATTACATTCACGATGCTATAAATAAAGCTTTCAACTCTGCCAGCAGGTTTTGTTTTAGACATAATTATGGGAGCTCTGAAATTAGGGCACCACTCGGGGAGTTTCAATGTCTTGAATTTTCCCAGTAAATAATTTTGACTAAAATATGCAATATCATGAGAACAGTACATAATGTTCATACTCCAACTGTGTAATCTTGAGAGAAAACAAAAAGCTTTAGAGAAAATTCTGCTTAGAAACTCTGTAACAGTGTGTGTCTCCTGGTGTACCATTTGCATGGGTGTGCGTGCGTGTGTGTGTGTGTCGTGTATTTAGAAGTCAGATATAATGTCGCCTTAGCTGTTGGGATTTGAGATTCTAAGCCCTAATCTTTTAAACTGTATGTGACGATTTAAAGATCCAGGTACTCAAAAACTGTGCAACTTACAACAATTATGGAAACCAAGGAACTATGGCAGTAAAAAGAGAAAAGTGAAAAGAAAATAATATGCTTTGGAAATTTAAATTAGTAATCATGGCAATTATATATGCAGTTAGCAAGGGGCATTAACGATATGTTTACCGCTAAACATATGTAAGATTGTTTTTGGTACAATTTCTGGTCTAGAAAAATAATCATCTGCTCTCAGATTCAGGTTATATAAGGAATACTTGTAAGTGATAAAGAAAATTCATAATTAAAATTTTAAAATAAAAATGAATTAAATAAAATTTAAATTTAAAAGCATATACAAATGCCTTAATATAAATCAAGCTACAATCAAATCACTTTTCAAAGTGATTTTTTTAAATCATTGTAATTTAATATCTTATATTAGAAACAAAATGACCCAATTAAATATAAATTATACATGGTTATTATGAAGAGAAGTGTAGGTGCTGTTTGTGTTAATATTTCTGACGTTATCTATCATCAGATATCAGTGTTTTTTTAGCAGAGCATATTCTATTTTAAGAAATTGCTAAACAACTATAGACATTCCATTTGATACTTTAAAAGATAATAAGAATCAGAGAAATATTTCAAGGATGAAGTAGTTGATTTTCTTATTCAATCAGAATGCTAACAGTAGTCATTATGTGAGAGCCTAATGTGTGTCAAAGCAAATTGTTGGATGTTATACATACATTGTCTTATTTAATTCATATAAGAAGGAATGATTGCACAGGTGAAAGCTGAAGTAGAGACAGTGTAACTAATTTGGCTAAAATCACATTGCTAATAAGTGGCAAAGTCTAAACAAGGTCATGCCGGTATGCGTGCGTATAACTGAGAATGCTTATTCTTTCATCTACTTTTTAAAAAACTTCAGAATGTATCAATTACTGTGTCACGTCTTCTCTTAGCTACTCAAGACATTGCTTCAAGGATTCTCCCCACTCTTTCTGCCTCATCAATTTGTTCTGCTCTGCTGGATTATTTTCATCAGCATAAAAGAATGTTGTAGTTTCCCCACCTTTAAACTCAACAAACAAGCAAAACTCTTTTGACCACAATTATCCTTCAGCTATCATTCCATTTCTCTCCTTTGTTTTATGGCAAAATTGCTTGAAAAGCAGTCTCTACTCACTGTCTCAAATTTCTCTCTCAAATACAGCCTCTCTCGAGTCTATTTTACCAGCCCCTGAACTCTATTTCTATCCAGGTCAGCAATGTCCTGTGCGTTATTTAATGCATTTCTCAGTTGTTAGTTCTCAGTTTGCTTGAACTATTAGATGATTTGCTATAGTTTATCGCTTCATTCCTCAAACATTTTCTTCACTTGCCAATTTCCCCACCTAGTCCTTCTTCAGGGATCTCTCAGACATCTTGGCTCTTTTTTCTTCTACATGCAATTTAAAATCAGCTTATCAAGTTCTGTAAAGAACCCCACTGGGATTTTGATTGGAATTGCACTGATTCTGTAGCTCAGTTTGTGGAGTATTGATATGTTTATAATACAGATTTCTCTTTTGCAAATTTTGGTCAGTGTCACCATTTATTCAATATTGTTTAAGTTTTCAATAAAATATTTTAATTTTTTCTATGACGGGATTTTATGTTTTTTGTATTGACATTGTAAATGTTAATTTAAAAACAATGCATTTTCTGACTGAATAGTATGGCCTAAACAAATTGCAATTTTGTGTTGCATACATATGAACGTTTTATTTTAGTTCAGCAACTCTGATTTATTCTGATAACAAACATGCATTTGAAACTTTCTGTATAGACAGTCACATCACTAAAAGTAGTTTTGCCTCAACTTTTCAATCATAGATTTTATTTTTATTTTGTAACTGCAGTGATTAGGACTCCAGTATAACCCCAAACAGAATTGATAATACTAAGCATTTTTTTTTTTTTTTTTTTTGCTGAGGGTCTTATTAAGGATTATCTCAATAAGTATGATCTTCTTAATATTTTTCTTTTAATTTTTTTCGTGAGGAAGACTGGCTCTCAGCTAGCATCTGTTGCCAATCTTCCTCTTTTTGGTTGAAGAAGATTAGCCCTGAGCTAGCCTCTGTGCCAATCTTCCTCTATTTTGTGTGTGGGATGCTGCCACAGCATGGCATGATGAGTGGTGGTATGTCCATGCCAGGGATCTGAACCTGTGAACCCTGGGCCATAGAAGCAGAGCACATGAACTTAACCACTATGCCACTGGGATGGCCTCTTTTCTTTCTTTCTTTCTTTTTTTTTTTTTTTGAGGAAAGTTAGCCCTGGGCTAATATCTACTGCCAATCCTCCTCTTTTTGCTGAGGAAGACGGGCCCTGAGCTAACATCCATGCCCATCTTCCTCTACTTTATATATGGGACACCTGCCACAGCATGGCTTGATAAGTGGTGCCATGTCCGCACCCGGAATCAGAACTGGCGAACCCAGAGTCTCTCAAGCGCAACGTGGGAATTTACCAGCTGCTCCACCGGGCCACCCTGGCTGGCCCCTTTCCCTTTAATTTTTTAAAATAGATGTCCTTTTTTAGGTTAAGTCATTCCCTTCTATTCTTAGTGCTAAGAGTTTTTATCATGCATTCTCTTAAATTTAATCAAGGGAATTATAGCTGCATGTACTGGGATGAGCTCCAGTATTAGTATCACTGTCCTTTAATCTGTAAATGTGGTAAGTTACAGTAAATACTAATCAAATTAATTAATTCTCTTAATTACTTAATTGAAGTTTCTGTAACTTTGAAGTGTTCTTTCATCACACTGTGATTTATCAAAAAACTGTTTCACATTCGGATTAGAGCCAGATTGTTGAACTACGTATATTACTAAGTACGTTTAAGAGAAAGAAGGCTTATGTTATATTTACTTATATTTACATCTACTGTGTGTGTGTGTGTTTCCTTTTGTCATTTTGTTTTCATAATGCTGCTCCTTGGCTATCAAAGACTTAAGTAAATTTTAAAAGTTTGCATGAGGTCTTGCCTTTTGCATTTTTTTAATACCCACTTTCCCAGCAGCCCTCTGAGCGCTCACTGGAACACAGAGTGACCCTGTTGGCCAGGATGCTGTGATGACTGACATATACTTCAAACTTCCATTATCCCTACTTGTGTTTTTTGTCCTTCTTCAAATTTTATGTTGATTGATTTTACTAGGTTAACAAATATATTAATTTATGACATTAGCTATAATATTACTTTTCTACAATAATACGCTAATTTTATCTAGTTAAAATTAGAAACACCTCTGGAGAACAAAAGCAATTTTTTTTGTTATGAAGCCATTGATAGATATGTTGAACCTCCCCAAAATGTTATTTGTTCAAACTGATTTTTGAAAATTTGTAAATAATGTAGATGCCTACTGCTAAAGAAAGACAACTCACTCAATTCATCATTTAATAAATATTTATTGTTACAAACTCTGGACTTGTAGTTGGAGCCAAAAAAGTAAAGAGCACAGCCCCCTTCAAAGAGAGTCTAATGTAGCGAGAAGACAAATTTCAGATGTGGTTCCGGACATTAAGAAAGGTTTAGGTATATGTGTCTACGATATGTGGCCAGTAGCTATTGCATTTGCCAATGTCTAGCTGAGTTGTTCCTAAAGCAGAAGTTTTATTCTCACTATGATTTCTGTGAACAATTCCCCAGACCTTATACTGGATGACTAGACAGTCTTCGGACATGGGCTTTGCTAAGCTGTGCCCCAGACAGTGCTTGACAGAGATTTGGTATTTGTGAGTAATTAAATATGCATGTTGAAATGTTGAGGCACATATTACAGTTATTCATAATGTAGAAAATATCCACCAGCTTTTATTTATTTTTTGCTAGGAGAATTATGATGATAACTATTGATTCATAACCAATATAGACAAATAGCCTAGAAAAAGTCAAAGTATATTTTTAAAGGTATTTTCTTCATTGTTTGGTATACTACATTTTTTTTAATCTGGTTTTACTTAATACCCACTACATGCAACTGGGTTTGCTTGCATTTATTTATAGCAGTCTATTTCAAAGTTTTATCACAGGTCTATTTATCCCTTAATATCTTCTTCTTGTAAAAAATAGGAACTGCTGTTAAACATATTTAAGAAACCCTGCATGCTACAACTTCCTCTTGGTGTTTCCGATACACATTATTATACTGAAGTCTCTGCAAAGTCTTTCATAAATTATTTTCTATCCCATCTTTCCTAAATTTTATTTGAGCATCTAAGTCTGTTTCCCTCCTATATAAACCCAACTAGTATATTACTAGTATTCTTTGGAATACATTTTGGAAAATATAGTTTTAGGTAAGAAATATATAATTTTGTAATAACATTGTAAATTGAATTACTTCCTTTTGGTGTATAAATGGCTATATTCGCAAGCCGGATTTTCTGGTACAGAGTTGTAGCCCTTTTCTAATTTATTTGGCTTATTAATCCAGTCTCCTGCTGTGGACTTCTGTCTGGGTTTCTTGGCTAATGCTCTAACCAAGTCTCCCTCTCAATCCCAACCCATTTTGCAGGAACCTATATGTCCACAACTCCTCCAACTCTAGAGATGTAAACCTAAATTTGACACATTCTTAGTAAATATTGTTTCGCTGATGCATTTACCACCAAAATAATCATCATGGGCATGTTATTCCTCCAGATCGTCTTCAATTCGTCTCTTTTTTCACTCACAAGTGGGATCTTGTCATCACTCACAGCCAAGCCATTTCAGTTATGGTTATTCCTAAAGACCTCACAGAGAGACGTAGTTATTTTTGGTGAAGTGAGAGGGTCAGTTTTTTGGCTTAGGACATGTATCTGAGATATGTGAGTGTGTGTGTGTGTGTGTGTGTGTGTGTGTGTATCAAAGTGGAAGACTACAGTAGGCAGTCACATGTCTGAATTTGGGAAGGGAGGATCTGTGATGGATTCTGATTTGGGAAAGATAACTATCTAGATGACAACTGAAGTCATAAAAGTGCATGGAGAACCAGGTAAAGTGTGAAATTGAAGATGCAGAACAGAATGTCACTGGCATTGAAAGTAGAGAGGAACAAGAGAAAATGAAAGAGATTTTGAACACCCTTCCAGATAAATAGTGGAAAATCCACAGGTTTATTGCCATATAATAAAAGGGAGATATTATTTGAAGATGAAGGACGTGGCCATTTATTCAACAAAATATCCAAGGAGCCATATTATGTGCTAGGCACTGTCCTAATGCTGGACTACAAAGATAAAACAGATACAATCCTTGATCTCATAGAGCTTAAAATATATAATGACGTCAAATTATTTAGGGAAAGCCGAAGCAGGTAAGAATGTATTTAGAGGTTTTCATTAAATTTAACAACAATGAGGACATAAGAGACTCAGTGAGATAACTTTTTGTAGAGTACTGCAGGAAGAAGCCATATTAAAATGAGTTGAACTGTAAGGCATTTCTTTTAGGTTATGTGCATAAGGAAAAGACTGAAATACATCAAAATATTAAGCATCATTGACTTTGGACTTTGGAATTCCAAGTGATTTTTGTTGTATTTTTTTCTCATATGTATTTTATAAATGCCTACATTGAAGATACTCCTTTTTATAATAAAAAAATTATTTTACAAAGATAAAAACGAACTACTCTGTTCTAATAAGTAATTATTAATTACTTTGTAAATATAAATGAAATGGAGGTATAATATTTATCTAAATAATAATGTTATCAACATAAAGAGCTTAATAAAATGATTCAAACAAATACCAACTGTGACAAAACCCTTAGTAAACCCACTTTGAGGACTTTATTACTCTGATTGGCTCCGTAATAATCTAATTAAGTAGATAATTGCCAAACCTAAACTTGTTCTGTGCTGACAACACACATTCACCAAAAGACCAGAGCTGTTCGAGCTTCTGGAAGTTTTTAAAAAAGTGGAAAGCAAAGCATCAATTTATGTAGCTGCTAAGTTGGCACATGCTAATGCTTTCAAAATGGAGAATAGCTTCAATTCCCACCAGTTTAGCTGCTGACATGATTATGTACATGAATCCTCTAGGAAATGGAGGAAACAGTAATAGCAAGCCCAGTTAACAGGAGAAGAAAAGGACTGTCTGGCTGACTAAGTTTCCTATGTTAACACTGATTATAAACATCAGTGGTGGTAAACACAGCCATTCCATGAGATTGAGCTGTGAACATTTATGGGAGAATGAAATCAGCAGCCATGATTCCATTCTATTAAAACAACTCCTCTGAGGCCTTTGTAGGATAATACCTTCGTTGTTTTCTCTTCTTCTAGCTTGTGAAGGGACCTACGGAATTACAATCTCCAGGAGCTAAATGAGAAGGGGTTAATTGTTAATTTCTTCCAATGTTATTACATTGTTAAAAAATACACCTTGGAACCAGTGGGCTACTAAGTGCTCTTTTTTCCTCTCAGATACCTTTCATAAACAAATTAAAACACCTGAAATATTCTCAGATGGTCTCCCATGTCATTTAACAGAAAAGAGTGTGTAATTGCTAGCCTGAAGCCCATCAACCAATTACCGATTAAAATACAGCTTGCAAAATGTGAAACTTTGAGGGCAGTGTAATCACGTATTTCAAAATTGACTATTTTGCAGTACTGAGTACAGCTCTAGGTCCCTTGACTAAAATTTTTCTCCCCCAGTACACTTCCTCCAAGCCTCCATGGCCTGAAATACCCCTGTGCTTAAAATTTCCAGGATTATTCTTATTTCGTAATATTGTACAATGCAGTGGCCCAGAAGCAGATGTGACAGAAAATAAACTGTATACAGGAAAGAGGGAGGATAATGGAATCTCTGGATTAGAAATCAGAATTTTGAGCTTTGAGAAAACATGAAGATCATCCATTCCAGGTGTCACGATAGACAAAAAAACATCAAGACAATTTCAGTGATTTACCCAACATGACACAAAGTTGGGGCCACATCACAAGTTCCCCAGCTCTCAGGATTAGGTGTGTTTCCAATGTAAGTGTGAGTCTGTTCCTTTAGAGAGAGACAAAGCAGTCAGAGAGCCCTGGGGAACTGGTGGTGGCACTGGGCACCTGGTAAGAGTGAGTCCCGACAGAGAAGGAAAGAGTGAATGTACATGCTGATCTCTATTTTATCTATTGTATCTATTTTAAAGCTGCTTCCTTAACGTTCCTTAAAAGCAGAAAAAAAAAAAAAGAAAATGAAGCACCTCTTTATGGGGCCAATTATCACACATTTAGGAAGATTCATCATTTCAAGGGAACGACTTCTGACAGAGCTTTTTTCTTTGTTTTCAAATATTTACTGAGTTGGCCATATGCCTGGCCAGCTGAAACACTGACCTAGTCTGAGAGAAAAGATACATTTTAAAGGGTCTGAATGTTATCAGCATCTATATTAAAATAAAATGTTACATAGGATACCTAATAAAAGATGGGGGCTGCGTTGGTGGTGGGTAGTGGTTAAGTTCACATGCTTTGCTTTGGCGGCCTGGGGTTCACAGGCTCGGATCCTGGGCATGGACCTATATACCGATCATCAAGCCTTGCTGTGGCAGCATCCCATATACAAAAAAGAGGAAGATTAGTAACAGATGTTAGCTCAGGGTCAATCTTCCTCACCTCCCCCCCAAAAAAGAAAAGAAAAGATGGAAAAAGATGAGGGTGAAAAGAAGGAAAGGACGAATGAGGAGTTGAAGAAAAAGCCATCAGTGGGCAAGAGTACACGTCCACCTCTTCTACTTCGCGTGCTGTAGAAAACACAAGTAGGAACCAGAGAGCTGAGATTTAGGGAGACCTTTTACTCTCTGTATGACCTTGGAGAAGGTACTTACTTGCTCTGCCTCACTTGATGATTTGTATACTGCAGACAAGTATACATTTCTCCCCTACTTGCAGTGTTTTTAATTACAAATATTGTTCAAAATTCAAATGCATATGAAAATACTTAGATTAAGGTCAACACTCTAAGCTTCCGGACAAATATTAGAATCAATTACTACCACTTCTCGCCACACGTTGAAGCCATTTAGATCTATTTCTAATAATTAAGCAAAAGTCAGACTTTAAAAGAAAGAGTTACAATCACTTAATATCATACGAAAGTTCAAAGATTGACCATCTTCCGGGGCCAAACAACTTCCTCCTTTAGAAGATAAGATGGAATTCACTCCTCCCTCCCAGAAAGCAGTTGGCAAAATCCCAAAGAGAAATATAAATGCCTGCAATTTTCTTGATTTCAACTTCTCCTTCACACTTCTAAAGATGATTTCATATCTCATCTAGAGCAGAGATGCCCTATTGCCAAAGTCAGAAACAGTTTGCAGGGTAGGTATTTTTAATGTCACGAACAATTTCACCTCAGGTTGGAAAGATTAGATATTTTTACATTCTGAAGTGTGTGATATTTTGCCTCTAATGGAGCACTGTAGTCCCAATGATTTTTTTCTGGCCCATAGTCCTGTAAATGAGGGTACTTAAATAGATACACTTCTGCATGCCTCTACTTAGATCAAGTATAAACGAATATTCAGGCGCTGAAATCCCACACTCAGTTTCATCAAGAAAGCAAAATAATCACCCACAAATATTTTGCCAGACTTTTTTTTTTTAAAGATTGGCACCTGAGCTAACAACTGTTGCCAGTCTTTTTTTTTTCTTCTTCTTCTCCCCAAAGCCCCCCAGTACATAGTTGTGTGTTCTAGTTGTGAGTGCCTCTGGTTGTGCTATATGGGACGCTGTCTCAGCATGGCCTGATGAGCAGTGCCATGTCCGCACCCAGGATCCGAACCAGCGAAACCCTGGGCCACTGAAGTGGAGCATGAGAACTTAACCACTCGGCCATGGGCTGGCCCCATTTTGTCAGACTTTGGTATATAAGTTTAATTCGTGTGCTTGGAGTTCAAACTATTTCTTGCACAAGAATAGCAGATAGTATAGAGCAGTGTTTCACAAGTATAGAGCTTGCTCCACGAGTATTGGAGTCACCTCTGATGCCTTTCTAAAATTCAGATTCTTGGATCTCATTTAAGAACCCTGGAATCAGAATCTCTCGAGTTGAACCTAGGAATCTTTAACAAGCAGTCTCTGTCCAAAATTCTCTTGCCCACCAAAATCTGATAACTGTGGGCATAGTGTAAGCTCTGTTGGTCTGAGTGTAGAGAAAGGGAAGGCAAAGGCTAAGACAGTCAGCGAGGTGGAAATGGCACAGAGCAGAGTCAGTACAGACACCTCTGCGTCCTCTTCTTGAGCCTGAAGCTTTTGACTTTCATTCTGATGCTGCTTGTGTCCTTCCAGCCTGGGGACTCTTCGCTCAGTGAGAAACCCCTGCTGCAGTAGGTACTCTCCAATTCCGTGGAATAATTTTATATCATTGTGACATTTGATGACTATAATCTCCGTAAAGAGAGTTGAATGGCTTAGCCACGTCCTCCAGAGAACCAGAGTACATCTTTTGGAACGTGACTTCAATTTGAAATGATACCACCAGATGGCCAGTTTTAGGGAAGATCAATGAAATTGTCCCTAAGTGGCCAAGGGGTTTCCACAGTCTAAAATTGTTTTTGATATTTAAACGATTGTGACCTTGTTATAACCACAATCGGCATTTTTTCACTGTGTGAGTGCTAACAAATAATGTAGTGGATTTACTCATTTAATATAAAATATTAATAGAGTTTTATTAGCCCACAAATAAGAACATCCTAGTTTATTGCTCCAATGAGAAATCATGGCCTACGATCACTCAAATTACCCAGATGATATCTGAGATTCTAATTCTATTTAATTTAAGGGATGACTCTGTAGTAATGTGTTCCTTCTTGTTTAAGTACATTCTTAAACCTTCTAAGAGGATTATGTTTTGGTTAACACAGCAGATAATGGTGTGCAAACCAATGGGATTACCATATTTGCAATGAGCATAATGCAAGTTGTGTTCTAATTCAAATGACATGTTTACGTAGGCTGTAAGTCTTTGGGCTAGAAAATGCAGCTCTCTAAAATAGTAGATGTTTCAAAGTAATTTTCTTTTCCAGTTAATATTCATAATCTAATAAGCAATGTGGCTTAAAGGTACCACCATTAGGATTGACATGCATATTTTAACAAGGAGTAGGATTTGTGTCTAAGGGAATAAATCATGTAAACAAGCACAGACATATGTTCAAAGCATAATCATTGATTATATTTAATACTTCATACCATATCTATATTATGAAAATATTGATAAGGTGAACTGATAAGGTGAACATTTAAAAAGTATATAGCAAGTACCTGTTCCATAGTGAATTGATAATTATTTAGAATTTCTTGATTTTTGGTCATGAGTAATGAGGATCCACATTCTTTTATTGGTGTGGTCATCCTGGGCAAATCACTGCACATCAGTCTGAGTTGATTGTGGTTTTTTTCCATAACATTAAATTGAATTATTCATATAACTTTTGTTTTTTTTTAAAGCTTGGCAACTGAGCTAACTATTGCCAATCTTTTTTTTTCTATTCTTCTCTCCAAAGCCCCCCAGTACATAGTTGTAAATTCTAGTTGTGAGTGTCTCTGATTATGCTATATGGGTCATCGCCTCAGCATGTCCTGATGAGTGGTGCCATGTCTGTGCCCGGGATCCAAACCGGCGAAACCCTGGGCCACTGAAGTGCAGTGTGCGGACTTAACCACTCTGCCACGGGGCGGTCCCCTCATATGACTTTTTTGACATAAAGCCTGCAATAGGTTAAAACTCAGCAAATGTTTACTATTGGTATTATTATATTGTTTTAACTCTGTAGGCCATAACATATCTGGAAGGGCTTTTTCTAGTTCTCTTTGAGCTAATGCAGCTTATATAAATACAAAAAACTGGGAAGAAATGAAATCAAATTTACTTGGAGGTTTTCTTCTCTAACGTAGACTACCAGTCATTTGAAAAAATGTGAATGTAAAGGCAATAAGCTTCTGTTTACATAGGTCACAGATATTTAGCTCATGCACCTTCCTAATCAGATGCATGGAAAGTGCTTCAGACTTGATTGAGCTTGTTTTAAATGACTGTAATTTGCGAACCATGAACCTATTTATTATGCACTGGATGAGGGGTGAATTCACAGTTATGATGACACCTTTTATGCAGTTAATACTAAACTTATGGATACATGTAGGAATACCCCTCCTTCCTAAGAATGAACTCGTTCTCGCTAGACAGCGAAATCAGAAAACAAAGAGAAAGTTTTTCAAAGGCCAGACACAGATGATTTTTTCCTAAACTCTTTGTCAAGTGCTCAGGGATAGCAGAATACAATCATTTTACAAGATCTTCCGTTGGTTGCTTAAAATGGCAAGACGATTTTAGAAAATGAAAAATGTTCACTACCTGTGTGGACTTGATCCCTCTCGGTTCTTAAAATTCTATTGCTTCATATCTGTAATCTCACTGTATTGTCTTTGTAAAGTATATTCATAGTGCTAGCTTGTTGCCTCTTACAAAAGGGCACATTTTAAATCTTCTGATGAGTAAATCTAAAAGGAATTGATAGTTTTCTTTGATTAAACTCTGCCTCTCTTCCCTTCGTAGCAGATATATTTCCGAGTACTATCTCTATGGCTATAAAATTTGGAAAATTGTGTTTTATGATTAACTTAAATTTAGCATTTGCGTAAGATACTTATGCAAAAAATTGATTATTTAATTTGCATTGAATTATTTGATTCAAATATAACCTGGTTTTTTTCTTTTCGCTTTCATTTTATTTTGTTTCTAACATGGAGCTGAGAGATGCCTTCTCTTGTTAATGCTGCCATGATACAGTTCAATGTGAATTTTGAAAGTTTTCACAATTACACAGCATTGTTTTAAGACTCATCTCTGGGACAGACTGCAAATAATGTTCTCTTGATATTTTTGATTATCATGAGTTTGTTGATTACGGTGCTTTAATTGAGAACTTCCCATGTAGCAGCAAGTATACCATCAAAGCTGTTTTTCGACTTATTTTTGTAAGGAATATGAAACTTTCTAAGATTTATTTGCTGAGCTCTCCGGGAGACATTTTCTTAAAACTTAAAATACACATGATAATGTCACAATAGTCAACGCATTATATTTCATGTCGCATGTGGATTTGAACAAAACAAATGAGTTATTTAAACATAAAAATAGATAAAGTCTTGAGCAAAGAGGTATTAAAGCTAAATTTAATATGGAGATAACATACTGCCAAAATACGACCAATCTCTTGTATATAAAGTCATTTTCACAATGAGAAAAAGATGAAATTTGCAAACACCATTACAGAAGTATGTCTACAAAATAATAAAACATATGGTTAGGTCAGGACAAAGAAAATACCAGTAGTTTATCTTGTTTTCATTGGTTTTAAGATTTTAATTTTTTCCTTTTTCTCCCCAAAGCCCCCCGGTACATAGTTGTATATTCTTTGCTGTGGGTCCTTCTAGTTGTGGCATGTGGGACGCTGCCTCAGCGTGGTTTGATGAGCAGTGCCATGTCCGCGCCCAGGATTCGAACCAACGAAACACTGGGCCACCTGCAGCAGAGCGCATGAACTTAACCACTGGCCATGGAAGCAGCCCCCATCTTGTTTTCTTAATCTAGATATTTTTCTTCTACATATTCTATAACATTGGGATAATCTTATGGAATTACTCAGTTAGAATCTTCAATGAAAACTTGAGAGGAACTCTAGGTATTAGGAAGTTTTATGTCTAGACATAGTCTTATACATATGTCTAGAAATATTCTAGACATATTACTGGGAAACATTATCTAAGTACCATCAGAGTTCAGCTTATCATACCAACTCTTGTTCCTCATCTGTGAGAAATGACTTTGGACTATATAAATTGTAAAGTGTCTTTCAAATATAAAATACTAATTTTTCGTGTTTCATGACATTGGATTTATTTTGTTATCAAGTCAGATTTAGCATACTAATTACTTGCTTTGTGGTTTTTGAAAACCAGTACAACTAGAGGGATATGTTTTAAAATAAATTTATTTGATAAAAATCTCCTTAGTACATCATTTAAGTTATTTCCAGAGGTTTAGATCCAATAAATTAATGATTTTCAAATGTTATCATCAGATTTTCCACCCAAACATTTCTGTTAGTGTATGAATTGAATAATATGTCAATTCTTGTGTGTTGGTATTTTCTTCTTTTCTCCAGATTTTCACAGTGAAGACCCAGTTGTATCTTTCTTCGTATACATATGCTAGCAGTTTGTGTTCACATTTGTGTGTTAAAAACTCTTGAATGCAAAAACAATTGTCCACTTAACTTTTATCATAACAAATATTAATGAAATTCTGCTAATTTATCTAATTAAATTCAAAAAACAAATTGGTTGGATGATATATGTACTCATTAAATGACTTGCAAATCATATTTCTGTAAGATTCATTTGTGTTTTGAATTTTAGCAACTCAAATTTATTTTTTGGATCTACCCAATGCATAGTTAAAGTCTGGTCCATCTTTGCAAGTCCAATAGCTGCAGATGGATTATAGCTTGAGCTTGCTTCAAGTTTTGAGCTTATGTTCCAAAAAAAAAAAAGACAACCCAAAAGTTTGCTTCCCCACTTAGCTTTTGAGGCTCTTCCTAAGCAAAAAACATATAATAATAATAGATAAAACACAAAAGAGGAAGTCAAGGAGGCATAACTTCGTGGGGAAGCAGGAGGAGTTGGTGGCAAAAGTCAAGGATGTACAGAGAAGCAGCCAAGGCTACTGGGAGAATTAGCTCTTTTGGGTTAATGGGAAATGCAAACTGGTGGAATGTGCCAGAACCAAATTGTTTGATTCCAAGAAGTAGGATAGCATTGATTTGAGATGGAGAAAAAAGGCTGGTCAGTGCTGCAGCTTAGATCAAGTATTGTGTTGAGAGAGGTGTCTGCTTAAAAAGTCCTTGTGATCACGCAGGCTAACCACAAGCTTGATGACTGCAATACTCTCAGCACAGTAACGTGGCAGAAGTCCAAAGCTGCCAATATTAGAGTGGGGAGGGAGGGTGAAACAGACAAACACTAATTTCCTCTTAGGCACCCATGTACAAACACAGTCACCAATATGACAAATAAATAAGTAAATACATAATAGAAGGTGATTATGTTACCAAAAAAATACAATTAAAGGAAAAGTCAAGACAATTTTTTAAATAAATGTATTTAGGATCATCAAATAGGTAAAAGAATGCATAAGGTCCAAACATACCAAGGTCTTATGAAATGAAATCAGAATAAATTAATACAAATAATTTCATATATTTAAAAGAGAAAATAATTTGAAATCTTGAAAAAATACCTATAGACATTTAAATAAAAGAGAGCTTACACATTAGATTGTACACAAAAAGAAAAATGATGAATTTTAAGATATGACTTGGAAATTATTCAAGAAGAAAGTGCTAGGGAAAAAAGAAAAAAGAAATTTAACAAAGAGGATATTAAAAGCTACCAACGCAAAAGAACACATTACCTACAAAAGGAATGACAGTTAGATTAACAGACTTCTCATCAGAGTAGCATATGCCAGGAGACATTTGCAAGTGTTAGAGAGGAAGTACTTCCAGCCTAGAATTACTTACCTTTCTGAAATATGATTTAATATTGTTAGACAATGATATTTTAAGACACAAAGAACAATAGAATTTGCTTCTTATTGACCACATTGAAAAACTCTAGAAAGGTTATTTTAGCATAAGACTAACCCACTAGAAATGTATGGTGTGCAAGGAAAAATGGCAAATTTAGAAGTTAAATAACTTTTGACTTTAAATATAATTATAACATCATTTGTCTTTTAAAGGTAAAACCATTGTTCTCATTAATCTCATGTAAGATCTTGTGTTTTCAAAACATATTAAAGCTTAAGATATTTTTCTTGTTCAGAAGAAAGATATATTGAGTATTTTAGATGGTAAAAACCCATCTTAAGGTTCTAAATGAAGTGAGAAAAAAGAGAATGTATTGAAAATGTATCAATCCAGTAGAAAGTGTGAAACAAAAGAATCAAAGATATGCAATAGTTAAGAAACAAAATAGTGCAAATATGTGAAAATATATCAGCAATCTTAATAAATGTAAAAAGGTTATATTCACCTATTAAAGACAGATTTTCATAATGGTTAAAAAACTTCATATGCTGCTTGGACAGTAAATGTCTAAAGTAAATTCCACTGAATGATTAAAAATAAATGCAGATCAAATATGAATCACAACAAGCTCTGATGAAGAACTTTATGCACTCATTCTACAAAGGATATGGAAGAGAAGAGGACCAAAATGTTGCCTTACTGAATATCAAGAAGTAGTATCAAACTCTAGTAATTATAATCTGTGGTGTCTGCATAGGAATAGATAGGTTAACGGAATCAAATAGAGAATTTAAAAACATAACCACAGACACAGGAGATTCAACATTTAACCAAGATAGAATTATGAATCAGATAAAACTTTTTCAAAAACTATAGCTAAATAGAACAAAAGTAAAAGCAAAAATGAAACAGAAATACAAGTAAAATAAAATAAAATCCTGTCACCATACCATACCCCCAGATTAGTTCCAGATCAATGCAAAAACTAAGGTGAAGAACATTGGATGAAAATGTATGAGAATATTTTTGTGTTGGGGAGGTGTTTTTTCTTAAACATTACAACTTTATCACAAACCATTAAACAATTCAATGAGTTATGTACATTGTGATTAAAAATTGTATACGTTATAATTAAAATTAAAAGTAAAGATTATATAATTAAAAATTTATTTTAAAAAATAAGTTCAGATGCCAAATTTGAGGCGAGGCTGTGTCCCCTGAGCTAAGTTCCCTCCAGGCTTTATATGCATTTCTGCCCCCTAAGAGTTGGCTTCATCTATTTTTGAGTTTTCTGTAAGACAATCAGTGGGCTGAGAAAAGCTTGTAGCTTGCTTTTTCAAAAAAAGTAATGAAATAAAAGAAACATTTAAGTGTGCTTGAGGGAAGTTTTGATAGATATTCCAGTCAGTATTTTCTTGGCTGCTCCCTGGGTGTTCAAGGACCCATTTTGCAAAGGATTCCCTTATTAAAGAAACTTGAGAGGTATTTCTCTCAGCCTCCAGCCACCAGGAATCATTATGGTCATTTCTGGTTCTAATTCCATGAGAACAGAGGGAAGGAGACAAATTTTACCAGCAATCTTGAGCCCAGCCAGTTCTGTTGGGCACTTTACATTCATTACCTACAGAAGAAAAGTAATTGGAGAGTCATATTTGCTAAAAAAGAATATAATAATTGGTTGTCAGGGTTACTGTGAATTTTGCAGACTTACAAGGGTCCTGAAGCAGGACATCTGTGGGTTGGATGATGCTACTAAATTTTTGCTACTTGCCTTCAAAATAGAGACAGCATCTTGATGGAGTTATAGGTTAGCTCCAATTCTATGTAGTTAAATTCCATGTTGTAATTGTCCCTAAATTTAATTAGAAAGAGTCATCCCAAAATAAATCATTTGTCAGGTTCTTAGAGATCAGACTGGTACCTGTGCCTTGCCTTTATTTCCTTCTGGAAGAATTTGCTTCAAAAGATGTATAATCTAGAAAGTTGTTATGGATATGTCGCCTGGACTCACATGTCTAGTCTAGCCTACCTAAATTAGTGGATTTTGTGCTGATAGATTGTTATCAAGAACATGAAAGCACATGGTATCCTTGTGCCTGGGGCACAGTAAATATTTAAGAAGTACTTTTTATTGTTAGATTATAAAACTTTATGTTACTGCTTTTTGTTTTTCTTCTTTCTTTCCAAACCTGACAAAATTCATTTAAAAAAAATCCAGACTTTATTTTTCAAATTTGAAACACTGATATAAAATAAAATGTAAGTTCTCTTATGTCATTTTCTGAAAACTGGCTCAACTTTTGCTGTGTTTTTGGTTATGACTTGTATTTTGATCATTGGCTACCATTGGCCACGTAACTAGATGGAAGTGTTCTTGTTAATTACTGTTAGGAATTTCTCGGGAAGTTTGAAATACTCTTGTCTGCTTTGGTTCAAATCGCCAGAAATGTGCTCGGCTTCAGTTGACTTAGCTGAAGTTTTTCTACATGCCTGGTTTACTCTCTGCTTTCCATATCTTCCATGAAAACAAGGAGGTTTTGATTCTGAGAAACTTTGTGAAATTCTCATAGGGGAACTACATAACTTTACCCTATTTTCTCTCTTTCCCTGGCACCTCAGGCCCAGGGTAGCCCAGAAGTCTCCTTTTGGGGAGACATGAGGTCATCCTGGAAAATATTCTGGGTCCCAATGACTTCTCCTAACTGTGGACTCCATCCTTGGGCTCTCTCCACACTTTCCTGAATATCAGCTAGAATACCTCTGAGACGCAGCTGACCTGAATGAATGGGCAAGTTCTCCCCATGGCATTTCAGTTTAAAATACAGAGGAAATTAAGTTGTTCCCTGTGCAGCACTTCGTTGTTAAACTGTGACAGATTTGTTTCCTTGTACAATAAATGTAGTCCCAGATTTAAAGAACATAGGCTGCTAGAAACCTTGGTGTGGAACAGGTTGAATTTAAAATCTGTCTGACATTGACAAAATTGCAATGATTTTTTTAATAGGAAATAAAATCTGTAACATTGTACCTTTGGGATTTTAGGCAGAGTCAATCCTAAGAGTTGCATTCTTCCTTAATTTACATTTTAAGTGCTCATCAAGGTAGGAGGCAATGAATTCAGAAGACAAAGCCTATAATGATTTTCTCTTCTCTTGAACCAGGGCAATATCTTCAAGGTCATATAATATATTATTATTTTTAAAATTTTAAAGCATCACTTTTTTCATATTATATCAGGCAAAATTAATGCAGGTTAGATACAAAGTAGGGTAATGGTTATTTCACAGCAAACATATATGAAATTGCTAATCTTTAGCTAACATTTTGCAATGGGCAATAAGTTACATCCATAGTGTTTAGGAGAAAAAAACTACTAAGATCAATGTGATTGGTTAGCTTTAGTTTGCATAATTACTTCCAGTTGGCACTTACTTTGAAAAGAATTAAGATGTTTTCTATAATTTTCGGTTTATATTAACATGACATGTGAATGCTGTTCTTTAAGTTTTTCTTGAATATATTACTGGAAATAGACAGACAAAGAAAAAAGTGAACTTTATCATTCTGATTAAATTTTTCCTTTATGAATTTAACATACTAAACTGTGGTATATCAGCTTTAAGAGATAAGTGAGTGATGGAAAGTACAAAAAAAGACTTCAAAATGAAATCATGAGAATACTGTGTGATTGAAGCTAAAGAGAGAAAAGACCAAGTAAAAGCGGTCACCTCTCTAACAGCCATTTCAATCGACTGGTTGGGATAAACTGGGTTACAGTGGGTTGAGAACTGTAACCCATAGGAAGAAAAAGTGCCTGTTAGACCTCAGGTTTCTGTGAAAATAAGCTGCAACTCAAATTCAACATGTGAAATAAATTGCATACAAAAATATAGGAAGAATATTGCAGTCACTTCTTTTTTTGACCTTGTCACACAGTAGCCAGGTGGACATACAGTAGAGAAAAGCTAAGTGCAGCACACTGAGCTATATCACATTATCCTGGCCATATTAGAACATGATTTTAACCAGTCATTTTCCACCGTGTTACACACTGCAGCTTTCAGCAACGTGAGAGACTGATGGTCCATTATGTGTGCATATCATCATATACAATCTAGAATGTTAAGATCAAATGTATCTTAAAAGAACTCAGTTTATGCATTGTGAAGAAGAAACTGACAGCAGATGATTTAATAAACTGTATACGAAGAATTGAATAAAGTTTATTTTTTAATACTATCTATTGAAAGTCATCATCAAAATGGACCTATGAAATTAATTTAATTTCAGGCTAAACATAATGCATCTTTTAACTATCGAATCATGAAAGCATTATAAAGTCAAGTCTAGGGACTTCTTTGGGAAGTTGAATATGAGTCGCTGTGTGTTGTGTTATCTTTTCTGCCCAAGTTTGAGGCACCAGTGTATACAATTTGAAGTCCAGCCTATTGTACAGTTATACAATTTAATGAAATTCCTTGGTTAAGTCAGCTAGACCCAAAGTTGTATTCTGTTTCACATTTGTCAAAGATGCTTTAAAAAATATATAACCTGTACAATATATAACCATCTCTATATAACTATAACTATAAACATTTATATGATTATATAACTATATCCACCACCAGTTTTATATATATACAAATATAAACATATATATGTTTTACATGTATTTATATATAAATCTTTATATATTTATATGAATAAATATACTTATATATAATATATAAAACTACTATATAACTACAGTTATATAAGCATAACTGTAACCATCTATATATAACTTTAACCATAACTATATATAACCGTCTTCCCAGTGAAGATCACTGAGATGGAACAAATGTAAAACCAAAACATTTTCCAAAAATTCTCCCTAAACTATATGATTCTGTAGAGATGGTGACTCTGATGTCCTTTCAGTTGGCATTCGGAAACCCTACTGAATCGCAAATACCAAGTTGTTTGGGCTCACAGAGATAGAGCTTCCAAACAGTGCCTTAGACACTAAAGCATTTGTACATGCGTGCCCCTTCTTTGCAGAATGAATGGATTCTAGTCAGGCGTGTTGAAGTATTTAAAACAAAAATACTGTATCTGGAATCAAGACAGCTGTATCCTAGGCCCACCTCTACTTTCCTCGTGAGCACACCTGTTATTCTCATTGGTCTCGTTTTCCTCACTTAGGAAAAGAAAGGGTTACGCTAGGTCTCTAATGTGTTTTTCAGTTCTGTTATCCTGTGTTTTATGTTGTTCTTAATATTTTACTTTAAAAAATGTTTTAGTGCATGAGCGGGGTTAATATAACTGCAGCATAAACAGATTTACAAAGCAGAGATGGTTTTGGAAAACAAATATTTACAACCTAACATGCTCTTCATGACGTGGAATTTTCGTTTGTTTGAAGCAGAGT
This sequence comes from Equus asinus, assembly GCF_041296235.1. Classification (NCBI taxonomy): domain Eukaryota; kingdom Metazoa; phylum Chordata; class Mammalia; order Perissodactyla; family Equidae; genus Equus; species Equus asinus. The sequence goes on along the minus strand of NC_091792.1, from coordinate 48,270,129 downwards.
GCATGCATCTTTTAAAAAAATTAAATGGATTTCAGTGTGTATACTTTCTCTTAATGCAAGCTTAAATTATACATTTTACACTGCAGTGCCTCTAAAATGGCGATGAATATATTTTCTCTATATTTAGCTGCTTCTTTCAGCTTCAAATTAAGCTGGCTATTGAAAGGTATAATTGATTAGAGCCTCGACAGTTTTGTTCATCCAAATTAATGATTCAGATGTCATTGAAATAAAAGTTCCTTTTTCTTTGAAACAGTTAAATTAATTTCATGATCGTAATTCTCATTATTTAGCGCTTATAATTCTATTCTTATCCAAGCTGTTAAGAAAAAAGTGTATGTGTTATAGTCGTTCAACATAGAGCATTATATTGAAGAGTTTTGGCCCCTTTCACAGTATGAACCAATAAAACATAGAATTAAGAACTGAGGCAATTTCCATGTTCGCTGGTGTTTCCATGTGCTGTTGAGAGACCCTTAGCAATGCAGTCTCAACATCAACATCACATAGCTGTTGCTCTGTTGTTATACCCGCATTTGTTTATCCTGTTTCTGCTCTTACCTTATCTAACGTGAATGTAAGTGAAAGATTCTCTCTTCCAGTAGCATTCAGTCTGAATAATTAGTTGTTTTTCTCCCTATGGCTACTTCTTGTATGTGCTGTCTCTTTATATCTGCATCATTATGTGTGTCTTAAGGTAGAATTATGACTGAACTATGGGCCAAATTTGATTGGCATCAACCTTGAGTTCAGATACCAGTTGTGACTATAGCCAGCCTTCTAAACATGAACACTTGATCAGTTTCTTTTTTTTTATATACTAGCTCAATATAAGCAATAATACCTTCAGAAAATATTTTGGATAATTAAATACCACAAATTACTACCCCAGTATGTCTAGTAGGATGTATATGATCTGTTTCTCCTTTGTTGCTCTCTCTTATGGTTATACAACATGCAGGCAGTGACTCTTAATTTTTGTTTGGTTTTGTTTTCAAATGATGATTATTAGAATGAGTATTTGAAGACAGTACAATGTTTGGGAGGGTCCTTTGCTCTGATAAGGAGAATCCATTGCTGGATGGAGAGAATTCACTGCCCATAAGAAAACTGGATTCTTTGGAGAGTGTTTTTTCCTAAGAGAAATATTACATTTGAACTCAATCACATAGTTCAAAGTAGTGGGTGTGAAGTTAAAGTGGGTCAAAAGATGAAAATAGTTCTTACAACAGACTTGCCTCATGGGTGTAAAAGAAGTCTCTGTGGTCCTTCAATATCAGCTGGGCTGAGGAATGAAAAGATTGTCCATCCTTAAGAAGGGAGGCTTTTCCAAGGGAACTTCCCATTGAAAGCCTGGTTTTGATCTTGGTGTAAAAGAAAAGCTTTTCGTCATAACTGCAACTTGATTTCTAGATTGATTTCATAGTCAGTTTTAATGAATATTTTCCATTACATAAAGAATATTAAGAATCTGTTAATGTATACCTACTATTTCAAATTAATTACTTATCACCATTAATTTATTCATTCATTTATTTATCCAAAACATATTTATTGAGTTCATGGTATATGCCAGGTACTGCTCTAATTCATACAAGTGATTAACAAAGTCCTGTCTTTATGGAGCTAACATTCTGGTTGGATACAGAGAATAAACAAGCCAACCAATAAAAATATACCATATCCAATGATGATCAGAGTTGTGGCTTCCAGTTATTTCATTCCAAAGAAAATTTTCTATCATTTTTTCTGAAATTACCATTTTACTATTTTCATTTTTGCTACCCCTTAGAAGCATTTATTTGTTTATTTTAGCTAAACTTGCCTGAAGGCTTAGCCTTTAGACCTCTTCTCCTCTCTAAGGTCTTCCCATCTCATGCCTAGATTAGATAACATATAAATGTTAAGAATCTGAACATGTATTTCTAGTCCATACCTCTTTGCTGAATTCCAGGTTCCTATGTCTCAAGGCCTATATAATATCTCCAGTTGGACTCCCAAAAGGCATCTCAGAAAAGGAATCATAATTTTCTCTCTCAAACCTGTTCTTTCCCATATCCTCTCCAAATCAATAAATGTACTCAGAAGGAATAATCTTGTACAGGTGCTAGACTATATAGGGTCTTAAATTTCTTCTTACATATGGGGCCCAAGTAATGCAATCGGTTTTGCTTAGCTTAATCAGTATGACACAGGGTAATCTAGCAGTCAGTTTTCCTGTCTTACAGAATTATAGGATACCAAAAGGGAAAAGGCACTAGTGATCATTTAGGCCACCTTCCTGTTATAGAACAGAGTGAAGAGAGGTCTGTGGAAATTAAGAAACTTGCTAGATTGTGACAGAGCCAGTTTAGTGTACTTCTTCTTCTTCTTCTTCTTCTTTTTTTTTTGATGAAGAAGATTGGCCCTGACTGAACATCTGTGCTAGTCTTCCTCTATTTTGTATGTGGAGTCATCATAGCATGGCTTGATGAGAGATGTGTAGGTCTGTGCCTGGGATCCGAACTGAAAACCCCAGGCCACAGAAGCAGAGGGCTTGAACTTAACCATCAGGCCACTGGGCCAGCCCCTAATGTACTTCTTTTTTTAATCCATATAAGGATATTATCCTTTCTTTAATCAATAACTATTTATGAAAAGGTGAAAAGATACATGAGCGAGACATGTCAAAATTGCAGCAGAGAGAGTCAAAGCCCCTGTGAAATTGACAGGGAAGTTTTCACAAAGGAAGGGACTGGAACTTTCTCTTGAAGGCCTATAGTAGTTTTCCAGGATGGAGTGAAAGACAGTGAGGGCACTCCGGGTGAAACTCTCAGGATACTTGATGTCTCTGTAACATTTGATAATGATGGACATTTGCTTCACCTTGCCATTCTTTTCATTCGTAGACAGGATACCACAGTCTCCTTCCCCATCTCAAATGCTGCATTTTGTTCCTAATGCAATACTTTAACATTCTTTGTTCGTTTTCCTAAGTGATTAGAAGTGAGACTCTAGAGAATGTGTAAACAAATCAAAATCCCTCAAATTTGAGTCTACTAAATAATGTAACGACTCTAAATCCTACCACCATAAGCAATACGGCATGTTATGCCATATGGTGAAAAGAATAGTTTGATTCAGAGAAAAATATTATTCTTTGAAGAAAAGAAACGTCTGTCCATGCCTCTTACCATTTTCAAGTCTAACTTTGTTAAATCCAATGTTAGGCAAATACTTTTTAGATACGTATGAGTTTTGTTTTCTCTTGGTTAGTAATGAGGTCGTCTTCTGGTGCCTCCATATAAATGTTGAGGTTACAGGGAAAAGCCATAGGATCATCATTGCACAATCTGTTCCAGCTGGTTTGTTTTAGTCACTTGCTTTTCAGTGTTCTTACTGAGCTGTCAACAAACTGCCAATTAATTATGAAAACCTAACAGGTTGTCAGAGTTGCTATGCTGAGAACATGAGATTGCGAGTCAGTATATCATGGGATCGATTACTGCTGATTTACAAACAATTTCCAGAACAGCTTCTGGATGAATGAACTTTTAAAGATATAATAATGACATATTTGGAATCTGCAGCTGAAGAAAAATAAGAAGATGATAATTATTTTCTCAGCATCCATCAAGACGAGCCATCTTTTTGTTTAAGTTGCTATTTCATAGCTAAATAATTGGATTCAATTGTTTTTCTTAGTAATAAACTCTTACAAGTAGCCATTCACAGATGATAAACACAGAAACCAGTCTTTGTCCTTTGTCTTGTCTAATACTGCACTGCTGAGCTCAGATACCTATCTGTAACAGAAATCAGAGTTCTCCTAAAAAAAGTTATCTGACTTTTAATATTAGTTCTGTTTCACTTTATCTGTGATGCCAAGTAAATCACTCCAGTTGTATGATAACTTTTGCCAAGATAAAGCATTTCTACTTATATTTTTGTACAACTTGGTATTATTAAGAAATTTTAAACTTGAAAACCACAGGGCTATCAATTAAAAAAATTTCATCATGGTTAATAATATTAGAGAAGTAGATTAAAATAGTGCAAATCAGTTGCATGCATTGAGCTGAAGACTTACATGCCGACTTATTTTTATCAGCTTTTAATGGAATTTCTTAAAGCAGATATTCCTATCCTATTGTCTTTTGGCAGAGAAAATATTTCAAGAGATTGCTGATCTAATTATCAATGTGTGGAAATTTATTCACCCAAGATTTATGAGAATTTTGGTCATTTATTAAAAGTTAATTATTCATTTGCTCTATGTTTTATAGTATATGAAATATTTGCAGCCATGTGGAATATGTGTGGTGTGTGTGTGACAGAGAGAGAGAGAGAAAGAGAAAGAAACAGAAAGAGAGAGAGGGAGAGAGGGAGGGGAAAAGACAGAGGAGAGAGAAAGAGAAACCCTTAAATGAGTACTTTTAGGAAATGGATGGCCTCACCTCTACCCAGAGTTATGAGGGACAGGGTTGTTGCCATGCCTCTACCCTCCCTCTCCTGATTGACAACAGAATGAGACTAGTATTCAGAGCCATGAGAAAATATCCCTTCCTCTGAACTGATCCTGTTTGCTTTATTCTTGGGCTCTATGTTGGATTTAAAATATTCCATCCAGTTGTCTTATAAACAAATATTTACCTCTGAGAGAAAGATTAGCCTATACATCAAAATGACAGCAAAGGGATGGATTGCAAATGAAAATATTTAGTTTTCTCAGGTTAGTTTTCAGATGTTTTGTAGCAGTAGTGGAAATAGGAATTGTATTCAATGCTGTCAGGATTTAGGAAAACACGATCTTTCTTTTACCCTTGAATGTGGGATGACATTCATTTAATGTCTAGTAGGTGCCAGGCAATTTGCTAGTTCCAGATGATATCATACTGAAAAAAAAATAAAAACAGGAAAAACACACCCCAGATCCCTGTATTCATGAAGTTTGAAGGAGAAGACAGTTATATAATCTGGTGAAGAAGGCCAACATTATTCAAGAAATCATATTAATGATGTATAATTTAAAGAAGATGCCCTGAAATGAAGGAAAATTGATCTATGAGAGTGAATTAACTAAGAAATGTAACTCACACTTGGTGTTATGGGGAAGGATTCTTAAAGGATATGTTTGGCATGTCCTTGGGTGATAAATGGGGGAAAAAGTAGTATATTTCAAGTGGAGGAAATAGTGTACAAAAGCGTTGTAGTAGGAATGGACAAAAGAAGTTCAAAGAACTCAACAAAAATTAGTGTGGCCAGGGGCTGGCCCAGTGGTACACTGGTTAACTTTGGGTGCCCTGCTCCAGCAGCCCAGGATTCACTGGTTTGGATCCCAGGCACGGACCTACACAGCACTCATCAAGCCATGCTGTGGCGGCTTCCCACATACAAAATAGAGGAACATTAGTACATATTAGCTCAGGAACAATCTTCCTCAAGCAAAAAGAAGAAAAAATAGTGTGGCAGGAGAGAAGAAGAGAAATTGAGAAGAAGAGAAAGATATGCAGAACCTAGACTCTGTGGGAACTTGTAGGCTATGTCAGTGATCTTTTTTTTTTTTATGTTCAGGGTAAATGAGTATATCCTCAAATTATTAGCAAGGGCAATTACATCATGATGTTTGGATTTGATGTGATCCTTATGGCATGGATTGAAGGTGCACATGCACAAATCTGGAAGACCAGTAAAGATGTGATTGGGGCAGCTTAGGGAAGAACTAGTGCTGATGGCTTGAACTGGAGTCGTGACAGTAGATTTGGAAAGGAACTCATGTTTGGGAGATATATTTTGAAGGTAGAAGTAACAGAACTTAGTGATAGATTTAATATGAAAGTTCAGGGGAATAAAGATGTCAAGGATGTCTCCTGTGTTTCCTGCTTGAGTAAATGGATGAATGAAAATCTGGGGAAGAGTGACTTGATATGTGGGGGTTTGTATACTATGAGGAGTCGCTTTCAAAACACGAAGGTGGAGATGTTAAGTAGGCTGGCTATACCAATCTGGAGTTTGGATGGAAAGAATACATATATTTAAAACCATACACAATGTTGAAGTAACCAGGCTGAGTGAATGGAGTAGGAAAGTGGCTAGCAATGAGATTGGATAAAATATAATATGTCGTGGCAAAGGAGTAGGATGAACTTGCAAAAGGACTGAGAAGTAGTTTTCACAAATCCTACAGAAACAGAAGAGAGAGATCATAGACACCAAGTAAGGAAGCCATTTCTTGAAAAAAGAAATGTTATTTTTAAAGAGTGATGAGACTAGAAACATGATTGAAGTGGGCTAGGGTCAGAAAATGAATAGAATGAGATGTACGACTCTTTCAGAAAATTTACAAAGTAGAGGAAAGAAATTATCTTCAAACATGGGTGATTTGGGTACGTTTAGGATGGAAGAAAATAACTGAGAGAGAGTTTAAAATACAGTAAATAGTAGGGTCAATCAATTGGTTAAGCTTCTCAAGAAGTAAGATGTACAGATTAGCTTAGGAGGATAAAGAACTCCTATGTTGTCACAATAGGGACGGAGATGTGTTGGTGACAGTGGTCAAGTGGAATATAGTTGAATGCAAAGCATAGATTTGTTTGTTTGGGAAAGGACTTAGCATTCATATAATAATAAATTTATGCCATTTTACAATTTTTCTGATATATCCAAAAACATAAAGCAGTGGAAAGAGTCTTAGGAATTTTAGTTTAAAGCACTTATAAAGCAATTTTCTAGGAAGTGCCTTTCAGATACTATTGGGAAAATGCATCCATAACTCAATATAACCCATCTGCATAATTTCTGTTGTACCTCAGTTTAAGTACCTACCATAGAAGGCTAGTTTATCAACCTCTCACCAATCTTTACCAGTGAATTATAATAGCTATAGTTTATTAAGCATTATTCATCAAACATACTTAAAGAGGAATTCAAGATTTATAAATATGTTGATAATTATATTCTACACAGGTGCTTCAAAAATTAGATATTGGGCCGGCCATGTGTCACAGCAGTTAAGTTTACACATTCTGCTTCTCTGCAGCCCAGGGTTCACCGGTTCGGATCCCGGGTGGGGACATGGCACTGCTTGGCAAAAAGCCATGCTGTGGTAGGCGTCCCACTATAAAGTAGAGGAAGATGGGTGTGAATGTTGGCTCAGGGCCAGTCTTCCTCAGCAAAAAGAGGAGGATTGGCAGTAGTTAGCTCAGGGCTAATCTTTCTCAAAAAAAAAAAAAATTAGATTTGGTTTAATGTTTTCTTTTTTTTATTTTCTTTCAACCTGTTTTTATTAATCTTTTCCTCAATATATTTTTGTTGTCCTCTATATTTCTATTTATTAATGTTGTGTAAGGCTTGCTGAGTTAAAAACAAAACAGTATTTGTTATGATCAAGGGTATCATAATCTTATTTGCAGATGTTTGTCTATTATGGATTCATTTGGCAATTGCCAGCAAGTTTTGATTACATCTATGAAGACTTCTTTGTGCTAGTAAATATTTCTTGATACATTTCTTAAATACATAATGCCTTTTTCTGATTGCTTTTAATGTTAATTTTCACAGGTGAAAAGCAATAAGGATGTTTAAGTGCTGGTCAGCTATTTTGGTTCTTGGATTCGTTTTTCTGGGGTCAGAAGGAAGGCCGACCAAAGAAGCCGGGTTTGGCCTTAAATCCTATCAACCTCTAATAAGATTGCGACACAAGGTACAGTCACGATTCTGAATTTTCTCACAGTGCCTAGCAGTGATAGACTAAACTATTAGTTATCTGGTTTATTATTCACTTAGGAGCACTTATTGTAGGATATGCTGTCAGAATGTAATTTCTAAATAGAAAATGCAAATTTTAAAACATGAAATGGTAGTAATTTTGGAAATTTACAATTTTAGGAATTAAATACTTCTTGACAAATATAGAGATAGCTCATTAAAAAAAATCGAAGTTTACATGAAGCAATAGCAATGGATGTGTAAAAATAAGACAATACGTTACGATCTAATCAATCAGGTAGTTTCTATTATTTCCATTGGTTTGCAATATTTTAAACTAAAACAGAAGTGTTAAATTCTTAAACTTGCCATAAAGATACACAGAAAGGATGTCTATACCATCTGGAGATATATAGGTTGGCAAAGTATTAGTTTTTGTAGAAATCATGAAACACTAATTTCATCAAAAATCATAATTTTGAGTTGTCTAATATTGGTGAAATACTTCACTTCTTTATGTTAAGTATTTTCAAGTATAAAATAATTTGACATTTAGGCATACTATAAATTATATATATTACATACTTTTAATAGATTAAGCTACTGCTTTTATTTTAATAATAGATCATGATACTGCAAACAACATACTCAAGCAACTTTTTATCCAAATAGAAGTTTATAATATGTTTTGGTTTGGTTAGAAAAAAGATAAAATATAATATGCTGATTATGGGAAAAAACATATATTTTGAAATTTCTTATGCTTCTTATCTTTAAAAAATGCTTTTGAAAAAAATGAATATATTTATTTTCTCCCATATGTTCAATACATGCTATTGGCATTTACATCGCATATATTTTTGCTGAAACCCTTTCATAATATTGTAGTATTTTGATAAAATAGCTAACTTTTATTGGGATTTTTATGTGCCAGACACTAGGCTAAGCCCCTAAATGTATTATTTTATTTAATCTTCAAAATAATCATATGAAGATGTACCTATTTTCATTTTATAGATGAGAAATCAAAATTCTTAGAAATATTGAGATTTTCTGAATGTAATGGTTATTAAATATATTAGTTACCTAGTGATAACATGCAGGATAGGTTTGATAACCAGAAAAAAGAAAATAAGTAAAATATAAAAATATACTTCAATGTCAAAAATAACTGTAGAAATTCAGTCACTTATAAAAGTAAATAAGTTCTTAAAGTTTCTAATCTGGGTAAATGCAATTGGAGAATTGGCCTTGTTCCACTATCTTTCAATTATTGTTTGTGTCCCCTACCTCATGACTAACATTCAATTTTATCTCAGCCCAAAGCTTAGAAATAATACTTTCTTTATGAAGACTCTCAAAACGCATTATTAATACAACATATTGGCTCATACTGTTAAAAATCCAGTGAATACTTATTCTTTGCTGTTTGTCTACCCTAAGTTATGTGTCTCGAGGTCAGAAACTATGCTTTTAATCATTTCTTTCCTGGTGCCATGAACACAGTCGATAGTGTCTAATTGAATCGATTGCAGAAAAATGACAGGTAGATTGCGTGATTATGCTTTTTTGATTGTTCCTCTGCTCAATATAATACCACAGGTTTTTATGTGTTAATGTACATTTATAAACAATTTTGAATTAAATTTCGATGTTGGAGATGAATTGCTTATCATGCATTGCTGTGAGATTTATTAAACCTTTAAAGAAAAGAAACAACACGATGAGTTAAACCTGTTTTAGAAACATTAATACCCACCAAAAATGATCAGTCATCTCCCAATCTTTTCCATCTCTGTGAGTCTTTACTAATAGTTAGAAGTAATACGTGATTGCTGGTATTTAAAAGCAGAGAGGCAGAGAATGTCATGGTAACATCTAATTTTCAAATGACTTGGGACAGAGGTGAAATTAAGCTATAAAAGGCATTTTGTGAGTGAGTGTATGTGTGTGTGTGCATGAAAGAGTGTATTTGACAGGAGTAAAGAAGTACCCTGAGTTGTTTAAGTCCCTGCAAATGCCCCACCAGATACTTTCCACTTACTGTCAACCTCCCACTAGACCACCATTCCTTCCCCAAGACCTTGAAGATTAATCTCATTATAGGCTTTATTTTTGTTTATGTCAGCCATAATTCGGATCCCAGGAATAGTTATCTGGTCATTATTAGGATCCCAAGAATAGTTATCTGGTCATCTTTTTTCCACTGATTTCTATTCCAGTTAGGCTCATATGCTACTTCATTGGTGAGGCTCTCCCAAACCCTAATTGAAGAGGAAACAACCATATACATTCCCTAGCTCCCCTTTTTGATTTATTCTCATCCATAGAACTCATCACGATTTGTCAAGATATATATTTCTCTTATGTATTAGTTTGTCAACTATTTCCTTCCAATGTGGTGTAAGCTACTATTCGCCTTGGTTTACAGCAGCACCAAGAACAGTATTTGACACATGGTAAACATCCAACAAATATATGTGGAATAAATGACTCCATCTGCTGACTAGAATAAGACTGAAATCAAGATGATATATATATATATAATTGTATTATATAGTTAATTATAATTAGTAATAAAATAAATAGGTATAATTTCCCTTTCTGTCATTTTATCAGAGTAAAATAAACACAGTAATACTTAATGAAGTTTTTAAACTGAAGTATCTTGATAGCATTGCATAAATTAATTTCCTCTTATTTGTTATTTTTTAACCTACGTAGTTTTATTTAAATTGCAAAGAATATAAATATATTTCTCTAAGACTGAGGAAATGGATAAGGAGATTTTCTATTTGGATTAGGTTTCACTAATATTAAATATTAGTTATTGACTAGAAAACTATAAAATAAATATTAGATACAATAGATTTTGAATTCTGACTAGCCCTTTTCCACATTTCCCCAGAGAAGGGTCAGTACTTTGAATTTGAACAAATATGTGTATAGAACTCATTTTTACTAAATATTTGTGTTTCAATTCTATAATGAATCCCGTTTTGGGAGCAAAAAGTGGAATGTGAGACTTTTTTTGGTCAGATTACATGGAAATATGGTAGATCTAAATATAATTATATACAAACATACGTATGTCATTTAAAACTGTGTGTACATATAAATGCGATTGAAAATATATTTTTCTGTGTCTCAAGATAAAAATGAATAACACAAAGCTGGCCCCATGGCATAGTTGTTAAGTTCAGCATGCTCTGCTTTGGCAGTCTGGGTTTGTGGGTTTGACTCCCAGGCACAGACCTATACTGCTCATCAGGCTTATGTGGCAGCAACCCGAATACAAAATAGAAGAAGATTGGCACAGATGTTAGCTCAGGGTAAATCTTCCTCAGGGAAAAAGAAATGAGTAACACATAAATCCATAATACTAATTATACAAATCTTAATTATAGTCCACATTATGTGTCTAAGGGAGCTCATCACGTTTCATCCGATGTATTTATCTGACAAGCGTTTATGGAACATGAAATGGAAGAATCCGTTAGCACTTTAGACACGTAAAATACAATTACCAAATTCGAATCCAAAAAGTGGGTCTTTTATTTACTACTTTAAAATAAAAATTGCACAGTTATATTGTGCTACCTGCTTTCATATACATTAATTGTTATAATTTAATTCTACAATAATCCTGAGATGCAGGGAATATTATTCCCATTTATCCAAATGATATTCTTAAAGCCCAGAGAAGTAAAATAACTTTCCTAAGGACAAGCGAGGGGAACAGACAGAATCAGTGAGATCAATAAGAGGAGATAAAAGCAAAGGTAGGCCAGTGATGGGGGAAAAGGACTAGAAAAAAATAAATGTGACGATAGTAGTGAACCAACGTGACACTGACCTCAAGGAGAAACATCTGATGTTCTTTCAGGTTGCTCCTCCTGCCCCTGCATAAGCACAACCATGGTATTCCCATACCTATTTCTTGGCCAGACTCAAATGAGTGTCTTCTCCTGAAGGTTGCAGTAGCCCTGGTTTAGGCCAGTCTCCCAGTGAAGACTCACTAGGAAGCAATAGGTACCACATTAGCTGCTGTCTGTAGCTGGGCGTCGAGCAGATTGTAGTGACTATTGATGGCCATGTGCATTTGTGAGAAAGTTCCTTGATGTTTCCCAAATTTTGAGCCAGTCTCCAGAATTGGTGTGTTCAGAGCAGCCCATACAGAATGTAACAGTGTCACCAGGCATTGACCGTATACCAAGTACTCTGTTAGCTTTATTCTATACACTGGGTCATTTAATTACATGAATATTCTCATGTGGTAACTGGTTTTATTGCTGGAGTCCACAAATGTTTAGTATCACATACCTAGAAAGTTAGAAAGCAGGGTTTAAGACTTAGTACACAGAGTCTAAATAACTTAATGCAGGTTACACAATGAGTACTTTTTGTAGTAATTTGGCCTGTGTGCCATATATTTCATATTCTTTCCCCATCTTGATCACATGGTAGCAAGGTCATGTCTTGGTCCCTTTGTGGATGGATGGGATTATGTGTCTAGTTCTGGCCAATGAGTTGTGAGAAGTGCCATTGAATGCCTCTGGTCTGAACATTTGATTACAATTGTAAAATCTTCCAGAATTCTCTTTCTCCTCTAGCATGGCAAGCAGCATCTGTTCAAGGTGGTGACTACTTAATCATCCCAAGTGTCTAAACAACTAGGATGAGTAAAACACCCAGGCAGTTAGCGTTTGTCTTGAAATGTGAAATGAGGGGAAAAAAAACTTTTGTTCTAAACCACTGAGATTTGAGAGTTATTTGTTATCCCAGCATAACCATAGTCTATCTTCACCAATAAAGACAGAACTAGAACTTCAACTCATATGACTTAACTGCAAATCCTGGGCTCCATTTTCTCTACTATCTTAGCTTCCTGTTCATTTCTGCTCTTTGGTCTTTTCTTACTCTCTTTTCTCCATTATTTCTTTTCTCTACTTCTTACCTTGCTGGTTCATAATTTCCCATCACAATTCAACCTCTTATTATATTTATAACCCTGTAATATGCTTGGGTTGGGGTTAGCATGTTACTGTATACCCTAATTGGTTGACTGTAAATCCTATTAGGATCAGGACCATATCTTACATCCCTTTTCTTACCTACAGAACTGATCATACTGCTGTATTGTTTGCTGACAATGATGATCAAAGTCAGGCTTGAGGGACGATCTTACAAAGACAGCAGGAGTGCTCTTTGAGTATACCTAGTGGGACCATTTAAAGACCTTAAAGTGCTTACATCTTTATGTGACCAGAGAATGCTATGTCCAGCTTCATAGTGCAGAACTGCTCCTGCAAACCAAAATTGCCTTAGGATTCCTTTACCTCCTTACTCAAAACGTCTATGAGAGTAGTTACTATGCAAATGGGACATACAGTTTGCATAACTTACTAAGTCCAGAGAATGTTACTATGCACTGGAATACAGTATAATTCAAAGAAGCCATTTGTGGGAGGTGGTTTTTTTTTTTACTTTTGGCATTAAAAGAATGATCGATGTGGATAGGCAAAGAGTGGCAGGAGAGAACTCTAGGGAAGGAGACAAACATTAAACAACACATCAAAACCCTGACTACTTAGAGGCTGGAAACCTTCAGGCAAACCCAGGAGCATTATTTCTTGATTGAGGACAAACTGTGCCATTCCGTCGGAAATATCTGACTGCTAGTAACATATTCAAGGAAAGGCGTTTTAAAATGTTAACCTATTTTGCAGAGGTCAGGAAGCAATTTGGACCACCATCTAAAAGCAAAAATGGTGGCAATGAGCACAGTGAGGGAGTAATCGTCAAATATTTAATTAATTAAATCTTAAGGAATAGAGTAGTTAATATATATTGGTATATTTATTCCATATATATGCTAAGGGGTAAATATTATTAATGAATACCAGATATTTTTCGAATCAAATAAATTGTTTGAAAAATAAGAACATTTTGGAGATACGTTTTCTGAGAAATGAAATTCTGGTATTAACTGAGCTAGTTCCTGGAGCCTACTTTCCACAGGGCAATGGAAAGAGATCCAGGTTGCACCAGCACACACTGTAGGGTATGTTACATGAAAAGATCTATGAGTTGAAGCAGACTAGATCTACTGTATGGGCCGTAAACTTGACTGTTCTTTGCACCAAAGGAAGACATTATCTTTGTTATACTAGACAGTAAGTATTCCTGACCTTTGCTCTGAAAAGATATAATCTCTGTCTTCTCCAGCTGTAAACACACTTGCCCTTTGCTCCAGAAGGAGACATTATCTCCATGTTCCAAGGCCGCTTGCCATACAAACATGCTTAAATAGATGCTTAAGAACAAATGCCAGCTAGGGTCTCACTCACAAGATATACAGAAACACAGAGACCATCAAGGACTGTTTCCCAATATACATTGAGAGTAGCACCTCTAACAGGAGGTCAGAGTTGCCATCAAATATACCTGCCTAATGCCAAAACCAATGCTGTGTGTGTTTCAAAGTTGATTTGAAAACCGAATACATGCTTATAACTTCATCCTACCTTGTACTCTGTCCTTTCTAGAACTTTAAGGGAAAAAAAATGTTTTGTTGGCCTTTGGATGTGTTGCTTGCATGTTTATCCCTTCAAACCAGGGTATATTTGCTAATCTGGGGAAAAATGAGATGCGGTGGACTGAATTGCTTTGCTTAACAAAAATAAATCAATAAAGGGATTTATCTGACTTTTAAAATTCTCAAGATAAGACCCTACTATGGAAAATTGACATTTGATCCCTTTGAGAATGAATTCTCAAAGCAGTACTATTATTATAGATGTGTAGGATGGTATGCACAAAGGTTGCTCCTTCACACCTCTGTCACCTTACATTAAAATATTTTTTGTAAAGCTTTAAAAGTAGCTATGACTTGAAAAAATAAATCTGCTTTCCATTGAATATTTGAAGTTTTGAAATGTTAAAAATGTGATGCATTAGCATTCTATTTACACTTATTCAACAAAATATAACAAAGTACTCAAATTTGCATAGTACATTAGAGCAAAGTTTGTCAGGATTCCAGAAAACTCCACTTATGCACCGACCTTGGGCACATAGGATGTTTTCTACCACTTTGGTATGGATTTTCAAGTGACATGAGTCATAATGCTTCCTCCTACCCAACTCAATAATTAAAAATAATTATCTTCTTTTGAAAGATAATATCTTTTAAACTAAGGACATCTTTTAGTTGGAAAAAAAATCACTTTATCGCTGTTCCCCTTAACACTCATTCATCTTTTTACTGATCAAGAAGCACCAGAATAATAGGATCTAGGTGCCATTAAATAAGTTTGTCGTTGCTGTTCATTTCTTTTGATTGAATTCCAAAGCTTTCTTATCTTTAGATCTAGCTGTCTTTTCTCACCATTTCTGTAGAAAGGATGTTGCTAGATCATATCAGTTTGCTAAAGAAAAACAAACTATTAACACACCCAAATCTGCCACTGGTTAAGCACTTTATGCTACTTCCTACTCAAAAAATAAAATATAGCTGTGATTATTTTTTACAGGGTTCAAAGTGGATACTCTAAACATGTAAATGTAGGAAAAAGGGTTAAGGGTTAAGAACAGGTGAATGAAATAAAAATCCTTCTATCTAATCATTAATATATTGGCCAGCTAGCATTTGCATTCACTACTTCAATGTATAAATTAAGTATAAGTTGTTTTGTACATCTTTCATTATTAAAATTCTTTTCTGAATTCAATTAGCAAAGCCTTGTATTATAAATGAAAGGATTTATTCTGATTTATGAGCTTGACATTCAACATATTTAAGAGATGAAAACCCTATGTATATAAACCACAATTAAGAAAAGTGGTATTATTTTTAACTAATATTACTCGCTGCTTATTTATGACGTCAATACCCCTGTATATGAGCTGAGAGTTAATTTTTTAGAGCTAAAAGATAGTAGAAAATATCCAATTTATTTAAATAAATATAATGCAGATGGGAAAAATGAGGGCCTGAGAGCAGAAGTTGCTGGTTGAAGATCACACAGGTGTTTCTCAGCTAAGATTAGAATCCAGATTTCCTGTTTTCTGGAATAGTTCTGTTTTCATTGAACACTCTGCCTCCCTAAATTAACACTTTTCTTCAAGTCCAGTTTTTATCAACAAAAAAGTATGTTCACTCATTATTTCAACAAGTGTTTAAGTACCTACCATACAAAAGGTACTTAACAAAATATCATGCTCTCTTGATTACTGTAACTTAAGTGGACGAGTGTCAGTCATTCGACCTTGTTCTTCTCCTTTAATATTATATTGGCTATTCGGAGTCTTTTGCCTCTCCAGATAAAGTTTAAAATTAGTTTGTGGATACTCACAAAATAACTCACTGAGAGTTCGATTTTGATTGTATGGAATCTATAGATCAAGTTGGAAAGACCTGATATCTTGATAATATTGAGTCTTCTTATCCATGAACATAGGATAGCGCCCCATTTAGTTACTTCTTCTTTGATTTTGTTCATTATAGTTTTGTAGTTTTCCTCATATAGGTCTTGTACACATTTTGTTACATTTATACCTAGGTATATCATTTTTGGGAGTGCTGATGTCAATAGTATTGTATTTTTAATTTCAAATTCCACTAGTTCATTGCTAGTATAAAAGCGATTTACTTTTGTATATTAACCATGTATCCTGCAAATTTGCTATAGTCACTTATTAGTTCCAGGAGTTATTTTGTCAATTCTTTCAGATTTTCTACAGTTAATTATGCCGTCTACAAACAAGACTGCTTTATTTATTTCTTTCTAATCTGTATACCTTTGATCTTCTTTTCTTGTGTTACTGTATTAGTTTGAACACTTTCCAACATACTGTTGAAAAGGAGTAGTAAAAGGAGACATCTTTGCCTTATTCCCTGTCTTCATGGGAAAGCTTCTAGTTCTTCCCCATTAAGTATAATGTCAGCTATAGATTTTTTTTTAGACATTCTTTATCGAGTTGAAGAAGTTCTCCTCTAAAACTAGTTTGCTGAGAGTTTTTGTCCTGAATTGGCGTTGGCTTTTATCAAATATTTTTTCTGCATCTATTGATATGATCATGTGATTTTTCTTCTTGAGCCTATTGATGTGATGGATTGCGTTAATTTATTTTTTTAATGTTGAACCAGTTTTCATACCTGGGATAAACCCCATTTGTTCATGGAGTATAATTCTTTTTATACATTGTTGGATTCAATTTGCTAATATTTTATTGAAGGTTTTTGCATCTGTGTTCATGAAAGATATTGCTCTGTAGTTTTCTTTTCTTGTAATACCTTTTTCGTTTTTTGGTATTAGGGTAATCCTGGCCTTATAGAATGAGTTAAGAAGGATTTCTTCTGCTTATTTCTTCTAGAAGACATTGTAGAGAATTGATATGTATTTTTTCAAAAGTTTGGTAGAATTTACCAGTGAACCAGTCTGGGCCTAGGGTTTTCTGTTTTGGAAGGTTATTAATTATTGATTCACTTTCATTAACAGACATAGACCTATTCAGATCTTCTATTTCTTTTTTGGCTGACTTTTGACAGATTGTGTCTTTCCAGGAATTCTTCCATATCATCTAAATTACCAAATTTGTGGGCATAGAGTTGTTCATGGTGGTTTTTTTAATTATCATTTTGATGTCCATGAGATCACTCAATCATTTTAAAAAATTGTTTATTATGATGAATGTTTTAATGACCTCAGTTATTGAAAAGACCCTGTGGTTTAGAGTAATTAAATGAAAGCCAGTCATTGGAAGGTCCAAATGATATAATGTTTCAAAAGAATATAATTTTATATTCTTGCCAGTTTATACAGTTCTCAGGGTATGGCTTCGATTAAATTTATATAAATCTTCTATAAAGACCCCACAAAAAGAAGTATTTTGACAATACTAAAATAAATAAACAAAAATGCAGCAACATGAATTTTAAAAATACATATTTTGAAGTAATATAAACATTTTCTTTAATTGTGTGAAGGTTTAGGAAATTCTTGAAGGGAATTATGTATCCATTGTATTTTATTTTTTCTCAAATTTTAGATGATATTTTAAGCACTTAGCAGATCTGAATGAATTTTACAGTGAACACCCATGTAATAAAGACCTAGATAAATATTTTCACATACACAGGTGTGTGTTTATATGTATCTCCATGTCTCTTTCCATGTGTTAATATATCTTATTTTTTATTTATTTCAAATTATATTATTCACATTAAACTCTTATTTCTTAAGTGCTTTGGTATATATCATTAACTGGAATTAAATATTTATTTAGAGTTTTTTATTTGGAGATACTTTTTACATACAATGGAAAGCTCATATCTTAAGTCTTTATTTTTTGAGTCCTGACAAATGTGTACACTTGTGCAACAGACATCAAAATACAGTTACATCAAGATATAGAATGTCATCATCCCACAAGAAAATTCCCTCATGCCTCTTCTCTGTCAAACTACCCTCTGAGGTGGCCAATGTTTTGATTTTTTCAACATAGTATAGTTTTGTCTGTTCTAAATTTCATGTAAATGGGATCATACCATATGTGCAGATTTGTGTAATACTTCTTTAACTCATAATAATGTTATTGAGATTCATCTATGTTACTGTGTGTCTCAATAGTGCATTCTCTTTTATGGCTGAGTAGCATTCTGCCTTATGAATATACCACAGTGTTTTCTTTTGTTTTTTTTAATCCATTTCCTGTCAATAGAATCCTAGTTGGAGCTCTTATGAATAAAGCTTCTATGAACATTTTTATACAAGTCTTTTTTGGTTATATATTTTCATATCCCTTGGGTCAATAACTGGCAATGGATTGCTGGTTTTTAGGATAGGTATTTTTCTTTAAATGAGAAGCTAACAGAACTTTTTCTAAAGTAGATGTACAGTTTTACTTTCCCAAAAGTAATGAATGAAATTTCTAGTTACTCTACATTTTTCACAACATTTATTATTCTCTCAGCTTTTAATTTTAGGCATTCTGAAGAATGGTAAGCATTATAGTTTTAATTTGAACTTTCTTGATGACTAGAAACATTGAGCATCTTTTCATTTGTGTACTATTCATAAATTTTGTTTTGTGAAGCATCTGTTCAAGTGTTTTTGCCCATTGTTTGTAAATTTTTTCTTCTTATTATTCACTCTTTGAAGTGCTTTAAATTTCTTCAATATTCCAAGGTACACAGAATCATTTCATGGAAATACTTATATCATCATTGTAAAATTTCACACTAGTTGATGTTACTGTTAGCCTCTTTAGTGTGAGTTCATAGAAAACAATGTGAAGACAATGAAAAGACTTTACATTTGGAAGGAAGTTTTAAATGTTTAACTAAACAATAATTATAAGCTATAATGGTTAACATAAATTATATATGACTAAAATAATGCTATATTTAATACAATGTGCCTGAATATATCTATGTATGTATTTGTATATGTGTGTATATATTTATATATATGTACATATAGAATTATATACAATAATATATATTTTAATATATGTTTACTTATAGTAATATAATATGTAAGTATATATATATCTCTAAAACATTATCTTGATTTGACTGACATTTCATTATTAAAAAATTTAGGAATTCATCTATTGCAGTTAGTTTCTGAGCCACTAAAGTTAATCAGTCACACTCAATTTAAGATCTAAAGCAGTATTTCCCTGGTATATCATCTCTATAACTCACTTCTCTGAGAAGATTAATGATATGCAAACCAGAAATGGCAGAAATAACATTGAAAAGAAGGAATTAAAACTCCAGTTAGGAAAAGAAAGAGTAAAAGAACATATAACTATTGTAATGAGAAAATTTCTCTTGCTTTATCACATTATATTAGAGTTTTAACAAGTCTTAAAAATGCACTACTATTTCATTTTTGAAAAATAAGAAAGTAAAAGATATTCACTCCTATTGCGTTCTGTATTCCTGTCAGTACCATAGGCATGTGGCAAGTATTAATATAGCTTCAACAAATATCTCTCATTTTATCAATTCCATATCATCATTTGAATATTGTTGACTTTTTTATTTCTTGTATTTACCCTTTAAGTTCATTTTTAATTTGTAGATATTTAAGAGACATGTATGAGTAAATTTTAAAACTCATACTAAGCTTGTTCATATTTAAGCAATATTATATTGAAAAAAAAAATAAGGCTGCATTGCCTGCCCACAGAACTATTTCTCTCCCTTGAATGGAGAATGTACATTAACCAAGTATTAGAAATACTAAAGGAAAGAGTATGTAGGCATCTATGAGTGACTGCGCCAGATTACTAGTTTCCATTCTATCTTATGCTTAGCTTTAAGGTTACATGGATGTGATCACGAAATAATACATGAAAATGGAAGGTAAACAGAAAGTTGAACAGAAACCCCTTTTGACTCTACTCCCACTTCACCTAAAGCTTGCTGATTTATATATTTGATTCATAAAAAGTTTTTTTGAATATAATATTTCTTTTGTTTAATAAAAATTAAAAGATTCAAATGCATGGTCTTAATCACCTACTGATTTTATAATTATGATTTCAAATGGTTTAGCTGTTCCAAGCGTGACATTTATCCCCAAAGGATGAAGACTAGCTGCACCCAAATATATTTTTTAAAAATTGAGGACAATTCTAAAAGTTTTTTTCTGGAGAGAAAATTAAGTATTTTGGAAACATAGTTGCATTTATTTATACACTCGTGAAAGCATCACTGAAAGTGAAAGTTGAAATGTGTTTTATCTGTCTACAGGTCTGAAATCTTTATTTTGCTAATGAAAAGTTTAGGTCCTAATTGCTATATGCTCAAGTTGCTAAAATCAAATATTGATAGATTTGGGAATTAAACTCTGATCTAATAAAAATTAGATAGGGGCTCTACACATTAGGGATATCTTTTCTGATACGTTTGTTTAAAACACTCTATCATCGTACTTATACACATGCAGCATACGTACTCATTGTACAAATATTCCCATCAGAAGAGTATTTCTACCATTTCTGCTAGATTTTCAGCTCCTTTTTCTTCAAAACTTGATATTCCAAATAGCTATGTGCTCTCCAAAAAAAAGCATATCCTTTAATTCTCCCTGTGTAATCTCAGCCATTGTTTAAGTCCATCATTATAATAAAAAATACTCCCTTTAAAACACAAATAGAATTGGTTTTTATGCTATAGTTCAAAACCTGTTGTTGTGTTCAGTGTCCCTCTTTTTGGAAAACTGTTCCACAAGATCTGATGATTTTTCCTTTTGATTGGTATAATAAAGTCTCTTATTCACCTCCCAAAGTCTGTATTCATTGCCCCTGATAACATTATTTCTGTGAAATGTTCTGCTGAAAATGGATTCTAATGACCAAGTCATTTGGCGAAAACTGCATAGTATGCTTCTGTGGAAATGCACAATGCACAAGAGCATATTAAAGTCTGAGAAATACTCTAAACTTTGCTTAACCTAGAATTTTCCAACTAAATGGGCTATAGAAAAATTTGAACACCTTCTGATATTCTGGGAAACTCAATTTGGGAAACTCTGCTCTAGTGGCTTTAGAATGAATTGCTGCTGTACACATCAGCTGACTTTGGCTTCTCTTTTAACTAACAATATTAAAGATCTGGCTTAATATCATTTTATAAACAATAAGATAGTATAAATCCATTTTTGCTCTTTTTTATCAGTCTTTAATTTAGGGTATTTTTTTCCTAGAAAGACAAAGTTGATGCTATATTTTAAGAATTATGATACAGGATTTCTGTCACATGCTGGCCACGTATGAAACCCCACTCTTTAAAATATTGGTCTCAGTAACTAGGTTGTATTGTTAAAGAAAAATATTGAAATACATCAGTTTTAAACATTTTAATTGAGGTAACAGATTCAGTAAATACATTGGTCATCATTGTACGCTTAAATACACTTTTACGTAAGTATACCTTCACAGTGCCACCACTCAGATTATGATACAAAATATTTCCCACAAAGCAAAGGCTCCTCTTACCACTTCTAATTAATACCATCTTCTGAAGGTAGCCACTATTCTGGATTTTGCGACCTAAATTTAGCTTTGCTTTTGAATGTCATATAAATGGAATTCTACTGAAGGTGCTTTCATGTATGGCTCTTTTTTTGCTAAGCGCTATGTCTGTGATATTCATCCACATTGTTGAATGTAGCAGAAGTGTATTGTTTTTAGTACTCTATAGTGCCTATTACACAAAATTCACAGTTTGTTATGCATTCTACTGTTGATAGATATTTGAGTTTTTTCCAGTTTGGGTATATCATGACATTCTTGTGTTATGCTTTTTGTTGAATGTATGCACTCATTTCTCTTGAAGAGTAATTTTAAGATCATAGGGTGAGCACATAGCTCTCATAGATAATGCCAAAGTTTTTTCCAAAGTGTTTGTGCCAACTTACTTGTTTTGTAAAATATTTCAGAATAGCTTTTAGGAATTACTTTAATTCTATATTTTTCTTTTGTCTACCTAGCTGGAAAAAATGAGAGATGAGCAGATGTTTTATTATTGCTGTTGCTGACTAATCTTGAGCAAAACCATTACAGGATAATTAAATGAGTGAATATTCATCTTTCAAGAGAAAAATTACTAAAATTGAGGCTTCAAAATTTCTTACTAAGTCCCGTTTTGAAAGTTTATTACAATGTGAATTATTATGCAATATCTGACTCAGAATAAAAGTCATTCTTCAATTATGAATTTACCCTAATGATAAACAAATCACTTTACAGTTGAAATTTTTCTTAAAGATATTTCCCTCTTTTGACATATGAGGAAACTTGGCAATTATCAGTGTAAACTTCTTACAGCTTTTGTACATAATATAAACACTGAAGTTCCTAATATTATCTATTCAATTATTTGATGTCAAATAGTCTCTCATTTGAAGCAGGTTCCATTACTCCTCAATCCCTACTAGGATGGACTTCAACTTTTTTATTTTTGCGATGTTTACTGATAATTAGTAAAAACAAAATTTCTCTATTAAAAACTTTATTCCTCTGAAAGAGTACTTGCCGCAGGAAAGCTTAACACTGTATATGAAAGAAGTTTGGGATTTCTCAACACACAATTGACCTGTTACCTAGGTGTCCTTAGGCTAGTCCAAATTTTTCAGAAGTGAAAAATTTGCTAAGAATCTGAGAATAATAAAGCAATTACAAAATCAACAAAGCAAAATAAACAAACAAAATAAAATCAGCGATGCTATGCTTTGGTGGTTTTAATTTGTATTAATCAGAACACCAAAATCTGATGTTATTGTCATGGTTTCCCACCTGCACTTCTAGTTCATTCTAATGTTGAGCGCCACTTGATACTCATTTGTGAATGTCTTGTTTTTCTCATAATCTTATTACTATTAATTATGGAAACTTGCTGAACCTAGCAGTTTATTGAAATTGCCTAAGCTTATAAAATGTAATCCCCTACACCACTGGAAGATACAAGCTCAGTATCTTTTGAATTATGTGCCAACTGGTAGAATTACTGAGTTTCTAAGTGAAGCTAATGTACCTTATTTCTTTTTCACTTATCAAACAGTAGGAAAATGATTGTAGCAATCAGTTCAGGCTGCTATAATAAAAATACCATAGACTAGATGGCTTACATGACATTTATTTATCACAATTCTTAAGGCTGAGAAGTCAAACATCAAGGTGCCAGCAGATCTGGTGTCTGGTGAGAGCGTTCTTACGTGTTCATAGATAGCAGTCTTCTCACTATATGATCGCATGGCCAAGAGAAAGATCGAGGGGACAATGTCTCTCCTGTTTCTTCTTATAAGGGTGCTAATTCTATCTATGAGGGCTCTATCCTCATGACCTAATTACCTTTCAAAGGCTGCATCTCCAAATACCATCATATTGGGGATTAGGCATCACCATATAAATTTTTTTGGGGGGGGACACAAACATTCAGTCCATAGCAATAATCTCAAAATTACTTACTTCCATTGTTGTGTTATTACTGTTATCAGGATTGTAAGCCAGGTGACATGATTTCTGGCAGCTACAAAATGATCCTCTCTTGGGAAATTTACTTGTTACCAGTTATAATGATAACAAATCCTACTGACTCTCAATAGAAAACTTATGTTTAGTATCCTTATGGTGAAACATTGCACAAACCTGCAGAAAAAGATTTTGTATTTCTGTCAAATTTCTTTCTTTTTAACAATTTAAGAATATGTCAAGAAAGCAATTATAGGTATAGACTGACTCTAAGGGCCTCTAAAGCAGTGGTTATCAATCTTGGTTGCATATTAGAATCTTCTGGGAGCATATAAACTTGCAAATGTCTGTTCCATTCTCTTAGAAAATTAAATCAGCTATTTTGAGATTGGGCCCTAGATATGGATATTTATAAAGGTTTCTGGATGATGCTAAAGTGCAGTAAGGGTAAGAAACTATTGTACTAATGGTTAGAATTCTGTATCAAAGACTTGAATATAAAAAAAAGTAAGAATAGTAATTTATGTTTTTCTATATGTATTACAGAATTCTATATCCTCTCTCCATATATTCTTATTATACAAGAATTCTATATTCTCGTTCCATGTGTTATTATATAGAAGAATTCTATATTCTTTCTCCATATATCATATATATGGAGAAAGAATATAGAAGAATTCTTTAATAGATATAGAATTTTTAATATGTCCAAGTTAAAAATATATACATATATTAATATAAATATATTTATAAAAATGCATATTATATATATATTTTTTGAATATATATAATAAAGAAAAATGTTGCCATATAAAAGAAAATCCACTCTGGTGAAAACTTTGTACTGCGTGCAAAGATTTTTTTTGCTGTTGAAATTTTGGAAGACAAAAGAAAATAATAATGTAACAACATTAAGTATATAGAATGTTAAGGTGTGATGTATGGGGTGGGTGGTTGACTATACTATGTACATGATATTAGCCAAGAAAAATCAAATCTATAATCTGTCAAGCTACAAACAAGGCCTGGGAGAATGAATGGCAAACAAATAGTAAAGAACAGAACTTCCAGAGGGAATGTTTGAATCATTCCGTTAATTAGCATCCCCTTAATTGCAGAATTAACTGGGGAAAAATGCTTGGAAACTTTTAATGGCAATTTATAGTAAAAGAATTCCCAGAGGAAGCCTATACCTTTGTTCAAGCCAGGTTGGTTCTGTTCATAATTAGGAAAATATATTTGATTTAAGCCACAACTAATAGTAGTTGAAGATTATGAAGCAAGATGCCTATTTAAGGCTTAGATATTTAAAACCTTCCAATATTAATATACTTTCATTTAAGTATGTATTAGTGCAGAGATTTAAGCAGTATATGGTATTCATACATTCATGGAGATAATTTATTAAGCAAAAAACTTGAGGTAACTGCAGGATGCAATAGAAGTACATAGCGTGGTTATTCAACTTGGTTTTACGGGGTGGGATAAGTGAAGAAACAACTTAGCTGAAACTTGAAAGACAAAAATGGTCACTTTTTTAGTAAAAAGAGGGGGTAAAAGGGTTCTAAGCAGGACGAAAGACGTATATATTCAAAAGCTCTGAGAATGTTCAGTATTTTCAAGGATTAAATGTATTCAACATATAGGGAAATAAAGGCAATGATTCAGTTTAAAGAGATGAGGAGCAGAGAGGTAATGGAGGGAATAAACTATAGTAAAACTTTTGAATCGTATTCTAGGATCGACAAAGAGCCAGTGGAAAGAGTAAGAATAGGGAATAATATTAAGTTAGTAATTTTATATACCTTAAAGTTTAGTAAAATATTTTGCTAATTTTTAATGGAACATAATTTTGGAAAGAAGCTAATTTTTCCCATACTTCAGTTAATCATACTTTGGAAAGACAATCCATTCTGCGTAATAATCTGGAGCCCAGATTGCTCTGTTGTCTAGGTAGGAGATTAATGTGCTTGGAAGTTAGCAGTAATACTACAAACCCACTTCCTTAAGCTGGTGTGTCAGAAAGTGTGGTGTCAGAATCAACTCCACCATCAATATCCCTTGGGAACTTGTCAGAAATGTGATTTCTCAGATCCCATCCAGATCCACTAAATCAGCCTTCCTGGTAATTCTGACTCACATGAAATTTGAAAACTACAACCTTAAGGGAAAAGCATAAATCAAAATGTTTCAGTGTTCTTTGCTTGAAGATTTTCACATAAGAAAAGAGTTCCCTTTTTCCCCCTAAGTTGAATCAAAATTTCTAATAACTATCTAAGAATTTAAATCATAATTCTTCCTTCTCTAATGTAAGATAGTTGACTTACAGTACGTTATATCTTTTGGATATGGTTAAAATCAGCTAGTTTACCAGATCTTTACTCTTTTTGCTTTTTTTCTTGAGGAAGATTGGCCCTGAGCTAACATCCATGCTCATCTTCCTCTACTTTATATGTGGGACGCCTGCCACAGCATGGCTTGCCAAGTGGTGTACAGTTCTTCACCTGGGATCGAAACTGGAAATCCTGGGCCAATGAAGTGGACATACGAACTTAACCACTGCGCCACCGGACAGGCCCCCGTTTACTCTTTTTTTAATTGAATACTCTCAAATATGCCTGTTAAACACTCATTCAGCTTATAGTAAGTTACTTTGAGTAACTTGCAGCCACCTGTAAGTGGATGAAACTCCTCATTGCAACTTTGAAAACATGCTATCTTGAACTAAAATCTACCTCCTGTAGCTTTCAGTTACTGGCGCGAATTCGGCTGTGCAGATTTGTCATAAAATATCTAATATCCTTTCCACAGTGTAGCCCTTGGAATATTTGAACATGGCTGTCATAGCCCCTAAAATGCTCTATTCCTCAAGCTAAAAATCTCCTGTTCTATCGACCATTATTCATATGAATAGGCTTCAAGTCTCTCTGCTATCTTACTTACTCTCCTGAATGTAGGCCATTTTATCCCTTCCCTGTGAAGTGTGGTGGCTGGAATTCTCCCAGCTAGACTCAAACTTCCTTCTAGATGTGACTTTTGTGTCAAAGTACTTGTTATTAATAATGAATTAATTGCTTTTCTTTTTTTTCTCATCTTATTAAAGATGGCTCACATTAGGTACTGTAGAATCTAGAATCCAATTTTGTGTTTTTCTTTTTCTATTTTGTTTTTGTTTTTTTGAGGGGAGATGTTGCTTCTTCTACCACGTTGTTCAGTCAGGCTATTTTATTGTGAATTTGGTGGTCTCTGTGTATTGAGAGTTAAACCAATATCTTACCTTTATTTTTCTTAAAGATCAAAAGCCCCTGTTTTATTCATTTTTTCCACTTAGATCCATGTTATTCTCAAATCAATATAGCATTTTGTATATAGCCATCTAAGACAATGACCACAATTTAGAAAATGTTGATATAGCTGTTGATACTGAAAACGTAAATGATTATTCAGATAGATACAAGATCACTTAGCTGTTCTAGAATCAACCTATGTTATTCAGCATTTCATAGTCATAGTATAAGTATATTCAATACTTTAGCGAAGTGAAGCTCTACTCTATCTATTCTTGTGATCACCTTCAAAAGGGAAAGTAAAAAAAATAGTATACGATGACTTACTGAATCAGCTCATTCTGCTTTCTATACATTCTCAGCGTCTAGGTTTCCAAAGTTTGTCCTTCAGTGATTTCTTTAAAAAATTTGTTTGAAATTAAAATTAAACACTGCTTTCTGTGATTTGAGGAATCTCTGTTTTTTGAGTGGAAAGGGGGTGGAGAGGATGGAATTCATTTAGACCATGAAATTTGAGCTTGATTGAAACAGCTGTATTTAGTTTTATAATCCCTTTAGTCTTCCTGAGCTTTTACCTTTTGGGTAAAATATTGTTATATCTTTCTAGAATTTCATTATCTTGCTTGAATGCAAAACAGAGAAAAGCAAATTGAAAGTTTTTTCTTTCTGCATGGTAATCATAACAAAACAACAGACTGCTATTTGCTTAATTTTCCCCAAATACAAGTAAAATTATAAATCGATAAACAGCTAAGCAAGTTTTCGTTCGACTTAACTTTCATTAATTGGAGGAATCTTTAATAAGCAACTCTAAGAAATTATCATTGCAGTGTTTCATTTGGGCAGAATTTGAATTGCTTTTTTACATTCTCTTATTCAAAGAAAATAAAAGTTTGGTTTATTTCCTCTGAGCAGAGATAAGGTAGTCATGATGGTGAAGAGCATAGGAAATCTGGAGAGGGTTCTGAAATCTCTGAATTGCTGCATTTTATACACTGCATTTCTTCATAGATTTCCTCAGATTTTTTTGCTTTTTGAGGAAGATCAGCCCTGAGCTAACATCTGCCACCAATCCTCCTCTTTTTGCTGAGGAAGACTGGCCCTGAGCTAACATCTGTACCCATCTGCCTCTGCTTTAATGTGGGACGCCCACCACAGCATGGCGTGCTAAGTGGTGCCATGTCCCCACCCAGGATTCGAACAGGTGAACCCCGGGCCGCCAAAGCGGAAGGCGCACACTTAACTGCTGCACCACCAGGCCGGCCTGATTTCCTCAGATTTGCTGTAAATTAACTCTGTATGGATACAAACTCTGTACGGATACAAACAAGAAGAAACTTTCTATCAGAAACAAGTTATCACTTTAAAATAGCCAAAGAATTGTCGACTTCATAGTTCACAGGACAATGTGTAATGCTAAAGTATAATTTACACATTTGGATTTATCCAAATATTCAGGTATGCTTTGTTCTAAATTCTTCAATTATAGAACATTGGTGAAATATTAAGTTCATCTTTCAAAATCTGAACTTATGTTATTATTTTCCTGAATGGAAGTGTTTGTCGAGTATATAAGAAAGAAGTTTTGAACTCTTTGAAAAAAGATAAAAATCTATAGCTTTCAGATGGATAAACATTTTGAAAGACACAGGGAAATCAACAAAAGGGGGAAAATAAACCCCCCTGGCAAAATACATTTGGAATAAACCATAAAGATTGCTGCAAATTCAGCATTAAAAAGTAATAAAAAAGGAATTACATTTTAGATAGTGTCAATTTTCAAAAGCATCCCACAGAGATATAAGCAGTAATGCTTTAAAAAAAAATAATAATAGCATGCCACATTTTCATTATGCCGGAACTGAAAGTTTTATAAATACCCTGTATATTGTTAATGTTGCCCGCGGAATACGAGGTCAGGACATAACTGAATAAACAACATCCATTATCAAAATGGAGGGTTGAGAAAGAATAGCAAAAATAAAGGCAGGGGGTTAAAAAGAGGGAGGGGGAAGGAGAGAGAGAATGTAAAAGTAAAGGCAATAATATGCGAGGTAGAAACAATGTAAAGGAAAGAAAACTTGAGTATATTTCCCCTTATCTATGTTACAGAAGTTTTGGGTTTATCCTGGTGCCTTTGCCTTGTGATACTAGATACCTCAAGCATGTATTTTGATAATGAGTGAGTAAAGAACAATTAAATTTATTAAATATTAAGTGAAAGAGGGAAAAAAATATTAAATATTGCATCTAGTGCCTACATTGACAATGCCCTGAGGCTAATAGATTCAATTTCAGAGACCACCTACTTTACATGCTGTAAATTTTTTAAAAACACTGATTGCTTTTACATTTGGTTCTTTTTACCTTGCTTCAGGATCCCCTGCTTAATGTAATTATGACTGCGACGTAAATTAAATCGTGAAATTTTGTAGAAGAAAATCACATAGCATATGAGTTGGATGTCTCAGAGGTATCACATGCAAAGCCCTGTATGTTAGCGTCCAGGTGACCAAATCCTTGGAGGTAGAGTAAGCCATCACCAAGTGCCAGAACTATTCAATGGCAGGGCCACCGTGATCAGGCGGGAATTCTGGATGCCCCTCTCCATACTACACAAGTACTATTGTCTTTCTTTTCCAAACCCATCCCTGATAATATTTCCTATTAATGAACCTGATGCTTTGTTGTCTCGCTGATGATTATATATGGATCCACTGGATATGTACTGGATGCTGGAGAGATATATATACATATACGTATATATATAAAATATATTATACTGGCTAATATAATTGTAAGAAACTATTGTAGCTAAACATAAAAGAAATATTATGTTTGATTTTTGCTCAAAATTGTTAAAATCTATATCTTTTTTCAAATTTCCTTATACTGAAGCTGAAAATAATCTTGTTATTAATAGTAGTATTTATTTTAAATAATATTAAGAATTTTTTTATATTTATTGCATACTTGAATTTTCTTTGCTTGTTTCATTATAGGTATTTTTACTTTGAGGAAATAGGAATAATTGATATATTAAAGACATTTCACCTTGACCCTACTTATTAAAGAAATTTCCCCATTCTATTAAATAACTTCAAAGGTTTTTAGTGAATAATATTTTCAGTAATGAAAATTTGAAATATTTTTTGGTCACACTAAATTCCTTTATGTTTTTAAAGTATTTTGTCCTATTTATATATGAATGATTCCCAATATTTTAGTAATTATGAAACTATTAGTTATTAAGAGTTTTTTTTTGTATGCTGGCACTGTGCTAAAGACAAAACATTATTCTAGAATATTTATCCTTGAATTAATATGATTTCATGGTTTACATTTACATTTAAAGGTGGAGATATACATTCCAAAAAGTTTGGAATGCATTTTGTTGTCTTTTTATGTTGACTTTTGGGTCAAGAATCTTTATTTCTTTTTTCCAAGTTATTAACTAGCTTTTCAAATATTATTCATAAGGGATTCATATTTTCCAAACTCTTTAAATAGTACTTAGTCATAAATTAAACTGCCAGGTAAATATGAATCCAGGACATGATATTCTAAATATTTAACAGCAAGCATAGGAACTGGCCCAGCAGCGTAGTGGTTAAGTTCAGCACATTCCGCCTTGGCAGCCCAGGATTCATGGTTTGGATCCCAGGCGTGGGCCTACACCACTCATCAAGCCATGCACAAAATAGAGGAAGGTTGGCACAGATGTTAGCTCACCGCCAACCTTCCTCATCAAAGAAACCCCCAAAAAACAATAAGCATAGTATAGGCATTGACCAATCAGGACTGTCATATGTATTTATCAGCTAACAATCGGCCCTGCAAAACTCCGTGTCTATAATTTATACCATTGATGTATCTGTTCACTCTGGCATGAATGCACCGTTTTATTTATTTCAGCTTTATGGTATACTTTAATAGCTAAGTGGGCATACGTCTCTCTTATTATAATTCATTTTCAGAATTCTTTCTCCCTTTTGACACTTTCTTTTATGTACATTTTAGAATAATTTGATTAAATTACAGAATGATTTATTGATGTATTATATTAAATTATTAATTAACTTGCTCTTATAAATTTTAGTTAACTTGTTCTTACATCAAATATTAATTGTCAGTCATGTCAGTCACTTTTACTTTAAGAATTATCATCTTATATCATCTTATACTAATGAATTTACCTTTTTCCATGACAAAATGTCACTCAATTAACTTTTGCTATATATCTCTTAGGAATGTTTCATAGTTCTCCTGATATTGGTGCTGTACATTTTAAGTTGATTTCTAAGAGTTTTATGTGTTCTGCTGTTGTACATTTGTCTGTTTTGATAATATTTTAAATTATTCCTTGCAAGTGTAGGAAGATCATCTAGATTTTTGTAATTCATTTTATTTTTGAATTCTTCTATTGGCTCTCCTATACTTTTAGTTGATGATCTTGTGTTTTCCAGGGAGAAAATCTCTTCCAAAAAGATAAGATTTTTCTGCATTAACTCATTTATTCTTTTCAATAAAGCTCTGTCAGTTCACTCAAGCTATTTGAATGAAAGCACATGTTTATATGACACCAAACTCTGTGCTCTTAAAGGGAGGCAATATCTTATATCCTAAAGCTGAACTGGCTCAGTTTTTAACATACTTTGAATAAAGTGGTGTACATAACATTCATCCCTGAGAGAATTAGAACATGTCATGGGAATGATTGTTTATTGCTTTTTATGAATTCAACATTTTGAAGACTTTCATTACACTTGCTTAGCCTTTAAATACAAGACAATCATCAAGTAAATGTTAGTAGTCATATGTTCTCTGCATGTTTCCAATAGAACTACGTTAGATCAATATTGGAAAAGATCATACCCACCAATCTTATTCAAAGTTTCAAAAGGGATAGAATATTATATTATCTCCGACATGAATATCCTTGTTGTAAGCTCTTCCAAACAAATGTCTCACAAAACACTTGCCATCGGGTAAACACTAAGCTCTGAGAGAAGCTTTTACTATCGCCCATTTAGCAAGCTTGTAAAAACCCCACTATGAGGTACTGTCAAAATTACCATTTAACTTTGTATTTCAGATTGATTCACTTTGTAGTATGTACTGATGCATTTCTTCAGTGGTTTCTTTCTGAGTGAGTTTGGATGGCACATGAAGTGAAACAGGTGAGAGTATATTTCACCTTGTCTCAAAAAAGAAAGAAAAGAAAAAGTGTTTTATGAGTCCTGGGTTTGGGTAAAGTGCGGATTAAATTTAATATGATCATGACATCAAAAGATGTAGATTTATATATTTGATATGCTGTGACCTGTCAGTTCCCATAATCAATGTGTTGATGTTGAGGAGTTGCAAGTTTAACTGATTCCAGGAGCTGATTAAGTGACATAAATGAATGAATTGGGCCTGATGGGTTCTGTAAGAAACTAATTACTTAGAGCAAAAGAGAGAGCCTTAAATACCTTCCTTATTACAGAATTTAAAAAATAAAGAACTTAATTGTTTATCCTAAAATTGGACAAAGAATAAATCAAATGCAATCAGGAATTAGGAATTTGTAAGATAAAAGCAGAAATTAATATGCTAGACAAGAAAAATTAGTGGAACAGGTAAATATATCCAAAAGTTGTTTCTTTAACTTACTAATAAAATATATAATCCTTTTTTAAGCTTAACCAATAAAATGTGTGAACAATCATAGGAAATAACAGGAGGGACAAAAAAAATCATAAGCAATTCTTAAAGCAATTCAATTGCAGCATTTTGAAAATTTAGATAAAATGTATGATTTCCTAGAAAAAAGCCAATTTTCCAAATCAACTCAAATGAAAGTAGAACACTTATTCTCCAACCACTAAAAAAGAGATTTCAAAGGAGATTAGAGATCAACAGTGATGAAGGCATCAGAACCAGATGGCTCCACAAGTGAGCCATCCATCTAACTTAATCTAACTTAGAAACTCCATAATGCCAATGGTATTAAAATAATTCCATTTTTCATCTTGGTGTGCAATGCCTCAATTTTTAAATGTTGGAATCAATTCAAATTTTATAAAATATAAAAATATATTTTGGGGCTCAAAATGATTTTGCAGAATATGTTGGTCACATGTTTGAAATATCAGGTCATTAGGACTGAGGCTGCTGATGGGGAATTGAACTCTATTTAGAAGTCTTTGAAGTGTGCATTCTTGTAAATTTGTCTGCCTAAGAAAATGTGTGTGTGTGTGTGTGTGTGTGTGTGTGTGTGTGTAGAGAGAGAGAGAAATAGAGAGAGAAGAGAGAAAGACTTTAGTAATTTTCTTCCTGGCTCTATTTTCATATGATATACATTTTTTCATTTACGGCATCTGTGGAAAACAAGATTCCCATGTAAATGAGCCCTTGTTTACCAAATTATTATATTAACTCTATGGTGTTGTTAAATAATAAATGGAATATTTTTTGCAGTGGCCTCCTTAGAAATAAAGAAGTGTCCAACAACTTGTCTATCACCTGACTCCCCTGAGTAAAGCATGAGCATTTTTTCCCACCTATGTGTATTTTGCCTTGAGATGGCAAAGACAAAAGATGAGCTACATTTCATTCCTCGTATATTGTTTGATTTATCTGGGTTCTGTTCATGACGGAGAGAATCCCTTTACAAATTGGCCTTTGACTAACCAAGTGCCAAGCCAGACATAAATGAGAATTAAATCATTCTGACTGGATCAGCCTCTGATCTGCTTCATTAGCAGAGGGCCCTCCCTCAGTCGCCTTTTGAACTCCTAGTTTCACTGTGATCCATTATACTGTGTCAGTTGTGATCTGCTCTAATGTAGACTTCCCTTAAGAGCATTTTGGCTCCACTGACCCAGGAAAACTCGGATTTTGTATGAACTTCAACATTGCTAGTCCTTGAGATGCTGGCGTTAGATGAAGAGTGATTAAATATTCATCTTTAAAAAATTAGATGCCTCCTAAAGTGAAGATTATTTAGAGGGAAGGGATAAAAATTTGCTCTAAAATTAACTTTCCAGTTTAATCAACCCAATGTTATATTTCAATCTTGGGATTTCAATTCTTATTTTGAAAAAACATAAATCCCATGGACATAATTTGCACAGAATAATTTTGTCTAAAACAATAAGGCTTATTTATGCTTAGTTCACAGGAATGTTTTCAAATTTTGGCAATTTAAATGCGCTAGAGTCTCTTTAGTCAAACTATTTAGGATTTGTCAGTTAAACAAATTGTGCTTTAGAAGCTCCTTTATTTAATTCACTGGATGAAGTTTGTCAAATTCATCAAAAACTTCAGTAACAGACAGGACACATGAGCAAATTTGGAAGCATGGGGGGATTTTGTTCAGTTTCAATTTCAAGTTATTGATACTCACATTAAACTAAAAGTAATAATTTAGAGACAAGGTAATGAAATGACCCTTATCACACAAGAAAATAGTAAAAGGTTGAAAAACGGATTGTTTTGTAATTAATGTTAGGGAAAATAACAATCTATGATACATTTGTGAAGAGTATACTTTGTAACGCTTTACAAAAATGTCTAGAATGAAAGTCTCCTGTAGAATTTTCCTATTTGGGCCTTACTGCTTAGTACCTATAGAGTAATGGACAACAGATTCTCCCCTGCCCCCATCTCTCTTTTAATTTGTCATTACTGCTTTGTGCATGGAGGGAAAATGCCTCCTTAAAACCCTCTAGCAATCAGCTTATGCCCTGCAGCATGGGATTTAATTATTCATGTCACCATTAGGACACACGTTAAATATATTAAGTCAGAATAAATCCTTACACAATTTGCCATAGAAAGACAAATACTATAAAAAAATCTGAGTAAAATTATCCCTAAAGGAGATTGAAGTAAAACATGTTTGAAGAGACATGGGGGACGCAACACACATAAGTAATCTCAATACTATGCTGTTTTTAAGAGATGTTGCTCAGTGAGTGATAAATAAGATGGAATATTTAAACATTCGTGTGCAACAGCACAAAAATATTCTAGGGAGAATGTTATAGTTTTCCTGATAGCAATTTGTATCATTTTACTTTTGGCAACAGCTATGATACCTTCAGGAATGTGCACATTGCCTTCTCCATCAAGTAATATCATCTTTGGTCTGCTATCATCCCTTAATTATTATTTTCCTGAAGTGTATATATACTCTTATCTCTTCAGCCAGTCTAACGTGTCCCTAAAACTGGTAACAGTTTCCTGCTGTTCATATCACACACTAGCATTACCTCTAATTCAAGGTATACTTTATTGTCTTAAAAGTTCTTTCTGATTTGATTGTATTGGATGTTCTTATTAGGCACTTTTTTTCTTCGGTGCTTTCATTTTCCTTAAATTAATTGAACTTTTTAAAATACTGCTCTCATTCTCATTTATATAAATTTTCTCTTTGGAAATTAGAGTGCATTGAAGTTGTGCTCCTATCCTGAAGAATGCATGATAATTCACCAAGGAAATGATAATTGTCATCATATCTAAATGTTTACACCTGAAAGTTTAGGGACAAATAAACATGAATCTATCCTTATTATATTTGTATTAATTTTTAAAAACTTTTAAACACATGTAATAGTACAAAAATACACAATAGAAACTCGTGCTGTTAACCATTTAAAGAGATGCTAACATTTTTCCTGCTGGTTTCATATTTCTTTCTGTAAAAATACGGGGGAAAAGCAGTTATACCAAAGACCAAAGAGTGCACTGTTCCTTCCCTCTGCTTGTCATCTCCGGAAGTCATTGTCTCTATAACGTAATGCAACTCTCTCTCTTACAACACAAACTTATATACCAAAAATGAGACATACTGAGTTCCCTTAGTCATGAAATTCATCTTGGGATGGTATTCATTGCATTAATTCAGTGATAATCTCAACTTGATTTGCTCTAACCTGAAAGCTAAATTAGAAAGTTAACAACCACCTACATACCTTATGTAAAACCATAAGAAAAAGTAGATTAATATGAAAGAAAATTGGTTAATATTTACAGTAGGCACAGAATAGAGGAAGGCAGACAACTCAGGTAATTTCTATAGTCTGTAATTCTCAACTGATCACAATATCATAGTTGGTGTTTATAACATTCTTCCTCAGTTAACGATTTCATGTTTCCTGGATCCCTAGACAATACCACAGACGTCTGAGCTCTTTTCTTGTTATTTTCCCCAGTACATGGGCCCAAATTTCTTTCCTGAAAGTCCAAGTCTTTAGTGATTCTTTTCCTATATTTGCTATAATCTCCCATCAATATTTATCAATGCATGTGAAAATGTTATGATTTAGTCCAAAGGATCTTTTGAGTTCTAGACAGATGCCTGTAACCTTGTTCCCTTGATAATCATGATCAGTCTCCCTATTTTCTTCTTGTTTCAGTTGCATAAAGATATATAGTGTCAAGTGGGAATTTAAACACCCAATTTAATGGAAGAATTTTTTATGCCTTAGTGGGAGCATTCCTCTCTTAAATACTAAAGTAACAGAATTCAAAGTTGGAGGAAAAGTATGCAAAAATTTGAGAAGTTATTAAGTTTAATAGTGTGAAATACTTCTCCCACTTCTATCTCTTTGTTCCCTGGGAAGTGGGTATTCTGGGATATAGGAGAACAGCATCATATATGGGTTACCAATTTATAATATCTATCTCATCTAGTACCATTAATTCACAAGCAGTGATTTCCTCCTAGCTGGCAACATAACTAACTACTCTATAAAATAAACCATTAAACTTATCTGTAAAGCCAGCTGCTTCTGAGTTTTGGGATTCATGGTAAGATCTGTAAGTTTCATAGTCATGTTGATCACTTCTCTTACATGAAAATGCATTATTTGTTCCAGAAGCAATATTGTGTAGAGTATATAGCAGAAAATGAGGCATTTGATGACTCTAAAGAGGGTGACAACTTCAGAAATATTGCTGACAGGAAAGGTCAATCCGTATCCAGATTACTGTCTATTCCGGTTTGAAAAATATCTACCAATACCGTGAATAGAATGTGACCAATGTAATTAACTTGCCCCAGGTAATTAGCTGGTCCCTCTAGGTATAGGTGTCATATCTGCGATTTAGAGCTGATTTCTGCTGTTGGCATAAACAGAATACTTTTCAAGGGTGCTGGTGATCAACTCACCAGTGCCTTTATAAAGATTTTACACTCTGGTCTTTCAGGGGACATCATTAAAGAGCCTGAGTATGTAGTTTAAGATAGCTCTGTTCTAACTTTACTATCGCTTTGAGTTTCTATTTCATCTTTGAGCTATATAAAGAAGTTTAGGACTCTCAGCATTATTTAATATAGGGTACTGATATCAAGCAAAATAATCAACTGTCGTATTCTGAAACTAGCCCAATAAATCCAGAGTATTCATAATTACTCTCATACTGATACATATGGCCCAATCTAGTTATTTTTTTCCTATCTAGTCCACTACTCTTAGAACTCATCTCCACACGTCTTATCCAGGTTTGGGCTGGTACAAATTATCAATATCTTGCAATTATTTTAGTGTGTTAGTTATTTCCTCCTCAGTCAGATTTTGTTCTAGGGCATGCTAAATCTGACACTCAGGGATAGGAAGGGAGCAGAAAAATATCGGCATGTCGTTGTAAGGTAACTGTTTCAAATAAGCTTATTAGAACGTCTTTAAGCATAGCAGTAGTTTGATTAGACATATAGATAGAGTTGATTTTGTTGGCAATGGAGGTTTTGTAGGGAATATTTGAAAGTATCCATTTGGGCCCATTCTAATTTTTGGAGACCTACTTCTTCCCAATTGGTACATTAACTCTTATATAAGAGACATGGAGGAGTTATAAATTCAGCTTATGCTGTAATTATATGTATAAGCTATCTGTAAGATTAGATTCTGCAACTAATTTTTTGCTATGTCTGTCCTGTGTCTACAAAATATATTATGTTAAGGCAGTTATATAACCTCTTTGGTCTTGTCTGAGTGCATGAAGCCTTAGTATATAATTTCCACTATTTATTCCAGGGTAGCCAGAAGCAGCCAGTGCTCCAACCCTATCTTTGTATTCCTCTTTCCCATCAAAGTATCGTATCCCAGCAGCCACTTCATCCACTGAAAAGTTGCCTTCAGCTGGCACCTTGTTCCACATGATTTCAGATGATAATTTAAGTAAGCATTTGCCACTGAATGCTTGTTGGTTTGTCTCACAGTTGAGGAACCCAGAGTTTAAAGATCTCACATGTTTTGTAATGCGCTGCAGCAAACCTATTGAAGCTTTGCCTAAAGATAATGAGCACTATCTTTTTTATATTGGAAAGCAAACAATCCTGCCCTCTACTCTGGTTGGAAATAGTATCTCTACCTTCTAAATCTGTGCATTATACAAACATCCTGGACAAGATAGTTTAGAATAAGAAGGCAGTTGGTGCCTTGTCCACAAGATGTGCAGAAACGTCAGTAATCCATGGAGAGCTGTGTCCCGACCACAGGCTTCGAGGTTTCAGCTACAGCAGCTGGTTCCTGGACTTAATAATCCAGTTGTGGCTTCAGACATTTACTCCTCCAGACCTCCTAATTATTTTGTAGGCACTTAATACCTATATTCAATGTTTGTGCTACACATACCAAGAATAGTTTCTGTTTTTTGCCTGCTACAATATATGTCTTAAGTTGGTTTCCTGGAAACAGAAGCTGAGATAGAGATTTGGGTGTAGATGTTTTACTGGGAAATTCTCTTGGGGAAATCACTTTTAAGTAATGAAGTATTTGGCAGAGGAAAAAATTAAACTACAATGAAGTTGCAACAGAGACTCCAGCCAATTCCACAGTGAGCTCAGGAACTGGGATGGTCTTTCAAAGATGATCCAATTTGACATAAGGGTGACAGCCT
This sequence comes from Equus asinus, assembly GCF_041296235.1. Classification (NCBI taxonomy): domain Eukaryota; kingdom Metazoa; phylum Chordata; class Mammalia; order Perissodactyla; family Equidae; genus Equus; species Equus asinus. The sequence continues at coordinate 48,231,277 of NC_091792.1, read as the reverse complement.
TTGTAATCCTATTATTAACCAGTCTGTACATGTGGCTGTACCTAAGGAGGGTGTGCAGCGTATACATGGGTGTCTCTTCATTGCCCTAGTGAGATATGAGCAGGAAGAGGAACCAGCATGAACATAAGGGTATGCTTTCTGCTATGTCATTACTAGTAAATCATTTGCCTATGATACACGAAACTGGTGTCTTCTGTCAGTATCCATGAAACTGCGGTGGACTAACTTGCTAGTCTGCAAGTTAGCTTGCAAGTTGTGTAAATTCTCAGATCCTTCATAGTTCTTGACATCAGGAAGCTACTGGTGTTGCCACTATGGCCAACTCTCATATCCATAAAGCTGATGATCAGACACTGGAACATGGCATCTGTTTGTTGCACTATCTCAGATCCTTATGGACATGACAACTGGAAACTAGAATGTTAAGTGTGGCCACCTTAACTGTGTCTAACACTCAATGTCACCATGTTGCCTTCTGGCAACAATAGCATCAGGAAGATGGCCTCTGACTCAACAATTGTGTTCTGTATCTCATGCAAGTGCATCTAATTGGGAAAACCCAACCGACATTCAAACCCTCATAGGAAAAGAAGTTTTGGAAATATAAATTTTACATTTTTTGTCTATCCAAGCAACAGTGTGGACAGGAGGTTGAAAGATTAGGGGATTGTGAGATACAATCTGTGGGATACATCCTAAGTTGTGTGCTTCTGGAAAGTTTTTCTTTTGCTTCAACCTGGCACTGTAGCAATATATCCAGCCAGGACCAAATTTTGTTACTATCTTGCCCTGGGTTTTCCTATAGCACAGATATTGCATATTTAAAGCTTACCTCGGTGGCTTTGTGGTTATTATTCTGTGTTTTCAGAGATTTTCCCAATCCTTCAAAAATGATTCAGAAACAGTTGCCTTTTCTTCTTGCTCCAGTGGATATATATTTTTATTGTCTTCCTAGTTCAGACTTTCATTAAGGATATAGCCCACTGAAAGTGCAGACTTTTTGCAATCATCAAGATATAAATCAATTTTTGGAAGCTCAAGGCTTCATCTCCTGCTTCCTGTGGGTAATATATCTCAAGCCCCAGAATTGCTGGTCCGGCAGCTTATGGAATGTGTGGTACTCGTTTTGACTCTTGCAATTTGATTTTCACTTTCTTATTTGTTTCTATTACCTTTGGTTTCTAGTCTCTTTTGTTTCTTTCTTTCTTGAAAACTCAGTTATGCATTTAAGTAAAAATTTGTCATATTTTTTCCAGAATTTCTAGATATTCTTGGAGGGAGAGTTTATGTGTGTGTATGTGTGTGTTTATAACAGGTTTCTGAAGCTAGGAGCCAAATTATCCTCATTTTAATTATTTCACCCCACTCAGCACTGCCTATTATATTTCTTTTCTCTTATTTCTTTATAGAAACTCATTTTTTTTCTGCTAGGAAATTGATAGTTTTCTCCCTAGCTTCCACTTTAAAATTGTTTTCTTCATTTTATTACTAGATTATTTGATGTCAATCTCTAGTAACAAACAACTCTCTTGATCAGTATTGGACCATTTTCAGATGGATATGGGTAAATTCAAGGGACAGCAGTGATGTAAGCTCTGGAAATTCTTACTTGGACCATGAATTCCCTGTAAATGGTCTTTTGAGATAATTTCCCATATACCTAAAATGAAAATAATGGCATCCTTGTATTAAATTAATATCTTTTGTTCATCTCTGGTGCTGGTCATTTTGCCAAGGATAAAAATATAAAATAAAAAATATATGGGACTCGCTTACAGAAAGTTCTTATAACAGTAAGATAGATAGCAATTTCAACAATTATGCAAGAGGTGCATAGTAGGAGGAACAATTCAGTTTCATATTTTATGGGATTTAATATATTAATAACTATGGTAATGTATATATTGCTGTCAATTCAACAAATCTTCATTAAGCTCTTGGTACAGAGTACCATTGGTATTCCATATTAAAATCTACAGTCTTTATTGAAAACATTCTTTGGTCACAGTTGTAAAATTTAAATGGATAAATTTAGGAAGACACAAAAGAGTCAAACTAAAAATAAATAAAACTTAGTAAGCATTACTAAGAATGCCGTCACTTAATAATAAATATTCAAAGGAAACTGTACAACTATGATTATAAAAAATAATAAATGAGGGCCAGCCTGGTGGCGTAGTTGTTAAATTCACGTGTTCTGCTTCAGCAGCCTGGGCTTCTTGGGCTGGGATCCCAGGTGCAGACCTACACACTGCTCCTCAAGCCATGCTGTGGTGGCATCCCACATACAAACAATAGAGGAAGATTGGCACAAATATTAGCTCAGGGACAATCTTCTTCAAGCAAAAGGAGGAGGATTGGCAATGTTAGAGATTGGAGATGTTAGCTCAGGGCCTATCTTCCTCACTAAAATAAATAAATAAATACATAAATAAATAATACATGTAGCTGGTAGAAAAAGGATTTGAAAATCTCCTTAGGAAAGGGGAAATGAGAAATCTATAAATTACTAAGTGGTGAGCAAAATACTTGTGCCTGGGAAATTACCTGTAGTCACTAAATGCATAATTTAGAATCACCTAAAATTGGCAAGTGTGTAATCCAGCTGACTTTGTGAAAGGCTAATTGTGCTGAACTAATTTAATTTCCTTTTATAGTAGAACAAGAGTTTTCATAAGCAGGGGACAACTGAGAGATGTGGAAATGCAAGTAAAAAAGGTGGATTTTAGTATATAAGATTTCCCATTGACAAGCTGAAAAATATAAAATCCATCATGTTTAACTTAGTTTTAAAATTCATTGGCTCAAGAATCTCAAAATTCTCTGGGGGCAGCATCCATTTTGCTTTAGCAAAATCTGCAAACACTATAAACATTTCCTCATCCTTCCTACCTTACTTCTGTAGCAGAGGAGTAGAGCAGGAAGGGTCACTCTCACCTACGGGGATAGCAGATTAAGTACAATTTTTTATTTAGAACCACTTGTTTCCCTACAACTTAACCCATTACATATTATCTCAACAGAAATTAATTCAATAAGGTAAACTATAGTCTAGGTATAATAAATATTCGTTTTTTACGCTTGCTATTGTAGTCAAATATTATCTATATCCTTTTTAATCAGAAGCATATTTTCAAAGTATAGTTACTTAGTTCTTTGTTCTGTTGCATCTTGAGATATTTCTTGAGGTAGAATTTTCCCCTTTTTTGTGAAGATTAAAAATATATCACAATTAGGGGCTGGCCCCGTGGCCGAGTGGTTAAGTTTGCGCACTCCACTGCAGGCGGCCCTATGTTTCATTGGTTCGAATCCTGGGTGCAGACATGGCACTGCTCATCAAACCACGCTGAGGCAGTGTCCCACATGCCACAACTAGAAGGATCCACAACGAAGAATATACAACTATGTACCGGGGGGCTTTGGGGAGAAAAAGGAAAAAAATAAAATCTTTAAAAAAAAAAATCACAATTAAATAGTCACAATTTGCTTGTATATAAAGAGCTTTGCCATGATGTTTGCAATTTAATCAAATAATTTACTAAAAGAAATAAGAAAAATGAGTTTCCTAAACTTGTCAATGTAAAAGAAGTTACTCATGTTTTAATCAAAATGATATTATTATATTGAGCTTATACCCATAAACCAGACATGCACATATGATAATATAATGATTAATAGCAATTTATGAATGCATATATTTTTACATTCTGTAGTAGTCACAGTTTTTCAGAGAAATAGAACCAGTAGGATATGTGTGCGCATGTGTGTATACATATATATGGATACAATGGGATGTGTGAGTGCATGTGTATATACATATATATATATTGTTAAAAGAGATTTGGTGCAGGGATTTGGTTCACATGATTACGGAGGCTGATACGTCCCAGATCTGCAGGGTGAGTCAGCGAGCTGTGGACTCAGAAGAGCTGATGGTATAGTGCCAGTCAGAGGCCCAAGGACCAGGAGAACTGACGGCATAGTTCCAGTCTCAATGCTGGCAGTCTCGAGAACCAGGAAGTGCCAATGTTCCAATTTGGGTCTGAAGACTGGAAAAAGCCTATATCCCAGATCTAAGAGAAGCAAGAAGGAAGATTTCTCTCTTCCTTGGGGAGGGAATGTTGGCCTTTTTGTTCCATTCAGGCCTCAGCAGGCTGGATTGTCCACATCAAGAGTGGACAAAATCTGCATTACTCACTTTGCCTATTTAAATGTCTCTCACCCCAAAACGTCTTCACAGAAACACTCAGAATAGTGTTTGACCAAATATCTGGGCATCCTTTCGTTCAGTCACTTCACACATAATATTAAACATCACACATTCCAAACTTAAAATTGTCAACTAGGTTGTAATTGAATATATCTTAGATTTCAACAGTTTTATATTATACACAGCAAGTGTTTCCTATTGTATCAGAATGCAATTACATTGTTAAAATTGTTTTCACTGAGGGGTGCCTATATTTGTCATATAACCATAAAACTCGGCTCTGTTCAAAGAACTAATTCCGTACTCTGAAACAAAATCATGTGGTATATTTATTCATTAAATTTGTAGTAAATAAATGAATACTTACTCTTGAATTCATTTGTTAATACAAGTTTTTCCCTTAAGGTATTCCTAATAGCAGAGCAAGGTTATCTTTCTTTATAATTAATTTATCAAATGTTTTATTTCAACATTTAAAATATGTTTTGTCTCTACATAATTGGAATACTCTTGGTAAGGTTCTATCGTTGTTCTGTGTGTGTTGGTGGTAGAAAAAGAAGGTTATATTTTAATAAAAAGGCACTTACACTTTGGCTTTTTAGATGTGAAGTAATATTGTGAGCTCTGATTAGACATCCCTTATTACTATGCATTGTTTAGTCTGTTGAACTGATATCAATTAAACTGACTTTCATTATTAAAAAAAAATTACAGGGCCTGGTCCCATGGCTGAGTGGTTAAAGTTCTGTGTGCTTCACTGTAGAGGCCCAGGTTCATGGGTTCAGATCCCAGGCAGGGAACTATTCCATTCACCAGCCACCCTGTGGAGGTGCCCTACATACAAAAAAAGTAGAGGAAGATGGGCACAGACGTTAGCTCAGGGCAAATCTTCCTCAGGAAGAAAGCCCCACAATTACAAATACAGGCTATTTGATTTAACACTCTTGCATATTTCATCCTCTATTAAGATGCCTTTGCATCAAAGTGTCCCTGATCACTTGCTGTAGACATTTGAGTCATGATATCCCAATGGCATATATAATATCTAAGCATCCATGCCAATGCATAACTGATGCCAATCCTCACCTAAGTTTTTCATTACAATTTAATATCAAAAGATAATTATTTTGTTTGTTCTGATTCAATTTTAGTGTGTTATAATCATATTAGAATAAAAAGACTAGTGAAACCAAGAGCAGAGAAATCATTTCTCATAAACCAACGTTAAATGTGGCAAATCATGTGTCATTCAAACTTACTTTCGTATTTGGAATACGCCTCTCCAATGTCACCTTGCTTTTCACCAGGTTCAAGCTGAGAGAGTTGTGCACCCTCTCAGTGTGTAATCTTTTATTCATTGGCCCTTCTTGTTTTCAGGTTTGCGTCAAGCTAAATAGGCAGAATTTTTAGTAATTACAGATTTCAGAAACCAAAAAGTGAGAGGTTTCAGGAAATGTCATTTTAATAAATTTAAGTGTACATTTACTTGGAATGACTTGTGATTGTGTGAAGAGAACTGCTCAATCATGTGTTTCTTAAGTATGCCAAGGAAATCTTCTTCGATAAGCCTACCTCAGAAAGAATGAGACCAAGAGGAGTCTTAAGCAATAAGTGTAGGGCAGATGTGGTTATGCGGGAGGAATAGGCAAAGAGTGAACCTTTCCACACATTCCAACCCTCTGTTTATTTCTCTTACATTTCCAGCATACAATTCAACTCTGGGAAAAAATGTTTCATTTTTAAGATATGAAAATACTATATTTAAAATTTATATATATACACACACACACACACACATACCCATGTATTTTGTATTTACCATTCCCAATATTCTTTGTTCCTTTGTGTAGATCCATATTTCCAACTAGTATCATTTTCCTTCTGCCTGGAAGACACACTTTTACATTTCTTGTAGTGGATCAATCATCTCAAAATAAAGGCTAGAATGGGAAAAATAGACATATTATTGTAAGATTCTCTTATTATACAAGACATCATATAATATGGCTTGAAGGCAGACAAAGATATGTTAAAACTATGTACTAGAGACCCCACAGTAGCCAGTAAAAAATTTTTAAAAATGAAAGAGCTGTAGCTAATTAGCCAAGAAAAGAGTTAACTCAAAATGGATCATACACCTAAATGAAAAACTCCTACAAGTTAACGCAGAAGAAAACCTAGAAGATCTTGGGTATAGCAATGACTTTTTAAGTTACAATACTGAAGGCACAATCTATGAAGGAAATAATTAATTAGCTGGACTTCATTAAAATTAAAGACTTCTGCTCTTCAAAAGACACTGCCAAGAGAAGAAGACAAGCCACAGACTGAGAGAAATATTCGCAAAAGACACATCTGATAAAGGACTGGTATCCAGATATTCAAAGAACTCTTAAAACTCAGCAGTAAGAAAACAAACAACCCAATTAAAAATGGGCGAAATATCTGAAAAGACACCCTACCAAAGAAGATAAACAGATGGCAAGTGAGTATATGAAAAGATGCTCAATTAGTCCAGAAGGAGGAAGCAAAAGAGAAGAAAGTAAACAAACAAAAGAAGAGACAAATGCAAAAACTGGTGAGGTAACAGATTCAAATCTAAATACATTAATAGTCACATTAAATGTAAATTGTCAAAATATCACAGTTCAAAGGTAGAGATTGTCAGATTGGATAAAAAAGTAAGGACTAATTTTATGTTGCCTATAAAATTCATTTTCTTTCTTTTTTTCTTTTTTTTTTTAAAGATTGGCTATGAGCTAACATCCATTGTCAATCTTTTTTCCTTTTTCTTCTCTCCAAAGCCCCCCAGTACATAGTTGTATATTCTAGTTGTAGGTCCTTCTCATTCTGCTACGTGGGATGACGCCTCAGCATGGCCTGATGAGTGGTGCTAGGTCCACACTCTGGATCTGAAATGGCAAAACCATGGGCCACCAAAGTGGAGAATGCAAACTTAACCACTCAACCACAGGAGCAGCCTCTAAAATACATTTTAAATATAAATATCCAAATAGATTAAAAGTTAAAGTGTGGAAAAATATATCACATGGTAACATTAATTTAAAAAAAAGCTAGACTAGTTATATTACTATAAGACAAAGCTGATTTCAGGGTAAAGCATATTATTGGGGATAAAGAAAGTCATTTCATAATGACAAAGGGGTCAATTCATCAAGAGGGCAGAACAATTCTGAACATTCAAGTGTCTGCAAATGAAGCGTCCAAATATATGAAGCAAAGAGAGAGCGTCTTATTATAAGGATTGGTTCGCACCAGCATGAAAGCTGAGAAGACCCAAGATCTGTAGTTGGGAAGCTGGAGACTCAGGAGAACCAACGTGTGGTCCCAGTCTGAGAGCCATCAAGCTCAAGACGCAAGAAGAGCCAATGCTTTAGTCCTAGTCTGAAGGCAGATTTTAAGACCAATATCCCAGTTCATAAGGTCAGGCTGGAGGAGTTCCTTCTTACTCAGACTTTTTGTTCTATTCAGTTCTTCAATTGATTGTATGAGGCCCACCCACATGAGGGAGAGAAATCTGCTTAACTCAGTCTACTAATTCGAATGTTAATTTCATCTAGAAACACCCTCACAGACAAACCCAGAGAAATGTCTAAACAAATATTTGGGCACCTTGTGACCCAGTCAAGTTGACACATAACATTAACCATTACATATACCATCTGTTGATAAAGGTTCTCTCCTTCTAGCAACAAGCCCCACATGCAATTTGAAAAATATCATGCAGGTACCCAAAGGTTACTTTTGATCAAGAATTCTTTATTGGTAAATGGCATCCTTATTTTAAGAAGAAAACAAAAGGCCTGAGGATTAGCAAAAAGTCACATGACCAAAGTAAAAGTTCTTGAAGAAATTTAAGCAAGGAGATTAAGAGAAGAAAGATAAGAATGCCAATGGAGAAATAGATGAATAATAAGAAAGAAAGGAAAGATAGAAGATATAATTAAGGTAAATATTTGGACAAAGAAAGGGAAAAAATGTATTTCTTAGATCTACATAATGAAAGGTGAATTTAGAATGTTTACACAAGTCTCTGAGAGGAATAACACAAGACAGAAAAAAACACGTTCAAGGAGAGCTTAATTTTAAGAATAACTTCATAAGTAATGAGAATAGGTTCCTAGAAAAGTATCATGAGATGAGAACCTTGATTAATTCCAGAAAGATGAATGAAAGGAGCATGTTTATCCAAATGCAAATCTCTCAAAGTATGGCATTTATTGTTTTAGAGGTGCACATAAATTGAATTTTTTAAAAGCGAATAGAGTAGTTTTTCTTTTTTTTTAAGATTGGCACCTGAGCTAACAACTGTTACCAATCTTTTTTTTTTATGCTTTTTCTCCCCAATCCCCCCGGTAGATAGTTGTATATTTTATTTGTGGGTCCTTCTAGTTGTGTCATGTGGGACGCTGCTTCAGGGTTGGCCTGATGAGCGGTGCCATGTCCGCGCCCAGGATCCGAACCAGCGAAACCCTCGGCCGCTGAAGCTGAGTGTCCGAACTTAACTACTCGGCCATGGAGCTGGCCCCAACAACTACAGTTAGTTTTGATCAAACAATAAACAAATCAAGGATTTCAGAAAAAGGAATTTCAACGATTTAACTGTCCAGGCCAAATTTAAGATTGCAGATTCTCGTATATCATGATATATGTAGTTTGTTTTAGACATTAGCATCTAAGTTTAAAATTTTTACTATGCAGTATAAGATTTGGAAGGATGGTTTTACTGTGTTCTTTCATTTCACGACAAAGAATTTTAGTTGATACAGCAGATTGATCAATACAGGCCATCAATCAAACTCAAAGAACTGTTAAATTAGACCTTTTGAAATTAAAAGGCAATCGCTGTTTCATATGTAGTAAATAGAAACGTGAAGTTCTGTTGTATAAGAAGTTTGTAAAAACTGTATTGGAAAGGGGCTTTGTTATTCAAAACTGTATATTTAAGGATTAAAATACATGGAAAGCAAATACCTCAAAAAATAGTTCAAAATTTTACAGATGAGAAAAAGGGGAGGAGAAGAGTGGAGAGAAAAAATGAAGTAAGACAACAAAAACAAGCAATATTAATAACCACAATGGTTATAAAACTAACCCCAGAAGAGTTAAGGACTCAGGGGTAATTAAATAATGTTAAGGTGTCACAACAGAATTGGAGGAGTCAACAGGATCATAAGAGAGGGCATTTAGAATATACCTTGAAGGGCAAAAGCAAAAAGCACACTTTAAAATATTACCATATAATACAAATAATAAATAGATGAATTATGCGAACCTAAGACAAGAGACTATCAGTACCACTAATAAGAAACTGGGTAGAATTCGGAGAAGATAACATTGTGCTTATGGAAGAACTTGATTTGAGAACCATTTGCAACATCTGTAAGAAGAGAATCATATGACTTTTATTGTTGTTGTCACTGATTTTCTTTTTCGACAACATGAGGAAATTTGAAAATGTTACTTAGTGAGGGCAAAAGAGATCAGTTACCCAACTAAAGTGTATGAGTAAAAATATATATATTTAATATTCTTCAAGTAAACTCTATTTTACTCCATCCTTTAATTGCAAAGGGACACATGAGGAAGATAACTAAATGCTATTCAATATTTAGTTATAATAATTAATAATCAATCCCAAATTGATTTCTTATCTAGATGATGTATGACAATAGATATGAAATGAGGATGGGAAATGTCAGGTGTGTGAATATAAATTATTTCAAGAGAAAAAATGTAAAGTGTTTATTATCTTCATTTACTAAAGCAGGTAAAACAGGTACTAGGTCAGATAGGAAAGCCTAGAAAATTTCAATTTCTTTTAGAAAAATCTCTTTTTTCTTTTTGTGAGGAAGATTGACCCTGAGCTAACATCTGTTGAAAATCTTCCTCTTTGTTTTTTTTCCTCTCAAAAGCCCCAGTACATAGTTGTATATTCTAGTTGTAAGTCACTCTAATTCTTCTCTGTGGGACACTGCCACAGCATGGCTTGATGAGCAGTGTGTAGGTCCATGCCCAGGATCTGAACCAGCAAACCCTGGGCCACCAAAGTGGAGTGCATAAACTTAACCATTCAGCCACAGGGCCAGCCCCTTCTTTTAGAATGTTCTGACTGAAACTGAACTAAGCAAAAAGCAAGATAAGTATCCTGAACCTCTGAGAAGGTAGACAGTATTAAGAGTTACTATTTCTGTATATACAGACTGCCTGACTACTATATAATCATACTTGAAGTAAGACTACTCAACTACTATTTAAAAATTCATGTCATAAAGAATAGTATATTCATGATAAGATAAAAATTGGTTTCTATTTGTTTAATCTAAAATGAAAATATCACCAACTTTGTATTAATGTGTATAATAAGACATAATATGTGCCATATATAAATTAGGAAGGTGTTTTGACATCATGCATATAATTCAGATAGAGTTTAAAAAACACTTCTTGAAGATATACGGATGGCCAATAGACACATGAAAAGATGCTCATCATCACTAATGATCAGGGAAATGCAAATCAAAACTACACTAAGATATCACCTTACACCTGTTAGAATGGCAAAAATATCCAAAACCAAGAGTGACAAATGTTGGAGAGGCTATGGAGAAAAAGGAACCCTCATACACTGTTGGTGGGAATGCAAACTGGTGCAGCCACTATGGAAAACAGTATGGAGATTTCTCAAAAAGTTAAAAATAGAAGTACCTTATGACCCAGCCATCCCACTACTGGGTGTCTATCCTAAGAACCTGAAATCAGCAATTCCAAAAGTCCCATGCACCCCTATGATCATCGCAGCATTATTTACAATAGCGAAGTCATGGAACCAACCTAAGTGCCCAGCAACTGATGATTGGATAAAGAAGATATGGTATATATACACAATGGAATACTACTCAGCCATAAAAAAGGACAAAGTCATCCCATTCACAACAACATGGATAGACCTTGAGGGTATTATGTTGAGTGAAATAAGCCTGACAGAGAAAGACAAACTCTGTATAACTCCACTCATAGGTGGTAGTTAACATATAGACAAAGAGAACTGATCGGTGGTTACCAGGGGAAAGTGGGGGTGTGGGGAGGGCACTAGGTGTGAAGTGGTGTACCTACAACATGACTAATAATGATGTACAATGGTAATTTCACAAGGTTAACTATCATAATCTTAATTTAAAAAAGGCTTCTTGATTAAATAGTGGTTTAAATAAAGAAACTAGAAAATAAGCTCTCAAGAAGTGACCGTTTGTTTGTTTAATATTTTAAAATATATTATTAAGAGGTATGCTGTTAGCATATTCACCATTTGAATTTTTTAATGTAATTAAAACCCAGAAAATTAAAATTTTATACTTCAAATAGCTCTCATACTTACTAAATTGGGAAATTATAGGAAATGAATTACATGTTTAACCACAATCTCATCATGTTAGTAACACTATATCATATTAGTTGGTAGCCCCTATCTGCTTATGCATGAATCATATCCAGGTAGGGCTGGCTTTGTGGACAAGTGACCCTCGAGAATGCATGAGGTACTATTCTTAGCAAGGCCGTGTGCTTGGATTTAAACACTCCAGTCATCATCTTGAAATTCTTAATAACTTTTTAACAAGGGGCCTTGCATTTTCATGCTGCACTGAGCCCTGCAAATTGTGTAGCTGGTCTTGTCTCCAGGCCTCAAATACCTCCTTCAGTTATTTCAGAGCATCCTAGGGTGACAGGGTCCCCTGTGTGCTCTCTCTGCTGCTTTTGCCTTTCCATGAAGCACAAATGGCAGTAGGAATGATATTGCCACTTGCTGCCCCTAACATCAGCTTCCACACTCTGGTTGCCTGAAGGCTCTACTTTGTTGACCTGGAATGGAGAGAATGACTCCTTGCGTATGTCATCTGTATTCCAAAGCAGAGTCTCAAAAACTTCCTCATCAAAGTAGCACCTTTGGATTCGTCATTCCCTTATCTTTCTGGGGGAGGCTGGGCAGTGACCTGGCTTTGGTCACATTTCCTCCATTACCTCAGCAACTGCTCTTTTCCCTCTCATTATTTCTCACATTCTTCTTCCATATCCTTTCTTTGTCCTTTTCATCTGTTTCTTTTATTTTTTTTCTTTCTCTCCTTTATATCATAGCATCTTTTTGCCTTTTATCTTGAACCAGAACCTTTCATTTTACTTCCAGCAAGTAAACAAACGAGCAAGCAAAATAACTGAAAACCACCAAAGCATGTAAACTGATGTGCAGTAAATACATAGAAGTGGAGGAACATTGCTCTAATCTTCAAAACCATTCAAGACCCAATTCATTCACAGGAAACTTACTTTGTTATGGAGGCATAAATGGAATTTTAAGTGTTTTTCTAGATAAATATAAACCAATAGTTACTTTATGAGTATTTAAAAGGGGGGGGTGTGTCAGCTCTCAATAATATTTATTTCAGAAACAGTGTTAGTTTTTCACATGAAAATATACTGGTACCAAGCAACAGATGTCATTCAAGCAAACTCATGTTCCACTTAATAAAAATGGTCATGTGCTATATTCATTTGCTAGGACTGTTGTAACAAAGTATCACAAACTGGGTGGCTTAGAACAACAGAAATGTATTGTTTAGCAGTTTTGGAAGCTGACATCTGAGATCAAGATATCGGCAGTGTTGGTTCCTTCTGAGAGCTATGAAGGAAAATCTTTCCTAGGCCTTTTTCCTCTCTCTGTAGGTTTCCTAGCAATCTTTGACATTTATGGCAGATGGCATTTTCTCTGTATCTTCATATCATATTCTCTCTGTATCCAAATTTCCCCTTTTTATATGGACACCAATCATGTTGGAATAACGACTACCCTAATGACTGTGTTTTAACTTAATTTCCTCTGTAAAGACTCTATCTCCAATTAAGGTCACATTCTGAGGTACTGGGGGTTAGGACTTCAACATATCCCTTTCTGTGGGACTCAATTCAACCTAGAACACATGCCAACATAAATAGAAAAGAGAAAAGAACACTGGAAGGAAAAGAGTGGAAAAGACTTTTTAAAACTTATGATGCGGACTGGCTCTTACTTTAAAAGAAATCCTAATAGAAAAAGTATAAGTTTACAAATGGGAAGTGAAATATTTTATCCTTTCTGATATATGATTCATAATTTTGATTCTAAGAAATTGGATATGGCTATATTGGGGCAGGAAATTTCATTGCATTTAGAATATTAATAAAACTGCATTTATCTTCCATAGTATATTAGCTGTGGTCAAATACGTTGAAAAATGTTCTTAAATAAATCTTTAAAAATATATCAGAGGTTATAAATAAGATACGTGATGTATTTCATTATAAAGTATCTCATAAACTGCAAAAACAAATATTTTTAGAAAGCAAAAGTAGTTGGAATAATTAATGTTGTTAAAATGTCGGTACTACCAAAGGCCATCTGTAGATTCAATGCGATCTCTATCAAAAGCCCACTGACATTTTTTACAGAAGTAGAAAAAACAATCCTAAAATTTAAATGGAACCAAAAAAGACCCCAAATAACCAAAGTAATCCTGAAAAAGAACAAAGAGGGAGGCATCAACTTCCTGATTTCAAACTATATTATAAAGCTGTAATAGTCAAAATAGTATGGTACTGGCATTGAAACAGACAAATAGGTCAATGGAACAGAATAGAGAGCCCAGAAATAAACCCAAGTGTATATGGTCAACTAATATTTGGCAAGGGAGCTCAGAATACTAGTAGAGAAAAGACAATTTCTTCAATAAATTGTGCTGGGACAATGGGATATTTACATGTAAAAGAATGAAACTAGAGGCCTACTTTACTCTACTGACAAAAATTAACTTGAAATGGATTAAAGTGTAAGATTTGAAACCATGAAACTCCTAGAAGAAAACACAGGAAAAAAGCTACTTGACATGGGTCTTGGCAATGATTCTTTTGGATGCAATGCCTAAAGAACAAGCAACAAAATAAAAAATAAGCAAATTGGCCTACATCAAATTTAAAAGCTTCTGCACAGCAAAAGAAATGATCAACAAAATGAAAAGATAACCTACAGAATTGGGAAAAAATATTTGCAAACCATATATCTGATAAAGTGTTAATATCCAAAATATAAAAAGAATTCATACAACTCAATAGCAAAAAACCAAACCATCCAATTAAACAATGGGCTAAATTCTTTAATAGATATTTTTCCAAAGAAGATATATGAATGGCCAACAGGCATATGAAAAAATACTCCACATCACTAGTCATTAGGGAACTGCAAATCAAAACCACAGTGAGATACCACCTCATGCTTTTTAGAATGGCTACTATCAAAAAGACAAGAGATAAGTGTTGGAGAGGATGTGGAGAAAAGGGAATCCTCGTACACTATTGGTGGAAATATAAGCTGGTGCAGTCACTATGGAAAGCAGTGTGGAGGATCCTCAAAAAGTTAAAAATAAAACTATCATATGATCTAGCAATTCCACTCCTGGGAATACATCCAAATGAAATGAAAATATTAACTTGAAAAGATATCTGCATGCCCATGTTCATAGCAGCATTATTTACAAAGCCAAGATGTGGAAACAAACTAAGTGTCCACCGACAGATGAATGGATAAAGAATTTGTGGGATATATATGTATGAAAATTATTCAGCTATATAAAAGAGGAAATCCTGCCATTTGCAACAACATGCATGGACTTTAAGCATATTACACATTTCTCTTTTTCCAGTTGTATCTGTATGAAATGATGGATGCTAACTAAACTTATTGTGGTACTCACTTCACAAAAAATGTAAATCAAACCATTATGCTGCACACCTTAAACTTATACAGTGATGTATGTCAATTATATCTCAATAAAACTGGAAAAAGGGGAAAAATTATAAAAGTCAAATACTCAGCCAGAGTAGTTTAACAATGTAATATGAGGAAGGCTAGATCACACTAGAACAAAAGTAGTGCCTACAATATTCTGAGAAGAGAAGCTAGGGCAAAAGCTGGTTTAAGAAACAAAACAGGACTATTACAATCAGTGCCAACTCCGAGATTAGGGAGAAATTTTTCTGAAAGCAAAATTAGTCCAGATGGAATAGCGTAGGGTTGCAAACTTATACAACCTATGGTCACAGATTTTGTTTTTGTTCTGCTTGGCACATTGAAAATCAATGGCTTGAATAAGAAATGATGAAATCCGGCCATTTGCGACAACATGGATGGTCCTTGAGGGTATTATGCTAAGTGAAATTAGTCAGAGGGAGAAAGTCAAATACCGTATGATCTCATTCATAAGTAGAAGGTAAAAACAATGACAAAGACATAGCAATGGAGATTGGATTGGTGGTTACCATAGGGGAAGGGGGGGGAGGGCAAAAGGGGTGATTAGGCTCACATGTGAGGGGATGGACTATAATTAGTTTTTGGGTGGTAAACATGATGTAATCTACACAGAATTCAAAATATATTACGATGTACATCCGAAAGCTGTATAATGTTATAATGGAATGTTCTTGCAATTAAAAAAATAAATAAAAATTAAATTAAAAAAAGAAAATCATGGCTTGAAATGATTACTTTATAGCTCTCAGTTAAAATTAGGTAATTTCATATCAAAAAGGGAGAAAATTCGTAACGAACTATCGCATTTTTCAATATTGATACTGTAAAATGAGGATTTCAATGCTAAACGAGTTAGAAAAAGTGGGCAGAGGGGATATTTCCATTGCATTGTAGGAGTTTTTAGAGCTCAGAGTTTAGATGTGGCCAAACATGTGATCCAAACCACTTTGAAATTTGTTTTATGGTTGAAGACTCCACATTATAGCCATGGAATCTTTTGCTTTACAATCATTTTCTGACTTAGAATGACACAGTGTTATGTTGCTCAGCTAAATATCCTATACCATCTTGTCTTTATAGAAGGGAGGACAGCTCA
The DNA here is from genome assembly GCF_041296235.1 of Equus asinus. NCBI lineage: Eukaryota > Metazoa > Chordata > Mammalia > Perissodactyla > Equidae > Equus > Equus asinus. Next base: position 48,215,116 of record NC_091792.1, on the reverse strand, counting down.
TAGGAACAAAGCTTTTTGAAACCTGTCATGATGTCAGATAGAATTCAGATCTGAAAATGACCCCTAGAATATAAAAACTGAAGTAAATGGGCATTATAAAAAATTAATAATGTATTTCAAAGTTTGTGTAGACTTGTACATATTAAGCTAGCTTCATTTTTTATCAGAAAATAAGCAGAATGCTCTGGAATTATATTAGAGAAATCCAATCACTATTCCAAAAGTCAAAGAAGAAAGTATGAATTCTAGAATCTCTGCTATACTATGATGCTTACAGTTTCACCCATTGATCCACCGATTTGAGTATAAATCTAACACGAAACTGCTATTATTTCTAAAATTTTACAGCAAAATTTGTCAACTACAATTTTTAAGGAAATTATGAATTGAAAGATGTTTACGGATAAGAAAAAGTAGCAAAGCTGAAAATAAGAAATTAATTTAACCTCAAATAAACACAAGCCAACTGATTTTAGCATTCAATTGTGGTGTGTTTTTATTCCACATTTCCAATATAATTTTGAGAGAAATTACAAGAAATGGCTCCGATGAGGAATTTATTTTAAAGACATTTTAGATGAAGCACATGGAATCACTTCACTCCTCTTGAAGTGAAATGCAGGGAAGTCTGCAATTTAACAAGGTCCCCAGTGATTCATATGCACACTAAAATTTGAGAAATTCTGAAACTTTTTCCAGACCTGTGACCTTTATCCTGAAGCCAGACATCTGTGTATAAGTTTCTGATCTCTTAGCCTTGATCTTCTTTACAGCCTCTCTCTCCTCGCTGTCCATTTAAATTCTGAGCGTGATCCTGCCCAGTTTTCCTCATGTCTGTAGACATAACTGTTTCTCCTTTATTTGAGTTATAGATTATGCTATTTATAGACTACTATTAGCATTCCCATTTCACTGTGACTCTTGACTTTTTCTGACCTTTGTGATTGTTTGTGCACTGACTTGGCAGGGTAATATGATATTACAGCAATCTGAAATAGAATGTGATTTTCACTTTGTACTTGAAAATGCTGATGACACTACATAGATATGACAAATAGACAATAATTGCTATTATTTCATTTAAATTTTCTTCTTAGTTTCCAAGATGATGCTGTAATTTAGAGCTTTGAATCTAAGATTATTTTTTATTGCAACTTAATTTTTATTTGACTCTGAAATAAGTTTAAAATTTGAATGCTTTAACACAGCCACAGCACTAATATGTAAGAATGTATGACTTCCACCATGCATGATATTCTATGGCTAATATTTCAGTTTTGAGAACTGAAAATTTTTGACTATCTATAAGTAATTAACATATAACTTCTGGGTTTTTCTCTTTTCTTCTTTCACTTCTGTTGTATCACAAGTATGAGCCACTGAACACCTGTTGGGATTTAAACATAAAATAGTTTTCGATTGTCTCAGACTTTTTCTGATACTTTCTCAGAGTTTTAGAAATTTTGACTACTATGCAAAGGATGTGCATATAGCCCTCCAACTGTTAAGTTTAAGTGTTATGAGATTTCTAACTTGAAGAAATCTGGACAGCCACATGAAAAGGATGAAAGTAGACCATTATCTTGCATCATATACAAAAATTAACTCTAAATGGATTAAATATTTGACTCTAAGACCTGAAACCATAAAACTCCTAGAAGGAAACATAGGTAGTACACTCTTTAACATTGGTCTTAGCAACATCTTTTCAAATACCATGTCTATTCAGGCAAGGGAAACAAAAGAAAAAGTTGACAAATTGGACTACATCAGACTAAAAAGCTTCTGCAAAGCAAAGTAAACCATGAACAAAATGGAATGACAACCCATCAACTGGGAGAAAATATTTGCAAATCATTTATCAGACAAGGGGTTGATCTCCAAACTGTATAAAGAACTCACACAACTCAACAACAACAGCAACAAAAACAACCTGATCAAAAAATGGGCAGAGGATACGGACAGACATTTTTCCAAGAACGAGATACAGATGGCCAACAGACACATGAAACAATGCTCAGCATCACTGCTTATTAAGGAAGTGAAAATCAAAACCACAATGAGATATTACCTTACACCTGTCAGAATGGCTGCTATTACCAAGACAAAAAACAACAAATGTTGGAGAGGATGACGAGAAAAAGGAATGCTCATACAGTGCTGGTGGGAATGCAAACTGGTGCAGCTGCTATGAAAAACAGTATGGAGATTTCTCAAAAAATTAAAAATAGAAATACCATACAATCCAGCTATCCCACTACTGGGTATTTATCCAAAGAACTTGAAATCAAAGGTCCAAAGAGATTTATGCACCCTTATGTTCACTGCAGTATTATTCACAATAGCCAAGACGTGCAAGCAACCCAATTGCCCTTCTACATATGAATGGATAAAGAAGATGTGGTATATACATACAATGGAATACTATTCAACCATAAAAAAGACAAAGTTGTCCCATTTACAACAACATGGATGGAACTTGAGGGTATGATGTTAAGTGAAATAAGCCAGACAGAGGAAGACAAATACTGCATGATTTCACTCATATGTGGCAGATAACAAATACATGGATAAAGAGAACAGATTAGTGATTACCAGTGAGGAAGGAGGTTTGGGTTGGGTGAAAGGGGTAAAGGAGCACATATGTATGGTGATGGATAAAAATTAGATTACCGGGGTGCTAGACCGATGGTGCAGTGGTTAAGTTCACACATTCTGCTTTGGTGGCCTGGGGCTCACTGGTTCGGATCCCAGGTGCAGAATTATACACTGCTCATCAAGCCATGCTGTGGCAGGCGTCCCACATATAAAGTAGAGGAAGATGGGAACAGATGTTAGCTCAGGGCCAGTCTTCCTCAGCAAAAGGAGGAGGATTGCTGGCAGATGTTAGCTCATCTTCCCGAAAAAAAAAAATAGACTACTGGGGGGTGAGCATGATGAAGTGTATTCAGGAATTAATAAACAATAATGTACACCCCAAATTGCAAAATATTATAAATCATTATAATATATAAAATTTATATATATAAATTTATAATATATAAAATTACTTGGGAAAAAAAGAAAGACTTCCTCAATTTCTTAAGTTTGAAAATGATGGTCACACCTGTTAAAAGAGCAAAAATTAGCAAACTTGCTTTCCAATATATTTATGCCATTATTTTGAGTATAATAATGAATTATATCATTGAAAGCTTGTAGGCTCATTAATTTACTTTTTCTCTTAATTGAGAGAATAGTCGGAATATCCTGCACCTTCTTTTGAGTTCATTCTTTGACACAAAGCAAGTAGTGTACCCTCCTTGTATTAGTTTAGATTTTTTTTTGTTTTGAGGAAGATTAGCCCTGAACTAACTTCTGCCAATCCTCCTCTTTTTGCTGAGGAAGACTGGCCTTGAGCTGACATCCGTGCCCGTCTTCCTCTACTTTATATTTGGGACGCCTACCACAGCATGGCCTGCCAAGCGGCGCCACGTCTGGGGTGCAGACATGCATGGCCTGCCAAGCAGCGCCATGTCTGCACCCCAGATCTGAGCCTTCGAACCCCCGGCCGGTGAAGCGAAATGACCCCACTTAAGCACTACGCCACCAGGTCGGCCCCTTAGTTTAGAATTTTAACTTTATTTAAACTGCATGACAGCATAAAAGGTATTCTAATTGAATAGATAAGTTTAAAATCCAAAGTTAATCAGATTTATTCTCACTTTTGGAAAACTGGTATGAAGTTCTGATCTATTTCCCTGTCCTTTGATATCTTTGCTTTCTTTTAAGGCCAACAATTCAGATGAAACTTCCATATTCCCTATCTAGCCTTGTCTCTAACTCTTGGAAAATGAGCTTGCTTCTTCATCGCCGATGTCGAAGAACAGATCTTATGTGTTCCTCATTTACCATCATCTTCATCTTCATGTATCTCATCAACTATACCAATCCTCACAATGATTGTATACATATCATATCTAGCCTATAACTATGAATGAAATCAAGAACACACACACGTGTAATTGGTTAAATACTAAAATTTTCTGATATCACACTATTCGAGAATGTTTGCTGCATACTACCTTGTCATTGCCGATACCTCAGTGTTGTATATTTCAAATAGGAAAATATATTGAGTATAAAGTGAAATTAAAGCTAACTTTTAAAGGGCAATTGTAGAAATGTTTAATAAACTCATGGGTGCATTTTTATTGTCTCTTAAAGCAAAGTAGTCCAAGTAGTTGTAAATATATTTAATTTTACCTACTGTTCTGCATCACGCATAACACAAAAACATTAGAAATAATAGAAAATGATTAATGCTTAAATCTTTTTAAAAATTAGTTTTTGATAGTATGAGTAATTGCAAAATTATTCCTGGATACTTTTTTGCTTTAATTTTAGCTCAGGGGATTTTTTTTCCGATGACATAATGGCGGAGGATATGGAGAGTTTATCAGGATAGTAGCCATCTATGAGTAAAGCTCTTCAGGGAAATCTAGATTAAAAAGGAATAAGCAGAGGGAAAGCTTTTACAATCCTACTAGAAAGCTATGATTTAGTGAAATGAGTTTCCTGGAAGTTAAAGATTAGATAAAAATAGAAGCTGCTTGTCAGCTCCTTTTAGCCATGGTGCTAATCGGGCAGGTGGGCCACACACTCCAGCTGGGTTGTTCCATCCCCTCAGGACCTATTTTCAACCTGCTGCACACAGGTCTTTTTATATTAAGCAGCAGTTTAAATTATATGTCTGTGCAGACACACAGTATCAAATGTCTCCATGTATCAATATATTTTTCTCTGTGATAATGAAATGAACAACAGATGATTCAAGTTAATTGTCTTTTTTATTAGCTTAAGAGTTAGAATTTGGCATTTAGATAAATTTCCTTTTCCTTTAATTTATTAGAAAATATTTCTGATATATAATGATGTATAAAATAATTTAATAAACCCCTGTGAATACACCATGAAAGTAAGAAATGAGGTATTGAAAATATGATTTAAGCCCCTCTGTATCTTTCCCTAATCACATCCTTTACCCGACCACCTCTTCAGAAAAAAATGTTTTCTTGAATTTTGTGTTAAGCATTCACATTATATTCTTTGTAAGTTTCATATATATGGATGTGTTGATCAACAATAAACAGTGATTTTGCGTGTTATAAAACGTTATATTATTGAAACATTTAATTTTCATGGTGATTCCAATAGCTTCAATTCACTTATTTCCTCTATAATTAATGCTACACTTATAAATATGTCACACTCATCATATGAAGAATAGTTTGTTTCAAATTTCTTGTTATTACAAACAGTGCTTCGAGCAGCATTCTTACACATTTTTCCAAGTGCACATATGAGAAATTGCTCTAGGATGCATAGTCAAGAGAGGGTTTGCCATCTCATAGGATATGTGTATATTCAAGTACAGTTGATATTCACAATTGACTCTAGAAATGTGTTACTGATTTTCCCAAACAGCAATATGTTTGATCATCTGGTGAAGATCATCTTCATTGATTCCAGTTTCTTGGTGGACCTGTTCAGATTTATCTTCCAGTTCTCTAATTCTCTTGAGCTTGGTGCTGTTTCACTTGTTAACTGCTTAGCTTATTTTGAACTATCATACTCATATATTTAAAAGTGTCCCATATCTTACTTATGTATTTATAATTCTCTTCATCTCCTTAAATATTCTTAATCTCCTCAGTTTATATTCTATATCCAGTAACCCCAATCTTTGAAATTTGGGGCAGCATAGTTAGTCTATTGTTGGTTCCACTGACATTCACGTGTATTTTATAAGTTTGGACTCTGAGATTGTGTTCTGTTTCTTTCTTTCTTTGGGAAGCTTGTGAAGCATGAGTTGAGAGCACAAATTTCCAGAGATGAAAACTTCTCTGCTGTAAAGGATTTTAAGGCACTACCAAAGCAGAAATATTTTTTTTCTTGAGTTTTAACGGTCATGTCAGCAGTGTAAGTTTGCACTCCAAATCCTTATGAAGATAACGCCCATAGTTACAGATACTAAGGAAAATACGTTCCCCCAAGTAGAGCTCAGGCAAGAAATGGTACATTCCCTTGTTGCTTCCATTACTCCAAAACTTATTTTTAAAAAATGCATATAGATATGTATATACCTATCTCTCCTGTATGAGTTCCATGCAAGATGGTTAATTAAGGCATATTCTTTAAGTAACTGTCATCATCATCTAACGAAATAAATTACCTATTTTATTTTTATCTATCTATGTATATATGCATGTATCTATCATCTATCTACCATTCTATTCTTCTCTCTATTCTTTTTTATCCTCATTCTTTACTTAACTCTTTGTCTCATTATCAGCCATTTTAATTTGTTTGATGACTAATTTTTATTTGTATGTATTCCTATAAATATTTTCTTGTGCTTTTGTGCTTTGAATTCGATAAATTGCATTGCTTTCATCCTCATGCCATTGATTAATTTTTCACTCAGTACTTTGTTTTTAAGTTCTTTCCATATCATTTGCTTATTACTTCTAATTGAATCCCCAATATTTGCAAATCAATTCTCCTAGCAATGACCCCATCAGTTGCCACCAATACCTTTTACCACAAACAATGCTGTGCTGGTCATCCGCTCACCCTACTCCTCAAAGAACCTGTGAGAATTATTGAGCTTTTACAATATATGGTTTGCTGGCTGCTGTTCCTACTTGATTGCTGTCATCTCATGCAAACAGCAGTGTATCATTTGTAATTTTCTTGAAAATTTTTCTAATATATAAAACAATTACTTCCTGAATGGCCAGTAGAGTTTATCTGCAAAGGTATTTGGGTCTGAGTATTTGGAAAGAGATTTTTGATGGCCACTGCAGGCATTTTTGTTGTTTTGTTTTGTGTATGTGTTACTGTTTTTTAAAATTTTTCTTACCCATGCAAGTTTTTTTCTTCTGCTGCTGTTTTGGCATTTTGTATTTTTTCAGAAATGTATCATTTACATCTAAGATTATTAGATGAGACATATTAGAATATAATCTTTAAATACTCTTTACATTAAATCTGTTATCCATATTTCCAATTTTTTTATTCCACATTTTGTTTACTCTTAACGTTCTACCGTTTGTTGTTTTAATTCTGTCTTGCAAAAGGTTTGTTATTAGGAGATCTTAATGATTTTTTTTGAGGAAGATTAGCCCTGAGCTAACATCTGCCTCCAATCCTCCTCTGTTTGCTGAGGAAGACTGGCCCTGAGCTAACATCTGTGCCCATCTTCCTCTACTTTATACGTGGGACGCCTGCCACAGCATGGTTTGATGAGCGGTGCGTAGGTCTGCACCTGGGATTCGAACTGGTGAACCCCGAGCCACCGAAGGAGAAGGTGCAAACTTAACCACTGCGCCCCCGGAACGGCCCCAGATCAACTTAATCTTAACGAAAAGAAAATCCCAATTCAAATTTTATTTATATTCTTCCTTTCTTTTTGTTCTATTTTTCCTTGATGTCTATCCTTGTTGTTTCTTTTTAAATATGCTCTATCTTTTAACCTCTTAAATTGAACGCATAGTTTTTATTTTATAACCTTTCTGGTTTCCTGAAAAGTAAAGCTATAAATTTTCCACAAATGCTGTTTTTCCAGATCTCCCTTAATTTTGTCATGCAGTGCTTTTCTTTGCTCCAATCTAAATATTTTAGGATTATTTTATGATTTCCTTTTTAATCAAAGGATTATCTGGTAATCTATTATTTATATTCTGGCTACAGGGTGCTAATTTCAGCATCCTTTTGATATTATTCTAGTATTACTAAATAATATCCGATAAAATTATATGTATAATTTTCCCATTGGTTTTTATAAAGCTTCCTTTATGGCCTAATACTTATTCCATTTTTGTGCATTTTACATATGTGCTTGAAAACGATGCTGTTTGTCTTAATTGGGTATAGGGTTCTTTATCTAATAGCTTGAGCTGATTCATTTAGAACTCATGACTCAGATTATTTGCTCCAATTTTCAGTTTCTGGGAGTTTGTTAAAAACTACAACATCACTTGTTTATCTATCTTATTATTTGCATATATATGCAAATAATTTTGTATACGTTTGTGTATATACAAATGTGTACATATATTCACAAATATATATACCAATCTCTCTATTGAATCATTATTTTATATCATTAATTTATATATTAATTCAGAGTTAAGTCTCTTATTAGGTGACTATATGTTGATGATGGTTATCTCTTCTTTTTCTATGCTTCCTATTAGAACTATATTTTTTTCCCTAATACCTTTATCATAATTGCCATACTTTTACATGCATTTTCTCTCAGATTTTAGTATTACACCAAATATCTTTTGGTTCTTATTTGGAATATATATATACACACACACACACGCTGCTTTGTCTTTTTAACTGCTTCTTGAAGACAACGTATTGCTAGGCCTTATTTTTTTGACCCATCAGAGTTTTAACCGGTGAATTAAATCATTTACAATTATTATGACTACCATTACACTTGTTTTTGTTTCCACTATTTGCCATACATATTTCATATGTTTTCACTGTCCTTTTATGTTTCATTTTTCTTATTTTCTGCTTTCATTGTATAGATATAATTTCCTTTAACTGTCCTAAAAGTTATAGTGTTTTTAATCATTATTGTGGATAAGCTAAGACTTAAAACTCAAATTTATATTCTCGTTATTGATTTATTAACTTCCTTAACATTTGTATCTTCCCACAGAAGGACAAATATCTTAGATTAAACTCAAATCCCTTGGTTTTCTGCTGACTCTCCTCCCAAAATACACCAAGTTGGTATTGTCTACATCTTTTCCTTTACCTTAATATAGAGCTAGTTTTTCATTTCTTCTTCTATTTTTGTCCTTATTATGTAGACAACGTTATTCTTGATGTCGTGAAGTTATTTCCTTGTCAAATTCTCTTGGTGATTTTTTCTCAATAAAACATTTTCTCAAAGAGTGACTTTCAAAGTGAAAGGGGAAAAAAGCCATACGGCAACAGTGAAGAACTCTGCTGAATTTTTTGACAACTTAAATTCTGAAACCGTTTTTATTCTTTCTATGTTTAAGGCTGTTTCATTATGAACTTACATATAAATGTGAAAAAGTATTTTTATTTGGTAATTCTGAATATTCCATTGTGGTCTTATAAGTACGTTGCTATTGAAAAGTCTGATGTCAATATAATTCTCTTTCTTTTATTAGTATTTACTCCTTTCTGAAATGTAAAATATAGATATATTTTTGTCATTGATCGCTTTAAATCTCACTCTATGCAACTAGTTGTAAAGTTTTTCATATACCCTAATTGATATTTTATAAACCCAATTCTAGATTATTTATATATTGTGGAAAATGTATTTTCACTATTTCTTCTACTCCTTCCTACTTCCATTTCTAGGCTTCTATTTTTCTGGAATTGCTATTAATAGTTGATGGAACTACTACTTAGAACAACTTAGAAGCCCATAACACCTAACTTCACTAATGTATTTTCTAGGTCTCTTTCCAGGATTCTTTGCCTTAATTCAGTTTTAGACTTTACTAATCATTCTACTTCATTCATCCTGCCATTTAATTCATTTTTCATATTCATTATTTCAACTGTTATATTTTTCATGCTTGATATTTCCACTTAGTTTTTCTTTATGATTTGTTATTCCCGTTTCTTTTGCTAAAATATTTTCTTAAGCGTACTTGTCCTGCTTATTTTAAGATTATAGTTGATTCACATGGTTTATGTTGTCCATTTGCCTTCAGTTTCTCTTCTATTCTACTTGTACACCTGAGGTGTCTAGTTGTTTGGATCTGCAAGATCATGTTCCAATAGGAAGTAATTCAAGTTGGAAAGGGCAGACAGTCTGGCATGGCTCCCTGTTAATCTTGATTTGATTCAAGAGACAGTAAGAGTAGAGACCACAGGGGCCGGCCCAGTGGCGCAGCAGTTAAGTTCGCACCTTCTGTTTCAGTGGCCCGGAGTTTGCCGGTTCAGATCCCGGATGCAGACCTACGCACTGCTTGTCAAGCTATGCTGTGGCAGGTGTCCCGCATATAAAGTAGAGGAAGATGAGCATGGATGTTAGCTCAGGGCAAGTCTTCCTCAGCAAAAAGAAAAGGATTGGCAGCAGATATTAGCTGCAGCAGATATTAGCTCAGGGCTAATCTTCCCTCCCTGCGAAAAAAAGAAAGAAAAAAAAAGAGAAGAGACCACAGGGTTAAAATCCTTGGACACCAAAGAACCATCTCTGATCTCTCATCTGCTATAAATGTTCCATGAGCTCCTGTACTGAGAAGTTTACCTTTTTATTCTTTGAAAGAAACAGCACTGTGAAGGTATTATGCCCTTAGACTGCAATCCATAAGTCCTTGTTATTTTGAAGTGGAGTAGGCAGAGGTAGTAGGTAGGTATATGAGCAAGAATACATAATCATCCAGCTCATTCCAGCCTGGGGTTTGGGCTGCACTGAAAATATCCTGCCGACAGTGTTTTTGGGGGTTTTGCTGCAGACATATATGTTATAGTGCCAATGGAAAAGGCATTTATAAGGCATTTGGAGTTGGGTAGATGTGGAGGCAAGAGAAAATCTCCAAAGGTTTCTCTCAATCTGATCTCCAGCCACTTCTCATCGGCCACCTACACTAGTCGTGACAATCTTTGATCTTCCCAGTAGTTTATCACATTTTTATTTATAGTTCCTCACTTATGTGTTTTAATCTTGCTTTTGTAGATTTTTCCAAAGAATTAGCAGGTGATACAGGTTCAAAAGTTTTTCCCAGTCCACTTCAAGGGTTTTAGCATTATTCCAACATCTCAATTGTAACATCTCAATTTACACTGTCCCAAGATCTTTTGTCTGCCCTTCACACATAGGGAATACTTAGAGGGACAATTGTCCACTGTTTCAACATTAGCTGACAGGATAAATTTCCAGCCACCTCTTCTGATTTTGGATCCCATCACTCTGAGAGGATGGCTTTTTCGGAATATCTAGCTTATAATATTACCATCACTCAATAACCCCAACACTTTTGTGTTACCCATTATTATTGTTTTCTTATTCATATTTTTGTCTTCATTTTCTTGGTGGCTCTTAAACCCGTGGTGACTTGAAACACATAAAAGTTGCAGAGAGAAAATGATATGCTTATAGACTCAATAAGGCTTTAATTGTCAAATTTAAGTGTGTGTGTGTATAATATTAAACGTACTTATGAAGTCTGTGCATTTTCCTAAAGAAGAAAATAATACTGACGACAGTGTGGAAATCAGATGAAATATTGTCCACCAAAATTGCATCTTTATATATAACATGCTATTGAACGTAACTCATGTAAACTATTCTGAGATTTTATTTTTTTCTGAATCTTGCATGTATCTTAGTCAGAGTAGATTGTAAGCTTTTTTGCAGGAAGAAGCTTTGACATTGGCAATTGTAAACAGGAGGTGATGTCAGCAAGATGGGGGCCTAAGGGGTCCCAATGCTCATCTCCTCCACAAGCATACCAAAAACAATAAATAAACAATTCCAAACTGATTCAAATAGCTCTGTGAAGGCTCTGGACTATGAAGAAGAAGTAGCAGAGACCTCCTGGAGCTCAAAAACTGGGGATGGCCTCATAGAAAAGCATAGGAAGCATTTTACCTGCCTTACTCCATCCCCAAGCATCTCAGCACCAAGAGGGATCCCTTGGGAGGATTTAACCCATGGGGAAAAACAGAACAGGACAACCCCAACAAGCCTCACTGCCATAGATGTTTGCAGCTTTTGCTACTAAAGACCCTCACAGTCTTCACCAACACTGAACCCAGCTGATGGAGTCGCCCAGAGTCCCTGCCTCTGCACTCTCTGGAGCTGGAGCTGTCTCTGGGTGAGACCTGCCCCCAGGTGTCCCACTTGCTGCTGTGCCCTGCTTTCCAGAATTGGAACAACGCAGTGCCTCGCTATCTACTGGACCCCACCCCCTGGGGTTGTAAGTCAAGGCTTTGATCTGCCATTACTGGGGCTGCACTGCTGTTGCTCTGCACTCTACCTTCTGCATCCCAAGTCAGGACTTTGTCTCACCATCAGTGTGGGGTGAGCTGCTGCTGTTCCGTGACTACCCCAGGTCCTAAGTTTCAGGTTTGACCTACCATCACCAGGCTTCACTGCTGCAGTCTGTGTCCTGTCCCCAGGATTTAAGTTGTGATTTTGACTTGCCACCACTAGGGCTGAACAGCTGCTGTTCTGCCAACTTCCTCCTGGGGCTAGAGTTGGGACTTTGATCCACCATCCCTAGAGCATGCTACTACTGAGCCCTACTCCCTGAACCCAAGTCACCACTGCACTCTGTCAACCCAGGACCTGTGCCACTGCTGCATAGCCCCCTACACTCTGTGGGCTGAATCAATAGAGTGAGCCCCAGAGACTCAGACCCTGGTTCCATAAGAATTCTGCACACTCCTGCACCTCAGACGCCAGCACCACTGCCACAGCAAGTACATCTGTGCACCAGGATCCAGACACTGTGGTAGTTCTGTGTGTACCTGGTCTCAGGACTCTGGCTTCACTGCTGTTCTGAGTGCCAGTGTGTCAGATATGGTGCCAAAAGGGATCCACTAGGCTAGAACACCCCCCTACAGGCAACAAAGCAGAACATGAGGACTCCACCAGTCTTTGCCTCTGAGGACTGCCATAACTTTAGCTGCCAGTGCCACCAGCAGAAGCTTCACAATCATGGCCGCAGAAGACCCTCCCATGGTCTTTGCCAACATTAACCTAAGCTAATGGGTTTTCATGGAGACTACACTGCTGTGCCCTCCCAGGAAACAAAGAGACTACTCCCACCTGGCCAGCACCCTTGTAATGACCTCCGGGTGAAAGTCTTTTCTCGTTGAAGCTAGTCCAAAAATTATTGGAAAAGTTACTGCTCCCTCAAATACACAGACATCAATACAAAGCCAATGGAACCACAAAAAAGCAAGGAAACATGACACTACCAAAAGTATGCAATAATTTTTCAGTAACTGATCCCAAAGAAATAGAGATCTGCAAGTTACATAAAAAAGAATTCAAAATAACTTTTTTAAGGAAGCTCAGTGAGATTCAAGGGAACACAGATAAATAAGCCAATGAACTCAGGAAAAGATACATGAGTGAAACAAGAAGTTCAACAAAGAGATAGAAGTCACTAAAAAGACCCAAAACAGAAATCTGGAGCTGAAGACGACAGTGAATGGAAATGAAAAATGCAACAGAGAACTTCAATGGCAGGCTCAGTCAAGCAAAAGAAATAATCTGTGAACTTGAAGACACATCTCTTGATTATTGAGTCAGATGAAAAAAAAAGGAAATAAGATGAAAAAGAGTGAAGAAAGCCTACATGCATTATAGGCCATCATCAAGAAAAAAAGTAATATTTGCATTATAGAAATCTCCCAAGGAAAAGAGAGGGAGAAAGGGACAGAAAACTTATTTAAAGAAATATGGCTTAAAACTTCCCAAATTGGGGGAGAGATATAGCTATCTACGTACATGAAGCTTAAAAATCCCTGAACAGATTCAACACAAAGAGATCTTTACTAAGACATGTTATAATCAAACCCTCAAAAAACAAACACAAAGAAAGAATTTTGAAAGCAGTGAGAGAAAAAAACTCATCACATATAATAGAACCCCAATAAGGCTATCAGCAGATTTCTCAGCAGAAACCTTGCAGTCCAGGATAGAGTGAGCAATTCCATTTACAATAACATCAAAAACAGTGAAATACTTACGAATACCTTTAACCAAAGAAATGTAACACCTATACATTGAAAATTTTAAGATATAGTTGAAAGAAAGTGAGGAAGACACAAATAAATGGAGAGATATCCTGTGTGTTCTTGGATTAAAAAAAATAATATTGTGAAAAAGTCCATACTACCCAAGGAGACCTACAGATTCAATGCATTCTTTATCAAAATTCTAATAGCATTTTTCACAGATAGAGAAAACGATCCTAAACTTTGTATGGAACCACAAAAGACTCCAAATAGCCATGGAAATTTTGAGAAGAAGAATAAAGCTGGAAGCAGCACACCTGATTTCAAACTATATTAAAAATTATAGTAATTAAAATAATACTGTAAAAATAGGCACAAAGACCAGTGAAACAGAATCAAAACCCCAGAAATAAGCCCATGCATATAAGGTCAACTAATTTTTGACAAGGGCACACAGAATACACAACGGAAAAAGATCTCTTCAATAAATGGTGCTGGAAAAATTGGATATCCACATGCAAAATAATAAAACTGGACTTCTATCTTACAACACCCACAAAAATTAACTCAAAATGGACTAAAGACTTACATGAATCAGGAAAACTACTAGAAGAAAACATAGGAAAAAGCTCCTTGACATTGTCCTTGCTTGTGATTTTTTGGATAAACACCAAAAGCACAAGCAACAAAAGCAAAAATAAACAAGTGGGATTAGCTAAAACTGAAAAGTTTCTGCACCACAAAGAAAACAAACAACAAATTAAAAAGGCAACCTACAGAATGGGAGGAAATATTTGCAAATCATATATGTGTTAAGGAGTCAATGTTAAAAATATATAAAGAACTCATACAACTCAATAACAAAAAAAAGCAAATGATCGAATTTAAAAATGGGCAAAGGACCTAAATAGATAATTTTCCAAAGAAGACATCCAAATGGCCAACAGGTATGGGAAAAGTTCCCCCAAATCACTAATCATCAGGGAAATGCAAATCAGAAGCACAATGAGATATCACCTCACGCCTGTTATAATGGCTGTTATCTAAAAGACAAAAGCTAACAAGTGTTTGAGAGGATGTGGAGAAAAGGGAACCCTTGTGCACTGTTGGTGGAAATGTACATTGGTACAGGCATCGTAGAAAACAATAGGGCAGTTCCTCAAAAAATTAAAAATAGGACTACCATATGTTCCAGCAATTCCACTTCTGGGCATATATCTGAATGAAAAGAAATCATTATCTTGAAGAGATATGTGCACTCTCAGGTTGATTGAAGCATTATACACAATAGACAAGACATAGAAACAACCTAAGTGTCCACCAACACTTGAATAGAATTTGAAAATGTGGTACATATACACAAGGGAATATTATTCAGCCATTAAAAAAAAAAGGAAATCCTACCATTTGGGACAACATGGATGAACCTGGAGAGCATTATGCTAAGTGAAATAAACCATACAGAGAAGACAAATGCTGTATGGTATCACTTATATGTGGAATATCTAAAAAAGAAAAAAAAAGCCAATTTCATAGAAACAATAGAATGGTGGTTGCCAGGTATTGGGGAAAGGAGAAATGGGGAAAGGTAGGTCAAAAGGTACAAATTTTCAGTTCTAAGAAGAATACATTTTAAGGATCTAGTGTACAACATAATAACTATACTAAACAATGCTCTATTATATACTTGGAAAGTTGCTGAGAGATCTTAAGCATTCTCATCACACAAAAAGAGAGTAACTATGTGGCATGATAAATGTGTTAATTATCTCGATCCTGGTATTCATTCCACAATGTATGTATTTGCAAAAATATATAGTATCATTACGTTGTCACTTTAAATACATAAAATTATATTTGTCAGTTATTCCTCAATAAAGTTGAAGAAAAGGAAACAATTGTAAACATCAGGCCCTAGGCCTTGGTGATCTTTTGGTTAAAATCAAGCTGATATCATGATAACTGTTACCACCTACCTGCCTAAGCAGGAATGAAAATCCTATCAAATACTCTTCTACTTTTTTTAAGGAGATCTCGATTGAGGAGCTCATCTTTTTAAAATGGCAATGTATCTCCTAGTTTGGCTGTGATCTCATGTAATCACATTTGCTTGAAAATGCTGCTGTACATGCCATAGTCATTGTCCCCTAGAGACTTCTATGAACCCAAAGTTTGAGGATGTAAGTAGGGGAAGCTAGATCACGACTTTGGGTCGTCTGAAATGAGATAATATATGTAAAGAACGTAAAAACTGCTTGCCAACTAGTGAGACTGATATAAGTGCTTTAACTTTTCTTCTTTTCCTCCCCCTCCCCGTCATCCTCCTCTCCCATCTCCTCCTCCTCCTCCACCTTCTTATTTTTTATTCCCCAAGCCTCAATCTCCTTTTAATAGACAATTGAAACCTTCTCTCTGCCCACTGGGATGGGCAATCGGTACATTGACGCTTAGACTTCCCCATCATGCCCCTCAGTTGCCTGTGCCCAGAGTTTCTTATAATAGTTTGGATTTTCCTGGGATACCCAGCTATAAGTTTGTATATTTTCTACACTGCAAGATATAGTTTTCTTATACAAAGTATATTCTCAATAATAAATGTTAGTTATTTATCAGTAGCCTCTGTAAAATATATATTACTAGAAAAAGCATATTATACTCCAGATCACTAGAAATTTAAAAATCAAATCATTAGATTCCTATAACAATTATTACTTATGATCTGTTTACAGACTTAATAAATTACAAATCCAAATCTATTGAAGGATAAACATAAAATGGAAAGAGTTCTAATGTAATTTCCATGTCAAAATCATTAATTAGTGATTTGTATTTCTATTTATTCCAAATCCTTTAATTAGTGATTTGTGTTAGGAAAATCATCATTATTTTTCACACTCCAAAAATACACTGTAAAAACTGTAATAATAAGCGGCATGTTTATTTAATTTAAATGGCTCTTTACCAAATAGATTCAGCTATAATGCTTAAAGGGGCATACATTTTCTTCTGGAAACAGGAGAGAACTTTCTTGAATACACTTTTATATAATCCTTATGTCTAAAGAAGTATATAGTTGAGCTATGCTTAACTATTCACAGTTCATCCCAAAGGATTAAATATTTTACAATTCTATGCTTTTGCACAGCTTAATGCTCCTTTCCGCAGAAAATTATTTTCCTATCCTTTAATTCTTAGCTCATGCAATACTTTCATCATGAATTCTACCTTTGCACCAGTCAGCATAGACAATTGCTCCTCCCATTCTTGTTTATACATCATCCTATAAATTCTTTATCATTGTTTTTTAATTGATAGTTATCTGTCTCTCCAGAGAGAATGTGAAATTCCGAGTTCAGAAATTTATGTTATTCATTTTTAATCTCTGTCTCGTAGCACAGTGCTGATCCTGCTAGTCGAGGAGTGAATAGTTTAGTATGTCAGAATTTTATTAAAGTGGTAACATGATCATAAGAAGATTAATACATTCCAATCATATTTCAAATTCCTTTACACAAAAATGAGATAAGTGGATAAAAGATCTGAAAGCCAATTGGAATGTGTATTATAAATTTAAAAAATGCAATCTCCCCATTTTCTTTTTAGGAAAGAATCATAAATAATATTTCAAAAGTTACAATAGTATATCTTTTAAATGTTTCCAAGTTTATGCTGGACATCCTTCACAATGGAATATTGTCTACAATACATAATTAAAACTTCTTTCCATTTCATATTTATAACCTCAAAAAAGTGGCCTATCAACATATATTAATTCTAGATTTTCCACATATTTCAACTCGCAGTCTAGTAGCATAAAAAATGATGCTGTAAGAAGGTTCTACAGAATTATCATTTTTGTCTGAAGGTTATAGCTTAGGTAAAAGGAATTTCCTTTCTCCTAGCAGTTTTTTAAAAATTCTCAAATCCATATTCATTGTGAAATAAATAAATAATTTTATAATTTATTGTTTATATATGAGTGTACCATGTGTGGGCTTTTTAGTGCATAATTTCACTTTTGATTATTTTAATTACGTGCTATGCTTATCTGAGTCTTTGCATTATTTCCTATCTAACATATCTCATTACCTAATTTCCCCTTTCTACATGTTATTTTTTTTGCCCTGAATGCTCACAATTCCTTCACTTAGTTAAATGCTGTTCATCTTTTAAGATCCAGTTAGCTTATATCTTTCATAAGTCCATCAACCAAAGATGTCCTTTGTGACACTTTGGGCAAATTCTTATTGTTTGCATCTGACACGATATGTGGTGATTGTTTATGCATATGTCTTATCCATTTAACTTGAACACAAACACTCTTGGTAAAAAGAAAAATCAGAAAAAAATTTCTGATGTTTACTGTTAGATTTAAACCATGAATGTAATTATATATTTCCCATAGTAATCACAATTTTATTTTCAATGTAAATATAAGTAAATTTCCACCATAAGACTTCTAACTTAATATTTAAAATCAGAATATGTATGCAATAAAAGCTTAATACAAATATTATTGAACATTGAACAGATTTTGTGAGTAAATTCTGTTCTAGTTTTAACGTTTTTTTTAAAGTCTAGTGCATGTCTCGATACCTTCTTATGGACTTCAGAATTTGAAGTGATATTAAGAATATCCATCAATCCAATATCAATTTCTCTTCATCTTTTCCTCCTTAAAATCACATAAACATAGCTAATATGAGTCTATAATAAGGAGCAACTGTAATTTTGACATTGGAATTAATGACTTAACAGCAACATATTAAGGCAAAAGAGAAGCAGATGTAATTTTACAAGTTGTATTTTAAATATGTATATAGATCTAGATGTATCTGTGTGTGTGTGTATAGTAACAAATAATTAAATTTTTATGAATCTATATGTTAGACTATTAATATATCTCATGACATTTCTTATAAAAGTAAGAAAATTACTTTCACTTCTTCATGAATCACTGAAATATACTTGTTGCCCAACTCTAATAACTTTACTATCCC
Organism: Equus asinus; assembly: GCF_041296235.1. Taxonomy (NCBI): domain Eukaryota; kingdom Metazoa; phylum Chordata; class Mammalia; order Perissodactyla; family Equidae; genus Equus; species Equus asinus. Next base: position 48,196,376 of record NC_091792.1, on the reverse strand, counting down.
AACTGTATGCTATCATACCACACTATTTGCTGTTTTGTAGTCTTACCCTGCAGTGTCTTGGATCTGTAACTTTGTTCATGCTCTATCTTCTACATAGATCCTCTTCTTCTCTTTGCTATAGATATAAACTACTTATTCTTACAATCTGACCTTATTTCTGTGTATTTCCTAATTTTCTACATTCTCAAAGCTTCCTGTCACCTGCCTAAGAAATAATCATTGTTAACTTTACTGGGCTCTCTAGATTTTATACATAATTCCACTATTGGATGTCACATTTTATTTCACATATTTTTGTGTGTGTGCCTATTCCTCCACCACACTGTTAAATTCTAGAGTTGAGAGAATCTGTTAGGAACAGTGCTTATTCTCTTGCAGATGCTCTTCCAGCCTCTGTGGGTATACCAGTGGAGACTGCAAGGTGCCTTTGCTCATGGAACACACATTCCAGTGAGAGGAACATGCAATGCACACATAAATACATATTGTTCCAGGAAGTGGTAACTTCTGTGAGGAATGAACAAAAAGAAAAGGAAATCAAATCGCAATGGGGGTGCTATTTTTGATAGACTGGCAGGCATAAAGTTTGTTGAAGAGGTGACATTGGATCAAGAACGTGATTCACATTCCAAGGGAAGATATTTTAAATAAAAGATAAGAAGATTGTGATTAAACTAAGTAAGACTGAAAATTCATCATTACCTTTTACGAAAAATACATCTATATCTCCAAGATTTAGAAGGCTAGATATGATACATTATGCGTGTCAATATCTCTTATTTTCCAGGCATTTTATAATTAAATTGCCACCAGCAAAATATGTTTCTGAGAAAGACAGAGAGTGTGTGTGTGTGTATAGAGCGCCTGGGGGAGGGAAGCTCATGGGTACAGGGGTATGCATGCATCAGAATGGCAAAGAGATTTTTTACAAGATTATGATTAAGTGGCCCTACTGAAATAGTCTTCTATTCCCAATTTCCAGAAATTTACTATCCATATTACTTAATAGCTTTATTAATTATTAAAAAACTTTAATATTTTATATTTTCACCATCTAGTACATGGAAATGTTAAACAAATATGTTGAACAAGAGTATTCTACTGCAAATTAGCACTTTAAACTTTTGGTTGATGGTATTTGTCTGGGAAACAGTATTTACATCAGAGAAAAGGGAAGAGTTCTAAGAAGTAAACTAGGAAGACTTGTAAAATGAACAATGTTTATATATTTGCCGCCAAATTTTATATTTATATATACTTTCTTTCTGCTCATTGACTGTTTTTGCTATTAGGATCTATTAGTGATTATTCATGAGTTTAATATTACCTACACTTACCTGAGCTTCTATAGCACTAATGTGTGTGTGTGTGAATATATATATACCTTTGGTGAATGATGACATCAATTTACTTTAAGAACAAGTATGAGTGGAGCCAGCATCAAGATGGCAGGGTAAGAGGCCTCTGAACTCACCTCCTCCCACAGATGCAACGAATTTACAACTATTCTTGGAACAATTATCCTTGAGAGAGAACTGAAAACCGGGTAAAAAGAATCCCCACAATAAGTGACAGTGCTGACCTAGATGGAAGAGGCAGAAATTCCTCTCTTGAGAGGAAAAAGCCACCTAGTAGCCATGGCACTTCATGGCTGACTGGGAGTGATATTAAGGTATTAACCTTCTCTGGAGAAGTGAGGGATATGAGTAAGAGAGCTTTACCACAATAAGCAGCTTTTGGACTCAGCACAACTGAGACAAGTGTCATAATACCTGGCTTTGTTGGCTATTAACAACAGTGGGGAATACTCGCAGAAAAGCTATCAAACATAAGGGAAAGAATTGCCTGCTCTTAAAGGACCCACACACAAATTCACCCATTTTGGAATGTAACCTAAACTCACAAGAAAAAAATGTGCGGAGTCTTTGGTGAAAACTGACTTGCTTGATGGTCTTTGGGTGCATGTCAGTGAGAGGTGAGACCTCCCCAAGCTAGGACCATTTCCCCAGGTACTGCGATGGCAGCAGCCATTACTGTGATCTAGTACAAGTGTACTGACCAAGGTGCTGGCAGACACCATTGGAGTTCCTATCTTTGCCTTTTAGCACAGAGGTCAGCCCTACCCACTAGAGCACTGATTAAATCCAGCTCAGCCAGAGCAGGTAGCTTGCCGTAGGAACTGACTCAACCTAACAGCAAGTCCTTGGGCAACTTGTGGGCCCACATATGTAAGGTGTGTTAGGTGAGTAGGTCTACCTCAGCTGGGCAGGATGTGCAAGAGGGGTGGGCCTGTGTTGGTGGTGTTTGTGGGCATCTGCAGTGGGGGAGTGGGTCTGCTTCAGTGAGTCAGGGTGTGCACACAGGGCAGAAATGTGTTGATGGGGTGTGTGTTGACCTGTGGGTGGTAGGGTTTGTCAGCTGAAGCAGACTTGTACTTCTCAAACAGCCTCATAGGGGATCAGCCTCACCTTCTAAAGCCAGAAACAATTGGATGCTCCCATGCCTGGGGCCAGCTCCACTTAGCTGCACTTCTGAGAGAGCTGACAACAGCCTTGCAAACCAGAGGCTTACAGCAATTGTGAATCCCTGAGTCTAGCAACGATCCATCCTGGGGGCCTACTCACTTAACAGAAAAACTGCAACAGAAATGTGCTATTGGACCTTGAAGCCAACTGTGCTCAGGTTCCCCATGCCTGATAAAGTGACTGAAAGGATCACAGCAGCCACACACAGCTGAGCCTTGCAACCAGCCAGCCAAGAAGACAGCCTAGCCTCCCTGGCCACCTACAGTCACAGCAACCCTGCTACAATAGAAGGACACATGTAGCCCACACAGGGGTCACTCCTGGAAGATTTGGAACTGGTTATGAGAGGAAACACACTGCTGGGCCTCATAAGGCATCTTTTACATAAGCTCACCTCTCTAAGATCGGGAGACATGGCTCATTCACCTAATAGATATAAGCACAGATAAAGAGGTAAAATGAGGAGACAAAGGGATATGTTCCAAATAAGGAAACAGAACAAATTTTCAGAAAAACAACTAAATGAAACAGAGATAAATCTACCTGATAAAGAGTACAACCTAATAGTCATAAGGCTGCTCACCGATCTTGGGAGAAGAATGGATGACCTCAGTGAGAACTTCAACAAAGAATTGGAAAATATTTTTAAAAACAATAAAAAATGAAGGTTACAATAACAGAAATTAAAATTTCACTAGAGGGACTCTAAGAGAGTGGAGGATACATAAGAACAGAGCAGTGAGCTGGATGAAAGACCAGAGGAAATCATCCAAGCTGAACAGATAAGATAAAAAAGAATTAAAAAGAATGAGGACAGTCTAAGGGAACTCTGGGATAACATCATGTGCACTAACATCCATATTATAAGTGTCCCAGAAGGAGAAGAGAGAGATTAAGGGGTAGAGAATCTATTTGAAGAAATAATAGCTGAAAACTTTCCTAACCTAAGGAAGGAAATGGACATCTGGATACAACAAGCACAGAGAGCACCAAACAAGAAGAATCCAAAAGTACCAGCACTGAGACACTTTATAGTTAAAATGTCAAGAATTAAAGATAAAGAGAGACTCCTAAAAGCTGAAAGAGAAAGAGAACAAGCTACACACAAAGGAAACCCCATGATGCTATCAGCTGGCTTAACAGCAGAAACTTTACAGACTAGAAGGGACAGTCATGATATATTTAAAGTGATGAAAGGAAAAAATCTACAGCCAAGAATACTCTAAATTGCAAGGTTATCACTCAAAATGGAGGGAGAGATAAAAAGTTTTATAGACTAGTGAAGACTAAGGGAGTTTATCACCAAGAAACCAGCCTTACAAGAAATGATAAAAGAACATATTTAGGTGGAAAAGAAAAGACCACAAATATGAATAACAAAATTATCAAAAAGAAAACAAAACAATAATATCACTGGTAAAGACAAAAACACAGTAGAGGTAGCAGATCAACCACCTGTGAAACTAATAGGAAGGTCAAAAGAAAAAAAGTACTAAATTTATCCTTTTCCAAAATAAGAGGTTAATGGAAACACAAGCACAAAAAAGAGGTTAGATGTGATGTCAAAATCATAAAATGTGGAAGGAGGGGAGTAAAAGAGTAGAGCTTATAGTAACAGGTCAAACTTAAGAGATCATCAACTTAATACAGATTGCTATATTCATAGGTTATTATATATGATTCTCATGGTAATCACAAACCAGAAAGCTATAGTAAATACATAAAAGATTAAGAAAAATAACCCAAACAAAATACTAAACAAAACCATCAAACCACAAGGGAAGGGATCAAGAGAAGAAGAAAAGAACAGAGAAAAACTATTAAAACACCCAGAAAAAAAGTAACAAAATAGCAATAAGTACATTCTTATCAATAGCTACTTTAAATGTCAATGGACTAAATGCTCCAATCAAAAGGCATAGGAAGGCTGATTGGATTAAAATAATGAGACCCATATAGATGCTGCATACAAGAGGCACACTTCAGACTTAAATATGCTCACAAACTGAAAGTGAAAGGATGGAAAATGATACTCCATTCAAATAGCAAGGAAAAGAAAGCTGAGGTAGCAATACTTACATCAGACAAAATAGACTTTAAAACAAAAACTGTAACAAAAGACAAAGAAGGGTACTACATAATGATAAACTGAACAATATCCAACAAGAGGATGCAACACTTATAAATATTTATGCAACCAATATAGGAGCATCTAAATATGTAAAGCAACTATTAATAGTCATAAAAGGAGAAAAAGACAGCAACACAATAATAGTAGAGGACTTTAACACTCCACTTACACCAATGGATAGATTATCCAAACAGAAGCGCAGAAGGCCAGAAACATTGGCCTTAAAAGACATGTTAGACCAGATGGACTTAGTAGATATATACAGAATACTCCATCCAAAAACTTCAGGATATACATTCTTTTCAAATGCACATGGAACATTCTTGAGGATAGATCACATACTAAGCCACAAAAGAATTCTCAATAAATTAAAGAAGATTGAAATAATAACAATCATCGTTTTTGACCACAACAGTATGAAACTAGAAATCAACTACAGGAAGAAAATTGAAAAAGCCACAAATATGTGGAGATTAAACAAAATGCTACTGAACAATGACTGGGTCAATGAAGAAATCAAAGGAGAAGTAAAAAAAAAAAAACTTGGAGACAAATAAAAGTAAAAATACTACATGCTAATATTTATGGGATACAACAAAGGTGGTTCTAAGAGGGAAGTTTATAGTAATACAGGCCTAACTCAACAAACAAGAAAAATCTCAAATAAATAATCTGACATTGCACTTACAGGAACTGGAAAAAGAAGAACAAATAGAGCCCAAAATTGGCAGAAGGAAGGAAATAATAAAATCAGAGCAGAAATAAATGAAATAGAGACTAAAAAAACAGTAGGAAAAAATCAATGAAATGAAGAGCTGGCTCTTTAAAAAGATAAACAAAATTGAGAAGTCTTTGCTAGACTCAAGAAAAAAGAGAGAAGACTCAAATAAACAAAATCAGAAATGAAAGAGGAGAAATTACAATGGAAACCTCAGAAATACAAAAGATTATACAAGAATGCTATGAAAAGCTATACTCCAACAAACTGGATAATCTAGAAGAAATGGATAAATTCTTAGAATCATACAACCTTCCAAAATTGAATCAAGAAGAAATAGAGAATTTGAATAGACTAATCACCAGTAAGGAGATTTAAACAGTAATTAAAGACCTCTCAAAAAATGATAGTCCGGGACCAGACCGCTTCCCTGGTAAATTCTACCAAACATTCTAAGAAGATTTAATATGTATACTTCTCAAACTCTTCCAAAAAATTAAAGAGGCAGGGAAGCTTCCTAACTCATTATATGAAGCCAACATTACTCTGATACCAAAACCAGACAAGGACAACACAAAAAAAGAAAATTACAGACCAATGTCCCTGATGAACATTAATGCAATAATCCTCAACAAAATACTAGCAAAACAAGTACAGCAATGAATTAACATGATCATACAGCATGATCAAGTGGGATTTATTCCAAGGATGCAGGGATGGTTCCACACCCACAATCAATCAACATGATAGACCACATTAACAAAATGAAGAATAAAAATCACAAGGATCATCTCAATAGATGCAGAGAAAGCATTTGACAAAATGCAGCATCCATTTATGATAAAAACTCTGAATAAAATGGGAATAGAAGGAAAATATCTCAACATAATAATGGTCATGTATGACAAAACCACAGCTAATATCATTCTAAATGGAGAAAACACTGAAAGATATCCCTTAAGAACAGCACCCAGACAAGGATGTCCACTTTTACCACTCTTATTTAACACAGTATTGGAAGTTCCAGCCAGATCAATCAGGCAAGAAAAAGAAGTAACAGGAATCCAAACAGGAAAGGAAGAAGTGAAATTGTCAGTATTTGCAGATGACCTGATTTTGTATATAGAAAATCCTAAAGAATCCACCAAAAAACTTTTAGAAATAATAAATCAATATGGTAAAGCTGCAGGAAAGAAAATCAACATACAAAAATCAGTTGCATTTCTATACACTAAGAATGAAATAGCAGAAAGAGAAATTAAGAATACAGTCTGATTTACAATTGCAAAAAAAAGAATAAAATACGTAGGAATAAATTTAACCAAAGAAGTAAAAGACCTATACACTGAAAACTACAAAAATTGTTCAAAGAGATTGAAGACACCAAGAAATGGAAAGATATTCCATGCTTTTGGACTAGAAGAATTAACAGTGTTAAAATGTCCATACTTCCTAAAGCAATCTACAGATTCAATGCAATCCCTGTCAAAGTTCCAAAAGCAATTTCACAGAAATAGAGCAAGAATCCTAAAATTTATATGGAGCCACAAAAGACCCCAAATAGCCAAAGAATCCTGAGAAAAAAGAATAAAGCTGGAGATATCACACTCTCTGAGTTCAAAATATACTACAAAGCTATAGTAATCAAAACAGCATGGTACTGACACAAAAACAGACACCCATATCAATGGAACAGAATTGAGATTCCAGAAATAAACCCACACATTTATGCACAGCTAACTTTCGACAAGGGAGCAAAGAACATAGAACGGAGAACGGAAAGTCTTCTCAATAAATGGTCTTGGGAAAACTGGACAGCCACATGCAAAAGAATGAAAGTAGGCCGTTATCTTACACCATACATAAACATTAAGTCAAAATGGATTAAAGGCTTGAAACCACAAAACTCCTGGAAGAAAATGTAGGCAGGACATTCTTTGACATTAGTCTTAGCGGTATCTTTTTGAATATCATGTCTCCTTAAGTAAGGGAAACAAAAGAAAAAATAAACAAATGAGACTACATCAAATTAAAAAGCTTCTGCACAGCAAAGGAAACCATCAACAGAATAAAAACACCACCCATCAACTGGGAGAAAATATTTGCAAAACATATATCCAATAAAGTGTTAATATCCAAAATATATAAAGAAATATTCTTTTTAAAATGTTTTATTCTTTTTTCTTTTGGTGAGGAGGATTTGCCCTGAGCTAACATCTATTGCCGGTGTTCCTCTTTTTACTTGAGGAAGATTGCCCCTGAGCTAACATCTGTGCCAATCTTCCTCTATTTTGTATGTGGAATGCTGCCACAGCATCGCCTGATGAGCAATGTGTAGGTCAGTGCCTGGGGTCTGAACCTGCGAACTCTGGGCCACTGAAGTGGAGCACACAAACTCAAGCACTACACCATCAGGCTGGCCCAAGAAATATTCTTAATACTATCTTCTAGAGTGATAACATTCTGCTCATTTAAAGGACTAGCAAGCTGTGCATTGATGTTATTTGGCCACACTCTGGTTTGCCCAGATGCTTTAAGGACATGACATCTTATTTTTAAAGCTGCTATATACCTCAAATTGAATTAATTTTACACTAGCTTAGCTAAGTTACATTTATGTTCTTTTAAAAAAATCTATTTAAGAGATCATATCATACAATCATATTTCTTCTGAATCTGTACTTCTGCCCAGCTTGCTTTTGCTATACTTTATAATACTGCCTGCAAGGGTAATTGCCCACTTCTAACACTGAGCTCGATTTCAGGGAGTCTGTTTAAATAATTAATACAACACTTTGAGATTCTTCCAAGAAATAGTTTAATACAATGTAAAACATGAATGGTTTCCTATTATTTAGTTTTGATACTTCTCCAAAATATATTTCTTAAGACAAACTCACTATATTGGAAAATCTTTTGAAAGAATATCAAAGTTGAGTTATAGATAGACATTGGCATTCTGCTATCATGGAGAAGACCTGAGCTTTCCTAATGTAAGAATGTTTTTCAAATGTATCATGTGCACAGGATAACAAATCTTTCTGACCTCTTATGAGTTCTTTTGTAATGAAATAATCACAATTTTTCCTTAACATTTCCTCATTAAGAAAATTGACATTTAAAATATGGACTAACACTTTGTAAAATAAAGTTGAGGAAAACATATACTGCCAGGTGGAATACTGCAACATTTTAGTCATAGACTCAAGTTGAGACATTTATTACTTTGAAAATCCTGAATTATGCATATCATTCTCTACTGACAAGGTTGTAATATGAGTTTGGCAGAGTAGTTTATTCTTGTTTCCTCCTTACTTTACAAGTCTGTTTCCATTCTTCCCATTAAATTAATTACTAATTTGTTTTCTTTAAATACATGCTTCTTAAACATTTCCAGTTTGTAGAATATTTAATGATGTTTTCATTGGTAATTTATAATCATGTACAATTATATAAATAGAGAACTGGGTTTTAACAAACAAATATAATAAAATATATCAGTGAGTGTTAAGTCTATTTGACTCTGATTAAAATAATGCTAAATCACTATCACTACAAATTTATGATGGCAAACTCAACTAGGATTTCCATAATACCAAGCTATCCTACTCACCTACTTTCACAAAAACTAGCACATTTACAATCTCCTCTACTCCCTCAAATTTCTGACAAACCACTCTACCCCACCACTCAGCCGACTTCCCATCTGTTATATAAAGAAAGTAAATCATCACAGATTGAACATGTTCAATTCATCCTCTCAAACCTACAAACCTCCTGCATCTATGCCATGCTTTTTTGGTGCCCATCTGTTATATTACAGGAACTGGTTCTCCTTCTATCTAAATTTTGCCCCCATTTATGATCTATGTCATATCCACCCTTGCAATAACTTTATAAAATCAGGCATATCATCTTTCCCTTTTATCTTAATCCTTTCCATTTCTAATATGTATCTCTTATCATTTAGACATTCTCAATACTCACCGATATAAATAATATATTATAAAATTAAACAAAAAGAAAAATGAATAAAAATAAACACAGTACCTCTATAGACTTCACTTTATTCTCCAGCTGCACACCATCCCAGGCTTTTCTTTCCTAGTCAGGTTTCTCCCATTCCATTTTTACCACTTCATACATTTCTCTATCTCTTTCCTTCCTTGAATAGCTTAAATTTGACTTCTAAGTTCATACACCACCACAAAAGTGTTTTCTCTAAGTCATTAATTCCATCCATGTCAACAAATCTAATAGGCATTGTCTTAGAAATAATTGTACCTGACCTTTCAGAAGCATTTTATACTATTGAAAATTTTCCTTTTACATAATATATTCCTTGGGATTCTATGATTCTATTTTCTCCTGGGTGTTTCTCCTATAATTTGTCTATCCCTTATTTTCACTTATTGGCTAATTCAACTTTATATTTTTCTTAAATTTTTTCCAGTACTCAGTTCTAGATTATTCAGCTCTGCTATGTATTCTCCAGATGCAGTACTGATGATCTACACACAGGCTGGTGATTGCTAAATTTATGCTTGTCTTGTTGAAATATTTCCCATGAGTTCTAGACATTTTAACTGTCTGCCTACTTTCCATCCTCATAGTGATAATCAATGTAAAGTCAAAGTCAACATGTTCAAAAATAAAACCCATGAAAATTTCAGGCTTTTTATCTCTTAAGAGATGGAATAGACAAAGATGACTCTAAGGGTCTGTGTAACTAAAGGATGGAGAGATGAGGAAGACAAGAAGATGGCCAAAGAAGTAAGAGAAGATCAGAAGTTCAGTTTTGGACATGACAAGGGGGCTGTCATTAGACATCCAAGTAGAGATGTCAAAAATGCAGTTGAATATGAGTCTAAAGTTCAATGGTGAGGATTGGCTAGAGACATAACTTTGAGAGTCCTTAAGAAAAGAATGACACTTAAAGCCAGAAGACTAGGTAAGATGACTGAAGGAATGAGTTATGTGGAAGAAAGATAAAGGCTCAATGTCTAGGAAATTAGTATTTAGAAATTGAGGAAATGAGGAGGAATCAGTACAGGAGATAGTACAGCAATGGACAGACAACAAGAGAAATATTCAGAGTGGAACAGTACTAGAAGGCCCGTGAAGAAGGGATAAAAGTATTTCTTTTTCAGCCACCTTTCTCATTTTAATTAGAGGTAACTCCATCCTTTCAGTAGCTCAGACCCTTGCAGTCACCCTTATCTGTTCTATATCTCACACCCAACATGTATTGTATCAGCAAATCTTGCCAGCTTTAACTGATATTGCAACTCTACTTCTACTGCACTGTTCTATGCCATTATCACCTTTCACTTGCATACCACAAAACCCTCTTTTCTGGTCCCCCTAATTTTTTCCATGTCCTGTTCAACCTATTCCCAATGGTCAGTATGATTCTATTTGAATGTAAATCAGATAGGGTTACTCCTCTGAGGAGAAACTTTCAGTGTTTTCTCAACCCTCTCAGTGTAAAAAACCAAAACTTAACAAATGCCGCAAGTACAATTTTATCTCACCCCTATTGCCTCTCTGATTGCATTTTCTACTAATCTCCCCTTACTCAGTCCTGTCTAGTCACAATGGTCTCCTTCATATTTTTGACCATTCCAAGACCTCTTGTACGTCATGAAATTTGCAATTGTTTTTCTCTTCTAGAACACGTTTCCCCCAGATACATGCTTGGATCATCCTCTCATCTCACTCAGAATTTTATTCAAAAGTCATTTTATCATTGTAGACCTATGTAAAATTATAGCAACTCACTCTAAAACTCAGATTTTTATTTTTGAGGAAGACTAGCCCTGAGCTAACATCTGCCAATCCTCTTCTTTTTGCTGAGGAAGACTGGCCCTGAGCTAACATCCTTGCCCATCTTCCTCTATTTTATATGTGGGACGCCTACCACAGCATGGCTTGCCAAGTGGTGCCATGTCCACATCCAGGATTCCAACCAGTGAACCCCGGGCCGCTGAGAAGCGGAATGTGTGCACTTAACTGCTGCACCACCGGGCTGGCCCCTAAAACACATATATTTTTTGTATTTGAGCAAGAATCTCTTTCCCCCACTCACTCACCTTTCAGGAAATATCTATTATCATTCAAAGCACTAGAGTTAAAAGAACCCCATTCTGAATATCACTGATTGATATTTCCTTTTCTAAATAGAACTTAATATCATTATTGAGTATGTTTCATAAGGACATGATTTTTTTCTGTTTTGTTCATACCTTATAGCCTTATCACCTGGAACAGTGTCTGGCGCATAAAACTGGTCTATACGTATTTGTTAAAAGAATGAATGACTAAATGAATGAATGATTGGCTAAGGAGGAGGAGAGAGATACAGAGAGATTTTTTTTCACTAGCAAATACCTCTGGTTTTTAAGGCTGCTTGTCCTATAATTATGAAATAATATATTTTTAAGACAAGTGATTTATATTTAAATTTTATTTTAAATGAACATCAGATACTCTAAATTAAAAATAAATCAAAACTGAAAAAAAAATCATTTCATTAACAAAAGACAGTACCAAATTCAAATACAAAGGCTGAAGAGTTAGGATAAGAGAATTAGAACACAGTCTTAAAGTCTAATAGAATCATACATTGCGTTAACTGGCTGAATAAATATAATTTGTTAATATGCACTTTTATTCTCAAAATCTGCCTATGGAATTAATGCTTGCAGCAAAATAAGTTCTTCATTTTTTTACTATAGTTATAAATTTTACCAAAATTTATTAGCATTCATACAATTCTGCAGTTCAGTCTATACATACATATGTATGTATGTATAATTGCCACTTTTTATTAGAAACATATTTCAAAATTATTTTTAGTGTGAGACCCTGTAACTTTTAGACAGAGTAAACTGTGCTTGAATGCTTGAACATTAATTGAGAAGTTATAGAGTGCTCAATTTCTACTTAAAAACTTTAAAGCAAGCTAGTTCTTTTGGGGTTGCCTGGTAACTAATAAGGAGTATGTCAAATTGATAGATAGGTCTGACTGAAGCAGCCTTTGAATAAATAATAGAATTGTTGTCAACTTTAGCCTTAGAGAAGTGAGACATGGACCAATTCTAAGTTAAATTGAAGGGAAGATAGTTGAAACATCTTTTGTGTTTTTCTTCGGTGAATTCTCCACTGTTTGCCCTTAAACTTTCTCCTTTAGCAACAATTTTTGATTAATGTAGTGATGTTGAAAGCAAATTCTGAAGACATCATTCAATATCTGTTGGAATTAACTGGAATGACCTAAGGCATTTGAGCCACATGATAATTTATTTATTATTCATTAATTATTTGTTTGTTTATAAATCCATATTTATATAATGTATTGGTTTCTTAGAGAAATTTATGTCCCCTAAGAATGATTACTACTCTGATAAAAGATTTGACATAGTATTTGTTAAGATGAGAACTGTGTTACAATGATTCGTGGGTATATGTACAACAAAACATTTTGACAAGTCTTTAGATATAGTTATACTATAGATATAGATATACTTTATATCAGGCTATTGATCACATACTTACAGATTTTGACCTATTTCTGTTTTAATTCCAGCAGGAAAAAAGTCAAGAAAGCTCAAGAATCAAAGGTAAGAAATGACTGTTTTAAGATCATAGTTTCAAAAATTCATGTAAGTATAGAAAAAACAAGATTTGATGCTACTTTGAAAATAAAAATGAGAAATAATGAAAATTCAAAAACGTGTGTGATTTTGAAGCCACTGTGAGCCTTTTGGGAATTCTCCAAAGCCAATGTGGATTCTCTATTGAAATTTCCTTTCATCATATAGTGCTTTTGGAAGCTTCAACACAGTTTTCTGTTTGTTCCCTGAATTGTTCTTGTGGAATTCCTCCACCAACCATTGTCCATAAGAGCTGGTGTTCTGTCACATCTATGATTCAGTGGATGAACCTTTTCAAAATGTATCTCATGAAGAACCATTTATAGTCACTGCTGTCTCATCTTATTTTCTATGAAAAAGCAAGAAACATTTATATATTAAAAGTTGACGTTAGCTTTTAATATGGCATAGGTAACTCTAGTTGGACATAGGGAGATTCTTTTCTCCATAAAGACATTCTTAAGTTTGAAGTTTACTCATTGAGATAATAAATTATTCTAGGTAATCCTTCAACAAAGCTTTCCACTAACTTTTGTTCCTCCTGATCATAGTGATGGAACTTCACAGATTTTTCCTGGGTTAATTCCTCTGGCCTCTCCATTTAGATGCTGGCACTTCTTATTCTACACTTTGGACATACTCGCCCACCTATCCCTCCCCAAATATGTCCTAGTACCAAGCCTGATTGTGGAGTGAAGCACAATTATGCTGTTTCTTTCCATCCTTTTTGCATGGGAAGATGAGTTTATTGTGTTTATTTTTTTCAGAGTTCTACAAAAATAAAAAAATAGCTGAGGAGAAGTCACTAAGTTTGTGTGTACTGTTGAAATGAAGAAAGGGCATTTAACACTTCTGAGGCTCTCTAGATTGACGATACCATTCTTGCTTATTTATAACAAGTCAAAATAGAATCTTCTCTGCACATTTACCTGCAACTGACTGACATAATTTTTTTCCACGTTTGGTCATCTCTGATGTCTGTATTACTGAAGAATATGAAAGACATACTTTTTTATTTTTCTACACATATTTTATTCAAATAAATTTTGTAAGACTGCCCGTCTAGGGCTTTCCAAACTATCTGTGGTCTTTTTCAGAAAACTGAAGTAAGGCTTGTTATTGTATATGAGAAATTATTATAGTTATTTATCCTCAAAACACTCATATTAACTCAAATTTTTATGCTTTTCTGTTGCAAAAGGGAATTTCTATTCAGAGATGTGCTGTATGATGTGCATTTAAATAATATATGCATTTTAAGCACACTGAGTGAACATCTTCCTTCTCATGAAAGGTACTAGTGTTTCAGCTTAATCTTAAATCATATTTATAATTCTGTTCTGATTTAAATAAGTTTAGTATATCTTTCTTCTTGATGCTGTATTGCCTTGGGGTGCATAAATCATATCATCTGAAGTAGTAGAAATTATGTTTTTCCAACTGCTATCTAGGAACATGTTTTCTTTTATAATGCAATAAAACTTTCAAGATGATGCTTGTCACTTCTTTCACTGTTCTTGGCTGACACTTGGTTCAGAACTCTCACATTATGGCTTCTAGACTATTGAATTGCAAGTAAATCAGAGATATATGGTTACATTAGGACTTATTGCCAAGCTCTACTTAGAAGAACCCTATATTTTTCTTGACTATTTATGAGAATCTTCTGGAAAAGTTTTCTTACCGGAAATTAAGAATGGGCATTTAAAAATGTTTTTAAATATCAATATTAGGAGGAAAAGAAATTGAGTCATAAAAGCAATAGTTTATCCACTGGTAAATGATAAAAATTTTGAAAATCAAATATTGGACATTTCTTAACTAATTATTGAAATGGGAACTATGACCTTATTTGATACAAATCTCATCTAGTAATTTTTTAGACTTCCTGACTAATTGGTAATCTTATTTGTTAGAACATGTTTATGTACGTTGTCAGAAGTGTATGCAGAGGAAGTCTTTAATCTTCTAATTTCCTGCTTAAATTCTTTCTAATTCTGTGCCTATTTCTCCTTGTAAAAACAATCCCAACCTCATGATACCAGTGACCTGAAATTACATTAAGGCACCAAGCACTCTCTGAAAATCCATCCCTCTTTCCTCTGTGTACAGAGAGATGTATATTGAAATGTTTAGAAACTTACAATTCACTCTCTAACTGATTGATTATTTGGCACTTGCACATGCTCTTATTCTAATATTGCTTTGAAATACCATAGAAATCCATGCTTTTACATATTCTAAATTATATTTCTATGGAATCTAACTGGCAAAATGAACTTTGGTTCAACAATAGTATGCCACTAGATTCTCAATTGATTTTTGTGTTTAGATTGCCTATTGTTAAACGAATTAGAGCCTAATCTCCATTTGTAACACAATTTTGAAGTTTACAATGTTTAAGATATCCTCCCTTAAAGTTGCATCGAAGATTAAAGCAGGAAAAAGAAGACAGTCCTACAGGTTTGAAAGAAAGATCAACTATTCGGGAAGCCATATTTCACACTGTTCTTCAATGACATTACAGATATGTTAAAATAGAGTACATCGTGGTTTAAAATCCATTGATAATTTTATAAATATTATTAGGAAATAATCTCCTTTGAAGAATAGTTCTAATGTAAGAAACACAAAAAATCAATTATCCTCTGCCAGTATTTCTCAGGGCAGTATTTTAATTTGTGATTAGTTTACTCTTTTACATTTAAGAGCATCTTTAGAATGCTCAGTGATGAAACAGTAACAGTTTCTAAGGAAAATTTAAATGATTTTTGCTTTAAAAATTCCATCAACTTAGTTATGTTTTTAATTTCCAAAAATAGTTTAAAATGTTTACTACAATTGAAGGATAATATCACCGTGGAAAGTGTGCGTATGGTTATGCTATAGCATGCTCCTGAGTATCTGCTTTAGCCTCGCTCTGTCGATAAAAGAATGTTTGACAGTTCGTTCACCAAAAAGGTCCAGTGGCTTTTATCACGCCATTTTCCCCTTCTCTTTTTTCCAGCGGATACTCTTGGCTCTTCCCATCAAGAAGTGATAAAAATTAAGTATGTTCCCCTTTCATTGCTAGTTCTATTTTGGTTGAGACTTTACACTTGGGAGACACTGAGGATTAAAATTAGCTCTCTAATGGTCACTTACATGTTATTAACACTCATCTTTTCTTAAATATCTAATAGATATCAGACACTGTACTGAGCTTTTTACATATATTATCTCATTTTAATCCTCAAACACACGCTATTAGATAAGGTTTAGCATTTAAACATGACAGCATTTTGAAAAATCACATGCAAAGTAAATATCATTTTTGTTCTATTTTAAAATGGATAATATTTTATTTAATCAATTACCTATTGTACATTAGGTAAATTTAAAATACTGTTGTTAGCAATGCTTTTTACATTTTCATGAGTTGATATTTGTGAATTTTATTATTTATGTGTTATTTTTATTTAATGGCATGGTTGCAAGTATTTTCCCTACTGCCAATTTATATAAATACTGCTCAATGCTTTGTAACTTTAAGAAAAAAATAGATAATAAATGTGACATAGTAATGTTCTAAGGAACATATGTAAGAATTGTGCCAGCTTGGTCACTAAATACTTGTGATCTTTGATAACTGACTTAACCCCTCTACAAGTAATTCCTCTTTTATGGTGAATATTAGCCAACATATCCCATGATATCAAAAGTCCTTTATATATCTGAAATTCTGAGGCTTATACTTCTGTAAGGAAGTGGGACAATGCCATTATTACAAACATTTATCCTTCAAATCTACAATTCTCAATAGATTCTACATGGAAAATATGTCATATACATTTATGTATATGTAAATGTTAAGTCGCACAATTGTGCTCCCTGTGGAACATACATTCTTATCTACATTGAACCATAAATAAAAACGTTGTTAATACCATATCTAATCAATTAAAGGTGTGTGTTTGGGTCAATAAATGCTTTTAAAGAACTGTGGAACCTGCAGTCTTTATACACACACACAAGTGCACAAAGGCATATACACACAATTTTCTATTTATTTTTATACAACTATGGGTTCAGATTCTCCTTTATTTCCTACATCTCAAAATTGGCAACTGAGAGCACTGAACATCATCTGATATATATAGGGATATATACATATATATATGTATATATAGATTGTATGAATATTCAGAGAGCTTTTCACTAGAATAATCTCACAGAGTTCCTGAGGTTAGCTCACTTCTTCAAGGTCAAGTAGCTAGTCAGGAACAGTAATGGATAGGAATAGATCTTTAAATTCTCGTTCCTAAAAGCCATTGGATACATTACATTAATAAATGAAAATATTGCGTAAAACTGAAAGATGGTAATTTATATACATGAGCCCTTTATGAGACTTTTTGTCTAATTGTTGTATGTCTTTATGTTTAGGAAATAACATATAGCTAGTACAATAAGTAATACCTGAAATGGAGATTCTTGCCATTATGTGAATTTCAGAGTCTCTCTATTTTTAATGGATTACAGTATCATACACTATGAATATTAGGTTCTCTGGTATTCTGTTCAGAACACTATTGCTGAGATAAATTATTGTTTATAGGATTTATGAAAACTGTGGGTTCTGCCTATCTTATTCCATGGTTATAATCCTTAGGAAGTCCAAACACCTAAAAGACCAGAAAACTCAACCTCTAGAAAATGTCAACCAAAGGATTTATAGTTTTGTTTATTTGTTTGTTTTTGGCAACCGTTAATGCTGGATAAACCCCAGACAAGTGTATTTATGGCAGACTTTTGACAATAATTTTTAAAAAATAATTAAATACCGTAAAAGATGTGAAGGAACAATAATTGTTTTATATACGTTTTATGCCATAGCGATTGCATTATATCAAAACAATTCTATTTTCACTCTACTTGTTTTATTAAAAATGCACCTTTGAAATTAAATGGGGGTAAAATGTATTTTCATGGGTAATTATTGATTATCTTGCAGCAAAATATCAATGTTATATGTAGACAACTTAGTGTATGATTGGCAATTCTTTAATTACTAATATAAGCATCTCAAATATTTCAATCGATTTCACTTTACATCTAACTTAACTATATGAATATAAATTGGTTGTTGAGTAAGAAATCAATTAAAAAATGTAATTCCCAATTATTATGAACACATTGTCAGATCTTCCGAGTTCATTAGCTGACATCTGTTCCATTTATGATCTTTTACTATTTTAAAATAGTGATCATATCTCTTTATGTGAGTGATGTTTTTGTGATAATGTGAGTGAGTTTTTGAAATAAAAATGATACTATACAGATGAAAATTCTGGAAACCATTATATACATAAGATAGTAATTCTTATTTTGACAAATTTTCAAAAATATAGCAATTTAATTTCTTATTATAATTTCATAAAGGAAAAATAAATTAATGGTAATATTTTCACTATAATCTAAATGGTACCCACACATACCTCATTAAATAATTTTCAAGTAGTGTAGATTTCAGTGTATGTAATAACTTTTCTCTAAGAATTAAGATAAAATTCATCCTCCATTCTTTAAGAAAATCATTTAAACAACTTGGTACAATTTTAGGCGATCTTGATGCATGTCCTCCGGCCACAACAAACAGGAAGACAAACATCCTTCTCTCCCTAATAGTGCCTTTATCATCAACCAGAAGAGGTTTCAAAAAGTATCTGATCACGTTTCTCATTTACGCCAAGAAGGACACGATTTATGTTATGCCAAACGCATCATCTTCCTCCGCCCTTTTGCGTACATTCTCTAGTCTTCCAAAGGATACCAATACACCATCTAATCCAATGGGTCATTTATTTTAGTTCCAAAGGATTAATTTTACAGCTCTCTTTGCCCA
This sequence comes from Equus asinus, assembly GCF_041296235.1. Lineage (NCBI taxonomy): Eukaryota > Metazoa > Chordata > Mammalia > Perissodactyla > Equidae > Equus > Equus asinus. The sequence goes on along the minus strand of NC_091792.1, from coordinate 48,177,463 downwards.
CCAGGAGGCAGTGCTATCTAAAAGAAATCAAGGCACGAGAGGTGTGATGATATTGGGAAAACAATCCAGAGTAACTGGATTTAATCTTTTAACTAATAAATTAAATAATGATTTAATGCTGTGTATAATATCACACGAATATTATTCAGACTTTTTTTACATAATCCAATATTTTTTTTTACCTGTACACTGACATCTCAATATTGATCTTTCCTTCAGTCACCAATAATCTTTTTATTCTAAACTTTTAGTAGAGTTAAATGGTTTCCTGAAAAATTTTTTAAAAACATTCCATAAACTGTTTCCTGAAATAGTTGAATGTCATGTTTCAAGAAATATCAAGTAATATTAACCAAAATGTGTTTGATGGCTTGATGAAATAACTTCGCTTATTTGCAATGGTTAGCTTTTGTGAAAGAGCGTGGTTCTTGAAATGGTCCTGCGAATGTTACATTCTTTTTGCAAAAGTCCCTGTTTTGTGTGCCAATGAGAAGTTATATGGTCTATCAGTTTTCCTTTTTGCTTAATCTCCCCGGGCCACTTTAAACATGAAATTTGACTTTATTAAAGAGATTGTGTTTACTTGTGTTTTTTAAATGTGCATTTCTTCCTTCTTACCCAAGATCTTAACCTTTAACATAACAATATTTAAGTGTTTTGCAAGTTATTTTAAATTGTTTTTAATTATGAAGGATATAAATTTTATACAAAAAGGATCTGTAACTCTGTAAGTGATATTACACTTACTGACTTCTAGGAATCAAAGCAGACATATATTTTTTTGTCTAACTGCGATGGATTAATTTAGAGTTTTACCTATTATTACAAAAACCAAATAATTTTTCTGTTAAATAATTATAAGATGCATTTCATAGTTTTAACTCATTTACAGGTAACTTTTTTTTTGAATTACTTAGATAATATGATGTAAATGTTTTCACTGGAAGAAAATGCATGCCATTTTGCTAAAATTAATACCATCGTTTCCTTAAATTGTTGGTGTGTGGAATCCTTATCCATTGAACACTGGAAAATAGGGGAAAACTCCGGTCAAATGTGACTGTGATATTGCAAAATTTCTATATAATCCTTTAGTGATGCTTACCTTTGCCTCATTAAGCATTTCCGTTGTATTTGACCAAGGATGTCCTTCCCCCACCACCTGCTTTTCAGGAAACAGCTATTATCATTCAAAGCGCTGGAGCTACAAGAACCACATTCTGAGAAGTACTGATTTATATAACAATTTTCAAGATGTATCATTTGGTTTATACTCAGCACACTTAGGCTCAATTATTTTTCCCCCACTTAAGAACTTTTAATCTCCCTTCTCACCTATAATCCATATAAATATAATATACCACACAGAGCTGTTTTAAGGATTAAGTGAGATAAAGAGTATGACCCTTCTGAGTGAAATGAAAAGCTCTTGGTTTTGTGAGTTCTTATTTCAATATTTTTTGAAATATCTTTTAATACATTTTTAATACATCCATTGTAGAAACATAGAAACATTGTAGAAACATATTTACAGAAAAAATAAGCTTTAATTTCATAAAATGTTAAGATTAGAGGTCAAGACATGATAACTTTATTTTGCCTCATTATTTTACATAATTCTGTTATAATCCACAAATTTTCAAAACTTGAAGACATTTGACCTACTGATATTAAATAACCTCTGTGTACTGTCATATTTATATCTAGACTAACATTATTCTTATCATGTCCCTACCATGATGCATGCAGATTCATAGAAGAAAAGAATAGTCCAATGCAGTCGACACTGCTTTGAACATAAACACATCTAGAAAATTATTCTTTGGGAAGTACAGTGTTATCAAGGAGTACTAATTTGTGATAAATTAAAAAAAACAAAGCCACATCTAATTTAACTCATTAATTATCAGTTAACTACTGTTACATTTAGAAATACTGCTTTATGCCAGAAGTTTTGTGGTAATGTTGGTCTGCCAGAAGAATTCAGAAAAGGAGAAGATATGATAAGTTCAGTTGCATCAAATAATAATGGGGAGGGCACCTGGGAATGAACTCTTGGTGATAAGCCTTTTCATTTTATAGGAAGACAAGATATTGTCTAGAAGAATGGGAAGGTACGGGAGAGATGAGGAATAAGGGAAAATATTCTAGGTCATGGGGCGTTAGCGGATTACAAATGTTCAAATATTAATGTTAGGCTGATGAGAAATAAAGGATAAATCAGAGTATATAGGAGAATAAATTCAAAGAGTTATTTATAACCAGGAAAGTATCACTAGCAAATTTGAGGACAGGAGTAATGCTAGTGTGAAGAGATTGCGCAGGCTAGATGGAAGACTGATGTTGATTAATTGGTACTGCATTGAAAAGTATTGGGAACAAGCCAAGCAGTTTTCCAATTTAACAAGGTGCAAGGAGTTTTTGCAATCTCTGAAATTATTGTTCCATCTTTCTCTGACAACAAACAGAACAAAAGCTAAAACCTGCACAATGATCATGAAATCAGTTTCTTGGTGGTTTAGCACTCAGACTGTAGAACCAGAGTAAATTTCAATCCTGGGTCTACCACTACATATCTGTGTGACTAAAGGCAAATTACTTGACCTCAGTGTACTAATGTCCTCATCTGTATGAAATATGGGTAATAATAGTTCCTTCTTGATAGGATGATTGTTTTGATGATTAAATAAGTTATTTAATTCAGAACACTTTGCAAGAACTCTGCAGGGTCTGACATTTCACCTTCTTCACAAACTAACAAGTGAGGCTCACAGTTTCCTGGATGCTGGCAGAAGACACAAGACTCCTGTATCAGAGACAATGAACAGTTTATTACTCACAGTCATAGCAATAGCCAGAGTACCAGCATTTGTGCCAGATCACACAGGGCCATGAGAAGAGGACCAGATGATGCCTGTGCTTGCAGCATTTTGTGTTACAGGAGAGGAACACTCTCCTCCCTGGCCCAGCTTAGGAATCTCAAATATTTCATAATGGACAGGAAACATACTTGACATTTACTCTGTAGAGAGACATTTTCTTTATTACACTTGATAGTAAACATTCTTGCCCTTTGCTCCAGAGGGAGACACTTTTTTTACCTTCCTAGGATATTTACTACACTAAATCCCTAAAAAGAAAGTCTGAAATAAAAAACAGTCAGTGTCTTTTCTCTCAAGGCATGCAAAAATGCAAGAGACCCATAGAGAATTGTCTCTAAGAGCACTGAGAATAGTGGGGGGCACAAAAAACCCTGCTCAATAAACATGTATGATTGCCCCCACCCCACCGTCATCATCCTCATTCAGAGAGGTCTTTTCTCTGGTTATTCTCTGGAGTGCAAGAAAATGTGGAACAAAGCATCTGTGGGCCTCTCCTGTTTACAGCCTTTCTGTTGATGTGTCATGGAAGGTTAAATGTTTCTGAATTTGCTTCTAAGGTAAAAGAGCTATATAAACATATAAGCATATAGATAGATGCATACAGAACCACATATACAATATTTTTTTCTCTCCATGTTAATGCATGGTCATTTAAAAAGTCAAACGACTTCAGAGAGTTAAAAATAGTAATTAGAGTAACTCACAATTTCCGTGTAATTGATAAGTGCCCTGCATAAGGTGTTTCCTTGCTTTATCTTGATTTTATATAAATGAATAGTTAGCATTTATGAGTACTTCTTTATTGCCAAGTCTTCTGCTAAGAGCTTTCCATGTATTATACACACTCAGAAGAATTTTACATACTAACAAGAAAGTAAATTTACTGATAATCTATCTAAAAATGATCATGATTGCCGTTTTGATTTATGCGAAATCAAAAATTTTTATATATGCATATATTTCCGCAAAAAACTTTCAGTATTCTTCTTTCAGAAATGTTAATGCATACCTATGTTTCTCAAAAGTTTACAAACAGTTAATGGTGGATGCTGTGATTTGGTTGACTCAACAACTATTTCAACACTAATTAACATGCTTTCTTTTTACTGACTTTTTACAAACTCTAGAAAATTAAAAGTTACATCTACATTTCAAGATTCCCTTGCAGTTAGCCTTCTAGATGTGTTTTAGGTTTCTCCTATCAGATTAATGCAAGTATGGCCTTTTATGAAATTCTTTTTGGAAAACAAGCATGGTTTGGGGACAGAAATTTTCCTTTTACAGATAATGGCAAAGGCAGCGTAGTTCTGAACCCAGCAGCTGGAATGACAGCTTCCTTACATAGTTCGTCCTGAGAATGGCGGAAGCAGTAAGAACTATGAGATTCCAGCTCTGTGGTGGGGTTGTAGAAGTTCTAAGAGCTCAGTAGAGAGCCCGTTCTTTAATCCTGTGAACTAAGTTCTATACCTCTTAATAAATATTTTTACTTAAAATAGTGCAGATTCTATTGTCTGTAACAAAGAGCCTTGGTTAGTGCATCAGTCCATTCTAGGACTACAACAACTAGGGATCTGTATGGAAGAGTAAGTAGAAAAAGGATTATGAGAGATCTAATTACCACATTGTTGGGAAGGACTCCAGGAAGGAAGCCTGTCTGCAAGGCTGATGCAGGCAATGACAACCAGGAGGTACAAGGTGTTAAGCCCAAAGAGTAGAGCAAACACATGCATTGTTCAGGTACATGTTAAAACCAGGTTGTGCTATCTATCTTGCAAACGTAACCATAGGAAATTCTTCAGCTAGACCTGATGATGATTGATACAGTCACTTACTCAAACTTTTGGGTTGACCATCAACTATGTGTCAAATACAGTTCTTGGCACTAGAGATATAGTAGTGGACAAAATGAGGAAAAGTTTCTACCCTTCTGGATCTTAGATAGCATCTCCTAAGAAATCTGACCATATCACAGGATAGTTGCTATTTTCTAAAAAAACAGCTAAAATCCCATGAAAAGCACAGGCAATTTTTCTTCCTTACTCCTCCCCTAACTATCCCCTTTGTCTACTTTACCTCAGTTCCTGTCTGAAACATTCTAAGACACTGGTACTAGAGGTTGGTGGAGGCAGGCAAGTAGATGGAAGCTGGTAAATCAGAATCCATGCAGCATACAATAGACTCCATCTTTGAGAGGTTAGCATTCTGCTACCTGTAAATTACCCCCCAAGCCTTCAGATCTTACAGAAGAAATAAGTTCTGATTCTGATTCTCTTAATCTTATCCCCAAATCTCTTCCCAGTGGTTCAGAATCATGGTAATTAAATGGTAATTTTCATGAAGTAATTCTCATGAATCCACAAAAGGAAAGGACTCCATGTCCTCTATTGGCCCTGTTTGGTCTTCATCAACATTCTATCGTCTCAGGGAAATGAAGGAGCAATGCTTTAACAAGATGACTTGGAACACACAGCAGTCAGACTTAAAATTTACCCCCAGAGTTATCATTACTTTTCTGGGTTTTCTGGTGTGGTAATTCTTCTGCTTTATTATGCAAATTTCTATTCTCTCACAAGCATGGTAGGACTTTATTGTTCCATTATAATTTTTTTTTTCTTTTTAGTAAGGAAGATTGGCCCTCAGCTAACATCAGTTGCCAATCTTCCTCTATTTTGTATGTGGGATGCTGCCACAGCATGGCTTGATGAACAGTGTCTAGGTCCACACCCAGGGTCCAAACCCGCAAATCCTGGGCCACTGAAGCTGAGTGCACAAACTTAACCACTATGCCACCAGGCAAGCCCTCCATTATAATTTTTAATAAACAGTGTTTTAAGTTATCCTTAAAAAAAATCTTGGTGTGAAGGCTATTATATGTAAATATAATGTTAGTTTAAAATGTTAATGTATTATATGCAATATTATAAATTATATGATCTATATGATAGATCATATAATATAGCTTATGTAAATAACAAAATGATACTATCACAATATTATGTTATCATGGATGTGACGTATTTTCTGTTTGTGTATTTGTTTTGTTGTTGTTATGCTTGTTGTAAAGACCTAAAAGGAGAGCTGATATACATCAATTCTTGGCCATGTACCACACATCTATTTTTTCGTTTCTTCAGTTTATTATATCTATAAAAAAACTCTGAAAAGTAGACACAATTTTTATGTGAGGAAAATGAATCCTGAAGGTTAAGTAACGCACCAAAGATTATACAGCTAATAAATGCTTGAAGCTTAATTTAAATAAACTTACTGATTTTACTTGGGATTGTTGTTCTCCTAATTATCTATATGCATCCTATTGCATGTATGATATAGTGAAATCTTTCTAATTTGGGGTAAGTCTATATATGAGAATGTGCTCATTGTTTGAAACTACATAGTAATCAATATAAACTACATTGTGTCCATTGCAAGATGGAAAAGTCCTGTGTCCTCAAAAAGTGAGTACATAGGTTAATTATTTAAATGTCAGAATCCCAATGAAAAACGCATGCTTCGTAGCTAATAAAAATGTGAAATAGGTGGGACTAATTACATGGGAGAAAAACATAAACCTTTGCCCTAAAATAAATAATTTAATTGTTTTGTGATTTGAACAAGTGAAAGTTAATTTTATTTATTTCAAACATCAATTATAAAATAAACAAGTAAAATTAAAACGTTAAATTACCTTTTATAAGGGGCCTATAAGGCGGTAGTCATTTGGTTCAATCTGCAAACAGCACATGATAAATATGTGGCAAAAAAGCATACTGTTTAATAGAAATGCTTCTTTGTTTTTTTTTCATTTGATGAGAAGTAACTTCATTCTTTTCTGCCTGGTTAAACAGCGTCAAAGAACAATGCCATGTGATGAAGAGTCAAACTGCCTGGGCTAAATTCTGGCTTAAACTCACTAGCCATGTGACTGTAGGCAAGTTACCTCATTAGTTTGAGCCTTAATTTTCTCTTCTCTAAATGAGGTACCACCAAGAGCACTCATCTAATTGGGTTGTTGTGAGGATTAATTATGATTACACATAGAAGAGTTTGGAACAGTTTCAGCACATAGTTAATATTCAATAATGTTAGCTTAAATACTTTTAATTTACTCAGTGATTTTACGTATGAACTAAGATTTGGGGAATTGTTTAATGACTATGTAATGAATTATCTTAGATGGAAGCAGAAAAATATCTGTAGTAAGGCTAAGGATACCTTTCAACATCAGTATTATTCACAGCATTGAACTTAATCATCTATTTTAACAAATATTGAATTTAATTTTGACTAAACAGATTTACCTTAAATTCATTTTGTTCAATAACTGAAGTAGTTTTATCCAGAGCATGAGTTTATCCATAGGACTTGTGTCCTATGACCCTGGCTAATCAAAAGATGAATGTGTAGGGTTACTTAATCAAATTTTTAAAAATGTATTAATCACATATTTTTAAATTTCTCTATAAATTTTCCAATTTATAATTTTGGGATTTTTTAAAAAAAGATTTTCTTTTTATGGTCACATAAGATAATGAATGTGATAATATATGACAGTACTTAGCATATTACCTGGAATCTGATAGGTATGCAGTGAATGTTGATTAAATCTAATTAGATTGCAGTTTATGATGTATGTGCATATTTGTATATGGACAGATATATGTTCATATTATATATAATATTAACTATCATTATTCACAATAATTTCCATAAGCTTACATATAAAATATATATTTTGAATAAATTTTTATATATTTATATATATACTTAGATATGTAAAGAGATAAAATTAAATTGCTTTCCATCTTTGAAAAGCTATGTATTACAACACACAAACACACACACACGAGCACACAGAGTTTCTTTATCGTTAAAATCAGGACTTATCCAGTTTTTGTCTCTCTATTAACACCCTGTCAAATGCCTTCTTCTTAAAAAGTGTTCAGAAAATATTTGTGAATAAATGATGACTGAACTAGAAGACATATTCAGTTACAAAATGTCAATGTACTTTCACATGAAAGCGTTTAATGCAATCCATGATGGATTATTTAGACTATTGCTACATAGAAATGTAATATGTTGTTTTCTCTCAAAATTGATTACTTTTACCAGTCTTCTATGTTTAGACAATAACAAAGATATTCCTTTTCCGTCATTTTTCAAACGTATAATGTAGGAAAACCATATGGGATAGCCTTTATTAACTTTTTACATTTATTGTCATACATAAAATTTCACTTAATTTTAAGAGTTGAGGGTCATAAATGTGGAAGCACACATTTTCACTATGAATTAAAACAATTGATATCCGGATCATATGTTATGCCTCCCTAAATTTTTAATGAATAACATACATAAATTGTGATAAGTGCAAAGTGTTTTCATTTTATAAGAAGCTTTAGGGATTATACATGTATTACCAAAATTCTATTTTCCCCAGTTCAGGAAAAGTATGTGTCATATTATAAAAAATGCCAAATTTCAGATGTGAAGAGAAAGAGCTTTCTTCACAGCTGACTGACAAAGTCAAATTTACAGGCCAAAAAATTTTGAGCAACATAATCAAAGGGCTATAGAACCAACAATAGGAAGTTGCTTAAGTCTTTGATTAGGATAAATGTGTGTAGATATGAGTAGGTTAATTACTTCAACCATGCAATAAATATGTGGGCAATATAGACTTTTAACAGATTGTTTACTTGTTTCCATGTTTTGTTACCAAAAATATCACTCAATATGGAATTGATGGGGGTAGTTAATGAGGAAGACAGATTTATCTAGACTGAAATGAAAGAAGGAAAAATGTGTCGCACCCTCACGCTGAAGTATTAACTGAGGAGGACAGAGGAACAGGAACCGGGTCTGAGCTCAGTTAGAATGCTTTCTCTAGCTTTCTGGAACTTGAGAAAGAACACTGAGTCAGCAAATGGCACTGATTTTTCTTACTTTTTAATTAAAGAAATGTAAACCTACTGGACACAAACACAAGAAGATATTATGTGTGTGGATAAAACAAAAGTATGGTAAGCTAGCTTTAGTGTCAACAGTGGTGAAGGGAAAAATAATCTAAACTGCATTTATGGTTTCCATGATAGACTAGAATACATCAGCACGAACATCTTGCCATTATTCAAGAATTACTTTTACCCAATATGCTGCAAAATAAGAAAATAATTATCCACAATTAAAACAATTATCAAATTACCGTCATCAATTAACTACAGTGTTAGATGTCAATAGGATTTTTGGAAATTAAATGGGAAACAATATTCTAAGCAGGTCAAACCTATGAAGTTTGTCTCAAACTATACTAACTTGCATAGTCTTGCTTAATTCCTGTTTTAAACAGGTCCGACTCTAAGGTTTATGGGACCTGGACCAAGACTACAAATAAAGTACTCCACCCATCCCCTCACACTCCTTGGTTTTCCCTCCTCTTCTGTTACACATATATGCATGCCTTTTCCATTGTTTTACCCCTGGGGAAAATTAAAAAAGAAAAAAAATCTGCCCTGAGAAGTGACCTGTGCAGGTCCATGAAGCAGGCTCAGCGCCATTGTTAGGGAATTCTGGAGTCCAATTTCCCTGAGCAAGGCCCAGAAGAGAGCAAGGCACAGACTTGGACTTAGCCCCATGAACTGCTGACCTTGCCAAAAGGGGAAGAGCCAGAGGAGGGCAAGGGCTGGGGGGGTGGGGGGGGGCTCTAGAGCAAGGGGCTCAAGGCAGGAACCCTTGCAATTGAGCTATCAGGGCCTATGGTGTGCAGATCACATGCCAGATGGTCTGTATGCTGTCATGATGTAGACGATGGTGATGATGATGATGATGATCATCATCATCATGAAGATTATTGTCTAGTCCCAGTCAATACTGCTTGAGAAGGTATAATGAGTTGGAAAATACCACTTAAGAAAGGTACAATGAATAGGGAAATTTGCACTAGAAAAAGCTTAGAAAAGGGGACCACATTTGGAAGAACATTGGCTTACATGAGATAAAATCATATTTTGAAAAACTTGAGAGTTTCATGAAAGATATGATGAAACATATCTTTATGTATTAGGAAAACATGCTATCCACTGTTGTCTCATTATCTAGCATGTTTTGCTGTTCTTCCTGATCCCATCCTCTGTTGACCCTATTATGCTAACTTAGCAAGTGGTCTTCTGGAAGTATGAAAATAAATAGCTAAAAAGTACACAAAATCGTGTGCCCTCTAGTAGACTGATGGTGTTGGTGTTCCAAGATTAACGTGCTTTAAATTGTTGTTCAAAATGGCAAGGAAAACTATTGAGTCATAGTGCCTCCATTGCATATCTAACACAACTTCCTCAGTACATATGCATTTCTTAGGTACCAGATATTTTTTATAAGAATTTTAGTGCGGGGGGCTGGCCCGGTGGTGCAGTGGTTAAGTTCGCACGTTCCACTTCTCGCTGGCCCGAGGTACGCTGGTTTGGATCCCGGGTGCAGACATGGCACCATTTGGCAAAAGCAGTGCTGTGGTAAGCATCCCACATATACAGTAGAGGAAGATGGGCACAGATGTTAACTCAGGGCCAGCCTTCCTCAGCAAAAAGAGGAGGATTGGCAGTAGTTAGCTCAGGGCTAATCTTTCTCAAAAACAAACAAACAAACAAAAACAGAATTTTAGTGTGGTGTAATAAAATTTGGAAGTATCAGGAGACACTTTGAGAAAAATGCTTTCAGTTTTATTTTAGGGCTCTGAGTCTTGAGTGAATTTATCTGAAAAAAAACAGAAACAAGGTCAGGTAGAGATGTTGCAAAGACTTTGGCTATTGTCTGGTCATTCTAGAAAGAACAGGGCTGGCAAGTAATCTACAGATGACAGCATACAGCCAATCTGGCATGTGGTCTGCACACCACAGACCCTGTGATCTCAACCACAGCAGGAGGATTCCACATGGACTAACCATCCAGGCACTTTCAAAGCTTGACCTGAAGGGAAAATTACTAGAGAATAGGAGCAGAGAGCTCCCACCTCTCCATCTAGATTTTTTTTAAACATTACTTTTAAACCATTTAACTAAATGATTAAACCTATCTTCAATTTGCAGTGTGAGCATCCTTCTTGGAATTAATTGAGGCGGTTACTAGACTTCATGAAATCACAAACCCAATATCAAGCAGTGTTACTGATGTATTTGATGGTTAGTGTAGATTTTGTCTCTAGAAGATGCTGAAATTGCTCAGAAAAAGATAGCTTTAACTCTAAGACTACTTCCTCCAAATCTGAAAATCTATTCCAATTCTCTTAGAATTCCCAAATCATGCCCAGCCCTGTTGTGAACTATATTTCATCCAAAGTTCTATATTGAGATTATTTAATGTTAGAAAGATACTCCGAAAAATGCCAAGAACATAGAGATACCTCAATACAATTACAAATCTCATTCTTATTTGAAGCCTGGGGAAGCTATTAAAGAAATTTAATCAGAAAACTAAATCCCCATGTAAGTTAAAATCCATAGACACTAAAGTCCAAAGGAATTAAAATCCCCCAAAATCAATTATCTAGCCCCTTCAAATCCAAAGAAAATAGAATTGTCTCCATTCCTTATCTTGCTCAGCATGAGCCCTCGGGGACATCAGAGCTCGCTTGTAATGAGGCTTCTTTCAGCAGCTGCAGCCTGGGCATCTGTTTTCCACAGGGTTGGTATGGTTCTCTCACAAACTGAGAATCTCAATTAGATCAATACCAAGTCTGATGTGCCTCTCTTTTTGAGAGTCCAAAGATTATCACAGTCTGTATTTCTCTCCAACAAGTTTTGTAAAGAAGTTCATTTCTAGAACCCAGATGAAGGTATTCTGGTCAGAATTATGTTTTCAGAACCTAGGATTTAGATTTGACAAAGACCAAAACAGAATCTCAATGCTATCTGAATGAGGCTAGAGCATAAAAATATACTTTGTTTCAACCACTCTAGGATGCCAATTAATCTATGCCGGTTCCCCATATCTATGAACTTTGAAATTAGTTTCAACCAAAAGAAGACTCTGACCAAGAGATTAATTATGGCACCATATTTACCTTATCTGGGAGAAGAGTAATTGCTTATGAACACTCTCTTCTTTCTCAGATGATGGCTTTTGAGACATGACCACCTTCTCTTGAAGTTTGGAAATATACAGTAAAACCAGCTTTAGCAAGTCTTAATTTATGCACTTTTCTTTCTCATCCAGCATATTAAACCTCTTTTAATTTCCTGTCTTAACTGAGTTTATCTTAAAAGCAGAGCCTTCGAAAGGCTTACATGCTAATGTTTTATGGAGAGCACATCCTCAGGAATTGAGGGATAGTAAATAAGGACGAGAGAAAGAGAATGTTGGAGAGCCAGAGAGGCAGTGCTCTACAAAGCTTGCTGTCACACTTTATAACAAACTAGTTGTTTGATCTCACAGGACATCTGTAGTGAAACCATATGAAGCTATTCCATCTGCAAATAGTCTATCTGTGGGGGCGAAGGGGTAAGAATTTATCTGAACTTATCCATCGACCCTTATATACACCGGTCAAAGCTTGCCGCATAGGCACTGACTTTCAGGCTGTGTATGCATGCATGCTGAATTGTATATGGTGCCTCAGTGGGCAGTGTGTGTGTGGCAAAACATGTTATTGGAGCACGCTCATGAAATCAGAGAATAAAAGCAGTCACCAAAGTCTGTATCGAGGGCAGTGGCAACTGGGATCTGGCTCCATGACTGAGGAAACAGTTGAATTGTGGCTTGAGTCATTCAGTCAGGAAGCAAATCAAATAGCCAAATCAGAAGTAATGAATAAAACTGAATCCAGTACCTTTTTCTTTTCCTTAAGCCCTATGTTTCTGGCTCTCCAATGCTACAGGGAATGTGGATTCTTTGCAGCGACCAAGCCTCCATCCTTTCTTGTGGACTAACATTTCCAGTGCCTTGCCACAAGAGGCTCATTATACTGCCTTGTTACTGTGGAATTGTTCAGACCTGTGAATCCTATCTCATGGGGAAGGTTTTACTCCTATTTTGGTTGTAACATCTCTCTCAGAAGATTCCAAACTTAAACATCTGCTAATGCTTCAGAGAGTTTGTACTGAGAACACAGTGAGGGCTATAGGTCTATCATGAGTTATCTAAGTGACCATCACTTCTTAGATTTTGAATGCTTTAGATCTTGAGTGGCATTTCCACCTGATATTTTTTATGCAATAATGGAAGATAACTTCTATTGTTTTATTTTCCTACTGGTTCTCTTCTCCTTTTAGAAAAGCCATGGGTAACATGTTCCTGGATCTAACTACTTGCTCCTTTTACCATCCTTATGTTTCTGTCCAGACTCTTCTTGTTTTTCTAAGATTTCAGAGTCACTATGTTCTGAGTCTGCTAAATTCATCCATTGTTCAAACAAATCGTGTGCACCTTCACTTTTTTGACTTCGATAATCCCACCCAGGAGATGTTGCCATCTTACTACAGCATGGATTGAATCTATCACCATCCTATCTGCCTTCCTGTCATGGGCCTCTTTTTTGCTTGCTTTCTTTTATGATCTCAATTCCACAAATTTATCAAACATATTCTCTCAAGGTGCAGAAAATTCCTGGACAGCCAACTAAATGTAACTTGAACATCTAAAGTTATTGTATTACTTTTTAAATCTTGGGCATGTGGATTAACTTAATGAATTCCAGTTTAGTTCTTCCACAGTTTCCTCTTTAGCCCCGAATGCAAAATGAAATTTGAAGTATCAAACCTCAGGCTGAAAATTATAATTTAAAACCAGGATCTCTTTAGTGTTCTGTAGCATGCCTGAAATCCAGCTGCCTTACTGTATAAAAGTCATTCTCTGTAGACAAGGCTGAAAAGCCTAATGCAAGTAGTAAATTACTATTCTGCTCTTTGAAGTCTAAATGATAGGTATACAGGAAGATTCTCTTTTCCATACAATTGAACTCTTGTTTCAGTTAAATCTGATGACTCGGGCCTCTGCAGCCCACTGGCAGCGTCCGCTGAGGTACCACTGCTTCCGCACACGCACTGAGGGTGGGGCGACTCAAGCTGCCATAGACTGTACTCAGGAGCCAGGATTGCTCCTTTACTGAGCTTTATAAGGCTTTTGAGTGTGCTATGGAATTTTCTATCCACATATAGTGCATTTTGGTTTCAGAGATCCATATGGCTTCTATTTTGCTTAAATCCAGGTTGCCCAGTACCTTTATCTAGAGCAATGCACTTTTGCTTACTGCCTGGTATTTGCAGGCATGTCTTTATATCTCTTCCAAAAATTGCCTGCGGACAAGTCCTTCATAAGCTGCAATGACTAACCAAGGAAGAAAAAAAAATATCTCAAATGTTTGATTTAAGGCTGTTGACAACCTAAAATTCACTTACATAACCTAATCTAAGCCTCTACAAAAACAAACAAAAAGACTCTTATTTACTAGTGTCCAAAGTAGAGACATATGCTATGATTCCAACCAATTCGATATATCTAAATTTTTTCCTATATAATTTACCTAAAAGCCATAGATAAAATAAAGCTTCTATGAGATTTTCAAGTTTTGTCAATTGGATATTTTTCTACCAAAATTCATTAGCAGGGTAGATTAAATTTATAGGCTTAGGACTATCTCCTTTTATGTAATATTTTTCACAGGTTTTCTTAATTGAAGAAATAATTGGAATGTTTTGAGCTATGACTGAAATGAAATCTGGGTTACATTATTTCGTTTTCGCTGTGATTTTTGTTTTCACTGATAGTCCATGTTTACTTGAAGAATTTATATATCCTGCTCAGATATTTAAAATTGCATCAAGGCAAGAGAATCAGTGTTGATAATCTGAAGAGCTGGTATAAAGCTTATTAAAATTCAGTATTTTTACCTCTGAAAAATCATGAAGATTTCTGTGGGTGCATGTTCCTCAGGATAAATCATATTTTTCTTTGCCCAAACCTGAAAGGTGATATTTGAGTTTATGTCTCTCTTCTGTCTGCTGCCTCCCAGAGATGCCCCCAGGGAGGGTTCATGCAAGTTGTGTATCAACATTTGATGTGCACAAGATAGTGTATTCCTGCCTATTACCCTTTGAACACAGAGCATCACATAGGGATTTAGACTCTACATACCTACTGAATATCCACATAGGTGAAAAGTACTCACCTAGGCTTATCAAAGATGCAAACTCATGAAATATTTCACTTGTCCTCTAGAAGCTTGTGATCTACTAGATAAGTCAAAAATACACAGGCAGAGAAATATTACAGTAGAATAAACAAGACTCTAGAGAGGAAGAACAAATAATAGATTTTAGGAAGCCTTTTGGAAGAGTGAGATTTTACATGAAAAGTGGGCAAAGCTTGAAAATTATTTATAATAGGGATTCACTTCCCAAGCAATAGACACAACTTAAACAATGTCTAAGAGTGAACAGAGTACAGTGACAAGCACCTGTTCATTGAGAGGGCCGGACAGAGATAAGACTGAAAATACAGGAAGCACTATGTCTCTAAATTTTTAGGAAAATATGATTTTAAATATTCTATCCCGCTGTTAGGCCATATGTCCAACCATATGTCCTGGTTTTACTTTGGAGACTCTGATCTCTGGACGAGGGACCAATTTGTGGGGAGCTTATTCCAGAAATTCAAGTCAGATCCTTTGGTATACAAGCTGATGTGACTCTGGGGATGGAAATCTTAATTGTTTGATGATAAAGAGAATGATGGCTCAGCACAAGAGTGGCACTGAATATCTAACTTCAGAGTTCCCCTAACTATGAACCCCCAATCTTCCAGGCATTATTGCACCCTAGTTTTCACTGTCCTGCACATTTCCCATAACACTATAGCCAAGTAAGAAGGCAGTGAAGCAGCTGTCTTTTTCCTTCCTGAGGGCATCTATAAACTGTTCTAGTGTTTCTGATTTTTATTAGGCTATAGAGCATTCCTCAGAATCTAATCAACTTAAACACAGAGTTACCAAATGGCCCAGCAATACATCTCCTACGTATATATTCAAGAGAAATAATAACATAGGTTTAGACAAAACTTGTACACAAATGTTCATAGCAACATTACTCATAATAGCAAAAAATTTCAAACATTCCAAATACCTATCAACTGATGAATAGATGAACAAATTTGGTATAATACAATGGAATATTGTTCTGTTAGAAAAAGAAATGAAATACCAATATATGCTACAACATGGATGGATGAACCTTGAAAACACACTAGGTGAAAGAAGCCGGATACAAAAGGCCGTATATTGTATAGTTGCATTTATATAAAATGTCCAGAACTGTCAAATCTATAAATGCAGAAAGTAAATTAGTAGTTGACTGGGCAGGAGAAGTAAGGAGAAGGATGGAGAGTGACTATTAATGGGTGTGGGGCTTCTTTATCGGGTGTTGAAAATGTTCTAAAATTAGATTGTAGTGATTGTTGCACAGTCCTGTGAATATACTAACAGTCATTAAATTGTACACTTTAAATGGGTGACTGTATGGTATGTGAATTGTTTCTCATATGTTCCTCCACTATTTTTTCTTGTTATCATGACAATCATGTTATAATGCAAGACTATGCATCCTATTTAACTTCTCTATGATCTTTAGCAATAATGCGTCACCACTCCAGGGTGCTTTGACAAATTTATCATTTTATAGGTATACAAATGCATTAGAAATTGGAAAAAAGGGTTTGAGATATATGACATGATACAACTTTTTATTTTGGAATAGTGTTGTCTCCTAAACTCCCAAGTTCAGTGTGTTGAACTCTATAAAAAGCAAATTAACCTACAAGTAGGAACAAAGCTTCAAGAAATGGTTCAGAATCACCACTTATGTTTATATTCTGTACTAGTAAATAGTTGGGAAAATTGTCCAAAGATGTAACAGGTTCTATTTCTTAAAACAAAACAAAGCAAAAGGAAACAAAAAATGCCTAGAAAATTTGCTTAAAATTGCATGTAAAAAACCGCACAGCAACACTACCATGCTCCTGTTCATCTTTATAGCCACTACTACATTTAATCTGTAGAGAGCTGTGCCGAAATACATTGAGTTGAAAGATAATTTATATAATGTAAATAGGAAGAAGCACAAGATACTAAATGATATTGAAATTTTTATGTATGCACAAAGTAACATAGGAATAAAAAATAATACTTATTCTCTGTATATAGCAGTTTTATTATTTTTATTTTTATGCCACCTATTAGCTTCAAGTCTGTGAGTTAATGCTTTTAAATATTATTAATTATATATCAAGATGTATTACTTTCTCTTACATTGTCTACTGGTAATTTAAAGGGCAATCAGAGCTCCTATAACCTTGAAATATGAATCCAAAGAGTGCTTTTTTGGGTGACGTATGTTATATTTGTAGCTTTTTGCATTATGCAGGTTCCTACTGAAACAATTATTGTATTCATTTTGTGCTTTTGCCTTTCCACAGAACTGCTGCATTTCATTAACAATGAAGGTCATGTTCTGGTTCACTCCAAGTACACTCCTTTGCCCCTACCCCAGATCCTAGCATGCTATTAATAGTGCCAGCTCTGGTTAACGTTTACATTGGATTGAGAGGAGATATTACAGTGAAGTGAAAATTAAAGCCTGCTAAAATGCTCCTGCCAACAATTAGACTGGGGCACAAGTACATTTTTCATTTATTTCAATGGGTCAGATTAACAAGTCTGCATGCAACGTTATCATAAAAGGTGGACCAGGCTGTCAGTTCTGATTATTGTTAAAGGAATGGCATTTCTAAGAAGGCTTTGTTAAAAGAGAACACATCTATTGCTAACTAGTAGTGTAAATGTATGTAATTATTGGACACTTTTTGCAGGATGTTAGAAGCTTCCATCAATCAAAGGTCAATTTTTCATTTCTCCCTTTCTATTTATTTTTTCTTTTCAATTTAATTTTTTTATAAAATCCAATCCCTTTATGTAAGCTAAATAGATAGAAGAGAAACGTTCTTGCATTTCAATAGCTGTGGATTAACTAAGCCGGTTTAATTTAAAATACTACAGTGCAAATTTCTATCCTAGAGGAAGACTGAGTAAATCAAGTCTGAATTTAGGCACTTCATCCTCCATATTAAATATGAAAAAAAAAGAGAATGACCTAAAGTCATTCATGCTAAAGGAGATCAGAGTCCAGCATTTTTTTCTATCTAGTTTATTGTCTTTTGGGTAATGATGTTTATCTTCTGGAACATGGATGAAAATTGTATTAAATAACTCATTGTTTTTCTTCTATATTATAAGAGCACATATCACATCATTGTTTCTACAGAACAGGAATATTCAATAAGATTTTTCTGTCCCTGTCAGGAGAATAGTGCATGAGTTATAAACTATCGCTAGATTAAAAAACATATTAAAGATGACTTTGTTATTGAATCAAGCTTAGTCAAATAACCGTCCTTTATCCAATGTCACTCTTTCTTACCAAAATTAAGTGAACCTAAATATTCTAAAGCATTAAGAGATACTGTTGAAAATTAAGCAATGGATCTTGAGGTTAGTTTCCTAACTCCTTCACCTGTGCCTAAGCCGTGACTTGGCACCACGGTTCTTTGATCATTTAACTTTTACTATCACTATGTAGAACATCTGTATATGCTTTATTTTATACTAAATGTTTCAGTTTTATGAAAATCACGATGAAGACAAGTTGGCAAGGTTATCTCACTCATGGTCATTATATTAATCCAGGCCATCAGAATTTAAATTTCAGAATGTTTAACAATATACTTATAACAAATTTCCAATTTTATGCAATTTTCATAACATTTTTAAATGAATGCTTTATTATGGTATAATTTACATAAGAAAATAAACAAATTGGCAGTATACAATTTGATGTATACCATGTCACTGAACCTTCCAAATTTCCTCTCGTGCCAACTCACTACTCAATCAGTAGCAACTTCAAGAGTTACCCATGATCGTGACTTCTGAAAATGAGTTTAATTTTACCTCTTTTAACCATATATAAATGAAATAATTGAATTCTTTGTGTTCAACATTCTAGAATATTTATAACACATATTGCTTGAAGCTACAGTTTGTTCATTTTATTGCTATGTGGGATTACACTGTGTGAATATGTCACAAGGTGCTTACACTTTGCACTGTTAACCAGTATTTGGCTAAAACAGGGCAGGGATTCAAGCCCTGTTTTGCCTGTCTTTTGAGCCTGTGCTACGTCTACTACCCTTTCACTTTTTTAAAATAAGTTGAATATTGTGAAATATGGTGTTCCAGGCATTGCAAAGTTGACATAAGGAGATATACGTAACCACAACACAGAATTTACCAAACCGTATAAAATGTTTTAGTCCTGATACTTTTCCTAAAAATCTAAGTATTTAAAAAGATAGTGTGGGGCTCGCCCCATAGCCTAGTGGTTAAAGTTCTGCATGCTCTGCTTCAGGGCCCTGGGTTCACAGGCTGTAATCCCAGGTGTGGATCTACTCCACTTATCAGCCATGCTGTGGAGGCGTCCCACATACAAAAAATAAAGGAAGATTGGCACAAATGTTAACTCAGGGCTAATCTTCCTCAAGCAAAAAAAAAAAAAACAAATTAGCAACAGATGTTAGCTCAGAGTGAATCTTCCTCACAAAAATATAAATAAAAAAGAAAATTAAAAGAAGAGTGTTTGTACACATTTTTATTGTATCATTTCTCTATGTCATAATTTTTATTTGAAAAATATACTTTCTTGGTTTTAAAATATTTTAATGTGTTGATGATTTTATATACTATGGTTCTTCATAACCCCTCCATATTAATAACTTCAGAATGTTGGGTGGTAGAATTATTTTATTTCTTTATAATGACTAATATGTTATCAACAACTGATGAACTACTGTGGGTTAATTGTGGGCCTGGTAACAAGTTACAATAAATGGCGCCCCCTCCTTAAATCTCTTAGTGCCTAACCATCTGAAAATAAGATTCCAGTTAGCTATAAGAAAGTCAAAATATCCCAGGGATTAACATAGGATGTTAGCAGATGACTTATGCATCTATTTTTTATAAATAAAAAAATATTTAATGATCTAATAATTTAATGACTTGGGAAATCCCTTCCCAAAGCCATGAGACTATTTCCTTTTTTTTTTTGCCACTGTGCATTATTTAAAAATAATCTAACATGAAAATAGAAAATTGCGATATTGAATAGAGTCACAGAAATTGAATTATTTTAAAAGCAGGAAGTCCTCTTTGAAAAACCACATGAGCACAACAAAACAAAAGAAATTGTATTGGCTTATTATTAAGCCACTTAGAGCAGTGAACAACTGGGACTTAGGAAATATTATTTCTTTTTTGTTACCAAAAGAATACTAGTTTAATTCTTGAATAGTCATTCTACTGTAGAAATATAGGAAAATTGGCATTAATCACATGTTTTTAACTTATATAATAACAGCATATAAAATTTCCTTACAAGAAACACAGAGGACATGTATTGTCTAATTTTTGATATCATTTATTCATTTATCTGCTTCTCGTTATTTAAGCATCACAATGCCCAGGGATTTTCCAAGTGAAGGTCAGAAAATCATTTTAAGGATTTTACTATGACCTCAATTTCTTCCCTATTTCTGTGAATTTACAGGGGATATAGGTTTTTATGTTTAGGATACAAACCTTTTTTTACATTTATTAAGGATATAAATGTTATCAACAATAAAATTAAATATGATGTGATAAAAGCTGTAGTAATCTACTCAAACAAATATAAATTATATACAAATATAATTTTAGCCTTTATATTGGGACACAATAGCATCTCACTATCTTTTAGAGTCCTTATTTACATTATTCAAAAATAAAATCCCATGTTTAAATTTGATTTATGCCATGAAAATTGGAATGTTTAAGATGTACATATGGCTGCCACCAGTTAATTGTGTATGTGTGTGGGGGGGTGATGTGTGTGCATACACACAATTTAAGATGAAAACAGCAGAGCTTGTAGGATTAAAATTTTGTAAATAGTAGTAGAAGAAGCAGTATACAAGAGAATAAGAGAGTAGATTTAGGATTTAAATCCTATTTCAGCCACTTACTTACCACTTAGGACAGTTGCTGAGCCTCTCTCTGCCTTAGTGGAGGTGGAAATAGTACCTATCCTCCAGTGTCATATGAAGTTTAAATATGATAATGCTAGAAAAGGTTTAGAATTGTGTCTAGCACTTGTTACTAATATCAATGTTTCTCGACTTACCAGAAGAAGTGAGATGAAGGAACTGAAAGAAGAAAGAGCAGGTATTTGTAGTAGTCTCCCCTAACTCCTTTATTTTCTCTATTTTTTCCCCTGTCTCTTTCACTGGCTTTACATTTCTCTTAAACTCTGAAGTTTCCTGGGGTCTCACTTCCATCTCACTGGTTTTCTCATTTAATTCACTCTTTCTGGCAATGTTATTCAATCACATGATTTTATCTATCACTCATCTATCCAATAACACATTAAATAATGCAATAATACAGAGAAGAGGAGACTCTAAGCATACAGTAATAGCTAGATAATGACTCATTTCAGTTATGATTTAATAATAAAGACAGAAGATAGGCATATATTTAGAAGGTGTTATGGAAACACTAAACATAAACACAAGGGCCTAACATACTCAGGGAATGGAACGCTTCTGTGTGAAATTTATATTTATCTAAAGGATATAGGGGGAATGTACCTCAACCTAACAAAGGGCACACACCATGAGCCAGCAGCTAACATCATACTCAACAGTGAAAAGTTGAAACTTTTACTCTAAGATCAGGAACAAGAGAAGAATACCCACTCTCACCACTTTTATTCAGTGCAATACTGGAAATCTTTGCCAGAGCAATCAGGCAAGAAAAACAAATAACAGGCATCCGAATCAGAAAGGAAGAAGTAAAGTTGTCTCCATTTGCAGATAACATGATATCATACATAGAAAATCCTAAAGACTCCTCAAAAGAGCTTTTAGAACTAACAAATGAATTCAGCAAAACTGCAGGATACAAAATCCATATACAGAAATTAGTTCTGCTTCTATATACTAACAATGAACTATCAGAAAGACAAATTCAGAAAACAGACCCATTTATAATAATCTCAACTTTACTGAGCCCAATGATTCAAACCCAATCTCATCTGGAAACATCCTGACAGACACACTCAGAAATAATATGTAATCTGGGTAACCCGTGGCCATTCAAGATGACACATAAAATTAACCATCTCAAGTTTACCCCTTGTCAACCTGACACCCATTTGCATCTTAAATCATACTTAATCTCCAAGCAAAGACAATGACAAGGTCTTAATTCCACCTAACATAACAACTATTCTGCATACAGCCAAAAACACACTAAGTCCCTCCCAAGAAAAGAAGGTAAAAATTATTGAATAATGTTTGCTCTTCTCCCTGATATCCTGCAACCTAAATACTATGATATAAAATCAATCCATTTTGTGCTATATTATAAGAGAATAAGACAGGAAAGAAAGCAAAGATAGATAGATATAATAGATTAGATAGATATACATAGACAGAGAGAGATAGATACACATACACATATTCATAGCAAAACAAGGAGGAAATACTCATGACAATTACAGTTCTTGTTTCTGTAACAGGTCATGTGGTCATAGCTGGTATAGCTACCTTCTTACATTATCCATTCTGTATTCCCTTTGCTTTCAGCAAGCACTTCAGCTGGTCATTGTTCTTTTCCTGTAGGGGTGACCCAAATCTTCATTTCTGAAGGGTCTGGGTCATTAATAGTCCTACCTGAATTGAGTTGTTGTGGTTTTCATTGACCTTGATTACAGGGCATGTTGATACTAAGACATATGCTAAGCAATCATTTATATTCCAGACATATTCTTCCCTACCTCCATTGGGGAGTAGTGATCCAATTTTCCCTTCATAGTCAGGATCAACTACGCCAGCCAACACTAACTCCCTTTTGTGCCTATTGATTCAGAGTCATGAGGACTCAAGGGGGCCAAAGGACAGATTTAATTTCTAGTTCAATGAAATCATTGTTGTTTCTCTTGATGGAAGCATTTCTTCCTCTGGAGCTAAGACTTCTAGGCCTTCAGAGTACAAGATCATGGAAACTGGAAGTAAAAATTCTTCTAGTGGGTTACTAGGGTTAATAATGAGTGGTGCCACTTCATTTCCACCCCTTGATTCTTGGACCCATAAATTGCAGCTCTGGCAGAACAAGCAGCATGTATTGGACAGTGGTTTAGAGCATATACAGTCTTCTGGAGAACTTTGCCCCAGCCCTGCAAGATATTGTCACCTAGGTGATGCTGTATCTGAGTCTCCAAAAGCCATCCCATCATGCTGTCAAGCTAACTGCTTCAGGATGGTGAGGAACATGGTAAGACCAGTGAATTCCATGAGTATGGGCCCGTTGCCATATTTTTTTTTTGCTTCTTTTGTTTTTTGGATTTTTTGATCATAAGCAATGGTATGGGGAATACCATGATGGTGGATAAGGCAATTCTGTAAGTTCTTTGATAGTAGTTTTGGCAGAAGCATTGCATATAGAGAAGGAAAATTTTTATCCAGTGTAAGTGGCTATTCTAATAAAAACAAAACATTGCCCCTTCCATGATGGAAGTGGTCCAATGTAACCAACCTGCCACCAGATAGCTGGCGGATCACCACAAGGAATAGTGCCATATGAGTGGCTCAGCATTGGTATCTTTTGCTGACAGATTGGACCCTCAGCTGTGGCCATAGCCAGGAAGGCCTTGGTGAGTGGACATTCATGTTGCTGAGCACATGTATAACCTCTATTTCTGCCACTGTGGTCACTTTGTTCATGAGCCCATTGGACGATGACAAAGGTGGCTGGGGAAGGATTTTACTAATATCTATATAATTATCATCTTGCCTTCTTGATAAAGTTCTCTTCTGCTGAGTTCACCCTTTGGTGAACATTCACAGAAGACATACATATCTTCATGTTTTTTTCCCATTATTCAGAGAGATCCATCCATATAACTCTCCAATTTTTTTATCATCAATTTTTCAATCATGATCCTTTCAAGTCTCTGACCATCCAGCCAAACCATTGGCCACAGTCCATGAATCAGTATATAATCACATGTCCAGTTATTTCTCCTTCCCAACAAATGAACAATCAGGTGCATTGCTCAAAGTTCTGCCCACTGGGAGGCTTTCTCTTTTTCACTATCCCTCCGGGATGTCCCAGAAAGGGGTTGTAGTACTTCAACTGTCCACTTTTGAATGTGCCTGCATATCGCACTGAACCATCTGTAAACAAGACCCTAGTCTTCTCTTCTTATGTCAACTGATGACAGGGAATCCCCCATGAATCCATAGATACAGACTGGGAAAGAGAAAACAGTGCAGCAGAAGTCAAGGTGGTAGGCATTTGGGCCACTTCCTCATATAACTTATTTGTACCTGCAGGGCTCGCTTGGGCCCAATCAAGTATACACCACGTCCACTTGATGATGGAGTGTTTCAGCGCATGCTCAACTTGATTGATTGGTTAGATAACACCCAGTTCATGATGGGTAGCTCAGGTTACATGGTAACTTGGTGACCCATGGTTAAGTGTTCAGCCTCTGCTAAGTTCCAGTAGGAGTTAAGAGCTGTTTTTAAAAAGGAGAGTAGTTATCTGCAGATGATGGAAGGGCATTGCTCTAAAATCCTAAAGGCCTGCCCTGCGATTCACCTATAGGGGTCTTCCAAAGGCTCCAAACAGCATCCCTATCTGCTACTGACACTTTAAGCACCACTGGAGCTGCTGGATCATGTGGCCCAAGCGGCAGAGCTAGATCAAGATACCTGAGAACTAAATTATCACATAGGGCTGAAGAGCCGATATACCTGTGAGGTAAGAGAGTGAAGGTGTTTTCAGCCTTGCTAACTGAAAAAAAATAGTTTCTGATGGACCTTATGGGAAGATATGGAGAAAAGAGTATTTTACAGATCAAAAGCTGCATACCAGGCACCAGGGGATGTATTAACCTGCTGAAACAATGAAACCACATTTGTTACAGCACCTCCACTTGAGTCATAGCCTGGTTGAATTTATCAGTCATTCTCCAAGATCCATCTGTCTTCTGCACAGGCCAAACAGGAGAGTCAAATGAGAATGTGGTGGAAATAACCACCCCTGCATCTTTCAAGTCCTTGATGGTGGCACTAATCTCTGCAGTCCCTCTGGGAATGTAGTATTGCTTTTGATTTACTACTTTCCTAGGTAGAGGCAGTTCTCATGGTTTCCGCTTGTCTTTTTCCACAATAATCGCCTTTATTCCACAGCTCAGGGAACCAATGTGGGAATTCTGCAAGTTACTAAGTATGTCTATGCAAATTATGCATTCTGGAACTGGGGAAATAACCACAGATGGGTTCACGGACCCACTGACATTAATTCCAGGAGACCCAAAATGTCACTGTGGCCCACCAGTCAGAGTAGGGACTTATGGAGGTAAGGTGATCAATGGAGTTTTAGCTCAGATCCATCTTACAGTGGCTTCAGTGGGTCCGTGAACTGAAAGTTCTGATTATTTCCTTTCCCCAAATGTACAGTTATCTTATTAAAAGGCTGTAGGTCCCTTTGAGAAAGGCTAGGAGAAAGATTAACCATAAAATTTTGTAGTAGTGTCTCTCCTTAAGGGGACCTGGCCTCTCCTTCATTCAAGGGGTAATGGGGCTGTAAACTGGCTCAAGTCTAGGAATTTATTGAGGTCCCCTGACTCTCTGTTTTTCTGATTCAGGTTGGACTTTTGTTCACTTGACCTATTTTTATGCTTATATATATCAAGTAAGAATTTAGTAGGCTTCCTCTCTATTCCCCTTCTAGGAACACCATGATCAATGAATCAATTTTATAAATATGCATATGCCAGATTATTCTGATTGCTGCTTTGCTTCTGCTGTCCATTACAGTAGCCGTGTCCACCTTGTCTTTGGCAGTTGAGTGCTGCCACTTGGCCACTGACATCCCAGGAATCAATTACCCCAATTGCATTTAGGTTTTCCATTTCAGTGACTTCAGTTCCTATTATAAGGTCTGTCCTATAGAGAAGAGTGATCACAGAACTCTTCAAGGATGCCAGGGCTACTT
Source organism: Equus asinus (assembly GCF_041296235.1). Classification (NCBI taxonomy): domain Eukaryota; kingdom Metazoa; phylum Chordata; class Mammalia; order Perissodactyla; family Equidae; genus Equus; species Equus asinus. Next base: position 48,151,447 of record NC_091792.1, on the reverse strand, counting down.
TTACAAATTTATTCCTCCCGTTATCAGTGAAAAGCATATCTTCTGGACCCTTTCCACTGTAAGATTTCAATCTTCCTAAGTCTTTGAATCCCTTCCTTTACATTAAATTAAGGCATATCTGGCATTTCCAATTCACTCACGGTGGTCTGCCTTTCCGTTCGTGTTTCAACCAACTAAACTGTTAGAGCCCTTTCTAACTCTAACAGTTACAGCTGTGACATTAAATCCCCAATCTCTTCTAAGTGAGTTCATGTCAATAAATCCAGCCTGTTTCAACTTTATGTTCCTTCCACCATCATCTCACACCCTTAATATCCATTCCCACACATGTCCCCCAGATTTCTGTCAGTACGAATTAGAAAACTCAAGTTGTCCTTTTGTCGTGTAGCACAACTCCTTGTGAGTCACACTTTGTACCTCACCTTTAGAGGCCTACTGGGACATGAGTCTAGTTACAGGTCTAGAAGCAAAAGGGGTGTTGGGGGTGCGTACTGAAGAGAATCAAGATTGTCTTGTGTGGCGACTGCCTCAGGGGAAGCTATTACAATTTCTTCAGGCAATGCAGGGTTAATCCCCTCAGAAAGAGGTGGAAAGGCTGATATCACTAGGAATCAGTAGGCTGCTGCCACTCCTGGTGGAGAAACTTCTTCCACTAACAAAGAAAACATCAGAAATTAGGGGCTCAATATCCCCAGCTTCATTAGGGTCTTCTCACACATCCCTATTCCAACCTATAGCATCCCATTCTTTCTCAATGTCCTTACTTTAGCAGCAGACACCCTGCAAGGCTGGGAATTCAACTTGCATTTTAATTCAGCCATTTGTAAGATAAGGTTCTGCTTTTGATTTTCAGCAATGTTCGGCCCTGTGGTTGCAAGAGATAAGGGTCTCCATTAGGGCACACAGGAGCTCTTAGGTCGTTTATGTAGTGCTTGATGTGGGAATTCAAGTCCCTGAACTCATCCTTTTTTTTCACCTTTTTCACTTTGTCCAGTGACATTAGAAGCAACAACTGTTATTAAATTCATCATTTTTCTAAAAATGTTCAAAAGTATCATATACATCTCCTTGTTGCTTAAGTAATTTCTTATAAGTATCCTGTAAAATATGCAGATATTTTGCATATTTCTGTATATACTTCATCCCAAGGACTATCAGTGCTCTCTTTATTACTGGAAATATAGTCATTAGTGTCTTTAAATCTAATCGGATTGGAGAGACAATTCCAGAAACCCCAGGACCAATTCAGGAAAATTATCTTTAAGTTCTATTCCTCTAGAACCACTCTTGTTGCAAATTTTGTATTAGTCAGGGTCTACATATATAGACCCTGCATATATATGTATGTATGCATATATAGAGAGAGAGAGAGAGAGAGAAAGAGAGAGAAATGTGTATATTTAGAGAGAGAGAATGAGCAAGCTAGCTTTATTATGAGGAATTGGTTCACATAATTATGGAGGCTGAGAAGTCCTATGATCTACTGTCTGCAAGCTGGAGACTCGTGAAAGCCAGTGGTTTAATTCATTCTAAGTCCAAAGGCTTGAGAACTCGGGGAGTTTTTGGTACAAAGCTTAGTCCAATGGCAGAAGGCAACAAGATGAGATGCCCTAGCTCAAACAGTAAGGTAGGAAAAAAGAGGTGAATTCCTCCTTCTGTTACCCAGCCCTAAGGGACTCGTAACCTGCAAGTGGGTCCTTTTGCCCAGAGCTGCTCGATCCAATAGAATGAGACAAGGTTCAGAATAGCAGAGCAGAAACTTTATTCATTGATCAATGAATGGAGGAGGTAGAGCTTGTGCTCTAAAACACCTTCTCCCTGAAGGGAAGGTGAGCAGCGTCGACACAAATAATCCATAACTAAACTATAAATCAAATTTGGGGTGAGTTTATTATGAGCCAGATCCGAGGACTAGCCCAGGGCCTTCCTTTCCCAAAGAAGGAAGGGCATCAAAGAAGTAGGGTGTACAGAGTGGTTATATACATTCTTGGAATAAAGATCATAAGTCACATATGACAGGAATGTCCCTTTACGACTGTCACGAGATTTCCCTGTTGGCACAGCGATTGATGGACACATCAGACAGCAGGGCAGTTGTCTAGAGCTGGGTAGTCACAAGGTGAGCACAGCAATCGATTTCTAGCTAAGGGAGTTGCTTATCCTTAAGGAAATTCCAACGCGGGGGAAGTTGCATCTTTATCTTAAGGGCATTTGTCTTTGTCTTTGGGACATAGCAAATGCTTAAAGCAGACATATAATGCATGCTCAAGGCCACGTCAGGCCCTTTTGGAAAAACAAAGTTAAGCCAAATTAGTTTTACACCAAAGGCTTTCTCATATACTCCAATATATCCTATTGTTTACCACTTATTTATCAGCAGGGTTCTTATGGGATGTGAAAGGGGAGGGGTCTCTGCATCATTGCTCAGAGTAGGGGCATTTGGGGCATGAGTAGATCTTTCCTTGCACATTGCACCTTTTGAGAGGTGTGTCCATAACATGTTGTCTTGTCCTATCAATTATTTAATTACAGTGGTTATTTTTAGTTTAACTATGAGATTATATGTACTTTGTTGACAATTCTACAGAGTGAACAAGTGGGTACAAACGTAACATTGAATGTGTTGCTCGTTTGCTTTAGGCTGTGTTCTGTGGAGGTCACATAGGAGAACATCAAATTCTAGCTCTGGCCCTAAATGCATAAAGAGACTGAACAGAATCAGATAAGATAGTGGCAATCTATCACATAGACCCGAATATATTTATTTTATGTGAAACTTTCCCTACTATATTAGAAATCTTCTCTTCTATCTTACTGCAGTATCTTGTGACATTGGTAAGCAAATACCACGTTATTATTATGGTTATTTGTTCTCATGTCTGACTCTGCCTTTGCTTCCATAGACCTTAGGTTATTAGGAGTTATTAGCAGGGGCCATTCATTATTTTATTAATCGTGACATATCTATCAGAATATCTGACAAGGAATAATAATATGTGACACTTACATTTATTGTGTACCCAGAGTCTGGTCAGTGTATGTGCTTTACTAATTCCATTCCCAGCAATACTATAAGGTTGAAATCGCCATTTCTAATTAAAAGAGGGGAAACTAAGGCATAGTGACCAAAGTCATTCAGAATTTACATTCAGATGATTGGCTTTGAAATTTGGACTCCCAGTTAAAATGTTATGTTGTTTTAGCAGATTTAGTATTAAATAAATGAATGTCTAAATAAATAATGGAGGAGAAGGCAGGAAGGAAAAAAAGACAGCAAGAAAGAAAGGAAAGAAAGAAGACAACAAGGCACTTAGGTAGAAAGGAAAGTAGGGAGAAAAAAGTATTATTTAACTTATAATGAATTAAATAAAGAAGATGGAGTAAATGGCATTATTACCCATTGGAATGACCTATTTAATACTATTGAAAATACATACATAGCATAAATGGAAAATGCTTATGCACAAAAATAATGAAATGCTATTTCATGAAATGATATACATGCACATTATATATATTTTATTCATTTAACACTTTATATGAATAAAGTACTTTTTCACATATTACTTAATCTTTTTACTATACCCCTCCTATAGATCCTATGGATATAGGGGGTTCATGTGTTATTGTGATTCTTTGGCCAATGAGTCTTCTGAAAACAACTAGGTGGCAAAATCAGGAAGAGTAACATTAAACCTAATTGAAAAGACAGGAAAACATTGTTTTTATCCTTTCTCTACCACTTAATAGATGCATTATCAGGCTAGCTAAGTAACTTCTCCAGTAAAGGGAATACAACATTTCTAACATTTTAACCAGATTGCAATCTTGCATTGGATTCAATACACTTAAGGATTTGCTGAGGGGTTTCCCTCAAAAAAAAAAACAATAAATGTGATACAAATGTAAATACAGTATTCAGTCCTTGGCCCAGAGTAGTTAGATAGTAATTGGTAACTGCTAATTCTTATTTGTTTATTATTATGAAACTAAATCAAAATTACAAAAATTCAGGACTTCTTGTTGTCATTATTGTTGCTTGGATATTGTTTGTAAATCAAACGAAAAATTGTGCTTGCTGATCCACTTCGTTTAAGATACATAGTTTCTAATAGATCTGAATCAACGGGATATCAGATTTCATTGTTTATGCATAATTATATGGCAGTTTTGGTAATCCTTTTCCAAGGCATAGTTCTGATACATTGGCAAGCATTCCCATGCATATTCTTTCTCTCTATTTTAGTGTTACTTTATTTTGTGTCATGGGCTGTGACTCCTATTTTACAGCTGTTTTTGCAACCCCTGTAAGGTAGATTATAATTATGACCTTCTCTGTAGAAAATAATAGCATGTATTTTAGTAACACAACTTCTCAAACTCCCATTGAATTAGCAAGGTCATTGTAGAGAACAGATTTTGCACAATTGTCCAGGAATACTACCTTAGCTTTCCTATTTTATTTCACAGAAGTTTAAATTAAAAAAAATATCTATATATATATATGTAGGAAGCATAGCATTTCGGTTCTTTTAAGACTGTAAGTGGTACAATGAGAAAAGGGAAATATTCAGTCTTCAATTTTAAAGCATGAACTATTCAACCTTATGATACTTGCGTCTTTGTGCCTGGCAGGCATTTGTGTAAGCACAGAGATTTTGGCTGATTCTGCCAGAAGTCAAACCTCTTGACACCTTTTCTCCTGATAGCCCCTAAGCAAAAGGACTTCAAATACAATATATCAGATCAGCTCATCAGAATCAATTTCAGTCTTCAGTTATTTAGTACAAGCTGACCTTATGATGCCTGAAGAATCCAGCAAAAACTGTTACTCGTGTTTAAAAATCTACTTGTGTTTTACCTGGAAAATCAGAGTTGAATTTGACCCCTGAAACCCTTTGTAACTTTTGACTAGACTAGAGATGACTTTGATGGTTTTCATGTGAATTGTCTAAGGAAGAATGACGAGGAATGTGCTTTTTACATCACTTCATGTAGGCTATTAAATTTATAAAATTTATGGATTATACTTAAATTTTTCATTTCTAAAATTAAGACATAATTGAGGCATAAATGAAATTTGTTGGCTATCGTGGTGGTAATTCAGTCATATTAAAGTGTCTTATCCAAATGATCATTTGTGCATACATAATGCATTGTAATTTTCCCATAAGAGGGTGATTCTCTTGTTATTAGACTTTTTTAGGCAATCTATTTGCTGATGAGTACGAATATCTTAGTGGCACCATGAAGTGTTTACTATACCTAGTTAATTAGAAAGAGATTTACTATACACAAAAGGAGATAGTTTGTAAGTGAATTTGTTTTCTCATCAACATCAATTTATATTACCAGAATTAAAGTTAATATTTCATTTTCAATGTTTAACTTTACTTTCAGGGGACTGTTTATTGTTTATTTTCCATTAGTATTTTAAATAGACCAAATATTTTTTAATTTCTGGTCCACATGACATTGTATTTATCCACATAATCAGATAATCTTTATTACAGCATATTATTTTTATCTTAAATAGCCAACTTTATATTTCTTTCAATGTGAAAGCAAAATAAATTGATGTATTTAGAAATAATTTTTACTAAATTTGAACAGGTCTAAGGACTTGAAATGTAACAACAATTTGTTATTGATAACCTTGGTGTTGGACATAATTTTAATAGAACTCTCGTAGTTTATTGTGATCAATGTTAGTCATCTATTATTTTTTATAAATAATGTTAGAAACACATGATCTTTAAAACTCTCTTTTAGCACATTTTATGTTACTTCTTATTTATTTTTAGCACCATAATAAATTAAGGGATCTGACTTCTTTGCCATCTTTGACATTATCTCAGGCATTTCTGGAAACATCAGTGTTTTTCGTTTAAGCAGCCTTTTCAGCTGATGTTGATTTCTTCCTCCAGGATCTGGAATAATTTACTCAGACCAGAGAGCTGATTCCTTTAATGAAGGTCGTGTACACAATCACCACATGACCACCACAGATCGTGACATCCCATTTGGTTACCAATTACTGGCTGGGTTATAGTCCAGATAAATTGGGTTATTTCAGAGACTGAGCAGGAAAATTTCCAAGTCCTGAGTGCTTGCCAATATTTTTGATCTAACTATAGAGTCATTTATTTTCTTATGTTACTCTCTAAAGATTTTTCTCAAATACTTCACATTTGCTTTGCATCTGAGCTGTCCAGCGATTTTTTATTCTCATTCCTCTGTTTCTAATTTTTTTTCTAAAATTAAGATGGCCAAAAGGAATAGAATATTTTAAAATACTTTTTACATGTAGGTGACTTTTTTAATTCCCATCTTGGATTATAGGGCCTACTGAATGTTTTGTATACTTCCGTGACATTGTGGTAATAAGCTTACACACTGCGCTACAAGTCACAAAATCCTATCACTTACAGAACACCGCACTTAAAAAGGAGCATAATTCACAGAAAAACTAGAGATATTTTATGTAAGAAAAAAACACAAATTATGAGTATAGGCAGCACCAAGATTCAAAAGCCATAGATCATCTACCTCCTTATCTAAATAATTATTTTATTCGCTTGAGCCTGGGGGTGGAAATATCTTTAGGAATATATGCTGAAAAGTAAATTTTCTACAAAATAAAGCAATATAACATTTATTTCAACACACATCTGTAAGGCAGGTGGAATATAAATATAAACTTAGAGTCTAATAATATTATAGATACTTCCCCTTAACAATTAAACTGTTATGACTTATTTCATTTAATAATATATTAAAAAGGACTTATTTGAATTATATTGGTAAATTTGAATTCAAAGATTTTGCACTATTCCATTCCTTTTTGCAGTACAGGTTTATTTACCTCCTTAGCTAAAGACCAATTTGTTAATTTCTTAAAAAATAAGTCTTGAACTTTGAAAGCAATGGAAAAATATTGCTCTATAGCACTTTTGTTTAGGTTAAACACTTAAACATTCGACAAATCATGTTTTAAATTTGTATGCTCCTTTAAAAAATTACTTTTTGTTTAATACATAAATATAATACTACATATTTCCTTTTCTCAGGATAAAAAATGCATGTATATTACTTAAGTGGTTCACCCTCCCAAAGCAAGTTTATTATTAAATCTCTCTGTGCAATTCCTTTTATATAGTCGGTGAAGCCAAAGATCTAACTATTTAAGGCCCCATTTGCATGAATAAATCGATTGACTGAACTGACTAGTTATTGATCTAAAAGCATTCAGTCAAATACTCTTTCAGCTACAAATATTGAATATTTACTGTAGAGAAAACTTGCACTGGAACTTGTAGAAATGGCAAGACTTTACTCCAGACTATGGCAGTAGGTCTAGTATGCTAGCCCTGGTAGTCTAGTGGTTAAGATTCTGCGTTTTCACTGCTGCGGCCCAGGTTTATTTCCTGGTCAGGGAACCATACCACCCGTCTGTTATCATACTGTGGCAGCTGGATGTTTTTGTGATGCTGAAAGCTATGCCACCAGTATTTCAAATTCCAACAGTCACCCATAGTGGACAGGTTTCAGCAGAGCTTCCAGACTAAAATAGACTAGAAGGAAGGACCTGGTCACCCACTTCTGAAAACCTTGGCCCTGAAAACCCTATGAATAGCAGCAGTGCATTGCCTGATATAGCGCTGGAAGGTGAAAGGATGGTGCAAAAAAGACCAGACAAGGTTCTGCTCTGCTGTACACAGGGTCGTTAGGGGTCAGAATCAAATTGCAATAGAGGTCAAGACTATTGCAATAAGCAAGACAGACTGAACTCAACTCCACTGAAACAAAAGGTGGGAGGATCTTAAATGGTGCAGTGAAGTAATAGAGAAGTACGGGAGGACCTCCCTTAATAGGGAAGTTGGTTAATGTGATTAGGCCATCTGTGTTTGCTAATTGTTGCTTAACAAAGTTAGGCTCCTACCTTCCCACAGTCTGGGAGATAAGGTACTATCTTTCTTGATGATTATATTTCAAAGAGATGGCTCCTGCATCCTTAAGAAAGACATTCCTGTTTTGGAGAAGATTTACACTTCAAAAAGGAAGAGAAAGAATTTATAATTGAAAGTTTCCTAAAGTAAATGCTGTAAGAGAAGGGACTTCAGAGGCCTATAGTCAGGAAAAACACTGTCTAAACTTTAGCCAAGCTGAGGAGAATGTTAAGGCCATCTTTTCACAAAGATGTACAGAACACTATGGGAATTCTTAAGCAGAGTAGACACTCTCTTCCTTTGAGTAACTTTAGATGAAGGAGCCAACTTTATGTCTTGCGTGGTTCTAACTGGAGGCCTCTGAGGCCACTGTTGCTTCTGTCTTAACTGTTGAGGATGGTTCAGACTCTGTGAACTACGCCCACGTGCACACACTCACATATACATGCACACACACGTGTATGTGTCAAATGAAGAGACAAAAAACCTTGTCATGTGTTGTAAGGTATATTTGACTTGCCTTCAACTGAAGGAAATATCCATTAAGAGCACATATACAATAATTTGATTATATATATTATATGTGGGACAGAAGATACTTAGGGATTCTACGTAGGTTGCACAAGTTCTGTAGGAATTGATTTTGGATATGTGTTCATCCCTTATTCCCACCTCAATGCTTCATGTAAGTTATTCTTTTGTTAATTGTATCCATTTATGCTCCACATCTTAAGATATATTCTGAAACTAATAAAGAAAAATCTATTAAAACATAAAACTGTATATGAAAAAGTAAATTGTGTTTAATTTATCAAATAAGTTCTGTGATGAAAATTATGTTTCTACATGTATTTATTTTTCTAATATGTGAGGGCCTTATTAGTTGAAAATAATTCTAAAAATTTAATTTAGCTACTTTATTTTATTTTCACCAAGGTAATAATAAAAAGTTAAATAAAACATCGTAAAACTATAAAAGAAAAACACAATATACATCTGTCTGACTCATCCCATGAAAGATCTAATTAGCATGTGTTTTGACTGTACTCACATAAATTTTATTGGAGTGGTGATTTCACACTTTAAATATAATTGCCTATTAAATGTGGTACATATTTTTAACTATAAAAACAAGATTCCCTTGTAATAACATCTATCCCAAGAGAAAGATTTTTGTGATGTTAAAAATATTTTCTAATTAACGATAGATATTCTTCTTCAAAGTACAGATGCATTCCTTCACAACATGCGAAAATATAGCCATATAGTGCAATAATTTTAGGAAGCAAATAAAGTTGGTAGATTTATCAAGCAATAATTTGGGCCAATGGTTCCAAAGTAGGGAGAGCGTACACCAGGTGATATATAACAGAATGCACTTGGATGCAAGAAAAAAAATATGATGCTGTAGGCAAAGGCTATTGCATGATTTTAAATATGATCATTTTTCTATATTAGAAAGAATACATCGTAGTTATGTGGAACATGGATTAAACAAAGGAGACAGAGCAGGCAGGTGAGGAAGGGCTTGTAAAAAATATGAATGTGTAAATTATAGCAGTAGAGATGAAGTTTAAGTGGAGGAGGAGGGTTTAAGATATATGAGGGAGTTAGAGTCAACAGTGAACGTTTAGTTATGAGAGGACAGGAAGAGATGCTAGAGATTACTTACAAGTGCCTGGATATTTACCATCCCCTGCGAAGGAGAATCCTGAAAGAAAAGCAAGTTCTGGAGAGAAAATGATTTCACTGGTGAACAACCTTAGTTTAAGGATCCTGCAGCCTACTCACTGCAGTTAGATAGTTCATGGTTAAAATGTGGCTTGGCCATATGTAGGATATATTACCTTGGGCAACTTACTTAATACCTTGAGTATCAGTTCCCTTGATGTATAATGCAGATTGTAATCGCTAATTCATACAGTTATTCTCAAGACTGAGTTCATTAGCAAAAGTTGCCTTTTCCTAGGCACCTGCTTTTACGTCTCTGGTGTTTTGGAGCATTGGTTAGCAAATAATTCTACTAATACGTTACTCCAGTGTACTTCTAGCTTGCTAATAAAGTGGTTGTGTACCCATGTGAGGTGACCGCTGTTTAAGAGTAACAGACAGTCATTGTAGGAGAGCAGCATGTCTTAAGACTCTGATAGGTGATCTGAACTGCGGTGTGGGTCCCCAGAGAGTTTTTTTGGCTAACTCAGGGAATAAGCATGTTTTCATTAGATATTAAAGAGAAAATATAAATCCAACCACAAAAAATGCTCATTACAGGGGTTGGCCCGCTGGCCTAGCAGTTAAATTCACGCTCTCTGCTTCGGTGGCCTGGGGTTTGCCAGTTTGTATCCCAGGCGTGGACCCATGAGCCACTTATCAAGCCATGCTGTGGCAGGCATTCCACATATAAAATAGAAGAGGATGGGCATAGATGTTAGCTCAGGGCCACGCTTCCTCAGCAAAACGAGGAGGATTGGGGGCTGGCCCGGTGGCACAGAAGTTAAGTTCGCACGTTTCATTACAGTGCCCTGGGATTTGCTGGTTCAGATCCTGCATGTGGACCTATACACTGCTTGTCAAGCCGTGCTGTGGCGGGCATCCCACATATAAAGTAGAGGAAGATGGGTGCTGATGTTAGCTTAGTGCCAGTCTTCCTCAGCAAAAAGAGGAGTGGTTGCAGATGTTAGCTCAGGGCTAATCTTCCTCAAAAAAAAAGAAGGTCATTACGTGTTAATAGATACTTTGGGAAACTGTCAACATGCTTAGGGAAATATTTAGAGAATATAAATTAATAATTCATTAACAACTTAGTGGTCTGCATCCTAATTTATATTTTTGATGTGATACAGAAATTTTCATACAAAAATATTGATGCTGCGTGCTAATTATTGTATTCTTAGGTACTGACAAATAACTCTGGTCCATCTGCTTAAGGCTGATAAGAACAATCTTCTCTTTATGTACTAAGAAAGCATTTGTTCAGGGAAGATAAGTCATCTATTGGATATAGGTGATACATAAAGATTTGACACATTAACAGCAAGCTAAGTAAAGGGTCTAGTGTTAGACTGTCTGGTCTGGAATCCTGATTCCATTGCTTCCTCACTGTGTGAAGTTGGGCAAGTAGCTTCTCTTCTCACTTTTCATATATGTAAAAGGGAATAATTCCAGACTTATCTGATAGAATGGTTATGAGTAACTAATCCTGTGCTTGTAAAAGTATGCACCATCTTCTGCAGTAGCCTCACATTTGGCATGCAAAGCATCAGTGTTATTTTTTCAACATCATTATTTTTTTAATTTTTTAAATTTTTTTAAAATTAAGATTAAGAAATTTCAGTTGTACATTATTGTTAGTCATGTTGTGGGTACACCACTTCACCCCTAGTGCCCTCCCCCCACCCTCCCCTTTCCCCTGGTAACCACCGATCAGTTCTCCTTATCTATATGTTAACTTCCACCTATGAGTGGAGTCATATAGAGTTCGTCTTTCTCTGTCTGCCTTATTTCACTTAACATAATACCCTTAAGGTCCATCCATGTTGATGCGAATGGGACGATTTTGTCCTTTTTTATGGCTGAGTAGTATTCCATTGTGTATATATACCATATCTTCTTTATCCAATCATCAGTTGCTGGGAACTGAGCTTGGTTCCACATCTTGGCTATTGTAAATAATGCTGCAATGAACATAGGGGTGCATGGGACTTTTGGAATTGCTGATTTCAGGTTCTTAGGATAGACACCCAGTAGTGGGATGGCTGGGTCATAAGGTATTTCTATTTTTAACTTTTTGAGAAATCTCCATACTGTTTTCCATAGTGGCTGCACCAGTGTGCATTCCCATAAACAGTGTATGAGGCTTCCTTTTTCTCCACAACCTCTCCAACATTTGTCACTCTTGGTTTTGGATATTTTTGCCAATCTAACGGGTGTAAGGTGATATCTTAGTATAGTTTTGATTTGCATTTCCCTGATGATTAGTGATGATGAGCATCTTTTCATGTGTCTATTGGCCATCCTTATATCTTCTTTGGAGAAATGTCTGTTCATGTCCTCTGCCCATTTATTGATCGGGTTGTTTGATTTTTTGTTGTTGAGCTGTGTGAGTTCTATTATGGAGATTAACCCTTTGTCAGATAAGTAGCTGGTAAATATTTTTTTCCCAATTAGTGGGCTGTTTTTTTTGTTTCAATCCTATTTTCCCTTGCCTTGAAGAAGCTCTTTAGTCTGATGAAGTCCCATTTGTTTATTCTTTCTATTGTTTCCCTCATCTGAGGAGTATGGTGTCCGAAAAGATTCTTTTGAAACTGATGTCAAAGAGTGTGCTGCCTATATTCTCTTCTAGAAGACTTATTGTTTCAGGCCTAATCTTTAGGTCTTTGATCCATTTTGAGTTTATTTTTGTGAATGGTGAAAAAGAATGGTCAATTTTCAAGCTTTTACATGTGGCTTTCCAGTTTTCCCAGCACCATTTGTTAAAGAGACTTTCTTTTCTCCATTGTATGCGCTCAGCTCCTTTGTCAAAGATTAGCTGTCCATAGATGTGCGATTTTATTTCTGGGTTTTCAATTCTGTTCCATTGATCTGTGCACCTGTTTTTGTACCAGTACCATGCTGTTTTGATTACTGTAGCTTTGTAGTATGTTTTGAAATCAGGGATTGTGATGCCTCTGGCTTTGTTTTTCTTACTCAGGATTGCTTTAGCAATTCGGGGTCTTTTGTTGCCCCATATGAATTTTAGGATTCTTTGTTCAATTTCTGTAAAGAATGTCATTGGGATTCTGATTGGGATAGCGTGGAATCTGTAGATTGCTTTAGGTAGTATGGACATTTTAAGTATGTTTATTCTTCCAATCCATGTACATGGAATGTCTTTTCATCTCTTTATGTCGTCATCTCATCTTCATTATTTTTAACTAAAGAGTGAGCATTTGATTTCCCTCCCTAAAATTGCATTCTATCAGAGTAGCTCTCTTTTAATAACCTGGAACATTAGTGCACAAATTGTTAATATTTTGAGTCAATCATGTATTTCAAATAAAACACGTGTCCTACACACAGGCATGTGCACACCATGCACACGCACACATTCACAAAAACTGGCAGTCAGGTCAAAGTAATTTTAGTTTAGTTTTATTCACTACCACTCCCTGGTTGCCCCAATCTGCACAAAACGTCATTCCACTGGAGGTATTCTTGATTTGAAAGCCAGATTCCTTAAAAAAGTCTTTCTTTGGTAAGTCTGTATTAAGGTGTGGCAAAGTCCTATAATCACACAGCTTTAAAGTCTTTGATTTCAATAGACATTGAAAGCAAAGAAGTATATCATTTTTCCATTTATTTTTGAATAATTCATATTAGTAAAACTCATGCAAAGGTAAAATTCATTTCACAATTTTGAGAAGGATATGGATTTTCAGTTACCTCTTTTCTAAATTTTCAAAGATTATGTACTATTTATTTAACGCCTCATATGTAACTTTCAAATATGTTTTCTTTTTTCCTTAATCTTGTTGGTATTCAGTAAAAAAAGTTAACTCGGGGCTGGCTCCATGGCCGAGTGGTTAAGTTCACGTGCTCCGCTGTGGCGGCCCAGGGTTCGGATCCTGGGCGCAGACGTGGCACCACTCGTCAGGCCACGTTGTTGAGGCAGCATCCCACATCCCACAACTAGAAGGACCTGCAACTAAGATATACAACTGTGTCCAGGGCGGGGTTTGGGGAGATAAAGCAGAGAAAAAAAAAGATTGGCAACAGTTGTTATCCCAGGTGCCAATCTTTAGGAAAAAAAAAAAGTTAACTCATAAAGCTTTTAATTTTTTTGAAGCACAATCTACTAGGGGCATTTGGAAATGAGTTCAGTTATATAACAGTATCATGATTTTTTCAATTTGTACACCAACCATATTACTGAATTATTGAAAAAATAAATAATTATTGACGACTAATTTTTTTCTGAAATCTTCATTTACGTTTGTCATTCAAGCGATGGAGTAAACACTTGATATCAAATTATGTTTTATGTTTTTATAAAACATAGGACAACAACACGCACACACGCTCACCACTTGTGAGACACAGTGAAACAGCTCTACATGGGTATCTAAAGACCTCTCAAACCTATCCTAACCAAAACCCAATACTTCTTCTCCCTCCTGCTGTTTTCCCCTTCTCAGTGAATGCTACTCCTTCCTTCCATGTGTTTTAGCCAAATTTTGCAATCAACTTTGACTCCTCCCATTCACTCAAACATTCTCTCAGAAAATCTTAGTCTTTATATTCAAAATATATTCAAAGCTCTAAGTTTCCCCACACCTCTGCTCTACTACTTTTGTCCAAGCCACTATTATCTCTGCTTAGAAGAGTATCCCAGTTACTTTCCTTGTGCTTCCACTTTCTTCCCTTCAAAGTCTTCTCAATCCAGCAGGCAGAGTGATGCAGATAAAGTCACTCCTCTGCTCAAACCAGGGCTCTCTACTCCCACGTGAAGTCCGAAGACCTTAAAGTTACTCACAAGGTCCTACAGGACATGTTCCTGCCTCCTCCCTCTCTGATCTCAACCAATATCACTTTCTTTTCATTCATGCTGCTCTTGACACACCCCACTCCTTTCGAGTCCTTGAGAAATAACACATTAGGCAGTCTCTTCCCGGGACTTTTGCACTTCATCCTTCCTCTTTCTCCAGTTGTCCAGAGCGTTATTCCCTTGTTGACGCCCATGCTTAAAGGCCACCTTCTCCGTGAAGTCTACCCTGACCTCCTTATTGAAAACTGAAATGTCCCATTCTCCATGTACTTCCTCTCTTCTATCTCTGCTTTCTCTTTCTTCATTGCCTTATTACCTTCTAACAGACTATATATTTTGTTTATTTACCCTGTTTATTGTCTATCTCCCTCACTAAAATGTGAGCTACCTGAGGACAGGGGCTCTATCTGCTTGGGTCACTGCTGTACACTTTGTCTATATAATGTCAGTACACAATAAATCTTGGATGAATATTTTTTAATGAGTTAATAATATGGAGCCTTGACTTGTATTTATATCCTAAAGTATTTGGTAGAATACCTGAGGAAGTTTCTCCAAATAATTACCTTCCCGCAGAAACATTGAACTGACCAAGTGAGAAAAATGAGATGCAGAGTTGAGCATAGTTGGTGCAGTAGCCACCAAAATGGTTTCATATCTTTGGTACTCCCAGTTCTCTAGGAACTCAGTTGCTTGTGCTTTCCCAAAGTGCTATCATTCTGGGTATAAAATTGGATACAGATTGTAAAACAACAATGATTATTCACTAGGTATTAAACCAATGCGTTATGGTGCATTATGTGAACTAATGTACATTAAAATGAAATGCAAAATTGCATGAAATTAAAACATGGTATTTCCGGTTTGAATATCTTATTAGCCCTTTCATTTTTATGTCTTGATGGCATTTCCAAATCAGTAATGGTGTAATAAATTTTGTTAGGAAATTAGTGCTGGAAATTTGGTCCACATTTAGGGAGTTTTTTTTTTCATCACAACACCTATTTCTATTCACCCACTTTTGGGATCCCACTGTGAACATCCTGCTAGTAGCTGCTATATTTTGATCTGCAGGTGAGTGGAGACAGCAAGTTTGGGCATGCACATCTAACACCTAACTAGAGGGAGTAATCATTTGGTAGCCATGTTTCAATGTAAAACTTTGTGTGTTGTATCTTACTATATCATTCACTGGAAAGAGTTTAGGAGTGAATTGTTGATTCAATCCATTTCTAACTAAAGTTATGCTGCTTCATAGGGAATTAAGCTAAAAATGCTTACAGAGGAAAAGAATAAGTTTTTACTTTATGATAAAAGTTAAATAGCCTTTCAGTGTGGTATCTATGTTCTTATCATTCTACAAACTTTCATATCTAATTGTATTTCCCATTGTATTCCTTAATGAATTCTAATGAAAAAATGTATAATGGTAATATAATTTGTTTGTATAAATTAATATTAAATTAATAAGAGAAGAATTGATATAGTTTATTATATTTTCACTTATGATATTACCACATTTTTCATTATATATATGTTGTTAAAAAGGTAGTATCACTTAATCATTCATTAATATTGAAAAGTGTTTAAAATTTAATTAACTTTATTGATCATAATTTTATAACACCGTTTTCTCTGAAGATGCATCAAAAGAATCTAAAAAATAAAATTGAGTGGCTTTTGCTTCAAGAGTGTTTAGATAAAGAAGACATTTTGTATATAGTCTAATATGTCTTTCTTGGCAAAAATCCAGCATATTTTATAGTCTTATTATGATATATGATCACTTAGAAACTACTTTAAAATTGTTTATATTGTGTAACTTCTTAAAACAGAGTTGGCTAAACAAGGACCCAGCCACTAGACTGTGTAGTATTTGAATTTCATCTTATTGTTTTATTTTGAGTGTTTAAATTTGACTTTAATTTAAAATTCTGGAAGTAGCTTCCAAAGTTATGCCCTGTATATCTAATTTGTTTAATGTAATTTTTAAACAATTTTACTGAGGTGTAATTAAATTATAGGTGTTTTCTAAGTTTTTTTCGATGGCAGGCATCCATCGTTATAGTATCATACAGAGTAGTTTCACTTCCCTGAAATTCCTCTGTGCTCTGCCTATTCATCCCTCCCTCCCCTGTCACCCTAACAACCACTATTCTTTATACTATTTCCAGAGTTTTGCCTTTTCCAGAATGTTGTATAATTGGAATCATACAGTATATAGCTCTTTTAGATTGACTTCTTTCACTTAATAATATTCATTTAAATTTTCTCCACGTCTTTTCATGGCTTGATAGCTCATTTACTTTTAGCACTAATGTTCCATGGTCTGTATGTACCATGATTTATTTATCCATGCACCTTCAGAAGGACATCTTGGTTGCTCCTAAGTTTGGACAATTATGAATAAAGCTTCTATGAACATTCAAGCGCAGGTTTTGTTCTCTGATTTTGTCGGTTTATTTACAGATATAACCAACAACATAATTGAAAGATGTATGAATAGATATATATCCATATCTATATTAGTATCAATATCTGTTTATATTTCTATCTATCCACACACATATATATTTAATTTAGTATTATTTTTTATTCTCCTTCACAGATCTGTGAGTTTTAAGAGCTGTTTAGCATCCTATAATCACCACCAAAATCTAGATACTAAATAGATCCATCATCCATTAATATTTCCTAATGCCTATCCTCTATAGTCAAATCATCCCCATCCAACCTCTGCCAATCACTGATCTGTTTTTTGTCCCTATACTTTTGCCTTTTCCAGAATGACATATGAATGAAATCGTGCAGTATGTAACTTTTGAGATTGGACTGGCATCTGTACTCTAGTTAATGCTTTTAATATTTCAATAAAGTAGAATTTGTTTTTAATTTGTTAGAGTGCATGGATAAAGTCAATTTATAGTCAGCCATAGACTTTTTTTCAAGTTTTCAGTCCATAGCTATGCTTTGGATGATATTTGAAGCATGATAATTCTAAGTTCATGAAATGTACAACATGCTGTAATATTTTTACCCTAACTTGATTGAAAGATACTAGTATATTTTCCTCCTTAAAACATTAAATGCTTAAATCTAGGATGAGTGTTGCATTTCTCGAGCCTGTTGATTACTTGGTATACAATTGGCTGACGTTTTCTATCCTCTTCTCAGTTTATTTAGAGAGAGGATGCTTTTCACGTACTAGTTTGTCTTTTTGAGAAGTCAATTGCAACCTTCGGTTTTCTTGCCTTGGATCTCCTGAGAAACGTTATGAGACACAGGCCTGTTTATTTCTTCCAAGCCTTTATTGTACAGGCAGAGATTTCCTTTTTCCAGATGTCTATTTTATTTCTCAAATTGTGGAAACTGTTTAAGGTTGGCAGAATCAGAGATTCAAGTGGAATACACCCTGGGCATAGGGGGCATGAAGGGCATTGCTACATTCCACAAAATGATTACAGTTTCCCATCAGACACTTTTCAATCTGATCTATTTGCTATCAGAAAAGTCAATATTTGCATCCTGTTGAATATGCATGACCACTAGTGTTTGAAGAAAGGGCTACTTGATATATGCACTTCTATGATTATCTTGTTTGCATTCACAAGAAATTATCTGAAAATCCTCTAATGATTCAAAACTTGCTGTAAGGGGTTATTTCATTATTAGAATTAGTTCTGCTGCAACTTTAAATTAAACTGACTTAGCATTTTATATCGCTTAATTTAAAATAAGTCACCAGAGAAGGGAAAAAATTAAAATATCTAAGAAATAACTTCTTTGTTCATAAAATAGTGGATGTAAATGTAGAAAGAAAGTTTCAAAATTTTCCTCATGTTCCTGACCTTTTTAATTTCAAAAGTGTGTGCATAAAGGAATTTGTCTTTCCTGGAGATTTCTCATGTGTTAATAAATCCAACTGGCTTCCATTGAAAATTATGTGCAGTTTTTAATTGACAAGTAATTTTCCAAGCTTTATTTTCTATAGAATTTTCTTCTTTTGGAGAATTTAGCATTTCTTTGAGAAGTGTGAACTGCCACTATAATTCATTTATGTGTATTCTGGATTTTTTGTTGCGGCTGTCTTTACCTGCATCACTTCATTGTTTGTAAATGGTCCATCTTCTGTTTTCAGTGATTCTTTTAGCTTAAATCCAATGGGGATGCATTTGTCTGCTGGGCTATCTATGACTTCCCCTTTTTTTTCTTTTTGTTTGGTGAGGAAGATTAGCCCTGAGCTAACATCTGTTGCCAATCTTCCTCTTTTTTGCTTGAAGAAGAAAGTCATTTAGCTAACGTCTGTGCCAATCTTCCACTATTTTGTATGTGGGATACCCCCGCAGCATGGCTTGATGAGCAGTGTGTTGGTCTACGTTAGGGATCTGGGCCACCAAAATGGAGTGTGCAAGCTTAACCACTATGCCACCAGGCTGGCAGCTATGACTTCCCCATTTTAACCTTCATGTTTTGTGGTTTCTAGGCTATGAAAACAAAGAAATCTTGCTAATTACCTCACAAGACTAAACTTTACTTCTCCATCTTCCTATTTACCTTTCCAATTTAGTGAAATCAAAGAAAATCTTACAATTTACTTGGTCCTAGAAGCATCTTTCAACTCTCATTACTTTTCTCCTTTGATCTCTCAAAGTTAAGCTATAGGTGGCAAGTGCTTTGCTCAAGGGGCATATTAACTGGACGTATGCTCAGGTATAGAGTCCTTCACTGAGAACTGACAGTTTGTAAGTTAGAATTTGTTGGAGCCATTGAGTGACATTATTCTCCTGATTCTGACTTCCTGTCTTAGGCTTAGGAAGCTCACTGATTTCTCTTTTTATTCATTATTCAAGTTGTTACTTAAGAGTTATAAGTCAATCCTTGTAGTTAGAAATGTCTTCTCTTCTCTCTATCATCCCAAAATAATCTTCTTCACCGCCTTGTTAACTGTTTCTGAAAATCCACTAGAATAGAGATGTCTATTTGGGTTATAAGAGAGCTTTTGTAAAGACAAACAAATAAAAACAACCATAACCACTGCAAAACCCCTGTGAGCCATAACACAGAAAGATAAGTAATGAAAAAAGAAACTGAGGTTATTATTTTAAAATCAGGATTCCTCCACATGAAAGTTAATGGATTAGCCCTGATAAGGCAAAATTAGAAGTAGACAAGAGGACAGATCTAGACAGGAGTGGGAGATTCAGGGAATGTGTGTCCCCCTTGAAACTATTGCAGATCTAGTCTCCTCCTTTCATAGTGCATCAAAATCAGTTTCACAACTTTTAGTGTTCAAAAATCATATCTTTAAGATTTATCTTTCAAGGTTTATGATTGATCTGTGGCTCATTTCCCTAAACTTTAAGTATTAATGAAATCTCATCCTAACTTCAGAGCCATAAATGTCAAATATGGTGCCTGCGGGCAGCCTTCTTCCTGGATTCTTTGTCATTATCACGTCAGGCTTTCTACATTTAAGAAAGTTTTGAGGTTGCTGGGGAGGCAGAAATCTCCTCTTCTACCCTTCTTGTATTCTTATGGCTGAACTAATAATAAAATTGACACAAGACAAGATTAACAGAAAAAAGCCCAATTTAATATGTACATATTGGAGATCATAAAAATGATGCTCTTCAAGATGGCCAAAGCAGGCTGCTTTTACATCTTTTTGTGCAAAGAAACAATGGATTTGTGAGGAATTACAAGACAAAGAAATTTAGGTTCGGTGTACATAATAAGAGAGGAATTTAGGCTTGAGACAGTAAGTTAGTAAAAGTAGCAGAGTTTGTTTATACAGGCTTCTCGGTGATACACCCAGCTCTGGTGATAAAGATGTTTATTTTCTAGTGTGAGTAGGGTACCTTTCTCATGAACAATTTGTTTCCTGCTTTCAGGGGGAAAAAGAGAGAAGAGGGTCAAAATGTTGTTTTGTTTGCTTGTTTGTTTTTGGATTGGCTGCTTCTTAAGAAACTTTCATTTAAAATAATCTATATGCCATTGTGGGATATTTTGAGATGGCCTGCCCTGAGTCCCAACAAGGTGAAAAAAAAAAATCTGGCCTCCACTCTCTCTTCAGTCATCTCATTCTAGAAGCCAAGGTATAAACAAAGATGTCCCTATACTTGAAAAAATTGTGATATCCTTCAATTATTAATTTTCAAAACTCATTGAATCTTTATATTTATTATCAAATTTCTTTCCTCATTCATTCTTTAAACAAGTATTTATTTAGCGTTTACTACATACCATGATCTTTGGTAAATCCTACATTTTAAGAAAAAGAGGTAAGCAAAAATAACAACGTAATTTAATTTAATTTAGGTATAAATCTGTGGGAAGATAGGAAGAGCATAGTAACATTTGTTGGGAAAAATATGAAAAGTTTTATAAAGAGGTTTTGGTTAAATAAATTGTGACATTTACACATGGTAATACTAGATAGTCAGAGAAACTATTTTCATAGAGGATATTACATCTCAAGGGAATGCATATTAAAATAATGTCTGCTTTATATGACTAAGTATATATTATTTCAAATTATTAGATATACATGGTATATATTCTTTAAAAGTTACTTTATTCAGAAACAATTTCTTTTAAGTCAGTTTTTGAAATTTGTGGTGAAACCCACAATATTAATAGATGGAGTAATTGGTAAACTGCAAATTTATCTTATAAATAATATAATGTTTTCAAAAGAAATGTACTCTATTTCTTAAAGCAACTCATGACTAACATTATTTTAATAGAATTTTTCTGGAAATTTCCAGAATTTTAACATTCTTGATAGTGAGAGTGAAGAATCTTAAGATATGCTTTTCGGTTTTTGTAATGTGATATGAAAGCAGCAATAAATCTAATCAACCGTAAGGGTAATTTAGGCTTATAAATAATCCTGGGTAAACATAAGAATCACTAGGAGAACATGTTGAAAAAGAGAGAAAGAAAGAGAGACACTCTTTAGCTCCGTTACTAAAGATTTTGATTCAGTAGTTCTAAGTGGGTGCAACAAATCTGAAAGTTGTTTTGGTCCTTCTGATATACAGTCAAATTTGCAGAACCACTGCTGATAGTAAATACACTACAAATATTTTTACCTTTTTCTTAGATATTAAACGAAGTACATATTGCTTATTGTTAGTATTATAGTTATCATTTGGGAATGACTGAGGATCTGGAATCTAAAGTCAATTAACAGGGCCTGCCTAGTGGCTCAGCAGTTAAGTGCACACGTTCTGCTTCGGTGGCCTGGGGTTCGTCAGTTCGGATCCCGGGTGCGGACATGGCAATGCTTGGCACCCCATGCTGTGGTAAGCATCCCACGTATAAAGTAGAGGAAGATGGGCATGGATGTTAGCTCAGGGCCAGTCTTCCTCAGCAAAAGAAGGAGGATTGGCAGCAGTTAGCTCAGGGCTAATCTTCCTCAAAAATAAAATAAAATAAAATAAAATAAAAAAATAGAGTCAATTAAAAATAGTGAATAGTATTATAGAGACCTGATTCTAAAGTGAACGGGATTATTTCTAGTGTACTTTTCAAATTCTTCTCTATCAATTTTTATCTGCAAATGGTTGGCAGAATAAAATAAACAAATTATCACATTCATGCTGTAGATGCTGATTATTGGTATAGTATCTATAATATAAATAAAATTAAGTGTGTGGTGTCAGAAAAAGTGACATGATATCTATAGCAGAAAAACTCATAGCAAAAAAAAGTAAAGATCTATAACAGACAAGCTTGAAAACATATAATCTTAGTTAATTACTAATTGATTTCAACCTAAATATTACTAGGAGAGAAAAATGTTCTTGGTAATGTGACTCTAGAAATAAAAAAAAAAAAAAAACGTACAGAGACACCCTAATTTTAAAATAGTTAGCATGATATGGAATGTAGAATAGAAGTTAAAGTTCCTTTGCAGTATTAGAGAATATTATAGTCTTTAGTATAATAAAACAAGTGATAGATTATATCATTGGTACTGACCAGAAAATCCAAGACTGGTTGACTAAGATTATGTTTCTTGGGAAAACTGAAACTGTAATTAGGTTAGATATTAAATCTAGGTTTGATATCAAAGGTTTTAGCACAAGTGACTCCATTTTGGGCTGCGTTTTTCTCTTTAACAACGGTCACTGAGTGCATAGTGTAGTATCTTTTTTTTCATAGTATAGTATCTTATCCAGTCTTATAGTTAATGTATTGTAAGCATTATCAAATTCTTAAGAAGTTCAAAAGAATACTACACAGACCTAACAAAGTAGTCCATGAATCTTTTTCAATGAAATAATGAGTGAAGAAATCAGCATTTTCTTTTGTAGCTTTTCTTAATATTTTATCAAAATAGACCATAATAGAATACAAAAGGCCATAATTATTATGCATATAAATGTACACCACGTTTCCATGTCACGTATGTTACCTCAAATATTATTCAAATATTACAAACATACATCGGAGATATTGTGGGTTCAGTTCCAGACCACTGCAATAAAGCAAATATCACAATAAAGCGAATTTTTTGGTTTCCAGGTGCACGTAAAAGTGACGTTTACACTATACTGCAGTTTATTAAATGTGCAATAGCATTGTGTCCAGAAGAACAATGTATGTACCTTAATTAAAAAAATGTTTTATTACTAAAAAATGTTACCACCATCTGAGACTTCAGCAAGTCATAATCTTTTTCTGGGGGAGGGGTCAGTAAAAAAATGCAATATCTGTGAAGCACAATAAAATGAGATATGCCTGTATTCATGTATTCAAAGACGTAATGTTTTACAGGTATATGGATAGTTTTTCCTAAACAAAAGAATGTATAATACAGATATGACCATGAACATACAAAGAAGTCAGTAGAATCCAGCAAAACGACAAGAGTGGGAGAGCATTCACTTTTCTAAGCAGGACATTGTTTCCCTGCAACTATGTTGCAGAAAAATGGCAATTATACATAGAGAAGCATTCTGTTGTCTAATTGCTAAGTGCCTCTTTATCCTTACAACAGACATTTTTATAATTTTGGTCTTAACTTCCTGTGAATACTCTTGGCAGGAGGAGGGCCCATAGCGGTTCTCACAAACAAGTCTTAATCCCAGATGAACAGTCAACTGGGCAGACCCCTTCTGTGCAGTTCACTCTCAAAAGTGACTTCCTCACCAGCTTCTTTACCCAGACCAGGTCTCAACCTGTTGTTGTTCCTGTTGTTATTTATGAAGACATGGATAATCCTTGAAAATCATAGCCTACCATTCAACAAAATGGCTGTAGCTCAAATTTGAAATTGAGTACCGACTAGAGCCATAAGCATTATAAAACAGGCTCTGAAATTCCATAATCAAGGAGAAATAAATCAAAATTAATGAACTTGTTTTACTGAAGACTTTACAAAAAGTTAAACATAACTTATTTCAAAATAAATCTATTTCTAACTGAAGAAAATTAAGATCAACTTTAAGGTATCTATAGATATTTATATAAATCAATTGTGTTCACAATTATGAAATGTGAAATTTATAATGTGTAAAAGACATGTTAGTTTTTAAGAGCTCATTTTAATGTCAATACTTACAACGCTTATACAAGAATAAGAATGAGAAAGGGAAAGATCATGGTTAAACACTAAAATATCAAGTTAAAGACTAATTCCAAGGACCTGAGAGGCAAAATCAAAACCAATATTTGTTACTAAGTATGAAGATGAACTAGTCACGTGCTGTAAGGTGAGAATGTAATTACACACCATTACAGAAAGAAAGGAAGTATAATGGCATAGCACTAGGATAAAAGAGGAAAATATAGGGAAAATCTGGTTAATATACATGTAAAAGTTTAAAAATGAAAACGGTAGTTTATACCAACTACCAACACATCCAGAATCAAATAAATTCTGAGTTAAAAAATGTCATAAGAATATGAAAGCTTTACATATTTGGTTGTAGCATATAAAAAGGCAAAGAGCTTTGCTGGATAATCTCTGGAAATCTCTTCATTACTCTGATTTCTTATTGGAAAGTTACTATAAAATGCAAGATCATCTTTATAACAGTAAAACATTTTCATTATCTTTTAATGGATCTAACTTCTGGTTTAGAATGTGTGCGGTGCATGATAGTGAATTTTAATTGAGGAATGTAGGATTTTACATCTGTATTTTAGTAAGAAGGTAACACATATGATTTAGTTGGTTGTCTCATCAAATCTTTTCCTATACTAACTTTTCAGAAAATATGTATCTTAGAACTATAAAGTGTTCTTTTGCTTTTGGCAGAAAAATTTCAAAGACTTCATAAATGCTAAGTTTTGCAAAATTTACTTGAAGAGAGTACAAGGAAGTTATACTTATTACTAAATTCCTTTTACATTTCTTTTTTTTTAAAAAAGGGATTGGTGTCTTGAGTAAATTTATAGAACCAGCTAGAGTATAAAAATATCACTCACTTTCCTATAATTTCCACATGATGCAGATGACAAATGAGAGACAAAAAATTGAACCGAAGATTATAAGAAAAGAAAAAAAAGAAAAAGAAGATGAAAATGTAGGGAGTGAATTACAATGAGCAAAGAAAGAAACAAATGAGAGAGAAAAAAACCACACTGCCATGTTTAGGAATAAAGGAAACAAAAGAACAGGTGCCATGGATTTAACTTGTCATTTGTTCTTCGGTCTTAAGCAGCTGCTGCTTCTTTCCCAGTGTGTCTTTTAAAATCCATCTGTCTCTTGATAATTTACTCAGTTCCTTAAACTTATTTATTTACTTGTTTTTTGAGTGGGAAATGATTCAAGTATATTTCTCTAGAAAACTTTTAATCCTTTAGGTAGAAAAAGATGCGTAATGTCAAACCTCCATTGGAGGCATCTAGTCCTCCGGTAGGACTAGAAACAATCACCTATAGTAAGACTGAAAATATGTAGAGCCCACTTGATTTTTAAGTAGCATTCTCCACTGACATGGATCAGAGACACTTGGAGAAATGGGTGATTCCAGGTCTGAGCAGCAGTGAATATGCTGTTTTTACACAAAGCAAAGAAATTCTCAGAGACACTCAGGTTATGTCCAAAAACCATAATAATCAGTGTTAAGGGTATTCTCTTGTTCAATTTGACATAATTTGAGTTTCAAAAAGAATGATGATGAAAATTAATTATAACATATTGAATTAAAAATCTTTGAATCTATAACGACACATTAATAAATAAATACATACATACATAAAAAATGAAGAGTGAGATTTTTTCAAGACAAGTTAATAATATAGAATAAAAGAAAAAGTTAGAAAATCATTATTTTTCAAGCCTCAAAGTAATATCTAAATCCTGTAAAGATCATCAGCTTATGCTATATTCCAGTCATATACAGTCTTACATTGTAGCATATACAAAGGACATTTATTTCTCCCTCATGTATATTTACTCTAGACTGCAAACTGGGTCAGCACTTTCTCATGTGTTTCTTATTCTCCTTGGACCAGTGGCTATCCAAGTTACACTGTTTTCATGGTGAAAGGCAGGAGAGCAAAAGAGTAAGCCCAGTTGGGCAAGGATATTTCAAGTATCTGTTTTCATCACATCCACTGACATCTGATTGTCCGAATCAAGCCACATGGCCAACTCCAGATTCAAGAAGGAGGAATGAATAATTCAGCTATGATTTAATCTATCACAGACTAGATAGAGCTAATCTATCTAATTAAAAGCCTGAAAGTTTGTTAGACATCAGGATATTCATACTCAAATATTACGCTACACATTACTTTTTTGGTTCAGAGAGAAAAATAATATATTCAATGAAGACATCTTGCAGTCACCATTGAAATTAATAAAACAGTATCACTAGTAATAAAACAACCTGATATTATATATCTCCTGATATGAATAAGTGCACAATATCACTTGCATTGTAATCTTGTCCCAAAAAGTAATTAACTAATTAAATTTAATTATGAGAAAAAATAGACAAATGTAGAATGTAAAATATTCTAGAAGACAAGTGGCATATACTCTTCAAAGGCAACAGGGGAGCTGTTCTATAGGAAAACAAATTAAGGATCCATAAGAAACAAATGCAAGGCATGAAGCTTGAGGATCCTAGATTAAAAAAAAAATCATGGATAAAGAGGAAAACTTAAGTATTGACTATATATTACATCATATTATTAAATTAAAATCAATTTTATATAGTGTTACAACCATGCTGTATTATACAGAAGACCCTCCTTATTCTTAGGAGATACAGGCTGAAATATTTAGAGGTGAAATTTAGGATATGTGTGGCTTTCTTTCAAATGCATAGATAGATAGATAAATGAAAGAAAGAAGGAAAGAAAGAAAGAAAAAGAAAGAAAGAAAGAAAGAGAAAGAAAGAGAGAAAGAAAAAGAAAGAATGTAAAAGAAAGAAAGACTGGGGAAAATGTGGTGAAATTTAAAACTTTTCTTAGATTGTGAATAATAAATAAAACATCATGAGTGACGTGTTATTTTTTGTGTGAAAAAAAGCACATCAACCAGCTTAACGTGCTCATTTAGATAAAAAAATAAGCATCTCTGAGTAGCCATAAGTGTCCACAAATGTTTTTTGAGGATTGTTTCAACATTTTAGAAAACGTTAACAGCTGATAATCAATAGCTTAGCAAATAGTTACAGAGTATATTAACAATATAATATCATATTAATAAGAACTCTTATTAGCCATTATTTTCAGTGGCTGTTATACACAAACTGCATTAAACAGGCACAATAGGTTGCCTTTGGATGTTTACAATTTAAATAAAAGTAGAAAGGCCAATACTATTAGTTTCATTTGGATATTGTCAGGACAATAATATGAGTAATAAATGAATTTTGCATTGTTATGATTATGACTGCATCAAAATAACTTACAGATTTTATACGGAAAATCCTTGTGGTAATGTAAACAAATGTATAAGCATTATGAATTCTCAATCCCTAATTGGGATATAGATTAATAAAGAATGTTATATTAATGGAAACTTCTGGTCAGCCAAATTCTCCTTTGGGGGTTTTGTGGCCCATTACAAAGAGATAACAGGTTCATTTATGACTGGGACTTTATAACTTTAGGACCTTATCACTGCCCTTCTCTGAATGAATAAAATGAAGATAGCCATAATAGTCACCAGGGAAAATGGAAAAGGTGGTGTCCATTGCCAAAGAAAACTTGTTATCTTGATAGTTATAAAGACTGAATCACTGAAACTTAGTCTTGGATGAATTTGTAATTCTCATATATCTAGAAGACTTTGTTCTTCTGTTCCACAGGTCCCCTGATATTTGCAAAACTCATGCAGAACTTCTCAAACTTAACTGCACCTTAAAATCACCTGATAAACAATAGAAAAGTACTCATGCCTAGGATCCACACCAGGAAATTTTGATGTTTATCAATTGGGGGAAACAATTTATTCCTTTTTTCCCTTACCAACTCTTATGTATATTTTGAATTAATCACTGTTAAAACAAAGACCGTCAAAGAGAGGCCTTCACGATGGATCTAGGGAGCAAAGTAAGAAGTAGCAATACCAAGTCCACTTCCCTCTAATCTCCCATCTTTATTCCAACAGAGAATATGTTCATAGCCTGAGGTTTTCCGCTTGAGATGACTATGGCTGAAGATGAAATGTATAGAAGTAGTCATTAACTGACTCTCATTTGGTCCCTGCCTTTATGTGATTGTTCAGTGATAGAAGCTGGGTCTCAATACAACAAACACAGTTAAGATTTTCCCCCAACTCTTGTTATCAGAATTGGAGGGTCCATCTTCAGTCATCTAGCTTCTCTAACATTGCCACAAGTGGGAGTACTTCTCGTTGGACTGAATCACATTTTTGAATACTTAGTCTGTAATAGGTGTAAAACTAAGTACTTTCGACACATAAACTCATTTAATCTTCAGTATAACCTTATGGGTTGCATATAAATATAATATAAAGTATTGTTTATATTGCTAATGAAGAATTGCTCATTGCTAATTAAAAAAACTGAAGTACAGTTTTGATTTCAATTTTCCGATATTTTGAAATACTTTATTTTTCCATGTATTAATTCTCTCTTATTATTATTATGTTTTTTTGAGGAAGATTAGCTCTGAGCTAACTACTGTCAGTCGTCCTCTGTTTTGCTGAGGAAGCCTGGCCCCGAGCTAACATCCGTGCCCATCTTCCTCTACTTTCTATGTGGGACGCCTTCCACAGCATGGCGTGCCAAGCAGTGACAACATGTCCACACCCTAGATCCTGAACTGGCGAACCCTGGGCCATGGAGAAGCAGAATGTGTGAACTTAGCTGCGCCACCAGGCCGGCCCTAGTTAGCCCCCTTAATTTCGTGCTATTTGTAAATTAAATGTGTATTACTTTTAGTTTCTCTTATACTTGTGTTCAAAATGTTTAACAGAATAGGGCCTTTTGTAGATCCTAGTAGTATCTTTACAGACATCAAACTTCATTTGACATATTTGTTTAAATATGCCAAAGTCACCTTTCTTTGTTATGTTTACAGCTGGACAATTAAAACTGTCATGAAACAAAATTTTCACTAAGTAGTACAAAAGATATGAGACACTTTAGAAAATTTATTTCCTGACTTTGCATGGTTAATAAGAGGATCTGAAAAATATCACCTAGGGAGAATGTTCAGAAACAGGAAAAATAGGTAAGGCCCCACATGCAAGTTTTTTAGATCATATTAAGGGAATATCAATTTCTTATGATCAAAGAGAAGCCATTAAAGGCAGGATTTTAAGCAGTATATGTGGTTGGAAAAAAGAGAGAGGGTGTTGTGATTAGGTTTGCATTTTGCACAGACAACTGTTGCTGAGTGGCGGAGAATATTTGGATGGTGCCAGAGGAGAAGCTATTAAAATACTAGCAGTGCATGTGAGAGTGACGTAACTGTATTATCTATTTCTGGTAATGAAGTACCGCAGGTATAGAAGCTTAAAAGTCAACTCACTTTTATCTGACAGTTTCCATGAGTCAGAAGACTGGGAAAAGTTTAACCGAATTCTCTGCTTCTGGATTTCTCACATGCAAGGTGTCAGCTATGGCTGGAGTCTCATCTAAAACCTCAACTTGAGAAGCATCCACTTGTTATCTCACTTGGGTGTTGACAGCATTCAATTTCCTTATGGATAAGAGGCCTGCTTGACTGAGGCCCTGACTCCTTGCAGGCTATTGACCAGAGGCCATCATCATCAGTTCCTTGCACTTGGTCCTCTCCATAGAGCAGCTCACAATGTGGGAGCTTGCTTCAGCAAAGTCAGCAAGAGAAAGTCTGCTAGCAAGACAGATGCCAGAATCTTATGGTATCCCAATACATTTCACATATTCTATTGTTAAGAAGCAAGTCACAGTTTCCTCTCACAATCAAGCAGAGAGTAGGGAAAAGACAGGAGGAATTATACTAGTGAGTGAATACCAGCAGACAGGGATCATTGAGGACATCTTAGAATCTGTGCACTACAGTAACTTTGAGTTGATGTAGTTACTAGTCATGGAAAGTAGTATAGAAAGATATGTGAGATAATTAGAAAGTATCAACTTAATGGATTGCATAAGCTAAGGATGGGAGAATGATTTCAAGAATATTCAACAATCAATTATAGGAAAGGTGTTAGTACTTACTGAAATATAAATCAGTATTCAATTAGATTATTTTTTTGGTTTGAGAGATGCGCAGTTCATAACTATGATTTTTTGCATCATTTATTTCAGTTGACAAACTATGACTGATGCCTTTTGTGTTCTGATATTTAAAGCCAGGAAATTTATAGTTTTCAAAGATGAAACCCTATTATTGACTTAAATATTTTCCTTAGGAATGTTGAGGGAATTGTAATTTTTATTCCATGTTATTGACCACCTTATAATAGTGTATTCATGTATGAGAATGGTTTTCTGGGTTCATTAGAGAGAGGAGTTGTGAATGTAATTAATAGTTCTATCTTAAATCATCCAGAATTATATGAAGAATATCAGAACCTTTAAAAAATAGTTTAGGAATACTTTAATATGGGATTTTAAAAATTAATTTCTGATATCTAAAGTAGAACTATATGAGGTTTCTGCTATTTCATAGTTCGTGGCCTATTAAAAAGGGTATTTTCATATGGTTCATTGCGACTCTACACTATCAGAGGTGATTGACAATCTGTTATCAAATCTGTTATCCGAATTGAGAACTCGACTCTATTTATCTCATGAAATCGCCAGTCTGAGTCATTTTATTTAATTACATATAAAAAATGAATAAGCATTTAATATTTACCATTGCTATTATGATATTATGGCAGTAATTGACATACGCATTAGTGGGAAATTGTTATTGTTTCCTAGCAAAATAATTCATAGTCCCAGATGGAAAAGTCATTTCTTAATGAGGAACCAGCTCTTTTTTTATGTAATTACATCACTTACAGAGAGTACACAGATGAAATAGAATCCATACCAGATATTAACTCTAATTTCTACATGAGTCACTTGAATTTCATTGTTCAAATATAACTGATACAGTCAGAGTTGCTTGGAATATAAATTAATTTCCAATCACCTATTGAAACCATATTATTCTTTTTGCATTTCAGAGGCTATATTCTGAATATTTGCATGCTTTACCATGGGAATTTTACTTCTAGTATTCTGTCTTTAGCGGTCTTTTCCTTAAACCAGGATTAAAATTTTATGCCTTTCAGAAAACTTTCTGCTCAATATTCCTGCCTGAGAGAGTTTTTTTGTGCCACATGGAAGATCTGTGTTTCTCACTGCACAGATGTCTTCTCCATAAGGCAACGTTTTGCTTTCTTCTCTTAGTTCAATCTGGATAGCAGATTCCTGAAAACTTAAATAATCTAATTTTATGTGAATTAAGTATTTTTTTAAATTTTACGTCTTGAAGGAAATGTAATGTGCCCTAATGAAACTTCAGTTGCCACCACAGTATTGAATCTGAAAACATTGTAGTTCATAAATCTGTATTCTTTTCATTGCTCTTTTCTTCCTAAATCCAGACTCATTCATATTCAGAATCAATTAAAGTGTTTCCATACTACAAAGGGTACCTTGAAATCTCAGAACATATTATTATTAATACAGTAAAGATAAACTTGCTAAATATAGAATGAGTTCTATGATTGTAAATCTTTAGTGTTTTTACAATTTATTCTTGACTTTCTTATTCCTAATCCCACGATCTTGCTTCAGGTCCTCATCTCCATCTGGACTACTTTAATAGTGGAGAATAGTCTTTTACTTCACTCTTCTTCCCTAAAAAAACACCTTCTACGTTAATGCAACTGTTCTTAAATTTTTTCAAAAATCACATAATTTCCCTGAATTCCCGTCAAATCCAAATCAAATCTGTTAGCTCAGAACACAAGAGTCTAGTCCCCACCATCCTCTTTAGCTCATGGTTTCTCACTCTATGCACTGAATCCTACAAAAGGAATAATAAACAAATTGCATTTTTTCCCAAACAGACACAATACCCTTTATCTCCTCTAATCCTCCCTCATTTCTCTGAGGGAGGTGTATATTACCATCACCTCCCATTCCTTATTTATTTTTCCTATTCATTTTTTGTAAGATTGGACTCCTGAATCTATCCCACCAAAAAAATGTCCTTACTCATTCTGAGACTAAGTTCTCTCTTTTCTGTTTCTCTCCAGCATTCTACAATCCATTTATATTAACAAGTGTTATCTTTCCAGTAGCGCTAGAAATAAAGGTGTGTCATACACTGGTTGTATTTTATTTATTTATTTATTTTTTAATGATTTTATTTTTCATTTTTCTCCCAAAGCCTCCCGGTACATAGTTGTGTATTTTTAGTTGTTGGTCCTTCTACTTGTGGCATTTGGGATGCAGCCTCAGCATGGCCTGACAAGCGGTGCTGTGTCCGTGCCCAGGGTTCAAACTGGCGAAACCCTGGGCCGCAGAAGCAGAGAGTGGGAACGGGGCCGGCCCCCTGGTTGCATTTTAGATTCAATGAAATAGAGGAAGAGGTTGTTTTAGATTTTTAGGGCTATTTCGTATTGCTGTATTTTCCTTCCCTCAGGCCTAACTTCCCACTCGGTATGAAATATAATAACTGATTTCTCCTGAAACAAATTTACCTGAATTGGTATTTTGACGTCTGTGTGCTCTCTAACAAATTCTTCTGTTTATCCTTCTACAACTTAATTCTTTTACATAATTCTATAGACGAATTTCTGCTGTCACTTATATGGTCTTAACTTTCATTTTACCTTTCCCTAAATGCTGAAAATCTCAACCAAGGATTGATGCTTTTTCTTTTATTGTTTGTCTGTTAATTTCTTTTGGGACGGGGATCCGCTGTTTGGTCCTATCCTTTGTCATTTTGAACTCACTGCCCTATAGACTATAAACATAATCTTAATTATTTTCATTTCATCCCACATTCCTATTGGTTGATGCACCACTGCTCTAAGGTATGCTTCTCTTATTTGAGAGAAGATAGTCATATGATGTATTGATCATTTTCTCAAACTTTCACTGCTTGTTCCATTTCACCAACATCTCTGTCAACAGTGCCCTATGTCAGATTGTTCCTCTTGATGTCTTCAACCATTTGCTATTATACGTCCTCTGTCTATATGCTATTCTTTTATCTATTGGGTGCTGAGTTTCTTGAAAGAACTAACTGTGATATTCAATTACATATCTTGTATATCTGTGGTTTTAGCCTGTCTCCCCCAATGGTAAATATGACCCAAATACATTAAAATATTTTCCTAAAAATGCATTCCTGTCAAGATAAAAGCAAAATGAAGGATATTTGGACATTTGTGACTCTGTATTATTGTATGTTTTTAGATTACAGGGAAAATACTTGTCAAAGTTGTGTATATCATAAAATTCTGATAGGAAGAAAACTTGGTAATTATTTTGTGATCTTAAGCACATCAACGTCTTGGCAAAGGAGTTTTATTATAACCAGGTGAACTATGTTAGTTCCAACACTTGGGCGAACCAAACACTTTGAGAAATATGGAGAAAGGAAACGATACAGCACCAGAGAAAAGTATGAATTAAACTTACTTGTCTATACTTAATAGGTCATATGACAGAATACATGAACTGTTCGCTCCACTCCCTACCAATACTTCAATATGGAGTACTTTTTTTCACATATAGGTGGGACTAAACTTTCAAACAATAAAGCCCGCCCTCCCAACTTTGGAACTCATACAGAGGATGTCAGTCAATGTGGTAAAAAGTTTCACAGCCAACTCCTAAGTTCCTAGTCTTTAGACATTTTTTTGAAGAAAAGAAGTGTGTGTGTGTGTGTGTGTGTGTGTACATTGTGTGCATTATGGGTGTTAGTAGAAGGCATAAAAATTATCTTTGCTTCTTTGGAGTCTGTTATGACAAGAGAGATGTTCCCTCTCTTTTAATGTCCAAAAGGATTAATAAGTCGAGGCTAAAGTGAATGTATTCAGCTCTCTATAAACCAAATACTAGCTTTGAATAATCAGGGTGCTGGAGACAGACTTGGAAGGCAGCATGTGGTGTTGCTTGTGACAACAGGTGTTCAAACATAGATGGAATGATTGCTTGGCTAAAGTGCTTTTGAGGAGATTAAAATATCAAATGAATGGTTGTCTCAGAATGTCTCTGAGGTCCCTTCTAAACCCCAGATTACCTGTTTGTTTTTTTAATATCCTCTTTCCAAATGGCTAGTCGTGATACTAAGTGGGGAATTGCTGTTCCAAATTACTGCTATAACAAAAATCACGTATTTTCTTTTATAGTTCTGCATTTAAGTAATGTGCAGTACCTCAGCTATGAAATAATGTGCTTATTTGATTTACTGTAAATACACTGCTTTTCAACTACATGTTTTTATCTCATTTATAGACTGTATCACATATTTCAGTGGTAAGAATGGCACTTTTTCAAAAAGATTGCATGTACATTTTACACTTGTATCTAATGTTAGTCAGTTATTTAACCAATAATGAAGGTAAATTTCTCCCTTAATCATTTTTTTCCTAACATTTGTCAGACACTGAACTTTGTATCATATTATTAAATTTTAAGAACAATACATGTTACAGATGAAGAAACTGATGTTCTGGGTAATAAACTAATTACCATAGTTGCATAATTAAAAGGAGAGGAATCAGGGTATTTAAAAAAATCAGAAATACATTAAACGCTTGTTCTTAACAGGTACAGTATATTTATTTTGTTTGTTTATTTTGTAAAGACCCTATTTCCAAATAAGACCACATTCTGAGTACTGGGGGTTAGGACTTCAATGTATTCATTTTTGGGAGGGACATAATTCAACTAATAACCTGCTCTTTTTAGACATTTTCTTAAGTGCTTATGAAAATGCCCTTAGATTTCCTGAGTAATTTATTTAGTTTATTTTATCCTTAGCTGTACAAAGTGTGGAATTTAGTGAAACCTAGCATGCACAGCTAGAGATCAATAAAATCAGGATAGATGTTCTCAAATTATAAAGCTATAAGCCAAAATTTCTGTTTGAATTGAAACCTTGGCTTCCACAATCTCATTCACCTGCTTAGTATGAATAAAAAAAAATACGTTATGTTTTTTTGTTATAGCTCCATATTTCCTCCAAGATTTTATTGCAAGTCAGTTATCTCTGTGACAATAAGAAGATAATACACACATGCACACGTGCTCAAACACAGAATAAGAAATTTACACTACATGCACATATACTAAAATATTTTAAGTTCCATGTGTTTTGCATATCATCATTCTAACATGGCTATTCAACAGTCCCTAAGTTAATAAGCTAAGTTTGTGGCAACTTTGTAAACTGTTGGCAGATGATCCATAGTCTACTAATAATTGGAGAAAAGATGAATATTATTTCCAGGCATTTAAGTTGGATTTCTAAATATACTTACCAGTAGAAACAACAGCACACTTCATTTTTTCATGCCTTAAATGCCTCAGCCCAGTGCTGCATTTACAAGGACCTGAGGAATGCCACGTTCAGTATTAAGCAAGGTGTGAATTGTCACTTTCCCATGCATTTAAATATCCTTTCTCTGGAGAGTAAGAATGAAAGGAATAAAAAATGATGGCCTCCACAGTACATATATAGGTCACATTTCTTCCAGATTGGTGATAGCAAATCTATGTCTCAAGACAAATCCCATCCAGTCTTCCTAGAGACTCTGAGCAACCAAATAATTTGCTCACAAAAAAATATTTTAAATGAATAATTAATTATCGAAAGTAAAAGACAAGAGACACCAACTACTATCACTCCCTCTCTAGTCCAGACAAAAATTCTGTTTAGTAGTCCAAGGTAAAGTTACCAGAACTCTTTGACCTCTCTTGGGCTTTCTCTAAAATGAGATTGCTAGAAGATCTAAGTGCCTGAAATATGTAAAGGTAGATCTGTTCTCTAGTCCTATGAGTTTGAAGCACTTAAAAAAGTGTCTAGAGGACGGTCATGTGCCTGAGATTCAGAATGTAATTAAAAGGGACCACAGATGGGGGCTGGCCCCGTGGCCGAGTGGTTAAGTTCGCGCGCTCCGCTGCAGGCGCCCCAGTGTTTCGTTAGTTCGAATCCTGGGCGCGGACATGGCACTGCTCATCAGACCACGCTGAGGCAGCGTCCCACATGCCACAACTAGAAGAACCCACAACGAAGAATACGCAACTATGTACCGGGGGGCTTTGGGGAGAAAAAGGAAAAAATAAAATCTTAAAAAAAAAAAAAAAAAAAGGGACCACAGATGTTGAACAGAAGTTAAAGTCAAGTAACAAGGGGAGTAGACCCATTAGAGATATGAAGGATTAAGTTATAATAAAAAATTCAACATTGATATGAATAAACGTGTTTTAGAAAAATATTTAAAACAGCGTGTACTTACTAATAAGCAGTTCCCTTTAGGTGTAATAATGCTTTTGGGGATATCTTAATAGTTTTCTATCAACTCTGAATGCTTTCTTGTTAATTAGATAAGCATTATCCTGTTCTAGAATAAAATAAAGCAATGTAATGATGAGCCAACAATTAAGTAAGGCCTCACTTGTTACAAAGATGTTATTATACTTTGCTAGGAGCTCAGGAAAAAAATTCTGAGGCATTGTGACTATATGTGTTATAAAATTAGGAAGTGCTTTATTCCAAAATGTAACTGTTATAACTGGAAGCCAAAAATCATGTTTCACAAATTTTTATTGCTATCACGCTGTGTCCTAGAAGGCAAACACAGGAAGTGATTAATATTTATAGACTAAGAATGAAGCAAACGTTATAAATTAAATATCAGCTGTTTTCATAGATGAGCACAGTAAACTGACCAAAAATGCAGTGGATGATTTCCTGTGGTAACAGAAAGAGGAAAACCACAGGGGGGGTCTTTAGAATAGTTAACCTTTGATATTATTAAATTTCCCACTTTAGTATAAGCAAGAGTCTAAGATTTCCTGAGGTAAATAATAAACAGCTACTCCCTAGAATTTTAGCTAAAACTTTGTATTCTTTACTTCAACATGATGTAGCTTCATTGTACTTTGTGGTTTTGAGAGAAAACTATAACAATCTACACGTAATTTGTAAACCGTGTTTAAGGAGCTGTTGCAAAGCTCTGTAGATTCTAACTGAAGATTTGATGAATTGTTTGTTAATTAAATAATTAAAAACCAATATCAGTGAGCTGAAGTGTGGAGATGTCATTTTCTGCTAGAGGTAAAATCTGACTTGAAATTTTCCACCTCAGTCAGATGACTGCCAATCTGGAACATACTCTGAGAGATATTCTTCAAATTACAATAAAGCCAACTTCAACGCATTGTCTTAATTTAATATCCACCATATTTCAGAGTCACATTAGAACTCAGTAGGGGCTCAAATCATTGCAAATGTGAATAGTTAGTATTTAACATTTATAAAGTTTAAATAAAACTAGAGAAAAAAGGATACTACTTAAAAATTTTTCTTTATTATCTTTCCTGAAATCCTTTGTTCCAGTAATAAAAATCTGTACATAATTTGGAACTCATGGAGCTGTTTTATTACTAAATGCAAGTACTCCCAAGAGATTACTGTTATAATCAATTTCTAAAGTGTTTTAATAAGTTCAAAAATTATTTAAATCGCTTCCAGTATATTTTACAATTGTACATGTGTCAAGCATGAGCAGGAAAAAAGTCTTTTGAATTTGTTTGATATAGCACAGTATCATATTAATACTTAGGCAAGGTCATTAATTGGTAATGAAGGTTGGTCATTAATTGAAAACACCAGTTGGGCAAACTTTCGTGAAGAAGTAAATTTTAGGAACTCTTTCTACCAAATTACATCAATCTCTTGTAAAAGATCACATGTTAGAAATGGAGAGTTCATAGAAACATGCAGTTTAAAGAATCTCATATTTTGTGTTATGATTTTCTTTATATAAGTGTTCAAACATATGTTCAATTTGTTTCTTTAATATGATGTTTGGGGTTTTTACGTTGGCAATGTATGAGTGGATAATTAGATTATCTAAGGAAGAACCCAGGCTGCTGTAATATTTCAGCGCAGCAAGCATTAGGCACAATAAATAACCCTGCAAATGAGGAATCTAGCCATGAATGTTGTAATTGTTTTGAATTATATTTTTAAAATTTCAAAATCAACCTCTTAAAAATACTCTTCCTGTAAGCATATACAACATATAAGGGAGTTCAAAAAAGGTATCATTTTAATAGAAAACATATTCATGTCTTGAAGGTGACTATATGGGCTTGCTAGAACAAAGGGAGACTTTCTATTTCATAGTTATTTTGAATCCATTTATGAAAAATTACAAGGAAAAATAATAACTATCATGTAATGTATACAGTGTTCTGTATAATATTTTACTTAACTCATTTCATTTAAATTTACAGCAAATATGTGAGGTAGTTATTGTATTTACTCTCTATTAGAAGTAAATTGGAGCTAAACACAACACAGTTAGCAAGCAGCATAGCTGGAATCCAAATTTAGTTCTAATTTCAAAGCCTATGGCACCTTTTCATAATAAGACCTACCTCTTGGAGTACAGTATCCACCAACACACACATACACACTCTTATTTCCTCCCTCAAAATATCATTATAAATTAAAATATTCCTTCACTGGGTTCTAAAATTTTTTTGATAGCAAAATTACCATATATACATGGCATTTCGAATAATTATTTGTATATAGTAATCAACCAATATTTATTAATTAGATATATATGCTTACAAAAATACATATTACTGTTGTTAAGACAACAAAAACAATGTTTTAGAGGGATGGCCACTTTATCCATAATTATAATAGTAGGGGGCTAGTTGGGAGAAAGGAAAATGGATTCTGATCTCAAAATCACAAATCTAGCATACAAAATTTTACATAAATTTTGCTCAACTGGAAAATGAATGTAGTTAAATGGTAGTCCTTCAAGTGCCTTGAGAAATAAAAGTTCTTTAGTTCTCTTAATGTTCCTGAAATTGCAGTTAGTACTTATCTAAATAGCGGTTTAAAGAGTATTAGGGGCTCAGTTAATGAGCTGTCTCAGTGACGAAATTAAATTTAATTCATAGTGCCTACCCTAGAGGAATTTAAAAGACAGGGCATCAACTTATGAAAATTAAATGACAGATAATCAACAGTAAAGGTAATAATGGAAGATGCTCTCATACAATGCCTGTAATTCCATTTTCAAATGAGAAGTATGGGCAATTATTTCTCTGAGTTCATAGGAAGGTACAAGTTAGAATCTTCTGGAGGCTTACAACAGAGGAAAAGAGATTTATTATATCTCAAAAAGGGGGCAGTCTTGGCTAGACTCGCAAGCAGAAAAGATTTTCTAATTTATATCAAAATAATTACACCTGGAGAGCAATGCTAGGTTCTGAAACAAAGTCTTTAAAAGAACAAATGGGACTCCGCGCTCATGGAGCTTTCAAATTTATTTAGGAATGTTTATATGAATAGTCAAATTTTATTCTGTAACTTCCTTAATATTAATATTTTAAATAATATAGTAACAAGTTTTTAAATTTGAGAGTAGGATACACAAATACTTAAATACTTAAATTATTAGATTTTACTCATGTTTGACTTTTTCTGTGAGTGGGACTCAATTTTCATAAAATAAAAAGATTCTTTTGCAATAAATACATATTATGTGCTATTAACATATTTATAATAACATAGTCAACACATATTACAATATTTAACATAAGCAAAATACATGTCAAACTAGTAGGTAGAGATTCAATTTTTTAAAAATTTTATAAGTTCACCCAATTTGGGCAATCAAACAAATTTTATAATTATACTGCCTGTTGTATGAATTTTTAAAATTACTTTGATAGAATTAGGCCATGTAACAAAGATAAAGACAATGATACAATGGTTAATTGAAGTTGGGAGGAAGGACATCTTTTTATCAATATTCAGGTACTAACTGGATTTTACAATTTTCAAAAAGCTAATTTACCACTAAGCTTTCAACTTTGGAGATGTAGATATTGTTTGGTTCTGTGGAAAAGTCTTTCGCTAACAGTTTTGGCAGTGAAAAGAGTTTCCAAGGTTAAGAGAATTTCAATTTCATATGAAACAATATCTGTTCAATAAAGAGAGGATGCTTTTCAGAGTTCAATTTTTATATCTATAGAAAATACATATATTTTTCCTTCCAGGGTAAAGTGAAGTATGCAACACATTATTTATTTGCTTATTACCTCTTTGGGGCCAAGTTAAGTTAGTAACTATGCAATGGTATCATTTAAAATTTTAGGATATTATAACCAAAGTTATCTCTTCAAGTTGTCTTTCCAAGTGAAAATAAAGAGCAAAAGAAAACAAATTAAAAACATATAATCTAAAGAGTATACATGAGAAACCTCACCAAGTGATTATATTTAATGAGATATACACGTAGAACAATAATTTACATTTAAAAATCTTCATATTCACTTATAAAGGAACTCAATAAATCAGTCCCTGACTTATTTTCATTGTGGCTCATAACTTTTTCCAATCTTGAACTGTTAACAGTTTTCCCATTTATATCTAAACCTTCTAAAAGTATTTTTGCTTTAAACTGTCTTCTCGGGGTCTTCTTCCTGCTTAAGTCTATCTTAGGCTTGCTTTTGGTCAAAACCAGATAGTTTAGCATGAGGTTTTCTTTTGTCTTGAAATAAAGCATGTTTTGATTTACACAAGAACATTAGAGTTAAGTAATTGGAAAGAGATTAGTTATTTTTTGCCAATTATGTAGTCTAAATGTTTCTACATAATGACCAAACGTATTTGCTAGATACATCTCGGCTCTCATTTATTTTGTGGTGACGATACACATAAATTTCATTGGTTAGAATATATTAAAATTCTGTATATCTCAATCTGTCTTTTTCTGTTTTGGCATAGGAATAAATATTGAAAATGAACATACGCTAACTGAACATTCAGGTGTCAAGCCTATTTCTATTTAATTACACTCTAGATAATAAACGTTTGTCTGTCTTACTTTGCTTGATTTGGCGTTTCAACGTGGTTTGAGTTTGGGGCCTGGGAATACTTTGAAATGCTAACGTTGTCATGCTGAGCATACAAGAAGCCAGAATTGGTCTTCTGTGTAAACTGCTCCCTGGATGTAAATTTAAAGCATAGTTCATTCTTCTAGGCAACCAGAACACCACTTAGTGAATTAGTGTTTGCGTTAAAGGCTAATTCAATAGCACGCCTCTGAATTAGCTTTCTCAGACAGGCAATTCTCATCCAATAAATTGTAAGGCACGGAACTCTGGAGGTGGAAACATTATTGGAAAAAATCTCCAAAATCATTTATTCACCAAGAAACATCTCTAATTTAAATAGATGATATTTCTCACACATATGTTACTTTTTATCAATGTTCTAAGAAATTGTTGACATTATCAGAATATATTAATTTAAAAGTTTGACCGAATTTCTTGCCATTGTTACCATCATCTCAATCAATTGTTCTTAGAACTTCTGTTATGGAAGGGTCTACATATTTTTAACACAAAGATGTAGTCAGCATGCCTTAAGTGGTTAAGAACTGTTTACCTGAAACATTATATAACTATATGAGGTAACAAATTATACTGAATGTAAAGTGCCATTAATTGTAAAACTTTATTTTATTACTACAAAAGAGAAAAATGAAATCCTGTAAATTAAATTATTGCTTGTTAAAATGTGGGAAAACGTGCATTTTAGAATCAGCGAAATGGATATATTTCTTTGAAAATTTTGTCTTTGCTGACCATAATACAATAAAATTCTTGTTACCTTGCATAAAATAATAGTTTTATAAGAGTAAAAGTTCAAGTTCTATTGCAAAATTTGTGCTTCCAGCCAAGATGAAGGAACAGGGAAAGGATTCAGCCCCTACTTGAAACTACTAAAAAATCAGGACAAAATCTATGAAACTATTTTTATTTTTATTTTCTTTTTGAGGTGAGGAAGATTGGCCCTGAGCTAACATCTGTTGCCAATCTTCCTCTTTTTGTTGAGGAAGATTGGCTCTCAGCTAACATCTGTGTCCATCTTCTTCTACCTTGTATGTGGGATGCCACCACAGCATAGCTCGACGAGTGGTATGTAGCTCCACGCCCAGGGTCTGAACCCATGAACCCTGGGCTACTGAAGCAGAGCTCACAAAACCAACCACTACACCACAGGGCTGGCCCCTGAAACAATATTTTAAGACATTGGGCATCAGGAAACAAAGGACAGTGATCCCTGAGAGACAGGCAAATGACAAAGTTAGAGTTATCCTTGTCCCATGTCATAACCTGGGAAGTTTCCAGACCATGGCACAGGTAAAGCTCCCTTTACTCTGAATTGACATGGAACTGAAGTCTGGGGAGGCTAACACAGCTAGAGTTCAAAGGACAAAGTACTGGAGGGGGCGGTACCTGCACAGAGAAAAAAATCTACACATTTAGACATCTGCAGAAATTCTTCCTTGAGGCTTCAGCTGAGTTCTGAACAACATGAGCATGTGAGAAAATGATCTGTGGTGGGAAAAAGAACGATCTGAAAGATTAAAGGGAACAATTCCTGGACCTCACATAGGACTAGGAATAGTTTCTTTGCCCACCATCCGGAAGTAGAATACTTTACAATGCAAGCAAAGCATTGGATAGTGTATTCAAAAGGGTCCTGCCTGAGGAGTGAGACAAATTCAGCACTAGGTTAAACACTGTTCTAACCCCCATTGACAAAACTTAAAAACAAGTTGCAAAATGTTCAAACCGTTTCCAAGTAACTTAATTTCCTCCCAGAAAAAACCTCAGCAATATTTATAGGAAAACAAAAGTATTAAGCAACCTAGAAGAACATTAAACACCCACAATGCCTTCTATCCAATCAAAATTCACCAGGCATGCAAAGAATCAGGAAAATATAACACACAATGAGAAGAAATACCAATCAATTAAAATGAACCTGTGACAGAGATGATTGAATAAGTAGACAAGGACATTAAAAGATATATTATAACTGTTTTCCATTAGCTCAAGAAATTAGAGGAAAGATTTAATGTATTAATTAGAAATATAGAAGATGTAACTAAGACCTAACTTGAATTTCTAAAGTTGAAAACCACAATGTCTGATATGAAAAATATATTGGAGGGATTAACAGCAAATCAGACACTGAAAAAGAAAAGATTGCTAACACTGGAGACATACCAATAAAAATTATCCAAAATATGATAAACATAGAAATAAGAGTTAAGATAAATTCAAAGAGCATCAGTGAGCTGTGGGGCAACTTCAAGCAGCCTTATATATGTGTCACTGGAGTCCTGGAAACGATACATGTAATTGAAGCCCTGAAAAATTATTTTTCAAATCTGATAAAAACTATAAAGTCCCATAGCCTGAAGCTCAACAATCCCTAAAGGCTAGAAAAAGTGTGTATGTATGTTAAGAATGACCTTTTAAATTGTAACTTTTCAATTTACAAAGTTTTACAGAAAAATTTAAATTGTGCGCTTTAAAGACGTGTAGTTAAATGTATATCAATTATACCGCAATAAAGCTGTTAAAATGAAACAATGATGAGGATTCCATACAATAGTTATCTTAAATATGTTATTTTGTGTGGGAGGGCTTATTCTGTTTGGCTGGTCTAGGATGGCCTTGGCTCTCTCCACGTGTCTGCTCATCCCTTCAGTAGCTAACCTGGGCATGTTTTCATTCATTACAAAGCAAAGAAACAAGAGAACAAGCCTTTTTCAAGTCCCTGCTTGCATCTTGATTCCTAATATTCCATTAGCCAAAGAAAGTAACATGGATGAGAGGAGCAAAGAAAAGAATGACTGACTCATATTCCCTACTTGTTTCGAGACTGATGTTAAAGCGTAAGCATTACAACATGATATAAAATGAAAGAATCATATAAGTTTGTGCAAAAGTTTAATACTTAATTTACATTAATTCAAAAGTATGATGATATATGATTTGTATTTATACACAGAGTTTATAAATTACATTTATTCACAGAAGTAAGAATTAAAAAAAATCATTCTATCC
Source organism: Equus asinus (assembly GCF_041296235.1). Classification (NCBI taxonomy): domain Eukaryota; kingdom Metazoa; phylum Chordata; class Mammalia; order Perissodactyla; family Equidae; genus Equus; species Equus asinus. The sequence continues at coordinate 48,107,414 of NC_091792.1, read as the reverse complement.
ACCCATTCAAGCCCAAGTGTATATTTCCAGAGTTGTTTTATAGTCCAAGCCTAACTTTCTATGTTTGCATATCAGTTTATAAGAATCTAGGTTTTCAAGTTTTGCTTAACTTGTTAAATACTTTATACAGCCAGTTCTTCTCTCATGGATATTTTTCACTATTAGAAACAATATTGTGACAAATACTCTTGTACATATGCCAATACAGCTGAGCTACTTCTCCTGTCAATTGATTTAGAAAAAATATTGCTTAGTTATCGATTTTCTCTATTTGAAATTTTGCTAGATAGTACCACATCACTCTAATATATGATACCAACTTAACTGTACATTATCAATATTTGAGACACACCATTTTCACTACATTTTCTTCAAAATTTAGTATTAACACCTTCTAAAAGTTTAGCCAGCCTGATGGGTAAAAAATTAGTTTGCATTATTTTGCATGCTTTTATTAGAGATTGTCTCTGTTTTCCCCATTGACTTGTGTTTCTTCTTCTATGAAGTGTTTTGTCGTTGTCATTTGCATCTTTTTCCACTAAATTGTGTGTTTGTCAGTTTGTAGAAATAATTTATATACTATAGATATTAATCCTTTGTGTGATTTATGTGTTGGAAATATTTATATATTTTCTCTCTTTTTGTGTATCTTTTTAAATACAGGAATATCCAAATTTTATTTGATAAAATCTGTCATTATCCTTCTTATCAATTGTGGGGGTTTGGATAAGGCTTTTATGCATTCCTAAATATTATTATTTTTGCATTTTCTTATAATAGATATAAATTCATTTAGTGTGTCATGCCAATTTTCACATATTTTGTTTGTATATGTTTCCTTTTATTCTTATTTTTTTAACAGGCAACCTATATATTTACATTTTTAAAGACACAGACTTTGTTGTATTACTTCTATTTACTTTTGGAATTCATGTGTTTCTATTTTAGTCTTCATTCCTTTCTTAGTTCTACTTTATTCAATTGGCCATTTGTAACCTAAATCTTATAAAGACTTAAATGAACAGGCAGTTTTATTTTTATTTCTTCATCGTAACAAACACAATAGGTCACTGGTACAACAAGTTCACTGTGACATCAGTCTTCCATGTTCTTTTTCTTTCTCTCTCTGCCATCTTTAGAATGTGATTCTCATTCTTACAGTTTCAAGACTCATGCACCTCCAGGCATCTATCTGTGAAGAATAAGGAAAGGAAAGAACAATGGTTTATTTTATTGGTCAAAACTTTTAATTCCCTTGTATCTCTCTTATTTATGAATCAAAGCCATGTCACATGACCACCCTGGCTGCAAGGGTTGCAGATGCTGAGTAGCCTAAGCTCAACTCACTTGCACACTCCAACTGCAAGTTCTTTTCACAAAACAGATCAACCCTTCTTAGCTAGGCTGCTAGCCTTGTGTCTTCTGCCAGTTGTGTGTCTTCTGGAGATTCTCTTTTGATGGATTTTGTTGCTCAGGTTTGATTTGTAATATTAAATACTTAGGTTAATTTATTCCAAGATTTTTGCTTAGTGGTAAACCATATAAAGATAAATATTTTATTTTGTGTGGAGTTTCTGTATCTTCTAAGTATTGCCATACAATGTTATTGCTTTATATTGATTTCTCAAAAATTCTAATTTTAGATTTTGTTTTTGCTCAATGCAAGATTTATTTAGAATAGATTTTTTTTTTGTTTTTATTTACATTATTTACTTGGGGGTTACTCTTTTATTATTTATTTAACTTTTTATTGCCTTGAGGTCAAATAATGTGGTATGGAGGAATTCAGTCTTCTGGAATTCATTTTCTTTGTGTTTAGGTACATAATCAATTTTTGTAACTATTCTGTAGACATGAAAGAAGAATTTTACCTTCTCTGTGGGAAACGTAGTCTCTTTTCCAGTAACTTTGTCTCCGTGTTTCTCACTCTAAATAAAGAAATAAATATTTCCCATAGAAAATTATATATTTCATAATTTGACTCATAAATTGAAATTTTATTACTCAAAATGTTTTTGTAAATATAAAAAATTCTGGAAGATATGTTAAAATTTGGGGATATATATATATATTTTTTAAATGCTTGCATTTCTCTGTAAATTTGCCTCATGCATTTTATTGATTTTTTCAGTGTTGAAATATGTTTATCATTATATTTTTATCATATATTAAAACTTCTGACACCATGAAACTTTGTCTCTTTTCCCATTTAGTATCTCGCCTTAAATTCCACATTACCTAACTTTAGTACTGTCATCTCCTATTTTGTTTATTATACAGCTATTTTATTTTTAATTGGCTTGTGACATTTATTGAGACAAATTTTTCTCTTCTCTTTCTTTCTTTTTTTTTTTTTTTGAGGATGATTAGCCCTGAGCTAACACCCACCATAAATCCTCTTCTTTTTGCTGAGGAAAACTGGCCCTGAGCTAACATCCATGCCCATCTCCCTCTACTTTATATGTGGGATGCAGGCCACAGCATGGCTTGATAAGCAGTGTGTAGGTCCTCACCCAGGATCTGAAGTGGTGAAACCCAGGCTGCCAAAGCAGAATATGCAAACCTAACCACTACGCCATCAGGCTGGCCCCTATTTAGATGAATGTTAAAGCATACAATGATGTTCTGTTTTATTGATTTCAGTTCGGAGACATACATGTCACATGTTTGGTATAGGTGAATAAAAACAGTGAAAAAAGAAGTAAGGAAGTAAGGACAGACTTGCCTCACTGGAATATAAAACCCAAGTATAGCATGATGAGGATAGATAGATAGATGATAGATAGGTAGGTAAATGTAGAGATAGACACACAGATGTAGAAATACATTTTATACTCACACACACACACACAAACATGATACTCTACATGTAGACTCCAATATATAATATATGGCTTTAAGGCATGAATAAAATGATAATAAATTTGACAGGCACTAATTTCCAACTAGTTTAAAAAATTATCTGTACTAATTATATATGACAAAATTCTAGAGGCATTTGGTCCATGGTATTTTGTAAATTTTGAAATACACTCTTAAAAATGTTCCTACAATTGTATACGTATTCTGATTCTTAATGTCCTTATTTCGCTTGGAAGATTTATTTACCAAAATTAACTGAGTTAAGAATAATTTATTTCTGTGAAAAATGCCATTGGAATTTTGATAGGGATTGCGTTGAATCTATAGATCACTTTGGGTAGTAGGGACAGTTTAATGACATTAATTCTCCTGATTCATGAACACAGGATATCTTTTCATTTATTTGTTTCCTGGTTTCGAACCACATTACAAAGTTATGGTAATTGAAGTAGCATGGTACTGGAGTAAAAACAGACATATAGACCAACAAAACAGAATCAAGAACCCAGAAATAAATCCATGCATATGTGGCCAACTAATATTTGATGAGGAAGTAAAAATTACTCAGTGGGGAAAGGATAGTCTCTTCAATAAATAGCATTTGGAAAACTGGATATTCACATGCAAAAGAATGAAGTTGGACCCCTGTCTTACACCACTCACAAAAATTAACTCAAAATGGTTTAAGACTTAAAAATAAAACCTGACACTGTAAAATTCCTAGAGTAAAACATAAGGAAAAACTCAACATTAGTCTTGGTAATGAGTTTTTGGACATAATACCAAAAGTACAAGCAACAAAAGCAAAAATCAAGTGAGACTATATGTAATTAAAAAGCTCTAAAAAGCAAAAGAAGTAGCTAACAAAATGAAAAGGCAATCTGTAGAATGGGAGAAAATATTTGAAAACCATATGTTTGAGAAGAGATACGTAGATCTATAGAAGATAAAAAATATATAAGAAACTCATATAACTCAATAGTAAAAAAAAGTAAATAATCCTATAAAAATGTGCAAATGACCTGAATAGACAATTTTTCAGAGAAATACAAATCGCCAACAAGAACATGAAAAGATGCTAAACATGACTAGTCATAAGGGAAATGCGAATCAAAACCACAGTGAGCTATTACCTCACACCTGCTGGAATGGCTATTATCAAATAGACAAGAAATAAGTGTTTGCGAGGAAGTGGAGAAGAGGGAACCCTTGTGCACTGTTGGTGGGAATGTAAATTGGTGCAACTGCTATGGAAAACAGTATAAAAGTTTCTCAAAAAAAATTAAAAATAGAACTACCATATAATCCAGCAATTCTAGGTATTTACCTGAAGAAAACGAAAACACTAATTCAGAAGACATATGCACCCCTATGTTCATTGCAGCATTATTATACACACACACACACACACACGTGCACATGCAATGGTACACAGTGGAATATTATTCAGCCATAAAAAGGAAGGGAGTCTGGCCATTTGTGACATTTGTGACAACATGGATGGACCTTGAAGGAATTACACCAAGTGAAATAAGCCAGACAGAGAAAGACAAATACTGTATTATGTCACTTATATGTGGAATCTAAAAAAGGTCAAAGTCATGAAAACAGAGGGTATGTCTGGTGGTTGAATGGTATGAATGGTTCTTGCCAGGGTCTGGGGATAAGGAAAATGGGAAGATGTTTGTCAAAGAGTACAAACTTTCAGTTGTAAGATAAATAAGTTCTGGGTATCCAATGTACAGCATGGTGACTACAGTTAACAATACTGTATTGTATACTGGAAATTTGCTGAGAGTATGGATCTCAAATGTTACAACACACACATAGACGGTAAATATGTGAGGTGATGAATGTGTTACCTAACATTATTGTGGTAATCATTTCACGATGTATACATATGTCAAATCATCACATTGTACACCTTAAACGTATAGTGTTATATATCAATTATATCTCAATAAAACCAGAAAGAAAACAAAAGCACAAAGAAAATAACAGCAAAAACAAAATAATAATTTAAACCACTCATTTTACTTTGATCAGCATCTGAGATTAGATGTTAATTATTCATGTGTGCCATGGTTTTGTCTGTTAGTGATTTAAATTCTGTAAAAAGAAAAATTCATTTGATACATGCTCCTTTTTATGATTTAAATATTTTAATGTTTTTCTGTAATCATAATTGAATCCTGTAATATGTTCATTTTACATTGTCATCCTCTGACATATAGCATAGGACTGAATAATAAGCATTACTATTCAATGGACCATCTAACATGTAATATCTCAGTAAGTTATACTGCATAGTCAATCAAAAAAATTATTTTAGTCATGGTAGTATTTTTTGGGGGGGTAGCTTATCCATGAGCTAACATCTGCGCCAACCTTCCTCTATTCTGTATGTGAAATGTCTCCACAGCATGGCTTGATAAGTAGTGTATGGGCCCACGCCCAGGATCTGAACCCGTGAACCCTGGGCTGCCGAAGTGGAGCATGCGAACTTAACCACCACACCACCAGGCTGGCCCAGTGTTAGTGTTTCAAATAATGTATATAAATTACTTAGTCTTTGGCAAAACCAAACTCAAATTTAAAGGCACTTTTTGAAACCGTTATCAGACTCTACCAGGTTATGTATCTTATAATTATATAGAAAACATTTGAAAATCACTGGAAAAAATTCTCTGTGGGATAATTCCAGAGTTTGAGATACACAAAGTGAAGCAGTTTTGTTGTTTTCCCTCTGGATTTAAAATATTTCCACCTGATTTTTGAAAAGATGTGTTTGGTAATTCTGTGGTGACCTAAAATTGCGCAATTATTAAAATAACATAAAATGATTGTTATTTGACTCTATCAAGGCAAAATTAACATACCTACTTAAAGAAGTATGTCAGTTCTGTGAAATACATGACTAATTTATGAATTAAGTTCACATGGGCACATACAGCTTAAAAGTTGGTAGAGCTATTATATATTGTCTATATGTGTAAAATAAGTGTATTGCCCATTAGGTAGGTTTTCCTATGTTTTTAAATATTTTTTCAAATTATTTAAACATGGCACAAATAAATGATGTGTAGAGTTAAATTTTAAAGTTATAAATTAAAAGTTTCAGAATGTTTATATTTTATAGTTATTTAATCTTACTAAAGTTTAGATGAGTTAACTATAAATTTAACAGAAATAATCCTGTTCTTGAAGTTGTGTACTTGAATTGAATTCACAGACTCACATATTATATTACAGATGAGAGTACAACTCTTCTAACATAGAGAATAAATAACTAGATTTTAAAAATATGCTCTAAAGGACCTACTTAGATTGCCTATGATAACACATTCTTGAGGAGAGAAAGGGAGCTAAAATAATCCTTTAATCTGCCGTCTATCTTCAAGGCCTTCAAGCAAATAAGTGTCTAAAACATTTCCAAGAGTTGTGTCTTGTATTCATGAAGATAAAGAACCTTGCCTTGAGCTAATAGTAAATGGTGATATTATTTAATGTATGCTTAGTTCTCTATAAAATCATTATATTTTTTGTACAGGGTTATGTTTTAAATAAAATAGTTCTTAAAGTTAGGACTGTAAAGTCTAAATCTGAGTTATATAAAAATTTCAGAAGCAGCTAACAATGAGATTCATTACCCGACCTGATAGAAACTAAAAGGTGTCAGTTAACAGCCTGATCATTTTATTCCTGGGCCTAGTACCATACCTAGGCATTCCTTACATATTTGTGAAATGAATGAATTTAATTAATGTATTGATTTTTAAAATGAATCTAAGACCTTAATCATGTTTATTTCCAAAGCCACATGGCATCTCTCCACTGCATAATAATGTTTAACTCCAAAGATAAGATGATTTCTTTCACTTTCTAAGTAGTTATCTAATATCCAAAACAAAGCTTAACTAGAAATTTCAGATATTTCTCAACACTTTAGCTAAAAGCACTATGCAGTAGTTTTTTCTTTCTTTTTATATGATGAGTTAAACTATTTTCTAATGACCTCAGATCAGTCTGTAATGGCGAGTGAGTTGAAAACACTGCATTACATCGTCTTCTCTTTCCCTTGTCTGGATATTATCTTCTCTCACTTTCCATCTCTAGTTCCCCTGAGGCATATGTTTTCAATAAGGTCAAAAATAGAATTATTGATTGTGTCTGACAAGTGTCAAGTCTTTTCTATCAAAAAGAAAGAGAAGAAAACAATACGCCAAAGTCTGATCAAAGCTAGTGAGATGGATGATGTCGCGTTAAAGAGGAAGATTCATTATTTCTCCACTTACAATTCTTAAACACCTTTTGTTATTTGTCAAGTTATATCATATTTTATTTTTTCAGAGATTATTTTTAATTTAATATTCTATCGAGGGGCTTAAATTTTCATTACCTTCAATGAGTAATATTATAGATTTACTCATTTAATACCTTGATATGGGTACTACCTTGATGTAGATAATAGGTTTACCTGTAATACCTTGAAGGCTATATTTTGAGTACGGAATCAGTGAATTTGTTTGTAGATACATCTAAATCTTTCTTACAAGATGTGAAACTCCTCTATTTATATAATTGAGTTGAAGTTAACATTTCTATGAAAAGTCATTATTTTCCTACTGCTATTATTATAAAAAATATGTAATTTTATCTTAAAAATAAAACTACATTGCCATGTAAAGAAATAACAATATACGAACATTCACATATATAAAATAAAATTTCAAAATATATTTTAATAATTTTGCAAAAATTAAGTTGTAAGTTCCTTTACTCAAAAGTTCTGGATATGTAATACATTATGGTATTTGACTTTTAATTTTTATTTACACTATTGTTTTCAATGTATCTAATAGATAAAATAATTTAAATATTAATAACTAAGCTAATTTTGAAGATATGTCTTCAGTTTAGGATGAGTTGGTACACATTTAACATCCAACATTGCAGAACTCTGCTTCTGAGTAAAACAAAATGTTGTAAGAGAATATTAGTTTCACTCTAATAATGAGAAAAAGCCAGACAAATGACAAAATCATAGTTTTAAAAACCCATCAGAGATATGAGGATGCAAGTCAAGCTTAGTGAACTAAAACCCATGAAGTGACAAGCACCGCCTAGGAGGAAGAGAGCTAAGTTGGCTTTCGTCCCTTGAGAAGTGGATGAAGGAGAAGTAACTCAGCAAAGAACAGGGTAAAAGAGAAACAGGCCAAAATTAAAATATTACAATAAGAGTAATAATGACCAAGTGTTGTCTGGCATGGCAGTTTAGAATCCTGAAGGTCCCCAGCCTCCAAGAACATCTTCACCTACCTGTGAACTCTTTCCAAAGTCCTTACTGAGAGCTAGAGTCGTAGACAAAAGGTGAAAGAGCTGAAAAGTGGTAGAGAAAACTTTCTTGCGGCACTTAGAGTCCATGGAAGGCTGAAGGGAGGGCAGGATAATTGAGAGAAACCAAGCAGAGGCATTCTGGGCCTTCAATAAGTAGGAGGCTATAGCTGCTCAACACTGAGGGGAGGGAAGAGCAATTAAGATAAACTCATTACAGGTAAACATTCTGATTCCTGGGAGCTATCAGGCATGGTTGCTACAGGCTGTGTAGCTGATGCACTGAAAACAATGCCTCTGAGACACATTGTGTTTTCTCAGAGTCTGAAGCACGGCAGCCTCAGGATGTGGCAGGATAGGAAATAACAGAGAAATTTTTCCAAGGCTTTTCAGGCTTTCACTGAATGCTGGACTGCAGCTGTTCAAAGCAGGGCAGAGGAGACAGTGAGAGAGCGCGTTTGAATATCAGCAAGCCAGAAGCAGGAGTGGATAGCAAATAGAATTCCTCAATAACCCAACTGTCTGAGAGCCAAATCTCCCATGGTTTAGAGTCTTAGCACCATGCTGTAAATCAAAAGAGCAAAACCGAAAAAGAAAAAACATGATAAACAGAATTTCATAAAAATATTAAAATTTCATTTATCAAAAGGCTCCATTAGGGAAATTGATAGGCATAAGCAAGCCATAGACTAGAACACACACACACACACACACACACACACACACACACACATACACAACATATATATCTGCCAAACAAGTATATGCAGAACTTCTAAAAATCAACATAAAATGATATATGGCCCAATAAATGGACAAAAGACTTAAACAGAAACTTTGAAAAACAAGAATATGAATGTTCAATAAGTAAATTAAAAGATGTTCATCATCATTATTCATCAGGAAAATTACAGTTAATCCAACAGTGAGATACCATTATGTAGTCCCTAGAATGGCTGCAATCAAGAGAGGTGACAAGAACATGATTTTAAAAAGCTGTAGTGCATGTGGAACCCACATGTGAGTATAATATAGTAAGCCACTTTGAATAATATTTTGGCAATATTTTATAAAATTAAACATAAATCTACTTATGACAAATAAATTCCACTACTAAATATTTACCTAAGAAATGAAAACGTATTCCCACAAAAATACTTATCAATGAATATTCATCACAGCCTTATTCATAATAGCTCTAAACAGAAAACAACTCTGGAAAACATCCACAGGTGAATGGGTAAACAGATATTGATATATCCAGGTAATGGAGTACTACTCAGCATTAAAAATGGAAGAACAGATATTATAGATAGTAACATGAATAATTCTCAGAAAAACTTATGTTGAATGAAAGATGACTGATTTTGTTCACATGAGGTCCAAAGCAGGCGAACCTTTCTGTGGTGATAGAGATCAGGGTTGCATTTGGAGTCTGTGGTTCCTAAGCCTATTTGCTTTCATGGCCTCCTTCCCCAAATGCAAAAAAAAATTATTGTACTTTATGACTCTTCTAGTATAATGAAAAATATTATATCACATTTCCTTTGACCTGAAGTTTATTTTTCCTTTCTGATTTAAAGTAAATTAACACACTTCCATAGCTCCCTAAGAGTGTTATGGTCACAAGATACTGTATCTGGACAGGAATCAGAATGGTACTTTTCTCTGGGGTAGGGAACTGAGCTTGGAAATTGACAGGAAAGTCTAGAAGTCAGCTTGATGTGGTGATGGAAATATTATATATCTTCATACGAGAAATGTTTATATGGAGTGTGTAAGGTTGTCGAAACTGAGTACTTGAGATCTATGCATGTACTAATATATAAATTCTATCTCAAAACAAGCTAAATATATAAATCAAAATATCCAAGTCCAAATGGATCATGTGTCCAAATATATGTTTAGAGATAAATTCAATACTGGGTGAGATTAGAAATTAATTTTTGCCTTCCAAAAGACTGTTTTATTCCTTCATTCTCATTGCTCTATGATTCTTATCCCAGATGTCCCAAGAAACGTTAAAGCCTCACAAACTCCATCTTTTTGGTCCAGCTTAGCATCGTCTTTACATTATGTATATAACATCATCATTCTCAGAGGGAGAAACTATATGGCTCAATCTCTGTAAATTAACAGAGCTAAACAGGACTAAGTAATTAAAAAGAAATTCCTTTCTTTACTTCTGTCTCTCAAGACCATTAAAAGAAAACGTGATACTCTCTTTTTTTTCTGCCCTATAGTATTTATTTTTAGAAATCTCCTTGGTCAATCTGGTAAAGCTTTTTAGCAACCTGCTCATACTTAATTGTAAAGAATGAAGAGCTACCTGACCTATGAAATAACTTCCTTTTTCTGGACACATGGATTAATCCAGGGATGGGCCCAGGATCCACTTAGGGCCAATGAGAAGCTCTTTGAAGAAGCTGATAGTCCAAAGGACAGAATCTCCTCTTCTAAGGTGAAATGCTGGTTAGCCCAGTGTAAGTCTGGAGTCTCCTGGAATCGTCTTTGCTGCTGTGTGGAACGACTATTGCAGAAAAAAATAAGGCCAACAATAAGGAAAACAGTTTGAGAGTGAAAAAATGATTAATGATGACATTGATGAGTACCTGAAAAAGGCTGTGAAAAAAATCGAAAACCAGACTCAACCCCGAGCTTTGAGTTACAAGGGCCCGGAATTCTCTTTCCTGTACAGCTAGTTTTAGTGTGGCTTCTGTAGGTTACAAGTAAAAGCAGTCTGACTAATGCCAGCTCTATTCATAACCTACATAGACACTTCCCAAAAGCCATTCTATCTATTCTTGAATTTTCTGGCAATTACTGGCAACCTTAGAATTCTTTTTGTGCCAATGTTTCGTACACATCTCGGCCATGAAGCTTCCTCTCTTCCTCTTTCCCACTACTCTCTATCCTTTAATTATTAGATAAATTGAACATCCCCCCATATGCATGCCAACAAGCACGAACTCTGTTTTTAAGGAAGAGTAAAGGTGAGAAATGGCAAGGGGAATGCAGGGAAGGCCGTTAACATTTCCACATTAATAATTTTTCTGCCTCTTTCCTTGCAAGAATTGTTTGAAATATAATCTTGTTTGCAGCCTTAATTATCATTAGGTATTTATAATAAATTCAATGTTGAAATAAGAAAAGTAAGTTGCATATTAAAGTTTAATTTTGAATAAATAAATGCAAAAATCTGGTATGAACAATCATTTATGTCTACTTATTTATGTATTTTCTATGTATTTATGCTCATTCATATGGGTATAAATATGTGACATCTATGACTAAGATATATTAACACATTTGTCATTTACATATTGTTTAAAAAATAAAGTTAGCTTTCTCTGGATAAGAAACTGTGCTTTTTAATTTTTCAGTAGAGCCTAAATTACTATGGTGTCTTTCATAGACTTGCAGGTGGATTTTTAAAACATTGTAAAGCAAGACTAAGCAACCACATTGGTATATTAACAGAAATTAACATGTGTGGCTTTGTGATATATCTGAGAAAAATTGCTCAGACAGGAAGGTGAACAGGTAATCCATTAGTCCTTGAGCATTCCTGTGTGTGCTCTGTTATCCCACATCCATTATGTATTTTAAGGAGTAGGACGTGAACCTTTTCTCTTCACTTGTATCCCATATTCCTGTTGGTATGCTGAACTCAAGGAATGCTAACATATTTAAAGTATAACATCATGAATTTTCTCCATAGTTACATTAATATAATTCTTGTTTATTTATAATTGTATTTCTAAGGACAAAAATCACCTCAAGTTTTTGTTTGTTTTTTATTGAGATCACATGGTTTGTAACATTATATAAATATCAAGTGTACATAATTATATTTAGCTTCTGTATAGACTGCATTGTGCTCACCACCAAAAGTATAGTTGCTGTCTGTCACCCTACACATGTACCCCTTTATTCCTTTTGCCTGCCCCCCTCCCCCTCTGCTAATCACAGATCTATTCTCCATGTCTACGTGTTTGTTTATCTTCCCCAGATGAATGAAATTGTACAGTAATTGTCTTTCTCTGTCTGACTTATTTCACTTAACATAATACCCTTAAGGTCCATCCATGTTGTCACTAATGGCAAGATTTTGTCTTTTTTAATGGCTGAGTAGCCATTAAAATATATACAAGTTGTTTGTCAAAGCAAATTAACCAATAGCCATCCTATAGATAAGAGAGATAAGGTAAGTTTTACTTGAGCAAGGTGAGGGCTATAACCTTGGAAGGGCTTTTCCAGAAAGGAAGAAAGCTTTTCAGAGAAGCATGGTTTTGATTACAGTCTTACACCTTTTTTAGAACAAAGAACATACATTAAACACACCCAGGGTACATATTCATCAAAGTTTCAAAGAGGTATTCAGTTGCAAATTATCAGATCAATATTACCCTGATGTCAGAAAGAAGCCAGTGTGGGCATTACCAATAGGGCGTAGAAGGGAAAGTATGCATTCTTATCTTAAGAGATTGCCTTCTTTAATGGTGAAAGCAGATGTATAATGTATGTTTGATGGGCCATAAGTCAGTCTTCTTTAGTTCAAGCTGAATCAGTTTTGAACACAAATAGTTACTACAAATATCTTAACGTGAAAATTTCTTGTCATAAGTAATAAGGAGAAATTAGAATTGAGCTTATTTCATGAACCCAATCAAAGGGATGATGTAGAACTGTACTTGATCTGAAGATGGGGACGAGGACCAGAATCTATAGAGTCATTAGATATCCAGATAGTATTTTCTTTCCCACTGTCTATTCCCTCAGAAGAAAGCTGGCCATGTTCTGTACAGGAGCACTCATGAGCCCAAATCTTCTAACTTTGCATGCTGGAATTCCTCAACCACATACAGAAACCATCTAGTAGTCTCTCACTTCCAATTCCAAATTAAAGATAGAGAAAAAATCTAATTAACAGATTTTGGGTTAGGAGTCCTCTCCCTTCATTGAATTAGCTATAGTGAAGATGTGTATTCTTATTTGAAGGCCTTTGTGAAACATCTCACTTCCACTGTTCTTAAATTACATTCTGCAGGCCAGATCATGCTGTATTAAAAACAAATCAACAGCAACAAAATGAATCTATTTCCTGTTTTTGCTAGGTTCTGAATATTGGTTGCACTCTAAGGGTTCCATCAAATATAGAGTTCAAAGTCCAAAGATTTGCTAGAACTGTATGTAAACAACACAGCGCAAACACTTTCCTCTCCTTTCCAGATGTGCTATAAAACACTAACAAAGAACCAGATGAAATGATTCCTTACTTTCTACTTTGTTTAGGGATTCCACAGAAGCTACGCCAACGTGATTAACAGTCAGCTGTGAGGATTTTTTACTCATGGTTCTGGATTTGCAATCAATGATATTTTAAGTTTAGAATGAGAACAGAATCAGATATTAAAGAATGCATCCTGGTATTTGAATTGCTCGAACTTCTCAGGTCGTCTTCAAAATTATCAAATTATTACAAGTTACAATTACAGTATTGCAAAAAGACACAGAACTAGAAAATTTAAACTCACAATCTGATTCCATCAAAATAATCTGAAATCCAACAAATATCCTGTATTGGATAACTCAGTTTTAAAAAGCACAGCAACTTTTAAGAGTCACATAAAATCATAGTAATAGTGCCTTGAAGTGTAGAAGAGGAAAACAACTTTCCCTCTTATTTCATTATATGGGGGCCTATGAATTAAACTGACAAAAGAGATTAACAGCAGAAAAAGGCTTATGTGTAGTAGGCATACTATCCACAGTGGAGCCAACAAAAGAAGTAGCTGACTGGTTAGTGATTAAAGATAGAAGCTTATAGACCTAAAGTAATAGGGAAAGGGGAAGTGGAAGAAAAGGCTCTTATGGGAAGATCAAAAAGATTGCTTTAGACAAGACAAATGGGCTTTTAGGAGAAAAAAGGGGAGATAAGAAAGTTTGTATAATGTTTGTCTGTACAGGTGTGAGTGGTCCTTCCATCTTCTTTAGGGCTTTACGGTAAGTGTATTCCTAGTCTTCCTCCTGGGAGTAGACACATCCTGAAGAGGGAATTTATAGGTGTCTCATGTCCCAGAAGTTGCTGATTTTAGTCAGAGAAGGGAAGCTCAGAGAAGGCTTCTTTCTGCATCTGTTGCAGAAATAATCTTCATATCAACTCTGGGATTCTCAGAGGGTCCCCACAGAGACAACTGGAAAAGACTGCTAAAAGATCAATGAGGAATATTAAAAATTATAAGAGTTTATTTGAACAAAAGTGGATTTGAATTGGGCAGCGCCAAACCGGAACTGGGAGCCAGAGAAAGAATTATATAGAGAAAGTGTGGAAGGAAAGACATGAAATTGCTTGATTGTCTATAGCTTAAAGTTGAGTTGGCTGGTTGTGATTGGTTATTCTTAGCATTTTAATTTCATAACCTTGAGGCATTTGCAGTCTGGGATTTTGGTTTGCTTATGAAAGCCGATAGGGCATTAGAGCCACATCGGTCTAAAGGCCTTCTTGTTTAATTAATTTAACAACATATATGATGTGGATTTTCCCACTAGAGTTCTATATTATTTAACAATTTTGTTCAAGCTTTATATCTTCTGAAGTCATATTAATAGAGGAGGTGAGAAAAGGACAGCAATTAATGGAAACAAAATTAATCACTCATGACTCAAAGCTCAGAAGTCACCAGACAGAATTGGAGACCATAAAATTTAGAAATGTCATCTTAAAAATAAGTTAATGAATGAACAAATTAGACTGACTTATAACTAGTTCTGACAAAGGAATTTGAAATATGATTTATAGTATACAGGAAGAAATATATGCTGAATCTCTAAAGAAATGATTAACAAACTTGGGTTATATCCTTTTTGTGTAAATATACACTAAAAATTATTTCATCCATATGAATATGTAATGTTGGTAGCCTTGATCAAAACAGGAAAAGATCATTAGTAAAATTTTAAATTAAAATTATAATAGGAAAGTGTTCTGAAACATTCTAAAACTTGTCTTTACGTCTCTCTCTCTGTCTCTGTCTCTCTCTCTGTTGTTCCTCTTTGAGGCCTTTTCTCAGAATTCTGATTTTTTTGTTCTTAGTTTTTCCTGAGTCTAAACTCAGAGAATGTGCCATCCTGCTCCAGGATTTCTTCATTCCTCATTTGTAGATTATGGAATTGGGAAAGGAGAAAGAGATGTGGATAGAATACTCTCTCATATAAAGGAGATCTAAAAATTAGTAATTCTGTTGTTTGACCATGGATGGATACTACAAGGAAAGAATTCCAGATTTATGTATAATATAGCATTTGGCTTTGGAAAAGAGTATAACAGTTGCCATTCTTGGGTTAATCAAAAGCCTTCAGGCTTTGCTGGATTATTTTAACAGCAACAATAAAAATTTTTGTGAAAAAGAGAATAAAGTTCTCCTAGATCAGATAAAAATATACCTGAGATAAACACTTTGGAAAGACGGTAATGTGCTAGTCGCCCCAAGTCAACCACTGAGCATTTGGGAGTTTTCTCCATGATTTCCCTGCTGCTAGCATCATGTCTAGCTTGCACAGACGTTCTTATTTCCTTCTCTAGTAGCTCCTTAAGTGGTAAAACTAAGACATAAACAAGTAAATAAGTAAGCAAGCAGAAACTTTTATTTTTTCATGTGTCTTGTAGCACAGATGATAAATAACAGATGATAAATAATAGATAATTTTAAATAAAAAGTCATAATTTGGGGGGCTGGCCCTGTTATGGGCATAGCAGTTATGCTTGTGTGCTCCACTTCCGTGGCCTGGGGTTTGCTGGTTCGGATCCTGGGCGCAGGCCTATGCATCGTCAGACCTGCGTACCACTTATCAAGCCATGCTGTGGTGGGCATTCCATGTGTAAAGTAGAGGAAGATGGGCACAGATGTTAGCTTAGGACCAATCTTCCTCAGAAAAAAATAGTAGTCTTGGAAGAGGAATTGGGAAAGGAACTTAGGACATACAAAATATTTTATCAAGTAATATATGTGTGATATGTTTATATAATATACATTATAAAATATGAAATATTAAAAAATAATTTTTTTCATTCTGCTGATACAGTTTAGATGTAGAAATGAGCACTTTGAAAGGTAAAACCTGCTTTTCTTTGTCATCCAGTGTCCAGTGCCCTGTTGGTTCATTGTACCACGGCCTTCCATGGCAGGCTCGTTTTTGTTTTTACTATTTATGCTTACTCAAGGAAAATTTCAAAAGTAAACTTTTTTATTTTACTTTGAACTGATAATTTTTACTGTCTCCTTCACTGAATTTTGTGTTCTACTATGAAGAATTTTTATACTATAAGACTTATGTGGAGAGCATTATTATTAAGGATGATGGGGAATGAAGTGCCTGTAGGGGAAAAAAATATTCTCCTTTCCCTTCTTTGCATCTCTGGCTGAGACTAAGAATTAAGAAGACATAAAACAGATTACTAAGAGAAAAGCATACAAGTTTTACTAAATTTTATGGGTCTTTACAAAAGAATACTAAGACCCGAAGAAGTGACCAGAGCAGAAAGCTTTTTACACCTTTTAGAAAAAGAAATAATAAATTTGTGAATAAATGATAAGACAAAGGGATTTGGACTGAGGGCAATAAATTGTGGAGAAGTGACTAGGTGATATGTGGGGGTGGTGGCAAACCAAGAAGAATTCTAGTATAGTTTTGTGTCATTTATACAATTTTCTCTAGTTTCATTTAAATCATGCACTGATAAGAATACTCATGGAGTAAAATGTTTTTAAAAATTTTTTTTATCATTTTACTTATTCTTCTGGTAACTGTATTTATATGGACATATTTAGTGTAAGCATACATTGGCTCTTATGCCACCCTAATAGAAGGATCTAGAGAGAATCTACCATAATATATTGAATCTTTATATGCAGTCAATGCTTAAATGGTATGCAAATAGTGTTCCAAAGTTCAATATAAAATATATGACACATGTTTTCAGAAAACAACTTCAGAAGTTGTCATTAGATCCATGTGGAACTTAATTCACAAATAATTAACCTGATCTACAGTATAAATAATACTAGTGTAGACCTGGAAGAAGGGGACAGGTGGAACATGAAGAATTTTTCCCTGGATTTATACCATGACCAGTGCAAATAAAACTAAAATAGTGGGAACTGTGAAATGTAGTTTCAGATCCTGTTATATTTCACCTTTAATCCACTTACTATTTGCTACCACCTGAAATTAAGTATGAATTTTTCTACTCTCAGATTCTGTGTGAGATTATCCAGTCCTGAAAGTTGTCTAGGTAGGTTTTCCCAAACTGAATATAAACTATGAATATTCCTTTATATTTTAAAGGAGAGACTTTGCATATTACATATGTCCACTTTATTTTATTTTAATAAATATAGCAAGCTATAAACTTTACATAGTAATAGCTATTCTAAACTTATAAAACCTAAATAAAATTATAATTAAATACTAGCCAAACTGTAAACCAGTAATATCACATTTTACGTCATTGATTTAACTTAACAGGTATTGTTTTGCTAAAATGAAATAATTATTTTCAATGTATATATGATACATGATATTATGTTGATGGTTCGGAGTTTAAAATATGTATATTTATTTTTTATAAAGCAATTTTTCTACCCAGTTTCTCTACTTATACAACTGTATCGAAGCTTACTATTACCGCATGCTGTGACATCATTTGGCCTTGCTTGGCTAGAATACATAATACATTCTTTATGTCTGCTTCTGTTATTTTCTAATTAGCCAACAGCAGTTCATCAATTATATTTCAGTATTATATTTTCATGATGTCAAACGTGTCTCATTTGATGAAATAACATAAGACAATGAAGTTTCAGTCTTTTAAATTGCTTTCCAACTTTTAATTATAAATGTAAAATAGACATTTGTCTTTTGTACCGGCAAAAATGTTTCAACATGAGTTCCGAGGCCAACACAGAAGATTATTGGCAGTTGACATTAGGATGTACTGGTATAAAGATAACCATAATTAAATGCTACAGTCTTCTTGCAAAATGGTAGGCTATGTTTTTATCAACAAACAACTTTTAGTTATAATCACATAGCTAGAAATAAATAAAAATATTTTATTTGATTTTATTTATATGTAATAAATAAATGAAATTTAAAAATTTCAGAATGAAATGCAAGCTGATGGTAGCAGACCTGACAGTTTCATATCCAGATAGAACTTAGAGACTGAGCATTGGCACTGCAGAGAAAGGAGCAATTAATTTACACCTCAGAAGCTTAGCAACTAGAAGCTGTAGCCCTGCAGAAAGACTGAAGCCTTAAATTGCTTCTCTTCCTGTTAAAAGAGAACCGGGAAAACTCCAAAACTCCACCTCTCAGTTTAAGGCAGTGAAAAAAGAAAAACTTCTGTCTGAGAACTTGATGGGAAAAAAAAGTCATTAACAGAGGTTACAGAGCAGTTAAAGATATGGAGGTTGGGATGGGACAAATCCAAGAGAAAACTTATAGGAGTTCTGGAAATGGGATGGAAGTAATAGCCCCAAGAGATAGTAGTCGATAATTTTCCAGAATTTTTTTAAGTGCCAACCACCCGAATAATCATAAAGAAAAATCTTGAGCAAAATAAATGGAAAAAAAATCCTGTTTAACCATATCATGTTAAACTACAAAAATAACCAGAACACCTTAAAAATAATCACAACTATGTGTGTTTCTCATCAGCCTCAAAAATTAAAATGGAGTAAAATTAAAATAATAGCTAGCTGTAATGAAAATTTTATGTAGTATTGTGATCTTAACAATATTTAGTCTTCAAATCCATGAACATGGAATGTCTTTGCATTTATTTGATTATTTTAAATTTCTTTCATAGTGTTGTAGTTAATAATGTGTAACATTTGTACTTGTTAAATTTATCCCTAGATATTTTATTCTTTTGCATGCTATTGTGACTTGAATGGTTTTCTTAATTTCTGTTAATATTTTGAGTATTTTATTTCTAGTTTATAAAAATACAATTGGTTTTTCTGTGTTCATATTGTCTCCAGCAACTGTGTGAATTTATTAACTCTAATAGTTTTCTCATGGATTCTTTAGAATTTTTGCATATAAGATCAAATCATAGGTAGACAAAAGATAGTTTTACTTCTTTCTTTCCAATTTAAATGCCTTTTATTCACCCCTCTACCAGAAATTGCTTTGTCGAGAATTTCTAGTAAAATGGTGAGTAGACTAGTGAAACTAGGCATCTGTGTCTTATTCCTGATCTTAGGTGGAAGACTTTGAGTTATTCTGTGTCAGTTAGCAGTGGATTTTTTCATAAATGACCTTTATCACGTTAAGGAAATTCCCTTCCATTCTTGGTTTAACTTATTTTGTTTATTGCAGTTTTTTTTGCTGAGGAAGATTTGCCATGAGCTAACATCTGTGCCAGTCTTCCTCTATTTTTCAACATGTGGGCTGCCAGCACGGCATGGTTGCTAACAGAGCAATGTAGGTCTATGCTCAAGAACCAAACCTGGGCTGCTGAAACAGAGAACACTGAATTTAACTACTAGGCCACCAGGGCTGACCTTATCAAGTTTTTTTGTGTGTGAAAAAATGTTGGATTTTATCAACACTTTTTTTTGCGTTAATTTAGATAATCCTCTGTCCCCATTTTTCATTCTATTAATATGGTGAAATATATTGATCGATTTTCATATGTTGAAAAATCTTTGAATTCCAGGGATAAATCATACCTGGTCATGGTGTATAATCTTCTTAATATGCTACTGGATTGGATTTGCTAGTATATTGTTGAAGATTTTTGCATCAATATTTATTAGAGACACTGGTTTGTAATTTTCTGTTCTTGTGATGTCTCTCTCCGGATTTTGTATTACAGTAATGCTGGCCTCATAGAATGAGTTAGGATGTGTTTCCTCCTCTTCCATTTTTGGAAAATTCAAGAATGATTGGGTAATTTTTACTTAAATTGTTGGTAGATGTAATTAGTGAAATCATCTGGTCCTGGGCCTTTGTCTTTGGAATGTCTTTGATTATTGATTCAGTCTCTTTACTCGCTACTTCAGTAATCCTTTTTACTTCAGTAAGGTGATAGTAAGGATCCCACTTTAATTTTTGAATTTAATAATTTGATTCTTCTTTCTTTTTTTAAATTATTGAATCAAGATAAACATTTCTCGATTGTGTTGATCTTTTTGAAGAATCAACTTTGGTTTAGCTGATATTCTCTATTGTTTTTCTACTCTCTATTTCACTTGTCTCTGCTGTAATCTTTATTATTTCCTTCCATCTGCTGGCTTTGGGTTCATTTTGCTCTTCTTTTTCCAGTTCTTTAAGGTGTACAATTAGGTTACTGATTTGGGATCTTTATTCTCTTTTTTAAAAATTCTCCTTTAATGTAGACATTTATAGCTATGATTTCTCTGTCAGCTCTTCTCTCTCTAAATCTCATAAATTCTAGTATGTTATGTTTTCATTTTCATTCATCTCGAAGTATTTTTTAACTTCCATTTTTATTCCTTCTTTGACCCATTGCTTGTTTAAAAATATATTAATTTCTATGTATTTGTGAATAGTCCATTCTGTTATTGATTTCTAGTTTTATTCCCCTGTGGTTGGAGAAGATACTTTGGATTATTTCCATTTTTTTAATGTATTGAGACTTCTTTCATGGCTCAAAAAACAGTCTATCCTCAGGAATGTTTTTGTGCGCCTGAAAAAGATGAATTTTCTACTGTTTAAGGGTGAAGTTTTCTTAATAAGTCTGTTAGGTGTAGTTGGTTTATAGTGTTGTGCAAGTTTTTTATTTCAATATTGATCTTTTACCTAGTTATTTTTTCATTATTAAAAATGGGATTTCGAGACTTGCAATTATTGTAGAACTATAAACTTTTCTCTTCATTTCTGTCAGTGTTTGCTTCATATATTTTGGAGCTCTGATGTTTGTTACATACATGTTTGTAATTTTTATATCTTTTTTGGCAAAATGATTCTTTTACCAATGTATAATATTCTTTGTCTCTTGTAACAATTTTAAACTTAGTGTTCATCTTGCCTGATAATAGTATAATCATCTCATGGCTCTTGGTTAGTATTTGGATGGAAGATTAGTTTCATCCTTTAACATTCAGTTTGTTTCTTAATCTAAAGTGAGCAGACAGACAGCAATATAAAGTAAGTATATAGACAGAATATACTTGGATCACCTGTTTTATTCAGTCTGTCCACCTCTGCATTTTGACTGGAGAATTTAATCCATTTATTTTAATGAGAAGAAAGGACTGACTTCTCTATTTCCCTATTGTTTTTCACATGTCTTATATCTTTCTTGTTCCTCAGTGTCTTCCATTATTGCCTTATTTTGTGTTCAAGTGATTTTTTTTTGAAGTGTACCATCTTGATTCATTTCTCATTTCTTTTTATATACGTTTTAAGTTATATTCTTGGTAGTTTCCCTGGGAATTGTAACTAACCTCTTAAACTTATAAAAATCTATTTTAAATTAATATCATCTTAGCCTTAATAGTATATAAAATCACTGTTCCATGCAACTACATTCTTCATCCTTTCTGTTGTTATTTTCACAAATTAGATCTTTATCCCTTACATGTACATTAATATATATTTTAAGTTATTGGTTTTTGCTTTCTCTTAAATCATATAGTTAAACAAAAGAGGAGTTACCACTCCAAAATACAATAATATTGGCTATTGTATTGACCTACTTAGTTACCTTTACCAATGTTTTTGTTTCTTCATATGACATTGAGTTATTGTCCAGTGTTCTTTTATTTCTGTCTGAAAGATTCCCTATAACACTTCTTAGAGGTCAGGTCTGCAAGCACTGAACTCCCACAGGTTTTGTTTATCTGAGAATGTCTTAACTTCTCCTTTATTATTGAAGAATGGTTTTACCTCATATAGAATTCTTGCTTGTCAGTATTTTTATTTCAGTACCTCAAAGTGATCATCCCGCTACCTTCTGGCCTCCATGGTTTCTGCTTAGAAATCAGTTGTAATTCTTATTGAGGATTTATTTTATAGGACAAGTCCCTTCTCTCTTGCTACTTTTGAGATTTCTTCTTTGTGTTTCAAAAGTTTGATTGTAGTGTGTCTCAGCGTGGATATTTTTGTGTTTATCTTTCTTGGACTCTATTGGTTGTGAAAATTCATGTCTTTCGTTTAAATCTGGGAAGAATCGGGTCATTATTTCTTCAAATATTCTTTTTTGCCCCTTTTCTCTCTCCTCTCCTTGGACTACCATTATGTACATTTTATATTTCTGATGGTGTCCCATAGGTCTCAAACTTTCTTCATTTTTCTTTATTTCTTTTTATTTTTCTCTTCAGACTGGATAATTTCAATTGGCCTATCTTCAAGTTTTCTGACTCTTCTGTTTGCTAAAATATGCTTTGAAAGCCTCTAATGAATTTTTCATTTCAGAGACAGGATGGCTGGAAACATGGGCTGACATCTTCAACACCACCACTGAGCTGGGAAAGGGAGATAGGCAAGAGCACATAAAAATGCCACAAAGCTTTTCTACCATTTTTAAGTTGTCTTTTTCTGGATTCAGTGTTCTCTTAGTTTTTATAAATTTTTGGCTATTTTCCAGAGTTCTGATAAAGCTGATTCTGACAGATTATGCTCAATTTTTTGGTGTTTCTGTCGAGGGTCAGGATCTTGGAGCTACATGCTCCAATATTATCACCGATGTCGTTTTGTACATAATTTTAAAATTAACCTTTCTGATTCACTATTTTATTCACGTTACTGATTGTTCAATAGTCCAGAATGACACCTTATTTCCTGTCAAATGAAGCCAAACTCTCCAAACTGGCAATAAGAATTGCAACACTTTGCCCTTTCATAAGTAATGAAAATCAGCTCCACTTGTACCATCCTTCTCATTACATGGTCATTTTTATGCCTGAGTTATGATGTGTGTCAGCCAGCTTAATGGGCTTGAGCACAAACTAGATGAAAATCAGCAAAAGGTTATAAAGAAGAAAATTTACTGAAACTGTTCACTAAATAACCCCAAAACATATTTGTCTTATCTTGATTATTTAGTATTTAAATAAGGAGAAAACATCATAAAGAAATCAATATATCTACAATACAAAGAAAATATCTCGTATTACAAATATTTCCAGTATAATTCAAGTTATAGTTGCTCCAACATCAATAAGTCTATGCATTTCAGGAATTCATTATTATTCCTGTACGCTGTTCCAATTTACCACATGGAAACATAATTTTCTTTTATTTATTCTAAGCAAATAAGATAAACGTACTTTTCAAATACATCCTCCTTCATTATTAAATGTTTCAACAATTTTCTGAGTCAATATAGAAAACAATAGCTCTTTGTACAGTGTAATAATTAAATTTTGTCATCAAGATCTTTTGTATTTGTTAGATGATGTGATTAAGTCTAGCCGTTATAACTAGGAAAATGATATACCATGCTCATTGTCATTCTCTTTTTTGTGATTACATCTTCTAAATTTATTTTAACGTTAAAACTGCTATTTTTTGTTGAGGGCTGAGGACCAAATATAAATTTTTAAATCATTGATTAATATGTTAATTAAAATTAACCACTAGAAAACATTTTCTGTGACTTATATCACCAATAAAAGGAAACTTAAGTTTAAGAATAACCTATTCTCTATAGAGAATAATTTTAAAGATACTGCTTAGTCATAAAAATGCTATTAAACTATTAAAATTATAACTTCATTTTAGATGAAATAGAGATCAAGGACAGTCATTTTGATATGTTATATACACTACAATATTTATTTAGTTATGTCACATTTTTGTAAACTATATTTTATTTAACCAATTGAGTAGTTTTTAGCATTGGACATTTTACTGCTCTCCCTTACCAATGGCATCATATTTTAATCAAGCATAATACATAAAAGATGAGGATGTGCCCCAGTGTTTCATATGATAAATTTTCTCCTGTAATATGTCTCATAGGTAAAATTTGTGCCAAATTTATGGGATTTTAGATGAACAATTTTTGCTGAATATCCATTGCTTTAAAAAATGGAGTTCTACAAAAGTGCAATGACACTGATGAGTGGTGAAGTCTACTTTAGTAGGAAAGCAGTAAAAGGAAGGTCATAAAGGAAGAGTGTAGGTGAAGTCCTCTTAGATGAGAAGACATGTAATGTGAAAACTGTATGAAAAGTGGGAGTTAGACAAAGAGACTGGGTGTGTCAGTAGGGAGGGGAGATGATTTCAGAGGAATCATCATATTAGAATATCTTTAAGATCAGTAAGTTTGCAATAGATAGGGCAACTGGCAGGGCTGTAGTGTGAACTAAGTACTCAGGTACAGCAGACATATGGGCAGAGAGAGAGATTTTTAAATTTTTTTGCTTTTAAGTTTACCATTCCCTATCTCCAGCTCTTAGCAATAAACCAATACAGAATTACCTCTGGAGAGAAAGATATGTCCTCAGGAGCATGACATGGAGTGGAGAGCTGGCACAGGGCCCTTTTCTTCAGAATTTTTTCAGAGTCAGCACAAGGCCCTTTTTCTTCAGAATTTTGTACAGCTTTATGGCCTTCTCGCTTTCCCTGTTTCTATTGAGAAGTCAGAAGCAATTCTAATTCTTAATCCATTTTGCATGACTAAACACTTTGTTTTTCTTTTGGGAAGCTTGGAGAATTTTTTCTTTGTTTTAAATATTTTTAAATTTCATGATGTTTCATTTTTTGAGTGTATTCTAATTCATTTTACTGGGCACTGGGGGAACACTCTCTATTTGGCAATTCATGTCCTTCAATTCTGGAAAATACTTTAATAATTTCATTGATCATTTCCTGCAATCTGTTTTTTTTTTTTTCCCCCTCTCCATCTGGACCTTTGATTATTTGGACTTTAGAATTCTGGAAGTGATATCTGTGTTGTTTTATATTTTCTTTCCTATGTGTTATCATTTTTTATATTTCTTTATTTTCTGTAAGATTTCTTTAACTTTATTGTCTAGACTCCTTCTTGAAGTTTTTATTTAAGTATCAGGTTTTAAAATTCCAATAGCTGGTTTTGGTTTTTATAAAGTTTCTTCTTCTTCTTCTTCATTTTTTTTGGTGAGGAAGATTGACCCTGAGGTAACATCTGTTGCCAATCTTCCTCTTTTTGCTTGAGGAAGATTGTCCCTGAGCTAACATCTGTGCCAGTCTTCCTCTATTTTGTATGTTGGACTCCACCACTGCATGGCTTGATGAGCAGTGTGTAGGTCCACACCCAGGATCTGAACTCATGAACCTCTGGCCACCAAAGCAGAGTGCACAAACTTAACCACTGGATCACTGGGCCAGCCCCCATCTTCTTATTCTTATTTCAGGGGTTAACTATTATTTTTTATTTTTATGAGGGTATAAACTACAGATTTTATTTGGTTTGAATTTTGTAGTACTTTTCTCCCTGCATATTCTCATTTCACATTATTTTTATCTGTTTGTTTATCTTGGCCTTATTTTCCATGCTAGATGGTTTCTTTGGATGTCCAGTTAATGTTGGCTTTCTTCCTTTGATTAAGAGAGAGATACCAAAAAGTTCGTTTGGAATTTCTGCATACTGGGTAAGGTTTTCCGACTGTAAACTTCACTGTTGGTAACCTTAGTGGATCAATTTTAGGGAACTCCCGATATTAGGTTACAGATTCCCTAGAGAAGAGTCTTTCAATCACCTGCAGAAAGGACATGCCTATGACTGTCACATTCTTGCAGGATGCTGGGATGGAATGCACTGAGGAGAGAACTGCTCTTCACTGCATCCAGCATTCACAATTCTTCAGATTCCGTATGGTCTGTGTCCTGAGTGAATTAATCTCCAGACTTCTACGAGGATTGTGCAGTGGAGGGGATCTAGTAATTTAACTTCTCAAACAATTTTCAGCAGGCCTTCATATTTTAAAATCACTGTGAATCTCATACCCTGAGATACTTAATACTGCTAGTTTATGTATTATTTTGAGGAATCTGTGCAGTAAATAAGGTTTATAGCTTTACCCACCACACAAGGTTGGGAGTCAGCTTCATTAGGGCCACTAAGTTAGTCCCCACTTATCCATAGGCTTTTCAACTTCCAATATTTTGTTTCATCTTCTGTCCAGTTCTCCTTATCCTTGTGTATATCTTTTAAAATAATTTCTTTTTAGTGGCTTTGAAGGATTTGCGCAGGGAGCAAAATGATGCTCCTGTGTTCAATACGCTGTGGTAAACCAGAAGTGCACTTAAGAGGAAAATATCTGTATGGTGTATATATACATACACATAGTTAGATTATGTGTATTGTGTGTATGTGTAAAATATATGTAAAGGATACTTCATTTCTTTCTTAATTTCTACAATTCTCAAAAGTAACAATTGTTGAGAAACTTTAATCTGAATTTTACTAAAGGAAGCCGTATATTGAGTGAAGGTAGTTCCTTTTTGTTTGTTTGTTTATTTAATAAAAGGTTCAGGGAAGAGCCTTTAAGCCTATGCATTTCTCATAAGACTATTTTTGAAGTATATGTAGATTTATCCTATTTGTTGTCAGTAGGACCATTGAGAAGACTAGGAGGAAAATCTGTCCATTGAGCCTGATTGGATAAAAGTTTAATATAAGGAAACTGATACAGGGCAAAAAAGACCTAGAATCAGAAGCAATTGGAGACACGTGCAAAGGAGAAGGCAGAATATGATACCCAGCAGCTCGAAGAAGTCCTCATCTTCTCTCAAAGAATTCCATGAAAAGTCCTGCCAAGATGCCCAACCTTTAATTACCTCCTCCTGGCGATTAAAGAGATGGCTCTGATTATGTTGCCCTAAGTATCAAACAGACTGTTCATAGCAGAGATGCATTCAGTGACCACCAGCTTCCTTAGGTTTATGAGGAAAGTTATTGATAAATAGACGATTATGAGGCAATATAGGACTGCCTTTTTCAGAAAGATGTGATGAGATTGTTGACCTTGTTGGACAGCTTTTGTTGAGGAAAGGCAGGGAGTTTTGCAGCACTGATGCGGTGAACCCGAGAACAGAGAATAAACTGGAAACAAAGATCCTGTAGGAATCAAAATTGAGAGGATAACTGGTCTCCAAAGTTTTCTCTGCCTACTGTCTTGATGTTCTCAATCTTCTCTTTACTGTCTCCTTACAAATGCCCTGCCAAACTGGAGCTCTTGTGCCAAATAGAATGATTAAGCAGGAACTGGAAGTGGTCTTACTTCCATTACTTGATACATTGACAATGTGGACAAGAAATTTCCTACAATAGAAGAAATATGATCAGGAGATCCAAAATTAAATTGCTCGCCACACTTTGTTTAAGGACATTTTGCATATAATGATTATTTCTGTAATATAATCAACATGGCACCATACTATTGAATCATTGAAGGTCAAGTAATTTGTAGACTAATGTGGGAGCCTATCATGTTAAGTATTGTTTCAATGAGTATTAAATAGCTCATAAACTTTGAATTATAACTCCTTTGAAAATTGCCTACTTTTTTAGTTCTTTATTAGAATGAAATGTGATAACAATAACAACAGTAGCAACAATATTGATGTTGATATAACTAACATTAATGTTGCATTTATTATCTGAAAGGTACTATTTTAAGGGCTTTACATACATTAATTTATAACTTTATGAGATCAGTTCTATTACCATCTCCATTTTACAGATGAAAAAACTAAAGCAAAAAGAAACTAAGAAAATTTCCAAGATTACACAACCAGTTACTGCTGGAGCCAGGTTTCAAACCTAGGCAGTCAGATTCCAGGTCCAATGCTCCTAGGAGCAAATGAGATTTTTTCAAGTTAGCAGTTCTTTGATGACTAAAGGTGATGGTACTCTGAGTCTCCTTGAAAAACTTTCCCAAAGTCCAACTTGTTAGATTTCCAACTCTCCCATCTATATTACTTCTTTTACAACACATTCATTCATATCTTCCTCTATCCTTTTATACAGATGGCTGTCAAATTCAGATTCCTAAACTTTTTACTAAGCTCAAATTTTACCTTTCAATGGCCTATAATATATATCTCCTATATTTTCCACCAGAATTATTAAAATATACAGAGCACAATCCAGGCAGAATAATATAATGCCTAATAGTTCAAGCAGACATGAGTTTGAAGCCTTGCACCATCACTTACCAGTTGTATGACCTAGGACATGATAAGTAACCATTCTGAGCTAGTTTCTTCTTTATTTGTAAAACAAGGAAACAAATAACACATTTCATGGTATTGTTTCAAAGATCAAAGGAGGAAAAATGCTTAGGAAAATACTTTAGTCAGTATACATAAATGGTAGTTATTAATTATTTTTTTCTTCTCTACTTCAGAGCTACCACTCAAAGAACTAACTACATAGAAAAAGCTATATTGGTGCTGATTTTTATGTAATTTGAAAATATATATAAATATATTGTAAGTAATTATTTAAAAATAATCTGTTCAAGAAGAGAAAAAGTAGGTTCTGCTAGCTTTCCTTTATTGGTACAAGGAGAAAGAATTGGCTTACCAACTTAGGAAATTATCACTCTGAAACCACTTGTAAGGGTAATATAAAAATGATAGAAGAGTCAAGTTTTGTGGGACATAGAATATTGCTTTCCTATCTTCCCATGCCCTTCCTTTTCTAAACAATTTCCACCTGTCAAAATCCTAACCATATTTCTCTTTTGAGAAAGATTAGCCTTGAGCTACCATCTGCTGCAATCCTCCCACCTCTTTTTTTTATTATTTTGCTGAGGAAGACTGGCCCTGAGCCAACATCTGTGCACATCCTCCTCTATTCCATAGTTAGGACATCTGCCACATCATGGCCTGACAAGGAGTGCCCAGGTCTGCACCCAGGATCAGAACTGACAAACCCCGGATCACCAAAGCAAAACGTGAGAACTTAACTGCTGTGCCACTGGGCCAGCCCCTCCTAATCATATTTTTTAAATCCCTAATCAAATCTGATTTCTGTTAGGAAGCTTTTATTACTTTCAAATAAATGTCTTCTTCCTCCAAAATTTCATATCATTTTGTATCTCCCATGTCACGACTTTTTTTAAATTATAAAATACTAATGTTTTAATTATATCAAATCACTACTAAAATATAAGGCCCTTTTGAGCCTAAGCACATGATATGTATCTTAGTATCCTTTTCAGTACTTAGGTGATTACCTTCATGTAGAGAGTTCTACAATATAACCTCTACATTCATGAAGGAGAAAATGGGTAGAGAAAAGAAACAAGGACAGCCACCAAATTATAAACACCATGAAATATCATTCCAGTGATATCCTATGGCCCTGGAGCCTGAAATGTTTAACGAGAGAAACCCCTGAAGAAGGGCGTTGCTGCCAGATGTGTTAGCAGGGTAGGGAGAGTGAGATGCCAATCGTGAAATAACTTCCTCTCAATTTATACCAAACCTGCCACATCTGTCTGCCAACAACATAAAACAGAAAAACAATATTATCTAAGCAAATTACACATGATATAAAGGTGTGTAGAGAAGATCATCATATGTAAATTAAAACATGAAAAATTTTTTTTGTGTATTGTAGTGTAATGTTTTGTTTTGTTATACAACTTACATAGGATTTATCAAATTGTTTGAAAGTAACTAGAAGCCAATGATGGGAAGAACACCGCAAACAAAATATTCAGAAGGCTAAGAAAACAACTGTATTAACCAATAAAATTAATAAAATAATCTTCAAAAATAACTAAAAATGATGGGGCCAGCCCAGTGGTGCAGCGGTTATGTTTGCACATTCTGCCATGGTGGCCCGGGGCGAGCTGGTTCAGATCCCTGGTGTGGATATGGCACTTGTTGTCAAGCTGTGGCAGGTGTCCCACGTATAAAGTAGAGGAAGATGGGCACAGATGTTAGCTCAGGGTCAGTCTTTCTCAGCAAGAAAGAGGAGGATTGGTGGCAGATGTTAGCTCAGAGCTAATCTTCCTAAAAAAAAATAGAGAGAGAGAGAGCTACAGAATAGTGATAAATTAATAAGATCAGCAACCTGGATGTCATAGTGGTGATCCTCAGCAATGGGCTTGCTCTGATCACCGTGATCTGAACCAATTAATCATGGGTCAGGGATAGAGAAAGGAAGCCTTAATTTGATTGGCCAGCATAATCGGGAACATGGCACACTAATGTCTCAAAAAATCATCTTCAAAAACTACAGAATCTTGAGGCAGTTATATAGGGAAAATAGGGGGACGGGGTAGGGCGTGTCTAGGGATGTTGGCCTCAGGCATGATGGGCTCCAGGCATCACATTGTTCCATTCTTCTGTCAGCTGTGATGGATACCTCGTAGGTGTGTTTCCTGCCTGTGGTCAGTCTGTTCCTGGAGAGAAACTCATAGAACAAAGTTTTAATTCATCATGATATGGGAGAGTACATACATAAGCAGAGGCCGTAAACGAGGAAAGCATGTGGATTTTTTTAGAGTATGTGCAGAGCAGTGAGTAGTCACACAGAGGAGGAGCTGGGGTCATTTAGCGTAACAAGATGACCTCACTCATGCTCACTTACAGTGGGACATATGCTAAATGGGATTTTAAATATATACATATTAAAAATTCTAACGTGATAATCATTTTTATTGGTAGGTTAATTAGTTTTAAGATATTTAAATTATATTTCTGCTTTGTAGAGCTTAATTTTCAGATACATGAGAAAAGCAGATAAATATCAGAGTTTATGAACATAAAGGAGATAATAAACAGTATCTTTAAAACAAAGGACTTAGGATTTTGGCAATTTTACGTTTAACAAAAAGTCCCTGTAACTGGGAAATGGAAAGAGAATTTCTTATTTTCATACGTATTAGAGACCATCACAATAGATTGTTGTTTCAGCTGAAAAGAAAATGTTGGGCTTAATTCCATGACTATAAGTGATATTAAAGTACTAAAAGAATTTACCAGGCAAGAATTTGTCGTTAGACCCTGCTCCTTGTACCCAGTCTGCAGTACTTTCTTTTGAGTTGCTTCTGCTTTTCGTCCATTCAGATCCCTCCACCACACCCCACAAGTTGAACCATCATTCTGAATAGCGCTGTAAGCTTACTTCTTCACTCTGCTATGAGAGAGGACTGAGTATTGATGAAAACTAACACAACTTTACAGATTGATGCAATTAAAGGTGTTTGAACTTCCTCCTCAACTGTGTCATTTTAATCTACAGCCAATTATTTGTTTTCCTTGTGCTTAGTGTTGTTTTTCAAGAATGTTATGACTATTACTTAAAAATTCCTTCAGCAACTTACCATGCTATACACAAAATTATATTTATTTATAATCACTTTTAATTCCTTTCTTTTTGCTCAAAGATATGCTTTTTGCCTCCTCTCTTTACAACTCATATTATGTTGTTCCATAAATTGATTTTCTCATAGCCCTCCTTGTTCTGCCTCACATTTTTTTCACCTAGACCATGGTGGTAGCTTCCTCACTTGTGTTGTTTCTTTTCTATCCTCCACATAGACTCCTTCTTAAAGCTACTAAATACTAGCTTCTACTACCCTAGCAACATATCCTTAACGTTGCCTGCAGGATTGTCTATTACCATCCTTTCCCCAATTCACTAACCATATCTTCTAACAATTACAGTCATAATCTCTACACTTTAGGAACATTGAATCACCCTGTGCATATATGCACACTTTTGTTCGAACTTTCCTTTCATGATTCTCTTCTCTATATAACTGGCCTTTTCTCCTTTAGAGTGCCTTCCAGGATCCTACTAGAGCTAGTTATGTGTCCTTCCATTATGGTGGTGACATAGTACTTTTGAGGTAGTATTTGGTTATTTCCTCTTTGACCTCTTTCCAATTCAAGCAGTGGTTTGAATCTGTGTCTGTTACTTCAAGAAAGGTAAGTGCATGAAAACCAAAAATAAATCTGCTTTTATTCCAAACATGTAAACTAGAGGAATTGGGAGGATTCAGAGAATAAAAAAGTTTTTGGAGAAGTTAGATGTGAAACTGATTTGAAGCACAGTTGGTAGAGAGAGAAGTGGGAGGTTGAAGGAAATGAGTTGATGAGAGTAAAGAGAGTGCTTTATGTCATAAAATTTTTCTTTAAAAGTCTAAAGAACTTGAATAGGAACATGTGAATAGGAATAGGAATTGTAGGTAGTGAATTGTGAGTTCTGAACCTGAGGTCAGTGTATTTATCTCCCGCCCCTTGCCATTTCAGAAAACCCTCCCTAACACTGGCCTAAACCATCAAAAGAGAAAAACAAACCCAATAACCTCAAAGATGACTGATATTGAAGTTTTATAACTTATTCGTGGAAATATGGTATCTCAGTTATGGTAGTAAGTTGATTCTTAGGAAGTAAATGTCCTTCTTTTGCAAATGTTAGATCTCAAGTTTTGTTGAAGAAATGAATGAAATAATCAGTGTTTTAATTCAAACATGTTTTCCTTGGTAGCATTTGATAATGACTGAGTTTTTAGATTGATGCCGAGGCTAAAAATTCGGTTGTGCTGGAGACGGCTTGTACTGGTTTAGGAAAGACAATTGTGCACACTTCTTAAATTCAGGCTCAGTAATGGTATGTTTGTACCTTGAAATGGATATTGTGGAAATATTTTACAAAACAGTAATTGGCAAGTGCTACAAGCAGCTCTTTCAGTTACACGTTGATCACCACACTGCTGGTTAAGACTCAGAACTGGAAGAACACAAACATTTAAAGGACATTTCCAATAAATTGATCTTATGACAACTGTTATAGATAAGACTCTTAAACACCTCTACAATTTGTTTATAATGCAGTAAATATAAAGAAAAGGAGGAGTAGGTATAAGCAGCCACATATCAAATATACATTTCTTTGGAAAAATGAGAAACTATTTAGTCTAGTGCTTTTTGGCAGTCCTGAGTTTCACTTTTTCCTTAGAGGACACCAGGAGGCCTAGGGAGAGCTGTATCTGTGACTCTCACCACTGGTTTAACTAGAATGGTGACTCTGATTTATTTTACATATTGGGCTTTTGCATAAGATTTTCTCTAGGTAATGATTTTAGGATAAACTAGGCTTTAAAAACCAATCATGAAGAAGGCATATATTTTTATTTATTCACACACACACACACACTCATATCTATGTCCTCTAAAGTAATACTTAGGATTGTTTATGAGTATATTTTCCCACTAACTACATACATTGGCAATTTTTAAAGTTGCCACCTCTTATCTACATTCTGTATCAAATTCTATAAAAATAAATAACTTCCAATTAAAATACCATCAAAATGATTCATGGATATGGAAAAATTGATTCTAAAGTTTATATGAAGAGGCAAAAGACCCCAAATTGCCACACCAAAATGATGGAGAAGAACAAATTTGGAAGACAAACTAACTGACTTCAAGATTTACTATAAAGCTACAGTAATTAAGACAGTGTTGTATGGGAGGAAGAAGAGACAAAAAGACCGATGGAATAGAATAGACTGCCCAGATATAGTTCCACATAATCATGGTCAACTAATCCTTGACAGAAGAGCAAGGAAATAGTGGACATCTATATGTTAAAAGAAAAAAAAAAAAAAGCATCTAGCTAGAGACCTTACATCTTTCACAAAAACTTAAATCAATTATTTAAAATTTAAATCAATTATCCATTTTGAGGATCATAGACTTAAATGGAAAATGCGAAACTATAAAATTCCTAGAAGATGACATAAGAGAACATTTGAATAAGCTTTGGTTTGGCAATGACATTTTAGGTACAACACCAAAGGCACAATCCATGACACAAAAAAATTAATGTTAGACTTCATTAAAATTAAAAACTTCTCTGTGAAAGACAGTATCAAGAGATTGAGAAGACCAGCCACAGATTGAGAGAAAATATTTTCAAAAGAAATATCTGACAAAAGGCTGTTATCCAAAATACACAAAGAACTCTTAAAACTCAACAATAAGAAAAGAAACAACTCAATTAAAAAGGGCAAAAGATCTGAAGAGAGACCTCACCAAAGATGATATAGAGATGGCAAGTACACTGATGAAAAGATAATCAGTGTCCTAAGTCGTTAGGGAAATGCAAACTAAAACAACAATAAGATACCTACTAGAATGGTGAAAATCCAAAACACTCACACCATCAAGTGCTGGAGGGGATGTGGAGCTATAGGAACTGTCATTCATTCCTGGTGGGAATGCATAATGGTACAGCCACTTTGGAAGACAATGTGACACTTTCTTACAAAACTAAGCATTCTCTTACCATACAATCCAGTAATCACATTCCTTGATATTTAGCTAAATGAGTTGAAAACTTATGTCCACACAAAAACTTGCACATGAGTGTTTATAGCAGCTTTCTTTAAAATTGCCAAAACTTGGAAGCAAACAAGATGTCTTTCAGAAGCTGAATGGAAAACTGTGGCACATCCCAAAAATGGAATACTATTCCTCACTAAAAAGAAATGAGTTATCAAGCCACTAATAGACTTGGAGGAACCTTAAACGCATATTGATAAGTGAAAGAAATCAATCTAATAAAGCTGCTTGCTATATGATTCCAACTATATGGCATTCTGGAAAAGGCAAACCCATGGAGGCAGTAAAAAAGTCAGTGATGCCCAGGGGTTCATGGAAACAGAGAGAGGATAAATATGATGAATAGAGTGAATTCTAATACATACTATTGAATTTGGTTGATAACAACATGTCAGTGTTGGTGCATGGATTGTAACCAATATACCTTACTGGTGCTGGATGGTGATGGTGGAGAAGGCAGTATGTTTTCTTTTGGGGGGGATATGTAAGAACTCTCTGCACCTTAATTTTTTTTTTACAATTTTCTTTTGTTGTGGTAAAATACATACAATGTAAAAACTACTATCAATCATTTTTAAGTGAACAGCTCAGTGATATCAAGCACATTCCTGTTGTTGTGCAACCATCTCCACTCTTCAACGTTCTCCAGAACTCTTTTCACCTTGCAAAACTGAAACTCTATACCCATTACACAGTAGCTCCCCATTTTCCCTTCTGCCAGCCCCTGTCAACTACCATTCTACTTTACGCCTGAATGATTTTGATTACGCTAGGAAGCTCACCTGAGTGAAATCATGCTCTGTCTTTTTGTGACTGTCTTATGGAACTCTTTGTACTTTCTGCTCGTTTTGGCTGTGAGCCTAAAAATGCTCAAAGAAAATAAGGTCTGTTAATTAAAAATAAAAATCAAGGCATTACAAACACCTTTTAATAAAGAAAGTGATTTTTCAAAAGAAATTAAGCATATTAAAATTAAAGTATATAAAATTTAGCATTAATTAATTAATTAATTTAGAATTAAGCATATAAAAATTAAAAATAATTTTTAAGTGGATTTTAAAATTAAAACTTTTAAATTCTAAAGCAATATTCTTCTTTTAGCAGTCATTTATTCCTATAGTTATAACAGAAATTGTTATATCTTCATCTCTGTCTCAATTCCCTATTAGCCATATGGCTGGTCTGACTCTAATGATCAGCATTATCAGAAATCTGAGCCAAATCTACCCTTCTATTACAACGTTTGATCTTCACTTTAAAATTTGTATTTTGCTATTTAACATTTTTTGTTATGTGAAAATATGTATATTATTTGAGAATAATCTACTGCTCTTATTTGAGAATAATCTACTGCTACTAATAATTTGAGAAAGTTTACTGTTTTAAATTTTAATAAGAAATAAGATGTTTCTAAAGTTTTGGGTTTATTCCAAAGCCTGAAATATTTTAATTCTCCCAGATGATTAAGCGTATGTTTTTATCATTGCATAGACTTACATAAAATAAAATACTTTTCTTTTATGGCTGCTAATTGATTTATT
This sequence comes from Equus asinus, assembly GCF_041296235.1. Classification (NCBI taxonomy): domain Eukaryota; kingdom Metazoa; phylum Chordata; class Mammalia; order Perissodactyla; family Equidae; genus Equus; species Equus asinus. The sequence continues at coordinate 48,071,340 of NC_091792.1, read as the reverse complement.
TTCTTATTATATGCATCAAAATTATTCATAGGGGAGAGTGTCAGTTAACTACCAAGCAAAAGAAGAAACTTTTTAAAAAATATCACTCAAAGCCTTTGCAGAATTAAAAGATTTTAGAATAAATATTTGGCTTTTAATAATCATAGTCATCTAAAAGAAGATTTTAAATACCATAAATTCACCCATAATCTGTTTATCTATTTTGTCTATCTCTCTATCTACTGCCCTGTCTATAATGCCAAGACATTTTTAACTACTAATGGAAACTATTATTGAGTGAGATTTCTTTGGCTTCCAACCCATTTCTATGACCTAAATAAATCACACACATGATGAAAGCATTTTTATCTGGTAAAATGTGTAACCATAAGTACTACTCTAAGTTCTTAATGGGTTAGGGATATTAAATTGGTAGAGAAATCTCAGGTCCTAGATGGAACTTGGAAAGTATAAAATTAATGATTGGGAAAAATTTTTGTTATCAAGGTCATAGTTGAGGTGGGAGTTTTGAGAGTGTATCTTAGGCTCTTTCAGTGTTTTGCCGTCATAATTAGAGTTATCATGTTGCAGTTGAGAATATCAAATAAGAAGCAGGGGCAGGCCTCATGGCCAAGTGGTTAAGTTCGCACGCTCCGCTTCGGTGGCCCAGGGTTTTGCTGGTTTGGATCCTGGGCACACACCTGGCACCACTCATCAGGTCATGCTGAGGCAGCATCCCACACAGCACAACCAGAGGGACCTACAACTAGAATATACAACTATGTACTGGGGGACTTTGGGGAGAGGAAGAAGGAAAAAAAAAAAGATTGTCAACAGATGTTAGCTCAGGTGCCAACCTTAAACAAAAATAAAGAAGTAACTGTTGCCATATTAGTGATCTCAAATCATCTAACCTCTTGAAACGACAAATCAAAAATCATCTTCACTGGGGAAAATTCATTTGCATTAAACAGAAACTGTAATTTGGATGGATGCAATTTAACTGAATCCCTGGCTTTATTTTTTTTTTTTTTTGGAGTTATCTTTTCCATATTTACTTCTTTTAAAATACATCCGATTGCAGAATTACATGAAGCTGCTTGCAGAAATCCAATGGATTGTTTAAAATAAGATGGAGAAAAAGGTTCCAAATTTGCTGAACTATAGACACGTGACCGTTCAAACTGTCTTCCAATAGTGGCACACTAGGCAAACTTTCAGCAGGCAGCCTTTTCCGACCTACTTCACAAAATAGCCGCAGGAAATACACATCCCGATCATTAACGGCCATGAAAAGATCATACTGTGCTCGATCTTCTGCAGGTATTGGAGTAGTTCCTGGAACGACCACTTGCCATGAAGTTTGTGAGGACTGAATGAGTTCTGTTAGAGTTTACAGTGTGCAACAGGAAATTGCGTTTTGAATTTACTGGAGTTTCACGGTTTTTTCTTACGTGGATAGCAAAATGTCACCAAAATCTTATACTTATTTCTAAATCAAAAATGGAATTAAATAAGTGTGAGTCTTTTTTTCCATTTTTTTCAGATGAGGGAAATTCTTATACAATAAGTCCTCCTGAAAATTTCAGGTGTATTATTTGGAAACATGTTTCAACACTCTCATAAATACATTTCCAACGGACGTAATAAAAACTAGAGTTGTCAAACGCTGTTCTTTATTCCTTCCAATAATTTTATGTCAATATAGTCTACATGCCAAATCCATAGTGAGTTGTAATTTTTAATAATAATAATAACTATATTTGTTAAAAACATACTCTATGCCAGGCACTTTCAGGGCATCATCTCACATAACAAATAGAGGACTCTGATTTTAAGGTCCATTTTTGTAACTATGAACATGATACAAAAACAAAACAAATAATAATGAAATCTTCGAAAAAATAGCAATTTAGAAAATTCAACTTAAAAATAATGTTGTATTTTTGGATAGCTGAGGCTATTTCTAGAGTATGCAAATATGATTTAAATGAGAGAATTGTGAGTATATGATTATTTAATGCAGGTGAAGTTTAAATATTAAGCATTCTAGAGAAAGCTCACTAAGTATATTTTTCAGACACTAGCTTTTATTAGAAACCGTATTTGGCTAAGCATTCTTAAATAAAAGCATTGTTTGATGAGAGTAACTCTAAAGATGGTTTATGAGTTCCCTCTTTTTTTACCATTTGAACATCAGGCCCAAAGAGGTTACAGCCTGACTGAGGTCAGACAAATATATAACAGAAAAGCAAAGACTATCATCCTGTTCTCTGACCAAAAACCTGTTGTTCTTTTTAACAAGTCAAAGTTAACATAATACATATCTTTTGTACTTTTAACATTACACAGTTTTGTGAAATACTTAATACCTCAAATAACTTGGCACTCAATCAATTATGTTTATGTTCTGCTATAATATTTAGAGATAGTTAGCTCATCAAAATCTGGTTCTTCCCTCCCTCTGCTGTGACTGTTTTAAATGCAGCATCAGTCTGTTTCCTACCCTGTCTATCCCTGTTTCAGCCTTCTGAACTCCTGACCCACTCCTCAGACATAACCTGTACTGTGGCCTGATACATTGTCTGTGAGGTCGTACCTGGTATTACCCATTTCACTCTCTTTTGTGCCCCTAAGTCTTTGCCTCTCTACTTCGGCACTCTCCAATCCTGCCTTATGCCCTTGGTCATCCACTAGAAAATGTGTCAGTGACGGTACTTTCTATCCTATAGCAATTAATTTAGAACTTTGCACAAAAAACTAACTAGATTTTACAAAAGTTTATTTCAGTTTAGACCCACTCTATACTAAGGATCTGTTGGATAAAGTGTATATTATATAAATCACTTGAAGACAATTGCATCTTGATTGAGAATCTGAAAATGCCATCTTTAGAATTATGTAGAACTATGTTGCTTTATGACTTGGTATCTCTAAGCTTTTAATGTTTCAGCTTTGTTTGTTTGTTTTAAATGTATTTGAGTAAGTTTTGTAAAGCTCCAAAGGCATAGAAATTATAAAATGACATACTTGTTAACTGTACAGCACTTTTTGGAGAGCTAATGTTATTTTATTAAGTTATGAGATAGCAAGATATAAGTCCTTGATTAAAATTCATTTAGTGTGTTATCTGACTGAATGTACTTAAAAGAAATCTTTGACATGTTGATCAGACTAAATTGATTTAATCTCAGCTGAAATTTAAGTTCAGCATTAGTCATGGATAATTACTGTCAGAAAGGATATGTTCTAGCTATTCATTTACATAATATGAGCTTTCTTTCGGATTGCATATGAATTAATTAAATTTCCTTTAATTGTAGCAGCTACATGCAACACACAGCTTCTAGCTAGTGTAAAATAGTTCATTAACTTTTACAAAATGGCCAATATCCTAATATAAATCTCTAAACTGGAGTAGAAGCTTTAAGAGGAGAAATTTAAGAGGAGAGAATCTGGGACACATACTCACCTACCTAGATGTGTCAGAAATGACCTCATTTGGCAGCGGACAATCCTCCCCACAAAAAGAAATTGTACTGGCTCAGTTAGCCACCTCAATGAGTGACTCACAGGTGAAATGATCAGACTCTCGTGATAAACATTAAACTGGTTCTTTGATAATACAAAATAAATAAAATACTCTTGATAAATCTTGAGCTCTTTATTTGATAGCAAGAAACTATTTGTTAGTCAGATAGTAAGAAAATAGAAAAAATATAAGAAATAAAATTATGCAAAATACAGCTATGTGAGTCAAATTCCTGTGGTATAATGACAGTCCAATTTTAGATCCTGTAAATAGCAGATCAACAATTTGCATAAGTACTGGTATAATGAAGGAAAAAATTTCCAAATTGAAATCAGTCATTGTTTATAGTTATAATTGACATAATTTTGGAATTTCTGTTTTAATGTATTGCACTGAACATTAAAAAGCAATAATGTAAAAGTCGAAAAATTTGCCCAGTGTTGTATCCACCTAGCTAATCAATCGTGTTTGTTTTTCCATATCTTTTACTAGTTTCTTCCAAATATTTGCATTATTTTATATGGTTTTAATTGTAGCATAAACTCTTCATTTTTTCCACTTACGAGCATTTGATAATTGTTTACCTAATCTTTTTCTTTGCGTTATGTTTATTTTAATTAGAAATTCATTAAGTCAAAGGCCGAAAAGTGTGATCCCAGAAACAACAGTGTCATCATCACCTGGGTACTTAGAAATACTAATTTTGGGCTGAACCCCAGATTTACTGAATAGGAAACCCTAGGGTTAAGTAGAGGCAGAATATATGTTTTATCAACTTCTCTAGACCATTCTAGTGCATGCCAAACTTCACAAACTACTGTAGTAAATATATTTTCCAATATGTACTAAAATATTTCAGTGAGTCATTCATTATCAATTATTCAAAATAACACTACATGGGGAAGCTTTATTCAATAAAGTGTATGATTTTTTATTTCAAATTTTATAGAGTATTTTCACAACTATTGAAATATATCAAAAAGTGCAAATATTTTAAAATTGTTTTCAAGAGGATTTGTTCCAATTTATATTACTATCAAAAAATATTAGTTTTTAAAATTATATCCTTGATAATGTTGGGGTTTTTTGTAATTTTAATTTTGCTAAACTCCATTTGGAAATATGTATGTATTCATATATGTGTGTGTGTACATATATATATGGAAATAAAAGTGTTACATGGGTTTCACTTAAAAAAACAAATAAAGGGGCCAGCCTGGTGGCGTAGTGGTTAAGTTTGCAGGTTCTGCTTTGGCAGCCCAGCGTTCGCCAGTTCAGATCCTGGGTGCAGATATGGCACTGTTTGGCAAGCCATGCTGTGGTAGGCATCCCACATATAAAGTAGAGGAAGGTGGGCACAGATGTTAGCTCAGGGCCAGTCTTCCTCAGCAAAAAGAGGAGGATTGGCAGCAGTTAGCTCAGGGCTAATCTTCCTCAAAAACAAACAAACAAACAAATAAAACTGATTCTTTAAATACTTTTTCATTTGCATGTCTATCCTTATGAAACTTAGTTTGTAAAAAGATATTAATAATAATAATAACGGAGGTTTTTATGTGCCAAGTCGTTTAATCTAGATAGAGCATATGCTATTATTTCACAGATGAAGAAACTGAATTAGAGATGTGTTAAGTACCCACTCAAGATTCTGAAGTTTGCAACTGGTAGAGCTGTGATTTAAACTGTGGATCAAAATCCATGTTCTTAATCATTACAATGTCATCATGTAGAGAGATGGTTTTAAACCACCAAGCTGAAATATGTGCTAATTATCTAAGAAAATTACTGTAATTTATGTTTATAACCTCTCAAATCTTTCTTTCTTTGCAATATATAGTTCTCATTGATGTTAAAAATATGCGTACACACATATGGATGTATATATATGTATATTCATATTATATCTGTGTGTTTATATGTGTTTATATATATATATATGAATGTGTGTATAGACCTATATCTACGTTTCTCTCTCATATGTATACATATTCAGGTTATTGCCATTTTTTACTTTGCAATCAGATAAAACTCTCAAAATTAGTAAAACAGATCTGCTTATAAAAGCATAGGGATTCCAGTTGTTTAGTTTGGTTTTAGTGCAAGACTGCTGGATCCACCACTTTTCTGATGCCAGTGGAGGTTTTCGGACTCAATAAGTAACGAGAAAATTGTATTCTTTATGATTTTCTAATTTAGTCATGAAATGCATCAGCGATTGTTAAGTGACAAAGGTCAAAATAAGAAAGGATCAGTTGTCAAAACCCAGCAAGAAGTTTTCAAGGCACTACTTTTCTTTCCTATCTCTTCCTATTTCCTGCCTTATATGCATACGTTTCCTTTCTCTTATCCAGAATTCTGTTAATTTAAATGTTGACATTTATTGAAATTTACTATGTGCCAAGGATGTGCTTTCTGTGGATTACTACATGTAATATTTTCTACAACTCTAGGAGATGGTCTACACTGTTATTCTCATATTACAAATAGGGGCAGCTTAGCCTAGAGAAGTAATTTAATCCGAGGATGTGAAGCTAATGAGTAGTAGAGCCAGGATTTGAACTCAGGCAGTTTAACTTTAGAGACCTTGTCCTTAAGGACCACACTACTCATACTTGTTGGGGAGGGAGAGCTCAAGGAGAGTAGGGGAAGAAGGGAAGAATCTTGAGGGCACTGTGAAAAAGTTCATCTGCCGATTCTGATGCAAGTGCTTTCTCCACTGAGAACAACAATTGAACCCTGATAAAACTATATTTCTCTTTGATATTGTTTTCGTTTGACATGCACATATCCTTTGTACATACGAATCCAAATGATTTTCTATTCTTTATCTCCAGGATTCCTGATTCAAGATGGCCCTTTGGGATCTTGTGAAAATAAATACTGTGGTTTGGGAAGGCACTGTGTTATCAGCAGAGAGACAGGGCAAGCAGAATGTGCCTGCATGGACCTTTGCAAACGGCACTACAAACCTGTGTGTGGATCTGATGGAGAGTTCTATGAAAACCACTGTGAAGTGCACAGAGCCGCTTGCCTGAAAAAACAAAAGATCACCATTGTTCACAATGAAGATTGCTTCTTTAAAGGTAAATGCAGGGGGAACCTAAAGTGTCACCCTCTTCTTTTTCTTTCATCTTTTCAACTAGTACCTTTAAGTTTAAATTTTAGCATGATTATTTATCAGCAAGTGTCTAAATAGGGAAAGGAAAAAACTGTGAGCTTGCTTAACACTAAGTAGCAAGAGTATAGAAATTTGCATGGATACAATTCTGAATCTCAGTTATGAGAACAAAGCTGGCCAAAATATGACTACACATTTAATACAGCTTACAGCCTTGCACCATATGGCTTCCCAATCATGGTAGTTATCTTAGGGATACAGAGTGGCCAATTTAGTCAACAGGCCAAATCCACCCAGTGAAAAGCACCTGGAGTGGAATTGAGGGAATAGCGAATGCCAAGCCATGCTGTGATAACATCTCATTTCTTCCTGATTAAAAATGATGGGTTCAGTTTGTACCACAAAATTCAAATTATATGGAACGCATAAATGCCCACTGAAATAACTATGAAGAACTCAGGCTAAGCTCAGTAAATATGAGATGACAATAATTTAAAATTTAAAAGTATCAGTATTTACTTTAATGAAACTGGAAATCATTGGTCACTTTATGGAAAAGTACTGCTGAATTACTAGTTTGACAAATTATTTTAACATGCTGTATAAACAAATCATCGCACATCTTTAATCTCATATTTTATTTATAAACTTATTTTTTTGTTTATTTATACTGGAGAGAATATTTGCTTATTAATAGTTATAACTCAGAATCAAATTTCTATTTCTTAGAATGTTCCTGAGGTATATTTACACTTAAAAACTTGTCTGATATTTTCATTCTTAGCTGAAATTTATGACTGAAATATAATGTACTTCACTCACCCAACAATTAAGGTAAAACGACTAAAAATTTTCCTTTCTCAAACCTGGTAGAATAAACAAAGTATTATTTCCAAGATGGTAAAAATTGGTGCACAGAGTTTTCCAAATGATATAAGACACAATGTTCTGTAGTCGTTGTGGCTACTAGAAGCCCTTAGATGTAATTGAAGTGAAATTATAAGAATGGTTTCCTTATCATATTGAACCATGTGCACCTTGAATACATATACAGAGAATTTTATGATATTAGAGTCTCGTCTTTTACAGAAAGAATAGCAGCTACTCAGGTTTCAAGCTCAGTTTATGCCCCTCTTTTATCAAATCTATTTTACAAATAGCTAAAATTGATTCTATTAACATTGTGCTTTAAAACTCATAAAAGAGGATTTTTTTCTGTCATTTTGACCTGAGATAGTACAGTGGAAATTTTACTGCTCCACTGATGCATAACATCATAAAGCTACGTAAATAATATGCTGTTAAATTAATTTCGAATCATATTCTCAAGGTGAGCTTTTGTCCGCTGACACCCAGCAATTGACTATATGGAAACATATATTAAATATCATGTGAGAAAAACCATGTAGTGTACTTAATATTCTGCTTCATTGCGGATGTTTAGGCATAATGCAACTCAATATGTAAATCGATATAGAGATAGATGAACTGGATATACTAGGAATATTGTCTTCCTTATGAGCTACTTCATAAAACCACGGTTTGAAAAACTCGTCCTTCAGACTTATACTAAGGGTATTTGGTAGATCTGTGATTGCTTCAGAATACTTTCTCATTATGCATAGTATTAAAATTCCGTTTATGTTCTCTGGGTTAGTTATCAAGAGTTAGCACATTTCCCAGGTCTCAGAATTTGTGGGTCATCTGTTTGTTTGTTTTGGTGTTTTGCCTTGTATATATATATAACTCATAAAAGGACTTTATTTCAGCAGAAAGGAAGTAAATAATATAGAACAAAATAATAAGTTGCCTGTCTTATTTGTGTGCCATTGGCTGAGTTTGGGGATATAAAAGAAGATTCTGTATAGCTGAAGGCCTGACGTTGTTGTGATGGCTAAAATTAGTTCTTGTCATTGTGAATTGCATTTTCTGCGAAATTTCAGCAATTTACATTGTTTCCAGTAATGGCTCAAAGGAAGAAGCAAATCAAAATATTAGGTTCAAAAACTGCTAAGAACTTATGTTTAATTAGATATTTTAAATAAAAAAAGTAAAAACAAAATACTGGAATGAGTTTTCCTCCTTAGAAAAAAAGATTTATTACTTTTAAATCTAACAAGAGAGGATTACGAAAACCTCAGAATAGGAATCAACATACAAGAACCTATCGGCAAATCCAGTCACAGCCCATTTTTTTTTAAACAAAGTTTTATTGGAACACAGCCACACTCTTGTTTAGGAATTGTCTTTGGGAGATTTTGCACTACAAAGGGAGAGTTGAATAGTTGCAAGAGAAATAATATGGCCTACAAAGTCTAAAAAATATTTTATCTGGATATTTCCAGAAAAAAGTTTGTTAACTTCTGCTTTAAAAGATTACTAGTGCCTTAAAATTAAGTTTAAAAGTATTCTGTATCTTCTTGGCTATGGTGATGAATACAGGGACCTATGCATGTAGTAAAACGGAATAGAAATAAACACACACCCCCACACACAAAGGAATACAAATAGAACAGGCGATCTGAGTAAAATCAGTAGACAGTATCAAAGTTGATATCCTGGTTATGATACTATCTTACGGTTTTGCAAAATGTTACCACTGGTAAAAACTGGGTAAAAGGTACGTGGAATCTCTCTGTATTACTTCTTATAACTGCAAATGACTCTACAATTATCTAAAAATAAAAGACTTTAATTTAAAAAAAATACTTGAAAAATATTAGCAAATACTGAAAACAATTTTAAAGAAAGTAGTATTTGCATGATTCATTAATTATATGAACTTTATGCTAAGTCCTATTTATTTCATGTACCGAATTTATCAGATTTATGTTTGGCATTTATATTTAAACTTACTAAAAATAGACTACATTTGTGCAATCATGTATATTGATTCATTGTTTCAAAATTAAGATTAGAGTCCAAATTAAAAACATCTATATCTATATTTATATCTCTATACTTATATCTATATATACCTATATCTATGACTATATCTATATATCTTCTTTCTATCATTTGTGTTAAATATTTAAATAACTCTGTAGTATGTCCAGCATTTACTATTACTGACTCTTAAATATAGATATGAATTTACTAAGAATTTGCTTTAATAATTTATGATTTGTGCAACTATAGATAAAACATTTAATACATCTAAGAACATACATTTTCTGATTTATTTCTATTCACATTTATCTGATAACACAGGAACTGGCTATCATAGGATATAGAATATTGTAGAATTTGTTAATTGCTATCAAATACTATTGATGATGCTTAACAATCATAAAACTTACTATTTTTGTATGTATTTAAAAACAAAATGCAACTGAGAACATTTTAAAGATCTTATTGGCTTTATTCAACAGTTCATGAGTCAGGCAGCATCCAATCTAGCAGCTAGAAAAGAGCTCCAAAGAGCTGTGCAAAATGAAAGACTTTTATAGGCAGAAGGCAGAGGGGACAAGAACGTTACACTAGCAAAAAGCAGATTGGTTCAGGCAAGGTACTTTCCTTTAGGGGATGGCAGGGTTCTATCAGGCAGATAGCTCACTGTTCTGATCAGGTGATTCCTGATTGACTGGTTTAAGATTCCATCTCTAGGAGGGCCAAAACTGTAATTAAGTCTTTATTTGATGGCATGGGGCTTAGCATAAGTGATTCCATTTTGGGCCTGTTGTCTTGGTTTTTTTTAACATATGTAATCTCTACCTATTCACTGTGATGGCAGTTTTGCCTTAAAGTCAGTTTTCCATCCCTGCTCCCACCCGTAAAGGGCTTTCTAACTCCTGCAATTCACTCGTAACATTACAATTTCCTCTCACCCTTGACAACAGGTCAGTCTGCCATACACAGCAGAATTTACCTACTCAGAGTATAGATGGAAACTGGAGTAAGAAACTCAAGATATAAGCCATGCCAAAATGAATAGGAAATTAAACTTTTTATGAGAAAGTCAATTGAACAGAAAACCTTTTGCCATTTACTGTGCTGAGAATAAAACTGCCATAAAGGCAAATGTTCTGTGCGCTTAAATGAGTATCACAAACAATAACAACTTGGAAAATATGGTTTTTACAGCTATGAGTGTGCTGTTTGAATGAGATCTGACATTGTGTTCTTTTTCTTTGGTATAATCTAGAGAGGCATTCATATTCTATTTTTAATTGGTTCTTTTACTTTTTTTTTTAAGACAGGAGTTGTAGAACTTAGGTTAGAAAACTAGGCTGCTAATGATATTTTAAAATATATCAGTAAATGCCATGTGCTAATCCACATGTGTTTTTCAATTGCTTTTTTCTGTTTTTGAAACAGCACCTTTATAATGCTTCTATTTTATGTTTAAACAGTCTTTCATGCCATTTCATGAAAAACAGTAATTTTGACAAATATATAAACTTTAAAGAATGATACTCAGATGTTCATTCTGTTTTGTTTTAGTCAGTATTAGCCAAATAGAACTACAAGTTGGTGGTGAAATTGATAGTTTGGATGGCTATAAGTGGTCATTAACTCTCTCAAGGCCATAATTCTGACACTCAGAAGCTCCAGTTCTTCTCATCACATTCAGCACCTGCAACATCAAAACCACTTTTATTAATCTCCTAAATTTCAGTAGATGCATAGTAAAATTTTCTTAATTTGATGACAGGAAATCAACAGAGTTGTATTTCATTTTCAACATTTATTTTGCATTTAGCATTTAATAAAATTTAAGAATACCATTTTGTTGCCATTCTTCTCTCTAATAAAAATGTGAACTACAGAATCCTGTGCATTACCTCTTGCATAACATGCTTTGGAGTCATTGTAATGTGTACATTCATACATGCACTATTTGTTATTAATGTTATACCAAATGTTTGTTTTCCCCTGATTTTTGAAAACTCTTTAAAAGATTCTGAAATATTACATATTGTTTGTGTTTACCTTCCCTTTATAGTTAGATAGTTGATATGTGATAGATAGATTTTACATATAAAATGAAAAATGATCCAAAAATGAGGGATTTAGATGTTAGGACTACTCAACAAATGCACTAAAATATTACCAGAAAGCGAAAGAGAGAGGGAGAGAGCTATTGATAATAAAAATGCACTGGGTACTGTTTGTTTCAAAACACTTTAACAAATATTATATTGTTAATTTATCATAAGAAGAAGTCATTGCACTACAGAAAAGGCAACAAGTCTAAGATTTTTTAAATGGCCTTCCAACACTCACAGCAAGTTAATGCTACTGGGATGGGAAGCAAGGGCTTCTGGCTTCTCTTTTAGTGCATGTATGCCCCAAATACTTCTGCTTATGTCTACAATACCATAATATCTTACTTGCCTATGATTGTAAAATTTTACTTTTAATAGACATTTCCATGTGAATATTTGACATCACATAAATACAATCTTTCTCACTATGGTAATTCATTTAGCATAGTTCTTGGCCCAATAGAAGAACACAGTAACAGATAATTACTGTGTTTAAGACTGGAACTTTAATAACTGTGAACTTTGGATTGCAGTAAATTTTCAAACTTGAGTCTCTGAAGCCACACATACTTTCTTCTCAGTTTACATTAGATTGTAATCTTGCATCAAAAGACTCTGGTCAAATTATTACAGAATTGAATTTTCCACATTATAAGTGATCAATTGATGGTAGTAAGTTTTCTACCTTAGATAAGACTACTTAAAGAAAAAGTAAATAATGAGTTTAGAAACATTAATTATTTGAATATCTCATAGTCGTCTTTCTCATGGATTTTTATAGGCTGATTTTGCTTATCTTATACTACAAATAGAATACCTATTGGACTGGTAACAATGTTATTTTACTCCCCTCCCTCCCAAAAAGAACGTTAGAGGCTAAATGGATTTCTTATTGCGTTTAATTTTTGTCAAATTCTCCCCTTTTTGTGACATATAGAAGCTAAGTTTAACTCTCAAATACATAGATAGTCTTATCTTGTTTCTGTACATTGTCATGCTATAAGATTTTTTTCACTTTCAAGTTATAAAATAAATATTTTACTTTAATATTTTATTTCATGTTTTTCATAGTGTATGAATATTCCATTAATAGTTATGAGAAAATATTCAATAGTGACAGAAAAAAGAACATTTTATTAGTTCAAATAATTTTTCTTCTATCTTGAGGCTATTTAAATATTGCATCGGTCATTACCTCTCACTGGCACCTTCACTTATGTTCATTTTCTCAGTATCCTACTTTCAAATGTCGAATGTGATATTTCTGAAACTTACAAAGTGAAGAACATTTTTTATAACTATTCTTTTTCAATGTAGCTGATTTTTCCTATGTATTATTTCTTTGCAAAAACAGGATGATGAAAAACTTTCCATTGATTACACTCAGCATATGTAATTGGGAATAAAATCTTCTAGAAAATGCATTAGAAAAATTTTCTCTATTAGTCTGATTTACATTTCACTTTTAAAATCCTTTCTGAGAGGTGCCTATGGAAATTTCAGAGAAGATTTGGAAACTTCTTAAAGATAGAAATATAAACCCAAGTGTAAAAACTGACAAACATTGCAGGTAGTTATCATCCAGATAGTTGCATGAAAAAATATTTGGAGAGAATTGCATTAAAGGAGATTTGGCACTTTCCAGCATAATTGAAAGTTATAGGTAATTAACAATGTTGCTGTTTTGCTCTTGGTTAAGCAAAATATGAAAAACATCTTCAATTAATAAATATTTAAGTTAATTTGATGCAGTAATATACAACCTGCTTGATTTTAGTTTAAGATACCAAATCATCTAGCTATAAATCATTTATCAACTTCATGCTTACAATAGAGCTTCAGTCTATTGAGTGATGTGTGTTCAGGTAGATGTGAATCATTTCATATGTTCCCTTATGTGATAATCACTTTAAGGGCTTGTTTCTATATGTTTCTGTCATCAGTATCTGAATTTCCAGTGGTTTGTACCATGTCTTTCTAAAGTTACCTCCTGCAATAGTTATATTAGACAAAATAGACTTTAAAACAAAAACTGTGACAAAAGACAAAGAAAGGCACTACATAATGATAAAAGGAACAATCCAACAAGAGAATATAACACCTGTAAATAGCTATGCACCCAACATAGGAGCACCTAAATATATAAAACAACTATTAATAGACATGAAAGGAAAAATAGACAGTAATACAATAATAGTAGGGGACTTTAACACTCCACTTACACAGATGGATAGATCATCCATACAGAAGATCAATAAGGAAACATTGCCCTTAAATGACACATTAGACCAGATGGATATAGCAAATATTTACACAAATTAAGAGCTGGTTCTTTGAATTAATAAAATTGACAAACTTTTTGCCAGATTCACCAACAAAAAAAGAGAAAAGGCTCAAATAAAATGACAAATGAAAGATAAAAAGTTACAATGGACACTCAGAAATACAAAAGATTGTAAGAGAATAATATGAAAAACTATACAGTAAGAAATTGGATAATTTAGAAGAAATGGATAAATTCTTAGAATGATAAAACCTTCCAAAACTGAATCAAGCAGAAATAGAGGATTGAATAGACCAATCTAAGGAGATCAAAACAGTAATCAAAAACCTCCCCAAAAATGAAAGTCCAGGACCAGATGGCTTCCCTGGTGAATTCTAACAAACATTCAAAGAAGTCTTAATACCTATCCTTCTGAAATTATTCCAAAAATTTGAAGAGGAGGGGAAGCTTCCTAGCTCATTCAACGAGGCCAACATTACCTTGATACAAAAACCAGGCAAGGACAACACGAAAAAAAGAATATTACAGGCCAATATCACTGATGAACATCAATGCAAAAATCCTCAACAAAATAGTAGCAAATCAAATACAACAACACATTAAAAAGATCATACACCATGATCAAGTGGGATTTATTCCAGGAATTCTTGGATGGTTCAACCTCCACAAATCTTTCAACATGACACACCACATTAATAAAATGAAGACTAAAAATCACATGATCATCTCAATAGATGCAAAGAAAGCATTTGACAAGATACAGCATCCATTTATGGTAAAAACTCTGAATCAAATAAGTATAGGAGCAATGTACCTCAACATAATAAAGTCTCTATATGACAAACACACAGCTAATATCATACTCAGTGGAGAAAAACTGAAGTCTATCCCTCTAAAAACAGGAACCAGACAAGGATGCCCACTTTTGCCACTCTTATTTCACATAGTATTAGAAGTCCTAGCCAGAGCAACCAGGCAAGAAAAAGAAATAAAAGAGATATAAATTGGAAAGGATGAAGTGAAACTCTCACTATTTGCACACGATATGATTTTATATATAGAAACCCCTAAAGAATCCACCAAAAAACTTTTAGAAGTAGTAAATGAATACAATAAAGTTTCAGGATTCAAAATCAACACAAAAATCAGTTGTCTTTCCATACACTAGCAATGAAGTATCAGAAAGAGAAATTAAGAATAGAATCCCATTTACAATTGCCACAAAAATAAAAAAAAAAATACATAGGAATAAATTTAAACACAGAAATGAATTCTTGTACACTGAAAATTATAAAAAATGGTTGAAAGAAATCAAAGAAGAAACAAAGAAATGGCAAGAAATTCTGTGCTCTTGCATTGGAACGTTCAACTTAGTGAAAATGCCCTTATTTTCTAAAGCAATCTACAGATTCAGTGCAATCCTTCTCAAAGTCCCAATGACATTTTTTACAGAAATAGAATAAGCAATCCTACAATTTATGTGGAACAACAAAAGACCATGAATAGCCCTAACAATCCTGAGAAAAAAGAACAAAGCTGGAGGTATCACAGTCTCTGACTTCAAAATATACTACAAAACCACATGGTACCAGCACCAAAACAGACACATAGATCAATGGAGCAGAATTGCGCCCAGAAATAAACCCACACTTCCATGGACAGCTAATTTTCAACAAAGAAGTGAAGTGCATACAATGGAGAAAGGAGAGTCTCTTCAATAAATGCCGTTGGGAAAACTGGACAGACAGGAAAACTGGACAGACACATGCCAAAGAATGGAAGTAGACCATTATCCTATAACGTACACAAAAATTAACTCAAAATGGATGTATGACCTGAAACCATGAAACTTCTAGAAGAAAACATAGGCAGTAGGCTCTTTGCCATTGGTCTTAGCAGCATATTTTCAAATACCATGTCTGACCAGGCAAGGGAAACAATAGAGGAAATAAACAAATGGGACTACATCAAAGTAAAAAGCTTCCGCACAGCAATGGAAACCATAGACAAAATGAAAATACAACCTAACAATTGGGAGAAGATATTTGTAAGCAATATATCTGATAAGGGATTAATATCCAAAATATATGAATAACTTGTACATCTCAACAACAAAAAAACTAATGACACAGTTAAAAAATGGGCTAAGGATCTGAACAGAAATTTTTCCAAAGAACGTATACAGATGGCCAACAGACACATGAAAGGACGTTCAACGTCATTAATTATGAAGGAAATGGAAATAAAAACTACAATGAGCAATCACTTCACATCTGTCAGAATGACTATAATTAACAAGACAAGAAATAACAAGTGTTGGGGAGAACATGGAAAGAAGGGAACACTCATACACTGCTGCTGGAAATGCAAACTGGTGCTGTCTCTTTAGAAAACAGTATGGAGATTCCTCAAAAATTAAAAATAGAATTACCATATGATCCAGCTGATCCATTGCTGAGTATTTATCCAAAGAACATGAAAACACAAATGCATAAAGATACATGCATCCCTATGTTCATTGCAGCATTATTCACAATAGCCAAGACTGGGAAACAACCTAAGTGCCCATGATAGGATGAATGATAAAGAAGATGTGGTATATGTACACAATGGAATACTATTCGACCATAAAAATGATGAAATTTTGCCATTTGCCACTACATGGGGGGACCTTGAGGTTATTATTCTAAGCAAAATAAGTCAGAGCAAGAAAGTCAAATACCACATTATCTTCCTCAAAAACAGATGATAAAATCAACCACAACAACAAACAAACACATACATACAGAGATTAGATTGGTGGTTACCAGAGAAGAACACAGGAGGCAGGATGGTGAAAGGGGTGACCTCATTGTAGTTGCCCTAAAGAGAGATAGAGATGATGGTTGAATCAACAAAAATGCCAGTGGTAAAAATTGTCAGACTGTCTGACAAAATTTACTGTGGAAATTAAAGAAATAAGCTATGCAAAGAAATGACTTGAGGAGTTGTTTACTGAAATGTGAAACATTCAGGGAGTCAAATTTGGAAGTGTATGTGAGAAAAAGATACACACACACATGTGCACATTTAAGACTAGTTAAATTTGAATCTCTTGCAGACAAGCAAGGGAAAATGCCATTTATGCAGTTGGATATGAGTCTGGAAATCAAGGGAGAGTTTGGAGCAGGAGACACACAGTTAGGAGTTACAAGTATATAAATAAAGAGACAAGAAGACCAAAGGACTCTACAGTTGAGATAAACTAAAGTGTGAGTGTACATTGGGAAGCATAGAGAGCTGAGCAGAGAATTCTGTTGTACTTTAACCTTCTGCGGTCAGGGAGGGGAGGAAGAGCAAGCAAAGGAGACAGATACATAGCCACCAGTAGTATATGAGGAAAAGCCAGAGAGGGAAGATACCAGAGAGGGAAGGTAAACAGCAAAGTTTTTCATGGAGGCCAGAATGATGAGCTGACTTAAATGTTGCTGAGATCAAGTAGGATGAGGATTGGGTATTGACTATTGATTTGGAAAGACTATGGTCATGGTTGACTTTGGTAAGAGTTGAAAACAGAAAATCGTTGCTGAGGCAGTGAAAGAGCAAGCATAGAGAGCTCATTGGAAGAGTGTTTCTCTAAAGAGGAGGAGATATACATATACATATTTTTTTGATCAAGAGGGAAACATTTGGATAAGGATAATGAAACAAAGAAGGGAAAAATTATAGCACAAGAGAAAGAGGAGGGAATTGCTAGAGCAGAAACTTTGGACAGGCTAGAGAGAATGGGATCCAATGCACAAAGGGCAGATTTGGCTTTAGATGAGAACATGGATTCTTCATCCATTAAACAGAAGAAAAGAAAAAATAGGAGCTTTCAGGTGTAGATACCTGGACATATTTCATGGTATAAAATTGTGTTATTCTTATCTGGTTGCTTATATTTTCTTAATGAAATAAGAAATGAAGCATCAGTTGAAAGTGACAGAAGGTTTTGAACGTTTGAGAAGAACAAAGGAAAAATGTGAAACAATCAACAAGGAGACAGGGAGAAAAGACTAGGAGAATATAGTTGGGTTTACAACAGTGCTGATGAACCATGTGATATCTCTGCTCATAAAGTGAGAGCAATCTTTCGTGGCAGTGTATTGTTCTACAAATATGGTCAGCTGCTTAGATTAAAGCTTTGAGAAGATGAAGAGTTGGGTTTAACCAAGATTTCTGTTTTTCCAGGAAAGGCGTAGATGAAGAAAGAGTCCAAAGTCATATTTTCCATCTCTCTCAAGTGCAGTATGATTATGCTATCTCTGCTTAATCATGTGTAACTGATCTATTATCCTCAGATCTCCTGGTGGATATCTTTTCCTCACTTGTGTATAGACCAAAATGCATTCCCTAACCATCTCTACATCCTGGATACTGTACTACATATTTTAGCTTAACTTCCTAATGCTAGCATTTAGTTTACATTTGTGCCTCTTGGTTAAAATTGCCAGTAATGAAATCTGTTTAGACTAGTTAGCCAGGTCCTTCATTTCCAAGGTATTTGGAAAGCATGTAGGCCTACTGTAGCTGTTTTATTTCAATAGATATCCATCTCTCTGATCAATTAGCAGTCATCATGATTGACATGGGGACAAGTTACACAAAAACTTTTATTTAGGAAAAAAAGGACAATTGGGAGATAACTCTCCAAAACAGAGTGGAGATGGGCAATTATCTTGACACATATCGAACATAATGCCACTCTATTATTAATTCTACAGGCAAGCTGTAAGTCAATGTTATTGAGAATAGCCATTATGCTGATGTTTCACTTTGACAAATGAAACTGCTTTATTTGGTTAAGCAAATTATCTGAAAGTTTGAGGCAATTCAAACATTTTCTATCTAATATTTTTACATTTAAATATATTCCATTTATTTTATATGTTTTACTCAATCTGACTCCCAATCATCTTGGAATATAGATTGACTTAATGTGGGTGACTCCAGGGTAGTTGGCATTTACTTCATTTTTTAAAACAATTTCTTTTCCTAACAAATGAAGAAAATACTAATAAAATTGTGAAAGATACATGAGCATTTGATGAATCTAATTGAACATTAGTAAAATTAATTGAAAGGAACAATATTATATATGCCTGATTGATTTTATAAATGCTCCAAATGTTACATGCTTGTCAAAAGGCTTCAAATAATAATTGATGTAAAATCTATAGAAATAGAATGTATGTATATGTATACCATGGATAGGTATGTATGAACAAATAGTATTATTATTATTATTATTATTATTGTTATTTTTTGCTGAGGAAAATTGCCCTGAGCTAACATCCATTGTCAATCCTCCTCTTTATTTTGCTTGAAGAAAATTAGCCCTGAGCTAACATCTGTGCCAACCTTCCTCTATTTTTTTGTATGTGGGACACCTGCACAGCATGGCTGGTGAGTGGAGCAGGGCTGCACCCAGGATCTGAGCCTGCAAACCTGGGCTGCTGAAGCAGAGAGCACAGAACTTTAACCATTCAGATATCGGGTTGGGCCCCAAATATTATTTTTTTAACTTGACTGATGATTATTTATTGACACAATCTTGTGGCCAACTCATTCTTAAAACTCTTTCCAAATATGGAGATGACACAGTTCTTACTTTTACCAGTCAGGTGGAGATGAGTGGCTAGACCAACCAATTCATGACTAATGGATGTTTTTCCTCATTCCTGGAAAATCTCATGATATTTGGTTAGAGTAGTATCTGCATCTGATATTCAGGTACATTAAAATCTTTCTATGTCGAACCAAACCTATCTACCATTCCTTAAGTGAAACATTTTTTTCCCAAAGTGTATATGTGCTGCATTACAACCAATCGTTATTTATGGACATTTAGTTTTTAGTCTTGGCAGCTTATTATTACTTAGTATGAGATCCAAATTGAAAGAGGAGAGCAAGGATCCCTGGGAATCATATTCGGCAGGAAATGAGACAAAATAAGCAAACAACCAGGGGAAGTTAGAACTCACAAAGTATGAGTGTAGAACTAATTTTATCTTCTCATCATGCATTTTAACTCCAGTAGCTTTGAAACGCACTGCATATTGTTTTAATAAACAAGCAGTGTTTCTTTATAAGAATTCACATCTTCAAACTTACTAAGTAAGTTCACATTAACAATCGAGGAGATGCTAGTCATTTAATTGACTTTCAGGTAAGTGATGGTATCAGTAAGGGTATGGTGATGTAGTGTAGGCTGAAGCTAGTGCATTCATATAAAAACCCAGAGAACCTAAAGCCATGTATGTAGTGCATGACATATTTGCCCAAGTGAATATTATAAGGAAGAGAAAGACTTTTTTTTGGAGGAGGAGGAGGATTAGCCCTGAGCTAACATCTGCCGCCAATCCTCCTCTTTTTGCTGAGGAAGACTGGCCCTGAACTAACATCCATGCGCATCTTTCTCTACTTTTATATGTGAGATGCCTGCCACTGCATGGCTTGAGAATCGGTGTGTAGGTCCGCATGTGGGATCCCAACCAGCGAACCCTGGGCCACTGAAGCAGAACATGAGAACTTAAACACTGCACTAGGCCAGCCCCGAGAAGGAATTTTGAAACTGCTCATTTGTGTGATCTCTATCTAGTCATTGGACATTCATCTGCTCCCAAACATCCACCGAATATTAACATTGGAGCTCCAGCTTCGAGGTAGAGTTTTCATGCCTTATCAAAGTCCATAATTTAATTTGTGTATCCCCACATTTACTTATCTTCAAAACAGATACATGCTTTAAATTAATTATGTAGGACAATAAAACTGCTTATCAAATTTCACTTGAAAAATTCTAATAGGTGCACATCAACTGCACTTTTATTGAAATAGAAAAGAACGTGTAGCTTGGTATGGGGCGTGTTTTCCCGTATTCAGAATAATAACTATGGCATTTAGCTGTGATGACAGTCTACAAAACATAAGAGTGGAATTTTGGGGTTTAATTAAATTTATGTCAAAATTACTTTCAAATCCTGGGGAAAAAATATGCTTGAATAATATAACACATGTTTTGGCCTTTAAAAATTTTAACAAGTGGAAACATTTACATGACACGTTGGCACAATCTCCATAGTTCTGAAACAGCTAGTATATGACAGCAACAGCTTTGTTCATTAATTCCATAGTAAACATGCACAGCAACTCTTGTATAAATTTGTCGTTTCTGCGTCTCCTGGAAGCAGCAACGTTTAAGTGAGTTTCACTTAAACATATCTATAAATTTATGAAAGATGATGCCTGCCCTTTCTATGCAATTCTAATTATTTCAATATCAGAATACTACAATACATGAATAAATAAATAAGTAAAAATCTTACGTAGGCATGCAAACTTTATCTTACAAGCAGTAGTGAGAAGAAGGTTGCTGTATTTGATTCCAGCTCATTCCAAATATTTAGAAAATTTACTTGAAGATACAGAAATGGTTTGTTGCTCAGAGGCAAAGCTTCTTTTCGCCCTCCCCCGTCCCCCCACTCTACTCGCCCCACATGGACCATTCCATTGCTCTTTCAGACTTGAAAGTAGTGGCCCTGACAGAAATACATCATTACGCTCTGGCTTTTGGAAGAGACCAAGGCATCAAACCCCATTTATGACCTAATCTCCTGACTCTGTTTCTTAAAAAAAATCTCAAGAAGACCAAACTGTTAGGTGCATAAAAAGCAGTCTCTGTTCCAAGCTTATTTCCAATCAAACCAGAGTGAATGGATCAATTTGAGCTGGACCTTTAGCTATTTCAAAAATTCATCTTATTTTCATCAAGGAATTTAGCCTGAATTCCTTTGTCTTTGTCACCCTGCTGTTGTCATTTTTTCTACTTCTGGATATTAGGGCATCTTTACTTCATCTAGCACCTGACAACTAGTAATGAAGATTGAAATGATGGTTATTACTGATATCAGTGAGCCTGCATAGAATTTGGCTGGTTCCTTGTCATTTTCTCGGGGCACTTAGAGATGTCTTTTCTTTTGGACTCTCATTTCCATTCTTCTATCATGAAATCTGTGTCTTTTATGTTGACTCAGGAGTTTGGAGGTTTTGACTCTTTGAACTTCTCATGGGTTTGAATATGTTGGGCTCTAACTTTACAGTTCAATGCCAAAACCATGGGTTAAAACATTGCTGTCCAAAGGTGAGTCCTCTAGAAGCTTCCAATCTCAGTCATATTCTAGGTAGAAGAAAGCCTCTCTCACAAACCCATCCATTCCCCCTTCTCTTCTGATGGTTGCATTTTGAATCTCGGTGCATATCAATGGCAAAGGTTCTATATTCATATCTACCTGTGCATCCCCAGAGTCTTCACATCAACAGAAGAAACAGTGTTTTGTTGGATTTTTCTTTATCTAAGCCATATGTATTCACAAACTTTGATCAGAGACCTCTTTCAAAATAAATGTGGTTCATTTGCTTTATATCCATGTAATAAAAAGAGGACATCCAAGGGACTCTTTCCTCCACTCAGCATGTCTGTGATGTGGTACTAAGATCTCTAGGTAAACACACAAAGTTCAGTTATTTCTGAGTAAGCGCCACCTAGTACACATGAAGTTGCATTGCAGATATGTTTTATTGTCCACCACAATTGTCTATGACAATTGTATATAAAGTAAATCATTTTTAAAAATTTAAAAGAGGTGTAACATGAAAAATATCTATGAAGTGAAAATTATTTGGCAAAATTATATTTTTTCCTAGTTTATTTTAATATAAAGTAATTTTTATATCAGTTTTGTTAAACCATAATGTCACCCAACTGTCCATCACTGTGATAGGCATATAATAAATTCGTAATAGTAGGCAAGGATTAAGTGATGCATAAATATAAATTTTAAAATAGTAATATATGTACATATGTACATACATTTATATGAAACTTTAACATTTATAGTAATATTATTAATCTTTATTTTCCCAGATTATAACAATAAAACCATAATTTGTTTTTAAAGACAGGAATTCGTATTATATTGATATGCCTCAATATTAGACTGACTGAGGATCCAGAGATTTTAACGTAAAATAACAAAAGAATAGATATATTAATCTTGATATTAGTAGTCAAATCATTATTACTCTTAACCTCTTTTCTTTATTGGTTAAAAATGTGTGTGTATTTTGTGAGTTTTTTTGTGGTTTTTGCTTTTCTAAGATTAGGATATAAGCATCTTTTATGGTCTGAGTTTTTGCTCAATACCAAACATGCCTTTACTCCTTTAAAAAAAAGGAATTTTATATAAATTGAACACTATCAGCATTGCTTTGCATAAACTACTTAGAATAAAATAGAGCTTCAGTAATAAATTTTCTTCTCCTGAGAAAAAAATGAATGGAATACTTTAAATAATTAGCTCTTACACTGATTAATAATGGGTTGAATTTTGAGAAAATAAACTTTCTATTTCTGATTATCAAATCCTAAAGCACTAGAATAAATTAAATTGTGAGCCACTTTTAGAAATGATCCTCTTGAATCCTTAACTGAGTTTTAAGAATAAAATCATCACATTCATGTTGTGCACCTGAAGTTTCATGCTAAGATTGATATTTAAGTGCCAAGTCCTGTGAGTTTGGAAGTGACAGAATTCATAAGAATTTTGTTTGCTTGTGAATCTCTGAGTTAACAGATCTGGAACTCCTAAAGAAAGTTGAGAAAAACTTATTCGTTAATGTTTAGAATCTGAGCTCACAGAAAAAAATTGGTGATTTTTTTTCCATAGAGGACTATTCAAATTCGACTTAGGATAGACAATTTTTTTTCTTTTTCCTGATTTTTTTCACGATTAATTTGGCTCTTGAGTTTGTCTGGTAATACTCTTTCTCTCACTGTCATAACTTTGCCTTTCACCTTCCACTATCTTCACATGAGCAAAGAAAGGACTGAAGAAGTAGAAGATAAATGAGGGGTCCAGAGTCACACAGGAAGGGTTTGGGTGGCCAAGGACATGTAGTATCTTAATTTCTTTAGTGATTGATCAATGCATTTTGTGCTTTTGGAGAAAAAAGATTAAATACACTTTGGAAAGATCCACACACTGTTTCCCCAAGAGGGACTTACTGCCTGTAACTAAACACCAAAAAACGCTCCATCAACCTCAGTAAAACACTGATGTCCAGCTTGGGGAAAAATCTAATGTGATTCCTATAATTGAGCTATCTAGTTTTTGATAAGAATTTAAAAAAAGTCTTGAGGTATTATACCTAAGATTCATGTTGTATAACTGAAATTGTTAAAAAACACATTTTACTAAAATTCTAATAGTTGTGATGAGGTTTTAATAAGCTATACCTAAAATGGAGAAGGTGGTTAAAAAAATGAAAAGGTGGCTTCATGCAGTAATACTTGAAGAAATGAATGAAAAAAAGTGCTTCTCATTTTATTTTTTTAATTTTTATTTTTTTTTAAAGATTGGCACCTGGGCTAACAACTGTTGCCAATCTTATCTCCCCAAACCCCCCTGTACACAGTTGTATATCCTAGTTGCACGTCCTTCTAGTTGTGGGATGTGGGACGCTGCCTCAACGTGGCCTGACGAACGGTGCCATGTCCGCACCCAGGATCTGAACCCTGGGCCTCCGCAGAGGAGTGCGCGAACTTAACCACTCTGCCACGGAGCCGGCCCCATGATTTTATTTTAATGAGAGTAAGGTGTAATGGTTTTTGAGGAATCTAGAAAATGAAGGTTTTAAAATTATCTCTTTATGCCAGAAGTAAGTGAAAATTATGTTTGGATAGAACACTTGGGCCCAGTGACATCGATAGTCTTTTAAAATTTGTGAAAAGTGATGGAACATAAAATGAGGAGAGAAATTTAAGACTTAATAACCTGATCAAAAGAAGAAAAATGATTAACTAGATGAAAAAAATGTTAGAGCTTGGGATTTGATATTCTGTAGGAATAACAGCTATTTAAAAATATCAAAAAAATTCCTAAACAACGTTTAATATAGTTTACTGTTAGTTCCTGCTAGGATGAGTAGCCGGCCTTACTGATTAATTAGACCTCACCGTTCAAACATATGAAAGCAATTAACAAAATCTTGACACTGGTGGACAAGTTAGCAAAATGCAAGACAGCAGATATGAAAGTAGAAAGGATTGAGTATATCCACAAAACTTACAGTCTTCTGGAAATTATTTAAAAAAAGAAAAACTTTATACATGAATCTTTTTATCTTCACTTTAGCTAAGACGACACAAATTCATTGAAGGTGAAGAAAAATAAAGAGAATCACTGTGATATTCAAGTTTAGCCCTATTGTCTTTATCTATTATTTAAATATGTGTAAGTCCCCTTATCTGACCATTTAAAATATTATATATTTAAGAAAACTACTTCGCTCTATTACTGTAGCAAAGTAAGAAAGATAATTTGGCTAATTAATACATAAAATACTTATTAATACTTATTAATACATAAAAGCATGTATGTGGGATTCTCCATCTTCACTTAGTGAACTTAAATGAATAAATGCTTATTTATCAGATTAGATATACAATTTTACAGATTAAGCTAATTTTACAGAGAATCTTTTAGGTAGGTACAATCTTCATTAAACTTATTAAAAACTAGGCAACATATTGTTATGTATAATTTATAATTGGTAGCAACATTGGTGAATATTTTAAGGAATTGAGAACAATTATATTTATCAGAATACGTGTAACAAAGAATATCTAAAGAAACTAAAGAAGAAAAAATATAAGACTGAAAATGTTCCACTTACGTACTCATCTTTATTTGGTGTTTAATTTATGTAAACCTAGTCTTACCCTAATTTTTTCCTAACTGCATATCCATTTCAAATATTAGACTGAAATTTATGAAAGACAAATAAGATTATGTTATTCTTCCTCTCAAAACACCCAAAATGTATTTTAATAGTTCAAACAAAATGCAGCCTCTTAGTCACAAGCTAGGTTTCATGTGATCTGATCAATGCCTCTATCTTAGGGATCCTCTTTTATCACTCTTCCTACCTCCTCATTCATTTCAGCCTTCATGTCCATTTTCAGTGATACTAAAACCCAGCAAGCTCCTTTCTACCTAAGGGCCTTTGTCTTCCCTGTTTTTGCACTACTGGAAATGTCAATCCTCAGATCTGCACGTGGTTTATTCCCTTGTTTCATTCAGCTCTCATATGTCACCTCGGCATAGGACATCCTTCATAGAATACCTTTTGATGTTTTTCTTCAGAATACATCAAGAACGCATTACTGACATTACCAGAAATGTTACTAGCAATTTCTGTCTTCTGTTTTTTGGCGGATTTTCTGATTAAAATGTAAACTCAGTGAGGGCAGGGACATTTTCTTTTTCTAGACCATCTATACCAAGTCTAGAATTGAGGTAACAGCTTCATAAATATGTGATGAATCAAGGAATAAATGGATATTCAAAAATATCCCCTCAGATGACTTTAAGACAACAATAAAAGTGGTTTAGGAAAACAGTTGCAGGTTATGAATAAGTGACTATCAGAGTTCTAAAGAGTTAAATTAATAACCTCAAACATCTGACTATCGCTATAATCTCTTTACAATTCAGACCCAGTTAAGAGTTACTAACCAAGTATGACCAGACAAATTCTACTATTTTGATGTGTTTGCATCTTCTCATGTTTTAAGATATACACAGACACCATCTGCAATGGCTTAGTCTCCACATGCTGCTCTCCTTATCAAGGGTTTTCTGTTCCTGAGAATCTCAGTTATTAGTCACTTCTTTTGCTGTTCATGCTGCTCCCTATGCTTCATGTATTATGTGGTTTTCTGCTATAACTCTCCAAATGCGTCTTCTGTCATCAACATGACGTGCTTGTTTAGCTGCTGTTTAAAGCTGAGATTTTCTATGCTGTCTCCAGCTGGTAACGTTCTCTAAATGTGAAATCTCTGATGTGCCTGTTGCTTTGGTGATTTCTTCAAAGACTTCTGGCTGCACTGGAAGAAAGAGTTTACTTGTCTTTGGTTTATTTACTTGTCAACATATATTGTCTGTTCTTCTCTCTTTCCTTCCCACTAGAATGACATTCCATGAAGTCAGAGACATTTGATTTTTCATCACTGCATCCTCAAATCCTAGAACAGTATCTGACACATAGCAGATGCTCAGTAAATAAGTACCAGCTTAAATGACTATATGATAGGGAGAGCAGCTTCCTGGAAGTTCTACTATTACTGGCAGAAGAATTGTAGGTTTTTTTTTTTTTTTTTTTGAGGAAGATTAGCCCTGAGCTAACATCTGCCTCCAATCCCCCTCTTTTTGCTGAGGAAGACTGGCCCTGAGCCAACATCTGTGCTCATCTTCCTCTACTTTATATGTGAGGCACCTGCCACAGCATGGCTTGCCAAGCGGCACCTGGGGCTGCACCCAGGATCTGAACCAGTGAACCCCGGGCCGCTGAAGGGGAATGTGTGAACTTAATCACTGTGCCACTGGGCGCCCTGAATTTTAGGTCTTTTAATGACACTTATGTGTTAATATATCTGTTAGCAGCTTTGAGTTTAGAAGTGACAAAAATATCCAATGAGTTGGATTAAGCAAAAAATAGGAAATTTAGTGGTACCTACAATTAAAATTGAAAGAGCAGAGTACAGCTGGATGCAGGGACTCAAATAATATCTTATGAATGTATCCTCTGTCTGCCTCCTGCTTCTGTTCTCCTCCGCTTCACCCTACTTCCCTAAGAGGCAGGAGGTAGAATTTTCTGCAGTATCCACAGACATTGTCTCATGTGTCTGCATTCCCTTTTGGCTTGCTTTTTACCAGTTTCCTGTCCAATGGAAAGACAGCTTCTCTTTCACACAAATTCCAATTAAAATCCCATGGTTGACACAGTTGGGTTACATGCCCGTCCTTAATCCTGTGTCCACTGCCCCCATTCCCAGGCCTGCTTCAAATACTGAGGATGGAATTATTCCATCCAAGAAGATATAGAATGGCAGAAGAATATCTTCCTAAAAGAAAACTGTAGTGCTGTTACCTGAAAAAGGAGAGTAGAGACTGAGCAGTGATGGAGACCTCATTAAAGAAGATAAAGAAGGCACATATGTATGAAAAGATGCTCAACATAATTTTTCATTTGGAAATTGCAAATATGAACAACAATTAGATACGAATACGCACCTATTGGAATGGCTAAAAATACCCTAACACTGATAATACTGAAGATGGTTGGTTTGTTTTTTCAAAGGACTTGACACAAACTTGAATTTGACATAGAGTTGAACTCTTCAATTGGTTTGTTGCCACTTAGTGACTTTTACATTATGCTTGTTTAAAAATATAAGAATTACACTTTACACTTGAGAGATTGTTGTAATTAAAATCTCAAGACTAAATTATACTTCCCTGAAATCTGAACATAAGGAGATTGAATTATTTACTTTGTGTATCTGTGCAGATACCATAGACCTGTTTTATTGCTAGTAATGATATTCAGTTATAGATTATCACTGTGAATATACAAAACTTAAAACACATCTTAGTAATTGCTGAAACTCTCCTGAGACCTGCCACTGACTTTGAAAGTAAGGAAGCATACTTTGGCTTGACAGCTGCAGGTGTTAAAAATGTTAATGTAGACTATTCAGAAGTGTCCCCTACAGTTATGATTTCCTCAGTTTCAAAATATCAGAAACTCTCTGACCCCAAATAGTTGACATTTTTGCAGTTTTTTACAAAGTTAAGCATAGTCTTACCACATGCTCCAGCCACCATGTTCCTAGGTATTTATCCATTTGAGTTGAAAACTTGTCAACAAAAAACTCCCACATACAGCTTAATTCACAATTTCCCCAAAGTCGAAGCAACCAAGATGTCCTTCAATGGGGGAACAAATAAATAAACAGTAGCACATCCATATAATAAATGCATATGTATATAAAGTATAAATATGAATATAGTACACAAGTTAAAATTTTAATATATTATTTATAACATATATATTTATTTTATATATTGTAATATATTTTAATATATTACAATATATAAAATAAATTTATATATTTACTTATAATATATGTTAGTGTTCATATATTAATGTTATATATTATTAATAGAATATACTAGTATATGAATTTTGATATAATACAAGACGCATATAATATTATATATACATATAAATAAATACAATAAAAAGAAATGAGGTTTCAAGCCATAAAAATACACTAAGTAATCTTAAATTCATATTATTAAGTGAAAAACCCAGTCTGAAAAGCTACATTCTGTATGACTTCAACCATATGACATCCTGGAGAAGGGAAAACTGTCCAGATAGTAAAAATATTACTGTTCGTCAGGGTTTAGAGATGATAGGGGAGATGAATGGGTGAAACATGGGGCATTTTTGGAGCCCTGAAACTATTCTACATGCTACTGTAATGATGAATACATCACATTATGCATTTATAAAAAACCATAGAACTGGACAACACAAATGTAAACTATAGACTTTAGTTAATAATGATCTATCACTATTAGTTCATTAATTATAACAAACATACTAAATGAAGGCAAGATGTTAATAATAGGGGAAAATGTGGAAGTTGCTGGGTAGATGGAACTCTCCCTACTATGTGCTCAGTTTTTCTGGAAACAGAAACTTTTTTAAGTATTAGTCTATTAATTAAAAAAAAAGAAAACTTTTCACTATAACAAATCACGGCAATCTTGCTGCAAAGAAAATAAGAATTTTAGTAACCTGATGAATAGATACAAAAAAAGGAATGAATTACTTTCAAACATATATGTACCGTTAGCTTATATAAGTTACTTAGTACTCTTCCAATTACCTATTACAATTAAATTAAATTAAATTAAATATGTAGTTGATTCTTTCAATAAAATTTTATTTCATAAACAGTATGACCCAGTTGAATTCTCATGTTTGGTGTCTTCCTTGTTTTAAAGATATATAGTATTAATATATGTTTACTATTTTGGAAAGATTTGTATATTATGTATGCCAGTGGAATCCTTGATCACCTAAGGAAAAAATCAATACATTTCACAGAGTGTATGGTATAATTGACTGATTGATTTGTGCTTTCACACTGGAATTAAAAATGCAGAATGTAAAAATACAAAATAAAATTCTCCATAATCCAAAGAGAATAAAAACATAATCTTTTTCATTTTTTATAAGAATTCTTCTCATGGAATTACGTAAATGCCTGATTACCTAATTAGAAAAATTCAATAGTTATTTCAGGTTTAAGATATTAAAACTTTTATCAGCTTCTGCAGCTGCAGCATTATTAGATGCAAACTTCATCATATATATTATAATTATTAATATTTACAGAGAAATGAAAATTAATTCCAAATATTATATAAAACAAAATTGAAGATATGAACTTTTCCCAGTTGCATTAAGCTAATTTACTGTCTAATTTGGTGTGTGTGTTGTGGAGTGGGAAACATCTTGCCAGCATTTAAATTAAAATTTTCATAAAGAATTAATACATGGGTGGAGATCAATTAAGGAAAGTATTACCTGATAAGCAAGGTTAGCATGAACATATTAGGAAATAAGATAATATCAGTTTGAAGCTTAAGAAATTGCTAATATCCAACCATTTCAATCTAACATGTAATCTATCATTTACGCCATTACTTAAAGAATGAAATAGTTCAGGTAGCAAAACACTGAAGATACAAAAAAATCCTTATATTATTATTGGTAGTATTTTTGAGAGTGTAGCATCATTAGGAAATTTAGAAATCATGACAACATATCAAAAAAATTAAGGCTAAACTGATATTTGATAGATTAATTATCTAGTCATGTACTGATCGTAGGTGTCAACTGTATATTTCTATGACCATATAAGTGGAGGTCTTCCCATTGGTGTTACTCTCTTGTGATTCAGATGGCAGTCCCGTTTCATGGATAAAGCCTAATATTGTCAGATATCTAAGGGAAAATAATATATGAAGGAAGCAACAGATGTGCTTCTCTGTATTTTTGTTTGCGGTGCACCACAAGTGCAAGCTATGGAGTCCAGAATACTCATTCTGAATCCCACCAATGCCACTTAGAAGCTGATGGTCAGCTGGTCAATGATTAGGACATGCAAAAAATATTCTGACATATAAAAAAATAACCCTAATAGTCTTTAGTGAAGATTAACGACATAATATATAAACACCTTTATCACAATGATGGCTCAGAGTTATGTGCACTCTAAAGTAAATTAAAATAATTTATTTTATTTTCTGCTTCTTGCTGTATTTCTGCTTTCACATGTCATATACTGTATCACAGTTACAATAGGGGGTCAGGTAACTCCAAAAAAATCTGAATGAATTCAGCTTTGTATTTCTCTAGTTGAAATAGCTCTGAACTTAAAATCAGAAGCTTGGGCTCAATTTCTGTCCCTGCTACTTACTAACAGTGTGGTGACTTTCACAACTTAATTGAGCCCCTCAGTTAAATGAGAATCATAAATCTCACTTAAAGCTGGTTTCAGATAAAAGGATGACACATAATAGTTTTCTAAAAAAAATAGTGTTTCTTTGAAAGGTAGAAAGAATTGTAATAGATTTTTTTTCCTATTCGTGCAGAAGAAAGGACCTTTCTAATATAATTTTGAAATATAATATTGGAACTCAGTGTAGCTAAGTGGTTAAGAGAAAGGACACTGGTGTCAGATTATGTCTGGTTGTTGAGCTTCTGCTACTTATTAGCTGTGAGACCTTGGGCGAGTTAGCTAAACATTCAAGTCTGAATTTTCTTTTCTGCAAAAGGAAGATGGTGACAATACCTACCCCACAGGGCTGTTGTGCTGACTGAACACTCTAAAGAATTTAACTCACAAAGCACAACGCTTGTTACATAGTAACTACCCCAAGCATGTGAGCTATTATTATGATTGATTTCTCTACGCATTGATCTAGTTTTTTAAAAAGTTTTTTTGAGGTTTTTGAGGTAGATTAGCTCTGAACTAACATCTGCCGCCAATCCTCCTCTTTTTCCTGAGGAAGATTGGCCCTGAGCTAACATCCAGGCCCATCTTCCTCTGCTTTATATGTGGGATGCCTGCCACAGCATGGCTTGAAAAGTGGTGCATAGGTCCACACCTGGGATCCGAACTGGCGAACCCCGGGCTGCCCAAGCAGAACGTGCGCACTTAACCACTGCGCCACCAGGCCGGCCCCAGCATTGATTTATTTTTGACAAATACTGGTATAGACAGGACAGCTTTACTAAATAATGTGCACATTCTTGAAGAAAATAATTTCCTGTCTCATAGAACCTTCATGAGCAATGTGGGATATGGTAGAAATATGCACCACACAATTTAACTTGTGTGTGTGCATGTGCCTACATAAACACATTTTGAAGAAGCACATGTATCTTTGTCCATAGGCAGACACATAGAAATGACCAAAAGAGTCATTTTTTTTCTTGAGTTGCTTAAAAACTACAGTAAGATGGACATGGTGGTGGATCTATGGCTAAGTGAGCACAAACTAAGAATTCTGATTTTTCTAAAGCCAAGTCTAACCACTTTATGGTGTAATGAAGAGAAACTGGAATTCTGGAGTCAGGATTCCTGACATTAATCTATGCTCTGACTTCTTAAGGTGTGACTTTACTCAAACACCTATCTCAGAGTTACTTAAATTTCCTCATCTCTGGACATACCACTGAGTTAGGTGAATGGTACTATATTCTTCACGTAAAGTTCTAAAACTGAGAGCTGTACACTAGACCCTAACTTCAATAATTTTATAAAACAGCCTATATAAATAGAATTCGAAACACGCCTGTTTTTCTATATTAGAATTTCAGCTCTGCAGGCATTCCCCAGGAAAGTCTGACTAATATTAAGCTTGCAGAAGTAAAAAGTTGGTTTTACCCTCCAGTCTGGAAGATGATTAAAATATTTAGGCACTGGGGTTATTGAATCTTTAGAAGAAGGAAGAAAAAAGACAAATCAATAAAAATTTCTGATGTCAATTTAGAACACTGAAAATTCTCAAGGATGATTTCTAAGGGATTACTTCTGATACTGCAAATCCATCGGCAGTATTCTTTGCTCATTTGTTCTGTTTTAATAGACCTCGTATAGCTGCTTCGAAACTATCCTGTTAACAGAGAACACAATAAATATCCAACATTTAAAAACAATTTTAAATTACCTGATAAGGAAACAAAAGTGTGTGTCTGCTTATTTTTTACTAGACAAAAGACATTTAGTGATTTTTTTTCTATTGTGCTATTTAATTGGAAATAGTATGAAGGCATTCTGATAATTCCAGCAGTTTAGCTGTTAAGGCTCGTGTGATGGTTTTGCTTACGTTGATGACAACATTAGAAAAATGAAGCAAAACCATAATCAAAGAATTATGGTAAGCTGACAAGTTTAAAATATTAGAATGGAACATAGAACTTGAAAACAATCTTTCCAGTGTTAAAAGCTAATTATGACTTAGAAGTTCCATTATCTGTCTCAAATTTAAAACAACTGCTAAATGGATCATTTCTTTGTTATTTAGCCATTTGAGCTTCTCTTTGATAAAGGTCCTTGCCATCTGAATGGAACATAAAGATTTTATGGGTCTCTAATGATGCCAACTGCAGCTGTACAATCATCATTTTAGAGTCCAAACTCTGTCTGCTCTTAGATCTGCCGTCACTTGATCACAATTGCAGAAGTATCTTTAAGTGTATTTGCTTAACCAGATGGTAAATGTCTGTACAGGGATTACATCCATCTTTTTTACTGTATGACTAAGTGTTAAAGCAGAAATTTTATCTATGGTGGGAAAACACAGACTTGTGTCCTACTAAAAATAGTTTTGCTTTGTTCGTTGCAAGAAGCAGATATGAATATATGCAGCATGAGAATACACATAATTGAAAACATTTTTATAATGTGCACTTAAATGTTTGAATAATACTTTAAATTACAAGTTAAATAAAACATAAAATATTGGTATAAAATGTTACGGAATTCCTGACATATTTTTCAAAAGAAAACCTGGAGAATTTCCACTTGCTATATTCTCCTTCAACTGTTAATTTAAATTATTAGAATAACAAGTTTAGAAATGATGATATTCAGAAGCATTTTAATTTGCTATATATAATTAATGATATTTCACATCTATAAAAGTGAATAAGCTCATAGTGTGATATGAGAATTATTAAGAGTTTTATGAAACACTTTGAGTTAATTTTGAGTTAATTCTTCAAATTTGGAAAGCTGTGGAGAAGATATACATAGATATATTCCCTACACATTTAAACCCATAGAGTTCTACAAGGTTTATATAGAGAGAAACAGCGAGGATTAAAAGTTCTGTAGCAAAAAAAACTTTGGTGTTGTCCTATAGTAATTAGTGTGAACTGAGAAGGATTATAAAATATCAAACGTACAAACTTTTGTCCGTGTTTTTTAAACCAGGACTAATAAAAGTGTAGTATAATGGCAAAAACCAATGCATCTTGAATTATTTTAATAACTAAAATAATGTGACCAATGATTTTTATTGCTGCATATCAAATGAACAGTCAGCTTTTGTGGGACTTTTACCAGAAAGAGAGGCAAATGAAAGAAAGTTTAAGTTGGAAAGTTAGTGAAAAATGAGAAAGTTATTGGTGGTCATATTAAGGTCTAAGCTGATAGTTGTTCAAATAAGGACATGATTGAACTGAAATACGGCAGTTTATCATCATAGGACACTGGAGTGTGAGGTATTTGAGAACTAGCATGCATCAGGAAACAAAATCCTGGATGCATCCGTGGACTGGAAGTAAAACTTCTCAGAAATGTGAAGGCCAAAGAAAATTGA
Source organism: Equus asinus (assembly GCF_041296235.1). NCBI lineage: Eukaryota > Metazoa > Chordata > Mammalia > Perissodactyla > Equidae > Equus > Equus asinus. The sequence goes on along the minus strand of NC_091792.1, from coordinate 48,036,605 downwards.
AGCCACATGGTCAGTTTAAGCAGGTCATTGAAATGGGCTTTTTTGATGGCAGAAACTTGTGTTGAAAAGATTAATATCATAACCTCCAGAGTTGTGAAGGAAGAGTAGGAGGTCAGTAGAAAAGTAAGAGAAGGGCTAAGTCTCTTTTTTCTTCGCGCTGGACATGTAAAAATCTATCATCGGCACACGTCTCATTCAGAGTTCGGTAACATTATCTAAAGTAATACTTTAAAAGTTAAGCATAATGAAATCCCAGGAGGGATGAATTCTGCAATGTTAGTATACTGCTAGTTCAATCAAAATTATAAGTAATATAAAGATGGAATGATTTTCTTTCAAAATTTTCCCCAGAGTAACTGATTAGGCATCTATAATTTAATGCCTTTTAACTATGTGCCAGTAAACATGATTTTGCTTAAAATTCAAAACGTCATTACAAGGTAGGTGGTAATATCCACATCTCACGTATGAGAGGCTATTTTATTTATGAGTGATCATAATTACTTGGACAAGATCACCAGCTAGTAACTAGAGTAAGTAGAGAAATGGAGATTTGAAATCAGAGTGTAAACCATCTTTTATTATTATCATTATTATTACTTTACTGGTAATAGTATACTGTAATGCTGTACTATACTAGTAATTATCTTTATTGCTGCCAGTAGACTATTTGTCTAAGCAAGTAAATTGTCTTTTCTGGCATTGTCCTGGTATTCCTGCAAACAGAATGACATTTTGTCTTTAAAGAAGTGAACAGAGCTTTCTGAATTTTCTTAATCCTATTCTGGGTATGTGAAAGAAGAATAGCAAAACTGAGGGAACAAAATGCTAAAATAAGGAGCAAATTCATCAGGAATGACATAAAGAAAAAGGAAGGAGTTGAAAAGGGAGATTTGGGGACCAAATAAAACAAATGAGGATCAAAATAGTACAAATAAAGAGTGAATAAATACTTCAGAAGCAGCGAGGAACAGAACTGACAACTGAAAGTACAAATTCTGACAGAATCACAGTTAATGAAGATGAAAAATAAAATTGATTAAAGTAATTAGGAAAGTATAGAATTTTAGATTGGCGAGAATATTGGGTCCTAGAGCAGGATGGTCAGGCAGCACCAGCTCATTTGTCTATGAACTCAGCGTTATCAGAGATCCTACCTGATCCTAGCTGTTTGCAGTTAACGATGCCTCATATAATTTTAATGTTCAACCAAAGAAGAGAGACAGATAGAAGATGACAGAGGGACACAGAGGGTGAATATTAATATTTCTTCTAATATTAGTCTGTCTGTGCTTTCTAATAACTGAATTTTACAAATCATTTTACTGGTTCCAAAGTATTTCTGAATATTTTTCTTATGTTTTGCAAAATAACACTGGAAGTAAGAGAATGCATACACTAGTCTTAAGATGATTTTTTTCACATTATTAGTTAATAGAGAAATAAGGGCTTACACTAAGGTCCATTCAAACTTGACTTTTTGCTATTTGGCATCGTTTTACATAGAGCATTCTATGTGCCATCAACCCATAGCTTAACAAAGTGCGCCCTTAGGCACCAATCAGTCAAATTTTGGCATGTGAACTTCCTGAGCTTTACACCTCAGTGCAGTTCATTGAAACTGATTTTAAATATGTTATGTAGATGGATTCATTTCCATTCGCTGACACAGAGAGCAAAGAGGAATAGAAATGGAGATGTATTAATTTTGTAAATCTTACATGATTCAGTACCATAATTAGACAGCTGGAATCTCCCCTTCAACGTCTGTGTTATTGGCACTGACTTTCTGAGCTGCTAATGTTTTTCAAAATTATGAGATCAGATTATAAAACATGGATATTCATTACAATGGAAATAAACTAGTTTTTAATTTCCTTTTATTAAAAAATCTTACGGTTATAGGAGAGAAGCAGTGTAAAGCATGAAAAGTCTATTAGAGAAACCCCCTATGAGAAGGTGAGCAAAGACGGTCTGCATTCATAGGCCATTTAACTCTCAAGTTTCTATCATATTTTTCAACTGGCTGGACCATAACCATGCACATCAGAAACAGGAGCAGAAACAATATATTTACATGTAAGTGAGTTTACTTGCATTTTCAATAAGGTTATCATAATGCTTTCAGGACATATTCATTTCATGCTTCTCCAGATGGTCAAGGATAAACATGAATTACCGTTGTCCTGGATTTCTCCAAGCAAATCATATCCAAATGATTCTACTGTATTATAATAAGATAGAAACTTTCGACAAAACCAAATATTGTTTAAAGAAGAGCATTTAGACCTCCTGTATCTGATGAATCATTATAAATTACTACATAAAGCTTTGCTAAATCTAGGATATTTAGACTGCTATCTAATTATGGATGAAAAAAGAGAAAACAATTAAAAAATAGTTTTTCATTCTTCTCAGTTATAAACAAAAGAAGTCATTTTTACATTTTGTATGAACATCTACAAATAAATTCCAAATTACTAATACAACTATTACCAGAAATCCAAATAACTATATCTGTTGTAACACAGGCACAACTCTCTTCATGAAAGGTTTTGTGAAAATATGCATTAAAAGAAGAGAGTATGCTACATACATAGATGACTCATAAAGAAATTTTGAGTAAATTATTTTACAAAGAAAGTGTGAATCACCAATAAATTAATTTGATTTTAGAAAATTAATCATTATTGCCCAGTATGTATGGCTTACAAACCTCTTTCTGTCTCATGCCCCTTCAACGAAGAATACAGTAGTTGAAATATATAGGAAATTAAACATAAGGTCTGGTGGTCTAGGATCTGGTGGTTTAGTGGTTAAGTATCAGTGCTGAAAGCTATCCCAATATTTCAAATATGAGCAGGATCACCCATGGTGGACAGGTTTCAGTGGAGCTTCCAGACTAAGACAGACTAGGAAGAAGGACCTGGCCAACCACTTCCAAAACAATTGGACACGAGAACCCTATGAACAGCAGCAGAGCATTGTCTGATATATTGCCAGAAAATGAAAGGATGGTAAGACTGGGCAGGGTTCTGCTCTGCTGCACACAGGGCTGTTAGGAGTCAGAATCAACTCAAGGGCACTAACAACAACAAAAACATAAGCTCTATAGGGAAATATATATATTTAGTAACTTTTTCAAGTTATTCGTTTTGTCAGTATAAATAAAACAAAGAAATAACAAAGTGACAACATGTCAAGCCAAAAGAATTTAATAGCAGTGTCTAGATATTTTGTGCATTATTGTTTGGCTAGAATCATAAAATGAGGCAGAGACAGAATCAAATCATAACTAGTTCTGTCTGTCTAAAGCATAAAAATTGACTACTACAATCCAAGCATAGTATATGTTATATACACTGTCATGTTTCTGTCACCATTATCCATTAGAATATTCATTATATTTGAATATAGATAGCATTTGCATTAATAAAAACATTAGTGAAATTTCTGATGAAAACCTCTCCCGAAAATCACCAGAAGCAAAAACGCCAAGCAATCAGGTTTAATATTGATACAGGTTTATCAGTAAAGCATGCTATTTTCTCTAACAAACAAATTCCTAAATCAGCTGTGATAAAACACAATCAAATGTCATTTCTTGCGCCCCTTGTAGTCCAGTATGGGTTTTTCAGGTTTGGATGGGCTCTGCTCCATGTTGTGATTCAGAGACTAAGGCTCTTCCATCTTAGGCCTCTGCTGTGTATTGGGTCCTATAGGTTCTTTCCACTTAGCTAGAGAATGGGGAAAGAATGTGAATCACGGGGGGAGATTTTAATGGGCCAAGCCTAAAGTGGCACGCTGTACTCTACCATATTTCCTTGACCAGAACTCAGTCATTTGGCTGTACCTCACTTCCAGCAAGGCTAAGATATGCAGCCTGGTTGTGTGCATAGAAGGAAAAGAAATGCATTTGGTGAATATTAGTTGGTCTCTATTGTAACAGCCATATGAATTTATCTATTTTACTAGAGTAGTACTCAGAGAAGTTCCAGTTGGAATTTGTTGAAGTTTGTGGGTTAATGGGGGAAAAGCAAAAAGACGAAGAAAAAATAAACTTGAGTGGATATTAGTACGTAGAGACTAGATGAGTCTTGATTGTTTGACAAGGTATTAGCCTTTCTGGACTTAGGTGTCTTCACTTGGAAAATGAATGAATTATACTAGATGTGGTCTCTACGGATTAACTGTAGACAGTCTTATGAAGACTAGTCTTAAGAAAAAGGTGAATTAAACTGGGAGATTGACAGTTGAATAGGAGTAAATATTTGATCAATAAATGATATTGTTCATCAATTTTATTCATGTGTGTATTAAAGTAGAAAATTACTGATTAAAAACTAGAAAATATTAAGAGAGATGAATCCAGAAAAGTTTTAAAAGATGCTATTAATACCATTAAGGATGTTGTAGCAAAAGATGAAAAAGTCGGAGAAGCACCTAAAATTGGGATAGTAAAGAGACCCAACGGGAAAGAAAGGATAGATAGGTAGATGACAGCTAGCTAGAGCCCTAGCTAGATAAATGACAGGTAGGTAGGTAGGTAGGTAGATAGATAGATAGATAGACAGATAGAAGACAGATACATCGATAGAGATGACAGATAGATATAACAAAGAAGCCCAGAAATAGAAGAAAACACTAATTTACAGAACAAATCAAAATTGGTCCAAAAATGTGAGTGGATTATGGTGAGACAAGATTAGCAATAGTGGGTAAAGTAGGATTAGTTTTTTTCTTATTTTTTTCTGCTGTTGTTATTTATTTATTTTCTTTCTTGGTCAGAGGTATGAATGCTTAATCTAGTTTATGTGTGCTTAAATAACTGTCTGATACCATTGAAAACATGCAACATTAGTTTAGATTAAATAACTCTCAGCCTTACCTGCTAATGCCATTATGGGATTTGGGATTTGAGAATTTGCTACATAGACTTTCTTCAGAATCATTAAATATTGCATTACCTGTAAATTACCAAACCAATAAAATGTTAGCATTCATAAATTTACCTATTTTAAAGCTTAAGTCAACCAAGCTTGAAAAATATATTTAAACACCAATATTTTTAATCAATGCTACTATTGTTTAGTAGAGGATAGCATATATCAGAATTGTTGTGTTGACAACCCAGGGATTCTTGAATTGCTATACAAATATTTGTGATGTGTGTCAATATCAGATATAACACGTGCATGTCCTAAAACAGAGTATGATCTTGTTCTTCTGTATTAGAAATATAACTCTAGAATATACTACAAGGGTGGTGGACCTTTCAGCATACACTGAGCTTTATGATAAATTAATTATTATTAAAGTTGACTTTCAGATAGAGATAAAGATAGTGATGATATAGAGATGTACTCATTTGTTATTGTGTATTTCACAGTCTATTCATATCTTTAAAAGTACTGGTCCTTTTGTATTTAAATATGATTGGAGAATATGAAAGATATTTACGTTAATGGCTCTAACATTGAAATAAAAATCATTATCCTAATATAAAGCTATTTCAGCTACCCATTAATATGAATTATAATACTTTGTTTTCTTGTCTCTTTCCCAAAATTAGGTAGTAATTTCCTTAAAGAGAGGAATTTTATAGTATTACCGGTTTCTTCAACAGTGTCCAGCCCAAGAGCTGGTATGTAATATGTTTTTCAGAAATAATTGTTGATTAAAGGGAAAAACAGGAACTGGTTAAGACTTCTAGATAGTAGGTTATGTCATTTTTAGGTCCTTTCAATAACTCTCCGTATCATCGTTCCTCTGACACCCTTTATATTGACATTAAAATCACGTGACAACGGTTGTGGCTATCTAACCAATCTAAACTAATGGTTCTTGACAAAAGGAAAAAGAACAGGCATACAGAAGAACAAGGAAAGAAGTAAACAAAAATATTAACAATGCAGTGATTTTTGGTTTTTGTTTTCATTTTGTTTCTGCCATTTTATGTGCTCTTATTTGGGACTTCATTCATTCTTCCAGATCAAAACGCACAGTTACTGAGGAAAGAAATGGCTCAACTGTCATCTCTTGCTTCCTTTTACCTCTTCTCCAAATAGTATAAACATGAACCAAATATGATTTTATTACTATTTATTTTTTTTAATTTCCAACTAATGACAATTTAAATGACAAATTAAAAAAAATAATTTGTATGTGTGTCTAAATGTATTATTTTTTGACTACTCTAAACCCTTAAAGTTATAATATTCAATAACCTTGATAATATATGTCTTTTTACTTTCAACATTTTGGGGATTAACTGTCAATGAAAAATGTCCCCCAGAGGTAACAAAGATCCTTTACACTGGTCATTCTCTTTCAATCACAGAAATATTCAAATATTTAAAATTGAGAGGAGCAACAAAGATTTTCACAGAATAATTCACCTAACACTTTCTCCTGAATTTTCTCGATTTTGGGTTGCAGAAGTTGAATTTGGACTGTGTTGTTGAGATCTTAAAACATGACAAAGATCAATTGCATATATTTAAAAAATGGGTAGTCTCCTACTCATTTAACTGAGACAAAGACTTCTCTGTGTTATTACTGTCTTTGAAGATTATGACTGCCTTAACATTAAATTCATTTATTAGTTGTAAATTAAAATTCTTATTTTCTATTTATTGCAGCATCTCTCAAGCATAAAGGTAATTTAAAATCAAAAAGGAATATAATCCAGATTTTTGTTTCAATTTCTACCTGAGACTTTATAATAACTAGATATAGAAAGGCAGAGTATGTATCTTTCCATTGTTGTTGTTTTGTAGAATTGTTATTCAGTGAGGAGTTTTCATAATGTACTATTTCTCTCTCAATAAAAAAAGTGCTTTGTGGGGCCGGCCCAGTGGAGCATTGGTTAAGTTCACGTGCTTTGCTTCGGCAGCCCATGGTTCACCAGTTTGGATCCTGGGTGCGAACCTACACACGACTCATCAAGCCATGTTGTGGCAGACATCCCAGATATAAAATAGAGGAAGATGGGCATAGATGTTAGCTCAGAACCAATCTTCCTCAACAAAAAAGGGGAGGATTGGCAGTGGATGTTAGCTCAGACCTAATCTTCCTGCTTAGTAACCTGAAGAAAGATAGAAAGAACTTTGTTAATATTTTAATACTTTCAAAATGCTTTTGTCACAGATATAATAATTTCTTAGATTTGTATAATATGGGATGCGAAATTGATAAGGACCCAAAGCAGTGATGGCATAATAAACACTAGAGATTTTTAATTGAAATGGAAAAAATAAGTTTGGAAAAATGCAGTACTATCTAAAAATCTAAAAAAAAAGATACTTTAATAAAGATACTCCATTTAAGATACTTTTTTTATAGATTTATCTCATTCCAGAAACATTAGATTTTACATAAGAGATATAGTACATAAAGGAAAGCCCAATTTAATTAAATGGCATTTTCTAAGTTTTAGTAAATCCAATATTTGAATTATATTCTTTAAACTGTATTTTGATGATCCTTTACTTTCAGTAGAAAGTGGATTCATATTATATTGCATTTCACTCCATTGTGCATCGAAATTTCTTAGGAAACATCGAGTAGAGGAAGAGAGAAGAAAGGGAGACTGGGTTCTAAAACCAATAGTGGGCACATGGTATGGCTCTCTTCCCTCAGTCTTTCACATCCGCTACGTCATCGAATCCTCAAAATATCTCTATCAGTGCGGGTGGGACAGATGCAGACTGTGAGGACTGTGGAGGTCAAATCTCGTCCTAGTTCCTCATGTACTAAGTATCAAGTCTGAACTAAAACCCTTGCTTGTATCCTTCCATTCAGCATTCTTTCCTTCTATCTTTCCGTTGTAGTTTACACCATATTATTTTTCATGGAGATAAAATTGTTCCTAACAAGAGCTACTTAAACGAATTTAAACAATCAGAAATTCAAAAGGATTTATAATGTTCTGAACCCTAAGCATCATTTCACACAAAAAACACATTGCATATATTCTGAAATATGTAAAATTTTCTTTTTTTAAGTACTGGACAAATCTCACAAAAATTGTTCAAATAAGTGAGGAAAAAATTTAGGGTAAAGAACATAAAGTAATACATCCTGCACTGTAGGAAAACTCTATCAAACTTTAGAAGTCTCCTGCTCTGCTGACAACACTATTAGGTAACTTCAGGGAGAATCTAAGACATGAAACTGTAGTCTCTGACCCCAGGGAGCTGAAAATCTTCATTTGTTTACCACCATCCATTTTTGACATATAAATTATGTTTTATATTAGTTTACTTAAGTTATTAGTATTAAATTCCTCATAATGAGACTAATATAGACCTGATAACAATGACAGAGTTAATGTGACATTGAGAAATGTGATGGATGAAGGACATAATTTGTGTATACTTAATATATCAAAATAAATTATTGTTAAACATTTAAAGAATATTTTGTTACTGGCTGTTGTTAAGTAACTGGAAATTGTTCAGTCGAGTGCCAATGATTCTATTTAGATCAAAACAAACCCTTCTGACATTCTCAACGGGGAGTTGAAGAATTTATAGGTTAGAAATTTAAGAACCACAGGTTTGTACACTTATGTTATTTGCTTAAGACTTTATATTTTTAGAGAAGTTTTAGGTTCATAGCAAAATTGAGAGGAAGATACAGAGATTTCTCGTATACCTCCTGACCCCACATGCATAGTGTCCCACATTATCAACATCCCCCACCAGGGCGATACATTTAATATAATTAATGAACCTACGTTGATCCGTCATAGTCACCCAAAGTCCATAGTTTACATTAGAGTTCACTCTTGGTGTTGTACACTCTATGAGTTTGGACAAATGTATGATGACATACATTCACCTTTATAGTATTATAATTAGTATTTTCCCCACCCTAAAAATCTTCTATGCTCTGCCTATTTATTCCTTCCTCTCCCATCCCCTGGCAACCACTGATCCTTTTTCTGTCTCCATAATTTTTCCTTTTCCAAAATCTCATGTAGTTGGAATCATATAGTATGTAGCCTTCTCAGATTTGCATCTTCCACTTAGTAATATGCTTTGAAGATTCCTATTTGTCTTTTCATGGCTTGATAGCTCATTTCATTTTAGTGCTGAATAATATTCCATTGTATAGATATAATACAGTTTTTTCTCGATTCACTTACTGAAGGACATATTGTTTGCCTCTGAATTTTGGCAATTGTAATTAAAGGTGTTATAAACATCTGTAAGCAGATTTTTTGTGGATGTAAGTTTCCATTACTTTGGGTAGATAGCAAGGAGCACAGTTGCTGGATTGTATGAGAAGAGTATGTTTAAATTAGGAAACCACCAAACTGTCTTCCAAAGTGGCCATACTAGTTTGCATTCCCACTAGCAATGAATCAGAGTTCCCGTTGTCCACATCCTCACAAGGTTTGGTGTTGTCAGCATTCTAGATTTTGGCTTTTTAATAGCTGTGTAGTGTTTTATTATGCACTTCCCTGATGACATATGATATTGAGCATATTTTCATATGCTTATTTACCATCTGTACATCTTCTGTGGTGAGGTGTCTGTTAAAGCAATTGGCCCATTTTTAAATCAGGTTGTTTGTTCTCTTTTGTTAAGTTTTAAAAGTTCTTTGTATATTTTGGATAGCAGTTATTTAGCAGATTTGCCTTTTGCAAATATTTTCTCCCAGACTGTTGTGTCTTCTCATTCTCTTGACATTGTCTTTTGCAAAGTGCAGTTGTTAACTTTAAAGAAATCCAGCTCATTAATTATTTCTTTTATGGATCAAGCCTTGGGTGTTGTAACTAAAACATCATTGCCACTCCAAGGTCATTTAAGTTTTCTTCTATGTTATCTTCTAAGAATTTTATAGCTTTACATTTTACATTTAAGTCCATGATCCATTTTTAGTTAATCTTTGGGAAGGGTGTGTCCAGATTCATATTTTTGCATGTGGATATCCAGTTTTTCTATGGTCATTTGTTGAAAAGACCATCTCTGTTCCATTGTGTTGCCTTTGCTCCTTTGTCAAACATCAGTTGACTCTACTTATGTGGGTCCGTTTCTGAACTCTCTATTCTGTTTCACTGACCTATTTGTCTATTCTTTTACCAATACTACACTGTCGATTAATTTAGCCTTATAGTAATTCTTGACATCAGGTAGTGTCAATCCCAGTCTTCTTCAATATTGTGTTAGCTATTCTGGGTCATTTGCCTCCCTACATAAACTTTAGAATCAGTTGTCAATATTCACAAAATAACTTGCTGGAATTTTGATTGGGATTTCATTGAAGCTATAGTTCAAGTTGGGAAGAACTGACAACTTTACAATATTGAGTTTTCCTATCAGTGAACATGGACTATCTCTCCATGTATTTAGTTTTTCTTTGATTTTGTTCATCAGAGTTCTGTAGTTTTGGACATATAGATCTTATACGTTTTGTTTATTCCTAAAAATTTCATTTTTGTGGTGCTTACGTCAATGATGTTGTGTTTTTTATTTCAAATTCTATTTGTTCATTGTTGTTTTACAGGAAAGCAATTGATTTTTGTAATATACTTATCCTGCAGCCTTGCTTAAATGGTGTATTAATTCCAGGAGTTTTATCTTTGATTATTTCATATTTTCATGTAGACAATTATGTCATCCTCAAACAAAGAAAGTTTTATTTTTTCCTTATCAATCTATATACCTTTTGTTTCCTTTTCCTGCGTTCTAGCATTATTAGGACTTCCAGTATGATATTGAAATGTGGCAGTGAGAGAGGTCATCCCTGTCTTGTTCTTGATCTTAGTGGGAAAGCGTCTAGTTTATCACCATTGACTGTGATGTTAGCTGTAGATTTTTTGTAGATATTTTATACCTAGTTGAGGGAGTTTTCCTCTATTCCTAGTTTAATGAGAATTTTTATCATGAATGGGTGTTGGATTTTGCCAAATGCTTTTTCTGCATTTATTGATATAAGCATATGATTTTTCTTTTTTAACTCATTGATTTGATGGATTAATTGATTTAAAATGTTGAACTAAGCTTGCATACCTAGGATAAATCCAAATTATTCATGGTATATAATTTTTTAAGTATAATTTTGGATCTGATTTGCAAAGATTTTGTTCAGGATTATTACATTTATGTTCATGAGACATATTGATATGTAGTTTTCTTTTATTGTAATGTTTTTGTCTAGTTTTGGTATTAGGGTAATGCTGGCCTCATATAATGAGCTAGGAAGTATTTCCTATGGTTCTATCCTCTGAAAGAGATTTTAGAGGTTGGTATAATTTTTTCCTTAAATGTTTAGTAGAATTCATCCCTGAACCCATTTGGGCCTTGTGCTTTCTATTTTGAAAAGTTTTATTATTGATTCAATTTCATTATTATATATATGCCTATTCAGATTGTCTATTTGTTCTTCTGTGAGTTTTGGTGTATTGTGTCTTTCAGTTTGGTGGGCATAGAGTTGTGCATAATGTTCCTTTATTATCCTTTCAATAACCATGGATCTGTAGTGATGTCTTCTCTTTCATTTATGTTAATACTAATTTGTGATCTCTCTCTCTCTTTTTTTTTTTTTTTTGACCTGAATACAGGCTTATCAATTTTATTGATCATTTCAAAGGACTAGCTTTTGGTTTCATTGATTTTCTCTTTTGATTTCCTGTTTTCAATTTCATTTATTGCTGCCCTATTTTTTAGTATTTATTTTTTTCTGCTTTCTTTGGATTTAACTTGCTCTTATTTTTCTGCTTTCCTAAGGTAGAAACTTATTATTAATTTTAGATCTTTCTTTTTCTTTAATATATGCATTAAATGGTATAAATATCCATATAGAATAATTTCAAACTCATTTTATGAGGCAAGTATTGCCCTGATATCAAAGCCAGATAAAGACACTACAAGGAAAACAACCACAGGCCCATATTTCTAATTAATAAATATGCAGAAATTCTAGGCAAAATATTGGCAAACTGAATTCAACTGCTCATTAAAAGCATCATACACCATGATCAAGTGGGGTTTATCTCTGGGATGCAAGGATGATTCAACATATGCACATCAATAAACATCACACAACACATTAATAGAATGAAGAATAAATATTATTTGATCTCAATAGATGCAGAAAAAGCACTTAATAAAATTCAACAAACTTTCATGATAAAGTTTCTAACAAATTGGGTATAGAATGAATATACCTCAGCATAATGAAGGACATATATGACAAACCCCAGCTAGCATCATTCTCATTGGAGAAAAACTAAAAGCTTTTCCTCGAAAATTAGGAACAAGACAAGAGTGCCCACCATCACAACTCCTATTCAACATAGTACTGGGATTCCTAGGCACAGCAATTAGGAAGGAAAAGGAATAAAAGACATCCAAATCAGAAAGGAAGAAGTAAAATTTTCCCTGTTTGCAGATGACATCACCTTATATATAAAAAACCCTAAAAACTCCACCAAAAATTGTTAGAACTAATAAATGAATTCAGCAAAGTCGCAGGGTACAAAATCAACATACAAAAATCAGTTGTATTTTTTTATACATTAACAATGAACTATCAGAAAGAGAAATAAAGGAAACAATCTAATTTATGACAGCATTACAAACAATAACATTCTTTGGAATAAATTTGGTCAAAGAAGTGAAAGATCCATACACTGAAAACTGTAATACATTGATGGAAGAAATTGAAGAAGACACAAATAAACGGAAATATATCTATGTTCACAGATAGAAGAATTAATATACATACTACCCAAAGCTATATATAGTTTCAAAGCAATTCCTATGAAATTCCAATGACATTTTTCACATAAATGGAAAACATAGTCCTAAAACCCATATGGAGCTTCAAAAGAACTCAAATAGCTAAAGTGATCTTGAGAAAGAAGAGAAAAGCTGGAAACATCAAACTTACTGATTTCAAACTGTAATACAAAATTATAGTCATCCAAACAGTATGGTATTGACATAAAAACAGACACATTGACCAATGGAACAGAATTGGGAGCCCCAAAATAAACCCATGCATATATGATCAAATAATATTTAGTAAGACAGTCAAGAGTACTCAATTGCAAAAGGATATTCTCTCCAATAATGATGTAGCTAAAACTGAATATTCACATGAAAAGAATGAATTGGGACCCCTATCTTACAGCATTCAAAAAAATTATCTTGAAATCAATTAAAGGCAAATGTAAGACCCAAAACTGTAAAACTACTAGAATAAAATTTAGAGAAAAGTTCTTTGACGTTGGTCTTGGAACAATTTTTTGGATGTGACACAAAAAGCACAAGCAACAAAAGCAAAAATAAATGAGTGGCAATACATTAAAAAACCCACAAAACTTCTGCACAGCAAAGGAAACAATCAACAAAATGAAAAGGCAACCTACAGAATGGAAGAAAATGTTTGCAAATCATCTATTTCATAAGGTGTTAATATCTAAAATATATAAGGAACTCATATAACTCAACAGCAAAAATCAAATAATCTAGTTAAAAAATGAGCAAAGGATTTGAATAGACATTTTTCCAAAGAAAATATACAAATGGTCAACAGATACATGAAAATGTACTCAGCATCACAAGTCATCAGGAAAATTCAAATCAAAACCACAATGAAATATCACCTCAAATCTGTTTGAATAGCTATTATTTAAAGTAAGAGACAATAAATGTTGTAAAGGAGGGGAGAAGGGAATGTTTGTGCATAGTTGGAAGGAGTGTAAACTGGTACAGGCACTATGGGAAACAGTATAGAGATTCCCCCAAAATTAAAAATAGAACTACTAGAGGTTAGTCCAGAGGCATAATGGTTAAGTCAGCATGCTTCTCTTCAGTGGCCCAGGGTTTGCAGGTTTGGATCCTGGATGCAGGCCTACACACCGCTCATCAAGCCATGCTGTGGCAGCATCCCACATACAAAATAGAGGAAGATTGGTGTAGATGTTAGTTCAGGAACAATATTCCTCAAGCAAAAAGAAGAAGATTGGCAACAGATATTAGCTTAAGGCCAATCTTCCTCACCAAAAAACAAAACAAAATAAAAAAATAGAATTACTATATGATCCAGCAATCCCACTTCTGGTTATGTATCTGAAGGAAATGAAATCACTATCTCAAAGACATATCTACACCCCCATGTTCAATGCAGCATATTCACAATAGCCAAGACATGAAAACAATCTAAGTATCTATGAATGTGTGAATGAATAAAGAAAAAAGTCTATTATATACTTGAAAGTTGCTGAGAGAGTAAATCTTAAATGTTCTCAGTATAAAATAAAATTGTAGCGATGTGAGGTGATGGATGTGTTAACTAATTTTACTGTAGTAATCATTTTGCAATATATACGTATATCAAATCATCATGATGTAAACCTTAAACTTATGAAGTGTTATATCAATTATAGCTCAATAATGCTGGGGGAAAAGTTCTCTATGCACTGCTTTAACTACATCCTACACTCTTTGGTAAGTTATGTATTCCTTTTCATTTAGTTCAAAATATTTTTTAATTTGTCTTGAGGTTTCTTCTTTGACCCACATAGTCTGTAGAAATATGTTGATAATATCTACAGATTTCGGGTTTATGCAGTTATCTTTCTGTTAGTGATTTCTATTTTAATTCCATTCTGTTCTGAGAGCAGACATTATATGACTTTTATTCTTTTAAATTTTTTAAGGTATGTCATGGCCTAGAATGTGGACTATGTTGGTGAATGTTCCATGTGATCTTAAAAAGGGTATATATTGTGCTGTTTTTGGATGAAACAGTCTATAGGTGTCAATTGTATCCAATTGATTGATGGTATTGTTCAGTTCAACTATGTCCTTACTGATATGCTGCCTGTTAAATTTGTCCATTTCTGCTATTTCTGATAGTGGGATGTTGAAGTCTCCAACTGTGGTAATGGATTCATCTGTTTCTTCTTGCAGTTCTATCAGTTTTTGCCTCAGTAGTTTGATGCTCTGTTGTTAGATGCACACACATTAAGAATTATTATGTATTCCTGGAGGATTGACTCCTTTTTCAATGTGTTATACCCTTCTTTATCCCTGATAACTTTCCTCAATTTGAAATCTCTCTGATTGAGATTAATATAATTGATATAGCTATTCCTGCTTTCTTTTTATTAGTGTTAAGATGGTTCCGGGGTGTCTACTCCTAATTCCAACATGTGGAGGGTGTTCCCTACACCAGCAGGGTGTCCAAGAATTCAACTCTTTTCTGTCACTATCTACTTGGAGACAGGATCCGATTCCACAGGCTACAGGCTCAGTCGTATGAGATTCCCCTCCCACTTCAGACACCAGTCACACCCCTAGGCTGTGCTTCTGACCAATCAGCTATAGATTGGAGGCTCCAGTGGCAAGTCCAGATTGTTACCTGTACTTCTGACCGACCAACTACAAGTCAGAGGCTCCCACTACTCCCCCTCCTTGGATTCAATTACTTTGCTAGAGAGGCTCACAGAACTCAGAGAAACATTTTACTTCTGGATCATCAGTTTATATAAACAGATATAACTCAGGTACAGCCAGATGGGAGAGATGCACAGGGCAAAGTATGTGAGAAGGGACGTGGAGCTTTCATGCCCTCTTGAGTGTGCCACTCTCCCTGTACATCCATGTGTTCATCAACGTGGAAGCTCTCTGAACTCCATCCTTTGGGGTTTTTATGGATAATTCATTACATAGGCATGATTGATTAAATTATTGACCATTGGCCACTGATTCAACTTCCAGCCCCTGTCCCTTCCCCAAGGGCGGGGGAGGGATTGAAAATTCCAACCCTCTAATCACATGGTTGGCTCCATTGGCAGCCAGCCCCCATTTGTAGGTGCTTTCCCAAATGCACCTCATTAACATAATGGAAGACACCTTTATCATCTCAACACTTACCAAATTCCAAGAGTTTTGGGAGCTGTGAGCCAGGAACTGTGAACAGAGACCAACATATGTTTTAGTAATCTGAATGAAAAAATATTTATTTCTTATAAATTACAAAAGTCCACTTTTTCTCTATCCACTTACTTTTAACCTATACGTGTTTTATAGTTAAAATGATTTCTTTGTAGACAACACAAAGTTAGGTCTTATTTTTGATCCATTGTGATAATTAATCTCTTTTAATTGGCACATTTAAATTCTTGACATTCATAATGATTGTTGTTATAGTTGGATTTCATATCTACTATATTTGTTACTGTTATCTATTTGTTGCCTTTGTTCCTATTTTTGTCTTCCACTCCTTTTCTACTTTTTGTGATTTTTCTTTTTTGAGAAAGATTAGCCCTGAGCTAACATCTGCCACCAATCCTCCTCTTTTTGCTAAGGAGGATTGGCCCTGAGGTAACATCTGTGCCCATCTTCCTCTATTTTATATATGGGACGTCTGCCACAGTGTGGCTTGATAAGTGGTGCGTAGGTCCGCACCTGGGATCCAAACTGGGAACCCCGGGCTGCTGAAGCAGAATGTGTGAACTTAATTCCTGTGCCACTGGGATGGCTTCTGCTTTTTGTGATTTTAATTGAGCATTTTGTGTAATTCCAGTTTTTCCTTTCTCACCATATCAGTTATACTTTTTTAACTTTTTTTAGTGATTGCTCTAGAGTTAGTAATATACATTTATAGATATTCCAAGTACACTTTCAAATAACACTATTCCACTTTAAGAGTAGTGCAAATTATAACAACAAAATCATCCTAATTTCTCCCTCCCATTCTTTGTATCATTGCTGTCATTCATTTCATTATACATAAGCATACACAAGTACAATTTATATATATACACATACATACATAAGACACATGCATAAGCATACATAATCGAATACTTTATTGTTATTATTTTGAACAACTCTTGTCTGTTAATCAATGAAAAATAAAAAAGTAGAAGTTTCTATTTTATCTTTACTTATTCTTTACTTCAAGTTCCTCTTTCTTTACCTAGATCCAACTTTCTCACTTATATTATTTTCCTTCTCTCTAAAGAATTTTTTTTCAAAATAAAGATTGGCACCTGAGCTAACAACTGTTGCCAATCTTTTGTGTGTGTGTGCTTTTTCACCCCAAATCCCCCCAGCACATAGTTGTATATTTTAGTTGTGGGTCCTTCTAGTTTTGGCACATGAAATGCTGCCTGAACGTGGCCCATGAGTAGTGCCATGTCCACACCCTGGATCTGAACCAGCAAAACCCTGGGCTGCCAAAGTGGAGCACATGAACTTAACCACTCAGCCATGGGGCAGGTCCCTCTAAAGAATTTCTTTTAACATTTCTTGCAAAGCATGTCTACTGCCAACAAATTTGCTCCATTTTTGTTTGTCTGAGAAAGTCCCTATTTCTCCACTTTTGAATGATAATTTTGCAGGGTGCAGAATTCTAGGTTGGTGGATTTTTTTCTCTCAACTCTTAATATTTTACTCCACTCTCTTCTCGCTTTCGTGGTTTCTGAGGAGATGTCAGATGTAATTCTTATCTTTGTTTCTCTATAGGTAAATTTTTTAACTCTGGCTTCATTCAGGATTTTTTCTTTGTCTTTGATTTTCTGTAGTTTGAAAATTATATGCCTTGGTTTAGGGGAGGTATTTTGGCATTTACCCTGCTTGGTGTTCTCTGAGTTTCCTGGATCTGTAGTTTGGTATCCGACATTAATTTGGTGAAATAGTCATTATTAGTTCAAATATTTCTCTATTCCTTTCTCTCTTTCTTCCCTATCCAGTATTCCCATTATATGTATGTTACACTTTTTGTAGTTATCCCCTAGTCCTTAGATATTCTGTTCTGCTTTTTTCATTCTTTTCTGTTTTCCTTTTCAGTTTTTGAGAAGTATAGTGACATATCACCTAGCTCAGAGATTCTTTTCTCCATCATGTCCAATCTGCTAGTAAGCCCATCAAAGGCATTCTGTTATAGCACTTTTCATCTCCAGAATTTCCTCTTGGTTCTTTTTAGGATTTCCACCTCTGCTTACATTGCCCATCTGTTCTTTCATACTGTCTACTTTATCCACTAGAGCCCTTAGCATATTAATCATAAATGTTTTAAATTCCCAGTCTGATAATTCCCATATTCCTACCATATATGGTTATGATAGCTGCCCTGTCTTTTTAAATTGTTTTTTTTTTTTTTTTTGCCTTTTAGTATGCGTTTTAAATTTTTCTTGGTGAAAGGAATTGCTATAATCAGTCCTTTAGTAATGTGGTGGCAAGGTCTGGGGGGCAGGGAAGCATTCTATAATCCTGTGATGAGGTTTCAGTATTCCACTGAGCCTATACCTCTGGGCTGTAAACTTCATATATGGGCTGGAGTTGGTTACCTCCCTTCCCTAGGTTGATTGGCTCTGATAAAAACCCAGCAGGTTATGCTCTTGTTAAACTGAGGGTAGGCCTTTTTAAGAAGAACATAGTGATCTTTCATGTCTTCAAATGGTTCCCTTTCCCCTCCCCCTGCTGGAAGCAAGAAGAGATTTTTCTGTGATATTTACTGTAAGAATCTGGTCAAGATCCTGCAGGTGAAACTCACACACGTGTGGGGGCCCACTTTGTGACTGGATACCCCTGGAGTTTTTAATTCTCAGAATTGTCTACACTGAGCCTCTATAATTCACCAATTATAATTCAGGTTTTTCTTTTTGGTACTGGTTTCCATGTTGTTTTCCACTGGTGAGTCTCTGCTTTGGTTAAGCCATGACTCTCTGTATGCACCCTTCTCTCTCTCCAGTATGGAGGTGGTAGTTTATCCTCCGTCCTTCCTTATCTTACGAATTCAAGAAGAGTTGATATTTTAATCTGTTCAGCTTTTTACTTGTGCTTAAGACAGATTGGCAATTTATAAGCTCTTTACCTGAGGAACTGGAAACTAAACGTTTATTTAAGTATTTCAAAGTTTATCTTTTAGCTCTTGTTTTCAAACTGTAATATTGTGGTCTATGCAGAAAAAAATCACACTCTCTTGAACATTATGTGCTTTTCAAATATCAAAAACATATATTTAATGGACTTTACCTACAAATAGAGGAGATGTATATTCTTTAGCAATGATTTCACTGAAAATCAATATTTCACTATTAACCCAAATGGGATAATACATGGTGTGTTGGAGGAGTGCCTTTTGGAGGTAAAATGAAATGAAACTATTCAGACATTTCAATGAACTATTTAGCATTAAGCCTCATACATGGATGAACAGTGAATTCTACTGGTAATGCTGCCTACTCTGCTATGCAAAGTGTCTGTGGCTCTTTCCTCAACTGGAAAGATAACTTAAGTTCTGTAAAATGATTATTCCACTGGAAATGGAAATGTGTAGAGGAAAAAAATGAAGTGAAACATATTTAAAAATCATTTTTATTTTTCATTAGTTGTTTTTGTTGATATATCCAAATAGGAAATATCCTAGGTATAGTATTCTTTTCCATCATTATTTTAAAGCTTTTAGTTTTCCTTAATAAAGAACTTGCCATGATTACTTTGGATTGTGGATAATATCATTGGGTTGAAATATTTATTCTGGATTTTTTTTAATAGTACCATTGGGATAAACAAGTGTAAAATAGAAAACAAGTAAGAAAAAAAATCTCTTAGTTAAGAGAGATGCTAAAAGCTGTATGAATGTTTTCAATTTTTCCAGTATTACAATTTTGCTTTGGTACACCAGATGAAGCTTCTAAATAATCCCATGTCAGGAATTAGCTGAGGATTTGTGGTTTTCAAGTAGCAGGTCACTACTGATTTGAGAAAATCCTGAATTTGAGAGGAACAATTTAAGATAAGACAGGTGATCAGCTTAAAGTCCATTACTGTTGGCTTAGGTGTCATAAGAGGAAAGAAATATTGCTGGTTTTCACAGTCCGGCAAAAGGTTGGCCAGAGGATAAACATAAAGGGAAACTGGAAAAGAAGGACTTTAATATGATTGAATACAATTTAATCAAATATAACAAGCATTAAAACACGATTTTGATCAGTTTCAAATGTCAGGATCAGAAAAATCAGCATTGTAAGGCTGTTGTATATTTCTGTCTTAAAACTGCCTGATCAAACAGCAATTTTAAGTGATCAGACAGATAAGGGTCTGACCAACTTAAGGGTGAACATCAAATATTCGTTTGAGGTCATTTTATAAAATCCCCTGGTTGTCTGCTGACCTAGTTAGTAAATAATCTTTGAGAGTTAATGCACATTGACATTTAAGAAATACTATATTCCGAGTCAAGGAAGCATACAGAAGAAACCATTCAAATAGAGAAAAAGTCTTTTCTGATCCTAACTGTAACAACCGATCACAGAGTATTATGTCACATATGTAACCCCTCTTGCGACTGTGATGGAAGCAGATGGCTTCAGATAAGCCTGAGTAAGAGAAACTAATTTTCTTTCATAAAAGCAAAACAAAACCAAAAAAAAGAAAGACAGTGACCTAAGTCCTTTCTTGCTATTAGTATAATGCCAGGACTTGTGCATTTTTTTCACTGGGGTATTTAGAACATCAGGACACCTCTGACTGTCAGAAACAGAAAATAATATTCAGGAAGAAATATGCTGGGTTTCCAATGTCAGGATCAGAAAAATCAGCATTAGTTTAAGCAGTGATTTCTAAAACTGAAATGTGAATGAGAGAGCTTGTTGTTTGTATACCTATTAGTTTTTCATCTTCTTGTTTTACTTGGTGACCCAGGTAATTAGTGTAGCATGTTCTTAAAAATATAAAAAATATTTACCAAATACTCTTGAATCCCCAAGTCCAGAAGTTTAGTAATACAACTTCATGATGCAATTTAACCTACTATGAAAAAAAAAAGTATGTGTGTGTTCATGTGTGTGTCTGTGTGTGTGCACGTCTATTCCATGAGAAGAAAACAAAAAAGTTGGAATACAGTTATAAAACTATCGGCTGGATTTGTTAAATAACTAAACCATTTGCTTTTACCAGTTAGAGTTATTAGAATTAAATTTCACTCCTCAGCAATATCACAAATTACTATATCATGGAACACCTTATGGATGATATTTTTTAAATTTACACATAGTAAAATTTACCCTTTTCACCTCTTTGGTGTACAGTTTAATCACGTGTATAGATTTGTATAACCACCTTCATATTCAGGATGCAGAGAAATTTCCTCACCTCCCCATAATTCCCCTAGCTGACTCTGTAGTCACACTCTTTCCCTATGCCTACCTGATAACAACCACTGATCTCATCTCTTTCCCCATAGTTTTGCATTTTCAAGAATGTTATGTGAATGGGATCATGCAATATAGGGCCATTTGAAACTGGCTTTTTCACTCAGCATAATGCCTTTGAGATTGATTTATGTCATTGTGTATATCAATAGTTTATTTTTTTTATTTTTGAATAGTATTCCATTGTATGAATATTGCACAGTTTGTTTATCCATTCACCCATTAAAGGACAGCTAAGTTGTGTCCAGTTTTTGGTAAACAGGAATAAAGCAGCTATAAACATTTGCATATAGGTTTTTGTATGCTCATACGTTTTATTTCTTTAGGGTACATACCTAGGAATGGGTTTGCTAGGTCATATGGTAAGTGTGTGTTTAACTTATTAAGAAACTGCCAACTTGTATTCCAGAGTGGCTGTACCACTGTACAATTCAACAATATATGAGCTTTAATTTAATATTTTTTTTAAATAGGGACATATATTAAGTAGACAAGAGTCAGGTTCTATTATATTTAATATTTATGATTAAATTAAATTAAATAAATGTGGTAGACTGAATAATGGTCCTCTAAAAGGTATACAGGATCTTAATCTATGGAAAATGTGAATGTTACCATACAAGGAAAAAGGTTCTTTGCCAATGTGATTAAGGATCTTTAGAAGGATGTCTACTGACATGGTTAATAAATAATACTTAAGAGTTAATGAAAATTAACATTTAAGAAATTACTGTATTTAGAATCAGAGAATCAGGCATGAGAAAAAGTTCTATTGCTTCCATGGAGTTAACATTCTAGTGGCAGAGAGCAGACTATAAGGAAATAAATAAGTAGAAATATAATATTGGATAATGTAAGTGTAAGCAAGAAAAACTGAGAGGAAAGTGTCCCGGGGTTTGAGGAAGAGTAGAATTTTTTAGAAGTTCTTGGATGGTCCCTCACATAAGGTGATATCTGAGCAGAGAACTGAATGAAGTGAGGTATGCTGGCCATGTGACTATACAGGACAAGGAAGTCCAAGGCAGAAGGCGAAAGGATTGAAAAGGTTCTGAGGCAGAAGCTCCCTGCATGAGTTCAGGCAGTTACTACACTGTGTCTGTGGCTGGAGACGAGGGAGGAAGGGGAGGCTGAATGGAGATGGCATTGCAGAGCTGCCTGAGATGAGCTCTTGCAGAGACTTAGACACTTCGCTGGGAAGTCTGGATTTTATCCCATTATGTGAGAGAAAGTCATCAGAATGTTTTACCTGAGGTACCATTATGAACAGATTTATATTTGAAAATAATCATTCTGGCTCCTCTATGATAAATAGTTTGCAGACTGAGAAAATGAAATGGGCCCAGGTAGGAGGCTATTACAGTAGTCTAGATATAGATGAGAGATGATGTCGCCTAAAGCACTGTAACAGCGGTGGAGGTGGGGAGAATTTCTTAAATATGATTTGCAAGTGGATCCAATGGGATTGCTACTGGTCTAATAATGGGGAGGGTGAAATGAGACAAAGAGAGATGTAAAACATAAGGCCAAAGTTTCTGCTGACTTCAGAAATCAGTCTTTTATTGACCAAGGAAAGATTGAAGAATAGGAAGTTCAAAAAGGGAGAAAGCCATAGTTCGGCTTTTGGAGTGAGTACTAAATATCTAAGTAGAGATTTTGAGTGGGCAATTCAAAATACAAATCTAACACTTACGGTAGAGTTCATAGTTACGGAAAAATTAAGAAGCACCAGAAATATAAAATTCTGACCTCAGTGGCATCATCTGCAAGCTTAGGATGGTAATATCCATGTTAAAAAATGGAGAGAGGGGCCAATCAAGTGACGCGTACTGGTTATGTTTGCGCCTGCTGCTTCAGTGGCCTGGAGTTCGCCAGTTGGGATCCCGCGTGTAGACATATGCACCGCTTATCAAGCCATGCTGTGGCAGGCATCTCACATATAAAATAGCGGAAGATGGGTTTAGATGTTAGCTCAGAGCCATTCTTCTTCCACAAAAAGAGGAGGATCAGCTGTTGATGTTAGCTCAGGGCTAATCTTCCTCAAAAAAGAAAAAACAAAAAACTGAACACTGTATTAAGTTTTTACTAAGTTACACAAGACAAGAATATTATTGAACTTTTTTTAAAATAGTGTATACAAAATTTAAGTGTTTGCTTCAAGGGAGGTAGAAATATTGTCCCACTTACTGGTAAAAGCATATCTCACTAATACATTAACAATGTAAGTATATCTTAATATAAACATAAACAGACTATTACATATGGTTCTTATTTATATAGTATTATGCCCTTTGTGCAGTAACATATAGGAAGAAGTAATGATGGTTTAATACAAGAAATTTAAATAAAATAAATACCCTATCTTTTGAAAATATTCAAATTACTGTAAAATCAATGTTTTGATTACATGCCACTTAAAAAAACAACACATTTAAACACTGCACTGTAGCATAAACACTTTTTGTTTTTATTTAGCACTTATTTTAAGATATGAATATTTTAGGTGCCCTAGAGGGCTATTCAAATAGAGATAATTATTGGCCCAACTTACATGAATGAGATAAAACGCAAACAGTGCTACCCTAATCATTTGAAATTTTCTGGTCTACTTAGTGTTTCTTCATCGATCAAGCACACTTTAACATTTCTTCCTGATGATATTGTAGAAAATGTGTTCAAAAATTATTTGAAAGATGCATTCATATTCAATAAAATATTCAAGATAGACCCTTAAAGTTTGCCTAGAAAAATATCTTTAAGAATATCCTTGGCAATTTATTTAATAATTCCAAGCCCACTTTTCACATTTTAGTATGTCATTAAAGAAATAAGACAGTTATTTGTTGCTTAGATTTCAGTCTAATACATTTTTATTTTTTAGTGCAACACTTAATTTGCAAGAAATTCATAACAAATTTTGTATCTTTACAGTTTTATGAGTAGTCATACTAGAAAAGAGGAGATATACATGAATTGAACATTTTCTAAAATAGAAAAATAATGACTTCCTATCTGGCTGCATGATGCAGTATGTAACACAAACAATCATCCAAATGAAAACATAATGCCACTAATGCCATATAAAACCAGAAACACTTTTGTAAATCAATCAGTTAAGTGGCAAAAAAGAGATTAATCTTCATAGGTCAAAAGCAAAGTAATACTGGGGGGGCCAGCCCAGTGGCATATTGGTTAAGTGCATGCACTCTGCTTCAGTGGCCCCGGGTTTGCAGGTTCAGACTGTGGGTGTGGACCTAGCACTGCTCATCAAGCCACCCTGTGGTGGCATCCTACATAAAATAGAGGGAGATTGGCACAGATGTTAGCTCAGCAACAATCTTCCTCAAAAAAGAAAAATCTATTGAAAAAAAGCAAAGTAATGATGGGAATCCAAAATTGTAAGCAATGTTTGAAATCACCAGTTGTTCCACAAGCATTGGCCATGTCTGGTGATACTGAGCTTTCCTATTTTCAGTTATGTTAGGCAAAAAGTCCATGTAAAAAGGAGAGTCTGATAATACACCCCTACCTAATTTTGAGACTTTCAAAAACCAAAACCTCAATGAAATAAAAATAAATCTACTTTGCAGAGGAAGCCATAAGTAAACTATCTCAAGCTTTTCAGTACGTAGTGTAAGAATAAAATACTGTTAAACATAATAATTACGGGGGTTTGGCCTGGTGGTATAGTGATTAAGTTTGCTTGCCATGCTTCGGCAGCACAGGGTTCACAGGTTCACATCCTGCGCACAGACTTACAGATCACTCATTCGGCCATGCTGTGGCAGTGTTCCACGTACCAAGTAGAGGAAAACAGGCACAGATGTTAGCTCAGTGACAATCTTCTCCAAGCAAAAAGGGGAAGATTGGCGACAATGTTAGCTCAGGGCCAATCTTCCCCACCACGCACACACACAAAATTACAAACTGTCTCTTCACTCAGATTTCAGCTCTAACTCACAGGATAGTCACACTGTGAAAAACCTCAGACACTGATTTAATTTCAAATGGGATTTGGGATGATAGAGTCCCACAGGCACCAGGAAAAAGAAGCAGTAAATAGGTTTTCTTTGCAAACAAACTTTAACCTTAAGGCTTTATGTAGTTTCACAGAAAAAAGTTTCATCAAATATGACTGCAAATAAAAAAATCATTTCTCATATAATGTAACAAGAGACTCTAAGTGAGAACCAAGAGAAGAAGAGATGGAGTAATTATGTCTGCAGATATACAATATCAAATAAGTACTTTACATATATATAAAGAAAAAATATATATGTTCTGGTTGAATAGTGTGCATACATACTATTGAATAGTATATATTGAATAATATGTGTATATACGTATTCAACTAAGAAGCTGGATAGTATAGATATAGCCTTGCCCAGTGCTTTTGAATCAAATCCTTTCAAAAGGAGACCAGGAATATGAAATTTTATAAAGGTCTTGAGTGGATTTTTAAATATTCTTAAAGCCACAACATTAGGCTATGAAAGACCTTTCTGGAATTCAATAAATTTTGTTTTCTTTTTTTTTTTCCTACTAAGCAATATATTTTGGCGTGAATAAAATATGGAGCTGTAAAATGGATGCACACCAGTTTAGTGGTTAAAAAGTTAATTTTATTACTTTGTTGAAATAATGATACTTGTAATAATAATAGTTTTCATGACCATGCGTGTATGATGTGCCAGATGCTTTTCTGTGTGGTTTCCAAGAATCGAATGACTGATTTTATGCAAACACCTTGTGAGATAGACTCTATAATTATCCCCTTTTTAAAGATGAGAAAAATGAGGTACAATGATGTTGTATCCTGCCCAAAGTCACACAGTTAATAGAAGCAAGAGTCATCATTCAAGCCTGTTGCTTAGTCATAACTTCAATCTACATATTCATCATATTAACAATAAATCAGTTTGGAAAATGGATAATCTGCCTGCAGATGGTCAAACAAGCTTTTAACAAGTGTCTGTGAAACATTCAATGGCTGAGTCTTTCCCTGAAAAATGGAGAATGTTAATTCCAGCGTACCTCATGATACATTGTGTAAAGGCATGACTATTATATGTGGAAATATGTGTAGGATTATGTCATCCACAACATGATGCTGGGTTACTGTCTGTTGTCTTTGCTGTATTACTTTCTGAAAACTGTGGCAAATTTGCAATCCTGATTGCAGTGATTCTTCTAATAAATCTAAAATTGTTACAAATAAAAATTTAAAATAGTAAATTTTGCACAAATTATGAATTCATTTATCTATAAAACAAACCCAGAAGCTATTCTTGACTTTGGAAATTGAAAGTAGTTAAATGTCTGTGGAAAGTCTTCATTACTAAGAATGTAAAGACATACAGACTCGTTAGCTAGCATTCGTGTTATGTTCTACATCCATTATGTATGGGAAAACTATATTAATGTCTGTGGTATGTGCTAATGAACCTCATTATAAAATTCTTTATAATATGAGGCAACTATAATTCATTCATTAATTATTTGCTTTTATCAGTTGGGTAGTTGTGTATCACTTGGTTGAAAGAGTGATCAGTTATCCATATAATAGTCAATTGTTCTTGATTTGGTAAAAGTAATGTGTAAATGATATTTGTTTACTAAGCTTATGGTTTTCAAAGAAGTGGATAGCTAGTTTTAAAATGTAAATTCAATTATAATTTATTTTTAAATGGAATTACTCATTTAAAAGACATCTACAGACTCAGCCCTTATGCCTAATGATTGGGGTTACACACACTCCGCTTCAGCAGCCTGGGTTCAGTTCCCGGGCATGGAACCACACCACTCGTCAGTCAGTGGCCATGCTGTGGTAGCAGCTCACATACAAGAACTAGAAGAATTTACAACTATACACAACTATATCCTGGGGCTTTGGGGGGCAGAGGAGGAAGAAAAAAGAAGAAGATTGTCAACAGATGTTAGCCTAGGGCAAATCTTCCCCTGTAAATAAATAAATAAACAAATAGTAGAAAAAATAAAACACATCTACATTTATTAAAGCATCTTCAGGCATCATCAAATTTCACTCTCTCTTGTCTCCGTGATTCCTTTTGGTCTCATTTTCATTATGTCAAGAGTTCCACCTATTTAGTACATGTGATTAGTATCTAGCTGTTTGAGATGTTTCTCAAGCAGAAAATTGTTTGGAAACATAAAGACAGAAAAGGAATTAATATATATTGAGCACCTGTAACGTGTCCAACACTTACTTCGTTGACTAGAATCCTAATAAAACCTGTACGGAAGTAGTATTAGTCCTATTTTGCAGAAACAAATGTGGCTTGAAAAGGTTAAGTGATATTTCTTCACTCATTAAGAATTTATTGAGAGCCAAGTAAATGCCAGACATTCCTTCTTCCAGACACCAGGAGTACATTGCTTAACAGAAAAAAAAATTCTTGCATGCATGAATACTATGATGTTATCTAAAATAAGCAAGGTTAAGACTAGAAGTCAGGTATTCTAATATACATGTACATATATATGATTGAACAAATAATATTTAATTTTTATGATGGAAAAAGGAAAACTATTAGGTAACTTACTCTTTAGTGAAAAGACAGACATAAAAACAAAACAATAAAACAATTACCATTTATATACAACCTAATATGTGCCAGATCCTGTGTGGTGCACTGGATGGTAAACGCATTATACATAACCTCTCTTATGGAGTTTGCAGTCTAGGAAGGGAGATAGCTCATGAAGAAGTCAGAAAGGTCATCAAAAATCCCACACTCTTTTCATCACTTTTCTCTGTTGTGTCTACTATAACAGATTCCCGTTGCAGTCTTAAGATGAATGTTGGCATTAATCAGAGCTACAAGCTTTCTTGTTCACCTTCAGTGAGAGGGTAGAAAATGAAGGAGAGATAGGAGGAGGAGGGAGGGAGAAAGAGAGAGATTGGCAGTGGCTGGAGAGGTGTGGAGTGGGTGAGAAGGAGACTACTCTTAACTATAATTTCCACATTTCAAACCAATTATATCAACTTAAGCTACATATACTCTGGACAATACCTATCTGTAGCAGAATGCCATGTGCTGATGTTTTGAAACCGGCCCAGGGCCTAGGATATCCATGACTGGTTATTACACTAGGGTTTCTCAACCTAGACACTATTGATATTTTGAGTCAGATAATTCTCCATTTTGGAGGACTTTCCTGTGTTCTGTAGGATATTTATCAGCATCCCTGACCTCTACCTGTTAGATGCTGGTAACATTCCCAAGTTATGAAAACCAAAAAGTTTTTCAGACATCATTGAAAATTCCCTAAAAATCACCCTTATTTTGGAACCACTACTGCTAGAATAATCAGCACTTACAGTGGGGGAGGTGGGATGGGTGGTGAAAGCCAGTCACAATGTCTACTGCAGTGGTGTTATTCCTATTCTGTTGATAAAGAAACTGATGCTTAGATAGATTAAGAAGTTTGTTGTAGTTACACAACTAGTAATCTGTGATGTGGTTGAATGTGAAGCCAATATTCTAATAAATTTTGTATACTTTCCCTCCTTAGTAGTTATTTTCACTCACTGAGAATCTTTTATGTTTTAAAATATTTACACATATTACCACATTCTCCCTCACAGCTGCTCAGTGGAATAAACATCATTCATTATCTTTTCACAGTGGGGTCATTGCTGCAGTAGATGACTTAGAGTATGAGGGTAGCACTGTCAAAATCTGTCTAGAACACTCAAAGGATATTGCTAAAGGAGATGATAGTTTGCGAGACTAGAGGAGTAAGTATGGCCTAGGACATACCCAAAGAGGGCACACCAAGACAAGAGTCTAGCTAGCATTTACAAATGAACACAATTGTGAGAGAGTGTTGCATTAAGCAATTATAATGATTTCAGTTTTATTGTAGATAAGGTGCCTGGAAGAGGCAGAATGTACAACCACTTACATCTTGCTAATTAATGGGTTTAGATGCTATCCAGTTAATGATAAGGAGTCATTGAGAGAATATGACCAAAAATTTAATAACATAACTAAGTTGTTAGAAAATCACTTTGACAATATTGTAGAAATTAGATTTCTGAAGGAGGTAGGGATTATTTGAGACAGAAAGAAGAATAAGGGGGTTCAGACAAGACTGAGCGAAAGATGATGAGCACCTAAACTAAAAAAACCTAACGGTTTTGAAGAAAAATTTAAGTTCTAGAAAGAGTTAGAAAGTAAGAGCTACAAGAGATGTTAACTGGTTTGAAATAGTAAAAGAAAGAGAAGGTGACATCTAGGTTTTCAGTTTAAACATCCAATTGGTGAAATACACTGATAATGGAATACCAGCAAAAAAAAAAAAAAAAAAAAACAAGATGGATGGGGGAGGGAGGTTCAAGAAGATACAAGGTTGTAGGTGATGAACAGAATGGGAGAAATGGAAGGACGACTTCAAGATGTTTTTCTTTTTAATTTCAACAAGTATGTTTATTGAACTGTCTCCTTCATTTTTAAAAAGGTTATTTTAGTTAAAATTATGCCATTCTATAAATATATGTATGTTTGATTAAATTTGGATTGGTTACCTTCATCCTTTTTTGATGCGGATTCTATTTATTTAATGTAATTGTAAGCATACTATATATAACTTCACATTATATTATGTGAAAATCTCTATTGTCAAATATTTAATTTTCTCTAACTTTTGAACACAAAAAAACCCTGAAGCAAACATCTTAGAGTGTGAATTTTTTTCTGTATAATGAATTCTTTCCTAAGGACAAGATCTCATTAGCTGGTTTATGGAACCAAAGTTTGTGGATATCTATTGCTCCTATTTATTGCTTTTTTCTTTCATAAAGGACTTGATTAAATTATTTTTATACAATTGATACTTAAGTATGCTATTTACCTTGCTCCTTGTCAAACATTAACACATTTTCTCATTGTTTATATGATATAGAAATAATTATATATAAATAAATATATATATAAAATTTTGACTGTATTTAATTAGTTCTAAACTTGAACATAATTTCCACACATATTTAAAACATTCATATTTCTCCAGTTTTAAATTGCCTGCCTATGCTTTTGCTCAAATATCGATGTGTCTGTCACATAGAAAGTGCTCATTAAATTAATTAGTAATTAATGATTTGAGGTATTGGTAAATTAAATATAATAATGCTTTGTATTACTTAGGGCATCAGTTTTAAAAGAGTTTTATGGTCTATTTAGAGAAATAGATTAGAATTAAAAGATTATTTCAAGATGGCAAATAAGCATGCAAATATAATAATATTGCATAATACTCAATGTATGTGTATAAATATAAAATATATATGTATGGAACAGAGACCAGTTGATAAATGCCCTCAAATGATAAAGCAAAGTGCTGGGATTTGAACAGAAGCCTAGAATACCTCATTGTATTACTGTCTCTCTCTTTCTGAGTTAACAATAAACAAATATTTCAAGAGGCAAGTAAGAGAGGAAGAGAAGTCATTTTATTAGCCAAGTGTAAGTCACATTTAATGTTTAATTTCTCTGTCTTCTCTTCCTGAAAGAGCTTAAAGATAGAGTGAAAAAGTTGTCATTTAATTGCTTAACACATATTCATAAATTTGAAATTCCCCAGTTCCAAGCCTTTTTTCTTCCTTTAGTTCCCAAACTACAAAATACTGCAAAATGGGTTGATCTTGTATTAGTCCTAAATGGCAGAAAATAAGAACTTGATTTTAGAAAGCTATAGAAAACTTAAATGTATAGGAAGAAAAATGTATATGTAACTAAGGATATCTCACATTTGGATCACTATCTTTTATCAGCATAAAATGAAATTTCATTAAATTGCAACTGATGTTAAAGCTACACTGATTAAAATATGAGATATATTATAGGTGTCTAGATCTGGAGAGAGAAAAAAGGAAAACCACAAGAGAAATGTGTCACAGAAGCCAAGAGAAGAATGAGTTTTAGGGAGAAGGCGGGATATTATTGTATTTAATAAAAATAAATAAGTAATTCTGATAAAATTCCAGAAAGACATTCCACAAAAGTTGCTTGACATCCTGGAGACAATAGTGTTGGGAATGTTGGAGAAATATTATATCAGGCCTTGAAAAGGTCTGGGATGGAATTTTTAAAAAGGAACTGTCATTTTGAGGATAAACTAATCCTGACTCCCATGAACTCATCTAGGTAGTAGCTGAACTAGGAGTAAACTTATTGCAGTAACCAGAAAGAATTTCTGGAAGTACTTAGAATACTTAAAAGAATTTGCCTCAGTGAGCCACTCTGCTGCTCCTTCTCTAACTAAACTGTTTTCTCTGAATTACACATTGTGGGGGGAGAAAAATCTCTTCTACAATGTGAACTAAGAAACAGCTATGAAAAAGTTAGAAAGAAGGGTCCATTAACTGTTCTTGTGAAAGATTTCCTGTTTATACATTCAGTGTGTTTCAAGCAACAGCAGTAAGGGAACTTGAGATTTTTTTTATGGCTGCTTGGTGATGGTAAGTTTCAATTTAGTACAGGAACCTCAAGAGACAGTGCATCCTCAGAGGGCAAACTAGCCTCTTTTTCCACTTCTGATACAAATTACAGCAGAGTGTGTTCATGATTTTTGAAAGACTACAGAAATATCTTGTAAAGAAAACAAATTAGGGTATTGTAACATTACAATAACAAGGCAATATTTTATTTGTTCTGTATCTTACCGTGACTTCTGACATCCTCATGTACTATAATAAAAGACGCTTTAAAATTATTTACTGAGGTTACAATTTGATGAATGAACGAGAAAAAGATTGTATGCTGTCATGCACATCATTGAATGAATGTTTCTATTTATTTTTATTTGTAATTTATAGTGCTATTATTCCTTAATCTATAATTTTCACCATATAATTTCGTAGCTGTTTTAAAACTTGTCTAACAATATTTAGAACAACAATTAATTTTAAATTAGATGAAAGATAGGTAAGCTTCTCCCCATAGTGTTTACCATAATTGGTTCTTGCTGATGTGTTTAAAAGCTCTTGATCACCTTTTTAGATCTTGGCATTCTCTCATCTTGTTTTCCACAAAGATGTCATTCTATGCTTCTCATCTGTTTTTGCTGCCTTCTCCTCACTTTCCACTTGCTAGATATGAGTTCTTCAGGGAAAAATTTGATTCTCATCTCATGTTACACTCATTCCCTTGGTTCACTTATAGAAATACATAGGATTTCTCCTTATCATTATGCATCTCTTGTATGTATGGTTCCCCTAACATTGCACCCTTTACTGTATGCTTCATTGCTGGACATCTATTCTGAAATATTTCACCAATATTACAAACATATTACAATCAAAATTGAATTCATTATTCACCCTTGCTAATATTTTTAAAATAATTTTATTCTAATTTAATGTACTAGCTTCCTACCTTTCTCTATATATTCAATTTGACTTCTATTTACTATCAACAACTATCTTTAATCTATATTCCTAGCTCTGGAGTAAGTGCTACACTTATGTTATGTCATTTAATACTCACAGCAACCTGTGAGGTAAGTCAAAATATTCCCATTATATAGTGTGGTAAACTGAGCTTCACATGCCTTAATGGCTTGTTTACAGCCACACAGCTAGTAAGAGTCAGGGTTGGGATTTGAGGTCTGGTTCACATGATTCCAAAACTAGTGAATAACTCTGAAGCTCAGCCACCACCACATCTTACTGTCAGAATGAACCGGAAATGCATATATAACTCCACTTCTTCATAATATCCTTCTGTGACTTCTCTAGTGCCCTCAGGATTCCCTGTAACTCCTTCGATTAAAAGGTGTTTTAGGATCCAGCTTCAAGGAGTCTGTTTCTAAAAGATAAGTATGAAATACTTGATTCAGTATCAAGCTGCCCTACAGAAAAATAAAAGTTGGCACTGCTCTTGGAGTCTTCTGGGCGCTCCAACTATTCAGGGGACTCCTACTCCCCGCTTGAGTTATAACAAATTTCAACGACAAGCAAACTTTTTTTTTTTCCATTGATATAATCAAGATTGGATGACATGGCTTTAGATTTGTGAGCCTAATAGGCTTAAAACTCTTGACCACAGAATTAGCCAGACCCATCCCAGCCGTGCTGAAGTCCTTCCCTGGCAGAATCAAAGCCCCTGCAAGAGTGCCTGAATACGTTTCCTGCTGGCACATGGGCAAAACTCAGGGAAAAAAGGGGTGAGTTGTGACAAGATTGCCGAATTATGCTTCGTAAATTTATAAACAAGATCAAGAACTCTCCTTCTCAACAGTGGAGCAGGTAAAAGTAAGAGAGGGTCAGGTAAATGATTTCTCACGGAAATCAAGAACTAGAAAAGGAGCACACAGTTCGCCCATTTACCTGGGCTGAATTTCTCCAACATCCTCTTTTTTTTGCTTGCATTACATCCAATCTGTCAAATCCGCTGCCGGCATGCCTCTCACATGTCATTCAGCTTCTACACATTCTCTGTTTCTATTGCAGCAATCTCTAACTGATTCTCCTGTTTCTTTACTTTCTTACTGTGTCGCCTTCCTCCATGAACTGAATACAGATAGTCATCCCCCTGCATAGTTTTGATGATGAAATCCCTGCATAAAACAAACAAACCAACAAACCTGATCTGTTATCACATGTAGTAAAAATCAGTCTGCAATCCAGGGTCTTCTATCCTCTGACATGAACCTACCTTTTCCATCATTATCATTCACTGTTTACATCTAACAAGATCATTTATTTATTCCGAAGCACAACTATCTATTTCCTGACACTGT
This sequence comes from Equus asinus, assembly GCF_041296235.1. Classification (NCBI taxonomy): domain Eukaryota; kingdom Metazoa; phylum Chordata; class Mammalia; order Perissodactyla; family Equidae; genus Equus; species Equus asinus. Next base: position 48,002,659 of record NC_091792.1, on the reverse strand, counting down.
GCCAGTTTACTGTTCTTCCTATATACTTGTAACAATAGAACAGTATACAGAATTTATGTTTTCATTGAAATACGAATGCTTGAGTACTATAACTGATAGAAAAACGAGATACTGTTTTGTTACATACAGATGAGGAGTAGGAATTTCCATAAAATGGGCTTTATGTGTTTTTAGGGACTCTTACATATGAAAGCCAATTTAATTGAGTCAATTTGTGGTGTTAATACTGACATTGGGTGCAGAGAATAGTTTGTACTCAATGGAGAATTGATGACACACACTTTCCTCACTCATTCATAGCCTTATCACTTTTATTTTTCAGATAGTGTGAATTACAATAAAAGTGCGTTTGTAAATTCTTTACTTACTTTCAGGAAAGAGAAGAAAGACAACCAGTCGGGATTTCTAGGTTCTTTACAATCTTAATTGCTCTTACACCAACTTCTTGTAGATCTTTCCTGCATACATTGAATATGGTATTTTCTCTGATATCAAGTTATTACATCCTTCTTTAAAATTAAAATTGTAATAGAAAACACTGAACTTCTTTTACTATACCAAAACTATTTAATTGCCCGATAATTATAGATTCAAGTGTATCTTCTATATTTATTCATAAATGAAGCAATTATCTATTTTTTCTCTCTGTTGTATTCCATTTTAACTACTGAAAGCCAAGGTGAAATACCACCAATTTAAAAAAAAAAAAGAAACTGTTTTATAAGGTTATCAAAGACACTTATTTTATCAACGCATAATTAAATGAGGTATTTAAAATGTTTTTCTGCAGTATTTATCAGATGGGAAGTATTTGCATAACAAATTCATTCCACCTGAGAGTTAATCTGTATTACAGTTCCTCCTAAAGAAGGAAATTGAGTTCCCTTGCATATGCTATGTCAGTTTTACCAGGTGAGGAAAGACTAATGATGTTAGATTACTTTTCAGTGGGATAGAATGAACTAAATCTGCATCAAGGGAGAAATGATTTCTTAGCCACAGATACATGCATTGATCAGATTGTCTGTGAGTAGCTTATTCTATGCATTTATATATTTTCTTCCCATCTTGCTGTCAAATATTATTATACCACATTCATCATCAGAGGAATAAAGCAAGAAAGCAACTTCCAAAGACTGCTTGAAATGAGCTGAAGTTTGCTCACTAAATTCTTTAGCTGCTTCTCTAACCAGAGTCTAGAAGGAAGAGTTAACCTCTATCTGTGAAAAATCTAACACTATCTAAATTGTTTTCCAAAAATTGGCCTGCTGAATTTTGGTACTATTTTTGAATGAGGATCAATGTCAGAGTAATTCTTCTTCTATTTTGAGTGATGCCACCCAACTGTCATTTAGAATTTCTGACAAAGAAAGAGAATATAATGCGCTCTAGCAGAACCAAATATTTACAAATATAACACAAAATACTCTGAACAAATGATATTTAAGCATATTTGGTTGTATTATTGACTTAGATGTCGTGTTTTTGAGAAATATAATATGCTGGGGTTTTTTTGTGGATAGTAATAAATGTATAATACACAAGGTCTTTTGAACTATGAAGCAAGTACTTGTGTTGCCGCGAGTGTATAGCTAAGCATTTATCTATTGCTAAACAACACTCTGTCAGCATTTCTTGTAGTGTGGGCCACATAAATATAGTGTATGAGATGTTCTGTAGGAAAAAAATGAAGGCAAATACATGTGAAAAATATTATATTCTTTATTCCCTTCTCAGAGATTCACCAGACAGAATATAAATGCACAAAACTAGGGGATTGGTTAAATTAATTTTTATATATCCACAGGGCAGAGTATTTTAGAGCCCCAGTGCCTCTACTCTGATTTATGTTATCATTACCTTTTACATGGATTCCTCTCAATTCTGCTCCTTGCCTCCACTTTTAAGCCTCTGGAAATTTTTTCTACCCTGAAGCCAGATTGACTGATATAAAAAAATCAAATCTGATCTTATTGTTTCTTAATTCTTCAAAGTCTCCCCACTCTTTTGTTGTAGCACCCAAGCTCCTTAACATGGTACACAATAACATTATTACCTATTCAACTTCATCTCTCACCTATTTTCACATTTAGTTCTGCTTTCAATCAAACTTGGTTTCAAATTCCATATGTTGGCATCTCAGAAAACATTGTACACATTGTTTCCTCACTGCTGTCTCTCTTTTATTTAATACATTCTTCTCATCCTATAAGCCTTAATATAATTGCTACTTAATTGTCAAAGCCTTCCTTGACACCTCACCTTAACCCCTCACTCTGGGTGCTATTTGCTTCCAACATACTCAATAGCCCTCTGCACCTGCATATAATATTTATTGATGGTATGTAAGCATCTGCTTCTTCAAATGGGCTGTAAGCCTGGTAATGGTAAGGAAGAGGCCTGCCTCATTCATTATTTTATCCCCAGCAAGAAAGTGTTCTGCCTTTTACATAGCTGACTTCTTGATTTGAATTCATTTCCCCAATTTTTGAAATTGAATAAGTATAATTTTTTAAATAATAAAAAACCCAGAGTATTGAGGGAAAAAAAAACAAAAGATCTATGAATTTCGGGTTTGTATGTCAGAGTAAGTGTTGTAGAAAACAACTTTAGATAGCTACCATTAAATTAGGTTACAGGGAGTTTTAAGGAACCAGGTGAAGAAATTGGGAAATAAACAAAGGCTTAAAGAAATATTTGGAAGTTTTTGTACATGGACGTAACCCAGTGAAATACGTTCTACTAAAGTTAATCTGGTGGTGAAAGGTGTGCTGAATCAAAGAGAAAAGTTCAAGAGCTGAGAGACCACTTACAAAGTTTTTGAATTAGCATTTATATAAACCATAAAAATGACGATATAATGTGAGACAGGGGAAAAGTATCCATCTATTCCCTTAGGGTAGAAATGAAGGCAGTGGGGAAGTTTGTGACTACAGCTAAGTATGCAGGCACCAGAGTAAGAAGTTAAATGTTTCACTTTTGATAGACAAAATGTTCCAAAAAGTGGAAGCAATAATCCTCTTCTAAGAGACTAGAAAGCAGTGTTAAGAAAGCTTCCTGGAGAGGTGGAAATGAGAGGAGAACCTGACAAGGAAGATATACAAAGTCTACTGAACAACACTGCTCCCAATGGAGATGGAAAACCACAGATTTGCAAAGCCACTAATTAAAACTTTTATGCGGTTTTCTCCAGCAATGTTCAATTGCTCTCATAGAAATAGAGAATGAAAGATAGATAAATGTATCCAATATTGGAGTTTACCATGAGTTTGTGGCTGAAAGCAGAGTCAAAGGAGATAAAGCTCTAAGCAAGAGAGAAGGTCCACGGCATATCAAGAGAAGAGACAGCAGGGAGTAAAGCTAGGAACAGAGCACTCACCTAGGAGTAAAAGGCATGGCCATGTACTGAATATCTCAGTGTATTCACAGAACAGAATCAATAGAATGGAAATGGTGGAGGGGTCGGATTCATGGTCCAGGAGTGAGATTTAGACTTACAATGTCAGAGGTGGAGCAGTTCACAGCAGTGTCTATGGAAGAGGCGAGCTAAAGTGGACTGGAAGTCAGGGTAATTTACAGGATTGTTTGATTAATATGTCTCCTCCAGTGTGACTTGACTTGCATGATGGCAAGGATCATTTCTGCTTTTGCTCACTGCATTACCCTCAGTGCCTATCACAGTACCGAGAAGTAGCAAGGACTCCCTAAACACACCATTTGTGAACGTGAATTATTCAAGTAAGTCAAGGACTTTCAGCATAGGGTATGTATGACTAGTTGCCCAGAAGGACTTTGAATTTGGTAGTTGGCTAAAAGTTAGGCTAAAAGCCCCTTCTTCCCAACAATTAACTGATTGGTAGTTGACAGCAACAGGAAGAAACAAAAGGTGATAGAAACATAAAGCACAAACTCCCATAAAAAGGAGTGGAAACAAAAATAGGAGAAGAGACAAGAAAGAGAGAATTACTTACTCTGAAATAAGTATTTATTGACTTTCCACTGTCTGCAAGGTCCTAGTTTTGAGAACAATCTGTGAATATAACAGACACAGTCCCCGCCCCTTCTGGAGCTTTCATATTAGGGATGCAAAGCTCAAATTATTAAAATAAAAATTACGTAATTAAAATTGAGATAAAAGATAATTATGTAGGCTTGCAGAGGAAGAATCTACAAGAATATATATTTATACTGAGTCATGAAGAAGGAATAGCAGTTAGTTGATGAAAGAGATGGGAGGCAAACATGGAGAGGGTAGTATTCCAGGCAGATAAGTATAATGCAGCAGATAAGAATGTTACAAATAATTGCTCCTCAAAAATTTTGGAGATGTTAGAAAAAATATTTCTAAGTGGTTTGAAATATATTTTCACTGAGGTGCTCAGACTAACACACAGAAAATATTGTTTACTCCATTCTTTCCTTCTATCTGACATTCAGTCCATCAGCAGGTCCTATAGCCAACAGCTTCAAAACACATATGCAGTATGAGAATCTGATCAAGTCTCATCACTTCCTCTACTTCCATCTGGTTCAAGACACTTTTCTCTCTCACCTGTACTATAATAGTTTTTTAAATACCACTTCTCTGCTTCCAGCTGTACTATCAGAGTGAACTCGTAAGAAGGCAAGTCAGATCATGCCACTGCCACTTTTGACCATCCCAATCGATGAATTCCCAACTGCTCTTAAAGTAAATTCCAAACTTCACACAATGATCTCCAAAGACGATACATCCCTCTTGGTGCTCATCTCATCCTTCCCTCCCCATGTTTATGATGCTTTAGTCCATCTGGCTTGTTTTTCTATTCCTTCAGCATGCAAAGCTCATTCTGGCCTCGGGTCCTGGAGTATTCTGCCTAAACTCTCTTCCCCCAAGTCTTTGCAAGCTTCATTTCTTCCCGTCATTCAGGTTTCTGGACTCATTCAAGCCTTCGATCTTTATCTCCCATCCAAACTTTTTATCCTCTTTCTGGGTTTTATTCTTTATGATATTTTATTATTAATATTTGAATTTACATTACTTGTTTACTTGCTTGCCTGTGTGGGTGTATACACATACGCATGCATATATATAGAAGCATGCAAAGAAATAAAAGAGGAACAGAGAGAAATATTCTTTCTTCCTCAGCAGTATTTAGTCCAGTACATGCTTAATACTTGTTTGATGATTGCATAAAAGTAAACCATGTGTTTTGAAATGGCTTTTTTTTGAAATGGCTTTTTTTTAATGACTACACTTTGATGATATATAGATTGTAAAATCATTATTTCATTAATTTTATAATTAAATAAATCACTAGTATTTCCCTTGAAATATATCTTGAAAACTACAAGCTATTTGGTTGTGATATTATCTATCCTCTTATGCACACACATTGGCCCACTGCCATGCCTTTCCTTATGCTGTTCCTTCTACTTTCTATATCAAGAAATTAGGCCTGAATTATCTTTTAAGGAAAGTTCATATTCCAGGATGCACGAGAAATTTCCCGTCCTCCAAATGGAAGTAGCTCACTGTTCTTTCAGCATCACGATATTTTTCCTATGCTTTCACTAATAGTATTCCGTGTTATAGGTGTGTTGCTTATTGTGGTTTATATTGTATCCCTATAAGACTATATGCTCCTTGATAGCATGATGTGTTTACGCATTTAAAAACAAAACAAACAAAACAAACAGCAAGATTTTAAATAGCTTGCTTTTTATTTGTCTGTTGAGCCTTATTTCTTGTTCAAACCTACATGTCATTTCTTTAGTGCCTTCTCCTTCCCGTTGTTGAATCATCCTTCTCCATCAAGTCAAAATTATACACATTTTAATATGTACAAGTTGGAAAAAATATCCATTAAACTGAAATTGCATTTAATTTTGAGTTGCCTATTTTACCAAGCTAAGTGAGAAAGTTAAATATGCTATTTAATTAACATCAGTGTAATATGATTAATGTCTCCAATAGTACTATAGTCAAGTTGCCATATGACCAGAAAACGAGCAAACTTTTAAACAATGTTCTGAGTAGGTAGCTGTTTTTACCTTTTCCATAAATTTCAAATATACTCCCAGGACCGAGCAGTGCACCTCTTTATCTTTTTTCCTGCACTTCCTATATTTTTTGGCACTGATGTAATGAATAATGAGGAGCAGATTTCTATGAGTTTCTGTGAATTTCCAATCTAACTATAAATTCCATAGCAAATGTGATTCAGTACTCTGATTGCAAACAAGCACACTGACATTATATTGAAATTAATGAGTCTGTTTATGCTCAAAGGAGAAGTTTGTTTTGTTTCCATGTATTCCTTATGGACTTGAATATATAATTTTCTTCTATTGCGAAATTTCAAGGGAATACAGACTAACTCTGAATATACCATTTAGAAAGCTCTTCAAAGATGCCTTATGGCAATGTTGTCCTGTGTTTACACAGCCCAGGGCATGAAACTTTGCAATCTTAATCTTTATATTTATTGTAATATAATTAATTTACCCCAAATAGCACAATTAGGGCTTAATCAGACTCTCTTCTCTTTAATATTACCGCCTTGAGTCAGATTTCTGAGAACACTGGCAATCTTTGCTTTCAAGCTGTAGAATTTAGTGGTAACAAGACTAAAAGAAAAACTACAAAACAAAATTTACAACCGTATTCCTTAGAAGAGATGTGAACATTGGCTTGGCTATACTGTTATGTACATGTCAGGTTTAGATTTAGGAAAATGATCTGGCATTTTTCTTTGTTTTGAATATTTTTAAAGTAACCTTCTGAGTTTCAGTAATGCTTTTGAATGTATATCTATATGGCGAATATATGTCTATTTAAAAGAAATTTTCATGACCCCTCTATTCTCATGAAAGCCAGCTACTAATTTACACAGTAGCTTAACCTAACTCATTTATTCTTAGTATTTCTCATTTGAGTCACACTGTCTGACTCAAGAACATGCTTGTCTATAAAATTGGTGTTTTTATTGGGATAACATTAGTAATCCCCATGGAGAATTAAAACTCCCCATCATCCACTATGAAATCAAATATCTTTTGTTCTCTTAGGCCACTGAAGGGGCATGTAATCATTCCTAATGACTGTGAACGCTTATAATCACAACTCCTGTCAATAGGAATTACTGTGTAGAGACTCCCCAGTATCCACAGCTCTCACCCAGAGAACCGATACTGCTGTTTCCTATGCAAGCAGCCTCTATGCTAAGTGCTGAGATTGTCTGTTGGAAGACTCATTGCATTCCAGAAGTCTCCTCCAAGGACTGAGTTTACTTTTTTGAGCAATGGTTCTTCTCAATTGGGAAGTGAATGTGAGTCATCTTTTTCCTTTCCATAATGCAAAGTATAACCTCCCAACTCAACCTGACTTACTCCCATCAACACCAATGCTTCTTTGGATTCCACTGAAAGGTTTTCTCCTCTCATCCTAACCAGCCCTCACAAACCCAACTCTGAGTTCCAGAATTAGGTTGTGTTTAATTTTAAAGTTATCACTACAAAGAAACTTATACAGGTTATGATCTACATTTGTAAATACATCTTCTTGTGGTATAGTTTTATTATTTACTGTCTTGTTAGATGGACTATTTCATTAAACCCTATCCTGAACCTGTAAAACAGAGACTTTTACTTGCATTGTGTTGATGAGAAAACTGAGTCTCAAAGTTGTGACTTAGCTAATGTTACATAGTGAGTGAGTGGTAGAACCTGGACGGCCTTATCTAACTCTAGAATCCCTAGAATCCTAATGTTCACCTGTCTGTTTTCTGTTAGAAGCTGGATAAACTATGTTCAAACATCTAGGAACGTTTGAACTCATTTTTACTGCATTTTTCTGACTGTGATGAAGGGAGTAAATAACTACCCAAGAAGAACCAACTTTGCCCCCTTGACCATGTCAATAATATCAACATATTCAAAGTGTATAAATGCTAACAAAAGTTGACGCATACCCAAGAAAAAGCAACAAACAAATGATTAGAAGTTTAAGACTTTCCTTTTTAAAAGTGAAATGAGCATTTTTTAAAAACTAAGCCCCCTAACAGTTATTCATGTATATGATTAAGTTGCATGGTTTTCGTTACAACTTCCCTAAAGGTGATATTATATTGATATTATAGTTAGAAAATGGATGGGCTAGACAAAATGAGACACAAGTAATTTGATAAAATTCTTCAGGGGAGCTATTAGGAAAACAATTTTTTCTCTCATGTCAATGATATTAATAATACATAAATTGTGTATAATTTGATAAAAGAACAAGATAAGAAATTTTTAATTTCACCTTTACTTACCATAAAGAGTAGGATGCATGTTGGGTTTTTTAGGGGTTTTTTTTTTTTCTGATTTTGAAGTAAATTCCATTACTTTCAAATAAGTTATTTTAGGTGCTTTAATATTTGACCGGCCTTTTCCTTTCAAATTTGTATGTATAATTTCTAACGCATGCATATAATTTACATCTACCTGTGTTGGAAGAGTGTATTCAATGAGCACTTTGAAATGCTGAGGGTCATGTAACTCACCTCATTTTTAAAAATTGAGAAGCTGTGGTGATTCTTAAGCAAATACATTTCTTAGATAAGTCTGAAAGATAGCATAAGTTAAACAACTTAAAATGAGCTTTCTGATAATATTATAGCTTAACAAAGTGAACAAACTGTCATGAAGAGACAATACTAATGAAACTATAGTACAATTAAAGTTAAATGCTTTGAAAAATAGTGTTTTCTGGGGGGGTGTATGTGTCATAAACTAGATTTGCCTTTATACTATTTTTCTTTAGCATTTAAGGTTATAAAAAAAAAACAAATGTGTCTGTAACTTAGACAACTTTAAGAGAAGCCAAAGTTATAAATAATATGAAATGCAAAAAAACACATGCATTAAATAATACAGGGACTATATATGACTCTAACATTTAATGTTTTCTGAATTACTGTAAAGTATTTTGCCAGCATTTAAATATTCTAAAAGTGTTTACAATAACATCTAGAATTAAATTATTTTAGATGAGGGAAAAATCATAGAAAAATATATAATAATGTTATAAATTATATATATAGGTATTATATGCATATATATGTATGTATATATGTATGTATGTGTATATATATGCACTTACCTTTGGTTTTGTTTTGACAGTTTGTCATTAGGAAAGACATTGAAACCATGTGTGTCAAATTGCCTTCGGTTGGGTGCACCTGTGTTTGTGTGATCAGATACTTAACCAGATACTGCTAAAGATTCTCTTAATAGCTAAATTATTGTGAGCAAAGAATTTAAGTTTTCTAAGCTTCAACTTTGTCGTGTGTAATTAGTAGGAATAATAATTTCTACAGTAGAACAGATTTTTACTTGATTCCTGTCTTTGCTTTACTTTTCTTGCCCTTGGAAATATGGATAAATTTAAATCAAACCTCCAAAATCCTATCCTTGCTCTATAAATTTATACAAATTTCTGACTTGATTTGCTTACAGATCATTTTTCTCTCTTCTTATATTTAATACACAGGTTGTAGCTTTTCTTCTTCTGGTTACCCGTGAAGATCTGTGGGTTGACGGAGAGAGAAGTTGCTTTATGTGATGCATAATCAGCTCACTCTCAAGCTTAGTCTCCATTTTCTTTCTGTATCTGCCGATCGTTGCCTCATGCTGCACAGACTTCCAGATGTCTGTAGGGCAGACCCATGATTCTCCTCCACTGGCCAGAGTCTCATAAACTCACTCTCTGCCCTCATTCTACACACGGGCAGGTGCGCACATCCACACACATCCTTTGAATGGGACAATTCAATTGTATTAAAAAAACTATCTTCTCCATCTTGTTCTATCACATTGAATGGTCACTCTGATAATTAAATGGGCTAACGCTTTAAAAATTTATAGCAGTACAGTAATATAATCAATGAGTTTTAGTTTTCCTTCACTTCAGACACTGCAATCTTCATTCAATAGTTGTGATTCTAAAATACATTATTATTAATCTCTATAAATAGCAACGTCTATCATTTTCTTGCTAAAACTCCCAGAAACCATATCATCCACTTCCCTAAAGTATAGACTACTTTTTAACTCTGTATTTGAAATGAGTGATGAAATACATGCAGTATGGTTGGAACTGTCTGAGAATTTGCATGCTGAAAAATATTGGTAATTATGTCCTTAACTTTTTGCAATATATGTTTTCACCAGGAATTACAGGGTATAAATACTATAACAACTTTTGTGTAAAATTAATCTTTCCTTTGTGATCATGGTGATATCAAACAATTCAATTTTATTGAAACAAATAAAGTATGTATGTGTGACCCAGAAATTGATTTTCTTGATTTTGTGATGTTAAGATCTAGAATACGGGCAGGCCTAGTGGCATAGTGGTTCAATTCCTGTGCTCTGACTTGACTGCCTGGGGTTCATGGGTTCAGATCCCAGGCGTGGACCTACACACTGCATATCAAGCCATGCTGTGACAGCGTCCCACATATAAAATAGAGGAAGGTTAGCAACAGATGTTAGCTCTGGGGCACTCTTTCTCATCAAAAAAAAAAAAAAAAACACCTAGAAGAGCTGCCTTTGCAGGGGGTAATCTATGATGACAGTGGTAATATCAAAGAAAATAGAGATAACAATTTCACAATTTTTAAAAGAAAAAAGTTCCAGGCACTTACAGGTTTTACAGGTTAAATGTAAGTAGGCTGACAGTGTCAATAAAGACATTGACTATTAATATTTCAAATTACTAGAAGTTGTTTTTAATAACTGAAAATTGATTTTCTATTTTTCAATTCTCTACTTAAAACATTTTTAGTCTTATAATTTATATAAAAGAGCTTACTTATTTTTATTAGTATTTTGCATCATATAGTATAGCAATAGTGCTATTCTTCTTTAGCAAAAGAATAAATAAAGAAGATAAACAGAGGGAGAACATCCAATAAAATTTGAGAATCGTGTGTGTGTGTGTGCTATAGATGTGAAGACATTGATGAAACATTTGAGGTACTTTTTTTTAGAAATTATTTTATTGAGATCATATTGGTTTATAACATTGTGTACTTTCAGGTGCACATTATTGTATACTAGTTTCTGTATAGACTGCATCATGCACACCACCAATAGTCTAGTTTTTATCCATCACCAAACATATGTGCCCCTCTACCCCTTTTGCCCACCCCCAACCCTCTTCCCTTCTGGTAACCACTAATCTGTTCTCTTTATCCATGTGTTTGTTTATCTTCTACATCTGAGTGAAATTATACAGTGTTTGTCTTTCTCTCTCTGGCTTATTTCACTTTACTTAATACCCTCAGGGTCCATCCATGTTGCTGCAAATGGGATGATTTTGTATTTTTTATGGCTGAGTAGTGTTCAATTATATATATATACCACATCTTACTTATCCATTCATCAGTTGAGGGACACTTGGATTTCTTCACATCTTGGCTATTGTGAATAATGCTGCAATGAACAAACATAGGGGTGTGGAAATCTCTTTGTATTGTTGATTTCACATTCTTTGGATAAATATCCAGTAGTGGGATAGCTGGATCATATAGTATTTCTATTTTTAATTTTTTGAGAAATCTCCATACTGTTTTCCATAGTGGCTGCACCAGTTTGCATTCCCACCAGGAGTGTATGAGAATCCCTTTTCTCCACATGCTCCACAACATTTGTTATTTTTATCTTGTTAATTACAGCCATTCTGACAAATGCAAAGTGATATCTCATTGTAGTTTTGATTTATATTTTCCTAATAATTAGTAATGTTGAATATCTTTTCATGTGCCTGCTGGCCGTCTGATTATTTTCTTTGGAAAAATCTCTGTTCATATCCTTTGCTCATTTTTGGATAGGGTTTTTTGTTTTTTTGCTGTTGAGTTGTGTGAGTTTTTATATATTTTGGAAATTAACTCCTTGTCGGATACATGATTGGCAAATATTTTATTCCACTTGGTGGGCTGTCTTTTCATTTTGTTCATGGTTTCCTTTGCCTTGCAGAAGTTTTTAGTCTCATGCAGTCCCATTTGTTAATTATTTCTTTTGTTTCCTTTGCCTGAGTAGACATGGTATTCGAAAAGATGCTAAGACCAATATTGAAGAGCTTACTGCCTATATTTCCTTCTATGAGTTTTACGGTTTCTGGTCTTAGATTCAAGTCTTTAATCCATTTTGAATTAATTTTTATCTGTGATGTAAGATAATGGTCTACTTTCATTCCTTTGCGTGAGGCTATCCAGTTTTCCCAACACCATTTATTGAAGAGACTTTCCTCTCTCTACTGTATGTTCCGGCTCCTTTGTCAAAGATTGGCTGTCCGTAGGTATGTGGTTTTATTTCTGGGTTCTCAACTCTGTTCCATTGATCTATGTGTCTATTTCTGTTCCAGTATCATGCTGCATTGATTAATATAGCTTTGTAGTAGATTTTAAAGTCAGGGATTGTGATGCCTCCAGCTTCGTTCCTTTTTCTCAGGATTGCTGGGTTATTCAGGGTCTTCTGTTGTTCTCTATAAATTTTAAGATTCTTTGTTCTATTTCCATGAAGAATGTCATTGGGATTCTGATTGGGATTGCATTGAATCTGTAGATTGCTTTACGTAATATGGACATTTTAACTATGTTTATTCTTCCATTCCATGAGCATGGAATATTATTCCATTTCTTTATGCTGCCTTTGGTTCTTTCAATAATGTCTCATAGTTATCAGTGTACAGGTCTTTCACCTCCTTGGTTAAGTTTATTCCTAGATACTTTATTCTTCTTGTTGTGATTGTAAATGAGATTGTATTCTTGATGTCTCTTTCTGCTAGTGTGCTATTAGTCTATAGAAATGCAATTGATTATTGTAAGTTGATTTTGTACCCTGCAACTTTGCTGTAGTTGTTGATTGATTCTAATAGTTTTCTGGTGGATTCTGTAAGATTTTCTATGTATGGAATCATGTTGTCTGCAAAGAGCAAGAGGTCTGCCTCTTCCTTTCCAATTTGGATATCTTTTATTTCTTTTTCTTGCCTAATTTCTCTGGCAAAACCTCCAGTACTATCTTGAATAGGAGTGGCAAGAGTGGGTACCCTTGCCTTGTTGCTGTTCTCAGAGGAATGGCTTTCAGTTTTTCACCATTAAGTATGATGTAGGCTGTGGGTTTATCATATACGGCCTTCATTATGTTGAGCTCTTTCATTCTATACCTGTTTTATTGACAGTGTTTATCATAAACTGAGTTGGATCTTCTCAAATGCTTTCTCTGCATCTATTGAGATGATCATGTGATTTTTATTCCTCATTTTGTTAATGTAGCATATCACATCGATTGATTTGCAGGTGTTGAACCCTCCTTGCATCCCTAGTATAAATCTCACTTGATCATGGTGTATGATCCTTTTAACATATTGCTGTATTCGATTTGCCATTAAAGTTCTGCATACTCTGCTTCAGCGGCCTGGGTTTGCGAGTTTGGATCCTGGGTGCAGACTTACTCCACTCATCAGCTATGCTATTGAGGCATCCCACATACAAAGTAGAGGAAGACTGGCACAGATTTTAGCTCAGGACTAATCTTGCTCAAGCAAAAAAGAGGAGGATTGGCAATGGATGTTAGCGCAGGGCAAATCATCCTCAACAACAACAACAAAAGTTAAGATTATAGCTACAAATACCAAGGTAAACCTGGAAGTTTTGATGTTCTTTAGTTTAATTCTGCTTAAATAGAGAAAGACAGAAAACAAAACTAAAAGAAAGAAACTGCTTTCTGGAAAACAACTAGCAGTGATCTTAGAGGTGTCTTGGCTCTAAAGAGTGAGTGCACTGGTGCAGGGGACAGTCAGCTCTGCAACCATGTTAACTGGCTTTAAATCTCAGCTCTGCCACTTTAATATCTGTGTGAGCTTCAGCAAGTTACCTAACCATCCTGTGTGTGCTTCCTCATTTGTAAAATGAGGATAACAATAGTAGCTTCATCATAAAAGAGGCATTTAATTGAGCTAATCCATGAAAAATTCTTAGAACAATAGCTTGTATACTGGAATCGCTCGACCAAAGTTATTTATTATGATCACAAGAAGGATTACCAGTTCATCATTATCTTTATAATGATTCTCTAATAAAATGTTGTATTAAACTTTGTACAGATATTTTGGGGTTTTTTTTACCCTGATATTGATTTTTTTAAATATTCCATGTATTAGGTAAGCAGAACACCAATAAAAGTAACATAACTATTGTGATATTAAATATTTCTTTTCCCCAGTTTTAAAGATTGTATCATTTTAAAGGAATAATTCTATAATACTGTCAAATGCCTCCTATCAGTTACTTGAAGTAATAGCAAAGTCTAATATAGATTATTAGAACACTCAACCTCACTTCAGATCTAGGGTTAAGGGTTAAATATATGTTTCAAATGATATTCAGATGACACAGACACACACATTGACTTACTTTTATCAAAAATGATTTCATTTTTTTCTTGATCGGGTACAAAAGAATCACAGTATGCTCCTAACTCGGTGATACTTGACTTCGTGGTTGCATAGTGAAGTGGTATTAGTAAGTGAAGAAGAGAATGCTTAGGTTCTAATCTTCCATTCAACGTTCAGTAGCTGTTGACCTCGGTAAATGCTCAAACCTTCAGTGCCTCGGTTTCCTTATGTGTACAATGTTAATAATATAAATCCTACTTGATATTGTGGTTTTAAGAATAAAATGAAATAATGAAAAAAGGCTTGGCAGAACGGATTGTGGTTGGTAAACTACCGTGAATTCTCTTCATAAATATCTATGGAGTAAGTTATTATTCATACAGTATTTTCTAGTGTAAATATTTAGCATTTGAAATCATTGTTACTAGTGTTTTATTACTAATGAAAATTTATAAATGCATTACACCTTAGCTAGAACATAAAATACATTTATATTTAAGAGTTATGAATTCATTTGCATATTGTTTATGATGTAATCAATAACAAGAATTTGTACCACACACCTAAATACTAAATTGCTGCTTATATGATTATAGAATTTTGATATATGGTAAATATGTGGTAAAATCTCACAATTTTGAAGAAAGAAGGCATTTTGGGAAAACAGGTGGAAAATATATTTATTTTCAAACTTTTTATTTGATTACAGAAAATAATTTAAAGATTACTTTAACAATAACAAAATTGTGGACTAGAAATTATTTGTCCTTTGTCTTAGAACACACACACACATACACACTCACTATTCTTAATATAAACACTCAAATAAAACACTTAAGATATCTGCAAAGAATAATATTACAAATTTGTGAAGTAATTAAATAATGGGTCATATTATAAACTAATATATCTCAGCTATCAAATGAAGATCTAAAGATGTTGACAATTTTGAATTCATGCCTTGACTTTCTCTTCTGCAATTTCATTTGTATCCTAAAGCAAAAGTTTCCAATATATTCAGTGGTGGTAAATATGTTTTCTTTAAAGTATAACTCTTTTATGCCTGGTGAGTAAGATGAGTGATCAACCGTTATAATATCATTTTCAGTCACAAATGCAATTGTCTATTAAAGAATGGGACTGATTTTCTAGCGTGACTTGTAAACTGGTCCTAAAGGCAGCTGCTAAGTTCTCTGAAGCCTGAAGACACGTAATATTCGTGCTTGTTTTAAGAACACATTACCTTCCCACATCTGCAAAGACAGCACGAATAAAGAGAAGCAACAGCCTTAGCTGAAACAAAACTCAAATGGAAAAAAGGCTTTTACTTGGCGTTAAAGGTATTTAGGAATCAATTATTATAATTAAAAAGAGTACATTAATTTCATAGCTTGTAGGGCTAAAGTACATTAAATAGCTTCTCAGACATGCAATTTGAAGATCTGGGCATTAAATTTGGGAAAGAAATAAATAGTGTAGCATGGTTGAACTCATAAGAACAGTGTTTGTTATTGTTTTCTGCTGTGTTATTTTTTAAAATTATGTTCTTTAATACGAAATCAACATCAACTTTCCAGGTACATTATTCTCATCTAATTCTTAATAAGCCATGGCAAGGAGAATAAGTAGCACAACAGATTTTACCTAAACAATAAGACAGTTATTCGGTCCTTCAAGTGGATATCCACAAAATGTGTAAAGGAGGTTTCTGGAAAAAATGGCGCTCTCAGCAAACAATAAAGAATCAGGTTTATCAGTCCTAATAAAGAAGAACAAAGCTGGAAGCATCACACTTTCCAACTTCAAACTTTATTACATAGCTACACTAATCAAAACAGCATGGGACTGGAATAAAAACAGATACATAGATCAATGGAATAGAATTGAGAGTCCTGACATAAACCCACACTTACAGGGTCAATGAATATTTGACAAGGGAGCCAAGAATACTCAATGGGGAAAGGAGAGTCTCCATAATAAACGGTGTTGGGAAAACTGGATATACACCCACAAAAGAAAGAAATTAAACATCTATCTTATACTACTCATGAAAATTAACTCCAAATAAAGACTTAAACATAAGACCAAAAACTGCAAAACTACTAGAAGAAAACAGAGAAAAAGCTGCTTGACAAGGATCTTGGCATAATTTTTTGGATATGACAAGCAACAAAAGCAAAAATAAACAAGCAGGCCTACATTAAAAAAAAAAAAAAAAACTGGCCCACCCAGTGGTGCAGCAGTTAAGTTCGCATGCTCCACTTTGGTTGCCCAGGGTTCACTGGTTTGGATCCCAGGCACAGACCTATGCACTACTAATCAAGCCACGCTGTGGCAGGCATCCTACATATAAAGTAGAGGGAAATGGGCACAGATGTTAGCTCAGGGTCACACTTCCTCAGCAAAAAGCGGAGGAGTGGCCACAGATGATAGCTCAGGGCTAATTTTCCTCAAAAATTAAAAAAAAAATCTGCACAACAAAGGAGACAATCAGCAAAATGAAAAGGCAACCTATGAAATGACATAAAATATTTGCAAACCATCTATTTGATAAAAGGTTAATATCCAAATATATAAGAAACTCATACAAATCAACAGCAAAAAAAAATCTGATTAAAAAATAGGCAAAGGACTTGAATAGACATTTTTCCAAAGAAGATACACAAATGGAAAACAGATACATGAAAGGATACACAACATCATTAATCATCAGGGAATGTAAATCAAAACCGCAATGAGATATAGTCTCATACCTGTTAGAATGGTTATTATTAAAAAGACAAGAAATAACAAACGCTGGCAAAGTTGTAGAGACAAGGAAGCCTTGTGCACTGTTTGTGGGAATGTAAACTGATATAGTCACTGTGGAAAACGGTATTGAGGTTCCTCAAAAAATTAAAAATTCAACTACCATATGGCCCAGCAATCCTACTTTTGGGTATATATCTGAAGGAAATGAAATCACTATCTCAAGGAGATACCTGCACCCTTATGCTCACTGCAGCATTATTCACAATAGCCAAGACCTGGGAACAACCTAAGTGTTTATCAGTAGATTTGAAATACACCTACACATGCACACACACACAATGGGATAGTATTCAGCCATAAACAAACAAGTGAAGCATGCCTTTTGTGATAACACTGATAGAGGAAGGACTGAGGTCATCACGCTAAGTGAAATAAGTTGTACAAAGAAAGACCAATACTTTATGTTCTAACATATATGTGTAATCTAAAAAAGCCCAACTGATAGAAATGGAGAGTAAAATGACGGTTGCTAGGGGCTAGGAGATGGGGGAAATGGAGCGATGTCAGTCAAAAGGTACAAAATCCAGTTAAAAGATGAATAAGTTCTGAGGATTTAATGTACATCATGGTGACTATAATTAACAATACCGTATTATATATTTTAAAGTTGTTAAGAGAGTAGATCTCAAGTGTTATCACCACCAAAAAAAAAGGTTCATTAAGTGAAGGAATGGAGGTGTTAACTATAATATATATATGTCTCAAATTATCAGTTGTACACCTTAAAGTTACAAATGTTATATGTCAATATCTGAATAAAGCTGGAAAAAAAAGAATGGAGATTATATTTGCAATACTTTAAAAATTTAAGAAAGAAATGTTAAATCACATGAAATAATAAAAAATGTTAAAAAGTACAGTAGAGCAAACACAATCAAGTTTGCAAATATGTGCTCAGATTATTCTGATCTCCTTGAAGTAGCAGAAAAAGAATTACCGAGAGCACTAGTGATTCTGTCGGAGAACTCATGATCGATCAAAATGACTAAGGTCTCAAAAGATTGTCATGTTTTGATATGTTTAATATCAAAAGATGTTATGTTTTATGATACTGATATTTGACTTTCAGAGCAGGACAAGTTATTAGAAGAATTAATAATATGGCTGCTTCTAATTGCTTAGTGGAAAAAGAAACGAGGTTAGAAAACCACTTGGATTTGTCAAAAATCAATAATAGCTGATTGTTCCTTGCTTCTCTTTGATAGGATAGCATCTTATTAGAGAAGGGAAACAGATAATTTTTTAAAGATTTTTTTGAACATGATACATTCTTAAAGGAATATACAATTTTTTAATTTAGTGACATTAATTAGGAGTAACTTTGAAGTTGGCCTTAAAACAGATGATAGACTTGAAATAAAATAGATGGCAACTATTAAGTAGCATGTTCCTACGTAGCGCATTTATCAAATATAAAGAGAGACAAATTTTATTTTAGGTGAAGATATTTGTGTTTTATTTTGGATCATTTGTAATTTAAAAAATAACCAGAAAGAATAATCATACAGGTGCTCATTTTTAGAAGACCACTTTTAGCCTCAGAGTTGGTTCTCCATAACCGTATGAGTGAACTATATAAAATAACAGATGCTTGAAATCATATAAGTAAACATGGAAGCTGACTTTGTGAAATCATAGATATGGGTTGGAATGAGCCTATAATGCAAACAGCTATCCTGATTAAACACAGGAAGATTCACAGACTGTACCTTCAAAATACAATAATCATCATCACATTTCAGTTCACATTTAGCCACCTGTTTTTGATTACTTTGGACCAGCTGTCAATTTGCAGCTATTTATAATAATGTCACAAGGTGTCCTAGCTCTGTTGGAGTCCTTCAGTTGACACCATGCAAAAGCCCCTTAGTATTTTTCCTGAAGCTTCAAATCCTTTAGTGCCAACACGCACTCACATCTGAACAGACATCCAGCGCAGCTGGGAGCAGATCTTCAGGTCCCTTGATTGGATGCCAAAGCCTCATCTACATCAAAAACGATTATTGAAGAGCCAAGCAGAAGAATAAGCACTAAAATATTAAATATGCTCTCATTCACTGTGCTTCCACTGCACTGGTCACTTTTCTATTCTTGAAGTAAATCCACTCAATAATTAAGAATAGCAGTTAATACTACCTGAGATTCTTATGTATTTATTTATTTGTTGCCTGTATCCTCTCACCTAAATATAAGCTCTGTGAGAGCAGGGATCTTACTCTTCTGTTTAACAATGCATCTCCATCTCCTACAAAACTGCTCAATAAATATCTGATGAGTAAATAAGAATCATCTCACATGTTCATCTGTGACATTTTGGTCTCAAATATTATATATGAATGTACATTATTGTATGAAATTTGTATATACAAGATGGAATTGATTTTAAAGAATAATTTTATTATCATCAGATGAAGATGTATACATTCTACTGTATTTCCTCTTTCGATTTAGAGTAATTAGGTGATTATCTGCTAAAGGAAACTTAGAAATTTTTCATTCATAAAAAATTGAATACATATTTAGACGGCATGTTCTGCCTTTGCAAATTGTTTATGTTCAATGTTGAATCTATTCATGCCCCCTTGAAACACCTGGGCAGCTTTGGCCTTACAAATATATAGTATCAATGGATTCTGAACAATACTTTTTTATATGACATGACTAAGAAACTGTAACAATAATGCTTTCATTTCCTTTTCCCATTTCATTTATATTTTTATCAATAAAAGCGGTGAAACAATCAGAATCCTGGCAGGAAACAAATGACACATGCACTTTGAGCAATTTTAAGAGTTTAATTAGGAACTGCTTATAAAAGTGTGGAAAGATCTAGTAAGCGCAAGCTTCCATTCCCAATTTTGGGACTGAAAAGGCAAAAAAGATATGTCTTACCAGACAGAGAGCTATGTGAAGAGCACTCCCAGACAAGAGCTGTGATGTTAGATCAAAAGATGGAGTTCAACCCTGGGGACTCCACAAGTGCTGGGGAGGACAAGGGATATCTATGTCTACATCTGTATCTAATCTACATTCTACCCATCTGTCTATCTATATATCATCTCTATTTATGAGTAGATTCCCATTCTTATTCTCCCTCCTCCTTTGATTTCTTGCCTGTGCTCCTCATTTTCTGAATCCTACAACACACCAAAAGTCCAGAGAGTCTCTTGAAGTTATTCATACAACTCAAGAGAGGATCTGAAGAGGGAAAGAGAGGATAACAAGCATAGGAAAGACGATCCAAGTTGGGGAAATAAGGCACCAGTTTCTCAGATTATCTTGCACAAAAATTTAAGCAATGCTTTTGGGGTAATTTGTAAAATTTGGTTTGCCAGATAACACAGACTAGGCTGGAATGAGATGAGTTTAAGGGAAATATCTGGGAGGAGATAGAGTGGCTAAAGTTAAATTTAAGAGCTACCCAGAGTGTTCTCATTTTTCCTGCTGTTGACTTCTACTGATATCAACAGAGTTTGAGACAACCAATTGAAGCATGGTCTTGAAATGGAGATCTTGCTATTTATGCTGCTCTATTTTTATTTTATTCAAATAAAAGAAAACTTTATTACATATTGAGAAATTAACACTATCACATGAATTCTGAACAGAATATAACAGTAACATTAGACAGGTAGATATAGGATCCAACAAAGTCTTTTCTGAATTTTTTTAAAAGTTGAGTTTTGTTTTTTAATTTCTCTCTCCTTTCCATTTCAATCAAGCATCTTGGAAATATGAATATTACCTTATTATCCTTATCTCTCTGTTCTCAGTCACACCTCAATGCTGTTTTTGGCTTGTGCTCCCAAAAATACATGGAACTCATTTTTCCTTAGTTCAGCCAATACCTGCTAAATATAGTGGACACTTTCAGTCATTACCTAAAGAGACATCTACCAATAACGTGGTTGAACAATGAAAAATATCAACATTATCAACAATATTACAGCTGCTATCCCTTAGCTTTTGTAATACCATACTTTTCTTGTAATTACATTCCAAACTCTGAAAATTTATTAGTAATCTATTTTTTATTCAACCATTCATCCTTATGTTTTCTCTTTAAATGTTTATTATTGATGCAAAACTTAAATTCAGCGACATACTATCATAAGTGGTTATTTTATTGACAAATTCATACACTATGTAGTCTGCATTTTAATCAAGACATAAAATATGTCCATCACTCCGGAAAGGTCTTTCACTCCCCTTTCTAGTTAAATCTCCTTTCTCAACCAATGTTCACTTTCATTCCTAAATATTGGTAATTTGTGTTCTCTTTCTATCTCTCTATCTCTCCTCTCTCTCTTTGATCAATTTTATTAGGGTTTTAATCATTTGACCAATGTTTCAAAAGAAATAACTTTTGACTTTTAAATTCTATCATATGTTTTCTATTTTGTTGATATTTACTTTTGTTCTTATTATTTAATTCCTTCTATACTTTAGATTAAGTTTTTTCTTTTTTTGTAGCTTCTTAAGATGGAATTATATTATTGAATTTAAATCACTCCTCCTTCTTCATATAAACATTTAAATATCCAGTTTTTCCGTACCACCGGGAATACATAATGTTCCTAAGTAGCAGGCCTTATAATAGCTAAAACAATCTTTATAAAAAGAATAAGTTGGGAAGATAATCTTACTTGAAGTTAAGGCAGTGTGATATTGGCAGAGAAATAGACACATGGATCAAGGGAACAGAATGGAAAACCCATAAATAGAGCCACAAAAAGGCAAAAGCAATCTAGTGGAGGAAAGATAACATTTTCAACAATGGCCCTGGAACAATTGGACAGCTATAGACAAAACAAAACAAAACAAAACTTCTACCGAAATCTCAAAACTAAATGTAAGATGTAAAACTACAAAACTTTTAGGAAAAATATAGGCGAAAATCTTCAGGATTTAGCATTTGATGAAGATTTCTTAGACTCAAACCAAAATCATGATTCATAAAATAAAAAAAGTGATAAAGTGAACTTCAACAAAATTAGAAATATTTGCCATACGAAAGCTCATTGGACCAGGATAAAAAATAAGTTACAGAGAGGAAGAATATATTTGCAAATGACGTGTCCAACAAAGGAGTAGCACTTAGAAATACAAAGAATGCTCAAAATTCAACAATAAAGATAAACAATCCAATGGACTTTTAAATTGAGCAAAAGACCTGAACAGACATTTCACAAAAAAGGATATACAACTGTCAAATAAACACATGAGAAGATGTTGAGCATCATTAGTTATTAGGGAAACGCACCTTAAAGCTGCAAGGAGATATCACTGCAGATATATCAAAAAGCCTAAAATAAAAAATAGTGACAACACCAAATTCTGTGAAGATGCAAGAAAATTGAATCACTTATACATTGCTGGTTGGAATGTAAAGTGGTACAGCCCCTCTAGAAAACAGTTTGGCAGTTTCTTATTAAAAAATACAATTCCCATATGTTATGAACTAAATGTTTTTATGCTCTTACATTCATATGTAGAAGCCCTTACCTCCAGTGTGATTGCATCTGGACATGAGGCCTCTAAAAAACTCATTAATGTTAAATGAGGACATAAGAGTGGGACTGATCCAATAGGATCAGTGTCCATATGAGAGGAGACACCAGAGAGCCTGTTACCTCTTTTTCTGTGCACATGCACAAGTGAACATGCAGTGAGAAGATGGCCATCTGCATCCCAAGGGAGCGTTCTGATCAGACACCAACCCTGCTGGCACTTTGGTCTTGGCCTTTCAGTCTCCAGGAATGTGAGAAAATAAGTGTCTGTTGTTTACGCCACCCAGTCTGTAATATGTTGTTACTGCAGCCCTAGCCAACTAATATACCATATAACCCCCGCAATTGCACTCTTGGTTATTTATTGTAGGGAAATGAAAACTTTTTCTCACACAAAAGTCAGTACACAAATATTTGTTTCAGCTTCATTTTTAATAACCAACCACTGGAATCCATCAGACATCCTTCAGCAGGTGTATGGGGAAGGAACCATGGTCCATGTATACCATGGAATACCACTCAGCAATATAAGTGAAGGAATAAACTTGGATAAATGTCCAGGATGAAAAACAAAATCCTAAACATTACATACTGCATGATTCCATTTATGTAACATTTTTTAAATGATGAGATTTTAGAGGTGGAAAACAGTTTAGTGGTTACCAGAGGTTAGGTGGGTGTAGGGAAAGCTGGAGGGAGTTGATTGTAGTTATAAAAGTGCAACACACAGCATCCTTATAGTGTTGGATCTTTTCCTTATCTGGACTTTGGTAGCAGATCCAGAACTCACACAAGTGATAAAATTGTAGAGTCCTTACACACACACATACACACACACACATAAGAATACATAATTACAAGTAAAACATAAAAATACGTAGAATCTGAATAAAATAGGTGGATTGTAACAATATCAATATGCTGGTTGTGATGTTATACTACAATTTTTCAAAATGTTCTCAAAGGGGGAAATTGGACAAAGTATTGAAGGGACCTCTATATTATTTCTTACAACTGCATCAATCTACAATTATCTCAAAAATCAATATCAGTTGGAAAAATATTACCTGGATCCATGATCGTTAATTGTCCTATAAAGTTGCCTTTAATTGACACTTTGTACACGTAGAGTACTGATTACCTATGTGTCATCAGTACAAGGGTGGTGGAAGTGGATGGTGTTAGATACTGAAAAATTTTCAAAGCCTAAGAGCAAAGGAGGGAGTTTTGAGAAATTTAATTTCAGAATGATTTGAGTTAGAGGATTTCTTTTTCCCTTTCTGTTGCTCAGGGAAACTTTCATGTTGGTTGTTTGAATAGTGAAAATGGTGATCCAAGCTTGGAATATAATTTGAAAGGGGATTTAAATTTTAGAGTGATATGACTGGTAATGTACAAGTAATGCTTTTTTGGTAAATGCTTACGATCATCTGCTCGACAGAAAGCAAAACACTAAGAAAAAAAGAAAGAAACCCTGCTATATATAACCTTTGCTGAGTTCAGTTGTGTCAATACTCCCATCATGGCTAATTTTAAGCTACCAATGTGATGTTATTGAACTTGTGGTAAGAGATGAACAGTTGACTCTTCTGATCTAGTGTGAGCTAGTTTAAGCAAGAAAGAATAAGTGGTACATGGAAATATGGAAAAAAACTACTTTCCTCAGTATGGTGAAGAGGTTGTACAAACCTGAGGGTGTGGTTTACTGATGTCCTCATGAATTTTCAAAGCTAGAGGTGATTGCATGCAAAGATGCCTTTGCTCACAATTTCCTCTTTACTGAATTGAAGCTTGAGGCTGAAAGAAGACAATCTTTCCCATATGACCCCTTCACATTCTAGTACACATTTTTCTATGGATGTGGGAAAATTCTTTAGCATTACTCAAAGAAACTTCTAAAATTCAATTTGATAAAAGAATACTGCCCTCTATGATAGCCAGTTGAGAATGACTAATTTTTTCCCATAATTATTTTTTATGTATAACTCCAGTTAAAAAGGAAACAAACAAAACAGATTATGGATCAATAATCTGTGTAGCAGGAGCTGAAGGGCAAAGAAGCTTCCTCCTTTTAGACCTAAGAATAGTATATGTATTTTTTTCTGGGAAATAAATTTCTATTAGTTATTTTTTATTCTTCTCTGATTTCATTTAATTTTCTGAAAATAGTGAAGTGCTATAATTCATTCCTATTCTCTCTTGCTCCCCTCTTTTCTAATATTAACTTTCTCTTACACCTATTCTCTGACAGAATTTTTACTCATTGGCTCAATTTCTTTCTTGTTCTCTCTCTCGCTCTCTGTCTCTGTCACTCTGTCTCTCTCTTTCTCTCTCCTTCCTTCTCCCTTTATCTACTCTAGATGTCTTTTCATTCGCTTTCTTATTTCTTTTATCTGACAATGTTTTTTTTGCCAAAGAACTAGTCAGAAGACTAAGAAGAAAACAAAGGAATACATTTTTCTTCCTCATAAGGCCTATATCTTCTGAAATAAAGGTTGTGTTACTGTAACCATTTTTGTTTTTCTTCAACTCAATTCCACTGTAATTATCAATGAAGATAATGTTATTTAATACAGAACAGTGACATCAACAAGATGGCAGAATACGAAGGCTCTGGATTCTCCTTCCCCCCACCAAAACACAGATTCAAAAACAATTCATAGACAAATTTCCTTTGTGAAAAATACAGAAATTAACTGAAAGGCTTCTGCACTCTGTGCAAATGTGAAACTAGACTAACCAAAGCCAGCAAGGAGATTCAGGATGCCCTCTCACTAGAGTCCCTGCCCTGGTGCAGCACCATATGGTCGGGAAGAGACTCTCTGGCTCCCAGCTCCTCTCAGAGGAGGGGAGAGATTGATTCACTTGTTCAGCACACAACTCTTCTGATGGGGCTCCCCAGAAGACTGGCTTGCCAGTCTTGGAGTTCTGATGGGACCAGCACAGTGTGGTGACTTGGGGGAGAATGAAGACCATGGCCTGGGGTTATAGATGCCATACATCCTCCTCCCTGCCCAGCACAGTGCAAGCAGATGAAAAAATTTCAGCTCTCAGCCTCTCCGTGGGAGAGAAAAAGTTGATCCCTTTGAGTTACACCACATGTGTGATCTTGGAGCTCTGATAGGCCTATAGTCTAGTCATAAGGAGGAAACAGAAACAGCAGCTTGGGCTGGGAGATGTTATAGACTCATCCCTCCTACCCCTAACACTACCCCACCACCTCCCCCCTCACTCCTGCCCTGAACACACTGTGAGCAGGGCAGAACATCCCAGCTCTCAGCTTCTTCCTGGGGAGGGAAAGAGAAAGAATTGACCCATGCGTGTAACATCCCAACTTCTCCTGGACTCCTCAAAGAACCAGCTTCGGTCTTAGTGTCTTCACTGTTCTTGTGTTAACAGAAGGAAGGTAAACATCTATAAATTTGTTACATAATTTTTTTGGCTTTTGAATATTTTAATAGTACAAAAATGCCAAACAACTTTATATATTGTGAGAAAATGCTTTATTATAAGATAAATGAGTTTGCTTTAAAAATGTGAAGTAATTCCACATTGAAACCTCAAAGTAACTATTTGCAACAGTAATAAAGTATACATTTAATATAAGTAAACTGCAATTATAAAATTAAATATAAATATTTATTATTAAATATTAAAATATTAACATTGATTTTATATTTATTTAAGATTCTATTTGTATTTAATTTTATAATTGCAATTTACTTATAATTCAAAAAATATGAACAAATAAATTCAATCAAAGGCAATATTGTAACTCTATAATGTACATATATGTAGAAAGAGAGAGAGATGGAAACCCAGATGTATTTCTTGAGTTCGTTCAATAGTGCCACCAAGGGGCTGGCCCGGTGGCACAGCGCTTAAGTGCGCATGTTCCCCTTCAGCGGCCCGGGGTTCGCAGGTTTGGATCCCAGGTGTACACATGGTACTGCTTGGCACGCCATGCTTTGGTAGGCATCCCACATAAAAAGTAGAGGAAGATGGGCACAACGTTAGCTCAGGGCCAGTCTTCCTCAGCGAAAAGAGGAGGATTGGCAGCAGTTAGCTCAGGGCTAATCTTCCTCAAAAAAAAAGATAGAAAAGAAAGAGTGCCACCAAGCTTCTTGGTATCTAAGGTTTACTCTGGACCCATGACCTCACAGGGTGGTCATTGTGAAGAGCATGTGGATTACAATCATGAGGAGCACAGGGCTGCATGATGGCACCCTTGAACAAATAACATCATAAGTAACTAATAATGATTAGTTATATTATGTTCTTGTATTCTGAGACAATGCTGTCTTTATTATGTCATTCATCTCCATTTCCTTCTAGTCCTGTAATCACTGCTTTCATTAAGTCCATAATATCTTCCAGTTTTTTGAGTGATCTCTGTATGGCTCAAAATCTATTCTGCTTTTCCTACATTTTAAATTTTTTATCTGATATTTCTAATTAAAATTGCTTGGGAAGATGTTTAATTACTCTAAGTAATCTGCAATTTATTTTAAGGAAAATACTATGCTTTATATTTCATATTTACTCTCATTTCTGGACAGTTAGTGATTCTATTGTTTAGCACAGGTAGTGCCAGTCCCAAAGAAAGATCACAACATTCATCAATGTCATCTCTTGATACTCTTCTCTTAAATGAATGAAATTTAGGAGTAAGGAACAATTTCAACAAAAATTAAAAGTTTTATTTTTTTATATGTAGAGTTATAGAGACATAAACACACAATCATACACAATTTTCTAACTTTATCATTATTTGGTAATACCAGGAAGGCGGTATTCTTTTAGTGTTTTTCTGGTTTACTTGCTTATTTTGCTTTATTTTTAGTTTGAATTTTCCCTTGAATGAATATGTACTATCGTTACCTATTTGTGTGTGTATGTGTGTGTATAAATCCTGTATATGTTTTATTGAATTCACCCTTACTTGCCAAAATAAAAAATAGCACACATAACATTAAAATTATATAATAAAGAAAACTCATTTAAGCATATAAAATCGTCAGGTCACGGTTAACAGTTAACACGGCTGATGGTTAACATTCTATGACTTGTGTTGTGATATATCAGCATTTATTTTATTGATTCTGAAAGTCAAAAATACATGTACTTTACGGATGAAGAGGTATTCATAATTTTAAGTAAGGCGGCACTGCATCTATGAGTAGATGAAAGGCGTTAAATGCATAATGGAGAAAATGCATACACTTCTGTATTTTTAACCTTATTCAAAGCTGTAGTAAAAATTCGCTTCTATAAAGCGTTTTTGGTTTTTTTATCGTATTTCAAATATTAGTGTTTGTTGTATAATTGGACTCCCTTCTTCATGAATCATAGATGGACAAAGACAGGACCTCACTGATTAAATAGTGAAATTCTTTTATTTGATTAATGATATTGAAGTGTTTTATCTAGTTTAAAATATGTCTAATTTTATTATTTTAATTTCTTGCTGTCTCTTCACCTCAAACTAATGCATTTCCATCTGCTCCCAAAAGTCCACTGAAACTTCTTTTCCTAATTTCAAAGTCATCCTATTTAGTTACCTTATAAAATAGGCATTTTTCAGGACTGGTTTGATATAACTTTTCATTGTATTTGAGATTTTTGAGCACCTCATATATCTGAAAATTCTCAATAGAATTATTTTCCAAATTTCTTTAGAAACTTCTTGAGCAATATCTTCTTACTTCCTTTATGGGCTCCCATTTCTCCTCCTTTGGTCTAAAGAAAGGTCTTCCTCAGATCCCTTACTTAGGGCTCTTACTTTCCACAATACTGTCTTTGAATGACTTCAACATCACCTCTGTTGGGTTACAAAGAATTTTCTATTCATTTTACACTATATTTTCAAATAAATTTTATTTCTCTCATGGCTTCAACTACTACCTATATTTTAATTAACTCAAGTTGAAAGTATGTCCTGAGATTCCAGATCCATAGGTCCAACTACATATTTAGCACCTGCAATTGGACGTCACACAGATTTGTCTCAAACTCAATAGACCCAGAACTGACTCATGACTCACAAAACTGTCCCTACTCCTTTTTTTTCTATGTCTAAAATTGGAGTCAACATTCACTCTATTATTCAAATCAGGAAATAGGAAAATATTCCAAATTCATTTTTAAAAAATTCTTTCTGACCTCTTAAATATGTCTTCATTATATCTCCTTTTTTTCACATATCCATGCTCACTCTTTATTTTAATATCTGAAATTTAAAAAACAAATCCAAAATTA
Source organism: Equus asinus (assembly GCF_041296235.1). Lineage (NCBI taxonomy): Eukaryota > Metazoa > Chordata > Mammalia > Perissodactyla > Equidae > Equus > Equus asinus. Next base: position 47,973,658 of record NC_091792.1, on the reverse strand, counting down.
TACAGTTGTCAAACACTGCTCCTCAACAGCCTATTCTTAACACTGCTACCAAAGTGCTCTTTCTAATATTCGAATTTGATTCTATGATAGCCTTGTTTAAAATGGCCTCCTTGACATAGTCCAAACTCCTCAGAGAGTCTCCACCAACAGCTGGTTACACACCAGCCTTCTTCAGCAGCTTCTCCCTGAGGGATGATACCCTCTATGCAGGTATAGGAATATATCTTACTCATTATCAACTCCATGCACTTCTACTTGTATTCTGACTCTCTGGAATGATTCTCGCTCTTCACAAAATACACCACCACACTCACTGTCCTATCGTACAGTTCATTCTTTTAGTTCACTTTTCATATAATCTATGAATTCTTCCCTTGTCCTTGCTCTGAGACAATGATTGGTTAGTCATCGCCTCATCTGAAGTATCCTCAACCCTTGTAAATGTATACCACGCTTAAAACTGACATAATACTTGCCATGTTGTACTATGGTGGTTTTTTTGTATGTAGGAATTTTCCACTCGCCTTACAGTTGGGCATCTTTCATTTCTACGTTACTTGTCTTTGGCACATTCTAAGCAGGAGACAATAAGAATCTGTTGAATGAATTAATGATCTTAATTGGGTAATGTTTATCACTATTATTCAAATCACTTAATAGCTTAATAAAGTCAGAAGTCATTACTTTTACCAGTCTTTTAAAATACATTTTTCAGCAAATTCTCTCAAACCCTAGGAAAATTTTTTTGATTTTTCAGAATGGCATTTTATATATATATATATATATATATATATATATACACACACACAATCTCTCTATATGTATATATGCACATACATATATGTAAACATTATATATAGATATACATTATATGAATACCTATATATATACATATATGTGATGCATTGATATGCTATTCATAAGTATATATATTATAAATCCAGTAGAAGACTCAGTGAATGACATTACCTTGAGAACTATTCCTAAACAGACTTTACTTTTCAAAACTAAAACCTTGTGGAAATACACATTAGAATAAAATGCTATATTGAATTTTAAAATATGTGAAGGAAATTTAACTTTATTTGATTATCTTTTAATCCAAAATCTATTACAATGTAACTTTTCAGAATTGAGAATTAAAATGATAGCATTTTTTAATGTTTTATATGATTCATATATGCTTCCTAACAGAACAGAATAACCTTGGAAATTTAAAACTTTCCATTTTATTTCCAAATTTTCTATTATCTCCTCTTCAAAATGGCACAAAATAATACATTCAAGTGATGAAAACGGCAATTTAAAATCCAGGCAGATGGTGCTTGCTTGTCTTATCAGATACATAATATGAGGTATGTTTCAAAGGGGAGAAAAATCAAATTTAAACGTTGGAACAAGAATTTACAATGTGTCTGGTGGTGGGAATGACTAAAAGAGCCAAAATGTTTCTTAATGCTAAGTCATGAAAATCTCATTTCAACTTCTGGAGAACATGTAAGAATTGTAATTTTCAAATATATTAATCATCATAGCAATTTATTACTGATAGGGACCCATATGTCATCCTTTACCATCTTTCCCCTCAAAATGACAATGGAGCATCCTAGGGTTCAGAGAGATGTTAATACATGTTCTAACTCTATCAACCCCCATCTGAACTTTTGGAAGTACTCTGGTCAAATAATTTGAAGAAATGCAAATTTATTTATTTATTTGGGTTCTTTTTTCAAGATTTCTTGAGGTCCTTAATATTCTGAGGTTCATGGTGTCCCTTTGTTGAGAGGATAGGGAATGACTACTTCCCAAACATTTTATCAAGGGGTACTTTCCGTTTAATTTTGTGTTTTTGAAACATGCAGGAGCATCTTGAGTTTAATATTACTAATACTAATACCTTCACTTTGTAGACAGACAATCTTAGAACCAGAGACTTTAAGACCTTCTCCAGGCTACAAAAAAAGGAATAGAGAAGCTAGGAATCTCCCAACTCATAGTCAACTCTCTGCCCACTACAAAATTATGCCTCAAAACACAAGTTCATTTTTGTCAAAATCTTTAATTTAGCAAGGCAAAGTAAGTTTGGTCAAGTTAAATTTTATGAACAAAAACAATAAACATTCAAATTTTTAAAAAGCCAATTATTGGCATCTCAGTTAGTAATTCTTACTATCCACTTAAGAACTAGGAAAGTATATCATAACAGGCAACAAAAGCTCTAGAATTAGTTTCTTGCATGTGCATTTATTTTCAGCACACACATCTTTGAAGTACCTAGGTCTTCCAAAAGGGGAAAAAGGAAAACATGTCCAAAAATGATTGACTAATTGTTCTTTATACTATAATCGAAGAACTTAAGTAACCATAAAAAGAATTCTGCTTGCACAATATCAACTACTTTAACATAAGTTAAATCCCTATAAATGTTACTACATCAGCCAAAAGGTTCATAGATATTTGTTCTGTCTTCAATCGTTTATATCAAATATATCTTTAAAACCATTCAAAATAATAAGATAATTCTGGATTTCCACTGAATCTTTGCTTTCTAGTCTTTATTCATCTCAAAAATGTTTCTGATTCTAGCCTTTCACTATTATAAACTTAATTATTGCTGCTTCCTTGTGAACAAAATTGCAAAATGTGTTTGTTCCTTGTCGTTGATGCACACAATCATTTAAGGGAAATTGGCAGGATGTATCTGAGCTTTTGGCTCTGTGTCTGAAGACACTTTGCATACGCTTGTGTAAAGGCAGGTGGCAAAATGTGAATCCAAATCTATATCCATTATGTTTATTTACTTTACCATTTAGAAAGCACAGATGTTAACTATATAACAACAAGGTGATTTTTATTGTAATCACCTGCTGTTGGGGTCCCTCCTGGTACAGTAGCCAAATGGATTCTTGTTTCCTTCTCATTTACAAGGTGTTTGTTATTTGATGGCACAAAACTGGAAATTATCTTTCATTTATCAGAAATTCTTAAAACAAGATAATTTTGAAGAAAAATTGGTATAAATTTGAATTGCATATTATCATAGCTAATTGTATACGTTCATCATAATGTGATTTGTGTTGATTTTCAGCTTAAAAATCTAGTTCTCTCTTGTTTTATCTTTTGATTTGCTATTGTCTAGGCAGAATTTCTTCTATTCACTGGCAATCTTGAAAATGATTACTTGATTCTTTTGTCCTTTAGCTTTCTCCCACAAAATGGGAAATTTAAATTTTTTCCTATGTTTGCTACTTAATTAAAATTAATATTTTAAAGAGCTTTTGCTCTTAGGTATCAGAACATATATAAATACATATTCATATGCAAGTATTTATATGGAATGTATATATTGTATATAATACATACTATGTATAATGCATACATATACTACAAAAGATTTTTCATTAATGTACTCTCCGGAAATTTTATCATCAAAGAAATAATCGATAAAAAATGCCCAAAACTCTGTTCCTGGAGGTAGGGTCCACTTCCTTCCTCCCTCTCATCGTGTCTAGTGTGACTGAAGTTTTTTAACTTTTTGTCCAATTTATCCTCTTTGGAGTTTATATATCGCGAATCCTAATTTCACCCGCATTGGCAAAGTGTAGTGTCCTAAAAGTTTATTTCTCTTGTAACTTTGCTTTTCATTTGAGACCTGCTGAAAGATAGGGCTTCATATTTTGTTCCTGCTACCACAGCTTTTGACATAAACTTGATTTTCCTGGAACTGGCCTTGGTCCATATCTAGGCCAAATCAAAATATTTGTCTCTGTCTTGCTGTTGATGTCTCTTTATGTTTGCATGCATATCTGATTTACGAAACATTGCAAAAACTAACAAATATGTGCTGTGCTATATAAAACAAACATCATAACTACTAAAGGAAAATTAGACACAAAATACATACGTTTATCTAATCATTCAATAGAAATGTAGTAAACATCTACCATTTGCTAAATATAACTAAACTCTGGCCTAGAAAGATTAATGATATATGACTCAATCCTCTGAGAAAATATAGTCTAATGGAAAAAATCACAGATTCTAAAATTGCCAAATAAACTTTTCTAAAAAGTCAATGTCTTTTTTATAGTTAAATAAAAACCTCCTCCTAAATAAGCATCCTTTTTAAAAATATGAATCCTTACATGGCCCAAAAGAACCTATCACATCTTCATCTAATTCTTCATTGTCCTTTAATTAAATTTGTTTTTAATTAGATACCATTATTCAAACAAGTTTACAAATGTATATATTTTACATTTGTAACACCTTTATTTTTTTTGTATAGCACCCTTTAAATTCCAATAATTGAGAATCTTCGAAATATTATTGGATTAATTAAAGAATGCTAGGGTGTTGTAACAAATAAAAACATTGTGATGGCACAGATATACTAGACATTTTTTTCTTGCTCATTTATAAACCAAGACACGTGTTCCTTAAGGGATAGTAGTTCTCCTCCAAGTGGAAATTCAGAGACTCAGGTTGCTTTCATCTTATGGCTGCGTCATCTTTAACACGACTTCAAAGTTCGCCCTGTTTATCTGCATCAGGTCCATGAAGGAATGGGGACTGAGGATCACCTACAGGAGGCTCTTACACTTAGGGCCGCGTATTACTGCATATCACTTCTGCTTATTTTCCATTGGCTAAGTCTCTGTCACTCAACCACACTCCACTACAGGAAACACTGAAAAATGTACACCCTCATGAATCCAGGAAGAAAAAGAAATGGATTTGGTGAACAGCTATTCATTATGTGACTCAAAGACCTATTTTTCAGTTAAAATTAGCATATGTGCCTATGTGTGTGTGTGCATGTATACATAAGATTAGATTGCCTATAGATTGGAATTAATCCTTAAAATACATCTACCTGATGGGGCTGGCCCCGTGGCCGAGTGGTTAAGTTCGCGCGCTCCGCTGCAGGCGGCCCAGTGTTTCGTTGGTTCGAATCCTGGGCGCGGACATGGCACTGCTCGTCAGACCACGCTGAGGCAGCGTCCCACATGCCACAACTAGAGGAACCCACAACGAAGAATACACAACTATGTACCGGGGGGCTTTGGGGAGAAAAAAGAAAAAATAAAGTCTTTAAAAAAAAAATACATCTACCTGAATCTTGAGAATCACAAAAAGTTTATAATAGTGATTTTGAATTTTTTTCTCCTCTCCTCGTTTCCATTAGTGTTCTACCTTGAATATAGGAGGAAATACGTAATAAATCACTTCCAGTAATCATTATCTTTCAATAATGCTTTCTTATCGTACTTGTAAGTTAAAAAATATTTCTATCAATTGATACTACTCAAAACAGTAGGCAATGTAAGCGGAAAATTCTGGCAAATATTTGTAAACAGTTTGATTCTCTATATTATTGAGAACAAGCTTTAGAAAACTTCAGGAGACAAATATTTTCCACTTTAAAAATCTGACTATAGAGTAAAAGATTAAAGATTCTAGTACTTTAATGGAACTAAAAATTCTTCAATGTCCTTTAGATAAAATTTCTGTATACGTTTTTAAAAGTACTCCAAAGACTCTACTTTTTTCCATTATGACAAAAAACCCTCCAAAAATCATCAGTTTTTGATAGAGATATAACATTTAAAAAAATAATTGACTCACAATATGTGAACTACATTTTCCTCTGAATTACTATTATTGAACAGTATGATTAAATCATATATTTCTCATACCAACTTTATTAGAATACACTATTTATCCTTACATTTCAAAGGAGATTGCCATAGTTAAAATGTACTTTTAAATGATCAAAACTGATTTTGGATTTTCTGTCCTAGTCCAAAATTTCCTTCCATCTGATGTAACAGCTTGAAATAAATTACAGTATACTGATCAATGTAGTTTTGCTGAAAAGGCCATGCTCTATGTGTATATCAAAAGGCCAGTTATTGGATTTTAGAACATTTGAAATCCACAGAGAGGCAGGTAGATGATGAAAACTGGAAACTGAAGATTAATTTTGAGAAGCTGAAAGCCCTCTTTAGTTTATATTAGTTATACAAAATAAAACCTCAGGGAAATGTTTTGACCATAACTGCACAAAATAAAGGCAATCAACTCAGTGAACAAACTGCCTGTTGTTTGCTGAGTAAGTTATTTTACAAAGAAAGCTATTACTTATTTCCAAAAGACATTTTTAGCTCTCCATGAATACTGAAAAATTCTAATCTTTCAGTTCTTATAACGAAAAGCAAAGAAACGCAGTTCACCACCAACATCATCAACTTGGTAATTATTACTAGATAAACACATTATTTCATATATTAAGACATAGGAAATAAAGGTTAATAGCATATTTTATTGCAGTAGGCAAATGAATGCATATATGCTATAGGCATTAATATTTAGAATGGTTAAATCACACTATAATGTTTTCTTTATTTCAGCATATACATTTCTTTTTGCTTTTCATCATTAAATAATGCTTTTACTAAGCCTCAAATGTATGAAAAACAAAGTAATTACTCAAAATGGTTTCTCTCAAAAAATAAAATCCCAGCATGTAAGAAAGTTACAATTTACTTGAGAAGCCAAATATGTCCAACAAAAATAATAAGTAAACAGATAAAAAAGGAACCTTTCAGTAGATATAAACATCATATAGCAAAGCTATATTGTATTACTGAGCAGAGATTCTTTAGTTTTTGGAGTGGTTCCCATTAGGTCAAAATACACTGAAATTTTAGAAGGCCCTCAAAGAAAAAGGGATTATTCCTGACCAGTAATGTGTTACGCCAAGATTTATAACACAAACTAAGATCCAATTATTTGAGAAAATTGAAATAATTTAAACATACTTATGATCCAAGACCTTTTCATCTACAAGTAAACACTTGTGCAAAGATCCACAAACACACACACGTGCATAGTCTTTCACACTTAATTTTCAGATATATTGTGTGGCCATCACTATGTAAATTTCTATCAAACTTGAAAATTATGTTTTAAAAATAGTATTAAACACTTAAGAAAAAAAACTGCTAAGAAGTGTTAAGAATAACTTGAAAAATGAGAGTATAAATACTCTTCCTATTTAGAAATCGTAATCAATTGCCTCATTTCATCATTGAAGAACCAAGTTGAGGCTCAATTCCAAGCCATTGTATACTTCAATTGCTACTTGAATTTTTATAACATAATGATATAAAACTAAGGAAATTAAGTTTTAAACATTGCCAAAAACTTACCTAAACTTGTGTTTATATCCAATAAATAAACAAATAGTTAAATGTATAGCGTTCTGTTAAAATTAAATATTCTGTAAGGCCAAAATATGAAAAAAATTTCACATGGGTACCTGTCTCAACCTGCACATTAACAAATTTCTGTATCAGTGTAGAGGTGAGTGATGGCCTCAATACATGCCCGTACCTCAGTTTATTTGCCATGGTCCAGGGTCTGAGCTGAGCCTGAGAGTTCATTTATCTGATTTACCACTGCATCTCGGTGGGCTCGTCTATAAGAAAATGATTCACATTAATCTAGCCCACAGGACTGACGTCAATTTCCTAATGTTCCACGTGTTTAAGTGTGTTCTATGTAAGCTGCTGTTTCAACAAAAGCATCCGCTTTCAAGACACCAATTTTCCCCCTTATTTCTAAGTTCTTGATGCAGGTGGAGAGAAGAGTTTCATTTGACTTACTTTCTATTACTTAAAGTGATACATTGAACAAACTTCCATTCAATGAGTATAGGAAGCGATTACAGCAAACCAGTAACATAACGAAATTCAGTAAGAAAATGGATTACTAAGGAATATACTAAATTATTTGCTGCATATATCAACCTTTCAACAACGTTGAAACCATTTAGATGAAACAATAATGTACTATAAAGTGACTCCTAGTTAGGAAGTTATTTTTAATAATAGTAATTGAGTAATTATATTGACAATTTATTTGGGCAGCTGAATAAACAATCACTTGTATTAGGATGAATATAAGTGATAAATAGATCTTTTCTGAGGACAACCAAATTGCCAAAGTAACAAAATAAAAAAGTGCAATAAACGGCTGTCTATATTCACGGGATTAAAATTCTACACAATATTTTGTTGTATATAGAATGAAATGGCTGTTTTTATACTTAGGGTATAAATATTTATACAATTAAATATTATCTTTATCTCCAAGTTGCTATGCTGTCAGTGAAAAGAGACAACATATTATTTTCCAGATATGTGTAAATAAATATCAGCTGAAATTTTTATCTATCAGACAATATTGTCAACAATATTCTTTTTATATCATTCTATTTAAAGCAGCCAATATTTATATAATGTATGTGATTACTTAAGAAAAAATAGACAAATAAAATAATTCATTTTGAAATTAAATTTCAAATTTACATTTAAGAGCTTAGAAATGGATATGGACTTCTTAACTTTGAACGTTAATATGGAGAATTTGAAAAGATAAATGATCAAATATAATCTACAACGGTTTCAGACAAATAATTTTCTAAATTCTGTTTTAATTTATTTATTGCATGACAGCCATGATTATCTGCAATAGTAGATCTTAAATCCTTAAATTTACAAAATAAAATTTAAACAGTACTACATTATCCTATGGATGTATAGTTGGTATCTATGCTAGGATGGATACTAGTTGCATGCAAGGTGAATATTATAAACACACAGAAGTTGGAGCTATGCCTCTTTTATTCATTTTGGAATATTCCATAATATAAGGAAAATACTATCACATCCTAGAGAATTAATAAAGGTCTATCCTATAAAGTAGATAAATATTAAATATATAATTGGCTCAAATGTGAAGGTTTTTGTCAGCAGGGTAGGAGAGATTGCACTAAATATTAGTATACAAAGGCTTTTGATGTGGGAAACATTTCAATACTTTCAGACAGAGGTTGGAAACATTTTAGCTTTAAAAACTGATGCCATCTACCAACAAAATATTTTGTATAACAGAAATGTTTCTAGTCACACTCCCCTGAGTTTATTGCGACCTAAAGGGAATGGTGAAAAGTTTTCTGCTGTTTCCAATTTGTCTTGTAGATATGGTACCTGGAGCTTACATGCATTTAAAGTTTTATTTGAGGCCAGGGCAATCAGTCCAAATACTTAAAAAAAACAACGAAAGCAATAATGTTTCAAGAAGTGAGCTAAACAACGTCCTTTTCAGGCTAGTCTGAGCTTTCCCCAGATTTGATCTATGAATTATTGCAGTGTATTCTTGGCTAAAGCTTATCTGGAGAACTTTAAGATACTAACTTGACTGGAGAGTGAAGGATTTAGTGTTTATTCTTTAATCAGACTTTCACAGAACACCAAATGCACTGATGTCTGATGTACGTTCGAATTTTCTCTCTAGTTTCATGGTTCTTATCTTCTCTATCTCCTCTCTCCTTTCTTTCTTCTATTCATTTGTACATATTTATGTCTTCACCCATCTGTCTTTCTCTTGCCAAAACTTTTCATTTTCTTTCCTTCTCTCACTTTTTTCCTCGGTCTTTCAATGGTATTTGCTCTTTCTCTATTCCTCTCTCCTTTTCTTACTCATTCACTGGCTGATCTGGTTTTCTCCCGTTGCACTCCTTCACTGACTCTTCATTACACAGAGACAGATTTCTTTATTTGTCTAGGGTCTGTAGATGAAATCTGCATTTCTTGAGCCAGCCCTCATGGCCTAGCAGTTAAAGTTCAATATGCTGCACTTCGGTGGCCCAGGTTCAGTTCCTGGGTGCGGAACCACACCACTTGTGTCAGTAGCCATGTTGTGGTTCTGGCTCACATAGAAGAACCAGAAGAACTGACAACTACACACAACTATGTACTGGAGCTTTGAGAGGAAAAAAGGAAGGAAAAAGGAGGAAGATTGACAACAGATGTTAGCTTAGGGTGAATCTTCCCTTTGGGAAAACAAAAAGAATTCGCATGTCTTATTTAAATAAAATTTAAAAACAGAGACAGAACTAAAATAAGATATGCCTTACACTTGAACTTTCCTTCCATTTCCAGTTTTGTAAGAGTCAGAGATCTTGCCAAAACCTTTTTTTTAAATTCCCAAATCCTGATATAGAATAATACAATCACCATAATTATAATTATGTATAGTTAGAATACACTATCTCCTCTGCACTCTACCAGCAGTGATTTTTAAGAAGGTCATTTAGATAAAATATCAAAGTCAAAAATTTCAGTTTCCAGAGATGTTATATTTTTGAAAAGTAAGCCTGTGCTGTACAATATACTGGTGCATAACTGAAAAAATGTTGAAGATTCACAGAGGAGAAACACCAACTAGCCGTTCTCACAACAACCTCAGAATGAAAGTTAAGATTCAAAGAAATTAAACAACTTTTCCAAGATTACTTCATAAGTTAGTGGCTGATTCTGAGTTATACCTTCTCTTTGTACTACAACATGCTGCCTGAAATAACATTTTAGTAAATGTAAATCTTTTTTTCTGCTTTTTCTCCCCAAATCTCCCCAGTACATGGTTGTATATTTTACTTGTGGGTCCTTCTTAGTTGTGGCATGTGGGACGCCGCCTCAGCATGGCCTGATGAGTGATGCCATGTCTCCACCCAGGATCCGAACCCACGAAACGCTGGGCCACCAAAGCAGAGTGCACAAACTTAACCACTCAGCCATGGGGTTGGCCCTGTAAATCTATTAATTATTCACAGTTTAGCATATTTATTAAATGTGGCCTTATAGTGGCCTTATGTGATTCTAAAGAATCTTCCTTAGTCTCATATTGCCATTCCCCTAATCCTATTAAAGAGTCCCTGACTCATCTAAACAGTATCACTGACCTGAAAAGAACTTTCTTCCTGGCTCTTAATACTTCTAAAACAGAATCTTTTTGATCATATTTGTTATCTCATTTGGATAAAATTTTTTCCTTTCACCTAAAGATTTACATCTATGCTCACTCAATAAAATACCAACTCAAGTACCCATAATGAGCAGCATGAGGAATAACAAAGGCTGGGCTAATATTATTGAAGATGTAGAATGGGATAGTGGTGAAATACGCTAAAACAGAATGTCCCTTTGATACTACACTGCGCCTCAGAGATGTTCTGAAGAATCATAGTGTCTTTGTTTAGGCTACTATAACAAAACACCATAGACTGGGTAGCTTGAACAAGAAATACTTACTTCTCATAGTTCTAAGGTTGAAAAGTCCAAGATCAAGATTCCAGCAGATTTGGTGTCTAGTGAGGGCCCTCCTTTTGGATGGCAGACAGCCACCTTCTTGCTGTAGCCTCACATGGTAGAGAGAAAGAGAGAGAGAGAGAGAAAGATCTCATGTCTCTTTCTCCTTTTTAAGGGAACTGATCCCATTCACGAGGGCTTCATTCTAATGACCTAATTACCTGCCAAAGGCCCCGCGTCCAAATTCCATCACGTTGGGGATTAGGATTTCAATATGTGAACTTGGGAGAGGGAAGAAACAAACATTCAATTCATGGCACATTGTAACAACATTCAACAATTAATGGGAGCTTCCTCTGTGCCAGATACTATTTTAAATCCTCATTGCATTTTTTAGTCTTCATTAGAAGCTCTTAAGATAATTTTTGTTTCTTTTGCTTTTACTTTTACCTGTTCTTTTCTTAATTTTAGATGGGAAAATGGGGCACAGAGAAGTTAGGCGGTTTGCACAAAGTCGCTTACCTAAGCAATGGCAAAGCTGGTCTTTGTCCCATCAATGTGGTCCCAGGGTTCAGTCTAGCCGTTTCTCTGTAGTACTTGTACACTGACTCTGTGATCAAAAGAAATTGAAGGAAGCTGTTATCTATGTGATCTTCTCTTAAAAATTCACTGTGCTTTTTTTTTTGTTCTTAGTGAGGAAGGTTGGCCCTGAGATAACATCTGTTGCCAATCTTCCTCTGTTTTGTATGTGGCATGCTGCCACATCATGGTTTGATGAGCAGTATGTGTGTCTGCATCCAGGATCTGAACCTGCGAACCCCAGGCCACTGAAGAGGAGCACGTGAACTTAACCACTATGCCACCGGGCTTGCCCCCACAGTGCCTTTTTAAAAGGTCTAAAAAATGTCTTTACAGATATTTGCTTCAATATTTCCCACATGTATTTGTCCCACAAACTGTTTTTTTTTAAATGAAACGTCTATTAATATTTTATAGAACTAATGTCTAAGACACAGTTTAGGAACAAATCTCTATAATAGCTATTCAATTATCAGCTATATTGCCATACAACATAAAACAGAAGTTCTAGGATTCAGAGAGAGAAATATTTCTTATTAATATTTATATTATATTCAAATATTTTCTGGAGATCATTGTTAAGTATTAGTTCAACACTTAACCCATTATTTACAAATACTAATAGGGTAGTAGTAGTAGTTTTAAGAATGGCGTTCCTCAGAATATTTAACTTGTATTCAGTGATGCAGACCTGAGAACCAATTGGAAATATTTGTTTATTTTAGATAAATTCTAGTTGCAGTTAATTCCTAAGATAAATATTTGATGCCAAGTCATATGTGTGTAATATTAAATATTTAGGTGAATTATTCTGTATGAAGTTTGCTGATTTACAACAGAACAGTGGCATCTCAGTGTAATATTGTGTTTCTATGGTTTCATAGATTAGCTGTTATTAATGACATTTTTATTTATGGAAACCCTGTCTTGATTTGAACCTCAAGTAGGATTTTGGGTCAAGGTTTCATTTGTGATTTCATCTCTATGCTTTCAGACATATTGTACACTCTGCACAATTCACTCCCTTCTCAGTAGAGTCATTTTAAGATTAACTCTGCAGCATGTTTCAGGGAAAGCTGAGTGAGGGAAATTAGATTCAATTGTAGTGTATGTAGAAAGTCCATTAAAAAGCTGTCACAATGTACAAGTCACTCAATAATTCAAATTCTTGGCATCTACATGAAAGGGAAACATTCTTAAAATTTCATTATAAAATAATGTAATTTGATTATCCTGGCAAAAAAAATTCATGTGGTTCATATATTTTTCACTCTCTCCCTCTTTGACTTCAGTGAAATTGTGCTTGTTCAGTCCTCCTTTGGGCAAAGTAGTTGCTCCTTCCTTGAATCCTCTTGCTCCCTTCACTGTTCCTTTCCATCACAAAAAAAGATGATCTCAAGATGCTGCCCACATTTCCCATCCCCTCTCCATTTAGACACTTTGTATTACCTATCTATACAAATGATGGAAGAGAGTAAAAATAGGTCCCAGAAGTTTGGAAGATTAGAGGAGCAAATTCGTTTGGAATGTTTAGGACAGGGCTAAGTCATATAGCAAGTGCTCCATGCCTTCAAATGGTAGCTGGTTTTGGTGGTGGTGATTTTTTTGTTGCTGCTGTTATATTACTGGGTACTTAGGTATAGCTTCTATGTCAGTCCGTCTCAATAATTATCGTTATTTGTATTATAGCTACAAAGTCTAAGTACCATATATATGTTAAGGAGTTTATATAAATTCATGTTATATTATGCAAATTACATATTGATTAATATTGTTATAATTAAACATATAAATTAATTTTAGAACAAAGTTATGAAGCAAATATTGCCTTCCTCACTGAGACGTTAAGTAAGATATCCAAGGTCATATTGGTGGTGGAATTAGAAGTCATAATCTATTTCTGTCTGTCTATACACTCTAGCTTTGTAGGGAATGGAAACATTTTACCATGACAACTACCAAATTAATGTCTCCGGTAAGGAACATTCTCTGACACCTTATTCCCGAATTTCCCATTTTCTATTAGGCATTGTTATAGAGTTTTTCTTGGCAACCCAAAAGTGAATGCACTCATCATTGGGGCTATCCTCATACATAGCACTCATGTTTCTCCTCTTGCATTCTCTAGTTATTTTAACAATTTTATCAATCTACTCATCCTCGACTTAGAAGCTTGAAATAATAATAAAACAATAATTAATTTTTATTGATTTCTTTCTATGTGCCACTAGTTGTGCTAAGTACTTCATACTTAGTATCTCATTCTATCTCACAATATTATGTTTTAATTTTTAACATTATTCTTGTTTACAAATGTAGCAACAGACTTTTTGAGAGGCTAATTGACTTGTCTGGTTTCACCAATATGTAAACAATGAAATTTTGACTCAGACCTATGTATCCTAACTTCAGAGCCTATTCATCATTGATCAAAATATTTGAATCTACGGAATTCTTTCCATATTGTTGTAAAATACACATAGCATAAAATTTACTATTTTAGCCATTTTTTAGTGTACAGTTTCATGGCATAAGTACATTCACATTATTGTGCAACCATCGTCACCATCCATCTCCAGGTCTTTTTCATCTTCCCAAACTGAAACTCTATACTCATTAAACACTAATTATCCCTTACCCTCTCCCCCAGCCTCCAGCAACCATCGTTATACTTTCTGTGCCTGTAAAAGTGACTACTTCAATACCACATATAAGTGGAATCATACAATGTCTGTCTTTTTGTGACTGGCTCATTTCACTTAGCATAATATCTTCAAAGTTCATCCATGTTGTAGCATGTATCAGAATATTTTTGCCTTTTTAAGACTGAATAATATTCCATTGTATGAATATATCACATTTTGTTTATTCATTGATCCATCTGTGGACACTGGGTCTGCTTCTACCTGTTGACTATTGTGTGTAGTGCTGCAAATATCTCTTTGAGACCCTGCTTTCAATTCTTTTGGATATATACACAGAACTGGAATTGCTTGATCATATGGTAGTTCTATTTTTAATCTTTTGAGGAACTGTCATTCTCGTACTCTTTTCCACAGAGGCAGTACAATTTTACATTCCCACCAACAGTGCACAAGCTTTCCAATTTCTCCACATGTTGGCTATGACTTTTTTTTTCGCGTGTATATATATAGTAACTATCCTAATGGGTGTGAGGTGATTTCTGATTGTAGTTTTGATTCACATTTCCCTAATGATTAGTTTGTTGAGCATCTTTTTATATGCTCATTGGCTATCTGTATATCTTCTTTGAAGAAATATCTATTCGATCCCTTTCTCTGTTTGTGTGTGTGTGTGTGTTCTTAATTTTCTTTACTAAAACTCAATTTTTTAAACTTTAATACAAATTTAACTCAACTTTATCATTATGATATTGTTCAGTGGATATATTCAAATACTGACCCCTGTAAAAGACTTTTTTTTCTAATTTTAAGAGTACATCATTATATTTCAACTTCCGTATAGACTGCATTGTGTTTACCACCAAAAGTCTAGTTCCATTTATTTTTATTGTTCTTGTTGAATTTGTAGGAAGTTTTTATGAATTCTGGATATTAATGCCTTATTAAATATATGATTTGCGAATATTTTATCCCATTCTGTAGCTTACCTTTCATTATGTTGATTGTCCTTTGATGCCCATGTTTTTAATTTTGATGTAGTCCATACACAGAAAATTGGTATAGTCTGATTTTCACTATACTTTATTTCATCTAGTTCTTATTGTTTTCCTTTCTTCTACTCAATAACTCCCAACACATGTTATTTGTTCTCTTTGCCTTTTGATTTCTTTAATTTCTCCCTGAATATTAGCCTTCTGATTTAACTAGCTCTCATTTCCAGCATAGTCTATCCAGTGTGGTTCAGCACTTCAGGCACTATTTAACCTATATTCTCAACCCACATTTCTTATTACCCATCCTGTCTACTGATTGGCAAACTTTACTCAGGGGCAATACAAGTTTCTCCTTCCTTGTCTACAACCAAAGTGATATGCATTCTTACAGTGCAACAGTCTATAAAATACAGTTATGGACTAAATCCAGCCCACGACTTATTTTTGCAAATAAAGTTTTATTGGAACGCAGCCATGCTCATTTATTTATATATTTTCTATGGTTGCTTTCAGATTAACACAACAGTTGAGCAGTTTCTACAGAGACCTATGACCCACAAATCCTAAGTCACTGTCTGACATTTATGGAAAATGTTTCCTGACCCCTGACTGTACTGTACCACCACAGATTCAGCCACAACTTGAATATCAATTCTGCCCAGCAATGCTTCTACATTTTCTAAGTCATCTCTGTTTTCATACTCCACAGTTACTGTTTCAAATAATCTCCTTTTTCTTCAGACATTCTTAGTAAATGGCCTTGATTCATCAGTCAAAGTGAAAATCATTGTCATCAATTTTATGCCTCTAAACCAACTGATTAGCCTGTATACAGACTCATTGCTTCTGATTACCTCCTATTATAGTAAAAGATATTCTTTTAACCTAAGCATGATTTCTCTTTCTATCATTCTATCCCTTGTTAACTTTAATTTCTCCTATTCTTCCCTTTAACAGTCAAACATGTGCCAATCGTATGCATACAATCCACAGTATATAAAATATGTATGAGTCCTCCCCTGAACCCACTCTCTTGACTACCGAACTCTCTTTGCCTCTTTCACAGCTACTCTCAACTGTTTCTGTTGCCTCTAGTCAACTCAGGGGCTAACCAACTGCAATTTGACCTTACTCCCACTATTCCATGGCATTTTTAAGGTCATCAATGATTTACTTCTTGCTATGTCTGACAGCCATTTTCCATTTTTTTCTTATTTATACTCATAATATCTGCGCTCCACTGTTGGACACTTTTCTATTTCAAGCACTCCTTACTTGAAATGACACATTCCATTTTTTTTTCTCCAACTACTCTTGACCCTTCTTTGAGTCCTTGATGAACTATATGACCCAGGGTGATATGGCAGTGGGTAAAATGGATCCATACACAAACATACTCCACAGAAACATTCTCCATAACTTTATGTTAAGAGTGTTTATCCAAGCTCTACCATTAATTATTGCATAACTTGAGGAAATCTTTTAACTTCTCTTTGGCTTAGTTTCTCATCTATAAAATGCAGTTTAATAATTATATCTACCTCATAGGGCTTTTTAGGATTAAATGTTAATGTGCACATAGTGCTACAACAGTGCTGCGCACATAGCAATATCTATATACTATAAGGAGTGACCTCTGAAACTTCCTTTGACCACCTCTGGGTCAAAGGATCTTAAGATTTCCATATTTAGAAAATGTCAGATTTTTTTAAAAAATGTCTTAAGAGTCCCTTCATAATTGACTACACTTTCCTCTCCAGTATTATCTGATACTTAACTGAATGCACAATTAACCTTTCTCTCTATCAAGAAATTGCTTTCAATATTTGAAATTTACATTAGGCACACCTCTTCAAAGCCCTCTAGCCTTCTGTGCCACTCAAAGAAATCCTTGTTAAATATCTATTAGTTTTTATTTAAAAGGTGAGAAAAATCCACCCATATTTTTAATAATTATCTCATAAATAGGGAAAGTATGGTATTGGTTTTCACTTTGAAGAAAAATGATGATTGTACAGAAAATCTTTGGTCATATGAGGAATTGCTTCATATATATTTTGGCACATAATTTTTTAATGAATGTCAATGAGTAATTAGAGTTTAAAAATAATACGTGATTAAAATAATTCAATAGTGAAAAGAAAGGGTATGTAAATAGCTAGAAAAAATCTGTGGTAGGCAGATACTGTCCCCTACTCCCAAAGTTATCCATATTCCAGTCCCTGGAATTGCTTAATATATTACATTATAAGTAAGGCAAAGGAAAATTGCAGCTATCATGGTTAGGGACAGAAAGGTAGAGAGAGTACCCTGCATTATTTGAGTGGAGTTAACTACTCACAAGAACCCTTAAGAGCAGAGCACTTACTCCTGCTGAAGTCAGAGAGAAGCAGCAGAAGTGAACATCAGAGAGATCTGATGGATAAGAAGGATTTGATATGCCATGGTTGGTTCTGGGATGTAGGGGGCCCCATGCATGTACTAGAGAGAGGTATTTGGAGCTAAGAGTGACAGCAAGGAAATTCAGTCTGACAATTTCGAGGATTGAATTTGGCCAACAACCTGCATGAGCTTGGAAGTGGATTTATCCCTAGAGCCTCTAAAAAGGAATGCAACCCAGCTGACCGCTTAATTTAAGTCTTGAGAAACTCAAAGCAGGGGACCCAGCTGAACTACACTATACCAAGATTTCCGACCTAGAGAAACTGTGGAATAATAAATTTGAGGTATTTTAAACTGCTAAGTTGGTAATAATTTGCTAGGGCAGCAAGTGGAAATTAGTAAACATCTTATTACATAATTTTAGATAAATTATTGATCAGTATCTTTACATATAGAAGAGCATCTATTCATGCAAACATAAGGTAACAAAAGTGATCTTCACCACCATGAGTATTTTTGAACATTTTGAAATTTGAAAAACTGAAATTTGACTATTCTGAAGAGTTAGTATATTTGATCACCAATATTTTACAGGCTCATAGATATTAAAAGACCATACAGATCATATATTATCTCTCTTCAAGAAGTTACAGCCTATTAAATTGCAATGTTTTATTTATATGGGTTCTTTTCAGATGGATTTCGAACATGACTCTGAAGCTTGTTATGCTAGCAGATTAATTTTACCCAGTTAATCAATCACGAAGCCAGTGATAAACACTGAGCGCCACCATGCACAAAAATAGAATAAAAGTTTAAGTAATTTTTGGAATGCCTTATGCAGAAACCATGCAGCATTCTTTTCAAGACAGCAGCAAATTAATTCTCTTTTGAATTTGTAAACCAACAACTATAAAATATGCTAGGTACTAGGATACCAGGAAAGCACAGAACTCAGTATATGTGTCTTATACCTTAATTAGCTCTATAAATTCTTACCATGATAATAGGAGAAAAATAACTTTTCACAGATAGTGAATTATTAAGTTTCAAAAATTATTTTCAAGCTATTGCCACAAAATATGTTCAACTCAGCTATCTTCAAGTGTGAATTTTAGGAGGCATCCTTCTATTCAATAATGCCATGAACAATATTACTGATGAAACACAATAGTAGTTTTAATCTTCCCATCCATGTATGAAAGGAGTTACTCTTTTCAATAACAGAATTGTGTTCTTTGTCTCCTATGTTCCAGCAGCAGCAACACATGAATTAAAGACACTCTTTGAGATGTAGCATCTGCCACCCTCTAAATTTTACTTAGAATATGGCAGAGCATCCTAGGTATTGATCTAAGAATAAAGATAACTAATGCCATGGGATTTGAAAGAATGGAACATACAGGCTTAGTAAAACCACTCATATAGTAGAGTTTATTATCTTTTTACCTAACTAGATGAATGGATATTGGAGTAGAGCAAAGTGAGAGTTCTACATCATTTCCCATGAGTGCATTGCCTGCCCCATCATTTGCCAGAGTCCTCTGGTTTGGAAAATTATGAATGGGCTCACTGTATTAGATTCAGGAAATATTACCTAGACACAAACACGTACACACACAGAGCTCCTTTATACTGGCTGATTTTAGAAATGCTTAATCTGGAGTGAGTATAATCAATGTCCTAGAACTAACTCTCATAGGGGACAGTTAATCTTCCATTTCGTGACCACAGACTTCACCTATTTTAGCCACATAACTGAAGCAACATAGGTATGACGTGTTTGCATCTTCAAGTACATATGAAGGAAGAATCTGAAGAATGCATTATTTTCTTAATCAAGAAAAGACTAAAGGTTGACCAAAATAGTCTTCTTTATATGTAAAGAATAGCACACTATCCAAATATTTTTAAAAGTATACACAGATATGAGATCTTTCCATGACCACATGATTTTCTTCCACTGTCGTAGATTGAGTATCATCATAAAGTAAGATTCTATCTTTGAACACTGTGGAAGCAAGGAGAAAGCCATCTTCAAAGAATGCCATATCCTGCAGTTTATTTACTGGGGAGAAGAAAGTGCATTAGGACTAGAGGCACAACAGGAGTCTCTTTTTAATCTGTTGTTCATACATTTCAATCACAGCTCATCAGGTGTTCAAGAAACTTGATGGAATGCCTGCTATGTGGAGGCATTCTCCTCAAAAGCCTTGTATTATTATTATTATTATACATGCCATATTAGCTAGGTAAGATACTTATAAATATTTACATATAACAGTAATAAGATGATATATTTGACTATGGTTTCACAAGAATGTACCAGTCATGTTGAAAATTCTGATTACAGTATGTTTAAAATTGAATACTGGGCTGGATAAGAGATTTTAGATCTGAGACCTAGAATGTCTGGGAGGATGAGAGGATTTTGCTTTCCCATTAGGAACACAGAGTGATAAAACAGAAGGATCTCTTGATATTGCAGAAATGATTCTCGTATTTCTCTGAGGAGGTCTTCCTCTAAAGTAAACCACAGACCCCAGGAAATGATAAAGCTGAGAAAGACTGGCCCCATTCATTTCCTTACAAGGTCAATGTGCATTGAGTGAATATGTAAACCCAAATGGTACTCTTACTACTTGCCAATTATGCTGCATGCTAGCCATGAAAAGATTAAGAAGAAAGAATAATACAGTTCATACAAGAAATAGTTTGTGAATCACTCGTCTTCCTAGAAACACTCCTCCTCTACAAAAAAAAAATGCATGAACCATCAAAATCTAAACACTAAGATTTTTACTGAAGTTTTTTTTTTTAAACTGGGACTGTAAAAATGCTGCTTTATTTATTTTCCATCTCCATAATGTGACAAGTATAGCACTTTTCATCACCTAATGCCAATCCCTGAAGCTGCTTAATGAAACATATCTACTGTCATTTATTATTATTTTCTAATGGTTCTCAGCATTTCCAAACTCCTATCTAAAGAAATTAAAATTAATGTATTCACACAGACTATGACAAACTTATCAACTACTTAAAAATATGATCAAACTATATTTCATAATAGTCACCGATTCTGTTATTTTATCAGGGATTGCTTGGGCTCTTCTGAGAATTAAATATAATAGCTTTATATTAAATATATATATACATTTCTTTTTAGGAAGATTAGCCCTGAGCTAACTGCTGCCCATCCTCCCCTTTTGTCTGAGGAAGACCGGCCCTGAGCTAACATCATGCCCATCTTCCTCTACTTTATATGTGGGACGCCTACCACAGCATGGCTTTTGCCAAATGGTGCCATGTCTGCACTGGGATCTGAACCGGCGAACCCTGGGCCACCAAGACGCACTTAACTGCTGCACCACCGGCCAGCCCCTATATTAAATATATTTATACTCCCTGAAGAATAACTAATTATAGTCATGCTTATGCAGTCTATTGTTCACATTTTTTCAACTAATATTTTTGTGGCATTTTCTGCATTAAAATATGAAGCTTAACAAAAATGAACTTCTTAAATTTCCAATTACTATTTCAGCCACTTAGAAGTGCTAATTTACCAAAGTTTTATCCCCAAAAAAATCCACTTAAAAGTTAGCATTACTTAAGATGTAAAGAAATCAGGGTAATTTCGTCTCAATTGAGAAAAAAAAAGATGGTCTTTGTATATTCATTTCCATCTGCCAGCTTCAGGAAGATTTTCCTTCTTCAAAGATATTTTTAAAGTTTAAATTTAGTCCACATGAGGGCTCTGAAATGTCCTTTGACATAAATATTGAAAGGTGAAAATTGGCCAGGCCACGTGGGGAAACCTGCTGACAGCGACCATTGCTCTGGTTCTTTTACTGTGAAGGAGGAAATGAGTTTCATATGGAAATGTGCCTCTCAGCCTCTTCTCTTAATAGGTGCTTCTCTCTGTCTTGGGCTAGTGTTGTGTGATATTTACTATATTTATCCCATTAAATGAAATTAATCATTAGAGGCAAGATTTGTAACATAAGGTTTTTCTCTTGGACCATTTACTTAAAAATAACAGGTAAACTTTTTCAAATCCTCGGAGATTACATCTCAAAATTCTGCTTAGAACCAGTCGGGATGGAGATAGGAAGGAGATTTTTATCTCAGTGATAAAAATAAAATGCATAATTAGCGCTTTAAGATGAGACATCACTATTTCAATAATCAGTTAGCCAAGTCTAATCTTAGCCCGTCTACAGCATTCTGTTCTACATCTGTATGATATGGTAATCTAAATTTGAACAGATGTCCTGAATGTTATGTCAATATTTGAATTGCTATTATGGCTACGAATCAATATTACTTTGTAAACATCCTTATTTCAAGTGGCTTGAATCATGGCACAGTGGTTAAATACACAGACTCTGGAGTTTAACTGCCTGATTTTATAACCTAGCTCCAGTATTCACTGAGTATATCTCTTTTGGAGACTTACTTAACACTCTATTGCCATAGTTTACCCATCCGTGGAAAAGACATGCTAGTTATCTCATAATATAGTTGCAGGGATTAAACGTGTTAATACTCAGCTTTGGATCCTATAACATGATGAACATTCAATTATAATTGGTTGTTGTTATTCATGTATATATTAGATCATGCTTCCCCATTTCCATTTTGGACTCAGGCAAGTTGTACATTGTACTAAAATATAGACGATGTGAACAGGACGTCACGTGAAGAATGGGGATAGATAGTAAAACTGGTAAAACAATTTGAATCAAACATCTCTTTGCTTCTACTATCAAAATAGTTCAGATAAAAAAACTTTTATTTTTTTCATGTATTTTGCCTTTGCAAACCTCAGAATATTATAAAAGAATATTTTTAAATTGAATTAATATCACTAATATTTAACCCCAAATATTTGTAAGTAGAGTATGAATACTTTTATTTGATCTCTCATAGCTCATTCATCACTATGGGGATGTTTTCTGTTTACATTAAAGGAGAATGTAACATTTGGGAAAGGGGTTAGTTATGTGCCATTAACTGCAGTGAGCTGTTCACATATAATTTAATCATTTTGAAAATTCATGAGTTAGGTTTTGATATCACTGTACTAAACAAAAACACTAAGGCGTAGAAAGAACCAGTGATTTACTCACACGTTCAGCACTAGCATGTATTGGAGTTAGGTTCTTAACGTAGGCACCTTACCTTTTGGCAATTGAGAAGAGTCATTGAATAATATATGGTCTCAATATCCAACCTAATCTAAGGTTTACCTTTTGAACTTTCGTTAGAGTTTACTGTAATGACTTCACAGCCCATTGTAATTTCCCTCAGGTTTCTGGTCTATCTAAATCCTACCCCCATCCCGTGTCCTGCAGTTTCCACTTTTCTTTCCATTTTGCACAGTTTAGGAGTTCAAATCTTTTTGACATTTTTTCTTTATTAACTCAGATTATTAAAACACTTCTGCATTTGGCATGTAGGCCATGCTAAAAATTAGGCTTGGTTCATCTCTAAAGTACTTAAACTTTGTGTTCTTTATATTTCCAAATGGACCCTATCACTGGATTATATTGTTGTGATTATAATCCCTTGTTTGTCAATCTTGAACGTTCATATGAATCACCTGAAGAGCTTGTTAGAACTCAGATTTTTGGGCCACACACCCAGAGTTCTGATTCATTATGTATCAATTGGTGCTGAGAATTTGTATTTGGACTACAATATGAGACCACTGATATACACTAATCTAGTTTTTTTAAAGCTATTTTTATTTTTTTTTTATCTTTTTGTTGTTGAGGAATATTTGCCTTGAGCTAATATCTGTTACCAATCTTCCTCTTTATGCTTGAGGAAGATTCACCATGAGCTAACATCTGTGCCAATCTTCCTCTATTTTGTATGTGGGTCACTGCCACAGCATGGCTGACGGGGGATGTGGGTCTGTGCCTGGGATATGAACCCTAGAACCTGGGCCGCCAAAGCAGAGCACACCAAACTTAACCACTATACCATGGGGCCAGCCCCTAGTACATTTTTTAAATGCTTTCAATCACTATATTCCTGGGAATGCTAGGTACTTTTTTTTGTTATTATGAACATTCTTATTTTCAACCCTTAGCAAAATTCTAACTAGCAAAATATCTATATTAGATAGGAGTTGATAAAATTTTGGTTATAAAACTGTTTACTTCTTCTCTCTTCTTTTTGGATATGTTTCTATATTTCACAGACTAGGGGAAGTGTTTGTGGAACAGGAGGCTGTAATTGAGTTTGTTAGTTACAATTGTCTAATGTTGAGCACTATCACTTGGCAGGCTGTAAAGTAGCACAGACTCTTAGCCAAATTACCTGAAATTCAAACGCCAGCCCTATCTTTTCTTAAATCTCTCACCATGATTAAATTCCTTAACCTCAGTGTGCCACGGTTTCCTGACCTAAAATATGGAAATAATAATAGCATCTATCCCATTAGGTAGTTTTAGTATCATATAGAATAATATATGTAAGGCACTTAGAGACATAAACAGCGAGGGATCTATGAGATTTACCTTTTACTTTGATGATGGCATTATGCTTTACATAATGTAAAATATTTTGCTGGAGGGGTTTATTAATTGATAAGATATGATGGACATAACCATTAAGGGTCAAAATGGAATTCAAATCTCAGCATAACACATTTTGCACTGCTTTTATATTTTTTAATTCAACTATAATATTCCTGAAAGCTTTATAATTGAATTATTTCCAATAGAAAAACCTTCAAAATACCGTATTAATGGACCAAGAAATAGACTTTGCTACTTAGGAGAAAAGTAATTTCTTATTATTGATAGTATTGCATTCATTAAAAAATCTATTTGAAATTCTTTCATAAACAATACTTATAAAACAACATAGAGAATCTACTTTTTGTTTTAAAATCCATATATTCTAATAGTGTTTCACATACTTCATAATTGAAATATAATCATCAGAATAGATCAATTGTTTGGCCAAATATTTATTTCAATTCCTAGTTTTGAAGATGACTTGTTATTTTCATATAAGAATAGGTAATAGTTCCAGCGTGGTAAAGAGTCACGTTTTACCTGATTAAAACCAAATTAACATAAACAAACTATTCTGGGAAAATTAAGTGCTGTAATGAAAATCATTAAGCAATTCCAAGAATGTTATAGTGCCCAATTTATAATAATTTTATTATATGTATAGACATTTAAATAATTTGAATGAAACAATGCTTACTATGCATCTTCAATAAGCTTTTTGCACTGTGACCCTGCTGAATAGATACTACAAAATCATTGCTAAAGGAACAGCTAATAAGGATTCAGCTCTCCGAAACTTCAAAGTATCAAGAATAACTACACTAGAAGTGAAGAGTTAGTGGGTTGACGAAAAGCAGGCCTGCATCACACGTTTCTGTTTGGACTTAATATGGAAAGGAATGCTGAGCCATTTAAGGCTTAAAGCAGAAAAAATACCTGAAAATATTAATTTATGGTTTACTTTGACAATAATTAGGTTGAAGTTAGCAAGACTGAAAGCAAAGAGAGTTAAAAGGCAGTTAGGAAATTAATGCTAGAACAAGATGAATAATAAAGATAATCCTGAGTTCTTACTACCAGAAGTATGGATAGAAAAATACAATAGATTTTAAGAAGGCAGGATGGAAGAAAGCCAACTGAGATTAAACAATTGTCTCGTCACCTCTTTAAGACTCCAATAAAATGAGAGTAAAATAACAATCCCATGAAAGAGTTGGGCAATTAATGAAAGAAATTTTAAAGAAATTTCTCAAAGATGCAGAAAAGAATAAAAGATATTTCTATAATAAACATGTATGATAAAATACCCTTGGCAAGCACTAAAATAAGAAAAAAATAGAGCATATAAATTCTAAATCAGTAACAGATAAATGATGAAATAAAAACAAAACAAACATGATTTATCCAAAAAGAAAAGACGCAAGAACAAGAAAATAGTGAGCACAAAGACAGTTATAGAAACAAGTCTAAAGATATCAATCATCATAATTGTCTTAGTCCATTCAGTCTGCTATAGCAAAATACCACAGACTGAGTGGCTTATAAACAACATTTATTTCTTATCATTCTGGAAGCTGGAAAGTTCAAGATCATAGCACTGGCAGATTCAGTGTTTGGTGAGGGCTTCTTAGTTCATACATAGCTGTCTTTTCACCGTGTCCTCACGTGGCAGAAGGGGTTAGGGATCTCTGTGGGCTCTCTTTTGTAAGATCACTGATTCTATTTGTCCGTCTCTCAAAGGTCCGAACTTCTAATACCATCACATTGGGCATTATCATTTCAACATATGAATTTTGGGGGGGGCACACAAGCATTCAGACCATATCAATAATAAATATAAATAGACTAATCTTACCAATTAAAAGAAAGAGAATGTTATATTTTTTAAATCCATTTATATAAGATTAAGATAACATAATTCATTTGATAGCAGTATCTTTATCACATCTTTTCATCCTACATCATATCCCCCAAATTATATATGCATTCCATAACATTTGACCTCAAACTATAGTCAAGTATTGAAATGACTTCATAAGAAACCTTGGAATTAATGCCATTCTTCAATAAAATAATTTCACATTTCTGTTTTAAAAACAAGAGTTTGGGGGCCAGCCCTGTGGCCGAGTGGTTAAGTAGCGCGCTCCGCTGCGGCGGCCCAGGGTTTCGCCAGTTCGGATCCTGGGCACTGACATGGCACCGTTGGTCAGGCCATGCTGAGGAGACATCCCACATCCCACAACTAGAAGGACCCACAACTAAAGAATATATACAACTATGAACCGGGTGGGCTTTGAGGAGAAAAAGGAAAAAAAAAAAAAATCTTTAAAAACCAGAGTTTGTGCTGATCAAGCAGTGACCATGAGGCGAAGCTTTCAATTTCATCTTAAAAAGGGATTTTGAAAACATATTTTTCATTTTGATAGAAGTATATAAAATTTCATTCCATACTTTACTCGTTGCTAAATGCAAAGAATTTTCTTGTTTCTATTTTTGAAATTTCAGAAGTAAATGCTTTCTGAGGCTATCTTGCCTTTTCTTTGGAATACAGACTCAGGTGGAAGAGATGCACAACACAACACCTAAGCAAAGCCATTCAGGCCATGCATGGGACAACGAAGACAAAACATCCCTTGGGCATCAGCTCTAACTCAGTTTTCAAGAGAAAATATAGGAACCTGAAATGGAAATCCCAAACAAATTATTTATAAGATATCTCGTTTTAGAGTTTTCAAGCGTCTCACACAAAACCTTTGAAAATGTATCCTGTTGACTACAGCCACAGATATTTGAAATTCTTATGTTCTTATTTAAATAAAAATATGTCATTGTTGTACTACTCCTCTTTCCTACCATCTCAGAAAGAGATCTACAATATCAATGCAATCTACTGATAAATTATTCATTTTCTCTGAGATCCTTTGGTTAAAATAAACTTTATCAAAGATCAAATTGTTAGCATTAAAACGGAAATATATTAGTTTCTCAAAACCATCAGATCTCTTCAAGATTAGAAAAAGCACACTGCCTCATAAAAAACTCAAACTTTCTCAATACACTTATCTTGGTATCTTTCAAAATTATTTTAATGTGATACTGTGAAGCTCCAAATGTGAAATAAACCTCAATAAATGAGATGACTTTGTGGATTCTTACATGAAAACTTTTGGTCCTAAATATTTTAGTTTTGTTCAAAGAGTTTTGCATCCAGAATCAGCATTAAGTTAAAGCATGGTTTAGTAAAAAACAACAAAAAAAAGGAAAATTGAATAAATAAATATAAACAGAATATAGCCTGACTTCAGTGGTAAAATAAGAAAGAGGGCTACACATTTTTAAATAATTCCTCAAAAAAAGAACTATAAGACAGAATTATTCCCTGATTTAAAAAAAATGAGCACACACACATACGTACATCAACATTTATTGATTTTGTATTTTTGCCACATGTGTGTAGGTTTTCAGAGAGGGATTACATCACAAAGAAGAAACTGGTCCAATGGCTGGACAGGGAACCCCATTGCACGTCATCCAGCACATTCTGGAGAGAATGGGGATCTTCCTGGCTCTTCCCTCAGGCAGTGCTCACCTTGGTGGTGCCTCTCTTTTTCTTGGTGTTTCTTTCTGGATTTCAAATTGATTACTTCTTTCATATATACAAAATGTAGTACCACTTTAAAATGTAGTACCACTTTTTTTAGTAACTAAGATTGCCAGATAAAATACAATGCAACATTTGTGACTATATGTACCAAAAATTTATTCATTATTTATCTTCAAGTCCTATTTAACTGGCTGTCCTGCATTTTTATGTTCTAAATCTGGCAACTCTAGTAATAACTGAAATGCTCATTTACTGCACTCTTTTAGCCATTTCTACTCTGTGTCTTTTGAAAGTAGATATTAAGGTATTCAATAAATATTTAGTAAGCAAATAGTAGCTGGCACTGAGCTAAGCAATAAAAATATGTGTGTGTGTGTGTGTGTGTAAATAGATAGAGTTGTAGATATGGTTTCTTCAATAAGCTGGTCACTAAGTTTACCAGATTATGATAATAAAATCTAAATGATGCATGCAGCGGTAGAATAGAAAAAGTGTTACCTTTTTATATTAGTATTTATTTTATGACAATTTATTAAGATTTTATTATCTATAAAACCCAATAGGAGAACCTGTGGATGATATAAAAATGAATCACAAATGGTCCTTACCATTAGCACTTCATAGTTCAGAAAAGGGAAACAAAGACATGTTTAAAATAATAAAAGGCAAAATGAGAGAGAGAGAATAAATGTGATTCAGATAAAGCACTATGGAAGTTTAAAGTGAGAACCAAACACAGGTCCCAGAGAAGGCCTCTATATTTCTGAGCCCAAAGGACTGGGGACACTGCCTAGGTTGCCCCTAAGCTGGACATTAAAAATAGATGAAATATAGAATGCACTTCATTGATAAAAGCATATTTTTTTTCGTCTTCACTAATTTAACTCAGATTTACAATTACTGCAATACACACAGATCAGAACCAGCCCTGAACGCTCAAGGCATTTTTCTGTTGCCTAATGTGCTAGGCCTGTGCGAGCAAAGAAGCAACTAGGAGGTCATAGTCTAGATATAACCTCTGAACTAAGGTCAGGTCTCAGATTTTCCCCTTAGAGGGATATGATCTTAATCAACTTTATTTAAACTCTGAAACAGTGGTACGCCACCTTGGTTGCACAGGTGAATCATCTTGAGTGCTTTTAAAAAATACTGATGCCCAGATCCTGCCACAGATCAATTAAATCAGAATCTCTGCAAATGAGGCCCAGGCATCAATTGCTTTAATGTTCTTCAGGTGACTATAATGCGAAACATATGGTAGGAACTACTGCTTCTGAGTCCTACTTTCTCATTCAGTACAACTTAAAAGCAATTTCAGGCTGTGCCAGCAATATGCTTTAAGGAGTGAATTACGTTTGTAGCGCTTTCTTGACCATCGTCCAAAGGTAAAAGACAGATCTTTCTTATGTTCACAAACTAATATAATATAAAATTTATCCTGATTATATTTAACAAAATGCTTTCACCTAAAAGAACCCCTTTTAACCGAGAAGTTACTTCAATAAAAGTAAAAGGTCTAGTCCACTCTTTCGTGACAGTTGAGAAAAATTAGTGACTTCCCTGGGATATATGTGAGATAGCAGCCCTCCTTCATTCTCACACTATCCCTCGAATTCACATAAAATATTAATTTCTCACACCTTATTGGATGCATTTCTATGGCACACGTTAAAGGATCTTTTAAATAGAAATAACAAAAAATACTACTTTTGAATCCAGCATTGAAGAGATCTATATCTACATTTTTTCTCTAATACTTAAATTTTAAGAAAAGAGCCAAAAAACAAAAACCTAGGAATAATGTTAATGAGTTTTATAGCTATCTCTCTATGCTACACCATTCTATAGACCAGGGGTCAGCAAACTATGACCCACAGTCTGCTTTTTTAAGTAAAATTGTATTGGAACACAGCCATGATCATTTGTACTGCCTATCTCTGCTTTTGCCCAAAAACAGGGAGGAAGAGTAGTGGTGGCAAAGACAGCATGGTCCACAAAGCCTAAAATATTTACTCTCTGACCCTTTACAAAAGAAGTTTGTCCAAACCTGCTATAGATTGATTTTTAAAAATCTATTTCTTAAGATAACTTGAGATTACTAATTCTCTCAACTTGGTTTTGACAATTCCTTGTAGTAAATACAGGAAGAAAAATAAGTTATTTGGGAAATAAGTCTATTCTTCAGTGTGAAATGATCTTTTCTCTTTCTTTTCTTTCTATCACCCTGGCTTTTTTCCTTCCTCCTGTTTTTATGGTTTTTCCTTCTATGATACAATTTTTCTATTGTCCTTGGACTATTTAGAAAGTTATACTTCCTTAGACTTCTAAAATAATTGCCATCTTTCCACAAATTGAATGCCAAAATTTACTTTGTTTCCCTGAGACTAAGTCTGGGAAAGACCATTTAAAGATGATTTAAAGGGTCATTAAAATAAAACAGAAATTCAGATCATGCGTCACATAGCTTTCTATTTAGTCTCTAAACCTGGCAGAATTCCAAAAAGATAGATCTGTGCTAGGACCTGGTCCTGCCTCAAGTATTGGGCTCCAGCCAAAATCCTGTCTATTCTTTAGGGTGCCATGACCAGGTAAGGACAGGAATCAATCAGTGCATCTGGTGTAGTGTCTCATGAATGTTAGTACAAAATGTATGCTGTGGGTGAGAAAAATTTGAAATATGAAAAGATCACCTTCTTACTAGGAAAGTTATTGATGAAATAATGACATTTCCTGTTAACAGTGTCTTTGGTTTTCTTGTCTATCAGATATGTTTTCTTTAATGAAATAGCTATTAAAAAGCAGTATTTCACGGTACTTTTATCACTCTTTTAAATAATATTGGCTGATCTCTTTACATTAGATATTAAATATTATGACAAAGTAATGCATATGATGGTGTAGAAAATTAGATGCTTGCTCATGGAAAAGGTCTTTGTTAGAATTCATAATAGAAAGCTTACTCAAACTAAAATACCAAAATGATGCCCAGTACAAAGCAATAAAGGCAAGGTTGCCATCAGCTGTACACCCCACAAAGTCCCTCGGCCCAGGCAGTAAGTAGAGCTGAAATCCAGCCTGCACCTCACTTTTCAAGACAAGCCCCCTGCAGTGGGATGTGTTCACCAGCAAGTGCTTTCTTCTTTCCACAAAGACAATACGTGCTTGCAAGGCTTTGTATTCAGAGTTGTATCCACTCAGGTGAGCACATTTCTTAATTCACGACATGGTGCAGTAAAGTCTAAAGGATCCTGTTAGAAGTATGCAGCAATTTGAAAATTCTTTTGAAGGCAACCGATCAAAATTTTGCATCTACAGGAAATAACAGATATTTATATTTTTGTTTACCATATGACCTTGTAAAAACCTCCATTTTATTATTTCATAAGACCATGATAAAGAAGTGATAATATTTTCTCCTTGAAAGGATGTTTCAATGATTAAAACAATAAAATGACTATGTAAAGTAAACTGGAAGTATAAATATAGGATATTTGCTTTAGAATGGTGAAGAGTTAATTCAGCTATTGAGTTTTACCTTTTTAAAGCTTATGTTGTGTAGTAATAAAGAAGGGAAAAATTAAAACTGAAAGTGCTCTATAATTTTGCTATTTACAATATCTTTTCTTGTTACATTCTTTGTTTGACTTGCTGGAGGTATATTCAAATTCACCTGTCTGTATTCACTTATGTATCAGAAGTGGTATAGAATCGCTTATATCTGAGACAAACATAAGAATTTTGAGGTTATATTAGGCCTTTCTTTCTTCTAAGAAAAAAGAATCATATATTTGGAGTGATAAAGGATAATTTTCTTAAAAAGCAAAATCATAACTCTCATATAGATATAAAATTAACACGTTAACTATTTATCCTACTCATTATTTATGTGGCAACTAGGCATACATTATAATCAGTTCAAAGAAGTCAAAGAGCCACACATTTATATGGAGTAAACAACTGTGGAAATGAATTTATAAGTAGTTGTGAACCTGGCTTTTTCCACAAAATGGAGGAGAGAAATCATTTGAATCTCTTCCAGTCAGAATTCATTTGCAAGTCCATAGACGAGAATTCTTTTTCATTGCTATCAGTTATCTGCAATTTACAGGGTAGTAAAATACCTCAAAGGCGATAAAAATCTAAAGTCAGATAACCCAGAAAGTCATGTTGTAAATAATGAATAATTTTCCATTGGAGACACAATAATTTCATTGCTTATTCCAAACATTTACCAAACAATACTAGAAATCAGTATGTGGCCTAAACGACATTTGAATTGCACAAAGGGAAAATCTTTAGATATAAATTATGTAAGCTACTGTCATTATTTTAATCATGGAGCCAAGAAGAATTAAATTTAATTGAAGAAAATAAAAAAATACTAAACCATTGTATATTTTTGCATTAGTATATACATATATGAGCATATAAAAATATAGGCATATGGATATTAATATATGTTATCTTCAAAGAGAGGGGTGTTTTTTGTTTCCACTGCTCATAAAAGGTCACTAAATCAAGAAATTAAACAAATGAAAATTTTGGAGTGTATATAAAGGCAAAATCTTGGTTTTCTTCAGAAACCAGAAAGACAGGCATTACTTTAAAATATATTTATTAAAAACTTCTTCAAATCACTTGTAAAAATGAATGGCTTTGAAAGCAAGGAGTTTGTAATTCATATTCATCTGAAAACATACATGAAAAGGACAACTACTTAAGTAATTCTCTTCTGATATTTATTCATAAGGTGAAAATTAGGAATTTTACATCTCTCTATTGACTTTAGAAATTTCACACATTTTAATGAATAGTTTTCTTACGTAAACACATTCAAACTCATAAGCCTTTAGGTTGTAGCAACAACTTGATAAAAGTCAGTTTAATGGAAAACCAACTTTTCATTATATAAAGTTATCTTGAACTTATCTTTGATAAGGCAACCCATAGGCTTTTTTTGAACATAAGTCAATACCATATCAAAGGAATATCTCTCTACATGCACTGTTATTACTCATATTAACATAACCACAGTTTTTGTTTTATGTACCCACACATACACACATTCTTGCGTATGGTGAAAATCAAAATGCCAGCAGGATTTCACAGAAGACTTTTGCATTTCAGAGAAAGGCAACATTTCTTTTTCCTCATTATCATCCATCTAATTTACAGCAGTTAGTCGATGTTTTCCCCCTTTCAAGAAATGGACTTTAGCACATAAAGATGTGTGATGAAACTGTCTTCATGTCTTCTTCCACTGAACTAATCAATGCTTTAGCAGTCTCTTTTAAGAAGTCTGTATCTTAACACTCCTTAAAAATGCATGTGGTCATGGTTTAACGACTACCGTCTTCACACTTTACAAATGATCTCCTTTATCAATCATACTTTGACTGCCAATGACTCACAAGTCCAATTCATCAAAGCCTTCCTTTCTTCTGAATTATAGAGACTCTGGACTATAACTATGTTACGTTTCCCTCATTGAGGCTTTACTAGGCTATCCCACAATTACCTAAAATTCGTCTCTTTTAAAAATTGATTTGGGCCAGCCCTGGTGGCCTAGTGGTTAAGTTCCTCAGGCTCTGCTTTGACAGCCTGGGTCCAGTTCCAGGCGTGGACCTACACCACTCATCTATCAGTGGCCATGCTGTGATGGCAGTTCACATACAAAATAGAGGAAGGTTGGTGACAGATGTTAGCTCAGGGTGAATCTTCCTCAGCAAAAAAAAAAAAAAAAAAAAAAAATCAATTTACCGTTTCCTCTATATTTATTTGCTCACTGTCATATAAGCCCAATTTCTACTGATGGCATGCACAGTCTACACTTAATGTAGAAAACTTTCAGTATTAATTTCTCCATCTCCTCTTATTGATATCCCTTTTCTATTTCCCAAATATCTTTGGCCAAGGCCATGATGGGCTATTGTTAAAACATGATGCATACCCATAATAAAGTATATGAGCAAATAGATATTTATTACTTATCTTGTGTGACTAAGTATGTGTGAATGAAATAAAACGTCAAATAGTGTTATATTTCTATGGTAATATGTGACGCTGAGGAATTGAACAATTAGCATTTTTTTCCACCTCAAATACACTTTACTTTCTTTTTTTTTTATTGCAGTAACATTGGATTATAACATTACATAACTTTCAGGTGTACATCATAATATATTTTGAATTCTGTGCGGATTACATCATGTTCACCACCCAAGACTAATTACAATCCAACAATTAGCGTTTATAATCTTCCAGAACACAAAACAATGGACATAACATCTAGGTTATATATAACAAAATGTTCTTAATATATAGTCTTTATGTATGAGTTATTAAAATTTCAGACCAAAATAGGGGTCCACTTTGGAAATATTCTAAAGAACTGTCATATAGTAAAGAATGGCAGACACATGTCTAGTTGAAGAAGTCTTCTCTTGACCATTTAACTATTTAATTTCTAGAACCAGGACTCATTTGAGAACACTGAATAATCCTCTTCTACAGAGGGACACAAATTGGTAGAATGATTTGTGTTTATTTTGTTGGTTTTGGAACAGTACTTAATCTAGCATCTATGCTATAACCAATCAAAATATGAACTATCGTGAGACAAATACAAGTCATAGAACGATGTCTCCCAATGGTCAGCTGAGCTTAAAAGAAGTAATGACAATTAACACATAGTTGAGACTACCACAGGGATGTGACTTCTTGCAGGTTACATCTATTAGGATAAATTATTGATGCATGATCTTTGTATTGAGATAAGAAAATCCAATAAAGTGACATTGCCCACCCACATACAAGAGATTCCTACCCAAATCCAACAAGCAATAAATTGTTATATATATTAACCCATTTCAAGATTAAGCCTGCATGAAAGTGTCTATCAAAAAACAACAGCAACACTATGAATGTTGCTGCTGTGATGTTTAGTATTCGGTGG
Source organism: Equus asinus (assembly GCF_041296235.1). Classification (NCBI taxonomy): domain Eukaryota; kingdom Metazoa; phylum Chordata; class Mammalia; order Perissodactyla; family Equidae; genus Equus; species Equus asinus. The sequence goes on along the minus strand of NC_091792.1, from coordinate 47,938,809 downwards.
TATTTGAATATTTACAATTGAATAGAATTAGATTTATTTTTGAAAGAATATTTCTTGATGCTAAATTTGATAGGATAAACACATAGCCAGAGGTTGATGTCCATTCATATCTATTATCTCTTTTGTTTACTTGGCAAAAAAGAATGAGTACGTCGAATATATATAGAAGTAGAAACCACAGAATAAATCTTATTTTTAACTGTTACTTTTGTGACAAATGGCAGAAAAAGCAGCTGAGTTATTAGGAGGCAAGATGTATATGAACTCTTGACTAAGATATGCAGTGCCCAGAAAAAGACATATGGTTATGCTCATAACTAGGAACTTTTAACACCAAAATGGCCAAATGACCTAGGCTCATGGATAAACTCCATAAAGAAACTAACTCAACCTCAACCTTCTACTATATATAAACTTAGCATTAAACTCAATGCTTAAGGAAGAGTACTATATTCCCGTAGGAGTACATTTCTGGGTTTGTTCCAGACCAAGGCACTATGCTTAATGGCTACTTCATCTTCATTCACTATTATGTACTTAGTGTACTTAATATTATGTCATTAATGATTGTCGGGGAGATTAAAATCCTACCAACCAAAAGATCTCTCTGTCCCAATAAAGAAGACAGAAAAAACATGATATATTATTGAGTGTATATAGCAGATTACACGCATACAGGCAATCCTCAGAAGACTATAAATTCTTGACAGAATTTCACACAAATTTGTAGAGTAACATGGAAGAAAGAACAATGAAAGCTTTTCCATTTTCTCAAAAAACAAATAGATGCACCTCGTGAGTTCTGTATATCTTATGAGAAACTTCTGAGTTAATTTCTGAGCGCTGGGCTTACAATTCTAGGGTCAGAAGTTTCTCAATCTTTCATGTAAAGTCAAATGTCAAGCCTATTAGTGGGCTTACTATGTCTTCAAGGTTATGGTATGTTAATTGTACTTACTTCATAGGGTCATTACAAAGATTAAATGAGTTATCTGGAAAATACTTAGAACAGTGCCAGCACACCATAATTGCTATGTAAATATTGGACTAGAAATCATTACATGCCTATGGCTTCACAGATAGGAATAGCATACTTTCTATAACACCAATACAAACAATAAAATTTTCATTGAAAACCATATATTTGAGTGATGTGACAAAATTATTGGACAAGATTATTTAGTGTTCAAGGGTCCTAAGAGATCTGCTCTTAATGGAGTTACATGTCTTAGTTTTGACTATATTTGATGCAGTCATAGATTTACTTTTTTGTAACCTGGTTAACTTCTTAAATGAATTTAGTCAAATTCTTTAAAAATTAAAGTCTTTTATATGTCTTTATTCCTAGAAGTAACATCGGGGTAATATAAATACAAATTAATCACCTCTAAAAAATATAGGATCTCACAACAAAAACTATAAGATCTATGTAGTGTAATATTTAAGGTAATATGCACTCACATTTTAATAGCAATTGTAGGATTGTAAGAAGATGGAAGACCTTACATATCATGGACAAAATATTTGTTGATGGGTTGCTGGAAAAAAACAATGGTTAATTGATTAATTAGGAAAAACTTTATTCACAAACTCTTTAACAGCATTAGCTTTCATATATTCTATAGAAGATATGCCTTTTCATATGAAGCATATCATATTTTCTTGGTGTTTAATATAAAGATAGTGATTTAAAAGACTGTTAAATTCACCAAAAATTAAAATAATATATTTGACCAATTGCAATAATATTCTAAATTGTGTTTACTTCTGGTGAGATAAACTTACATTTTTCATTCAGTTTCCCAGGCATTCTACATTATAAATGTCACCATTGTATTGTGCTCTGTTTTATTTTGTTGTATTTCCTGTCAGCATTTTCTTCATCTTTACTTTATAGTATGTGATAGTGTTTGTAAGAATGATGAGAGAGGGTGGTAAGTAATAAGAGTAAGTAATAGCCAAGCTGAGCACTTGCTCCAAAGTCTGTGACCTTTGAAGAATGTAGCTGGAAACAGAGAATGGGATGCCTAATCTTGCTCCTCAAAGACGTTTGAATTAATGTTCACTCAGGGTTAAGAGAGCAAAGTGACCTGATTACTAGAGCACACTTATTGAAATTCTAATATATAAGCACATTTGCCAAACTGGAAAATCAAACTCTTTTTTAATACTGCTTGTATAGATTTGTAGGCAGTTTTCAATGATAACGTGGCACATAATTCACAAAAGTTATATCACAAATGAAACATGTTTGGAGAATGGATATTTAACTCGCAATACTTTCCTTTTATTTGCAGTAAGATTAATTCCCCAAGTTAATCAGTAAGCATGTCAATTGAATTAACTGTGTTTTTAATCATTTTCCTTTAACTATTCAACAGTGCTGAAGGAGATATTAAGTTAAGGCAAATCACATTGTTCATGTGTAGACAGTGGGGAAAGGGGAAAGGACCCAGTGTCTCTAGTAGAATATAGTCACTTATTAACTTTAAAAATTCCTTATAAAACAATTAAATGACATTACATATCTACTAGAATGGCAAAAATCCAAAACAGTGACAACATCAAGTTCGGGCGAGGATATGGAGCAACAGGAACTCTCATCCATTTCTGATGGAAATGTAAAATGCTGCAGCCACTTTGGAAGACAGTTTGGCAGTTTCTTACAAAACTAAACATAATCTTACTATACAATCCAGCAATTATGCTCCCTGATATTTATCCAAAGGAGTTGGGAACTTAGGTCCACACACATACCCAAACATGGATATTTATAGCACATTTATTCATAACTGCCAAAACTTGGAAGCAACCGAGATGTCTTTCAGTAGGTGAATGGATAAGTTAACTGTGGTACATCCAGGCAATAGAGCATCATTCAGTGTTGAAAAGAAATCAGCTATTGAGCCATAAAAAACAGTAGGAAACTGAAATGCATATTACTAAGTGAAAGTACCAATCTGAGAAGGTTTTATACTGTATGATTCCCACTATATGACTTTCTGGAAAAGGCAGAACTATGGAGACTGTAAAAGATCAGTCACTGCCAAGGGTTAACGAGGAGGGAGAGGTGAATAGGCAAAGCACAGAGGATCTTTAGGGCAGTGAAACTATTCTGTATGGCACATGTGGATACACATCATCATACATTTGTCAAAACTCAAAGAATATACAATACCAAGAACCCTAATGTGCTTAATGAACTCTAACATACACTATGGACTTTTGGTGATGATGATATGTCATGGTAGACCACTGTGGGATGTTCATAGTGGAGGAATCTGTGGGCATGTGGGTCTATGAGAAATCTGTGCTTTATGCTCAATTTTGCTGTAAACCTAAAATTGCTGTAAAAAGTAAAGTCTATTGTTTAAAAAACTCCTTGTCGCTATGAGAAAATCATGGCTCTTTAAATGTACTAAGTTGTGAAATATGTTTGTCTTAGTAAATTCCAAGAATTAGAATAGTATCTGAAATACAACAGGTTTACATTAATATTATGTATAACTGTAATACACTTTTTAATAAGAACATTTAAGTAAATGTCATGTAACACGAAACAATATACACCCTTATCTTTTTCACATTTAACTACATATTCCAGTTAAAGATTAAAGTTGGTTTTAATTCTGTTCAGACTATTTTAACTGAGGTAATTTTAATTCCTTCATACACACAGTTTAACAACCTACAAATTAATATAAACATAATAGTTTTCCATGCTGAATTTGATTCACATATGCACATTAAATCAATATCCTAAAGTTTTGATGTATTGTTTATGCTATAAACACAAAATATTTTTCCTAAAAATATGTGAAAGGGTTCTTTTAGAAATTATTGACTACTTTGAGGAAAAAACAGTTCCAATATGCATTATAATAAATGAATGGAATTGACATTAAATAATAGATTCAATTTTTATTTTTTTTGAATTTCTAAGATTACAGTTATATTAGAATCAGATTAATCAAATTCTAGCTATAAATGCTAAAAAGAGAAAAATAATATTATTTACATATTTAGATTTGAATATTTTTGTGTTGAACAGAACTGGTACTTTTTACTGATGGATGGAAGGGAAGGATAAAAATGTAATTTCAAAGATTTAAGAACAAATTACAGCCTTTGAAAAATATCATACTATGTATAATTGATATCATCTATAATTTTTAGCACTTGTCATATGGTCGAAACTGATGGTTGTACTATAAGATAAATACAATGTAATTATTATCAGTTCCATAGAGACTTAGACAGGCTCAGTAGCTACACAGGTGCAGCTATTTGAATGTTAGAGATTCTGCATCCTTCCAGGCCCTACAAGGCCAGATGGATATTAACTGCTCTTAGAATGACTCTGAGTCAACAAACAGTACAGCCCCAGTGTCCCTGCATTCATGGGAAGGAAGGTGGTATAGATGCCACCAAATAGGGACTTGATTCTCTTGTTCTCAGTGTCTAGAACAGGGACAGCAAAGGAAATTTCTTACTGGTACCCCAGAGCAGGAAGTGAATCCAGGGCAACATTTCTTCTCGTTAGTTACACCAATCTAACACTGCCTGTTGATTAAGTTTTGAGAAGAGAATCCTACCAAAATAAGCAAATAAACAAATTTCTTACTTTCCTACATGATGTTATTCTTGGGTGAGGCCATGATTTCTAAATATCTATTCTTCCTCATTAACAATACTAGTTGTTTTTCTTTCACATTAATATTTAACAAGGTATTAAACGTTTAATGTTTCCAAATCCTCACTTTGTTTTTAGTACTTAACCCATCATAATATAAATTCTGCTCCATTTATTCACTAAAATTTTCCTTTAAATTCACTAATTACCATCAATTTCAGGAACCCAATGGGCATGTTTTACTGTTTATCTTACTTTCTTTGGATTACCAGCAACCGCCCCAATGCCTGGACTTTAGAAGAAATTTACAATATGGGGAATGAAAGCATTAATAGAGAGCATTATGATGATCACATTACTTCATTAGATCAAAATTAGGCTGCAGCAACCCAGGCTGTATGCCTTTCACCCAAATTTAAATATTAGTTAAAGGTTAGTTTAAATTAATATTATTATATTATGTTTAAATATTGCATTATGTTTAAATTGATATTAGTTCAAAATTAGTTTACAACATGTAAATCCTATTTCCCATCTGCCTCTCACCCACATTCTGATCTTATTGCCTATGGTCCCAGGTCAGCTTCTCCAAACTCCACCCCGTCCCTGTCAGTCAATACAATGGAAAGGAGATAAGATCCAAGGTCAAATACAGAAATCCCAGGAAAGGCTATTGGAAGGGTTTATTATCCTTTTTCCCATTTTTCCATCACAAATTTCTCTCTGATGCACGCACACACACACGCACACATATATTTGAAGGCTCCTTTTGTGCCGCCTTCACAGACACCCAAATTGCTACCTATTCCTCCAGATTTGATTATTGCTCTCTTTTGTCAGTGATTTCTTTGCTATTATGAAAACATATTCTTCTTATTATTCTTTACTGAGAACAGAGTAATGCAAAATTGACTTAATCTGCAGCACAAAGTTTACATTTTGTTGTAAAAAAGAAGTTCTTGAAAGGATTGCTAAACACAAATTGCTGAAAAACAGTAGTCATTTCACTGTCTTTGAAGAATAAGATAGTCTTTCATCTCTCTCGAAAAGATTGTTTTCCATCTTGTCTTGAAAGAGAATGAGACTTCAAATATTGCTTTTCAACCCCATGCTTCTCAGACATATCTATAAAAATCTTTAGAAATCTTCTTTTAAAATCATGGATTCTGTTAAAGCCTAATTGTCAAGATTGACAATTATAAAATTAGTTTTTTTCTCTAAAAATATGTTTTAAAACTTTTTAGGTAATATATTACGTTTTCATTTGTAAATTACATTGTGCACTGTATTTTCTGCAATATATTTTATATCGCATTTGCTATCAGTAGTATGCATTTCATTTCAAGGCACTTTTATAAAGACATCATCATGGAACCATTGTAAGTCAAATCCTTTATAAAATAACCATATGAGGATATTAAGGCACTCATAGTTTTTTGTGAAGATATTAAGCCAGGTAATTATTTTCATTAACTATGAGGTACCCAGTAAGTATTGTGTTGGTTATGATATGGGAGATACTGAAAATCTGTAACATTATTACTTCAGTAAGCTTCTACTTTAGTTGTGGAAATGAAATTTGCAAAGTTAAAACTTCAAGATACAAACTGAAAATATATATCACGTCATACACTAAGTACTGTAAAAGGAGAGAGAAAGGGATATCAGAAAAATAAGTAAAGACTTTTGGAAGAATACAACTATGAGCTTAGCGCCGTTAAAAACAGAATTAAGAAAAAATGCCACATACACACACATACATGAACTTCTTCAAAACAAGTCTAAATATAAACAACATACTTTCAATTAAAAATGTGCTGTAATATTTTGGAGCCAGATATATGTGAATTAGTGCAAAATCCAGTACAATCTGACCCTTTGCCTTGGGCCAGTCATTTAATCTCCTTACACCTCATGTTCAAAACCTATGAAACTATCAATTTAAGAATGCATAGTGAGAATTAAAACTAAGATAATATATTTAAACACTGAGCTAATTGGAGCTATCATGTTATTTTTTTATGTCCCTCATAGAACTAAGGAATTTGGCAAAGAGAAAACATACAGTAAATGTGTTATTATTAGATTTGATACAAATGAAAATTTTCTATCTTACCACAAAAATAGCACATTCATTTTTCCTTGCACTGGTTGTAATATATGCAAAGTAGAGACATAAAAATAATGTACAAAGTTAGCTATCTATAAGATACCAGTTTCTAGATATTTGTAAAATAAATGATTTCTTTTCAATAATATTGCTTTGAAATAACTTAGTTCTTTTGTTACAGGAGATAACTGCAAGGCCACTGAATACAGCAAGATGAAAATCATGCTTTTAGATTTACAAAATCAAAGATACATCACACAAGAAAATGAAAACCCTAACGGTGATGACTTATCTCGGAAGAAGTTGTTGGTGGATCAAATGTTCAAATATTTTGATGCCGACAGTAACGGACTTGTAGATATTAATGAACTAACTCAGGTATGATTAATGACTAAATTAACAAGCTTATTTAAATATAGCATATATAATATATTTACATTTGTGCGAATTTATTCTATATTAATAAAATTTCATCCGTATTTCATTCGTATTATTGAGAGTGTGGGCATACAATATTTTTAATAGTACAATTTGACTATTCTATCGGCAATATTAATTTCAATTAACATTCATATGATATTCTACAGTTTAGAAAAAGATATCTACTTTTGACAGGTTTCTATACCTCAAACATCTAAAGGAATGACCAGTTCTCTCTCTTATAGAATTTATAAGATATCCCCAGACACATTCTGGAGCCTTTGTAATGTTTAATTTTCTATCAGTCAATAAAAGCATGTTTATCCAGTATTCAAGGGCACTATTGAGCCACAATTGAGTACATCTATAACATAATGTAAATAAATTATTTAAGATGGTATTAAGTTACTGACATATTGAGTACTTTTTCAATAATCAAGGATCAATTATATTGAATCTGGTTTTAATATTCAGTCTACATTACAAAACTTCATTTCTTTGAAAATTGTCATCTAAATGATACATGCAAAAAACTTGTTGTTAAAGAGAATATTTTAATAAATAAAAGGTCTTTATGTGAGCCGTTTAGGACAAATAGAAATATTTTTATGCGTGTGTCACTGAGACTGACTAGTATGAAGAAAATTGTAGTACCCAGATTTAAGAATCTAAACTAGTTGTGGATAGTACTGGAAAAGCAAAATAAGGGACATAAGAGTTCTCCAAAAATATATACAGGTTTAAGGGAGTAATGGAGAGAAGAAGCCAATCCAAAGTGACCAGGAAAATGATAGCAGCACTGAGGAATTTTGCTGACTTCTTGATAATCCATATCGCATACCTTGAGGTGGATTTTGCTGCTATGCTTAGCAGTTAATATAGTTTTCAAAAGGAAGTCAATAGTCTATATCTATAACACCATGCCATTCATTTTTATAATTTATCCTATGAATTATTTTAAAAATCTGACCATGTGGAATACTGGTCTTACTATGCAAGTATTTTTAAGCTTTGGGATAGTTTTACTTAGTTTAGAGACTTCATATCAAAGTGACCTTGTAAGCAAATTGACTATAATTCTTATTTCATTTAATTAAAATATATATCATTTTCATTATCTTCCTTAATTCAGCCTACATTTTTTGCATATCTACTAAGTCTCAGGCACTCAGATTTAAGGAATTGAATTCTGGAATTTTAGGGTAAAATTATAAAACTTTTGGGGCCAGCCCTGTAGATCAGCGGTTAAGTTCCTGCATTCCGCTCCGGTGGCCCAGTGTTTCGACGGTTCAGATCCTGGCTGTGGACCTAGCACCGCTCATCAGGCCATGCTGAGGCACGCACAACTAGGATATACAACTTTGTAGTGGGGGGCTTTGGGGAGAAGAAGAAGGAAAAAAAGAAAAAAAACAGATAGGCAACAGATGTTAGCTCAGGTGCCAATCTTAAAAAAGAAACATAAAATTTTTAATTAAGATATCTATATACCTCATGATTTATTTTCCTAGAATGAAAATCTTTAGAATTTTATATTTAGAGTAATAATAAGTGATTAGTTAATTAAATTACAATGAATTTATAATTAAGGCAGGTCACCTTGATCTGTGACTGCCTGACATATTCAAATATATTGTTCTTGTTTCTTTCTTTTCTCTTATATTTTTATAATTTATTTTTAGTTTTTATTAATATATCTACACTACCATAATCATTGGTTGGGTACAAAACATGACAAAATCTAGTTATTATCATAATACCCACATCTAAATCAAAAGAGAAAATTGCTAATCACTAGAGAATGGCAGTGACAGCACTTCACCTGTACGTGTTTCCAGCTTCTGCCATGTTCAAGTTTGTATTCATTGCCTAGGGCAGCCATGACAAACTACTGCAAACTGGGTGACTAAAACATCCTCCCTCTCAGTCTCTCAAAGTCCCAAATCAAGGTGTTGGCAGGGCCTTGCTCCCTCTGAGGCCTCTAGGGGAGGATCTTTCCTTGACTCTTCCAACTTCTGGTAGTGCCAGGCATTCCTTGGCATCTCTTGACTTGTGGATACATCGCTCCCATCTCCCTCCGTAGCCACATAGCCTTCTCTCTGTGTGTCTGTCTTCACGTCATCTTGCCTCTTCTTAAAAGAATGCCAGTCATGCTGGATTAAGGGTCCACCCTTCTCGGCATGACTTCATCTTAAATTATCTAATTACATCTTCAAGGACCGTATTTCCAAAAAAAAGTCACATTCTAAAGTACTGGGAGTTAGGACATTAAAATATCTTTTGGAAGGACACAATTCAACTTATAATAAAATTTATCTGCTGCAGAGTATAGTCTTGTTTTCCCAGTTACCTTTGCTTTGGAGTGGTTTGTGTCTGAAAAGTGGCCTTCCAATTCATCTGAAATTTATGATGTGAAAGCAGAAATAATCTTCAGAATCCCATTTATATCATGGCCCTCCAGGAGGTACATGCAGGGATCTGGGAAGGTCATGTTTACTGACCTCTTTCTGCACACATCCCACATGATGTACGTCACTCCTACCTGCAGTAGTATATAGTTGAAATGTCAGCATCTCATCCGTCAGTAACCAACTATGAAAAAAAATAGAAGGTGATAACAGGCACCCTGGAAAAGATATAATAAATTTCTAGCTACTTATAGCATAAATATTGTTTTTGTCTTGTGTATTTTTAGCTTACAAATGCTTTCTAAAAACCCATGTCAAATATTATAACCAATAATAGAAATGATTTTATTCATAAACTTGAAAACATATAATATTGCAATGTAAAATAAAATTTAAAAATGATTTAATGTAGGGTAAAAAGGGAAAGGAGCGTAATGGTGTCCGTTAATAATTTATAAGCCATTATTAGCAGAAAATGTAATATGTAGCTCTCAAATGCTGCCAGCGACAAGTGGAAATTAAAGAATAGAATTTGCTGATTTATAAATGCAGCGTGGAAGCTGGCTGCACACATTCCACTCTTACTCCACATAATGAATGTGTATATCTAGAGTTTTTCTTGCAGATTTTCAAGTAAATTAGAAGCTAGAGGCCTTTCTACTTGAGAAAAAAGAAGACATAATAGACGTAATTTATCAGTAGATAAAGCAGTAGAATCTTTAGTATCACAGTTAACAACCTGTCATAGCAAGAAAATATTTGCTAGAATGAACTGGCCAGTTATAGAAACAGATCTTGTTGGATCCACCTCTACACCAGTCTAGCTTAACATGAGTGTCTGCGACTGCACATTTAGTCCTTGAGTGGGGCTGATTTTTGTATGCTGAAAATATCCAACTATCCAACTATAAAATGCAAATTTATCACAAAGTGAAATTTTGGACTTTCAAAAGAATCATGTTTTATGAAGTTGATAATATTGATATTAGAACACTGGTAGCTTTGTCCTTGACATATGGGGATCTGGAAGGGTTAACACAGGTAGTAACTGAAGAAGAGAAATCAACAAAGATTAAGAGGGAATATCAATTTCAAAAGACCAAAAGAGAATGTTTCAAATAGCAAAGGAGTGAGTGGCCTTAAATTGATGAATTCCTAGGATATTTTTCAAAAATAATCTTTTGTATAATCATAGAATGGTGGTTAACAACTTTGCTAATAGAGCCTGCATTCAAATCACATCTCTACTACTTACTACCTGTGTAACCTTTGGCATGTTACTTAAATTCTCTGTGTCTCAGTTTTCCTTTCTGTATACAGACAATGGTAACAGTACCTAGTACTAAATTTGATATGATGTTTATATTGTTTGGAATATGTAAGATTCTTAGAAACGTGACTAGCACGTAAAAAGCATGACGTTATTGTTACCATAATTATATTTTCAAATCTAACTTTCGTGAGGATGCTGTGGATGAGCACTTGATCAACATTTCCATCATGCTCAGCCTTTGTATCATTTTAATGCTTTACAGTTAGATGATAGGTGAGAATGAATCAAATATCATTCATTAGTCAGCAGCCGTCATAATCCAAAAATCTATATACACATTAAACATGCAAAAATCGTTTTTAATACCAATTTTTACAATGAAAAAAATCATCTTGAAAAATAAGAGAAATAGTTTTGGTTATTCCAAGAAATTAGAAAAAAACAAATGATAGCATGTTATTTATTTTGCTAATCTCATTTGAAGTACTCATCTACTTATCTCATATAGCTAGTGTGAATGTTGCTAAATCCTGAGTTCTATCCTAGAGACAAGTAAATACCATCCTTCTGCAACCACTGTGTTCCTGGGCATTTTTTCCCAGAGTATATGGTGCCCATGCCTTCACAGATATAATATAAAATTGAACTGAACTTAAAATAAATATCATGTATATTTTATTTTGAATTTCTGATATATATTATACTAAAATATCTCTATATGTTAAAGTATCAAATACTTAGTTTCATACATTTTTTCTTGCCCATAAAACTAAGTTATAAGAAATAATGAAAGCAATGTTTTGAACAAGGGCACACGTAGATGTGTTATGAAAGAAACAATACATTTTATTTGACTATATTTTACAATTTAACTATTTAAAAATATATAGGTCGTCGGTTACTGTATACAGTAACTGGGTAATAGTGCCAGTAATATTAGTAGTAATAGTAATATTAAGAATACTATTATTCTATTATTATAATCCAGAAGTCTGTTGTCCCTCTGCACTTCTCTTTGAGCTCTATGAATGTATATATACATTTATATCTATTTGCAAAAAGCAACATGGACTTGATTGAAGATGTATAAGGGAGATGGAGGGTGGGTTTGCATCACATATTACACAAATCACAAACTGAAATCCAGCTTAGATGATACACTTGGTATACTTTCCCTTTCCTTGTGCTATGTCCAGGGCGTCCCTTGCATTTCCTCCACCACAGATGCAGTGCCCAAATCTATCTCTCAACTTCAGTTTCTTAATTTTCCCTGAGGCCCCAAATTCCTTATCATGCAAAACAATATGGCTCGATTTTAGATTCACCTCCTAAATTTGTATAACCAAATACAGCACATTTCACGGTTGTCAACATCAGTCTTTTTTAAAAACTAATGGCAATTTATAGAATTTAGCAAGACCAATAACAAAAACCAATTATCTGTCATGCTCTTCCCCCAGGGAGAAATATATCTTGAGTCCTCAAGACTAGAGGAAATTCCTAGACTCCATCTTCTGCCCTATTTTTTATTCTCTCACAGTCAAGTGAAATCCCATATCTCTCTCTTCAAGTGTGTGACAGTCTCAGATCTCCGCCTCCTCAAAGGATATGGGGTTGGATGGTAGGGTAGAATGGGACATCTATCAAGTTTGTTTTCTTACAGGAATAGAACAGATTATCACTCTTTCCTCTTCTATATAGGTGTTTTAATTACTATACGACAAAGATAGTATGTCAATCTCAAAGTTATTTTTGTGCAGTTTTGTTTTTAAATATCTAATCTCTCTTTATTGAAAATAGGTAAATGGGCTTTTAGTTGATTTTGTTCTGGGTGGCCCTATGTCTTTTCTTGGATCTGTGCTATATTGACTGGATCCTATCAGAATGAGATGTAGAACTGAATATTCTCTGCCAGTAACCAATTCTGTGTACTAAATGCAAAACCAAACATTCTGGCTTTTCCTGAGAACCATTCTGATAAGGTGTGAAACTTTGCTTGTTTGGTGTTCTACCTTAGTTCCACTCCCCAATCTAAACAGGTGTTTGAGGTTCCTCTCTATTATTTGGATCTCTCTCTTGCTTTCGTTAAATTTTCTTCTCCAACAATAAAAATTCAGTGCTCTCTGAGTCTGTGGTGAAATCTGAGCTTTACTAATGCTTGCTTCAATAAAAATTGTCCTAGTAGTAATATTCTCCAAATTCGCTTAATATTCCAATGTATGTCTCACAGAATAATGGCTCACTGTAAAAGTCTCAATAAACATAAAGAATCTTCTTTTTCTTAAAGCATGATCACACACCTGGTATCTTCTGTAAGTGTTGTATAAATGACTCGTGTGGTCAGGCACTCAGCTACATAGTAGCACATTTCTGGTTTTAATAACTTATTTTATTCCTAAAACAGACCTCAGGCATAATGCTTGAAACACAGATTTCAGGATGAAGTGACCAAAGGTATGAGCACGTTTCTCCTGGCAGGCTGGCATTGAGGAAAATGTCATTGAAAGAGAGAAGGTCAATGACCATTTGTAATAAAAAGGAGCATAGAAGTCTTCTGGGTGGTTTATTCATGTGGCTGTTGAACTCACTGGAAATATGGAAAGAGTTAAAGTAGACAAAAATATTGTGAATCAGGGGCTAAATTCATTTGTGAATTATAAGGAGAGAATAGGAAAGAATTATGTAGCTGAATGGCCTAAGATTCAAAGGAGTAGGTTCTATCTATCTATCTATCTATCTATCTATCTGTCATCTATCTAACAAAGACTGGTTTAGGAAGAGGAAATAATCCAGAATTGCCAATAGGCAACCATTTAGTTATTGACCATCTTCCTTAAATTGAGAAAGAATGGATGTGAGAGAAAAATTATCTTCCAATTGTTAAAATTATTGGACAAATGGCTTTCTTAAGAGGTAGTTCGATTTTCCTAAAGTCAGTATGGTGAAGAACATGTTTTTACAAAAAATGGAAGGCAAAAGAGAGTTTTCTGATCAGAGAACAGGATTTCCAGAGGTCGTTGTGATGGGTTTGACTTGGAAGGGATTGGAGATTCTGTCAGATTGGGAAATGTGCACAACAATATGGGGAGACTTGGAATTTATAGGGTCACAGAAGTAAACCACCAGGGTATGAAGCACAAAGCAACTTGTCCAAGCTGTCTCTTAGAGAATAGACAACTATTTCTTGCATTGTGGTCTGATGTATTTGATCTTCAGGGTAAAACGAGGGAATATGTAGGCAGACTTCACTGGATGGAATGACACCTTTGAGTTTGATAGCAGTGTTAAAAGTTAAACAGAGGCAAACTGAAATTTTAAGAGTTTATTTGGGCAAAAATCCATTTGAATCAGGGAGTGCCAAACCAGAAGTAGTTAAAAGCAATCTCCCAAGGAGGGCTAGAGAGAAACTTTTATAGAGAAAAGCTGGAAGCCAAGTAAAGAAATTATTGATTGGCAATAACTTAAAGCCTACTTGGCTGTTTGTGATTGGTTGTCCTTAGGTTTCAATTTTGTAATCTTGAGGCATTTACAGGCATAGATTTTAGTTTGCTTACATAGGTGTCACAACATTAGAGCCACCTCAATCTAACGGCCTCCTTGTTTAATCTAATATCAGCAAACATAGGGTCCTTGAGTGGAATGGTGGTAACAGCTTGGAAAATCTGCTCTTTAGGTCGGCCTCTCTCTGTTTCATAAACCACCACCAGGAGAATTTAAGTAAGCAAAGGCATTCCCTTGTGATTCTGAGTTTAAATAAGCAGCTGCATTGAGTATATTGATTTAGCTTTTTCTTCATTTGGATTCTGTCATCTTAATAAGCTGATTCACATTAGGAATGCATATTCGAATAACATATTTCCCTAATGTGCACACATGCCATCTCTTTATTAAAATAATAAAAAGAACTACTTGTTCACAGGATTTAGATTATTATGTTCTATATATTTGACTTAAAAAGCCCTTTGCTCAATGACTACCATATGTGAATACATTTACAAAATTAAATAAAAAGCAAGAATAAATCAGTCTAGATATTTTTAAGCTAACAGGATGGGCATGGCAATGCTTTTGCACCCTTTGTACTATCAACTTCTTACAAAAATTATTGGAACTGTTATATAAGGAATACACAGTTGATCTTTACTTTGAGTTGATAAAGCCTATTACAATTTTAAGGATTTTTAAAAAGGTTCTGATGTCTAGTCAACATATTTATTTGCTATGAGATTGGTAAGAATTGTTTTGTTTCATAGATAAAAAGGTATTTTGGTGGGAACAACCTAAATAGAAATAAGTGAGTACTTGGATAGAGAAGCAAGATAAGTGAGGACTTCCTGGGAATGCCATGGTAATTAATCCTATTTAACATTTTAAAACTCCATAAACCTAATAGGTATACAAAACGGGGCAGGAGAAACCAGGTGTTTAGAATGGCATCAGCAATGCCAGTAGGTGGATCCTAGTAATACCGAGAATTTCCTTTCAAGTGCTAAAGATTTCAGAATAATAATAACAGCAACAATCAGCACTTAGAGAAAGGTAAAGGCTGCAGTTGTTGGTTTCCATGTAACTCAGGGCAAAACAGTACTTTCAACTGTATCTGGAACATTAGTAACTAGTTTCACATGTTCTGTTGTCTTTAGACGTCTAAGCCAGAAAATTAAAACTGTTGTTAAAAATTTTAAACATAATTATTTGTAGCATTTTTTTCTTTAGAATGTCAAGGTGCATTTAAAAATGTGGCATTCATGTTCAGAGAATCCCTGTGAACCTTATAGTATGCTTTAAAAAGAAAATATTT
The DNA here is from genome assembly GCF_041296235.1 of Equus asinus. Classification (NCBI taxonomy): domain Eukaryota; kingdom Metazoa; phylum Chordata; class Mammalia; order Perissodactyla; family Equidae; genus Equus; species Equus asinus. Next base: position 47,923,167 of record NC_091792.1, on the reverse strand, counting down.
TTCTTCTCGCCAGTGGTTTAATAATGCTATCTCTTTAGCTGCTCTTTCAAAAGAATTAATATTGGCCCTATTGATCTTTTTTAATGTTTTCTAACATGTTGGGCATGTTACAAAACCTAAAAGAACTTAGAAAATGTAATTTTTTTCATTTAATCCTTTTCATTTAATACACCTATTGCAACATAGCACGAGTTATATATGATCAAATTATTATAATTTGTAATATTAATTATTTACTCTTTATCCTTTCACCTTGTTTATTTTTTTAGAGCGCTATTGGCAATCTGTAACTATCTTTTTTATTTAATTGTTTGATTACATGTTTCCACTCATGCTGTCTAGAATATTAACTCTGTGAGGGCAGAGACTGTTATTCTTATTTACTAATTTCTCTCCAGCCCCTAGCAAGTTATTGGCACATGTTGGTTGCAAAGAAGGGAAATAAAGAGGGAAGGAGGAAGAGAGAGAAGAAGAAAAGAAGAAAAGAAGTAGACAAGAAGGTGTTCATAGAACTAAGTAGCAGAGGAGCCAACACATATTGAATATATGGGAGAAGCTTAAATCTAATGCCAGGAGATGTGTATTTCTACCAAAGGAGTATATTTATTTTCTGACCCTTAGGTTTTGACGTAATCTACACTTTTAGCAAATAAAGAAGTGAATATATCTGCCACTCCTCAACTTCACAAATGTGATGAACTTTCCTTAAAATAGAGAAGGCCTGAACTCTGACTACTAAAACCATTGTGATTCTGACATGGTCATGATTAACCTCAGAAAAATAGTTTGTGAAGGATGAGGAAGAGCTCAGATAATGTGAACATATGAGCGCTATATTTCTCCCTGAGTTCATAGCTTCTGTTCTCTTCTGTCTCTACCAAGGATAGTAAAGAAAAAGGCACAGAAGTGGAAGATTCCACTTCTCTGTCTTCCTATACCCTGACACCCCTAATTTCATCACTATGACCTGCCTTGAGACCATCAAAATCAATTCCCTGTGTTTTATCCCTTTTATGAGAGTCAATATAATAATCTCAGATTTCCAAGCCATGCCATATCCCCAGAAATCTAATCCCCACACATCTCTATAGCAGGGAGACAATCCTCTACACCAACCTCTAACACTTTCTATTTCTTTTTCCAGTTTTATTTATCTTCAGAGAGCTTATTTATCTGACGTAGTATGTATTTTACTTAGATATTTCTTTGCTCCCTCTTCACCTGCATGTAAATTCCACATGGGAAGGATTTTTGTCTGTCTTGGTGTTGGCTGTTTTTAGAGCCTAGGACAATGTATGGCACATAGTAAACAATCAAAAATAATTTGTTGAATGGATGATTGAGTAAAAGAATAAGGAGAATAGTTTACTTTGGAGAGGGACTTCTTTTTATTTTCCATTTTGGAACAAAAAAGAATATAGTACCAAAACATTGAATCACCCCTGACTTATTACAATTCCTCATGCAGCTTTGACAGTTCTATTACATTGAAATTAAACATGAGCCACAGGCTGGCCCCATGGCAGAGGGATTAGGTTCACATGTCCAGGGTTTCACCGTTTTGGATCCTGGGCATAGACATGGCACCGCTCATCAAGCCATGCTGAGGCGGCGTCCCACATAGCACAACGAGAGGCCCTCACAGCTATGGTATACAACTATGTACTGGGGACTTTGGGGAGAAGAAGAAAAAAAAAACCCAGAAGATTAGCAACAGATGTTAGCTCAGTGCCAATCTTCAAAAAAAAAAAAAGTACCCCATGTGGGATGCTATGCATCTGAGCTCCCTTGATGGCATACATTCTGCTGATACTTCTATCTCGTTGCACTGACTCTAACTTCTGTGGAGCCCAAGATTCATGTAACTTCATTTTCCCTCAGGAAAAAACAGTTAAAATTTTAATTTTTTTAGCCTTAAAGAGTTCCAGAAACACTGGTAAATTTGGGAAAGAGCCTCAATAGATAGATAAGAAAACAAATAGATATAACGAAAAGATAGCATAATAGATAACAAATGAAATTATAAGTGGCCTCCTTGACCAAAGCTTCATCATAAGATACTTAAATGACAGTTTACTCGGTGAGTCTGAGTATGTCATGAATCGCTAGTTCAGAAGTGACACGCGCGTTTTGAGGAGCCTAGAGTGGGAAGTTTTTGGAACCACTGCCAGACAGTAAATGAAAGAAACTCAGGGAGGTATCAAAGCCCTAGACATTTAGATCCCCTGTGCCAAAGAGTGCTTAATGTATTACTGTACACTGGGGAAGGAAGTCTATTATACTTTCTTCCCCACAGTCAAACACTCATCACTTTAAGGCTATCAAACTCTGGATATCTAAAGCAATTTTTCTATACTGGTTGAAAGCTCATAGGAAAGTACTTCCCTCATTTAGAACACCCCAGACAGTGCCAAAGCTTCCATCAGGAAACTGTTGTGGAAGTGGGAGAATTCCCCCTGATTTTCCTCAGCGTTCTTTTGGCTGGTCAAATAATTAAAAAGGCAGGTTAGCAGGAGAAAATCAAACAAAGTTCAATAGCATGTATACGTGGGAGAAACCCAGGAGAAACTGAGTAACTCAGCCATTGGCTGAGGCTGCCTGTTTAAATAACTTCAGCTAAAGACGAGGACGATGTTGGAGATAGTGATTTGGGATTTCAGAGGGGAAGACAATTTACTGCAAATGTTTCTTAAACAGGTTTTGCTGGGCCAAAAAAATGGGTTTGTTGTGGTTCTTTTGTCAGACCTATTTTACACCGTATCATAACTATCACATGATATGAGCTCCTTCCTGGAAGGTACAGGCCTTCTATGTTAGTCTTTTAGGCAGTTTGGCTGGGGGAGGTCGGATGCTTTTCCTGAGTCTTCTGAGCCTTTATTTTCTTTAGCTTGAAATAATCTGCCTACCAGAGTGGTGCATCTTGGGGCAGCCTGCCCTGAACCCCATCAAAACCTAAAGAAGAGAAAAAGTTACTAGGAAGTATGTTTTAAGTAGGCTGTTTCATTGACGAAAAATGGAATAAATGAGGAACACATGTATTTGAAATATTGAGGAATAACGGAATGGATCACTTCCTTCCTGTACATAGGCATGATTCAGGATAGATGAACAGGTGCTTATAAGAAGCTCACCAGCCAGAACCATGAGCTTTTCTGGGGCACGCTCATTAAAACAGTATGCCCAGCTTAAGCTGTATAATCATGATCAAATCAAGACCAAGATCACATCAAGATCAAGCTAGTCTTATGCCAAAGCCAGCATTCAGGAAAAAGGTAGAAGTCCATTCTCCTGATGTAATACGTGATTTAATTTGAGTAAAATATTAGAACAGAAATAAATGTGAGACAGAAAATGATGAAGCTTTTCTCCATCTTCTTTCCTCTCCATCTCTTTGCAAATAGGTATGAGAACAAACTAAAAATATTGTTAAAATACCTGACCAAAACCTGCTGTCACTGCATTTTAAAAATTACCACAATGCTGGCTTTACAGATCTTTAGGAAGAGCGTAGTGAAGGAGCATCAAATACACTGACCCCCACCTCCCAGAAAAGTCGTTTTCTGTGATCTAACAAATAACAGATGGAGAATGACTCAGAGCTCTGTTGCTTTCTAAATAGAAAAGCAGTATTTGTTTTCCCGTTAGGCTTAGAGGAGAGACGGCTTCAGCCATTCGGTAGTTTTGTTAATCCCTCCAGCTGGACTGTGCAAAAGTGTAGGGCTTAATACTTGCTATCAACAGTATCTATTTATGTGGATCAACTGAAGCAAATAAATGTTTTGCCGTTTGTTTTTTTTCCCTCTAAGGCAGCAAACATCAGCTTAACCAATGAACTGTGAATATAACACACAAGAGTAGAGAACCCACTATAGTGTAGAAGTTACATTTAGCAGTGCATGCACTACATTTGCATACCACTCAGGTGGCTGGGGAAGAGGGCTGGAGGCCCTAGTGACTCACATGCTGAGTTCCATCCTCAGAGCTATCTCTGTAGCTCATCCAGACCCAGGTGTAACTGAACTTTTAACAGAGGAGTATTCCAAAAAGGGTTTAAACAATAGCTTTAAAGGGCCTGGCCCCACAGCTTAATGGTTGAGTTTGGTGTGCTCTGCTTCAGGCGCCTGGGTTCAGTTCCTGGGCACAGACCTACACCACTTGTTGGCAGCCATGCTATGGTGGTGATTCACATACAAAATCGAGGAAGATTGGCACAGATGATGGCTCAGTGCAAATCTTCCTCAGCAAAGGAAAAAAAAATAGCTCAAAAACATCTGAGAATCTTTGGAAGTTAGTATTACCAATCTGCCATTGATAAACCAAAGAAAGTCTGAAATATAGTAATCTTCCAAAAGAAACAATAACATATCATAAACCTACAACCATAATGTACATGAGTTGCTGTGAAAATTCACAGTGAATTATTGAAGTAGAAGTACATTATATTAAAAAATCATTACTTTAAATTTGAATGATTGCTTTTGAGTGCACAATATATGTTGTCTTGCACCTAAGTATGCGTATATGAGTACGTGTGTATATATATACACATACATATAAGCTTTACAACAACCATGAGAGATAGATGTTACTATCTTCAATTTCTAAATGAGGAAAGGTAAAAAGATTTGTCAGAAATCATAGAGCTGTTAAGTGGCACTGGCAGGACCTGAACCCACGGCCAACTGACTTCAGAGCCTGTGCTTTCTGATTACACTACACCATGTTTTAAAGACAAAACATTGTGGTGCACAGCTCCAAGCAATGTGAACCGCTGCCTCTGTATGTGGGAGAATATAAAAGAGCATGGAGACAGCTACACAGCTACCCAGAATGAATAGGAATGTTTGAAAGGGAGCTGTTTTATATGACAGGCAATAGTCAAAAGCAGTAGAGTATAAAAAAGCTACAGCCTCAGTCCATAGGACAGAGCACAGAGTAGAAAAGCAGCTTGATGATTTTCCTCACCCACGCTTGGGTAGATTTCCATCATCAATCGGTGCATTAATTCTATTTGGCTCCTGGAAACAATCATTTGCTTAATAGCTCCTTTGTGACCAAGAGAGTTAATGCACAATCCCACATGGCTTAACTTGCAGCTGGGGAGGAGTTTTTACAGAGGAAAAAAAAAACCTAACTTTAGTTTTCACAAATAATATAAGGATGAAAGTTGGAACAAATTACCTCACTAGTTTTGTTGGAAAAGAGCCGTGTTTTATTTTGACATAGGTCACGGAGACACAGGAGGCAATTTTCACGTGGAGGTATTTCCTTGAGTCAGTATAAATGGAGCAAAATGAGTGAAATACAAAATGTCCTTTTAATGTTCAGATTTTCTGGGTCCTACTGTGAGATTTTTGTGTTAGGAAGTTTGGACTAAATTCTAAGTACCGATCTTAACTTCAAAAAACTTCATATCTTTGAAACAGTTAAAAATAATTGTCCCATAATTGAAAAACCAGATTTCCCAGATTCAGTTTTTTCCCCAGCTGCAGACTTAAAAAAATCTATTAAGTGATTATTAGATATAATTAATTATACTATATAAATATTAGGACACAGATATAATTGTATGGTTATGATTTTCTTGTCAGGTGATAAAACAGGAAGAGCTGGGCAAGGATCTTTCCGACTGTACTTTGTATGATCTGGTGAAATACGATGATTTGAACTCCGACAAGCACTTGGCCCTTGAAGAATTTTATAGAGCATTCCGTGAGTATCAGATTCTCTAGTTCCTTTTCGTTCTTTTTCCTGTCCCTTTACACAATACGGTATGTTTTCTTGATCTCAGAGTATGAGCTCTCCCTTAACAGAAGTGATATAATGGAGATAATTTAAGTGTTTGGCTGTATTGAAACACGTAAATGGAAGGGATTTAATAGTTCTAAGTAAAGAGTTGGAGATATTTGATAATCTTGATTCTGGTATAAGGCATTAATTCCACAATGCAGCTTTCAAAGTTCTGTTAGAGTAAGAGCAGCCTTTGACTGGTTCTCACAATGTACGAAAAACAATTTAATTATTTACACAGTGACCTTTATTTTTACTTTATTGGGAAACCAAAATAGATTAATAGGTGGAGTTGGCATATATTTTAATAACAATAATTAGCATAAGAATGGAAAATTATATTTATGCTGTTACTTTGGAATAATTTATATATGTTTAAACTGCTTAAAGACTTCTTAAAATTGACTATTTGTGCTTTATAAAGCACAGTTATCAGGGTGATTTGGGTAAAAGAATTACCTGCCATGTTATTCTTTTGGAAATAAGTCAAAGAGAAAGGACTCAGAGACAAAAACCAGAAAGGAAAGGTTTAGGAACCATGTGCATGAGAAAGAGAAAAAAATTAAAATAACTGGTTGGTATTTGAAAATTACCAAAGAATCAAAGTTAAACAAGATTTAATTCAGCACCTGAAACCAATGTTTTATATACACACATATATAAAAATATATGTTTATATGTATATGCAATATGTTTTATGTATGTACACATACATTTTATATTGCTTTCCAAATATCTATATATTTATTTTATAAATATATTGCATATGTATATACATACATATATGTAGATATGTTTCCCAAAAAGCAGGAAATAGGGTTTGTACTTGGTATAGAACGATTTTTTTTTTAAATTATGCCTCTGCCATCTGTCAGCTGTCTGGTATTGGGGAAATTACTGTATCTATAAATAAGGATAAGAATTTTCTTATTGCATGATAAATTTATATTAAGACACTGAATTTAACTTATGTAATTTTGGTATGAGCAAAATAATATAAGTGAAATAGTTGCAGGTTACAAAGCTTTAAGGCAAGATATCAACATGCTCTTCAGATTTAATTAAATTGCGTTTTCACTTTAGATTACAAGGCAGAATACAAGACGGATGATTCAGTAAACAGTTAATCCTTGAAAAGTGTATTTCAGGGCTAGACTACTTCTCAAAGATAACAACAAGAAAGCAGAATTATTATTCTACACTTATATGAAGAAACTGTAACACAGAGAAGTTAAGAACTAAGTGGCTGAGTTTCATGATCAAACCTATCTCAAAAGAATTATAAAATCTATGTGTTTTCCACTAAAGTTTACTTCAAAGTAAGCATTGTTTTGTCTGCTTAGGATGGCAGGGAGAATATACTGTGGTTTATCAGGGAAGAAATTATGTATATTATGTTATGTTACGTTATATTATTTTGTTATATTACATATTACCATACAAGATGGAGGAGTTAAATGCCATAGAGAGGCCTACATAAAATATTAAGTGAGTTGGGAATGCAATCTTCAGCTTTGGGAATCAAGGAACCTTTATGAAGTCGGTAACAATTGAATTATTCTTCAGGATGAGTGGATTTGGACTCTGGGAGATGAGACATGGGAGATGGACAAAAAGAATAACAAATAAAAACTCAAGTGTATGACATACCAGGGAATCTAAAGAAACTAGCCAACTGCAAGATCTGTTCCAGATCTGAAATTCCATGAAAACGTAAAAAATATTACTATTATACTAATTTCTTAAATAAGCAGTCTAATCGATCAACTCCCATTCCCCACCCCCATACTAGTAGGCTACGTGGATGTGACTAAAAGTAATTAAAATTTGTAGCAACAGCAGAAAATATTTTTAATGATATACAATTTATCAAACATCAATAAGACAACTAAATGGTATATTTGTGTAGAATTTTTATTGAAGATATAGTTATTGTTGATGGAATAGTGGATCTAAAAACTAAAAAAAGAAAACACCAATGAAAACAAAGTGTGAATAATATGCTATTTTTATGACAGCTCAAGAAAGATTGAATAATGATCCCTGGCAATATCAGTAATAAAAATCTTGCTTAAAATACTGCTGCTTGCACCTATCCCGGGGAAAAATGATACTGTGTTTTGGCATATGATTTGAGGTTGCTAAGGAAGGCAATGTAGATCAGTATATTGTTCCAATAAATAAAATTTTGCAATTCAGAAATTTGAATCAACAAAAGTGGTCAATAGAGAAATAATAAAACATTGTCCATAAAGGAGCTAGATTGTACTAGGAAATACTGAATTTGGATAGAAGAAAATGTATACGATTTTGTTAACTATTAGAAAGTAATATGAACAATTTTATGGAAATTATTTATAGTAAATGCAGTGAATTTAATGAATATTGTAATGATTCTGCCATTAGGTTAAAATTATATAAGAAATTATATAACGCAAGAGATTTACATTTTTAATATTCAGAGTCATAAAGAGATAATAGGTATTGTAAGCACCTGGCAATCAGCAATCATATTATGAGACTTTTCTCTTTTTGGATAATCACAAAACTCTCTCTTAATAATGATAAAATGATGTTCACAGAATGATTTAGAGAAGATAATGTTTTTCTAAATAATGCTGAATTATCTGGGGTATTTTAATATTCCCTGTGGTCTCACCAAGCAGTTTTCCGGAAGGTATTATTACATTTTCAGTGTGGAACCCTTCTTTAAACGGGGTGTCAAGCTATATGATGGCCCCTCAGAGAGAGCAAAACTAACTTGCCTGGGTTGTGTCTGCATTACCAAAAAGGTATTTGTACTCAAATGTGAATAGGAAACATATCTATTTATTCTCCCCATCTCATAAAATACTTTACAACTAAACCCACTTCAGTTTTGTGAAGTTCAGTGAAAAGATTTGTAGAATGAGGTGATTTTAGAAAGTCACTCTATTATAAAATACTAAGTATCATGAAGAATGTATTACAATAGTGAGGAAAACAATCTACTCAAAAATCATGTATTAAGTACCCATGTATATGGAGTGCTGAGATACTTAGAGCAACTTGAAAAGATAGGTTTCCCTTCCCTTAACAATGTGTAATCTCAGACAGACAATGATAAAAATGACAGATTTGATAAGGGTAAAAAGTAATCACTTTTTACACCCAGAATACATTCCTCCAGAGTTCCTCAAAAGAAAGCCCAGAGGGGCTGGCCTGATGGCACAGTGGTCAAGTTCCCACGTCACGCTTCGACGGTCCAGGGTTCGCCGGATGCGGGGTGCGGACATGGCACTGCTTGTCAAGCCATGCTGTGGCAGGCGTCCCACATATAAAGTAGAGGAAGATGGGCACGGATGTTAGCTCAGGGCTAATCTTCCTCAAAAAAAATAAATAAATAAATAAATAAGAAAGCCCAGAAACTAGTAAGTCCCTAAATGAATATTCAGAAGAATAAACTAGGACCAGAGAGGTTAAACTTATTGTGATCCATTAATTATTTAGCGTTAGATACAAGGATAGACAGATTTCCTGTGGTCCAGTTTATTCTTCTTTCTGCCAAGGTATAAAATGAAAGAAATTAACGTAAAGGGTAGCTTGCAAACAGAAAAATGCTAATGGTAAAAAACAGCACGTCATCAATTGTTATTACACTATTACAGTGTTATTATAGTAGTTATAAGGTTTTCTGTAAAGTAGTTTTTTTTCCTTTGTGTATAAGATGAATTATTTTAATATCTTCCAATAGGCATTGGATGTTGAATTATTCTTAATTTTTTTTCCAGAGTTTTTGGTCGTATTAAAAAATCTTTTGATTTTTACTATGGTGTTTAAAATAAATACTCAACGTGAGCATCAAGTATTCTAAATCATGCCTTGTTTGATTAATAAACTTGGAAGTCTATTAAGTGGTATCCAATGAGGTCAGTGACATAGTTTTGGATTCTTAAAGGAAATAGTATATCCTCTGGTCAAATGGTGGACATCTCTTACCCTGACGTTTCGCTGTCTTGAATATTTTAGGCAAAGTGGATAGATTTTTCAGTGCGAAGTTTTCTTACAGAATTAAGAATGTTAGTAGTGCCATTATTAACTATAAGGACTTGTATTAACACACAAGGATGCAGCATTTTATTTTCCTCCAACTCAAAATTAAACTAAATTGTTTGATTAAGTTTGATTTGCATGGAACACTATAGTTTTGCTTTAAATCTGTAGGTAAATGCAAGTGATTTGCCCTCAGACGAGATGATCATACGCTGAAGTGAGGCATTGAATTTCAGAAGTGATGTTCAAATAAGTGTTTATATTTACTTATTTGTACAATCAAACTTAATTAAGATGTTCAAGTGCTAAAGTGTTCAAATTATATGATTATTGATTTTAGGAATTGTTTTCATCTGCCCTCTCTAGATAACCAAAAATGGTGCAATTGACCATCCAGAGAAGGGATATTTGTTTTGAAAATGCTTTCTATGTACCTTATTTCCTGAGTTAAACCATAAATTGCTTTGACAGTAGTATTAAACCTTAAAATTGTTTGAAATTAGGAGTTTGTATAATTCTAATTCTTGAAATCCTATTCAACTGTTATGAGTCGTAGTTCCCAAAACCATATACATATACTTTAAGGTGTATATGTGTTCTAGTGGCTCAAGTTCTAATGTCACACAAATTTTTATCAATTCAAAACAATCTTTATGTGTGGAAAGTCCAAAAGAAGATGTGTTTCTATTAGGCATAAAATAAATAGGTTTTTGGGGCCGGCCCAGTGGCATAGTGGTTGAGTTTGTGCACTCCACTTTGGCAGCCTGGGGTTCATGGGTTTGGATCCCAGATGTAATCTATACACCACTTGTCAAGCCATGCTATGGTGGTGTCCCTCATGCGGAATGGAGGAAGATTGGCACAGATGTTAGCTCAGGGACAATCTTCCTCAAGCAGAAAGAGGAAGATTGGCAATAGGTGTTAGCTCGAGGCTAATCTTCCTTGCCAAAAGTAAATAAATAAATTAATTAATTAATTAAGTCTTTGCAGGTGTCAGGGTGGGGAAGATCCCCTTTCTTCCCCTCTTTTGTTCTTGTGTCTGGACTAATAGTAAAATTGACACAAGACTAGATTAACAGGAGAAAAACCCAGTAATACGTACGTATTGCACATCGTAAAGAAATGATGATCAGAGAGTGAACAAAGCAGGCAGTATACATATCTTTTACTCAAGGAAACATTAAATTTGTGCAGACTTGACAGGACAAAGAAACTTAGGTTTGGGGTATGTAATTAGGGATGAATTTAAGCAGAGTTTAGTCTTGAGGTAGTAAATTAGCAAGGTTTTTTTATACAGGCTTTTGGGCCCTGAATCCCCAGCTCTGGTGACAAGGATGCAGGGAGAGAATCTTTCACAGGGTAGATTTGTTTCCTGTTTTCAGTCGGACCAGAGACAGGAGGTTCAGAAAGCCCTTTTTGCTTCTCAAATAACTTTAATTCAAAATAATTAATACACTATTGTGGAATATTTTGGGGTGCCCTGCCCTGGGCCTCAAAACAAGAATAATGCATCACCTGTGAGCATTTGTATTGAAACTAATTGTATAATAGTTCTCTGTCCTTTCTGAAAGAGATTAGGTAATTGGGATTCTAAAATCTAAAATATTAAAAAATATGGAACAGTTATTTTAAATCACCTAACTATTCGTGATTATGTTCAAAATGTCCTCTCTCCTTATAGAAAACACTTCTTAATGGAATATAGATTTGATAATGACATTATATGAAAAAGAAAATTCATTTTTCTAGGAAATCACAATGACTATAATAAAATATTACTTATTGGAACCATCTAATAACCAGGGCAATAAAATATTAATATTATATTAACATTCATAGATATTAGATCATCAGTATATGAAAGATCTTTATTTGAGAAAAATAGCAGAGTCTACTGACCAGAATTGAGACTGTTGCAGTAATATAGGTTAAAGGTGATGGGATGAGAACCAGAGGAGCAGTAGTAATAATACAGGGAACTGATCATATTTGGAAAGTAACTTATAAGAAGAATCATCTCAATTTGATGAGTGATTACGTATGTACCTGGGGGAGAAGGTAGAGTCAAGGATCATATCCAGTTTTCTAGCTTGTATACCGAGAACAATGATGCTCTTCATTAAAATAGGGGACACAGGAAGAGAAGCGAGTTTGGGGACATAAATTGACTTAAATTTTAGACATATCAGCATATTCAAATAGAAACATTTGGTTTAAGAATATTGTGGCCTAGAACTCAAGCGGGAGCTCTGAACCACAAATAGAAATATGGAGCATGTTGTTAAAATCTGATGATCTGGCAGGGAGTGGGGTACCCAAGATGAGTATTTACAGAAAGAAGAGATGGGCAAAAAAGCAGGAGAGAAGTAAAACTAGAACTGAAACTGAAACTTAAACCAGGGGGGGAAAAAACACTTAGAGCGGTAGGAAGAAAATCACAGAAGTGCTATTATGAAATTTTAAGAAGGAATTGTTGACCAACAATTTCCAAGGCTGAGTTCAAAACAAGAAAGTATATGACAGATAAGTGGCCCCTGGATTTGGCAATAAGGAAGTCAGTGGTGACTTTGATCACAGTACATTCAGCAGAGATGCAGGGGTATATGCTAAAGTGCCGGTGGTTGAGAGGTTAGATGTAAGAAATTTGAAAAAAAAGAACGTTGAGCAAGGAAGCAGAGCACATAAGCACACATCAAGTGTAATTTAGATTACATCCCCAATAGGGTAAAACTCGTCTATGGTTTTAGTAGTTAATATGGTGGTTGCCTTTGGGAGAGTTGAAGAGGGATGGAGTGAGAAAACGAGGTTAAAGGAGGGCTTTGATGGTGCTGGTAATGTACTATTTTTTAGGCCAATAAAAATATCCCGCACTAATTTGGGAAATGCTGCATTACACACCAATATAGTTAATATAAAATAACCGCATACACAGATCTTTGTAGTATGAAACCTTGCAGCAACTTTAATTGCCTGGCCCAGTGGCGAAATAATTCTTCTACTATATATTTTGATTACAAAATTAATTCACATATTTGTTTGTAAGATTATAACTTTCTGTTAGCATTTATAGCATTTACAGCCATATCCTGAGTTTTTGGTAAATACAACTCAATACTGTTGGCGTACAGGTACTTTCCCCTTTATGTTACTGTTTCTCTATCTAGGTTCTTTAGACCTTTTAGAGAAAGGGCTGTCCAAAAGGTGATTTTTTGAGATCCGACACGTAGATGTGTTCCAAAAGGACGTTTTTTTTTGGTTCTAAACAAAATAAATCATTTTTATACACCAATTGTTAATATAAAGACAACAGGTAAGGCAATACCAATTTGAACTATAATTTAAAACATAGAAATCTTAAATTCTTCCCATTTTAAGACGGCCCTGTCCTCTCCATTGTTAAGAGTACCTTAATCTGTTGTAGCTGGTGTGCCTTCCTGTTTCTCTTTTTACCTATAGCCTCTGGCATTCTTCACACTCTGATCTCTCGCTGGTAAATTTTGCTTGCTGACCTAATGAGTTGTAATTCCTAAAAGCAGACATAATTAGATATTACAACTTCTCTTTCATTTCAAGTGAAACACTTGTATTTATTTCTTCAATTGTTGACTCTTTTTGTCATATGGACGCTGAGAATAAAGCCTTTTCTGACATAAAGTGAAATTGAAATAAAGAATAATAAAATGGTAATTGATCAATCATTCTTGTTTTCCACACTCTACCGTATCTTGTCAATCATAACTTACTGCATCTGCCTTAAAATTACTTTCCCCTGATTTCAGCATAATATTCTAGGAGAGAGTTTGCCTGGGGCTGTTTTTGGACTTTCAAAATCATTTCTGTAATTGGTACTTTGGCTTTAATAACTCCATGTTCTTTATACCAATTTCTCAGAAACTTCTTGAATTGAGCCTTGTATTGTCCTCGTGTGGTTCTGAAACCCTATGTGGACAGCATCTTCTTCATAATGACGCTATGTGGAGATTGCCAGCTACATTGCTGACCCAGATCTGATGCAATTGGGCATGCCAGTGTTGCTGCAGCTTGGCGACAAAGCCTTAGCTTCATTTTAAAGTATCTCAAATTTCCAACTGAATTTCTACTAACAAGATTTAATTTTGAACTGGTCAAATATTGTTCAACAATTTTAAACAATTTGCATGTAATAGATCATGCTTTAATTACTAGCGGTTTTCTGAGTCTCTTCTTTAGGTTAGTCTGAGAAAATGCATTTCATTTACATTTTCCAGTTAAAAGATTCTTTATAGGGTTCTGCTCTGTCAAATGATCCTTTAGGGAGGTGTGTATATCCCAGGTGAATGTTATTATGAAATATAAAATCAAGTGCTTTTAAATATATAATATCAGAAGTCACACATGTTTAAGCAATTAATCTTTTAAAAATATTTTTTTAAAAATTCAAAAATGTGGAAGGTAGAACTTAGAAAGCACATTTTTACTAAGTTTATTTTAATGCATAGTTATTATTCCTTCACTTATTTTTTTTTTTTACCAGCTAAAGGTCGACTTTCTCAGTTAAGAGAGTTCTACCATTTCAGAGAGTAGTTACATGGGTGTAACCCATAAATCATGAAGTTTAAGTAGGTCTTATCAATAGCATATAGAAATCATAAGATTTGAGTATCTAATATTAGTGCTAATCCATTCTGTCTTGTTGAAAATAGGAGAGAAGTGAATCAAAACAGGAGAAATGGATTTTTGAATTTTTATAAATTTTAAGTCAAATCACATATTAATAAAAGTTTGGCCAAAAACTGTTGCTTTTATTAACTACCATAATTAATATCCTTTTTAACAATGTCTATTTATTTTTGTTGCCTTATCACTTAAAGAAAACAGAAAGGCACAAAAGAGAAAATAGAAATCAATTTTAAATCCATTATTCAGTTATAATCACTTTAATATATATTAATATATATACACATATTTTATGAAAAAGTAATTATATTATTCTTATATCTTTAAGATTTCTTCTAGTTCTACTTTCTTTTAATTATTTTGGTATTCAGAACATATCTCATCATCAACAAACATAGTTTAACATCATGTTTTTAATGGCTTGCATTGTGTGAATGTACCATAATTGTAAAAATTATAATCATAACAATCCACTTGTTATCATTCCCAAGCTATAATTTCTCTCCTTAAAGATTAACACTGCCCACTTAAAACATAATGCAAGTAAAAAATGTTAATCATCCTGATAAGTTTTAATTTTGTAGCAGTCACATTAAAAAAGAAAAGAAACAAGTGAAATTGATTTTAATAATATTTTATTTATCCAATGTATCCAAAAATATTATCACAACCTATGATCAGTATAAAAATTCAGGAAATATTTTACTTTTTTTCTACCCAGTTTTGAAATCTAGTATATATTTTACATCTACAGGACATCTCAATTTGGACCAGCCATATTCCAAATGTCCAATAACCACATGTAGTTATTGGCTACCATCTTGGACAGTGTAATAGAGTGCTAAAAAAAATTTATTTAAAATTACATTCCAATTATTTTAAATATAAGGTTAAGCACATATTCCAGTTATAAATAAATAACATAGTGTGAACATTGTGTTCATATCTATTTTTCAGGAAACCAGAAAAATACATACTTACAGGGTAAATATAGTCATCTAAGCAACAAATTATATATCTTCAACATAAATAAGATCTTTATTTTAAAAACAGAGTTCAATAAAATATATTTGTCACCTTATGCCAGTGTCTCCCAAATGTTGTATCATCAATGGATCATTTATTTATTTGTTTTTTTTAAGATTTTATTTTTTTCCCTTTTCTCCCCAAAGCCCCCTGGTACATAGTTGTATATTCTTCGTTGTGGGTCCTTCTAGTTGTGGCATGTGGGAGTCCGTCTCAGCGTGGTTTGATGAGCAGTACCATGTCTGCGCCCAGGATTCGAACCAACGAAACACTGGGCCACCTGCAGCAGAATGCGTGAACTTAACCACTCGGCCACGGGGCCAGCCCCATCAATGGATCATTTAAATCATATATTCCCTGCTCATAGTTAGCACCTTTAAAAATATATTTTCTAATTTTTTTCGTAATCTTATTCTTAAATACGTGACTATTTTTTTCACTTTGATTTAAAATAAATGAACCAATCATGTAAGTCATCCAGTGAAAACCTATTCAGTCTCAGAATAAAAGTGTTACTAGTCTGAGTTATTTCAGCCCAACAGTTAGCAGTGAAACACTATATCAGGGAGCCTGTAAAACCTGACATACTGCAAGGACTAATGGTTTATATTCAGTTTTTCTAAGTATTAAAAATAGCTCCACACTATTTTTACCTCTGAGAACCCTAGGACAATTAATGTACTACACTGAACATAACCTACTAATTATTTAATGCTTACGAATTACTGAAATAGTTTGTGCAGCCTCAGGGTCATCACAATGAAAAGAAATACACATACGTATGCAAGTATTTATGTTAATAAGGTATGTGCAAGATATCTTATTAACATGCTTATAGTAATTCATGCATAATACTTTCTATGGCAATTCCTTTTACAGACATTCTAAAACCAGTACCAAATTATTTTTAACAAACATTCTAAGAATTAGCAGAATAAATTGTTGCTAGACATCCATCTTTACACTTTTATATGAGTAATTAACTTGATGACTATTACTATTTAAATTATGTATGTCTGACACTCTGTTTAGTAATGCTCAATCTTTTGATTGTTTTACTCCATTTTATTAAATAACAAAGTTTAATTTCTTAAGGAAATTCTATTACAAGCTCTCTCCCTTAGTTTGTAATGGATCTCTATCTCTGCAGTGTTATTTGATGAGTTATTTTTAGTATCATCCACCGTTACTATCATCCTTAGTACATTTTGGAATAATAATTTCCTATAACATAAAATGGTATATTTATCTTAAATTTCTAATGAATATTTCTTATATCCTTAGGTGACAATTTAAAAATAGACTGAAGTTAAATAAATGAGCAAAAAATGAGAAAGAGGCATTTACATCAAGTGCAGTTTAGCTGCCTGACTGAGGATTTTGTGAGGCATGAAATACTGTATATCATGTGCAATGTACTCACTGTAAAATGTGTTCCTCCTAGTGGAAATTGTTCCTATAAAAAAGAGGAAATTTCAGTAAAATTGTTACCAATCATTCAAGTAATGTAACAGATCTCTGTTGTTGGTGACCAGATAGGACTAAAGAAAAGCATCTATGATGTTTCAAACATTTAAAGTGTTACGGAAGTCACAGATTACACATCATCTTGAGAAGTAATGTGCATTTATAGTGACTGCCTGGAGCACATTAAATGATTACTCTCTTCTGACTGTTGCTATAATTGGTCGTTATTGATAATAACACTTTATTAAATAAATAAGTTAGACATCTTAGTATATAGTAGACAATATTTGACTATTCTAAAAGGATGAACATTTTCAACTAAAAGTAGTAATTAGAAAGACAAGGTAGGATGGAAAGAGGAGCGAGAAAGAGAGAGAGAGACAGAGAGAAGAGAGCTGGGAGAAGAGAGAAGAGAGCCAGGAGAAGAGAGAAGAGAGCCAAGAGAAAACAGAAGAGATTGAAGAGATAAAGAAGAAAGCCAGGCAAAGAAGAATAAGTGTAGTACATTTTATGTAAATATTTTGGTTTAAAATTTATCAGCTGTGCAATGATCCAATTACACACTTTTACATATTTAAATTAATATTTCAAGTTGCTGTTATTAACTGTATACACAGCAACCAACATTTGTTCTAGTCCTATGTGATGTTATCAAGGCTAATCACTACAAACACAAAGAAAGATAAGAAACAGTTTCTCTTCACAACTCTAGGAAATTAAACAGAAAAAGACAACTACAAAATAAGGCAGCATGGGATAAAAGTGACCTGTGTAAAACACCATGGGGCAACAAAAAAGGGACCACTCTCAGGGGTGGATTCTGAACAGAGATAACTTCTGAATTAAGTATACCCCAGAACGGGAGTTCTAGAAGACAAAGTTGGAGACCAGGTGCTTTCTGCTAAAGAGAACCTATCAGCAACGACCCAGGAGTGGGAATTTGCAAGTAGTTTGGGAGTTGAGGAAGATGGAAGTACAAAGTGGAAATTAGTGAAAAAAGAGGCTTAGGAAGGAGGTAAGGGCTAGAGCTTGAAATTCCATGAATATGATATGTACTGAGAAACTGAGATAATCTATGTAGTGATAGGCCAGGCACTAGCAGCAATATGGAATTGTCAGATATGAATTTGGAAAGATCATTTATGAAGCTGAGTACAAGATGCAGTTAAGAAAGATCAGAAGTAGAAAGAAAAGTAAATTAGTGCAATCAGTGGTGTGTTGAAGTCAGTGATTAAATTTTTGGAATTTTGCTGTCAAGTAGATGTCACATTGTCAACTAGAAATTGGATTTCCCCCAACACCACGCTGTCCCAGCTCAGGAACCTGGTTTTAAAACATTTGCCAGAACACTACTGACCTCAGGCTGCAATTCTCTAGGTGATAAATTTTGAGAGACTAAACAAGGATAATTGGTAAATAACAGGGTATGGACTTAAGGAATATTTAAGAGAAAGGACCTAAAACACTTGGTGAAGGATAGGGCTCACAATTTCTAGAAAAGACTCTTATAACATATACATTTTTCAATCCAAAATTAGTAATAATCCCATCAACAAGTATGCTGTAATTTACAAAGAGAATGTCTAAAAAAATTAACTGGTGGAAATTCTTTTTTTGATTGAGGTGAAATTGGTGTATAACATTAGGTAAGTTTCAGATATACAGCACTATAATTTGTTATATGCAAACACTGCAAAGTGATCACCACCATAAATGTAGTTACCACCCACTGGTGACAATTCTTGCCTTGTCAAACTTCAAATTCAAAAATACTTTCATTATCTCTAGCAATCTTAATGTAAAATGTTATTATAGTAGAAATAATTTATATAATGAAAAGGAGTTCTGAGAAATGTGTTGAAAATTCTTGAGTGACCCAAGAATTTTTCTTTTAAGATTTTATTTTTTCCTTTTTTCTCTCCAAAACCCCCAAGTACATAGTTGTATATTCTTAGTTATGGGTCCTTCTAGTTGCGGCATGTGGGAAGCCACCTCAGCATGGCCTGATGAGCTGTGCCCTGTCTGCACCCAGGATTCGAACATGCAAAAACCTGGGCCGCTGCAGCACAGCACGCGAACCTAACCACTTGGCCACAGAGCCAGCCCCTCAAGAAAATCTTTCTTAAAGTATGCTTTCTTTTTCTTTTTGGTGAGGAAGATTGGCCTTGAGCTAACATCTGTTGCCAATCTTCCTTTTTCTTTTTCTTTTCTCCCCAAAGCCCTGATACATAGTTATATATCCTAGCTGTAGGTCATTCTAGTTCTTCTATGTGGGATGCTGCCACAGCATGGCTTGATGAACAATCTGTAGGTCTCTGCCTAGGATCTGAACCAGTGAACCCCGGGCTGCCAAGGTGGAGTGTGCAAAATTAACCACTCGGCCATGGGCCGGCTCCCCTGAGACTCAAGAAAGTTTTAACTTTTATTCTTACTGATAAAAATGAAGATTGAAATGATCTGAATCAAAATAAATTAGTTGAACACAGTGAAGATCTGGAACTAGTGATTATGTTTAATCCCATATGTACAATTCATATTTCCATCGACACAATTCATTGTATTAGAATCGCCTTTTATAAGAACTGTCTATATTAACATTCTGTAAAGTGCATAGGTGACAGCTCAACATTGTTTTTAGTGATTGTGTCTTTGCTAGAATATATGAAGTGGTAACATTTTCTTTTGAGATCAAGAGTTTACATTACTGCTACACTGAGTATGATTTTTTACTTAAGGGTTGACACATTTCTTATATGAAGGATACTATTTTTGTGAAGTCTCATTAAAAGTGCAGATTATTTTCCTGCCCTTGGTAGACATTTTGACCCTTAACTAAAAAAGTATAATTAAATATTTTAACACCTTTTAACTATGTTTAAACAACAGATGAAAGTGTTATATCTACCATTGCCTATAAATATTCACTTGTTGTTATCACCCCATATTGTAATTAAACGAGTTTATTTTAATACTGTGCTTGAAAAAGATTTTATATTAGCGCTGCATTTCTAGTCTTTATGTCTTAAAAAGTAGCACATTTTCACATATAGCTATAGACGTATGAAAGACACAGTGCCAGCAAAAGATTTCCATGTGAGATTATACTACCTCCTTAGTCTATATTTTCAATCTTTTGGGATTTATGAACATTTTCTTATTTCGATTTCAAACTTGTCTAGTATTACTTGCTGAAATATTAGGATTTTGGGGACATTATGATAGTTTATGGAGATAGTAGGATTTATCAATTTTAATTGAGACTATTTCTCAAAATCTAGGCTATGTGGTCACGTTATTTTTTGCCTTTTTAGCAAAGAATTGCATTCTTTTTTTCAAAAGCTACTCACTCTTGCTCCTGCTAGATCCAATAAAGCAAAATAAATTGCATCTGATATTTCCTATCCCTAAAACTCATTTTATAATTTGTGTTGCTGACCTTTTATCATTTTCTTATACGTGGAAGACTGTTCAAAACATACGAATACCCAAAAGCAGGAAAATTTGATTCTAATAGTACATAATTGTCATCACAGAATCAGTATCAGTTGAGAGTGTATCCTCACTTTTAGAAGATTTATAGCTCTAAAAGTGTTAATGGATTTGAACTCAAAAAGTATTATGAACAATTTTATCATGTTTTTCTTTTGATTTTAGCAGAGACATGATATTAGAATGTTGAGAGACAGCCTATGCTAATTTGGTCATTAAGAGCTATTAGGTTTCTTGTAGCATCTATCAGAGACCTCACATAGTAAGAAATGGATGAATGCCGCATGTCACCTCCCTAACAGAAACTTCTGGCTTGGCTGCTGGGTGGTATTTTATGAATATTGGTATCTAGAGTCGAATTTGGTGTGAGACTTGCTTTCATCTTTCATCACACTTTCATAAATAGAAAGAAATATAATTAGGGACGGAGTTATATCATTGTTGTTGCTAATTCATTATATATTGTTAAAGAAAATACAACCCAACATTATAACAACTGAAGGAAGGAATGAATCATGTCAGCTTTAACTCTACCAGCTCATTCAACTCTGAAATCTATCTGTAGGAGTTGAATGCATAATGATATCATAGTCAGAAATTTGTGGTGCAAATAGATTTTTTAAATTGGTTAGATAAGATTCTCAGAGAGTGTTACTGTACAAAAAATTCTTCACAGTGATGGGCTCATTCGTTATGCATTCCTGACCACATGTTTTTACTACACTTGTTTGTAATGTGAGCAAATCATCTATTATTGAATGAATAGAATGATTAAAAAAAAAAAACCTTGGATTTCTCATGTTCTTGTATTAATGGTAGAATTTGCACCTTTTGAGCATAACAGCTTAAATGGTTCTGAACTTGTCAGCAATCTAAGCAAGTAAATTTACATGCTGAGTTTTACTAGAAGGGAGAAAAGAAGTAGGTTTGACTCTAAAAGTCTGCTACTTTTAAAAAAATAGGATCGAGCTAAAACACTGTCTCATATGCAACTACATAGTCCTTCATCTCAAAGAACTTGTGAATCTTATTATGCTCATCCATCAGTTTAAAAAATGATCTGTGAACTTACAATTCTAAAAAGCAAATTATTTTTTGCTAATTTTTATATGTAAATTCTGAGATTATGGAAAAAGAAGTTGCAAATGTGGCTGATTTAAAATATATCTGAAAGACATTTCATGTTCATAAGATAGAAAATTTAGTATAGTGAAGATGTCAATACAACCCAAAGTGACCTTCAGATGCAATGCAATCCCTATCAACATTCCACTGGCATTTTTTGCAGAAATAGAAAAAGTCATCCCAAAATTCACATAGAATTTCAAGCGACTTGGAATAGCCAAAATAATCTTGATAAAGAAGGACAAAGTTAGAGTTCTCATACTTCCTGGTTTTAAAACTTACTAAAAAGCCACGATCAAACCAGTGTGTCACTGGCTGAAAGACAGACATAAAGCATAGAATGGAGAGCCCAGAAATAAACCCTCACATAGATGGTCCAACGATTTTTGATAAGAATGTCAAGACCATTCAAAGGGTAAAGGACAGTCTTTTGAGTAAATGGTGCTGGGAAAACTGGATATACAGATTTAAAAAAATGAATTTGGATTCTTACTTTATACTAAACATAAACATTAACTCAAAATGGATCAATGGCTTAAAAGTAAGATCTAAAACTATTTGAAGAAAACATAGGGGAAAAGCTTATGAGATTGGATTTGGCAATGATTTCTTGGGTATGAGGCTAAGGGTACAGGCGAAAAAAGAAAAACAGATAAATTGGACTTCAACAAAATTCCAAACTTTCAGGGTCAAAAAACACTATCAAGAGTGCAAAGGCAACCTAGGGAATGGTAGAAAATATTTGCAAATCATCTATCTGCTGATGGGTTAATATCCAGAATATATAAAGAACTCCTACAACTTAACAACAACAAACCAACAACCCAATTAAAAAATGGACATCTGAAATACATATAGGCAAGGAGGTGAAAGACCTGTGTATGGAAAGCTATGACCTTAATGAAAGAAAGTGAAGAAGAGACAAATAAATAAAAATATATTTTGTACTCATGAATTGGAAGAATTAATATCGTTAAAATGTCCATACTGCCCAAACCAATCTACAGATTCAATGTAATCCTTATAAAAATTCCAATGGTATTTTTCACAGAAATATAACAATCTTGAAATTTTTATGGAACCATAAAAGACCCCAAATAACCAAAGCTGGAGGCATCACAATTCCTGACTTAAAACTATATTACAAAGTTATAGTAATTAAAACAGTATAGTATTGGCATTAAAACAGATGCATGGATTAATGGAACTGAATAGGAAGCCTAGGAATAAATCTACGCATGTACAGTCAGTTTAGTTACCCTAAAGGAGACAGGAATACACAGTGGAGAAACAAGTCTCTTCGATAAATAGTGTTGAGAAAATTGGGCAGCCATATGCAACAGGATGAAACTGCACCACCGTCTTACACACAAAAATTAACTCAAAATGAATTAAAGACTTCAACATAAACCTGAAACCATAAAACTGCTAGAAGAAAACATAGGTGTAAGCTTCTTGACATAGGTCTTGGGGATGATTTTTTGGATCTGACACCAAAAACAAAAGCAACAAAAGCAAACATAAACAAGTGGGATTACATCAAACTAAAAAGGTCCCACCCATGAAAACACAGCCTCTCACACTGAATTCACACTGATGTGAGAAAACATTTCAAATTATATATCTGATAAGGGGCTAATATCCAAACTATAGAAAGAACTCATACAACTCAATAATGAAAAAAATCTGATTAAAAAATGTCAGAAGATCTGAATAGACATTTTTCCAAAGACGACATATAGGTGGCCAACAGGTATAAAAGATGCTCAACATCATTAATCATCAGGGAAATTCAAAGCAAAATCATAATGAGACATCACCTCACACTTGTTCAAGTAGCTATTATAAAAAGAAATAACAAGTGTTGGCTGGGATGTGGAGGAAAGGGAATTCTTGTACACTGTTGGTGGAAATGTAATTAGTGCAACCACTGTGGAAAGCAGTATGGAAGTTCCTCAAAAAATTAAAAATAGAACTATCATATGATCTGGCAATTCCACCTCTTGGTATTTATCCAAAGAAAACTAAAACGGTAGTTCAAAAATGTATATGTATCCCCATGTTCATTGCAACATTACTTACTAAAGTCAAGATGTGGAAACAACCTAAGCATCCAGTGATGGATGAATGAATAAAGAAATATATATATAATGGATATATATATATATGTAATGGATATATATGTAATATATATAATGGGATATTATTAAGCCATTAAAAAAGAGTGAAATTTTGCCATTTGCAACAACATAGATAGACCTCAAGAGCATTATGCTAAGTGAAATGTCAGACAGAGAAAAACAATACCATATGATCTCTCTTATATGTAGAATCTAAAAAAATAAGCTCACAGACACAGAGAGCAGATTGGTGGTTCCAAGAGACAGCAAGTGGTGAGTGGGAGAAATGGGTGAACTATTTTTTTTTAGTTTAAATAAATTGAATAATTTTTTAATGTCCAAAAGACTTTAGACATTTCTCCAAAGAATATGTGCATATGGCCAATAGGCACATAAAAAGATGCTCAACATCACTGATCATTAAGGAAATGCAAATCAAGCCCACAATGAAATACTACTTCACATCCATTAAGATGGCTCTTATTAAAAAATCAGGAAACAGTAAGTGTTGACAAGTATGTGGAGAAATCAGAACTCTGTGCATTGTTGGTGGGAATGTAAAATGGTCAGCTGCTCTGGAAAATGGCAGGTGGATTTTCAGAAAATTAAACATAAAATTGTTATATGATCCAGCAATTCCACTTCTGGGTATATACTTAAACGAGTTGAAAGTAGAGATATTTGTACACTCATGTTCAAAGCAGCATTATTCACAACAGCAAAAAGTGGAAGCAACCCAAGAGTCCATGAACAGACGAAACGATGAACAAAATGTGGTATATATGTACAATGAAATGTTATTCAACCTTAAAAGAAGAAAACTCAGATACAGCCTCCAAAATGAGTGAAGCTTGCAGACATTGTGCTAAGTGAAATAAGTCAGTCACCGAAGTAAAATATTGTGTGATTCAGCTTATATGAAATACCCTGTCAACTTCATAGAGACAAAAAGTAGAATGGCGGTTGTCAGGGGCTGGGAGGAGGGGGAAATGGGTAATTTGTGTTTAACGGGCACAGAGTTTCAGTTGGGGAAAATGAATGTGAATGTACTTAATGGCACAGAAGTGTACACTTAAAAATAGTTAAAGTAGTAAATTTTACATTATGTATGTTTAATTACCATTTAAAAAGACAATAAAAAGATCTGCAAACACTTGTAACTTACATGCAAAAATCAAAGGATACATTTATTTTTTATTACCAATATTTTTATTTACTGAGTACAATGGTGAGCTTTCTACTATTGCCTTAAGTGCCCAGAAAACAATTAGCTATTCAGTACGAGTCAGTTTTGTTTGTTTTAGTTGATAGACATCAATTATTGCACTGCTAGAATTCTTCATGGAATAAATAGAGATGGGTCAGACATTCCAGGCAAATCCAGCCCCATACTCATCTTTTCTTCGATATAAAATATTATTCATATTTTCTTCATAATGATGTTTCTTACACCTGTTCTGTGTGTCCATTTTCTTCCTATATCCCCTAAGACCTGAGTCTACAAATGATTCCTTCTTTATATTATACCTTTGAACTCTCACATTATGATAGCTACTTTGCATTAATAATTTTAAGGACTTCAAATTCCCTCCCCCACTTAAACAGCATGCTTCCTTCCAATTGCCACCCTATTTGTATTCTCTTCTCATCCAAACTTTTATAGTGCCTTACACTCACTGTTCCTCCACTTACCTCACCACATGTAGATTCATACGTTACCTCTCCAAAGAAGCTGCTCTTGCCAACATCAACATTACCTTGTTTGTTACTAGACCCAATGAAATGTTTTAGTCCTTATTTTCCTTGATGTCTCAGTACGTGAAATTGTTTACTATTTCCTCCAACTTAAATGCTTGCTTTCCTTGGTTTTTCAGTCACTCTGTTTCTTGGTTATCTATTTCTGGTCATTCCTCAGTTTCCTTTATTGAGTTCCTTTAGTCATCACATTAAGGTTGAAATTCCTCATAATTCTGCCCTGTGACTTTTTTCTTCTCACCTAACCCACCCTCCTTTGGCAATTATAATCTATATGCTTTAATGATGCAATAAATACCTCCAGACCAGACTTCTCACCTTATCCCACTGGACACTGTCACTTGGATTCTCTTCTAGCATTTCAATACCATTTGTTCAAACCTTAATTCACTGCTTATGTTGTGTCAGTCTACTCTTAGGTCTGTGTTTCTGTCTCAGAGCATGACGTCGCTGTATACTCAGTTGCAAAAGCTATAAAAATATATTCTCCCCCTTGCCCTTGTTCCTTGAGCTATCAAAACTATGTGTTAAGTCTTTCCTCTAAAAAAAATCTAAGATCTGGTCCCTTCTTTCTATCCTCCCTACACGTCTCCTAGTTCAGGCTGCGGTCATTTCTAAATAGACAGCATGGCAGCTTTCCTCATGATGCCCCTGCATCCATTTTTCCCCCTCTTAGTCTGTTCTTTCTGCCAGAATATTCTTCCTAAAATGCAAAGCTTATCCTGAAATCATTTTAATGTCCTCTCAATCCCCTCAAGACATCAAGTGCACCCTTCTTAACAAGTTTATCCTCAAATTATTCCTTCTTCAGCTTAATAGTATTTAGAGGTTTTTGTTTGTTTGTTCTTGTTGTTTATTTGTTTTGTTTTCACTCACAAGCTATAAACCTGCCATACCAAACTACGATCCCAAAATGCCACATTCTTCCTTGCTTTTTGGTCTTAAACTCACCGTTCACTCACTTTAAGTCATAACATTAACCCAAGCTTTTCTTAATTAAAACTCATTCTTACTTCATGTCCCACTTCCTTCCCGGTCCTCAGGCTGTGTTTAGTGGACTTGCCTGAATATTCCTATACTAACTTATTTTTCTCCACCATACCACTACTACAGTCTGTTGTAATTCCCTGTTTATTTGACTGAATTCTCTGTTTGGTTGTAAGATATGTTAACTCAGGGTTATTATCTGCATTTGCTTTCTATTGCTGCTATAACAAATTACCAAAAACTTCTAGGCTTAAAACAATACAAATTTATTGTCTTAAGTGCTGTGGTCAGAAATCTGACACAGATATCCCTGGGCTAAAATCAAAGTGTCAGTGCCAAGGCGGCATCCTTCTGCAGACGCTAGAGAAGAATCTGTTTCCTTGCCTTTTTCAGCTTCCAGAGGCCCCCATGTTACTTGGCTCACGGCTCCATTCTTCTCTTCAAATCCAGCAATATTGGGTCAAGTCTTTCTCAGGCTGCCATCGTTCCGATTCTCTCCCTTCTGCCTCCCCCTTCCACTTATCAGGACTCTTGTGATTACATTGGGCCTCTCTGAATATTCCAGAATTTTCTCCCCATCTCAAGGTCAGATAGTAATCTAGTAATCTTCTTTCCATCTGTAACCTAAATTCCCATTTGCCATGTAACCTAACATATTCACAGGTTCTGGGCATTAGGAAGTGGACATCTTTTGGGGTGGGGGATACCACACTATCTAAGTAAGTGATATGTTCTGAGTACGTGTTTTATGAATGAAACAATTGTCAATGAATGAATTCCAAAAGATATCAAATTCACTATGATAATTCTGTTATAAAACTTAATGTTTGTGTGATACCCATGGAAATCATTGCACAGACCTAGCTCTGCTGTGTGAGTCAGTACAATATGGTATAGTATAAATAACATGGAAATTTAAGGCAAGAGCCTGAAATTTTGTCTCAGCTCTACTTCTTACTACTTGATTTGAGAAAAGTTAATTTATCTTTCTAAGAATCATGTTTTTTGTGTTGTTTTGCTTTGTTTTCTCCTTAAAATATGGAGGTTGAAATAGGGCTTGAGATGCTTAGCCCGTGAAAATATAAAAATCAAACTAGATAGTACGTTTAAAACTCCTCTTAAACCTTCATACACTATTAGAATATTGTCAACTGAAGCTTAAAAGTGATGCTATACTATTATGGACACCTGAATTACGATCTGGGATGATTTGTCCTTGATTTGTTTTCTGAACTGAAATTTAAGGATGCTGTAAGTTTTAGGATAGTCTACAAAAGACAGAAGACAACAATTTTCATGTTTCTATGGAGCCTAATGATACCTAGTTTCAAAAAACAAGTGTATTAGTCTGGCTACGTATGTTTTAAATGTGTGTTTATGTTTTAAACAAAGGACAGAGATATTGTTCACTCATTTCAAACTACTCTTGTTCCTCTCCTCCTTTCCCTTTATATTTAACAATTTATTTCTGCCCAGATCTAGAATGTCTATCCCTCACTCTGGGTCCCTATCCCGATGTGTGACATCAACTGCACTGGTCCCCAAGAAGACTCCTGTTGTTGTCCTTCTCTCTATATGTAATTATTTGCCATTTGAGTTAGCTTTGTAAAAATGTTTGACACAGTGTGTAGATAATCAGTAGTGCACATTTTAGGGATAAAGAAATATAAACAAGTTGTATAAGTTTGCTAGAGTTACCGTAATAAAATGTCACAAACTTGATGGCTTAAATAACAGAAATTTAATGTCTCACAGTTCTGGAGGCTAGAAGTCCAAAATGCAAGTTTCATCAGGGTTGGTTTCTTCTGAGGGCTGAATGAAGGATATGTTACAGAACCCACTCCTTTGTTTGTAAGTGGTCATCTTCATGTTCACGTTTTGTTCTCCTTATATGCATGTCTCGGTTTCTAATTTTCCCCATTTTATAAGGACACTTTATTTATATAAAGCTATAACAACTAATTGTATCTGCAATAACCTTATTTTCAAATTAGGAAACATTCTTGGTACTTGGGGTTACACTTTCAACATACGAATTTGGGGAATACACAATTAAACCCATAACACAAGTGGTCACATCAAACACGTTTTTAATCACTGAAGCATATAAATTATGCATACATAAATAAGATGAAACATAATTGTTAGAATTTTCCTGTACAAATGCTACCTTAAATGCAATTTGGACAAGAGTGTTTTTCTGTGTAAATTTTTGAAATAGTAGTACATAAAAGAGCTTGATTGCAACTTATATCATTAAAGAAATTGTGCAAGTGATTTAACCAAAATATGCAAATACATGAGAATAGTCAGAAACACAAAATGAAGTGTTTTGAGTATCATCAAAAAATATGCATATAATCAAAGGCTTGTTTTGCAGTTTAATATTTTGTTAAGCCAAACAGCTTTGATTTAGCATATAATTGTCTGAGGAGCTAAAGCATTATTATTTGAATTTGATCAACACTAATTAATTTGATACCTTTCGGCTAGGTGTTCCCAGTATATTTTTATTCTTTGTTTTTTTCTTGTTAGGAAGATTGGCCCTAAGCTAACATCTAACATCTACTGCCAATCTTACTCTTTTTTTCTCCCCAAAGCCCCAGTACTTGGTTGTATATCCTAGTTACAGGTCATTTTAGTTCTTCTAGGTGGGATGTCACCACAGCTCGGCTTGATGAGCAGTGTGTAGGTCTGCACCCAGAATCGGAACAGGTGAACCATGGGCGACTGAAGAGGAGCGGGCAAACTTAAGCACTAGACAATGGACCAATCCCTTTTATATTCGTTTTCATAAGCTTTGGCATAATACAAGCTACACTTTGATCGCAGTTTAGTATATTAATTATCTTTGTCTTTGCATCAGTTTCAATGCTGGCGTTTCTGGTTTTTATTTTATCCTTATTCGCATAATACTTTTTTCAGCAGCTTTTGTTCATGAGATATCTGGAAGAGAGAATGAACATTCTCTCCCCTTGTTCATTCTTGACCCTTTTTAGTTTCTCATTGAGAAAAATCATTACTGAGTATATTATGAGCTATCATTTCACAATTATTGAGCCAAATCACATGTATTATAAAGGCTTTTTGGTTTCCAAAAGCTGGCAACATAAATAGATGCATTGTTATGATTTTGTTATTTTTTAGATTGGCACCTGAGCTAACAACTGTTGCCAATCTTCTTGTTTATTTGTTTTTTGGGGTTTTTTTTTCTGCTTTTTCTCCCCAAATCCCCCAAGTATATAGCTGTACATTTTAGTTGTGGGTTGTTATGATTTTTAAGAGGTTATGGCTACCTCTGAAAACAAGGCCTTTGTTTAATAGACTATCTCCCGGTAAAATTGACACTTAGAAGAAAGTGTTGTCTAGAAAACATAGTTTGTAAATCACAAAAGAATATACATTTCTATTTAGTGTAACAAGAGAAAATATGTAACAAAATTATCAGATAAATAATGGCCTTCTTCTTTAAAATATTATATCCATGATGATTTAGAAAATCAGTAAAAATTAGTTTTCTTTTTTTATTCACAGTCTTAATCTATGTAAGTTTGTATGATTTGTTCATCATATGCTCCAAAGAAGAATAGCACTGAAATTCTAAAATGTATTGGTCTTAAATTTTTGATCCTCAAAATTAGTCATAATGGTTATATTTAAATGAATCCTATTTGGTCATTTTTTAATTTAAAGTTATAAAGCATATTATAAAGTAGTTGATTCAGAAAAAGCTAAAAGTTGCCTCCTTTCTTTTCTATCTTTTTTCTTAAAAACCAGTCAATGAACAGAGGTCAGCAGTAGATGTTAACATATAAAATTGAGAGTTAATGGCATTTCTCAGTTTGGAAATAAATATATAGACTTTGCTTAATTGGAAGTTTGGCTGTCTTTGACTCTTGATGAAATGTGGCAAAAATAACATTTGAGAGCTACTTCGCGCTTGTGACCTACTGGTGATAAAGATAGAAAGACCTTGAGAGGTAGTCAGAATGGTAGTGTTTCATATTATTGCTGGAGAATGAATTTATAAGGTACAACAGTTGTCCCGTATTCGGTGGTCCTTCCTTTTCTTCCTGCTGCTTTGTAGGATCAAAGTCCCTGTGAACTCATCATTATGATTGCATGTATCTCCTTCAGCGTGAAAACAAAAAGCTTGATTGATGGCCGTGCTTTATTTCCCTTTCCTCCTCCTTTCCTTTATTTTCCATAAAGTTAACACACAGTGCTTTATGGACATGCCAGGCATTAATAATGGATTAGGTTTACTAAAGGGAATTACAAATTGAAATAGAAAAAGCAAAAACCTGAACTTTAAATCTGACATTTCCCATAAACCAAAGCTGAAGCTCGTGCAGAGTTAACAATGATTCCTTTGTGGATTTCCCTGGTCACGGACCTTCTTTGCTCTTTCTGTTCTCTAATTAGTGTTTCTCTAGGAAATTTCCTCCTTCTTCTAAGGTCTGTTTTGTTAACCTTCGCTCAACTTCTGGCAATCTAAATTTTACAGGATCGTCCGGGGCTGATATTGGCCACTGAAAGTCCAGATTCCTTAGAGTACAATTCTTTAACTTGAGGTACAAATATGACTTTTTATTTTTTAGATTTCCCAGGACTAGCAGTTTAATCCAACACACACACACACACACACAGACACACACACACACACACACCAGATACGAATGGGCTCCTATATCCACAGACAGTCCTGCCAAGCTCAATATAAACCCAGACAGAGGAATATATTCTTAACTGCCCCTAATTTGCAGGATAAATTTTCCCATAATCCCCCTTCAGGTCATGCACCCCCTCCCCTGGCTCTGCAGAAATACAGAAAGAACTCTCACAATGACTGTTCCTTGGCTATATTCTAAGGAAAAAAATGAAAATTACTTTGCATGATCATTATTATTTCCTTGACTTGTCTCCTGGAGGGGCTGTATGGGGTCACTTTTTCAGTTACATTTGATTATCCAATGCTAAATTATCATCTATAAGGTCTAGAAAGAGAAGAAACTAGATGTTTTTTATATACTACAAAACATATTAAATAGTATTAATTAAGCCAAAGCTACTTGTTAAGTGGTTCATTTCATTAAATAGATAACCATATGGGGAACTTCATTTTTATCTACATAGTAAATTTATGTAATAATACTGCTTTTTCTTAAGCAAAAATATTTTAATAAAGTGTTTTTACTAATGTAAAATTATGGTAAAACAATGAGCTAGATGACGCAAGGAAACTATTTTCTGGACATTCTTACAGCGTTAAACATGTTCATTTTGGTAATTGAAAGCAAATAACATGCTGTAATCAAATGTATTGTTACAAAAATTTTGGTATAATTGAGAGTTCAAACGTGAAATTTGATTTAAAAAAAAAGTCACATACACTCAAGTACTAAGCTTGCTAAGAGAACTCTACTCTCATAATTGTGGAAATTTAGCCCTTATGTTTCTTGAATATGCAAGTAGAAAGACCAAAACAATCTCTTCTCTTGAGTCATGATGTTTTTCTTTTTCCTTACTTTTATTTTCTGTTTTGTGTTAAAGTTAAGCTTTTCTATTAGAAAATAAAAGAGTTTTAAGAAAAGAAACAACCATGACCCACAATCTTTCTAAGAATGAATATACAATACAAATTCTTAGTTCATTACAAATTATATTGGGGAGTCTGTACATTTAGTTAAATGCAAACGCAAACTACAGTCTCTTATGAGTGCTCAGGGACCAGTAATTTAAAAATATCCTCTTGATAATTATTGCTAAAATCATCCATACATTAACAACAAGTGAAAGTATTATTTATACTATACAAATTGTAAATTCTGAATAAAATAGAAAATTTTCTTAATGAAAACTTGTGTGGCCATAAGGAATTCAATTAGACTTTATCTAACTGATCTTGGAAGAAGCAGATGTTAATAAAAGATGGGAAAGCCACCTAATTTTTAAAATTGTATATTTAACTTAATCTAGATTTAATTTGAAATACTGACTGCTTGTTAAGCAAATATATTTTATTTTCTCACAGAATCAAAGGGAAGCAACTAATGGATATTGAAACAATCACATTGATTTGAGATACACACAGTTATCCTATTTTATTTCTCAGTAAACCACATTTCAAGAAGTTCATTAATTTATATCCTTAACCTGTCAGATTGATCAGAAATCTCAAAAAAAATTGAACAAAAATCATTTACTTTAGTATCTTCATTTAAGCAGAAAAGAAAATAAGACCCAGGGATAAGAGAGGAGCTGTCCAATCCTTCAGAGTCCATTAGTCTCATCCACTGAAACTTGGTTATGGCCGTCTGGACACTACATTTACACTTTACTTGGACACTAAAATGTTGCTTCAACATGGCATATCTTTTACCTTTCTGCATTATAAATATTAAAAAATGGAACTGCTTAAAAATGTTTTATTGTCATTGTAAAAGGAACTTTAAATAATTTTGTTTATATGATTGGCTCCTAAATTTCACTTCTTTTGTTGATTGAAAACCTCACGAATACTCACACTCATAAAATGCAGTTATGAAAGTGCTCATATGCAGTATAACATTAAAATTATTTCTCATGAATTAAAATGAATTGTATTAGTATTATTTAATTCTCGAAGATCTGCTCATATTTTCCCATTGAATGTATAATGCAGATTAGTGAACAAATTGAAAGTGTAATTCGAAAATATTACTCATATATTTTAAAGAAAGGAGAAAGTGAAGAGAAAAGGAAATCCTATATATTTGCTTTGCGTTGCTGACTAACCTTGAGACAGTCATTTAAACAAACTGTAAATTACAATCCCAATCCCCAAATATAGGGTTCAGACTAGATAACCCCTATAGCTCCCTACACTTCTAAAAGAAGTGCCAACTTTCCATATACTCAAGAAATTATAATCAGGCATTTTAATAAATTTGGATTACAAAATTAAATATATTAAACAAAATTTGGTAATTTTGCTAAAGTAGTAGATGAAAAAGTAATTCTAATATTCTAATATACATTACTGATAAAATCTCAGCAAACTTGAAGTAGGAGGGAACTTAATCACTTGATAAAAGGCATCTACAGAAGCCCTTCAGCAGTCATACGTAAAGTCGAAAAATTGAATCCTTTCTCTTATGATTGAGGAAAACAAGGAAGGTTGCCCGCTCTTGCCACTTGTAGTCAACAGTGTCCTAGAGATTCTATCAAGTGCAAGAAGGCAAGAAAAGGACCTGAAAGACATCCAGATTGGAAATGAAGTAAGACTGTCTTTATTTGAAAACAACATTATTGTCCTAATGAATCTACCAAATAAAAAAGAATCTACTAGAATTAATAAGTGAGTTTTGCAAGGAAACAGGATATCATGCCTATATACAAACTTCAAGTCATGTCAATAAACTAGCTATGAAAAATTGGAAATTAAAATTTTTACAAATACCCACAATAGCAACAAAAATATTTCCAATAGCAACAAAAACCTAAAATATGTGAGGAATAAATCTGACAAGAAATGTGCAAAATCTCTACTCTGAAAGTGACAATTTTCATAAGAGAAATTAAAGAAGACTTAAGTGAATAGAGAAGTAGATCATATTCAGGAAGCAAAAAATGCTAGTGCCATCAAAACTGGTCTATGGATAGACACAATCCAAAACAAAATCCCTGGAGACTTTTTAGCAAAAATAAACAGCCTGATAATAAATGTATATGGAAATAAAGAGTATCTAGAATAGCCAAAACTATTTTTAAAAACAAGAACAAATTTTGAGGATTTACCTCTAATTTTAAAATTCATTGTAAAGCTATAATAATAAAGACAAGGTTGTTTGAGCACAAAGATAGGCATATAGAATAATGGCATAGAAAAGAGTCAACAAATAGCACATGTATAAGGTCAATTTATTTTTGACAGTGGTGTTAAGGCCATACAATGAGGGAAAAACAATCTTTTCAACACATGGCTCTGGAAAAAAAGGATATACATAGGCAAAATAAATAAATTTTCACCCTTGCCACACACCATAGACTAAAATTAACTCAAAATGGATCATAGATCTCAATTTAAGAGCTAAAACTATCAAACTTCTAAGAGAAAATATAGAATAAAATTTTACTTACCTTGAGTTGTCAAAGCTTACTTAAATGTACCAACTACAACAACAAAAAAATCATTAAATTGATCTTCATCAAAATCAAAACTTTGGTCATTAAAAAACCACTGCAGGAATGAAAAGGCAACAACACGAGGCCAGCCCCATGGCCTAGTGGTTAAGTTTGGTGCACTTTGCTTTGGTGGCCCAGGTTCAGTTCCTGAGGGCAGACCTATGCCACTTGTCAGCAGCCATGCTGTGGCAGTGACCTACATACAAAACAGAGGAAGACTGGCATACCTGTTAGCTCAGGGAAGATCCTCAGCGAAAGAAAGAAAGAAAGGAAGAAAGGAAGGAAGGAAGAAAGAAAGGAGGGAGGGAGGGTGGAAGGAAGGGAGGAAAGGGGGAAAGAAGGAAAGAAAGAGAGAGAGAGAGAGATAGCTAATGATGTTGAGCATCTTTTCATATGCCTGTTGGCCAACTGTATATCTTCTTTGGAGAAATCTCTATTCAGATCCTTAGCCCATTTTTTAATTGGGTTGTTGGTTTTTTTGTTGTTGAGCTGTAGGAGTTCTTTGTATAATTTGGATATTAACCCCTTATCTGCTATATGCTTTGCAAATCTCTTCTCCCAGTTGTTAGGTTGTCTTTTTGTTTTGTTGGTGGTTTCCTTTGCTGTGCAGAAGCATTTTAGTTTGATGTAGTCCCATTTGTTCATTTTTTTCTTTTGTTTCCCTTGCCCAGTCAGACATGGTACTTGAAAATATGCTGCCAAGACCTATGTCAAAGAGCCTACTGCCTATGTTTTCTTCTAGAAGTTTGATGGTTTCGTGTCTTACATTCAAGTCTTTAATCCATTTTGAGTTGAATTTTGTGCATGGTGTAAGGGAATGGTCTACTTTCATTCTTTTGCATGTGATTGTCTAGTTTTCCCAACACCATTTATTGAAGAGACTCTCCTTTCTCCATCGTATGCCCTTGGCTCCCTTGTCGAATATTAGCTGTCCATAAATGTGTGGGTTTATTTCTGGGCTCTCAATTCTGTTCCATTGATCTGTGTGTCTGTTTTTGTGCTAGTACCATGCTGCTTTGGTTACTATGGCTTTGTAGTATATTTTGAAATCAGGGAGTGTGATACCTCCAGCTTTGTTCTTTTTTCTCAGGAATCCTTTGGCTATTTGGGGTCTTCTGTTGTTCCATATAAATTTTAGGATTCTTTGTTCTATTTCTGTGAAAAATGTTGTTGGAACTTTGATATGGATTGTGTTGAATCTATAGATTGCTTTAGGAAGTACGGACATTTTAGCAATGTCGCTTCTTCCAATCCAAGAGCACAGAATATCTTTCTTTCCTTTTTTTTTTTTTTTTTTTTGAGGAAGATCAGCCCTGAGATAACTACTGCCAGTCCTCCTCTTTTTGCTGAGGAAGATTAGACCTGAGCTAACATTTGTGCTCATCTTCCTCTACTTTATATGTGGGACACCTACCACAGCATGGCATGCCAAGTGGTGCCATGTCCACACCCAGGATTTGAACTGGTGAACCCCAGGCTGCCGAGAAGTGGAATGTGCAAACTTAACCACTGTGCCACCAGGCTGGCCCCATGGAATATCTTTCCGTTTTGTTGTGTCTTCTTCGATTTCTTTCAACAATGTTTTATAGTTTTTGGTGTACAGGTCTTTCACCTCTTTAGTTAAGTTTATTTCTAGGTATTTTATTCTTTTTGTTGCAATTGTAAATGTGATTGAATTCTTAATTTCTCTTTCTGTGACTTCATTGTTAGTGTATGGAAACACTACCGATTTTTGTATGTTGATTTTGTATCCCGAGACTTGACTGTATTCCTTTATTGTTCTAAAAGTTTTTAGTGGGTTCTTTAGGGTTTTCTAGATATAAAATCATGTTGTCTGCAAAGAGTGACAGTTTCACTCCTTCTTTTCCAATTTGCATCCCTTTTATTTCTTTTTTTTGCCTGATTGCTGTGGCTAGGACTTCCAACACTATGTTAAATAAGAGTGGTGACAGTGGGCATCCTTTTCTGCTTCCTGTTCTTAAAGGGATAGCTTTCAGTTTCTCTCCGTTGAGAATGATATTTGCTGTGGGTTTGTCATATATGGCCTTTATTATGTTGAGGCATATCAAGTGTTGACAAAGATAGGGAGCAAATGAAATTCTCATACGCTGTTGATGGGAATGTAAAATGGAACAATCACTTTGGATACAGGTAGTTTATCAAAAGATAAACATACAACTGCCATACTACCATCCTAGTTATTTACACAAAAAAATGAAAGAATAAGACACACAAAAATTTGTACATGAGTGTTTATGGCAGCTTTATTTGTAATAGTCAAGACCTGCACACAACTGAAAAGTCTGTTGACCGGTAAATGAATAAACAAATCATGGTGTTTCCATACAATAGAATGGCCCTCGGCAATAACAGTGAATCAACTAGTGATCCACACAACAAAATGGATGAATCAAAATGATTATGCTGAGTAAGAGAGGCCAGACAAAAAGTATGTATTGTGTACGTTCCATTTATAACAATTCTGGAAAATGTAAACTAATGTATAACAACAAAATAGAGTCAGTGTTTGCCTGGGGATGGTGTGAGTTTGGGATGGGGGATAGTGCAAACAAGGGATTACCAAGGGATACAAAAACTTCTTGGCTGATGCATATGTTAATCATGTGGAGTGTGGTAATGTTTTCATGGGTGTGTATACATATTAAAATACATGGAGTTATACATTTAAATATGTGCAGTTTAGTCTACATCAATTTTATCTCAAGAAGTAAAAATTGATATACTGATTAAAAATAATTGTAATAAGAAACCTCATTTGATAGTGACTGGTAAATATAAGTAATAAATAAATATAATAAAAATAAATGATCTCAAACCCATAGAAAGTACAACACCAAGAGTGAACACTAATGTTAACTGTAGATTTCAGGTGATTCTGATGTATCCGTGTAGGTTAAACAGTTGTAACATGTGTACCACTCTGGTGCAGAATGTTGATAGTGTGGAAGGCTGTGTATGAGCAAGGCAGGGGGTTACGGAAAATCTCTGTACCTTCTTTTTAATTTTGCTGAGAACCTAAAACTGCTGTAAAAAATAGTCATTTAAAAATAGATGATTCAAAAAATTAATATATGTACTTCTATTTTTCTCCTTTCTGTGACACTAGCAATAGATTTTTGTTTGTTTGTTTTGGGATACATACTCATATTCCCCAAATTCTCAGTTTCTTCTATTTTGATAAGAGAATACTAGTGTGTTTATTAACAATTTTGGTTTATCTAGCATAAGATTTCTAGTAATTCAATGTTCAGCTGCAAATCTGAAATCCTTCCAAATCTCCATGACTTCTACATTCAAGTGCAAGCAAGGAAATATAAATCAGTGTTGAATCAAAATTTATGGACAGTAGACCCAGCATTCTGGCTAATGAGGCAATGCATCATTTCAGGGAAAGGGTTAGATTTGTGAGAATATGGTGAAAGGGGAAGTGAAAGGTCAACAATTGAAGATAGATTCTGACAGCAGCAAACTTTCTGTAATAGCTTTTCATATGAAGAGGAGAGGTCAGTTATTAAGGAGGCCATTGTAGAAAAATCTTGATTTGTTCAATACATTCTCTATGAAAAGTTATTTTAAATATATTTAAATAAATAAAATTAAAAATAATTTTAAATAAATTATTTTATATTAAATAAATAAAATGAAACAAGTAAAATGGAAAGTATCTTCTTTTGTAAGAAATTGTTATAGATTTAGATACTTAATACTCCCTATTTCACATTTGTTGTCAACGCATTCAGAAAGCACTAATACCTAAAACATGTCTCAAAACAACTCATTTATAATTCCTTCGGCACTGTATTCTACATCTAAAGTTTCTAGTATAATATGGATCGTTTATAATTCTCAAAGGAATATTAGTTTCACGCAAAGCTCTTCTGTCATATAATTCAATGTGTGCAAACACAAAAGAAGAAGAATTGAAGCCACAAAATACAGAAACTGAGTAAGATTGGCATGAATTGTATTCACAGACATAAATAAGATTGACACAAAATATCAAAAGCATCATCTCAAAAAAGCTGAATAGAACACGCAAACATACATACACACACACACTTCCAACAAATGTTGGTTTAGAGCATTCTAGGCCAAAATTACTCCTAATTTCTCATCAAAAATAAATATATACAGAAAAAAACACTACAGCTTTACATGTACATATGGGTAGAGGTAATGATGAGTGTTGCCTGGCATGTCACACACTCTAGAGGTCCATCACCAGCCTCTCTCTCTGAATCCTCATTGTGGTGCAGAAGAACATATGACGCCCCTCCATCGTTGCCATCTTGCTGTACGTGAAATTTCCTGGAACCCAGTTCTAATCATTGACCAACTGCTACCGCTCAACTTCAACATAAATGCCTGTGCTAATAAATGAACAGTTGTACACAGAAGAGTAACATTTTCCTTGCTTTTATTTCAAATCTGAAGGAAATAGTTTCTTCCATATTTTTCAATAGATTTTCATAATTCAGAATTGCCTTTGCTTAAAATATCTATTTTTGTTCTTCCTTCCAAATCTTTAAATCACTGGAAGGAATAAAAAGTAGACAAATCATATATCGCTGAACATGATGAAGTGGTGATTACCATCTTTTTGAAGACTGCAGGGCTAGAAAGATCAGGAATGAGGGCAGAGTTATTCAGAAGTGTGTTTAAAACCCATGAAGCTTAAAATCTGACATGCTCAGCATCATAAAATATTCTCAACTGCCTATGCCTCTTGGTCCCACACACTTTAAAAGTTTCACTTACAGGAAACTGATGGATAGAGGGCAGCAAAACATTCATTAGGGAAGAGTTATTTGGAGATTATAAAAATGGAGGGGGTGGGCTAGAGTAGACACTAAAATTTTCTTAAATCTAAATTTGATAAATACATTTTGGTATTCTAGTCACACTCCCTGGCAGGATATCCTGACTTGGAGGGAGGCAGCAGCGGTTCGGTCTCATTTAAAGGAAACAACAGAAAAGCACAAGTGGAATATGTATGCTGCTCTCTGAACTGAGAACTGAGATGTAGAGGGGCAGGTTCTGCTGGCCTCCTGACACGTTGGCTTCTGTGGTGATGTTTCCGAAAAGTAATGGTAGGTTCACCATGCTTTTGTGGCAGATTGCTGGGATTTTTGAGGCCATTCTTAGATTGATGATTGGATAGTTGCTTAGGGCAGCTATGAAAGAGTCAAGGCAGCAGCAATGTTAACTGAAAGTAGCAGTATATTGAATCTCATGTTAGGGAAGACCTCTAAAATGATGTCCATTAGTTTAAAGTGTCGCTAGATCTGACAGGACATCATCTACTGTCAAAACTTATTGTAGTCTACCCACTTACAGAGAAGTTCTCCAAGTCTTTATCATATTTCACATTTTAATCACACCTAAAATTTTTATTTTATGGTATAATTTTCATAGGAAATAGCTTACCTGTCATATATTACTGAATCACGTGTATAAGTTGGTTTAAAGTTGTTTGACTTTTTTGTCATCTGAAATTGTATTCCTCATTTTGTTCAATGCCTTTTTTAGAATAGCATACTCAAGATGACAAAATATATCTCAGATTATTTGTCTTTTGCCATGACTTAAGAATTTTCTATTGTGTTATCCTGACATCATCATTTTATTAATACAATCTAAGTTCTTAGCAGTATCACACGTTAATACACGTGTTATTAGTTTTCTCTTGCTGTCATAACAAATTACTGTAAATTAAACAGGTTAAAACAACCCATTTATTATCTCACAGTTCTGTAGGTCAGAAGCCTTGGTACAGTGCTGTTCAGCTGAGTCCTCCGCTTAGAGTCTCACAAGGCTGAAATCAAGGTGTAGGAATGGCTGTGGGCCTTTCTGGAAGCTCTGAGGAGGAATTCGCTTCCAGGCTCATTCAGGTTATTGGCTGAATTCAGTCTCTTGCAGTTGTAGGACTGAGGTCTCCATTTACTTCCTGGCTGTCAGCCGTGGGGCAGTCTTTCCTCTGAGGGCTGCCCACATTCATTTTCTTGTTTTCCATGTAATTCCAGTTCCCGCAATGGCTGGTTGAGTCCCTCTCATATTTCAAATCTCCCTGACTTCTCTTTCTGTTGCATCTCTCTGACTCTATCTGAAGCAAATTCACTATTTTTAAGGAATTAGGTGAATAAAGTAGGCTTACTTTGGTCCAGGGTAATCTACTTGTTTTAAGGACAGCACCTTAATTACATTGGCAAAGTCCCCTTTGCCATGTGACATATTTGCAGGTTCTGGGGATTATGGCATAAGCATCTTTGAAGGGCCATTACCGTGCCTACTACAGTAGAGGATAACATTCTAATCTGAATCCTGAATGTATTTTGTGCACCTCCTGTGTTAGCGGTAGGTCCCACTTCACTAGCTTGGGCTCTGCATACAGACAGATAACTCCTTTGCAGCTAATCATGCATGTCCCAACCTGCTGCAGCGATGTTTTGTGCTTAAGGTTTCAAAGTGAGGGCTTGATAATGCCTGCTAGTTCATCTATTGATTTCTGCTCCATGGCTGGTGTGCCTATATCCAGAGGAGCTTCCAGATTTAGACAATCATGGTAACAGAAGCAGATTTTTTCTGAAAACTCCAGATTTTTTGTTAAGTGTATGTCATCAGCACAGAACACCCATTGCCTCATGGTGGCTTCCTCTCTTGGACTCTTTTGTGACAGCATACTATAGTTAGTGGCATTCAAATCCTTCAGAGGTTCTAATAACTTTGGCTTTCAAATAGGAATTATCTAACGTGTTGATTGCTTTCTTCTGAATTCCCTTCTTATTTCCTGTGCCAATTTACCCGTTCTCCTTAGCAACCAGCTATCTTCATGTTCATCTAGGCAGAACAGCATCTGGTAACTTTGACTACTAGTCTACTAGCTTTTGCTGTTTGTGTTTTTAATACCTCCCTAGGCATTGTTACAACTATGCCCTTTCTCATTCCTGTGTGACACACTAGAGACTAATAATGGGCTATGTAATGGTGGAAATCTCAGGAGTAAAGCAGCTAAATCATAGACTGCCAGGAAAGATATCTGTAATTAGAAAGTAAATGAAAAGCCCTCTTTTCTCATGATGGAAAGTTTTCAGTACCAGGAACTTCTCTTCTGGCCAAATCTTCTCTGTCCACAATTATTAACTGGGGAGAGGAGAAGGAGAGAAAAAGAGAGACAGAGAGAACATCAAATGTATGGAATGTATGGATATGTATGTTTTTGTAATGGACAGTTACAAATACCATTTCCATTAAATGTTTTGAAACAGAAGACATAAAGAATATAGATTGAATTATGTGAGTTCTTCCCTGGTTACATTACGTAGCGTCCTTTCTGTACCATGTACGTTCCTTTATTTTATTTTATTTTATTTTATTAAGATTGGCACCTGAGATAACAACTGTTGCCAATCTTTTTTTTTCTGCTTTATCTTCCCAGATCCCCCTGGTGCATAGTTGTATATCTTAGTTGCAGGTCCTTCTAGTTGTGGCATGTGGGACACCACCTCAACGTGGCCTCATGAGCAGTGGCATGTCCACATCCAGGATTCGAACTGGCAAAACCCTGGGCCGTCGCAGCAGAGTGGTTGAACTTAACCACTCAGCCATGGGGCTGGCCCCCGTTCCTTTATTTTAAATTCAAAATAAACCAACATTATCATCATCTCTCCTAAGCTATTATTATTCCCTATTTCCTGTCTGAGGTAAACCCCAATTTTCCAGGCCCAAGTCTTTGGACTACCCTCTGTGTATTTTTTCCCTGCCATAAATAGACAATCAGTTAACAATAGTAAAATTCTTTGTAACTAAATATCTGTCCAAAATGCCACCTTTCCATCCACATTTTTCTAATTGGCTAGTCCTTCAGCATTTATTGCCTAGATTATTGCAATCTCCTAATTAATATTTCCATTTCAAGAATTCTCAACTTAATTTCTGATCCTTAAGCTACCAACAAGGTAACATTTCTAAATATCAAAACTCAAAACTGTTACTATCCTGCTATAAATTTATCGCTGGCTCTCTGCCACTTTGGCAATCAAGCTGAGACTTCCTATGATCTGTTCCCTGCTTACTTTTTGAGCATGATTTTATTTGTTTCCCTCTTTTTCCTATCTGTAGCACTTTCCAGCCTCATAGATTTCCACTTAACACACTTGGAACTTGCCATGCTTTGTTTTAAACCATGGTTTTAAAAATACTATTCTCTTTTCCTTGAACACCTTTTCCTCTCCTTTCTCTAGTTCAAGTTTGCGAAACTAACAAGTCAACTTTTTCAGAAAACCTTCTCTTATATTTATAGTTTTTGTAAATGTTTGTTGCTACTTCACTGCTGCTACTAATGACAAATAGAGACTAATGCTGAGGGGTGGACAATGGAAGGGGCAGAAGTGGGTAAAGCCATGTTTTTTTAAGACGCAGTACACAATGCATTGGATTAGAAAAAATTCCACAAAAGCTGTCAGGGAACAAATAAAAACTTTGAGAAAATTCTCCAGCAATTTGGCAGGTTAATAATTCAGTAAAATCACTGAGGGGAATTGGTATTTGGCAAATTGGCCAGCCTCACTTTTTTCAATAATTTACCTCCCTTCTGAAACTCTTGAAGCAGAATCACATGTGTCTACCTGGGGCTAGACTTTTATCTGGTTCTGCTTGAATCTAAATTAGGAGTAGATATGTTAACACATAATCTTGCTCTCTCTAATTTCGGCTCTCTGCTTGTGAGAGACTAACAACAATTCAAATCATTTTATAATATGTTGTGACAAAGAATAACTAAAGATAACTATTATCTCAAAATACAGAGTCTTATGATGTAAATAAAGAAGTCAGTTGTCAAAAGCTGTTTATAAGGTCAGACAACAGCAGGATCCTTCACCTGAGGGTAAATCATTAGCCACTGCAATTTTCACATTTGATTCAGTACAAAAGTATTATATTTACCTCCTGGCTCAGCATCCTGATTGGCTGGCAAGGCTTCTCACAATCAGATCTCCTTAAATATCTCATTTTTATTGAATTTTTTAAATTAAAAGTTGTATATACATTGCAAAAACAATTGGTCTTTGGGGGCTGGCCCCATGGCCCAGTGGTTAAGTTCACGCGCTCTGCTGCAGGCGGCCCAGTGTTTCGTTGGTTCGAGTCCTGAGTGCGGACATGGCACTGCTCATCAAACCATGCTGAGGCAGCGTCCCACATGCCACAACTAGAAGGACCCACAATGAAGAATTTACAACTATGTACTGGGGGACTTTGGGGAGAAAAAGAAAAAAAATAAAATCTTTAAAAAAGAAATTGATCTTTTATTGTACTTTAATGCTTTTCTTCATCCAGGCATAGACACAAAAATTACATGAAAATATTTTTTCCATGTATAGTTACTAAATTAGTTAGCTAACTATTTATGTTCAAAACGTACTTGTAGCATTTATGATGATGAAAAGATGACTGTACATTTCAGTCTTTATAAAATATTAATGTATTTATACAATTTTAAATAATAATCAGGTGATGTTAGGAGAGTTAAAACTTCTGTTAATACTTTCTTCTAGTTGATTTTTGTGTGCATAGTGTCTGTTTAGTCATTTTTTTTCAGAATCAGGTTCAGATCATTAAAGTTAAATTCTAATTTTTTTCCAATTATCCGTACATCAACGTTGTCCATGACACTAAATAGTCTTTTTAGTTTGAATCCGTTTGGAAGTAGAATAGCATAGTGCACTGTGGAGCCAGAGAGCTTGTGTTTACATCTTGACTCTGTTGCTCACTAGCTTCTCTACCTTGAGTACATTACTTCATCAACTTGTGCTCCTGTGCTCCTGTTTCCTCAGCTATGAGATGGGGATTATAATATTACCTACCTCATGGAGTTGTAAGGGAAATTAAATCGGTTAATATGTGTAAAGTGCTTAGAACATTGCCCAGTGCACTCAGTAACCGTTATCGTTATTCCTATGATTTAGTTATTCTTTCTCCTTGAATTCCAGATGAGTCCAAGGATTGAGGGATTAACTCTTTGAAAATTTGTATTCAAGTTATGAAGTTTGTCTTCTCACAAATGCACTGAATTACATTACCAAAAGAGCTTGCTCACACTGAATCTTATGAAGATAATGTATTTTTTGAAAATATGTTTATATATTAGTTGTGCACTATGTAATATTTTCATATATTTTATTTATATATTCTATTTTTCCTTTCAAGTAACTTTTTATATAGTAACTATTCTTAATTCTAGATTTAGATTTAACTATT
Organism: Equus asinus; assembly: GCF_041296235.1. Taxonomy (NCBI): domain Eukaryota; kingdom Metazoa; phylum Chordata; class Mammalia; order Perissodactyla; family Equidae; genus Equus; species Equus asinus. The sequence goes on along the minus strand of NC_091792.1, from coordinate 47,878,279 downwards.
TGTTTAGCTTTTATAGTGCTCAAAGATAGTCAAGTGATTATGATAGCCACAATCTTGAGTTTTCTGTTTTTGCTGATATTTTTTTAAAAGTAATAACTATATGCACATGCTACAAAATCAATACTATTGAAGAATTTGTAGACTCAATGGCACAGAAAAGATTTGCCATTATCCTTTTTTCCCAAATCAATTCACCTCCCTGGGGGCATCCATTCCACAGGCCATGTTAAGTATATTTCTGGAGTTATTCTAAACATGTACAAGCAATTATGAATTATGAGCATATGATGTTCACAGGTCTATATATTTTTTTCAATTAACTATATTGTAGAGACGTTTCATATTAAATCTTTTATTTCTGCCTCGTGTTTTAATGCTTAGCATCCCTTTGCTCAAATGATTGAGATTTAAGTTTGGTTCCTGTCATTTACCCAGGGTATAGCTTCAAGAGAGTTTTTCAGATAGGACATGTGATCAGTATCTTTTCTGAATAATTGTATTTCTGCAATTGTCTTTTTATTGCTTTCATATAAAAACTGAGGTAAGAAAACAAACATGTATAGATATAAAATTTTGTACCCCAGGCAATTTCTGTACATCCTACAATGTCTTTTAACATTTTATATTCCAGAAGAAGTCTTCATAATGATTCATGATTTTATTCCTTCTTAGATATATTCCCTCATATACATATGAATATGTTGTGTATTCACACACATACATATATGCATGAATGTTTTGTCTACATGTAGATGTCTTTTACTAATTTTTCCATTTATTTTGTCTGGAATATGATGGTGATCGATGTATATAAACTTTCTTTTTTCAGTTCTAAAAAGAAAGATTTTTTTCTTAATAATTGCATCATTTGTTAACAAGGCTGATTTAATTGTTCTAGCATATAGTCATAAACATGAATAATATCTAAGTTGGCTTGCTCTCTGTCCTCCTTGTCTATCACCTCTCTTCATTTGCATTTTCTTTTATTTTCCCTAAATATTTAGGAAAATGTTCTCAAGTTTTTTCTTAACATCACTCATTTGATTTTTGCCTTATCAAGTCTGCTCTTAGTGCCTTGAATATAGTTTTTAATTCTGCTAATGTTATTTTGCTTTCTTTGTGATCTTTCCTTCCTAAGAACTTATTCATTTGAATCTCATTGTTTTACTCATTTCACCTTAATATTCTTTCAAAAACACTTATGCTTCTTACAACCTCCAGCTCTCCATAATAGATTTAATATTATTTTGAATTTCACTGAGCACCCAAGCAATAACTTATTTTTTCTGTAGAATTATTATCAAATGTATGTTTCTTCTTCTTGTGTATCTTTCCCCTCTGATTAAGTACCATTATCAAAATCCCGTGTTGGCTTATTTTGTTGTTGGTTTTGCTCTTCAATATACTTTTCATAACCCAGATATCTGTCTAGATATATGTCCTGTGCAGTGGGCACTGGGTAGTGGTTAATTTCTGCCTTTGGAGAAATGGGTGTATATACATTGATGTTCACACTTCTAGATCAAAACTCAGCTTGCCAGGCATTATTATAGCTTTTTTTTTAAACCATTCCATCTCTGAGGATTCAATGCACATTTAATATTTCTCCCCTCAAATTCCCAGTTGTTGTCATTTAAATGTACATTTTATAAATAGAAAGATGAGTAGAGAGCAAAGGGAAGAAAAGTCTTTAGGATTTAGGAAATATTTAGGATGCCCTAAAGATGTTGCACCCTGACTAACATTCTGTTGGTACTGTAGGGGAGGAAGACATTTCCTCTTCCCAAATGGGGGTTCATCTGGCTGGAGAACTAATTAAATTCACATGAGACAGAATAGCAAGAGAAAATTAAACAAAGCTTTATGAGGAACCATGGCCCGGGGCCTTTCTTCCCGAAGGAAGAAAGGGCACCAAAGAAGTGGGGTGCACACAATGGTTATATACCCCCAAACAGGGTGTTTCACATGTGACTGAAATGTCCCTCCCACAATAGTCACAAGATTGCCCTGTCAGCACAGCACTTGATGGACACAGCAGGTAGTGGTCTGCTGTCTGAGAGGGCATAGCAGGAGGCAAGTCTATTATCTGGAGCTGGGCGGTCACAGGTGAGCGCAGCAATCAGTTCCTAGCCTAAGGAAAGATGCTTAATCCTTAAAGAAATGCCAACGTTGGGAGAGGGAGGGAAGTCAGTTACAGGAGGTTACCAGAGAATCACAATAAAATGCAGATTTTTAAGTCCTTGCCTTTGGTATTGATTAAGAGTTTCTAGAGAGGTCATCTCCTTTCTTCTTCCTGGTACAGAGAGGGAGGCACCTTTTACAGATATTTACCTTACAAATGTAAACGTGTCCTAACAAAGGGCAAGTTCCAGTCCTCAGAGCCTCCTTCCCTGTCCCAGTTTATCAAAAGCAATCAGCCTCAAATAATCCTGATGCCAAAGAGACATATCTTGGGCTGACCAATTCCAGGTCCCCACAGTACAAAGCCTTGATCTCCTACTTAAAGGACAGAGAGACAGAGAGAAACCAACTGACTATTTTATAAAAAACATAACTTGTCCATTGACGGTTTTTTCAATCAAGCTCAGTCAATTTTACAATTAGTGAATAATCCCTCTATACTCTGCTGATAAATTGCTTATCAGTCTAACTTTTAGTTTTGATAGTTTTATCTTCATATATTTTAGTTGATGAGGGAAACTGCTAATCAAATGTATATATAAACTTAACTTTTAGCTAAAATCTTTATATGCATACATTTCCTCAGTTCCTTGCAAATAGCATTTTAGCAGGCAAAAATATGCCTTAAATGTGCTTATTAATCATAACAATACATTCTTATTTCAGAAATGTACTTTCTGGCTGGCCCCTCAGATGACTTGGCTTTGGAGATTTCTGTTCTTATAAAATTACACATTCTCTAGAAAGCAATGTAACTGGTCCTCTTAAATGTAAAGGTGACACTTATAAAAAGCCACATGTAACTCTTACTGAGTTTTTTAATAAAGGTATGTTTTTAACAATAGCTATTCAAGTCTCAGGAGCTTCAGTGTCATTCTAGTGGCCCAAAAGGATTAACGTGCCTCCATGATTTCCTTCTAGCGACATTTAGTTTATTTAGCTTGAAAAGCTGATCAATCACGCCTTATGAGATATGCCATTTAAAAGATAGTCTGGCTAGGAATATAATTCAATATATTTAAGTGAATAAAAGCTATGAGAACGATTAAAATGGAAATTGTCTAGACGGAGGAAGCAGCTAGTTAAGTGCCATAAAGTTAGTCTGCATATAGAAAGATCAGCAGTGCCATTATAAGGAAATACATCATTGCAATTTACATACATCAGAATATTTAAAAGTACTGGAAACATCAGTGGGGAAAATCACCTAAAATAAATGAACTAAAGGGAGATATATGAAATGTGAGCTGAACATCAAATGAGATTCTTCTGTAGAGTAGAAGAGAAAATTATTTGAAATTCAATAATTTTATAGCCAAGAAGAACCTGGAAAGCAACATTCTGAAAGGACTTAGATGATCTGACTATTCATTTTGAATCAAATCCATGTTGTGAATTAGTTAAAACTTAATGACAAATGTTGAATAGGATTCATCCTTAAAACAAATAGATACAAGAGATTTTTACAAGAGTAGGAAGAATTTTGCTAAGGAAAATGTTTGCATTTGCATTTAATTTCCCAGCTGTGTTTTCACATCAATGAGAGGATGAAAATAAAGTAATATTAACATTTCTGGGAACTAATCCCAGACACTCACATAATCCTTAAGGCAAGGAAACAGAAGCTAGACATGTTATTCCAGAGAGAAATGAAAGAAAAAGACATCTTAAAAGTCTTCTTTTTTCATTTATATTTGCATCCGTACTATGCATAAGAAGATGTTATCACTCTCTAATTATAATTTAATTCACCAGATATCTTTTGTGCCTTTTTATAAATTCAATTACTTTGACCCTTGGCTCCCCAGTATAATGATACCTGATTATGCTCCCTTAGATTCTCCCTTTGCAAACTATTTTAAAATTCAGTATTTTTTTGTATAATCTTTACCAAAGGAAGAGTTTGAAATTTGTCTAGTAAGTTAAGTAGTTTTATTCCAAAGAAAAGCTTGTCTCCTTGGGATGGTGCGTTTTACCTCTTCCTATCAAGCTATTTTTCTGACATAATTTATCTTACATCCTAGTCCATAAGGTCACGGGCTTCAAATGTGATTCCTGGAGACCTTGAATTACAAGGAAAAGCTCAGAGGTTTTCCATAGAAAGTGAGGGAAAATCTAGCATGTGGGATTTGAACCCCCACTTCCTGACTCAAAATAAGCAGCTCAGCTTTTTAACCATTGAGGTTTCAGAGGCTTATTTCAATGTCACTATAGATGAAAGTTTGTACATGAATTGTTAGTGTCAATGTTTCCCAAAGGCAACCAATGGATTTCTAGTGGCCAGCAAAGGAATTCCAAAGAGTTTTGACTTAATTTCTCCTTCTTTCTAAAGCAAAAATTTATTACCTAATATGAATATGAAGCAAATTTCTGCCTTACTGGAAATAAAATAGGCATATAGCGACACAGAGCTCTCTTCAAATTTTTACTTGATAGAGTATAGCTGCTGTGGTGGTGTTAATATTTTACCATGTTTTTATTTGTAGATACATATTGTATAATTTATACCTTAATGTACCATAATTTAGAGATGGGGAATACAGGAAATACTAATTTTGAAATAAAACAATTTAATGAGGAACATAAAAATGATAATAATTCTGTTCAATTGCCCCAAGATGCTGCTCATAGATTAGTAGAAGACATTAATCTGAATGAATTCCTTACATAGTATATAAATTTATCTCTAAGGCTTCAAATATCATTGATAATAAACTGAAAATATGATAAAGATCATTTCCAGTTTCTTTTTTCAGCTTCAGAGTTATGGATCAGTCGAATCTGCTATATTTAAAGGAAATCGTTTTAAAACAACTGCCAGAATTTCCCCAAATTTATATCATCATTTATAAATAGGAAATAACAATTACTGTAAAAGTATGCCAGTTAATTTTTAAAGGCACAAAATGCAATCATTTCAAATATCAGGTAATAAATGTAGATTTTTTTTGTTAGATGCTGTAGTACATAATAACCTATAACATTTTAGAACAAATATTTTCCAGATCAAGTGGACATAAGTGGACATTAGTTGAATATGTTATTTTTAAATGATTTAAGCAACTATATAACCTATTAAATGGGAAAAATAAGTATGTCCTTATTATAAATATATAATTAGTAAAAAGGTTTTACCTTTATAGAGATATGATAAACTTATTTTTCTTATAATTATATCCTTATCAAAAAATGAAATAATGTAACAAAATGCTAAAATGAATAAATATTTGTTGATTTACAATCAAGACATTTTTGAACTTCATGTTAAATAAAAAATCAAAGAATTACATTTTTTAACATAACAATTATGTTTAACAACCCATATATAGCTGATCAGAATAAGTGATTCTTTCCCTTAAGTGCACGCCCTTTTTGCAATTTTAAGAGTCTAAGGCCCCAATTCTCTGAAAAGATTAATCCTGTTTACTTGACTCTACTGGGGTTTTGAAGTGGAGATGAGGGAAGATGTATTCATTTACATATTTACACAAGAGGTACGTTTTGGATTTTATATCTGTCTACTCTGAGGCACTGTCTATTGGGGCATAAGCCGGGTGGGTAAGACTTGCTTTCACTTTATCTCTACATTAGTGTATACACGCTACTGACACTGAAACGAGTAATAGTTCATCATAAAGAAGTAGAGATTGTCTTTCCTGCTGACGTTCTCAGCTGTAGGAGCTCTACAATCTAAATATTTGTTTAGGAAGTGGAATCTCTAAAGAAAATATAATCTGCATACACATAGATCTGCCAATTTCCATTAATAAAAAGACCACTTAACTTAGTTTGAATTATGGGCATTTAGGACACATCACTACATTCATGTCTTAACCAAGAATCAAAAGGTCTACTAAAGGTAATTTTCCACACAAAAGGAAAGTTTGCTCTAAAAAAGTGAATATCCATGTCAGATAAAAATAAAAACAGCATTTGCAGTTTTAACCTAATAGTCTTTCTCCATTCTAGCCAAAAAGATATTCAAACCATTTTGAAGTCTACATTGAGAGTGCTATACAGATATTTTTATCTAACTGCTTTTCTCTGTCCTTAATGCCCTGACCTGAATAAAATCAGATAATCTCTTTTCTAGACCTCAGCAGTAAGCTCATTCATTCAATCAGCTAACAAATATTGTATATCAATCGCTTGCCAAGTTTGTGCTTTGTAATGAGGATAAAAGAGTGAATAAAATACACAAAGTCTCATAGAGCTTCCATTCTACTGGGTGAGGAGAGAGAAAGGAAAAAGTGCCTGAAATATCATGTGTAAATTATATGAAGAAAAATAAAGTAAGGGATTAAAGAGTGATAGTGACATTTTACATAGAGTAGTTTGGGAAGACCCATTGGATGTGGAGACAAATTGTGGACAAGCCACGTCCACCTCTCTGGAGTGGTGGGGAGGAGGCAGCATTATGAGGTGCAGAGAGAATAACAGTGCAAAATCCCTATGGTTGTAGTCTGCTCCCTGTAGTCAAGGATCAGCATGGAGATCAGTCCACCAAGAAAGTGGGGATGGGAAATCAAGTCAGAGAGGTACTCAAGGAATCAACAGTCATTCTGTTGTGTAGAATCCTGGTGTGAATTTTGGATTTGATTTTGAGTGCAATAAGAAGCCAATTCCTTTGTTTATTTTTAATGCAATTTCTCTGAGAGCTTTCTAGAGAATAGTCTATAGAATACAGGGAGAGCAAGAATGGGGGTGACAGACTGGAAAGGTAGTTTGGCACAAGTCCAGGTGAGAGATTCTTCAGATGTGTATTTCAAAGTTAGAACATATCTTTTGGTTGGATATAGAATAGGTGAGAAAGGAAAATCAAGGATGAGTGTCAGAATTTTGCTCTGAACACTTGGATGAATGAAGTTGTTGCTTCCCTAGACGGGAGAAGACTGGTGAAGGAGCAAATTTGTCATATATCATGCTTAGGTCCCTATAGACATCCAAGCGGAGATGGCATTTAGAAGAGAGATTGACGTTGGAAGTTTAAATTGGAAACCGCGGATCGTTAAGTGGTATTTTAAATGATGGAGCACGAGTCAGTGGAGAGTGGGGAGCTCCCACAAATATTCTGAGTTGCGACTGCTGCTGGCACTCTGCTGCTAAAAGTCAGGAAGATGAAAAGTATCCAGTAAAAAAGATGAGAACAAGTAACTAGTGAAAGTGGAAAGAAATGAATAAAACTACAGAATGTGTCATTAAGAAGCCAAAAGAAGAGTGTTTCATTATGGAGAGAAGGATCAACTGTTGTCAAATACTTGGGCATTAGACAAAAACTGTTTTGATTTCTGAACTATGTGAAATTGCCCTTTTCGTACATAAAATAATGGCCATATATCATCAGTTTTGAATGGTTCATCCCAATGCCCTTTCTGCACTCTAGTTTCCCTTTTCGAATGGAAGGAAAACCCTACGTTTGTTAAATGCCTGACAAGTAGCAGGTTCTCAGTGCATTTCCCCTCACCACCCTCCTCCTTAAAACATTTGTTCTCGTGGTATCAGTTCTGATTGTATTCATAATATAACTACATTAATTACTTTAAATCATAAAAAATTATTAGTTATTCCAACATTCTATTTCATCTTTTATACTAAAAAATAGTGTTGCTCTAAAATTAGACTTCAGACTTGGAAAGAAAAAAGGTATGTTTAGAGTGACATTGAAATTACTAATCTTTATACCTAGTACATATTGAGTAAAGAAAATAACCTCAGGCTTTTTTTGCAAAAAAAAAAATTCTAATTCATCTACTAAAATCAAGCTGCACCTGTTTGCCTCTATAATTAACAAAGCACAAAGCAAATTTTGTTTCTCCCTGTACAGATACTATGGCTTGTATCTAAAAATAAACATTTTAAAATAGAGCTGATATTTTTCTGTTTTTTTCTTTCTAGAAGAGACTAGTTAGTATGTAAAGGTGACATTGAGATAACCACAAAACTAAGCAGATGACAGCATTAGGACAGTGTCCTGAGGGCAAGGAGCAAGGCTCCCGTCAGTAACAAGTCAAATCCTGCTCCCAGAGTGAGCATTCATTATCATTACAGGAGACAGGCTAGTGGATTAGAAGATTTGTTAAAGGATTAGGAGATTTTCTTTTCATTTCTTTTTTTATTCCTCACAATAGCCCTCATTGTGTATATTGCTTATGAAATGTTTTATGTCGAAACATTAAGTGGAACATGAATGTAGAATTAAGTAAGATAAGGTATACTTTTAACTGAAAAAAGAAAAAAAACCCCACAGGACTCAGAATGCACTGTTCTTACGTGTATTCTGGTTCTGAATAAATAGGATGAGAATTTCAGATTTTGATTTACATTCTCTTTGTGTGAGAAAGTGTGTCATGAGGTGACCTCAGACTATTTCACACACGTTAATGAGTTTCTACGTGTCCTCTGAGTCGTCCCTTTGGATGGGAAGCTCCTCAACAAGCTTTTCCCAAAGCATCTTTCGAGAAAGGAGGCAATTTAAAAGAGTAGGAATGCAAGCGACCAACAAATAAGAACGCTTTTCAGCTCACCAGTAAATACAGAAAGAAAATTTAAAATGGTGAGATTGTTTTAAATATTTACAAGTATGATCGCTTGAAAAATGTGGCAACACAGTTTCCACAAGATTATGGGTAAGGGGTATCCCCTGGGAGTGCAAAAGGATATATTTTGGGGGAGCAATTTGGCTTTAAAAGCCAAAAAACTAAAATACCTATTCTTTGATAAACAATTTCAAGTCTAAGTAGAGACAACATAAAACAATACAAACCTTGTCAAAATATATTATGGGGACAAAAGTCTACAAAAAATGAAAAGATATTTATGTAAAAATATGCCTATTTTGTAATGTTAGGAGAAAAAGTAAATTATGAATCTCCATGTAGAGAATAGTATAATTAATAGAAAACTTTAAACATCCGTGGAGAGATTTATAGGGAAGGATATGTGTGTGTGTACGTGTTATTTTAAATGATTAATCGATATGCTTTTGTCATTGTTTTGGGAGGATTTTAGGTTATATTCACTGTTTCCTTCTTTTTATAAGGCATGCATTATTTTTACACTGAAAATAATTTAAGGTTGTCCTATGAAAGAAACTTTTAAAAGTTATGGTGAATGTTAGCTTTTCAAAGTAATGTCACAGAGGAAAGAAACCCATTTGACCTTGTATTACTTAACTTTTCCCTAAAATTACTTAGGAAACCCCACTTTACATAACTGCCTCTACTGCAGATGGGCTGAGAAACCCTCTTTGAAAGCTTCACACCTCGACTGTTTGTGCCCTGGCCCCTCCCACTTTCCCCGCCCCCTCGCACGTTCCCCACCAGCACAACTAGTAATGACAGTCAGACGAGGAAAATACGTTTTGGGTTTTCTCTCAAAATATAACTGCTATTATTCATAATTGTGCAATTATTCCTTATTTACAGAAGGTTAACCAGAAAAGAGGTACTTTTTTAAATTACAAAATTGTTTAGGGGAATTTCAGTCTCGTTCCCTGGATTAATTAACTATGCATTATATTACTAAACACTTCACTTGAATGTGGCAACAGGGTATAGGTTGAAAACAACTACATTTTCTGAGTGGCATGGATTCTTTGATTTTGGTTTTCAAACACTCTGTCTTGAATTAATTCTGTGATAAGACCTTCCTTGTCTTTGTGAAATCTATAATGGTTCTTACACAGTCACTACGAGGAAGGTTAACCTAATGGTTAAACGATTTAACCTAGCTGAATTCAGGAATGTTTACCAGCATCTATTTTTTTCTACATAACAGCAGGTCTTGGCCCTACATTTATTACTTTTTGAAAACACCTTTATTGAGATATAATTTATATACCATATAATTCAATTTACTTATTTTTAGCGTACAATTCAGTGGTTTTGGTATATTTGCCGGGGTGTGCAGCCTTCACCACAGTCAATTTTAGAACATTTCTGTGATCCCCAAAAGAAATCCCTCACTCATCGATAGTCATTTCACATCTACCCCAAGCTTCTGTATAATAATGAAAAGAAGTATTGATAAGCATTACTTCTTGTTCCTGATCTTAGGAGGAAAGCATTGAGTCTTTCAAATTAAGCATGGTGATAGCTGTTAGATTTTTACAGATATCCTTTATGAGTTTTAGCACGGTCCCCTCTACTTCTGGTTGAGTGTTTTTATCACAAAAGATTTTGGATTAGGTTAAATGCTTTTTCTGCGTCTGTTCAATTTGTCATGTATTTTTGTTCTTTATTCTACTGATATAGTGTATTTCATTAATTGCTTTTCAGATGTTGAACCAATCTTAGATTTTGTAGGATAAATCCCACTTGGTAATAATATATAGTCCTCTTTCTTTAAGTTTGTTTGTATTTTATTGAGAATTTTTGTATCTATATTCATAACAGATACCATCATACAATTTTCTTTTCTTGTGTTGTCTTTGTGTAATTTTGATATTAGGGTAATATTGACTGGAAAGAATGAGTTTGGAAGAAAACTGGTCATTTTGAATAATATGTTGTAGCAACTCTGAATATTGATCCCCCACTCTGCAGCTTCTTGTTTGTTTTTTATTTGTTTAATAATTTGGTTATAACATTTCAGTGAAGTCTATTTTCCCTACAGAAAAATGTTCAGCCTCTGATGTTGCAACTCAAGGGATTTATTCTTGGGCATATACACACATTCACCCCGGACCCCCACCCCCACCTCAGTATGTCAGTGGTTATGGTAGGACTCTCTTTGACTAGCTCTTTCCCTGCTCTCCTTATTCAGCTTCTAACTCATCTGCATCTACTGATATCACATCCAGTTGTTATTTTCCACTAATTGTTAGCTAATTGTTCTATTGTTTGGTAACACCCTGGGGCAATCATTGCTCCACAGTCAGATTCAATTCAATTTGGGTCATTTCGCAAGATTAATTTTGATACATTCTTTGAGGCTTGTTCCCAATACTGAAAGATCACTTTTTATCTGTTTCTTTCCCTGTTCTCTCTATTAAATATCTAGCTTGTCTACAGTTTCATGCATTGTTATCATGATGCTACTAGTCTCATCTTAATTGTTTACCACTAAAATCCCCAGTTTTCGGCAGCCTCCTCGGACTTGAACTCTCCCACATTCTGTTCCAAATAATGTCAGCCCCCTTGTGAAGTGCCGTGGAGATCTTTTTCACTTGTGGCCTGCTTCTTCGCCTGGGCAGAATTTCTATACCACTGCTCTGGACCTGGTGGTGAGAATAGGGGCCTATTTCACACCAATGATACTCCTGTTCTATAAGCGGTACATTGGGTAGGGGTTGTGGCCCTTGGTCCTCTCGTCCTGCCTCTTCTAGAGTGAAGCCTCCACCCTATGAGAGAGCAGGGATGAATGAAATTGAGCCCAGTATTCTTGTACACTACAAGTGGGGACTGGGTAAGAGAAGGGAAGCCCAGACCCCTCATTCGTGCTTGCCTGGAATAGAGCCTTTCTAATATGGAGCAGGGGGGAATGAGAAATGATGGCAACCTTCCTCTCTCAGGAAGAAACTGTAGCTCTTGACTTGTAGTTGAGGAGGGAGAGAGTACCATTTTCTTTGTTGCATCCACCCATTATAGAGCTTCAGACTTCATGAGGTCAGGGAAAAGGGAGCAAATCTTGGCTCAAATACCACAGACTCTCTCTGTTTTGACTGAGATTTAATAGATCTTCTGGAATAAATGTGTCTGCATTTGCTGTATGGCCTTAAGACAATTTCCAGAACTTTTCGTTTTTTTAGAACAATTTTCCTAGTTATGGTTATTTTGCTAGATAGTGTCCATAGACCTCTCACACTGTGATTCCTGAAGTGTTTTCCTTGCAGCATTTTTAAAAATTAGGAAAACACACAAGGGGAGGAAGCAAATACGTCTCATAATTTTTATATAGTTATAATATATATCAATTTAACTTATCTTAATCAAAGAAATAAAGTTATAGTAATGTGGAAATAAAGCTCAATATTTCTATGCAGAAGATAGTTATAAATTAATAGAGCACTCAGTTATCTGTCAGATAACTCTACAAACTGTTTAATATTAAAACTACACACACTCTCACACATATTTATATATTACAAATATTTTATTGAAGACATTGTTATGGATATCTGTTATTTTTGCCATCCATCATATATGTATTCTTCTGGTTCCAAAGCCCATATTTTATTTTAGGGCACTGGTTCTCAAACTTGAACAGGCATCAGAATCACCTGGACAGCTTCTTAAAAATCAAATTGCTAGGTGTCACCACTAGAGTTCCTGATTGAGTCGGCCTGAGAGGTGGCTGATAACTTGCATTTCTAAGACTAACTTTGAGATCCACTGTTCCAGGGAACTGCCCTTTCTCCTCTCTTAGTCTCTAAGGCATATAATGACTCAGGTCCGGCCAATCTGAGCATCACATTCTTCCTCCATTGTGATGAGAACATGACTCAGTAAGATTCAGCGACACAATGAGATTTTTTGCACCATCAGAGAAAGGCAAGTATCTTTTTCTGTTGAATTCTCTAACACTAAGAATAAGATTAGCCTGGAGCTGCTGAGACTGCCTGATAAAGCAGATAATGTAGCAAAAGGGAGATGGAATAAATCTGGTTTGATAACATAGTTTGGGAACCTTCAATAAGCAACATCTAAAGCTAGACCAGATCTAACCCTGAAGTGCCTGGATAAAGTACTTATTTCCATTTTTATTCAAGCCAGTTTGAGCTAGGTTTGCTATTTAACCATAACTGATATGCTGATGTTCATAAACTAACTAATTATCATTTATTCATTATATTCTAAAAAGTATATGACTTAGAATATTAAAAAATTTTTGAGGGGCTGGCTCAAAAAAAAGTGGTTAAGTTCCCCTTGCTCCAGTTGGGTGGCCCAGGTTTGCAGGTTTGAATCCCCAGTGCAGACATATACCACTCATCAGCCATTCTGTGGCTGCAACCCACATATAAAGTGGAGGAAGATTGGCACAGATGTTAGCTCAGCACTAATCTTCCTCAGCAAAAAAAAAAAAGTTTTCGGAATAGATAATATTGAAATGATCTTTACTGTTAGTGCCACTACTATTCCCATTAAAATGTCAGTATTGTTTTCTATTTCCTGTTCCACTTTAGAGGTTTAAAAATAGATAATTAAAATATAATCAACATAATTACTTTTATAATTTAATATTATCTTCATTTGTATCATATGTATTGGGAATTTATTGTATCTCTTGATGATTTCTTACATATTCCATGAGAAGACTTTTAAATAAATGGAGGGGCCAGCTCCATGGCCGAGTGGTTAAGTTCGCGCACTCCACTGTGGCGGCCCAGGGTTCAGATCCTGGGCGCGGACATGACACCACTCGTCAGACCATGTTGAGATGGTGCCCCACATCCCACAACTAGAAGCACATGCAATTAAGATATACAACTGTGTACAGGGGGGTTTGGGGAGATAAAGCAGAAAAAAAAAAAGATTGGCAACAGTTGTTAGCCCAGGTGCCAACCTTAAACAAAAAAAAAAGGAAATTAATATGGTTTAAATAATTCATTTGATTATGCTGTTAGATTATATTAAAAATAGGATGTTTTTCTCAGATTTGTATTGATTAATCTGTCTTTGAAATTGTGTATGAAAATAGATTTCAAAAATTCCTCTGAAATATGTTAAAAATTAAACGAATATATGTAAAATAATAAAAGTGAAATAAATTTTTATTTATAAAATAAAATTTGCCTCAGGCGCACTGAGATCGTTCAAGCTATATTATAAAAAATAGCAGCAGACGTTGGAGGCAAAACATGGCAAATTTTTGTGTCACTTTAGATTATAGATAATCAATGCATACTGGATTTTTTCATATATTTAACTGATATTACAACTGCTATGATAAACTACACTAAGAAAAAGCAACTTGTTAGCATTATCTTATGTTTGACATTTCGTAAATGTTTTGTATAATATTGTAAAGTTTTATGTAAATTCGGCATATGAAAAAAACCTATTTAGAAGAAATACTCCTAATATGTATTTCCTTAGATCTAGAATCAGCATCATGTTTGTGCCTGGTAGGCAAATGATAAAATAAACTATTTTTTCTTTCTATTTTACAATTCATCTCACTTTCCTCAATTACTTAAAAAAACACATAATCATCAGAAATGGGGAAAAAGTTAGACCACAAAGTCATAGTCACAGAAAGAAAGAAAACATAAAAAGACAGCATTTTTTATATAGAAAACTTTAAAAATAATTTATACACTTGACCTTATTTGGTATAATGAAAAACTGAGGCCTAAATGATGCATACGGCATGGAACAGCTTTAAGGGGGACATCCAACAATAGAACTGCTTCTCTTTGACTCTTGGGTTTTTTTGGTTGTTTGTTTCTTCTTCTCCCCAAAGCCCCCCAGAACATAGTTGTGCATTCTAGTGGTGAGTGCCTCTGGTTGTGCTATGTGAGAAGCTGCCTCAGCGTGGCCTGATGAGCAGTCCCATATCTGTGACCAGGATCTGAACTGGTGAAACCCTGGGCCGCTGAAGCAGAGTGTGTGAACTGATCCACTCGGCCACGGGCTAGCCCCTGCTTTTTTTCTTGTTAATGTCTTTAATATATTTAAGGACAATTATGCATTAAGTATGGAAAATATTATGTTAAAAAGCAGTGTTATTTTAGAAAATATAGAGTGCAAATATAAACTATAAAACAAGTACCTCCTATTTCAGGTAAATTCTAAGTAAAGGAGTGGTACAATGCGTTAATACATGTTCAATTCCTAAACTACTGTATTTACCTAATGTTTTTATAGATGTTGGCAGATAAGTCTTAACAGATGCCAATGGAGTAAGACATATTTTTCCTTGTCTTTCCTTGAGTCTAAATTAAACTCAACTCACTCACCTAAAGTCAGTGACTCATGCTAGATATCACCATAAACCTATTATTCAAAAAAAATAGTAGAATATGTAGTCCTTTCATCTTTATTAAGATATAATTAAATATTTTATAATGATGAGACCTTTTGCATATCTTAACTTTTGATATTCATGGTAATTCTGTAAAGAAGGTTGGCAGGGGAAGTATTACCTTTGGTATGTTAAAGGAGAGCAAACGGAAATTCAAAGATGGGATTTGACCAATTCATAGAGCAGAAAGCAGCCCAGGCATAGACTTGCAATTTGGACCAAAGTCTTTTGACTTTAAGTCAAAAAATAAATTTCCTTCAAGGTTTCCAAATACTGTACTTATTGTCCACTCCAACTCGAGCTTAGGTCAATTTAACTTACAGATATTGGGGGGGCTAATCCATTAGCATAGTGGTTAAGTTCACACACTCCACTTTGATGGCCCAGGGTTCACAGGCCAGCATCCGAGGCATGGACCTACATACCACTTATCCAGCCACGCTGTGGCAGCATCCCACAAAAAAAACAGAGGAACATTGGCACAGATGTTAGCTCAGCAACAATCTTGTTCAAGCAAACAGAGGATGATTGGCAACAAATGTTAGCTCATTGCCAATCTTACTCACCAAAAAAAAATAATAATAATAAAAAAATAAAATACAGATATTTCTACTAATATAGGATAGACATTTTTTCTCAATGATTTCCTAATGAGGTATCTCTTTTCTTTCAAAATTAATTCTTCTGTTAGCTTTTGTTTTGGTTTTTGTAACAGTATACACTAATAACGCATATAAATATATTTTTTAGAAAAAAACATTTCCCACAACTCAAAAATAAATGTTTTCATCTCCTATAGTTGGTTGTCATGAGCAGGTTTAGTTATTTTCAACATTCATTTAAATGCCTACTTTGTGTTTGATGTAGAGTTGTAAATATATAAATAGAAATTTAAATTTATATGTAAATTAACTTATTAATATAAATATGGAGTTTCAAATATACATAAGATGTTATGCTTGTATCTGAGGAGTACATAACCTATTGGGAAAGATCACTTCAAAATAATAGAATATAATTTAGAAATATAATACAGTACTTGAACATTATAACAGAAATATGAATAGGACTATTAGAGTATACAGATGTATAAACCAAATCTGAAGTTCATGGAAGGCTTTTACAAGAGACAGATGATGATGTTTGAAGAATAAGTAATGTCTGAATTTCAAGAATAAAAATGAGTTAGATAAACAAGTGCTAGAGGCAATAACATAAACAAAAGAGTAGAACAAACCTCTGGTGGTTGACAATGAGAAAGAAGATGGTCTTAAACCTGAGAAAGACAATGTGGGGTGGAGCTTTGTTGTCTCATATGAAGAACAACAGGAAGCATTTCTGAAAACAGAGTTGGGCAGTTGACTGATGGAATGTCTCGTTAAACTGCTTAAGTAACCATCAGTCCATAAGGGACATGCTACTCTTAGCAAGATTCGACTTTTTTTTGTACCTAGTTTACTTGTTTCCTAATCATCTTTTCTTCCTGTAAAAACCATTTATCAGAAAAGACATCTTGAATGATCTTTCTTGGATGTTAGTCTCTTGTTGCAAGTTTGTAATGAAACTTTGATCAGAGTTAGCAATCATTTCTTCCAATAATTTATTTTAACATTCCCAAGGTGCATTTTCATAAGGCATTAATAATATGTGGGGAGGGGGTTTTCAGGGTTGAATATGCTTAGAAAATTATGGGTTGGATAAAAAATAAAGGGGTTTATTTGATGTGAAAACTTGTAGTGCTTTTAATATGTAAAGGTAATAGTGAATTTTCAAGTTCAAAGAAAGAAAAGACCTGTGATTGAAGTGAAGGTAGAGTTAGACCAGTGTCTACATTACAAGACTCAATATTACAGCAGGTACATGAGAAATTAACTTATGTTTTGTGATGGTCTGTCCTATGGATTCATCATGAAGTGTTAAAAGGTGTGTAGCGCTTCTTCTGTAAGTTGTTCAGCAACATTGGGCCTGAGATTTTTAGAACCTATTTCATATTTGGAAAATACAGTAATTGGCAAATGAGAGTCAGCGTCCCACAAGGCAACCCATAAAAAGACTATTATTATAAAGGTCTACGCATGTGGAGGGAATAAAACTGTATCGAGGGGAAGATGTTATAGGCTTTTTGTTTCAAGCAGTGTTATCTGACCTCAAGGATGGTTTTGAACATCAGGAACTGGACGATAAAGCCCATCAAGTAAAAACCATCAGAAACAAACCTGTAGTCTAACAAATTTAGCTTTATTAACTTGCCAAGACAAGGGAGAAAATGGGTAGCTAGGGCTCCCATAACAAAATACCACAGACTGGGTGCCTTAAACAACAGAAATTTATTTTCTCACAGCTCTAGAGGCTTGAAATCCAAGATCGAGGTATTGGCAGTTTTGGTTTCTCCCTGGGCCTCGCTCCTTTTTTCGCAGATGGCTCCCTCTCATTGGGTCCTCACAGGATCATCCATCTGTGTACACGTCCCCTGGTGTCTCTCTCTCTTTTTATAAGGACACCAGTCATAGTGGATTAGGGCCCCTCCCTAATGGCCTCATTTCAAGGTATTTACCCCTTTAAAAGCCCTCTCTCCAAATACACTTATGTTCTGAGGTACTAGGATTAGGGCTTAAACATACTAATTGAGGACACAATTCAGTCCACAACAACCGGGGTATCAACTGTTTTTCTGAGGAAGGACTAGGGGAAACGGAGTTCTTTCAGCTTTTTATTGGTTTCTGTCATGAAGCAAGAGAGGTTTAGCAATCAGTTAAATTAATAATCTTCTTAATGGAAGCCAGGACAGCACAGTAGATCTGGAGACATGAGTGGTAATGACAGGAGAAATCACTCAATGAAAGGTTGCTGTTTTAGCATTCTACAGCAGGGGGACCTGGTGAAAAATGTTTACTTGTTACCTTTGGAGATAGTCATATCTATGGGTGTCACCACAGTCTGATAATCAGCAGGGCTGATTTCATTCTCTCATTCTAGGATATCACAAGAAATGAAGTGCAGAGGGCTTACTCTAAAGTGACACCCTGGGTGGCACTCCTTTTTGGGAGATGACTGTATGGTTTCCCATAGATATGTGGTTGTTAATAAATCGTTGTGTCTGCGGGAACGTCCTAAAGGATTCCATGACCAAGTACAGGGCAGAGGAATTAAAAATATTAGGAAAGACAACTTCAATTAGACTTCAAATGAACCAGATTGACCTGGTAATAAAAACAAATGATTATCACCATGTAATGTTCCTGTTGCCCTTCCCATCAACTTCGGGCAGACAAGCTTTCATTTGATTCAAAAAGATTTTTAAATTTTAATGTGTTTTTACGTGCATCCTGAGTGTCAGGAAACAATTCTAATGACATAAGGTAGTTTATATTTCATTTTTTAAATCAAGGGATATCATTTATAGTTTTAAGTAAGAGAATGCCATGATCAATTTTTTAAGATTGCACTGGTACCACCAATTTCAGAACATATTTATGCCTACTTTGAAACATATTTAAATATGTACTAAGCAAGTATATTACATAATATACTATAATATGAATAATCCACATAATATCGTATAGAAAGTATATTGTAATTAAGTGTGTTAAGATATTTGCATGTAGGTAATGCGTGTATAATATCAATCTAATCACACACTATTACAAATATTTCGTATACCAAGCATCAAAACATAAATAAAAAAATTTTTGAACTTTTTCATACCAGTTTGTTATTCTATACACTGCGTGTTCAAACATGGTTTGAACAGCATGCCTGAATGAATCATTGAACAACTACTTAAGTCAAATCAGTAGTTCTGTAACCACATGCACTTAGAATTAAATCCTTAACTTATATTTTGAATAAGAAACACAATAGTGTGTATAGAGGAAACATACCTCAACATAATAAAGGTCATATATTATAAGCCCACAGCTAACATTATGCTCAATGGTGAAAAGCTGAAAGCTTTTGAACAAGACAAGGACACTCACTCTCACTGCTTTTTATTCAACACAGTATTGGAAGTCCTAGCCAGAGCAATTAAAAAAGAAAAAATAAATAAAAGACATCCAAATTGGAAACTGCCATTATTTCCAGATGGCATGATTTTATACGTAGAAAACCCTAAAGACTCCACCAAAAAAAACCATTAGAACTAATAAATAATTCAGTAAAGTTGTAGGATGAAAAATCAATATACAGAAATTTGTTGTGTTTCTATACATTAATAATGAACTATCAGAGAAATTAAGAAAACAATCCCATTTAAATTTCATCAAAAAGAATAAAATACCTATGCATAAATTTAATCAAAG
This sequence comes from Equus asinus, assembly GCF_041296235.1. Classification (NCBI taxonomy): domain Eukaryota; kingdom Metazoa; phylum Chordata; class Mammalia; order Perissodactyla; family Equidae; genus Equus; species Equus asinus. Next base: position 47,858,834 of record NC_091792.1, on the reverse strand, counting down.
AGGTGTCATATTTCTGCATGAAAACTATGAAACATTGATAAAAGATATGGAAGAAGACACAAATAAATGGCAAGATATTTCATACTCATGGATTGAAGGAATTAATATTGTTAAAATGCACATACTAGCCAAAGCAAAATACAGATTCAATGCAAACTGTATCAAAATTCCAACAGCATTTTTCACAGAAATAGAAGAAACAATCCTAAAATTTGTATGGAAACACAAAGATCCTGAATAAAAGTCTTCAAGGCCTAAAGAACAACGTCATTGTTGAAAAAGAAGAACAAAGCTGGATGCATCACGATCTCTGATTCCAAACTATATTACAAAGCTATAGTAATCAAAACAGTGTGATACTAGCATAAAAACAGACACAAAAATCAATGGAACAGAATAAAGAGCCCAGAAATAAACTCATGCATATATGATCCATTGATTTATGACAAAAGAGCCAAGAACATCCAATGGGGAAAGAGCAGTCTCTTCAATAAATGGTGTTGGGAAAACTGGACAGCCACATACAAAAGAATGAAACTGGACTGCTATCTTACACCAAACAAAAAAATTAACTCAAAATGGATTAAAAGCTTGAGCTGACCACATCAAGCTAAAAAGCTTCAACACAGCAAAGAAAATTATCAACAAAATGAAAAGGCAACCTATTAAATGGGAGAAAATATTTGCAAATTATATATCTGATAAGAGGTTAACATCCAAAATATATAAACAACTCCTACAACTCAATAGCAGAAAAACAAATGACCTGATTTAAAACTGAGCAGAGGATCTGAGCACACATTTTTCCAAAGAAGACACAATAATGGCCAAAAGGTATGTGAAAAGATGCTCAACATCACTAATCATCAGGGAAATGCAAATCGAAACCACAATGAGATATCATCTTACTTTGTTTGAATGGCTATTATCAAAAAAGACAAGTGTTGGCAAGGATCTGAAGAAAAAAGAATTCTTGTGCGTTCTTGCTAGGAATGAAAATTGGTGCAGCCACTAATGGAAAACAGTATGGAGGTCACTCAAAACATTAAAAATAGAACTATCATATGATTCTGCAATTCCTTTTCTGGGTGCTTTATCCAAAGAAAAGGAAAACCCTAATGTGAAAAGATATATGCACCCCTAAGTTCATTGCAGCATTATTAACAATAGCCAAGATATGGAAACAATCTAAGTGTCCACTGATGGATGAACGGATAAATTGTTATATATACAACAGGAATATTATTCAGCCATAAAAAAGAATGAAATTTTGCCATTTGTGACAACATGGTTGGACCTTGAGGGCATCATGCTAAGTGAAATAAATCAGACAAAGACAGATACCATATAATCTCACTTATATGTGGAATCTTAAGGAAAAAAAACGTAACAAAAAAAACAAGCTCCTAGATAACAGGGAAGAGATTGGTGGTTGCCAGAGGTAGGGGACAGGGTGTGGCTGAAATGAGTGAAGGGAGTCAAAAAGCACAAACTTTCAGTTATAAAGTAAATAAGTAATGAGAATGTAATGTAGAGCATGGCAACTATATTTAATAACACTGTATGGCATATTTGAAAGAGAATAGATCTTGCAAGTTCTCATCACAGGAAAAAAATTCCGTAACTCTCTATGGTGACAGATGTTAACTGGACTTATCGTGATCATTTTGCAACACACACAAATTTCAAATCATTATGTTGTACATGAGAAACTAATATAATGTATGTCAATTATACCTCAATAAAAAATCAATAAAATAAAATGGTTTAATTAAAAAAAAAAGAAAGACGGGGGCTGGCCCCGTGGCCGAGTGGTTAAGTCTGTGCACTCCGCTGCAGGCAGCCCAGTGTTTCGTTGGTTCGAATCCTGGGCACGGACATGGCACTGCTCATCAGACCACGCTGAGGCAGCGTCCCACATGCTACAACTAGAAGGACCCACAACGAAGAATATGCAACTATGTACTGGGGGGCTTTGGGGAGAAAAAGGAAAAAATAAAATCTTTAAAAAAAAAAAAAAAAGAAAGACAATAAGGAGAATTGCCTTAGAACATTACTGTTTGTGGGAATGAATGGTCATTCTGAGAAGACAGTGATATTGTTTGCAAAAATCACACCTGGTTTTACCTAACAGTTGGTCTGATTTTACACTAGATGATAAAACTATAATTTACTGGTTTCCTCTTAAGTCTTATAAGCAGATATTAAAATAGTTCTGTTTTCTTTTTATGAAGAAAACGATAGCTTTAACTTTACTTGTGAAAGCTACTTTGGGAAGGTGTTTTAATATATATTTAATACTTTTTCTAAGTGAGAATGACATGTAAGACAACATTTTAAAAAATGCAAAGTGTTCATTTCAGTGCATTTGAAGGATTTTTTCACCTATATGAACCGAAATTAGAATCATTGGTAATAAATATTATCCCATTGAAGTACATATTATTTTTTCCTTGATGCTTTGATGCATAAAAATGCATAAAATCATGCATATTCATATGATGAAATACTCATTAACTTGAAACATAGTCTGCAGACTAAAGGACACTTTTTAAGAATTTTAGAAGCTGATTGCTTTTAAATTATGTTACATAAAGAGGTATACCAAATGAATGCAAGCTTAATTCAGTCTTAATTCCAAATATAAAGAATATGCCTCTATAAGTTTTGCTAGTTTAGAATTTTAAGACTATTTTTGAAGAAACAATGAACTAGAACTTGAAAAAAAATAAGGTCTAAATTACACTATTGTTAACAGAATATGCAATTGAATATGTAATTGAAACATAATTTTAAGTAGAAAACTTTGCCTTACTCATTTTGTAATTATTAAGATGGTATATGCATTATAAACATACAGGCATATAAATGTACAAATTAACATAAGTTTATGTAAATTGTATTCTATAAAAATTCAGTATTTTATGCACCACAAAAGGAATGGCCACAATTGCATTCTTTTGGCATATCTTAAATGTGAGCACATTAATGTTTCTTGTAGATTATCTTTCTATGCTTAAATAATGAAATAATGAAAATCTATTCCTGAAAATATCCTGCAACTCATACAGCAGATCCCAAGCTATCAGAACACAAGCTATTACTTGGGAAACAGTACTCTCTTTCTATAAAACATAAGGGCTGAAGATTGGGAGAACACAGAATGCTTTTGTCTTGTCTTTGAGCTGAAAAGACATCATTCCATGTGACTACTACAAAACAGTGCATATTAAATATTCAACAAATGCTGAGTATTGCATGATTAATAGTGAAAATATTTCTGTAAGCTATTTACATGGAATATCATCTTTCTATGTACATATTGTAGGTATAGTGAGATATGATTTAAAATGAAAGCTAAAAAATTTAATACATCTGGTTTTTATGTATCTAAACTTCAAAATTTTATGAATGAGAATTACAAAATTTTAATTTCTTTACTATAAAAATAAAGAAACAAAAGTTTCAGATATTAAATGATATGTCAGAAACAGTCAGCTAGTTAAGGACAGGCCTAGAACTTGAAATCAAGTTTCCTATTCATTTTGCGATTGCTCAAGCTTTTCACATTTCTTACTGCTCTTTGGAGCTGTAAACTACTTCATCAAATTACTTCTCTTCTTTGCTTCACTCTCACTTACTCCCCTCTCTCCTCCAAACTTTCATTACTGTTGTGAATTTCAGTTTTTTAGACTTTCTTATTGACTGTTGTTTTTTAATATTGGTTTCGAAATTGCACTCTAGAATGTCATGGAACATGGCAAAGTAGGGAGCTCCAGGAAAGGGCCCCTCCACTGAAACAACTACTGAGCTGACAAGAATTGTTAAAATTGACTATCTCAGAACTCTGGATTGTAGTTGAACAATTGTAGTATCCAGGGGAGTGCTTGACAAATAAAGAGGCTGGTAAAGTTTGATGAATTTTGGCATTTGTCATTTCACTAAGAAGTTACTATCCCTACTGCCCAGCCCCACAGCAAGGGGCTGTTGAGATGGCAGCACATTCATGATGTGGTTCACAAGTGTCAGGGTAGAGGAGAAAGACTTTATCCTGTAGAGATCAAGGTTACATATTGATTTGCCTTTGATTTGCTGGGGGACTTCTGCAGAGGTTAGTTCAAATGGCTTCTTAGGTAGCACTTGTAAAAAATAAAACAAATAATTCTGCTTATAAGATAAACAGAAACCAAAGAGCAAAATGGCGTAAGTCCTTCCTTATCAGTAACTACTTTAAATGTTAAGTGGACTAAACTCTCAAATCAAAGGCAGGGATTGGCAGAATGGATTAAAAAACTTGACCAATGCTGTTGTCAATAAGAGATTCACTTTAGCTTCAAAAACACAAATTAAGTTGAAAGTGAAAAGATGTTCCATGAAAATAATGGCCAAAAGAGAGCTAGAATGGCTATACTATTGGACAAAATAGACTTTATGTCAAAATGTGTTGTAAGAGATAAAGAAGGGCATTATATACTGCTAATTGTGTCAATTCATTAAGAAAATATAACAATTGTGAATATATATCTATATATATATACACCAAAAACCCCAAGATATGTGAAGCAAACATTGACAAAATTGAAGAAAGAAATGGTTATACAATATATATCTACAGAATTGTTGAAGACTATATAATAATACAATTGAAGACATATTAGTCTCAATGGAATGAACCTAGACATCAATAAAAGAAGGAAAAGTGTAAATTCACAAATACAAGGAAATTTAACAGTACACTCTTAAACAACAAATGGGTTAAAGAAGGAATCACTAAGGAAATTAAAAAATGTTAGCTCAGAGACAATCTTCTATGCCAAAAAAAAAAAAAAAACCCACAAAACCACCTCAATGTAGAATTATCATATGACCCAGGAATTTTGCTCATAGGTATATACCCCAAAGAACTGAAAACAGGTACTCAAATAAATGCTTGTTCATGAATGTTTATAGAAACACTATTCACAATAACCAAATGATAGTAACAACCCAAATAGTAACTTTATCCATCTATGATGAATGGATAAAGGAATTGTATGTCCACATAATAAAATATCATTCAGGCTTAAAAAGGAATGGAATACTGATACACGTTACAAATTGGATGACTCTCAAAAACACTGTGATGAGTGAAATATGCCAGACCAATAAAGGTCACATATTGAATGATTTCTTTTATATGAAATATCCAGAATAGGCAAATCTATAGAGACAGAAAGCTGATTAGGGGTTGCTAGGGGATGAGGAAATGCAGGGTGTCCTTCTGGGGTGATAAAAATTTTGAAACTAGAGAGATGTGGCGATTGTACAACATTATGAATACACTAAGTGCATTGAATTGTGCACTTGAAAATCATTAGTTGTATGTTACGTGACTTTCATTTCATTAAAAAAAATAAGCTGCTGTTGAATAGAACTACAATGTAAGTTACATGTGTAATTTTAGATTTTTTAGTATTCACATGAAATATGTAAAAGAGAACAGATGAGATTTAATTTAAAATGTTTTCCTTAAACCAATATCAAAACTTATTATTTTAACATATACTAAATTTAGTGATTGTTATTAAGATCTTTTATGGTTTTGTATTATCTATAATGTCGTATGAATTTGGAATTCACAGCATATCAGAACCCAGACTAGCCACATTTCAAATGCTCATTGATCACATGTGCCTATTGTTTACTGTCCTGGAGTGTGCCACATTAGAAACTAAAAGACTTTTACGTGACAATTAAAGAAAAGTCACCTTCTTATGAAGAAAAAAGGAGTTTACTCTTCTTAAGTTTATTCTGTATAGAGTTCATTTTATACGGAAAAAAGAAAGATTGTTCTCCTATTCCAAGAAAGTGAAGAAGGCTTTCTCAAGCAAGTATTTCTTTTTTCTACTCAAAATAGTTGCTCCTTGTTTCCCTAGTCTTAACTTAAAAAATACTACAAAGGATGTAGTATGAACAGAATATATATAGCCGTGTGTGGTGGCGTAAATTCCAACAAAACCCAGTGCTGCATGAAATGAAGTAGTTCATGACTTCAAGTAATTTATTTTGGAATTAACTAACCACAATAAGGCTAATAAAATCAGTAAGAAAAAGTCAGTTATTATTTGCAAGTGATGTAATTGCATATTTAGAAAATCTAAAAATCTCAGTTAAAAACCATTATAACTGAGAAGGCTGTTAGGATCAAGAGACATACGGAAGTAGTACTATTCCTGATTCCAGCATAAACATTTAGAAAATTCAATAAGAGAAAGATGCCATTCACTGTATCAACAATATAATTAAATACTTCCTATTAACTTATCCATAGAAATATATCAACTAAGAAAAAATCCTATAGAATTGCAAGTATTATAAAAATATTGCAAGTATTATAAAAAATATTTCTGTTAATGAGAAACCATAACATTTTTGAAAGATGTGGTGAAATAAAATGCCAACAAAGCAATGTATAAGAAATCCAAATACTCAGAGATCCTTATGATGTGAGGAAGCCCGAGACCAATGTGGAGGGAGAATGGTTCTGTGGAAGAGTACTGAGGTGACACACATGTCTCTGTCAACATGTGAGCGAAGATTTTTTGGACCTTCCAGTCTAGCACATTTACTGCAGAATGCAATAAAGTCAATGTCGTGGAATAGAATAATGGCATAGTTGAATTGATGCTGCAATACTAACCTGCAGAATAAAGAGTGGATATACCATTTGTCTTCTTGAGCCACTAAGTTTTAAGGCAGTTTGTTATGCAAAAAACAATTAGTTAAGGGGCTGGCCAGGAGCACAGCGATTAAGTTCCCACGTTCCACTTCTGTGGCCCGGGGTTCACCAGTTCGGATCCCAGATGCGGACGTGGCAGCACTTGGCAAGCCATGCTGTGGCAGACATCCCACAGATAAAGTAGAGGAAGATAGGCACAGATATTAGCTCAGGGCCAGTCTTCCTCAGCAAAAAGAGGAGGATTGGCAGCAGATGTTAGCTCAGGGCTAATCTTCGTCAGGAAAAAAGAAAAAATATAATTAGTTAAAACAATTATTATAAGAAAAGGTTTAATTAATTAACAGTGCATTCCAATACCAATCCAAATGTGATTACTTATTTTTAATAAGGTTAAAACTGGGTATAGAATTTTCAGAAAGACACACTTCTCCCATGCCACTTTCTTCCTTTCTGTTTGTGTGGCATGTTAAGACTGGTTAACAGGCTGGATGAAGACTGGATGAAGAGGTGGTTTTGCAGATGGAGAACAGAGAAAGTGAAGAGAAAAGGATCCTAGGTTTCTGGTGATATTGTCAAGCCACCAATTCTAGACTATTTCTCCTAAATGCCTGGGAGTACATAAAATCTTTTGTGTTTCCACTATTATAGCTGGACCTAATTCATATTATTAAAGTGATATTAAAATTTCAGTGGTTATGAAAACAATATGCATTCTTATACTCTTAGCTCCAATCTAGGGGAAATTTAATGTGAAATGGTTCCCGAAGACAAAGGGTAAAAAATGAACTAATGGAAAATATTAAATACGTTTTAATCACAAGCTGGAAATCTTTGTGTAAGAAGCACACCAATGGAATAAACATTGAAGCATATTTGATGAATTGAATATTATTATATATGACTCCAGACATAAACTGCCATAAAAATTATTTGTGATGTGTATGGCAGGTAAATAAATGTTAAACATTGTATCAAATTATCATGGATATAATACAAATTGTGTAACCATTATCATGTCATTATGCATTTAGTTTGTTTCAAATCTTTCATTATTATAAGTAATTATAAAAATCCAAATAATTGTTTTATTATTATGATATAATACAAACAACATAAAAGTTCAAATTAAAGCATTGAGACAAATTTTATCTCTTTAATTGTCAAAGTGTGTGTGTGTATATATGTGGTGTGTTGTTTAATGATAATACGTAATGCTGGCAGGGGCCAGAGCAGCACAAATTCTTTGTCCAATTTCTTAGATTGAAAATTGATATCATGTCAAAAGTTCAAAATTCAAATATAAATGAAAATTTTAAATTTGTCACAAAACTTTCTTCGCATATTCTACTTCTAGGAATTTATCCTAAAAAATAATCAGTTTGCTAAAAAGAAGGTGTCTGTTGTACACAAGTTATAATTTATTTAGAATGTATTATAACAAACATGGAAATGACTAAGATATCAAAACTAAGAGACTGAGTAAACAAATTATAGGTATTTTATATCTATAGAATGTAATACAGTGCAATTATTAAAAAGAGGACAAAGAAACATGGGTGATGATATAAAAATATGCCTAACATATTGTTGAGAAAAAGGTTATAAGTCTACAGATACAACTTATCCTTGTATATTTTGTTATTGTATATATGGGCACTCTTATAATACCTTTATATATACGCACACACATCTAATCATAAACACATATTTAGTTTTCTTTTTCTGTTTTTTCTGTATTATAAAAATTCTGTATTAAGTATGTTTAATATAAAAAATTATTAAAATGTGAAAGCAATAACAGATTTTATATATATATATGTAATCTTTGTACAATTCGTTTTCGTTTGGTAAAATAACTTGACAATACATACCAAGAGTCTTAAAAAATATTTGTAATTTTGACTTTATAATTCTTTAGAAATTAAGTTATAAAATGAGAGAAAGTCTATAGTTATGAACTTGTACGTTATTGTAATGTATTTATTACAGTAAAAAAGAATAATTCGATAAGTTATAACTACTCCTCACAATATGATCTAGTCATTTTTAAACTCAGATTATGAATAGATTTCAACATTTGTGCAAATTCTGATCATTACTAGGGCTAATATTCAGCTGGCATGGATGGATTGATCAGTGCCAATGAGATACTGGTTGTGAAATTTGTGTAGTACCCTCTTGGTTACAAGGATGGAAAATAAACATAAACATGTGTGAAATCCACAAACATCCATCCCTTCATTGAAACATAGCTCCAAAGAAATGTACCAAAATGCTTCTGATGTGTGTTAGTTTGTTCCCTAATTAGATTTTATGTTTCTCTCAAACTTTCTGTGATGTACTATTTTGCTGTGGATTTTTCTTTTATAAAACAGAAAGCAAAAAGAGCAAAATGGTGTCCTAAAGTGTTTCTGGTAACCCAAGTATTTAAGCAGAGAAAGAGAGGCTATTTTCACTTGATTCACATGACCTGGGGCTGGATTTAGCTGCCTCATTAGTTGATTGCCATAGTTACTCTCTCATAGAATGAAACTTTTGCTTTGACACTCTAATTCAGTTTGATTCCTGGACAACATCTACACATTATTACCCTTTGTAGTGTTACACTTCACTGAACTGAATGATTTAATGTGTTTTTTTTTTTTTTTAGTGCCAAAGAGGGATTTACGAACAGAAGACAGTAGAAAGCATAGAATTCCTTGAATGTTGCTATTTTCAGTCTTTCAGTGCCTCATATTTTTCAAGCCTTCATAATGCCACTATTAGTGTGTCACCTCAAACTTTTATTTAATCACTTGCAAATTTCCTGTATGACAAACTACTTGCTTTTCCAGATTTTTTTTCTCAGGGGAAATTTAGAAATATATCTGAAAATATAAACTTCATTATAATTCTTCCTCTAAATTTTTCCTTATTTAATAGAAATAAAAATAAAACATTTAAAATAAAAACAAACTCTAATATCTAAGGAAAGTGGCATAATTCATATCACTTGGGAAATTAATGTCTATACGACATCCTTGCCCTCTCAAATGAAGATCACAGAGAGAGAAAGATGAAAATAAAGCAAACAAAGGAGAAAAATTAAAGCTACTACTGCTTCACCTCAATTGATTTGAGGTAGCCCTTCATGAAGCAGATTAAATGAGTCTTAGTGGAAACTATAGTGAACCAAAAGCTAAGAAAAGGATTGAAGGGTTGAAGAAATGAGGAAATGTGTCTCGGAAGGGACAAAGAATAGCTTAGAATTGGGACAATATGCACACAAGATGGATAGGTGTCAAAACATTGATCTAAGTAGATTCAGAGCTCAGAATGTAATGTGACAAGCATGATGTATGACATTGCATCAAGCGTCATGCTCTAGTCTAGCTAATTTCGATCTCAAAGCTCTGGGTACCTAATTACGTTCATTTTTAAACATATTATTTTCCTCCATTAACAAATATTTATGTAAAGAAAAGTTTTTGAGTTAAAATTTCATCTTTTAATTATCCTGGGTATAATAGTGGATTAAATTTTATAACATGCAATTGCGTTTTGATTACAAACTGGAAGAGTACAATTAGGAATAATAAAGTGTAAATATTTGAGCTTTGATATAATATTATTTTATACTTTCTGGAATATAAGCTCTGTGAGGACAGGACCATCTCTATTTCAAAAACGTATTCCTCACATCAGAAGAGTACCCAGCCCACAGTATATGCTCAATAAATATTGTCAATAAAGAAAGGAAGTGATCATATTGGTTTATTATCTTATTTTCTCAATGAGTTAATGTTTATTCCCAATTTTCCCTAATTCTCTTAGGTTATTTTCCATGCATGTAATAAATGTTTATTAATAATTACACTACCAGGTGCAGTACTTTTTCAATAATCCCTATTTTTTTTGCACTTAATTATTTCGATACTTGTATTCTGCTGTACATTTGCTCCCCTTTCCCAATACTAGAACCAGTGTAGCATAATGATAACTAGCACACATCCCTGGAACTGGGGGTGGGGAGTGCTAGATTCATATCCCGGGTCTACCACTTCTTAGCTGTAGGACCTTAGCAAGTTATGCAATTGCTCCCTGGTTCAGTTTCCCTAACTTTAAAATGAAATAATAATTCTAACTCATATGATTCTTGGTGATTAAATAAACAAAAACTAGTAAAGCATGAAAACAGTATGTAGCACATGGTAAGTACTCAAGGTACGTTAGCAATTTTCACTTGTGAAAATTACGTTTCACTGGAACCCTTTGCTCCTATATATTAATATCCAGCTTTTGCCTGCTTCCTTTTATTTTCTCTTCTTTAAGTTTTATGCTCTAAGTTTTCAAACTTTGTATCATCCTTGCTCCACTACTTATAACTGGACAACCTTGAAAAATTACTTAAGATCCAATACTTCATCAGTCAAATAGGGATAATAACAGTATTTGCTTCAATATTTACTTGAGAGTTCAATACTAAGGTAAAGAATTTAATAAAATATCTAATAGCGTTGTACACTACCCTTAGTGTTCAATAAATTTTAGCTATTAAAATTATGATGGTTGTTTTTAAAGTTATTCTTGTTTGCTAAAAATGGACTCTAGGTATGGATGAAAAGGTAATAATACCCTTCATATACCACAACTTATGGTTTATTTAGTTTTACTTCACTGTCATGTAGCAAAATTCTCTCCCATAATCCATAGATAATTTCAAAACATTCTCTAACCAATTCTCTTCGTTTCTTTCTCTTGACATTCCTTCTGTGTATTACCTTACATTTATCTAAATTAAATCTCATCCTGCATTGCTTTTTCCCATTTCTCACTTTTCATCACTCTCAAACTTTTCTCTACTTTCCACTGTTTGCAGTTTACTTTGAAAATATATCTGTAGCTCTGATAAGTGCATACTCTTCTTTCTGTTGATCAAATGCAGTGATAGAGCCCTCTCTGAATCCAACTTGACTCATTTAATTATAACATTCCTTTTCTATATTTTCAATGATTTACTTGTGTAATTTATATTATGAGTAGTAATAGGAATAATGATGAAAACAAAACCTGAAAGAATGTGGTCCTTAAAAACTACAAAGATTGGTCTACTGTTCTTTTGTCGCATTTCTCTGAGCCCGAATGTCTGAAAACAGGGCCACAGATTATTGCGAATATTCTATTTTCCTTGGTGAGAGAAAACTAAGAGAGCATATTTATAATTATTCCCTTCAATCCCATCCAGTATTCCCATCTTTAATTACTTTAATTGATTTCGATTAGGGCAGTTTGTGTAAATTTGGTCACTGGGATTTTTATATTCAAGTGTGTGGGATATATATACATACACACAGGCACATATATAATACATTAATTTATACTATAAATATCATATATACATATTATATATTACATATAATAACCATTATATATATTCCACATTCGCGTCCATCACAGACGTTTCTATCGATCAATCTTTTTATGAAAATTCAAATTCGCTTTATTTGTCATCCGATTGCTGTCTTCCTAGTTTCCCTTTTTTTTTAAAGATTGGCACCTGAGCTAACAACTGTTGCCAATCTTCTTTTTTTCCCTGCTTTTTCTCCCCCAATCCCCCCATTAAATAGTTGTATATTTTTAGTTGTGGGTTCTTCTAGTTGTGGCATGTGGGACGCTGCCTCAACGTGGTCTAATGAGCGGTGCCACGTCTGCACCCAGGCTCTGAACCGGTGAAACCCTGGGCCGCTGAAGGCAGAGCGAGCAAACTTAACCACTCGGACATGGGGCCGGCCCCTGTCTTCCTAGTTTTGAGAAAGCGGAAGTCAAAGTGTACACCCTTTTAGTTCTCACATGGAAGCAACAGGGACCAGAGATCAATATTGACATAGTTGAAAATTTGTAGCTGTTTCTGTCCCATGACACCCCAAGAGTACAAATCAGTTCATGAGGGAAAGGGTAAGATTTCCAAATGTATGATATGTAATAAGCACACATTAAATACATTATTATGTATTAATTAATACATAATAATTTTAAAACAAAGAAAAGCAATATATTACAAAGTTGTAGCTATTAATTTCAATCTTAGATTATATATTTTTGCCTTAGATGCAATACTTTGTTGATATTTTTCTTACTTTTCTTGACTCCTTCCCCTCCGTCTCTCTCTTACCATCTCTCTAGTTGTTTGTTTCTGTGTCTGGCTCTCTCTGTCTCTTTCTGGCTCTTCCTGACTCTCTGTCTCTATCTCTGTCTCTCTATCTCCCCACCCCTCCTTCTATTCTTTCTTTATTACTTGGAAATGTATGTTAATTAATGTTGTAAATGACTGAATATTCCTCAAACAAATATTTTCTGTGGTTTCAGATGAGCATTTTGTACTTTAGTGATCAAAATTGTGTGTCAGGTACATATAAATCCCCTAAACGTAGGCTGATCTTTCACATTATTTTAATTTAAAGGCAATATTTAGCATTTATAAAATTATATTTTACATGAAGAGAAGGGAATTCCATTCAGGAATAAAAATATTACCATCTTAATATATTTTAAGACAAGTAAAAATATTTTTTAAATGCTTAATGTTGAAATAAGTTAATATGTGAAAATAAAAAGTAAGCAGTTATGTATGGTTATGAATATTCTTGGAAAACCTGAAAATAACCTTAGAAACTACACTCATCCTGAGGAAAGCAAATGCTTTTATATATACATTTTATATATATGATTTTTATATACACATTTTATATATACATTTATATTTATTATTTCTATTTATATACATTTTTTCAAATACAGTTCTGAATAATTGCAAGTTTGTTTAAGCAAATAAAATGTCACACCATAAGGTTAGAAGTACTTGCAGTGGTCATGTTTGGTAATTTAATAATACTAATAACTTCTATTTATGGAATGGTTACTGAACATTTTAAATGAATTAATTCTGACGAGGTGTCTATGATATAGCTATTCCCAATACCCACACTTTCCAGATGAGAAAACTAAGGTCCTATACTAGAAAGTTCTAGGGTTTACATTCAAATTCAGAATTACCCCAGGAACCAGTTTACATTTATCCACTGTGATTTGTTACCTAAACTTGTATCACACAAATTAGTTTATTTTGGTAATATGCCACATAGCAAGGTAGTATCACATGTATAATAAAATATTGCATGTTGACGTCTAAAATTTCCTTTGCAATTGTCCCTTCTTCCAGAAAATATGAAATTTATCATTTATATAAAATATGTATTAACAATTTTTAAAGATTTTCTACCAGTCAGCATTTCATTAGCATAAATTACATCATGTTTCCAGGTTTGAGTTTTTAAAAATTTTCCTTGAAAGCACATTTATATAAGTATTTTGTTAACAATATTTTAAAATCTGATTATACGACATTCCTTCAGGGCAAAAGTTATGTTTTTTTCTTATCTCACTAGAATTTTAATATTTGTACTTCTGAGGAAATTACAACATCCAAGTTTATGCTTTCATGATAAGACAGTAAATCCCTGCTTCTTAAAACTACCAAATTAGAATTTTGATAAATAACAAATTATGGATTATATAAAAATACATTCTATTTAACTGTGCTAATTACAGAGCTTTGCCTTTATGAGCATAAGAGGAATTAGTTAATGATCTCAGTGTATTCCTGGGTTGCTATTTTAACAAAATGGTGAGCTTAATGTCTGAATTATCTAATATTAAACTGATAATTAAACAGTACTTGGGAATTGTTGTGTTCTGTGTGTTCATTTGTATTACTGTTTCCAAAATAGATGAAATACTATCAAATACGCATTGGAGGACATGATGTGACACTCTTTATAGACCAAATTAAAAAATAAAATAAAACCTGCATGGGTTTATCAAATTTCCATGGAGGGAGTAATACTGACAAAATATTTCTACATAACTTAAACTGCTTATGCTATTATTTTATTGATAATGAGCAATTAAGAAGTCATTTATCAATTGGCATGTTTTTAACTTTTTTATTGAAGTGACTAGAAGCATGTCTATTTAGAGTTATATCTATTTGGTGAATTGAAATGTTGATAAAGTATACTGCTTTATGGATAATCTTGTCTTTTTGCCTTTAAATCTATTTGTATGATATCAATCTTGTAACAGATATCTCAACTGAATCAAAACAGAGATTATAAAGCAGAACTCAGATACTGAGGCATAAGACCCCTGCATGAGAGAGAGGGGCTCTTTCTCCTGTAGACTCCCAACAGGAGAGCAGCAACACTGGGTGCTAAAATTCAGAAGAGTTCTCCTAGGGACAAGATTTATATGCGTCCTAGGGCTGGCCTGGTGGTGAAGTGGTTAAGTTTCCATGTTGTCCTTTGGTGGCCCAGGGCTTCACAGGTTCGGATCCTGGGTATGGACTTAGGACTGCTCATCAAGCCATGCTGTGGCAGCATCCAACATAAAATAGAGGAAGATTGGCACAGATATTAGCTCAGCAACAATCTACCTCAAGCAAAAGAAGGAAGACTGGCAACAGATGTTAGTTCAGGGCCAATCTTCCTCACCAAAAAAAAAAGAGAGAGAGAGAAAGAGATTTGTATGCATCCCTCTGTTAAACAGAATGGGACACATCTTGACTGAGAAGTTTCTTTGTCAAAGTTAATAGTTCCCTTTGTGCCTTCTGCATATTGATTACTTTTGTTACATTTTTCCTGATAAACTGCTAAATTGCAGACCTAATCTCCTAATCTCCTTCGTCATTAACTGCCTTTTAATATATGATACCCAATCGAACAAGCCTAGCAGGGAGCCCCTTGGCATGGTGCCATACCATACAACATGCCCATACAACAGCAGTGCCATGCCCTCAGTGCAGCTTCAGACAGTCCAAAATATGCTGCTGGACCATGCCGCTCTGGCTGTTGAGTCTTGGAGCAATTTTATCTTTTTCTAAGAAGAGATGCAAATATAAAAGGGAATGGATCATTTCTTATTTTAGTATTACTTACATCAAAGGCTAGGACAGCAATGGAGAAAAGAAGTCAATGGGTAACAAGATTCTCCGTGAGAGATTTTCCCTGTTGCCTTGTATTCTGCACATTCCTTCCATTGAATCAGCTGTACCAAGTCTTTTCATTTTATTCTTTCCTCATTTCTATTCTTTCTCACTGTTTTCTTCCCAAAGAAATTCCTTTTTATTACAATGTAAATGTTGTAAAACTATAAGCTTACATTCCTGCCAAAATACATATTTGCATTAAAAAATTTCTATTAATAGTGAAAACGTATAGAGTACTTTTCTTTTACATTGAACTTTTACTTCTCTTTAGTTGTATACTAAATAGTACCACACCAAAATAAAGTCAGTCTTGTTGACAATTTTATATGTAGTACAGTATTTCATAATATCTTAAACTTAATTCTAAATGAAATGGATTATAAAGCTTAAAATACTATGGCTTTTTCTTTTGACAATTTATAAATGTACATTGTAATACTTTGCTAATTTTACATAATTTTCAAAAGGAATTATAAATCTTCTTTATGAATTTAAAGTAAATATAAAATGTATTCTCAAAAATAATCATTTAAAATATAAACAAATGTTATCTGATAAAATAAATTATGTACTTTATATAACAAATTAATAATACAAAACTCAGACTTAATTATAAAAACAGTGACATTTGACAATTGAATTATACTCTACGAACATTTATTTATTACAAAGAAATGAATATAGTGTCAGAGGCTAGAATTCATCAGTATATGAGTTTGATCCACTGTTTTATCTATTTAACCAAAAACAACTGTTTTACTTGTTTTTCATATGATGCTATAAACACTTTAGACATTTGTTATTTAAGGATTACTAAAAATCCTTTGGATTTGCCTCAGCAGCTTCTCTTTGAAAAAATGTATTTCATTTTTCTAGTCAGTACTGTTCACAAAATTTGCTCAAATGAGTAGGATAAAGATACAATACCTTAGGAAAATCTGCACAAATTTGTGTAACTTACTACAAATATTGAATTGACATAAAAGACTGCAACTTTTACACATAAAATAAAGCTGCAAAATATAGATTCTGACATTTATTGTACTGGAACCCTTTTCTCAGATAATCTTGCTAATGCTTTAGCAAATCTGAGATCTATACCCATAGAATTTAAATTAAAAGCCATGCAAGGGCTGGCCCTGTGGTCCAGTGGTTAAAGTTCTGTGTGCTCCCCTTTGGTGGCCCAGGTTAATGGGTTCAGATCCTGGGTGTGGACCTACTCCACTCATCAGGCATGTTGTGGAGGTGTCCCATATACGAAGGGGAGAAGGACTGGCACAGTTGTTGGCTCAGGGCCAAACTTCCTCAAGCAAAAAAAGGGGAGAATTGGCAAAGGATGTTAGCTCAGAGTGGATCTTCCTCAACAAAAATGATCCAAATTATATAAATACATTTTCAATCTGTGTAGTTTAAATCTAGTACATTAATTTTAGCAATCAATGTACAGTGTATCTATTCGCACTTACTGAGTGAAGTTTGTAATTGTTCATATCTCTTCTTTGTTTTGATGATGAAGATAAATGACCCTAAATCTGAGATTTTAGGCATTTAGATAGCATTTGATTTGCTGGGGAGCTTCCAATTGTAGTGTATTTACACAGGATTTGTAAAGTCGTGGTTTCAAGTTAGTGATATTGTTTAAAATTATGCTTAAAAGATCCTAAGAGAAGTACATATTTAAAGTGATTAAAACTACATTCATACCTCCTGGCTTTTCAAGTGATATAAAACCATCATTGTATGGCAAGAATCATAGGCATGTAAAAATCCTTAAATTTATATCTTTTTATTTTGGAAGAGGTGAGATGTGAAAATAAATGACAACAATCTCTGTTTTTCTTCAATTCTCGACCTCCCTAGAAGTATAGACCATAAATAAACGTTACTTGTCCTCTCATTAATGCTTTGTCAACCCCACATCTCTTAAGCATGAATGAGAAGACGGAGCGAAGGTAAGCAAATATGGGTAATTTTTCAGAAAATGAAACCTGATTTTGGACTGTCAGTGGAAAACTGCAGTAGACAAGTTAAAAAGGAAGACTTTACCCAAGACTTCTACAATAAGAGTCAAGACTGTTGTAACAGGAGGAGCGATTGAAATCACCTCCGCTGAAACAGAAGGTGGGGGGTTATTAAGCGCTGGGTGAGCAAGTTAAAACAGACTGAAGGACAATGGGGTGGAGATGAGGTTGGTTGACTTGATTAGGCCTTGTGTGTCTGCTAACTGGCGCTATTGGAGCTAGGCTCCTACCTTCTCCCAAGACTGGGATAGGGCATGATGTTCCTTGACGCTTACATTCCGAAGGGATGGCTCCCAAGTACTTGAGAAAGACATTCCTGGGTTGTACAACTGGCAAGAGGCTAGGAGAACATTTACATCTCAAAGGTACAGAGAAAAATTTGCAGTTGCAAATTTTCTAAAGTAAATGCTCTAAGGAAAGGGAGGCCAGAGGCCTATGAAGACAGGTTTTGTCTAAAGTTTAGTCAAACTGAGGGAAACGCTAAGGCTGTCTTGGTCAGATCCAGGTCCCTCTGATTTCTTAGAGAAAAAGTGGTAGCAGAGTTGGCAAGGGTTCCTTGGAAGATTTTTCCTTTTCAAAAGCTTTTCTGCTAAGCATTTTGGTGGTTAAAGACACATTTGAATTAAAATGTTCCCTATTAAAATGGAAATACTCTCTTGGAAATTGAGCTTGTTCACAGATTAGTACTGTGAATGCCTTACATGGGATAATCAGATTGCTTTCCTTCTGGCTGAGAAATGTGCCCTGGGAATTAGTATTTTGTTGGGTGTTAAGAAGAGAGAAGAAATGTAATTGTTCTACATGATAAACTTGAAGAACATAAACCCAGAAGGATGCTACTATCAGGGACTGAGAAATTGCATTTGGACAGGACAAACTTAACTTACTTTTACATTTTGCATTAGATTCTAGGGTAGTAACTGTCATAGTTTTTATAGAAACTTATCCTTCCGTTATTTACAGAAGACTCAAGATAAAAATTAGAGTGGTGATTTATGAACTCACCCATAAATAAATGGGAGTGATTTTCATGTATTCTGTATGCAGTTATTTAATGCTTAGAGTTCTGAACCTAGAGAATGGGTAGAATCCAATAGATCACATTTAAATAACTAAAGCATGTCCAAGGAATGTAAAACCAGCAAAGTAGTGTTTCAATGACTAAGCGATGTTCTGTAAAGGGCCAGACAGTAAATATTTTAGGCTTTGCTTATTTTAAGTTTTCTGTAGCACATACTTCACTCTGTCTATATAGCTGAAATCAGCCACAGACAATAGCATAGACAGTACAGTAATGAATGGATATGGCTGTATTCCGGTACAACCTTATTTACAGAAACAGGTGGTGGGCCAGATTTGGTCCATGGGTGTAGTTTGCCAGGGCTATGACTATGTGAACATTTGCTGATGTGAAGATGGCTCTAATACGCTCAATTTTTATAGCCTACCTGAGTTGATGCTCTAGTTGCAAACATATGGTGATATGCATGGTATTAAAAAAAAGGCCAAGAACTAAGAATTTGTCAATAAACTTGAAAGTGAGAAGAGAAAGAAAGGCTCTCTAGACAGAAACTCTCTTTAGAGTTGAAAAGGGCAATTCATTAGCTGATTAGAGCTTGGCTGGCTTGAGAATAGTCAACTCCCTTTTTTGTAATTTTCTGTTCATCAATCTTGAGAAGCTTTGACCTGTGCATTAGAAGGGAGATTCCCAGGCTCAGAGCTGACACTACTTATGAAACCTGATGCTTTCCCAATTGTAAATGAATAAATTGGTAGTCCAGTATAAACAAAGGTATCCTGTGGTTTTGATTAGCTCAGTCAATCTCCAATAGTCTAATTAATTCTGGATGAATTGTTAAATTTGTTTCTGGATTTGCCTAGCTGACGCCCAGTCTTCAGATGCAGTGAAAGGCTGCCAAAAAGAACAGCCAGTGTGCAATTCCCCATCTTTCACACCTATTTGCTGTTAATATATTAGAGAGACTCTAACTCTGTAAAACTTCACAGTGAAGGCGAATACTTGGATCCCAGTTTCAGTTTTATCAGTAAGTGCAGTGCATTAAGGCAAATAGCAATCTCTTTTATGTGAATTGTTTTAATTAGGCAAACAATACTAAAGTCTTTTACAGTTTGAAATGCTCAAGTTCTCTTACACTGCATGGAGAGAATAGTTGGTTCATTTAGCTCTGTCTGACTGACTGTAATCTAAAAAATTGTGCAGTTTTTTCAATTTGTTAAAGACAGAACAAATAATGTATCATTTGATTGACTCCAACGTTAACACCCTCAAGAGAAGTTGAAGGAATGAACACAGGTTAACATTCTTTCCTTAAATTTGCAATAGCTTTTTTTTTTTTTTTTTGGAGGAAGTTTAGCCCTGAGCTAACTGCTGCCAATCCTCCTCTTTTTGCTGAGGAAGGCTGGCCTTGAGCTAACATCCATGCCCGCCTTCCTCTACTTTATATGTGGGATGCCTACCACAGCATGGCGTGCCAAGCAGTGCCGTGTCTGCACCCGGGATCCAAACCGGCATACCCTGGGCCGCCGAAGCGGAACGTGTGAGCTTAACCGCTGCACCACCGGGCCAGCCCTGCAATAGCTTTTTATCATACCACTGAACACACTGTTATCATACAGGAAATGAGTATTGATTAGCTGATTGCCTTACCCTGACTGACAAATGAGTATTCAAGCCAACTCTTCATGCTAGATTCTCGTCTTCACATCTGTATCTAATTTCTCCTCCAAGTTTACTGCACTGAATTCCATTTATAAGTGATCATACTGAAACTTTTAAAAATTATTAAAGATAGTTCTGTATGTCACGTATTCTGTAATTTAGACATTCAGAATATATCAAATTTTCTCAAATTGTATATAGTATTTATACCAACAACAGGAAAAAGATACTTGATTACTTCAACGTCTCATTGATATTTTTCATGGCTTTTTACAAGTGGAAGAGTGATTATCATTATGTTCTGTATCTTTTTTTTTTTAACATGCATATATTTAAGTACAACCTCAAGGACGCTTAGTTTGTATGTAAGAGTAGAACCAAAGTGGAGTATAAACAGCCTTACGGGTCATGAGCCTGGGTTTTCCCTCTTACGCTTCAGTGATATCTATGGAAGGGAAACCAATATGATTTTACATAAACAGCAACTTTCTCAAAGTGATCATAATGTTATATTCCTAAACATGGTGGAATGGTGTGTATCTTAACCTGCAAATATTTCAATAGTTCTTCACAAGCAATAACAGCTGCATCATATTCAGAATTTGCTAACGGCCAGGCACAGTAATAAATATTTTAAAATACCAAATCTTATCTTCACAGTACTCTTAAGTACTCTTAGGTACAATCTTCACTTTAAAGATGGAAAAATTGAAACTCACAGAGTTTAAATAACTTGTCAAAAGTCTTCCAAATAGTGTGCATTGGAAATCAAACTGAGGCAGGCATCAAAGTCATCTTATTGATCTGGGTCTTACTGATGATACAATTTATGCTTTTACCCTCAAGCCTAGTTAGACTTCATTGTCAGTAGCATGTATTTTTAAAGATAATTGTTTTACAAGATATCCAAAGGTAGGATGTTTTCTCTCTTCTCACCAACTGTGATCAAGAACCTGAACTTCTTCTGTCTTTGCATTTGCCATCCTTAGTGTGTTGGGGAAAGTTCCTATCTCATCAAAAAATGGCTGGTGAAGTTTCAATTAATGATTTGCTCCTCACATAATAGCATTACAAATAGGAAACAAACTAGCACCATGATAGCATCTACCTCATAGGCGTGAAGATTCAATGAATCAGCTACTTAGAACAATGCTTGACTAACAGTAAGTGCTGAAGAAGTGCTGATAATTGTCCTTTGACTCTGGTACCACAAGGAGCAAACTACTTCTCAAGATATTTTAAACTTGGTATAATATGCCTTAAAATATTAATCTTATTATTCCAGCCTATACACCTATAATGTTAATATCATCTAGTTGTATGAACCTTTGAAGTTTTCCAAATTATATAGTTAAAATGAACTTGACCACTTTGGGTGGTCACCCACTTCTCTCTATTGGATACAATTTTTGTTAGGTCAGGTTTCATATAGAAACTAGTCTTCAGAAAAAGAATTATTTTCCAAGTCATTAGTGTCATACATATCACTGAATGAATAGGCTTATTCTTCACATATTGTAGTTTAAAATTCAACTTAATAGAATTTAGTTCAATGGGAGAAATTAAATAAAATTGAACAGAAAAGTTGAATGGTAATTGTACTGCAGTTATAAGACCACAGAAGGAATATCAAAACCGTGAATGAAAAAAAAAAAGAAAATGAGCCTCACTATTGTGAACATGTAAAACTGCTTGAAGTAGGATCAAAACACCATGCTGTCTATAATGCTGCATTGTCCTTATTACAGAGTCACAAAGAGAAGAAAAAATGAAGTTCCAATTTTGCCCAAGAACCTTTGTTTCATTGTTTTACGGAAAACCTTCTATTGAAAAGTCCTTTTTTATATCTTCCCATAACTTTTAAATCTCACCAATGACATAGGAAATGACCTTTTTGTTTTAACTGCTAAATAATTTTCTTTATGCTTCTGATTATGTCCTTCTTGTTTCTTTCAGAACTTATGGCAAAAATAATCCCATTCTCATTTGCATTCTCAGAATTTTCCTCTCTACCAGTGCCTTTTCTTCAGGATCAGCTCAGGATTCCTTTATTCTATTTCTTACCAGATGTTTCTCTTTTTAGAACTCTCCTCCTTTCTTCCCCTGTCCAATATATTAAAGGTATCTTGAAAATTTATGCATTGCTACCTCTGCTATTTCTTTACAACATGTAAACACTCTGCCTTCTCTATGTCATACTCTAGGCTTCTGCAAGGCATGTGGTTAACTTGGTCCATGAAGTGGCAGGGCAAGTTGTCTAGACCAGGCTTCATTTACCAATGGAGAAAGAAAGTTTATAGGTGAATTTACACTCTTGTTCAAGGTATAAAAAAATTTATGTTGCTTAATATTCTTCCTGACATTTGTTATCACTAGACTTTGTAATTTATGTCAATCTGAAGGATGTCTGTTAAATTTGCATCTCCCTGAAATGGTTGAGCAGTTTCTCAGGTTTTTCTTAGCCATATGGATTAATTAATTCATGCAGCATTGGTCAAGTCTTTTGTTGATGGTTCTTTGGAGTCGTTCGTCTTCTTTGTATTGATTTTTATGAAATCTTTATTAATACTGCATATGATTTCTTTGTTAGTTTTGTGGGGAGCAAATGTCTTTTCCTGGTTGGTTGCTTGCATTTTTGGTCTTTTTTGAGGAAGAGATGATCAAAATTATAATGTAGTCAAACTTATAAATCATTTCCTTTATGGTGAGTTTTTTTGCTCCTTGTTTAAGAAATCTTTTTCTACCTTAAGACTGAAGATATTCACTTATATTATGAAACATTCTTGAAAAGTCAAAGTTTAATGTTAAACTTTAACGCTTATATTTAAATACCTTCTTTGCTCTCCTTTCCTTCCTCCATCTTTGAGCTTCCCTCTAGGATAATTTTCTTTCTGCCAGAACAACAACTTTCAAAATTTGCCTCAAGACAAGTTTACTAGAGATGAACTTTCCTATTTTTTTTACCATATTTACTTTATTTTAACTTTTATGAATGTGTATAAAATTCCAAGATTGATTTTATTTTGTTTTATCGCTTCCAAGATATCATCCTTCTAGCTTCCTGTTCCTGTTTTTCCTGATAATATCAGTTACCTATCTAACTCTTCCTGACTCTGAAGGCAGATTGTATTTTTTTACTTGCATAACTTTGAGGTTTCTCTTTCTATTTGAATTTCTTCAATTTCACTCTTAAGTGTGTAGATGTGGATTTTTCTAGTTTTTCATTTGCTTTGTTTGAAATTTGCTGAGCTTCTTCAACCTATTGATTGGTATCTTTCAACATTTATGGAAAGTTCTCAGCAACTATTTCTTTAAATGTTGCTTCTGCCTCATTTTCTCTGTTTTCTCTTTCTGGGAAAACCTATTTTTGTTAACCTGGCATGTATTTTCAAATCTTTGTCCTTAGGCTTTTTATTCTGTAAAGTTTCTTTTAGTATCTTTTCCAGTTTATCAGTCCTTTCTGCTGTATCTAATCTGCTCTTAAGTACATCAGTTTACTTCTTAATTTCAGTTATCACATTTTCTACTTATATAATTTCTACTTGACTCTATCATAAACTTATAATATTTATAGATTATAGATTTAACTTCTATGTCAAAATTTATAAACTGAATTTTATTTTCATAATCATAATAAATGTTACAATCCCATTGTGTTTATTACTATTATATGTTATTTCTGCTCATTATCATCGTCTTTTCTCTTTTTTATGCCATGTTATCCTTGATTGTTTGCTAGATATTTTATTTTAAAAATTGTTTATACCAATGATTAAATGACTAAGATGATATTATCTTACTATAGAGAGGAAGGCTTTATGTTTTATGAGACATCTAGATAAAAGTGGGCTGCAGTCCATACATTCACTTATAGAGTGAAGCACCTGAAAGCCCTAACATGGAGAGGTACTCCATATTGTACCTATGTCATGTGCCTGAAGGAGCAAGAAGCCGCATAAGGGCATTTAGGCCTCTTAGTCATCTTCTCAAGATGGAAAAATTCCCAAAGCAATGTGTGACTCCAGGTGCAATTTCATCTCTCTAAGTTACACTTATCTTCAGAACGTCGGCTGGATAATTCCTTGCTGTCTTATCTCTTTCATGTTTTTAAAATATATTATTTGTGTTTAATTCAGTGTTGTTTATTTTTTGTATGTTGTTTTACTTCTTCAGTGGAAGAGTTAGTCCAAATTATCTAGTCCATTGCTATAGAAGGAAAGAAGTTTCTAGATCTCTTTTTAAATTTATTTTATTTTATAATAAAAATAATGTAAGCACACAATAATTTACAGATAAGCAATTAGTACCAAAAATTCTAGACTTTTTGTCATTATAATTTTGCATATAACTTGGTAGTCTAAATTAGGTAAGCATTAACAATTATTTTGAAATCACCAATTTTTTGACAAAAGATCCTATTAGAATTTCCCAGTTAGTTAAGCAGCTTGTCATTGAGTAATTGTGGGGTTTTTTTATTATAAGAATAATTAATTTATTCCAGATCATCTAGTATTTCTAAGTGTCTTATTTTGTGTGACGTCTTTCTGACTGAAGTGTTATATTATTATCTGCTTTCAATAGTAATTTCTTTAGTGGAGTAGAGAAGGGAAAAATAGATATTATCTGAAAATATTACTGATAAAATTCCTCTAGGCTTCATTCCTATAATAGAAAGTATAAGCATTATTAGGGCAATAATATTATGAGACTAGTATTTAAATAAATTTAATGAAATATTCAACATAAGTAAGTACTTAGGAACTTGAAATGATATTGGTATTTACAAGAACAGAATCCTGTTTATGATAAATTGTGTTGGTCTTATGATAAATTATGTTGTTCCCATGATTTTAGAAGAATTGATTTTCTATCAAAGTTATTAAAAATATATTTTTAAAAAATTCTTATTTTTGATTTATTCGAGGAAGATTAGCCCTGAGCTAATATCTGACACCAGCTCACCTCTTCTTTTGCTAAGAAAGATTGGCCCTGAGCTAACATCTGTGCCCATCTTCCTCTACTTAACACGTGGAATGCCTGCCACAGCATGGCTTCATGGGCAGTGCTAGGTCCATGCCTGGGATCTGAACCAGGGAACACCAGGCTGCTGAAGCAGAGTTCAAGAACTTAACCACTGTACCACCAGGCCAGCCCCTAAAATCAACTTTTTAACTGGTGTTTTACAAATATTCATAAAATTTTATTCCCTTTTTGTACTATTTAAAAATCACACACTATTTTTACTGAAGTTCCTCTTAGTATTTCCATCACCTAGTTGTTATTCAAATAAATGGTTCATGAATACCTACTTGCTGAAGTTGCAGTTGTGCTCAACTATACTCATCTCTCAGCCTCAGATTCTGCTGGAGAAGACTTACAACTTTTCATTCATTTGAAAGTAAGCTCTTAATGTTCCTCTAAGCCAAGTTGTGAAAATGAGAAAGTGCAGAAAGAGATCCACAAGGGCAAACCATTTTACTTGCCTCTTAGCTTCCTAAGTAAATCAAAAGAAAAAAGGTGGTCTGGAAATGGTATTAATAGTCTTCATAACATGAAATCAGGAAACACCACAGCTAGAGCTCTCTCTTTTTTTTTTTTCTTTAGAGGAAGATTAGCCCTGAGCTAACTGTTGCCAATCCTCCCCTTTTTGCTGAGGAAGACTGGCCCTGAGTTAACATCTGTGCCCATCTTCCTCCTCTTTATATGTGGCACCTACCACAGCATGGCTTGCCAAGCGGTGCCATATCTGCACCTGGGATCCTAACCTGTGAACCCTGGGCCGCCTAAGCGGAACGTTCGCACTTAACTGCTGCACCACCAGGCCAGCCCCTAGAACTCTGATTTCTTTCCTTGAATACTTAAGAGGGCTCAAATAGGAGGCAAAGTTTGTAGGTCAAAAGAAGTACGAAAGTGTTTCAAAAAACTCAGTGCCAACTGTTATACCTAGCCTATATGTTTTTACCTTTTATCAGGGCATCAGATGACTCTTGATATTATGTGATAGATGATTTTATTTAAAGAAGATCTTTTAAACGTGCATTATCATTGGAGCTAAAGGGATGGAAAAGCGTACTAAAATGATAGATGTTATTTGCTACAAAGCAGTTGTCTATACATAACTGGCATATGATATTTGTGGATAGAATGCTATAGAATGAAATATGTATATTTCATTAATGTATAGCTATGAAAATGTAGATTAATCATAATTGATAAAGAGTTAAATTTTCAGTATTTTTCCTTGAAACTCTTATTTCTAAACCAAAAACTACGATCACTCAAAGATACATAAACAGACACAACCAATAGCTCTTAAAATCAGTTTTAAATTGGTTTACAAATTGATTCATAGTTGTTGTTTCAGATTGTTAATGCATTTCTAGACATAATCACCATTTCTCCATAAAATGAATAAATTTGATGTTTTATAAGAATTTTATTTACTAGTAAAGCATTTTATATGAAATTTAGAGTATAAGAATAAAAATGTGTAACATTTGTGATTTTGTGAGATTAAATATTTGCTCTTTAATAACTATCAGAAAGACAAGTACAGATGAGCTTGAAAGTTTTCTAAATAAAAGAAATATTGCTGCTGAATTTATTTATAAAAAAGACCACTTTATTTTGAGAAGTAACAAGTGAACATAATTGGTTTTGGGTATGTAGCTCTATATAATACATTAGGGAAGATGTAAAACCTGTAGTATGAAATATGCAGGAAAAAATTCTAAAGGGTTTTCAAAATATAGATCATTGTTGAATAATACATACTACTGATTTAATTTAAAAAATCATTTTAAAATGTGCTCTCCAAATTAAAGAAAAAGTTTTTTCTGTGCATGTTAATATTCCCTGGGTGAATAGCAATTCTTGTTTCTAATTATGCATCCTCTAAAAAAATTACATTTTAGAAAATGTCCCCTGTAATGTTATGCCAAATATCAGCATTTATTCTAAGATGTTCATATTATCTAATTAGCATTGTAATGTATAACTACCAAAAGCACAACTAATTTGAATGGCCTGGGACCTAATACCAGATGTAGGAGGTTAGTGAAGAGATCCCAAGGTGGCTTAGTAGCAGTGGTATTTCTAAATGTCAGAATAGCCAATGCTAACACACTGTGTTTAGAACCAGATGTCTCATTATCTCTTACACGATTTTATGAGGAACCAGACGGTGAAATTCAGGAATGTTAATGGAAAATTATTAATAATTCTTATGTGATACTCTACATGATGTTATTACTTCTGTAATACTCTCTCTTCTGGTAAGTTTGTAATATTAAAAAGCACCATGAACACCACGTCTTCAAATTTCAAACTTTTCCTATGCATATTTGGTCAAACATATGTAAATATAAATGTATAGAACAGAATGAGTATTAAAGAAAAGCAGATCGAAAATATTACCTATGTTCTTATTACTCAGGAAACATTGAAATAAAATGTGAATATTGGATAAATGTTATCAGGGAACACTAAACTATCAATGCAAGGACTGAATAGGGTTCTTATTACCCGTTTCTATCATTGTTTTCAGTAATGTAATGACCAAAACAATAAAGTTGAGCTGGGTCTCTCTCATAGGGTGTTTCAATTTCAAACATGTGCCTACCCCCTTGTTTGACAACACAAAACAATAGTGACTTAACTATGGCTTTTAGATTTAGAAACCAGATTTTCTATAACAGAATTTAAGGGCCAGTCTATTTTGGTTGATTTTCATCAGATAATGGTATGGCAGCCAACGGTCCATGACAACAGAAATCACTTAACATTAACACTTAACACGTGCATGTGGGGGATTATACGTTCAATCTTGACCTTCTGATACAAAGATGTGTGGTATTTTTGAAATTACAATTTGTGGTGGTACCAAAAACTGAAAGAAGTGTTTATTGAATAGTTATAAAATTTATTTGATTGGCATTTCTCTTCCTCCTCAAGATGAAGACACATTTCAGAAAAAGAGAAAGGAAGGTAGAATGGTGAAGGGGAAGGAGGGGAGCCTGTGGAGGAGATAGCAATGATTGCACCTGATTATATTTATTAAAAATTAAAAGCCAACAACTTTCTTTACTCAAACCCCATGAAAAATATCATCAACCACAAGAAAGGAACAAAGGACAATAATTGTCCCTCTAATCCCATGGAAATTTAGTTGGAACAGGAATTGTGATATTTCTAACCTGGCTAAGACTGAACAAGTCAAAATGCAAGACTCAGTCACACTGTAGAAAAGATAGAGTCTGAAAGTCAGCTGAAAACTAAAGGGCCATTTTCACATTGATGAAAACTGCTAGGATTATCTCACTCATCTCTCATGAAAATGGACCACGGCAGAGTTGTTAATTCCCATAGTTGATAAGGATTGTCTGAAAACAGAAAGGGGAAGCCAGATTCAGATTACAAATGGTATTTTCTGTTTCGGCATAATTATTAGGAGAAATGTGTTCAATGGTTAGTTAAAAAACTAATATTCAACTATAAAACTTAAGGATCAGGAAGGGACTGTACTGTACCAACTCTGTCTGATAAAGGCAGCTGTCAGAGTTTCACTTAATTGTGCTTGGTTGGTGAACATCAGTTTTTCCTCCTTCACCTTCCCAAATAAATCTTATTCCTTTAGAGTCAATTTATGTTTCCCAGCATAATGAGGCATTTTACCCATTCAGCTATGCTAGTGTTCTCTGAAGCCAGCCAGCAATGATGTCACCTCACCTATAATATAAATCTATCAGTGAATAAACAAAATAATTTTTATTTCAATGCCGATGACACATTGCATGTCAATTTGGCAGTTAAATAATTTATCTCTCTTTTGGGTGCAATCTGCCAGGCTTATTATAACTCTACCTCTGATATTCATTTCATGTTTAATAGTTCTTTGCCTCGTGAGAATGCTTGTCAATCAATTAAATTGAAATGTCATTCTGACCTTTTATTGGAAACAATTTCTTTTTTTTATTCCATCACAAGCTTTTTTTCCATTTTATTCAAATTAAAAGCCTTAATTACTAGTATTCAGAAACTTTATACTAATTAACCTTACAAAACTACGTGCTCATCAACACTACTGACACTTTCTCTTTACAGAGGTTATCCAGCTGAGTCTGCCTGAAGATCAGAAACTAAGCGTTACAGCAGCAACCGTGGGACAAAGTGCTGTGCTGAGCTGTGCCATTCAGGGAGCCCTGAGACCCCCCATCATTTGGAAAAGGAACAATATCATTCTAAACAATTTAGACTTGGAAGACATCAATGTGAGTACATAAATAGGTGCTGTTTTATGATTTGTGTGTTTGATGTGATAAATTCGAGCCTTTGTGGAGTCTAAGGAGCTTAATGAATATTGGATGTAGAGTAGAAGAGAATTATTGAAACATTGGCATATCCATCCTGTTGACTGGAAGGTGCATTATGGATCGTTTGAAATTACCCAAACCACTTGTATGGGTGTGATAAGAAGATTATGTAGCACTGTGTTTGTTGGATCACACTGAGTTGAAACACAAAGGTCTGACTGTCAAAATTTTTATAATTACCAGCAATTAATCCCTATGTATTTGCTGTTACAACTGAGCAACAGACTACAGTTTGTGAAGTGTTAAAGTGGGTAAAAGCAGTTTTTGCTTCAAATACTTCATGTTTATTAGAAACAGTAAATATTAATCAAACAAATAAATGGCTTATTTTTGTGGAATGAATGAACATGTTTCTCCACTCAGGTTCACTCCTAGAGCTTCAGAATCTAAACTCAGTTCAACAAGGTGCAGCTCTAAAGGTGAAATGAAAACAGAACAAACTCCAGCGTATTCATCTGTTCCTTTTATGCTATCTGTTTAAAGTGAACATCCTCCTAGATCATGAAAAGAAGTAAAAATCATGTGTTATGGCATGTCCATGGAAATGAGGTGGGGCGGTCTTTTGCTTTAGTGATTTTGGGGTTTTATAACCTCTTTGTACATAAATTTCAGTATTTTTTATCATCGCTCAAGAAAGCTATCATCCATCCACTTGTTCTTTGCTGCTTCATAAAGAACCTTTAAAACGCAGGGCTGAGGGAGTCACTCCTATGTGTTGCATCTTGCTAATAATGTCGTTTAAAGTCTTCAAATAATTCAAAAACAGAAAGCTTCTCCAATTTTAATTTTTTTTATTTTGATAAAATTTTCCTAAATTTGCATCTGAGAACTTATCCCAGAGACTCTATGTAGAATAATGTTTAATTCTCTAAGATATTAAGGACATTGTGCCATAGAACAGCTATAATCTCAGGAGCATTCGAGATTGTTTGAGAGGTATGGCCCTAGACAAAATCATCCTGGGTTTGTTTTATGGATTATTATGTTACATTTTATCATTTATTTTCTACTCCATCCTTACATTCAAGCTTTCCATTATTATTTTCAAGAAGCCCATATGGTCTATGGTGCTGTGGTTTGAATATCTCAAAATAAGCTAAGGTGAATTGTTTTCAAGAATAAGGAAGAACATACTATAAGTGATATTCTGTGGACAATTTGCAAAAGTAGACACATTCTTGTACATAGATCTTGTAATTTATTTTGCTTACTTCCTAATGCTTGACTTTGTTCTACATACTGGAAATTATTAGAAAAATTATTATAGATAAGTTAGGTCTCTAAAATATATGTAAATAGTAACTAAATTGTGGCATCAGTAAACTGATTTTTATTGGATGAAGTTATTTTGAACACATTTCATGGAGCAGATAAATTTTAAGAATTTTAAAGAAAGTTTAATTTCACTTCAAGTTATATTTAATTAAGTTGAACAAGCATTCATAATCTATAGTGTACACATGACTACCAGCCTTTCAAATAGAACCACAGGGAATATCCAAAGACATCTTCTTTTTTTGGAGGAAGATTAGCCCTGAGCTAACATCCGCCACCAGCCCTCCACTTTTTGCTGAGGAAGATTGTCCCTGAGCTAACATCTGTGCCCATCTTCCTCTATTTTATATGTGGGATGCCTGCCACAGAATGGCCTGATAAGCGGTGCATATATCCACACCTGGCATCTGAACCGGTGAACCACAGGCTGCTGAAGTGGAATAGTGCATGAGCTCAACCACTGCCCCACCGGGCGGGCCCTCAAAGATATCTTTGAAAGAAAGGATATTTATTCAATTTCCCAGCATACTCCTGGTGTTTCCATTTAAGTACTATGACATCAACTGTCAAATTATCAAGATACATTTAAATGCATTTACCAATATAACCAAAATATGAATTAAAAAATTGTAAAATATCACTTTTGTATTTTGTTTTATACTTATTCCTGCTTAAAGTCTGCTAAAACAAGGACTTTACCATGTACA
Organism: Equus asinus; assembly: GCF_041296235.1. Lineage (NCBI taxonomy): Eukaryota > Metazoa > Chordata > Mammalia > Perissodactyla > Equidae > Equus > Equus asinus. Next base: position 47,827,040 of record NC_091792.1, on the reverse strand, counting down.
TAAACAAAATATATGTGTGTAGTTAACCACATATATAGAGACAGTATATATACATATTCACTATACTATATAGTGTAGTATATATACATATGCACATGTAGTCAGTGTCATCTCTAGTGGACATCTGATGTATTTTCTGTTTACGCAACATATTTTGAACACTCCTTCAAATATTTTGGCAGTGCTTTGATTTTTGCTTCCCCAAGGTGACAACCAAAAATCTTACTTAATTGGCCTTCTTTGCAGTTAGGGAGCAGAAATGCGAATAGGGCTCTAACAAAGAAATTGCTGAACAAGACTTCATTTCATAAGCAAGAACAAGGAAATGCAGGCACTGTATAGAATTCACTCTCCCCATCCATCCTTCCTGGTGAGTCCTGTGGCAGCAGGATCCTATTTTCAAAGACATAGTGATCAAAGCTCTGGAGTTGGTTAGTGTCCAGCTTCAATGGGGTCTTCAATCAGCTGGTCTCAAAACGTGGCTTGTGCATCTTTCCTGGCTTCTCATTCTCCAAGACAGATGCTCTGCTCTCCTGGATATTCTATGACTTTCCTAATATTTTTATTAAATTCTTTTCCTGCTTAAAACTAGCTATAGTGGATTCTATCGTTTGCCATTAAGAATGTTGTCTAATTAATGTTTTGGATGTTAAGAAACACCTATAATTATGTATCTTTAAAGTGTATTTTTCACCGTTAGAGATGGATTTCTGATGTGTGAAAGATCAGGATGATCTTACTATAGTAGAATACATTCTCACCTTGTTTACAAGCAAAGAAAACTTTCAAAAAGTTCAGATATTGGTGAATTTTTATACCCTTTTGGTATGTTATCTATTTTCACTTAAGTGGATTTAATTCCCATTAAATTATGTAAAGTTAGAATTATAAATGCCTTTCATGTCAAAGGGAATGAGTGACAATTTGCAATATTCTTTCTGATTCTTTAATATATATTAGGGTTTAGTATACATTTCTTAGTCGATACATGAATACATTCTGATTATAAAAGATTAAAATAATATAGATGTATTATATCACAAAGCATACATCCCCTCACCTTTTATATCCACTTACTTCCATTCCCAAGTGTAGAAGAAATCCTGTGAGTACACTTTTAAATCCCCACGTGCATTGCAAATATAATGTTATTTATGTAATAGAATAGATTCATATTATGTCTCATTATCTCACTACCTCATTATTTCATTAGCCCTAAAAACAACTGCATGAAGCATTTACACATGTGGGGACTTATGCTAAGAGAGCCATTCACCCAAGGTTGGTGAGCTAAGAAGTGGTACAGCTGGGATGCTTACATGGCCTGGTGGACTCTGCATCATGAATGTAACCGTTGCATGGAAGTGAGATGTTCTGTGGTTTTCTTTGCCCTTTGGAAAATGTATCCCAAATAATTCTGGTCCCCATATATTACAGGTGGATTTGATACACTCTGCTGTTATATGTGGGCCTGATTGATATTCAATTGCTGTTTGAAACCTTTCATTTTGCCTGTCTTCTGTTTTGTCCCAAATGAACAAAAAGATACCACTGAACTGCGGGCAGCAGTATGGCACAGTGGCTTGCAACATGGACGGGGGATTCACACTCTCTGGGCTCCAATTAATACTGAGTCCCTTGGGAGTGATGTGTCCTCAAGCAAGATATTTAATCTACTTTATGCTCTAGCTCCTTTATCTGTAAATTGAATATAACAATAGAATGAACTCATTTTTGTATAAGAACTAATGAGATTAAGCATTTTAAAGCTGGTAACACTCTATGAGGCCCATTGTAAATGTTCAATTAAACAAGGTATTTTGTTTTCTCTTCTCTCTCCTCCTCCTCCTTCCGGTCTTCCTCTTTCTTCTCTTCCTCTTAATAAAGGGTTTCAAGGAGCAAAGTTCTAAAACATTCCTAAAACAATAGGAATTCAATGTTAAGATATTGTTAAGCTAATGTTAAGTCCCAAGGGACTTTGGGAACTCACAGGAAGTGCTGCAACCAAATTTTATCCAATTATAGCCACTGAAATTGAAAGATTTGTTTCTATTCAATTCAGGTTTAGGAATCATGCTGACTTATCTTCCTAGCAATCTGGTATTAATCCCTGCTCTAAAGATATGCCATTAAATTCACTCAGCTGCTATGCATTCATTCATTCATTTTCCTTTGTATGTGAGTCCTCAGTCCTCTTTCCACCCAAATTACTGATAAAGATAATTGGCTTATTTTGATCATCCTGTTTTAGGTGAAACTTGGCACACAAACTGCAATTCTGATATCACTGTGATTGAACCTGAGTCCTAATCCTGGTCTGATCAGGTGTGACCAGGGATGCAGATGAGGAGCTCAGACTTATGGAATATGACTCTCCTATTGAACTTACTGCTCTCCAGCTGTTGCCTGGTTTGCAAGTTCCCTTTGTAAGGGAAGCTGAATTAAGGATGATGAGGCAAGCGTAGAGACAAAGATAGAGATTTGAGAGAAACAGGAGGCAGAAAATAGAATTGGTGAACAGGATTGGCAGTCAGGAGTGAAGGAAGGAGAGGAGTTGAAATACAGCACTGTTTTGGATGTGTTGACTTTACCAAAACAATTTTCAGTAAGCGTTTGGATAGCAAATTTTTTGTTTTCATCTGGAAGAAATGAGGTATAAAAATCCTAGTCATTATTGTTTATGTCTTATTTATAATATCTGTAGTTTTTCACCATTCCTTAAGTTATGTTATAATCTGGTCTATATTCAACATTGAAATCAAATTATGTCATACCAACCTAGATTCCAATCCTAGTTTTGCCAGTTATTAGCTATGTGATTACAATGAATTGATTGAAGCAGTTTAAGCTTTAGTCTCTTTGTCTATAAAAGGAGAGATTATCATAAAATTCAATGAAACATACTAAATGTGCAATAAAATATTATTTCTTTTATCACTGTTGGTAGCTTGATTCAATATGGCATTGCTGATTATATTTAATAACAAATGAAAAGCCCGTAAAAATATTATTTCTTTGAAAATAAGCTGATTTAATTTATATTATTTTGGCTTTTAACAACGTTACAGGTAGATTTGCTAGACAAAATACAGAACTCCCAGGTAAATTTGAATTTCAGATATACAATAAACAATTTGTTATTATAGGTATGTACCAAATGTTAAATAGGTTACACTTACAGAATCATTACTTATAAAAATCATTCTTTATGTCTGAAATTCAACTTTAATTGAGTGTCATATTTAATTTGCTAAATCTGGCACTCTATATACCTGAAACTCAAATTGGTTTGAATACTACATTAGGCCACTTTCCTACAAATGATATTGTGGCTTTTATCACCAAGATTAAAAATTTGGACTACTAATGGTTCATGTGAATTTAAACCCTTGGCTTTGTAGATTCCTATTGTTTTCTTGTTCTTAGTGTTTGTTCCATGATTTTTGTTTTCTACATCCATCTAAACTGTGCTAGTAATTGTGTCCAGCACTGGGTAGAAGAGACTGGCAAAAATACTGGATTAAATGAGCAAAAGTTTATTCTTTCACAAAATACACTGTCCAGAGCTGGTATGACTGCTCCATGAAACATCTGGAACTCAATCTCCTATCTTTTTTTTTGGCATTCCAAGAGCATGGTTTTCGTCGTCAAGGTCATCTCAGAGTTCAAGAGGGCCATTGGAGCTCCAGCCACTAATCTATATTCCATCAATCTGTAATCCAGGCTCACAGCAGTACAAAGCAAGTGAAAGATAAATGGCACTTATTCCTGGAAGTCCCACAACTGTTCATAGGTGGCTGATGTGCAGTAACTGCAGTAACTGTACTAGGGAGGCTGGTAAACACAATCGTTCAGCCAGGCATCCTGCTCAGCCTTCTGTTACAAAGGAGGAACAGGAGAGCCATCTCTACTTCTCCATACAAGGCAATCTAAGCAGATAGAAGGTGTCTTACTGCATGCTTTTTTTTTGCCTTTCTGCATTGATTGAATATGATTATTCATCTGAACTCAAATCTGAGCAACTCTGCACACCATTTTTGTTCCTTCGGTAGTTATATCAGCCTTCAATTTATTTCTTTGATTGTTTTGCTTTGCTTTTATAGGCCTTTCCATAAATATTCTACCAACTGTTTTTTTCTTTTCCTTCAGTCTGATGATGTTTCCTTCTGCTCCTTCTTAAGATGGTTCTATCCCTCTAGCTTATTTGAAGTGATTCTTCTCATGTCCAGTTGATCTCCATTTAAAGCTAAGGATTCTGTTGAAAAAAAAATCACTCATAGAAAATAAAACAATTGAAACGATTCTTTAAATTCAAATCAGAATCCAACTGCAGGTGTGGCAGCTCGCCATGTTACTAGGTTTTTTAAAATGCTAGATTTTCTAGCGCACAGCTGACAAAGCAAACACTGGGAGATAATGTATCAAAGCATAATAAATAAAATTTTCCTTATATGTCTGGATTTTTAAAGCCATTAAGGCTTAATATAGAATATTATACCTTTTTCTGATAAAAAAAGTTTCAGGAAATGTACTGTACTTCAAATTTAGAAGTAAAATCCCCAAGTCATAAAGGAACGATTTAGTAGAAGAGAATTCTGGCTTTGTCACTCAACTTGAATATTTAAAGCAGTGTAAAACTATAAATGTATGAATTTTACATTTTTTTCTTTTTATACTTTTTAACTTTTTTTTAAAGTTAACTTTTTTTACTTTTCCCCTTACGTGTATGAAAGATCTCATATGTAAGAAAGGGGCATTTTTACCCTTTAGGCTGTTCAACTGTAACAGATCCCAAATAATATATCACCAATAAAAATAACTTAATTAGCAAGATTTCATTTTAACTTTTTAGAAACCTACAGTGTTGTCTTTTAATATGGGACATAGAGTATGCTGTCCAAACTAGTTATTTAAAAATAAGGCTATTGACCTTTATTCTTCTCTAGACTATAAACAATCCATTTCTCTTTCTCCCTCAGCTCAAAATGTCTGTAAAATAATACATCATTCATCATGTAATTTTTATCAGTAATTCATTTTTAATATAAGCCTGGGGCTATTGCGGCTCTTAAAATCCAGTGGAATCAGAGAATATTTATGATTCAAAATCTTTCAAGCCGGATAAAGCAGGAAGCATTGGCATGGCCAAGGAAATTGAATTTCTTCCACAAATATAAAACATGCAACATGCATTCATTTTTCACCTAAATATATGTCATATAGTTACAATACTAGTTGCTAAATTGGTGAAATTGCATGTGGTCATAAATGGTGCCTAAGAGTGAGCTGCTTTAAAGTGAATATTATCCCTAAATTACTTTTTTCTTCTGATATAACAGAGCACTGCCTATTACAATTTACTTCTCAAAAACGTCTTAAAATTGGTAATTTAAAAATTGTCTGTTTGTTTTTAGACTCCACATGTAAGTGAGATCATACAGTATTTTTCTTTCTCTGTTGGCCTTATTTTGCTTAGTGTAATGTCTTCAAGGTCCATCCATGTTGTCACAAACGACAGTATTTCCTTGATTTTTACAGCTGAATAATATTATGTTATACATCCATACACACACACATACATATACATATCTATACCACAATTTCTTAGTCCTTTCATGCGTCAGTGGACACTTCGGTTGTTTACATTTCTTGGCTATTGTAAACAATGCTGCTATGAACATGGAGGTGCAGATACCTTTTAGAGTTAGCGTTTTTATTTCCTTTGGATGTATTCCCAGAAGTGAAATTGCTGGATCATATGGCAGTTCTATTTTTAATTTTTTGAGGATCCTCTAAAATGTTTTCCGTAGTGGCTGTACCAATTTACAATCCCCCCAATAGTGCACAAGGGTTCCTCTTCTCCTCATCCATGCTAGCATTTGTAATCTCTTGTGTTTTTGATGATGGCCATTCTAATAGGCATGAATTGATATCTCATTGTGGTCTTAATTTGCATTTCCCTAATGACTAGTGATATTGAGCATTTTTTTTCGTGTACTTGTTGGCCCTTCATATATCTTCTTTGGAGAAATGTCTATTCAGATCCTTTGCCCATTTTTACATTGGGTTATTTGGCATTTTTACTATAGAGTTATTTTAGTTTTTAATGTATTTTGGATATTAAACACCCTTGTCAGATATATGTTTTGCAAATACTTTTTTCCCATTCCATAGGTTGTGTTTCTACTTTGTTTATGGTTTCTTTTGCTGTGCAGGAGCTTTTTACTTTGATGTAGGCCCACTTGTTTATTCTTGATATTGTTGCTTGTGCTTTAGGTGTGATTTCAAAATATCATTACTAAGAAGCACGTCAAGGAACTTTGTTCCTAAGTTTTCTTCTAGGAGTTTCATGAGTTCAGATCTTACATTTAAGTCTGTAATCCATTTCCAGTTAATTTTTGTGAGTGGTGTAAGACCTGGGTCCAGATTCATTCTTTTACATGTGGATATCCAATTATTCTAGCACCATTTATTGAAGAGACCATCTTTTCTCCATTGAGTATTCTTGGCTGCTTTGTCAAACATTAGTTGATGATATCTTTTCTTCTTATTTTTTAATTTTAGTTTCAGGGTTTAAAATTTTGGAAGATCATGTTATTTAAATAAGTTTATGAGGAATATTAATATGGAAATATGGCTTTGCTATGATTTTTATTTTACTGAGAATCTTGTCTAAATAACTATCTAGATCCTTAAATTGATGAAGCATGTTTTTTCAAGTTTTTTTCATCATGTCTTTGAAGCCATGCTTTCAATTACTATCTTTAAGCTGATACATTCCAAGTTATACGTCTACTTGAAATTTCTCTTCTGAGTACCATTTCCTTTATTTGAATGTGCAAAATTCAAAGTAGTATCTTTCTTCTAAAACCTAGAACATTTGCAGTGTTTTGTATTCCATGTAAACACAGCCATAAAACTGAGTCCTCTTAGAGTTCTCTCTTAATTTATTCCTCAAATTTAATCTGTCACAAAACTTTGATAATTTGACTTTTTAATTTATTTTAAAGCCATTTGGCCATCTCATTTCTACTATGGCAGCTTTAGTTTAAGCTCTTATAATTTCTCACCTTCAAACTTTATCCTTGTCTGCTGAGACTGCCCCTTCACTTTAAACTTGCACTTCATATTACAGCCAGATAGATCTTCACAAAATTTACATCTGGCCATTTCATTTTCCTTTTTAAGACCCTTTAATGGCTTCTTGTAGCTTGCAGGAAGAAAGAAAAGATTAAAATTCTTTAGCATATTCTAGGAATTTCTCTACTAATTCTTCCTATTGTTCACCCACATTCACTCTTTACACAAACTCTCCAAAACACTAGATGTTCTTTGTATTGTGTTATTACTATTGTCAACCTGGAACACATTCTTCTCTCTACTGGGAAACCTTCTCTTGTCCCTTTCGTCTACCTAAGTCCAGTGTGTCCTTTAAAAATAAATAGCCATGTATTATGTTTAAACTTGACTTTTTTTAAAGTTTTATGTCCAGTAACTACAGTATTTGTTATATCACAATAAAACTATTAATATTCTTGCCTTTCTTCTCTGGACTAGAAACTCAGAGCACAAGGACTTTTACCTATTCAACTTTGTATTATGATATTAGCACTGTACTGTCACATAGGAGCGACTCAGTTTTTAAATGCTCAAGTAACAAATGACAGTGATATTCCTTATATTCACAATTATGCACTATTGAGTTTATTCATGGACTTTTTATACTTAAAATCTTGCTAGGGATTTTATTTATTTACTGTAGCCACATACAGGATTATCAATCAACTGATGTTTATTAGCAATCAATCATTTAAGCCTAGCATAGCTCAACAATTTCTAGATTCAATTTCTTTAATAACATTTCTCATTAAGCATATCGATTTTTTTACTACAGCTTCAATTTAATCTTGTATCATATGCAATAAGGTGGACAAGAAAAAGATGAAGGCCAGCCCGATGGCACAGCAGTTAAGTGCACACGTTCCATTCGGCAGCCCGGGGTTCCCTGATTGGGATCCCGGGTGCAGACATGGCACCACTTGTCAAGGCATGCTGTGGTAGGTGTCCCACATATAAAGTGGAGGAAGATGTGCACAGATGTTAGCTCAGGACCAGTCTTCATCACCAAAAATAGGAGGATTAGCGGCAGATGTTAGCTTAGGGCTAATCTTCCTCAAAAAAACAAAAAAAAGAAAAAAAATGAGACGGGAAATGCATATTTGGTCATAGTTTAATCTTTATGCATTCAGTAAATATTGATTTAACTGCTGCACTTTTCCAGGCACTCAGCTAAATGCTGAGGATATACCTATAAGAGACATCATTCCAGTCTTCAAAATCTCACAGATTAAAGGAATCAAAAAAAAAAAAAAGGAACTGCATTACATTCCATTTGATAATGCAATATGAAACAAATTCAGAAATATATACATTAATATATGTATATTCTCTTATTTTTGTGTGAGGAAGATTGGCTAACATCTGTTGCTAATCTTCCTCTTTTTACTTGAGGAAGATTGTCACTGAGCTAACATCTGTGCCAGTCTTCAGCTGTTTTATGTGGGATGTCACCACAGCATGGCTTGAAGAGCTGTGCTAGGTTCACGCTTGGGATCTGAAACTGTGAACCCTGGGCCACTGAAGTAGAGCATGCAAACTTAACCACTACACCACCAGGTTGGCCCCAACAATAGTAGATTTTATATACAAATATATAAAGAATAGAAAAGGGCAGTCAAATTTAAGTCTCCAGAGTCATAGAATACTTGTAAGTATACACTAGTCTTGCAGTTTTGATGACAGCTAGATGAAGTGGTGGTGGATAGGTATTCTTGGGAAAGGGTACAGCAGGTTTGAGATACCGTGGTGCTTTCGGTGAAGTACAAGTGCCTTGTTATTTCTAAGAGTAAGCAAAAATAGTAGATTAATAAAGGCTTGAATATATTAAATAAAATCAGGTTTTTATATTTGATTATAGAGCTGTACATGTACCTTTATAACATACAATACAATGATAACGGTTGATGAATGCTTAATATTTACCAAGCACTGTAATTTGTCATTTTCAAAAGTATATTAACTCATTTATTTCTCAACACAAGACCTATGTAAACCAACGTATCTAAACCCAAACATGAGATGATGTTTAAATTGATTTTTAACTGCATAATTTCAATAATAACTTTTGTTCTCTTTATAGTTTATCTATCCCAAGTCACCTTGGGTCATATATGCAGATGGAACCATAATTTAAACAAATAATACATTTAGAAAATTTTAAGCAACTTTTCAGTTCTGTAGCAAAGGAGAATAGGAAGCACCGTTCAAAGGGTACAGAGCTTCTGCCGAGCGATCTTACAAACCCCCTAAAGTACAGACCATCATTTCACAGTAGACTTTCCATTGCCTTCTAGTTTCAGTTCCTTTTCTTTCTAACGTTTTAAATAATTCCCAGCTTGTGAGAGATACATCTGCTACAAAATTTACTTTTAAAAGTGTATAATTGCTTCACAACTGCCAAGAATCATAAGGTTTATAATCAAAGTCATCACATAATGGAAGGCATAAGAGACGAAGGAGAATTTTTTATACAGAAAGACAACAGTCAATTTAATAGTAATTGTTGATTCTTATTTTTTTGTCTTTCTCCTTTGTGCAAGAGGAAAAGTTACAGTTTAATCTGAAATAAAGAAACAGCATTATAGACATTTTATCTTGTAATAGTATCCAGATAAACTATCAACATTATGCTTCTGAGTACTCAATGTTTGAGAGAGAGGAATTTAAGAAGGCTGTCAGAAGTGATTAACCAAAGAGAAAAGAAGTTATAAAACATCCCGTTTTGTTGTTCCTTCACTGATTTCTTATTTTATTTCTGTTCAATTAGCAGGGTTTGGCAGAGGCTGGAGACTTATCATATATTTTCTTCCTAACAGTATACACTATTAAAATTAGACAAGGGAATAAAAATACTATTAATAAAGAACTCTTTTTTGCTCACTCAAAGAACTTGATGCAGAGGTGTATGGCATCAAAGTTATGTTAGCAAAGCATGTTAATTGGCAATTGCTTATAAACTACTGTTTTTCCTCCTATATTTGTGATGAATAACTCTAGTAAGCATACTCAAATTTATATAACTAATGTTCAAGCATATTTATACTGACATTATCACGATTCATAAAACCTTCTTTCACTTGATCTTAACCAAAAGGTGGAGAAGCAATAAAACCTTCCTTCAATGGAGAAAATGCATTGTGATTTTACAACTTTTGTCTAAAAATAATAAACCAGCTATAGTCCAGAAGGAAGATATTAATCTCTCTCTTATTTTATTCATTTCTATTCCACTACACCATATTTAAGTCCAATAATTTGACTCGAATGTGCTTCTTCAACAACTTCTCAATGAATTTTTACAGTCAACAAATATGTGTGAGTTTATGGTAGGGGAGGTATTTTATAATCTATGATTCTAGAGTTTATAGATGTAATATTTATTTTAATTTATGGCAAGAAAAATTGTGACATCAAAAATAAAGAAAATCTTCAGTGGATTTCCATTGTGTGTATGAAGTGAACAGGACAATTTATTTTTTAGAGAGAAATAAACTGGGATAAGCATGGTTACAATCATATACAGTCACATGCTGCGTAACATTTTGTTCAGCGACAGACCACAGATACGAAGGTGGTCCCATTAGATTGGTACCATATAGCCTAGGTTTGTAGTAGGCTATATGTGTAGCTTTGTGTAAGTATACTCTATGATGTTTGCACAAAGACAAGATCATCTAATGACACATTTCTTAGAAAGTATTCCTGTCAAGTGACACATGACCATATTATGACATTGGTTCATGTTCTGAGTTAAGGTAATTAGAGAGCCCTTTTTGGCAAATTATTTAGAGCCAATTGCTTGAGATAATGTATCAGCGACGTTACAAAACTACGTAATAATGACACATCGTCCAAAGTCATATTGAAGTATGATGTGACACTCCCACCTAAGGGTTATTTAATTTTCTACGGATGTATCTTTGTTTGCCCATTGACTACTGATTAGGGCACAGACTCTATGAATATACATGTTAACTTGTATATATGTTGTCCAAAAAAAAGATGCAAATGGTTTCTGTTCTATAGAAAACATAACTCCAAAATAATTGTTTTATTGTCCTGTAGAGCATTAATCACTTGTGTCTAACTTAACAAATCTATGTCAGCATGCATGCCTTTCCCAAATTACATAAATCTCTTCTCTTTAAGTAGACATTGAACTGGCTTTACCATCTTGCTGGTTCCCCCATTAAAAATATAAATAAATCGTGGTCTTATGCTTATTGTATATTTGTATAAGAACTTTGTTTTAACTCTTTTACAATTACATTTCAACAACGTTTTAAGCCCCGTACATCTGTGGTTCCTACACACTCCAGCACAATATTGTGATAAGATATACTTTTTACTTCCTGCAATTTAACTGAATAAAAGAAGCAGCTATTATTTATACAATTTAGTGATAAAATTTGGTACTAGGAACAGCTTCTTTTGTGAGGTAGGGGTGGAGGGACCTTAGACGTTTCTACTATTTTAAGACATTTAGAGACCTTAGCATAATCCCTGGCCTAACGGAGATGCACCCATGAAACCCCTAAATCATTGCTCTGTCATTTCCTAGGTAACTGGATGCTGGCAAGACATGGAATCTCTTTAAATCACAACTTTCTTATTTGTAAAGAAAATAACAGATGCCCCAGTAAATTGCCTTACAGATTTGTGAAAAAAATTCTATTAAACAAAACATACATCTTTAGACTAACACTAGATAAATAGTAGAAATTTGTGAAGATTTATTTCTCTTCCCTCACAGGAACATTTACTCTATTCCTTTTGTCCTCACTTAAATTCCCTTGTTCATTTGCTGATAAGATTTTATCCTATTATATCTGAATATTTTATTAATCAAAGGACTGAAAAAAATCAACTTTTAAATAAATTAGAGAAAGTATGTATAACCCCAATGAATATTTCATAAGAATATGTATGATTCACCTTCTAACTGAAAAATGCCAAACTAATTGTTAAGAAAATGTTCTTTATATCTCAGACACTTAATATTACATAAATATATTTTCCTTGACACAAATTCATAGAGTAGACTATACAAGCAGCACTCTATAGAAGAATAGCCAAAGAATAAAACCAGTAATTAAAGCAATTTGAGTAAGAAATTTCACCATATCATTTAAGTGGGAACTCAGATAAAGCATATCCTTTAAGTCTTGATTTATTCCATCCTATTTCTCATTGAAAGTTACCTCCTGTTTAGAAATGCATCAAAGTTATAGTTGGTTCACATACAATTTATTTTAGTGTGTGACAAGGTCACTTCCAACTTCAGCGAAAACAACCTTCTTTAACTGATTGACCTGGCACTGCACAGGGGGAACTCTGTTTTTTCAGAGGGAAATAGATTCAAGTAAACATGGTTGCAATGGTATATTTAGACACTGGTGTGTACTTTGTTCAAAGTCCTGAAAATTTATATCATTTAAAGGCTAATAATATTTTTTTCTAAGTAAATTAAATAACTACATATTCTTTGAGCTAGCATCTGTACCAATCTTCCTCTATTTTGTATGTAGGACACCACCACAGAATGGCATGATGAGCAGTGTGCAGGTCCATGCCTGGGATCCGAACCCACGAAACCCAGGCTGCTGAAGCAGAGTGTACGAACTTAACCACTATGCAACCAGGCCAGCCACAATCTTCCTCTATTTTGTATGTGGTCGCTGCCACAGCATGGCTGCCAACGAGTGGTGTAGATCTGCACTTGGGAATCGAGCTCTGGCTGCCAAAGCGGAACATGCCAGACTTACCCACTAGGCCATGAGGCCAGCCCCAGGGTCATGTGAATTATTGATAGAAGAACAGATTGTAAATTCGTGGACTCAAAAATGAGGAAGTTCAGACTTTGGTCTTGAAGAATAAGAAGGAACAGAATAGTTCTAAAGAAATATGCAAAAAATTTACTTGTAGGGGCGTTATTATGAAGGCAGAAATGGACAAATAATATTCAGGAGGCACAAATTCCACCAATTCCATTGCCATAATGGCTCTTAGTATAAGATGCCAGCAAGGAATGAAATTTTCTTGACTATAAATCAATACTGAAAAATGCCTGGGTGTGTCTGATCAATTATTAACTTGGCCTATAAGGAATTCATTTGCTTAAGTTTTGCTTGTTTGCCGTTGAGCTAATGTGTTATAGAAATGTTGAGGATAGGCAGAATGATATTTTGTGGCATATTCGTGTTAAGAGAACAGGTATAGATAGCAAGCGAGGGTCTGTTTCTCTCACAATTGTCCATGAAGCAACATTCCGTCAACAGATGAGGGAAAAAGTGGGAACAAAGTAGAACTCAAACACTTGGGTCCTCCTGACTGAAAGAATCATAGGACTATTGGTAAAAACAGAAGAATCTTGTGAGTTGGTTTCTTGTTGGAATTAGAATACGGTTTATACATAAATATGTTGACTTTGAAGTGATCTAATGACATCTATAGAAAATATGTGCAGGGGCTGGTCCTGTGGCAGAGTGGTTAAGTGTGTGTGCTCCACTTCGGCGGCACAGGGTTTCACCGGTTCGGATCCTGGGCACCGACATGGCACTGCTCATTAGGCCATGTTGAGGCGGTGTCCCACATACCACAACTAGAAGGACCCACAACTAAAATATACAACTATGTACTTGGGGGATTTGGGGAGAAAAAACAGAAAAAAAAAAAGAAGATTGGCAACAGTTGTTAGCTCACATGCCAATCTTTAAAAAAAAAAGAAAATGTGTGCAATTTAAAGATGCAAGATTTATTATCCATATTTATAAACACTTACCTAACCAAAGTGTAAAATGATTCATATCTTCCATCACTGTTATTTACTGTTGAAGATCCTTCAAGTTTCTAGTTTTAATTGTGGTTTTAAGATTTCCATCATTGAGTGTCAGTTTTATCCTAAGAAATCCATTTATATCATCTTTTATACTTATGATGAAAAAGGTATTGCTAACCAATTTTTGCAGACAAGAAAGTCTCAAAGAAGGTAGATAACTTCAAGAGCCGAGCTGAGCTGTAGAGAGCTCAACTGCCAGGTTTCATGGTAACTGCTTGACACAACAAGCCCAAATACAAGCCTTCAGTCACTTAGTGCAAAAATATAAGCAAGTGGCTAAATTAGAGAAAATGCTGACTCTTTTACTGTTCCGTTTTCCCCATGAAATGGCACCAGTCAAGGGGTCAGGTGCATTAGCACAGACATAGTGAATTTTGCAAGCCAAGTTATTGCCTCACTGCCAAGAGAGGCTGAACAGAAGGATCCGGCAGTTTTATGGACCTGAGGGGAAGCGGGAAGGGAAGGGTAAGGTCTCGGAGGGGCAGAGTACTAAATACTGAGTCAGAGTGGAAAAAAGTGCCTTCAAGGTCCCTCTCCCACTTTCCCCCAGAAAAAGTTCTCGGCAGAGGTGCCTGTTGAAAGCCTCTGCCTTAGGTTCCTGATAAAGACTCCTCCAAATGGCGTTTCTTGGGCTAGTAATACAGACAGTAAGAGCACGGCTGGCCAAGGGGTCCTGAGTCCTTACCTTCCACTCCCTTCAGAGATGGCAGTGCACTGGCTGTGTACCAAGTCTGGGGTGGGGAAGGCAGCTTTCCCCTGTGAGTCCTTCCAGGTAAAGCCTTTGTAACCGCCTGTGGTCAGGCCTGAAAGACCACATATAGGTTTTTAACTAGGAACTAGACTCCTCAATAATTTTTGCACAAACCAATTCAAACCAAACTTACACCTGTATGGCTTGAAAAAAAATCATATTTTCTTCTATTCAAGATGCTTCCTTCATTAAAAACATTTTTTGAATGTTACCTATAACTTTATTGATTTTCCTATAATTTCTCTTCATCTGACTATTCCTTACTAATAAAATATATGTTTGGAAATGTTTGTTGTAACTTGGGTTAGAAAACAGAGCTGAAGATAGTTATGTATATGGCAGTCCCGTAGGCCACTTAAAAAATGATGGAGGCAGAAATTACTTGTTCTGGGACTTAACTTAGCCAGCCCCAGGGTTCTGCTGTCTGGATATATCGTAAAAATCACTGATCTCCAGAAATAAAACAAACTTGGATTTAACTAATGATTCATTGATATCATTTCTTTCTACTTTGTCTAACACATATCTATATGCATGTTGCCTTATCTCCTTCACTAAATTCTAAGCTCTTTGCTCACTGGCAATGTTTCTTAATTCATAGTGTGTAACCATATAATAAATACCAAAATGACATCTGCATAGGAAATCCCCAATAAATATTATTGAGTTGAATACGCTAAGCAGTCAATAAAAGATAGAATTCATTGTTGCTGGGGATCAGTGACTTTTTTGTTAGATCCCGGAAGCAGAATAATGTGGCTGTCCATTAGTAGTCTGAATTTTGACATTAGAAATGAGTAAGTGACAAATTGTGATCGAGGGCTGAAGATTGGCAAGGCCAACCTAACA
The DNA here is from genome assembly GCF_041296235.1 of Equus asinus. Lineage (NCBI taxonomy): Eukaryota > Metazoa > Chordata > Mammalia > Perissodactyla > Equidae > Equus > Equus asinus. The sequence goes on along the minus strand of NC_091792.1, from coordinate 47,811,483 downwards.
GGAAGTTAAAAGGAATAAATTACTAATTAGAAATGGAAGTTTCAGATTGAGATGCATTATAAAATTCAAACAACTTTTATTGAGATTTAATGTTACACTTAATGGACTAAAGTGATTTCAAATGTCCTTTTTGGCATCTCTCTGCACATTAAAAAGAATATGGCTGTCATTCATCTTTGGTTAATCTGAGAAAGTAAAACAATTAAACTCTGATATTATGTTTTATATGTTCATTTTTCCTTAGGTATAATTTTTAAAATGGAGCTGCCATTTGTGTGTTTCCCTTAAGCAATTTTATCATATTTCTGCTTAAAGTGGACATTTCCACCTTAAGAAGATCTTTAGACTTCTTCGATCTGTTAAGTTCAATTTTTGTTGTTTTCTTACAATATTCCACAACTAAAATATTCTCTATAACTCAAAACATAGAGATCATAGATTTTTCTAATCAAATCTGTAAAATTTAAAAAAATATGGTAGGGGAATTAACGTTTGTTGAGTGTCTATCACATGACAGACACAGTACTCATGCATTATGTTAAATCAGCTCATTCAATCTTGATTAAAATGTTGTAAGGAAACGTGCCTTTCTCCACATTTATGTATGAGAAACTGAGGCTAAGGAGCTGATTTAGCTAGAGTCATACAAAGAGAGCTAGAAATAAAGCCAGAATTAAAAGCCGGATTTGTTGGCCTCAAAATCATCCTGTGTTATCTGTGTAGGAATGTCTCTATTCATGTCTAACTCTTCCCTGTGTATTAGATTTGAATTAAAAATGAATTACTTCGGCATGTGTTACCATCATAAAACTACTTCAAAGTCTATATCTGTGTGATAATTTCAATATAAATTCAAGTTTTCCTTAATAATTTGTATTTCAGATGTGACGTTATATAACTTTATTAAAATACATGGAATAGAAATGTTATTTTAGTCAATTCCACTTTAGTACTCCAGAAAACTATTTGATAATATCCAAAGTTATCACATGAGAAATTGTCTGGTTCTACACTACTCATGCCTTAAGCACTAAGCACTATAGTAATAGATATAAAAATATGATGAATTCTCAAAAATTAATTCCATATAATTAACCCTTAAGGTTTTTGAGCTTCTGTATTTTGCACAAAGTTACCTGACAAAAACATTTCCTAAAACTATGGTGAAATACTGGTATTAAAAACTGGTAAACATAGGGACCAACACAGTTGCCTAGTGGTTAAGTTCTGCGTTCTCTACCTGGGAAGCTGGGGTTCGAAATTTCGTATCCTGGGTGTGGATCTACCACACTCATCAGCCATGCTGTGGCATCAACCCACATACAAAGTAGAGGAAGACTGGCACAGACGTTAGCTCAGGGTGAATCTTCCTCAGCAAAAAAATCCCAAAAATCAAAATACTGGTATACATAAAAAACTTTCAATTCATTAAGACCTTAAATTTGCATGTGATTAAAAAGAACTTTCTAAAGGCTATATTTCCATATAATAGATAATTTATTCTGTTTCATTAGTGAAAAATACTGCATGCTATTGACAGCCATGGAAGAGGTAGAATGTCAAACTGGTATTTCTGAACATGGCTCCAACTGCAGCTGCTGTGATGCTGGCCAAGGAGCCCCACACAGTTTATGCGTTATTCACTACAACACCTGCTTCTCTGCTTTTTCCAATCAAGACTGTATCAGACTTCAGCACTGGATCAGAACTAAAGTTTTGTTTACAGCAAATATATCTAAACTCAACATAGCTACAAAACAGAAACTGATTGATAACAGACAAAAAAATATGCAATAATGTGCAAAAGCAGATGAGAAGAGAGAAGACTTATTTTAATCTTGAAATAGCATCATTCTTTCTCATCCTAGATGCTTAATTTATTGCAGAGTAGTAGACGGCATTTTGTCTTCTCAAGCAATGCAAAGTTTTCTATCTTGAAATGGAGGTCTATAAGCACTGTGATATAATGCGCATACAAAAAGTAATTAACTTACTTTGAAGGATGAAAGTTTTCTTTTTTTTTTTTGAGGAAGATTAGCCCTGAGCTAACATCCGTTGCCAATCCTCCTCTTTTTGCTGAGGAAGAGTGGCCCTGAGCTAATATCTGTGCCCATCTTCCTCTACTTTATATGTGGGACGTCTACCACAGCGTGGCATGCTAAGCAGTGCCATGTCCGCACCCGGGATCCAGTGCGGCGAACCCTGGGCTGCCAAGTGGAACATGAGAACTTAACTGCTGCACCACCGGACCAGCCCCAGGATGAAAGTTAATGTATCATGGTTAAAAAAACAATAGACATCCATTGCCATACATCTGTAGCTCTGCTTATAATATACAGCAACTTTTTGTGTGTATGTGAGAAAGTCTTGCCTTGAGCTAACATCCATGCCAGTCTTCCTGTATTTTGCATGTGGGATGCCTTCACAGCATGGCTGATGAGTGGAGTACGTCCATCCCCAGGATCCGAACCTGTGAACCCCGGGCTGCTTAGCAAAGCATGCAGAACTTTAACCACCTGGCCACAGGGCCAGCCAGCCCCTGAAGCAACTTTTAATAAGTATCTATTTAAAATAATGAAAAAAGTACATTATATAATCTTCAGGTTTGAAGTGCACGTAATTTTGTGTATTCTCTAATTATTTTCTAAACTATTATATCAGAAAATATTCTGAGTTTCCATCTTTAAAATGAGTTACATTGGTATATCTGTGGATACATACGTGCAGAGAAAAATTAAAATATAAAAATAAAAGTGCTTATCTCTGGATTTCAGAGTTGGAAGTCATTTAGGCTTTCAAAAATTAGCATATAGTCCTATTAATATGAGAAAAAAAATAAAGCAAATTTAGTGCAGTAAAGTTAGCCAGCAAGGGAAATTCGAAATATGAATAGAATGACTGCTGCTACTCTTTAGAAATTGCTTCAGTTGCATTTTCTTTATTGGTAATAGCTATTTTATCTCTTACGAAAAAGTATTTTTTTTCTCCATTGTCTTTGTCTTAGGTAAAATAGTACATAACCAGCATTGGAAAATTTCGTCTTTGGTACATTCATCCATATAATCTTTTTCATCACTTAAAAATTTCTCTCGCAAACTTAATTGCCTAAGAGCTTATGTGAATTAAATTAATGAGAAATAATAAATTTGAAATGTATAAGCAAGTCCTTGGGTGTTTTACCATGTCAAATATCTCAGCTACATTTAATTAAAGCTCTCTGAGCAAGGGGTGCAAGACATTCAGCACAACTCTGCTCTTAACTAGAGGTTCCAACTACTGACGAAAAGCAGTAGTCTTCTTTAATAGAAATAAACAGATATTTGTTATTGACTTGAAATATCATATCATGCCGGAAATCCGTCATTTTTGGTAGGAAATACAATACCATGATTTTATCATTTTTCTTTTATAAACATTTGTCACAGAAAAAAAAAAAAGGATTATACTAGTAAAAGCTGACCTAAAACTAATTTAAAATAAAGTATTATCAAAAATTCCCTAGGTAATGGCTTTATCGGTAATGTAACACTCATTGTAAAATTCTGACAAACAACGACTCCATTTAACCAATATGAAAAGTGGAAATAATCTTGAACAATAACCGTAATATATTTCACTAAAAAGTCCAAATATAATATTTCAGATTTAAAATTTTTAAATATATGATCATTTGTTGGTCATTTATTTAATCTAATACCAAATAAATGTTGAAATAAAAATTAGAATGATTGGAATGAATGTATGTTTACAAATAATGATAATTTAAAAATAATAAAAAACAGAACAAAACTTCACCTTATAGTCACATTTTTGCTGTTTTTGTTAATGCATTTGAGAATAAAATGACAATGGTGTTCCTTAATATTATAATGTCTAAATGGGTCCAATGCATTATAAAATAAAAAGTAGGCCAAAAAGTTTAGAACGTTCCCACAGTCAAGAATCAGCTCCAGATATAACCCACGTACAGCTGTCTGTCTGTCTGTGTGTGTGTGTGTGTGTGTGTACTTAAATACAATTTTAACCACCCCCCATTGTGATGCTTGGTGTTTCTGTGGAGAATATCAGGAAACTTTAGAAATAAAGCTAAGAATGGAACTGAGGCTTTCTGTCTCAAACATCTTTTCATAAATTAAAAAAAGAAATCTTTAAAGGTTGATCGAAATAATATTCCTCATGTTGAAGACTTAAGCGTGTTAGTTGGATGTATTCTTACTTGATGCTTTCTTGAAACTTCTTCCTTATTTTGTCCTATTATCTGTGAATACTCTCTTGGTTGTTTCTTTCCTCCCTCTATGATTTTCTTTCTTTTCCTTGACTTACAGCACCTGCTAGAAACTCCAGCCGAACATTGAATGAAAGTAATGATAATGGGAATTTTTCTCTTCTTACAGATCTCAAAAGGAAGCATTCAGAGTTTGACCCTTAAGTATGATGTTTATTCTAGATGTTTTGAATACTTCTTGGCAGATAAAGGATGTTTATTTTATTCTGAGTGTGCTAAAAAATGTTATCAGAAATGATTCTTTTCTTTCAAATGTGTTATTTTTTCAGCAGTTATTGGGATGGTATCATAAGTTTTCTCTTTTAATCTTTTACTGCAGTTAGTTGATTTTTATAATATACACTAACCTTGGTATCCTGGATAAAGCAAATTTGGCCATGATTTATTGTCATGGCCAAAATGCCTCTTGTCAGACTGAGGTAGTTTACTTCTATTCTAGTATGTAGAGAATTTTATCATTAATGAGAGCTGAAAATTGTCAAATGTTTTTTCTTCATCTATTAAGGTGATCATACTATTCTGTAAACGTAGACTACATTGTTCAGTTTTAAAAACTTAAACAAATTTTTCATTCCTGGGATAACCCCACTTGGTCATAATATGTTATCGTTTATGTATTATCACTTACGCATATTGTTGCTTTCAAACGCTAATATTTTAATAAAGATTTTCATGTCTATATTCATGAGAGGTTATAATTTTCTATTCTGGTAATGTTGTGATGTTTTGATATCAAGGTTTTCCCCACTTTGTAAAATACATTGAGATGTGGTCTTCTTCTTCTGCTTATGGGAGAATTTGTGTAAGATTGGCGTTAGTTCATTCCTTAATGTGTGTAGGATTCACCACTGAAAACATCTAAACTCAACCCACACATTTTGAAATTTTATATTTTAATTATATTAACTATATTTTAATTATCATTTAGTCTGATATATTTTCTGTTATTTCTTCTTTGGCCTATAGGTTAATTAGAAGCATATATATATATATATTATATAAGCATATGTATTCTAAAGTATGTGTATATATATATACATACTTATACTTATATATATAATATATATTATATATGTGTGTGAATTTACTTTTATCCTGAAGAAGCTTCTTTAGCATTTCTTGTAGAGCAAGTCAACGGGCCTTAAATTCTGTTTTGTTTATCTGAATACATCTCTATCTCTCCTTCATCTATAAAGGTTATTTTCACTAGATATATAATTCTGTGCTCACAATTTTATTTTCATTTCCTTCTGTGATTTAAAGATGCCGTTCTATTGTTTTCCAGCCTGTTTTTTTTTCTAATGAGAATGAAGTGGTCCATTCTATTCTTGTTCACCATATGTAATGTGTCATTTTTTTTCTTTGGTTGCTCTCACATTTTCTCTTTACCTTTTAATTTCAGCAATTTGACTATGATGGGCCTGGGTATCATTTCCTTTGAACTTATCCAGTTTCAGTTTTGTTTAGTGTCTTGGATCCATGAGTTTATATCTTTCTCCAAATTTGGAGCTAATAAATATTTTTCTACCCATATTTTCTGTTTTCTCTCCGTTAGTATTATAAGTGCATAGATTTTAACACTTTAATATTTTCCACAGGTCTCCAGAAAGCTAACTTTTCTTCAATACTTTTTCTCTTTGTTTTTCAGATGGCACAAATTCTATTTAACTACCTTCAAGTTTACTGACACTTTCTTAGGCCATCACCAACCTGTTGCTAAGTCCATTCAGTGATATTTAATTTTGTTTATTGACTTTTCAGCTCTAGAATTTTTATTTGGATATATATTTTTTCAGCTGAAATTCTCCTTCTGCTCATTCCCTATTTTCCTTTAAGTCTTTGATCCTATTTATAATATTTTATTTAAAGTCCTTATTTACTTACTGCAAAACTAAGTCGCCTAAGGGCCAGGTTTTATTTATCCATTTTATTTTTCTCTTGAGTTTGATCACGTTTTCATATTTGCCAGTCTGGTTGATTTTTAATTAGATACTGGACAATAAGAACAATGTGTTATAGACACTCTAGGTTATTTTTCTTCCTCTGAAGTGTGTTCAATTTTATTCTAACAGGGAGATAACATGACTAGACTTCAATTCCAAACTCTCCTTCTTTAGTCAGTAGTGGAAAACTGCTCAGTTTCATCTATATAAACATAGTTCAAAATGGAAGATATTAAAAGAACTTAGACACAGGAAGAAACAACAACTCATTAGAGAATGTAACTGAGACAATGTGTGATAGTAATGTATTAATGAAGCATTGGAAACAGGGGATTTAAGAAAGAATTGATATCGTGGTATTATGGGAAAATATAGAAAATCAAAACAAAGGCAGAAGCAGAATGTAAAGAGTTGTGATTTCTTTCTTTTTAATTTTGTCTGCCCAGCATTTATCTTCTCAGATTAACCTTCTCTCCATTACTCTGTCCATGGGTTTAGATCAGATTGACCTCATAGCTAGCTCCAGATGAAGCACACATAATCCAGTCAACTCATCAAAACATACAGTCAACATCAATCACAAGGGTTTTGATGATGAGATCAGTTTCTTGAGCTTTTTCTGCTCTGCTTAAATTTGTAAAGATGTACTGCTAGGGTCACGTGCTGAGGACTTCCATCATGGCAGCCATCAGGTGGACAGAATCAGCCAAAAAATGAACGTCTTAGACAAAAAATCAGAGAGATCAGAACAGCAAGAGACTGGATCTTGATGACATTCGTTGATATCCAGGATCCATTTGTACCCAAAGCTGGAAGTTTCAGGCACTAACTTTGATATTAACAGAATGTCTAAGAAAATGAAGGAAGGATGGTGCAATGAAAATGCCTGAATAACACTGGGGATGTGATCAAAACAATTAAAAAATAAATTGGAAGGTATCCTTGATTAAATTGATACATTATCTTTGTCCTAACTAGGGATTGAATATGACTACAAGTAGCAGAAGACTCAAAAAAAAAACAGTGTCTTAAATAAGTAAGGATATGTTTACCTCTCATAATAGAAGTCCATTGTGCAGGCTAGAGTTGGAATGATTGATCCACTGTGGCATCAGGAACCAGGCACCTTCATCCCTCATTCTTTGCAATGATTGTTGAACCTCAGACATCATGTAGGTGTTTCAGGCACAGAGTCAAAGAAGGGAGAGGAGGAAGAGCTAACAAACTTCCTAATATCCCACTTCCATAACTGAATCTTTTGGCCAATTTTTAACTTTCGTTTCTAGAGCAGATAATGCCATGATAGCAAAGGCTTGACATGAACTTTACATGAGCCAATAAATTGGGACTTTTAAGAATACTGGAGGGGCTGGCCCCATGGCTGAGTGGTTAAGTTTGCGTGTTTCGCTGCAGAGGCCCATGGTTTCGCTGGTTCGGATCCTGGGTGCGGACATGGCACCGCTCGCTAGGCTACGTTGCGGCGGCATCTCACATGCCACAACTAGAAGGACCTGCAACTAAGATATACAACCATGTACCAGGGGGGATTTGGGGAGATAAATCAGAAATAAAAAATACTGGAAATAAAAAAATTCATTTTAGAAAGATGACAAAAGGAAAATGTGAGGTAATATGGGTAAAAAAATTAAATATTTCAATCTTGAAAATGAAGGAGAACTTTATTTTTTCACAGAGAAAAGTAAAATGGCAGAAGTATATGGAGAGCATCTCAAATATTAATATATGTTAAAAATCATCTCAGGAAGATTTTAATTTTGCAGTACTTTGCCCCTCTTGAGATCTAATAAATAGCCAGGCTGGAAGAAAGAATCTGTATTTTTAAACAAGCACTCGTTGGGATTCTGATGCAAGTGATGTGCAGATTACATTAAAAAAACAACAACAACAAACCAACAGGAGTCTATGTTAAATAAGAGAAGAGAAGATGTAAAAGCTCATACATTTTCTCCATAAAGTAGATAAAAAGGTCCTGTGCCTGTCATGATAGTTTCATGAGTGAGACTTGAGACTTGAGAAAAATAAAAAACAGTTTGTGAGCACCGTGTCAGGAAATTCATAAGATGAATATAAGATTTGGTCAGATTTGTCAGTGGCACAAAGACATGTCAGTCCCTGTTCCGCTGGCAGGACACTGCAGTGCAGAGTCAACCACCACAGCAAAAAGCAAAACAATTTAGTCTAAGGATGTTGTCAGACTATAATAATGCAAAACTATTTCTTAAATATCAGGTGACCTATCTTGCAGAAACACAAAACAAATAAGATAGTGTATAGCCTTTAAACTTAAACTTGCTTATGTATAGTCCTATGTATACTTTGCCCTGCAAACTATGTAAATTGTAAATAGTAATGCATATGTAGTGATCTCAATATGGCCTCCACAAATACAAGCTTGGGGTTTATCCCCTGAATATTAGGAAAAAGAATTGAAAGAAGTAAATTATAGAAATACTGGGAAAACAAATCCATATTTATAATATTAATAAAATAAGTGAAAAAGGAAAAAACTTGGGTAAAGTAGGCTTTGTGTTCTTAGTCATAACTTAAGTATCGAGCTGAGGCAATATAGAGCAAGCAGTAGGGAGCAGAATGATGCCATGTGAAGACCATGGGCTTTGCCTGTAGAAATTCCTTCTCTACCCGTAACTAGATGTTCAGTCTTGACTGAGATTTGAAGCTCTTTCTTCATCGTAAAATGAGGATGATAAACTTTTACACATGAGATTAGGTTTGTGAAGTGTCTAGTATAATTCTCTCCACACTTTCTAATAATAAAGTATGAAAGTCTGAAGATATACTTAGGAAAAAAAAAGATTTGTTGCTGTTTTGAAAGTCAGATTGCCAGGAGAAATAAAAGAATGTGATTCCTGAGCAACAGATAGAATCCAGACAATTTCAGGGGCCAACCCAGTGGCGCAGCGGTTAAGTGCCCACATTCCACTTCTCCGTAGCCCGGGGTTCACTGGTTCGGATCCCAGGTGCGGACATGGCACTGCTTGGCAAGCCATGCTGCGCTAGGCATTGTACATATAAAGTAGAGGAAGATGGGCATGGTTGTTAGCTCAGAGCCAGGCTTCCTTAGCAAAAAAGAAGATGACTGGCAGTAGTTAGCTCAGGGCTAATCTTCCTCAAAAAAAAAAAAAAAAAATCCAGACAAGTTTGAAAAGTGTGCCATAATAAAATTATTTTGACAGAAAGAAAGCTTAGGGTGCTACATTTTTAAAATGTGTTGCTGTGATAGCCTATTAAAAAGTTTAAACAGGGGCAAGCCCAGTGTCATAGTGGTTAAGCTGCATGCTCTGCTTTGGTGGCTCAGGGGTGGCAGGTTCAGATCCCAGGCACAGACCTGTGCACTACCCATCAAGCCATGCTGTGGCGGCATCCCACAAGCAAAATAGAAGAAGATGGGCAGAGATGTTAGCTCAGGGACAATCTTCCTCACCAAAAAAAAAAAAGTTTATATACACTGAATCATGAAAAATGTTGATGGTACCCGAAGTATAATGATAGTGTAGATATAGAAGCTGGTGGTGTAGTGGTTAAGATTCAGCATTCTCAACACCATGACCCAGAACTCTTCCCCGTCAGGGAATCACACCACCCTTCTGTCAGTTGTCATATAGTGGTGGCTGCCTATTGCTGTGATGCAGAAAGCTATGCCACCAGTATCGCAAATACCAGCAGGGTCACTCATGGTGGACATCTTTCAGCAGAACTTCCAGATGAAGACAGACTAGGAAGAAGGACCTGGCCACCCACAGCTGAAAAAAAATTGGCCATGCAAACCCTATGAATAGCAGCAGAGAGTTGTCTGATATAGCACCAGAAGGTGAGAGGATGGCACAGAAAGACTGGGCAGGATTCCGCTCTGTTAGATACAGGGAAGCTAGGAGTTGGAATTGACTCCACAAAAAAACAGAACCACTGGAAGAAATGGAGAACACTTGTGCCATTTGTTTTTAATGTTTATTTGCTCTAATGAGGCTAATTCAATCCATTGTCATTTATCATTTCTTACTGTGCTACAGGAAGTGATATGCTTACAATGAAACAAAGGGACAGTATATAATACAACAACAAAGGGACTGGATAACTCTAAATATTTTTCATGTTTAAAGATTTTGATATTTAGAGAGGCAAAAAATGAGAATAGTTTTATCCTAGATATAGTTACAACATTTGATAAATGTGCCCTTTTTTTTTGGTATGTAGCCTTTGTATATAAATATGGAGGAAGGGAGTACCTAAATTCTTAATTATTCAGGAGGCTTTTATCCTTTATTTATTTCACCTGATCACTTCATCTTTACTGACTGATTACAGTTTTTATCACTGCAATGAATCTCTCTGAGGCTCAATGAGGGATAGTACCAGTCTGATATTTAAATTGAGGTTCTCCTTTACTTTAATACTTTTGAGATTTTCAACCATCAAATGATGAAGAGATATTGAGGAATTGTTAACAATTGTGAATACTTAGTCCCTGAGAATAAAATTATTTTAAATATAGCACATTGTGTAATGGATAGAATATAGGAATGATTTGCTATCACAGTGTAGGCAGAAGATTTATTAATGAGAACAGATCATTGGAACGTAATTATAAATGACAATGGTAGTGATTACTTGCAACTTACCAGAGACTTCCTGTGCATGTATCATGCAACCTAAGCATTTTTATTCTTAGTAATCAATGAAGCCAGTTAACTTGTGAAACATATACAGCAAATACAGAATGGAATCTAAGTCCTTTCCAAGGTTCCGATTTCAAAATCTTTGCTTTTGCCACTCTGCTAAATTACTTCTTATACTTCTGATTTAATGAATGCCTATTTTGTGATGGGTAGTACAGTAGGAGACTGACTGAGCTAAACTTATTTAATCAAGTGAAGTAGATTTTATTAACCTTATTTTAAAGATGAAGACATTGAGATTCAAGGAGCTCAATTTACATTCTTAAAATCACGTAATTGTTAAGTATCAGATCATTTGGTGCATACTAGGACAAGACTGAGAAGTTTATCAGAATCCATATAGAATATGAACTTTAGTAGACATACTGATTTTATAAATTTGATTTTTTATAATTCTGAGATAAAATAATGACTAAACAAGTGTCACAATATGACAGAAGAGATTAGCCCTATTTTATATAAAAACCACACTGAGGCTTCCATTCTTGAGAATTCAAATAAATTGCAAGCAAAAGTATTTTAAATAGCAATAATCCATTATAAGCCTATATCATTTTTTAAATTTAAGCACTCAGATATTTTCTTTCTTTAAACATAAAAAGAATTTAGGAGTGTAATATATATAGTGCTGTAGGGATTAAAAAAGTAAAATAAACATAAAAATGATTTGATTAGTCAATGATATATGAAATATAATTGAGCTACATTAGGAATTCATGTTTTGCGTACTTTATAATGTTTGTCTCAAATTCTTCACAGAAAATAAATATTTTAATCTTGGCCTTCAGATTGAATTGTATTTTCTGCACTCTAGATGCTTATATTGTTAGTCAGTTCGCAGATCAGATACAATGAGAAAAGTTAAATGTGAAACAAAACTTGTAATTTGTCATTTAAAAGATGCTGAGGGAAGGTACTCTTTAAAGGAAAGGTCAGTTGAATATTTTTGAAATGTAAATAAAACGTTTTCATATGGATTTACCTAAATGTTTTCTTAAAGGGGATAACATCTGAAACTTATTAGGGATTTTTGTCTTGTTTCCTTCTCCCACATGCCTACTCTGCTGTCTAGTCTTCGAACTCCCGCCCTTCCTTACTCATCAGCATTGCCATCTATGCAGTACTTATACGATTAGGCCATCCTGTTCAGTGTTGGGAGCATTATATAAGCTGCTGTATTAGTAAATTGTAATGTATAAATCCTAGTTTCCAAGAAATTCTGTGATTATATTTTGGGTTCAATGGATATATTTCCCCTCAGGCTTGGTTAAGAGATTTGTTACAATCTTATCCAACTCCAAGCTTGTTTGGATTTCAGTACTCAATCTTAAGGTATAATTGTTAAAATATTTAAAATTATAATAACAAAACAACAATAAACCTTTATGTTACATTTGTAAGTATTTTTTACAAGTTAATTCATTCAATCTTGTCACCTGGTATTTATCACAAATATCCCCATTTCATAGATGATAATTCTGAGGCAAGAGGTTATGTGTCTTTCCTTCGTCATATAATTTTTGTTTCTGTTATAGATCCTACTTCAATACCTTTCCCTACAGCTCCCAACCCCTAACTGTCAGTGTCGCAATCCAATGTACACATCAGGATAGATGTGGAGAGGGCTGATGGCCACTCTGAATTTATTATAACCAGTGTTTCAATATATACATAGCTTACGTCTGTTAAACATATACAGGTGTTCTGGATGAAATAATTAGCGAATGCCAAGAATTCTTAATGATTTCTCAAGGAGCCCTCCCTTGGCCTCTGTTTTGATATTATCATGTTTTTGCTATGCCGGTATATTTTTATCTCGGAGCAGGCAAGATCTCCTAGGCAACGGCCCCTCCTGCTCCCGATATCGTGTCTCCATCTGTGCCCCCAGGTGACCGTGCCTGGCTTTGGTTGCCTCCCCCTGGAGGTCTTACCTGTCATTGGCTGACCAGCCTTCTCACCTCTGGGTCACAGTTTGTTGGCAAGCCTTTTCCAGTGATTATTAACCCTTCCTGCATCAGGGGCGGCTACACTAACCACCATGTTAACCAGCTTCTCGGGTTATGAGCAAGAATTCCCTCTCAAGCTTTATAGCCTTATACGCCCCCATTGAATTACTGCTCTGAAAAATGTACTGTGTCTTCCATTCTTCTAATCTCCAAGTGGACGAATTGACCTTTTATCTTTATTAAAAGAATCTAGAAAATCATATCACAAGTCTGTGTTAATATTCTAATGGGGGCTAATGAATATCACAAAGTTTGAACGCAAAAGTGCGGATTTCAAGCACCAAATTAATTTATCCTGATGACAAAATAGTTCCGGTGAAGGGAAAAATAGAAAAATCTGCCTTTCTAATCATCTAAAATGCCACTTATTTTGTTTTCTTTTATTGAAAAAACACACGATGGATACTTTGAAATAAATCCTTGTTTGTTTAATACTTTTCTTTCTGGCTCCTCCTGTGGCTGGCTCCTTTTCAAGGTCCATATTTGTTAGAAAGTTACCTCCTGGTAGAGAAGTTTCTCATGACCACTCCATCTAAAGTGACTCTCCTACCTTCATTTTTCCCCACCATAATTTTATACTAGGAAATCAGCTTTTTTACTATTTACACTTTGATTGTCCTCACCGCAATTTGCTTTCTGATGGGAGGCAACTTGTTGCTTAGTTGGCTCATTTCTATATATGCAGTACCTTGAATATGTTTATTCTCTAGTAGGTATTTCATAAATATTTACAATGGATGTGAAAAAAATACAAATAAATGAAAACGTAACACACTGCTAATTCTTAGCTAATTAGTGGTATAGGCTATAGTTAGTATAATAGTGTGCATGGCAAGTTATAAGCAATTAGTTATTAGATAAATACTTAAAAGATTAAAGAAGAAATTTAAAGTAAATACAAATAGATACCTCCTGCTTCTGGGAGCACCCCATATCCAGCATTCTCCAAGTTCCCCAAGGGTTGGCAGAGGCCTATGTTCTGATCACACCCTCTCTGTCTGACCAGTCCTGCTTCTCTCATTTCTCACGGGTATTGCTCCCGATAAGGTTCCCAAATGAGCCTCAGAGTCCGTTTCCAGGGAAATCTGATCTAAGACCATAACTTTTTAAAAAAATACTGTCTCTGCTCTTATGGAGTCCACACTATAACGGAAAGACACACCATACACATATAAACAAATAAGACATTTCACAATGTCCTCAGACTCACATGGGGGTTGTGGCTTGTGTGCAAGACCCAGTGGGTGCCTCCATCAGCACCTGACATACTGTGTGGCTCCCAGGGTGGTGGAAGATCAGACCACCACGGCGCTGAGGTGTGATGCTGAGCTGCGGCGGCCTGCCTCTGGCCACTGAGGAAAAATGCCTTTTCCTCTCTACCCACTTTTCCCCCATTCCACCTACTCAACCACCTGGTGCTTCACTGGTGCTGAGAAGAAAAGGAGATCATATCCCTTCCTGCTTCCTCCATAACTAAGAAGTCCAGCCATCCCCATGGCATGCTGAGAAGCCCTCAGGTGCTCCCCTTCTCACCCGTTATCCCACCCACAGCTGGGTGGCTGGCATTCTCTGTCACCACATCTTGCACTTGTGCCCACTTTCTCAGGTGCATCACAAACCCATCCCCCAACATCCTCTATCAGGCCAAGACTGTGGCAAGCTCCCTCAGAAAGTCATTTCTGTTTCATGCTCCTTTTATTGTATCCACTGGGCCTCCAACAGCAGGGGCCAGCTGCCTCAAGCACTGGCGTCTGCTACTTCCTAGCAGCAGGAACTCAGCTCTCTGAGCCTCAGTTTTCTCACCTGTAAAATAGCAATCATCTTGCCCACCACCCAGGATCATGTGAGAATGCAATATGGTGATACACGCCAGGCCCCCAGCACTGCCTGGCACACAGTCCCTTCCACTTCTACTCAAACCTGCCTCTCCTACACCAGGTCTATGTGCCTGTGACCCGTTTTCATCAGGTATCCCACCTCATGGGTCCTGGCGACATCTAGGAGAAGAAATCACCTCCTAGTGTCTAAATGCCGCATTTTCTACCTCTGCTTCACAGGCATCTCAGGCTGGGCATGGTACCCCTAAGAGTCCTGGACATCCCTCCTCCAGTCTCTCTGTCCCCTCTATAGACTCTTCTCTTACGACTTGGTCTGAGGGTCTTCTGCTGCTGCCTCACCTTTGACTAAAAGCCTGCCACACCTGGCATCATGGCTTCTCTGGTCCAAAGCATTGTTCCTAGCGCCTTGAGTGGCCCCTAGCTCTCACTTGGGGTCCATTATCCCTTTTGATGCCACAGATTAGGCAGTTTATCTATATCTCCCTTCTACCAAACACATGGTCCTCAGCTAGAAGGTCAGTCACAACAGCCATTGCATATTCTGTGCCAGGCAGGAGTCTAAAGAAAAAGAAAGAAGAAAATCCAAATATCTCAATTTTCTTGATAGAGTGTTAATGTTTCAATTACAAACAAAGAAAACCTTTAGATGATGAATGAAATTATGTACTGATTTAGGAAGCTATGTTTGTATCTTTTCAATTTTCAATCTCACCTGCTCTGAGACCTTGGACAATTTATTCAGATCTTCTGTGTCAGTTTATTCCTTGATGGAATAAATACTGAATTGAGTTATCTTACAAGTAATTCTATTCCTTTTATAGCTTTAAAATTTAATTTTGGGGCCTACTTTCTCTTATGAATCAGAAAAGGGGCTACAGAAAATAGAAAATAGGTATAGTTCATTTTTCATTATATCTGCAACAGAAATTACCAGATAGAAACTCTGGCACATAAAATCTTCACAGAAAAACTTCACCCACAATGAAAATATAAGTGAGATAAGTTGGAAAGGAAATAGATTTAAGTATGTTAATAGTTCCATATCACTGTGTAAGCAAGTTGCCTTATCATTTAAAGAAAGAAATTTGTGGCAAGGTCTTAGTTTTCAATTACAACTCCTCATCATTTGATATCTAATTTAGGTTTTCATGGGAGGAACAAAGTGTTGTCCCTTCTGAAATGGTCCTCCCCACTTTCTTGTTTAGAACAATCAATCCTGCACGAGATTTTGGAAACTTGAAAGGTATGTATTGACCTCAGTCATGCAAGTTTCTCAAATTTAAAGGAAAATTGAGCGCTAACAGGGATAAAGTCAGTTTTCTTCTGAGACCAGAAGCACATATTGGGAATGGAACGGGATATAACCGATTTTTGATGTTACACGTGTACATGTGTACACGTCTGAGTCATCTTTATCACTGCTGCCAGTTTAAGGATTCTATAATAAAACTAGAGTTTTATGATTAAAGCAAGTGTAACTCTTACACATCCAACAGAGTACTTTACAAATGTCCAATATGATTGAATCTAGAAATACAATCTAAAAGAATGGAAGCCAACATCCAGTATGTTTAACACCTCATATTGGTATCCATTTTTTATTTGGAGGAAGATTTTCACTAAACCAGTAGGCTTTTTAATTAGTATAATATTTAGTGGACTTAAATTTACCTATTGAAATAAAAATTTTCTGGCACATACAGGTACTGCTCTGATAAAATGAATAAAATGATTATTGCAAAGTATAAACTGCAAGATGTACATTAATATGAGAAGAGTACATTAGGAAACAATTTTCTCAAGTCTCATATTTTTGCATGTCTTGTGAGCAGAGGCATTGACAGTTTTTGTTCTGGACTGTATTTATAAGGATATTTGTGTGGCACACAGTCTTTGAAAATAGAAATAGTGTGTCCCTGTAAAACAGAGTTCAGATTTGTTTACTGTCTGCAGCATTCACCCAGGCTGCTCTTCATTGCTCCCATGGGACTTAGGGGGCAAGAGGATCTGATACAAAGATGAAGCCCAGGCTGCTTGCTGGACCATGAGTAATAAAGACCTTTGTCTCTGATTCAGGAATCTCATGTCTTCTGCCAGCATTCATGAAATTGTAGCAGACTTACTTATTAGCTTGTAAGTAAAAAAAATATCAGACCATCTGCAGTTCTTGACAACTTGAACTTATTTAATGCAGCAAACTAACCACATGATGTATCGAGGTTAAGTTGAATCTTGATAACCATCTTTAAATAAAATCTTTGCTATGTAATCCAATGAAATAAATAACTTAAGTCTTTGAGTATATTTGTTGGTTTTAAAACTGGAAAGCTACAACATAACATATAAAAATGTAAATAATCACATAAATATTCAGAGAAGTGTTATCTAAAGATGTCTGATAAATCTAAATAGCAACGCCAAATGATATATCACTTAATGTCTAGTGAAAGGTAAAAATAAACTAGTTTTCAGCATTATATATTTTTACAATATTGTTTATAGTAAATAATTTTTCCATGTAAATGCCTGAGAACTTAGAAAAAGAGTAATTGTAATTCATTTTTTCATTAATTAGGTCAAAGGACCATTGCACACTTCCATATACCAGGTACTGTGCTACTTGCTGAAGATCACATAGTGAGCTACACAGTGTCTGCCTTCATGGAAAAGACTATGGAGACAGATAATTAACAAAAAGTCGCACAAAATTTAACGCTAATAGCAATTATACTAAACCTAATAATAAAAAAGTTTTGAGGGGCCAGTCTGGTGGCGCAGCAGTTAAGTATGCACGTTCTGCTTTGGTGGCCTGGGGTTTGCCGGTTCGGATCCTGGGTACGGACATGGCACCACTTGGCAAGCCATGCTGTGGTGCTGTGGTAGGTGTCCCACATATAAAGTAGAGGAAGAAGGGCACAGATGTTAGCTCAGGGCTAATCTTCCTCAAAAAAAAAAAAAGTTTTGAGTAATGTGATGGATTATGGAAAGGGGACCTAGTTCATGTTAGCCAACAGGAGATTTTATGTAGTATTTCAAAGGAGGAGATATTATGTAGTCTCTCAGGAGATATTCTGGAAAGTGTATACCAAACAACAAGTATGAGGACTGTCAGGTGGAAATGATCCTGGACAGCTGGAGGATCCGAAAGAGGCTTTTCTCCAGAGAGCCTGACGGCAGGTGACAAGGCTGGGGAAGCAAACAGATATTCTTTTTTGACATAAAATTCAAATCTGTTATATGACATTTTTTATTACCATACCACGTCTTTTTCCCTCTACAAATATTAACCTCTTTCTGCTTGAGGAAGATTGTCACTAGCTAACATCTGTGCCAATCTTCCTCTATTTTGTACGTGGGACACCGTCACAGCGTGACTTTATGAGCACTGTGTAGGTCCACACCTGGGATCCAAACCTGTGAACCCCTAGCTGCTGAAGCGGAGTGTGCAAACTTAACCACCATGCCAGCAGGCTGACCCCATGGGGAAAATATTTTTAAAGGATATGCACTAATTACTTATTATTAAGACATTATAATGTATTTACTCTAGAAACCTATTGCTTTTTTAAGATTCGTAGTCATGATTTTCTATTTTATCATTTTCATGATTTTAGAAATGTGGAGAAAATTTTCAAAGTTTGAAATATTGCTTTATTTCCAGTTACTCTTTTCTGTCCTATTTTTCCCTGAATGTGAAACTATCATCTGAACAATGAAGCTATCTGAGCCTGTGTAGTGCAAAGAAAAGAGACCATTAGAGAAGCAGTCCTTCCATGAGGAAACAAGACTATCCAGCTTCACTTATAAAAGAACTCCAGAACACCTTAATTTTACCAACCCCATGAAAAATATACTGATTGTTGATGTTGAGATAAACTGTCAGAAGTAATACTACAATTTTAGTCCTTGTTACTTTAACAAGTTTACTCTCATATAGAAGTCTCTAATGTACGCAAAATTAAACTTGCCAGTATACAAACTATTAATTCTTTATCAAGAGAATTGTGTCTCACGTTTTATTTTTAATTTACAAAGAGCTTTCCAAAACATTATTCCATTTTCTCCTTCCATCTGCTGGTGAGATAAAGTGAGCAAATGTTTTAATTTCCATATTTTATACTTAGAAATTGAAGCTTAAAGGGGCCGGCCCTGTGGCCGAGTGGTTAAGTTTGTGCGCTCTGCTGCAGTGGCCCAGGATTTTGCCAGTTTGGATCCCGGGCGCAGACATGGCACCGCTCATCAGGTAACAGTGAGGCAGCATCCCACATGCCACAACTAGAAGGATCCACAATTAAAAAATATACAACTATGTACTGGGGGGATTTGGGGGAGAAAAAGCAGGAAAAAAAGAAAAAGAGAAGATTGGCAACAGTTGTTAGCTCAGGTGCCAATCTTTAAAAAAAAAGAAAAGAAATTGAAGCTTAGAGAGAGGAACCAACTTTCTCTAGTTTCTTAAAACCAGTCAATGACAAAGCTGGGCTTCAAATCTGAGTCTTTATTTTTCATAAACTTGAGGACCTAAATAAATAATTGGACTTAAAGTGTTGTACAGTTAACAAAAGCAATAACAAGGTTTTTCGAAGAAGCACAGTTTTAATGGGAAAAGTATTATGCACATGTGGGTATATAATATCATTCAACATAGCTGAAGGATGCAGAAAGAATAAGTAGAAAGAAAAACAAACATTTAAAGTTGATAAATAATCATCCTATGAATACTGTAAATATCTTTTGTTCTACGTAATTATACATGGAATTGGAGAGTTGAAAATTATTTAAGATTAGGAGCATAATAAGGATCAGCTAGTTTTATTCAAGTCCTCAACACCAATTATATCTTTTTCTTTGTGATTAGTTAAAAGGAAATTATCCCTTCCCACAGGACGTCTGAAAGGAGAGCTATGCAGTCTTTGTCTGACATTCACAGTGGTTGGTAAAGAAGAGGTGACCAATAAACATTTCCTGAAAAAACTAAATTGTCTTAGAGAAAGTTCTTAATGCGCTTCATCTTTTTTATTCTTATTCATTTTTATCTCAGAAACAGACAGCATAAACATAAAAAAGAGTAATTGTTTTGGGGTCTGATAATTATTTTAGCTGTGGTTTGTGCAATTACCAGATTAATACTCCCAATTCTATCTTGACTTATAAAAGATAGTTGAGCCAACAACAGTGCTATCATTTAGCTGCACCTAGAAAAAACTTCATAAAGTTTAGTAATCAATTTCTCATAAAAACATATTTCTTGACAAATCATCAAGTCACAAGATTCCTTCCCCAAGTTTTCAGAATGACGCAGAACGAGACCGTTCCATTTTGTGCAGCTGTTCATCACTATTGCCTAATTCCGTCATCAAACTTATCATGTTACTTAATAACAACGTGTGACTTAGTGAAACAGTCTACTTTTATGGTGTTATCATCTTTTTATTGTAAAACATTTCCAAGTAATTTTCAAAACATTTTATTGAACCCTTGCAACCTCTCTTAATGAAGAAATCAGATCACCACTATTGTATATTCAATTCTTATTTTTTAATCAATTATATCATTTGGTGGACTCGACATCAGTACATTTTAAATTTAAGCTCTTAACTCTCCCCAAGTGACCCTAAAAGTTCATGGTTTATAATATTCTGTGTTTTGGTTGTACTGTAATTTAGATTCACGATCTCTCATTGCAGGTATAAAGAAACAAGGTCTCTAGCAATTGAGAAATCCAAGTGACAACCTCATGTGAGAATCTCAGTGTGGCTTTTAGTTTTCGGTTTGCCAATGGGATAACTCCTGTAGGTGCTGTGATCATTATTTTCTAAGAAAAGAAAACAAAAAAAAATTCAGGCGAGCGAGAAAACTTAAGCCAGAGGTAAAAAATTATACTAGATATATATCGCACCATGACACATTTCTCCAAAACTTAACGACGCGAAATCACTATTCTTTATTTCTTGCAAGGTTTTGAGTCATTTTGAAGGTTCTGCTGATCTGGATTGAATCTGACTAGTCTTGGCTGAGTTTTCTTATTTTTATTCAATAAACTCGTGGGTCAGCTATGAACCAACTAGTCATGGATGGCTTCAGCTGGGATGACCTAGCTCTGCCGCATATAGTCTCTCAGCTTCCAACAGGTTTATTCTTATGTTGATAGACAGGTTCCAGGAGAGAGCAGGCTGTGTCATGTAACAGGGCAAGCGGAAATGCATTTTCTGCTTGCATCACACTTTGGCCAGAACAAGTGAAAGAGCAAAATAAATAGCCAAAGAGAAGACTAGAAATTTACAAAGTAAATGGCATGGTTTAGAAAAGCAGTTAATTGAGGCCATCAATGAAATCAGTCTACTACAAAAGGTGTTTCATTTGTTAACAACACTGTCCAAAAGACCTATCTTCTAACACGTGGAATGATCTTTCATTGAAGGATGAAGACATTTCGATTTTCAGTTTTTGGGAAAGAATCTGGTCTCTATGTAGTCAATTTAATTGAAGGGCAAGAACTTATTGAATGAAATGGGGGTCATTTGGTTTTTACCATAAAATAATTAATACTGTTGGAGGCAGCTGCCTGAGAGCATTTACTATGGCAATCACCTTCATCTAGAGGTAAACTGGAAACCTCCAAGAAGTCATGGAAAAAACATGTTTTGAATGATTGACAAGTGTTTACTTCCATAATAAAATCATTCTTCAACTTTTTTCCAATAAACTTTTATTTAGAGCCTGGAAATAGAATTATTTTCAATTCAGAAACATCGCAATTAAATAGGCAATTTCAACATAGAGAAATAAGTGTGTCAATAGGCTAAGTGCATGGATTCTGTAGAGGGCTATGTACAAACTAACCATAATCAGAAATAACTTTGCAAGATGGGAAGTTTTATTTAAAAAGTTTGCATTGGAATAGAAAAAATGATACAGACAAAAGCATAAACCATAATTGTACAGAATGGTGAGTTTTCAAATTGAAAATACCGAGGTAACCAGTTTTGTGATATGTTTAAATTTATTCTCTCTCTGTTCTTTCTTTTCTTCCCCCTTATTAATGGTGGGTGATTAGGAGAAAAAGTGTGTGTTGTACAAAACACGTGGCCTGCAGTAGACCAGATAGCTGAATGTTTGTTCTCATAATCTGGCATTTTTCTTGAGAGATATTGAAAATTGATGTACTAGTTTTCAATACATTGCTTCTTCACTCCAAATCATCCTTTAAATGACTGCTCTGCAATAATGTATCTGGATCTCATAAATATTTCTCCTGTGGCAGATGGCACGCTTTGTGAGCAGAGAGTAGTAGAGGGATACTAGCATAGGAAAGGTATTTCTCTTCCTAATGCTGATGTGTTTTTCTAGGCTGGTCCCTGCACTCTGTACAATTTCCTCAGCGGTGGCTAGGCTCCAGCAGAGCATGCAGCTTCTGCAATGCCTTGGCTCCAAAAGTACCTGATATATAGAAGCTCATGGTAGTTTCCATGGGCAGATTTCTTCAGCAAGACCATGAGTGGCTTCTCAGTGGAGAGTTTCCAGCAAGGTACCTCCCATTAAAAATTTCCTCCTGTGCCATCCTCCGTGAATTCCTCTATTGTCCCATGAGCCATTGATGTGGCCCTACTCTCTTCAGAGAGGTCTAGGTGTCAACACTGCAGGAGAGGAGCCGCTTCCTTGGGTTCACTATCTCATCCTTAGCCCATCCCACCCCCAGTAGGGGTTCTTATACCTGTTAATCCTATAATCTTTAGAGTACCCTTTGCTCTTTATTAGACGAATCGCCCATTACTCCAGGTCCCTGTTATAGTTAATAATTTTTAAATTAAAATTTCCGTGTTCAAATTTCTGCATGGTTTCTGCCTCTTGGTTGGTTCCTGAATGATGTGCTTGCTTTCTTCAGGGTCTGGGAAGAAAGTTCTTCTGATTTAAGGCTGATGATTACTGGTAGTAATGCTGAGTGGATTTTTGAATATTATTTGCTGACTTAATCCATAAAATTTAAGGTATCTATCAATGAATGTTAAACTCAACTTAACTTGCATATTAAAATTAACCAAAGAAGATATTGGAGAGATAATTATCAAAATTAAATTGAAAGTAAGAAGTAAATGCTATTGAAAAGAAGGTGATCAGAAATGAGTATTATTTGAATACAAACAGCAAGAGATGGTTAGTTTTATGAGTTGGATATAGAATAACCTCAGAATCTGATCATTTCCTTTAAAGATTGTATTTATTTGTTATTTATTTATGCTCATACAACTGATTAATTGGTCAATTGATTACTCTTTACAATAAGGCTGTAGATGACTGAGTCATCCAACTTCTGTTCGTCAGTCAAAACACACTTTATGCTGGAGAATTGACATTGTTACCTCACGTCTCTGATTTTTCTTAACCTCTTTGGTAAATCATTCCTTCCTCTAAATTATAAATAATTTTTTTTTCAGGTATGTTGATGCCTTCACTCTGGTTATACCTGGTGTCAAAGACCTGAAGACTTTCCGTTTCTTAAAGATGATTATGTACTTTTCTCTGGCAGCTTTAACATTTCTCTTTATCTTTGGTCTTCAGCAGTAAGAATATATTTCTAGGTTGTTTTTTCATCGATTATTTTTGGAAAATTCTTCACTTTTGAAGTACAAATATTTTTCTATCTGTTCTCCCTCTTTTTTCCTTCTAGAATTTCAATTACATGTATTTTAGATGGATATTGGCCTACATCTTTGGATATTCTATTCTTTTTGGCTTTTTAAAATTTTTTCGCTAATTTCCTCTTTGTGTTTCCATTTTAGTAGTGTCTATTGACCTATATTTACGTTCACTGAGTCTTTCCTTGGATGTGTCAGGTCTACTGATGAGCCTGTCAAAGGCATTCTTCATCTCTGTTACTGTGTGTGTGTTTAAATTTATTTCTAGCGTGTCCTTTGACACTTTCTTATTGTTTCCATTTCTCTGCTGAAATTACTCATCTATTCATGAATGTCTTCAAGTCTTTCTGCTAGAGCCTGTGACATATTAATCATAGTTATTTTAAATCCTCTGTCTGATTTTTCCAACAATAGGTTTATATTTGAGATTTGTTCTATTGATTGTTTTGCCTCTCAACAGCAAATAATTTTTCCTTTCCAATTTGTGTGCCTCATAATTTTTAGTTGAAATTTACATATTCTGTGTAGGGTAGTAGAGACCCAGGTAAATAGTATTTATGCCTGGAAATAGTCATGCCTCTTTCTCTGCTAGGCCTTTATTGAGGAGATGAGCTGTGTTTCGGTTTTGTTGCACCTTCAATGCACCACGAGCTTCAAATTCCTCTACGTCATTTTGTGCTTAGAGTGGGAGCTAGATTGATTACCTGAGCAAATTCTTGCCTATGCTTGGTCCATTTTCAGTTTTAGGTTTTCCCTATAAGCCTGCACCTCAGAAAATTTGTCTCTCCATGCTCTTGTCCCTTACTAGTGGTAGTCTGCTGTCACTTGCTTCTTGGTTGGTTCTTCTTAGCCTGGGTGGTAAGGAACAAGGAAGCATTCTCCGTTTTTCTCGTTCAGCATCAGCCTTAGGTCGTTCGCGTGTCTCTGAGCATTTTGAGCCGAGTTTTCTCAGTGATCCTGCGGAGTTGTAAGGGATCTTTAATCTTCTGGAACTAAGAGAATTTCTTGGCTCTCTCTTTTTCCCAAACTCACTGAGTTTTCACTCACTGAAAGTGACAGAATCTATTTCCTTTTTTCAGCAGCTTAAGACTTTATTTTACTTGAGCAAAAGATCTGGGTAAGAAATATGTTTTTCTCAGCAACAGCTGTTACCCAACACCACAACTGCACTGGGAGGTGAGCTTTCCCTGATCTTTCCTGTCCCCAGTCTTTGTTATGAACAAATAGTGAGATCTGAGGAGAAGAGTCTGCAAGTGTCTGTGCTCCCAGGGCTCTGTACTCTTGTAACTGTGCATGTTCAGGTTTCAGCAATTCATTAAAAAATTAGTTGAGTTTTTGTAGCTGTTTATATGGCAGTCTTGTTTTCTTCTATGCTCTGGGGTAGTGGAGTAATTGTCTGTGTCGTGTCTCTTCCTGGAGGCTCACTTCAGCTCTCCTCAGATTTTAGCCTAGTCAGTTGCCCTTTGAAGTCAGCACTCTGATGGGTTCAACAAAAACGAGGTTTTCCAGATTGCCGAGCTTCTTCTTCTTGTTTGGATAGATATGATGCTCTTTCCATCTATCTGTATCCTAAGATGGAGCCAGAACTCTAATATACACTATTAGTTCACTGATTATATGAGTTATCAGGATTTCAGTTACTTTTGGCTATTTTATTAATTTTTCTGTCTTCTTTTTTCTTTTATTAAGGAAGATTGGCCCTGAGCTAACATCTATTGCCAATCTTCCTCTTTTCACTTGAGGAAGAGTGGCCCTGAGCTAACATCTGTGCCCATCTTTCTCCACTTTATATGCAGGACGCCATCACAGCATGACTTGATGAGCTGTGTGTAGGTCCATGCCTGGGATCTGAACTCACGAACCCCAGGTTGCCAAGGCGGAGCACTTAACCACTACACCACCAGCCCACCTCTATTTATATTTTTGATGAAACAAAATAAGGATTTATTCCCTTTCAAAACATACCAAAATGTAGTTTAAAATCTAAATAATTCTTTTTGCCCGCTAAATTTTTAAGAAGTATAATTTCAGCCTAGAGTAATAATAAAGAAACTTGGGACTTTCCATATATACTTAGGGGAAGCTATGAACTTTTGAGATACATGGTTTAAGGCCTAATAGACTTTTTTATTGCATTAGTTTTTTATATTTCAATATTATACTTAACTGAGGGTATATATAAGATATGTATAATATAAAGGAAAATATACACTCATAACTATACATTCAATAACTGCTTACAAACTATGACATTACCAACCAATCTGAAGCCTCTTATAGGCATCTCACCATTATATTCTCCTTCTTCTCTAGACGTAATTTCTACCATGAGTTGTATGTTAACCGATTCTTTGCTGTTCTTTTTATTTCCACCATAAATGTATAGATCCCTAAAATATACAGTTTCTTTTTGCCTGTTTTGAACGTTATATAAAGTGAGTCATACTGTATTATTCATATAGTTGACATTGTGTTTGGTGATTCATCCATGTTGACATCTGTATCTATGAAGTATGGACATTCAGAATACAGATTATAGAGCCAGACGGTCTAGTTTTGAATATTGTATCATCCACTTAATAGCTTCATAGATACATTACTTAAACATGGTATTGTCAAAAAAACTTAATATAGTCAGAGATGGTTCAAGGTTATATGGATCTTGAAGTTTTGTTTGTCTGCTTGTTTGCTTATTTTTTTGTGAGGAAGATTGGCCCTGATGTTAGCTCATTTCGTATGTGGGACGCTCCCACAGCATAGCTTGATGAGTGGTGTGTAGGTCCACACCTGGGATCTGAACCCACAAATCCTGGGCCACCTGAGTGGAGCATGTGAACTTAACCACTACACCACCAGGTCAGACTCATGATCTTGAAGTTTTAAAGCACCTCCATTTCAAAGGTGTTCTATTTAAGAAATAGAACACAAATTATAAACAACAGTTAGCTACAAAATTGGATATTTATTACATAAGAAAAGAAATCACAGAAAATTATTAAAATATTGGTAAATTTTACAGAGATATATGACATATAAACACACAGCAGGGCTGTGTTCAGATCCTTGGAAAGGGCTTGTGCAAATGCAGGACTCTGAAACTTAAATTTCATCAGTCTCATGGCAAATTTGACTCTGTATATATGTAAAACACTTTGAATAGTAATTCTATTAAAACGATAGATTTTTAAATTTATTTTATTACTATTATATTAATGAAAACTTTTTGCAGACTATTTTATTAAGTAAAATAAAATATAATAAATCTAAATATTTATGTATACCATCAAAAATATTGTTACACATGGCTTTCATAATTTGGGTTTTGATTTTCCTACCAAAGCATACAGTTGGTTGACTTTTTGTTTTCTTATCAATTTGAAATAATAATTTCAGTCTATATTAGTTTACTTTTCTATTGTGTCTTTTAAAATTAACACATAAAATGGTGTCCTTTAGGACAAAAGAGTTTTAAAAATAATGTATTTACCAAATTGAATTTGTATTATTTAACTTTATATTTCACTGCACTATTTATTGATGATAGATTAAATATCTAAGTAAACAAGCTAGTGAGAGATTTGCACAGTTTTTAGAAAATCACATAAGTCATGAGATTACAGTACTTTAGGCAATTTCAATATGTTGATATTTGCTTAACTACTTTTATTGACATTTAATTAAAATATATTCTGTACACATCAAAAGCTAGGCAAATAAATTTTACAATATTACAAAGTAAAAGCATAATAGTATAATCAAAATTAGAAAGGACATTTTCTCTTTCATGTCAGTGTATATCAAGGCAATGTATGTTTCACAGAAAATCTCATTTAGAGTGTAGTAATGCTGGTACCACGCAATTTGGAAATATGAGGAAGAACATAATATGAAATAGGAAAGTAAACAAATTTAAATTTTACCATTTTCTAATGGATGGAATTTATCTTTCAGATTGGAACAAATGCTTATGGTTAAGTACAGGCCTGAAATTCAGCTGTTATGTTCTAGTATAATCATACCTGATGTCTTGTATATTCTGATTGATCAGAGCTTGTTATTTATATGTTGCTAAACATTTTGGTTATTACTCTTACACAATTGATTATAGCCAATTAAGAGTAGTCATAAAATTTTTCAAAATCTTAGAAATGTACTATAGATCTTTTTTCCACAGTTCCCTTTTGTACTGCTTTGGAAACAATATAAGCAATCAACTCAACAAAATAAATGATTTTGGTTTTCTCCATTGACTTTCCAGATATCGGTGCCTTGAGGCAACTTTTTAATGGTGTGGAGGCTCATAAAGATTTAATCACTGAAGAAATATTTATGCAGTGTCTATTGGCAGCAAGATTATAAAGGTGTAATGGGGGTTCAGAATACCGGCAAGACTTTGTCCCTGAGTTCAAGGAGTGTCTGTTTTAAGGCCATAACTCTCAACAATGGCTGAGCATCAAAATTGCACATTTGATTTAATCTATTTAAGACTAGAAAAATGCTGAGAAAATGAAAGATTAAAAGGTTAGAAATGCTGAATCAGGATGGAGGTAAAGAGGTAGGGTTGATGTAACTGTGTATCAACAAAAATCTCAACAGGTAGTTTTTGGTTTGGTTAAAATAATAGAGAATCCAGAAAGAGAAAGATGTGATAAGAATTACATAACAAGAGTAGTTCAGTTCTGCAGTCTGACCATTTGGATGCTAATCTTAGACTCCTCGTTTTGGTTGGTGTCTTAGTCCAGTGGGCTCCCATAGCGAAATACTACCACTGAGGAGCATGAACAGCAGAAGTTTACTTCTCACAGTTCTGAGGCTGAGAAGTCCAGGATCAAGGTGCCAGCACATTGATCTTCTGGAGAACTCTGTTCCTGGTTCATATCCTGCCTTCTCCTTGTGTCCTCAAATGGTGAAAAGGGCAAGGGATCTCTAAAGTGTCTTCTTTAAAAGAGCACTAATTCCATTCATGAGAGCTCTACCCTCATAACTTAATCACCTCTCAAAGCCCCCGCCTTGTAACACCATCACAGATCAATAGACGAAGGGACAGAAATATTCAGAATATATCAGTTGGTGACCTCAAACTTAACATCAGCAATTTCATTTTTCTGAGATATAAAATGGGCCTAATAGTAGTTAACTTTGAAAAGGTTGTTTAAAGGATGAAATTTGATAATTTATTTCAATTATTTACCACCGTTCCTGACATATTTAAGTGCTCAATAAATATTTATTGGTTTTTATTTTAAGTGTAGTGCAAAGATCCATGCTTTATTCAAAGTGGTGAGAAAATATTGAAGTCTTGCTTATTCAGAAAACTGTCTGAAAAGGTGATTATATCGTTGAATATTCAAAGAAATTGAGGCTGGAAGATTTTACTTCCATTTAGAAGAAAGATGGAAAAACATGGACAAAGACACATAGATTAGAAGGGGTCATACGTATGCTAATTTAGAGGATATTCTAAATGAAAGGGTTGTCATGCTGCAGAATAACAAAGGTAGCAATGATACCTCGAATAGACATTCTCAAGTTTATCTTCTTACATGCCATTGGGGGACAGAAACTTGATTATATAGTTAGGGAACAGCCTTGCTTTCTAGATAGCTATATACAACAACACGCGGAAATGTTGTTTATTTCAGGTTTTATGGAGATTTAAATAAGATTATTTGAAAATATACTTTAAAAGGTCTATTTACAGTTTGGCATATAGGAATATAAACGTAATTACAAATATCAGATATACTTTGGGTTTTTAGGATTATTTCCAATTCTTCCCATCCAGCGAAGTCATTCATCTCTGTTCCGATTTGGTCTCCTCCATGATTTGTTCTGCTTGTGATGAGTCTTTCTTGTATGTCCATGTCCTGTGTGCTTACCTACCTTATGCACACTGGATAACTTAGTATTATATTTCAGATTATCAATTATTTTTGGTTCATAATCTTTCTCAAAATATTTTCAACTCTAATCATTCCGAATTGATTTCTACACAAGTTTGGCATTCCCACCTTATACCCTGCCACATGTCAACTCTCTGCCTTGGTGTTAACCTGAGGCATAATGCTGGTCCTTTTTTTTTTTTTTTTCTGCTGAGGAAGATTCTCCCTGAGCTAACATCTATTGTCAATCTTCCTCTTTTTTTTTTGCTGAGAAAGGTTTGCCCTGGGCTAACATCTATTGTCAATCTTCCATTTTTTGTATGTGAGCTGCCACAACAGCATGGACTCTGATGAGTGGTGTAGGTCCATGCCTGGGAAGTGAACCTGGGCAGCCCAAGCGGAGCACAGGGAACATAACCACTAGGCCACTGGGGCTGGCCCAGACTCTAGTCTTTCTGTTTGGCATTTCCATTCCCTAGTCTAAGAGCTCTGCCCTCATGGCAACCTGTGGTAAGGCAGGGATTTTCCCACACATTTTTATCACACAGCAACTTTTTTGTCAGGCTTCAAGCTCCCAATCCTGTCCTATTGGGCAAATCCCAAGGCTTTTCCTGTAACTCCGTGAAAGTTCCCTCTGGGAGATGTAGAAATGTGGTATGATTAAGCCTATATAATGTGAGTTTGAAGAATCGTATTTTATTTAAGTTATTAATGAAATATTATTCTTCAGCTAAATCATATGCTGGTCAGAGTATGGTGTCTCTCCTTCCCTCTGTCCTCTCCTTCTCGTCACCCTCTCCCTTGGATTCCTCTCTGTCCTCCTGCTTCTCCTTTTCTTGTTCTTGTTCTTATTCTCCTTTGATTCTGCTTCTCCTCTCCCGCCTTCTCCCTCTTCCTCTTTATTCTCATTTTTGTTCTTATTCTCCATCTTATTCTTATTCCTCTCTCCCTGTCTCTCTCTCCCTCTTTCTCTCTCTCCTTCTCTGTTTCTCTCTTTCTTTCTTGACTGAGAAAACATTTTCATTATTTTCAGGCCGAGATTCAATAGCCTCACATTAATTTTCATGATTGTAATCGATCTGTAGTGAATACCAGTTAGAGGGGAGCTATTTTTAACAGATATGCACATAGTATGAATGTAGGTAAAGTCAGAAACAAATAAAGTATACTTTTGGAGCACTGCATGTGAATATTGGTAAGTCACAGGGTACTATTGTATTTCACAGATAGAAGGATAAAAAAATCACAAATGGGGGGAAGTTATCTTGACCAAATGATGCTGACACAATTAGTTACAGTTCGGAAAAAGAAGTAAAGATGAACGCTGACTTCATAAAAAAATAATTTAACAAAATGTTAAAGGATTAGATGTAATTGTTACAACCACAAGGAAATGAGAAGGCAATATTGCCATATATTTATATTAAATCAGAATGAAAAAAGACTTTCTAACCATAAAGCTCATGTGAGGAGTGAAAAAAACTCTCAATCAAAATATTCTACACAAAATTAAAAGTTGAGCAATACATTACAAAATTTGGGAATCAACATGAAAAACAGTAAACTCAAAATTCAAAAGCTGGAGGAGACAATAAACAAACAATTCTTAGATCGTAAATCCTATGAAAAAGAAGCTTTCAATAATATTTGTAGGAAAAAATGGAAAATTTGCTAATTCAATCCTCACATTCATCCTTATTCTCTGGGGCTGAGAAAGGAAAGAGACACAGCTGTCGAATTCTATTTTAAAGCGCTATTGTCTTTTGACCTCAGGGGATTTATCCAGCTTTACTTTTTCCTTTTCCACATGCACTTTCACTATATTTCTAGCCTCTTTTCTTCAGACCTACTAGTGTATTTGACCCCTTTATTTGGTGCGTTTTGTCTTGACTTTCTTCTTTGTTCTCCTTTGGTGTCTTTTTTCCTGGTTCACTCTCTGATTGACAAGGAAGGCAGCATGGCACAGAGGTTTAAGGCACAGACTCTGAAGTAAGCACACCTGGTTTCAAATCCTAGCTCTACTAATTAGGAGCGAAGTGGTAAGGAGATTACTTAACATCTTAGCATCCCCTGCTATAAGGTGGGAGATTTGTAATAGATTCTCTTCTCACAGGTTTGATATATGCATCAAATACGTCAATATTTATGAATTACTTAGAGCAATATCTGGCATATAATAAGTGCTATACGAATAAAGATTAAGATGCGTTATTTTGTTTTTCACATAGATAATCTGTGGCTTATTATCTTTCTTTTAATGCTTACAATGTGTTATAATGCAGAAGTGTTTCTTCTTTATATAAACATATTGATCATTATCTCTTTTGGATTTCTAAATTTTTTCATACTCAATAAAGATTCCATTAGCCAAATAATATATAGTTTTACTTTATCATACTTAATTTTTATATTAAATATTCCATACGTAACATTTTTAATAACAGCTTTATTGAAATATAATCCTCATACTACAAAATTAATCTCTTAAAGTGTGCAATTCAGTAATTCCTAGTATATTTGCAAAGTTGTATAGCCATCATGGCCATCAAAGTTTAGAATATTTTCATCACCCTCAAAGGGACTCCATACCTACTAGCGGTTATTTCCTGTCAGTGCATCCCCTCAGCTCCTAGTGACTGCTAGTCTGTTTTCTATCTCTATGTATTTGACCATTCTGGACATTTCATATAAATAGATTCATACAAATTGTGGCTTTTTGTGTCTGACTTCTTTCCTTTAGCATAATATTTTCAAGATTCATTCATGTACATAGCAATATTTTATTCCTTTTTATTTCCAAATAATATTCTATTGTATATAGATACATCACTTTGTGTTTATCCATTTATCAATTGATAGGTATTTGAGTTGTTTTTGCTTTTTGGTTATTATGAGGAATGCTACTATGAACATTTGTGTGCAGTTTGTATGGAGACATTTGTTTTTCATTCTTTTGAGTATTTCCTAGGAATCAGATTGTTAGACATGTAATGACTTCTTGTTAAACTTTGTGAGGAGCTGCCACACTGTTGTCCAAAGCAGGTACACCATTTTACATTCCCACCAGCAATGGTTCCAATTTTTCCACATCCTCTCCAACAGTTGTTATTGTCCGTCTTTTTTATTTCAGCCATCCTAGTAGGTATGAAGTGGTATCTCATAGTGGTTTTTATTTTCATTTTTCTAATGACTAATGAAGCTGAACACCCTTTTTTGTGCTTACTGCCCATGTGTAAATCATTTTTGAGAGACATCTATTCAAATCCTTTACCTACTGTTTTAATTGGATTATTTCTCTTTTTTATTGTTCAGTGTCAATTGTTCTTTATATATTCTGGAGGCAAGACCCTTATGAGACAAATGATTTGCAAATATTTTCTCCCATTCTGTGGGGTGCCTTTTCACTTTCTTGATAGTGTCCTTTGGGACAAAAAAGTTTTTAATTTTGATGACGTATACTTTATCTATTTTTATTTAGTTAGCTGTACGCAGTCACTGAAATCTAAGCTCAGTTACCTTAGCGGTGAGCTACTGATTGGATAGAGACTTAATTAAATGCCTTAAATCAATGAGTCTTCTAGACTTTGCCGAGGTGTTCTACTTCAGTTTTTTGTCACACACCGAATGCTCCTACAAGCTGTTACAAGTCTGCCGTAGGCTTCACTCTCTGCCTGTGCAGGACCTCAAGGTCAGCCAGAGATGAGAGATTAGGGGTTTTTCCTCTAACTCTAAAATGGAAAGAAAACACATCTTTTCTGAGTATGGCCCCAATCCTGCACATCTGTAGGGCCTTGTAGATTCCCAGGAATATGCAGATCTTTTCAAATCCCCCAGTGGACATCCCATCCCCTTTTTCTTTAAAAGAAATTTTTTTTGTGCCTATTGTTCTCATCAACTGGTATCTCCCTCAGAGAAAGCTGTAATGCTAAACAGCAGTGGTTGTTTCTGTTTGGTAAAGGCCTTAGGGAGAGGACTGTTTACGCAGACTGAGCTCCAAGCCTTGCTCAAATAAAAAAAGTCATAAAAATGAAAGTTTTCAGGGAGCTGCTAGATTGGTCAAATAGTGACAGTTCTCTGGGGATGGGGCCTTGGATGAGCTCCAAACTTGACCTTCCCCTTCCAGCTTCTGCTAGAATGACGGTTTACACAGCTAGCAGAATTGCAAGCCATCAGCAGCTGTGGAAAGAGAGATGCCACAAATCTCCCTGTTTTTCCTGAGATTCAGCCATTTTTTTGAGTAAGTGGTCTGTGGATTGGGGTGAGCTTTTGTCTATTTCCAGAGTTTTGAAAAAGTTGATTTTGACAATTTTTGCCAGTGTATTCACTGCCTTTTATGGAAGAGAAGATTTTCTGGTCTTTACTCTGCTGTTCTGGAGGGGCTTCTTGGATTTGATTTTGACAGTGTGAGACTTTTCTTTCTTTTTTCCCAAATGGTTATGAGTTTGTCCCCATAGATTTGAAATGGTATAGTTATTTTTCTCTAATATATTGAATGCTTCTGGGCTTTAAAAAATCCTATTCTATCTCTAGGGCTATAAATTTTATCTGTGAGACCATATTGCTTTAATAATTTTAAGGGGGGTAAATATATAATTAAAGAATATAAAAATTAATGGACAATTAGAAGCATGAAGTACATAATTAAGAACTGTTGGTTTTAGCTACAAATAAGAAAAACATCACATTATAGCTTTACTAATTAAAAAGGTAAACTGAATTAGGGGCCAGCCCAGCAGCATAGTGGTTAAGTTCCTGCTCTCCACTTTGGTGTTCCAGGGTTCACGTGTTCAGATCCTGGACATGGACCTATAGACTGCTTATCAAGCCATGCTTCGGCAGGCACCCCACATATAAAATAGAGGAAGATGGGCACAGATGTTAGCTTATGGCCAATAGTCCTCAGATAAAAGAGGAGGATTGGTGGCAGATGTTAGCTCAAGGCTAATCTTCCTCAAAAATCAAAAAAGGTAAACAATTAGAAAAATATGTGCAAATTGAATTATTTTATATATAAACTCATATATTTCAGGTAAATACTAAAAACTTATATTTATATATTTAGAAATTTTAAACAAAACATGTCTTGTGAAAATCATAATTACAGGTCTTCCAACTTTATAGGACTAACAATGATCATTTTGATAATTGAAAAACAATATTTTAGTCTATTCACTTTGCTCCTGAATATAATTTTTAAAGAGAGTGAATTGTTAAATACATTTTAAATACAAACAGCTCATTTTATTTCATTTTACTGTTTTTCCATAGGACTTTGGAGATGATGGGTCCTTGTATAT
The DNA here is from genome assembly GCF_041296235.1 of Equus asinus. Lineage (NCBI taxonomy): Eukaryota > Metazoa > Chordata > Mammalia > Perissodactyla > Equidae > Equus > Equus asinus. Next base: position 47,776,884 of record NC_091792.1, on the reverse strand, counting down.
TACTAAGGTCACCACAACTCACATGGGCAATTACACCTGCTATGCAGATGGCTATGAACAAGTCTATCAGACTCACATCTTCCAAGTGAATGGTAAGAAATGTGCTGTTGCTGTAATTGCTTTTTGCTTCACTAGATACTCAAAGAATATCACAGGAAGGCAAGGCTTCAATTTTTTGAGTTTGGGCAAGGCTTCGATATTTTGAGTTTGGGACCTACTATTAACATAGAATATTTTCAATTAAAAAAAAGCATATGAGTGAATAAATACTGTAAATTTGTACCTCTTTTCTCATCATGAAACACTGCAGAGTAACTCATTCTAATTGGAAAATTAAAGCATAGGAAATTTAAATTACTTTTTCAGCTTTAGAATATCAACAATTAGGCAACCACATAAATTTGAGAAACTGAAAAAATTAAGCACTTAAATATTTTGATCAGATCATCTGTTTAGTTGATCTAATTAATGATATAAAAATTGTTATTTATATACAGCAAATTTTATACTCTTAATGGTTAACTTAATAGCTATGAACATTGGCCAAGTAGGTTGATATCATTCTTACAATCCAAGACGTTTTATTTCTGATCTAATTCAAATTTAATTTAGTGAATTGATGATACAGAATAGCATGTATGATTCACTAATATGCTGATTCATTTTCATACTGATGTATATGTTAGTTTATGATTTACAAAATGGAGGGAGAAAGTTACTTGGATTTCTGTAGGAACAACAACATCCTAGTATAGTTGGCATCAATTAAGAGGAGAGTGTCAGATATGAACTTGGAGAGGTAGCCTGGGGTCAGATCACACGAAGCCCTGTGAACCTGGATAAATATTTGGATTCCCATTCTATGTGTAATGGGAAGTCATCAAAGTGTTTACTGTATGAAGTGACACATTCCAATTTGTTTTAAAATAACAGGAAGCACTGAGAGCTGTTAAAAAACTATTTTGATAGTCTAGGGAAGAGATAATGGTGGCTTAAAATATAGTACTATGGTGAAGAGGTGAAGAAGTGGTCAGATTCGGTATATACTTTGAACGTAGATCTGATGATATCACTGAGGAATGGCATATGAGTCTGAGAGAGACTTTGAAAAAAAAATGAACCCAAGGAATTTGAAGGAAGCATTTGGATATATGGTGGTGATATTAACTGCAAAGGAGAAGAAGCACATTTGGAGATTGAGTGAGATTAATACTTTTTTGACAAGTTAACTTCAATATAATTATTCATATGGAAATCACTTTAGTATGTAAGTCTGGAGATCAGAGGAGAGTGATAATCCAAAGTTACATACTTAGATAATATCAATGTGCATAGACTGTATTTAAAGCCATAGATGTGAGCTTGATGAGGTCACTTTAGGAATGATTATAGAGGGATATGAGATCAGAGGATTGAGCCTTGAAGCTGAGGTTAACAAGTGGAGAAAAGAGGACTTAGAATCAGCACTCTCTTATGGGAAATATGTGTCCTGGAAATCAATTAAGAAAATCTTGGGAAAAAAGTTGAAAAAATTGGGGAGTTCATGGTTTGACTATTGTTAGCACTCAATAGAAGCAGATCTGGGCCTTGGTTTCTAGTACAAACCCAGTTGGTAACTATACATTGGTAAAGGTTTGGAAACCAACTGTCAAGGAAATTGGTGAAGAAAGCAGACAAGATGCAAAGAAGTTGATGTGTGCTGTTCTCAGTGGTCTCAGATGTGTGGAGCTGTACTTTCAGATATGGCATTTGTACCTGAGGACACACAATCTTGGGAAGACAGGACAAGTCTGTGTGGGAGATGTTCCCTATCTAGATGCTGCATCCACGGGGAAACGGTTGTTGTCGCAACCGTTTGTTGTGATGTTTTACTGACTAATGGCCTATTTGACAACACTAATGCTCTGTGATTTTTCGTTTTCGTTCCTGTCTTAGAGTTAGGAAGAAAAATTCTGTAATTTTTTTTCTGGCTACAATTGTTCTTTTATCTGTTATCCTCACTCTCAATCCTGGTTCTTCCAGTTTAAGTACCAACCGTGTCAGAGTTCTTGGTAGTTTGCAGAGCAGTGCATAGTTCATTTTCTACCTGCCTCAGAATCACTTGAAAAAGTTATCAAAAGTGTAGAACCCTGGGCTTCACCAGCACTCTCTGGAAGTTTGATTTGACATCTGCATTTTGACAAGCTTCCTAGGTCCTCGTGATGCATGGTAAAGCATGAGAACCATGCTAAATGGCTGCTCTTTAGAGTTTCTGCTCCTTATTCATGTCTGATACCAGTTTCTTACATAATTCACTCATCTGCCATGCTCCAGCTGAGAAGCCCAGGAAGAAAACTTTGAGGCAAACTGCAGGCTTTCATGTTGCAAAAGCTATCCTGAGCAGCGTTGGGGAAATGCATCTTCCCTATTTCATCCCCTCCGGTGAAGGAAATGTTAACTCTGTGATCTCAGGTATTTCTGAAGATGGGATATGGGAATAAAGGAATAATGAAGTCTCAGAAAGAGAGGCCCCGTCACCAGTCTTAACGTTATGAATTAATTAAGAGGAATTCAATATTAGCAGTGATTGCCTAAGCCGAGCTCTAATGCTTTCCCTTTTCTAGGAACAAAGATTCCTGAACCTGGAAGTAAAACCAGTGTCTTTCTATTATCTCCTACTACATTTAGTCTGCTTCAAAATCCTTGGTATAAATGTCTTCCTGAAGGGATGGGGCTTGGATAGAGGAACAATGATATATCATTGCTGAACATTAGTTGAAAGTGAACAGAAAGAGAACGTTGTGGTAGCTGGAGAGTGATGTGGGGTTAAGAGAGGGAATTTTAATGAAATTGCAGATATGGTAATCCTTTATACTGATGTGAATAATCCAGTAAAGACGAAAAGCAGATCATCTAAGAGAAAAAAAGGGGAAAACTGCATAGTCAAGTTTTTTAAAAAATTGATGTATTCTAGTACACAAATGGAAGGATTAGTCTTTGGAAGATGAATAGTTTATCTGTTGAAACAGGAGGCGAGACAGACTGTTTGGGACCAGTTGCTCAGGACGGGAGCATGAAGAAATAATCCTCTTTGTGTTGCTTGGATTTTTTTCATTGTAATCAAAAATACCAACTATTGAAAGTGAGGAGTTTGAGAGAGCTGTAGTGGTTTCAGGAGAGGGCAAGATATAGAATGATTATCTTGCAGAGCAGGAGGGTGATGGAAATAGCAGTATGTGGTTGGTATGCTGGGCAGATCTTTGGTGTTCCTGAGGTGATATATATTAGCATATTGTCCTTCAGTTGTGGTTGGCTGTGAACTTGCAATCATAGGAAGAAGATATTTGGATTTAACCAGTATTTTATGTTGTCAGGTGAGTAATGTCATCATTATCCTACGCTTTCCCTATTGCTGTTAGCATATGGTTTCCATTCTCAGTGTCATCCCATGTTTTCCAAATGGCAGTAGAGATTCCGCTCACCATGTTCATATTTCAACAGGAAGAAGGAAGAGAGAGGAAGGAAAAATAGCACCTGACACCTGAGAGACCACTTTTAAGAGAACTTTAATGGAAACACCAACAATAACTTCCACTGGTCCTCTCTAAATGCAGAGATTATAAATTGTGTTTCTTTGACCTTGGTATTTTGCCATCCATGACAATTAAGGATTCAATTAATTAGAAAGAAGGAAGGGTGGAGGGAATAAATATTGGGTAGGTAACTAGCCATCTTTGTCACAAAAGTGTCTGGTACATCAAAACTTTTTCCAAAACAGTAATAAAATAATGACACTTTATAGTAAAATATTTAGAAATGGTAGGATTAGCTATAAAACAGCACCCCTACAAGTGATTTGCTAAACAACTAATTTCTCCCTTTTTTGGTGTTTTCCTTTCCTTTAGTCTTATGGTATTTTATATTTGGCATCATAACTTTAAACATGTGTTTTGTGTATAAATAAGTATAGTAAACTTGAGATCACTCAGAATATTGTTATAGGCCAAAAACAAAAGAATAGTTGGGAATGAGCTGTGACATTGGAAAAATACAATGAAAATGCAAGAAAATGCAAATTAGATAGCCAAACAGCATATTTATGGACCCAATAAATCTCTAAAACTAGTTTAACTCATTTTCCACTCTCCATCCACTTTTCAAAAAAAAGATTAAAAAGACCTTTAGAAAATCAGGTTTTCACAGAGAATTTAACATATTTATCTTAACAATTTGTCAATTAGTAATAAGAATAAAATATATTGGTGATTACCATAAAAAGCTCAGAAAATAGCCACGAGTTATTGGAATTTGTGAAAGAGTGTTTTTGAAGTGCACAGTCTATTTAAATATCCCAGAGTGCAAGACAAATAAAAGTCTATCAATAGACCTGTTTCTTTTCAAACAATGCAAAATTACATTACTGAAATATGAGAGCGCTTCTGTGTCCTTGTCAGAAGAAACATTATGTATAAATCAAAGGAGCTTGACTCTACCAGTGGAATTCATTTCATGCTTTTCTTTTTCTTTTTACATAAAGCAAATCGTCTTTAGATCTTCAGCTTATGATACGGAATGTTTGAAATTTTAAAAGTCATTCAGTGTTTACACTACCCTCTGGGCAGAAAGCTTGTCCATATTCACAATAGACTCATATGTATGCTGTTATTTCTCTCTTGTTTATATTGTTTAAGACCTTGCACATAACATCAAGTAAATTTTTTTCTACTCGTGTCAGAAACTTCTGCACAATGTTGCTGGTTCTATAGGATGTCTATATAGAACACCCCTGTTTTTCTCCTTCGAAGTTTGGAAACATCTCTAAGAAAGACACTAGAGCCAGACGGATAGACATCAAAGCATCGCCTTCTTTACTGACAAAGCTATTTAGAGAGAGTGGCTTAAGTGTAGGGCAACGATGGGCTGCTTCTTGCATCCTAGATCTGAATTTCCTCATTGGGCCGCAGGTAGCCTTCCCTGCTAAACTGTCTGTATGGCCCAAATGCAGATGGGAATAAAACCTTCCTGTAAGCAGTAAGATCCCCAAATCAGGAAGTTAGAGACTAATTCCCACTTCTCACTCTTCCGCCCACTGTGAATTATCCAAGGATGAGAGAGAGAGAAGGCTTGAGGGTTACTCTGGCTCAGTGACTCCCTAACTGTGGTTCTTGGGCAAGCAGCATCAGCAGCTTGTTTGAAATGCAAATTAGCATGGCGTGCCCACTCCCACTGAAGCAGAGGCTCTGGGCATGAGGTAGAACAGTCTGCGTGTTTTAACAAACGTTTCTCATGATTCTGACAATAAAGTTTGAGAACTCCCGCTCTAGCAATTTTACTCCTTAGGAACATGAGAAGTGGGAATATGTGCTCCAGCTTTATTCTCTTAATTTTGACTTGAAACTAAGTTTACAGTGATCTCAGGAACTGGCTATCCCTTAGCGTGTGGGACCCGCTGTGTATCAAGTCAGTCTTCTCTCTCATGAAACCCTGCAGCTGACGGGATTGATGTTTGCTCCAAACCCCACCAGGGCCACCTCAGCTGTGGTGGACGTCCCCTGACAGCTTGCCACTTCAGGAGCCTGTCTCACGCTACTCTTCCTAAGGACATTATTTGGCACAGGAAGCTCTACCAGCTGCACTCTAGGCAGCCTAGACATGCTAGGGATTCAATGCCCCCAGGGACATTCCTTAACCACTGAGCGACACAAGTCAAAGGGTAAGAAGCATAGGTTCCCACTCGTTCAGTGGGAAGACTGTGAGGCATTCTACAGGATTCTTCAGCGGGTCCCTACTAGAATGGGGACATTTTTGCCCATAGTGGTAACATGTGCATGATGGTAATGAATGCACCTTTTCCCTTTTCCTTTCTCTCTTTCTCTCTCTCTCTCTCTTTTTTTTTTTTTTTTTTTTTGCTATTTTCTTTCCTCCATCTTACTTTTCCTACTCTCTGACTTGTGCTTCCTGGGATCACTTCCCTATTCACTATGTGAACCTAAGTTCTTTTCTCAGAGCTGCTTTTGTTGACATGTATACTTAGGAATGTCCTTACCTTAATAAGTATTGCCGCCCTTTTGTTTCTCTCCTGAGAGCTACTGGTGGGCTTTGAAATATGATAGAACAGTACATTAATTCACTAACTGCAAGGCATGAAAATTCTCGCTCTGTTATTTCCCATGCTAAATTATGTCCAGTTACATTGTTCAATACAGCCCTTCAGAGCTGTTGCAGTTAGATTAAATCACGACATCAACATATTCCAATGATGCAATGGCAAGCAGAGAGATGCTCAAACTTTAATATAATCTAATTATTAAATTCCCAGAGAGAAATAAAACTTCAAAGATTAAAGTTCTAAAGAAATTAGTCCAAAGTAATTAATATCCAAAATTAAATTCTTCTGCCCCTGCAACTTCAAGTCTAAAGAAAGTCCAAAAGTTTTAAGTACAAGTCAAGTCCAGAGAATCAAATTCTTCCCTAATTTGTTTTATTCCTTTTTGGTGAGAGAGATCCTTGAAAAGCTTATGGCTTTGGAATAAGTTCAATATCTATATCCTGGGCTAATTCTCACTGGATTTAAGTGCACCATCTTGCTATTTGTTTTCAAATGGTCACATATGCTCTTTTACGATTATTTCCTTGGATTCTGCCTTCTATTGGATTGAATAACTTTTAGAAATTCTATCTATCTCCACTATTGGTTTATTACCTATACTTCTTTGTTTAACTTTTTTAGTTGCAGCTGTAAGCTATATTTACAATATGCAACTTTAACTTATTACTGTGTATTTTCAAATAATATTTTACCACTTCACATTAAAATAAGAACGGTAAAACAGCAATCTTCGATCTTCCCCCTTCCATCCTTTGTGCTAATAGTGTCAAACATTTTACTGCTATATATGTCATAAACTCTACCATACATTGTTTTATTTTTGCTTTAGATAGGTAAATATCTTTCAAAGAGATTATTTTTTAAAAAACAAGAGAATAAAATTTTTCCATTGACCATTGCTGATCCTCCTCATTCTTTCATGTAAATCCAATTTCTGAATTTTCCCTTGGCCTAATAAATATCCCTTAACAATTTTCTCAGCCTTTATTTGTCTAAAGGTATTTTTCAAGTTTTTCTTTCATTGAAAATATTTCTGTTGGATATTGAAGTTTGGGTAGGCAGTTTTTGTTTTTGTTTTTCTTTTAACACAGATATTGTTCTTTTATCTTTAGGCTTGCATGGGTTTTATTTTAAAGATTTTATTTTTTTTCCTTTTTCTCCCCAAAGCTCCCTGGTACATAGTTGTATATTCTTCGTTGTGGGTCCTTCTGGTTGTGGCATGTGGGACGCCGCCTCAGCATGGTCTGATGAGCAGTGCCATGTCTGCGCCCAGGATTCGAACCAACGAAACACTGGGCCACCTGCAGCGGAGCGCATGAACTTAACCACTCAGCCACAGGGCCAGCCCCATAGGCTTGCATGGTTTTTAACAAGAAGTTGGTTATATTTCCAGTCTTCTTGTAAATTTTCATTTCGCTGACTGCTTTTTAAGGTTTTCACTTTTTCAATGGGTTTCAGCAATTTAATTATGATATGGCTTGGTTTTGCTTCCTTTACTTAGATTTATGCTGCAGAGATTGATCAACTTCTTGGACCTTGGGGTATATATTTTTCAACAAATTTGGGGAAAAAAATTGGCCATCATTTTCAAGATTTCTGCTGTTTCTCAGTTAGGAATTCAATTATAGATATGTGTATAGATATTTTCCCGTAGGCCAATAAAATTTGTTTGTTTGTTTCTTCTCAACGTTTCCTCTTGCTGTACTTCAGCTTAGTTTCCATTGCTCTGATCTCAAGGTCACAAATCTTTTGTCTACATGTCTCTAATCTGCTGTTATACCCAACCATAGTATTTTTAAAAAATTATTTAGGGTATTATATTTTTCAAGTTTAAAACTTCCATTTGTTTCTTTAATAATTTCCATTTCTTTCTGAATTTTGGCATATTTTCCTATAAATCTTTGAACCTGTCTATACTCTATATTTTAGTGATCTTTTATGCTAATTTCATGATCTCTGAAATTTTATATCTCTACATTGATTGATATTTTTCTTGCACCTGAGTCATATTTTCCTGTTTCTTCTCATGTCTGTTAATTTTTCTATTGGATGATGGAAATTATTGAGAGAGATTTGCTAGATTCCTTTGATAAGTGTTGAGTTCTTTTTGGCGTTAAGTTACTTTCATATCTGTTAGATCTTGTGAAGCTTTTTTTAAAAATTCTATTTGAGTATGACGAGAGTAGCCTCTCCACTAGGGTTTGTTTCATTATCCTTTTAAGATATAATGTTTCTGGGGCCTGTAAGAGGTGTTTATTGAGGTCTCTTTAATCTGATTTTTCTATTAGGTCTCTCCAGTATGGAGTTTGGTTAATCCAACTCATATGTCACCTGTCCCTGTGTAAGTTCTTGGAGCTTTTAAACTTATAACTCCCTGGTGGTCGTTCTTTCCGTAGTCTTTGGACTTTGCCTGACTTTGTGAAGTTTCATTCTATGCATCAAGCTAAAGCCCCGACAGACTCCTATTCAGATTTCTATAGCTCTTTCTCTCTGCATATTTCTCTCCTCTCTGGTCTTCTGCCCTACGAATTGCAAGCTTTCCTGAATTCCATCTCTTTTATCCTTAGTTCAGTGAGCCCCTCCAATTCCCCTTCCCTGCATCAATGTCAACTAAATGCCTCTAGGCAGAAAGTGGAGGCAAGTATACAGCTTGTCTCATTTTTTTTTTTCTTTTTTCTCTTCTTTCAGGGATCGTGATTTTCTGCTGCTGTTTTTCCAGCATTTGATAACAATTGTTTCATATTTGTTTTCTTTATTTATGGCAGAGGGCTGGTCTGTTATGTTTTCCATTATGACCTTATATCTCATAGGAACCATTCTTAAAAGATTGAGAGGCTTTATTAGTTAAAGACATATTTTTGTATGACCTTCACTTGTAAAATTTCTGAAAGTTAATAGACATCGCTAATGTTGACAGCATCAACACTGTATCAAATAATTTTAGAAATTGTAAGTAGTACTTGTTTAGTTCTGAGAGTCTAGTACTTAATGCTGCCAAAAATCATAGTAGGTACTCAGTAGTACATGAATGGAGAAGAATGAACAACAACAAGGTTTGTTTTGGCTGTGACAAGGTATGAGTCTTTCTATATCAATTGCTCAAGGTTAAAGAACTTACACTTAATTGACGATAACCACCTATAAATAGGTTTATTTTGTCACTATGTGTGAAGACAAGACTATTTGTTGTGTACTAAATAATTTTCTATAGTTTTCTTAAGTATCAGAGGCCCAATTTTAGCCAGTCATGGCCACCCACATAAAATGACCTTTCCCAGATTTCTTTGAAGCTAAGCATTGTCCTGTGATAATGTTTTGGCCAGAGGCATGTGAGAATAACTAATATATTTAATATCTGGATTTTGACCATAAAATGGAAGATATGTGTCTTCCTTCCTTCCTTTTTTTCTGTTTCTGCTTGTTCACATACAGGTCTGACGGTGGTAGCTGGAGGAGGTATTTTTAATTTGGAGAAGGAAAATCATACTTTGAAGTTAGCAGAAGAAAAGTTTCTGGTGTGGCAGGCTGAATAATGTCTTTACAAAGGCTATTGTATCTTAATCCCTGGAAGTTTTAAATGTTACCTTATATGGCAAAGGGGACTTACATATGTGATTAAGTTAAGGATCTTGAGATCAGAGTGTTATCCAGGTGGGCTCTAAATTTAAGGGTCCTTATACAAGGGAGGCAAGAAAGTCAAAGAAGGAACTAGGAAATGTGGTAAAAGAAGCAAGAGGTTAGAGTGATTTAATAAGTAGGTCATAGACTGAGGAATGCAGGTGGCCCCAAGGAGCTGGAAATTGCAAGGGAACAGATTTTCCCCTAAGACTTCAAGATGAGCCAATTCTCCTAGCACTTTGACTTTACTTCAATAAAACATTTGCACTTTTGGCTTCTAGAAATGTCAGAGAATAAATTTGTGTTGCTTTAAAGCACTAGATCTATGGTAATTTGTTACAGCAGCAATAGAAAGCTAATACACTGGATTATGCAACAGGATCAAGCTGCCAAACTGTCCTTTGGCCACATACAAGGGCTGATGATTTGTTTAAGCTACTGTATTTGGGTCTCTGTTCTAACAGCTTAACCCATATCCACACAATTAAGCCACCACAAGGCTTTATGACCACCTATCAGGATTTAGATCTTATTTAAGCCACCAACTATGTTGTTGCTTTGTTTCTTACAGCATTTCAACCAACGTCTTCTCTTTATTTATCAGGTTGATTTCTCGTTTCTACTACAGTGCAGTTGTGGATTGGGGGAGGGGCTCCGTTTCATACAGTCATTCAGTCATCCAGAATCCTTCTATCTATAAACACTGTATCATGTGAAACAGTGTTCCATTTCCTTGTTCCAATCTGTGAACTATTTGTTACCTATCCATGAGATGAAGTATAGAAATTATGGGTAAGCTGTAAAAAATTTTATAGTAACTTCATATTGCTACATCATCTATGTAAACTATCTTATTTTCTGGTAACTAGAAATTGAAGAAAGCAAAAAGATTGCAATCACAGATTCACAGATAGTTGGGTTTTTTTGTGTGTGGGTTTTTGGTTTTTTATTTTTTTTTTTTGGTGAGGAAGATTGGCCCTGAGCTAACATCCCTTGCCAATCTTCCTCTTTTTGCTTGAGGAAGATTGTCACTGAGCTAACGTCTGTGCCAATCTTCCTCTATTTTATGTGGGATGCCGCCCCAGCGTGGCTTGAGAAGTTGTGTTAGGTCTGCGCCTGGGATCCAAACCTGTAAACTCGCAGCCACCAAAGTGGAGTGTGTGAACTTAACCACTATGCCACTGGGCTGGCCTCCACAGATAGTTTTAGAATTGCTTCCCTAAGGCCTTGGAGTCCTCCACTGGATCCTTTGTGTTTTTTCACTAGACAACAGAAGAGACACTGTGTGAAGGATTGTGTAGGAGGTTTTACAGGGCAGGCTTTCTGGTAGCAGACAGCACTTTTGCCTACTTACCAGGACTCACAATTAGTGTATTCTATCATAAGGGAGTTTGAGAAAGGTAAGCGAACTCTGACATCAGAACAAAGACGCAGTACTTTAGTGTGCATCTAGCCTGATTTTGCCGCAAGAAGACAATGCTCATAAGCTTTCTGGGAGAAAGATCAAACCATGCAGAGTGCCACCTCTCTCCAAAAATGTTAAAGACAATCATATTGTCTCTTCGGAGCAGGCATTTTTGGACCCAGTGCCACATGAAATTACCTCCATTTGTGAAACGAGGTCCATAGGGATTTCTCCAAGGCCCCACATTGTTTCAGCTGGCATATATCCTTCAGCTGATTCGGAAACTAACATTGAAATTAATATTTCTAAAGACTGTGCTTTCAGGGGACTACTGCAGGCTAAACCTTGCCCAGAGTTCCACAATGTATCATTTCCTCCATTTAGAAAGTGCCGTATTTATTTCTGCTACATTTTCCCCTGCTTCTAATGCTCTCTTTCTTAGTTATTCCAATATTTCTTTCAGGAGGGTTCAGCCACTTTAACCATCTTCTTAATTGGGACCTTTTCCTTTTTCTTTTGGTAGGGCATTGTGCTAGAAATGTGTCTTCCTTCTTTGTTATTACTCACTGCTTTCTGGCCCAAATGTTTTTGTTCTCACGTATTTCTTTATGTGTTATCCTGTGGGATTTATCATGGTGAGAGATTTGAAAATATTACATCTGGGTCTGCCAAAAGCATTCACAGTTCAGACAAATATTTTCCACCTTCTCCTTACTGATTTGAGTAATCCCACCCAGGGGTTGTTCTTCCATTAGGACAATATTTAACCTATGCCCAGACATGATCCATCATCATCTTGACTAGATTCCTTTTTGTGTTTCCCATCTTGGCTGTCTTCCTTCAGAGTCTTAATTCCATAGACTTTCTGGGCATGTGCGTTAGACACAGGATAGCTCCATGGCCACTTGTATTTAAAATACCTCCCGGGCAGACAGGAGAATTTTATACTGCTCTTCTATCTTTCTAACACAATTTTTTCCACAACTTGTGTAAACACTTGATAGAGATCTATGAAATATTATTCTTATTTTTGTGTATCCCCAACTTCACATTTATGAGGTCAGGTCATGGCCCTCTTCAATAGCAACTCCCAATGTCACTCAGATTAAAAGTCAGCCTTTTGAATGCCCTTCAAGTCCACAAAAGTTCTGATTTTGCAGTTTCTTCCTATCCTGTTACTCTCTCCCTTGCAAACTCCGCTCCAGCTGCACTTAATGCTCACTGCCTTCTTGGCCTTAAATGTAACAAGCAATTCAGTTGGCTATTCCCTCTGCCTGAAGATGCCTCAACCTCTTTCACCTCTTTGGTTAAATATCCTTTCTCAGTGAAGCCCATCCAGACTAGAGAATTTAAAATTGTAACTAGTCCCCACCTTCCTACACTAGGGGTCCCTCTTGACTTTGTTTATTGATAATGCTGTTACCTTCTAAAGAGTTGCGTGCATCCTAATGTACTATTTACTCTGGGATTTTTTCTCTCATATTTTAACATCTTTGAAATAGGGATACATTCTATGATACGGTTATAAAAAGCAACGTGTCTATTAAACTGGCAGCATTTTTTTTAGTGGTATATAATAATAGCACCTTAGATTTAATTATATAAGGTAAATTACTTCTTTAATATGTTTATAGTTTAGTTTTGGTTTTCTTTCACTGGAGGAGATTCCTTTTCTCTCTCTCTCTCTGCTTTTAGGTGCCTAGAGCAGTGTACCATAGTTATGACTCATATATATGCTGAATGAATGCACAGGAATAGATGAATAAATGTTTCTCATTAGTTCCTGGGTCAAGATCCCTTTGAAGAATTACTTTCATTTGCTCTCTGAGGTTTTTCCACTCTCCTCTGTTGTCAGATTGCTGGGGTCTACCTACGGTTTTATTAAATAGACAACTAAAACATTTCCTCACTTTTTAATGATACTTTTTTAAGAGCCGGCTCTCCATGGTGTGTGTGCGTGGACTGGACTTCCAGATCGAATTCTCCTTTTCATGTGTCTGCTCCGTCCTCTCAGATATCCTCCTAAGTAAATCTCTCTTTCTCTAGTTTAATCAATGATTCTTCCTTTATTTTGTTTTCATTTTCTACTACTTGTGTCCTGATGGAAAATTAAAGTATATTTTTAAGACCACTTCAGTTCCTCCTTGACATCCTGAGCAAACCTAATTCTTAGAGATAGTGGAGATATGGAACTTTAATTGCTGTTTTAGTCTTTAAATTTGCAGTGCTTTCATTGAGCTGTTTCTCTATCAGCCCTTGAGATTTTTTCTCTAAAATACTCTTACTTTGTCTATCAATAAAATACATAATCTTTCTTGGGTAAAGACACATTGTAGATCTCTGCAATCTAAAACCATGATTAGAGTTTATATAAATGAGGAAACCAGAGTACTTGTTCCACATTGCAGTGGGCTGGTGCTTAACAGCCTTCGAACAAGCCCTTCCTTGTAGAAGTCAGCCCTGCAAGATCCTTCTTTTGTAACTAAAGGTAGTTAATGGAATTGGAGTAGTCAGTTTAGTACTGCCTACCTAGGGCTGCTACTAATAATTTAAAGGAATAACCTATACTCAGTGCTTTGTAACACTAATGGAAATTAGCTGCCTGTGCATTAGGAAAAACACACAAAAACGCTGCCTGTAGACCTGGTTGTGAAACATAGCAAAAGCCACTTACTGATACATAAAAAAGGACCTACCCCTGCTTCAACCTTGATTGAAGCACCAGAGCAGAGTGCACCTGTGTAATTCAAAGTTGAACTATGACAGCCCATACACAGGGTGACCTGCTTCCTAAGGTCTGTGTTTGTTAGACAGAGCTCTGCCTGCATAAACACAGCTAGTCATTTATGGAAAAAAAAAAATCACCCAATGGGATCAAATCTAATTAGCCTATATTTACTGAAGCTTACGGCCTAAAGCCACTCTATATGAGGCTGCAGCATATAGAAACCAAGTTTCCTACTATAAAAAAAGAAAATCATCTCCAAGGCATACACAATCAAAGCTAAGTTACCCACTGTAGCCATTTTAAAAACTGATTCCTCCTGATGTTATTGTGTCAACCACACATTACCCTTTGTGAATTTCTCAAGGTTTCCTGAAGCCTGAGACGCTGGGCATTTAGGAGATCAATAAATAACACTACTCTCTTCCCCTCCTGATCTTGTCTTCAGAACCAGTGAGGGAAAGATGCAATAATAAGTCATATAAAGGACAAAATATCATCCGCATTACAGAAAAGCTGTCTAGAGCGTGTGATTGATATACATGGCAATTATTTAATTGCCGTAATTTAATTTGCCCACCAAGTCATGGGCATTGCTGGATAACCATAGATCTCAGCAGACAAAAAACAGAGCTGATCTTCTATTACCAAGAGAGCAGAACAGAATGTGTCCTCTTTGGTGGGCAGAACTAAAATCTGAGAAGTGGTGAGCTGAATATGTCACTCTTTCTCAAAACACACTGAGCAGATGCCAAAGTACCCCCTCCTCCCACTTGAGGACTTAGTAAGGGTTGGGGAGAGACACAGTACTCTACGTGAATCAAAGAGCTCTGTGGAGCCTTTTGTTAATAAGAGCAAACCTCTCAGGGAGATGACTCATTCTCAGATACTATAGTTTTGTATTCACCTACGATTGACTCAGCTCTAGCTTCACTCAGCCAGAATTCTTTTATGCTATAAGCGAACACACTTATGTACTTTTATGAGTAAGCGAACCTACTGAATCTTGTTTTTGAATATTACAGAATTTTTTTTCCATCAAATTATAATCGATTATATCAACATGCATATTTAAATTAGCGTGGCATGGTTTACTGGACTAGTTTACACAGGTCGATAGGAGTGATCTTTCATAGACTCCTTTGCATATACAAGAACTAGGTAATGTTACAAAACACTCACGAGGTGGCCAGCACTTGAAGAATAGTATAATGACTAATTAATGTAATGATACTTGTATAACAAGAGAGTCGAAAAAAGGTTAATGTGGTAATGAGGCTTATTTGATCTTAAAGATTTAGCATGAGGGCACTCTCAAGATAGCTTAATTAGATTTTAAGCACCTTTTGCAATTTGCATGTGTATTTGTTAATCCATATGTTCTAAAAATAAATTTCACTTCATTTAAATTAATGGATTTGTCTAATCTCTTTCCCTGTGTTGTTTTACTGTTATTGGTAATAGTGTTTTCTTGAATTTTTCATTTAATGTGTACTATTTATGACTGTTTTTTCCATATTATGCTTAAATTGTAGTTAAATTCAAAATAGTAAACATTTTAAAGTTGAAAAAAACAATAGCTTAGTGTATAATTCCGACAGTTATGACAAGTCATAACTGGACTCATTTTATTAATCTTTACATCGTTTAGGATACTTTATTGTACCATACAATATATCAGTAAATTTGATTTCATTATTTGATACTTGTGTTATTTTTAAACTTGACCAAATGGAAAGAACATTTTAGAAATTAATTTAATAATGAAACAAAACATCATTTGTGGCAGTAATTCAGTCAACAGTACACTGGAGTTTTTTTTCTTGCTGTTATTGTTGTTGTTTTTGCTGAGGAAGATGAGCCCTGAGCTAACTAACATCTGTGCCAGTCTTCTGCTGTTGTATATGTGGGTTGCCACCACAGCAAGGCTGGCCAGTGGTGGAGATCCAAACCTGCGAACCCAGGGAGCCAAAGCGGAGCACACCAAACTTAACCACTATGCCACAGTGTTGGCCCTAAAGTACACTGTTTTCTGACATGCTGAGAAAATATAGAATTACATTTTCACATTCTATATTTAGGTTTTGATGAATTCTTAAAATTAATAACTTTTTATGCTTTTCTTATACTTATATGTGATTATTATTTATTTATGTGATTTATACTACTCATTCCTTATTCTTTTTTCAACGCAATTCATTCTTGTAGTACATTAATTCTCAAAGTCGTCAAGGCACATATACTGGCACGGGTGGGTCTCTCATTTTCTCTGGTCTGTCTAAGTTAGATCCGTTTTCTAAGGCTCAGTTCATTTTCCATGTTTTATGTGAAGGCATCTATGAGCACAGCAGCTCACCGTAACCTCTTCCACCTCAGACATCCTGCATGACTAGACATTTTTTCATTAGAAGTAATTAATTTGATTTTCCTACCACCTTTCCTTTAGGTTTTTAATGTATATAGAACTTTGTAATTAGATATCCAAGAAACAAGGGATGTATTTCATAAATTCTTTTCTTTCTTTATACGCTTAAGTTTCTATTTTGCAAATACTAAACAGTAAACAAACCTTAATCGATCTATTTTGTTTACTGAACTGGTGCCTTTTTTTTAATATGCTAAAGTAAATAATCAACTAAATGATTTGTGGACTAGTGAAAGTTGGCCACTCTGCATGTAAGCATGGTATTTGTGTCTCAAGATATGCTACTCTCACAGTGATGGAATCAGTGCTTGGACTCATCTCACAGCAGGTTAGGTCATTGATTAAATGTTCTGGTGGCACAAGCAAGGACATGGTCTTACACATATAGCCCTTTTGAAATTTGAAGTGTCAGACAAATACCAAAAGTTGTGTGTAAAGTGCTAAAGAAGAACTCTTTCCAAATGGGTCAAGAAGACATCCTGACTTGCTCAAATTTTCTCTTAAATGCAGGATTGCTACTCATGTAGATAAATAATTATAAATAAGAGTCAAGTAGAAAGGCGTGATCATGCAGATGGCATTTTCTCCTCCAAAACCTACCTATATACTTATTTCAATATATTCATTGAGATTGGATTAAGTGCAAGGGGGTTTCAATTTAGTTGAGATTATTAGGCAAACGTACTTCTGAAAGTTTAATTCCAATAAAGACTCCATATTGATCAAGTGCCAAAAGATGTAATTGATAATTATAATGAATATGATGATGATGATAGACAAGATATACCAAAAGAAAACGAGAAATCAGTATGGATTGGAAGGCTCTGGTTATTTTATTGTTAATAATGTGGCCTGAGAAGCTCCTCTTTGCTTCCAGCTCCACATTTCTAGGTAAACAAAAATTAGTTGAAACAAGCTTTGCCAGAGGGTAAGTAGAAGGTTTTCTATACACTGTCATCTATAATAATGACTTTGGACTATGCTTCATGACAAAATGTAGATAATTTTGTCTGTCATATAGTTGCATCATGGATTAACAACAGGAAATACATCATTTGTGACTATCAGTAGTGCTCTATCACTATTAAAGGATAATTTATGCAATTAAATTTTGAGTTTCCTCCAACTCACTTTTTGATTTAAGACCACTGATTATTTTAAAATAAAAGCAAGCAATAAGCAAGCAAATACCCAGTGATAGTACCACTCCCAACAACTGCAACAGGCATCTTCCCCACAAATACTAGTCTAAGTCTGACTGTCTTAAAAAATAATAAGAGGAAAAGATTTCTTAGAAAGAATCTGGGAAATTTGTGGATGATGACAATGCATTTTACAGTAATTGTCATGTATTAAAACTTTAAGTATCACTTTTGCAAGTGAATATTTTAGAATAACACATCATTATGTTGAGGAAATAAATTGTTAATTGAAAGTTACTTTTCAAGCAGGAAGAAAATATATTATTTAATCAATTGATATATTTTAGTAAATATTTGAAGTTACAGTGCAGCAAAAAAATATGGTAAATAGTAGTGCCATCTATTGATAAAACTGAAAACTACAGTTTCTTCTCATGGAAAACTGAGACTTTTACATTAATAGGATATATTTCCCAAATTAATGATTTCTTATTTTTATGATTATTTTAAATTATTATTCTGTCACGTTAAATACTGGAACTGTGTTGAAAAATATGTGTGCGTGCATATGTGTATATGTATGCATATGTATGTGTGTATATACATATATGCACACATATATGTGATTAATAATGTGATATTTCTGATAAGTATTGGTTATTGGTTTAAGTTTAGTTATGCTGACTGTCACTTATTTGAATAATAATAAATTTAATCACCAAAGGAAATTAACTTTATTATTAAATACTTATTTTCTGCTAAAAAATTTAAGTAGTAAATACCTATATGTTGAACAAAGAATCACTCTCTCTCTTTTTTATTCATTCTATTTTAATATGCAGAAAATACTTTAACATGTAAAAATTTGCACATTTACCTTTTAGCACCCTCCGGTAACTATTTTAACGTTCCTTTTTCTTTCTAATTTTGGTTTGATTATATATAATAAGGGGTTATAATTTTCAAAATTATTAGATTGGCTATTCTCAATAATTCTAAATT
Source organism: Equus asinus (assembly GCF_041296235.1). Lineage (NCBI taxonomy): Eukaryota > Metazoa > Chordata > Mammalia > Perissodactyla > Equidae > Equus > Equus asinus. The sequence goes on along the minus strand of NC_091792.1, from coordinate 47,758,479 downwards.
ATACTTTTAATTTTTCCAGATTTACTACAGTACACTTGGCTAGAACAATCTATGTGCTGTCTGGCCAAATTGTCAGGGTGAGATTTTATAGTTTAGGAAAGTTTGATTTTTAAAAATCTACATTAATAAGGGACAAGACTACAGAGAAGGAGCAGAAGGCAGTGGTAATATCCATTGACCTCTAGGGCTTGATCAGATTATATGTTGCAGGTGATGTTTGCCGGAGCATTTAACAGGTGCAATGGAAGGAGCAATGTAATTGACAAGAGCAGAAACAATAAAAACAAGCGTAGTCTTAATAGGGAGGAATTAAAATGGAGACTGAGGTGAAATCAGGGCCAACTTTGGCATGTTGTGGTGGTGTACTATTAGAGCATGAAGCTGATATTAAGCTCTCATTCATTTATTTACTCACTCTTATATAATTTATCTATTCTATAACAGTAGGTTGAAATCTATTATACACTATGTGGGATGCTGATGACCCAAAAGTGAACAAATGATAGTTATATTCTTTAAAGAGCTTTCTGTCATTCTTGATGCCAGTCCAGCCTCCTATATGTTGAATACTAGCTGCCCTTTCCTCAAAAGCTTTTCTACCCATGCTCAGATATCATAATAAATAGAGAAATCCATGGTGAGCAAAATAAGAATGGAACCACAAAGCTGCAAGAATCAAGATGGTGTGATACTGGCATAGGATACGTATATAGATCAATGGAACAGAATTGAGAAAATTGGAGAAAGGAAAATGGATGTAAAGTGGGGAAGAGCAAGGAAAAATACAAACCTGTGAGTGTGTCCATGACTCTGGCCTGGTAGTGATGTCAGTTCTCACTGCCTCCAACTTTGACAAGAGGAATGTCCCGAGATTCTGGCTCCTCTTCATACAAAACCAAATGGACACCATGCCCAGGGATTGGCAAAGCTGGAGGGAAGGTGGGGTAGTTGCAGGCCCAGCTGCTGCCCCATACGAGCAACAGGAGCCCCAGATAGGCTGCCAAACGTGTGAGCTGCAAGATCCTGTAGTGACCCTCCCCCAACATTCAAAAGTGGCTTTCGCTTTACTTCTGCCTACCAAACCTTGGACAAAATTTAAATTAAGATAACTCTTATGGTCCACCCTAACTAGAAACACATAAGAGCAGAAATTCTTGGATATGTAGTTCAGCCTAGCTAAGTTGAGACATTATAAAGGCTCTATTATTGTTACTTTTTTACTTTTTCTTCACACAAATCATAACATATTACGTCCACTGTTCTCGCTTTCTGTTTTTTGCTTTGTATTTTTTGTTATAATTCTCATATCATAAAATTCACCCTTTTAAAGTGTACGATTTAGGGTTTTTTTGAAATGTTCCCAGAGTCATGCAATCATTAACACTACCTAGTTCCAGAACATTTTCACCACTCAGGAAGTAACCCTGTACTAAACAGCAGTCACTTGGTATTCAACCCTCCAGCCCCTGGCAATTGCTAATCTACTTTCTGTTTCTATGGATTTGCTTATTCTCACGTTTTACATGTATCTTCTATCTTGACTGTCTGTCCTGTGGACTTCAAGCCCCAGAATCAGAAAGGAAGACAACAGCCTAACAGAGGCTGTTTACTCAGCTTATACCATTGAATTGTGTAAGGTAAAATTCCTGTAGCAAATCCAGATAGATAGATAGATAGATAGATAGATAGATAGATAGATAGATAGATAGGTAGTAGTCAGATATAGATAGATAAAATCTACATATAACAATATAATGTATATAGTTATATATATCTCTATATATGTAGATGGCTATACATATGTAGAATGATAGATAATGTATAATTATATATCTGTCAGAATGCATGAGAAACTGGTAACATATGTTAGTTGCTTCCAGAGAGATGGGAACTAGATAACTAGAGGATAGTGATGCAAAGGAGAAAAAGGGGTTAAATTTGAGAGAAATTGAGGAATAAATATGTTGTGGTAAACAATTATATTGTAGAATGGCTGGGAGGGTTGCTAATAAGTTAGAGGGACAAGTCACAAATGACTCCCAGTTTTCAAATTTGGTTAGATGTATGGTGGTAACATTATTTGCAAATAAACTTATGGGAAGCATGCCATTTTTGAGTAGAAAATGGCATTAGCTTGAGAGATAACCTCCACTAGTTGTTGATAACAGCAGCCACTACTAGAAGTGTAGAAAAAAACAAATCCTCCTGCCTATCAGGGCACATATCAACAGAGAGAAATGTCAAGGGAAGTATTAGGAAACCAGTGAGGATGCAGAGTACAGGGGACCAGGAACAAAGGATTGCCTGAGAAAGTTAGAATAGCATTTTGATGCTTCCAATGGGACGATTAATTCCCTTTGAGCTACTCAGGGTGGACTCTTCTCCACTAGAGAAATAAATCCTGTTTTATTGAATATGAATCAATAATATTTTTGTTAAACTTCTTATATTGAGATAATTGTAGATTTCTATGCAGTTTTAAGAAATAACAAAAAATGATCCTTTTATCCCCTTCTCCATTTTGTCCCATTATTAACATCTTGCAAAGCCATAGTACAACATAAGAACCAGGATATTAAAATTGATACAGTCAAGATACAGCACAGTTCTAATGACAGAAGGATCCCTAATGTTGCCCTTTTGTAGCCACACCCACTTTTCTCCTGTCCCCACCCCCTCATTAACCCTCAGCAACTGCTAAGCTCTTTTCTATTTCTGTAATTTGTTATTTCAAGACTGTTATATAAATGGAATAATACAGTATATATCTTCTTGGGATTGGCTTTTTTCCTCCACTTAGCACAATTATCTGGAGATTCATCTATGTCATGTGTATCAATAGTTTATTTCTTCTTATTGCTGAATAATATTCCATTACATGGATATACCAAAGTTTGTTTAACCATTTGTCTGTTGAGAACATCTAGGCTGATTCTGGTTGTTGTCTATTACAAATAAAGCTGCAAAAAATATTCACGTGGAGGTTTTTTTTTTTTAAGATTGGCACCTGAGCTAACAACTGTTGCCAATCTTCTTTTTTTTTTCTCCCCAAATCCCCCTGGTACATAGTTGTATATTTTAGTTGTGGGTCCCTCTAGTTGTAGTATGTAGGATGCCACCTAAACATGGCCTGATGAGTGGTGCCATGTCAGCGCCCAGGATCCCAACCCTGGGCCACCTAAGCGGAGCATGTGAACCTGACCACTTGGCCATGGGGCCAGCCCCAACGTGGAGGTTTTTATGTGAACACAAATTTTCATTTCTCTGGGATAAATACTCAGGTGTTTAGTTGCTAAGTGGTGTTGTAGTTGCATGTTTAGTTTTTTTTGGAAACTGACAAGAGAGCCTGTACCACTGTACATTATCACTAGCAATGTATGAGTCATTCAGTTTCCTTTCATCCTAGCCAGAATTTGGCATTATCACTATTTTTATTTTAGCCATTTTGATAGGTATGCAGTGATATGTTATTGTCATATTAATTTGCATTTACCAAATGGCTAATGAAGCCAAACATCTTTTCATGTGATTATTTGCCATCTGTGTATTGTTTTCAGTAAAATATCCTCTCTTGTCTTTTGACCATTTTCTAATTAGATTGCCTTTTATTTTCCTGGGAAAGATTCACTCTGAGTTAACATCTGTTGCCAATCTTTCTCTCTCTCCTTTTTTTTTCTCCCCAAAGTCCCAATCTGTAGTTGTATATTCTAGGTATAAGTCCTTCTAGTTGTGCTATGCGAGCTATCACCACAGCATGGCTACTAATGGACAAATGGTCTGGTTTCATGCCTGGGAACTGAATCTGGGTTGCCAAACATTAAGCACTAGGCCACCAGAACTGCCTCTACTCATTTTTTACTGTTGAGTTTTGATAGTTCTTTAAATATTCCAGATACCAGTCTTTTGTTGGATGTCTAGTATATAAATATTTTCTCCCACTCTTAGCTTGTTGCTTAATCCATTTCACAAGGTCTGTTCTAGAGCAAAAGTTTTAATTTTGGTGAAGTCTATTTATCAATTTTTCCTTTTGTGAATGGTGCTTTTGGTGTCAAGTCTAAGAATTCTTTGCTGAGTCCTAGATACTGAAGAATTTTTCCTATTTACTTTCCTAAAACTTTCATAGTTTTACATTCTACAGTTAAGGTTACAATCCATTTTTAGTTAATGTTTGTATAAGGTGTGAGATGTAAGTCAATAATAATTCATGACAGAAGGATAATTTATTAACACTAATAAAGGAGAAATAACAGCCTCCAGCTATGAGTATGACCTTACAAGTAGCAGGTGATGGGAGGGATGACACAAGTCTGTGTAATTACAAATGGGACCACCTCTCCTATAGTTGCATATTTGCCTCTGCTTTGGACAACATGCATATGTCTAAATCCCTAAGTAGACCAGGAAAATAAAAGGATTTCCTGCTCCATCATATGATGGATTCAGAGTTTTCACTGGTCCTGTTTCATTTTTTCCAGGTTTAGAAGTGGATGTGGGGAGCAAAAAGTAGTAAGGATGTAAAGAAATTCTAAGACTCTATTTCAGAGACAGATGGTTATTTTTTTGAGTTGTAAGTAGCTGTTATTTAATTCTTGGTGATAACTTGAAAAATAAGGTTTTCATATGACAGTTAAAACATGGGAATTTCACAATAGCAGAATTTAAGAGGAAGGAATGCAAAGGAAATTTATCAGTGCAATAGAAGTAAGGAAAGGTCAGAACAAAAGAGGAAACAGCACCAATGTAAAATACATTATAAGTATAAACTAATATGAAAAAATTCAAACAATTACCATATTTATCACAATTAATATGTATGGGTTGAATTTCTGCATCAAATCAAATGGTTAAGTAAAAAAATTCAGCTACGTGACATTTGCAAGAAATACCTAAAAACAAAAGATGAAAATATATTAGTAATAAAGTGATTGGTCAATACATATGTAGAAAATAAATAAAATCAATGGTAGTGTATGTATATTTGCTGAAGTTTTATTTGTGCTAAACCCATTGACTAGAATAAAGAAAAATATTTTACCATAGTAAAGAATGTATGATGAACATATGAGTTAAAACCTTTTGTGTGCCACATATATAGAATAAAATTACATCAAGCAAAAAATAAAAATCAAAGGATTTCTTGATAAAATTATAGCAATAGTGAGGATTTTAATGAATGATTAAAAAAGGAATTTGACAGATAAACTGAATAAAATATAAGCAAAAATAAAGAAGATTTTAATAGCTCAATGAGTATGTTTGAGATATATATGTTGTATTTAGATTATAGATAGATAGATGGGTGGCTGGATGGCTGTAGCGTTAGTCCTCTCCTTTTATCTTTCTTTTAAATAATATATTTGACCACAATGAGATTAACATTTTTAAAAAGAATCTTGTGAGAGTCAATGCTGAAAAGTATTCCGTAAAATTAAAATACCATTGTCAGAAATTCTACATTAGATATCAAAGGAGTCAGGCTACACCCTACAATGCTTATTTTTAAAATACTAACTAATATAGCAGAAATTTTCTTAACATCAAAACAAGAGAGGCTATCACATATCATTTATCTCCACTGTTATTCAAATTGTTTTGGAATTTCAAAATATAAATATTACAAAACAGACAATTTTTTATATATATTCACAGATGATATTATGGCTTACCTCTGAAACCCAAGGGATAAAGATGTAAAAGTATTTTAACTAAAAGAAAATTAGGGCTCATAGATATATAACTATTTATGAATATATGCAAAAGACACATTTTCCCTTAACAGCAAAAAAAGAAAATGTTCAAGAAAAAAAGTTAGCAGGAAAATTCAGATTCTAACTTAAGAAAACTATAAAATTTTATTGAAAGACTTGAAAACTAATGTAAATAATCATGTTCCTAGATTGGGAGATATCATATGTTAAAATAATTGTAATTATTCAAAATAAATACAGAAGATAAAACACTTACTGTACAAATAAAGAATAAAGGATCATTATACATTTCTCTAGTTGAATAAGTATTCCTACATATCAACAAGGAAAGAATAGGTAAAGGTTATAAATAGACCATTCATGGAAGGAATCGAAAGGCTAATGAGAATAGGGAAACATACTCACCCAGGTAGCAATCAATGAAATTTAATTTATTTAAAATGAAGAAGCATTTGCCAAATTAGGAGGATTAGTAACATCTATTACAGATGAATTTGTGTATATTGACCCTTTCATAAATTTGTTAGTTTAGGGAGAAGGGATTCCTACAAAATGTTAGTGTAGTAATTTAGTATCCAATTTTAAATGCATACATTTTTAATGCAGCAAGTCTTCTTTCATTCAGCTAATCTAAAAAATGAAAGCTACAGTATGTAAACACAAGGATGATTTTTGTGCCCAATTATATAATATATTATATGATATATAATATATAATAATAAAACTGTCTCCTGAATCATCGATATTGAAATTGAATAAATTATCATACCCTCATACTGTGAAATATTATTAATCTATTAAAAATAGTGAGCTAATTTATATATATTACCCTAAAATATATCTAAGATATCTAAAATGAAGAAAAAATCCAAAGTAATATACAAAGACTAAGTCCATACTTAAGAAACAAACGTGTGCATATATGTTGTATAAGGACAGAGATAAAACTTAAAGTACATTGAAAGGTTAAAACTCATCATTTCAAAAATCTGGTGAAGGGGCTGGCCTTCTGGTTGGGTTCCCATGCTCTGCTTCTGGCAGGGGGTTGTGGTTCAGATCCCAGGCACGGGCCTGGTACCACTCATTGGGCCATGTTGTGGTGGCATCTCACATCAAATGGAGGAAGATTGGCACAGATGTTAGCTCAGCGACAATATTCCTCAAGCAAAAAGAGGAAGGTTGGTAACAGATGTTAGCTCAGGGCCAATCTTCCTCACCAAAAAAAAAAAAAAAGTAAAAATCTGCTGAGGGAGAAAATTAATATTCTATATGCTTCTCTATATTGTGTTTTTAATAATAAATATGACTACATTAAGAAATCAATAATATAGAAGAAATTAAAAGTAAATAAAATATATCCAATGTGAATCAGTAATTTATATTTTTATGCATTTGTTAATGATTTTCTACATATATGATCTTTTTTTATTTCAAAAATTCTTTGAGGTAATTATTATTAATGTGCTAATTTTATGATTGAAGAAACCATGACTCAGAAAGCTTAGGAAGTTTCCAAGTACATGTGGCTGTATGTGTTGAACATGGATCTCAGGCTCTGATTGGTGTGGTTTCATGTGGTCCAAGGATTTGGTTAAAGAAGGAATAGATTTTGATCATGCTTCTATAAGATAAAAAAAGTAGATCTTGACTAGTGGGGGAAAAAACCTGTGAAACTGTCCATTAAGTTAAGGGATATTCTTAAAATTATCAAATGCGCTAATTCTAAAGTAGCATTTAATTCTCCTCAGAGTAGAGTCAGCAAGTTTATATGTGTGCCATGCAATATTTTTACTGAAATAAAAACCTAAAAATGCTAGTCAACTTAATGATGAAAATTTAAATAATAAATTGTTTTAATGAGAAGTAGTCATGGGGCCGACGTGGTGGCATAGCGGTTAAGTTCTCACACTCCACTTTGGCAGCCCAGGGTTCACCAGTTCAGATCCCGGGTGGGGACCAAAGCACCGCTTATCAAGCCATACTGTGGCAGGTGTCCCACATATAAAATAGAGGAAGATGGGCACAGATGTCAGCTCAGGGCCAATCTTCCTCAGAAAAAAGAGGAGGATTAGCAGTGGATGTTAGCTCAAGGCTAATCTTCCTCAGGAAAAAAAAAGAAGTTGTCATATATTTTCTCTTTGTTTAGTAAGTATTACTCTTAGTATGATTCTTACATAATTTTTTAAGGCTACAGTTTCATTTGTACTTTTGTAACAAGGATTAGCCAGCCCTAGTGGTCTAGTGGTTAAGATTCGGTGCTTTCACTGCCACAGCCTGGGTTTGTTTTCTAATCAAGGAACAGCCACACTAGTCTGTCGGTTATCATACTGTAGTGGCTGTTGTAGCTGTGATGCTGAAAGCTATGCCAGGGCCATTTCAAATGCCAGCATGGTCTCGTATGGTGGACAAGTTTCAGCAGAGCTTCCAGAACAAGACAGACTAGGAAGAAGGACCTGACCAGCCACTTCCAAGAATTTGGCCATGAAAACCCTATGAGGAGCAGCAGAGCATTGTCTGATGCAGCATCAGAAAATGAGAAGATGGCATAAGACCATGCAGCGTTCCACGCTGCTGTGCACAGGGTCACTGGGACTAACAACAAAACTTAAGGATTGTTTTTGACAGTTATTCTTGAGTAAAGTATAGGTAAAATAATGTTTGCTCAAAACAAAGTTTACTGCTACTTTATTCAACTGCTTTTTCAAATTAAGTATCCTCACATATTTAGTAAATTAATACTAACGCTTGGTGTCACATGACTCTCTCCAACTACAGGTAGATTGCATTTACAATTCCTATTAAGAGGCGCATTCTGAAATTAGGATATTATATTTATATTTCTCAGTTTGTTAGCAAATGTAAAATTTGTTCTAAGATAGGTAGGTTCTTAAGAAATTACTTCACATTGATAAAACTGGATTTCAACACATGATAAAATATATATATATATATATCTCTTATACAGAATTATAGACTAGCTAAGTGTGGATAGCTATAGATGAACTTAATTGTCTAAACTGGTAGGGTTTTTTTTTTTTCTTTTTACATATATTAGTTTGCAATCAAAAAATCCCTGAACAAAATTATTTTAATTTGTAATTTTCATCATCTGCTCTATTGAAAAGATTTTCACCAACATCTGTACCAACAACATTATCATGAATCTATTTCTTTCTATTTGCGAGGCATTTTATATTTTAAAGTGTTGTCACATATTATTTCATCATAATGTTCACTTTGCAAATGAAGAAGCAGATACTGACAGAGGTGGAATAAGTCTCCCAAAATTACATAGCTGGTCAATTCCAGGTTGTGATCTAAGATCCGCTTCTTGAGTAATCCTGTCTAATGTGAGGTGTTTTATGTTTTGTAGTCTTACATGTTCTTAAAGTTCTTCCACTTCCTACCTAAAGGATGGAAGCAGAGAAGGCTAGCTAGAGTAACAGCTGTAGGAAAAGTTATGAACAAAATCTTTCAAAATCATATATTTTGTTGCCACGCATATTAATATTATATTGAGTGGCATATGTTTTCCTTATCTTTTTAAGTTCTAACTAATGCAATTGTTTTTCTTACTTCCAAGTCACAAAAATCACCTTTTTAGAGTACACACGCACTTACTAGTTATAACCAATGGAGTGCAAATGTGAATGAAGAAGAGTTTAGAAGATACACTTGACCTGTTTAGAATTTCTTTAGAGGTAGCTTTGAAGAAATCTATTCATATGTTGTATTTAGATAGTTTGTATTTACACCTTGAACATTAAGCAAGTTTTCAAAATGTGTATCTTGCTTCCACTTTCCTTTCTCTAGTCCTGGCAGATATTGCTGATCGATTATAGTTTTCTTTCCTATTGAATCCACACATGGGCTTAGGCTGCTTCCAGTTCATATCTCCAAGAAGTCCATTTCTACTAATCAATTGCTACTGACTAGTGAAATTAAATATATTTGCCATTTTTCTTGTTAAGCCCCGTCTTACGTGTAATGGGCAAAAAACATTTCCAAAAAGCAAGTTGTGGGTGTAAGACACCTCGGGTTTTCCGGCTGACTTGCTGACTTGTGTCTAGCAGTGGGCTGAGAACTTGCTATACATTGTTTCCTTTAATCCATTTAATCCCAGGCAGGGTTTCAAATTTTATAAATGGGGAAATTGAGACTCAGAGAAATTGGATATTTTATCTCTCAGAGCATAGCAGTAAGTGTTAGCGATAGATTCAAATTTTCAGGTTGGGTAGGGTTACTATAATATATTCATGGCACGATTCCTGCCTCAAATAATTTGAGATCTTCTGACGAATTATTTAATTTAAGTATACATTAAATCAAAGTAAATAAAGTTCTAAGAAAAAACCCAACATCCACCATGCGCCAAGCATTAAATTTATACTGTTTTTCATTAATTCTTGATTTTATTTTTCATACATTTAGAAAAACATCACCCTACGTATTATTACCTTGAATGTTATTGTTATGTTTCCTGTTTCAGAGAGGATTTCTGAAAATGGTGGCTTTTGAGACTGAGAAATCAGGAATTAAAAGGGGTTAGTAGAATAAATCTAAGTTAAACTAGGATGAACTACTGTCCTTTTCAAAATAGTTTAGAAAGTTGTGATTTGTTGCAATACTGTAGGATAAATAGGAAGATCTAATAAAAAATCACAAAAGTTTATGACCATAAGTATGTTGCTGTTAATTTATATTTTGCCTCCATCATTTGTCGCATCCTCTACACTTTTATGAAGCTGCAATAATGGGATCAGAGAGTTTTGTAATATTGACAAGAGGCAGTGTGAAAGTCATGAATATAAAAAGACTGCTTTGGGACAAAGTTAAAGAGAAATTGATGGCTTTAATAATGTCAGAGACAAAAGGCATTGGACAAGCTCAGTAGCATTTAAAATATTTATTAAACCTAGTCTGTAATTTTTCATAGCAAAGTTGCTTTAATGACAAAGGAAGTCGTAATACAAACAGAACAATCCAGATGCTGCTGTGAGTCAGCACTACTTCAGAGACATTTATATTCTTCCCCTCAAGCTTTCTTAGAACCTTCTCTAACAGTTGCAGCTGTGTGAATAATTTGTGGAGGAGCAGGGATAGAATCCTTCAAAAGAATAGAAGACGATGGCATCAAGAAAAGGAAAAAATACCTAGTGTTTAGTTGTTTACATACCACTGACCTGACGATTCACCTTAAATTTATTTTTGTTTCCAGGTAGAGTGAAGTCACTGTGTTGGGTCAGTGCTCTCTGCCACCTGACTAAAATCAGGCCCCCAAAGTACCCAGGTTATGTTGTTTTCATACTTTGTGGCAATAGTGCAGCGACTTCTAAAGAAAGCTCACAGGATGAAAGTTGCAGGATGAAAAAGAAGGAGGGCTCACTATTATAGAGATCTATTTTCTTCCATTAGATCCTTTCTAATATTAGATTGAAGGATTATTAGATTAAATAGATTCTATTAGAGCCTTCCTAATGTTGAGAAAAGCACTGATTTATTCTAATACAATGAAGTTATTATGGACCTTTGAGAGGTATATTCATTGACTTTTACCCAGTTTTATATCTATCTATTATTATTATTAAATATTTTATGGTTTTGAGCTGATAAATATTTACAATTGATTCCATGTAGACTTCAAAGTTTCCAGAAAGAAAGTCTAAGAAAATATAATTATACTTTATTTTCTTTAGCTTATCTACCTTTTGGATATCTAAATTTAATATACTTTAGTAGCAGAACCCCTTTCCATTTCTAGCTTCTATAAGTAGTTAAAAAGTATTAGCGTGGGGGCTGACCCCACGGCCAAATGGTTAAGTTCGCATGCTCTGGTTTGGTGGCCCAGGGTTTCACTGGTTCGGATCCTGGGTGTGGACATGGCACTGGGTCAGCAGGTCATGTTGAGGCTATGTTGTACATAGCACAACCAGAACAACCTACAACTAAAATATACAACTGTGTACTGGGGGGCTTAGGGAGAAGAAGAAAAAAAAACATCGTCAACAGATGTTAGCTCAGGTGCCAATCTTAAAAAAAAAGAAAAGAATTAGCTTTTTATATATATTCTTAGACCAACTAGTCTTCCAAATATAATTATTTGCGTTTTATGACCTAAGAACTCTTAGATAAATTAAATGCAATTTTATTACTTTAGTTTAATTTAGTCACATGGTGATATCCTTTACTTTAATTGGGCGTTAGAAAGAAGAAGTTCAATTTCCTTGAGAAGTTACATCTATTTGAGATGAATTACTAATACTTCTCTAAAATACTATCAATGCATTGATAATTCATTTGAGCTTTACATTTTAGAGTACAATTTTTCAGGGATCCCTAATATATCTTATATACTTCTGCTAAAAGCCTAACTCAGAATTTATATTTAGGTTCCAAGTAGTCAAATTCCAGTAGATAATTCTTTGGGACATTTACCTTTATGATCAGTACTAAATAAGACAATTTAGGCTAAGAACGCATTTTTTTCTTGTGTTCCATTTGGCTAATTTCAAAACTTGAACACAATAATATATAAAAGTCAGTCAACATCTTAATATATAAAAGAGAGCATGTGAGTGATGGGGAGAGAGTCGCCTAGCACAATGGACTGCACTCAGAAGTTGCTCAATAAATATTTGTAAATTGTTATCTTAAAACTCAAAATAAACAGATCAGATTTTATACTTCAATTTTATTCATGAGTAAAATTCATATCTTTACATCCTCTTGTATCCCTTCCATTTTAAGGGAGAGAAACTGATTTGGTTATGTTTCATAGAATATAATTGAATAATATGTAATCTTAACTGTTTAACATTTGTATGTATATATACATACAATATTATATTATTTAATGTTGATATTACTTGGCTTTATTTCAAAATATTGTATCAAAGCCAACTAGTTTAAATGGCTTCCTGAGTTATTTTAGTGAGGCATTGAATAGCACTGGGGAATTTTCAGTGTATAGACTTACTTGTAAATATCATCTTTTGCTTAAAATGTTAGGAGACTTATTTAAAGATTTTCATGATAGTGAACACAAACTGGACTCTACATCCAATGTGAAAACCCTTTTGTGGTCTTCATCATTTTCTTTTTTCATGCACTGCCATTAGAAAGGGAAGAGAGGTTCATAGAGTGCACTTCTTAACTAAAAATGACTGTAACAAAAGGCTTGAAATGTTCTCTGGAGGATTATTGACTTTTTAATTCAGCTGCCATCAATCCTCATTTATATTTCATAATATGTATCCCAGGAAACATAACCTACTCTTAAATGTGTAGTTTGTCACTGAGGTTAAATAGTTGTTATGCCAATCACTTATCCTTCAATTCTACCTGAGTTTAGAGATATTTTGCAGACCATCACTTGATACCAATATACTAAATGCAAAGCATAGTAAATGAGAGTGTTGTTTATTTCCAAAACATATATTATCTATTTGGGTATAAAAGTTCAATGTAACAAAAATTATTGTTCATTGTTGTTCTGTCAGTTTGTGTACAAATGATAAAGTAGAAACTGCTAAGAATGCAGGGGGAAATTGAACATCTCATTTGAAAGTTGTCCTTTGGGGAGTAACAGTGAGAGTATAGGTGACCCATATAAGTTTTTTTCTTTTTTTGAGGAAGATTGTCCCTGAGCTAACATCCACTACCAATCTTCCTCTTTTTGCCGAGGAAGATTGGCCCTGACCTGACATCTGTGCCCATCTGTCTCCATTTTATATGTGAGATGCCTGCCACAGCCTGGTTTGATAAGCGGTGCTGGGTCTTTGCCCGGGATCTGAACCGGCGAACCCTGGGCAGCCAAAGCAGAGCAAGCAAACTTAACCGGTATGCTTTCAGGCGGGCCCCTCATATGGTATTTATATTTTCTAATATGAATGATGTAGAATCTATTGTTAGCATTGACTTCATTGATGTGCATCCTTTGGGGCTAATTTTGAAATATATTTTGTTGTCTCAAATTTTTGCTATTCTGAAGAGTGTTGCAAGAAACATTGATCTTTCCTTTGGCTCTAAGTTCTGTGGCAAGATACACTTTCTTTTGTTAAATATTTATTGATCATAGTTGTCCATTTTGGCTCTCAATATAAGTCTTTTTAAAAAGCTCATCTCCTAATCATCAAGCTGTTAAGAGATTAGAGATTAGGTCTGAGTATTTGAAAGAGTCTCTACTCTGGATCCTACAATGATGTAGTTTAGCTGGAAGCATATTAATATATCTCTCCAAAGATTTATTTGAACTTCCAATATAGTAAAATGTACAAAAACTACTCTGTTCTAGATATAGCAAAAGAGCCTAAACATATACTCTATGTCACCAGGAAAGCAAGTGCAGAAGTATTATGAGAACTATTTTTGAAAATGTATTTGACATTTCAATATAAGCCATTTAAGTAGTTATCAAGAGAAAAAACTCAGATCTTGCTTTTGCTCCCCATCATTGTTGTGGATGTTTGTGTGTGTTGTGTTTGTTTTGAATTGTATTTAGGAGAGAGGGGAAGGGTGTTGCAGAATTCTGGTGCTCAGAGCTTTGGAAGTCTATTATTTTTCTGTTCCTGAGACTATTAAAGGCAATACACAAGGTCAAGTCCAAGCTGCGAGCTCAAAGGATTATTTGCCCTTTCTGAGGACTCCTCCCCCTGAGCCACTTTCTCTTTGTGTTATAATTGATATGAGTCTGGTTTAAGATCTCTAGAGTATAGCCAAAAGGGGAACTAAAGGGCCAGTATAGTGATAGACATATCTGTAGCCTGACCTGGTGGCTTCAACCGTTCCTTTGGTTTGCGTTGCTTTTGCAATTTCAATAAATGTGGAAGGCCAACATTTATTCGTTAGTCACTCATATAGTCAATTCGTATATACAATGGCTCCTCCAGTCCCCTAGAAAGAAGAGTGGTGAAATTAATTCTGGGCTGGATTTGAGGGCCTAAAAAGAGTCTCACATTGGTTACTGACCTTGCATCTTTGACATGCATTCTGATGAGTGAAAACAAAAGTTAGGTAGTTCAGAGTACTACATGCATTATTAAGCAAAGAGCAAGATGGTACAGGTGAACAAAACTTTTCTGTTTATTATCTTTTGCTAAGATAGCTTCTGCAGAAAATTCTTCGACTCAGAACTAGAGTGTTTTTCCGTATTTACCAAGTTGTAGTTAGCAAATGCTAAAGTGTGAGTGTGAATAAGAGATACGTGTGATAAACCTGTAACACACATCCTGTGGACCACTTGTGGAACACCTGTCCATGCTCTATAGTTCCCTAGTCATTCAGCTATGTGTGGGGATGGAATAACTGAATAAGGCAAAACCTCTTCTATAAAGGAGCTTATTTTATATATATATATATATACACATATATATACATACACATATATATGCATAATAAATTATCCTACAATTTAGGAGCTTAAAACAACAAACATTTATTATCTTCTGAAAAAATAGGAAAATAGAGATATGAGATAAATAGAGAAATGAAATAAAAAATTTGAAAACAGCTTAGATTAGGTGGTCCTGGTATGAGGTCTTTTCTGAGGTTGTTGACGAGAGCTGCACTCATCTGAAAGCTTGATTGGAGCTGGAGAATTTACTTCCAAGATGGCTCATGCACATGCCTATTTGTACTTCGCTGGTTGTTGGCATGGAGCCTCTCTCTCGCTTGAATCGTGAAAATCTCCATAAGGCTCTTTGAGTATCTTTATGCTGTGGCAGCTGACTTCCCCAAGGGCACGTGATCCAAAAGAGAGCAAAGGCGATGCTGCAATACTTTTTATGACCTAATATTGGATATCTTGCACCATCACTTTGCCATATTCTATTCGTTAACGGAGGGTCATTAAGTCCAGGGCATATGTAAGATGAGGAAAGTTCCTCATCTTATCCATCTTAGAACTGATTGTTTGTACCCTTTTAAAGACAGAAGCGTCAATGGATTTGTACAGATATTTTAACACTACCAAGGAAATGCACCCCTTCTTTTCTATTCTCTAGAAGAATTTATGTAAGATTGGTGTTATTTCTTATTTAGTTTTGGAAAATTCTACAGTTTTCTTTCAATAAAGGTTTTTAATAATGTATTAAATTTCTTTCAATGTTATTGACTTTTTAGATTTTGTACTACTTTTGTATAGAATCTCCTAGAAGTTGGTGTTTCTAGAAATATGTTGATTTTAAATTCATGTATTGGCATGAAGTTGATTATAATTTCTTTTTAGTTTCCAGCATTTCTGTAAGAATTTATCTGTGAGTCTGACTTTTGTTACTTTGTGTGTCATTTTGTTTCCTTGGGTTGCTTCGTATGCTTTTTCTCTTTTACTTTGATATTCTACAGTTTCACTATAATGTGTATAGATGACCAGGATTTTAAGTTCCATTTAGAAAGATGATTGATTAGAATTAATAAGAGTCACATATCTAGTAATATTGGAAGCAGAAAGTTCTCCAGTGATCCAGATCTCACTTTTAGTTTATCTCTTCAGTTATGTCTAATACGTGTTTAAGCCATCTCATTTTTAATGTCAACGATTACATATGTACATATTTATATTTGAGAATAAATTTGAGATAATTTTTCTTTTTACCACTAATTAATTCAGTGTGTGTTTTCTTAAAAGAAAGTGATTTGGGGGATGGCCAGGTAGTGCAGTGGTTAAGTTCACATGTTCCACTTTGGGGGCGTGAGATTTGCAGGTTCGGATCCCGGGTGTGGGCACGGCACCGCTTGGCAAGCCATGCTGTGGGAGGCATCCCATATGTAATGTAGAGGAAGTTGGGTACAGATGTTAGCTCAGGGCCAGTCTTCCTCAGAAAAATGAGGAGGACTGGCAGCAGATGTTAGCTCAAGGCTAATCTTCCTCAAAAAAAAAGAAGTGACTTTATCCAATCAAAATACAATTATTAAATCAGGAAATTTAACATTGATGGAATATCCTTATCTAGTCCACAGTCCATATTCGTATTTTGACAGTCTTCCCAATAATACCTTTATAGCTAATTCTTTCTGGTCCAGCATCCGCTACTGAATTTTACATTGCATTTAGTTAATATTCTTTTTTTTCCCCCTGCTTTTTCTCCCCAAATCCCCCCAGGATATAGTTGTATGTTTTAGTTGTGGGTCCTTCTAGTTGTGGCATGTGGGATGCCGCCTTGGCATGGCCTGGAGCAGTGCCATGTCCGTGCCCAGGATCCAAACCTGCGAAACCCTGGGCTGCCGAAGCAAAGCACGGGAACTTAACCACTCTGCCATGGGGCCGGCCCACATTTAGTTAATTTTCTTATTTAGTACCTTTTAATCCAAAATCTTTCTTCAGCCTTTCTTTGTTTTTCTTTTCTTTTTTCATAAAGGTAAAATTCACATAATGTTGAACCATTTTAAAGTGTACAGTTCTTTGATTTATAGTCCATTCAAAAACTTTTGACATCTTTTCATGTGCTTATTGTCCATTGAATGCCTTCTTTGGAGAAATGTCCTTAGCTTACATTTTAATTAAATTGTTTGCCATTTTTTAACCTTTTTCTTCTTGAGAACATTTAAGTTCTTTTCTCTTAGCAAATTTCAATCATACACCACAGTGTTATCAATTATAGTCACCATGTTATACATTAGATTCTCAGGCCTCATCCATTTTATAACTGACAGTTTGTACCCTTTGTCTGTTTTTTAATTGGGTTTCTGGTTTTTGTTTGCATATAAGTGATTCCATACAGTATTTGTTTTTTTCTGTCTGGCTTATTTCACTTAGCATAATACTCTCAGGTTCATTCATGTTGTTGCAAATGACAGGATTTCCTTCTTTTTTCCATTGTGCATATTCACTACCCTTTCTTGATCCATTCATTCACTGATGAATACTTAGGTTGTTTTCATTCCTTGACTATTGTGAATAATGCTGCTATGAACATGAGAGTACAGATATTTCCCTGAGATAATGATTTCATTTCCTTCGGCTATAAACCCAGGAGCAGATTTGCTGCATCATAAGGTAGTTCTACTCTTTTTTTTGGCCATGAGAAACCTGACTCATCAAATTTGGAACGTGCTTTTAATACCCATCAGAGTGTCTTTCCTCTTGACTATTAGGGACCTAGATCAGCCAGGTTGATTAGGAGCAGCATGAAATATAAAAAGCTTTGGCTCAGGTTTCAAAGCCCCCTGGATTTTAGTCTCAGCTCTGGACTCTAACAGGCCGTGTGACCTGAGGAAGCCATTAAATCTCTCTGTGACTCGTCTTTAAGTCAACATTACCACGAGGGTTTCAGGACAAACATTCTATGGTGTCTATGAATATATTTTTATTTTCTCTCTTAAAATACTGTTGCTGATGGTATTGCTTTCTATCACCAGAAAAACTGACATATGTCACAGAGTCAAAAAAGGAGATGTCAATCAAATCTAATTTTTACTGATGAAAATATTCAGGCTAAAGTTCAAAAGGAATCTGTATCAGTTAATGCTTACTTAAGTACAAAGGCTGAATTTATTGAGGTGGAAGTAGTTCAACTTTTCATTTCTTGAGGAGCTTCCATACTATTTTCTGTTGTGGCTATACCAGTTTACATGCCCACCAACAATGTGCAAGGATTCCCTATTCTCCCATACTTGCCAGCATTTGTTATCTCTTGTGTTTTTGATAATAAACATTCTAACAGTTGTGAAATGATATCTCACTGTGATTTTGATTTTCATTTCCCTGATGTATCAGTGATGTCATGTACCTATTGACTATTGTTTGTCTTCTTTGGCAAAATATCTATTTAAGTCCTTTGCCCATTTTTTAATTGTGGTTATTAATTTTTTCTATTAAGTTGTACGTGTTCCTTGCTTTGGATCTTGATTTTGGATATTAACTCCTTACTGGATGTGAGGTTTACCAACATTTCTTCCATTCTGTAGGTTGCCTTTTTGTTTTGTTGATGGTTTCCTTTGCTGTGCAGAAGATGGTTTCCTTTGCCTTTTAGTTGCTGAGTTATAACAGTTCATTATATATTCTGGATGCTAGTCTCTTAACGGATATAATTTGCAATTCACTTTCCTACTCTTGTCAGTTGTTTTTATACTTTTTTGATTGTGTCTTTTGATGAATCAAAAACTTAAATTTTGATGACATCCACTTTATCTAGTTTTCTTTCTTGCTTGTGTTTTGGAGTCATATCCAAGAAACCATGGTCAAATACAGGTCAAGAAGATTTGCTCCGAGGGTTTCTTTTAAGTTTTATTGTTTTAGCTCCTACAGTTAGGTCTTTGATTCATGATGAGTTAATTTTTATATATGGTGTGAGGTAGAGGTCCAAGTTCACTGTCTCACATGAGGATATCCAGTTGTTGTAGTATCAATGCTTGAAAAGACTATTTCTTGGCATCCTTGTTGAAAACCAGTTGATCATAGATGTATGGGTTTATTTCTGAACTTTCAACTCTATTCCATAGATTTATATTTTTATCCTTGTATCAGTGTGACATTTTATTGATTACTGCAGTTTTGTGGTATGTTAGTAAATCAGAAATATGAGACTTCCATTTTTGTTCTTCTTTTTCAAGATTGTTTTAGCTATTTGAGGCTCCTTCTAGTTCCACATGAATCTGAGGATTAGCTCTTCTATTTCAGCAAAAAATTCAGTTGGAATTTTGATAGAGATTACAGGGTATCTACACATCAATTTTGGAGTATTGTCATTTTACCATAATTCTTACCAATTCTTACTATCTTACAAATTAATTCTTTCAATCCATGAACATTTGATGTCTTTCTATTTATTTAGGTTTTCTTTAAATTCTTTCAACATGTTTTGTAGGGTTCAGTGTAAAAGTCTTGGTGAAATTTATTCCTAAATATTTTATTTTGTGGGTACTTCTGTAAATGGAATTGTCATCCTAATTTCTTAACATGCTATAGTAAGCAAAAGCTTTCTCTTTTCTCCCAGTCATGCATTCATTTATTTATTTATATAACAGAATTCATAGAGTATTATTTAGTTCTTTATACTCCGTTATAATTGCTAATTATTTTAATGCTAAATTGTTCTATATTTGGTAAATGAGAGTCCCTTTAAACTGGTTTCTGATTTTTTTGATATGTTTCCATTATTCTGCGAGGACTCCTTTAATTACTGAAACAAGATATACGAGGCTTAGCTTGTATTTTCCATGGCACAGTTTCAGGCTAGCCTTTATCCAAGGAACACTGGTACATTTTAGTAGATAATTATAATTGTAAATTAAGCTCTATAGAAATAGATAACATCATTAAAATATATAATGTGCAATTTCCAATATTGTAATTTTTTGTTTATTTTGGAAAATCAAACGTTGGATATGGATCACTAATTCACTTTCCTGTCCATTTCTTTTTTTAGTTCCTCCAGTAATCCGAGTGTATCCAGAGAGTCAGGCTCGAGAACCTGGGGTAACTGCAAGTCTTAGGTGCCATGCAGAGGGCATACCAAACCCTGAGCTTGGCTGGCTAAAGAACGGAATTGATATCACACCAAAGCTGTCCAAACAACTTACGCTTCAAGGTGCTTTTTACTTGCATTTTTTTCTCTTAAATGACCATGTAGAAATTTTATACTAAAATTTATAACACATTTTATGTTACTTGGGGAAAAAAATAAAATGAGTCTTGGTGGTAACAGAATGTCATAAATATGAAAAAAATATGATTGTACCTAAGACATTATATTTGAAATAGATTTCTTTAATATTTTTAATGTGTTAAATAATGGTCCTGTCATAATGATTAATTATGTCATTATTTTGGTGATAAGTAAAATATTAAATTATATATCTTTTAAATAATTGTCCTCTGAATTATAGCAGATGTGCTGAACAGAATAATTGGATCTCTTCATAGAATACATTTCTGAAGTGACTGTTTAAATGTTTAAATCATACGTTAAAATATTCACTATAGACAGTTTCAATAATATAGAAATTCTTTAGCCAATGTTTTGCAGCATAATTTGCAAGTGAAGAGAGAAAACAATCAAAACATTACTAAATATGTTACGCATTTACATTGTTTTAAAGTTATGGCATTCTAATATATAAAACTTTCTACATGTTTTAATGTTCTAATGTGTAGATATAATGAATCAATTATCATACAGTTATGATAATCACAAATATGCATCAAGTGAAAAATAAAAACAATCTTTATAATGCCAAATAATCTAATTAATGCAAAAGTAGTTGCACATATGCTGATTATACCAGTGGGTAAAAAAATATACAGATATTATTTCTGTTGACAAGAGTAGCACGACAAGTCATTTTACTAGAGTATCTGTTGCATAGCAATATATTCCTTGTTCCATGCTTTTAAATTCCTTCAATTCATAATGCTAGAAATGAATATATTTTCTTTTTTATTGTTATTTCTATAAGCACAGGGTTCTCTTATTATTCCTCTTTAACCGTGGATTTTATCAGATACATTTTTCAATAAATCTTTTTCAAACATATTTATTTTTCCAAGTCAAAAATGACATATGAAAGCATTTTTGATCTTTAAAACCTGAATCTTAGAAATCTCTATATTAATATAAGTATACCCAACAAATTTATGTCTACTGATTATGTGTTGGTGTCTATAATTTAAGAAGAGAAGAGGATTGACCAGATGAACGGAAATTCATGTGAAGAAAGTTCTAATTAGCTTCTGATTTTGTCATCTCTTGCCCATTTACTGCCCAGCAGTAAACCATATTATATCTTTGCTTCCGGGAATAAACAGAAAAGCAAATTTGGGAAAATGGTTACACTCCAAACTCAACATTGAAAGAATGGGGTCCCTTGTAAAATAGGTATTGTTATTTTTAAAAACAAAAGAAAATAGGTAAAGTTTGAGAGAATATGACACATAATAAAAGGTGAGTAGGAAGCACAACCTAAGAGATAAATCTGGGTGCATAGGAGTGTGAACTCCCATGTGGCTTTGCATATGATTACATATTACCAAATATTGTAGTTTTTTAATTATTGACTTATTAATCAGTTGCTTATTTAGCGTTTCTATGTGAGGTCCAAGTCTAGGCACTAACTAAATAACTATGGCAATGGATCAAATAATATGTTAATGAGAGTAAGTAAAATCCTAGAAATGCAGAAATATTTTATTGGTAAGCAAATCAAAAAAAATAAGACAAGGAGACTAAGAATCAGCAAAGAAGCAGGGTATAAGGTGACACTACCGAAGAGAAGGAAAGAAGCCAAAGATGGGAGAGAGCTCAGCAAGGTCAGATGCACAGAGAGGTCAAGGAGGGGCATTCAAATGTGTTCATGGGTTAGGTGATTAGTTTGTCCTTGCGACATTTAGAAAAGTAATATAAGTAGCAATCAGTCTTCAGTGGGTTTAGAAATGAAGAGGAGGTAAGAAGTATAAAAACCTCCTTCCAAATTTTGAAAAGAGGAAAAAAGAAAAGCTAGTAGATGCTGGTGGAAAGAGTTAGGACTAATGAGGATGTTTCTTTCTTCTTGGACAATTTACTGGTTTTAAGGAATATTGGGAAAGAGAAAGATGTGTAGATAACGGAGGGAAGAAAGGATGAACAAAGAGTTGTAAAAGTCAACAAGAAAAGAGGAGAGATTTGCCTTGGAAAGAACCAGAGAAAATTTCCTCTGATAAGTAAATAAAGGTGAAGCTGTAGACGGAAACAAGAAGTTTTGGGTTTGCTTTGTTTTGTCCTAGCCTTTACTGAGATATAATTGACATATAACATTGTATAAGTTTAAGGTGTGCAACATGGTAGTTTGATACATGTGTGTATTGCCAAATGATTTGGGCCTACTTTCTAATCACTTCTATGAACTTCGTGATTTAAAAAACAGCATCACTTGCTTAGAGTGAGAGGTTAGTATTATCACGAAAATCATCAAACGAAGAGTAAAGATTGGAAATAAAAGTGGAGTAGGATATGAAAGGCTCCTAGCTGTGAAGGTCAAGTAAAATGAATATCAAGTAGCATTGAACATCTTGCAAATTGAAAACTGTGAATTTGTAAATTTGCTTGTGCAATAGTCTCATTATTTACTCAGAAATCTAGACACAGGGACACCAGGTGGAGAGATATGTCAGCTTGTTCTAGTTCTGGAGGTTAGTAAGGCAGATGTGTCAGGATGATAAACAGAGGAGGGAACTGGTAGTTCTGGCAATAGAATAGAAAACATCTAGAAATGCCAAATTATGGACGGAAGGAGGGAAAGACAGTGGGGCATATAGGTTATGAGAATATATAAGACTAATAAGAAGACAGAATTTGAAGAAGGAATAAATTGACTCGATGTTTCAAAAAAATCTAGAGGATTTAGATTGTTAAGCGTGCAAGTCTTGAAAGAAAAGTACAGGTATATTCTTTGGAGAGGACCGTATTCCACATAAAACAAAAAACTGATGCAGGCTTAAATATTTTGTTCACTCCCTGTCTTTCAGAGCAGGGGTCTGCAAACTAAAGCCCACAGATCAAATCCAGAAAGCTGCCTATTTTTGTAAATAAAGCAACTTTTTTGCTTGTTTTTTGTATTTAGAACACAACCATACTCATTTTTAAAAATATTGTCTGAGGCTGCTTTCATGCTGCTGTGGCAGAGGTTTGTAGTTGCCGCAGAGAGAGCATGGCCCACAAAGCCGAAAATATTTATTATCTGGCCTTTTACAGGACAAAAGCAAAACAAAACATTGTCAACCTCTGTTTTGGAGTAGGGATTCTCAGCAAGGGATGGGTGGAATGGAGATGTGCGGTAACGTTTATAAACTGAGAAAAGATGTCCAAGAGATTTAAGTGATTGTCCCTCTTCAAAGACTCACTGCCTCTCCATATCCCATTCACATCCCTTGAGAGCCATGGGATCAGAGAGATGGCATTCAAGCTTTCTTCCCAATTAGATTCTACTTTCTTTCTCCAAACAGCCACACCAATTATTTATGTCACCATAAGTCATCTTCCTTTCTACTGCACATGGTACATATTGTTCTTGTGAAGGGATAATGTGGAGCACACGCATAAACACTCAAATACAGACACATACAGAAAGAAAGAAAAGAAGGTAAGAGAAGAGAAAAAAAGAAACAACTGAACACAGCAAACACTGAACTTTAGCCTTTACCCTTTGAACTGGGTGATTTGCATAAGATCATTCTATGAGTCTCAGATTCTTCATCTGATAATTGCGCATTATTTGGGATGATTAAAGAATAATATATGTGAAAGCACTTTGTATATTGCTAACATATAGTAAATGGTTAATTAAACTCTGGTTTCCACATTGGGAAATTCAACTCATTATTTAGGAATTAGCTTAAAATATTATTTTACCAAGACTTAAACATTGGATTAAACATTCCCTTAAACTTTTGGTTATACATTAACTATATCAATTTCCATATTATAATATTGTTTACTGTAAGTTTGTTTCTGAGAAAAGACTGAAAGCTTACACACAAGTCACGTGTTATTATCTTAATGTCTTCCTTACCTAATTATATCAGATATATAATATGGACTCAATAATATACTTGATAAGTGGAGGTCATATTATATTTGTATGAGGTAGCTCAGTTAATTTCTTTATTAAAATGTCTTTTCATATGCATTCTTCTGTCAATGAACCACAGTGGTATTATTTAAAACTGTTGTAAAAGCTTGGGACACAGTGGATTCTGAAGACTAAAAATAAATGTTTAAGTAAAATTATAGTTATCAATATAAAATACTTATGCAATGTAAGAAACAGGAAATGAATATAAAATATAAAGTGTGTGCATTTGTTACAGTGTGTATGTATTGGGCTCTCTGTAATAGAGTGACAGCACTGTTATGAAACACTTTAATGCTTGTGGAATAATTTGGCACGCCTCCAAAGCATGGAAGTAGGAAGGAAAATAGTTTAATTAGGACAAGCTAAGAGAACTGTTTGACTGTGTAATCGGAAAGCACTGTACCAAAACTGAAATTGTAGTTTACAAGTTGCATTTGCCTTCTGTTTTCAGCAAATGGCAGTGAGGTTCATATAAGCAATGTGCGCTATGAAGATACAGGAGCGTACACTTGTATCGCAAAGAATGAAGCAGGAGTGGATGAAGACATCTCTTCTCTTTTTGTGGAAGATTCTGCTAGAAAGACCTGTATGTATTGAACATACACACACACACTGTACTTAACTTTACAATTAAGTGTTTTTCAAAAAGCAGAGGCATCAGAAAACTCTGAAATGAACAATACCTTAAAAAATGTTTTTGTATGTAGGCAGGATAAGAATCTTGAAATATAAAAGTTGATTTAAGGATTAGAGAATAAGCTTGTGACATTTTTAGTGTAACATTAAATGATTTTTTTTTTCTTTCACAAGTGTATATAGGATGTTTTGGGTCCTGTCTTCCCATTTGCTCATACAGGAATTCAAATCCCTTGGAAAATCCCTCTCCCAAGTGAGTTGGGGAATTC
Source organism: Equus asinus (assembly GCF_041296235.1). Classification (NCBI taxonomy): domain Eukaryota; kingdom Metazoa; phylum Chordata; class Mammalia; order Perissodactyla; family Equidae; genus Equus; species Equus asinus. The sequence goes on along the minus strand of NC_091792.1, from coordinate 47,733,323 downwards.
AAGATCCCAAAATATACCCAAGGGACACCCTATGGGTTGAATAAATTCGTATCTTTCTTTTTTTGTCAGTTGCATTGTATTCAGTGGCCCCATGGCCATACAGTAATGCTTCTCTGCCACAGGCACGGTGTTATCACCGCCATGAGACACTCACTGCCTTGGTACCAACACCACTCCATGGACTGGTCTCTGTTTAGAGCTGGAATCCTTTGTCATCTCTGTATCTGTCTCCTGATTGTATTATGAAGTAATAAGAAAAATGCACCATCCCTTTAAAAAAATTATTACTTGGTGAAAGGAATATAGATGGAGTGGGATGCTAAAAATGGATTTTTTGGTTACAACTGAATTGCTTGGAACTCAAAGTACTGTTATAGCGTTTATCAAGTAAGCGCTCTATAGGCGTTCTCTTCCTTCTGGTCCACACATTCCACAGTATAGCTATTTTGGGATTGGGTCTGGCCGTACTTGTAATGACCGTTTTCCTTACTCCTCAGTCTGATTTCTTGTACTTGTTTATAACTCCTGTTAATCTAAGTTTTTGCAGAGGCCCTGATGTTTTGAGGGCCCTTTAGTTTGGCATTCCCATTTCTCTGAATCCAGTTTGTTAAACAAGGTTGAAGCATTGTCCCAGGAATCTTTTTATTCCTCTTTAAATCAATGAGTGCCTGTAGATATGAGTGGATCCAATGAGGATGGAGGATCTTATCTATGTCCTGACTGCCAGTATATCTTTATCCATATTTTGTCTGGCTAGGACAACCATCATTAGCAGCAAATATTTAATAAGAAAATTCTTAAGGTAGAAAAGAGAAAAGAAAGCTGGATTTAATGACTAGACAAGTTCCACCATAATATTTTTACTCTACTCCTTTTAGGTATTTCTGCTAAATACCAATTTGCAATTCACTTACCATTGAAAATTCATTTTGCAAGTCACTTTCTGTTGAAAATTAATTTTAGGTGACAATTGAAGACTTTAGTTTGCTTTGTCCTTTATGATGACGTTTGTTAGACATTTCAATTTAAACTCTGTTTCTCTGCAAACTCTGATTTTCTTTTAATGTTGGTCAGGTATTTTTTGATATATTTCCCTAGTTACAACATTAAAACACCTGGCCATAGTTTCTTTAAACAGTGAATCACTACTGACCAGCACATAAATTTGAAGAAAATTTTAGGGGAAGATTTAATGTAACTCTAACCATATATTTAGTCATATTAATATGTTTAATTATAAACAGTTCCTGACATCATGTTTTCACCTTATTTTAAACTCTTCCAGGTCAACATAATACATTTTAAATAGTTTTTTGAGATTATATGCTAGTGGTATGCTGCTAAAATCAGAAGTAACAATTTTATAAGATACAGCCTTGCTGCCTTTACAATATCTATATTTACAGAACTTTCAAAGTCATCTTATAGGAAAGAGACAATACAAGGAAAAGCTTTGAAGAATGTCTTTTCTAAGTCTGAAAGTGAAATATTTATAGATGTTACTTGTGTATTTAAATTATGTGACATTTTCAAGGATGAAGAGTAAAAGCTAATAGATTTTAAAAGTTAATTTATTTTGATAAGAGCACAATATGAGATCTACCCTCTTATCTAAGTTTTAGGTGGACATACTATATTGTTAACTATAGGCACTAAGTTGTGTGGCAGATGATCAGAACTTATTTCTCTTGTATAATTGTAACTTTATAACCATTGAACAACACTCCGATTCTCTCCCCCTCCTTCCCCTGACAACCATCGTTCTATTTTCTGCTTCTGTGATTTTGACTTAGATGCCTCGTGTAAGTGCAATCATACAGTATTTGTCCTTCTACAAATGGCTGTTTTCACTTAGTATAATGTCTTCTAGGTCTATCTATATTGTTGAAAATGGTACAATTTCCTTCATTTTTAAGGCTTAATAATATTCCATTGTTATATACACACAGTATTTTCTTTATCCATTTATTTGTTGATAGACATTGGGTTGTTTCCATATTTTGACTATTGTGAATAATGCTGCAATGAACATGGAAGAGCAGATATCTCTTTGATCCTGATTCTTTTGGATATATACTCAGAGGTAGAACTGCTGGATCATATGATAGTTCTATTTTTAATTTTTTGAGGGGCCTCCATAATGTTTTCATAGTGGCTGCAAAATTTTGTATTCCCATTAACAAAGTGCAAGAGCTCCAACTTCACCATATCCTCACCAACACTTTTCTTTTGTTACTTTGATGATAGCCATCCTAACAAGTATGGCTTGTTAGATATCATCATTGTGAATTTGATTTGCATTGCTGATGATTAGTGATGTAGAGGACCTTTTTATATATGTATTGACCATTCATACATCTTCTTTGGAGAAATCTCTATTCAAGTCCTTTGCCCATTTCTTAACTGGGTTATTTCATTTTTGCTATTGAGTTCTTGGAGTTCCTTATATATTTTGGAAATTAAATGCTTATCAGATAAATGAGTTGAAAATACCTTTTCTTATTCCATGAGTTGTCTTTTCCCTCTGTCAATTGCTTTGTTTTCTGTACAGAAGCTTTTTAGTTTGATATAGTCCAACTTGTCTGTTGTTCCTTTGTTGTTCCTTTTGTTGTTGTCTTTTTGAAAAAATTATAGGCCAATAGTGCTGATAAACATAGATGCAAAAATTCTCAACAAAATATTAGCAAATTAAATTCAACAGTACATGAAAAGGATCATATACCATGATCGTGTAGGATTTATCCCTGAGATGCAAGGATGGTTGAGCATACACAAGTCAATGAATGTGATTTGCATATTAACAGAATGAGGGATAAAAATGACTGGATTATCTAATAGATGAATATAAAGCATTTGATAACACCATTTCATGACAAAAACACTTTTGACAACACTCTTTCACAGTAAAATTGCTCAACAAACTAGATGTAGAAGGAATGTACCTCAATATAGTAAAGGCCATACATGACAAGTCCATAGCTAACACCGCACTCGATGGTAAAAAACTGAAATCTTTCCCTCTCAGATCATGAAAAAGACAAGGATGCTCACTCTAACTATTTCTATTCAACATAACACTGGAAGTCCTATCCACATTAATTAGGCAAGAAAAAGAAATAAAAGGCATCCAAATCATAAAAGAAGAAGCAAAAATTTCTCTCTTTTCAGATGATGCGATTTTGCATACAGAAATCCCTAAATACTCCACAAAAAAACTTAGACTAATGAACATATTCAGGAAAGTGTAGGATAGAAAAACAATATACAAAACTCAGTCGCATTTTCACACATTAAAAGTGAACTATCCAAAAGGCAATTAAGAAAGCAATGTCACATATGATAGCCTCAAAAATAATAAATTACTTGGAAATAAACTTAACCAAGGAAGTGAAAGACTTAGACGTTGAAAACTATAAATAAATTGATGAAAGAAATTGAAGAAGACAAATAAATGGAAAGACATTCCATGTTCACGGATTAGAAGACAACACTGTTAAAATGTCTATACCATTCAAAGCAATCTGTGATTCAATGCTATTCCCATCAAAATCCCAATGGCAGTTTTTACGAAAATACAAAAAATATCCTAAATTTCATATGGAATAACAAAATATTCAGAATAGCAAAAGTAATCTTGAGAAAGAACAAAGCTGGAGGTATCACACTTCCTGATTTCAAAGTATATTACAAAGCTATAGAAATTAAAACAGTATTGTACTGACATAAAGACAGACACGTAAATCAATGGAACAGAATACAGAGCCCCGAAAAAAATTTATGCACATACGGTCAACTGATTTTCAACAGGAATGCCAGAATACACAATAGGGAAAGAATAGTCTTTTTAAGAAATAGCACTGGGAAACGGAATATTCAAATGTAAAAGGATGAAATTGGACCTTATCTTACATAATACTACATAAAAATCAACTTAAAATGGATTAAAGACTTTTAAACATAAGACCTGAAACTATAAAGACCTGAAACTATAAAGACAAAGACAAACTATAAAGACAGTAAGGTAAAAGTTTCATGACATTGGTCTTGACAACACAACTAACAGATTTTAGTTGTAACCAAGAAGTCTCAAACATTACTAATTCATGTTTATATTCTACTCTTTTATAAGCATGCAAACACAGGTTTTTTCAGAGTAACAAATTTACCTCTCATTTAAATGTGTCTCTAATTTTTAAGTGTGTGTTCCACACATTTGCTGCAGTGGTTATTAAGAACATGTCATATATGTGGTTGTTGATGTGAAAGTGCTCGTTTTTAGAAAGTTATATACATAGTTAAAATCAGAATAATAGTAAATAAGTAAACTGAATAGAATATTAGTAGCTACAGAAGAGAATTAACTGAAAATGTAAGAATGTGGTAGAAGACAGTTTTCCTTGGGATGTTTCCTAATAATCAACAGACTGTCAGAATTCTATATAACAAAACCAAAATCAAAGTCAGGTGAAGATCACACGAGGGAAAATTACAGCCTTTTGTAATCCCCATCCTAAGAGGTACTCTGGGCTCTCTTCTAGTAATTCCATAGACAAAGACCAATGTTAATTATACAGAGCACATTTGTATTTTGACAGATATTTTCAAAATGTCAAAGGAAACAGTCACAGGCTCATCAATGATGACTTTACTCTTCTTATTTGCAAATATTAAAAAATTACTGATTTGTACACATTCACCAAAAATCTTTTGGTAGTGATGGGATATAACATATATCTAAAAAAGCAGATTAGTATGACAAAAGATCATGAACTTTGGAGTAAGATGTGAGTTGGAATGTGCCTTAGTTTCACCACATAACAGCCTGATCATTGGGGCTCTTACATATAACCTCTCTGAGCTTTACTTTCCTTATCTGTGACATGGAATAAGTACTAACTCACTAAGGGATTTCTGTGCAGATGTTACATATAAAGCACTCAACCTAATGTTAGATATAAAGTAGTACCTCTTCCGCCCACTCATGCTTACTTTCTGAAAATAATTACTTGTTTCTTGCTAGAAACATGGACAAAAATCATTTTTTAAAAAAAAACAAGCTTAGAGAATCCAGTAATTGTTAGAAATTGGAAAGTTTACAAAATGAATGATACATATTGATAGATATGTAGATAAATATATATATCGAGAGAGAGAGGGAGGGAGAGAGGGAGGGAGAAAGGGGGATAATTGCATATGGACTTCTATATTATTGTATATCCTAATATAAAATGTCATTATTTCTTTTCCCATTTAAAAAAAATTGACTCATGGGCCCAGCCTGGTAGCACAGTGGTTAAGTTTGCATGTTCTGCTTTGACAGCCTGGGGATTGCCGGTTTGGATCCCGGGTGCGGACCCTCACACTGCTTGCCACTGTTGTGGCAGGCATCCCGCATATAAAGTAGAGGAAGACGGGCATGAATGTTAGCTCAGAGCCAGTCTCCCTGAGCAAAAAGAGGAGGATTGGTGGCAGATGTTAGCTCAGGGCTGATCTTCCTCAAGAAGAAAAAAATTGACTCAGCTAATTGGAATATATATATTTTGTTCTTTGATGTGGCTATTAAGATACTTTAAATAAAGGACACATTTTTTGCCATAGCCCACTTTTGTCAGAACCAAAGCAAAAGCTGTACTTTATTTCCCCTTTACATTGGTCAATTTGTATTCCTATTATATTTTAAAAATTCTTCTGTAATGTACTGTTCCTCTATTTTCTTTTTGAAAGATGCAGAGAAGAGAGGTATTGAATTTCATGTAGACAGGAAAAAATGGGGAAAGATTTACAATTTTGGGCAAAATGACACAACACAGACTTACTTTGCTTAGCTACAGCTTCGGACTAATCATCCAGCTATTTTCTGCATAACAGAGCACTCATAGGAGGATGAGTCACGTCTTTTCTTACACTACACTTCCCAGCAATGTGATCCCCTTGAGAGAACAATTCATGCAAAGCATCATACGGCTAAGGAGTTGATGTTTTGCTTGTATGCTAATCTTTGAACTGCAAAACTTTAAGTACCCAACTTTGTCAACAAACCTCACTGGCAGGTTTCTCATGTGATAAATTGAACTACAAAAAAGTGTTTCAAAATAGTATACTCTACATTTACATTAGGGATAGGGTTTGATAACTAAGATTTAATGAAGTGATATACAGAGAGGATTTAAATGCAAAGAAGAGTATAAACAGACCTTAGGGGATTGTGTGGTACTGGTAGCAGGGAGTAGAAGATAATTAGAAATATGCGAGGGGGTTTTAAGTACAGGTGGAATGTTATTTACTTGAAAATGTCTTGCTCACAGCATTAGCACTTGATCCATTTCCATTCCCAAGAGAAGTCCATTCCCAGATGATAACAATTCATCTTCAGGATTAAGGTAAATGAAAAGTGAAAGTAGGCTCCTACTGAAAGCTTTTAAACTACTGGCTGCATTAAGCACTGAGCACAAAGTATAGCACACCTTGCTCGGGTTTCAGTAAAGGATATGCTTAATCTGGCTTCTTGCAAATATTGAATATAATATCTGAAGATATTACAATAGTATATACATCTTTTTATCATTGTCACAGGCAATATTGCATTTGGAAATACTGGGCTACTGCAAAAATCTTTACTTCAGAGTTAACTTCAATAAAATAATATTGGTTGATTATTATGACCTCAAATTCATTACAAGATTCTTTAAAAGAGTACGTTAAATGGATTAAACTCTACAGCAAGATTACTTGAATGAACAAATTATATAAATATATAACGCTCATATAAATTAATATGCAATGAGTATAAATTCACAATACACACATTTAGAAATATGGTAAAATGTAGCCACTTGTAACCAAATATTTCAAAAGATGTATAAATGCTTAAGAAGTATTTGCCTAGTTTAGAAATAGAGGAAAAGGTTTTAAAATAGGTTGAAACATGGTCTCTTTACATATAAAGGTAGTTTAAATATAGTATCACAAACTTTAAAAATAAAACGTATTCTGGTAATGTAGACAAATTAATTGACCTCTCTAGTCTTCATTTACTTTCTATTTTTAAAGAATGGAGAAAATACATAATTCAAAAGGCTATTTGCATAGATTTAATGAGATCGTTTACATAGGATCTTATTAATGTATACAAAGGGTAGGGAGATAGGTAGGTGACTAGCATAGTCTATGAACATGTGTAGATGAAGCCAAATGTGGCTACCATAGATTAATAATAAATTTTTACATTTAACCAATGTGAGACAGGGGCAGAAGTCATCAGATTAATAGATTAATTTTTTTACACTCAACAAGTGTGAAATAGATAGACTCATTAGGAATAAGGAAAATCCATAGTTAGAGATAAGGTGTGGACGTCATAGCCAGTGTGAAGTTTAATCCTGTTAGTTATGAGCTCAGCGCTAGAATCAAAAAGAACCACAAAAAAACAAATATTTTAGGATAAATAAAATAAACCAACAAGTGAAAAATATTGTTAATTTTTATTTAACATTCACCGAATATTATTCAATAGAGGGGTTATACTAAAAACATTTTAAAGCAGAGTGAATAGGCTGGCCTGGTTGTGTAGTGGATAAGTTCATGCACTCTGCTTTGGACGCCTGGGTTTGTGGGTTTGGATCAAGGGTGTGGACTTAGCACTGCTGGTCAAGCCACACTGTGGTGGCATCCCACATAAAATAGAGGAAGACTGGCACAGATGTTAGCTCAGGGCCAATCTTTCTCACCAAAAATAATAAAAAATAAAAAGGCAGAGTGAACAATTCATATTTCTTTTGAAAAGCCCAAAAAACTATTTAATATTTGTCACAGATATTTACATATTAGTAAGCTTACATGAAATGAAACTCACTTAGGATAATCAGATTAATGTAGAAGTAAATCATGCCTGATGAGCCTTTATTATTTTATGAGCTTTCATTATTTATCATAATTTCTAATATTTATGCTCTCAGTTTGGCCAATGACATTGTCACATTTTGTGAAATAATTTGTTCCATAAATCTTTTCATCTGTTGACCCAGAGCATGGTGAAATTATCTGCCTTGTGATTGCCATATCTGAAGCTATATATTTAAAATAATACCTTTTTGATGTCATTAAATAGATCTGTTTCTAACATTGCCATTCTTGTGCAATTGTGGAGCTTTATCTACCAAGGTGCTACATGATTTGAATGTCACCGGATTGACAGGTTTGCAGCAACCATAAGCAATCAGGCACTTCTACTGCCTACAAAACGAAGCTTTCTTATTTTGATTTATTGCCTACCTGTTGTCTGCAAGGCGTTCTGTTGTTTCAGTGGAATATTCCTATCTCATCTCATATTACACAATGTCAATTTGCCTAATTTATTTTACGACAAGTGATGATGACATTTTATTTATATTTCTCCAGGCATGCAAACTAAATAAGTTTATATACAGTGACAGTGCTGAGCAGAAAATCTCTACGAAATTTTTTAAAAATCTATGTACTAATATTTTATTGTATATTAGTTGTTGGTGTTCAGGAGAAAATGTTAGGACTCACTTTGAGATTCCATAATTCCAGAAACATTAAACTTGGTGAATGCTTTGCAAAATAACTGTGTATGTGGGTTCAAAAAAAAGTCAGAGTTATCACCACTTCATGATTTTCTTAGAATCCCCTGATATAGAAATTCAATCAGAAAATAGTGTAAATGTGTGAAAAAATTCATTTAATAAGACCTTCAAATGTCCAGGCTCTGGGGTGAGGGACTTAAGTAAGGTGCCATCTTCAAGTTTTGTAAAGTCTAATTTATGCCACACATTTTTATCAGCTGTGTGCAAAGAGGCCAGATTATACATCTGCATGCCTTATTGTCTTCTGTTTGCCGGGATGTCTGAATTCTGATAGAGCTGAATGTTAGATGAACATGTCAGAAAGAGTAAGACAGTTTGATTATTGTTCTGCCTCCTCATTTGCTTTATTTTGCAACTTTGTGTGCATTTCCATATTTGTGTTACATGTGAATGTTACATTACGTTTGAAATGTTTTTAAATATGAAATTTCTTGAGACATTTTTCTATCATATGCAGTAAAGTTGTGTGCCAATTTGAATATCTTTCCCCTAAATTTGTCTACTATCTGTCTAATACATGTGTTAGAAATCAAAATCAATAGAAAATCAAAATGTATTTCTAGATATAGTTTCTGTTTAAAAGACTGAAATTATACTATAAAAAAGAAAGTGTATTATTTTCTAATTTGATTATTAGAATATTCAAGTAAAGAATGCATATACACATATATTATAACCAATATTGCACTAGTTATGATTATATTAATATTAAATCAGAATGAAATTTTAGAAGTATATTTCAAAGGCAAAATAAATATCAGAGAAAACAGTATGATTGCATTAAAATTAAGGAATTCTAATCATAAAAATTTGTCCTCAAGATATTGTCAACACAAATAACTGACAAGAACTTAGTATCATAAATAGGTAGGTAGATAGACAGATAGATAGACAGATATAAGTGAAACACCCCAAAAGAAAACTAGCTGGTAGGTTTGTTTTTTGTTGTGGTGGTTTTCTTGGTGAGGAAGTTTCTCCCTGAGCTAACATCTGTTGCCAATCTTTCTCTTTTTGCTTAAGGGAGATTGTCACTAAACTAAAATCTGTGCCCATCTTCCTTCACTTTGCATGTGGGACCCTGCCACAGCACAGCCTGGTGAGGGGTGTGTAGGTCCACACCTGGGATCAGAACCAGCGAACCTCATGCTGCCAAAGTGAAGCGTGCAAACTTAGTCACTGCGCCACTGCACCAGCCCCTCATCTGTAGTTTTAAAAAGACCTTTCAGAGACAAGGGAAAACGAAATGCCTATATATATATATATATATATTATGAAAAGATGTTAATACTCATCACTTATCAAGGAAACACACCTTATAACCCCAGAGAAATGCCATTTCACATCCACTAGAATACCAAAAGTTAAAAAGCTACATGATACCAAGACTTGATGAGATTTCAACAAATGGAAATCATTCTACATTGCTAATCGTAGTGTCAGTTTCGCCACCCTTTGGAAAGTACTTTGGCATTATCTATTAGAGTTGATTTTGCATATACCTTGGAAGCGAGTATTCACACATATTAGAGAAACATTGAACTGCCATACATTCAGAAATTATTTAGGAAGATCCTGCCATGTACTTAATATTTTGCTGTAATTTATAATTTCTTTTTAATCTGCCTTTTAATTACTTCTATATTTCCATGGCAACTGGACTAACAATTTAATTTAAATCCTGTTTACAATGGCTGTAATTTGATTTATGTAGTTTAAATATGTGTGAAGCTAGTTACCTTCCCAAGTGCATGAGTTTCAGTATTACTCCAAACTTATCTGTTTCTTAATTGCCTATTAGAAAAGGGACATTTACAAAGTTTATAAAGTGAATACAAGCTGTCATTGTAAGGAGAATTAAAAAATCTACAGGGAACAATAGGTTTGTTCATTTGTGCTTTCCCCTACTAAATATTTATTGTGGGAAGAACACACACACACAAACATGTTGCTAGCATATGGCTAGCACTGAATAAGACAATTCTGTACTTTCAGAAAGGCTATAATTTAGTGCAGTTAGAAGTAAAGGAGAACTATAATACATGGTAGAATAAAATGATTGCTGTACCAGACATACAAGCCAAGTGTGACAGGACTGCAAACACAGAAACATCCAATTCCAGCTGAGCTGTAGAGTGAAGTCTCATTGAGCCGATGGCGTTTGAACTTGTATTGGTGGCTGTAGTGATATTTCCATAGCTGAAGACTTGAAAGTATGTCAAACTCAGGGAATAGTCATAAAGTCTGTAGTGGCTTTCATCAATTTTGTGTAATATATGATCATAAAAATATTTGCTGGGAATTTTCAGTACATGGTGAGAATGTATTGTTGGGTAGAACCACACTAAGGGAGACCCTGAACTGTGTGAGTGGAAAAAGTCAAAATAGGAGCTATTTACATGTTATCTTTCTGCAAAGATAAAAATTCTTTTCTGCATATTTATTATTTTATGTTTATTCTAGAGATATCACAATAAGTATTCTTTTATTTTTGGTGGAATTTATTGTTAATGTATAGTAGACATTTGAGTATGGTTTTTTATTACCTGGGTAGGATTAGCCAAATTTGAATTCCCAGCACAGTATATAAGACAATACTCTTGTATGTTTACTATTTAACCCCAAAATGTGATACGAATTGCGGGAACTCATTACAGCATGCTGCTGGAACATAATTAGTGCAAGCAGTCAATGTAAGTTTGAATTATCCTTCTTTATCCATCTTTTGAAGAGTATCGCGCATAATGACATTTCCCAAAAGATGGTGTTACTTGGTTTATCAGCCTATTTGAATTTCTAAGAAGGAAACCAGTGCATTAATAAAAGATTATATTTCATAGTAAATAATCATATTCAAATAGTCACGGACTAAAATTATGCCTTAGGCTACTTATGGCTATTAATTTATGACCTTTAAATTAGAACAAAATTGACACTGGAAAGAGTTTATTGTGATAATAGATAGAAGATACTCTATTGTCAACTTTATGCTTTTGTGACCCCCTGAGCTACCTTCACTTCATGCCGATACACACACAATTGCTACAATGTTGGCCAGATAGAGCAATTCTGTCTATAGAGCCAATCTGAAAACATTTTGTGTCATACTCAAAGAAGTGGGTGCTCTGCTTATCAATTTGTTTTTAGAACACTATTATTTTACTCCACACTACTGGACTAGCCTCTTGTATTTGTAACACATGCTTGCCTTATTTTGCTTTTTAAGATTAAGCTATTAGGGAAATTAACTCAATTAGAGACATTTGTAGAAATGAAATTTTAATGGATCCAATGCTCTAAAACGCTTGGCGCAGTATTTAGCATATAAGGAGAGCTTAGTAAGTGTTTGTTCTGCTTACTATTATTGTTATTATTCTGGGTCAGTGACAATCAGCTATAAAATTCTCTTAAATATTTTGAACAATGGATAAAAATGGTGTAATGGGTAAAAGTGATAGTACCATATGCTAGATATGGGACTATTCAAGGCAGAGTTACAAATTATATATTTTATATCTATATCTAATAGCAAAATACTTTGAGGTTCATATATTCAGGAATTGCTTACACTTTTATTAGCATGTGTGGCAACTGGCTGTTTACTCTCATATCTTATGTATTTTACTGCCCTTACGTGAAGCTAACATTCCCTTTTGGAATCTCAGAGTCACACAAAACATTTTGTCCTCAAGTTTGAAAAAGTGCCCCCAGAACATAAGATTTCAGAGTTTTATTCAAATCTGATAATTTTCTTTTACTGTTCCTTCTTGCAGAGTGTAGGGAAGGTAAGTTTCATAAGGAATGCCAGTAAAAAAAAAAAAAAGAGAAAGTGTTTTTCTATCATCTTCTCAAAGTCATGCCTGACTACCTCCTATTTTCCAGAGTGAGCAATAATTAAAGGTTACACATGTGTGGAGTCACTGTGATATCAGAAAGCTTCAGCTAAAAATGCTCTCACATTTCAGTGCCAATGCTCATTCTTAGCATAGCCACGGTTGGCGACACTGCCGCCAACTTGGCCTAGTTTCTTTGCTCTCCCTGTCACTTCTCTGCTGAGCATCTTTGACCGCATTCTCTTTTTCTCTGTGCCAGTAACTGCAGCTGCTAGAGTATCACTGCTGTCTGCTGTTTGTTCTGCCCGCTTTTTTAATGTTGACAACAGAAGGAAGAAGAGCAGCTGGCATTGTTCTCTCAATACACAATCTGTATTGCGTGGGGGTAAGGGCGGGAAAGAAGGGGAGAGAGAAAAGATAGGACTAGAAGAGAACTGAGTAATTTATTCGCTCCAGCATTTGGCTCTCCACTGTAACAATTTGAAGTAGTGATCCAGCTCCCAGTAGTAGCAATAGTAGCAATAATGTTGCAAATAAAGACAATATGTGTTAAAATAAGATGAATAACTCCAAATTCCTAATCTTAATTTATAGTGGTGGGACACCTTTTTGCTTTCTTTACCCAGTCTTAGACATTGATGTCACTTCTTTATGATTTAATTTTCCCTTCTAACACGATGAGAAAGAAGTGTGGTTCTCAAATTCATTTACAGACATTTGAAAGCAGTGATGATAATATCTCAACAGAAAAGGGTTTAGGCTCCTGAAAGATAGAGATTTGAAATCAAGTGGCATTATGGCCAGGAGCCTTAATGGTACAATGTAAGAAGCATGTTAGTTTTATAGGAAAAAAAACAAAAAACCTGTGGATGACTTAAAACATTTTTTTTTGGTTTCATTGTATTTTCCTCTTTCTTTAAATATACTATTGAACTGATTTTTAATTTATCATATTAAAAACACCGTGCATTTCACTTACTGTATCTAAATGATATTTTAAAAACAGGTAGGTATATTCTAATAATTAGAAGCATATCCATCAGAATTTTAGGAAAACATAGGCTATTAAGTGACAATATGTGAAGAGTTGAGAACAAAACTAAAGCTTATGATGTCATTTTAGGCAAAACCTGTTGTTCCCTCTCCATGAACGCAAGCAAAACAAAGACCCTAATGTTTTTTGAATAAGTATTACTTTCAGAATTAAGTTGGAGAGAAGGAAAAATATCCTAGGAAAGAACAGTAAGAGAGACCTCAAGCTAAAGTTGAATTGGCCGGTGCAAAATCATCCCATCCAACAGGACGACTCAATGAACAAGTGGGACATGCAGTGTTCGGTTAACTCATCTTCTTGGGACCATCAGGATACTTTCTGATTCAAGAACACAAGTTCTTCCATGATTAAGCTAAAATTCGTTTTAAAAAGATATTATTAGTTTGTAATTCTCCAATTGCTATTTCTACATCAAAATTTTACCGCATAATACAGATATCTGGGTTCTCTACCATGAAATTGTACAAGAGATGATATATTTAAAGTACTTTGAGGAAGAAAATTTCAGTTCTAGGGTTAGTCTTTTCTTTAATCCAATTATGTGTGACCTCATTCTTGTAGGATGGGGATTTAACAGATTGAGAAACAAGTTTTATGTTTTTATAACAGAGTGCCAAGTCTGGTGCTTATTGTGTCTAAAAGCAAATCAAAAGTAATATGGACTTCACTTTAATCAACACAATGTAAGTATTTGAAGCAATTATAAATAAGAGACAAATTCAAATTTACTGCAGAGCTTGTCATTGGCCTGCTGAGGCACCTAATATTTAACAAAGAATGTCTGACAGGACATGTTAAATATCTGATCCTCAACACTGTAGACACACTAACATTATATTATTACTCTTCATTAAAAAACAAGATATATTGACTATATTATGACTGCAAGTTGCTTCATAGTTGAATCACAATGTAAAGTTCTTATCTTTGGAGATAGTTTCTCTGTATGTTTAGCAAAAATATGTATTTGCGAAATGGATGTGTGTACATATGTGTGTGTATTCATATACGTGTGTGTGTATGTGTGTGTGTGCCAGGCACTGTTCTAAGCAATTTAAAATTTTTGACTCATTGAATGCTCATAAAATCTTCATACTACCTAATTTGTCTGTTCTATTTCAAGCTATTTCTTGAGAAATCTTTTCTAGGAAGAAGTTAACCTCTGTTAACTCATAATCAGCTTGTTTTATGAGACATTATGCCATTTTCTACATGAACACTTTCTCAGACAGTGTGAAGTCCAATATTTTTTTCTTTTTACCTTGTGACTAACTAGAAATTTCAGACGCTAAGTTTCGGGCCCGCTTTAGTGATTACCTTGCCTTTTATTGCCCTGCTACTAATCTGTTTTATAATATCTTTAAATATAAGCAAATTTAACTGAATTATAAACTATGTATTTACTCAGAATGCCCTAACTACCAGGATGTTTAATGCATCTGAGGTTTATAATTGTAATTTCTCTCACAAAATATTTATCTAAGAATCTTTGTTTATCTTAATGATAACTAATGTTTTAAAATAGTCAATTTCTTTCAAAGATTGGATATCTTTTATTTTCCACTATATTTAAATATAGTATTTATATTTTAATATTATATTATATTTAAAATAAATATATTAAATGTACATTTAAATTCATATTAGTGAGGCGTTCAGAATATGAGAAGAGTAATAAAAATTGTTAGAAATAATATCCTTTTATAAAAATTATGATGTGTTGCAACAGCTTTAAGGTCTATTATTTTTAAGTTCTCCTTTCCCATATGCTAATTAATAATCCAAATAGCCCTCTACGTTTTTAATTATTCTGTTTTCTCAGATGATAATAAGGAAAATCCTCTGATAGCCCTAATGATAGGTTAGGATATAGTTTTATGCAATGTTTTGTTTTGGCAACATTTCCATTAATTTAATGTCTATAGGTATGATTATCTTGAGTTCTACCCAGGATACGTATAACTATATAGCCAAGATCTATTGAGCAATTCCTTATATGTCACGTACTACTTAAAATGTTACAATCATTTTATGTTTTTAATTCTTTAATTAACCCTGCAGTATGTTTTCTAGATGAGGAAGTTAAAGCCAAAGAGGAAGTAACTTTGCTTGCCATCTACTTATAATGATAGAATATATGACTAAGTTAGAAGGCAAAGATTTTCCCCCATCTATCTACAGCTAATTATCCACAATTGTTTAATAATGTCACTATTTATTGTTTATAATATGAAAACCATAATCATTTGTGAAGAATTATCAAAATCAAGTCACTTCCTGACAGTGGTGGACTTAGAATTTCGATATTAATTGAAGCTTAGGTATTGACAGTCTGGCTAGGAGGACATTAGCTAGAAAAATTTTCTTGAAGTTAACGTTTGCTTAGTAAGCAGTCTGTTACACTAACATTGTAAGGTGTCCAAGATGGTCCTAATGATCCTCCTTTCTTTTTATATACACCCTATAGTATCTTCCCATATTGGAATGGGTCAAGTCTCTACCACACATAGAGTAGGGTGGAGGAGAAGGTATATGACTTCTGAAGTCAGGTCATAAAAGGCATTAAGGCTTCTGCCTTGCTCTCTTGAATCACTCATTCTGGGGAAAGCCAACTGCCAGTAAGTGAGACACTTAAACAGCCTTGGGGAGAGTCCCAATAGCAAAGAACTGAGGCTTTCTGCCAACAACCAGCAGCAAATTGCCAGCCATATAAGTGAGCCATCTTGGAGGTGGATCTTCTAGTCCAAGTCAAGCCTGCAGATCCTGGAACCTCATAAGATATCCCAAACCAGAACCCTCCCAGCCAAACCACCCCACCAAAACCATAAGTGTTTTTTGTCGTTTTAAGCCACTAAATTTGAGATAACTTTTTACACATTGTACAATAACCACTGCAGATTGTATGCTTACTTGGTTTGGCATTGGAAGAAGATGGATCCATTTTTATTTGTTTTGTGTGATGGCTTTAATCTTTAGACATGGCAACAGTTCTTACATTGTCTTGGTTTCAGTCAGACTGATTTGGTTGCCAAGACTCTCTGTGTTTGATTAAGTGTAGGTTATTTTAAAATGGATGTGAAATTTAAACTGGCAATGTGAAGCACTCAGAGATGTACCCACACCCAGAAGCCAGAAACTGACATTACATAGTCAGACAACTGCTGCCTCTCCTGTCTCGCCCATGGGTTGCACAGCCTCTTCCTCCCTTTCACATCTTGAGTCCTTCTCTGCATTATCACAAATTATCATAGCCCTAACTCTACATCATGGTGCCTTTCGCTGTGCATTCTTACCATTCCGATTCTCTGTGTTCTCTGTTTTCTAACATGATTTCTTGATTCACATTACACCCCAAAGGGATCTGATTATCCCGTCTCATCACTTTTTAGAAATTCAGATCATAGATTCCTGGCCATTTTCTGCGTTGTATGCCCTAATGTAAGCTGAGTACTACAGCCTAATCAGCTCATGTTAGACTCTAGGTGGGGAATCTGTGTAGTCACAGGGGAGAATCGTCTTCAATCAGTGCTAAAAGAGTGACAGTTTCACTTAAAAGTGGCTTTGAATTTGGCATATGGCAGGCAATGTACTTGACATATCTTATATAGCTTTCCATCTTAAAAATAGTATGTTTTAAATGTCTCATTTCATTCTCCATATGTACAAAGAAATTTCAACTACCATAAAGCTAACAATATATTTTTTCAAATACATTAAATTTTTATCTACATTTTCTTTTGACGTTGCCCTTTTTCATCTGCCTTCTAAAGTTGAGTCAATTTCTTAAATCCAAAAGGAGAAGCAGTCAATAAGACATCTAGCTAAAATGTTATTCTTACATAAATGCAGTTTATCAAAAAATGTTTTGCACTAGTGGAAACCTTATACTTTCAGACAAAGACAAGGACAAGCAAAAATTTATTTCGTTGAAAAGCCAAGCAGTTTACACATGAGTTGTCAAGGAAAATAGCCTTTCAGTACGATGGCATGCTGCTATGTAGTTAATAATCTTATTTCTGTTGCTTATATAATATTCAACTCTCCACATGTATTTCCATATAAAGAAAGCATATTTAATACGAGATCCATTACTTTAAATATAATTGCAAGTACCTAATATATAAAATAAGGCAATTTATAAAGAAGGCATTGATAAAGGATTCTGTTACTAGTATCTAGGCATCTGTTCCATTGAACTACATTTTCATTATAAGGCATATGTTATCTTCAGAAAGAATATTACATTTCAGGTAAGTTGTGAATAACTATTAAATTACTAGGGTCTGTAACTTTGAGGTTTTTATTGTCCAATTTTAAATAAAAGGATTTCAGAACAGAAAATTCACTTATGGTATATTGAGGAATGCAATAGGTGTTTCACAGGATTTCATATGTAGCAAAAAAAAGTCATTTAGCCCAAACTCTTGGTTCCAGACAGGTTAACTATAGATAAAAACTAAACTGGTTTAAAGCACAACTAGTGGAAAATTAGGTGAAGAATTCTGGTAAGAATATTACTGTCAGATTTAACATATGAGCAAAGATGAAGAGTTTCAAAATGATTTGATATTTGGTACATGATTTTACAAGGGCATTTCATAGAAGACCTTATGTGCTATGCTAAGGACTTTGAGCTTACACACACAAACACAATGCATTATATGTTTTTAAATAAATGGGTGGCATGATTAAGCCTGCATTTATTATAGGCAGCTTGTATATATCGTATGAAGGATAAAGTAATATGACAAAACAAATCCCTTTCAGCATGTAAGTAGCTGTGAAAATGTAAAAAATATAAAAGTTACATCCCAATAGAAATAATGAGTTAAAGACATAAAGTTTTCTTAAAATATTTGCAAACATATTCAATATAATTTATAATCAAACTAATATACATTATATTTAATTTATATATATAATAATATATATATTCACTTTTGGTAAGCTTGTGCACATGTGCATGCGTACACACACATACCATAATAATCTACCTTGAGTGTGGTGGTATGAATACTTTCATAGACTGCTGGTGGTTGCTGGTAACAACCTTTTGGAAATCAACCAGGCAACATGTGTCAATGGCTTTACACATTCCCATGCATCTTGTGGGAATGTATACTAATGGAAATAACATATAAGGATGATCACCACAATGAACACACACACATATATGTATATATATACATATATCTATATGATTGATGTCAACAATACTTGTTGAGCTCCTGTAATTTATACTAGCGTCTGATCTAGGTACTAAATTTGGATTGATGAACAATGAACAATAATATTTTTAAAAGGGAGAAATCCATATAATTGAATAGTATATAATGATTAAAACCATATATTTGAAGACTATATTAGACATCATGTGATAAATGAATAAATAGGATTTAAAATGATTGTTACATTTTTATATATTATATCAAAAGCATCTCCATGTATGTATGCATTTCTATAAAAATCAGAAAAATAATGAAAAGACATATAAGGAAAAGAGACTTGGTTATTATACCTGCGTAATTGAATATGAAGTATGTATTTATTTATTTGTATATTTATTTTTTTATTACAGTAACATTGGTTTATAACATATACATTTCAGGTGTACATCATTACCTTTCAATTTCTGTGTAGATTACATCATGTTCACCACCCAAAAACTGATTACAATCCATCACCATACACATGTGCCTAATCACCCCTTTGGCACTCCTCTCTCCTTCTTCCCCTCTGGTAACCATCAATCCAATCTCTGTTTCTAAGTGATTGTTTGTGTTGTTTTTATCTTCTTTGTTATTTATTTATTTTTTGGTGAGGAGGATTCGCCCTGAGCTAACTTCTATAGCCAATCTAACTCTTTTTGCTTGAGGAAGAGTGACCAGGAGCTAACAACTGTGCCAATCTTCCTGTATTTTGTATGTGGGATGCTGCCACAGCATGCCCCAATGAGCAAAGTATAGGTCTGCACCTGGAATTTGAACCTACAAACCCGGGGACACCAAAGTAGAGTGTGTGAACTTAGCCGCCATACAACCAGGCCAGCCCCATGTTATTTTTATCTTCTATTTATGTGTAAGATAACATGGTATTTGACTTTCTCCCTCTGACTTATTTCACTTAGAATAATATCTTCAATGTCCATCCATGTTGTCACAAATGCCCGGATTTCATTGTTTCTTATGGCTGAGTAGTATTCCATTGTGTATATATACCACATCTTCTTCATCTATTCCTCCCTTATTGGGCACCTAGGTAGCTTTCAAGTTTTAGCTATTGTTCATAATGCTGCAATGAACATAGGGGTGCATGTATCTTTACCCATTCATGTTCTTTGGATAAATACCCAGCAGTGGAATAGCTGGATCATCTGGAGGTTGTAGTCTTAATTTTTTGAGGAATATCAGTACTGTTATTTCCTGTCTTGTTAGTTATAGCCATTCTTTTTTTTTTTTCCAAGGAAGATTAGCCCTGAGCTAACATCTGCCAATCCTCCTCTTTCTTCAGAGGGCGACTGGCCCTGAGCTAACGTCTGTGCCCATCTTCCTCTACTTATAGGTGGGATGCCTACCACAGCATGGCTTGCCATGTGGTGCCATGTCTACACCCTGGACCCGAACCAGCGAACCCTGGGCCACCAAAGCAGAATGTGTGCACTTAACCACTGTGCCACTGTGCCAGCCCCAATTATAGCCATTCTGATGACAGTAAAGCGATATTTCATTTTAGTATTGATTTACATGTCCCTGATAGTGATGTTGAACATCTTTTCGTGTGCCTGTTGGCCATATGTATATCTTCTTTGGAGAAATGTCTGTTCAGATATTTTGCCCCTTTTTTAATCCATAAGTTGCCTGAGTGCTTGCTGTTGGGTGGGGCCAGTCCCTAGGGCATGTTGCCTAACCTGGCTCAGCTGGATTAAATCTGTGCTCTAGTGGGTGGAGCAGACCCTGGTCTAACAGTCCAGAGGAAGAACTCCAATGCATCTGCCAGCATCTGTGTAAGCATGCCTTTACTAGGTCACAATAATGGCTACCACCAATGTCTCAGTCCCTGGAGAGGTCTCACCTCTCATGGAGATGCACTCAGAACCTATCAGGTGAGTCTCTTTTCACCAAAGGACTGTTCACCTTTCTTTCTGGTGATTTTAGGTTGCTTTCTAAAATGAGTGAATTTGTGTGTGGGCCCTTTAAGAGCTGGTTTTTTTTTCCTTTTATATCTGATAGCTTTGCTGGGGGTATTCCTTGTTCTTGTTAGTAGCCAGGAAAGCCAGATATTAAAACACTCATCTCAGTTGTGCTCAGTCCAAAAGCTGCTTATAGTGGTAATGCTCCCCCACTAAGACCCCCTGTTCCTCTGGGGAAGGCTTTGTACCTTAGGATTGCTCCCAACTGGCTGTGAAGCTCTGTGGCTCACAAAGGTGGCTTTTTTTCCTCCAAGAAAGGAATTGCTGCCTCTTCCATCTCAGTCTGCACTGTCCCTTGTTGTGGGGGTTCTTTTCATTCAGTTTTCAGTTCTCTCTCAGGGGTAATGTTTCCAAGAGTAGTTGTGAATTTGTTTTGTCTGTGGGAGGAGGTGAGTTCAGAGTTCACTTACGCTTCCATCTTGACACCATCCTTGATTTTTTTTCTCAATTTTTTTTTAAGTTTAATGCACATTCTAACTGTATACAATAAAATGGAACATGCTCTAAATAGACAAAAATAATACATGCAATTTTTAAATTTAGTAATTTCAGAATAAATTTTGTCTTTATAAAATTCATTCTCTTGATCTAGGAATAATATAGTTTTCCATCAGTGTATTTTTGGTGAATATTACACTTGATTTGCTATATTTTTTGTTTTGGTATATTATTGATACATTATGTTTTGAGCTATGTAAATAAAGTGCATTATATTTTCTAATTCTTACATAAGAATATAGTTTTTTTGTGTTCTTATCTTGTCACTTAACTGAACTTTCTTACTAACTTTATGTGTACTTTTAATTTATTCTTTTGTGACTCATTTTATCTTCACATTTTGATTATTTTATTTTCTAATTTATATTACTTATACAATTTATATTTATTTCTTGGCTTAATGAATTGTCTAGTTCATAAAAATTAATTTCTGATGACAACCACAATCCATTAGTTTGACTCTCAGCTTACTATTCTGGTGTTTGTTAATTTTTCGTTACTATGAAATATGCCTCTACTCAGTTTGCTAGATCACTGAGAGTATTTATATTACACTTAGTAATATGTGATGAACTTTATCAGATTATATTTGTTTACTTAAATTATATTGATTATTCTCATTAGCTATACTAATATATTGTACTAAATTAATTGATTTCTTAACTAAATTCCTACCAGATCATTTTTTAATTCCAACAGGATTCCTGTCTATGATCAAACTTTTAATATCCTGGCGAATTTTGCTTTCATTTTGTTTACAATTTTTGTCATTAGTGAATTTGTCCTATAATTCCCTTTGCTCTGCTGCTATTATCGATTATTGCCTTCACTTTTGCTGACTTTATAAAATGAATACCAATGTTTCCATCTTAATTGATATTCTAACAATATTTAATACAATTTGAAGTATATGATTCTTGAATGTCAATAAATACTCATCATAAAAACTACAGACCTGGAGCCAGCCCTGTTGCCTAGTGGTTAAATTCAGCGCACTCCACTTCAGTGGCCTGGGTTTAGTTCCCAGGTGCAGACCTACAACACTCATCGGTGGCCATGCCGTGGAGGTGACCCACATACAAACTAGAGGAACATTGGTGTGGGTGGTAGCTCAGGGCAAATCTTCCTCAGCAAAAAGACAAACAAGCAAGCAAACAAAATCTCTATAAACCCTAAGAGTATTTTGGAAAGAAACCATTTTAAGAAAATGTTTCAATTGATACCATGGTTATTTTCATTCAATTTTCTTCTTTATGTTTAGTTGGTATATTAATATATCTTTGGATTTTTTATGATATAAGATTACCAAATTTACCAGCAAAATGTCTATATTAATTCCAAATCATTGTAGCTACAGTCATTCCTTCCTTCTTCCTTCTCTTCCTTCTTCTTCCTTCCCTTGCTCTTCCCTCCTCTCTCCTCCTTCTCTGCCTCCTCCTCCTTCTACTCTCTTCTTTCTCTTTCTCATCTATTTTGCTCAGTAATGCATCGATTAAGTCTATGCATTATCTTTTGGCCAAAACATTTTGCGTCCACATGTCAAATTCTCATTTTTGTTGTTTTATATGAACTGTGATTATATTTGATTTTTTTTAAATATTTAATTTATTGAAGAATTTTTTGGATTTAGATGCTTGTTATACATTTCATATTTACTTTATTGTTGTCTGAAAATGTCTAAACTATTAATGCTTATTGGAATATACATAAAAAATAGAGACTTTTTATTTTCTAGTTTACTTTCTGAGCACTCTTGAAAATCTTTCAAGAAAACTTGAAAGGAAGACTCTTTCTGTTTGCATACTACAACATTCATTATAAAAATACTAATTCAGTCTTAATAATTGTATTATTGAAACTTTGTCTTCTCTTCACTTTTCAAATACTAACAGTGATGAGTTAAAGAAGCAGAATATGATTGTGGATATATCAATTTTGTATCCAGTCTTAATAGTTTTTGCCTCATATTGTAATGCTATGTTTTTAACTTACATGATTTTAAGTTCAATATGTAGTGCCTTGAATTTTAAGTTATCTGATGTTAATATCACAAGCCATGTATTTGTTTCTCATAAATGATTGCCTACCTTAAAAATATCTCTGTCCTTAGTCCTTTAAAATAACAGTGTTTGCATATGCCACTAGGATTTGTGCATGCTTTTTCCTATATCTGGAAATCTTATCCTTACAATCCTCACCCAGCTCACTCTTATTCATCTATTAGACATCACCTTCAACAGTATCATTAGGGAATTTTCCTCCAGTTTTACTGACTATGTCTAATCCACCTTTTAAATGCATTCACATTACTCTTCCTCTCTTTCATAACACATTAAATTTGCAATTTTGAAATTTTTTCCTATTTGAATACTGATTTTTTTGTCTCCTCATTAGAATATAAACGCTATTAACCCAGAGAGTGGGCCTGTTCTAATCTGTGTATTGTAGCACTGAATACAATGTCTGGCACATGCTAGGCACTCACTCAATATTCACTCAGTGAATGGATGGAAATATGATGGAAAATATATCCAGTTACCTTTTTTAATAAGCCAGAAAAATACTGATAAGTCTAATCATGGCTCCATCTTTCCTGAGCCTACAGAAGAAAATTTAATCTCCTTTGCAATGTGTACAAAAGGCTTTCTTGATATTATCAAGGACGAATTGTCTGGCCTCATCTTCTATCAATTTTGCCCTTCAAATATACTCAGTTACTGAAATCCCTCTGAATATGTTGGTATACTTTGAATGTCTTTAACCCCCCTGCACCACACATCCTTCTTGTAAGCTTGGGTGACATTATCTTGCTTGAGCATCACCAATCCAATGAAGCTGTCCCTCAACTGCCCAGCCTTTGCCCCAGAGATGATCATTCTGTCATATCCTTAGCCCCTGAACCTGAGTTTTGTTTCTTTGATTGCAGCTACCACATGGTTGCAATTATTTGTTAGCCTGGTTCTTTGTCCTTGCAAGTCTATGTCCTCTTCCTGCGAATAGGATCTATCCTTTTCATAGTCATTGCAAACACACTGTAGGCAACAAGAACAGCACCACAAAATGTCCTGAAAGGATACATGTATCATGCATGCATATTTGAATAAATATTATTAAGGAATTAAAAACACCAAGAATCACAAAAGGTGCTTACTCTCCAAAAGTTTATTTTAAAAAATATAGCAGGTGCTGAAACCTGCATGACTTGGGCCTTCAGCCTCCATCTAGGAGTGCTAGACTGCTACATCCTGCTACATTCACTGGGGGGATTCAGTTTTTTTAAAAAAGTGATTATGCTTTAATAGGGTTAAAATATTCATGGAATAATTAGATGTGTATAAGATTTTCCATTAGTTACTCTTAAAGTATTTTGCCTTGAAAACCTATAGAATTTGGGAAACTTTCAATTAGTAAGAGAGGCAGAGATTTCCTCAAGAATATTTCTAATTGATATTTGCTCTTTATCTTTATCTTAATATTTAACTCTCTATTGATTTGGTCCCTATCCAAGGTCTAATAAACCTATTTCCAGAAACAATTTAAGATGACTCATTATTGTGCATTGAAATAAGCAAGATATATTTAGATATATTTCATTCCATCTGGTTTAAAAAGTGGAAACATATACTACTTAAAAATAGGTCACTTCTGTGTTCAAAATCCTGTATTTACAAGAAGTCTTCTTGCTCAGAAATATTGCATATTATGTAGGAATATTACATATTGTGATTATGGAGAATTTTAAAAATACAGCTTTTTAATTAGTAACTTCTAACTATACTGTCAAATAAATAAATAGTTTTAACTACCAATGCTTGTTCTAAAGATGTATTTCAATAAAATTAACTTAAATATCCCATTCCCATTCTTTTTAGTGATGCACAAAATGTTCTTTGTTTATTAACAAAATCTGTATTCCAAAGAAGAATTGGCTGTTTCAAGAAATGAAGAGAGCATTATTAGCTAGTCTCAGTGTTTTACTGTTTTGTTAATTTAGTTTGTTGAATTCACAGTCACTCCTTTTACGTACATGCTCTATCCTAGAGATTGTTACCTCTTTAATAGTTATTTATATTACTATGCAATTGAAGTTCTCTTTACTCATTTTTTCCTCTCCTTTTTCTTTTTCACATGCTGCAGTAGCTAACATATTATGGAGAGAAGAAGGTACTAAATTCCATTATGTTTCTTATTGTTATGATTATTTTGCTTAATTTTTAGTAGATGTGTTAACCATCAGTCTTAATAATTACCTTGTTTTGATGTTGACTCAACATTTTTATTTGATTATAAGTCAATATTCTTCTATAAATGTGCTACCGTTAAAAATATTTCTCATTCCTCATCAACTTGATTTATTATTGATATGTAACTAGGAAGTTATATTACAATATATTGAAATACTTTTCAGGGTATAAAAGTAAGTCAAAGAAATAAAAGCAAACTTAGTTAAACAGAATGTATATAATAAACCCTGATTTAGATTATCAAAAGGAAAATTTAAAAACTAGTGTCTTATGAAGGTAATATAATAAATTGTTTAAGAAAATAGGTTATAAACTTGAAGGACCTAGATTCAAATCCGATCTCTACCACTATATAGCCTAGGGCCTCTTTATATCACAATTTTCTTATCTCAAAAATCAGGACAACTGTTAATACACAATAGGGTTGTTATCAGTTCCTTAAATACAGTCTACACTCAATACATGGTATCTACTGTTATTTATTATTGTTTTTCTTAATGATAAAGTCTTGGAAGAAAGTGTTTGACCAGGTGCTCAAATATCCCATGCGCTTTAGTTCAATTCTCAGGATAAAAATGTGCACAAGTCATCCTTACAATCGTAGTAAGCAATGGCTAAAATCATTGCCTTCACAGTCTATCCTAGACAAACTTCCTCTTCCCTAATTTTAGCTTCCTATATGACCTGTAGTCACTGTTACTGTGAGGACCATGTCTCATAACCTTCAGGTAATTCCGGAATTTAGCCATCTCAATTTTGTTCTCAATGATGAGGCATACCACTTTTGTTTTTGTCCTTGGTATTTGTTGATCCTCGAATCTTTCATGTAGGCTCCTGTAGAGTCGGGCTTACTAAAGAGGTTCTGGTGTAACTATGCCTTCTCATCTTGTTCCACTTAGATATTTCACATTTGAATTTACAAATTCAAGTGTTACTGAAACTAGCATGAACACATCTGTTAGACATTTCTTTATATTCTCTTCCTTCCTGAGAGCAAATAAAAATTTCTCTGGGCATTTAAAAAAGTAATTTTATTTTACAATTGTAATGAAAGGAACAAAACCTAAGTAGTCAGAGACCAGGTACCAAGGATCTGGCTTCGCTGGTTAATTTCTGGGAAAAATTTTATATTAGTTTTTAATAGTTAATATTTAATAATAATATGATATTCTTCAGGCTACCCCTAGAAGTGTAGGAGACCTCCAGTTAATTAAGATCACACGAAGATTCGTTATATAAAACCATTTTTATCTATTTAAATTTTTCTTCTGTTAGTGTTTGAAAATGTATACTCTCAATAATTATTCTCCATCAATAAATGATGTGTTTAATCTTCATGATGATAATAACAGACATTTGGTCCTATCCAAAATGTCCATCAGATATTTGGTCCATGCCAAAAGGTCCTTGATATTGGATCCTATCCAGAACCATTTGGAATGGAGTAAATTACTCATGGACGTTTTGGAAAGGACCAAATGTAAAGGACGTTTTGGCGTGGAACAAATGTCCTACAAGGTTCATGACTTTGTTTGACACAGAATGTGTACTTGAGAAAAAATAGCTATTTAGTATATTTTGCAGATAATTTTAAGACATACACAAGAAATGACTTTAAGTAAATTTTTAAAATCTTTTATTTCATGTAAAATTATCATCAGAGTCCTTTTTTATTTTTTAGAATAAACAAGATTTAAAATAATATATTTGAGAAAATAATATGCTTGATTTAGATTCACAGGCATCTCTAAACTATTTGTTATAATGCCACAGCTATTGGCAAGGCATTACAATTAGAAATGATTGCATGTAATAATAGTAATGATGGCCAGAGATAATCAACCAGCTTGAGGAATCACTGAACTCCAACAGTGTGTAGAATTATTTCATAAAAATTAATTAAAATAATAGCCAACTGAAGCTTTCAAAGCAAATTTCCACCTCTATTTTTAAAAGATAGGATAATAACAAATAAGAAATATTTCTTGTTTTATGTCTATCTATATCTATATACATCTCAAATATTTCTGAGATCCACTTTTATTTCTTCTCTAGCAGGGCTTTCTGTTTGTATGCTTGTCTCTTCACCCTCCAAGGGAAATTTATCCCAGAGAGAACCAATTGAAGAATTTCAGGCATTTTAAGATTAGTAATGGAAGGAGAGTTGAAAATGATAATACCTTTCATAACTTCACTTTACTTATATGCAAGTGTTAAAACTATAAAATTTGCTTAACTGAAAAATTATTTTTTAAACATGACCATAAGAATCTAGCTTAGCCAAAACTTTGTTCTTTAAATCAATTTTACTGAATTTAATATATATTATCTTAATAATCACATGGATATTTAAGCCTGAAGCACATTCTCCTCTCTTTTTTCTGAGTTCTCTTTTCAGTTCTTCTTCTGTAATCATCATTGTAGTTTGCAGGAGTGTAGAGAGACAATGTTTCACTCATTTATTGATAAATGCTTTAACAAGCCTATTAAATGTCAAGCACTTTGAAAGCACTGGAAATATAAAGATAAGATCTAATTTCTACCCTAAAGAGGGTTTAATCTAGTAAGTTAAAGGCTAAATTGTTCTTACTGACAACTAATTTTACTATGTGATTTTAAAATACACATTAAAAGATTCAGTATGATTGGTTTTCTTCTGCAATAGTTTTAGGACCTTGTAATCAAATATAATCTAATAAAATATTTCCTAGTGGACAACAGTTTGAGTATATGTTATATGGTCTAACTTAGTAGTAAGTGTTTTCATTTATTATAAGCACTGAATCACAGGAAGTTAAACCATTTTATTCACTGCAAGATTGGTCTGAACTTTTAAATATGCAAACTTCAAACTCCAAGGACAGATGTAAGGTGGTTCATTATATAACATACCATTTTCTAAATTTATTATAACATGGAATTATTTTGATGGATATCTGCAGGATCAACATCAAATAGAATCTACTTTGGGAAATACTGGTTTGATGTGATATCTAATGATTTGAAAGCAAAAAATTATTTTCTATATTTATAAAAATTGACTGTCCTAACCTTTGTAAATATTTATTAATCTCTTCACAAAAAATATATTATAGAAATAAAGTAAATCACTATATCAGCTGGGCTAATTAACACTAACCAACACAAGGTAGAAATTTCTAGAAATTGTAGTGAAATCTTACAACAAAGTTTACATGGTACATCATAATCTGATTAGCTTTGTGATATATAATATGGCCAAGGTGGGGAAGAAAGAGATATAGAAATAGGTCAGCTCTTAACTCCTTCAGCCTAACATTCACAGTTTCATTGGCCAGACAATTATACATTGCAGGTTGGGAAATACAGAATAATATAGGTGCCTACTTAGTGTGTTCCATAAGCCTCTTGTATAATTATTTTTAGAGGGGAAAAAAAAAAAGCTAAGGTTCTCAGGACCTGATTACTGCCTCACAGTGATATTGAAGAAATATTTAAAATGCAAAAGGAGAATTTTCACAGCGTAAAGTTTCCCAATGCATGAAACTTAGAAAGCCATCGAATTGGGGGAGGTAGAGACCAAGCCTTCCAACGGCTAGTACATGATGCCACTGAAACTGTGATCAAGCTGTCACCATTTCCACTGGCCAGTTTGCTACTCTTTCTGTTAAAAACTAATGTCAGCCTAACTGTTTTAGCATTTTAAATTCTCTTATAAAAAAGTTTTTCAAATCAGAAAAGTGACCTGACAAGAGATATCCTTTTGCAGATATATGTGTATATATGTATACATATATATGTCTGTGTACATGTGTATACACATACATGTGTGTGCATATCTATAAGTATATATATGGTTGCACTAGTATTAATTATATAACAAATACTCTATTATGTTATAACCTTTGCTATGTTAATTATTAAATGTGAAATCAACCATGCAGATTTCTATTCAGTTTTTCCAGCGTATCTTTGGAAGTTCAGGAAATTGTCCAGTGACTCAAAAGGAATAGTTTTACATAATATTCTTCCTGGATTAATAGTACCTAATAAGGAGATTGACATAATCACTCTCAAAAAACTTTCTAGCAAAAATGAAAGCGCTAGTCTTATTTTAGTGGAACATCACATAAAGATCTTATTGAGGTACAATGGTATGATGTTCCTGTGTGTGAAAAGCTTTTCAGTTCTAAAGATAAAAATATAAAAAATGGGAACATTCATGAACCAAAAATCTATCCCTGCTGAGTTATTCAGGGTGAGAAATGCCATGTATACCATCTATTCCTGACTATATTTTTCTTTAGCTAAAAAGATTTCTTCTATACTTCAAAAAAGAGATGAGTAAGTTTAGGATCATTCAAAAGTGAAAAGAATAATATCAACAAATAAAGAACTTTATTTAACACCAAAACTTATTGAATCATCTGTGATTAGTTATCAAATCACTGCACCGTGGAATCATAATTTGCTATTGACCATAACTTAAATGCTAAAGTAATGGCAATCTAAGTCGGGGGAAGACAAACATCACCACAAAATCTCTTTTGTTATTGACTTAAATATTTATCCAATAATCAAACATTAACCAAATTTTGGGGCCGGCCCAGGGGCGTAGTGGTTAAATTTGCACGCTTTGCTTCAGCAGCCCAGGATTCATGGGTTTGGATCCTGAGTATGGACCTACACACTGCTCATCAAGCCCATGCTGTGGCAGCATCCCACAGACAAAATAGAGGAAGATTAGCACAGGTGTTAACTCAGCGACAATCTTCCTCATGCAAAAAGAGGTAGATTGGCAACAAATGTTAGCTCAAGGCCAATCTTCCTCATCTCCCCCCCAAAAAATTAACCAAATTTTATTGTTGATATAAATTAAGTAATATACAGGCTATATATAATAAATAATTGTATTATCACAATACACTATTATTCTTGAGCAGCTGTCCTCAAAGGATTGAAACAAGAATGTGTATTACACCATTTTTTCTCAGTCCATTTCATGTATTTAAAGGTGCAGTATTGGTTTAAAAATCCTCTGGGAAATTCTTCTCTCTTATGAGACTGCAAGTAATTCCTGCTTATGTCTTTCTCTGCATAGAAAGAAAAACAAAGCAAAAAGAAAACTCAAAAGGAACAAACGAATTATGAATCAGTTTCTAGAGCCACCATACTCCCTTAGATTAACAATCGACCTGGAAAAGACAAAGTACCTATGTCTGTCTTCACCAGGGGATGGAAAAAGAAAAAACAGCCTGCACATTTTGCCAGTCTTTCCTGTGACTAGAGTGGTGAAACTTTTACTGAGATCAAGAACTTTCGTAATCTCCACAATAGAAGGCATTAGTGAGGATAGAATTGTAATCGAACCCTCATGGTTATCAAACTTTTTGCAACTCAACACTCCTTTTACACTTTTCCATATTATTGAGAACTCAAAGAGCTTTTGTTCACATGAGTTATTTCTGTCCACTTATATTTACCATATTAGAATTAAAACAGAAAACTTTAAATGTATATTTTGTAATTTATTAAAAATAACCATAATAAACTTATTACCTGTAGCCGTAAATAACACATTATTTTTAAAGCTATATTTCCAACAAAACAATGAGCAGGCTCACATTGTTTTACATTCTGCAAATCTTTTTCAGTGTCTGACTGAATACAAGATGCTGGATTCCTGTTTCTGCTTCTGCATTGAATTGTTGTGATTTCACTCATGACATCACATGTCATGTAGCCTGTCGAAAACTACACTCTACATTTGTGAGGATCTAATCTGTGAGACTGAGAAAATAATGCAAATGATGTCTCAGTATTATTATGAAAATAGTTTTCACTTTGCAAACCCACTGACAGGATCAACCTTGAGAACTTCTCTAGTAGAAAATGAAGTTGATCCTTTAGCAATCTCAGGGATTCATAGAATTTGATATCACAGAAAACTGAAATTTAACAGTATATCTCACAGTATAGATTTGAGGAAAACATGAGAACAGTAATGAAATTCTGGTTATATACCATGTCATTATTTGATTTTTATACATTAATGTTTCAAAGAAGAGATAATGTCAGTCATAAAAATAGTGACAGTTACTCTTTCTTGAGATCTTATGGTGTGACAGTTACTCTGGGTAAATGTTTTACTTTCTCCACCTTATTTAATTCTTACTACAGCAGCATGATGTAAGTACAATAATTACCTCTGAGTTTGAGATGGGGAAATCAAGACACAGACTAAACAACATTCCCATGGTACAACAGTAAGTTCTATACCCGTGATGTGTCTCTGAACTGTCTGAATCCAGAGAATGGAGTTTATTTCCCTTTGTTACATTCTTCCATTAAAAAAAAAAGTTAAGATGTAGAAACTTAATTGTTATACCAAATATACACAAATATGTTATTGCTTTCTCTACAAATAAAGCTAGTGAATGCCCCAAATGAAAATCTGTATGTTTCACTGACCAACTTCTCCATCATCAGACAATTTACATTATCCTATGCTGAGTGTATTCATAATAAATGCATATATGTACAATATTACAGCAGAAAGTTTAAAAAGAAACACATCTGCATCTTATATTCAGATCATAAATTCTGCTGCTAAAATCTAAATAAAACTTTGCATGAACAAAATATGTCTAGAAAAAAAATAAAAGGTAAATTATACCTCCTGTGGGTGGGGAGGGGAGGAACTCATAAAGGGCTCTATAGGGATAGGTAAAGTGATTTCATAGCAGAGTGATTGATATATAGCTGTTCAGTCGATAATTATTATTTTAGCTAACATATTTATATATAGTATTTTGTTGGCATTACTATTTCATAAACACTAAGGAGTTCTATTCCCACTGAAAATAATAAAATGCAAAATCAAACTAAACCCTCCTTTATGATATCTGTATTTTTTCAATAACTTGCATCCTGGAAAGAAGTTTATGCTTTGTAAAAATGCTGATGTGTGATTCATATTTTAAAGAGCAGGAATATAGACTATCAGATTTGAACAAGTGATTTGGAGGGATTAAGTGGGCTCTAGAGGAAAATACAGCTCAAAATTTCCTCAGTGCAGGAATGTAGTGGAATCCCACTGATTATGTACAGAATATGGTAACATAATATAATAAAAGTATCCATAGGAGTAAGGACAGGAAATATTTCAAGAAACTTTGAAAATAATCTGGACTTAGACGAGTGTCAGGTTCAAACATATTCAAATTCCTGATTGTGAAGCAGAATTTTGCAGCAGTTGAAGAGCAGAGTGACATTCATTCAAAAATGCTATAAGGGGGGCCGGCCCCGTGGCCGCGTGTTAAGTTCACACGCAGCCCAGGGTGTCCCTGGTTCGATCCTGGGAGCTGACATGGCGCCGCTTAGGCCATGTTGAGGCGGCAATCCACATGCCACAACTAGAAGGACCCACAACTAAAAGTATACAACTATCTACTGGGGGGATTTGGGCAGAAAAAGCAAAAAAAGGAAAAAAAAAAGATTGGCAAGTTGTTAGCTCAGGTGCCAATCTTTAAAAAAAAAACGTTATAAACTTTGTAATAATCCTCAAACAGTATGTAACTGACAACTGAAAACTGAAAAGCAGACGTTACGTTATGACTTGGTTATGTTCAGAAGTTTCAATAACCAATAATGTTAAATTAATAGTCATTGATATATAGCACACATAAATCTTATGTGGAAGCTTGCTGATACAAATATTTTTGCATAAAAAGCGTTGTTTTTTTTGTAAAATCCTTTGGGCACAGAATTTATATTTATTTATGCACAGCTATTAATTATAAATAATAGCTGACAACTACTAAATTTTTTTTATTAAAAATATAACTTGCTGGGGCTGGCCCAGTGGTGCAGGGGTTAAGTTTGCACGTTCTGCTTTGGTGGCCTGGGGTTTGCTGCTTCAGATCCCTGGTGTGGACATGGCACCACTTGGAAAAGCCATGCTATGGTAGTAGTGCTACATATAAAGTAGTGGAAGATGGGCACGGATGTTAGCTCAGGGCCAGTCTTCCTCAGCAGAAAAGAGAAGGATTGGTAGCAGATGTTAGCTCAGGGCTGATCTTCCTCGAGAAAAAAAAATATATATATATATGTAAATTGAATTTAGTTTTTGCCACTTCTATTATGATCAGTAATATACCATCCTAATGTAATACTCTGTGGAATTATAATATATAATTAACTGATAAAGCTTGTGTGTATTAAAATGTGAGTACTGTAAAATATTTATAAAATAATAATAAGATGTATCAAAACAATCTGAGGTCACTTAAAACGTATATGTATTATTAGACAGAAATAATTTCATTTGCTAAAAGATATTTATACACTATGTATAAACATCAATAAAGTTGTAATTATGTTTGAATATATTTTCCTGTAAATCATAAGAATAGATGGACACATGGCCAGATGGGAAAAATTGGTGAATTTCTAATTAACCAGGAACATAATTAATAAGAATAAATTTGGCTTAAGTTGAATAATCAAATATTTTCACAAATCGATACATTTTTATTGTGATCCTCAGGCTTGACTTAACAGAACTTGCAGGTATTCTCAATTAAAATAAAAAATGGGATTTTTTGTATTTAAATAAATTATCTTTCTCTTTGTAGCTGTTTTTAGAATTTAAACATTTTAAGCAACAATAGTTTGGCTTTCCGAGCTACTGAGATTTCACTGTCATTGCTTGTCTTCTAAAGAAGACGTGCTATCACTCAATCTTGTAAGATATAATTAGACTGAATAAAGATGATTGTGGAAACCAGTACACTGGGGCAAGGGAGCTACTCAGGTGAGGAATGGAAAAGAAAGAACTATATGTGGTTAGGTCTGGGTATGTTAGAACAAGGCAGAAGCTGAGGCAACAAAGAGAACAGGTGCACAAGAATACGCAGAAGCTCCCCAGGTGCAGGCCTCAGTTTACCTTAACTGCATTCCAGGTATCTCATTTGTAGGATCCTGCACCCAGTAGGTGTGCATTTATAAAGTGATATGAATTTCTGAGATGCCACACAGTCAGATCTGTAGTGTGAAAAAAATTAAAAATAAGATTTAAATGATTATACTGAGATTTTTCTAAGACCTTAAATTAAAGATTTAAAGTCCAGAGATAGACCCCAATTACTGCCAGTATAAAAATTGATATATAGGATCTCTATGTAGGATTATATTTACAAAAAGTGGTTTAGGAAAATACACATTCTCCAAACTCTGGGGAACTTGGTCTTTTTGTTTCAAAAGTCTTTATATACACTAAATTCCTATACTGAATGAAATTTCATATTCCCTAGGGAACTCTAATAACAATACTAGAATAAATATGATCCTTTAAAAAGTACTTTTAGGGGCTGGTCCAGTGGCGCAGTGGTAAATTTCACACATTCTGCTTCCGCGGCCTGGGGTTCACTGGGTTGGATCCCAGGTGCAGACCTATGCACTGCTTGGCCAGCCATGCTGTGGCAGGCGTCCCACACATAAAGTAGAGGAAGATGGGCACAGATGTTAGCTTAGGGCTAATCTTCCTCAAAATAAATAAATAAATAGGGGCCAGCCTGGTGGCGCAGTGGTTAAGTGCACAGGTTCGGCTTTGCTGGCCCTGGCTTTGCCAGTTTGGATCCCCGGTGCGGACATGGCACCACGTGGCAAGCCATGCTGTGGCAGGCTCCCACGTACAAAGTAGAGGAAGATGGGCAGGGATGTTAGCTCAGGGCGTCTTCCTCAGAAAAAAGAGGAGGATTCAGATGTTAGCTCAGCGCTAATCTTTCTAGGGAAAAATAAATAAGTAAATAAATAAATAAATAAAAACTGCTTTTGTTCCTCAGTTAACATCTAAATTAAGTAGGGGAGGTATCAGAAATAATCTATGCATCAACAAATTTATAATTTTCATTTATAATTATTGAAAAATACATGAAACATTTATTGAATTATATTAAGGAAATCACTGAATTGCAGATCAGGGAGAATAAAGTGGAATGTCTGCATAATGTCACAAAGTGGCTTGGGCATTCTGTAAAGGTCTCATATGATTTGCTTTATTAATATTACACGACTTCACAAATTGAACTCCTGCCAGCAATATGTGGGGCACTGAATTTTGGTTGTAAAGGTTTCTGATAATTTTTTTGAACTTTTGAATGTGTTTTTATTCCTAAGGTCTGGGAATTGGGAACATGTTCTATGTTTTTTATGAAGATGGCATCAAAGTGATACAACCCATAGAATGTGAATTTCAGAGGCACATTAAACCTAGTGAAAAGCTCCTTGGATTTCAGGCAAGTATTTAAAAAATTCCTTTGCATTTTTATGCAACAATTTTGTTAAGTAGAATTATATTTTGGAAATACAATGAAATCTATACATGCATGAGACGTGTTTGGAGGAAAATATTAAAACTATGATATTGGCTGTTACTCTATGCAGTTTTATATGTGAGGAGGAAAGTAATATATTGGGTAATCCTAATTACTTGTTTGTAATTAAAATAAACGCTATAGAAGTGAAATATCGGGGCTGGCCCCGTGGCCGAGTGGTTAAGTTCGCGCGCTGCGCTGCAGGCGGCCCAGTGTTTCGTCGGTTCGAATCCTGGGCGCGGACATGGCACTGCTCGTCAGACCACGCTGAGGCAGCGTCCCACATGCCACAACTAGAGGAACCCACAACGAAGAATACACAACTATGTACCGGGGGGCTTTGGGGAGAAAAAGGAAAAAATAAAATCTTTAAAAAAAAAAAAAAAAGAAGTGAAATATCAAAAATGAACACAACCTAATAACTTCACCTGCTCCTTAATTTAGACGGTCTCCCATTTTGGTAGGCAACAGTAAGTTTAACAAAATGAAAGAAAACAGCGTGTAGATGATCTGATGGAAATTTGGGGTGTCATCAATACCTCATGGATGTTGATTCCCTTTTATTCTTCATATCTTTTTTCATGAGGTGTCAATGGAATGAATGATTTAGATTTATACGGGAAAATATCAATTCTTTTATTTGTTTATTTATGTGTACCTTGTCTTCCCCATAAAGATTTTTTTCCTGTAAAATCTTGGTACAGAATTCAGAAAATAAAAGAATATCTGACAAAATGGTTGATTATACATATTAGGTATTGTATTTTTTTTGCAAGAGAAGAAATTATAATTATTTTTATATTGCCATGGCTATATATATCTCCCCATAAATATATGCATACCAAAATATGTAATATTGAAGGTTACCTATGTGTTCTCTACAAGTTCAGACATACACC
Organism: Equus asinus; assembly: GCF_041296235.1. Lineage (NCBI taxonomy): Eukaryota > Metazoa > Chordata > Mammalia > Perissodactyla > Equidae > Equus > Equus asinus. The sequence goes on along the minus strand of NC_091792.1, from coordinate 47,696,648 downwards.
AAACACCTAACATAAGTTTTTGGCAGGCCTCATCATGGAACCCTCCCTTGATGCTCATTTTAAAGGTTGGCATGGCCATGAAATATGAATAAAATAGAAACTTAATGCCATAGTTTAGATCCTTTATTTTCAACTCTTATTTATAGTCTAGCAGTACTCAATGTTGTTGTCATATATTGACATATGAAGATAATTTACATCTGAAAGCCATGCCCTGGAAGGGGGAGAAGAAAAAAAATTATGAGTGAGATAAGATAGGTCAGCTTCTTTCCAGATATTCTGTAGGACAAAGCAATCTAATGACGTCTTATTTTAAATAAAGGAAAGAATTTAATTCAATATGTCTGTAATTATTTAAAACAAATGAAACCATTTTAATTTAAAAATATTTCAGTTATATGGTAAATAACAAAATAGAATTGTTACCATTTTTGTTAAGCTATAGTTTAACTACAAGTATGAATGTCTTAAATTGTCCATGCAACTTTATTTTGTTTTATAGTAGTATAATATCAATACTAACTAAACTCATTTTGAGTAAGGTGTGTATGTAAATAAATAAACATAGATACAATCATAAGTATTTTCTTGTGATAAAGCAAATCATTCAATTTTATACCACATTCATATTTTTATAAAAACCTTTTGGATAAGAAATCTGGGCTATCACACGGGTATAGAAAATGTGGCACCAAAATAGTTATTTAAATAAAAGCAAAATGATTTTCTGGGAGAGTGTTTCTCTTTGAGTCCTGCAGGACTAGCAGTTTTACAGCTAACTGACACAGCTGTGTCGGTTACATCACAAATTCTGAAACATCAGTTACTAATACTAAAAAGATAATCTGTGAAATTCATACTTGTCATCACAAAACTGTAACCTCATGAATTTGACTTGCAAATTTAAAGGCAAAGAATTTTCTTTGTCCACTACATATGTACTATTCCAGAGTATCAGTAAATGGTTTGATGCAGTTTGACTCAAGTCTTAAAGAATGTGCTTTTCCGGGACATTTTTTGATGGCTCTGGATGAATTAATTTAACTGTATGGAATCTAAAACTGAAAAAGTAAGCAAAAACTTGATGTGACAGTTTTGTGACGAGTCTGGACAACAGGGATGTAAAGTTTACTCACCTGAATTTCTCTCTCTTCAAAGCTTTTGAATACTTCCTCCTAAAACGGCTACAGTAGGAACGATATAGAATTGTGTATATTTATCTCTCTCTATATATAGAGAGAGAAATTATACATATAAAATTTGTATGAATTATATATAATTTTCTATAAAAATTAAAAATTGAAGGGGAGGTACAAACCAAACACCAGAGATGACAGCCTTAACTCATTTCCTTCTATCTGAGAACCCTTATCCACAAGCGTACACGTCAACCTTATCCACATCAACAGTGACAAAGCAGGGATAATTGGCTGTTAAGAACTAATTTACTGCATCGGAGTTGCGAAGTCGTAGCCCCTGGAAATCTTACAGTCATCTCACATATAGGATTATGCTAGAAATGCACATTGCAAAATGAAAAGAAATATAAGAATAGAAAGTTGAGGGACCAGCTCCATGGCCGAGTGGTTAAGTTCCCGTGCTCCGCTGCCGTGGCCCAGGGTTCGGATCCTGGGCGCGGACATGGCACGGCTCGTCAGGCCACGTTGAGGCCGTGTCCCACATCCCACAACTAGAACAACATGCAACTAAGATATACAACTGTGTACGGGGGTGAGGGGGTGGTGGGGCGGGGGGGGGGGGGGTTTGGGGAGATGAAGCAGAAAAAAAAAAGATTGGCAACAGTTGTTAGCCCAGGTGCCAATCTTAAAAAAAGAAAAGAAAAGAAAAGAAAGTTGACAGTCTTACATTATATAAAACAAAGATTTACAAAAATTTCTATACTCTAATGGAAGAGTAAGCAATAAAGAGTAATAAAAACCAGATTTGTATTTTTAGGAATACAGCAACTATCAAATAGTGTCTTTTTAAAAAATGTATAACATTTCTACTGCTTTGGATGTTGAAATTAAAATAAAAGTACATTTCAGCTGACCAATATATTTTTAAAGCACTGAGAATAATATAGAGAATGATGAAATGGCTAAAACTTTGTTCTGCTTATAATTGTTAAATGCAGAATATAGAGACATTTGCTTGTACCATAAAAGAATGACATATTTTTATGTAATTATTATAATACACTTATATGAAATAAAGACTAGGGTAGATCACATTGCTCTGGTTTTTTTATTCTTTAATGTGAGATATGCTTAAATAATTAGAATATGTATACATAGATATTTTCTTGATTGACAAGTATACAGTGGTAGAAATAAAAAGAAACTGATCGTGTTATGCTTTGAGAATAAATGTTGAACTAAATATTTCTGGTATGAAGTTATTTTGTTTTCTGTGTTTAAACACAAGAAAGATATCAATTTCAGAGTGTGTAAGCTATTTGATGCTACATTCCACTAGATTTACATTCCTAATTACAAAATAATTTTATGAGAAAATTGTTGAGCACTATGCAAGGAGAAAATTTTTCTCCAGAAAACAGAACCAAGAGGATTAATATCTGTATCTATATCTGTATCTGTTTCTGCTTCTCTCTATCTCTATGTTTTTATTTTAAGGAATTGGCTCAGGTGATGGTGGATGAGGTGACAAGTCTGAAACCTGTAGGGCAAGTTGGCCAGCAGGAAATTCAGATAGGGGTTGATGTTGCAGTCTTGAGTCCAAAATCCACAGCTTGGGTCAGCAGACTGGAAACTCAGGTGCAACTTGCTATTGTCGTCTTGAGTCTGAAATCTGTATGCAGACTGGAAACCCAAGCAAGATTTCTCTGTTGAAGTCTTCAGCGAGAATTTTTTCTTCTTTGGGAAGCTTCATTCTTACACCTCCAGGCTTTCAACCGATTGGATAAAGCCCACTTGCATACCGAGGGTGATCTCTTTTACTTAAAGTCAATTAATTATAAACTTTAATCACCTCCACATGCACCTTCACAACAACACTTAGGATAGAGCTTCACAAAACAACTGGGCCCCATAGCTTAGATGACATGTAAAATTAACCATCACTCTTTACTCTTTCTTTTGCTCAAGGACCTTGTTTAATTAGTGTTTGTACTCCTGACATGCTTAGTACAGTGCCTTACACATGGCAGGTAGTTAAGTAACATTTGTTAAATAAATGTAATAAAAATTCTGTTGCTTAGAGCCTTACGCTGTTCATTCTTTTAAACATTCTCAAAGTTTAATGATATTTAAAATTTCCTCCTCACCTTAATATTTCTCCTCAATTTATAATTCTCACAAAATAGTGTTCTTCTGTTAATGTGTTTTTGAAACATGTTTCATTGAATGTTTCAGGGTAAATATAACCTCATGGGTCTATTAATTCAAGATCACATGGTCAAAATGTACTGTGTGGATGCTCTGTGTAAGATAGTTTGGAATTCTATAATAGAAAAAAAAGCTAGTTCATCTGGATTTTAGAAGATAAATCTCTTGAACGTGAGTAGTGTACATGAGTCCTTTGGAATAATTTTTTTTCCCATGAAAAAGAATTACACATGGATATAATATTTTTCAAATTCACTGTTGATATTAAAAGAGTAGCAGCGCAACTCCCAATATAACTCATTGGTCAGTATAGTTAAGATAAAAACTGAAATATTTAGAATATAGAATCTTCCATCAAAACTCTCAGAAGATGCTGTTTGCTTGCTCTACATAAAAATTCCATTTTGGTGCAATGTCAGATCAGGTCTCAGCTTTCGACAGTGAGTTGGTAGGGATTCATACAACATGCTTCAGCTATACTTTTCATCTCCTTTTTTTGCTCCTTTGTTAGGTAGCCTTGCAAGATAGGATTCTTGCTATATTTATCCTAGTTGTACACATGATTTCATCTTGTCACCTACAGTATTGAACTTCAAACAAATAGAATTCTACTCCAGACTTGGGAATTCAGAACTGAAACTGAAATAGGTTTGGCAAAATGTTTAAATTACAGGCTCAAGGATGACAGCCTTTTCCAAGATTACCAACTTTTTCACTCTTCTGGTTTTCAACAATTGTGTCATCTTTATCTACCACTCTTTTAATCTTTAATACTTTTTTTTTTTTTTGAGGAAGATTGGCCCTGAGCTAAAATCTGTGCCCATCTTCCTCTATTTTATATGTGGGACACCTGCCACAGCCTGGCTTGACAGGTGGTGTAAATCCTCACCTGGGATCTGAACCTGCAAACCCTGGGTCACTGAAGCAGAGGGCTTGAACTTAACTGCTACGCCACGGGGCTGGCCCCAATATTTAGTACTTTTTAGTTCAATTACTCTTGTGTTTGCTTATCATAGACCTAGGTACTGTTCTACATACATACCGTGGTGTTACTTATTTTTTCATGGGTATTAGAAGAGCTTAAAAGAAAATCACTTACATCTTATCATCCATGAGTCTTATATTTTGGGAATTGAATGTTCTATTCTTGGTTTGAATTCCAACTTAAATAATCCTGAGCTGCAGAAGAACATACTTTCTACAGGAAGTCTGATAAGAATTGCCTCTCAATTCTCTGTTGTCTAGGTTTGGGATTTCCGCATATGAAAATTACCTTTATGAAGAAATACTGCTAGTAGTCTATTAGACTTTGTACCCAGGAACAGGTTGTCCATAGCGTCCAGAATAATTAGGTATGAAGAAATTGAAAGTGAGATTAGGAATGGGGAGCACAGCAGTGCAGGTTTCTTTCTTTGCTGGTGTTCTGCTCACCTCAAGCTCTGCAGCCTTCAAGACATTCATCGATTCCCTTAGTAATACCTCCAGATTTCCCTTTTCAGCATTTCATTCTGTTTCTAATTCAGTTATTACTTTTCCAAACTCAGTCCACAAAAATGCTTATTAAAACACCAGCCACTTTGTATGATGCTGACAATTCATTTTCCCAAGATGCCACTGAGCAACCTTTTGAATTCAGTGATAATCGAAATGTTTCCCCACTTATTCTTTTCATGGTGGATCTCTATTCAAACATGGATTAACTTACAAAGAGGTATAGAATGATAAAAATTTAAGCGTTCATTCCTTTGTGGTTACAATGATATCCTGCAAAGAGCTTCCCAAAGAGAGCAATGTAAACTACCTCTAACTATTCCTTAGAAGATTACTCTGTAGATTTTACAAGAAGTAAAGTTATGAAATTAGTCTTTGAAATCCTACACTTAAAGAGGCCTTCTAATCTTTCATTAAAAATCACACTGTGTTAAAATTTTCCTTCTATTAGACTTTACGTAAGCCTTACATTGGGGGAGCAACAGTGGGAAGCATGTGAATTGTGCAACAGCATTTTAGTGGAGTTGTATAGCATATTAATTGGGTCAAGTAATTTTATCTACGATGGCATTTTAAATATTCTTCAAGAGATTATTAATAAGAGCCAGTCAAGCTATTTGGATAAATGTGACCAGAATAATGTATGTGTCTCAGACAATCTAGTGCCATCATTTTAAACATTTTTACATGAGTAATAAGGACTCATTATACACATATAAGTACATTCTATTCACTTTCAAAAGAAACCTGTTTACTACAATTTGGATTTTTCGATAGAAACATCTTAAGGGTAAAATTGAAGAATTTAACTTATAAGAAATTATTCATACAAATGTCTTTAAATGTGAAACCTTTTTACTTGAGATTTACAAAATCATGTAAATCTGTCTCATATGGATCTTAAACTACAGTTTCCAGTTTAAGATTTAGTTTTATTCACACAAAAATTACCTATTTCTTTTTTCATGGTAACAGATTTGCATGGTAAAAATAAGATAATGCAAAAAAGCTTAGATAAAAAGTAGTAGTTTCTTACTTCATGCCTCACTATTCCCAGTCTCACTTCCTACAATCAATTACATTTAATCATTTAAAATAATTTCTTGTAGTGGTATTTCATGAATTATCAATATTAGGTATTTTCTATTGACGTCCCTCTATGAAAGATGATAATTTGGCTTACACAAATTCTAATTAAGCTTCCTTCTAATTATGATAAGAATTGTGTAATTATTTTAATGATTCTGTGGATTGGATTTATAATTTTAATTATTTGTTTAAATTTTAATTCTTATTTTTCTTGAAATTTCTTAAAATTTCTATTTAACTTTAATTTTCTGAGCTCTTGCTTGATTTCTCATTGTTGACATTTTATATTACAATAACAGTTGTCAAAATTGCAATTTAACACTGAAGGCTAGTCATTTCTTTAACATTGTTTTCATATTTCAGATAGGTCATAAGTCTCACTTTGAATAATTTGAGAGGTGAATCAGGAAGGAAAACAATATAGTAAGTTAATGCCTTCACCTTTATTTATTAAATATTTAAATTGCTAAAAATTAAGAATATCATTGCTGAAAGTTTAACATGACAAGTTTGCACTTCTCCATATACTTTATTGTATAATGATTTTATATATTTCTACATGGAAGTTTAAGATACAACTATATAATAAGAATGAGAAGGAAAACAAAACTTTAACCTCAAAATTATTTTTCATCTCTTATTTACCTGCTAATTTATTGCCCATGAAAACTCCTTTTGTTTCTAATTTAGCAATTTACTGTCAAAATTTTATTAAATCATTTTTAGAAGACACAATATGGATTGTTTAGCAAATTAATGGCAAAACCTAAAGTTCATCTAGGACTTGCCAAACAACAAGGCAATTGTTCCATCCCGTTTTAAATCTCATCTCTGCAGCTTTAAAGAAATGTAATATGACATACAATGGAGTGGGATAACTACTGGCAGCATCACTAAGTTGCCTGAAATCACCACCAAAGTGTTTGTTTCAGAAACTGGAACTATTTACTGACTCTCTTAAGTGTTCTTTCTTCCATCCTGAGAAAGACAGAAACAGTCAGTCCCATCTCACCTCTATTTTAAGGAAAAAAATGTATTCCGTATGATGAGAGCAGAAGAAAATGAGTTTAGTATATTTAAAAAATCTACATACTAGCATGACGTTCATTAAAAAATAGTAACTCTTTAAAGTGTAACTTTAAACATAAAGATATTTACTAAAATGATTTCACAAAAATTTATATCTGATAGCTCAGTTTTGAAGTTATTTGGAAAACTTAAAGATGGAATAAAATAATAACATATCTGATTATATAATCTGTAGGCATTTTAAAGAATTTGCATTGAACTAAGTCACAGAGTCAGTTTGGGTGAATTCTCACTCAATATTGTTTTCGTGTTATTACTCAAGAATTTTTCTGAACTGGATAGTGTGGCAGAACCGCTAGCTAATTTATCAGTAGAAAAGAGACAAGACAAAAGTAATTCTGTCAGCAATATAATAAATATGTTGTTTTAAAGAGAAAAGATAAAGAAAACATGCCTTTGGTCTGTATCTCCCTGCCTTTCAAGTAGATAGGTGCAGATCTAAATTATTCTTTTAGTGTAACATTTATTTCTGAAAGTTTATGAAATCTGATTTAAAAATCAATCTCTTTTCATGGTTTTTATTTAATTGATACAAACATAGAAAAATGCATATGTATAAATTATTTGGCTAATATTCTTTCACTACATAGCGGTAGGAAATAGAATGTAATGTCATTCGCAGTAATAATTAACAGTAAATAATATAAACATGCCAAAATAATTTTTAAAGAATGTTGACATAAAAGGTAAAGTGTAATGGTACTCATTGTCGACATTCCTATGTGGAGCAACTTTTTGTGTAAATTACAATAAAGTTTAAAAATAGAAATGTATATAATTATCTTATAAACAGCTTTATAATTTTTGAAGATAAATCTATCACACTTCAAAATAATTTTTTTCAGTCAGTAACAGTCTTGCATAATCTATTAAGCCCGTCTTCCACATAAGGCACTTCTGTGCTGGACAACATGGGAAGATGGAAGAACTTGATCAACATGATGTGTCACCATCTGCATCGTGAGATTATGCACTACAAAAAAAGTTCAATTAAAAAGTGTTCATTCAGAAAATGACATTAGAGTGTATTGAACCAAATGTAGATAATGCAATAATTGTAAAATTAACTCAATTTATACTTTTATGCCAACTTTTTTTTAGGTAGTTATAAGACAGTAAGCTATTTACAAGGAGAGAGTACACGTTCATACTTAGAAAGTTAATCAATAAAATTTGCCTTGCTCCTCAACTAATGTCCCCCAAAAGAGAAATCTGTAGAATGTGCATTATCAAAACTAAAAAAAAGAGATGAACATTTAAAGAAAGGAAGGGGAACTTATATAATTTCTAATATTCTGTCTCATTCAAATTGACCCTTTTCCTTAGAAGTTTACCTTTGTTTCCTGTTTATCCTATGGACTTCTAACAATAAGAAATAATTTACTCCATTTAAATATAAAAATGTTAAAACCTCAAGGTCAATTAATACAAATAGATTCATTTAAAATGTCTTTTAAAACCAAGCAATTTTCATTTTGACAGATATCATTTCTCTCTGTTCTGATCATATTTCTAAAGCAAATATAGACTTTGAAATAAATAATACCTATGAAATGAATAATCAGGCAGGCAGATGAAATGGATTTCACAAGATAGGACTCAGGTAAAAAAATTTGAAGTTCAATTTTGGGGACCATGTTTTAAAAGGTTTGAAGGACTTTCGTGTAAAATTTGGAATGGAATATATTGCTTCAAAAGAAAGAACCACATGGAATGATTAGAAGCTGTAAAGAAGCAGATTTAAGATCAATAGCCAAAATTGAAAGGAATATCTTATGCAAATATAGACTTTGAAATAAATAATACCTATGAAATGAATAATCAGGCAGGCAGATGAAATGGATTTCACAAGATAGGACTCAGGTAAAAAAATTTGAAGTTCAATTTTGGGGACCATGTTTTAAAAGGTTTGAAGGACTTTCGTGTAAAATTTGGAATGGAATATATTGCTTCAAAAGAAAGAACCACATGGAATGATTAGAAGCTGTAAAGAAGCAGATTTAAGATCAATAGCCAAAATTGAAAGGAATATCTTATGCAAAAGAAGTCTCTCTCTTTCCAAAGTTTAAGAATCAGGCTAGATATCCAGCTGTCAGGAAAATTGTACAGGAGGATATATACACTTTGGGCATTTAAACAAATGTTTTATCGATCTTTCTTATCATAAGTGTCTATTAGTAAATAGTCAGAAAGGACCATTTGAGCACGTATTCTCTACTGCTACTTAAAGAAACTAGAGTATAGAACATTTTTAAAAGAAGTAAGCCCCATCTTCCCATGACATTCATTGGTGTTCACAGTATTGTCATGATTATAATTAATTTTTCATCATTTTAAAGAAAGTTGCAAAGCTACAGCCCAGCTTTATTTTATTTTAACTTTGGTAGTCAGTTAACTTCATGTGTTATCTGGTAAGAAATTTGTTTTCAATCTTGTCCTCCCTCACCCCAGCTAACCAACTTACAACTGTGCTTTATAAAACAAAGTTAGGAAAGAGTGTCATTGGTCCTATACAAATCGAATCTTCACTACTTTGAGGAACAATTGAATACAACTAAGTATTTAATTCCAACTATCCGTACTAACATTTAATCAAATTGATCAACCATGGGCCTTGTGGGTCTATATAATTTACATTTCCTGATACCCACCATAATTGTCTAAGTCCTTTAGTGATTAATGTTAGCTTTCAATTCAAATTTTTGCCAAGCTCTGTTTACTAGTTCTTTGACCAAACTTGAAACCTTTGGTCTTGATATTTAATTTGGTCTCCCCATTATTCAAATTTATGCCTTTCCCAACAGACAAAAGTCCCTGCCTCTGGGATTCTCAGTGCCCACAGGCACCTGGACCAACCCCTAGCCAGGATTCCAGCTCAATTACAAGAACCAGGAGAGCCAAGACACAAGCCATCCAGTCCTGCATTTACAAAATGTCTAGATTTTTTTCTCTTGTCTTCTGTAGGCATTTAAAATTTAACAAATTTAACACTGCGGATTTGTGTTTTGATTAGGTATTCTTACCTAATACAATATTTTTATAAACTGGTAAAACATTCTTCATTTAAGGAGAGTGGAAGTAATTCAGATGGCTTTGAAATTTTTTTATGAAAACAATTGACAAAATCCTAATTTAATCCCCCTAGCTTCCAAATGAGGAACTGAGAAAAGGCAAGTGATTGGCTCAATGTCACAGAATTGCCAAGTGATAAAGGGAAAAATAAATAATTGTACTGACTGCATATGCAATAATCATTCCACACTTAAAGTAACTTTCTGAAATTCTTAAATATCTGTAGTGATCTTCTCTCCAAAACACTTTGGAAATTTGAAAAAAAAATGTATGTGTGGACTGTTATAGTTTTCATGAAATGTGGCCCATAGAAAATTTCTTATATGAAAATAACAGGTAATATATATGGATCACTTGACACTTTCACATGTAATTTCATTTAACTCATATAGCAATCTTATATGATAGGTAATATTCTCATACCAGTGAGGTAAATAAGGCTAAAAGGAATATTCACACAGCAAATATGAGAGTAAAGCTGGACATTACATTTAAGTCTGGTTGACCTCAAAACGTGTTATCTTAACCTCGCTAATATATGTCTTTAAAGAGAAACCGGTCCTCAGTTTATGACAGTGTAATGTCACCAGCTCCACTTTTACTGTAACACTGAAAGACATAAATACATTCTTCTTATGTTAAAAGAAAGGATGAAATTTCTGTAATATGATCTTTGTATGTTTGATATCCTAGAATCAAAATCCTGCTATATAACAGTTTTCTAAGACAGACCAAGTTAAGGCAAATCAGTCCCTAAATTGCCATGCCTACCTATGCTCTGAGTAATATGAGCTAGACTGTGTATGACATTCTAATAAATGAAATGGCAAATAGAATCAGATAAATAGAATATGTCTAATTATAGGAAAAAGCAGTTGTACTGCTTGGGTTATATGCCGTGATCTCAATTACAAATTGATGAAAATACCTTAACCTCATTGCCATTTTTGGGAAAATAGTCCAATAAGGGAGATAGCCATTGATATTAAATCATTTAATACATTATTGTAAGGTCTTTTTTTAAAAAAAATATTACAAAGCAAGATTAAAAGGATACATTATACCCAGTGTATTCACAAATAGTTCATCCTTGACTATATATATTTTCACATGGCTGTAAAAAGTATCCTGGGAATCCTAGCCTAAACATTCTAATCCAGTACAAGAGAATCTTTGTTTCATTTGCCTTGATTCATGATAAACTGAACAAATCCTCATTGAGAACAATTATCTACATTCTATTAAACTTGATGAAGTCAACACTATTTTTTTCAAGGGTTCCATTATTCACTTTTTATTTATCTCAATAGACGCAGATTGTGACAGTTTTGAATTAAAAAACTATTTAAAGAGAGAGAGAGTGCTATAAAAGAAAATAAAGTTAGAAATCAGTACTTAAACTATTTGTGGAAAGAATCGCTTTGGTTCTTGCTCAGTCTATTATTGGAACCAGTAGGTAGTTTCCACCCCATGAAACCCTCCAGGTAAGTTTGACAACACCCAAACTGGTCTAAATCCTGTTCAGAGAGATAGATCCACTGATCATGTACATGGCTATTATGGCAATGTCAAATTTCTAAAAAAGATTCTAAATGGTTATTTTCAATTTCTGTACTATTCTCAGCTTGGTAACAAATGATATGCCAACTGACAGCTGTCCACAAACCATATTTTCAATAATGCTGCTCTAAAATTCAGTTTCCCAATGATTCTGGGTGGTATGACGTAGTGTTTAACATCAAGATTGAGAAATATACACTTCTTGAATTTTTTTGCTATGATAAATGGTATTTAAACATGTATTTACTGAGAAAATATTGTATCCTTCACCAATATTTTTGAAAAATGTAGAAATATAGGAATAGCAAAGGCTAACATTTTAATTGAGAATGATAGTATGTGATTAAATGGCAAACTATGTGGCACAAAATATAAAACAAGAAGAAAACAAATAAGAAAAATATCAGTAAGACCCATGGTAATTAGGGGTGACTCATGTAGGTGTTGGAAATATGGCTGCCAAAAGATTGAAAATATTTTGATTTATAAAATGTGTAGTGTGCTCTTCAGTAGCTGTGGAAAATAATTGGTTTTTTATGAAATTTTGATGAGAACATTCTAGCTGGAGGACAGGCCCTTTGTTGGAGAACAATGAAGATTATAGTTGTACATTTTGAGTGAGATACTTTTAAATTTCTTTTTTGTTTCTTTTTGCAAAAGCCCTCTTTGATTCCTGCCAATTCTTAATTACTGCCGGGGTGGGGGAACTCTCCTGCCAGTCTTAAAAACCTGATTGGTAGAAAAGCAGAAAAGTTCAACAATGCAGAACTACTAAAACCAATTTATTAACTAGATCAGTGAGAGAAACAAGTGTATAAAATGTCTATAAATTTTCAACCTTAAATGCTTACATTTACATATTTATCAAAACATCAAACCCTCTCTTTCCTCCTTTGACTCAATATACATTTCCAGCAGTTCAGCACCTATCTAGGAGTGCATATTAACCACCCCAGAGTGACTCCACCATGCTGCCTAATTCAGTGCCCAAATTGAGAGTGTATTCATCTGAGGTCACCTTATCTGTTACACACTCATTTCTGCCTTCTTTCTAGTACTAATGCCAGTTTGTTTTCATTCACAGCTATGTACATTACATAATGCACTTGTAATCCAAATTATGCCGATCAGATATTTACTTTTCTTTATAGATAGATAAGCCTCTAAGATAGGCTATTTTACATATCAATAATATTTCAGTTCTATATATAGGATTATGCAGGATTATTAATGTCAATTTTACTCTTTGTTATTTTACTACCCAATAATTCTTCTGTTATTTTACAGAACTACTTAGTTTTTTAAACTTCCCTAACAGAACCAAACCTTCTTATCTATCCCTAGATAGATAACATCTGTCTATCTATATCATCCGTGTCTGTATCCATCTAGTATCTACCTATCCTATCTACCTATATGTGTTCATGTATATGCACTTGTATTTAACTGTTTTAAAATTTATTTTCTAATTAATTTTCAAATCACCTTTAATACTTCCTTTAATATAGTATACTTATTTTTCTCTGTCTCTTTTATTTCATTTTATTTTTTTGATAAGGAAGATTGGCCCTGAGCTAACACCTGTGCCAATCTTCGTCTATTTTGGATGTAGGAGGCCGCCACAACTTGGCTTGATGAGTGGTCTGTAGGTCTATGCCTGGGATCTGGGCTCGCAAACCCCAGGCCACCGAAGCCGAGTGTGCGAACTTAACCACTATGCCACCAGACTGACCCCTATGTTTCTATTTGAAATTTCTCATTCAACAGTTTTTCTGAAAAGAGGAATGCCTGGTGAATGACAAAGCCAGAGATTAATCTCTGAGTGTCCTCTAACCATGATAATAATAAGACAAGAAGAATGAATGTACTCTCAGAGGAATTTAAGATAAAATAAATAGAGCAGAAAACCAAAGTCTGAGGCTTAGCTTTCCTGAAGTCAAGATTAGGGAACAGAAGATAAAGAAGCCACTATAGACAGAATTTAACCAATAGGATTAAAATTATAACTAAGATAGGGATATATCCTAGAGCAGGGATCAGCAACATTTTATTTGGAAAAGTCCAGATAGTAAATATCTTTGGTTTTGCACTCCATATGGTCTTTGTCTGCCATTATAGCATGAAAACAATCATAGACAACATTTAAATGAATGGCTATTTTCAATAAAGCTTTACATATGTAAATTTGGATCCATATAATGTTTACATGTCATGAAATGGTATTCTTCTTTTGACGTTTTTTCAACCATTAAGAAAATGCAAAAAACGTTCTTAGTTCCTGGGCCACATGTCAAAATAGTCAGTGGGATGAATTTGGCTTGGGGTCGTTGTTTGCGAATCCTTGCCTTGCAAGAATGAAAGAACATTTCCCAAAGAATCAAGTGTCTGAAACAGTCAAATACAGCAGAAATTATAAGCAACTTGAGAGCAAGCATTCTCTCATATTCATGTGTTTATTTCCAAACATAGCTTTACACAATATCTTTCACATAGTAAGTGCTTAAAAATTTTTTCCCAACTAGAACTGAAGACAAATGATTGGAAATTCTGAGGTGGCTGATGACTTTCCAAGACATGTCTCTTGGAAAAAATAGGATCATGAAAGCCAGTTTGAAGTATCAACAATTTTGAGTGAAAGGTCAGGAAATGGAAGTAAAGTTCTAGACAGCATGTTCAAAGTCTGAAAGAGAATTAGGTGGATGATTGGGAGGAAAAGTAGATGTAGTCAATTAATGTTGTTTTATTGTTTGCTTCTTAAATTACAAGGTAATGTGTATGTTTGAATACTTGGAGACATAATTAAAGTTGTAAATTAAATGTAGAGCAGGTCTTTCTGAAGGCAGAAGATAGTGGACAAATCTATGATTAGAGAGAAGGATGAGAGGAGGGAATAATGACAGAAACTTATTGATTTGGGTGCAAGGAAAATGGAGGTGCTTGTGACAAACAACATCCTCATCATGAATGACTGAAGATGTGCTAAAGGGGGGATTATGAAGAAGAAGAGGAAGGAGAGATGGAAATTTGAATATTTGAGGGCAAAGTATTTTTTTTTCCAGAGGAAGATTCACCATGAGCTAACATCGGTGTCAATCTTCCTCTATTTTATATCTGTGTTGCTGCCACAGCATGACTGACAAGTGGTGTCTGTCTGTGCACAGGATCTGAACCCACGAACCCAGGCCCCGAAAGTGGAGCACACTGAACCTAACCAGTACATCATGGGGTTGGCCGAGGGCAAAGTATTTTTAATAACTAATCAGTACAATAGATAAAAATGACCAACTTCCTTAGAAGATGAGTGTATATATCCATCTATTTGACTTACTTATGTTTAGAAAATCAGGTATCCTCAACACTATTTTAATTGCTAAATCAAAACTTCCATCATCACCAGTAATATATCTTGTATTCCTTTAAAATTTTGGAGGAGGATAACACATACACAGGAAATATATAAGTAAATAGGAAATACGTATCATCTAATTATGAACTAGGGCTGTCTTTTTTATTGAGACGTCCTCATTATTTATATCTTATTAATTTATTTTACTCTAAATACTAGTATACATTTCTATAAAAAAATGACTTAATGATACTCTTTGATATGATTCCCGACAATTTTCCTCATCAGTATGTATTATATTAATCTTATTTTGCATGTCTGGTATTTTTTACCTTCTCTTTTATCCCATTAAATGCCTAATGCATGTGAATAACATTCCTCTCCAATTCCTATCTACAGAAATGAATATTAATCTATGTAACCTGGATAAAATAAGACTGCTATTCTAAAATGGGACCTAATAGACTATAATCAGAAATAATAGCATAAAGTGAAGCAAAGAAAATTCAGGGTGATTGTCAGAAACTTTTAATGGCTTTGTAAAAATGATTGTGAGTCTGCTCAGGGACATCTTATGGGGACAGCATACAAACAGGAAATAATTCCCAGCAGAGCTGTTTATTTTACTGTTGAATAGTTTTGTAGCAAACAAAGGGGTGGAAATTCTCCCGGCTCAGCAGTTGCTTGGCTGACAGTTCTGTGGCAGGTCACTCACACTTTCTCTTATCTTGGCAGGGTTTGTTGATAGCTTTTACACAACAGCGAAGAATTTGTAACCAATTTCCCTATATTCAGAGCCTTTCATCAACCTTAGGTCCCACTATTTCCAACCTATTCATACCTCTCAAGTACATATTTTATAGGGTGTTTGATTCTCACAAAATATATTCTTGTCAGAGATATTCAGTATACTTCTGAAGAAAAACATTTGACATAGAAAACAATGTTTCAGCGAATTGATGAATGAAAGTACAATCCTGAACTCTGTTCTGGGTGTGTGCAGAAGACAGATTTCTGCCCTCAAGTGTGTGTTGCCTGCTTAAGGATGCTGTGGACATTACTCAGGATGACCCCACTGCTGGCCATCTTAGAATGATTATGTACATTCTATGAGTTGATTTCATACCTCTAGAACTACCAGAAGCATACACTGGATGTTTAGATTTCGGTTTTTTTCGCTTATGTCCTGGAAGCCTGGAAGAACCTGTGCTGTTCAGAGGAGAACACTGCTGTTAAATGTTCCTGGTTAAACCTGGGAACTTCTGGACTCGAGCATAAAAATTAGTAGACACTCTTAACATCATACCAATACTGCATGATTTCACTCATATGTGGAAGATAACACATACGTGGATAAAAGAACAGATTATTGGTTACCAGAGGGGAAGGGGATTGGGAGGGTGGGCAAAAGGGATAAAGGGGCACATATGTATGGTGATGGATAAAAATTAGACTCCTGGGGGTGAACACGGTGAAGGCTACTCAGGAATTGATAAACAATAATGTAAACCCCAAATTACACAATATTATAAACCATTGTAATCCTAATAAAATTATTTGGAAAAACAAATTAGTAGACACTCCAGGTCCTTCCTGAATCATATTGGAAGTTTGGAAAACAAAACCAGCAGACCGCAGACTGAGCTGCTCATTCCGAAGAGCTCTGGTTTTTACCTTATTTTCCAAATTTTATGCAAACAAGAAAACCACCTACTATGGTTGTGCTGCCTGAGAAGTGTTCCATTGTGGTATTCATTTTAATGACTAAATGCCATATGTGGTTTATCTGCTGTCAGTATTATCTAAGATAAAATAGATGCTTAGTGGTGTTGATAATAAAAGCTTTGTTGATTTTGTTTCATGATTTTTAAATACAGGTGCTGAATGGAATCTCTGCTGAAAAAAATGTTTTCATTTGAATTAGAGAAAAGAATATTCTAATTTAGCTTAAGAGCTACTAACTGGAGTATACACCTTGATAAATTAGACATCAATAATCAAGATCAGACCTAAATCATAAAACAAGTGAACCACGGGAATCAGTGCTTATTGTTATATCATTATCATTATATAATAAGTATTTATCATTACACCCATATTTTATGTACAGTTCAAAACATCTTTCTTCTTAGTGGTTTTTCCAACTATAAGAAAATTGAGAGAATTATAAAACCATAGACCAGTGAATAAAAGAAAAACCTGAAACAAAAATAATGAACTAAATGACATTTCTCCTACTTGTGATGTGTCTGCCGGCACTAAGCACAAAGGCTTATGTATCCCTTCAACATTCATTTACTGACAAAATGCAGGAAAGGAGGACATAGAAGGTGTTTTTCGCCTCATTTATGGCTATCTAGCACAAACTGCACAATATTCCACCAGAAGGCAGTTCTAGGGTAAAGGAGCAGAATAAAAAGGCTCGCACACATTAAAGGATTTTGTACAATTTGATCTTGATACCAATTTGAAAAATAAAATAACTATTACAAATAACTACCTTATTATAAGTTTTCTAAGCTTCTGATTCTCCACAAATTAGAAGACTCCTATCATTTGCAGTGAATTTGGTAGCTTTTGAAAAGACCATGGGTGTATGATGTGGGCAACCACTGATGTTTTGAGAAGCTCTCAATATACTTTACTGTTACATTTAATATCTGGTAAAGAAGCCTGAGATTGGGAGATTTGGGAGGAAACATTGGATTTATAATATATTTCTGAAGTTACTGAGTTATGAACACGTGGCAATAAGTGAAAGGACTATATCGTACTAGAAATAAGTAATTAAGGACTGGAAGTTTATTTTAAAAGGTGATCATCCACATTGATTTCCATACACACTTACTAAGCTTAAGTATGCACGATATGCTGTTTTATTTGATGTAACTCTCTCTTTTTGTATATATGTATACATTTAACTTTTGATGCTGAAAGTAATTAAGCATCAAACATTAATTTTACCCATAAGCTGCCCATACTGATGTTATAATTTAAGATATTCATTTTATTTTCTACTTTCTAAATTATAGGATGAAGTCTGTCCCAAAGCTGAAGGAGATGAAGTTCAGAGGTGTGTGTGGGCCTCGGCTGTTAACGTCAAAGACAAGTTCATTTATGCTGCGCAGCCAACTTTGGACAGAGTCCTTATTGTTGATGTGCAGTCCCAGAAAGTGGTTCAGGTGTGAATGATTCCTACTTTTGAAAGTTATTTTAAAAAAACATTTAATATAACAGTCTTTACCAGGTAACTTGTGCACTGCCATTTGAATGTCATTGATAACTTGTTTCACTACTTGGATAACTGAAAATATATGCATTTTCTGCAAACTCTCTTCTTCTGCTCCTTGAGCATAATGAATTAAAGAAGAAATTAAAATATCTCTTGTTTTTAGAAATGGATTCCATGAACACATCATAATACTAACATGACTAATTCCACAAAAATCGTCCTCAGAGTTGCTTATTCTGTCTAGGACAAGGAGAGCCCCAGTCAGAAGCTAATTAAGGTATTCTTAGTTATCATTCCAGAAACAGTATTATGTCCTTCACATTTGAATCTTAACAAAGGCTGAGACAATAGTAGGCTTTACTAGGTAATAGTAACTCAGTAGGTTTCACAATAGTGGTAAAACAACTAGCACGCATATAGGTCAATGACAGAAAAAGATCTCTAACAAACATTGCCATGGTCATGGTTATGAAAAGCCATTCTGGTTTGAGCCACCAAATGTTTCATTCCCTGCTCTTTTCAAGACTGCCCAACGTGGACAATCTACTTGAATTCAGTTGCGCAATAACCAAGCAGCAGTGTAGGATTTGCATCTAGGCAGTCTGGTTCCAGGATCTGGGTCCTTGACTATTATGATCTATTGCTTCTCAGCTCAGAGGAGACAAACTTACAATAGCTTTATGAGATATGAATAATCTGTTAAATAGGAGTAATAACTGTACATATCTCAAAAAGTTATATTAAGGATTAGATTAATTAATGTATATAAAGCATTTATAGCAGAGCTTGGCATATAGAAGTGCTATATCCTGGTTTACAATAAAAATTTCTGAGAGACACTGGAATCTAACCATTCCTTATATTTACAGAGGTTTTTTTTGGCATCAACATTGGCTTGAAATTGAATATTGAAGTAGCTGTTAGTCCCTCTGATATTGATTCCTGAATAGAACCACAAAAAGTGCTAAGATGTTCAAAGTCAGGACTTCTTGTTCTAAGGGTCCTTAACAGCTTTACATGAATTCATCCAATAATCCGTCTATCCATCCATCCATTTATCCATCCATCCATTCATTCTGTATACATTTATTGATTGCCTATTATGAGATGTGTTTGGTATCACAAATAAAATAATGAAAAGTCTTTCTATTAGAAAGCTCTAGTATCTCTAGGGTTACAAATTTACAGTGGATAAATAGTCTGATGTTCCAATTTCTAATATGAGAATGAACTGTACAATCATGAGTAAAAGCATGAATAAATGTTTAATAGTAAACTCTAATGCCTCCAAGGTTACACAGTTCTCATGTATATCCAATCTAATGGTCCAATATCTAATGTGAGAGTAGGTTTTTCTGTATATTTCACTTCTTATGCGTCTGTCTTTGAGACTGCTGGATTTTTGACCAGGTTGATTTTATTTTGATTTCAGCTGCAACATAGGCCAACAAATTATAGGCATTCAATCTGGTATTATCATGACTCTTTAGCCAGTAGGTTAAAATTCGAAGTATGTTTCAGGAATACTCAAGCTAGTCTTTAAATTCAATTTTCAAACTAGTATACGATACTGACTGCATATGTATTACCTACTAGATGTTCAAAGGTGAGAAAAGCTAATATCACTTATTATTCATATAACTTCCATCTTTAGACAATGATGTACAATTTAAAATTAACAAAAAATATTGATAATGAAATGTTCATAGAATGGTAAAAATCACATAAATTATATTATTTTTCAAAATGCCTATAATTAGCATGAAATACCAGGAGGGTGTAAAAGACATTATGCAATGTTAAAATATTAAACATCATATTATGATATAATCATGATTGTGGAATTTTTCAGATGAGAATCTAAGTCTCACACTTTTTTAGGTCAGAAAATTGGGCCTCAGTCTGAATGGGTTCTCCTTATGATCTTGTTATTAAAATAATAATAATTGTGTTTTATTCCTCCTTCTAATCATTACCTAGCCAAAGGTAGTCATTCTGTAGATTTATAGCCCCATAAATAGGTATTGCCTGATTTTGAATATTACATACATGGAAATATACAGTATTCGCTATGTGTGATCTGGCTACTTGGAGTCTATGTTATAATTGTGAGATCATTTTGTTTGCTTGTAGCTGTTGTTAGTATTATTCTTACTTTTTTTGCTTCAGAGAAATCGATTATGGTTGATTCTCATTGTTGATTCTGTATTTGAAAAGTCCTCTACTCTCAAATTTATTTAGAACCACAAAATCAATACTCGTGGGACTTTTGTGATGATTCAGGGACAGGCTCAGGGAGAAGAAAAATCTATCACCCAACATACATGTTCCCAGCTAAGACTGAACAATAGAGGGGCCCTGTCTTCTTGTTTCAGCTTTCATGATCTAAACAAGAGTTCTTTTCATGGTCTATTTAGTGCCATCTGTTTTGCATTTCTGTGCTTTTCTTGGCAATTTTGCTGTTTAAAATGGTCCCCAAACATAGTGTTGAAATGCTTATGCAAGAGGCTGTGATGAGCATAAGAAGAAGCTCCATTCAGGCATGAACTGTAGTGCTGTTTGGCTATGAGTTCAATGTTGTCAATGAAAAATATGTTTTAAACTGTCTTTGAACAGAAACATACATGAAACAAGGATATGTGTTTGATGAGTTCATGAAAATCTTGTGACCAGAGGCTCATGGGAACCTGACTATATATTTCCCGTAGGAATAATGCTTCAGTATTCAGAAATTCAGTGTTTGTGGTGACTTTATAGAGCAGCTACTGCTAATAATGAGAAATGATTGTATTTAAATGTCAGACATTTTTTATTCATTCACAGTAGAAAAGATAAATTCTAGAAGGAGATTCCAGAAGGAGATAATAGAAGGAAAAGCAGAAAGTTAATATTTAGGTCAAATGAGTGATAATGAGTGATAATTTCCAATAATATAATAAAGAATAATATATAGTATGCATTATATATTAGAATATATAGTATCTAGAATATATAGTATATATTAGAATATATATTAGTATAGTATATACTATATATTAGAATAGTATATATACTATATTATATATAATAATATATTTACTATATATTCTATATATTATATAGAATATATATAATATATACTATATATTATAATAACATATTAAAATATTAATATATATTAAAAATATACAAAATATATATTAATTTAATATATTATATTAAAATGTATAAAATATAATAAAATATTATAATAATATATAGTATATATTATATAGAATATATAAAATATATACAGTATATATTATTCCTTATTTTACAATTTATAAAATAAAATATAGTAAACTCTCAGATTTAGAAAAGGCAGTGAAACTCAAATGGGAAAAAAAAGTTATTACCTAAATATATTAGCGTGACACAACCAAATGTGAAGGCAAAAGGTAGATCTTAAAATGGCAGATAAATTACTATGAGAACAGTAGCAATTTTCTCAAAAGTGATAATGGCCACCAAATAAGGTGAAATAATATTATTAAAGGAATAATTGGAAATAAAATATATTCTAATATTATATGGTCAGTGAAAAAATAATTCTAAAACCAGAACATAATTTATTTATTGTGTCAGACACACAAAAACATACACTTGATCACCAACAGAAATCAAAACAGAACTGAAACTGAAAACTGTTTGCTTCAGGAATAAGGAAAAGTAACTGAGCAGTAAATTTGATGTGAAAGTAAGCAAGTAAATTGGTAAGCATATGATCTATTAAAATGTTAACTATTGATAATAATAAGGATATTCTCTGAGTTTAAGATTGTAATTTTTAGAAGAGTAAAAACATAGGACAAAAATAACAGTAAAAGTGTTTAAATATTGTACAACAATATGTGAGCAGGAAAAGGGATGATTTGATTTGAAATATTTTTAAATTTCTTGTATTATTTGGGGCTGGAAATAATAATGATTATCTGTGCATATGTTAAGTATATTAATTAATATTTCAAGAATCTATGTTTTGAAATATTGTTTGTCTATGAAAAAATAAAATCAATGAACAACTTACAGATAAATATAGTGGAGAAATAAGAAGAGAGACAAAACAATAAGAGTGGAAAAACCGGGACAAATAAAAAAATTAAACAAAGTGATAGAATGAAGTCAAATACGTTCATAATTGCAGTAACTGAGAATGGACTAGTGTAACTAACTGAAAGATGAAAAGAGAATTGTTGGACTGAATAATGAAAATCTAGCCACATGCAGATTGTGAGATACACCCAAAAAATAAGAAAAAATAAAATTTGAAATTTCAGGACAGTAATAGATAATGCAGGCATGTACTGACAACAATACAAAAAGCTGGTGTAGCTATAACATCAGACTTTAAAAGGGACTTCAGGCACAAAGCACTAAACTAAAGCAAGTTATTTGATAATGATAAAAAAAGTTCACTAAGAAAACGTGAGAATAAAAACATATGGTTGCTGACAATTCTAGAAAGTGATTATTGCCAAACTACTAGAAGAGATTGATGTG
Organism: Equus asinus; assembly: GCF_041296235.1. Taxonomy (NCBI): domain Eukaryota; kingdom Metazoa; phylum Chordata; class Mammalia; order Perissodactyla; family Equidae; genus Equus; species Equus asinus. The sequence continues at coordinate 47,673,904 of NC_091792.1, read as the reverse complement.
TGGTCCAAGTGAGAAGTATTTGATAGTTCTATAACTGATAAATCAACAGACAAAATTAATATTATATGTGAATTGAACAACATTATTATTATGTTTGAACTAACAGATATGTGTATGGACCTTTGCATCCAGCAATGCTTAACTATACATTATCACTAAACCTTTCACTATCTTAGTCCATTTGGGCTGCTATAACTAAATACAACAGACTGCGTAGCTCATAAACAACAGAAATCTGTTTCTCAGAGTTCTGAGTCTGGAAGTCCAAGATCAAGGTACCAGTATGGTGGTCTTATGGTGAAGGCCCTCTTCCTGTTCATAGTCGGTGCCATCTCACTGTGTAGAAGAGGCTAGGCATCTCTCTGGTGTCTTTTTTGTTAAAGGACTAATCCCATTCATGAGGGCTCCATCCTTATGACCTAATCACCATTTAGGGGTTAGGCTTTCATCATTTGAATCCTGGTGGGACACAAATATTCAGACCATAGCATTCACTAAATAAAACATTTAGTGAAAATGACCGCATGCTGGGTTATAACTTGAGTCTTAAGTAACACTAACAAAATTATTTCATACTGATTCTCTGACACAATCTTAAGCTATCAACAGCACCAAAGTAAATTTAAAAAGATCAATATCAAGTAATATTGATAATCATAATTAAAAATGTTGAATCCAAGTAAGGCTGTGTTTTGAGGGAATTTTGCTACCTTAATTAAAAAAATAAATAATAGACTGAAAATAAAACATTTAAACGGAGAATTTTAGAATTTAGGTGAAGAAAATCAGAATAATATAAACAGAAAAAGGAAAGTATAAAGATAGATGTAAAAAGACACAGTGGGGGGCCGGCCCATGGCCTAGTGGTTAAGTTTGGTGTGCTCCATTTCAGTGGCCCAGGTCTGTGGGTTCAGATCAAAAGACTCAGTGGAATTAATGTATAAAACATAAAAATTGATTTATTCAAAAAAACTAATTAAAAGGAAACTCTGGGAATTTTGACAAAGAACAACGACAAAAGTCACGATTAACACTATTAGAATTGAATAAAAGAAGATATACCTACAATCTAGCAGAGAGTAAAAGGAACTATGAAAATATTAAGGAAAAAGTCATGGTAGTAAATTTTGAAAACATAGTGGGAAAGAACAAATTAAAGGGAAAATGTAAGTTAATAATGTATAACCCAAGAAGGAATTTAAAAGGAATACTTTTATGAATAATTAAATGAACTGATTTAAACGTATTGAAACAAAAATATTCTGCCCCAAATTGGTTTAGGGGTGAAAGGTCTACCAAATTTTAAAGTAACATTTTAGCAGGCAATTTGATAAGGTCTAGTAATTTAAAAATGTCTCTTCATTGACTTGGTGATTGACTTCCTATTTTACTCCCTCCACCTGCTCTCAAAACCAGCCCTGGTGGTCTAGTGATTAAGATTCAGTGCTGTTATAATGGCCTGGGTTTGTTTCCTGGTCTGGACCACCCACCTGTTGGTTGTCATACTGTGGTGGCTTCATGTTGCTGTGATGCTGAAAGCTATGCCACTGGTATTTAAAATACCAGCAGGGTCACCCATGGTGGACAGGTTTCTTCAGAGCTTACAGACTAGGAAGAAACCTGGCCATCCACTTGTGGAAAATTGGCCATGGAAACCCTATGAATAGCAGCGGAGCATTGTCTGATACAGCTCTGGAAGTTAAGAGGATGGTGTAAAAAGAGTGGGCAGGGTTCTGCTCTGCTGTACACAGAGTCACTAGGAATCAGAATTGACTCCATGGCACTATCAACTACAAAAAGCTTCTCTGGGTATAGTCTCTGTATATTCTCAGACTTTCTACTATCAAAGAAAAATTTTAACCTTCTCTTGATGCATTTTGTCCCACAGGACCATTTAACAGCCTTATTTCCTTACTGTCTGTAGATGCCTTCCATTGTTGGAACCAAAAATAACATAGCAGATACATCCCTGTTGTAGGAAAAATGTGGGAACTTAATCCTTGGAATAAAAAGGTAGAGGCAGTATTGTGTCATGGGGTTGCTCATAGAGGTCTGGAGAGGTATACGATGGAGTTGAATATTACCCTTCTGTCAATAAAAGGAGAAAAATTTGAATTATAAGGGCAACTGGATACCTCACTGGGTAGAAGGAGAGTGAAGTAGCATTCTCTTGATTTGGGCCTTCTGCATCAATCTGTTCTACAGAAATTTAGAGATCTTCTTAGTTTATAAAAATGAAAATTTCCGTGCTGGATACGTTCAGTCTAATATTTGTTCTGATAGGGTCACTACTTCTTGAGGCCTATGGTTGACTCTAAATATCAACCTAAAATTTTAGATCTATACCACATAAGATTCTCTTTAAAAAAATTAAAATTTGGGGGCTGGCTCACTGGCATAGGGGTTAGATTCATGTGCTCTGCTTCTGTGGCCTGGGGTTGGCAGATCCGGATCTGAGGCCCATGGACCTAACACCGCTAGCCAAGTCAAGCTGTGGTGGCATCCCACATAAAATAAAGGTAGATTGGCACAGATATTAGCTCAGTGACAATCTTCCTCAAGCAAAAAGAGGAAGATTGGCAATGGATGTTAGTTCAGGACCAATCTTCCTCACACAGACAAAAAATAAAATTTTTTATCTTTGAATTTGTCTAAGTTCTCTTTTTTGCAACCATATATGGTTTCAGTCTGTGAACCTCTTTAGATATTGATTTCCTTAAGACTACTACCTGCTGGGTGAAAAAACACATCCTTATATTCATCTTAACTTTACCTTAGAGCATGTGAATTTTAATCCTCAAAAGTATGTGCTTAAAGGTAAATTATGAATATCTTAATGACTGTATTTTTATACTTAAAATGCTTCATCTCAACGGTTTTTCTATTTAAAAACAATATGTAAAAGTTAGATTTTATAGACTTAGATATTGAACCCTCTGTTTTTAAGTTAATAATCCAAATAAATTGTTATAAAACTATTTAAAGAAAGAATATGTCTAGCTACTCATAAAAGCTAAATTTAAAAAACTTTATTTGTGATTTAAAGCTTTATTTATATCCACGGGCAGAGAACACTCTTAAAGTCAACTGCAAAGTGCAAAGTTAATTTTGTAAAAATTAAAGCAGCCTTTCTCAATTTGACAACTTTTTCTACTGAGGCCAGATTCGAAGTCAGTCTTTTTTGTATCCAAATGAAATTATACTTCCTGACTGTTTGCTGTAACTCTGCTCATATATTTCTTTGTAACCTGAGTATATAATACAGAGTCAACCAATAGTATTAATTATAATCAAAATTTGCTTATCTCCCAAACATGATAGAAAATACTACAGAATTTTCTATAGGGTGGATATAGAAATGGAACAGGGAATTCCCAAATCAAAATGCTTTCTTCTTGAAAAAAAAATAAGAAAAAAAAGAAAGAACACTATACTTATTTAAATTTATTCTTTTAAGCTTTCTTTTTCAATCCAATTAAATTATATCCCTAGTGTTTTCTACTGAGCTTATCAAGGAAGTCACTTTTCTGACTTTTTCTGTTGCTAGTGTTTGATTGTATGGATTGGTATTAAATGTGTATTTTAGGAGTAAACATTTTAAAAATTTGAACAACATTATTACATTTTATTAGTAAAATAACAAATATCTTCTTGACAACATAAGATTTTACAAACCCCGAGATAAATTATTACCATTAGGGTATATTTATTTTCAGTGAATACATCAATATCATGTCTATCTGCAGCTTAAAAAGTAAAAGGTCACAATTTTTTAATGGAATCTACAAGCTTGGTGTTGCTTTAAACGTCAAATGATTATTGCTTTTCTTACTATTAAAGTTTTTAGAAGAATGGCATGCACGTGATGTTTTGCTGTACAAAAGATTAGCTAGTAAACAACTGACCTCATTTTGTCTTCTGTGGAGCAAAATCAGATTCTGCTTGGATGCAGAAGTGGCTTATTGTAACACCTCGGGAGTATTCTTAAGTGTCATCAGCCCTCTCCTCCAGCCATTAGCACATTATCTTGAGAATCGACATCATTAGTTTAAATTAGGTTCACTTAATTAGCCAGCTGGCACTCTCCTTGTCAGACTGATAAACAGGCTGAGCTTCACTGTTCCTTCGTGTCAAGACTAAACCCCCAGCTCTATGTATTTTTGTTACTATTATCAGTATTTCATTTTTACAAAATAAGGCATTTTTATAGAAGCTGATACAGCTGGTCCATGACCAGTGTAGCAGAAATTTAAATTTTTTGTATTTGTTTCAACTTCTCAAGAAATATTGATGAATTTGTATAAAACTAGGTATGTTGGGATTATAAGAGAAAGTTTACAGATCAGCAAAGAATACCCTCATAGTATAAGTAAGTTGTATCCTTAAACAATGTCTTAAGTATTAAAGAAAAAGTATTTTATTAACCTCTTTATAAAACTACAATAAATGAAAATGTTTTGGGGGCCGGCCCCATGGCCGAGTGGTTAAGTCCGTGTCCTCTTCTTTGGCGGCCCAGGGTTAGGATCCTTGGCGCAGACAAGGTATCGCTCATTTGGCCATGCTGAGGCGACATCCCACATGGCACAACTAGAAGGACCCACACTAAAATATACAACTATGTAGTGGGGGGATTTGGGGAGAAAAAAGCAGGAAAAAAAAAGAAGATTGGCAACAGTTGTTAGCTCAGGTGCCAATCTTTAAAAAAAAAATCTTTTATTGTTGCATTATGTAGTATATTTTAAACATATTTTTACAAAAGAATCTGATAAGAAGTTAGTAACACTTGGAAAATGGTACTTCCATGGGAAATTAAAAAATATGGATTCTACGACCTGAATACATAGATAACTGCTATTAATTAGTTGCAATAACACAATAAGTTATTTGAAAGATATTTCTTAAAATGTTTTATAAATCAATAAATCATTGGAAGAAGTATTGTAGCTTAATTATCTGAATAGCACCAGGCCAAGCAAAGGCTACTGTGTACCCAAAATAGTAATGCTTGTGATTTGGGAGAGTAATTTCCAACCTATAGTATCAGAAACTTTTATTTAAACAAAGTCTTACAGAATCATTCAATAAATCAGAACTGATCCCCTTTGTTATATTATGGTCGAGGTTCAAATCACCTGCTACAAATAAACTTTATTTCCATAGGCTTCTCAAGGCAAAGTTTGAACGATCTTTCTGGCAAAATAATAATGGTAGTCAAATGCAAATTTATACTAAGTAATCATTGAGTCTTCTATGTGGGTTAATTTTGAGGTGAAAGATGAGCTTATATGCAATGCTTTTTCTCAATCACATATTCTTAAACATTGTCTTTTAACTTATAAGGTTTTTCTGATAAATGGTTGATGGCTGCAGAAATAAGATAATATGCACGCCAGTGGTCTCCAAAGTGGAGTGTATGCAGCACAAGGGAAGTGAAAGGTGACTAGTGCGTGAAGGGAATCCTAGGATGTCGTTATATTTCATTTATCTTAAAAAAGCAATTACATTACATTTTATAAATATTTAACATGTGAACCAATATTGGAGGTCAGAATTTATCTGTGTGTTGGATGATGATGTAACACACAGCGGACACGAGGGCATCTTGAGAGGAAAGTGGCAGTTTGACAATAAGGAGAGGATAAAAGCAGTACTCTTAGTCTCCTGTGGACTTTTATCTGTACAAAAGAGATAAAATAGCACGTATCTCAACAAAAATTTATATAAAAATTTTTATTTGTAAAATATTTAGGAAAATACTGTATTCATAATAAATCTGGTGAAGGGTATAATTGTTTTTGTTAGATAAAATAATGAAGATGTTAATAGTAAGTTTTTCATGTTGTTCAATTTTGCAATTTTCTTTTCCCAATTAGGTAGATTTAGAGGTTAATTAATTATATGTTGAGTACTACTATTTACAAGGTATTCTTCTAAGTGCCTAGGTTATATCATTGACCTAAACCAACACAAAAACCTGCCCTTTTGGAGTCTAGAATCCATTGAATGGCGACAATGAAAAAGAAGAATACTAAAAATGTAAATTCTATAATATGTAAGGGGGTAAGGGCTATTGGAAAAGTTAATGGTACAGCAAGGCCAGGTGGGATTTGGAAGCTAAGGCTGAGGGGACTTTCACAAGGAGAGGCTGATTACAGTATTAAAAAGGGTGGTCACGCCGGCCTCACTGAGACAGTGAGTTCTCAGCAAAGAAGGTGTTGTGGAAGCAAACATTGGCCTATCTAGGGGAAGACCTCCAAAAGGCAGAAATGTGGCTGGCATGTTGGATGAATAGCAAGAAGGTCAAGAGAATCTGGATTGGGGACACCAAGGGAAAAGTAGTAGGTGAGGGGATCGGAGAAAGAAGACTGGGGACTGACAGGCCAGCTAGGGCCTGGTAGTCACTATAAGGACTTCTGGCTTTTGCTTTGAGGGAAATGAGAAGACACTGTAATGTTTTGAGCAGATTAGTGTCATAGTTTATTTAATGGTTATTTAAAAAGCACTCTGGCAAATATGTTGAGGAAGTTGATGAGCATAAAGTTAGAAGTTAGAAACCATGTGATGAGCTTAGAGATGATGGAGGGTCTGTCCATGGTGGTGGCAGGGAGGGGCTGCAGAGGTCAGGATTTGAAAGACAGATCCAGTCTTGTTTCCTGCGGATGTGAGACATAGGAGAGAGACGGCAGTCACGGATAGTAGAATCTTTACAATCCTTTTCATAAACTGTGGAGAAACATTTAAACTATTTTATAACACAGAGGCTTGCAGGCTTTAATTGTGCCTTTCTCTTTTACAAAAGCTAATGGTCTAAATTTACTGATCATTTAAAGCAATTTCCGGAGTATACTAGCAGATATTTTGTAAAATCCAACACACGTAATTTATCCCTTTCAAAAGTTCATGATATAAGTGGGAAAATATCTGTTTTTTTGAGTGAAAATTAGGTTATGGTAAAATGATCCTAAAGATAGTTGTTTGGAAATATTTTTGTCATTGTTATATGAGTTTGTTGCTGAAAACCATGTATACGTTTCCTCTGTAAAATGTGTTATATCTGCACACTTGAAAACTTCTAGACAGATTTTTCCTCAGAGTTAAACCTTTTCCATATAAAGTATGTCAGATGTCCTTTTCTTCATTTTGATCTTCGTGTCCTTTTCAGTTTTGGTGAGCTTTTGTAACCAAACATCAAAATAAACTAAATTTAATAACAAACCTTTGAAATGCTAAAAGACAAAATGTTCAAAAATTTTGGAGCCCATTGAGGAGATATTTTTCAAATTCTGAAGTTGTTTTGAAAATTGCTTGATATTTTCCTCTTTCAAATACATATATCTTAATTTATTTGAAGGTAATTAATCATGGGCTCCCTTCTGACACCTTCTGGAAGATACTCTCCTAAGTTAACTTTACAAAATAGTCTTTGTCTTCCCATTTATAAAATGGTTCCTACTTTAAGGCTCACTTTCTCCCCTTGTCCCTTACCCTGCATCGTAATCCTTCCCCTGAGCTTTCATGGCATTTGGTCTTTATTTTTCTTTTGTGACATACATCAAGCTATTTTAATTTCTTCTTTTACCCTGTAGCTTATAAATTCTTCAAGGACAAAGACTGTGTTTATTTACTTTCTCTTCCAAGTCTTCATTTGCCTAAATGAGAGTATTGCATCTCTAACCTTAAAACACTATGATGCTAGTTGTCATTAAAATTCCTTTAGTTCAACTAGTTTTCCTAATAGTACTACTAGTAGCATTTTCATAGTGCTTAATATTCACCAAGCATACCCTAAGCTCTTTATATTTATTACCACACCTAATATTCACAACAACCCTCTGAAGTAGGTGTTATTATATCCATTTTATTATAGAGGAAACTGAGCCACAGGTAAGTTTAGTAACTTCCCAAGGTATTTTCATTATTATTTTGTAATTTAAGTGAAGATGCTAAGATTTGAAACTGCCTTCAGAATACATGCTCAGAAGCATGGTGTTTACTGCCTCTCAATGATTCATTAGGACTGTACTGCTTAGACAGATGATACTGCATGTATTTGGGTCCCATGGGTTTCTTTCTATCTTTCAAAAGAGAAAAAAAATCCGAAAAGAATGTTTTTTATACATAAGGCATAAAAAGGAGGGCAACGTATTCATTGTCAGGAATTAAACTATGAACTAGAAGAGATAGTCTTTCATGTGCAGGAGGTTCCCACCTTGGGGAGAAACACGGACTGTAAAGCTCCAGCCCTGCTGATCACTGGCTGGATGACTACTGGTAAGACTGAGTCTCAGTTTCCTTATCCCATTTTATGTGAATATTAACATAATCTATTGATTGTGACATGGCCATGTAAAATAGTGCTTACGTAAGGCCTGGTGAAAAGAAAAGAACCCTATGAGAGCTGACAAACTGGAAATTTTCATTCAAATTGTTCCCTAATATTTAAAGTTATCTAAAGATGTTTGATCATTTTATAAGTGTATCCTAACAATTGAATAACAATGAGCTCTTTGGTATTGCTGCTTTTGTTGTCGTATTGAACTACAGTCATGTGCTTCATAATGACATTTCAGTTAACACGGGACCACATCTCCAATGGTGGCCCCATAAGATTAGTTCCATACAGCCTAGGTGTATAGTCGACTATACGATCTAGGTTTGTGTAAGTCCACTCTATGACATTTGCACAATGATACAATCACTTGGAATCATTTCTTGGAACATGTCCCCTTCATTAAGTGATGTGTGACTGTATTTTATCTTTAATGTTTTAAAGACCTAAAGATTGTTCCATTTTAAGCTGCATGGAAAATAGGCTGACTATCATGATTATACATAGGTCAAGTTTAACGTGTAAAGGGGAAAATAGGAAAAATCAAAGAAATCTTATTGCTTTGTTATTAGTATAATGATTAATGATGACTCTTTTGCTATATATGCAGTGAAATTCTCAATCCGAGCATGAAAGAATTTAAATGAGACATCTGGCATTCACTTGAGTACAACTGACAAAATACCAGACTATTTCTTAAGCAATAAAACCATTTAATTATCCCAAACAACATCAAGTTTATGAATAGTTCTTCTAAGTTTGTGTAGCAACTCAAGATTATTATTGAGAATTTGGTCATATTTCTCCTGCTGAATCTTCAAAGTTTTGGCTTTTCCTTCTTAAGCTTATTGTTTCATGGCCTCAAAATGGCTTTGGAAATTGAGGTTTCATATTCTCATATGACAGCATTCAAAGCACGAAGAAAGAGAAAGTGTAGTGCAAAGAAGACCCCTTCTGTTATTGTCTCTTTTGATATTTGATGCAATATCATTCTCAGAAATCATTCATCATATTAATCTTTACAATGTGCAGACTAGAATATGCCATGCAACTGCCCTGAGCCTCTAGAGAGGCTGGGAAACTTAAGCGCTTGTCAAAGGGGAATGAGATTAGTCGCTGGCTTAAATCTCTGGTGCTTACCAAGTGAGCTGCCTTTCCTTAGAACACTGCTGCCCACCTGATCCCAAAGCGATATCACAGCTCTGATAGCCAGGAAGACAGGGATGAGGACACGAGTACAGAAATGTGCAAATAGGTCTTTTCAGAAATCCAATAATTACTTCAGTAATCCAAGAATATTGAGGATCTTAAATAGATAAAATGCAGGGCAAGGTTTTAGACAAAAAGTACTTTAGTATGACTAAATTACCAACTTGTTAGTTAAAATGTGAATCTCCATATGTTGTTCAACTGTAACTATAGTTTACCTCTAACTAACCCACTGAGAAGAAGATTACATTATGAACTAAGATGGGAAATTCTCTAAGGATATTCAACAGAGCTTTGGAAAGAAATGCTTTCAATATTGGTTAAAGGTTTTTGTAATGAATACAATTTGTTTTATGTTATAAAATTAGAAAAAATATAACTATTACAGAAAATACTTTAAAAAGGTGTTAGCTTATACTATAAATAGCTTGAAATTAAGGTGAGTGAAATAACTTCCTGGCAGCAATTTGTTCTCTGGAAGTTTTGTTTTAAGTATATAATGTTATAAATATTATAAATGTTATAAATATTAGCAAAAAAACACATTTACCATATCATGTATGGTACAAAAAAATTGCTTCTCCTCCTTTCTGTGGTTTTAGATTTCTCATTAAGGAAACTAAATTAAGTAATCTGTTATCAGAGTTACAACCATATATCACATTGTTGGTGTTTTAGCATTATAGATGATCAAATCCTATAACCAGCACTGGGATGGAAAAATCTCATAGAATAAACATAATTCTCACCTGTATTCAACAATTGATTAAAATGCACATATTAATCATTTATATCTAGAGTTTTTAAATAGCTTCTTCATGACATACAATTTGCATAAGTAATGAATGAACACAAGACTATATAAAATTGTGCAATTTGTGTTTGAGTAAAGTATTATATTTCCAAATTAATCAAATAAGGGTTTAGAAAATTAGATAACTGGCAATACAAATTTTTAATCTGACATGTAAACTCTTGCATTCTTCCATAATTTCTGGTCTAGTTTTAAACTAATATTTAGTCTGAAAATATTTTTTTTAACTCCTTTTTATTACAGGCAGTAAACACAGACCCTGTCCCAGTTAAATTACACTATGACAAGTCACATGACCAGGTCTGGGTGCTAAGCTGGGGTACCATGGACAAGACTTCTCCAACACTGCAGGTAAGTACATTTCAATAATTTGAGAAAATAGTGATCTTTAAACCATTTAATGTCTCGTTGGATATTTGTATCCATTTAACAATGATATTCTTCCATCTGAGGGCTATACTTTAATCACATTTAGACCTGCACCAAAAAAAAGGGAAAAATTGATATTCGAGTACTGGTTTGGATTGGATAATATAGTAGGTCATATTATCAAAGGTTAGCATCTATATGCAAAAGGAAGAACCTATGATGACAAAGTTGATGCCATTAGGGGAAAAAAAAAGTCATAATCTACTTTTCAGGAATTTCCTGCCTCCCTCCAAATTTTATGAGAATTTTCTTGTTTCCATCTCTCTTTTCAAAATGGGTCCAGGAGGGTGGAACATGTGAGATAGAGACCAGGAGAGTTAGACAGAGTCTCAAAGCAGATCTCCCTTTTTCTCCAAACAGATAGAATTTATTTTTCCTAGCACAGGCTCATTTCTAACTGGGAAATATGTGGTGTCATTTTTGTAAAATTTGCGTATGTTTTGAAGCTGTTTATATGAGAACTTGACAGGTAGAGAAAAATAAATACATTTTGACAATGACTCTTTGGCGTAGTCTTTAGATTTTTGAAGTTATAAGTATAAGAAGAAAAGAAAGGGAATGGAAAGGAATGTTTGGCTCTGGAAAAATGTTTTTTATCTATTTCTCAAACTTCCTGTGATTATAGCCCTGCCTTGAATATGTTTCTTCTTACAAAGTTCTGAATCATTAACCTTTGGCTAGTTTTCAATAAATCTGTTGAATGCAATGTTTTTATTTTTTTTTTATTTTTTTGCTGAGAAGGATTTACCCCTGAGCTACCATCTGTTGCCAATCTTCCTCTTTTTTGCTAAGGAAGATTCGCCCTGAGCTAACATATGTGGCCCATCTTCCTCTATTTTGTATGTGAGCCACCACCACAGAATGGCCACGGAGCAGTGGTGTAGGTCCGTGTAGCAGGGAACTGGACCCAGGCTGCCCAAACGGAGCATGCCAAACTTAACCACTAGGCAACCGGGGCTGGCCCCACAACGTTTTTCTGTTTAATCAGTTATCACTACAAATATATTGAATGTTTGTGAATTATTTTCAGTATTGCAATATTTAACTTACAAAGGACAGGTCTATTAAAATAAAATATTTTAGAGTAACTATCACAATGATGGTTCATTTTATATTTCACTAGAATTATGTGTCATTTGAAACACCTAAAATATAATGCACTATTTAAATTATCTATTGTTGCAAACAAACTACCCAAAACTTGATGTCCTAAACAAAACTAAAAAATGACTCATCACTCACAATTCTGTGGCTCGGCTTCTGCAGGGGTGATCAGGGATCACTCATGTGACTGCAATTGTCTGATAACTGGAGCTGGAAGCTCCAAAATGACCTCACTCCCATGTCTGTCATGTGGTAGTGGTGCTTAGCTGGGTGGCTTGTGTCTCCTGCATGTGCTTGTTCATCCTTTCGGATGGCATCTTGACAGCATGGTGTTTCCCGGTTACAAGACAGTGGAAGTTGAAGTTGCAAGGTCAATTAAGATCTAGGCTTCAGAATTCACATAAAGTCACTTCCACCACAGCCTATTCATCAAAGCAAGTCACACTGCCTGTCTAGATTCAAGGGAATGGAGTAATGCAGCCAATCTCTTGATGGAAAGGGCACAATCTGCATTGTGGACAATTGTTAGAATGATCTACCACAAAATGAGAATATGGTTTATTTATTTAATATTTTGAAAAATATAATCTTGACAAGATAACTAAAACAGGTCAACATATATGATTTGTTAAAAACTTTCATTGTAATGAATTATTTTTCACACTATTACCTTTAAAATAAACACAGCTTGTAAAAGTTAAAAGATTTTTTTTTCTTGTAAAGCTGTATACATTTTCAATATACCATATTCTTCAAAATTGATCCCTTCTCCTCTCCTTTGGTACATGCTACTTAGATGGAGTAATAGCAGTCCCAGTCTTGAATCTTTCCACAAAGTAGTTTAGGCAAACTCTTTTACCGTTACAAAGAAAGGTGAAAAAAAGACTTTGCAGAGATGTTAAATAACTTCCCATACATTATCCAGCCATCTAAAAATGGATTCTTTTTCTCTGACTATCTAATAAAAAATATGCTAATAAGATTTGGTGAATCTTTAAGATTTTTGCTGGGTGGGAGCTGAAGGTAAGTCTCACACCTGAAAATATAAAATAAAATGTAAGAATAGAGTGTACTCTTAAAATAGTACATACATAAAGAAATTTATTTACACAAAATGTGCATGTATAAGTATATAACAAGTAGATAGATGATAGATAGGTAGATCAGTAGATAGATAGACAGATAGACTGACAGGAAACACAGGTTCTCTGGATCAGAGAACAGACCCTTTCTTACTAACAGAGCATGCCAGTGTTCATTCTCCAGTCCCAATCTCCGTGGGGTGATGTGATGAGAGACTGTTACCTTCCATGTGCAGCACACTTGTACTATAGCAGAAGGACGCTGGTATTGTTTTTCTGTTTTTTGAGACTTAGCGCATCAGCACATCCTCTTCTGTGAGAGATAGAGATTATTACACCGAATGTACATAAATCTTCTCCTGGGAGAGGAGGGGTATGTCAGTATCTTGGAATGTCAGTAATTGGCTCAAAGGAGTTAAGTCTCTAAATGTCTCAGGAGCAATACACCATCCCTAGCTTCCAAAGCATTTTTGCTATGCCATCATCCTTTAACTAAGTTCGCCATGCCCTTTGCTCAGAAAGACCTGACTGCAGAAATGTCCAAATGCTCATGGATAATTTTTTCTCAATAGGATTATCAGGAAACATCCCCAAAGGAAATGGGGCTTAAGATTTGTTTGAAAAGAGGAACAGATTTTTATTAGGAGAAATTGAATTCACCAAACCAAAAACATAGGCAAGCTCGCATTTTTGCTAGAGTGTCCCTGTGCTATAATGTTCAAAGATTAGACTGGAAAGAGATTGATGCTAGGTTGTGAGGGCTAGGAAGTAACTTTTTGCCCAAAGGCAGTATACTTTATAATGGTACCCACTAATCCTTGAAGGTAAAAAAGCATTCCGTCAAAAAATCTGGAACCTCTACTTTTACTTTGTGTTTCTATTTTGATTATAATTAAATCTGTACATCTTTGCCAATTATGAAACAAAGTAGATTATTTTCTGTGATATTTGCAATTAATTAATAAAAACCCATAAACTGTCATAATTTTAGATACGTAAGACATTGATTTTCCAATTAGTGTTCTCAGATGAATTCTCAAAGATTTATCATAGTTATGTTTTTAAAGGAAGCTAAGGCTTTTGAAAATTTAAGAAACGCTGCTCTAAAAATCACGTCTGTCATCTGCAAAGTTTTACAATTCATATGTAATGTCTTTTCAAGTGCACCACAATTAGAGAAGAAAATATCCACAGGAAACAACTTGGAATAAAGTCCTTACATTTTGCTATTGGCCAGGAAGTAAGCCCCAGCCAGATGGGGTGACAGTAGGAGGTGGTGGCTCTGGGTTTGTGGAAGGCATCACACATAGCGAGACTAGCAGCAGGATGACATTAGGAATGAGCCAAGGGTTGTTACCAGACTGAGCCTTTTGCTTAAGGTGCATCATAGATCAGTATGTGTGTCCTTGCAGTTAGTCAGCTCAGTCCTGAACCTGGTAATCAATTCCATCAACGAGAAGGACCTAGAACTATCAAGGAACAAAATCCAGACTGAGGGGAACTAGACAAGTGGCATTGTATTTTTTACACCCTAGGACTATTCCAAACACAAAAGAGATGCTCAGTTAATATATCTTGAGTGGCGTGAAATATTTTTGCATCAGTAATGTTGGGGAACAATACATACATTATGGTGTTGTTTGAATTTTAAATTTGGTGATGCTTGTAAACTACCTAGAACACATATTGGCACATAGCAAGCTCTCCCTAAATAGTATAGTTGTGGCCATCAGTCCAAGTATTATTATTAATTTCAAATACATGTAGATGCATTTGAAAAGTATACACTTCTATACAATCTAAAGAAAAGAAAATTTGGAGAGTTCCTTCCCTGTTACTCCTGCTGATCTTTATTAAAGTCTTGTAGACATTATTATGAGTAGCTAAAATCCAGTGATGACTTTCTCACGGATATTCATTAATAAAACAGGCATAATGTCTTTAAAGCTTTTATCAAATACTTTGGTTTTCTCTTCCTCTGGGTACCTGGTAGGCTCCTTTTGTTTAGGTGGGTCCATATGATCAATCCTGGCAAAGGAAGTCTGTTGTGAATGGAAACATTCAAGGTAGTTGCCTGCTCCTTTGGCGTGGAATACTGAGTGCAAACAGTAGATATCCTGCCCCAGCCCTCTGGGGAACTAACAGATGTGAACCACAATCATAATTTTCTAAGCCACTAGGACTTTAAAAGTTGTTTTCTGTTTGCTTTTGTTTTGTTTTGTTTTTTAACTCTAACATTGCTGAACCTGTCCTGATTGTTATAATACTTAATCTATTTTCATTGTAAATGGTGATTTGCAATGGAACTCAATGAAAGTATACTCATTTGAATGAAGAAAATTAACTTTTCAGAAAAAAAGAAAAATCTAAAACTAAAAATGTTATTTACCTCTGTCATAAAAACCCAAGGAAGAGACTCAGTTGTGAAGGAGGAAAGTCTATTTAACTTGGAGAATCAGTCAGTCGTTTAGGAAGTTTAATTTGGTGGCCATTTGTAGAAAGGATTTAAAACAGGGAAAATGCTTTAAAAGACTAACACAGAACAATGGTTGTGCAGCAGAGACAACAGAAAAAAACATGAAGGTACAGGAAATCTGAAGAAAGAACCGACAGAATTTGGTGCATGATGGGATATGAAGAATAAAAGAGTTTAAATGTAGTGATCTTTTCTTTAATGGACTGTAAAAGTTTTTTAAACTTTTAATTAATTAATTATTGATGAATAGTTAGAAAGAAGAAACCTCTTTGATTAAAACTTACTTAAATCTATTATTTTCAATTTATAGGAGGAAAAACTTAAAATGTGATTTTATCTCTTCTAAGATTTTTAAGAGCTAAAATATTTTGCATGTCTTATTTGGGAATTTTGAGTCCTATGTTTCCAACTCTGTTCTATAGGAGGGCAGTTTTTTGCATGTCAATTATATCTCAGTAAAACTGTTTAAGAAAGAAAGGAAGAAAGAGAGAGAGAGAGAAAGAAAGCTAATATCTGATTTACATCAGATGTATGCTGGCCTTTATTTTTCTCATTATAGTAAGGTTAACATTTTTATAATACAGAAGTTGTTTATATTTATTTTATATTTTAAGGAGAAATTGCTCAAGACAAATCTTTTTCTATTTTTTATTTCTTTATAAACATAGAAGTTTCCACATTGAAAATAAACAATTACAGAATACTAATTTGCTTAATAATATACTAATTTTGAAGATGGCAATAGAGAGTCTCTGCAAACAACTGCCAGAGATTTATTTCATCTCTAAATAAAATTCAAGCTGACACTACTAAAGCAATGCATTGCCAAGATCTAAACATGGTGTGTTCTATTTAGGTAATAACCCTGGCCAGTGGGAATGTACTACACCACACCATCCACACCCAGCCAGTGGGAAAGCAATTTGACCGAGTGGATGATTTTTTCATTCCCACTACAACACTCATCATCACCCATATGAGGTAAGTGCTAAGATGAGTGATCAACTGTTAGATTCTCTCTAATTTTGATAGAAAGCTATGGGAAATCATAAAAAGACCCCCAAACATTTCAATTATATAACAAATACACACATAATTGCACATGATTTAGCTTTGTCTCATCTGCTTGATGAACTTTCATTTATCAACGTCAGTGATAAATTTCCCATCATAATTTCTTTTTATGCCTAATACAGAAGTGCATTTATAAAGATATAACTGAATCTTTAAATCAATTTTGCCGTTAATATTTTCACAAATTGTCATTAGTATCGTCTTCTTAGGCTTTTCAAAATGCTGACATTTGAACTCAGCAAGATGGAAGAGCTACTCTCATAAAAATCTATACAATGTATTATAATAACATTCTTGTATCATTTTTGCCCATATAGAAATCAATATAAAATTGTATTAGGAAGTATAGTAAGTTGAAATGAAATCTTTCAGGTCTGAAGTTTATTTGTTGGAGAAAACATATTGACATGTTCTCTCTGTGTATTTACAAGAGGTGGAAAAGTAATAAATTCTAATGACATCATTCAGGGTTTCATAGGATGGTTTAAATACTTAAAAGGGGGAGACTTTGGATATATCATGATTTCTAGTATTATGTACTTGATAATTTACTGAAAACATTTTAAAGCATTGCTTAGCAATGTTAGTGAATCTGAACCAAACTAATATTTTGTTCTGTTTCTCAAGTGAATTCTGATAAGGGGGAACTGCTCCAGATACATTATAGGAGTCATTATTTGACTCTTTTGTATATTTGTTTCCCTTCTATTAAAATGCAAATTATCTCGTCTAAAAGTTGGAGTTATAAGAATTCTGAAAGAGTACAAAATTCAACTTTCAAAAATAAAAAGAGGGATTAATAAATCAGAATCATGACTCAAGACATTATAGATGAACTGTTCTTTGTGCAACCAAGTATATGTTTCAGAGTTTAATACATTTGTCAAGCAATTGACCATTACTTTCAAAATGCCTATTACGTTCTCAGCAATAAAAAGACTAAAAAACATAATATCTTGTCAAAATTATTACACGTGTTTGTGGAAAGTAAGTAGAACTTATTGAAAATGCAGCATATTTGAAACTTATTTGCATCAGAGTAGTAATATTTAGGTCTGACTGCAAGTGCTATAACAGTTTGGAGACTGAAAAATCAGCATATGAACTGAAAATGATACCATTTGAGATTGTACTTTAAAAATATATAATGCTTTTATTCTTATTGGATGAGAAAATTTCACTTAATTGGCATTGAGAGTTATGAATAACAAATATGCCTTTGTTTTCAAGTTGTTGATAAATTATTACTAATCAATAATTTAATATTGTAACACTTGCTTTTATTTACTCCATTCTCCTATTCCCTATTACTGTACTTAATCTACTATGATCAATTTTGCTTATTTTTAAAAGATGTACTATGAATACAATTATTTAGGGCAAAATTCCCATGACTATGACACTAATAGGGTTAGTACTGTATACTTTTGGGTATTTCTTTCCCCCTACAACAAGTAAATTGCATGACTGTGGTAAAATAGCTACCAGGCACAGGAGTTTGACTTTGTCTGGATGCAGTAAGTATTATGTGCAATTCGTTGTATGTATAATTGAAATACTATCAGAACATAACATTTCTTTAAGGTCTAAATGATTACCACATAGCTGGAGTTGGAGCTAGTAATAATTAGAAGAACATCCAAATAATGTGAACACATATAGGGCAAAATTTTATTTTACTTATTTCTATATATTATGAGAAATGCTGAAAAGTATGCTTGAGGATATTTATAAATGTCTTAATTCCTTTTAGGGGTGTATAGTGAAATGCATGGGTGTTTTGCA
This sequence comes from Equus asinus, assembly GCF_041296235.1. Taxonomy (NCBI): domain Eukaryota; kingdom Metazoa; phylum Chordata; class Mammalia; order Perissodactyla; family Equidae; genus Equus; species Equus asinus. Next base: position 47,655,602 of record NC_091792.1, on the reverse strand, counting down.
ATACTTCTAAGAAGACTAAACTAAATTATTACAATCCTACCTGCATATAGAGTCCATTTTAATGAACATAAATGATCATCAAATTTCCTGTTTCATTTCCAAGTAATTATTCCTATTACTAAAGTTAAGAGTAGGAGTAAAACTTAGCATGCATTTTCAAAAATAAACTGTTAAATATGTAAAGTATTTTTAACACAATAAGGATTTATTCCACATCAGGAAAACCTGAGGGATAGAAATAGTATTTTCCCCTACCGATTTCATTTAACATATTTCTCTAACCAAATTTGACATTTGTTTAAATATATGTTCCTGAGATTGATCTTTTTATGAATTGTGTTTTTCAGAATTGAGACTATTTTCTGACTGTTGTACTTGGTATATATTTTCACACCAGGTAGAAGGTCTGACACACAATATGTATTTAATTAATATTAGTTTTTTTTCCTGACCCCCTCATCACATTAATCTGCTTTTTCTCTCAGATCACTACACCCTCATTTCAAATAATTTGTATCTCCAATGTCTGGAAACTCCTGGCCAAGTGGCAGGATTTTATATTCTTAGTGCCTAAAAACTGGTAGGCACTTAATTCATGTTTCTCATAGGAATGGAAATAAAGAAGGAAGAAAGTGCTACGCTATTTCCTAAACCAGACCGTATAGTATTGAGGGAAGAACTGTATTTCTTCTGAACTGTATTTCTCAGCAGCTAACACAATGTCGGACATGCAGCAAGTACTGCATCAAGAGCACATGAATTGTGTGGAAGCGGCAATAAGAACTTACATCTCCCGTCAGACAGATCTAAGACTGAGTACCCCAGCAACACCATTTGCCATTGGCTACTGTGAAGCTAACCAGCCTGCTTCATTTCTTTCTAAGGATTGGAATAAAATAACGTTTGAATATTAAGTTGCCCATGATAGTTGTTGTCCAGACTAATAATCTACACTGGTGCGGGAGATCCCCTGAGATTACTTACAATTTTGCCAGAAGTCTCTATTTTTCTTGTTGATGTCTTCTCTTTTTTACCCTCCGTTTTTAAATTTTTTCTGTGTCTGTAATTCTCAGGCTTGTTTCGTTTGTAAAGTAATTCGAGACTGAGGAATTTAAGGGAACCAAAATTACCTTATAAATCTATATTAAAAGATAAACTTGTAGTTTGCAAAACCAATCTTCATGAAATTTGGGAAGTTCACTTTTTAAGGCAATTTGAAATTCGTAGCACTTTAAAATTTTTTGAGAGCCTAATTTGGGCTTCTTTTTGAATGGCATGAGGAATTTGAATTTCAAGAAACTAATTTCCATTTTAAAAATATCTGAGAATGAGGGTCTGGTACCATCAACTCATTCAGCTCCTCAGAGAATTCCATCCCATTCCCTGAGCAACACAGAGTAAGCCACATACAGTTTTCTTGTTTTGTCCTATAGAGTAGGAGCTTATTAGTGAAAAAAGCGCGTTTGATTTTATTTTATACTTTCCTTCTCCATAGAAATCAGATTACCTAAACCCTAGGTTGGGCTAGATCACACTACCTTTGGTCTAAAACAAAATGGTCTTTAAACTGCTGGTTCTGGTTATGGGACCAAGCTGTGTCCCTGCCTTCCTCTTTCTTGAATATGAGTGCTTGTCCAGGAGATGATGCAGAAAAACTCCAGACCAGCACGCAACCTTCTCTAAGATGTGAGCATGTGAGCCTCCGTGGTGAATACAGTTAAGTTAACTAAACTAAACTTGCTGGAAGATGAGAAAGGATGTGTTATACTCCTGTCTCCTCGATAGTTCCCACTACTTGCTGACCTTCTGAAAAGGACTGACTAGATACTTATTGACTAAAAGTTCATTTTTAAAAGCTTAATAAAACTCTATAGTAGATTTTTTAATATGCCTGAGTGTGAGATGGTAATCCTTGCCCCCATTATTTAAGGAAAATTTAAATTACTTAAAATTTAGTTAATAGCATGGATGATTTGTGATGCTTATTGAAATATATTAATTTAAATCACTCTATAATTATATGCCTTTTTACTTCTAAGTAAGAATAAAAAATTTTATTTCTTATGTTCTGTTAATTTTCAAAGAAATAGTTCCATTGAATATTTAATAAATGATGTATTTTTCACATTAGTAACTCACTGCACATTTCAGTTAACTGGCAATGCATATTAACTGGACACATTTTCAGACTTGCAGTTAATAGTTTTCTTTACAAACCTTAAACTTCAGCAAGAAGTTAATAAATCATGAATCGTAATTCTAAAGTTGAGATTACGTAGTGCAAAGGAGCCTGTTTGTAATGACAGGAGAAATATAAATTTCTTATCTAAATATGTGGATTTTCGTCATCTTCTATATACAAAAATATCCAATAGGTAAAATTAAAAGAAACTGTTAAAAATGAAAACGCATATGTAATTCTCAGAAGAATCAATTATGTCTATTTAATTTTATAAAAATTGAAATGATTATTTTTTAAGAAAAAGTGCTCTACAAATGTAAAGCAAAAAGTTTTAGTATTCTACTCATAATTTGTATCTAAAGAACAAATTATAATATCATTACATGTAAATAGATCTATTTGAATAATATTGTAGTTCTACTACTCAATTTTTTTATGATATGGCTAGTACATGGGGGATTTAGTGATTTTGCTTTCAAGGTTTTGAAATTAGCCAGCAATTTAAAAGTAATTGAAAAAGTAAGTGTATATTTTTCAGAAACAGTTTTTACAGTGGTTGTGTTAAACTTCAAAGCAACTATATCTCACAGAGAATGAGCATTTATGTTATTGATTGTGTTTTATTTGTGGTACCATTCTGAAGAGAGAAGGATTTAAATGTCAATTTCTAGTTGTGATATGTGCAAAGATTACAACCTACAGTGCTTTGAATTTTCTGCTTACTACTCCAGGACTAGTCTGATAACTTGAAAGGGAAGATAGCAACTTAGGTGATGCTATTTGAGATGCTTTGAAAGGCTTGCCTACTCTTGAAATCACCCCTTACATATCATACTGCCTAGAATTTCAAACTACTTCTATTTCTTTGAGTTATATTTCTCCAAGAATCTCCCCCAAGTGTTTCTGTTCTTGAGAGGAAAATGGAACAGTTGGGAAACTCATGTTTTTATTACTGTGATTTTTCATTGTGGGTTTATTGGTTGATCATGCAGTATCTTAAAATTAGTGTTTGTACTTGGGGGGTTGTGTGTGTATTTCAATCAATGATTACATGATAAGCAATAAGATGACTAGAATATATCTGTAAAGTACAGTGGCAGGGAGACCTTGAAAGCAACAGACATTTATATAAAAACTTGAAAATGCCAGTTCCCACACTTTTCTCCTCCTCTGGACTTGACCTGCTAAACAAACGAAAAAATAAACACATAATGTTCTAAAATTTTCCTGGTAGCACTCCTCTCTTCCCCACCACATACCCCAAAATGATACTGATTTTGAATGAATATCTCAGATTGAGTGTTTCGGGAATTCCCTGGAAAGTGGGCAGCATCAGTGTTACTCTTCAATTTGGGTGGGCTGGAAAGGACAAGAGTAACTGGAAGGCATTCCTTTAAGACCCTCAAAAGGGGATGAGTGCTCAAAGTGTAATGTGAGTGCTTGCAGTCAGATGTGACAGTAAGGGGCTAAGGGCTGATCCTGTTTCCCATTAGTCATAATCCCTGCACAGCCAATGGCTATGGCTCCAGTGCAAGAGATGAAGAAAACTGAAATAACAAGTAGCGGGCACCATTCTGGCAGTCTGGAGAGAGGTCTGTAGCACTCCTTTCCGGTTATAAATTACAGCAAGGAAATGATTAAGAAGGGATTGAGTTTGATATATGTTGTCTTAAAGCTCCTCCAAGGGAAAAATAAACATTCTGTGAAAGTGAAAGTTAAAGTAAAGTATATCATTCTCCTCCATATTTTATCAAATCTGTTAAAGCAAGTTATATATATGGCTAGCCGTAGATCAAGACAACTGTACACTTGTGACTTGATTCATGGACAAGACAGGTGTATGGAGATACAATTTTAGCACTAAAATTGTCTAGTTACATTAAGCCTACCAGAAATGGAAAATATCAGTTGTTCAATGCCTTTCTAAGAAAAGTAGAGTCTCAGGATGATAAGCAACAATTAAAATTGTTTCCAAAAATAGTTCTTAAATATCTCACAAAATCATACTTCAGTGAGGTTCATTTTTTTTTTTACTTTATTCATCCTTATTTGCTAATTATTCCCGCAAACAGAAATAAACTAACCAACAAAAAGAATTCCAAACATCCCAGAGGCCAGAGCCGTTTCTGGCTGTATTCTCTCAGGTAGTGAATACCTGAAACATTTTTAAATTCTGAAACTGTGACCTACCCTTTCCCAGTTTCCTGAGCTTATTCATCCTCCCTCTCTAGTAATTCCTGCTCCATTCCACACAAACACACACTCGAGATTGTCAGGACCTGCTATCTCATAGGATCCTTACCTGAAAAATAGAAGACATTCATAAGTAGTTTATTAAACAAAGTCTATATGTATAATTTTATGTATGTGTTGTGCATATGTATGCAAATCATTGCTGGCAAACCTTCTTATATGGGTGCAAAGCTTCTTCTGCGTAAACATTTGATAATTTTCTTCATCTTCTTTCCACAGAAGTAAACACACTATACCCTTCAAGCTTTGATCTAGAATTCCCTTCTTCTTTTTCATTATGGTTATTGGATTTGCTTTTATTTTAAGCAGTCCCTTCAACTTTCTTTAGCATTTTACTATAGCCCATACATCTAGTGTAAAATGCTTAGACAAAAACCACTTAGTACTTGCAGGCAAGTGTTGTGTGTGTGTGCGTTCATTTAGCTCTCTGTATTATTTCTTGAGTTAGAGAAACTTGTCTCCTTCCCCACTTCATCTTGTATTAATAGGGCTTAGCTCTCTCTGAGCCTTGTAAGAAAAGAGCCCAAAGTGGATGAATTGAATAGACTCACACCTCTTCATACAGAATATTCCCTTAGTCGGATTAGTAGCCTGCATTAGCCATGTCATATTTTTGTCTTATGGGGAAATACGATTGGAGTTAAAGAGCAACCTATATTTAAAATATTGAAATTTCATTACTTTAAAAAAGGAAAAATGATTCACAGGTATTATTAGTAGACTCCAAGCATTAGGATTTAATAAAGGCTCTAAATAGCTTCATTCTACAGCATTTTTTGCTGAAGAAATCAATGGAGCACTAATAACACGTAATTTAGAAACACTCTACATTGCAGATCTGCCTCTTAAGGTTTATTATGCAAAGTAAAATAGCTCTTGCTTTTTCTCTCAGAGGTCCTTAAGCTAACTCATCAAAGTGTTCAGCAAAACAGGGCCATCCATTTGACACGACCCAGTATTCTCCTTAGGAGACAGCTGTAGTATGTAAAGCAAATTTCTAGGTTTTCTTTTCCTTTGTCAAATATGATCTGGGGTTTTCCTGGAAATGGTAAATCATACTTGTTTTACCCTAAAGAAGTAAATGATATCATTGCATAAATTATTTGGCTCTCTTTGCTTAGTAGTAAAAACAAACTCAGATAACAATTAAGTTGAATAAAGAAATGTATCAAAAGTTATGATACAATGCAATACATCACAAGAGCGAGGCAGAGCGCATCCTGAGAACTTAAGCAATTTCTTATGTGAATTTACTGTGCACATTGCATAATCTGTTTCATATGTATATTTAATAGATTAGACTATAATATTCTGAATCAAGCATGTAAGGCGTAACTAGTTCTCATAAAATGTGCATACAAAAGAATAATGTATATTGAGATTTTTGTTCTTTCTATCTTTCAGTGGATATATTTTCTTTCTGTTGAAGAAAATGATATATTTTACCATGGCATCTTATTTTATAAATTCATGAATTTTTCTTGATGTACTATTTTATTAAAATGCTGAAACTTTAAATACAAGTATCATAACATAATAAAAATTCTCTTTTGAATGATGGACTCCTACTGTGGCTCAAGAGAGCAACAACATTAAATAAATAATTTTATCTTTGAGAGCACATGCACAAACTAATGATAATAATCAGTAGAATATTTTGGAAACGTTCTGTGAATGTGGCTAAATTCTTATTTTATATATTCATCATTTTTAAATCTTGTTTGACCAGAAAAGCAAAGTTAATTTCAGTGTAACTAGTAGGGGGTGTCTTTAGATGGACAACATTGATGACACTGATATTCAATTACAGTACTTTGAGGCCATAAAAACTATTCACTGTGAATTAACCTGAGTTAATACTTCGTACTATTTTAATTTAGTTGTGAATCTGTAGATGTACCCTTGCTATAGCTATCCAACAGGAAGAAAGACATTGATTATTGTGAGTCAAAGAATATTTAGAGAAAGGCAATTTTTTTATTTAAATTAAATTAAGAACGTTCACTTGTTAACATTTGCTTGTTATGTTACAGTGTTGTGTCTCTTGCTTCTCTTATTGAAAAAGAAAATAAATCATGCATCAAAATGTCAGGTTTTAAAGTTCTTTAAGAGTTTTTTTCAAGCAAAACCAAAGACGTGCAAAGGATGTCAGAGAGCCTTAAAAATTAACTGTTGCAGAGAAACTCACCAAATTAGTAGATGTGTGGAGAAACTGCCTACTAAGTCTAACCTGTCATCAGTCATGAGTAGAAACACTCAACATAACTCCATGAGTGTATGAAGAACATTAGGTAACAAGCACCAAACTGCCAGGGTTTTATCCTTTGGTGTGTACACCAGTGTGGTGTAGGGCGTACACACTGCACAAAAGGGATTGAAATGCACAGACAGCTTCAGGGACAGTAAAAAGGATAGTTGTGTTAATTGACCCTTAAAACTGCTAGTTGGGTTAGTTATGCTTAAAATCTCCTCTGCATTGTTTTAGACTGAGGCTAGTTGAATTCTTTTCTATACTAAAGGAAATTCTTCCTTTCTTTTTTTTTTTTATGTGGGGGGTAGGGATAATGAAATATTTATAAAGTTTTTTTCTGTATTGACAACTGATTTTCAATAAAAGCCGTATAAAATGACAGTAATTCATTTTGTACCATGATGTAGAAGCTTGTTTTTATGCTTATGTAATTTTGGATACATAAATATAGCTTTTAGTTTCTTTGAAACAAAAGGGAATCAGTGTTTGTATTTGCTATGAAATTAGTGGCTGATTTATTTTTACTAAGCCAAGAAAAATCCTAAAATAACCTATATTTTTCCCCCTAATAATATAAATCAGATTATTCATCAATTTTGAGTGATAGGAAACATTGCTTATATTTGTAATTAAAGTATATATTGTTTAAAGTCTATTTAAAAATTTTATTATATTAATATCAAATATATAGAGTACTTTGAAACTCTGAAGAATCTTTTACTATAAAAACTTGACACAACATTTAATTAATACATTAAAATTATTTGAAAATAGATTATTAGATTATACAGGAAGATGACATTAAGAAATATTTTTAATAGATCATAGATACATGTGTCTTTATATTGGCTAAACATAGCTTTCTCATTTCTTGCATACAGCCTAACTTTCCTTGGTAATTTTTAACATCAAAAACCTCTACTTTCAGGGGCCAGCCTGGTGGTGTAGTGATTAAGTTCAGGGTGCTCTGCTTTGGTGGCCCAGGTTTGCAGGTTCAGATCCCAGGTGCAGACCTATACCACTCATTAAGCCATGCTGTGGCAGCGACCCACATACGAATTAGGGGAAGAGAGGCACAGATGCTAGCTCAATGCCAATCTTCCTCAAGCAAAAAGAGGAGGATGGGCAACAGGTGTTAGTTCAAGGCCAATCTTCCTCACCAAAAAAACAACAAGAAAAAACCCTTCTACTTTGATCCAAGTTATTATTCACACTGGGAAATGATGGACTCTAATATAAAAGATTTTATTGGACACAAGTGACTTTTTTAACAACATAAATAGAGTGGAACAGAAATCATTTGGCAACAATCATTTGGGATATATGCTATGATAATTTAATATTATATATATTGTGAATTTTCAAGAGATATACTATTTGGGTACTATTATCAGAGGCCTTATAAAAATATAAGTTACAGTAACCTATTTATTACATTTTTCATTTCCTGTGTCTGACCTGTGACCTGCCAACATAAAATTAAGGTTTATTAATAACTTTTTGATACTCCTACCATTTATCTAATTTTAAATTGATCCATTTGCCATCTCTTAATTTTTGAAAATATTTGAAAACATTTTTTTGAACAACCATAATATTAAGTTTACAGAAGGGAAATACATTATATTTATTCTTCTGATTCATAAAGTCATGATCAAAATTTCAAATTCATTAGGGAAACATTTTTCCATATTGCATTTATACAAGTGAAACATAAATGATAGCATTAAATTTTTATTGTAAGTCTATAATGTAAAAACTTTAAAGAGATTCACTTTTTTATTATGATAAACTGAATGACTTTATATGCACAGAAATAAATCAAGAATTTAAATTTTAGCAGGAAATAAATGAATGAAAATGTTAAGGATAAGTGGACCAGGTATATAAGGAATTCACTTGAAATACAGGCAATATACTACCATTTATTCACATTGTCTAACAGAGTTTCATTAGTAATTTCTAACTTTCTTCTTCGACTTATAGTAGTCATTTAAAGTGGTTCTCTATAATTTTCTTATGTTAATATAGAAGCTAAAGTCTGAGTTTATAAATTCAAACTTGAGTTTACTATATCATTTACATGTTTTCAGCTTGTATTGCTTAGTTGTATTTTTGTTCTTATTACTATGGTTATTATATAATACGCTAATAGTAATTAAGAAACATTGAGCACTTACTTTATGCCAGACACTGAGCTAAGAATTTTTTGGGCACTGCCTCATTTAAAACTAGTAATGATATAGATTTTTATCCCTATTCTACAAATGGTGAATCACTTAACTAATAAGTGTTGGAACCAGCTATAAACTTGGTTCTGTCTAAATGCAGTGTCTTAGCATTTAATACATTATAGTATTCAAGTCCTTTTTTCACTTTCAGGGTAAAACCTAATGACTGATGTGCTCTACAAATTATCCTAAGCTCACTTCTAAAACGTCTCCTTCTCTTGCTTTTATGCACCTCTGCTACAGCAAAGCTCGACTCCTCACAACAGACCTACACCGTATTTTCTTGCCTGTCTGCATTTATTTGCAGAATGCCTTGTTTCTTCATTGTCTGCCTAATAAACCCTTCAAGGCTTATCTCAAAGCCACCATTTATAAAATTTGTTATAATTTCCCTAATTGGAGTCCCCTTGGTATTTTGAATTTTCGTTATTTCTGGTTTGCGGTTGAGACTCACACAGACCTAGATTGGAAACTAGCTATTCAGCTCCTTTGGTACCTTTAACACAGTATTTAATATCACTTAGATCAAGTTGATTTTCCTCTTCCAAATATAAATGATTTTAGAAGGGACAAAGGAAAAATATGGTATACTGTCTACAGTCCCTGCAGATCCTGCGGTAATTTTTTGCCATGTGCTCATGTCTAAATTCATAATGTCTATTTATTAATCTGTTCCTCTTCAGTCTTACAGACGCAGCCCTAAGCTGAGCTTGCTTACCTCTCACCTTGCTAATGCAATTAACTCTTTACTGTTCTCATTTTCTCCATACTTCAATTCACCAGAGAACAATTAGATTCCTCTTCCTAAATTTATAGCTATAGTATTACAATTCTGCATTGAAAAGGGGAAAAATCACCTTAATATATTTCCTGTTGTATATAGATTAACTCCAAAGCATGTTGAACCTCTCTCCTTTAGTAGCCTTAGCTCCTGAGACTGATCCACATAAATCCTATGGTCCAGCCAATGTGAACTTGACTAGCCCATACACTTTCTTGTTTCCACTTTACTGTTCATTTTGTCTAAAGCACTCTTTCTGATTCTGATTTAGATCCTCTTAATTTTATATCAATCTCCTAGCCAAACTCAAATGCACTCTAATTCATGCAACTTCTTCTATTCCTCTGTCATTTATGACAGCACTTTCCTCAGACTTACCTCTTGTTAAGGGCATTCAACCTCACATCAGTTGTTGGTATATTTCATTTATTTATTCATTACTGTTGTATTAAACATCGACTATTTGCATGCCAACACCATTCAAGATTCCAATAAGACAGTGAATACAAATTTTGTCCTATTGTCCTATAGTGTGAAATAAATATCACTATAGCTAATAAAAGTGGGAAAAATAAAGACTTTTTAAAAAGAACTCATGCTTTGGAACTGTACAGGTAAAGATTCATATTCAGATTCTGTAACTTAACTAGAGTGTGATTCCAAGGAAATTGAACTGTGTAATTTAGATGTAAAAATTTGTCTGGAGGGATTGACCCTGCCCTCTTCTTAGGACCCTGTCTTTTGCATAAGTTTTTTCACTTAATAACTGAAGAAGTGGAGCACCTAGCAAAGACAAGATACATAAGTCCCCTGATTTCTCTCTGGCCACAATCATTAGTTCAGACATGAGCGTTTAACCCACTCAGACCCCCTATGAAGTGATGAGCATTTTCCTGAAGAGACTTCTGTTTTTTCTGCATGCCGATATAGACAATCTAGAACTAAGCAGTTATCTTCACTCCACATGAAGCCTAGATCTCAAATCAAGACAGAAGACGGCAGAGCCAATAGATTAAAAAAAGAATGAGTTATAGTTACACGACTGTAGACCAAATTTCAGCTATAATTGAGCTGGTTGTGGAATTTCCATTTGGATGAGCCCCCAAATTCCTTTTGGCTTAAAAAAGTTTGGGTTGGATATCCTATCATTTACAAATGAAAGTCTAAGATTATGTTTTTTTATGTCTAAAATATGTGTATTATCCACTTTGCACTATTTTGAGTTGATTGCAGAATCCTGTGCAGTTCCTGGCATACAATAGATGATTTACAAATGCTATTTTCTTTTTTCCATAGGATGATGAATCTTTAGTCATAATATCTGCTATAGTAGCCATACTAATTAGCATTCAGCAAATATTTGTTAAAAATATTTCTCTGAATGGTTTATCTGGCGTGGTGATTCTGCATAAAAGAAAAAAGTATAGTAAGCTAAGTTTCAGTTTGTAGCTTACTGAAAACTTCTCCACGGCTTTAGGTGCTGTGAAGACAGGGAGTTGCCACTTATCAACCACTTGTGTAACAGCATCTGTAGACAGCTCAGGTTAAAGATATTTAGATCACGTAAGTCAGCTCAAGAGTAACACTGAACCTATAGGATTGCCATTTATGGAAGTTTTCGGAGTCCCTTAAATTACAACAGGTATAGATGGGGCCATTCATTTATTCAATCTAGGCATCTATTCTATGACTTGCACAAATCCATATTTTCTTTAAGCGATAAGAAGAGAAAATGCACTAGGACATTCCTTAAAGGGAGACTTTTTATTTCATTTAGGATTTGACTGAAACTTATGATTGAACAAAACCTTGAACTCCGGGAATATTATAATTCTTGTAAGGTCTAGAGAATCTATTTTTTCCCTCAGGTAGATTTCATTATAAATCTCCCAGATTGTTTGTTTGAGATTTATGGATTTACTCAATTCTGAAAATTCTCTAGAGACATTTAGTCATTGAATTTTTTTCTAGTTCAAAGCAATGTACATTGGCGTGGATAATTCATTAAGCTTCTCAGTTATAACTTAGGGTCAACCTAGTTTAAAGCAAAGTTGAATAATTGATGAGGTTTATAAGTAAATTATAACCCTATCCACTCCATGGCTAATATTTCTCCAAAGAGTGTAATGCTTTTGAAAAATGGAATTTATCATATTATAACACAATGAAAAACAATATCATCTGCGTTGACATTTGGCATGTTTAATAACTTATAAAGCTCAGAAAGCCTTGTGTATTTGTTCATTTTAATTTGCAGTTTTAATATCGGTGCTGTAGAGAAAGCAATCATACTCTTCAGCAAACAAGGTGTAGGAAGAGGTTCAAAACCAAGGATGGTTTGTCAGTCATGAGCACTGATGATCCATACAATTCCTGTGGTTAGCTCTATTGACTGCCTTATCTCTGGCCAGAAATATTTAGAGAAAAAACATTCTGTAACAAAGATGACATGGAAGAATTCTAAATAAATACCTGTCAAATGGAATACTGGAGAATTTTTTTAAATGTCAGTATCAAAGTAATCAAATGATAAACTTGCATGCTTATTACCTAATGAGCATCAGGCAGATGAATGTTTGAATAGTCTCAAAATTTATTACTCAGTTTACTAGAAATATCAGTATGTACTCAAAACAAATTAATAAGGAATCTCTCACAGTTATTTCTATTATGCTTAATATGTGCCACTGTAAATGTCAATCCTATGGTGTAATTCATCTTAAACTCTTTGAAGTAAAACACCATTAGTGGTTGAAATCACAGTCATGGTAGAGACTTTTATTTCGTCGAGGCTGTAAGGAAAATATGGTAACAACAAGCATCTCTAAAATAAGAAGTCATTGAGATGTGATATTTGGCAGGTCCAGAGGCAGGTCAGTGTTTTGAACAGAAGGAACAAATCACCAGCATAGCAGATGTTCATTAGGAAACTCAGAACAGCATGAGGAAAATAAGACAGAACCCCTTTCTTTTGGAAAATGAGGTTGTCAGAGAGTTTCTGTAGGTATAGGAGGAAAGAAAATAAACACTTCATCAACAAGTCCAGATATGTGATTACTTTCATTGTTTTCTCTGCAAAAAAAAGTGAATAGAACAAAGATCTGTATGTTGGTGAATTCCCTACCTGTTCAATGATGACATGTTCATTTTCAGTGCCTCCTAAGGAACATTATAGCTATTCTCTTTTCTGCTTTAAAAGGAAAAATAAAATCAAAAGTTAGCCTTATCCTTGTGAGGTAACCTTCAAAGTCGCTTTCTTCTCTATGACTCTAATAATATTAGCAGATATTGTATTGTTTGACATTATCATTTTCTATCAGGACCTGAAGCTTCTGAAAATGGCAATAAACCATTTTCAATCACTTGTAAAAACTGTGCCAGACCATGGCATGAGTAAATGCTCAGAACCAACTCACTTTGGCCATTACTTGGAGAACTTTCCTGATGCACTCCTTAGCTGCACAAGAAGATATTTCTACAACTTGATCCATGTACTGCTTAATTTTTCAGTAATACAAATTTGAAAGCAACCACTTGGTTTCAAATCACCCTGTACATATATATATTTTACATATTCATGCGTGTGTATTAAATAATCAGGGCTTGTATTAAGCAGGTGTACACCAGGTCATCATGCATTCTAATTGGTTGGTGCCTGTGACCTATCAGTTGTTAAATATTTTTAATATCACTTCGTAAATAACTGATCTTTATTAAATGTTTAATCTGTGCCGGACAATGTTTTATCCTTTGCACATTTTAACCTATTACTAATCATAACAACCGTACTAGTCTCATTTCATGAATTACAAAACAGACTTACAGAGAAATTAAATAGCTTACTCAACGTTGCATAACTATTAAATTGTAGAGCTGGGATACGAACAGACATAGTCTGTTTGGAGTGCTGTACTTGAGTGTTCCTAAACACCTTGCTCTGCTGATGGCACTCCATGTTCCCAACTCACCCACCCCCGCCAAAGATATGCACTCTTATCTCCATTTAAAATTTGCCTTTAATGTTTTACCTCATAACCTTTTGTTTGTTTTGTGGAGAGATGTTCAAAGTGTTATTTGGTCAGATGTATTTCATCTTGTTTTACGGGGCTTTTTTGAGAGATATCTATTGTTAATGTGCAAAAAAATAGCATATTATATTGAATTGAATTAAATTAAATCATTGAATCAATTAAATTATATTGATTATAATATGTGATTTATAGTAATTGGGTAGTGCTATAGTCTGGTATTTTCAATTCTTAAATTACTTCCAGTAGAAAATAAGCGTGCCCCTTCCTTATTTTCATCATATCTAAGGGCTTCCTTCATAGCTGCCGGTATGTTAAATACTCTGATCAAGAATATTTGTACTCCCTATCAAATATTACTGACATACGTTTACTGACAAAGCATACGATCTATACTTAATTTCAAGTATATGATAGAGGAATAACTATAAAACAGATTTTCACTTCTAATCTATTATCTCAGAGTAGGCAGCTTGTCTCTTTCAAAACATTACTTTGTACATAATAGTTAAATATTCTGTAAAAACTCAAGCATCTGGAATATAGTAGTTAATTTAATACATTAGATTCATCAACTTAATTTTACTTTTGAATCCTTGTTCAGTAATGATATACTTCAATTCAATTATCTTCTGTTCATTTAGATTTATGAATTGTAGAACTGAAAAATAATCCCTGGTGTTCTTTAGACTTTTATAAATATTTTTTCATGCGACATTGTAAAAATACCATTCTGTAGCCATATAAGATGCTAATTAGCAGCCTATTTTTTATCATCAGCATAAAAGGGAAATTAAAAGGCAGCATATGAGAGATTTTAGATAAAATGCTTTTGTTGAATGGTATATTCATTTTCACCATCAATGCATCCAGTACAATGAGCTGCTCACTTATTTCTAAGTAGCAGTTGTTATCTTCTCTCTAGTACATTATGAACATAAAAGAAAAGAAATTGTAAGTATAGACTTTGGCCCACTTAAAGATAAATGTGAACAACCTCAAATGGCCAGATGGGCTCATAGGCAGAGAATCACTTCAAATGCCTCAACATTGTCTCACTTTTATAGACAGCTATTTGAGTTAAATTTCCATACATCCACAGACTCTCCTTGCCTTTAATGAAACTCCATTCTCCTTATTGAAGGCTATTTTTGCACACATGCCTGGTATTCTCATTCTAAAAAGCCTTGTTCTATGTGCGGCTGAGGGAGGGAGTTGTTTTCTTTCGCCATTTTTCTCACATTGTCATTTACAGATGATTGGTCCCCTGCCAATATGAGAAAAAATAAACACATCCCCTTTAGAAATGTATAGTCCTCCATCTCAATTCTATCACTTTCAACTTGTCTTGTGTATTGTTATCTAACATCATATAAGCTACCTCCTTAGCAACAATTACTTATTGAAAATTTCAGTAAGTACTTTCCTCTCCATGCCAAGTCCTGCCAAGTGACTCCACTTCTATGTGGACAATGCATCCACCATTTCACTCCCCACTTCCACAAGATCAACAAATGCTATTGATTTTCTCACCTAAATATATTGTAATTTGCTTATTTTCTCTATTACTCATATTGCATTTAGAATGAAGTCATTGCTTCAAAAATGACAACAATGCCCATTATCTTTAAAAGAGATAACAGAATACTCTTGATGGGATTAAGGTTATTTACAATTTAGTTCTCTTCAAGTTTTTTTCATCCTCACCATCTGCTACTTTCTAATATTCATCTTGTACTTCAGACAAACTTCTCACTGTGCCTCTACTTTGCCATGCTCTCTTATGCTGCAGTGCCTCTCCCCCAATCTCCTCTACTGAACCTATTCCAGCCCCTCAAAATTGTATTTTCATAGAATTCCATTCAAGTTTAACTGATAGCAGAGTTCATTTTTCAAAAATTTATTTGTTCACATATTTGTCTTCACCATAAGAATAAGGTCCTTAATAAGAGAATCATAATCGTTGTGTTGTTATCCCCAACACATAGTTTATTGCCTGGCACATGGTACAAATTCAGAATGTTCAGTAAAGGAATGATTGAATATAATTAGAAGAAGTTACTTGAAAATATTTAAAAACTTTTATTTGCAAACTTGAAACAGCTTAGGAAAAGATTTTACTTGTCTCTATCTCAAGAAAGAGCTAATAACTCCAATGATTCTGAATGATTGAAACATCCCAACTTTTTAACAGGATCAAGTTGACCATCTGCAGATAAACATAGGCATAGATGGAAGGCTTTGATACAGAAATCATTTACATGTATGTTTTACTGAAGACTGGCCCTCAAGTTCTTCATAACCTAGTAAAGTAGTTTAATATATAAATATAGTTTAATGCATTATGGTAAGTGCTATAATAGAGATAGTGTCAAGACATCTCTAATAGAAATGAAACAACCATTTTGGAGAAGTCAGAGAAGATATGGAAGTATCAGTGATGTGTACAATGGGTTTTTGAAGAACGTAAAGCTTGGAACATGAAAATACTGGCAGATAGTTTGTCCATAAAATTGAACATCATCTCACCTCTTCTCCAGTAAACACCCAGCAATGTTTACAGCTTCTTAAATCAGGCAAACAGACAGGCAATAACCAAAATCTTCCAGAGGGTTGGAAGAATCTAGAAAGGTATTCAGATCCCTTGAGACTGGAAGATAGAAACAGAAGAAAGGAGTTGTCTACTAGGTGTTTTTCCTATTTTAAGTGTGATCAGCAGTTGTGTGCTCTTATGGGAACTTGAGGGCTAGTAAAATTTTCCCTCCAACTGGGAGCATTCTGTTATGTCCTTGTGCTGACCACATACAGATGTGTTCTTAAATCTTTGGCTTTCATAAAAAAAAAATAAGCATGTTTTTGCTTGTGTCTTTTGGAGAATTTCTATTAATCATTGTTACTCTGAGGCAACTACAAAAAGTTTCAGAGTAATAGCTTGCCAGACAAGCAAGGGGAGAAAAGTGAGGAAATTTATTATAGGTGGAGGAAATTGCACGTGCAAAGACAGGTGTAAATAAAAAATCATGGCATGCTCACTTTTATAATCAGAAAATAAAAAACTTAAACACACTGTTTTGACTCCTTTGGGAAAGTCCAATTGTTTGTATGGTAGAAGTATAAAGTGTTGTATTTATTGCCCAGTTTGAATAGCATTTTTGAGAGTTGCCAAGGGACAGTCTAGTTTTGATTCTTTACTATGAAGACTGAACTTCTTGATTAATAATAATTTATTGCTTCTGTTGAAAATTTGTCACATTCATGATATGGCTATTGTAACCCCAATCACTGTCTTTATGTATAATTTACATACATGTGTCTTATTCCGGGTTCTTTGAAAACTAGACACAAGTAGAGTGCAAGAAATTTATGAGGAGAAACACTTGTGAAAACAAATGAGGAGGGAGCGGGCAAAACTAGGAGAGCTCTCTGACCATGGTGCATGTCTGACCCTGAGTGGTGAAGAATAATAAAAAAAGGAAGTTGGTTTGGGTTAAGCATCTTAGACTGCCACAGAGTCTAAGCAAGATTTAGCAATGCAGTTGGAAGTTCTAGAGCCAAAATTCCATTCAGAGAAGCCTCATATCTAGCAGAAATGAGCCTGTTTTACTATCAGTACTATACTTAGGCACTGGCTCGGAGAAGCCTGTGGAAAACATGGTTGTGTCACAAATGCAGCCATGGGTTTCAAAGCCCAGTAGCTGAGACCCTCAAACAGTTGAGCTTCCCCCACAGTAGAAGAACTGGTGGTCTTATTCTCATGTTTGACACAGCATGTAACGTAGATCCTACATAAATCAATAGTCATCAAAAGTTTAATAAAATTAACTTACAAGTTAAAAGTAACAAAATATGAGGGGGTTACTTTTCTAAAGACACGTACTGAGATCTGGGCAAAATTTTAAAGTTAACTTTTACTATTGAACATTTAGTATCTTAATGAAGAATTTTCTAATTTCTAGCTAAACTCTATTTTGTATCTTTATAATACCTGCATATTAGTGATAATTTGTTTTCTATAGTAGATAATACATTACTTATACTTTAATCTCAATAATAAATATAGATCATTAAATCACACTAAAGTCTATTGTCAGAATCTTGACATAATTTATACTTAACATGGTCTTTGATAAGGAATATAAGGCCTTTCAAAAGTCATTTTTTGTTGAATTCTCTGAGACAGTTGGCAAACATTTTAAGTGTGGCAGAAACCATTAGGCAACTGATTAAATGTTATACAAAATTATTTTCAAGTAACTCATAGCTATAGATCAGAGAAAGTATAGTTGTTTTACTTTTCTTCATAATTAAAATAAAATTTTACCTTCTTATATTAGAAGATTTGTGCCCTCAAGCTTGAAGAGGGAAAGGAGTGGGTGGTAAAATTGAACTCAGAATAATTCCTGTGCTAAAAGTACCCACCTTCATATCTGCCTACAAGATTCTGTCTTTTGTTTAAAACCCACATAAATTGTGTGTGTTAGTTTACAGAATTTTTCCAGATTTTTCCTGTACCATCCCCTTGATGCATCTATATTACTCTGTCCATTTCCTATATTCTCAAAGCCTATTATGATTACAGATATTGCAGCATTTATTGTACTATATGTTATATCAAAGGATTTTGTTTATCTTTGCATTCTCTAGACATTGAGCTTCTCAATGTAAGATATTAGAATTTGTTGAATCATTCACACAATGCAGTATCTAACAAACAAAGATTATTAAATAAATGTTATTTGAAACGAATGATTATATATAGTTAATTAATTTTGGTAAATTTAATTTCTGCATTTAATGAAGATATGTAGATACAAAAATATAAGTTACACAATGCAAATAATATTGAGCAAATGGTACAAGATTGAGATACTAGCTAGAAGATGTTACATTTTTTCTTAAGTATTTTTTCTGTCACTTTTCTGTTGGTTTAGCTTCAATCACTCCTAAATAGTTAACCTTTCTTTTTCTCTATGTACCAAATAAAAAAAAAATTCCCACAGTAGTTTTAAGCTCTACTTGTGACCATCTCACTCCTGAGAGAGAAACAGAATAGAATTTGAGGACATTGGATCTAACCCAAGCTCTTCAATAAGTGAGCTGTGTGACTTCAGGTATAGCCTTTAATCTCACTGTGTTTCAAGATTTTCGTCTGTAAAATGAAGGGATTGAACCAGATCATCTCCAAAGTCCCTCTAGCTCCAAAGCAAACTCTAAGGTCTTAAGATTGCCTCAGACCAGAACATCCAGCTCTGTGCTGTTCTCTCTAATGCCTTGTGGTGTTGTATAAGAACTACAAAGTATTAATCATACTCTCAAAGGAGGCAAACATTCTTTGGAATAGGAACTTCCTGGACAATGAAGAGCTATTAAAATGTAACATATAGCCATTCAAAGCTCTATGATATCTATGTTACAGCTCAGTTCACCACATTGCCAACTGTAGCCTTAACTACAAATACATCCTGGACTCAACCTGTTCCAGTGACATTCTGCCAGAAGTGGACACACCCCAGAGTTTTTGGATTTGGTATTTGACATACCTTGATATAGGTAGTATCTAAATATGGAAAACTTGATCATTAAATCCAGATAGCAACATTTTATGATGTATAAAAAAAATTCTTTCCTGGCTACAATTTCTCTCTAACTTTAGTTTCTGCCTCTAAAACAATTTCCAACATCATGCAACCCTTTTGTATTCTTAAATTTCTTAAAGTTGAAACTCATTCACAGTGTGTATCTGCAAAGATCTAAAGTAGTGTTCTGCCATTTTCTGATTTAACTTCCAATCGCTACACTTAGAGACTGAATAATTTACAAAATCTTATCAACATCCTGAGTCCTAGAGAAGAGTAGGAAAGAAGCAAGATTCACTTTAAATAGGAAAAAATGAATAAAGAGATAAAGTGGAAAAAATACAAAAGAACACCAATAAAAATTTTTAAATGTTAGAAAAGAAGGAAAAAAGAGATATAAGCTTTTTTTTTTTAACGATTGGCACCTGAGCTAACAACTATTGCCAACTCTTTTTTTTTTAATTGATTTTTCTCTCCAAATCCCCCCAGTACACTGCTGTATATTTTTTAGTTGTGGGTCCTTCTAGCTGTGGCATGTGGGACACCGCCTCAACACGGCCTGATGAGTGGTGCCATGTCCACACCCAGGATCAGAACCGGTGAAAGCCTGGGCCGCCAAAGCAGAGCACACAAACCTAACCACTCGGCCTTGAGGCCGGCCTCTGAGATTTTCTTTAAATAAAGAGAAATGCATCTTCTACAGATATTATTTTTAAAATTCTCGGGGCCAGCCTGGTGGCATAGTGGTTAAGCTCATGTGTGCTGCTTTGGCAGCCAGGGGTTCATGGGTTCAGATCCCAGGCATGGACCTATATACCACACATCAAGCCATGCTGTGGTGGCACCCCACATACAAAATAGAGGACGATTGGCACAGATGTTAGTTCAGGGACAATTTTCCTCAAGCAAAAAGAGGAAGACTGGCACAGATGTTAGCTCAGGGTAACTCTTCCTCACCAAAAAAAAGAAAAGGAAAGAAAACAGAAAAACATTCTCTCCCTGTCTCTCAAAAAATAAAACCTTAAGAAGCATAGACTGTTTGCTGTTAGGACATTATATCATTCGCTGCCATGCCCTACATACCTAGGAAGCAGTAAGTAAATATTTTGAATAAGTGAACATTCTATTTCCAATCACAAAATAATTATATTAAAACTACTTTAAAAATTAGTCTTACTACATTGATAATCTGGGCAATCTTTCAACCTCAGTACAAGCATTATTCCCTCTAACTCCTCCATGAGAGGATGAACAATAGAAATACTAGAAAAAGTCAAGCCCTGTCCACTGTCTTAGGTCACCTTCAAGTTGACTTTGGTTCAACTGCTGACGTGTCCATTCTCAGGACAAAGGCATCATATCTGGAGAAGAAGTATTTTCATCATGGCCTATATCTGTCCAATTATTTCAAATGACTCAAATGCTCATTTCACTAATGTCTTAGTCTTGGTAAATTTAAGCTAACATTGAATGAAAAATAAGGTAGAGAGAATCATCCTACTTCAAAAACGGTAGATAAGAAATCCAAACACACAGAGCCAACGAAAGCATTTGAGAGAATTGTTCATATCAGGAAAAGACTCACTTAATTGTTTCTTTAGGTAGATAGTATTTCTGAGATAAAGCATGATATGTTTTACTAGAAATTATTCTTCACATGATTTTTGAGGAGAATATTTTCAAGACTTGAATAAAGAATATATTTTCTTATTGAGGTAAAATTGGTATGTGATATTACATGGGTTTCAGATATACAGATATATTCAGAATTATAATTGTATACAGATATATTCAGAATTATAATTCAACATCTGTGTATGCTACAAAGTGATCACTGCCAAAAGTCTATTTACCATTCATCACCATACGATTGACCCTCTTCACCCATTTCACCTACCCCCCAACCTCCTTCACCTCTGGTAAACATCAATCTGTTCTCTGTATCTATGAGTTTGTTTTTGGTTTTGTTCTGTTTGTTTTATTTTTTAGGTTCCACATATGAGTGAAAACATTTGGTGTTCATCTTTATCTGTCTGACTTATTTTATGTGGGGTAATACCCTTAAGGTCCATCCATGTTGCCAAAATTGCAAGATTTCATTCTTTTTTATGGCTGAGTAGTATTCTATTGTATATATATATACACTAGATCTTCTTTATCCATTCATCCATCAATGGACAGTTAGGTTGTTTCCATATTTTGGTTATTGTAAATGAAGCAATGAACATAGGAGTGCATTTATCTTTTCAAATTAGTGTTCTCGTATTCATCAGCTAAATATCCAGAAGTGGAAAAGCTGAATCAGATTGTGGTTCTATTCTTATTTTTTTTTCATTTTTTAAGTTAATTATTATGGAACTTATGATAGTTTACAATCTTGTGAAATTTCAGTTTTACATTATTGTTGGCCAGTCATATTGTAGGTGCATCCCTTCACCCTTTCTGCCCACACCCCAACCCCCTTTCCCCTGGTAGCCACAAATCTGTTCTCTTTGTCTACATGTTTAACATCCTCATATGAGTGGAGTCATACAGAGATTGTCTTTCTCTATCTGGCTTATTTCACTTAACCTAATTCCCTCAAGGTTCATCCATGTTGTTGTGAATGGGACAATTCTATCCTTTTTTATGGCTGAATATTATTCCATTGTGTATATATACCATATCTTCTTTAAGTTGACGGGCACTTAGGTTGCTTCCATGTCTTGGCTATTGTAAATAATGTTGCAATGAACATAGGGGTGCATGGGACTTTTGGAATTGCTGATTTCAAGTTCTCTGGATAGATACCCAGGAGTGAGATGGTTGGGTCATATGGTATTTCTATTTTTAAATTTTTGCGAAATCTCCATACTGTTTTCCATAGTGGCTGCACCAGTTTGCATTCCCACCAGCAGTGTATGAAGTTTCTTTTTTCTCCACAACCTCTCCAACATTTGCTATTTTTTGTTTTGGTTTTTGTAGCCATACTAATCGGTGTAGGGTGATATCTTAGTGTAGTTTTGGTTTGCATTTCCCTGATGATCAGCAATGATAAACATCTTTTCATGTGCCTTTTGGCCAACCATATATCTTCTTTGGAGAAATGTCTGTTCATGTCTCCTGCTCATTTTTTGATTGGCTTGTTTGACTTTTTGTTGTTGAGTTGTGTGAGTTCTTTATATATTATGGAGATTAATCCTTTGTCAGATATGTGACTTGCAAATATTTTTTCCCAATTAGTAGGTTGGCTTTTTGTTTCAATCCTGTTTTCCCCTGTCTTGAAGAAGCTCTTTAGTCTGATGAAGTCCCATTTGTTTATTCTTTCTATTGTTTCCCTTGTCTGAGAAGACATGGTGTTGGAAAAGATCCTTTTAATACGGATGTCAAAGAGTGTACTGCATATATTTTCTTCTAGAAGCCTTATGGTTTCAGGTCCTATCTTTAGGTCTTTGATCCATTTTGAGTTTATTTTTTGTGAATGGTGAAAAAGAATGGTCAAGTTTCATTCTTTTACATGTGGCTTTTCAGTTTTCCCAGTACCATTTGTTGAAAAGACATTCTTTTCTCCATTGTACGCCCTCAACTCCTTTGTCGAAGATCAGCTGTCCATAGATGTGTGGTTTTATTTCTGGGCTTTCGATTCTGTTCCATTGATCTGGGCACCTATTTTTGTACCAGTACCATGCTGTTTTGATTACTGTAGCTTTGTAGTAAGTTTTGAATTCAGGGATTGTGATGCCTCCAGCTTTGTTCTTTTTTCTCAGGATTGCTTTAGCAATTTGGGGTCTTTTCTTGCCCCACATGAATTTTAGGATTCCTTGTTCTATTTCTGTAAAGAATGCCAATGGGATTCTGAATGGGATTGCATTGAATCTGTAGATTGCTTGAGGTAGTATGGACATTTTAACTATGTTTATTCTTCCAATCCACGTGCATGGAATTTCTTTCCATCTCTTTATGTTGTCATCAGTTTCTTTCAGGAAGCCCTTGTAGTTTTTGTTGTATAGCTCTTTCACTTCCTTAGTTAAATTCACCCTGATGTATTTTATTCTTTTTGTTGTGATTGTGAAGGGTATTGTGTTCTTGAGTTCTTTTTCTGTTTGTTGATTATTAAAGTATAGAAATGCTACTGATTTATGTAAGTTGATTTTATACCCTGCAACTTTGCTATAGCTGTTGATTACTTCTAAAAGTTTTCCGATGGATTCTTTGGGGTTTTCTATATATAAGATCATGTCCTCTGCAAACAGCAAGAATTTCACTTCTTCCCTCCCTATTTGGATTCCTTTTATTTCTTTCTCTTGCCTAAATGCTCTGGCCAAGACCTCCAGTACTATGTTGAATAAGAGTGGTTATCGAGGGCATCCTTGTCTCGTTCCTGTTCTCAGGGGAATGGTGCTCAGTTTTTGCCCATTGAGCATGATGTCGGCTGTGGGTTTGTCATATGTGGCCTTTATTATGTTGAGGTAATTTCCTTCTATCCCCGTTTTGTTCAGAGTTTTTATCATAAATGGTTGTTGGATCTTGTCAAATGCTTTCTCTGCAGCTATTGAGATTGATCATGTATTGAGATGATCATGTGGTTTTTATTCCTCAGTTTGTTGATGTGGTGTATCACATTGATTGATTTGCAGATGTTGAACCATCCCTGTGTCCCTGGTATGAATCCCACTTGATCATGACGTATGATCCTTTTGATGAATTGCTGAATCCGGGTTGCCAAAATTTTGTTGAGAATTTTTGCATCTATGCTCATCAGTGATATTGGCCTGTAGTTCTCCTTTTTCATGCTGTCCTTGTCAGGCTTTGGTATTAGCATGATGTTGGCCTCGTAGAATGTGTTAGGAAGTGTTCCATCCTCCCTAATTTTTTGGAATAGCTTGAAAAGTATAGGTATTAAATCCTCTCTGAAAGTTTGGTAGAATTCCCCAGGAAAGCCATCTGGTCCTGGGGTTTTACTCTTTGGGATGCTTTTGATTGCTTTTTCAATGTCTTTCCTTGTGATTGGTCTGTTCCAATGGTCTGCTTCATCTTGACTTAGTTTTGGGAGGTTGTAAGAGTTGAAGAATTGTAAGAGTTGAAGAATTGATCTGTTTCCTCTAGGTTATCCATTTTGTTGGCATATAGTTTTTCATAGTATTCTCTTATAATCCATTGTATTTCTCTGGAGTCTGTTCTTTCTCCTCTTTCATTTTTTATTTTGTTTATTTGAGCTTTCTCTCTTTTTTTCTTTGTAAGTCTGGCTAGGGGTTTGTCAATTTTGTTTATCTGCTCAAAGAATCAGCTCTTTGTTTCATTGATCCTTTCTACTGCCTTTTTTGTTTCAATAGCGTTTGTTTATGCTTTGATTTTTATTATTTCTCTCCTTCTGCTGACTTTGGGCTTTGTTTGTTCTTTCTCTAATTCAGTTAGGTGTAATTTGAGATTGCATTTTTGGGATTTTTCTTGTTTGTTAAGGTACGCCTGTATTGCAATGAATTTCCTTCTTAATACAGCTTTTGCTGTATCCCATGTGAGTTGGTATAGCATGTTATCATTTTCATTTGTCTCCAGATATTTTTTGATTTCTTCTTTAATTTCTTCAATGATCCATTGCTTGTTCAATAGCGTATTGTTTAGTCTCCACATCTTTGTCCCTTTATCAGCTTTTTTCTTGTAATTAATTTCTAGCTTTATAGTGTTATGATCAGAGAAGATGCTTGTTATTATTTCAATTTTTTTTTAATTTATAGAGGCTTGCCTTATTTCCCAACATATGGTCTATCCTTGAGAATGTTCTGTGCACACTTCAGAAGAATGTGTATTCTGCTGTTTTTGGATGGATTGTTCTATATGTGTCTATTAAGTCCAACTGTTTTAGCTTTTCATTTAATTCCACTGTTTCCTTGTTGATTTTCTGTCTGGATATCTGTCCAATAATGTGAGTGGGGTGTTGAGGTCCCCTACTATTATTGTGTTATTTTTGATATCTTCTTTTAGGTTTATTAATAGTTGCTTTATGAACTTTGGTGCTCCTCTGTTGTGTGCATAGATATTTATAAGCATTATTCCTTTTTGATGTTGTGTCCCTTTCATCGTGATATACTGACCCTCTATGTCTCTCTTAACCTACCTTATCTTGAAATCTACTTTGTCTGATATAAGTATTGAAACACCTGCTTTCTTTTGTTTGCCATTAGCTTGGAGTATCATCTTCCACCCCTTCACTGTGAGCCTGTATTTGTCATTGGAGCTGAGGTGTGTTTCCTGGAGGCAACAAATTGTTGGATCTTGTTCTTTAATCCATCTTGTCACTCTGTCTTTTTATTGGAGAGTTCAATCCGTTTACATTGAGGGTGATTATTGATGTATGGTGGCTTAATGATGTCATTCTGTCACTCATTTTCTGGTTTTCCTGCATTTCCTTTGTTTCTCATCCTCTGTGTTTTGGTCTACCCATTGACTTCTGCAGTTTCTTATGCTGGGTTTCTCATCTTTTTCCTTATTTATTTTTTGTGTCTCTGTTCTTTTTTTTAGTATAATGGCTACCCTGAAGTTTGATTTAGAATCTTGTGCACAACATAGTCCATTTTCTGATGGCCTCTTACTTCCTTAGCCTAAACTGATTCAGTATCTTTTCTCCGCCCCTCCTAAGTTATTATTTTCATCTCTTATTCCAACTTGTGTTGTGAGTTTCTGGTTAAAGTGATAAGATTGTCTTTGTTTTTGGTGTTTTCCTTCCTTTATCCTAATGCTATAGTTGAATATTTGCTATCCTATTCTGATTCTATCCATTTTTCCCCTTACTCTGTGTTTTGTGACCCTTTTCTCCCTTTTTTCTTTTTTCAGGTATGAGGGCCTTCTTGAGGATTTCTTGTATGTGGGGTCTAGTGGCTACAGAATCCCTTAGCTTTTGTTTGTCTGGGAAAGATTTAATTTCTCCCTAACATCTGAAGGATATTTTTGCTGGATAGAGTACTCTTGGCTGAAGATTTTTATCTTTTAAAGTTTTGTATATGTCATTCCAATCTCTCCTAGCTTGTAAAGCTTCTGCAGAAAAATCTGCTGAAAGTCAGATAGGGGTTCCTTTGTAGGTTGTTTTCTTCTGCCTTGCTGCCCTGAGTACTCTTTGTCTTTCATTTTTGCCAGTTTTACTACTATATGCCTTGCAATAGGTCTTTTTACATTGATAAATCTAGGAGATCTTTAAGCTTCCTCCACACACATTTCTCTCTCATTCCCTAGATTTGAGAAGTTCTCTGCTATTATTTCTTTGAGCATGCTTTCTGCTCCATTCTCCTTTTCTTCATCTTTGGGGATACCTATAATTCTTAGGTTGCATTTCTTAATTGAGTTGGCTATTTCTTGGAGATTTTCTTCATATCTTTTTAGTCTTAGTTCTCTCTCTTCCTCTATGTTGAGCCATTCAATCTGTCTATCTTCTATTATGCTGATTTTTTCCTCTATGGTGTTCACATGGGCATTCAGGGAATCCGTATTTTGTTTTGTGTGATCCATTGTATTTTTCATCTCTAGTGTTTCTGATTGATTCTTCTTTATAGTTTCAATCTCTTTTGTCATGTAACTTCACAAAAACTCTTTTTTGAAGAACTGGTTGAATTGTTTCTCTATATTTTCTTTTACCTCATTGAGTTTTTTGATGATAGCTATTCTGAATTCATTGTCATTTAGAGTACTTATTTCCAAGTCCTCAGGACATAATTCTGTGTTGTTATTGTTTTCCTTCTGATCTGGAGCTTTTACGAATTGTTTGATGGTAGAAAAACAATTTTTTTGCATAGCGATATTATTCGGTTGCAGTTACAGCCTATTGCCACTAGATGAGAGTTGAAAGCTGCGTATTCTGAGCCCTCCACCTTCAGCTGAGATTGCGAGGCAAAGCAGGAGTTGTGGAGAGGGGCACTTTCTCTTGCATGCAGACCCAGGTTTCCTGATCAGCTCTCGCTATCTGGTTTCCTGGGGTGTTGGTTTTATGGTGTCACCCCACACGAAAGCTTTCACTCTGTTAGAGGGCTTCCCTGTAGGCTGCAAGGGCACTAGGGAGTCCTGGGTGATCCTGCAGATGTGAGGCCCCTCCCCCACTCCTTCCCTCAAGGAACCTCCCTTGGCAGCAATCCTAGTCTTTAGGGGAGGGAATGAAGTTGTCTCTTACCCTGTTCCAGCTCCTCCGAGGGGGGCTCCAGCCTCTCCACCCTCCATCGTTTGGCTCCTATGAGTATCTGAGGATTCCTGTGCTACTAGGATATTTTTTGTTGGAATATTGTTGTTCCTTTTTGTTGTATGTTGGAGGGGAGAGAGTCCCGGGAAAGCTCATTCTGCCATGACTCTGACATCACTCATATTCTTAGTTTTTTGAGAAATCTCCATATTGTTTTAGATAGTGGCGGCACCAAATTACACTCCCATTCACAGTGTGGGACAGTTGCCTTTTCTCCACATCCTCTGCAATGCTTGTTATTTCTTGTCTTTTGGATAATAGCCATTCTAACAGGTGTGAAGTGATATCTCATTGTGTTTTTGATTTATATTTTCCTACTAATTAGTGATGTTGAACATTTTTTCATGGGCCTATGGGCCATCTGTATGTCTTCTTTAGAAAAATGTATTCAGGTCCTTTATCCATTTTTTAATCAGGTTGTTTGGTTTTTTTGTTGTTGAATTGCATGAGTTCTTTATATATTTTGGACAGTAATCCCGTGTAAGATATATGATTTGAAAGTAGCTTCTTCCATTCAGTAGGTTGCCTTTTCGTTTTAATTGTGGTTTCTTTTACCCCTCAGAAGCTTTTTAGTTTGATGTAGTCCCATTTGTTTAGTTTTGCTTTTGTCTCCCTTGCCTTTACAAAGATAATGCTAAGACCAATGGCAAAGTGTTTATTGCCTATGTTTTTTTTCTAGAAATTTTATGATTTCAGATCTTACATTCAAGTTTTTAATTCATTTTGAATTAATTTTTGTGTATGGTGTAAGATAGTTGTCTAGTTTCATTCTTTTGCATATGGCTGTAAAGTTTTCCCAATACCATTTATTAAAGACACTGTCCTTTCTCCATTGTATATTCTTACTTCCTTTGTGATAAATTAATTGTCACTGTATATGTGGTTTGGTTCTGGGCTCTCAATTCTGTCCTGTTGATATTTGTGTTTGTTTTTATTCCAATACCATACTGTTTTGATTACTATAGCTTTGTAGTATAGTTTGAAATTAGGTAGTGTGATACCTCCAGCATTATTCTTCTTTCTCAAGATTGCTTTGCCTATTTGGGATCTTTTGGGGTTTCATACTAATTCTGTAATCATTTGTTCTAGTTCTGTGAAAAATGTCATTGGAATTTTGACAGGGATTGTACTGCATCAGTAAATTGCTTGGGTAGTATGGGCATTTTAAATATATTAATTCTTCCAATCCATGAGTACAGAATGCCTTTCCATTTACTTGTGTCATCTTTAGTTCCTTTTATCAATTTCTTATAGAATACAGCTCTTTCATCTCCTTGGTTAAATTTACTCCTAGGTATTTTCCTCATGTTGATGTAATTTTAAGTGGGATTATTTTCTTAATTTCTCATTCTGCTAGTTTGTTATTAGTATATTGAAATACCACAGATTTCTGTATATTATTTTGTATCCTGGTACTTTACTGAATTAATTTATTAGTTCTAACAGGTTTTTGGGTGGAGTCTTTTGGGTTTTCTATATATAGTATCATTTTGTCTGCAAATAGTAACTGTTTTATTTCTTGATTTTCTATTTGGATAACTTTTATTTCTTCTTCTTGCCTAATTGCTGGGGTTAGGACTTTCAATACTATGTTGAATAAAAGTGGTGAGAGTGGGCATCCTTGTCTTGTTCCTTATCTTAAAGTAAAATCTTTCAGCTTTTTGCCATTGACTATGATGTTAGCTGTAGGTTTGTCATATATGGCTTTTATCATGTTTAGGTACATTTCCTCTATATCCCCTTTGTTGAGATTTTTTTTATCATAAATGGATGTTGAAGATTTTCAGATGCTTTTTCTGCATTTATTGAGATGATCACATGATTTTTATTATTCATTTGGTTAATTTGGTGGATCACTTTGATTTGCAGATATTGAACCATCCTTTCATCCCTGGAATAAATTGCCATTGATCATGGTGTATCATCCTTTTAATGTATTGTTTAATTCAGTTTGTTAGTATTTTGGATTTTTGCATCTATGTTCATCAGCGATATTGGTCTTTAATTTTATTTTATTGTTGTGTCTTTGTTTTTTGTTTTTTTTAATCAGGGTAATCTTGACCTCATAAAATGAGTTTTAAAGTGCTCCCTCCTTTTCTGTTTTTAAAAAGAGTTTGAGAAGGATAGATATTAAATATTCTTTGAATGTTTGGTAGAGTTCATCAGTGAAGTCATCTGGTCTTGGGCTATTATATTTTGGGAGGTTTTTAGTTACTGATTCAATCTCCTTACTAGTAATCAGTCTATTCAAATTTTCTATTTCTTCTTATTTCAGTCTTAGAAGATTGTATATTTCTAGGAATTTATCCATTTCTTCTAGAATGCCCAATTTGTTGGTGTATAATTGTTTGTAGTAGTCTCTTATGATCCTTTGTATTTCTGTGTTATCAGTTGTAAATTCTCCTGTTTCATTTTGAATTTTATTAGAGCTCTCTCTCTCTTTCATTCTTGGTTAGCCTAGCTAAAAGTTTGCCAATCACGTTTATCTTTTCAAAGAACCAGCTCTTAGTTTCATCGATCTTTTCTGTTATCTTTTTAGTCTCTATTTTGTTTATTTCCACTCTGATCTTTATTATTTCTTCCTTCTACTGGCTTTGGACTTCATTTGTTCTTCTATCTCTGGCTCCTTTAGATGTAAAGTTAGATTTTTTATGTGAAATTTTTCTTGTTTCTTGAGGTAGGCCTGTATTGCTATGAAATTTCCTCTTAGAACCACTTTTGCTGCATCCCTAAGATTTGGGTATGTCATATTTCTGTTTTCATTTGTCTCTGGGCATTTTTTTCTCCTTTGAGTTCTTCAATGACTTCTTCATTTCTTCTTTGTGTTTTTTCCAGTCTTCTTCTTGTTATTGATTTTAGTTTCAAACCACTGTGGTCAAAGAAGATGTTTGATATGATTTCAGTATTCTTGAATAATATTGGTGTCAATTTCTCCCTTTAGGTCCATTAATATTTGCTTTATCTTTTTTGTGTATGTGTAAGGAAGAGTGGCCCTGAGCTAACATTTGTTGCCAATCTTCTGCTTTTGTTTCTTCCCAAAGCCCCAGTACATAGTTGTATATTCTAGTTATAAGTCATTCTAGCTCTTCTATTGGGGATCCCATCACAGCCTGGCTTTATTAGCAGTGTCTAGGTCCATGCCCAGGATCCAAACTGGCAAACCCCAGGCCACCAAAGCAGAGCACATGGTCTTTACCACTCAGCCATGAGGCTGGTCCCTATTTGCTTTATCTTGATGCTCCTATGTTAGGTCCATATGTATTTATAGATATCATGTCTTCTTGCTGAATTGACCCCTTTCTCATTATCTAATGCTCTTCTTTGTCTTTTATTAAGTTCTTCATTTGTAAGTCTATTTTGTCTGGTATTTTGTCTGAACAGCAGCTTTCTTTTCATTTTCATTTGATGGAAAATCTTTCTCCATATCTTCACTTTCTGTATATGTGTGTCCTTACTTGAAGTGACTCTCTTGTAGGCAACATATAAATGGGTTTTATTTTTTTGTCCATTCAGCCACTCTATGTCTTTTAATCGGAGAGTTTAGTCCATTTACATTAAAGTAATTATTGATAGGTATGTACTTATTGTCATTTTGTTAATTGTTTTCTGGCTGTTTTTGTACTTCTTCTCTGTTCCTTTCTTCTTCTCTTTCTCTATTCCCATGTGGTTTGATGGCTTTCTTTGGTATTATGATTATGTTGCTTTCTCATTTTCTCTGGTGTGTTTACTATGTTTTTGTTCTGTGGTTACTGTCAGGTTAATATATAATTTCCTGTGTATATAACAGCCTATTTTAAATTGATAGCAACTTAAATTTGAACACATTTCAAAACTTTACATTTTTCTACCCCCTCAGATTTTATGTTTTTGATTTCACATTTTACATCTCTTTATTTTATGTATCCCATAACTAACTATTGCAGTTCTTGTTAATTTTACTATTTTTGTCTTTTAACCTTCATACTTGCTTTATAAGTGATTAATCCCCAACCTTTAATAGGTATTTACCTTTTCCAGTGAGATTTTTTACTTTCTTGCTGTGTTTTCTTGTTGTTGATTAGTGCCATTTCTTTTTAGTTTAGAGAAATCTCTCTTAACATTTCTTGATTTCTTGTAAAGCCAGTTTAATGATGATGAACTCCTTTAGCTTTTGCTTATCCAGAACACTCTTTATCTCTCCTTCAATTCTGAATGATAACCTTGTTAGGGAGAGAAATCTTGGTTGGAAGTTTTTTTCTTTTCACCATTTTGGGTATGTTGTGCCTCTGTCTTCTGCCTCACAAAGTTTCTGCTGAAAAATCTGCTGATAGCCTTATGTGAGTTTCCTTTGTGCATAATAAGTTGTTTTTCTCTTGCTCTTTTCAAGATTCTCTGTTTATCATTAGCTTTAACCATTTTAATTGTAATGTGTCTTGGTATGGATCTTTGGGTTTGTCTTATTTAGAACTCTCTGGGCTTCCTGGAGCTAGATGTCTGTTTCCTTCTCCAGATTAGGGAAGTTTCAGCCATTAGTTCTTCAAATAAGTTTCTGGCCTTTTCTCTCTCCTCACCTTCTGGGAACCCTATACGTGAAATGCTGTTCTGCTTGATGCTGTCTCAAATGTTCCTTAAGTTATCTTCATCTTTTTAAATTCTCTTTTCTTTTTGCTGCTTTGTCTAGGTGAGTTCTATTGCTTTGTATTTCAGCTTGCTGATCCAATCTTCTGCTTCATCCAGTCTGCTGTTGAATCCTCATAGTGCATTTTTTAGTTCACTTATATTCTTTGGCTCTGTAACTTCTGTTTGGAACTTTCTTATATTTTCTATCTCTTTGCTGAAGTTCTTACTGCATTCATCCATCCTTCTCCTGAGTTCAGTGATCATGTTTATAATCATTACTTTAAACTCTCTATCAGATAGATTTCTTATCTCCATTTCAATAATGTCTTTTTCTGATCTTTTCTTATTGTTTTGTCTGGAATATATTTCCCTGTCTCCTTATTTTGCTTGACTCTTTGTTTTTGTTTCTATATATTAGGCAAATCAACTACTTTTACTAGTCTTGAAGAAGTAGCCTTGTGTACGAGATGTCACTTAGGGCCCAGAAAAGCAATCCCCCCTGACCACCAGAGCTAGGAACTCAACGGACATCCCTTGTGTAGGCTACATGCACCCATTATCTCTGTTGGTGCCATGCAAGCAGTACATGGGGATGGGCTGCTCAACTGCCACGTGTGAGGTCTGCACGTGGGTGCCGCTGGGCTGGGGGGAAGGCTCTGCTCACCTGCAGCTGTTAGCAGTTTTGAGTGAGAGTGCAAAAACAGTGCCCAGCAGCGCCAGCCAGATAGAAGGAGCATGTAAAAATGGCATCCACCAGTGTTCCCTCCCAGAGAGAGTCTCAGTAGACTCCTGTCTCTCTGGCAGACAATTTAGGATTAGCCAATGAATCTCCTTCAGATATAGTCAGGCTTCTTTTTAAACTGCTGCTTTTTGTGCTGGGTCCCAGTGCAAGTGAGCTTTCTAAGAATGGGATCTTTGTTACCTATAGGGCTATGTTTCTCCTGAAGGTAAGCCTCTTGATTTTCTGAGACAGACATTTTGGGGGTTTCTCTCTCTGGTGCAAGATCCAAGGGTTGGGATATCTGGTATGGGGTACAAACCCCTTGCTCCTCAAGGACTATCTCTGTTTATTTATTTCTTGAGATCCATCCTGATTGTGCATCCCCAGGCTGAGGTGTGGTTTTTGGCGAGAGTGTGTCTCTGTCTCTTCTCCCCATCTCAGTGTGGCTCTTTTATTGTTTGT
This sequence comes from Equus asinus, assembly GCF_041296235.1. Taxonomy (NCBI): domain Eukaryota; kingdom Metazoa; phylum Chordata; class Mammalia; order Perissodactyla; family Equidae; genus Equus; species Equus asinus. The sequence continues at coordinate 47,622,318 of NC_091792.1, read as the reverse complement.
TGTGGAGCAGGTGTTCAGCTGGTTCTGAGGTTCTTTTCTGAGAGATTCATTCCATATTTAGCTGTATACTTTTTGTGTCCATAGGAGGATGTGAATTCTGGTTCTTTCTACACTATCATCTTGAACCATTCTTTCCAAGGATATAATATTTTACTTCATTCTGAACTCAAAGCTAAGTTGTTTTTATTTATTTATTTTTTACTAGCCAAGACATGATCTTGGAAAGAACTTTTCATACGAGGGAAGTAGTGATTGCCCCATATGCCTTTGAAATCTGTTTTGTGTAAAAAAATGGAGTTTTGAGCCTCATCAATTTGTAAACACAAAGGAAGTACTTGACATACTGTACTAAATAATGTTATAGTTGCTCATTATTAATTCACAGATCAGCTATTCAAGCAAAATTGTTTGTGAATTTATAGCAAACTAAAAGAAACATAAAAATTATTTCTTCCTTGTGGTCTCCATAAACAACTTTAACAGGTAGTAGGCAATAAGTGCGTATAAATGCCTTTCTGAATAGTTAAGTGAAGCTGTGATCGGATTGTAATATTCTGTAATGTGTTTTCAGCCCATAGATCCTTTCCAAGGCAACACTATGGCTTCTTTCATGCTTTCTTTTTCTAAGAAAGGAAACTTTTGAATTATGGTATGATTTATTTTCAAAAAATAAAATAAACTCCCTAGGGCACTTTGAAGAGTAGCGTTTAGGCATCCTGCAGGGAATGCTCAAATCACTTGCTTTTTTTCAGTTAAAAAGTCAGCCAAAGAAAATCAAGGGCAGGCAATATAGGCAACTTTGAGGCTCAGTCTACATGCTCAGATTCCCAGAGCTATGCTAGTCCCTCCACGCTTTAGTACTTCCACACTTTTACTTTAGCCCCTTTGGATTCCTACCTTCACCTTCTCTGGGGTAATTCTAAATCTGCTTGGTTTCTGGAATAGTCTAGGCAATCTAAATAAGAAAAGTGATTCTGTACTCTTAATAAGATCCTCATTAGCTCAGGAGGAAAAACTAGTTTTTTTGTTCAGAAATCTCATGAACTCCATTAGAACAGCAATAATAGTGATAGTAGATGCTTTTTACTATTTTATATCAGGCAGTCTACTGAGTACTTTATGTATAACATTTATAGTGTTCCCAACAATCCTTCAAATGAGGATTTATAGACATTAATAGAGAATGAAATATGGGAATTATAAAATGCCCAGCAAAGAATAACCTACTGGGGCTGAGCAAAATCTCTCCAAGTAGTTGTTGGATTAGATCACAGAATTCAGGATTAGGAGTCTCATTGCAAGGTCTAGAGACTAATACTTAGAAGTTCCCAGGGATGAGCAGGATCTGAGCAACTGCCTCTTGCCCACCAAAATGCGTAAAAAATTGAGGAAGATATAAGCATGTAAATTTATTGACAAAGATAATTATAGTAGGGTGTTTGTGAAAAGATTATATGGATTGGAAAAAAGTGAGAGACCAATCAGGCCAGGTATTTTAGGTAGAGGCAACTGTGAGTACAAAGTTATTGAACAGAAACAGTCCAGCATGTTTGAAGAGCAGGATGGAGGCTGCTGTACCTCTAGAGGGTGAAGATGAATTTGGAGAAGCAGGGCCAGTTGCATGTTATTCTGAGTGTGATAGAAACCAATAAAGGTTTTGATCAGAGATGGGTTAGGATCTGATTTTCATTGGGAGAGTGTCACTTTAGTGGTTGCAGAGATTACATTCTAAGAGGACAGGAGTGGAGAACAGTTAGGAAGCTAATGTAGAAGTTCATATCCAAAGATAAGCCCTTTAGGACAGTGAATCCTCACGAACACGGTACTAAGAACTAATCAGTAGTCAGTAACTTAACCTCTTATCTTTGGGAGAATTTTCTTTTTTGTTTTTTGGTGCTTCCTTTACTTTTCCCATTGCATTATTCTTAACTTCCAGATTTAAAGAATACACATGTTATAGTTAGACAAATTATATTTGTTTCATGTGTATGGGGAAATATATGTGATTTAGATAGAAGAACAGAGGTGGCTGAACAAAGAGTAAAGAGGCCTTAAAGTGTGAAAAATATGACTAGTGCTAGACAGGAACTGTATCTTCAATATTATTGGTAACAAGCAGCAACTGAAGTTCTTCAGCTTGCTCTTCTTTTAAGGGATTATGTGTGTGTTGTAGGTTATCCTGGAAGCTCTACATGACGTAGATTGAAATATGATTGAGAAGAGGGAGAGAAGTTTAGGAAGCTATCACAAGAATAATGCATGAGATGAGGAGTGTCTCTTATGTGTAAAGCTCTGTGTTAGAGACTACAAGTGCTACAGATATGCTAGCCCAAGACTTGCCGCTCAAGTAGCTTAGAAACAGGAATGAAATGAATATCTCTTCTTTACAGATTTCTCTTGTGTAATGCAAGGCAGCTTGTACTCGGTGTTACAGACTATGTTGCTTATTTTGTTCCTTACGTTTGAAATGTATCTTTCTCCTTCTTCATCTGACCACTATTTTCCAACACTTACTTTTTTTCTCCAGAAAGAGTTTCATAATCTCTATACAAGTCTGTGTAAATTGTCCATTTCTGATGGGCTTTTATGCCTAATTATAGCACTTAATGCACTATATTAAAGTAATTCATGTATTCATTAGTGAACATTTATATATTTATTTAACAAGCATATATGATGATGAGTATGTGCAAGACACTGTTTTATTTGCATTGCATAAATTAATCCAGTCTTCACAAAACTCCTAGAAGTAGATGATATTGCTACTCCCACTTTACAGATAAAGAAACTAGATGACTGGGGGCTACACAGTTAGTATGTAGTGAGATTTGAAACCAGATAGCTTGGCACCCAGGCCCACATTGTTAATCCTAGACTATAAACACCTCAAGAATGGTGACTGTTCCACATTCAGTGATATATTTCTAGTACCTCAGCCACTTTTTGAATAGGACATCAAGAGAAGAGGAAATCAAAAAGTTAGGGAGCAATGAAAAATACTCGCAACATTAGTAACTATGTAAATGTAGCTTGAGTGTAAGGTGGCATTATTGAAAGCACACAGATTATTTTATGGATGGCCTTGATTACAAGATAGAGTTCAGTCACTTTGCATGGTCATTAAGAGTTGTTAGGTTTTGAACATTTACTAGGTTAAAACAAATAAACCAGTTAAATAAATATCTACTAGATATGCTGCTTCTAGAATTAAGCTACTGTTGAAATTAAAATAGCCAGTATTATTCATGTTTGTTAACAAACAACATAAAATGATGCTGTTGAATGCACAGATTATAGTATAGTATATAGTATAGATTATAGTATAGTATACTGAATATTAGAAGTAAACATGGAGTTCCTTTGGGAAATGGGCAATTTACACAGACTAGAAAGGGCACCAATATTGGCTATGGTTTTATAAACCATAAACTTGCAGAAATTAATTCAGGAGGGAAGTGTTGGTGAACCCACACTTTTTATGTAACCAAAGCCATGATATGGTGAAAGAACAGGTAATAGCTTCAATCTAATTTAAAACAAAATGACCAAATAATAGGGGAATAAAATCTTCAGTAGAAACAAACAGAAAAACCTTGTGAGAAATATATTATGACAATTTAAACATTGTTAAAAGCACAAAGAAATTTCAAGAGTTAAATAAAAGGTCACTGGCTCTGTCAATTCTCTAAACTATAAAAGCATACCTCAGAGATATTGCTGGTTCAGTTCCAAATCACTGTAATAAAGCAAATATCACAATAAACAAGTCATACAACTTTTTTCATTTCCTTGTGCATATAAAAGTTATGTTTACACTAGACTGTGGTCTAAGTGTAAAATAGCATTATGTCTAAAAAAACACTACATACCTTAATTTAAAAACTTTATTGCCAAAAAATGCTAACCATCATCTGAGCCTTCAGTAAGTCCTAACCTTTTTTGCTTGTGGAGGGCTTGCCTAAATGTTGATGGCTGATGAATGATTAGGGTAGTGGTTGCTGAAGGTTAGGGTGGCTTTGGCAATTTATTAAAATAAGACAACAATTAAGTTTGCCTCATCAATTGATTCTTCCTTTCATGAACAATTTGTCTACAGCGCACAATGCTGTTTAATCGCATCTTACCCATAGTAGCACTTCTTTCAATATTGGAATCAATTCTCTCAAACCATGACACTGCTTTATCAGCTAAGTTAATGTAATAATATTCCTTTCAACAATCTTCACAGCATCTTCACCAGGAGTACATTCCATCTCAAGAAACCACTTTCTTTTCTCATCTATAAGAAGCAACTTCTCATTCATTAAACTTTCATCATCAGATTGCAGCAATTCATCTACATCTTCAGGCTCCACATCTAATTCTAGTATTCTTGCTATTTCTACCACATCTGCAGTTACTTCCTCCACTGCAATGTTGAACCTTTCAGAGTCATCCATGAGGGTTGGAATCGACTTCTTCCAAACTCCTGTTAATGTTGATATTTTGACCTCTTCCCATGAATCACGAATGTTCTTATTGGCATCTAGAATGGTGAAGACTTTACAGAAGCTTTTCAGTTTACTTAGACCAGATCCATCAACAGAATCATTATTTATAGCCTTATAAACTGTATTTCTTAAATCAAAAGACTTGAAAATCAAAATTAGTCCTTGATCCATGGGTTGCAGAATGGATATTGTGTTAGCAGGCATGGAAACAACATTAATTTCATTGTACATCTCCGTCAGAGCTCTTGGGTGACTAAGTGCACTGTCAACAAGCTGTAATATTTTGAAATGAATCAGTTTTTCTTAGAAATAAAGTTTCAACATGGACTTAAAATATTTAGTATACCATGTTGTAAACAGAAGTGCCATCATCAAGGCTTTGTTGTTCCATTTGCAGAGCACAGGCAGAGTAGATCTAGCATAATTCTTAAGGGTCCTAGGATTTTCAGAATGGTGATTAAGCATTGGCTTCAACTTAAAGTCACCAGCTGCATTATCCCCTAACAAGAGTCATTCTGTCTTTTGAAGCTTTGAAGCCAGACACTGACTTCCCCTCTCTAACTATGAAAGTCCTAGGTGGCATCTTCTTCCACTATAAAGCTTTTTCATCTACATTGAATATCTGTTGTTTAGTGTCACCACCATCATGAATTATCTTAGCTGGATCTTCTGGATAACTTGCTGCAGCTTCTACATCAGCACTTGCTGCTTCACTTTGCATTTTTTATGTTATGGAGATGACCTCTTTTCTTAAACCACATGAGCAAACCTCTGCTAGCTTCGAAATTTTCTTCTGCAGCTTTCTCACCTCTCTCAGCCTTCATAGAATTGAAGAGAGTTAGGGCCTTGCTCTGAGATTAGTCTTCAGCCAAAGAGAATGTTGTGATTGTTTTGATCTTCTATCCAGACCACTAGAACTTTCTCCATATCAGCAATAAGGCTGTTTCTCTTTCTAATCATTCCTGGTTCACTGGAGCAGCACTGTTAATTTCCTTCAAGAACTTTTCCTTTGCACTCACATCTTAGCTAACTGGTGCAAGAAGCCTAGCTTTCAGCCCATCTTGGCTTTCAATACCTTCCTCATTATGTGTAATGATTCTAGCTTTTGATTTAAAGTGAGAGATGTGCCACTATTCCTTTCACTTGAACACTTAGAGGCCATCGTAGAGTTATTAATTGGCCTAAATTCAATGTTGTTGTGTTTCAGGGAACAGGATGGCCCAAGGCATATGAGAGAGACAGGAGAATGATCGATTGGTGGAACAGTCAGAACACATAAAACATTTATTGATTAAGTTTGTCATCTTATATGGGCATGGCTTGTGGCACCCCAAAACAATTACAATCAAAGATCACTGATCACAGATCACCATAACAAATATAATAATAAAAAAGTTTGAAATATTGTGAGAATTACCAAAATGTGACACAGAGACATAAAGTGAGCAAATGCTCTTGAAAAAATAGTGCCAATAGACTTGTTTGATGCAGAGTTGCCACTAACCTTTAATTTGTAAAAAGTGCAATATCTGTGAAGTACAATAAAGAAAAGCACAATAAAACAAGATACACCTGTAAATTGTTTATTCTAATTAGCCACAGCCACCAGACAATAGACTTAGTTGTTAGTAGTTGTCAGAAGAAAATAGCAGTATTTAATGACACTACTATCCAATGAACCTTTTACATTTTTCTCTTGGAAGAATAATAATACAATATGTATTGTGCTAGATCATTGAACTTTAGGGAAAATCATATCCCATATTTTAATGCTGATGTATTGGCATCAAAAAGCTCATCAATAAATAAATATGTAGAATCAGATTTCAAGTAAATATAGACTCATATACTGGAATGTGCTAGGCAGAAATATTTCTCCATATGGCATTTGTAAATATCTGAGTGCTAAATTCTCTGAATAAAGAAATGATTTGCTCAGGCCATCCATCACTCACCCACCCATTGTACACATAAATTAAAGAACAACATCAAAACAAATTAGCAGCTGGTGCTCTGAAATGCCAGACAGTTAGCACCCATAAGGTAACGTGTATCTTTTCGAGTAGGTAAAGATGAGAAATTCTTTTAAACCCGAAATAGCTAAGTGAACCTCAAAAGAAAGTGAATATGTTTTCTTAAACCTGCAGAGAGGAAAATACTGGAGCTTTTAAATGTATTTTCCTTCCTTTTTCAGAGCAATCATCTAAACACTTGAAAAGAAACTGGTGACTGATAATTTGCCCTATTTGTAATTTTGATATATTTTCTTGACATCTTAGAATTATTGTTAATGATAATAGATAATTTACTAAGCACCTACAATATATCAGACTTCATATATGTATTTCTCTAATCTTTACTGGTTGTGCATTATTAGAATAGATAACAAAGGAAAGAACCAAAGCTCAGATACAGCAGCATCCAAAATGTTACAAACTAGTCCATGGGAGACCAGTTACCCAAACGTATCTGCCTCTAAAATACACCTTTTCACTATACAAACTCATTAGGAACCTGGATTGGAATATTCTTGCTCCACATTACAATTCATATCAGTATTTAAAGGAAGCAAATAATAGGTCTGTTAATTTTTTCCAGATGCAGAAACAAAAGAATTTTTAGTTAATATTTTTCTGGAGTTACTAGTATGTTGTTATTCTGCTATTTTATTTGCTTTCTGAATTTTCTCTTGCTTTTGTTGCTTCTCTAACTATAATTTCCCTTTTTGATAAGTTTAATGAATATTAGACAACAATCTAGGTTGTGTCCTATATAAAATATAAGGAATAAAAAGATTTGAGACACTTGACTGATATTTCCATGATAAATAAAATGAGCTCTTTGAACTAAACACTAAAATTACCCCAAGGATTCTAGAAGCATAGCCCTTAGATTATAGTAGACTCAGAGAATCTCTAAGTGCACACATTAAAAATGTAGCATTTTTTACTTCTTTCAGATGAATAACCTAAATTGTATAGATAATGTTTTTGTTTTGTTTTGTTTCTACATCTAATGACTATTAAGCTCTTCTATGGGATGTTTATGTTTTATTGTTTTTTTTCATCCATTAACAAAAATTAAAGATGGACTGAGGATGTGGTAAAACTAATATCCAAATGTGGCACAAAGCAGGGGAAGTGTTCTTTGATATTATCAGTGTTATCTTGAGTTGTACTTAGTCAGCAATTCCTACAAATTTTTTGCTGTTAATTAGTTTTACCTTAGTCATCAATTAACATTGAGATTTAGTTTATTTTTTAATATTTTTGAGGTGAAATTAATGTAACATAAAATTAAACATTTTTCAATGTACAATTTATGTTATTAGTATATTCATAATATTGTGCAACCATCACCTGTATCTAGTTTCAAAATATTCCAAAATGTTTTCATCACCTCCAAAGGAAAACCAGTACTCACTAAGCAATCATTTCTTATTCCTCCTTGCCCCAACCCCTGGAAAACACTACTATGCTTTATATCTCTATTGATTTACCTATTTGTATTGTATATAAATAAATGGAATACATTTCATATTAATTGAATCATACCTTATGTAACATTTTGTATCTGGTTTCTTTACATAGCTTAATGTTTTCCAAGTTCATCCACGTTGTAGCATGTATCAGTAGTTCATTCCGTTGCTGGCTGATTATTCCACTTACGGATACACCACATTTTGTTTATCCATTTATTTGTTGATGGACACTTGGCTTGTTTCCACATTTTGGCTATTGACAATAGTACTACTATAAATATTTGTATGCAAGTGTTTGTTTGAATATCTCTTCTCAATTTTGGTGGGATATATACCTAGGAATAGAAATCCCAGATCATATGATACTCCCCGTTTAACTTCTTGAGAAACTACTAAACTGTTTCTTCAGTGCTGCACCATTTAACATTCCCACCAGGAACGTATGAGTTCCAATTTTTCCACATCCTCACCAACATTTGTTATTATTCATCTTTCTGATGATACTCATCCTAATGGACGTCAAGTGATATTTTATTGTTTTGAGTTGTATTTCTTGATGATCAACCTTGTTGAATGTCTTTTCAGTGCTTGTTGTTCATTTGTAAATCCTCGTTGGAGAGATTTCTGTTCAATTCCTTTGTTCATTTTCTAATTGGGTTGTTTATCTTTTTGTTCTTTCATTGTAAATTTTATTTATTCTTGATACTAGACAATATCAAATATATGATTTGCAAATATTTTCTCTCATTCTCTGGGTTGCCCTTTCATATTGATAGTGGGCTTTGATGCACAATTTTTATTGATAATGTTCAAATTATCTTTTTTCTTTTGCTACTTGTACTTTTGGGGTCATATCTAAGAATGTATTGCCAAATCTGAGATCATGGAGATTTATACTTGTTTCCTTTTAAGAGTGTTATAGTTATAGATCTTACTTAGATCTTTGATCCATTTTGAGTTAACTTTTATATATGGTATGAAGAAGGGAACCAACTTTATTCTTGTGCACATGAATACCCATTTGTCATAACAGAATTTGTTGAAGAGACTATCTTACCTAATTGAATAGTCTTATTATCCTTAACAAAATAAATTAGCCATAGATATATTGATTTATTTCCTGACTCCCAATACTATTCCACTGGTCTGTAACTTTATCCTTATACTGGAACCACACAGTAGTGCATAAAATAGTTTTAGTAAGTTTTAAAATCAGGAATCACATGTCCTACATCTTTGTTTCTCCCTTACAAGATCGATTGCCTATTTTGGATACTTTGAAATTCCACATGATATTAGGTTTGGCTTTTCTATTCCTGCAAAAAAAAAAGCCATTACTATTTTGATAGGGATTGCATTGAATCTACGGATGACTTTGAAAGTATTGCCATCTTATCAATACTATATATTTCAGTCCATGAAGAAGGAATAACTATTTAAATTTTTTTAATGTCTTTTAGTAATGCTTTGTGATTTTCAGTGTGAAAATCTTGCAGCTCCCTAGTTAATTTACTCAGATATTTATTATATTATTTTTATGCTATTGTAAGTGGAAAACTTTTCTTAATTTCATTTTCAGACTGTTTATTGCTAGTATATAGAAATACAATAGAGTTGTGAATGTTGATCTTGTATCCTGCAATTTTGCTGAAAGTGTTTATTACCTCTAATCGTGTGTGTGTGTTTGTGTATTCTTTAGGCTTCTTATATAAAATATCAGCTCATCTTTGAATTAAGATAGTTTTACTTCTTCCTGTCAAATCTGAATGTCTTTCATTTCTTTTCCTTAAAAGAATGCCTAATTACTATGGCTAGAAATTCCAGTATAATGTTTAAGAAAAGTGGTGAAAGTAGGCATCCTTGTCTTGTCCCTGATCATAGAGGGAAAGTTTTCAGTGACAATGAGTACGATGTTAGCTGTGAACTTTTCATGATGTCCTTTATAATATTAAAGAGATTCTTTTTCAGTCTTAATTTGCTGACAGATTTTATCATGAATGGGTGTTGGCTTTTGTGAAATGATTTTTCTGCATCAATTTTGATGACCGTGACCTCATTTATTCTATTAATGGAGACAATTATATTGATTGATTTTCTCATATTGAACTACTCTTTCGCACTTGCTTATGGTGTGTAATCCTTTTACTATGCTTCTGGATTTAGTTTGCTAGTATTTTGTTGAGGATTTTTCCATCTGTATTCAAGAGAGATATTGATCTGTAGTTTTATTTGCTTTTAATATTTGGCCTTGGTTTCAGAGTAATCATGACCTTTTAATATGAGTTAAGAGGTGTTATTTCCACTACTACTTTTGTGAAAGATCTTTAGAAGCACTGGTTTTCATTTTTATTTAAATATTTAATAGAATTTATCAGTGAAGCCATTTGGTCCTGGACTTTTCTTTCTTGGGAGTTTTTAAATTACCGATTCAATTTTGTTACTTGTTATATATCTGTTTAGAATTTCCATTTTTTCTTGAGTGAATTTTGGAGTTTGTTTTCTTTTAGGAATTTATCCATTTAATATATATTATCTAATTTGTTGGCATACAATTGTTCATAGCTTTCTCTTTAATCTTTTTTAGTTCTGTAAGTTCAATAGTAACATCCCCAGTTTCACTACTGATTTAGAATTTGATACTTCCCTTTTTTCCTAGTCAGTTTGCTTAAATATTTGTCATTTTTGTAGTTTATTCAAAGAACTAACTTTGATTTTTGTTAATTCTATGGTCTTTCTATTCTCTATTTCATTTATCTCCACTCTAATATTTATTATTTTCTTCTGTTGGTTTTAGATTTAGTTTGTTCTTTCTCTTTTAGTTCTTTAAGGTACAAAATTTAGTTATTATTTCAAAATCTTTCTTCTTTTTTAATGCAGATATTTACAGCCATAAATTACCTCTGAGCACTGTTCTCGATGCAATCCGTTTTCTTATGCCTTTATTTTCACTTGTCTCAAAATACTTCTTAACATTCTTTTTAGTTTCTTCTTTGACTCATTGGTTCTTTGGAATGTTGCTTAATTTTCACATATTTGTACATTTTCCAATTTTCTCTCTGTTGTTGATTCCTAGTTTCTTTCCACTGATGTTGGCGAGGATACTTTGTATGATTTTAATTTTTAAAAATTTACTATGACTTTTTTTTGGCTGAATATATGGATTCTCATGGAGAAAGTCCCATACGTTCTTGATAAGAATGTGTATGCTGCTGTTCAGGGTGGGATTTTCTAAATATATCTGTTGGGTCTAGTTGATCTATAGCGTTTTTCAAATCCTCTATTTTATTATTGAAAGTCTGTCTAGTTGCTTGATCTATTATTCAGAATGAAGTATTTAAGTCTCCAATATTATTTTAGAATTATCTATTTTTCCCTTCAATTCTGTTGATATTTGTTTCACATGTTTTGGGGCTCTGTTGTTGGTGCATATATGTTGAAACTGTTGGAATCTTTTTGATTCAGTGAACTTTTTGTCAAGATATAGTGTTTTTCTTTGTCTCTTGTAGCAGTTTTGACTTAAAATCTATTTTGTCTGAAGTTAGTATGCCATCTCAGATCTTTTTTGGTTACTATTTTCATGGAATATAATTTTCCATCTTATCCTTTCAACCTATTTTTGTCTTTGGATCTAAAGTGAGTCTCCTGTACACAGCATAGAGCAGATTATGTTTGTTGTTGCTTTTCTATCCTATGACTGATTAAAAAGTAAAAGCAAATCAAATAATTATAAGAAATTTAAAATCAATGTAGCAAAATAAGAAAAATATGTCATTATTGAGCTCTAAATTAATTAACATTGGTTAAGTATAAAAGGTATTCCATCCAAGTGGAATATAACCATTTTTCAGTTCATTATTATAAAGATTCTAGTTATATGTGTGTTGCCTTTGCCCTTCATAGGAATTATATGATTTAAAACACTAAGATTCCTAAAACTAATTTATTCTCACAGTATTCTGGGAATTAAGTACCATAATCACAATTACACACATAGAAATCAAATCAATGCGATCACAGCATTTGGGCAGACTTAAAACATACATATTAGGCACCCTTTGGTTTTCTATTTCTACTTTGTCCCTCGTGAAACTTCATGACATGTTTCTCAATAGCATCATTATGCCAATTAAAAGAAGTCACCAGGGAAAGGCTACTAAAGTTAATAAGATTAAATTTTCAGGCAGAATTGATTAAGTAGTTATACAGATACAACTACTTCACACTTGTTTGTCCTTATTTCTATAGTATGTGTGCTTAGTTTAATCTCTGAAATAAATGTGCCTTTTCAGAGATTTGCAATCAAATCATATTCAATTTTAAATTCTGATGTTCAGTCACCAAATTACCTATAATAGACTTAGAAATGGAAAATCTTCCATTATCGTTGAAACGAGAGTTAAAACAATTATCAAAGGTGCTATTTTGAGTATAGAAGTTGTAAAAGAATAATTAGTTATGCCAGGTTGGATTTCAAAGCAAATTTTCAAAGAGAGAATAGTTCAGAGAAATATAAAAAATAATCTCTGATTAACATTGTGGAATGATGTCTTGAAAGGAAAATGCTTTCCTGTTTGCAATTTTTCCATGGAATTATTTTCTGCTGTACTCTTCTATCTACTGAAATCACTTCCACTACCCAAATTCTTTCCTTCCACTACTCAAATTCTTTATTGATGTTACAGATCATAACATTTCCCATTGGTCCTCTGTGTAATATTCAGTTACTATATCCTTCTTAATGTATTGTGAATTTATTGTTCCATCATTTCCTTGGCTGATTCAGTACAAATATTTTTTGTATTTATAGATGTTTTTCAATAATTTGATATCCAAACATATTCTGGTATTTTAAGAATTTTTTTTCAGCATGTCTATAGTTCTCTAAAGATGAGTCTTTAAGTGGATGAATCCTTTTATTGAAGCACATAGCTGTGTCTGTACATTTATCTGGACGTTTGGTAAATGGATCTTCAAGATTAAAATGATGGTCAGCAGTTATCACGAGAGCTACCTGAGCCTTTGATCTAGAGTTCCTACATATTGTTTTATTTCTGTTAATGCATAGAAATATATATTGTATTTCTTATTACAAAAGTAGACTATGCTCATTGAACAAAGATTACCAACTTCAAAACAAAAGAAGTTAATCCAGTCTCCAGACTTGACCAAAGTTAACCTTTGGGCATGTTTATCTTTAGTGTATGCATGGGCTTTGCTTATTTTAATTTTAATGCTTTAATCATGCCATTCATATAATATCATGCAATTTTCATATGTTTATTGAATAAACCTTAATCCTAAATTAGTATTTTATATTTTTAACATGTGTATTCTGTTGCATCAAATGACTATATCATAATTTACATAAATATTTACTTATATATGGGCTTTTGAGTTATTTCCAAATTTTCATTACTATATGTAATAACATTGTGAATATTTTTGTGTGTAAGGCTTTATCCATATTTATTATTCTTCCCTCAGAATAGTCAAGTAGGAAGTGAATTACAACTATAAGTGGCAGGAATATGTGAAATATCCCTGATGCTAATTACTAATTATTTTCTGCACACAAGTTACACTGTGATTAGCAGTATAAGAACGTACCGATTTCATTGAACTATCTTGTATTCCTAATTTGTGAAATGAAAATGGCATCTCACTGCTCTAATTTTATTTAGTTGGGAAATGATGAGGTTGTGTATTTTCTTTATATGTTTTGATTCATATATGTAACATTCAAACCATGCAGAAGTATATGTAGTAGTAGGGGAAAGTCTCCTTTTGTAAGCACCCCATAGCACTTTTCTCTTTAGAAGAATAGACAGAACCTTGAGTAATTTTTCAGTTAATCTGTTGAAGCAATTACATACAAGTGCATTAAAATATATAGTATTCTTTTTAATCGGGTATATACTTGTTTAAAAATGAACAGTTTTTGAGATAACTCTATATCATTACCAATACACTATAATTTTTATAACATCAGTATGAGATTTCATGTGGTGGATGGTTCATAGTTTATTTAAGTATTCCTCTACTAAACTGTAGATGATTTCTACTTAGATTTAAATTATCATTATTACTATTTAGATTATTGTTATTATTACTGTACATTATTTCTAAATTTCCTTATCGCAACCAGTGCTGCAATGTAAATATCCTTGTCCCTGCTACTTTGTAGTCACTTGTGAGCATTTGTTAAGCGAAGATACTAAGAAACATCATTGCTTCATTAAAGCAGAGTCATATTTTAATTTTCAGAAATAACTCCAAATTGTTCTGCAAAAAATCTAAAAGAATTATGCTTCCACAAATAGTGAGAGAATATATTTAAACACGCCCCTACCAATGATGGTTCTAAACACACTTTGTTGTTATTGCCAATAGATTGGTGAAAATAAATGTCTCACTTTTTTTGGTTTAGATTTATTTTCACCTAATTATTTAGGAAGTTTTGAATCTTTTGATGTTTATAGGCCATTAATGCACTCCCTCATGTGAGGAATAGTCATTTGTTTGTTTACTAATTTTTCTTTTTAGTTCTTTGCTTTCCTGATTTTACTTAATTCATTATACAGTCAGAATATTGACCATTCCTGTTATATTTTTGCTCATTTTGTAGATTGCATTAACCATTGCTCGTTTTTTAAATATAGTCACTCTACCAAGCTTCACCTTTTGACTTATAGAATGTGAGGTCTTTCTTAAGAAGGTCTCCTTTCCCCAATATTTGAATATTTGATGCTTTTAATGTAATTATAATGTTGTTATTTAATACTGTTTTTAATATTGTTGTAATATTATTGTAATTTAAACTCTTGCATCTATGTAGATATTATTTGTGTAAAAAATGAAATATACACACATTTCTCTTATTAGATAGCTGATTACCTCAACACAATATATTATGTAGCCTATACCTTCTCTTACCGATGTGAAATACCACCTTTATTATATTTTTAATTTTCACGTATGACATATCTGCTTCTAAACTCTTTATTCTGACCCCCAATAATTTCCTGTACTGCTGAAACACGACTAGATCAAAGCCAAGTTTGAAATTTATATTTTAAAAATTAGAGGAAAGTACTAGCTGCTACAGGATAAAGATGGAGGCTTAGGTGGGTCAGAAATTACAGGATGGAGGTACAGTTACCCATCTTTAAAGATGGTATCAGTGAATACAGGTAACACTAGAAAATCAGGTGCAAACCAATATAAAGATAAAACAATTCAGAATGTTACAGGATACACAACTAATATTCAGAAATTATCAACTTTATACATCCTAACAAAAACCAATCAGAATGTGTCATGGAAAAAAGAATTCATTAATGTTAGCAACTAAAAAGGTAAAATATCCATGAATATCCCCAAGAATAAATTAATTTTTGATATAGTAATTAAAAATGAATCAAATAAATAGAATTACATATCATAGTCCTCTTAAAAATGTTAAAACTCCATTAGTTGATATATAAATTTAATAAATCCCCTGAAGACATCAACATTTTTTAATTAGATAAGCTGATTCTAAAATGTAAGATAAAAGTATGATCATGTCTTAACTTGATAAACTGTAGAGTTTGTGGAACACCACAAAAAAAATAGCCAATAAATTTTGACAAAAAAATTCTGAGAGATTCATTCTCTTGGATATTTATACATAATACATAGGCTCAGTAAATAAAATAGTGCAAAATTTATGTATAAAGAGAAAGACTGATGAAATAAATAGAACATTCAGACATAGACTAAATAAATGTAGGCCGTTAAGTGGCATTCCAAATCAATGGGAAGTAATAGACTAGTCAATAAAATAGACAGTAATAGATAACTACCTCAAGAAAAAGAACACAACAATTGAATATTACCTTATATATGGTAGACTGATATAATAGCCTCCAATGAATCCTATCTCTCCCTGTCAATGCCTTTGGGTTATCCCACACACACACACACACACACACACACACACATTGACCCTAGGCTTGACCATGTAATTCATTTATGTCAATGGGACATAAGCAAACATGAGGTGAGCATGGATTTGACTCTTTAGAGCTTTCCCTCTTAGACTGCTTCAATGACCTTGTGAGGAAGTCTTGTGCAGCAGCCTTGAGGATATAAAATCACATTCAGAGAGAGGCCCACCCATCCCAGGATTCCTCGCTGAGGTCAGCTACCAATAACCCAGCAGCTCAATGAAGACAGAAAAGTACACACGTTATTGAGGAAGTGATTCAGTAAAATATGGTGGATCATATTATAGATTCCTATGAATGACTATAAAGCAGTAAATATGCACAGAGCAACGTTAATATATCTTTAAAATGTAGTGTAGAAAGAAAAAAGAAAGATACAATATGAGGTATATACCAATATTGTCATTTATATGAAGAAAAAAATGCAACAAAACAAAACAAAATCCTCCCCTTTCTCTTACTCTTGTTTACCCAAGAACACACACAAAGGATAACAAAATTTAAAAAAATATCAAATCCAGATAAATTTCTAAACATATATTACAAACCCTTAGCCTGTTAACCAATAATTACTCAGATAGCTTTAGTCTTATCTGAAGAAAATGTAAAAAGTAACAGTAAAATAATAATATAACAACTAGTACCAATCATGTATGTAAGTTTTACTACATGATTTCTATCTTAGTCGTTCCACTAATTTTACAAAATACCATAGACTGGACAGCTTAATCTACAGACCTTTATTTCTCATAGTTCTAGAGGCTGGTAAGTCAGAGATTAGGGCCAGCATGTTCGGGCTCTGGTGAGAGCTCTCTTTTCTGGTTTGGAGACAGCTCCCGTCTTGCTGGGTCCTCTCATGTCAGAGAGAAACATCCTATCTCCATGACTTTTCCTATAAGGGCAATAATCCTATTCATGAGGGCTCTACTCTCAAGACCTAATTTCCTCCCAAAGGTTCCACTTCCAAATAACATCACATTGATGATTAAAACTTCAACATATGAATTTATGGGGGGACATAATTCAGTCATAGCGTTCCACCTGTGGCCCCTCAAAATTCACGTCCTTTTCACATGCAAAGTATATTCATTCTATCCCAGTAGCCCCAAAGGTCTTAACTTGTTCCAGCAACAACTTTAAAGTCTAAAGTCCAAAGTCTCATCTAAATATCATCTAAATTAGATATGGGTGAAACTTGAGGCACAATTCATATTGAAGCAAAATTCCTCTCTAGCTGTGAACCTGTGGAATCAAATACATTATGTGCTTTCAAAATGCAATGATGGAGCTGGCATAAGATAGACATTCCACTCCAAGAAGGAAAAATAAGAGAGAAGGAAATGGTGATGAGTCCCAAGCAAGTCTAAAACTTAGCAAGGCAAACTCCATGAGATCTTAAGGTTTGAGAATAATCCTCTTTGGCTTGATGCTCTGCCTTCCACATCCACTGGGATGGCGGTCCTGCCCCCACAGTTCTGCAGGGTTGTGGTTGTGCTCCCAAGGCTCTGGGTGGCCCTGCCCCCAAGGTTTCAAGTGATGTCCCATCTCTTTTCAAACTGATGAGGTAGATCAGATGATCACGAATCACCTTTGGAGACATTTTTCCCTTAGTCTTGAAGAATAATACATGTTCACAGGCAAATAGCTGTGTGGTCTTGTCCTATAAAATTCAAGAAGCCCAACAACCTTCCTTTATTCCATCCTGTCTTCATCCTCTTGAGTTCAAACTAGCAGTGTTCTTGCTGGGTGGCTGATTAGTTCTGTTGTTCACACCCATACTAATCTCCTTATCAAGTGACTGGTCTTCCACACCCTTAATCTTCTCTTCTGAATTTGCATTCTCATTTTTTGTATTATAGACAAGCTAAATATTTTCCAGATCTTTATATCCCGGCTCCATTTTGCTTACCAATTCCCTCTTCAATTCATTTCTCTCTTCTTTCACTTTAAGCAGTCAGGAGGAACCAGGCCACTCCTTCAACACTTTGCTTGCAAATTTCTTCAGCTGCATATCCAATTTTGTCATTCAAAAGTTCTACTTTCCACAAAACACTAGAACACGTAATTTAACCAAATAGTTTTCCACTTTGTAACAAGTAATTGCCTTTCCTCCAGTTTCCAATAACATGCTCCTCATTACCATCTGAGACCACATCAGAACAGCCTTTACCATCCATATTTCTACATTCTGCTCATGATTATTTATGTATTTTAAGAAGATGGAGGCTTTCTCTCCAGGACTCCTCTTCTATCAGAGCCCTTACCAGGATTGCCTTTAGTGGTCTCTTCATGGCAATGTCAGCTTTTTCTAGCGTGCACCTCGAAACTCTTCCAGCTTTTATCCAGTACCCATTTCCAAAGCTGTTTTCACATTTTTAGATATTTGTTACAGCAGTACCCCTCTTGCGGTACCAATTTCTGTCTTAATCAATGCAGGCTACTTTAACAAAATATCATAGATTGGGTGGCTTAAACAACAGAAATTTATTTATCACAGTTCCGGGGATAAGAAGTCAGAGGTGCTGGTGCCAACATGATTGAGTTCTGGTGAGCGCCTTCTTCCTGGTTTGGAGACTGTCATTTTCTTGTTGTATCCTCATATCGCAGAGAGAGATCATCTCTCTCTTGTGTCATCTTATAACGGCACTAATCCCATTCCTGAAGGCTCACTCTCGTGACCTGATTTCTTCCCAAAGGCCCCACCTTCAAATAACGTTACAGTTGGGTTTTAGGGCTTTAACATATGAACTTGGTGAGGCGGGCAGCACAAACATTCAATACGGAGCAGTTATTAAAAATATCTTACCAGTAACTAAAGGTAAGAGACATTTTTTAAAACTTTCCCAGAAGCAAGAACATGGTATCTAAAGAAACATTCATTTCAGGTAAAAAGAATCAAGACTTTTCCTTCTCCCAACTTGCAAAGTTACGTATTTTTCATTAATTGTCAAATTATCCCAATTAGAAACCAAATGTATGTGTCACAATCCTCACTTGATATAGATCTATATACCCATTAGATGTGACTTGTTCAGACTGTTGGCCAAGAAGCTCTGTGGCTGCTGTTTTGCAGGTACACACTCCACTCTTCTCCACCTTGCTTTCTGTCCCAGAAGCCTGGCAAATATGGTTTCTGGTAGGTTTGGCCAATGAAATGCCTGACTGGAGATTGCATGAAGAAGGAGAGTGAGACCAGAGTATATAATCCCCATCCGTCAGCTCCCTGTCTGCTGATTTGTAAGAGATCAGCTATTTCTTTAGATCAAAAGTCACAGCTCCTCACAAGACACATCTCTCCATATAACTCCTTGTTTCCAGTACATAGCAATGACTACAGCCTTCTTATCACTCTCCCTATATTACTGCAAGATCTCTTGTGGTCTATTTCTATTTCTCTATAAACAGCCTCTTTATTGCACTCTCCTTGATTTATCCTAATTGAAATTTGTTCTTTTCCTTCTGGGATCCAGACTAATATAAACTCTCTCTTGAGTGAAAGCCTAGCATAACAAAAATGTAAATTAGTAGCTTAAACAGAGATGTACCTACATGCATCCCTTCTCCCATCTTTGAAGAGGTTCCCAAAACACTCTTTGAAAGTCAGGGCATACAATTACATGCACCTCACTGCATGATTATAATTAGCTTAAGTATAGGGACCATTTATTTCCTCTCCATTTCCTTCATCAGGTTTCACAAAGTGTACTGAACATATTAGGTTGTGAATAGTTACTGAATTTGATCACACTGTATCTAGCACCCAACTCATGCCAAACTTGGTTTTTCATGGAGTCTTTTTTCACTAATTATTTCTGTCTTGCAGGTATTCAATGGACACTTTGGTAATTTTTTTTTCATTGGTTAACAGATTTTAATTTGCTCTTGACTTTGTTTACCTTCCTTTCCTATTTCCACCACTGTACTAAAAAAGATTATTTCTCATTCTTCTAATTACTAACTCCATTTCTGCTGTGTCACCTCTGATCCATTTATCAACTCCTGCATAAAACACATCCTGATCAGAAACATAGGTAAGATCAGGGAGGCTGCTATTTTCAGATTTTCATGTTGTTTTGCCAAAATCAAGTTAGGAGGAGCAATCTCTTTTAAATTGCCATTCTAAGGCATAGTTGTGAGTTTTTTCCTAAGCTCTTAAGTTCTTCAAAAAGAGGTGGAAGACTTTGGTATTTGAAATATGGTCTGTAGTATAAATGTGTGCACATAATTCTTAATAAATCTGTTCTTTCTGTATGTTTGTAACTTGCTAGAAGTGATAGACCTTTAGACATTGTATTAATTCTGTCAAGCAATTAGACATTCAAATATACTATAATTAAATTATGCATTTATATCTCAGTTTTCCCTAGAAGAATCAAACTCCATACATATCAGAACAACAGAATACCACAGAAGAAAGAAAATAGGGAAGTTAGTATTTAGAAATGCATTCTACTTTTTTTAAAGAAAAACATTCTTAAAATCTTAGTAGGGAAGAAGTAATGTAGCTAATAGCTTTAATATAGAACTTCTATAATATACTCATAAAAGTCAGGTAGGAAGGGATCCCATGGTTCATTTTAGCTTTTTCAACCTATATTTTGAAAACAGAACACTTCAAAGTACTATCATTTCTCAAACACATCTAAGCATTAGGACTATTCTGAAACTGTCCTTGCTTTAGTTGGAAATATTTACTAAATGTGTCAATTCTTTTTCTCTGTGCTTCCCCTCTCCCGAATATGAATATGACCACTGTTTATTAACAGGTATGTTTTACTGAGCTATTTATGTGAAGTTCAGATAAAAACTAAATCCTCCGGCACTTGAGTAGGAACAGCATTCAGTCTTTTCTTACGAGGGTCAGTCTAGGATAATAGAAAACAACTAAATATAAAGGAATTCATAAACTAGTGAATGATGGCTTATGTCAGATTTATGGTTTGTGTCCATGAAAACTCTGTGTCAGATGTAACATAATGGAAGATGTCATTTCAACAGCCCATTGTGAATGTGAGTTTACATATTAATTATATGGAGAGGAGGTTATAATTTTAGTTTCTCATCTGTTAAGCATCTCTTACCTTCCAATTTGAAAAACAAGAAACATATAATCTGATCAGAAAAACAATATATTAATAATCCTGCTTATTTTTATTTGTGAAGTATGAATTAATTGATCATATGTTTTGGATGTAGATTTTCACAAGTAAAATCCCAATACAAGTAATTCCTAGGGCTGTTCGAATTCTTTTGTTCTAGAATCTTTCTTCAAAGAACATGGTTTCTATAATCAAGACATCAAAAAATTTTGGAAAATGCTTTGGTTTTAGATGTGGATTGCAGCAATGTTGTTTTTATAACAGGATAGAGTGTCTGGCTAATACAAGGCTCAAATACACCAATCTCCACTTACTGCTTCCAGCCTGTGTTCATCAACATACACGAAAAATCTTGTTTTAAAATCTGAGGAGGTGCAGATGTTAGGGTTTGAGGAAAGAGATCTTATAGAAATGGGGAGGGAGCATAAGGCACACTTCCCACCTTCTTGTATGGGAATTGACCCTCAGCAGTTAAATATTAAAAGTCAGCAGTAAGGGGAACTAGTCAGATGAGAATCTATGAAGATTCTGGGAAGAGGCAGTATGATACTAAGACTCAGGAGAGAAGATAATTGTTGTTCTGCAAATCTTACAAGGTTCTTTCACTCCAAGCTTTGCCGTATCAGTGTTCTTGGCACTGACAATGGCAAATTAATACAGGTCATTAATTGCAATTATGAGATTCCTTCAGCAGCATCTCAGGTGATAGATCTGAAAGCAGAACAGGAGCAGGATAACATGACAGATGCTGTGGAGTGACAGTGACTGAAAAGTACTTTGTGAGAATTTTTGTGACCAGACCTATTTTGGGACCATCTGAGTGAGAGATAATGGGGAAATTATTCACTACTCAAATGCAAGGATTGTAGCCTGGTCTTGTGGAATGCGAAAGCCTGTGAGCAGTTACTCTTTATTAGGCTTCATAATATTTCAACCATGCTTTTCTGTGAATATCTGTTCTTTTCCCCTCTCTACTAAACAGCTTTCTTTGCAAGGCTCTTGGATTGTCATGACATAAACTCTGATGAAACTCTCCATGTCCTTAGATATACAGGTCCTAAAGTCAATCACAAATTTTTCTATTACCTTTAGTGAGAATTCTTGAGTAAGACAAGTATCTATTTCAAATCTTGTCATCTGAGCATAGCTCAAATTTTCCCCATTCACCATGGCCTACTGCTCCATGCCCTCAGTAAGAGCTGAAGTAGCACTCCAAAGAAGATGGAGTGAGCCAGACTGCCTTCATTCCTAACAACATGGGGGATTTGGTGATTGAGTAAGGTGTGCGCTGGACATAGATCTTGTTGGTTCAAGGGAGAGCAAGCATAAAAATATGAATTTCTATTGTCAAAGTGATCTCTGTTTCATTTACGAATGGAAAAATCTTGCTACGTTTGAGTAACACTACATGCTTATTTTTAACATTGTGGGAATACTGGCTACATAGAAATATTGATAATTTGTTTTTTCTACCATGGATTTATAATAATCTGTTGTTTCACAGGAAATATCTTATTTGATTCATAATGGAAAAAATGAGGCTACTTAAGGTATAAAGCGCGGACAAATTCTATTTATTTAGAATGTACTGTTGGTCTGATAATAAACAAGCATTTACTCTTATCCTGAAAGAAAAGTAGTACCCTTATCCTCTTCCTGATGATGAGAAAATTGAATCTTGTGAAAGTCAAGGGCTTTACATAAGGTCACATATCTATTACATTGAAAACTGGATCATGAAACTAAATCAGCCTAGATTGAATGAAGCCTTATTTCATCCAAAACAGCAAGTTCTCTGTGTATGAATCATTTCAGGACCTCACCTTAAAGCATAAAAGCAGTAATTAACATTGAATCTTTTTATAAACTTTATGATGAACTAAATTGAAGCATTCAGAAAAAGAAAATAATTTGGGAAAGAAAATAATTGCTCTAACTCTCCTCACCAAATCTAACAGCAAACCACACAATGCTAAGAGGTCACACTAGGCTAGTTGCATTAATTTCCTAGTAAAAGAAGTGATTTCAAGAGTAAGTTTTAACTCTCTCATTTCTCACAGTCTGCAACAACCCGTACACATTCTGGAAAATATTAGACAAACTATGTTAGGCCTAGTACTGTGCAGAATTTTATTATACTAAGCAGGCATGAAAGTTGAGAGCCTCGTAAATATTAATCACAGACTAATGAACAGTAGGAGACTCCTGAATATCAATCTGTACTGGGGGAAATTTTGAATTAGAGACACCACTTCCTACCCAATAAATCAGTAGTGAAAAATTGAAGGCATTCTTGTGCATCTGCTTATGTAGCTAGATCTCTAGACCTAAAGGAGCATACAGTGTGGATGCCAAAATAGATGTAATTTTATGACCCCCTAGAGCTTTTGCATTTTTAACCAGACCATTTTTTAAAATTTTAATTACCTCCAAAAGAGGCTGGATTGTATCATAGAAAACTTGACTGTGCTCTTTAGTATCAGAGTTTGAATAGTTCAAGAGTAGTTAGAGCTTGTCTCCTTCTTCCTCTTTAGTATTCTGAAACCATTGCCCAAAGGGATGAGAAGACTCAAGGTTAAGAGGAGAGCTGAAATGCCAAAACTTCATTGGCTTATTGCTTTTATTAAATGTGCATATTATTGCTTTTGCCTCTGAGCACATGAACAATGTATAACAGGAAAAAAAGACAGTATCTTCCATCTTAACTTATAATTTCATAAATAATGCCAGACGAAATTATACATCTACACACTTACATATTCTTAATGATTGTCCATTAATGGAAAAGCCTCCCTTTACAATAGTCAGAGTTAATTATTTATTAAGACAATAAGAGTGGATAATGATATTTTGGATTCTATGTTATTTTTGATGCCGACACAAAAATAATAGGGCTCAGTTTTCAGTTTCAGGATTTTTTTTTTTATTTTTTAATATTCAGATAGTATTTAAGACCTGCCCAGGTATTAATATTTTAATGGGAACATTTAGAAGTGACTGTTAAAAATATAAATGTTTCTTCATAGCACTGTAATCAGGACTAAAATTTTACCCTGAATACATATGATATGAGCTGTGTTTACTGAAAGGAAAGAAACAGTTTTTAAGGACACAAGAAAAGAGAAAGATCCAAGAAATAAGCCAGAAATGGTGCATGTCATTTTGAATTACTTTAGAAATATAATTTTCAGAATGATTACTTTATTCTACATCAAGTATATATAAAGTAATAGTATAGCAGAAGGCTATAATTAAGCATTAATCATTAACAGTTTTTCAATTTTTTTACCACTGAAAATTTCTAGATTCATTGAAAGCAGGGAGAGTTATGTTGTCTCCAATATATTCCCAATGCTTTGTATTTAGTTGTTGTTCAATAAATATTTAAGAAATCTTTTAAAGTAGTTGTTCAATTAAGAAATTGTAGTTTTTCTTTTGCATAGAAGAATTTGTACTATCTCCAATGACAACCAACCGTCTCTTCACAAATGTTCAACTATAGCTAAAATTACAATATGGGTTCCTGACTATATATAACGTAATAACATAGAAGCAGTAACAACTTTGTCTCTTAGTAAAGTATTTGTTTATGCACTCCCTACTTTGCACAATTAAAACACAAGACTGATTTTTTTCAGAATATTCATCTGATTTTTCTGTGATATTAAAGATATGAATTTATTTATATTTTTGAGCTTACTGTATGCTTGTATTTAAAATTTTAAAGAGCTATTGTCCTGAATCCACCATATTTCTGTATTATGTGTGGAAATGGTAATATTTTTTACATAAATAAAATTTTGTATAAGAATTAGCATACTGGGGGCCAGCCCGGTGGTTCAGCGGTTAAGTTCGCATGCGGACATGGCACTGCTTGGCATCCCACATATAAAGTAGAGGAAGATTGGCACAGATGTTAGCTCAGGGTGAATTTTCCTCAGCAAAATAAATAAATAAATAAAATTTTAAAAAATTAAAAATAAAACATAGCAAATGGAAGTCTAATAGTTCTATATCTTCTTCCCCCCAAAATCTGCATCTATTAAGGTAATCCTGTGAGGCAGGTTAAACGAGAAAGATATGGATAGTTGTCTAAATAGTGATGAGGGTGAGATTTATTTGATGGCCTTAAAACAATATAAGAAGTAAGTGAAGTGAGTGAAATATATATCCAAGCCTTTTATTCTTACTGGCTTTCGTAGCAGTTAATCAAGCTTATTCAATATCAGACAGTTTAGAGACATACAAAATGTTTACTTTTCTACTCTCTATGGTGAAAATAGTTTGTTATTGCAATTAACTAAACACATTGCTTTGAATTATTTTGCTCTCTATAGCATGAGTTACAATTTTTTGCTTGTAATGAAAGAATGACCTAGAGAAAGGAGGAGGGCAGCACAATTCAAGCTTTAATTTTGACACGATTATGACACAGTTTGCTGCATAGCCTGACAGTTAATGCTTAGACTCGTCATGGCCATTTTCATTGGTCCACAATGCATTTTCTTATGGTAACCACTCTATAGTTTCCTTTCTAATCTTGGTTTTCATATTTTCAGGTTTGGATTTATTCTTCATAAAGATGAAGCTGCGCTACAAAAAATTGATCTCGAAACCATGTCATACATCAAGACAATTAACTTGAAGGACTATAAGTGCGTTCCTCAAGCACTGGCATATACACACTTGGGAGGATACTACTTCGTTGGCTGCAAACCTGACAGCACTGGGGCAATTCCACCACAGCTCATAGTGGACGGTGTAACCGACTCAGTCATTGGATTCAACAGTGATGTGACGGGCACTCCATATATCTCTCCAGATGGGCACTATCTTGTCAGCATTAACGACATGAAAGGTCTTGTAAGGGTCCAGTACATTACCATCAGAGGAGAAATACAGGAAGCTTTTGATATTCACACAAATCTGCACATATCTGATCTGGCATTTCAGCCATCCTTTACAGAAGCCCATCAATACAACATCTATGGTAGTTCAAGCACACAGACTGATGTGCTTTTTGTGGAGCTCTCCTCTGGGAAGGTTAAAATGATAAAGAGCCTTAAGGAGCCACTCAAGGCGGAAGAATGGCCTTGGAATCAGAAGAACAGGCAAATCCAGGACAGTGGCTTGTTTGGTCAATACCTGATGACACCTTCTAAGAACTCTCTGTTTATACTAGATGGAAGACTCAATAAGTTAAACTGTGAGATCACTGAAGTTGAGAAAGGAAATACAGTCATTTGGGTTGGAGATGCCTAGGAGCCCTATTAGATAATTATTAAATGAAGAGTTTTCCAGTACATTGCACTTAATCCATTGTTTAAATTTATAGCTTAACTTTTCAAGTTTATATCCTAGTCAAACATAAGTTACTTGGTTGGCCCAAATAAAATAGATTTTTTTTTTGGAAAAGACATACACAATTAGTTGATTAAAAATATTGGTTGATTAGAAATACTTAACGCAATATTTACTGATAAAATCCATCAATCACAAGAATCAAATATATAATTATGTTTTAAGCCAATAAAATAGGAATTTAAATACTTAAAAAAATAACTGCAGGGAATTTCAGATGACTTTAAGCACCATTTTATTTTGGGGGTGATTTACCTCTTTTTTTCTCTGTCCTTTTGGTAGGCTTAAACCAGAAATAAAAGGTATTGTGAACTTTAAAATTCTTAATTCAAAATATTCTGTCCCATGCACCGTTTATAATCTTTTGTGCCTTGAAGGGAATGTCACAAGAGGAAAAGGAAGGCTAAAAGCTGCGTATTGAACACCCTCATAACTATAAATCTCTTGTCATTGAAAGAGAAAAGTTGAACATCTCTTGCACCAAATCCTGCCTTCAGTCAGTTGCTTAACCCTCAGTGAAATATCATTTGAAGGCATAAGTTGGTCTTAGGTTGTATACAGGTGACAAACTCTATTTGACACTTACTGTATAATCTGCAGCATGTTATGGAAAATGGGGAGGAAGGGAGGAAAAATAACTACGGTAAAAATGTTTGCAATGTATTCTCTACTCATTTTGCTTTCAATCACTAGAGGCATTATATTCTTTGTGCACGTTTGTCTGGGATGTCAACTGCTTACAATTGTTTATTAGCAGAATAGATTTTGTTCTTTTTATGTAGTCCAGTGTTGCATCAGTAGGAACTTTCAGTTCTGAAAAAGAAGCATCATTTGTGTCTGCTTAGAGTAAACCACATATAGAGAAATAAATACCAAGGAAGAAATACTGGCTAGAGAACTGATGAGTATTAGTGGTTTAGGAGAATTAGTAATAGAAATTGGGAATAAGAGGCCAGATCCACAGTGGTGAGTAAAGATATAACCCATCAAAGAACTTCATTCCTTAATAACTTTCCTAAGTGACTTCTGGTCAGCTTCTACATCATCCTTAAATGACTCTCTCCCTAAGTGTGCACTGTAGTTCGAAACCTAACTAATCCTCTTATTTGAGACACTGCATAGAAGTAAAAATTCTTGCTGCTGTTTTTTTTTTTTTAAGGGCAAAGAAAGGCCAGTAGAAGTGAATTAAAACTAGAGAGTTGGTTTATTGAAATAAGCAGATAAGTATCCAGGCTTAAAGTAAGCGTTTACATGTTTTGAGAATCCTTTTACTTATTTTTGTTTTATTGTTGCTAAAAATGCTAATGGGCTGTTGAAATGACCTCCATTTACTGAAGGTAATCCAATAAGGTCTTTTTTAAATACAAATTTTACTCAAGTTTAAATTGTGCAAAACTGCTTAGAAACCTGAAATTTTATAGTGTGTAATATCTTATGTGTATATAGCATCCCGAGCTGTGTGATACAGTAGATGTCTTCTTAGCTTAAAGAAACATTATGGGAGAAACATTTAATAAACAAGGAAAAGTCAGCTTATGTTTCTACTTATCTGCTTTCCCTTTTAGCAATTTTCTCCCTTGTGAACATGAACCATAGAAAGTGTCTGTGATCTAATGATTTAATGGAAGTCTGTCTCATACATTCTTCTTTGGTAGATTACACCATGTGGATGCTCTGTCTGTAGACATTGCTTGATAAAAGGAGAATAAACCTCTTACATTTTAACCCTTGAGCATTCAGTCAGTGTTTTAATGTGCATACCAATGTTTTGTTTTGTTTTTCTTCCCAGGGTTTCAAACACAGTCTGATGCTCTGTATGGTTTTGAAAGTGACGGGATCTGGTAGAGGGCAAGTCAAGTGACATCCATAAAGGAAGGACAACTTAGTTTGTTTTTTGCATCAGTTCTTTGTTGCTATGTCCTTTCATATTCAATGTTTAAAGCAAGGAACTATCCTTTTTAAGGTGTCTGTTTCTTTAGAATCTCTTCTTGTGTATTAAAAGAATGAATATCAGCATGGAATATCAAAAGTAAACTCAAAGGAAAATTCTTTTCTTTCCACATCATTACACTATTAACCACATAAATATTGACCACTTTTTTTTTAATGTTGCAATACTTCTAATACTGACGTGATTCTTTTTTTAAAGAAGATGTAATGTTAGGTTCTAATATTTTCTGAGGTAGGTAGTTCTTTCTTCAAGGATAGTGGAAAAGATAGAGTAAGAGCTAGCATCGAGGGCACCAGCATTATTCAATGCACGTCCTGATAAAAGTGTATGGCAAATAATGATCTCATCAATAATGTGGATATGTATAAAAACTGGACGTTAAGAAAAAACTAGGATAAAACGATTAGGTAACTGCTCTAAAAAAACACACTAACATCAAAGAGTAGCTTTTTAAAAGGCAGGAGATAAGAGTGAAGTAATAGCAAAAAAAAAGTGAAGTGAATTTTTTTTTTGCTATAAAATTATCTGGTGCTGATTCTGTGATAGCAATGAAGGCATGAAGTGAGAAACGGTGTGCAACAAAGACTGGATGTAGGATGTAGGGAGGTCCTTGAGCAACACTGACTGGAAGAAGTAAACATTTATGTAAAGCAGGTGATATAGATAAGGCAGGAAAAGCAGGCTATGATCAGATTTTGGAGGGCGAGAGGTGAAGAATGAGCCCAATTTAAAGAGTTTAGATAATCCAGACAATAGGGGCTCAACGATAATTTTCAAAAAGGGAAATGGCAGTGAAAACAACACTTAGAAAATGTATGAGTTTTAATGGAATGAAAATTTGACTGAAGAAAAGGGAACTAGAGGAAGAGGTATCAGTTGGGAGTCTATTGAAAAAATGTGAGTTTATGGTCTTTAATAGAAGACAATTAAATTGAAAGTATATATTATAAAACAAGGCATGTTTAGGAACCAGACTTGAAATGGCCACTGAATACACATGGATAATAAAAAAGACAAACACGACAGCTCTCAAATATGACATCATTGATAGAAATAAGAAAGCCATGAAGGATAAGCATATTTAGGTAAGGGAATGAGAATTGAAATAAAAGACAAATTTAATGAAAATACTGGGCAGTGGACTATATTCCCAGAGAACTGTCGTCATGTACAGCAAGCTAACATAATTTTCAGGAGTTTTGTCTCAGAATTTTCACCTTCTGTTTAATTATATCTATGTAAAGGTGAAGCACTTTTTAAAAAAAGGCAGTTTAGAACCTTATCACCTTTCAGACTCCTACTCACAAGTTCCTCACAGGGTTTTCTTTTAAAAAGTAAGTATATTTGACTAGATTATACATTCACTAGTAAAGATTTACAGGATGAAACAATATATTTAATCATATCTACCAACTTATCATGTTACGTATATTTTTAAAGTGAGAAAAATGTCAAGAGCAATATTGCTATGATGGAAATCAATACAACTCTAAAATAAGATGAAAATGTACAGGCCAGCGTTACAACCTTAAGGACACATAAGGGGCCACTTCTAACGCCACTTGTCCATTTATCTACCACTTAGCTGTTCTTTATAAATGAGTAGAGAGAACAAAAGCAGAACTTTATCAAAAGTCTATTTTCACTTTTCTTCCAGACACACTCTAATATCATTTGCCTCTCCTGGGAAACTTCATACACAGAAATATGTTCTGAAAGTCACGTTATAGAAATTCTTGTCTGCACTCTTAAGTCATGGTAACTTTTGCTATCTTTCTGGAAGATTAACCAGAGTATATGAGCATGGTTTTGTTTGTTTGTTTGCATTTGATAAATTATATAGTCCTATTAGTAAATGGAAAAGCACTTAGCTTTTCAGTGATACTCTTCAGCTTTCCCTGTGGTATTTAATGGGTACTGCATGGCTATTTTCCAGTAATTTACGTCTACAATCGGTGAAGTAGAAAAGTTGCAACCATTATTCTTTTCTACTAGAGTTCAGTAATAATGAAATTCTCAGTGTTTTGAGACGTGTTCAAGTTCATAAGTAAATTTTGTATGCAGTATAATTTGGCTGAAATTGAGAAAGGACATACTAAAATACCCAACATATTCTGTTTTAATCTTTGATCAGAAGCCTATTTCTAGTCTTGAAGACTATTTCTAAATACAAATTTTACCACTTTTAAGAGAAGAATCAAAATTGACTCTAAATATATTGCTATTTCAATTGGAAAAATGCCTATGTTATTCATGTGTATAAATTCTTTCTGCATTTCCATGAAAAAGTACAAGGATCCTTGGCATCTGGAACAATATACTTGTTCAATGTTACAAAGTCCAAGTGAAAAGTCTCATGATACTCAAGACAGGGACTCAACATACATAAAAATATATAACTATTAAAATGGATGATCACTGAATTACTCTACTGTGCCTCTGCTTGCCCATTTACTTTGAAACCAATTTTGCTCCTAATTCAGGGTTCTGTACTTTGTTCAGATCTATTAGCAAAGAATAGAAAAACACTCAACATTTCATCTTGCGGATAAAATATGATTCCTGACTTTATCTAGATCAGTCAATGTCATTTTGATACATTAATTGACCTTTAAGGAAATAATTATTATAAATTGAGGAAAAGTAAATATATTCATTAGATTAAGGATATTAACATGTAGCCTGTTAATTCTCTATAGTTTTTTACATTTGTTGACATAAATATTACATGATTTCATTTTGTCTATTTTGGTGCAAATGTGCCATACATATGCCATGTAGTTTTACATATTGCAACAATTAAACACCTCACTGGGTTTGTGTGTGTGTATGTGTGTGTGTGTGTTTTAATTTGGGCTTATGCAGAAATGGAAGCCCATCTGAGGATATTAGAGAATTAAATTTTAATATTCAAACATATCACATTGGTATTTTGAACTATTAAATCTAGAATGACAAGATTGATTTAAACAAAATGTATTAATATAACAGAATGTAAATTTGTGGAATGATCCTAGATCACAGAATCTCTATCTTCTACAAACCTATATACATGTGTTCTTTATAATGATGATGATTGCAACCTAAAATGAGGACATAAATGACAAAGTATTTATGCAACACCTACTAATAGCATCCGTATGCAGTCATGCGTTGCTTATTAACAATGACAGTTCTGAGAAATGTGTCGTTAAGCAATTTCATTGTGGAAACATCATAGAGCGTACTCACATAAACCTAAATCGTATAGCCTGTTACACATCTAGGCTATATGGTGTGCTAAGCTTATGGGACCACTCCTGTGTGTACGGTCCATAGTTGATGGAAACGTTATGTAATGTATGACTATATTACAGTATAAACTACAAAGAAGCAAGGCAAATCAGAGAAACAAAATAATAGTGAGTCTTGACTCTGGAGAGTCTATTCGATCAAGTAAACTGAGGCTATGTAGAGTGCGTAGGATCTGAAGAATGTAATACTAAGATCTAATAAATTAATATATATGTATATATATACACATGCATATGTACATATATATACAAAAGTCACTTCCCTGAACTTTTCTCACAATTACTAGTACATCAGTTACTAAAACAAATTTAATAAAGAAAAATAATATAGAAAACATTCTCAATTCATTGGAAGTAAACTGAGAAATAAAAATTTTTCAACCATTTAAGAAGTTAGAAATAAATAAGAATAGAGACTACACACATATTCACAAACAGCACTTTAAAAAAGAAATCAAGTTGAGATAGGCATGATCTGTAGATTCTCTACATAAAGATGAAAATGAAAACAAAGTACTTCAAAAGCAATGTGAAGATTCTGCCATTACTCAGAAAGAAATCTGCAAAGAAATTCACTCTAATGAAGAGAAAAAGCTGGAAAATTGACAAAATTATAATTTCACCTGAGCATATCATAGAGCTGGGGGTGCAGGTTCAAAGGTAAACTAATTTGTAATGATGAATGGGGAACTATTTAGCTCTTGGCATAGCTCAGGAGAAAGCCGTAGGCTACACAAAAGCGTGTGGAAGACATCAGCTGAAATTTTAACAAATTCTTAAAGGCCGTGTGTGGGCTACCATATCAGTTTGGACTGGCTGGGGGGCCTTACACCCATGAGGAATTCACACTCACTCTCAAGATCATGTCCACAGGCCTCCACCATGTGCTCTCAAATAAGATCAGAGGCTGGGTAGGAGATCAGAGACAGCTTTCCTGGTGCACAGTGTGTAAGTGGTGACCAGCTGCCGTGGGAAGACAGACCTTATTCCCTTGGTCTGACTCTTTTGCACTTGGAAGCCAAAACATTAAGCAGCTTAGGTAGGGGCAGTCATCTGTCCCATCCCCAAGGAACAGGTGAGGATCCATTGTTTCTAGGCGGAGTCTGCCTCACAGGGAAGGAGGGCAATCACTTTCAGCCTCAAGACACAGGTAAGGATGTATTGCTACCAAAAGAGGATAGAAGAAAAGATGCTCTACCAAGAGAGGGACAGGAAGTCTTCTGGTCCAGTGGAAGGTGCAAAAAGGGGGCAATCTAGTAACGCTTTTTGTATTAAAGTCTAATTTGTCTGCTGTTAGTAGAGTGGCTCCAGTTTTCTTAGTTTTGCTTTTTGCATAAATATTTTTCATCCGTCTACTTTATATCTGTATCTTTCAATTTAAAATATGCTTCCTTTAAACAGCATATATTTGGATCTCTCTTAAGTCTAGTCTGACTATCTGCATTTTGATTGAATTTGTCTGATCTATTTGCATTAAATGTATTATTGCCATAGTTGGAATTGTATCTTCCATTTTAGTTTTTATAGGTCTCCAGTCTTTTCTATTTCTTTATTCCTCATTTATTGCTTGCTTTTGAACTAAGTGACAATTTTCTAGAGTAACATTTCAGTTCCCTTAAGAAATTTTCACTTTTAAACATTTCTTTTGTAGTTGCTGCTCTGTGGCTTACTATAGACATTTTCTTAGAATAATTTCAGGTTTACACTAACTTAATTCCAGTAAGATACAGAACTGTTACTCCCATATAGCTCTAACCACTCTTCCCTCTTTTCATACTATTTTTGTTATTTACTTTATATAAATTTATGTCTTTTAAAGAAACAGAGAAGAAAGGAGAATAAGTACATATTGTCTGGTTCCCTTGACTGGTTCCTGTGTATGTGAGTTACCATTTCCTCATTCTATACAGCTTTGCTCCTAGTCAACTCTTTTCTGCTTTTACTGTCAAGTACATTGCATAAGCATATGTAGTCCAAAAATAGACTATATATATATAGAAAATGTGTATGTATATATATATATATTTACACAAATAATTTTTATATCAGTTTAAAGAAGACAAGAGAAAATATAGGTATTTATAATGTCTTCTGTAATCACATAATTATCCATACTTGTGCTCTGTGTTAGTGTGTGTGTGTGCCTTTGTGTTAGTGTGTGTGTGTGCACCTTTGTGTGTGTGTGTGTGTATGTAGATTCAAATTACTAGCTGTTGTCACTTGATTTCAGCCTTGAGCAATTTGGTTAGCATTCTTGTAAGGTAGGTCTGATATCAAGAAATTCTCTCAATTTTTGTTTATTTTTGAATGTCTTTTATTTCACCTTCATTTTTGAAAGATAGTGTTGCCAGATATAAGATTCTTAACTGAAAGGTTTTTTTCCTTCTCTTAGAAATTTGAACACGTCATTCCATTATCTTCTAGCCTTCAGTTTTTCTGATGAGAAATCTGCTGTAACTCTTACTGGGGTTTTCATTGTATGTGACATGTTATTCCCTTGCTGCTTTCAAGATCATCTATTTGTCTTTGTCTTCTAATATTTTTACTATGATATATTTGAGTTTAGATCTCTTTATGTTTATATCACTTGGTCAACGTTGAGCATTTTTAATGTGTAGATTATCATTTTTCATTGTTTGGATGTGTTCAACTTTTATCATTTTTAATACTATTTCTTCCCCTCTCTCTATCTCTCTTCCTCTGCCATGCTCATTTTGTGTATGTTGTTATGCTTATTAGTGTCACATATTTCTCTGAAGCTTATTGCATTCTTTTTATCTCTTTTCTTTGAATTGCATATTTTTTATCCACCTGTCTTCACATTGATTGATTTTTTCTTCTGGTAATTAAAATTCATTGTGGAACCATTTTAGTGGGTTTTTATTTTCCTTTGTTATAATTCTAAACTCCAGGATTGTTTTTTTTAATCAATTCTATCTTTTAATTTATATTTTGTATCTGATAAGACATTATCATCATGCCTTACTTTATCGTTAAAGAATTGTTTCAGTTAGCTCTTTGAACACATTTATAGTGGCTGCTTTAAAGTTTTTGCCTATGAAATGCAACAACAGGACCCTGTGATAGGCAGTTTCTGGTACACACTTCTTTTCCTTTGTATGGGACGCGTTTTCCTGTTTCTTTGTATGTACCATAGATTTGTTGAAAACAGTATATTTTAGATAACATATTTTAGCAACTCTAGATACTCCCTTGCCCTCGCTGGCCTTCCTGTTGCTTGCTGTATTATCTGCTTACAGATTTAGCTGGAGCATTGTAGTAAAATATAGATCCTCCACAATGTGAAGACTGATGTTACTCCTCAGCACAACATTGGGCATGTGCACAGTAATTCTGGGATGACATTGTTTTAGCAGATTAGCTTCGATCATTTCTTTTCCTGAGGTCTCTGTTAAGCATTACACCAAGCTGTTAGCTCCACTGATTGCTGGCTGAATTTGTTAATACTTTCAACAGTGCCCTGGGAGACAAATTTCTCCAGTCTTCTCCAATTAAATTCAGACTCCTATTCAGGGCTAGTTTTGAGGCCTGCCTTAGGACTTTTCCTTACCATCTCTTTTCCATATTATCTCTGGAAAATTAGCTGACCTGTTATTTACCCATACAGAGTTACCAACTTCCTATAATTGATTATCACCAAAATCTCTATTGTTTTTAAGAGGGACCTTAGGTTTGAATTTCTTCACACGTTGTTTCAAATAAAGTCATATTTTTATGAGACTAGGTGTTGCTCTCTTCTTATGATCTGCCTCTCCCCTTGTTCTTGTGACCTGCAAAATATCTGAGCTGCAGCTCTGGAACTGGTGTTGGATATAGTTGCTCCCTACTCTTGGAGTGATACTCCAGATTTATGAGCAGGGCAGTGGGTGAGACACGATAGTCTCTGTTCTTCTAGGCTTAATTCTGTAATCCTAGAACTTTCTTAAAATTGTCTATATGGTACTACGTGATGTAGCATCCCACTAGCTCTCTGATCACATGATTACCATCCTAGTTCTTTCTCACACTTATTCATCTCCAGTCACATAGTTTCCTTTCTTTTCCTTTGAAAGCCCACTCCTGACTTGGGCCTTTACACTTGCTGTTTCTCCCACCTGAAATACACACACATTCCCAAGGTATTCTCATGAATTGTTTCTTTACTTTGTTCAGATGTCTGCTTACCAATGAGATTTCATGATTATCTTGTTCAAAATTTGAAATCTTCTTCCAGGATATGCCTAGTCACTTTTTCTGATATTCATTTCCATAATTGTATTGGCATCTAACATGCTGTATAATTTATCATGTATTTGTTTATTATCTGTATAACCCCATCCAGCATATAAGCATTATGCAACCAAATGAGAGCAGATATTTTTGTCCATTTTGTTTATACTGCATTCAGAAAAGGTCTTGGTATGTAGTAGGCACATATTAAGCGGTCAATAAACATGTGAGATGATTGAATTGCTATTTTAATTGGACTCAAACTATTTTTTGGTCTCTATAGAACATATGTTTAACTTTTTGAGAATCTCAAATTATAACAGCAAAAATGTATGCCTTGAATGTTATTAAACTGTGATAATTAAAAGTAGCATCATTCAGGCAGATGTTTTCTATTTAATATTCTGTAACTCTCTAAAGTATTAGGGCTAATAGACATATAATGAACATTTGGATAGCTGAAGTCTTTTTTAAACATTTGCCATCTCAAATTAAATTTAATTGCTTATTATGTAATAATATTATGTAAACATGATATTTGTGATGTTAAAGATTAATCTCTTTCATATATATTAAACTCTAAATTAATATACATCATCTTTTAGTTGTCTAGAGAGGCAGATTGTCCTTTACATATTAGCTTTGCCACAAGAAGAATACTTATATGAAATGAATAAAGGATGTTGCATCTATGGTATCCTACACAAACATCAGTACATTTTGGGATGATAATTTGTATTCCTGTTTTGAGATTAATTCACCAAATCAAAAGTATACTATTCCTTGTTGAAAGTAACCAAAGTTTTATTTAAACTTCTATTAATTGTTTGATGAATTTATGTTTCCCTCCAACATCCAACAAGATATGACTTGCCTTTGATTTCTATTACTTTTATTTATTGTTCATGAAATTTTTCACCATATTATCCAACCATGTTCACTCTATCTTTTCATTGTTAGCCTGGTTTCTCTTTTTGCTAATATTTTTAGTTAGGATTATTTGGACTGAGTACTGTCATCCAAAAAAATCATACTGTTTAAGGAAAATTATAATAGAAAAAAATAAATGTAGTTATTATACTTGAAGTGCTGAGACATTTTATTTAAAAATTATATTTTTGAATTCTCTCAAAATTTCTGGGCTCAATCTTTGCTCTTTAAAATACCTGCTATTTTTAAACCCTCCTAGTATTTTTTAAAATAAAACCCATCATTATTATATATTCTTTTGGCTCATAAAACCAAGGAAAAATATGTTTAACAGTCCAAGTCCAGGAGAAATACACATATACAGAAAATAGTGGGAGAAGTGATATTATGGGAGATATTATAAAAGTTTTAAAATAAGCATTATTGGTAGTGTGATATGGTATTAATTTGATTCATAAAAGGTCTGAGTTACAATATAAGGTGCCTTGCCACTTGGTTTGTAGTAAGCCTAAAATCTCAGTAGTATTAGAAAAGCCTCTATAAGTCTTCCTAGGTTTTGGAGTATATCTATGTCACATTTGCCAGAAAAAAGTTATTTAACTGGAAAATAGCTTCCTGTTGAATACTGACTAACAGAGACTGAATACTTGACCATGATGGACAAAGTTACTATATCACTTAAATTATACATTCTGAAATGGATATTACCAGATATGTTGAACCAAAGAACTGGATGTTCATAGCAGCTCACTTATAGGGCATAGAACTTACCCTAGTCCAGTGAAGCTGAAAATATTTGGGTTTTGTTCAACTTTGCCCCAGCTTACTTGCAAGTTGGAGTTTCAGGCAAAAAGAGGAAATTTAAGAAGACCAGAGACCACAACACCAGCCTAGTGTCACCCAGAGAAAAGTGAGTCACTGTCTCCACTCCCAGTTCCAGAGAAGTAACCAGACATTTTGGACAGGAGTAGAAGGAATAGAAGCAACAAAATTACTCTCAAATGAACTGACTTTATTTGAAACACAGTGTGACGAAATGGAGGTTAAAAAGCACTCCTAAAAACAATAAATATTTGGATTGTAAGCAGTTAAGTGGAGGCTGGTAGCTCCACTTGGTAAATTGTAGGCCAATTAGTTTATTAGAAAGAATGAAAGAAAGAGATCTAAGAGACCTAAGAGATCCTCCTGGGGTCAGAGCAAACTACAAAGATGAGCATCAAAAACTACCTTTGCAAAAGAATCTGAATTTAATTTGAGCAGACTGTGGAACAAGTTATCCCCCAGGGCCTTGTTGAAAGAATAGTGAATTCAGCCAGCAATCAGTGGAACCTATTAGCTTTGTGTGATACCAATGGAGACAGACAGTTTAACAAAGATCAGGAAAAGAAATAAAGAGAGCTCTGCAAAAACCAATGTCATTCCAGGGTGATTTTGAAAATGCTAAAGGCCACACACTTCCTGTGACGTAGTATCAAAGGCTTCAGATTGTATGGGTGGACTATATTTCATTAAAGTAGTCTAGTTAAGTCATTAAACAAATAAAGAAGCAAACAACAACAAGAAGCTCTCTTGGGGCTATATGGATTTGTTACAATATGCTACCTAAAATATCTTATTTTTAAAACCCACAAAAATTTTACATATAAAGGAAAATGAAAATATCACTCATACAATGGGGGGAAAACAAGCTTAAAAAATGCTTTTGTTTGGGTCAAACTGTTGCATTGAACAGGCAAAGTGTTCAAAGCAGCCATTACAAATATGTTCAAAAAACTAAGGAAACTATGCTTTAAAAAAGTAAAGTATAATGATAATGTCCTATCAAAGAGAGAGTATCAACAAAGAAATAGAATTTTGAAAAAAGGAACAATTTCAGGAGCTGAAAAGTACAGTAACTGAAAGCAAAAATTCACTAGTGGGGTTCAATAGTAGATTTGAAGTGAACTTGAAAGTAGATTCATAATGGCAATGCAATACAAAGACTTAGACAAAAGAGAATAAAGACAGATGAACAGAGTCTAAATAAATGTGGAACATCATTAACCACATCAAAATATGCGTAAGGGGAGTAACAGAAGAAGAGAGAAAATTTTAAGAAATAAGAGCTGAAAAATCCACCAAATTTGATGGAAAACATTAACCTACACATCAGAGAAGATCAATGAACTTCAAATAGTACAAATGCAAAAATATCCACTTACAGGCATGCCACTATTGAAAACCAATGACAAAGAGAAAAATCTTCAAAACAACAAGAGGAAAGTGATGTGTTTCTTATAGAAACACTAGTAAGATTAACTGTGAATGCATCATCACAAACATTGGAGACCAGAAGACAACAGGATGATATATTCAAAATGCTGAAAGAAAATAATCACCAACTAAGAATTTTATATCCAGCAAAACTGTATTTCAAAATGTAGAGGAAAATGAAACATTCTTAGATAAATAAAACTGAGAGAATTTATTACTTGCAGAACTAACTTAAAGGAAATTCTAAAGGAAGTTTTTCAGAATAAAAGTATGTGACCCTAGACAGTAACTTGAATCTACATGAAACAGTTAAAAGCATGGTAATGTATATTATATAATCACTAAAGACAGTGTAAATGGATATGTCCTCTCTTTTCTCTTAATTGATTTTTATAGGAATTTTATCAAACAACATGTGTGTGATTGTATTATTGTTCCTATAACACAGAATTGTAATATGTTTGGTAATTACAGAAAAAGTCTTGTGTAAATATGCATTGGAATAAAGAAATTAAACCAGTTGATAACTTGAATCCACTGGAACAAATTAAGAAAATTAGAAAGAAAGAAATAAAACTGTGAATAATTGCAAATCACATGATATTATTTAGAGAAAACCCTACAAACTCCACCAAAAATTTTTAGAATTATTAAATGAATTCAATAAAGTTTCAGGATACAAAATCAATATACAGAAATCTATTGTGTTTCTATACACTAATAATGAACTATCATTAAGAGAAATTAAGAAAACAATCTCATTTACAATTGCATCAAAAAATAAAATCCATAAGAATAAATTTAACCAAGGAGGTGAAAGACGGGTGCACTGAAAACTATAAGACATTAATAAAACAAATTGAAGAAGACATAAATAAATGGAAAGATATTCCGTGCTGACTGATTGGAAGAATTAATATTATTAAAATGGCCATACTACTCAAAGCAATCTACAGATTCAGTTCAATCCTATTAATATCACAATGAGATTCTCCCCAGAACTAGAACAAATAATTCTAAAATTTGTATGGAACCACAAAAGGCCCCACATAGCCGAAGCAACCTTGAGAAAGAAGAATAAAGCTGAAGGCATCACACTCCCTGATTTCAACCTATATTATAAAGCTATAGTAATCGATACAGTACACTATGGGCATAAAAACAGACACATAGATCAATGGAACAGAATAGAGAACCCATACATAAACTCGTGTGTGTATAGTCAATTAATTCATGACGAAGAAGCCAAGAATATGCAATGGGGAAAGGATAGTCTCTTCAATAAACGGTTCTGGGAAAACTGGACAATTATACACAAAAGAATGAAACTTAACCACAATCTTGCACCATATGCAAAAATTAACTCAAAATGGATTAAAGACTTGAATGTAAAACCCGAAATTATTAAACTCTTAGAAGAAAACATAGGCAGTAAGCTTCTTGACATCAGTCATTGTGATAATTTTCTGATTCTGACACCAAAAGCAAAGGCAACAAAATGCAAAAATAAATAAGTGGGACTATATCAAACTAAAAAGTTTCTGCATAGCAATGGAAACCATCAACAAAATGAAAAGGCAACCTATTGAATGGGAGAAAATATTTGCAAATTGTATGGCTGATAAGGGGCTAATATTCTAAATATATAAGGAGTACACAGATCTCAATATCAACAAACCAAATAATTACATTAAAAATGGGCAAATGATTTGAGTAGCAATTCTTTGAAAGAAGATTTACAAATGGTCAAGAAGTAAATGAAAAGGTGTTCAAAATCACTAATTAGTAGGGAAATGCAAATCAAAACCAAAATGAAATATCACCTCACAACTGTTAGAAGGGCTATTATCAAAAAGACAAGAGATAAATGCTACAAGGATTTGGAGAAAAGGTAAATCCTGTGCACTGTTGGTGAGAATGTAAATTGTCATACCCACTACGGAAAACAGTACAGAGGTTCCTCGAAAAATTAAAAATGGAAGTACCATATGATCCAGCAATTCCACCTCTGGGTATATATCCAAGGGAAATGAAATCACTATCTTAAAAAAGATGTGTTCATCTCCATGTTCACTGCAGGATTATTCACAATAGCCAAGGTATGAAAAAAAACTAAATGTCTCTCAACGAATGAATGGATAAAGAAAATGTGAGATACGTACACACACACACACACACACAAACATACAATGGAATATTATTCAATCATAAAAACAGAAGGAAATCCTACCATTTGTGACAACCTGGATAAATTGGGGGACATTATGCTAAGTAAAATGAGCCAGAAAGAGAAAGAAAAATACTACAAAATTTCACATAATGTGGAATTCAAAAATCTGAATTCACCGAAGAAGAGAGTATATAGTGCTTGCCCTGGGATGGGGGTGGGGGACTGGGGAAAATGAGGAGATGTTTGTCAAAGGGTACAAACTTCCAGTTATAAGAATAATTTCTGGGGTCTAAGTAGAGCATGATGACTATAGTTAACAATCTTGTATTGTATAGTTGAATATTCCCAGGTGAGTAGATCTCAAAATTCTCATCATAACAACAATAAAACATCATGTCAATTATGGGAGGTGTAGGATGTATTATCTAACTTTCTTGTGGTAAACACTTTACAATATATGGATGTATTAAATTATCACATTGTATATCTTAAACATACACAATATAATAGTCAATTATATCATAATAAGGTTGTAAAAACAAAATAGAAAAGTAGACACAAAAAATGGCCAGTAAGCCCATGAAAAACTGCTAAACATCATTAGTTATCATGGAAATGCTATTTAAAACCACAAGGAGATTCTACTTCACACCAACTAGCATAATCAAAAAGAGGAAATAATAAGTGTTAGGGTGGAGGTGGAGAAATTAGAACTGTCTTACATTACTGGTGGGAATGCAAAATGTTTCAGACACTTTGGAAAACAGTCTGGAAATTCCTTAAAATAGTGATCATGAAATTACCAAATGATTTAAGGATTTCACTTCTAGATATGTATCAAAAGACCTAAAAACATAGGTCCACAGGAAATCATATACATGATTGCCAAGAGCAGCATTATTCATAATAGCCAAAAAGTGGAAACTCTCAAATGTCTAGCACCTGGTAAATGGATAATTTTAATATAGTATATCCAAGTAATTAAATATCATTCATAAAAGAATGAATATAGCTATATGCCTTAACATGGATGAACCTTGAAAATATTATGCTAATTGAATGATACCATATCTTTAATAATATTATCTTTAATAATCTTTAATAATATAAAAGACCATAGGTTTAATAATTTCATCTAAATGAAGTTTCCAAAATACAAATCTATGGAGAAGGAAAAATATATTAGTGGCTGGGGGAGGATTGGGAGGAGTGACTGCTAATAGGCATTGACTTTCTTTTAGCATGGTAAAAATATTCTGCAACTGATTATGATGGTAGTTGCACAACTATATGATATACTAAAACTATTGAATTGTCCTCTTAAATGACTGAATTTTATGGCACGTATTATATCTCAGTAAAGCTCTTACATGGAAAAAGTAAAAAATTAGTGGAGATGAAAGAAGAAATATTCAAATGATATGATTTCTATGCAGCGAATTCCAAAGAATCTACAACCAAGTTTCTAGAACTAATAAGTGAACTCGGTGTGGTCATAGGATACAAGATCCATACACACAAATCAATTGCACTTCTATGTATTTACAA
Organism: Equus asinus; assembly: GCF_041296235.1. Lineage (NCBI taxonomy): Eukaryota > Metazoa > Chordata > Mammalia > Perissodactyla > Equidae > Equus > Equus asinus. Next base: position 47,579,524 of record NC_091792.1, on the reverse strand, counting down.
TGAACAAGTGGAGACTGAAACTAAAGGCGTGATGCCATTTACAATTGCTCCAGAGAAAATGAAATATTAGGTATAAATCTAGCAACACATATATAGGATGTGTGTAATGAAAATAAAATATTGAAGAAAAAATCAAAGAAGTCAGATACTAGAAGAGACATGCAATGTTCATTGATTGGAAAAACTCATCATTGTAAAGATGTCAATTCTCCTTAAACTTATCTACAGGTTTAGTGCAATTCCCATCAAAATCTCAGCAAATTATTTTTCTTTGTAGATAAAGGCAAACTTATTCTAAATTTTTGTGGAAACTCCCTAGGATGAGAAAAATAAAACAGTTGAAAAAGAAGAATAAAATGAGAGGAACCCCTCTTCCCAGTATGAAGGATCATTCTATATTTAGAGTAATCAAGACAGTGTGATACTGTGCGAGGGTAAAACAAAGATCAATGTAACAGAATAAAGAAACTAGAATTAATTTTTGACAAAAGAGGAAAGCAATTTAATCTAGGGGGATAGCCTTTTTAACAAGTGGTACTGAAGCAGTGGCACAGCTATAGGCAAAAACGAACCTCGACCTAGATCTGACACCTTTTACAAAATTAACTCAAAATGGATAATGGATCAAATATAAAACAGAATACTATAAAACTTGAGAAAAACATAGGAGAGAATATGTGGGGCCTAGCATTAGGCAAAGAGTCTTAGACTTAACGTCAAAAGAATGATCCATAAAAAGGAAAAAATGATAAATTGAAATTATCAAAGTTAAAAGCTTGGCTCTGAGAAAAACTCTAAGATAAAAGAGCAAATTATAGCCTGGGAGAAAATATTTGCAAATCCTATATCTGACAAACAACTCATATGTGCAATGTGTAAAGAATTCTTAAAACTCACTATTAATAAAACAATGCAGAATAGACATTTCGCCAAACAGGATATACAGATGACAAATAAGCATATGGAAAGATCTTCAACATCATTAGCCTTTAGAAAAATACAAATTAAAATCACAATAAGATAGCACTACACAGCTATCAGAATGGCTAAAGAGAAAAATAGTGATAACCCCAAATGCTGGTAAGAATGCGTCAAAACTGAATGACTCATACATTGCTGGTTTGAGTGTAAAATGGTGCAGTAACTCAGGAAAAGAGTTTGACGCATTTTTTAAGAACTAAAAATAATCTTAACAAATTACCCAGGAATTGCACTCTTGGGCATTTATTCCAGAGAACTGAAAGCTTTACACATGCAGAAACTTGTACATGAATCTCCATATTAGCTTTATTTGTAATTGCCCAAGACAAGAAACTTCTTTAATGTTCTTCAATGGTGAATGTTTTAGCAAACTGCGAAACTTCCATATCATGAAATACTCTTCAGCAATAAAGAGGATCAAACTACTGATGCACACAACAACTTGGATGACCTTCAAGGAAGCTAAAGTGAGTGAAAAAAGGCAATCACGATAGAACACATATTGCATGATTTCATCTATATCACATTTGTGAAGTAACATAATTATAGAGATGAGGATGAGTATTGATTGCTGTGGTGAGGGGGTGGGGTGAAGTAGATGTGGCTATAACACAAGGGAGTCTTGTGATGGTGCAGTCAAGCATCCTGACTGACGATGGGTACACTAAGCTATGCATGCATAAAATTGCATAGAGCTACACAAACACACACACACACACACACACACACAAAGTTCATGTACAATTGTCGAAATCTGAATAAACTTTACATTTTGAATCAAGGTAATTTCCTGGTTTTGATAGCGTACTGTAGTATGCAAGATGTGAAAATTGTTGGAGGCTGGGTGAAGAGTACACAGTACCTTACTGTATATATTTTTGCAATTTCCTGTGAATTTATAATTATTTCAAAATAAAGTGTTTTTAAAATTTGCATTTTCATTGAAATAAAGTACTACATTTATACTAATGCCAACTTTTACGGATGTGATGAATAAACTATATATTTGCCTGTTTTGGAAACCTCTGTTTATAACCCAGTGTTGTGGATTTTTATTTTGTGATATAATCCTGAGAATAAGTGTCACTATGTTCCTGGAGGAACAGAAACAAAAGCAAGAGGTTGTTGTGATATTTACATTGTCTTTTTAAACCCTGTTTTTTTATGTGAAAGTCAAATGTTAGGTGGGAGGAACTTGTGAAAATACTCATTTGACATGACCATGTAGCCATCTGCAAAGAGAACCTTTTGAGCTGCGATGTCTTAACGAAGATTCTTCTCTGATGGAGAAATTCTATATCTTCACTGTCCATTATATAGCCCCTAGCCACCTGTGGTCATTGGACACTTGAAATGTTGCTAGTATGACTGAGGAACAGAACTCTTAATTCAATTTAATTTAAATTTATTTAAATTTCACTTTCAACTACATGTGGCCAGTGTCTACCTTATTTGACAAAACTAGTCCTTCAAAGCTGTAGTTTGAAAACCAGCAACTTAATGGAAACCAACATTTTAAGGTAGCACACATTCTAATTTACAGTCCTTAGTCTTATCACATTTATCTGTGTAATCCTGATTAGGCTGTAATCTCTTTGGAACTGTTTATTTATCTTTGAAATCAAAGAATTAGAACACTTTAAGTTCCCATGTTTCTATATATTATTTCGCCTCCCACTGTTATCATTTTGTTTAAAATATTGATGCCTGCCTGTACTGCCTGGCATAACATTTCCTCCTGTCTCAGTTGGTTCATATAGATAATGCTTTTCAACACAAATCAGATTATAGCCCAGGGGACTAGAGAAAAAGGAGCTCTCATGGTGTGGAAGCTGTGCTCTGTTAGAAGTGGTGTTTTTCTAAACCAATTGATTGAATCATAGAGGTGTAAATGCTTTCTCTCACCAAGCCACCATCTTCTGAGAGGCTGACAGGCAGTGGGTGGCAACAAGCTGTCTGACAAGACAGATTTGCAGTGCATACCTGAAGTGATGAGATTAGAGAAAGGAAAACGTTTAAAAAATCAAATCAGTGTCAATGCTTCGGTTCTTTCAAACTAGAGGAAGAACTGCCTAAGGTTACCGTGTTACAGGAGATTTAACGAAGTAACACCTCTGGCATTCTTTGCTTTCGGAGATTAGGGCAGGCTTTATTTGAACTGGCAGGATGTCTGCTTTACTGAGAGAGTACCTTGGGATTTAGTTCAATTAAATTAATAAATGCTTGCTGACTCTGAATCAGACACTCAGTACTATAAGGAAACAAAGATGAACGAGGTACTATTGCTGTCCATAAGAAGTTTCCAATCCAGTGAGGAATAAAGAACCAAAGAAAACAAATTTTTTTTTGTTTGGTAAATTTTTAACTTTACTAATGTGATCATTTGCATTTGTATTTTGCAGCACTGCTAGTTTGGGCACTTCCAAACGAGGGGTTATGAGTGTGATATTATGATGTTTTACATACGTATTTTCCCCCAAACTGGTAAATATTTACTTTAGAAACAAATGGTATTGTCTACAATAACAACCTGTCCTTTGGTTCTGAGACCTCTCTTGCAGAAGAGTTCACTGTGTCCCTGGCTGCATCGATCTTTTAATCTTCACATTCTGCTGTTTCTGTGCTCCTTTTGTTCTTTCCTTCACCCACTTATGAAATATTTATTAAGTACCAACTATTGCTAGGTTCTGCTCAAGGTGCTGATTATACAGGAACAAAACAGCAAAGACTCTTTTTGAAGGAGGCTTACTTTCTAGTAGGGGGAGAGGCGGGGAATGAGGAGGAGAAAATTATTCTCTCCTAACTCTTTGACTCCTTGCCCTGTGCTTTCTGCTACTCCCGATGGCTTCAAAAGCTGTGCTTCAGCCAATTCCCATTTCTGTTTTCTGTGCTTTTGTATTTATCCTTTTCCAGGGGAGTCTATCATCCCTCCGTTTTAATCATGGTAACTGTCAATCACAGTGTTAGGACTCCCTGGGGAAGGATGTAAGTCGAGAGATACACATGTACACAAAATACTGGTGTTAAGTTGAACAAAGGAGGCACGAAGTTACATAAAGCGAGCCTAGGAACTTTTATCCGTAGTTACCCATGCTGCCCTCGATGCAACTTGGAGTCACTGAGTGCAAATGCCTTATCCTACTTCATTAAAATCATTAAAATATGACTTTCCACTCTCTACTTACTTTTTACAAATCATGGCAAAAATGAATTTCTACAAATAATTTGATGACGTATGATAGGTTCTAGAATTTTATGTTTAACGAATTCATTTAAAAATGTTGAGTGCCAAACATAAGCCATGCGACAGCTTAAAGGACTGTCATCTAGATGTTCAGAGACATTTGAGTATGTCCCTCATGTTCTAACTACAGCTCTGAGTTCAAGAACACACTCGTGCTAGGTTTTACTAGCCTCAGAAGCAACAGATGACAAAGGAGGAATGTGTTCATGCCTGTGGTCTGTGCCTTCCCTCACTTTGTAGCCTTATGGGATATCATACTACCTGGATGAGGTGTACAGTGTGCATCAGAACTTGCTATGTGCTACAGTAGCTCTGGCCTTGTATACATAAGGCTGAGTTTGGATGGCTCATTTGAGCATCCTGGAGATACGATGTCACTCTCTCTCACGTTATTATTTCCTGGAGCAGATGAGAAATTTTAAGTTTTAAGAACTTTGTGTCACTATCGCTTATGAAAAATAGTGTTTCTCTCTGTCACACATTCTGATTGTACTGACTTACGTATGTATAGTTTAAAAGATTGGCTATGGAAACCATAGACTATTTAGGGCAAACCTCAGTGGGAAGATAGCAGGGCGATAAAGGGAATGGAGGGGAGGAAGAACAATGTGATGCTTGATTGAACTGATCATCTCCCGTGACTCAGATATTAAGATATGTGATGGTAAGTAGAATTCCCAGTGGAGTATGAAGACATATCCTAGGAGTCTGGCACATTAGATTACATTAGAATTTTAAAAAGAAAAAATTATTGCATTTCCCCATTTACTGTTAGCTGCTCTAGAAAAGATTAAGACAACAGAATCTGCACCAATACCATGGAGGAGACTCTTGGGTTCTGTAGATCATGCCTTTAGTTTTAAATACTGACACAAGAGGCTTGCTGTAACCTTGGACAGATGTAGGCTGTAGTGTGAAAAGTCAAAGACAAAGGAAAGTTAAACATGTTAATCATGAGCTTTGTTCTGAGTGACATAGTGATATTACAATACATTGGTGCGGGAATTATAACCAAATGCTAAAAGGTCACTGATGTATGGAGTGCCCGCCCTCCTTCAGGTTTAGGAGGACATCCTTAGTAGAAACCTCTGATCTTACTAAAGGTGAAAAGTCGTAGGAGGTTTGAAACAGTATTGGCTTTCAGGAAGACCTCAGGAAATATGATTTATAACTAAAGAAATGGTATATACAAAGGATTTGGGTATAAGAATAATAGCAAACACTTATATAGCTCTTTATATTTATGGGTACTCTATTACATGCTTTAAGTATTTTACATGTTTTAATGTTCACAACAACTCTAGGAAGTAGATACTATTAGAACTCACTTTACTGATTAACAAAAATCGAGCAAGGAGAGATTAAGTCACTTGACCAAAGTCATGCAGCTAGTAAGAGGTGGAGCTGGCATGTGAGTCCAGGATATCCAGCACCAGAGCCCATACTTTTAATCGCTGGAGTAGTGGAAGCTCAGCATGCTGGAGGAGAATGGTATTCTGTTATTGATCTTGTTCTTGCTAGCTTTTCCCACTCTATTATAAAAGACAGGAAGAGTCGGCATTTACTTTGGAAAAAATTCAATACACTTTTAGCCTGTTAACTTAGCAATAGGAGAATTCTACTTTAATAATATTAGTGTTGCATGAAGAAGTGTAATCTGTCGTGACAGATTGTGACAATCCCCACCTGCACGAGAATAAATTGCATTGATGATATAATGTGCAAGTTAGTAGATAGATGATTTCTCAGTTTGAGAAGACACATACCATACTAAGATGAGCTGCACAAGAAGAAAGAAAAAGAGTTTGTAAAATGATGTTTCTAAGTCTGTCTTGAAGTGAGATATCAAGGACTGAAATTATTTAGATTTTGGTGAAATCATATCCTTAAACTGAGTATAACTTAGGGACACATATGTCAAATCACATACAAAAACAGTGTCTCTGAAGACGTTAATAAAACTTCCTAATCACTCTGAGGTACTTAAAATGTTAGCTACAAAGACACAGAGACTGGAGCTTTTTGAAAACATATTGGAAGTTATCGTACAGCACCCATAGCTTTTGAATAAATGACTCTTATGGAAGTTATTCTTTACATCCTTTTTGAAAGATGGTTGCCAGCCTGATGCTTGACACTGGCTCAGACCAGTCCCATTACTGAAGAATATCAAGTAACTCCGTGAAAACTGGTCCCAATACTGCATTGAGAGATATCAAAGATGCATTTAAACAAGAAGCTTTCTGCTCAACAAAGTTAATTGTTTACAGAGAAAGTGTGCATGCAATAATGTGATTTTAAAAAGCAGAGCAGGGATCCAAATTTTTCAAGAAAGTGTGAGTGGATACCTTCTCTCAGCCTCCATCATGCCTTATCTTCCCTCAAGCCTGTGTCCTGGGAGGATGATCCATAGGGATGGAATCACTGGGCTCCGTAGTCCTCTGGTAGCCACTGGGAGGAACCAGAATATTATACAGAAGACAGGAAGAGTAGTCAGGATATTTATTTCCCTGGCTCCCTATCTATTGCCTCACTGTGGGATGGCTGCATCACTCTATCAAAGGACAAGACTTGAATCAGAAGGTCTTTCCCACCAAGCTCCCTCTCAGATTGCAGTTAATACTCTCCCACTTGTCACTTCTGGCCCCATGGTGGGCTCTCTAAGGGCACTAGGCTTGAAATACTACATCATTCCTTCCTGCTACTTCTATACCCTTCCCACATCTTTTAAAATGGTGCAAACTTTCCTCAAATTATGCCAAGAATATCTGTTTCCTGTCATGGTCCTGACTAATGTTGCACAGGGAATTAGAAATGGCCTGAGGAAAGTAGAAGCTCAAGATGAGATTCTAGCTTGGTTTTCCTCATCTCAATGGGACTAGTAGGATTCTTAAATGGTACTGGCAACTGCATAAAATATTACATGATTTTATTATCGGTAAGTGTTTTTACTAATATTAGCAGATAAATAGATGTTTCAAGAAAATAAATCATATTTATCTCCAGTAGTTCACAACTTCGCTGTTTTACTAAAGTACTGATATATTGATTAGAGAAGAATAATTTCAGTAAATCTATTTAGTACTTTTGTTTTATTGTTTGTGTGATGCAGAGATCTTCTTATTGTTTTACTTTTAAAAAAAATATGACTTTTCCTTTCTTCCTTCACCATCAAGAATTGGTGGTACCCCGCCCCCTTGAGCCTGTCCTCCTTTGCTCAAGATCTTTTCCTCTCCTTGTGTCTGGTGCTTAATGCCCTATAGCGACTATTCTAACAAATGACTCTGATAAAATTAGTAATAAAACAGGAGCATCCAAAAGCCCCTAAATTATAAAAATAGTAACATTTTAAAGCCCTTACATGGTAGGTTGAATTTGGTCCCAAACATATCACGTCCTAATCCCCGAGATTTGTAAATGTTACCTGCTTTGGAAAAAATATTTTTGTAGATGCAATCAGGTTAAGAATATTGCAATGAGAAAACTACTCTGGATTATCTGAGTGGGCCTTCAATGTCATCACAAGAGCCTTGTAAAATAGAGGCAGAAGATTTCACACAGAGACACACTAAGGAGAAGGCGATGTGAGGACGGAGGCAGAGATTGGAGTGATGGGGCCACAAGCTCAGGAACACTGGGGCGACACCAGAAGGAGGAAGAGACAAGGAACAGATGCTCCCCTACAGATCCCAGAAAGGATATGGCCTCACTAAAGACTTCTAGCCTCCTGAGCTGTGAGAGGATAAATTGCTGTTTTAAGCTACCAGGTTTGTTGTTATTTACCACAGTAGCCACAGGAAACTAATATACCCTTGCTATATGTTAAATACTATTCTGTGCACTATATATGAATTAAGTAAGGTACTGACGAAAACTCTCTGAGGTATGTGCTACTTTTAGGACTCTTTTACAGATGAAAAAACAAAGATACAGAGAAGTTAAGTACATTGCCTAAAGTCACACTGCATGCAAGTAACAGGGACAGGATTTGAACTCAGGGAGTCTGGCTCCAAATCTCTCTGTCTCTCTCTCTTTTTTTTTTTTTGGTGAGGAAGATTGGCCCTGAGCTAACATCTATGGCAATCTTCCTGTATTTTGTATGTGGGATGCTGCCACAGCACGGCTTGATGAGTGGTATGTAGGTTCACGTCCAGGTTCTGAAACTATGAACTGCAGGCTGTTGAAGCAGAGCGCACAAACTTAACCACTGTGCTACCAGGCCCACCCCATAGATCTTATACTTTTAAGAATGGCATCACATTGTGTTTCAAACAAAGATTTAGCCAATGGAACAAAGATTGTCTTGAGTATCATGAAACTTAGGTTTTCATGTCATGTTTGTGATCTTGGCCAAGTCCCTTAACTGTAGATTATAAAGTGAAAGTGACAGAACTCTTTAGCTTGAACATTCTTCCACTTCTTAATCTTCTTATATTATTTCCCTCCTTATACATAAGGAGATTATACTTCTAGCTACTTCTCTCGTACATTTATAGATATCATTCTTTTGAATATTTATTTCTTTTGTTACTTGCATTTAACTTCTTCCTTACTTTGGCTGGCCAAAGCTTTCCCAACAAATGATATTTTGTCTCCCCTTCTCCAAAACTGAAGAATCACAATTTTACAATAGCAAAAGCCACCCCTGACAGACATACAAACTTCCTGTGATTTTTCCAAGAAAAACAATATTAATAAATCCTTGCAAATATTTTACAAGCAAATGTAAATATGTTTACAAAAAAATACCATAAAGTTAGCCATTTTAAAAGATCCAAAGGAAAGAAGAAAATTGTGTAAACTTTGGCTAATTCTATGACAACCAATATAAGAACCGGTTGAGTAAAAGATGTTGCTAATGGTTAAACAGTAAACTAGTCATCCCTACATAAATGAACACCTTTTCCTTTATGTTTGTTGTCTCCTCTTCCACATTAGCACTCCTCTCACCCATTGGGATTACCAGCTCCCAAATTTCAAGAGAATTAGACAAGTATGAGTCTGAGAATTGAAAGATCCCTCAGAATTTTGTTTTTGTTCTTTTTTTCTCCTTTTGGTAAGGTGAAGAAAACTGCATATTTAATTATAAAGTGTGGAGGAAGGGAAAGATGTTCTTAGTAACACTCGCTGGTGTGCTCCTAACAATAAAATCATGAATTGTAGCATCCTCCTTCAGAATTTTAACGTAGACTCACCAAAGGAGAGACATTGCTCTGAGTCAAGTATTCTGAAATCCCACTTACTAATTTCAGCAAATTCCTAAGCATTTTATTTCAGGTGAATAAATTTCACTTCTTTGTGTGTAGACTATGCATTATACTTCTTCATCGTTGTTTTTTTCCCCTCTGTTGTGTATTATAATTTTCTCAGCATCTGAATGTTCCCATACCTCAAGCTTTCTGACCATAACTTTTTTTCTTTTATGAATATTAAAGTCATATTGACTTAAATACTTCTCTTAGGTATGGTGAGAATATCAGAGCTTTCTCAAATATTTTAAGTGATCCTTGGTGTTTTTATATTTCTTTTAGCTACACCAGATTCTATGTTATTGCTTTTGCTGAATTTTCTGCCTCTAATTTCCTAACTTACCACTGCTTTGAGCAATGTTTGGAGCAGGCTAGAATAAAGCTTTGAAACAATGGACTGAGATGGTTACAAAGCAAGGTGACACTTCACAATAGTTTACAACAATCCATGAGGTTGTTAATGTAGATAATATTTTTATCATTTACAAGGGAAGAAAACTTTGTGTCCAAAGTAGCAAGGCTCCAATGCCAGAACCAGATTGAATTTCTTCTGACTCCTAATAAAGGATTTGTTTCCAGTTTTATGTTCCCTACCCAAGCTTATCTTTGAAAGCAAAATTTAAACCTGTAGAACACTAAGCTTATTTCAATTTAAAATTAGTAACTAGTGAAATATATTAACCTTTGTTAGTTGGATACATACAAATAGCAAAAAAAAAACCGATTCAAGGCAACCATTCAATCCAGGAAGTGTCAAGAAACACTGGGTACACGGTATTGTAAAAACTGCTTTGTGTAATTTTAAAGAGAAGAAAGAATGAACATGGCATATCCAGAACAATAAATAGAAAATGATCTGTCCTGAACAGCTTCAACACATGCATGCCAGAAGGAGAGGAGCTGGATAAGATAATCCCCTAGGATCCTGTTACCCCTTTCTCCCTAGTACCTAAGTTAAGCTCTGTAAGTCTCTTTGGCATCAGGTACATAAATTTTTTGAGCCACTTGGGCACTGTTTTGAGCATTATACATGCACTGCAGGTGCTAATGGTCCTTCTTAAGTGCCTAATTCACTCTCAGGCAGGGACTTGAGTCCATAGAAGAACAAACGTATTCAGTGTGGCTAAAACCTTTGAGATTCATTCTCACTAATGGACTGGTAATGTGTAAAAGACAAAAAAGGAAAAAAATACCTAAAAGAGACCTGTGCAAAATAATGGAAATGAAAGGAGAAAATTGTCTTAACACAAAGTTTACAATTTTTACTGTAGTCTAGAATTTTTAAAGTGGTGATGAAACAGAGTAAAAGTATGTCATGTTTGAAGTGAAAAAGGGAAAATGAATGTTAAAAACTAGCATTTGCTTTCCAAGTTATTTTACATATAACTCATTTGAGAGAAAAGAATTTATAATCCGTATAAAGAAAGGAAAAGCTTTAAATAAACCATATGGAGATTTCAGAGAAACATCTTAACATAAGAATAAAAATTAAAAGTTAAAATTCATAAATTCAAGGGGACATTATGGACAGCATGGGAATGGTTTAAACAGAGACTTTGAGAAAAAGTTTTAATACAAGTCTTGTGAGATGAAATTGACTTTTAAATTGGAAGAGACTCAAAAGAGAAAGATAGTGTTTGGAACTCAAACAGCTGGATTTGTACCCATAGGATATGTGAAATATGATCACTAGAATATAAGATCGAGGATAGGGATGTTTTTATTTTGATCACAGATATATGCCAAGGGCCTCAGACTGTGATATATTACCAAAGAGTTTATGATGAGAGCTGTAGATGTTCACAAGAAATATTTCGTTATAAGCAAGACACATTAGGAAACATCAAATTCAGTGTTATAAATGAAAATAACCTGATGACGTTATGTTTTATTTATTAACAAAAGAAAAGTTAAGAAAAAAACCTAATTACATACAAAGGTTTTCATGTTAATACTCAGGATTAAATGTAAATAAAATATTTACTTGTAAAATATTACAAATATTCCAGGAGGAAAGGAGATTATGAAATCTGCTCAGTAATTAGTAATTATCATATGGAGTGAATTTTCTGAGCTTTCAAGAGAAAAACACCTTAAATAGATATAAAATACATTAAAGTTTAGCCTTTAAGGAAAAACTTATTCTCTTATAGATATTTTGGATTCATCAAGAAAAGAATCTTTGTGAAGCTTACAGTTTAGTAAGCAGAGAACGACATTTAATAATAAATGTAACCAGTAAATGATACCTTAAAAATTGAGCAGACCAAGAAATGTGGAGAATCCTGGGGACAGGTGCAGATGTGGTGGCTAATTGTCATATAAAATAGAGCAGGTAGAATTGACTTTGTTGAGAAAGTATGATTCCGATGACTTGAAAGAGAGAAAATCTTTTGGTGAGTGAATGTCTTCCAAAAGATGATTCCAGGCCAAGGGTACAGGTGGAATTAGATTCTAATGCAGGGTCATGCCTGGCGGCTTTAGAAGGAAAAAGGAGGCTCTTGCTGGCGTAAAGTAGATGAAAGGGGAATAATTCAGAAAGCTAATAGAGGTCTGTATTACTCAGTTTGGGCTGCCATAACAATATGCCGTAGACTGGGTAGCTTAAACAACAGAAATTTATTTTCTCACAGTTTTGGAAGCTGAAAGGCTAAGATCAGGGTGCTGGCATTGTCAAGTTTTGTTGAGAGCTCTCTTCCCACCTTTCAAATGACTGCCTTCTCTGTGTGTCGTCACATGGCAGAGAGAGTAAGAACAACTTCTCTGATGTCTCTTCTTATAAGGGCACTATTCCCATCATAAAGGCCCCACCGTCACAATCTCATCTAAATTTAATTACCTCTCAAAGGCCTCATGTCCAAATATTATCACATGAGGGTTAGGGATTCAACACATGAATTTGGGGGGATACAATTCAATTCGTGGCAGGGTCAGACCTTGCAAGACACTCTAGGTCATGGTAAGGTCTTTGATTCTTATTGTAAGAAAAATGAAGAATCATTGCATGGTTTTGGCCAGAGGCAAGAATTGCTTCATGTTTTACAGGATCACTGCAGCATCCAGTTTAAGAACTGACTGTAGAGAGCACTAGTAGAAGCTGAGACTTGGTGGTTATTGCAGCAATCCAAACTTGACATGACAGCAGCTTAGACCAGGGTTAGAAGATTAAGAGGCAAAGAAATTGAGAGAAGTGGCTGAAATCTAGATGATCAGATTTCCTGATAGACATGGTAGATGAGAGAAAAAAGTGACTTTAGGATTCTTTTAGCTAAGCAACTGAAAAGATGACGTTATCGTTGACAGAAATTGGGAAGGCTATGGTAGAGCAGTCTCAGAAGAAAAAATTAGGACTTAAATTTTGGAGTTGTTGAGTTTGAGATGTTTATTTTATACAAGCTAGAGATATAAATTTGCAAGCAGTCAGCTTTTGCCATATTTAAAACCTTGAAACTAATGAGATCATCAAGAGATTGTTGATAAATAGAGAAAAGAAGAGGACCACAAGATAACACTAAACAGTCTTGAGAGAAATAGAAGGAACCAGAAAAAAGCGAAGTGTGTCAGTTGAAAAATAATGTAATATAGTATTCTGAAAAGTATGTGTGAAGAACGACTATCAATGATATTAAATAACTTGGTCAATATGCTATGTAAGGTATTTTATTGAAAACTGATAGTAGGATTTATCAACGTGTATGGTATTGGTGATGTTCAGGAGAACACTTTTGGTGCAGAGGTGAGTTTCAAAGCCTGATTAAATTGAGATTAAGAAAGAATGAGAAGAGAACAATTGGACTCAGCATGTCTACAAAGATAGCCAGGTAGTAAAATGGGGTAGTGGTTGGTGCCGGCAAAATTTCTTCATTTTTCTTTAAATAGGGAGAGATAGCATCATTATGTTAGCTGATTAGAATGATCTAATAGAGATTTTTTTATTACAGTTAATAGAGACATAGGAAAATTGCTAGCGGCATATACTTGAGAAGAGGAGAAAAGACAGGATCTAGAACATGGTGGAAGGAACTAAATATTAGGAGGAAGATGGAGTATGTGTGCAGATACTGGAAAGTGTGGCGAAAGTCTGAAGTTTCTCTTCTTAGTGCTTCAGTTTCCTTGGTAAAACAGCGATCAAAATCATCAACAGAATATGAGGACCTGCGGAGGGACCTGGTGGTTTTATCTATAGAAATAATTCACAAGCATAGAAAATGTAATTTTAAGTAATATTTCAATAATATTTTGATATAAAAAAATGTCAATTTTTCCAAATATAAATGGCATTAACACATTTAAAGAAAAAGTGAAACCTAGAGGGTAAAGTTGGCAATTGAAAGATGAAATAATATTTGAAAAATAATGTGGACTGATTGTAGCAATACATACAGACTTGAGACTAGCTCCGCTTTCCAACTGGGAGTCATTAGCTACAGGCCACACAGAGGAATTTTAGTTTTAAGTTAGTTGAGATGTGGGGTTGCATCTGTGTATAGACAGAAACTTCTTCATAGTTCTCAAACAGTTGGATGAGTAGAAAGGAAAAGTAGTAGGTAGAAACGAGGGAATATTGATAAATCTTGTTCCAGTTATTTCTCTCTCTATCCCCCAATAAGCTTACAGAAATTCTGCACTGAATTGAATTGAATTTTCTATTAAAGTGATTTGACCAGACGAATTTTTTTCCAAGGCCTGACTTCTCAACCTTTAAGCTTCATAATGATGCTAACTTAGACTTTATATTATTAATCATTAGTATTTTAAGTACCAAGTTAGGCATAAACATCCTAAGAGTATTGTGTAGGCATTGCAATCGCCTATGTGCACGTGCAGAGCTCTGTGTGTTTTTAGAACTATGCATATAGCAGTGGGACAGGACAAATATAAAGTCTACACATTGGCTCCTGGGTGCCCCCCTATCATTCCCTACAGCACTTTTTTTGAGGCTATCAGTCCAGGGAAATCACAAGTGTCCATATTCCCATAAATCTCTATTGTGATTACTTCAAAGCATAGTTAGAAACTATTTTTGAAACTATTTTTGAAAATTGAAGCTTCTTAAAGTTTTTAACTTTGTTCTTCCTCAAAAGTTCAGCATGACTTGTGTTCAACAACAGCGGCAGCATCTACTGAGAGCCCATTGCTGCTCAACCACTGCCTTTGGAATCCAATTCACAGAAATGACTAAGGCCACCCTCCTTGTATGACCCACACTATGGCTCATGATGTGCAGTGAGAGAGAATACTCAGGGACCTCGGGACACCAAGAGGAGAAGGAAACTAGATTGAGCAAAGGAGTACCTCACGATATCTTCAAATAGAAGGAGACGAGAAAAGTTTGAAATTAGCAATTAAGAGGAAAATGGAAATAATCCCAAGAAGAGAGATGAGTACAAGTAACGAGATTAATGAAGAAGATTAGGTCATATTTTTACAACTGCAAGAAATTTGAGTTGGGCCCAGTACAGGGTGCCTATGAGGATGGCAATGGAAAAGTTGGATAAAAGACAGCTAATGAGTTTGAATTTTATTTTATTCTAAATTAAATATGAGAATTGCTGTAGAAATATATTTCAGATATATATCCATCCTATGAGAGCTAGGGACAGCTAAATATTGTTATTCAATACTTAATGATTCACTGTAAGAAAAAAAAAAAAAACTACCCTAACAAATGCTTATTAGTAATTCTGTATGCAAGTACTTCCTCAAAATCCATGAGTTATTCCTTACTATCACTTCACCACTTTGAGCACATAAAGACACAGATTTCAAAGTGGAAAAAAGATGGGAATCAGAGGCAGAGAGATCAGGTTTGACTCTTATTCCATTTTACAACATTCTCTACTCTAGACATACCTAGGAAAACTGTGACTGTTTCCTTTGATATTGCAAAACATGTAATATCTGCAACAGCACAGGCTACAGTAGTATAATTACTTCAAGAAATCTTTCATTCATCTACATTGTATTATTTACCAAGTAGTATCACCAAATTTAAGTCAAAATCAAGTTAAATATTACCTGAAATAAGTTCATAGAAAATAAACACAATTATTTGCTTGCATAGCAGAGTCATTTATGAAGAAAAAGATGTTTGATGAGCTTGATAAATTGGTGTTCTAATTATAATGTAATAAGAGCCTATTAATAATTAAAATATTTTAGCCAAATTCAATATGTGTGTGTGTGTGTCTGTGTGTATTCTAGAGAATATACACTATTTTCACTTGTATTATTTCAACTGAAAATTATGAGAGTAACCCCATCACCCTCTTCACCTTGATTAGGATGGAACTGAGTGGAGGAAAATTAGGAAAAACGTTACAATGGAAATCTATCTTAGAGCCAAATGTTATAATCCAAAACATTTTTCAGGATAAAAATTGAAAGTTTAGACTAGATAAAATCACGCTTACTTTTATTAACCCATCACTTACATTTAACATACTTAATATAATAAATAATGATATGTTTATAATGAAGAATTTGTCTGAGAAATAGAGTGTGTTCATTTGTCATTTAATCACATAGGATTAGTTTTGAGAATATTGCAAAAACATATTCTATTCAGGGCATTTTGAGAGATGCGGGCTTATAATACATCACAGGCTTCCTCAAGTAGAAGAAGCAACAGAAACAGGAACTTGCAATCTACAAGGCAAACCTTTGTATAGCAGTAGTAATTGAGATCTGTGAAAGAGCATCGTGTCAAGATGGTGGGAAAGGTCGAATGTTAATCTGGACTTCAGTGACAGGATTTAAAAGGTAGAGCAGAGGGAGCTGAGCATTTCAGATCAAGAAAGTGGGTCACTGGGAATCTGGCCTGATTACTGATTTGGAAATGTGGTCCCATTAGAAACTGTGGATTCACATAATAAAGAACTTTAAAAGACTGGTGGACCAGTTTAGGTTAAATGCAACAACAACAAAAAAAGAGAGTCAGATTACAGTGTGTGAAGGAATGCCTGCAAAAACTTAGTGTGTTTTCCTGGCAGTTTTCTGGAGTATGGACTGAGTCAGGAATGAAAGTCCAAAGACAAAACTTTCTCTCTAAATCTGTAAGAAAAGAATATAACAGTAGTCATTTTGCAGCACGCAGTCTGAGAGTTTGTCAATACTTATATAAACAGAAATTTTGTCTCTACCACCAAGTTCGCAGTATATTGTTTTCCCTTCTTATTGCCTTACCTGTAACAATATTTGCTTCTCCTTGCTACAGCTTTCCTATTTTGACTCTACCTGTCTCAAGCCTTTATTCTCAGATTGTAAGCTTCAGGGCAAAAACTATCAACTTTTCATTTTCCACAATGTTTGGAGCCCTGTATCCCAGTGACAAACAGAAAATAGAAAGTGAAAACATAAATTAGATGACAACTGAATTTCACCTTCCTAGGCATCACATTCATTACTTTTTTACACATAGCAAAAAAAAATTATTTTAATTCTTTAATTTAAAAATTATTTTTTATTTGCCGCTATCAATAAAGTAGAAAGTTACTGTTCTTGGGAAATCTAATGCATACCCTCTAAAAAAAAATAGAAATGCGGCATGAAAGAACTCGAGAGAGACAGAGATTTTTCAACTGAATTTGGAGAGTATATGTAACTGAAACAGATGGAAAAACTAAAGAAAGAAAATAAAGATTTTCTTGCAAAATGACTAGATCTGTGTAGGTTTATAATTTGTCATCCTTCCTGTTCTTAATATATTGTGCATAACTATTAGCTGCACGTTTCAGCAGGACAGATTTAAACACAGTATGTTTTGCCACACAGAATGTGTTGCTACTTTTATGATTCCAAAATGTACTGTGCCCCCGGAACTGCAAATGTTGTCATATTAAAGCACTTGTCATTTGGATTTGCTGAAACAATAGCTGTTGCCAGAATTCGCTCTTTCTGAAAATGATTGCCTTTTAGGAGTTCTCACAAATAGATTTATTAGCTTTCACACTGAATAAACAACCAAGAGCTTGCTATGCAGATCGGCCCCAGAAGCTGTTATAGAGGATATATTTCCAACTTTTATGGCAACATCCTTTACTTTTATGTTCTACCCTCTCTCGAATTGATAAATTGAGTTTTGTTTAAAAAATACAAGAAAATGCAACAGAATGAAGCAGGACAATTTCTTCTTCTTTTTCTTTCTTTTTTTTTTTTTTTTACTAAATGTAACTCTTGGAGTTTCTGTGGTTTTAATGTATACAAGCTTTTGCAGGAGCAGAAGTCTTTGTGGTAACTTTGCTAGAAATGAGGATTCAACAGGGATGGATTGAGGTAAATTTAGGAATTAGTAACAAACAAGAACATAAGTATCATTTAGGAAATGCAGTGTCCCTCTAACTTCCTCCTGCCACGGGGTTTGTTATTTGTTTTTATTTTGAAGGTGGTCGTTGTTATTCTTAAGGAATACGTAAGCATATAAAAATTTTATGTCGAGATAGCATGCTGTTTTGTCAATTAAATATTGTTAAATTTTGTAAAACAAAAATGCTTGAAATTACAGAGAAAACTTTAGATATGTAGAGAGAGGGAAGAAAGAGGGAGTAAGTGAAAGAGAAGAAATGAAGGAGGGACAGAGAGGAAAAGAAAATGAGAGATTTCTAGGACCATACTAACTGATTGTCAGTATGAAAAAGGAAGGACATACTAACTCCAGAGATGATTGCATTTCACACTAGATAAAAAGTACAGGTATTACAGTTATGAACATATCGTATTGAGAGACTATTTGTGTAAGTAGATTCCACACTTTTTCAAACCCATATTTTTTTGTAGAATAAACAAAGAATCAGATAACTCAGTGTGGGGTGTTTCCTTTTCATATCCTACCTGCCATATTGTATCTTGCCTGCCTGCTCCAGAGAATTCTTCTCTTCTGAAAGAGAGAGAAAGGGTCCAAGACTCTTCAGGTCTAGATACAGATGGGCCCAGTGAGGCATGTTTTATAGTTCTCTGTAACATGTTTTGTTCTAAGAAAAATGTAGCACATCCGTATAACTATTTACCATACTATTTAGTAGAAAATGTGTTTTAAACAAAACAAAAAATATTTGCAGTGTCCTATGATTCGAAGCTGATTGGCAAAGTTGAGACATTTTTTTTTTAAAGATTTTATTTTTTTCCTTTTTTTTTCTCCCAAAGCCCCCCAGTACATAGTTGTATATCCTTCATTGTGGGTGCTTCTAGTTGTGGCATGTGGGATGCCGCCTCAGTGTGGCTTGATGAGCAGTGCCATGTCCGCGCCCATGATTCGAACCAATGAAACACTGGGCCGCCTGCAGCGGAGCGCACGAGCTTAACCATCGGCCATGGGGCCAGCCCTGGCAAAGCTGAGATTTTGTGACATATTTTCTCCAATCTCTGTCTCCCCACCACACTGAAGATTATAAAAACACATATTCTGAATTAAATTCAATCCTCTTATCCTCAGCTGGGCAGGATCAGCACAGAAGATGAGGAGAAGTGAAAAGCCCTATTTAGCCTGAATTATTCAGATCCTTCCCACCTACAGGTCAACAGTGCAATAGACCGGAAATGTGTTCATTACATCTACCGGTAATGGACCCCACACTTTTCACTGTCCAAAACTCAGCATCTTGTAATACTTAAAATTCTGGTTAGTACTAATTTTTCGTCATATATCTATATGTGAATCTAATAAAAGCTGTGGACCCTTGTCCTAGGAAAGGACAGACATATACATCTAACCTAGGCATTAATGGAGAGACACCAGGCCAAGGACAAGGAGACCTAGTTTAGACTTGGTTCAACCACTATGCTCAGGCATTTAGCTTCTGAAATTCAACTGTATTACACATAACGGAGAAAGATAACCAAGATAAATTTGAAGAAAGCATATAAAGATGCTTTCAAAAGTAAAAAGCAGCTTACATGAATGAAACTTGAGTGTCAGAGAAATCCAAGACAAGAAAGACTTGGCCAGTGGTAAACATGTTGGGGGTGGGAGCTGGAGGTGAGGGGCAGTGCTCAATTTCCCACCAAAGAACCAGAAGAATATTCTTTACAGGAGTGAGATAATGTACCTAAGTGGAGCAAATAATACAGCAACCTTGCTTAATCTGTAGTTGTTTTCTACAAGTAGTATCAAAATTGTACATTCTCTTGGCATCTGCTGACACGTTTCTTCCAAGAGCATATGGTAAGGAGAAATGAGGGGTAGGGAGGTGAAGAAAGTGTTTTGGCACTTCCTTTACCTGAGGGGCTCTTTTCTCCATAGGTGTGAAACAGTAATGCATAAGCTAATTCCACCCAATTAATACGCCACGTATAAGGGAGAAATTGTCTAGTATGTTGGTACTTTCCATATGTTTAAACAAACTATTTCTAGTTTGTGGAAATTTCCTACATGTATGTTTCAGAATAAACTATTTTTTTCTAGTAAGTATTTCTCCAGGCAATGTCAGTCTAGTGTACAGCAGGAATAACAGCAATAAAAGTAGCTGACCTTCATTTAACAGATGCTATGTGGCAATGCCATTCTAAGCATTTTATATTTATTAACTCACTAAACATTACATGACCTTTGAGTTGCATATTTTTAAAATTCTCATTTTAGGGAAGAGGAAACTAGGGTACATGGAGTTTGAGTAATTTATTCAAAATCCCAGAACTAGTAAATAGCAAAGTCAATTCTGTGTAGTGTGCTTAAGTCAGGTGGTTCAGTTGGACTGGTTAAAATAAAGAATATCAGGCATGTGGAATCACCATTCCTCCCCCAACACACACACATATATAAATCTGCATACACACACACTCTTTATTTGTTTGAGTTAACAGGCTTGGTAATGCCTAATTTTCTTTTGAATCTTGTACGTGGGTTTAAACTTTAAAAAATGGGTAGAGTGGAAGGGAAAGTAGATGAGGGGAATGTAACTATTGGCGTGATTTTGATTTTTGACTGATGGAGAGTTGAAAAATATTGGCAAGTTCTGGACACACATAGTGTTGGTTCAGAACCTGGAAAATCAAGAACCACACCGATATGAGCATAAGGGCATGCTGTCTCCGAATTCTCGCCGGCGTGGTTTCAGCGCTGTCAGCTCTCAGGACAGTCATGAGCAAAGGATAGCTTAGTTGACCATTATTCTCATGCAGGATATGATAAGCAGTTGCATTTGGTTATACATACCAATAATTATTCAAAAATATTATAAAATGTACACTATCATTTTCACCACACAAGGGACCTTAATTAAGAGATCTAACATTGCAAAGAAATGAGCCAAAAGGGTTTATCAATCAGGAACTTGGCAGGAAAAACAGAAAGAATGCCAAGTATTTGAAATGAGGGAATTTAACAGAGAATTGGTTATATAGGTGCTGAATAAGCTGAATGAGTAAAAAACAAAAACATTTAGGTAAGATGGAAATAATAACTGCAAAAAGAATCTATTGCTCTTACATCTGGTGGAATAAAGGGAAAGGGTTAGGATAATCATAATATAGACTGTCAAGAGTAGTCCAGAAAAACAGGAACTCAGACTTCTAATGAGGAAGTGTGATCCTGTTGCTGCTAGTACCAGAAGGGCTTTCAATGACGTTGGTGCTGGGCCGGCAAAAAAGTATCTGGAGGCTGGAATCAACTGCTGCCACTGAGGGTAAGTGCTGTTGCTGAGGTGATGGTAACGAGTAGCAAGCACACAGGAAGACGAAAGACACTTTTCTTTGTCTGCTTTGCAATTTCTTCCTTGTGCTGCCCCCTATTGTCAGAATGTGACAAGAAGGCAACTGTAACGAGAAATGTAGTTCGCCGAATTTCAAACTCAGCATCATAAAGTAGAGATTAACAAGGGAGACCTAATGCAATGGGACAATAGCTTAATAACCAGGAAAACGGGCTTGCAGATATTTAACCTCTTTGTGATTCAGTTTTCTCATTTACTAACTTCAGAATATAGTATATCCACCTCAAAGTGATGTTATAAATATTTAATAAGCATATATATAGTAAGTGCTCAATAAATGTTATATACTAAAATAATTTTTATTCATAGAGTTCTCTAAAATATGTGAAAGTGTGTGAGAGGTAAACCAGAAAAAGGTAAACCTTTTTTCAAAAAAAAATTATACTGCAGAGAATGAATAGATCAATATCAAAATTCTAAGCAAACTCAAAGTACCTTCGAACCAATAATGACTATTGTGTGGTAATCAGCCGTTTTCCTTACACGAAAGCAGTAAGCCAAGCCAGCAAACAAATCAAATGTACGAAATCTGTTGAGCACAATTTTCTAAAATATTACTCATTTCTGAAAATTCTGTTAAACTCAAGGAAGAGTGCTTCCATAACATTCCTATTCAAGCAACAACTCACTGATCTGTGCCTTTGAATATTTCTGTTTACCTGAAGTTTGAATGTGGTAAGTGTCATTATGTTAAGAAGAAAATAGCATGGATAAAAATCTTACATTTAATCTCAAGATGTTTTTCATGTCTCCAAGATTCTTTTATTAGAAAAATAATATTTCTTAACATTTATCATTGATGGTTTATTGTCATTGATATCCAAGATCATGGAGAAAAACAAAACAAAACATGACAACCTACTGTACTATCACATATATTTGGAATGAACATGTGGGCTATAAGCCACAATTTATGAGCAGATTAGTCAAGTGGTTTTATTAAACACATTAGGCCGTATTTATTTTAAAGTATTTGTTTAGTGGCCCTAGAACAAGCAGAGAGTGAAGTGATACTCATCAAGCCTTACGCTTTATATAAATTACTGCATTTAATTAACACAACAACCTTATAAAATAAGTGTTATTCCATTTCACAGATGAAAGAAGAATTTTAGAAACTTTCCCAAGGTAATTATTTTTAAGTGACAACATTTACAAACCAAATCAGTAATCCTTCAGGGTTATCATGCTGTTTGTTAGATCATATTTTAATATATTTTATATATCCCTTCAATAAATATTAATGAATGCTTATTAATTTTCTATGAATTAACATGCTATGAGGCTAAAACATTTCAAGTTTCATTCCTTCTCTGGAAGATACATCTCTTTTGTGGAAGATACAACATGTGACACAATTAGAGATAAGAAAACTTTTAATAAAACTGATTAATTATTAATACAGTCATGTGTTGCTTAACAATGGAAATACATTCTGAGAAATGCATCATTAGGTAATTTCATCATCGTGCAAACATCATAGAGTATACTTACAAAAATCCGGACGGAATAGCCTACTACACACCCAGGCTCTATGGTACTAATCTTACCGGACCATCGTCATATATGTGGTTTCTTGTTGCCTGAAACATTGTTATGCTGTGCATGACTGGATAGATAAAAATATAGTTTATTCTCAGACAATTTTAGATATTAGTTTGTACAAAAATCTCTTTAGTAAATAGTCTTCATATGAAGGAGAATTTGACTTAAAGTACAGATAGTATTTGGCATACATTGAAATAAGCTGTCACTGAGTGAGTTTTTGCTAATTGGTTTGCAACAAAATCTACTGATGTGTGAACAGGGATCCTTGCCTTTAGTCTGACACAATTTCATAGTGTTTGTCATACATACTGTGGAGGCACAGGGGGCTAGTAAATGACAAACACGTTCCTTGCTTAAGTTCTGGACCAACTGAAGATAAAGGCTAAGACATGACTACATGGAAATAGCGATATCAGTTTAATTACCAATAGAGATATTAAAACATGTATTTCATAAAACTGAACCCTAGAGTAGACATATTTATTTACTTAGTCACATAATTGCTGACCACCAGGAGGAGTAGAGACTCCTTTTGTAACATTTAGAGCAGGGGATTGATGTTAGCAAAAATAGCAACATAAGAACATACACAACTTTTCTTCTACTTCTTCATAAAAGCAATAAGAACTGGCCAAAAAAAGAAAAAAAACACACCCAACTAGACACATCATAATCAAACAGCAGAAAACCAAAGACAAAGAGAAAATAGCAAAAGAGAAGTGACTCATGATATACAAGAAGAAATAGAAACTCTGAATAGACATAGATAAAGACATTAATTTAGTAATCAAAACTATTCCCACAAGGAAAAGTCCAGGACAGATGGTTTCACTGGAAAATTCTACCAAATCTTTGAAGAAGAATTACCACCAATTTTTCACTAACTGTTCAAAAATAGGAGATGAGAACAGTTCTTAATCATTCTATGAGGTCATTATTACCCTGAAATGAAATGAGACAAAAATATGACAGGAAAGAAACTACAGAACAATATCCTTTCTTAACTTCGATACAAAAATTCTCAACAAAATACTAACAAAGAGAATTTAGCAACAAATAAAACAATTATACATGGGGATCAAGTGGGATTAATCCAGGTATTGCAAGGTTGGTTCAACATCCATCTTAGTCAACTCAGGCTGCTATGACAAAATACCATAATCTAGATGGCTTAAACAACAGGAATCTGTGTCTCACAGTTCTGGAGGCTGGTAATCTGAGATCAGGATGCCAGTATAGTAGGGTTCTGATTAGAGCCATCTTTTGAATTGAAGACAGCCATCTTCTTGCTGTCTCCACACATTGCAAAAAGAAGAGTTAGCTAGCTCTCTGGTCTCTTTCTAGAGAGGCACTAATCCCATTTCCGAGGATCCATTCTTATGACCTATTTACCTCCTAATGTTTTTACCTTCAAATATCATCACCTTGGCATTAGGATTTCAATATATGAAATTTGGTGGCACACAAACATTCAGTCCATTGCAATATGAAAATCAATCAATGTAATATACCACGTTAGTAGAATAAAGGACAAAAAACCCATGATCATCACAACAGATGTAGAAAATATTTAACCAAATACAATACCTTTACATGATAAAACACTTGACAAACTAGAAATAAAACGAAACTTCCTCAACTTCATAAAAGCCATCTATGAAACCCCTTCAGCTAACATAGTATTTTATGCTAAAAGACTGAACGTTTTCCCCATAAGATCAGGAACAAGATAAAGATATCCTCTCTTGCCACTACTTCTATTCAACTTTGTACTAGAGGATTTAGTCAGGGCAATTAGGCAAAGAAAAGTAAACGAAAGTCTTTAAGATTGGAGAGGAATTAATAAAATAATATTTTCTTGAAGATATGATCTTTGTACATAGAAAATTCTCAGGAACACACACACACAACTATTGGAGTAGTAAACAACTTTTAATTAATGAGCCAGCAAAGTTGCAAGATATAAGATCAATATAGAA
The DNA here is from genome assembly GCF_041296235.1 of Equus asinus. Classification (NCBI taxonomy): domain Eukaryota; kingdom Metazoa; phylum Chordata; class Mammalia; order Perissodactyla; family Equidae; genus Equus; species Equus asinus. The sequence goes on along the minus strand of NC_091792.1, from coordinate 47,554,818 downwards.
AAATCAATAATATTTCTAAACATTAGCAATGAACGATCTGAAAATGAAATTAAGATAATTCAATTTGCAATAGCATCAAAAAATTAAATAATTATGAATGAATTTAACTAAAGACATACAAGACTTGTACACTGAAAGTATAATACATATCTGAAGGAAATTAAAGACCTAAATAAATGGATAAACATTTTATGATTAGAATAGAAAACATAATATTAAGATGTCAATAATCCCCAAATCGATCTACAGATTTATCTCAATGCCTATATAATTCCAGCTATCTTTTTACAGAATATGACGAGCTGATTCTAAAAATTCATATAGAAATGCAAGTGATCCAGAAAACTCAAAACAATCTTGAAAAAGAAGAACAAGGTTGGAAGATTCACACTTTCTGATTTCAAAACAAATTCCAAAGCCAATATAATCAAGAACCTGTGTTACTAACATAAGGATGTACGTATAGATCAATGAACTATACTTTGGAATCCAGAAATTGACCTTCACATTTTCAGCCAATTAAGTTTTTATAACAGTCCCAAGACAATTCAATGTGAAAAGAAAAGTCTTTCAGCGAAAGGTACTGGGAAAACTGGATATCCACATGCAAAAAGAATGAAATTTGATCTCTACCTCATACCATATCCAAAAATTAACTCAAAATAGATCAGAGATCTAAATATAAGAGCCAAAGCTATTAAACTTTTAGAAGAAATTATAGGAGTAAGTCTTTGTGAACTTGGGTTAGGCAAAGCTTTGTTAAATATGACAGCGAAAGCACAACAAGCAACAAAAGAAAAAATAAATAAATTAGACTTCATAAAAACAAAGACATTTGCACTTCAAAGGATCAAGAAAGTAAAAAGAATAACCACAGACTGGCAAAAAATATTTGCAATTCTTATATATGATATGGGTCTAGTATCTAGAATATAAAAGAACTATTAAAACTCAACTGTAATACAGATACATTATGCAATTTACAAATGGGCAAGGAATTTGAACAGACATTTCTCTAAATAAGAAATCCAAAGAGCCAATAAGGACATAAAAAATGTTCAACACTATTAATCATTAGGGAAGTGAAAATCAAAACCACACTAAATATATACTTCACACACTTCACACCCAACAGAATGGCTATAATGGAAAAGAGTTAATATCAAGTGTTGATGAGGATGTGAAGAAATTGGAACCCTCCTATATTGCTGGTGAGAATTTAAAATGTTGCATCAACTTTGGAAAATAGGTTGGCAGTTTCTCAAAGTGTAAATACGGAGTTCTTGTATGATCCACTGATTCCTTTACTAGGAATATACCCAAGAGGATTGAAAACAAATGTCCACATAAAAATTTGTACATGAATTTTCATAGCAGCATTATCCATAATAGTCAAAAAGTGGAAGTAACTCAAATGTCTATTTACCTGATTGATGGATAAACAAAATGTGATATAGGCATACAATAGAATATTCTGTAGCATAAAAACGAATGAAGTGCTGGCTAATATTTTAACATGGATGAACCTTGAAAGCATTGTGATAAGAGAAAAGAGCCAGACACAAAAGATCATATGTTGCATGATTCCACTTACGCAAAATGTCTAGAACAAGCAAATCCTTACAGACAGAAAGTATATTAGTGGTTGCCAGGGGCTGGCAGTAGGGATGGTGGGGAATGGAGAACCACTGCTAACCCATATGGGATTCTTTCTTGGATTGATGAAATTGTTCTGCAATTTGATAGAGGTGCTAGTTGAATAGCTTTGCAAATATACTAGAACCACTAAATTGTACACTTTAAACCTGTAAATATTATATGTGAATTCTATCTTCATACAGAAAGGAATTAAGATGTAGTAATTTAGAGTAGAATGTGTTTCCTTCAAACAGCTATTTCCTAAAAGAAATGAGGGAGGATATGGCTGAGACACATATGTTGAGTTCTTGTTTCTAAATTTATGAAGCAGATAATTCACTTTTCATCATGTGAGGCAGAGTGGATGAGGGATAAGAGAGACAATATATTACTCTAATGTAATGTTTTCCCCCTTGTAAACATACAGGCAGGGGAAAGTAGTCTTCCCTCCTTCCCATACAAACACATACTTTTGTGGTGGATATACATGGAGAAAAGCAAATGGTTTATGTTATACCTAATATATTCCCAGTATTCTGCTACATTCAATGCATATAAAGATGAAAAATAAAACTAGAAATATAGAGAAAAACCTTGAAAATATTGTTTAGTAATAGATACAAGGTTATTATGCCACTGAACATCTCAAAACAGATAAAATATACGAAATGTTTTTCAAGACATGGGCATCATACAACAAATGGCAATTATCCATGAGAGACAGGAAAAATTTGAAGGGAGGCTTAACACTGCCTCAGTTTTGGGGCAGAGTTTCAGTCCACATTGCAGGGATCAGGACCTCAGACAGAGCCTGAGTATCTTCCTGAATTTAGGAGATGAAGCTGCGAGTTCTGAGAAAGAAAAGTGGATAGTGGTCACAGGACAGATTTTCAGAGAGGAGAGAACTGCACAGACAGAGATCCAGAGATTAGTAGAGGATCTTCCTCAAGTCTTCCGCTGAGCAGTGATCAGCATGTGTATAACGTGATTACCCAAGACTGGAGGAGGAGCCATCCAAATGGATTAGAAGGTAGTGTCCCCCACAGTCATACAGGACTAGAAGTAGACACTGTTGTCATCAGCCATAATGAAAAACCAGAAAATCCAAAGGGCACAAAATTATTTGAAGAAATAATAGAAATGTTTAAAATTTGATGGAATAAATCCATAGTTCCAAGATGATCAAAGAATTCCAAATATAAGAAACACGAATAAAATGATACCAAGGCAGATGTTCATTAAATTGCTTAAGACAAGAGGTGAAGAAAAAATCTTATAAGCAGCAAGACGAAAAAAAAAGACATCACTTGCAGAGGAACATCTGAAACATCTTTTGTTTTTTGCCTTGTTCTTTTGTATAAAAAGAACAAAACTGTTAACTATATCCAGCAAAAATATCTTTCAATATAGGTAACACTTTTCAGACATAGTAAATTGAAATTCACCAACAGCAGACTTCACTATAGGAAATGTGAAAGGAAATCCTGAAGGCAGAAGGAAAATGACACCAGATGGAAACTAGATTTCAAATACAACTGAATGAAATGGTAAATACGTACATAAATATGAAAGATATTCTTGTTACTACTTAAATCTTATTAAACTAAAATTGATTACTTAAGGGAAAAAAAGGTATTTGTGGGGATTATAACATACATGGAGGGTAACATATATGACCACCATAACAAAAAGGACAGGAGAGGAGAAATGCAAATATGCAGTTGTGATTTTTTTATATTATGACACAGTGCACTTTGAAGGGAGCCAGTGGTAAGTCAAAACGAATGCCATAAATCCTACAGCCAACACTAAAGATGTAAAAAACAAAGAGTTAAGCTAATAAACCAATAAAGGAGATAAAATGAGTAACCAGCAAAAAATAATCCAAAATAAGGCAGAAAAAGACAGGAAAGAAGGAACCAAGAACAGACGGAACAAATAGAAAGATACCAAATTTATACCCAATCATAATAATCATAATACTGTAAGTGAGTTTAAAAATCAATTGAATAATTACTGTGAGACAATAAAGAAACATGCAAGTATATGTTCCTTACAAGAAATCCACTTAAATATAAAGAAAAAGTAGATGAGAAGTAAAATGCTGGGTAAGGTTATACCATGCTAACACTAATCAAAATGAAGCTAGAGTGACTGTGTAAGTAACAGAAAAATTAGATTTTAGAGCAGAGACTATTATCAGGTATGAAGAAGTTCTTTCATAATAAGAAAGGGACAAATCATCAAAAGGACATAAGAATCCTAAATGTTTATGTGCCTAATAAGAGAATTTTAAGATACATTAAGCAAAAATTGATAAAATTCAAGTAGAAATAGTAAAATTCACAGTTATAGTCAGAGATTTTCAACATCCCTCTCTCAATAATTGAAAGAACAATAATATATAAAAATTACCAGGCTATAATAAGAACATAGAACACTTGAACAACACTAGCATTCAACTTGACATAACTGACATTTATAGAATACCCCACTAAACAGCAGCACAATATACATTCTTTTCAATTATGCAAGAAATACATAAAGGTAGATCGTATTCTAAGCAGTAAAAAAAATCATGTATTTAAAAGAATTAAAATTATACAGAATATGGTCTCTAACCACAATATATCCAAATTAGAAATCAATAACAGAAAAGTCTCTAGAAAAATCTTCAAATATGTGGGCACTAAATATCACACTTTTAAATAATCCGTAGGCCAATAAGGAAACCAATTGCAGAACTAGAAAATATTTTAAACTGAATGAAAATTAAAATACATATCAAAATTTATAGTATGCAGTTAAAGTAGAATTTAGAGGGATAATTATAGAATAAATGGCTACATTACAAAAGAAGAAAAGTTTTATGTCAATGACTTCAGTTTCCCAACTAAGCAATGAGAAAACAAAGAGCAAGCAATATAGGAAAAGAAATAAACTAATGAATATCAGACAGAAATAGGATAATTAGAAAACAAAAAGTGGAAGAAATCAGTGAAACCAAAAACTAGCCCACTGAAAATAAATAAATTAGTAAGCTTCAAGCACGACTAATCAGAGAACAGAGGGAAGAGACAAATGACTAATATTTACAATGAGAGAGGTGACATCATTACCGGTTGTGTAGACAATAAATGGCCAATAAAGGATTACCATAAACAACTTTTACTGATAAATTTTAGCAAACATTTAAGGAAGAAAAAAATACAATTCTACATAAACTATTGCAGAAAACTGAAAAGGAATGAATAGAACCCAAATCATTCGTCGAGGTCAATATTACATTGATTCCAAAATTAGGCAAAAATATAAAAGAAACAAAAATACAGATCAATTTTCAAATGGGGCTTATCCCAAGAATATGAAGTTGGTTTAACATTTGAGAATCCGTCAATGCACTTCACCATATTTAAAATAAAACTGGAAAGATAAACTATATGGTTACATCAATGGCTGAAGGAAAAAATTCTAATGTAAAGGAACTTTCTCAACCTCTTGAAGGGCATCATTTAAAATCCACAGATATTATTCTACTTAAATACAAAAAACTGAATGATTTCTCTTGAGATCAGAAACAAGGCAGGGTGTTTCTTTCACTATTTCTATTAAACACGTACTGAAGATTTTTGCCAGTGCATTAAGAAATGACAAAACAATGAATGCTGTCCAATTGGAAAGGAAGAAGTAAAATTTTCCTCATGTGTAATCCACATGATCATCTATGTAGAAAATTCTACAGAATCTACAAAAGAAGGTACTTAATCTAAGAAGTGAATTTAGAAGGGTTGCAGGATACAAGATAAATTAAAAAAAATCAATTGTATTTTTATAAACTAGCAACAATCAGAAATTAAAGAACCAATATCACTTACAATACCTTAAAAAATATGACATACTGAGAAATGAATTTGACAAGATATACAAGACGATTACTGAAAACTACTCAACATTACTAAGAGAAATCAAAGAAGACTGAAATAAATGGATGAATATACCACGTGTGGTATTGTGATGTGTAAGAAATATGAATTCGGTCTTTGTCCCTGCTCCTGGCACAGAACTCCTAAAACCCTTGGAATCTGAATACACGTGGTTTTTGTTATTCATTACAAGTCCCTTGCAACCACATCTCAGTTTATATTAATGAGGTGACTTTTGGAAAGCCCTAAGAATGGGGGCTGGTTGGTAGGGAAACCAATTGTGTGATTAGAGGGTTGGAACTTCTAGTCTTACTTCTGACCTCCAATCCCTGGGAGAGGGGCTGGAGATTGAGTTCAATCACTAATGGCTGAAGACTGAATCAATCATGTCTGTGTAATGAAGCCACCACTAAACTGCAAAGGGATAGGGTTTGGAGAACTTTCAGGTTGGTGAACACATGGAAGCGCTGGGATGCTGGCACACCCAGAGAGGGCATGGAAGCTCCTCTAACTTGCTCTATGCATCTTTTCCATTTGGCTCTTCCTGAATTGTATCCTTACACAATAAACTAACTGGTAATCTAGTAAGTAAACTGTTTTCCTGAGTTCTATGAGTTGCTCTGGCAAATTAATGAAACACAGTAGCAGGACATAGGCATCTCTGATTTATAGCTTATCAGTCAGAAGCACAGGTGACAACCTGGACTTAGGATTGGCATCTGGAGTGAGGGCAGTCTTGTTGGAGTGAGCCTTTAACCTAAGGGATCTGATGCTAACTCCAAATAGTGTCAGGATTGAGTTAAATTGTAGGACGTACAGCTGGTGTCAGAGAATTGCTTGATGTGTGGGAAAATCCACACATCTGGTTTCAAACTGAAGTATTGAGAGGAAAGACAAAACAGAAGGGTTCCCCCTCCACTCTGTTCATGCATCAGAAGACTGACAGAATGCTAGCAGACTCTCCAGGTCTTATGATGGATGACTGAAGAAAGATGTCCACTCGAAAGGAAGGCAGAGTAAAGATTGTCCTTTGTAAAAGATATTTCGATTAAGAAAAAGGAGTGTAAAAATGCAGTTAAAGTTCCAAACCTAGAAAATGTTTAAATATAATTCAGAGAATAGCCACTGATACAAACAGGAAAGTTAAGCAGGGAGAGAATGGGCTTGGGTCAGAGGTGTGGGAGCCTGTCAGGTTGGATGATGACTGCTGGGCAACAGGAGTGCTTTTGGGGTGGAGTCATACTCTCATGGGACAGAATAAAATAGCCCAAGACTATGGCAGCCCAGTGGAAAGATTAATTTAGAAGAGATTTAAATCTGAATATTATCATCAAACTAAAACAAATAGTAGTATAGAAGATAAATAATGTGATAACTTTTCATGTCAAAAACATTTTAATAAATTATTATAATTATAGTAATTTAAAATCATATTAAATTATAAATTACTGTGTCCCTTCCCAAATCTCATAATTCATATCTGATTTTTTAAAAAATCAATTAAAACTCCTGTGATGTTAATGATAAACTTTTAATTTGAACTTCAAGAGTAAGTTCTTTGTCTTTCTGGGAATGAAGTAGTAAACATTTGACTTTGGGTGAACTTAGTGAGGAAAGCGTTTGTGCTAGAAGACCCGGGGGAAGCTGACACAGCACAGCAGCAGCCTAAGGAGCCGAGGGAAAAAAAAACCACTGTGTTTTTATTATATCATGGGGTACAACCAACCACATAAAGAGTTAACATTATTATTAAAATTTCCTTTGTAAATGTGACATTTTTCTTGAACCAGCAAATATAAGTATTTTTAAAATTACATGAGGATTTTTTTGGTGACTTGTTCTTAAAGTAAAAGATATTTCTCATATATAAACCAAACGACAACAACAAACTCTAGATGACATTTAGTCTTCGCTAGTTAAAGCGGTGAAACACATGTACACACATACATCACACTCACATTCACCTCACACTCTAACATATTCATACCAACAAATACACACTTAATAGTCAAATACACACAAACACAAATGTCTGTGGCTTTTCATTGAGTATCTTGTGTGGAACTAATCTGAAAAAGCAAAACTGAAACATTACTTATGGAAAAGTGGATCATTATTGAAAATATGTTTGTTTACAGAATACTGACATTCTTTTTGTATGAAAAAAACTACAGTATGGTTGGAATTTCATAGACGGAATGAAGTTCAAAGATTTATTACAGATTTGTTTTCAATATATGTAGAGTGCTTTAAATTTTTGATTAAGCAGCCTATTTAAACAGCAGGAGGTCAAACATACACTGAATGGTTCCTCCAAAAATGAAAGAGAAGAAAAAGTACCTCAAGAGGGAATTACAATATTTGTAAGGGCACATTTACTTTTTCAGAGGCTTTTCAGCCTAATGTGCATGGAAGCAAGGAGCATAATGATGTGCTTGATGTTATAATCCTTTGTATAAAGCAAAATCTTTTGGTCAAATGTTACTACTAAAACATTTAAAGTCAATAAATATTGTATTGATCCTTCCAAACGTCTCATTCAATCCTTCCATAGAAACCGATTTGTGTATAAGAGGATTTTTATTCATAGCATACTCTTAAAAACTACATAAGCAATGCATAAAATACAAAAATTAGAAAAATCTGTAACCTTTTTAGATAATAAACAGAAACAGGATAAAATAGTTCCATGTTATGGCTACCTCAGAAAATATTGATTAGGATGAAAAACCATTAACTCTCATTTAATATAAGAACAGATGTGGCAGACATGATGCTACTGGAATAACTGTTACTAAATACAAAACTCCTTGGTCTTGCAATTTTTAATGTATGGGGGAAAAAGTCCTGAATATAAAGAAGTATGAAATTGGAATGCTCAAAACTCAAAGAAAAGTGAAAATGAGGTAAATACCAAAATAGGAGAAAATTTCAGAACTTTAAAAAACATTTTGAAGTCTAATTTGATTTAAAAATTAATAAAATTCAGTGTTTATTTATTGAATGTTTCCCAAGGGCCAGACAATGTGCACAGGGCAAAGCGCAAAAGAAAGGAGGTATTTCTTACCACCAATATAATTCTGCCTTCCAGGACCTGGCTATTAGAAAAGAGGTTCAATTTGAATATACTGACAATAACAACAAAAACAGAGATTAGAGAATTAAGAAAGAAAATTCTAGAGGGCTTAAAGATCACATCTGGAAGGATCTGAAAGGCCTCTTGAAGGTAGGTATTAAGTTAGAAACTGAAGGGTCTGAGATTTTGCCTTACTTGCAAGTTAACAAGTGAGCCTGCCACAGTGTTATAGGCATATACCAAGAAAGCATGAGAACCTGTGTTAGAGACAGACTAGTTATGACTCAAGATAAAAACAGCAGTTAGAGCAATATCTTGTATTAGTGTCCTGAGCCCTGACCCCCATACAGTGATACAGTGAGGGACAGATGATATCTGCACGTTTAGTGGGGTGCATCACAGAAGAGGAACTCAGAAATTAGGAAATGCTGATCTTTCTAGGGTTGCTGGTTCCTATACACTCACCTCTCAAATGAGAACAAGGGGCCTAGTCTTTACTCTGGAAGGTAAACGAATCTTCTCTGGGGAGGAAAATGAGACTTTACTTTCCTGGAATGGATCTTGGAAAAAAAAGTAATCAAGTTCTCTATCTTTATTATATTAGTCAGGAAACAAGTGTTCTTCAACCTGGAGGGAGATACTGTCTCTAGCTTCAATGAAGGTTTTCAGTACCTTTTGCTCAGAGAACCAGATCATGTAAAATGTGAAATATTCATGGAGTGTTATCTCCAAAAATCGCCAGTAGATTTTGAATTGGCTAGTAGAAATTGGAAACTTCTTAATGGAAGAGACCCTTTGAATCAACATATCCTGTCATACAAGACAGGAATGTATCTGTTCAATTCATGTTATACTGGTTTACTCAATTGGAGTTTCTAGTAGAAGGGAAGGAGTGGTAGCTGGGACACGCAGACATAGAAAGGTTAGGAGGGTTTATACTTGTGCAGATAATTATGTTTTGGCCTGGTGTCTACGATGTCTTACGGATTCAGATTTAAAAACACTGAATGTGGGCCGCTGGTAAAACATTCAGGTATAAATGTTTACATGTCTACTAGATACTGTAAATGTTATTCTAAAGTTTGAAGAAATAGTAAGACTGAACATATACAAGTAAAATCCTTCACTAGGGCTTATAGTTTGATATCTGGTAGTTGACTGTGAGGTTCTTAAAGCAAAAATTATATATATTAATCAAGCCCTCTTAATCAAGACCTCTTAGATAACATGACATTACATTGCAATTTGTTTGACAAGAATAAGGCTGATGCTTCTGGGTGATGGAATATATGTTACAATCAATGAAATTCCTGAGTACAGTGTAGTTGCCATATCCTTTTCCACACAACATGCTTCCTGAACACAAAGAATACTGTCAGCCAATATAGCAAAGAATAAGGGGTCATAGAGCTGACAGAAGCTCTGTGGGCAGGGGAGGCATATCCTTTTCTGGAATATTTTTCTATTTCTCCAAGAGCACAGTAATGTTCCTTCAGGATAAGAGGGGTTCACTGCAGTCAACTTGATAGCATGTCGCCCTCTGGCATCATATCAGGAGTTCAGTGTTGGACTTTGCTCTTGGAAGATCATCCACTCATTCAACAGTGGTGACAGATAAAACAGCCTCAGTGAGGGCAAGAGTTCGTTATTTATCCCATGTAAGGCCTCCATCCCTGCCACCAAAGACATGTTATATGATGTGTCATCTTTATTATTGAAAATCGCTTCCATAGTAGATGTCTTCTGGTGGACGTTTATATATGACACAAATAACTACACACTCGGCCTATTCTGAGAGGTCTATCAACATACATTTTCTCAGACAAATTTGTCACCAATTTTTCAGTTTTGTTGTTTTAAAATTCTGTCCAATAAATTATTGGATATACACTAATAGGCAATGTCTACTTGAGGATAGATATTGAAATTAATACTTAGTGAGTTCCTTCTTTAACTCAGTCACTGTGTTAGAACTTTTCTTATATTACTAAATCCATGTAAATATGCAAGGGGTGCTATCCTTTCCATTTTATAGTAGAGAAAATTGAGGCTCAAGATAATGAAATATCTTACTGAGGCCACAGAACCATCATCAAAATGTATACATTAAATATGTGCAGTCTTTTGTATATGAATATACTTCAATAAAGCTGGAAAAAGTGGTAGAATCAGAATGTAAATCAAGTTATAAGTCCCATACTTCTAAAACCAACTGCCTTTGAGTCAGTTGAAATCTGATCTATTAAACTTCTTATTGTGTGTGCATGTGTTTTTGATGCATAGGAGTGGGCTTATACATATTATATAAATCAATGACATGTAATTTGCTGTAATGTCTTCCCTGCCATCATTTTTTTGGTTTGAATTTTCTCGTAGGAAATAGAAAAAAAAATTCTGGCTAATTCCTCGAATACTTCTGGACCCTCATTGGCTAGGAAATGTGAGTATAGATGTGATCACCACATGCTAAGCCTCAAACTATTTAATATCCTGTGCCTTGGACCCCTGAAAGCTATTTTCTCCTTAACTTATATTTTTCAAAATCAAATCATTTGTTTAGCTTAACAGCACTCAAAAATTACTTGCTTTTCACTGTCTTCATTCCATCACTTAATTATGATTTAAACTGTCTTTGCTTTGCTATATTTTATTTATTTATCTCAAAACTAAATGTCAGCTTTCTTCTTTAGAAACTACAATAGCAAACAAAGCATAGTGGCTTCCTCAAATAGTTTAGAGTCTAAAATAGAAGAGAGAGACAAATAAACAAACAATTACAATAAGGAATTACAAGTAGAGAGGTAAGGTTTAATACAAATGTCTAAATCTAAGAATATGAATTACAAAAAACCTATTTTGAAATACAGCCAACCTGTGCACTATTGATCTTTGTAATATTCTCTGTAATTCATCATTGACTAACCTTATTTTTATTCACTTAACAGATATATACTAATATATGCATAGACAGCGTATACTATATATTATGTTAATTGAGTAGCCAACAGCTATAGACTGAGTCTGTGCCCTCAATGAACTTCCAATCTTTTAGAGAAAGCTTTAGTAGTAACAAAATACTCTGTGGCTTTTTTTAGCTTTTAGGGTTAGCAATAGAGAAAATTATATGAGCTTACATTTTGAAGGTTGTTATTAAGTCTTTTTGCAAAATATACATCATAATTTTAGTACTTACTCTAAAAGTGAAAGTAGCATAAGTGCTCTCTCAACTGAAATAATGTTAGAATCTCCAGAGATTTAGTGAAAGATTATTTCATATTAGCACCTATTTAAATCCTTGGAACACTTGACCTTTTGGCTATACAGTACTCCAGGTAATTCCTGGAAGAAAGTCTAGATTTTTCTTGCCTCTAGCCCCTTTCCTGGTAATTGTACCACTTTACTTTACTTTCTTTACCTGAAAAACTGCTCAATGTTAAGGTGTCAGGTTAAACAAAAACTCCTTGGCATAGCACATTGACACATCCATAGCCTGTCAGTCAGTCAGTCCTTGACACTTCCGGCTTATATTCTCACTCTTCTCATCCTGCATATTTTTTCCGGTAGATGTAACTGGTTTGAATTCACCATGCAGTTTTCTGAAAATTTATGCTGCTTTGTGACTCACACCTGACTCCATATCTAACAAACTAACTCTTTGAGAATAATAGCAGCAACACGGAAGCAGAGGCTCCCTAGCTGCGATCATGAAATTTTAGTGGTGATATAGTGAACATCACACCCATACATGGACCATATTTGTCACAGAGAGTGTTATTCTCTTCTCCAGCTTCCTGTTCATTACTCTTCTCATCCACTGTGGAAAACCTTTATAAAAAGTGGGGGAAGATTCCTTTTGTTTATCGCAAGGGGTTTCTTTCTGCCGTGTCATGTTTTGTAACCATCCCAACTATGGATCGTGGGCAACCGTCTAGTTGCTCTATACCATACATCAAAACTTTTAAATTACCTAGATTTTCTAAAGCAGAAATACTTGACATTCTAATTTGGCTTCCCCTAAAAAGGCTTTCTGGCCTTAGCAAAGAAATTCTTATAATATTTTTGGAATACAATTCTAGTACAATAACAAGAGAAAACAAACCATAACGGATCCATTTGACATATTACATAATATCTGAAGACGGTGATGCTATCACACACACACACACACACACACATTCAAAAATAGTAACCATGTAGAGATAATAGATATGTTAATTAGCTTGAGTGAGGTGATCTTTCCACAAGATATACATATACCAAAATATCAAATTGTACACTATAAATATATACAAATTTTATGTCAAGAATATTTCAATAAAACTGTTAAAGGGAAAATAAGAGATAACAGAAGATTAAAAGAAAGATAATTGTGTTGAAGATTTTGAGACTAGAGACAGACAAAGATTCTGAAATTTGCTGTGGTTAAATTTAGTCCAGTTATGTTGGAATACAGACATCCTTATAATTACTATTAGTTTTTGAAAGATCATATCTCTTCAACCTTAAGTTGTTAATTCTCCTTATAGCCACGGTTCTTTCATATACAATGTTCCTCCAGCACAGGCTGACCTTCTCCCATATTTTCTCCTTTCCCTTCAAGGTATATACTCATCATATTTAAGATTCAGATTAAATCACCTCCTCATAAAACTTTATTTTATCTCAGGTTGATTTGGTCATGGATCTTATATTTATGGGTCATCTACTATCTGATAGGCAAATGCCACATCTTGAGGATATACACATGAAAAACAGAGATTGTGCCCTAAAGGGCCAGGAAACAGTAATCATATTACTATGCTAATCTCAGTGACAGGATTAAAATCAGATAGGTGCAGGAAAAAAAAAGGTTTTCGTTGTTCTTTCTCTGTTGAAAAATATTTTAGTAACTTGTTTGAAATCTCCTAGTTTGCATGTGGCACAAGCAATATCTTACTGATATTTTTGCCCAACTTTACATAGCTGTAGGCTAACAAATATGTCTTTAAAAAGAAAGGAAATGAAAATATTATGACTGAAAGTACTGAAGGAATGTCAGAATGACTTAGATATTGTAGAAAAGACTGTTCTAAAGAACAGTTTTGTTTTGTTTCAAAGATAAGCCCTGAGCTAACATCAGTTGCCAATCTTTTTTCCTTCTTCTCCCCAAAGCCCCCCAATACATAGTTGCATATTCTAGTTGTAGGTCCTTCTGGCTCTGCTTTGTGGGACACCACCTCAGCATGGATTGATGAGTGGTGCTAGGTCCGTGCTCAGGATCCAAATCTACAAAACCTTGGGCTGCCAAAGCAGAGCGCTTGAACTTAACCCCTTGGGCCACGGAGCTGGCCCCCAAGAATAGAGTTTTAAATTAGGTGATTTCTCTGGTTCCTTACAACTCCAGCAATTCATGCCTCCATTTTCAAAATCAGCTTTCCCAGGTAAATTCATTTTATTTGCCTGCATTGAAAATTGTCTAACAACTTTGTTCACTTAGATGTAGCTTGTCAGATCTTAATAAACATTCTCACAGTTTATAAATGTTTTGAAATTATCAAAAATATATAAAAGTCACTAGAAACTTTGCCCTTATGAGATTTCTCACTATGCTTTTGGCCCTGGAGGACAAAATGAAGGTTGAGTACAGTTATTTCTTCTCATTGAAATGCTCTCCCAAAGAACCCTGCACGTCAGAAGTTTATCTATCAAGTTCCAGCTCAATAGTTACCTCTTATGTAAAATATTCTTAGAGATTTCAGTCATATTTGATCTCAGTTTCTATATTATTGTACAAATGATAGAGAATACTGTAAAGTATCAACATACTCATCATAAATGTATTTTGTTCAGCATGCTGTGTTCCCATATCTATTTTCTGGTTCCGGGGAAGCTTCTTGAGTACATGTCTAATTTTGTTGGGTTCCCCCACTCTCGTACAGCTTCTCATACAGGTAAATTGATACAGAAGTAAAACAATTACATAACTTATTCAGTGTAAAATAATATATATCATCATTTAAAGTAATATTGCTGTATATCAATAATATAGAAGTCAAACAATTACTTATTCAGTACAGAATAATGCATATCCTAATTTTAAGTAATATTGCTATATATCATCTCATGAAAGATAAAACTAAATATGAAAATTAAAAATAACCACCTTAGTTACAGAAATAATGAGGTATCCATAAATTAGCAGATTAAAAAACAAACATATGGAGAGTTCCATCTGCAAAAAAAGATACTTTAGAATTGGAAGGAATGTTTGTCATGATCTTTTCTTCCACTCAACTCCAGTGATTCTCACTTTCACTTGACAAATGAGTCTCAGCAAAGACTAATGTTCACAACTAAATCACTCAACCTGGTTAGCATGGACCTATGCCTTTTGATTCTACATTGATTTTTCTTCTATTATATAGAATCAAGATTGAGATAAGACCTATAAGAACTATCACTGTATAGTTTAAATAACTATAATGGATACTTAAAAGAATAATTCATGTTTGAAACATTTGTAAGAAAAATATTAGATGAATATTCAATAGTAGCTTATAATTTATGACAGGGATATTTGGACACATAACTTCTGAGTGTAGCATCATCACAGGATATTATGCCGTCTCCAAAATACAAAATTTATAGTTACAACACATAAATTGATAGACTACTGTGCTAAGTTTTATATAGTCATTTTTAAAGTTTATAGGTTGGATAATTCAAAGACAAAGAGACTTAGAAACATATTTTAGTGAAAAATAGTAGAAAAAGTTTATTAATGATTCTAGCTCTCAAAGTAAGAAGTTTCAATTAATATACCTCAAAGTGAAGTCAGATATAAACAAAGTGCATCATGTGAGATACAGCTTTCTAACTTTTACTTTTAATTTTAAAACATTTAAACATTTATATTTTTCATATTTCATACTTGTTTTCAAAAGTATAATAGTTATTTCAGGAATTGTAATCCTGCAATTGCACAAATACAGTGTGTTTACATTCTATTATTTTGAAAAACTGGACTTGTCAGTAAAAAATTGCAACTTATAGGCAACTCTGCTGAAGAGGTATAAATAAATAGATTACCTTTCATATAGAGATCTCTTGTCATTCATGAGGTGTGAGTTATAGAAATTTCTATGAATGATAAAACAGAGAAATGTCAGTAGTTAAGTACATGTTATATATGGAGGATCCCCAAACATAAAAATACAGTACTTGTAAAAGAATATTTTGATAATAATAAGTGTATAATGATGTGTACCAAAGCAGTAAATAAGTAGTGAAATACCATAAAGCCACATAAAATAAATAAATCTTAGTAAAACCTTTCCCTTGTGTTTGGGAAGAGTAAGCAGATAATAGGAGAGTCAGCACGATTCTGCCTGAACTATCTGAAAATATTAACACAGCCACAAATGTTACATTATCTAGGACTCATTCTATTTGAACTGTTAAATGGCTTCACAGTGACTTAAATAGATTTGTACATGATATGAAAAAATTAATGCATTAAGCTTTTTATAATTAATAACTGTGTTGTGCATGGACAGTTTCTTTCATGACATATACTTCAAATATAAACCTATTTCTATGTTTTTTTTCATTTCTGGATTTTAAATCGAAGTAGACTTGATAGCATTTGCTGCAATGGAAACTTCGTGATTTTCTCCTTTCTCTTAATGTCATTTACTATGAACATTTTGTAAACATTGTGCAACCACTACATTTACCAAGTGTAGCTAGTCAGTGGCCTTGTTAATTTTAGTAATTCTTTCACAGGATAGCAAAACTGCGGTCCTAGATGCGATTATATGTAAAAATGGACAAATCTACATCACATTTTTAGTAGATAGTCCAGAACTGGAGTTCAAGAGAGACAGAACACAGAATGCCAGGTTGAGGGAGAACAGTGTGGACTCCAAGACCAGCACATTTCAAGACTAATAGTAGTAAACAGTGCTTACTCAGAGTATCCTGTCTCAAGTAGTGCATGGCTTCAAACAGTTAGAAATTAAATTAAATTAAAACATTTTTTTTTGTTCAACTTTGACATATTCATGGAATTAAGATCAGAGGAATAAGGGATAAAGTGCTAAATTTAAAAGCAAACCACTTTAGTTGCACCCATTTATAATGTTGATTTTGAGGATGTCATAAATATTACATTACAAGATAACAAATTGTGTGAGCTTTTACGTAATGCTTTTTTATGCCCTTGGTGTACTCATTTCTGGTGCATAGTTATTTTCAATCAAGATCAATTTTTGAGTTTCAGAGCAACAATAAAATAATTCCATTTAGTACTTCCAGTTAATATATAATTCCACATAGTACATCCAAAACTTAACTTATTGTCTTTACCCCAAAACCAACTCCATAAAAAACAACTCAGAACTACTTGTTTAATTGAGTGGATTGATTTGAGATGATCTATGGAATAACAAACTGGATTAAACCTATAAATATATCATCAGAGGCAATTTTGACTTAACTACAAACTATGCATTATATCTTTATGTTTCATACGTCTGGCAGTAACCTAAGCAAACTAGCCAAGGTAAAGCTGGAAGATTGTAAATAAACAAGTATATATATAAGAACATGGAACACGTAGTAAAAACACAGAATAATTATATTTTATTATTTGTTTATCTTATTTTAATTACATATTTTCTTTATTTATTATTATTTATTTTTTATTATATAAAATCTAAAATGAGTGTTTCTGAAAGTGATCATTCAAGGAGCAAAGCAGTTCCATTTTTTAGGCCCACCATCTTCAACATGTGGTTTTCAAAGTTGCCGTGCTTATCCGAATTAAGCTGACAGAAGATGAGAACTATGGAGAATGCACCTGTGAGGTTTTTGGGAGCGCGTCCTGGAAGTGATTCACTTCAATTCTGCTTATATTACATTGGCTATCATTCAATTACATCCAAATGCAAAGGAGGCTAGCAAAATATTCTGTGGCTGGTTCTCCAAGAAGAGGAAGTGGGTTTAGTAAACACATATCCTGTCTCTGCCAGTCAACTCATTTAGTCACAGAATACCAGATTCACTCTTGTCCCCAAATATAGGACGAAATCATCCTTTTTTCAAAGAAAATAAACAAAGACATCCAATTACTACACCCAATTCAACGTTCAAAATCTCTAGGCCATCTATTTGGTCTTGGTAAGTTCCTAACTGTCTGACAAGCCATAAAGCAAAAGACATCTTATCTGATTTTTACATGTCTCAGTTTATATAGCTAAGAAGCAGGGGCTGGATAACCATAATAAAAATTCTCACCTGGAACAGTGGAGAATGAAAGATATACCGAAATCACCTTTCAAGAGCAATTAATAAAAATCCTACAGTACAGGCCTTGTAAGAATTTCTGCTTGGACTGTTGAAGAATCACCTTAATGAGATCTCCTCAATTTTCTACTTTATACATTGTTCTTCATGAGTGCTGGCTCTTCTTTCTCTCTTCTTCTTTCTGACAGATTCCTCCTTGTTTGTTATTGTCCAAAGCTACATCGGAAGTGGGTGTAATTTGAAGAAAATGACCTATTTGATAGTAAAGAGTTTTTATAGTGTTTTTCCTACTTTGCTACTCTGAACATCAAGGATTGATTTGAAGTAAAAAAGTCAAAGGATTTTTGTTTTCTGGATTTGTTGTTTCTTTGACAACACAAGTCCCTCAGAATAGTAGGTTTCTGATCCTATTGCTTACAGGCATTTCAAATGTGCCAGTAAACCATACAAAGTGCTCTCAGTGCATAATTCTCAGGTCTGCTGTATTTATTTGCTTTAGTAATCTTATGCTCCTCTTCCCACTTAATTTTGGCTAATTTGAGGTAACCAAGGGAAAAGATTCAGGTGGGTCAGTATTAGCTTGAATGATCTTTGTCTCAGAACTAAGATACTTGTTCAACTAAGGAATCTTATTGGATCTCTATTGCTAAGCCTTTTCCAATCTCTTTATCTTTTTACTTGGATCCGGAAGTAGTTGGTGTCTTTCCTAACCCCATAACTTTCTTTATTTCTATATGTTCTCTATTCATGTCTATATTTGAAAACCAGTCAATTCTTGCTTGATCTCATATCTTATAATTCCTTGCTAAATGCTGCCAATCACAGTTAATGCACAGTATATCAGTTTTAACTCCGTTTCCCTGAAGTCAGGCTCAGTAGGCACATAGTCTGTTTTCAAAGTTTTCAACAGTTTTATGGGCAATAGTTTTACTGAATATTTTGCTGTTATATAACACAGATCTTCAGCTTTACAATTTGTAATGTCTATTTTCTTACCACCGGCCGTCCAACCACTAAGCCAACGTCACGTACTTTAGGTCCCTGTGAAGGCAGTAGGCCATTTCCAGTTACCAGTTTTGGTATAAGCTCATGTAACGTTAGCTGCTCTAATAAATAAATGTACAAAAACTCAAACATGAGTGAAGTTTATTTATCATTCAGTAAATTCCCAAACTAATGTGCCTGACTTGCCTGAATCTTTCTTCCAAGTAGTGATTTACAAACCAGGGCTGCTTCTGTCTTGAGGCTCTGCAGTTTTCAACGCTTGGACTTTCATGCACGTTAGATCATGCCCAAAGAAAGGAAACAGGCATGGAGGATTGCATAAGGGAAGTTTCATGGATCAAGCCTAGAAAGAGTGTGCAATGCTTCCACTCATATTCTATTGTAAGCCATAGTGGGTGACCACACCCAACACCATGGAATCTAGCTGTGTATGCCAGAAGAAGAATAAATAGTTTTGTATCCATTTTTGAATCAGTGTGTGATTTGACAATATAATTTCAACTTTCTTCAGAAAGAGATTTCTGCTTTTCTAACATACTATTTATATAATATTGGGGAGGAAAGCCTAAAAGTTTGGAAGGATGTTTTTAGGTCATAGAAGAATTGTCATTGTATACAGCTGCATTCTGAGGAGGAAACTGGTAACTGCGAAAATATGAGCAAGTGCTGATGGGCATGTAAATTACATCCTTAGTCAAGAAAGTGTGCCAGGAGAATCAACATACTTCTTTGAAAAATGAAAGCAAGTGTTTAGGGAAAGCATAAACAAAATTCTGGCTAGATATGCATGTACATTAAAATGTGTCAATTAGTCTGGAGTTGTTTTTTGTATTTCAGAAAAAATTTAAAGCATTAACTGAGAGAAAAGAGGTATATTTTTGAAAAAAATGACAACTCAGTTCTGTTTAGAATCACCATTTGCATTATGCCTGCACATGTTTTGTTGCATCAAAGATGGAATGAGCGGTTCTGAACTTGAACTGAAATAAGTGAGTGGTGGAAAAAGTGTGTGGATGTTATGACATAAATCATGCAAAATTTTAAACTTTTATTCATTATATATTTCCACAAGATGCAAGGCGGCATGGCAAAGGAAGTATTATTTGGAAAGATATTTTTCAGGGAAAAATACTTAATTAAACTTCTTTTGTCAAAATACATCCTTCCTCCAACTGTACATCTGGGTAATGTCATGACCATGCACATTTAAAAATTTACAGAAATATTTTTATGCTGTGGGGCTTTTCATTTACTATTTTTTTACTCCATATTATTTTCAAATCATATCATTCAGCAAAGCTTTTTAAATTAAAAAATGAAACAGCAAGCAATTGTGTTTTCTGATTCTCAAAATAATGTATAAAGAAGGGTTATTTTGGCCATAATTAATTTCAGGTTGCCTAAGGGAAAAGAGAAAATTAGTTTGTGTTGTGAATATTCTTTTTCATAAACATTGTTTTAAATTCTGTTTTATCTAGGCACTTCTCATTAGAATAAATATGATTAGTATTCAGCCATTGTTTTTAAAGTTTAAATTTCTTTCAGATACATTTAGAACTAAAATATATTTTGAATTTAATTAGGAGATAGAATGAATACCTTGCCATTATAGCTGTTTCTCTTTCATATTATTTTTATGGTCAAAAATGAGCAGTTATTGGTAACTTTATTTCTATTTTGGATACGCCAATTAGAGTAACATAATCAACTGTTTCCTGCTTTTGAGTTTTAAAAGTTAGTTTTCATTGGCATTTGGAAAGAACATGACACTGAAATTAAAGCCATAAATGTAAGCTCTATAACATTGAGAATGCTTGAAAATAGCATGATAGATCAGAGCAAGCTGGGAAGAGAGTAAGGAAACTCTCCCTTAGAGGATCTTAAAATCAAAGAAAAACAAATGCACAAACAAGATAAAGATAATGTGCTCAAAGTCACCTAGATTATAACATTTTGGTTTTTTAGAACAATTTGAGGAACTGTGATATTTTAAAAACGTGTCCGTTATTTTGAACCCTGAAGATACATGATTTTAGTGTTGAATTTTGTCTGGGAGCCATCTTCCTTAAAATTTATTCTTTGTCTTTAAAAGAAATAAGTGGAATGACTTTAAGGTTAGTAATCTGTAATAACGGCCCCGATTTTGCCAGCCTAGGCAGTAAAACCCTATTGACCTCAAAAAATGTTCTGTTCTGCCCCTTGGTGATTTTAGTGTTCTTTTTAAAATATGTAGTTTTCGCTATTTGCAGGCCTACAGGCTTTTAGAAGTTCAGTATAACTGGTATTTTGTGGCATTCTTCAGAGTTCACAGCAATAAGTCTTCGTCCCTCATATTGGAAGGTTACATGGCTGACATTGTTAATTTTCTTTAGCAAAGTTCCTCTGTCAGCAGGATTTATCCTTGAATTGTTTAGAATGGTCACGCCAATAGACAATTTTTGTGAACTGTGCTCTCAGCATTTAGGAATTAAATGACACTGTAGATGCCATATTAACTCTAACAGTTTGCATGACATATTGTGAAATATCTCAATGAAAGTGGAAAAGGAGGATTTTGAACTATAAAATTTCACTGTCAAGTGACACCAAGAACCCAATAGTTTAATAATGACTGTGATAGTAACGGATCCCTACAACTTTCAGTAACTTCTTTCGCCCCATATTTGGGAAAGTTCCCAGACTTCCCAACACTTGGGAATGTTCCCCGAAAGAGGACCAAGAGATTAAAAGAAATAAGATTTGTGTCTTAAATTAAGGTTTTAATTAAGATTTGTGTCCTAAATTAAGGTTTTTTCTTTGATTATTTGTATGTCGATGGACTGCAGATCACATATATATAAAAATAATTGTATCATATGTTCATGTTTAACTATGTCCTAAAAACAAATTATAAAGTATTTCATTTCTTGCTCTATAAAATGTGTTTTATGTAGAATTCAAGGGGGAAAACAAAAGCAATATGAGAACGCAAACTTTGCTAATGTTAAGAAAATGAATAAAAATACAGGTTCTCAACAGATTTCATGTTTCAATTGAAGTTCATATGGGTTATTATAAATGCCATCATTGGACAAAAATTACCCAATGGGATTTTACTTAGTTTCATAAAAAGGGTATTTTATTACAGTATTTACTGTAGCATAGCTAGTATTAGAATAAAAGAGTAAGAAATAATGGATTCAAAATAAAAATGTATATAATGGAACAACCATGATAAAGAATAGATTTGTACTGATTTTTCATTCTAAGTCAGTCAATCTGAAAACCCCTCTTGTGGGGAAGTTGTCTAAATAGGGAAAAAATATATTTACAGATAAAATCTATATAATACATAGTGCTATTTTTTGAAAGATTGTAGTGGTGGAAATAAGATATGCAGATTTGCACATGGAAACAATCTCTTTCAAAAAAATATGCACATGCACGCAAATGGAAAATAACATATGTGAAGATATTCAAAGTTACTCAATGAAGATTGAAATACAGAGCACACAGAAAGATCATATTGTGACAAGATGAACACTTTATTTTGGCAATGTGTTCTTATTTTCGACTATAATAGGTAGAATTGAAATTACTGTTTTGTTTTGTTTTTTCGGTTGTCCTGCTTGTCCCTGAGCTAATATCTGTGCCAGTCTTCCTCCATTTTTTATGTGGGATGCCACCCCAGCATGGCTTCATGAGCAATGTGTAGGTCCGCACCTGGGATCCCAGCCCAATGGCCCTGGGCCACTGAAGCAGAGCACACAAACTTAACCACTATACCACGAGGCTGGGCCCAGAAATATTGTTGTTTTATCCTTAGAAATTAAATTGAGTATTTGTGTTGGGCAGAATAGTGCTACCCTTCAAAGATATCTACATTCAATCTCCAGAACCTATGAACTATTAGATTACACAGCAAAGGGGAATTAAGGTTCGAATGCAATTAAGTTTCCTAATCAACTGCCCTTAAACAAGAGAGGTTATTCTGCCTTATCTGGGTGAGCTCAGTGTAATCACAAGTGTACATAAAGTGAAAATGGAATCAGAGGAAAGAACAAGAGAGATGACAGCAGTGCTGGCTTGGAAGATGGAAGAATGGGCCACCAGCCCAGGAATACAGGTCACCTCTAAAAGATGGAATAGGCAGGAATTGGATTCAGCCCGAGTTTCCAGAAGTAATCCAAACATGAAGACACTTTCACTTGACTTCAGTGAGACTCATTTCGGGTTTCTTATCTCCTGAGTGGAACATAATAAACTTGTACTGTTTAAGCCACTAAGTTTGTGGGAATTTATTATGGCAGCAATAAGAAACTAATACAGATTTGGATACCTTTCTGTTCAGAATTTTCAAAATCCTCTTCTGTCCAAATATTTGTTGTCATCCAATTTAATTCTCTCTATAATTTTATAATGTCAGAAAAATATTACAATGTTGAGCCACTGCAGGTAATTCAACTACTTAGCAGTGTCATCTAAGATTTAGAAACAGTACCCGTATACTTAAGTTTTCTATTAACTTTTACTTAGACTTTCTATGTCTAGACACTGAGGGTCAATATATGCTTTCTTTTTTCCCCAAGGATCACCATTCTAAGTGAAATTACATGAAATTTTAGATTTTACTAAAAATTTTAACTTATTTACATGTAACAACACTTATTATATTCCAGTTGTTCTAAACACATTATATGTCTCAATTCATGCAATTCTCAGCACAATCCTCTAAGTTTATTTACACTTCCCTTTTGTAAAAGAGGATCCCATGGTACAACGTCAGCAACTTAACCAGTATCATTCAATTAAAAATGAGTGTAGTTAGAATTAAACACAGGCACTCTGGCTCCAGAGAGTGACTGGCTCACCAAAGCCTTCCAGACTGTATTACTCAGCTATTGCTGAAACGATGGTGTGTAACAAACAATCCCCAATGCCCATCACTTGCAGCAACAAATATTTATTTTTCAGCCTTATGGATCTTTATTTTGGCTGCAGTTTGTCTGATCTCACCTAGACTTATTTGGTCTTAGCTGGACTCAGCTGGACTCTAGGCTTGTTTTTCATGTGTCTTCTTCATTCTGGGGACCAACAATTACCCAGGCCATATTCTTTTCATGGCATGTGGTAGAAGACAAATGACTAAGCCTAACGACAGAAGGCCATTTTAAAACCTCTATTTATATCACATATATTAATATTTTATTGTCCAAGCAAGTCACACGGTCAACAGTATGGTAACAGATACTCTGCTTACTATGATAATAGCCACTGCAGAGGCAAATGGCAGAATTAAATGAATGTATAATTAATTACAGAAAGGTGCTGAAGGGCTGGGAACAACTATCAAATCTACCAGAAACTCTCTCACATCAACTCTGTATTTCCACTTCTGGCATTTTACCTTGCTGTTTTTCTTTATAGTTCAGCGTTCTTGACAAGATTTCTTTTTACTCATAAAGGAAAGAGTTTTAAACTAACTATTTTAAAAATCATAGAGCGCTTAAGTATGACTCAAATTAGAAGCAGGACAATGTCTTTCCAATCATAGATAACTAAGAAGCAGAAATGGAAAGATAATTCTCAATGAGAAATGAAAATTCAAGAGGAAGCTAAAATGTTTTCTAGCATATACTTTTTAAAGCATTACTAATATATAATTAAAACAACATATGCTTCCATGAGAATACATTATGATAATTAACTTTATTTAATTACAGAGAACAAATAATTTCCTTCCCACATGTTTTTCTGAGGCAGATATGATGCAACTAAATTAACTAAATGCTCATAATCTATGATTTGATTTAAATATTCATTTATATTTCTATATGATGTCCTACCAAGCATGCAGACTTAGAAGATCTGAGAGAGCCTTGGGATGTTCTTTTTGTCATCTTATGTTGCAAATTAAGCACAAATGCCCTCTATGTTTTATTTAATTCATTCTGTAGGTTCGTTTCTCTTAGGAAGAGTGATATTAAATTTGACTTATCATAAGTACAGAAAAGAAGTGTTTTGGACAGTTAGACCCTGAGCAAAAATAAAGGCCCTTAGGAAAACACTCTGCATAACAGTTTGAGAGGCTCCACTTCTTGTTTATTCTAAAAACTACCTGAGAGATTTCCTTTCCCTACTCATACTTAACTCTTCTTGGTGTTATGATAGATATTCTTAGATCTCAGTGGAGCAAACTGTTTGACTTTATTTCATCCCAGTAATCCTTTTTTAGACAATAGAATTGTGATACAGTGCTTTTTGTTTTATTTAAAAGCATTTAGAAACACCTTGAGTTGGCTGCTTCTATGTTTTGTGAAAACAAAACGTTACTATTTACAAATTGTAGTAGAAAAGATGGATAATGCTGGAGTATGGTCCAACTGATTTTATCTACACATTATCTTTCCTAGTTGAATTTTAATTTTCATTCCATCATAATGTTGGTGTTTGCCATAATCAAGACTGGCACATCTCACAGGTATGAATATAATGGTGATGGTCATGGGAGCAATGGGAAAAAATTTTTATTTTTTATGAGGAAGACTAGCCCTGAGCTAACATCTGCTGCCAATCCTTCTCTTTTTGCTGAGGAAGAGTGGCCCTGAGCTAACATCTGTGCTCATCTTCCTCTAGTTTATATATGGGACTCCTGCCACAGCATGGCTTGATGAGCGGTGTGTAGTTCTGCACCTGAGATCCAAACTGGCAAACCTTGGCCAGTGAAGCAGAACGTGAGAACTTAACCACTGCACCACTGGGCTGGCCCTGAAAATGGCATTTTAAATGGAGATAATCCTGGAAAATCTGATAGATATGATCATCACAATAATATTTAGTCTATTATATTAAGTTTAATAATAAAGTTCCCCTGAATAAGATCAAAATTATAAAAGTTCAAAATAATCTGGAAGTATATGTGTATGTGCACACACATATATGAACATACACATATACATATATACACACGTTATATATGTATAATACCTGCATATTCTATAGTGATGCCATTCGCAGTTCCAATTGTGCTGTGTAGTATTATATAAATAACACTTTGAGGTAGAATCTTGTAAGTTCTTTTTTTCTTTAGGGAAAATAAAGGCATTAAATTACCCAGTCAAAAGGTCAAAGTTTATTAGTGTTGCAGATGCTCTTAAACTAAGATTGTCTGTGCTTTTTAAATAACATTCACTATAGGATATTGCCTCTCATTAAAAGAGAACCTAAAACTAGCACTTCTAATCATTTTTATTCATGCCCAACACTTTGTCAATATTGTTTACAATGCTTAAAGAAAAGCAGAGAGCAAGTTGTGTGTAGAGTTTTAATAATTTTCCAAACTAAAGACTTCAAAGCAGTTCTCCATTTTAGCACATGTGCCAAGGCAAAAAATTGAACCATTTCTTTTTTATTCCCAGGGTGTCAGGCTCTATAAGTAAAACTGATGACTCAGTCAGATATTGTTTTGTTATTTGATTTCATTAATAGCAGCAGAGTTGCTAAGTTTATAAGACTTATTGCTTTTTAAATAATAAAATTTATTTTTAGACCATCTAAAGTTATTTTTTAAATGTCTCGAAATCAGTGAATTTCTATAGACTCATTTCGTGAGTTGTGATATTCACAACTTATTTAGCATCACAGTATAACCCTCAAATGAATTTGCTATAACTTGCCTACCCACTAATTAAAAGTGGAAAAGTTATATGCTATATCTTACAAATAACGTGATATGAATCAAAAGATAAGCACCTTGCATTGCTGTTCTCCACATGCAGAATTTCTTTATGAAAAAAGTCATGATTTGTAAAACATCAGTGAAAATTAGAAATTCAAAGACATCAAGTTGCGTTTTAGATAGTTCAGGATACTTCTAATTGATATACAACCATTAAAAAGTATAGTCTTCCAAGTTTGTTATACCAAGTTTAAACCAGTTTAAACTCTGATTCATTTTACTAACTCTCATCACTAGATGAGCTAGAATGATTTGCCAGCAATCGATGTGGCTCCCTACTGAGTGTCCTGCTGTCAAAATCTTTTGAAGAAGACCATTTGAAACAGCTGACTAAACTACAAAATCACTGTGTGTGGAAGATTTCTTGTACTGATTGTCGAAACTCTGAAATTTGATTCATTACATCGTTTTTGCTCTTTAAACACTAGTTTGCTTTAGAAGATTTTTATTTAGAATCCATGAAGTGTGTCTTAAAAAATAGAATAAAACAAGCAACAGACTGAACTGTATCATTGAGTAGCTTTATATTTATTGTATTCTTTAATTTGAAAGTAGTTGTCATTTATGTATTTATTTACTTATTTACTTTTCTGTGTTGTATTTTAAGTTAGTTTTCACATATATTTCACCTGTTTACATTTAACTTTCTTATTAAATTACATTTCCGTTTTGTGTAAGATATTTATAAATACTTGAAGATGCTTCATACTCTGCTTTATACTCTTTCATACTCTAAAACAAATCAAATTGTTTAAGGACAACACTGATGGGGGAAAAATGCAGTTTTATCTTCCTTGAGAATGAGGGGAAGATGAGAAAATATAGAAAGCAGAATTTGCAAGTAATATAAAGTTTGCATCCACTTGTAAACACTTCTCACTTCCCACCCTCATTTCATACCATTAGGGCAAATCTGACTTCTCTAGGTAGCTCTAAAACTTCAGCTTTTCAATAAGAACTGTTATTCACAACTTCCTTTTAAGTGTATTAACTCTGTTTCAAAATCACTGACCATGGTAAAGTTAGGTTATCACGTAAAAGTAGTTTAGAAGTATAAATTTTCTGTTTAATATCTGTTTCTCAAAAAGTTTATTCTTGCTGGTTTTCTTTTCATAGATGTCTTTAATATGACTTTTTAAAAATGTTTTAATACTGCTTATATCAAGCAACCTCTCCAGGTCAATGATTCTATTACTGGGGTCTGGTAGCATTCCTCAAGCTATACTGTGGCAATTATTATCTGCCTGAATGATTTTTCAAAAGCTGAAGAGAAAAACTATCACACATTTTAGCAGACCAATGTGGACTTTCAGATCTATTCTATTGAAAACCTCTGCTAACACAATCACTATTGCATTTGGCAAAATACTTTGTCAAGTAACAATTCTTTGGTCGTCAAAAAAAAGGCCATGATTTGTACGTAATTTACGTAACTGAAGGAAAAATAATCAGACCATTAATGTAGTGAAATTATAAAACATAGGTTAAATAATGAACAATATTCAAGAGCAGGGTTGTGTCACATATTCATCCATTTATTTAATGAGTGCATATTGATCGCCTACTCTGTCCTAGATGCCTTTCTTGGTGTTGGGGATACAGTGGTGAGTAAGACTGAGTATCTCCTATTCCATAAAATTTAGATAACTCTGTATTGGGAGGAAGGATACAGCAAACAAGTAATCCTATGAATTTCTGCCAAAAATGCTATGAAAAAAATATAATCAATGTCATATACATTGACGTTGTCGTTAGGGATGTTATGCGGGTCTACCTTAGGAAGGGACGCTTTGTCCAGTATTAACTGATGAGACTGAATCAAAGATGTAAAGAACTAAATAAGAAGAATTCTATATAGATGAAACAGTACATACAAGGTAGAAAAGATATGTTTGAAGAACCACCAGGAGGTCATAACCTATTTTGAAGAGTTTGAAGAGGTTGGCAGGAGCCAGAGCATTCATGGCTCGTGTGTATTTATGTATGTGTGTATATGTAAAGAAGTAGATTTTTTCTTGTAATAACTAGTCTTATGAAAAATCAAGAAATACTTAGTGTTTTTAGTGTTTCTATTATGTTCAAGTTACTGTTTCTCTACATAAATGGTACAAAATATAAGAGTGAGATTTATTTCTCAAGAATTAAAACTGAAAAGTGACATTTATTCAGTACATACTAGCTGTCAGACACTGTTCTAAATTGTTTTACAGATTTGGAGTTATTCATTCCTCATGACAATTCTGAGAGACAGCCATTATCATTACTCATTTTATACATAAGAAAAAATACCCAGCAGAGTTCAATAACTTTCATGGCTTTTCCACTGCAAGTAGCAAAGGCAGATTTGGAACCCAGCCCATTTGACTCCAACATTTCTGCTCATCCTCTTTTTTTCTTTCTTTTTCTCCCTCTCACTCCTCCTTTTTGTGAATATATATAAAAATAATTTTTAAAATGCCTATAAGATTTCAAGGATTAATAATAAAATGAATATCCATAGCCACTACCAAACTTGATAAATAGAATATTATCATTGCAATCAAATTCCTCAATGGATCTGGTCTAAAAGGATCCTCCTTCTCACTCTTGCCCAGGAAATCATTATCCAGAATGTTGCTATTTATTCTGTTATTTCACAGTGTTAGAGCATACGTATGCATCTTTACTTAATTTAAAATTTTACACAGTTGATCTGTATTTCAATGTAATTATTCATATGTACTTTTCTGTAACAACATTTTTCATTACTTTTTTTTGATTAAACTTTTTTTTATTAATGTTATGATAGATTACAACCTTGTGAGATTTCAGTTGTACATTATTGTTAGTCATGTTGTGGGTACACCACTTCCCTCTTTGTGCCCTCCCCCCACCCCCCCTTTTCCCTGGTAACCACTGATCAGATCTCCTTGTCAATATGTTAACTTCCACCTATGAGTGGAGTCATATAGAGTTCATCTTTCTCTGACTGGCTTGTTTCGCTTGACATAATACCCTCAAGGTCCATCCACGTTGCTGCGAATGGGCCAATTTTGTCTTTTTTTTATGGCTGAGTAGTATTCCATTGTGTATATATACCATATCTTCTTTATCCAATCATCAGTTTCTGGGCATGTAGGTTGGTTCCACGTCTTGGCTATTGTAAATAATGCTGCAATGAACATAGGGGTGCAAGGGACTCTTGGGATTTCTGATTTCAGGTTCTTAGGATAGATACCCAGTAATGGGATGGCTGGGTCATAGGGTATTTCTATTTTTAACTTTTTGAGAAGTCTCCATACTATTTTCCATAGTGGCTGTACCAGTTTGCATTCCCACCAACAGTGTATGAGGGTTCCTTTTTCTCCACAACCTCTCCAACATTTGTCGCTCTTGGTGCTGGATGTTTTTGCCAATCTAACAGGTGTAAGGTGATATCTTAGTGTAGTTTTGATTTGCATTTCCCTGATGATTAGCGATGATGAACATCTTTTCATGTGTCTATTGGCCATATTTATATCTTCTTTTGAGAAATGTCTGTTCACGCTCTCTGCCCATTTTTTGATCGAGTTGTTTGTTTTTTTGTTGTTAAGCCGTGTGAGTTCTTTGGATATTATGGAGATTAACCTTTTGTCGGATAAGTGGCTTGTAAATATTTTTTCCCAATTAGTGAGCTGTTTTGTTGTTTCAATCCTGTTTTCCCTTGCCTTGAAGAAGCTCTTTAGTCTGATGAAGTCCCATTTGTTTATTCTTTCTATTGTTTCCCTCAACTGAGGAGTTATAGTGTCTGAAAAGATTCTTTTGAAACTGATGTCAAAGAGTGTACTGCCTATATTCTCTTCTAGAAGACTTATTGTTTCAAGCCTAATATTTAGGTCTTTGATCCATTTTGAGGTTATTTTGGTGTGTGGTGAAAAAGAATGGTCAATTTTCAATCTTTTGCATGTGGCTGTCCAGTTTTCCCAGCACCATTTGTTGAAGAGACTTTCTTTTCTCCATTGTAGGCCCTCTGCTCCTTTGTTGAAGATTAGCTGTCCATGGATGTGTGGTTTTATCTCTGGGCTTTCAATTCTGTTCCATTGATCTGTAGACCTGTTTTTGTACCAGTACCATGCTGTTTTGATCACTGTATCTTTGTAGTATGTTTTGAAATCAGGGATTGTGATTCCTCCGGCTTTGTTTTTCTTGCTCAGGATTGCTTTAGCAATTCGCGGTCTTTTGTTGCCCCATATGAATTTTAGGATTCTTTGTTCAATTTCTGTAAAGAATGTTCTTGGGATTCTGATTGAGATAGCATTGAATCTGTATATTGCTTTAAGTAGTATGGATATTTTAACTATGTTTATTCTTCCAATCCATGTGCATGGAATGTCTTTCCATCTCTTTATGTTGTCATCAATTTCTTTCAAGAAAGTATTGTAGTTTTCATTGTATAGATCCTTCACTTCCTTGGTTAAGTTTATCCCAAGGTATTTTATTCTTTTCGTTGCGATTGTAAATGGGATTGAGTTCTTGAGTTCTTTTTCTGTTAGTTCATTGTTAGTGTATAGAAATGCTACTGATTTATGTATGTTGATTTTATACCCTGCTACTTTGCTGTAGTTGTTGATTATTTCTAATAGTTTTTCTGTGGATTCTTTGGGGGTTTCTATATATAAGATCATGTTGTCTGCAAACAGTGAGAGTTTTACTTCTTCATTACCTATTTGGATTCCTTTTATTTCTTTTTCCTGCTGAATTGCTCTGGCCAATACCTCCAGTAGTATGTTGAATAGGAGTGGTGAAAGTGGGCACCCTTGTCTTGTTCCTGTCCTCAGAGGGATGGCTTTCAGTTTTTGTCCATTGAGTATGATATTGGCTGTGGGTTTGTCATATACGGCCTTTATTATGTTGAGGTACTTTCCTTCTATACCCATTTTATTGAGGGTTTTTATCATAAATGGGTGTTGGATCTTGTCGAATGCTTTCTCTGCATCTATTGAGATGATCATGTGGTTTTTGTTTTTCATTTTGTTGATGTAGTGTATCACGTTGATTGACTTGTGGATGTTGAACCATCCCTGTGTCCCTGGTATAAATCCCACTTGATCATGATGTATCATCTTTTTGATGTATTGCTGTATTTGGTTTGCCAGAATTTTATTGAGGATTTTTGCATGTATGTTCATCAGTGATATCGGCCTGTAGTTCTCCTTCTTTGTGTTGTCCTTGTCAGGTTTGGGGATCAGAGTGATGTTGGCTTCATAGGATGTGTTAGGGAGTACTCCATCTTCCTCAATTTTATGGAATAGTTTGAGAAGAATAGGTATTAAGTCTTCTGTGAATGTTTGGTGGAATTCTCCAGAGAAGCCGTCTGGTCCTGGACTCTTATTTTTGGCGAGGTTTTTGATTACCGTTTCTATTTCCTTACTTGTGATTGGCCTATTCAGATTCTCCATTTCTTCCTGATTCAGTTTGGGGAGGTTGTAGGAGTCTAGGAAGTTGTCCATTTCTTCTAGGTTGTTCAATTCGTTGGCATATAGTTTTTCATAGTATTCTCTCATGATCCCTTGTATTTCATTGGTATCTGTTGTGATTTCTCCTCTCTCATTCCTAATTCTATTTATTTGAGATTTCTCTCTTCTTTTCTTGGTGAGTCTGGCTAAAGGTTTGTCGATTTTGTTAATTTTTTTGAAGAACCAACTCTTTGTTTCATTGATCCTTTCTATTGTCTTTTTTGTTTCAATATCGTTTATTTCTGCTCTTATTTTTATTATTTCCCTCCTTCTACTGACTCTGGGCTTTGTTTGTTCTTCTTTTCCTAATTCTGTTAGGTGTCGTTTGAGGTTGCTTATGTGAGCTTTTTCTTGTTTAGTGAGGTGAGCCTGTATTGCGATGAATTTCCCTCTTAGGACTGCTTTTGCTGCATCCCAAATGATTTGGTATGTCGTGTTCCCATTTTCATTTGTCTCCAGATAATATTTGATTTCTTCTTTAATTTCTTCAATAATCCATTGTTTGTTCAGAAGCGTGTAGTTTAGTCTCCACATTTTTGCACCTTTCTCTGCTTTTTTCTTGTAGTTGATTTCTAGTTTCATAGCATTATGATCAGAAAAGATGCTTGATATTATTTCAACTCTCTTGTATTTATTGATGCTTGCTTTGTTTCCCAAAATATGACCAATCCTTGAGAATGTTCCATGTGCGCTTGAGAAGAATGTGTAACCTGCTGTTTTTGGATGAAGTGTTCTATATATATCTATTAAGTCCATCTGGTTTAATTTTTCATTTAATTCTATTATTTCCTTGTTGATTTTCTGTCTGGATGTTTTGTCCATTGGTGTTAATGGTGTGTTGAGGTCCCCTACTATTATTGTATTGTTGTTGATGTCTTCTTTTAGTTCTGTTAAGAGTTGCTTTACAAATTTTGGTGCTCCTGTGTTGGGTGCGTATATATTTATAAGTGCTATGTCTTCTTGGTGGAGAGTCCCTTTTATCATTATATACTGTCCCTCTTTGTCTTTCTTTATCTGTTTTGCTTTGAAGTCTACCTTGTCTGATATTAGTATAGCGACACCTGCTTTCTTTTGTTCATTATTAGCTTGGAGTATTGTTCTCCATCCCTTCACTCTGAGTCTGTGTTTGTCTTTGGGGCTGAGGTGTGTTTCCTGGAAGCAGCATATTGTTGGGTCTTGTTCTTTGATCCCTCCTGCCACTCTGTGTCTTTTGATTGGGGAGTTCAATCCATTTACATTTAGAGTGATTATTGAGATGTGGGGGCCTACCACTACCATTTTATGTCTTGTTTTCTGGTTTTCTTCAATTTCCTTTGTTTCTCGTCCCATGGTTTAATCTGTTCCGATGAAGAGCTGCTACTCTCTGTTGTTGTCCTTCTACTTATCTCCTCTGCTCTTGGTTTTGTAGCCCCTTTCCTTTTTTTGATTTTTCAGGAATGAGGGTTTTCCTGAGGATTTCCTGAAGAGGAGGTTTTGTGGCAATGAACTCCCTTAATTTTTGTTTATCTGGGAAAGTTTTCATTTCTCCATCGTATTTGAAGGATATTTTCGCTGGGTAGAGAATTCTCGGCTGTAGGCTTTTGTCCTTGAGATTTTTGAATATATCATTCCACTCTCTTCTAGCCTGTAACGTTTCTGCTGAGAAATCTGCTGATAACCTGATGGGGCTTCCTTTGTAGGTTAGTTTCTTTTGCCTGGCTGTCCTTAGTATTTTCTCCTTGTCGTTGACTTTTGCTAGCTTCACTACTATATGCCGTGGGGTTGGTCTTCTTGCATTGATAAAGTTTGGAGATCTGTTGGCTTCTGTCACCTGAAGATCCATCTCTCTCACCAGATTTGGGAAGTTCTCAGCCATTATTTCTTTGAATAGGCTTTCTGCCCCTTTCTCCTTCTCTTCTCCCTCTGGTATACCTATAATCCTTACGTTGCATCTCCTAATTGTGTCTGATAATTCTCAGAGAGTTTCTTCATTTCTTTTTAGTCTTACTTCTCTCTCCTCCTCTGCCTGCAGCATTTCTATATTCCCATCTTCCAAATTGCTAATTCTTTCCTCCATATTATTGGCCCTACTGTTCAGTGCAGCTAGATTTTTCTTAATCTCCTCTATTGTGTTCTTCATTTCCAGTATTTCTGTTTGGTTCTTGTTTATCGTATCAAACTCTTTTGTGACATAGCTCCTGAACTCGTTGAGTTGTCAATCTGAATTCTCTCTTAACTCATTGAGTATTTTAATGATGGCTGTTTTGAAGTCATCGTCATTTAGTTTATATATCTCATTTTCTTTGGGATTGTTTTCTGTGTATTTGTTATTTTCCTTCTGTTCTGGAGATTTAATGTATTTTTTCATATTGCTTGATGTTGTAGATTTGTGCCTCTGCATAGAGATAGAGTTTAGTTGCTCCTTCCACTTGTTTCTGCTGGTGTGGTGGGGGAGCAGCTGTTTATATTGCACCAACCAGGAACCCTATCCTCAGTTGCTAACTGGGCCTGGGCCCCTCCTTGTAGTCACAGTGGTCCTTTGGATTCCCTCTTCTGTCATGGGGGCCATCACGGGGGGCTTCAGGCTGCTGGTGCCTACTGTTGTAGCCCACCTAGACGTTCTCCCTCCTTGGGGTCTGCAATGGTGTATTGGGCTTTTCCAGCGGCCAGGGCTAGGATCACTTATATTTGCCGCTCCGTCACTGTTGGCACCCACAAAATCTCACTTGTCCACTATGGGTCGCAGCAGAGCTATTGGCATCTTCTACAGTCTGTGGTTAGCTCACCTAGCTAGGATACTTTTGTCCTGGGGTCTTCCAGCCTTGTGGCTGCCGGATGGGTGCTCTCTACTAGTGCTGTGCAGAGGCTTTCGCTGAGGCTGCTGTGAGCCTGCAGGCTTTCCACCTAGGCTATGGAGCCAGGTCACTGGAACTCCACCCAGCCCCAGTCCTGTTCCCCAGGAACTCGGGGAGCCCTTTGCCCTGTCTGGGGGATAGCCAGAGATCCTGATTTCAGTGGTAGCTGGTCGGCTGCTGCCCTGCCTGATATTCTCCTCTCCAGGACCCTCCTGGTGTTGTGGATGCTGGGCGGAGCCCCTCTGCTAATGGCAGATGGAGAGTTTTGTCTGTTGCCCTGGCAGAACTCTGGAGCTTCCCCACTAGGCCACGGAACCAGCCGCTGGAGCTCCACCCAGCCCCAGTCCTCTCTGGGATCTCCGGCAATCCCGTGCCCTGCTGGGCCGGCAGCAGCAGTTGGGGGTCGCCATGCCCTCTGGGATTCTCTCTGGGACTTTCCCGGTGGTGTGGATGCTGGGCGTAGCCCCTCCACTAATGGCAGACAGAGAGTTTTGTCTGCTGCATGGGCGGAACTCCCCCCCCGGGCCACGGAGCTGGCCTCTGGAGCTCCACCCAGCCCCAGTCCTCTCCGAGATCTCCGGCAATCCCTTGCCCCACCATGCAGGCAGTGGCAGTCGGGGGGCTGCCGCGCCCTCTGTGATTCTCTCTGGGACCCTCCAGGTGCTGTGGATACCAGGCAGGATCTCCCCACCAATGGCGGGGCGAGACTCTCCCCGCGGGCTCAGGTGTGTAACTCTGGAGTGTCCCTCTGCGTTTAGGAGTAATTGCAGGGGGTTTAGGTAGGGCTCTGGTCACCTGTTTCCACGGTCACTCCTCTGGTGTGTGCTTGCTCCTGCCCTAGGTGTATGTTGATCTTCTGGGGGTGTCCGTTGGAAGAAAGCCACTTGCAGGTACTAGCTGTTTGGTCGGGGTTGGAGAGTTTTTACCTATCTCCACCTCCTCCCGGAGGGAAGTCCGTCCACCTTCCGATGTATAGTTATGTGGGTCTCTCAGACGTCCTGAGATGCTATCTGGATATCCTTTGTTAAGCAATGAGTGTCCAAATAATTGTAGACTTGAAGGGGGAGAGACAAAGAGGACTACTCATGGCACCATCTTGAATCTTCTCTCTCATTACATATTTTTTTAAGGTTCATATATGTTAATGAATATGAAGGCAGTTCATTAATTTTCACTGTTGAGTAGTATTTTGTATTCATTCAATTGCTAACAGACATTTGGTTCTTGTTTGTGTTTTGATTTTAGAAATAATGCTGGTATGTGCATTCTTGTACATATGTACTGGCACAGATACGCAAGAAGATTTCTAACAATAAAATTGCATATCTGCAACTGTACTTGGTAATTCCAAATTCTTTTCAAAAGCGTTTATATCAATTTATACTCTGCCTACACTGTCTATTGCTCTATCCTTTATTAACATCTGTTATTTATTAAAAAAAATTTTGGTGTTTATTGTTTTGTTTTTCAATCTAATAGAAATGAAATGGTTTTCAAATTAATGATATTTAGTTTTTATTTTCCAGATTAATAATGAAGTTGAATTTTTAAAATCTTTATCATCTGGTTATGTTTTTTCTATTGTAAAATATTTGAACATGACTTTAGCCCAATATTCTGTTGTGGTGCTTGTGTTTCTCTTACCAATAGATGGGAACACTTAATATACTCCAAATACTAAAACTTTCTGACTATATGTGAGGCAAATATTTTCTCCCAGTTTATGTCCTGTCTTTTTATCCCTTATGTTGTTGTTTTTCGTAATAAACAGATACTCTTGATTTCTATGTAGTCAAATTTATTACTCTTTACTTTTTGTTTAATTTTTATTTTTTACGAGGAAGATTGAGCTAACATCTGTTGCCAATCTTCCTCTTTTTGCTTGAAGAAGATTGTCGCTGAGCTAACATCTGTGCCAATCTTCCTCTATTTGATGTGGGATGCTGCCACGGTGTGGCCCCATGAGCAGTGCTAGGTCTGCACCCAGGATCCAAACCTGTGAACCCCAGGCTGCTGAAGTGGAGCACACAAACTTAACCACTACACCACTAGGTGAGACCCTATTCTCTTTATTTTTATGATTTGTATAATAATCCTAAGAAATTCTTCCCTAGGTCCAAAGTCATTTAAAGTTATTCTCATTTGGGGGGAAATTTTTAAATTTTGCTCATCATATTTAAGTTCTTAATCCACCTGAAGTTTATTAATTATTTTATCATGTGTGAGATTGGACTAATTAAAAGAAAGGAATTTAAACACAATAAAAAATCATGTGAAAGGAAAGAATGAAGTATATTCAGAAAAGTGTATGTATTATTTGGACTAAGTTAGTAGTTATTTCAAGAGACCTCAAAAATGCACCAGAAAGACAACTAGGAACATTTAGTAGTGATATTTAATATGGGATGAGGAGATATAACTTTTTAAAGTATGAAATATGGTGTTTTTGAAGGTTTTTGAATATGGCATATTATAACTAAAATAGTCCTCTAAAAAATAATGGAATAGAGTTCTGCAAGTTTATTGTGAATAAAACTAAATGAACATAGAGATAAATCCAGAGACTGTAATAAAATTCAGGAAAAAAAATTAGCAGTAAAATTGGAAAGCAAAAATACAATTGAACAAGAGAGCAATTTTAAAGGAAGTATAGATATAAAGTGATTATGATTGTAAATTTGTGACAAAGGAAAAAAATAAAATTTGTTTACTAGATTTATAGGCTGTGTAAACAGGACAATAGACTCTCAATTAAAGTGATAGCCAAGAATATTTGCCTGGAGTGATTTGTTGCTAATATTAAGAGAAAAAAGGAGGGTAGAGAAAGCATGGTAGGGAGTTAACTAGAGATAAATACCGTGAATGTTGAATAGCTTTTAGGGCCCTGTATAGTTAACCTTGGTGAAACTCTAAAACATCTGTAGGGTGATTACGTTTTTTTTCATTACAAAAATTCAGAGGCAAAAATTCTCGACTGTTTAAAAATAGTTTAAAAATATAATAATAGTAAGATAAAAGCTTCCTGTGGCTCAA
Source organism: Equus asinus (assembly GCF_041296235.1). Lineage (NCBI taxonomy): Eukaryota > Metazoa > Chordata > Mammalia > Perissodactyla > Equidae > Equus > Equus asinus. The sequence continues at coordinate 47,516,833 of NC_091792.1, read as the reverse complement.
GTAGCAACATTCAAGCAGGTCTAATATATGTATCTAAGGCAGGGTTATAGAATGCAGCATTCCTCAAATCTATGTGAACCATTTGTTATAGAACAATTAATAATAAATTTGAACATATTAATTTCTAGGAACATAGTTTCATTATGTTTATGTCTAGGATCAAGAATAAAAAACAAACTAATAGCACCTCTGGCTTCCAGTTCTGCATGTAAGGACTTTGAAAGTCCCACTCTGTTCTGACAAGGGAAAAGTTGAACAGGCTGAGTAATCAGCACGCTCCTTGCATCTCCAGTAGAGCGGAGGCGACAGAGGAAATTTGAGCCCGACAACTGGAGAGACAGACAGGAGAATACAGGGAGCCCCGGCGTACAGAGCAGAGAGTCACAGGCAGAAAACTGCAGCACTACTGCCCGGATAAGAAAATCTGAGCTATAATTAACAAATTACTGGAGGTTGAGAGAGGACAAATGTGAGAGTTAAAAACTCCAGCACAATCTAGTTTATAGTCCCCCCAACTACTTTTGTGAGTTTTGCTTCCAAAAAAACCGACCAAGTTCTCACACTAAATATGGAAGAAAAATCCCTTCATTCTTCCAGCAGGAGGATCAGAAAAGGGACCATTTTGAAATACGCCAGAGCACTCAGTTCTTCTAGTTCTTCTTAAAAACGTCTGCCCTCAGAAGAAATCAGTTAACTGGAGTCCAACCTGCTGACATATGATCAGAGCCTAACTCCAACCCACTCTGCTGGGGGCAGGGGGAATTGAAAAGCACTGTGAAGCTCAAAGTCCAGAGGCTTAGGCTCACTAGGAGACTGAGACCTAATCATTGGAGTGTCAAATGCTTTCCTTCCCCCTATACTTTACCATCACATTACTAAAGTCCTATTTACAGCAGTTCCTTTTACCCAGTGCCCCATTTCCGATTATCAAGAAAAAACTACAAGTCACATTACAAGGCCAAAAACACAATCTGAAAACATAGAATGAGCTGAACAACCAGACACGGCAGGTGTGTTGGATTATCAGACTGGGAATTTAAAACAACACGATCAATATGCTAAGGGCTCTAATTAATAAAGTAGACGGCATGTAAGAAGAAATAGGCAATGTAAGCAGAGAGATGGAAATGCTAAGAAAAAACTAAAAAGAAATTCCAGAGATAAAAACACTGCAACAGAAATGAAAATGCCTTTGATGGGCTTAAGGGTAGACTGAACATAGCTGAGGAAAAAATCTCTGAGCTTAGGGATATCTCAATAGAAACCTCTAAAGCTGAAAAGCAAAGAGAACAAAGGCTGAGAAAAACAGAAGAGACTTTATTTTTTAGAGCAGTTTTAGGTTCACATCAATATTGAGAGGAAGGTAGGGATATTTCATTATGTACTGCCTGCCCCCACACATGCGTAAACTACTTTCTCATTATCAATATCCTACACCAGAATGGTACATTCTTAGAAGAGATAAACCTACAGTGTCATCATAATTACTCAGCATCATAGTTCACATGAGCGTCCACTCGGAGCTGTATGTTCTGTTAATTTGGACAAAAGTATAATGACTCGTATCCACCATTATAGCATCATACAGAATATTTACACTGCCCTAAAAGGCCTTTGAGCTTTTTTTTAAAAAAAAGAACTAATAATTGGTCTAACCACATCTAGGTGGAGTATAGAGTTTTCTATAAAGGACTTAAGTGATTGGTGATTAGCTAACTTGGTGAGAGAGAATGTGAATGTACTGTCAAATAAAAATAAATCTGGACTTTATTTAAAAAGACTATTACAATATTGAGGAGGCTCTGATCTTAGTAATTTGGAAACATCTCAAACTCAAGCAAACAAAAAAGGGCTTTTCTTTTATGTGGATGTATAAGGAGTGCTAGAAGGGACTTTTTGAGAGAGGAGGGCAAGCCATGTAAATGTGCAGGTGGCACATGAGGGTGCATTGACAAGAAATGTTTCTCTGTGAAGTTGGTTGATCCTCAAAATGAGCTGGTGAGGAGGGACATTCTGTTATTCTGCACTAAAGCACGGCTTGCTCAAATTTGGAGGCAAGCCAAAGTTTAGAGGCCTGTGGAGAAGAGAGAAACCTGACTACTTTGGTCAACTCAAGTTCAGTGGACAAGTTGTGAGTACTTTGTCAGTAGGCGATATAGATACAAAGATTGTATTTAGAGATAATACGTGACCAGTTTGAGATTTTTAATGTGGAATAAAATAATGAGTTCCAGGAAGGATGTGTCCTTAAAATGAAGGAATCGAAAAGCCTTTGTTTCCTCGTACAAGTTTCCAGAATATAAGATTCTCATTTATAGAATTTGTAACAGTATCCACTTACATATTTTATTTACATGCTTACTACTTGATTCTTCAGATTCCAGTCATGCTGAATTGATCTGAGAAAATTTCATGGATCCAGACATCTTTCAGTCATATTTTAATTGAATTAATATAAAATAAATATAATAAAAGTTGTTGCATATATACATGCATACATATTCATAGTATATATGTATATATCGGCAGAGTTGTGATATAGATTAACTCCAGGAAAGGCAAAGTATATGGTTTCTATACAACTTAGAAAGAAGCAACAATAAACATGAAGTGATTGTCTCTAAATTTTTAGTTCAAGAATGATTTTTTAAATATTTTTTGTTTTCATTTAAAGATGTGTTGCTTAAAACCTTTAGAATTAAAAACTTCCCAAATACATGAATCATAGGCATTCTTTATAGTATTAGAATCTACCTTCAATAGTCATTCGAATTCACTTTGAATTGTATTTTTTTCCTATTGTCTCTATGGATATGGACATAAATATTTTAGCTTTTGAAATTGTGAAACTGATACTAGAAATTTGATAGTGTACACACTGAACTAAAATGCAGTCTATGACACTGTAGTATTTCCTTCAAACTTCCTTCTCTGTTCATTCCCTTCAATTTCATTTACATTCAAAATGTAATGAAGATACATGTTATATTACAGTAACCTTCAATTCAGCCAAAACTCAATTCAAACTGGAGCCTCAGTGTTTGTTCTATTAATGCACATTGACCTTATCTCTGTGTTAACGTGCAACTTTAATATTACCGATGTCCTGTAATACGCAGTTTGTCATTTACACATCTGTGAGAGTTTCACACAGTCATATATTTAGTTGGTCCAAGAAATCTCAGTTCAAATGAATACAATCAAACAAAGTAAAGAAATAAGCCATAAAGGGTCAAATTCTCTCAAAGAAAAAAGATCAAAGATGATCTGACAGAAGAAAAAATGGCCATGTTGATTTCAAGAGAAATTACCATTCTGATGAGAATACTTTATCCAAAATGAGTAGAAAAGGGTGTACCACTCTCAGTTGTTTTCATGGTATAATGAATAGGAATTACAATTTACAAATCTAAATGTAATAAACCTTCTTCTGACATGAAAATTAGTGGTCAGATTGCAATAGGAAGAATATTCCAGTTGGGGAAAACCAGCATCTAAGAAGAGATTCAAGTAATATAATAGAAGACCTCTCTGGATATGGTAAATATTCTCTTTAAATTTGGGCCTATGATAGAAGCTGTGGAATAAGAAGAGTTTGGAAAGGGGCTGTATAGTGAAATGCCATGATTATTTTAGTCTCAACCCAATAGGTATTAGTGTTTTGATTTGGGGTGGATAGACACTGACTTTTTTTTTTTCAACAGGATAGTCATGTAAACAGAGAGAGATTTTTGTGATGATTTATCTGGTCAAAAGGTATAGGTGTAATTATACAGGCCTGAAGATAAAAAATCAGTTTATAAACATAGTAAAGAATTGAGCTGGGCAAAATTTATTTGACATGTAAATGAGCTAATAATTAAAGTTATAGTATAAAGAAAAATATAAACAGGAAAGAGTGTAAGTGATATTTATTAAGCATTTACTATATGCTTACTGTTTTGTTAATAACCTTACACAGCTTAATGTATCTAATTTGTATTACAATTCATCTTGGAAGGTATTATTATGCCCATTTGAAAGATTAGGAAATCGAGGTCCTTGAGATGAAATAATTAGGTAGAAAGTGCTAACTCAGGTATTCACACTTGAGTCTGGTCCTTCAATTCAGATACTTTCTACTCCTTAACACAGTATGATCATAGGAAGAAGGCAAATAAGGTAGTTCTAATAATAAAGACTAAAGATTCTAGAAATGATGCATGGGTTCAATTTTCAAATAAATTGAGTGTTAAGAACAAATGAACCTGTCTCACAGGCTTTTAGAAACATACAGCAATGTTCAGAAATGAGGTTAAGGTGGAAAAATGAATTTGAGAATTACTCAAGTAAATTGATGCTTAATGGCAAGAAAATGGATAAGATGTTTAGAGCTGCGTTGTCCAACATCGTAGCAAATAAACAAACATGGCCATGGAGCACTCGAAATGTGGCTAGTGAGTCTGAAGAACTGACTTTTGAATTTTGTTGATTTTAATTAATGTAAATTTAAATCTAAAAATTGATATTCTAATCAGGTATTAGAAAATCTTTACATATGTGCTAACTTTGATATTTGTTTACTTGTTCAATTGTAAATTTGATGGTGTCTATAATGGTTAAGTATTATGTGTCAACTTGTTTAGGTTATATTACCCAGTCCATAGAAATGTTTCTAGACATTTAAAGATACTTAAAGTTATTTAGCCAAACAATAATCTAGGGGTTGCCATGACAGTATTTTGTCGATGTAGTCAACATCTAGAATCAGTTGAATCTAGTAAGGATGTGGATGAGTAATGTAGATGGGCTTTATCCAATTAATCTAAAGGCCTAAAGAGCAAAAACTTAAGCATCCCAAAGAAGAAATTCTTCCTCAAGACTGCAGCATCAACTTCTGCCTGAGTTTCCAGGCTGCCAGTCTTTCCTCCAGACTTCAGACTTGCCAACTGCCACAGTCAAATGAGCTGATTTCTTAAAATGCACATATTAATATATACATTGTTTTATATAAAAATATATTATTAAAATAAATATTCTGATAAAGGGCTTGTATCCAAAATATACAAAAAATTCTTAAACCTTAACAGTAAGAAAACAAACAGCATCAATAAAAATGGGAAAAAGATCTAAACAAAGACCTCACCAAAGAAGATATACAGATAACAAAGGAGTATGTGAAAAGCTATTAAATATTTTGTCATTAGGGAATTGCAGATGGAACAACAATAAATAAGATACTTACACACACCTATTAGAAGGACTAAACTCTAAAAAACTGGCAATACCAAATGCTGCTAAGGATATGGAAGAACAGTAATCCTCACTCATTGCTGGTGGGAATGCTAACTGGTACAATCACTTTCAAAGACGGCCAAGCAGTTATTTACAAAGCTAAACATGGTATTACAATACAATCCAGCATTTGTACTCTTAGATGTTGACCTAACTGATTTGAAAACACTTGTCCATACAAAAACCCAAAAGTGACTGTTTATAGCAGCTTTATTCATAATTGCCAAAACTGAATACAACCAAGATGTCCTTTAATAGCTGAATGGATTAACAAATGACGAAACATCCACACAATGTAATATTATTTAGCAACAAAATGTGCAACCAATCCATGTAAATACACAGATGAACGTTAAATGCATATTCATAAGTGAAAGATGCCAGTCTGAAAAGGCTAAATGCTGCCTGATTCCGGCTATATGACATTCTTGAAGAGGCAAAATTATAGAGACAGGAAAATGGATCAGTGGTTTCCAGAGCTTTGGAAGAGCACTAGGGAAATTTTAAATAGGTAAAACTTTGAGAGTTTTAGAATAATGAAACTGTTCTTTTGACACTGTAATGATGGATGCATTATATTACCTATTTGTCAAAATCCATAGACTTTTACAGCATAAACAGTGAACCTTTATTTACGCAAATTTTAAAAAATCAGTTAGAAAGTTAGCAGATTTTATAAAGAAATGCAGACTCTGACAAGAGAATCTAACTGTATCATAAACACATGAAACTTCCTCAGTGAAGTGGGAGGAAGAGTTGCTGACCTCAGCAACCTTAGAAACGAGTGGAGTCTAAAAGATTCAAGGCAAAAAGAACTTCATATAAGTTACCATATTCTAGTTGGTAAAGTTGGCTCTTCCAGGGGTACAGGTTAAATATTCTGATACTGCCACACATGTATACTGGAATTGCGCAATTAAGTATTTAAATAAATGGCGAATAGTAGAAGCCAGATTTTTCACTATTGAAGTATGAAATAACAGATATGTAAGTAGGGAGGCTGCAATGATCCATTTGATAATGCAATAGAGTTGGAGACAGTATATATGTCTATATACATGGTTTAATATACATACATATATTTCCTTAGATGGTTAGCTGAGAGGGTTAGAAGCAATGGCACCATAGTAGCAATGAGCTCATCTGGTGCCCAGATGCTGGTTTCTAATACCATTCTTCAATAAAATGACCAAGCCTGATTAAATAAATATTGATTATATCACAGGACCAGGACATATACAAGATAAGCCTGGAACAATTTGTAGTGCCAGAAAATAAAGAAGTGTTCAGAAAACAAAAACCCACATTGATGGGAGAGTGTCAAAGGGACAGAGGCACCAACTGAAAGAGGTCTCAATGGTCAAAGCAGGAGCAGTTTGAGCAATAAAATAAATAACTTAGTATTGGATGATAACCCAGAATATAATAAGTATCCATTAATCCATACTGATATACATAAATGATTGAAAAAAACAAATAAATGAAGGAAATGAGATAAATCCTGTTTGTAAAAGAATTTCAGATAAATTATGTGGATATAATGCCCTCAGCAAGGTGAAGCATAAATCTCTGCTCCCTCAGTATGGGTTGCAGAGAGTGACTTCCTTCCATAGAGTACAGTATAGAAACGAGAATAAAAGAATAACTTTATAGTGAAGACCCCTGAAGAACACTCCAGTCAAGTAATCAAGGTCAATATCAACAGTGATAAATCATGTTGATAGTATGTACCCATGATACGCTGTAACGAAAATAGCACCTCAGCTCTGTGTCTTTGTCCAAGAATTTCATAACCACAGACTAAATATGAGAAAAATAGCAGATAAATTCCTATATAGGAAAGTTATAACTCTAAATACCTATATTAAGAAAGAATAAAAAACTGAAATCAATAATCTAATCTTCTACCTTAAGACAATGGAAAAAGAAGAACAAACTGAACCTTAGGTAAGCAGATAGAAGGAAATAATAAATATTAGAGCAAAATTTAATGAAATTAAAAATAGAAAACCATAGAGAAAGCCAATGAAATCAAAAGCTTTTCCTTTGAAAATATTAACACAATTGATAAACATTTATCTAGATTGACCAAGATAAAAGAGACAAAACCCAAATTATTAAATCAGGAGTAGAAAAAAGGGTATTATTATTGACCTAACTGAAATGAAAATGAATATAATCATGGTATTAACGATTACACGTTAATCAGATAACTTAGATGAAATGGACAAATTCCTGGAAAGATACAGACAACCAGATCTGACTAAAGAAGAAACAGGCAATCTGAATCAACATACAAGAGGTGAAACATTTGAGTATGTAATCAAAACACTACTCATTAAAAAACCCAAACCAAAAAAAAAAAAAAACGAGAATAATAGGGAACACTTCTGAAATCAATTTAAGAGGCTGGTATGAGCCTAATAACAAACTAGACAGAGAGGTCACAAGAAAAGAAAACCACAGACCAATATCTCTATGAATAAGGATGAACGTATCCTCAAAATATACTAGCAAATCAAATCCAGCAACATATAAAAAGAATTATTATTTCTTTACTAAAGAAATAATACTACTATTTACTACATTTCTATTTCTAATACTACATTTCTATTACTAAATGGGGTTTATTCCAGTAATGCGAGTTTGGTTTAACATCTGAAAATCTTGTAATGTGATACACCATAATAATAGAATAAAAACCAAAAATCATATGATCATCTCTATAGACACAGAGAAAACATTTGACAAAATCCAAATTCTTATACTTCAGTGAAATTTCAAGGGGTACAGTGGTCTGGAGCATGTCAAGGTATGCCTTCTGCAGTGGAGGATAAATTGTTACATCTGGCCTCTCCTACAACCAAAAAGAGAGGCAAAACACCTACTGGAATCTTTGTATTTTGGAGTCAATGCTTTGGATTTAGGGTGTGCTACTCTGGCCCATTTACAAATTGACTCAAAAAGCTCTTAATTTTGAGTGGACCCCAGGAAAGGGTCTGCAACAGATACAGACTGCTATACAAGCTGTTCTTCTACTCGGGCCATATGATGAAGCAGACACAAGGATAGAATAGTGTTTTGAAAATGCAGTTACAGCTCCAGCTAGATGACAACATCCTGCAGGACTGGGGCAAGGTTCTATAGCTTTGAGCTTTGTGTGCTTTGAATCAGTGTCCACTATATGGTGCTGCTTCTCCCATAGCCAGGATATAAGTTGTAGAGATGGTGTGGTACCACTCACTATTACCCTTAGTGATCCACCAACAAAATTTTTGCTTCCTTTCTCTGTGACCTTATGCTTTGCTGGTCTGTAGATATTAGTTCCAAAGAGATGAATTCTTCCACCAGGAAACAAAAAAATTATTCCTTTGAACTGGAAGTTAAGTCTGCTACCTAGCCACTTTGGGATCCTCATGTATCTGCATCAATAGGCAGAAAAAGGAGTTACTACAGCTCAGAGTGATTGATTCTGATTACCAAGGGGAAGAGAGCTTCTAGTATACAGTGGAAGTAAGGAAGAGTAGATCTGTAATACAGGAGATTCCTTTGGGAGTTTCTTAGTATTACCATGCTCTGCAAGTAAAGTCAATGAAAAATTACAATGACCCAAATTAGGTAAAACTACTGGTGGCCCCACAACTTCAGGAGTAGAGATTTGGTTCTCTCCAGCAGTTAAAGATCCACACCTATCTAAGCTGCTTTTGCTTGCGGAGAGAAAAGGGAATATTGGATGGGTGGTGTTAAAAGGTAGACATAAATACCAGCTATGACCTATGTGACCAGTTCCATGAACTAGGAATATAAATATTGTGAGTATTTCTTTCTTATTTTGTTATGATTATGTTTCTGTGTATATCTGATGTACATCAAATAGGTTTGTTTTCTTCTCACTCTTATCCCTTTATCAGATAACATAAGATGTATGAATAACAGTTAACTCAACATCACAATATTCAAGTTACAAGATATCAAAGAGAAGAGGGAACATTACCCAAAGACTTTGTATCCTGATCTGGAAAAAGGACTAATACATTTTTAGTTGTATCCAGGATAATTGTAGCATGTTATCTGGAAATATGACTTTGCTATCAACATTATTTAGAGATTAATTATAGTTTGAGGAGATGTGTATATCAAGTTGACAAGGAATGGACTGTGATGATTATTTTAATGTGCCAACTAGGCTAGGACATAGCAGCCAGTTATTTGATCAAACACTAGTTTATGCTTTGCTCTGAAGGTATTTTGTAGATGTGGTTAATCCATAATCAGCAGACTTTCAGGAAAGGCGATTACTCTTTGTAATATAGGTGGACTTCATCCAATCAGTTGAAATGGCTTAAGAGTAAAACTGGAAATTCCTCAAGAAAGAAGAAATTCTTCCTCAAGACTACATTAGCTCTTAATTGAAAATTTCCAGCCTGCTGAACTTTCAAACTTGCCAGGCTCCACAATTACATAAGGCAATTCCTTGAAATAAATCTTTTTATACAAACAAACACATGCATTTTGTTTTCCTACTTGCTCTACATCTCTGGATTAACAGATAACCCTGATTGACTGACAGATTCTTGCCAGTGTAATTAGGCAAGAAAAAGAAATAAAAGACATTCACATTTGAAAGAAAAGTAAAACTATTACTATTTACAGACCATACAATCTTGTGACTAGAAAATTCTAGGGAATCAACTAAAAAAATAAGAACTAATAAATAAATTCAGTAAGTTTGGAGAATATAATGTCAATATGCAAAATTCAATTGTAGAAGTGATGTCAGCAACATAGTGTAGTGAGTTGTTTCCTTTGTCTCTCCCTCTTTGAATTACAACAAAATGGACATTCCTTGACCAATGGAGAATACCCACGAAGCACAACAAGATGCCTGAGAGATCCATTCAGTTATACACCTGAAAGGGTATGGACTAGATATGCAGGAAGCAGTGGAGATAGGTGAACACAATCCTCCCCATCCCTGGCAATAGTGAACCAGTTTGTGAAGGATCACGCTGTGGCCAGCACAACTCTAAGAGGAGGCCAGGAAAGCTCAGCCTGCACAGAAATGCTATCCCAGCTTTTGGCAGTAACCTCCATCCTGTGGCAGACCCACCAGAGGAGAAAATCCCCACTGGCCACAACTTGGCTCCCACAAAGGAGCCCTGCCCACCAAGCACAGTGTGACTGTGAGAGGAGGCAAGAGCCACTCAGCATGCATGCAAACGCCTTTGGAGGGGTAACTCGGTGTACAGGAGCACCCACTGTGCCCTGGTGGCCCTGCCAGTGGGAATGCTCCCCACTGAGTGGCCATGGCTCAGCCCACACATAGGTGCCCCACCCACCAAGCACAGTGGCTCTGCCAAACCAGCAAGCATCATGTCTGCCTGCACCTGTGCAACCTGCCTGCTGACACAGAGGGGCAGAGGCCTCACTCCCATCAGAGTGACCAGCCATGAGGCTGTGGCCAGACTGTGCAAATGCAGGGCAGTGGTACCCGCACAACTTCTAGCAGACAGGGTAGGATCAGAAACACAGTTCTTGCTTCTCCCCAGTGGTGGCAGTTTCTGTTAATCAAACACCATGAAAATCTACAGTAACACTTCATAACAGAAGGAAAATGACAAGTCTCCAGAAACCAATCCTGAATTCTCAGAAATTTGCAATCTAAATGACAGAGAATTCAAAATAGTTGTTATGACAATACTCAACAAATTATGAGAAAACTCAGAAAGACAGTTCAATGATTTTATCAATAAAATTAATGAGATGAAGGAATATTTCACCAAAGAGATTGAAACTCTTTGAAAAAAACAAACAAATTCTGTATATGAAGAAGACAATTAATGAGATGAAAATGATCTAGAATCCTTAAAAAATAGTGCTGACATTATGGAGGACAGAATTAGTGATTTAGGGGATAAAAATATAGAAATGTTTCAGGTGGAGATGGAGAGAGAACTATGATACTTTTAAAAAGTGAAGAAACTCTTTGAGAAGTATTTGACTCAATTAGGAAAAGCAACATAAAGATTACAGGTATTTCAGAGGGAGAAGAGGAGAAAGGAGTAGTGAGCTTGTTCAAAGAAATAACGGCTGAGAACCTTCCCAAACCTGGGGAAAATACTGGACTTACAAGTATATGAAATAAATAGAAGTTCTAATTACATCAACAAAAAAGACCTTCTCCAAGGCATATAACAGGAAAATTGGCAAAAGTCAATGACACCAAAAAAATTTTAAGGGCAATAAAGCAGAAGAAAATAATCTACAATGTGAACCCTATCAGGCTTTCAGCAGACTTCTTGGCAGAAAAATCAAAAGCCAGGAGAGAATGATATGTTCAAAGTACTGACAGACAAAAAGTTTAACAAAGAGTACTCTATCCAGTGAAACTATCCTTCAGGTATGATGGAGAAATTAAAGCTTTCCCAGATAAACAAAAGCTGAGGGAGTTCATTGCCACTAGACCCATCTTACAAGACATGATGAAGGAAGACTTCATACCTGAAACAAAAAGACAGAGGTCTATAAAGCTTTGGCAAGGAGATAGATAGACAAAATCAGAAAATTGCAGCTCTTTATGAGAACAGGTTAGCAAACACTTAATTATAAAATAAAAGATAAAGGAAAGGAAAGCATCAAAAATAACTATATACACTTTGATTTAGTCACAAACACAACACAAAACAGAATAATTTGTGACAACAATAACTCAGAAGGGGAAGAGGAAAGACATGGAAACTACTGGCCAATGGAGATAATAAGCTATGAGAAAATGGACTATCTCATCTATGAGATCTTTTACACAAACCTCATGGTAAGCACTAATCAAAATCAGATCAAAACCACAATTCATAAACAAAGGAAAAACTGAGAAAACCATTATAGAAAACCGACAAACTGAAATGACAGTAACAAATACAAGGGAAGAGAAAAAATGGAAATACAGAACAACCAGAAAACAGGAGATAAAATGGAAGTATTAAGCCTTCATATATCAATAATCACTCTAAATATAAATGGATTGAATTCTCCAATATAAAGACACAGAATAGCTGAATGGGTTAAAAAACAAGACACAATAATATGCTGCTTCATGGAAACACATCTCAGCTCTGAAGACAAACACAGGTTTAGAGTGAAGGGATTGAAGATGATACTCTAAGAAATGGCAAACAAAAGAAAGCAGGTATTGCAATACTTATATTAAATAGAGCAGACTTCAAGACAAAAAAGACAATGAGAGACAAAGAGGGACATTCCACCAAGAGGACATAACGCTTGCATGGATCTAACACAGGAGCACCAAACTATAAAAAGCAACTATTAATAGACCTAAAGGAAGAAATTAACAGCAACACAATAATAGTTGGAGACATCAACATCCCACTTACATCAATGTATAGATCATCCAGACAGAAAGTCAACAAGGAAATAATAGATTTAAATGAAACACTTGATCAACTGGACTTAATAGATACACATAGAACATTCTATCCAAAAACAGCAGAATATGCATTCTTCTAAAGTACACCTGGAATGTTCTCAAAGATAAACCACATGATGCAAAACATGGCAAACCTCAATAAATTTAAGAAGATAGAAATCATGTCAAGCATCTTTTCCAAACACAATGTTATGAAACTAGAAATCAACTACAACAAAAAAGCTGGGAAAGTAACACATATGTGGACATTAAACAACATGCTACTGAACAACCTTTGGATCAATGGAGAAATCAAAAAGTACCTGGAGACAAATGAAAATGAAAACACAACATACCAACTCTTGTGGGATGCAGCAAAAGTGGTTCTAAGAGGGAAATTTATAGCAATACAGGCCCAGCTCATCAAACAAGAAAAATCTCAAATAAGCAACCTTAAACTACACCTAACAGAATTAGAAAAGAAGAATAAACAATGCCCAAAGTGAGTAGAAGGAGGGAAATAATAAATATCAGGGCAGAAATAAATGAAATAGAGACTAAAAAAGCAGTAGAAAATATCAATGAAACTAAGAGCTGGTTCTTTAAGAAGATAAACAAAATTGACAAGCTTTTACCCAGACTCACTAAGAAAAAAAGAGAGAAGGCTCAAATAAATAAAATTAGAAATGAAAGAGGAGAAATTACAACAGATAACACAGAAATACAAAGGATTATAAGAGAATAATATAAGAAACTATGTGCCCACAAATTGAAAGCCTAGAAGAAATGGAGAAATTCTTAGACTCATACAACCTCCCAAAACTGAATCAAGAAGAAATAGAGAATCTGAATAGAGTAATAATAAGTAAAGAGATTGAAACAGTAATCAAAAACCTCCCAAAAAACAAAAGTCCAGGACCAGATGGCTTTGCTAGAGAAATTATACCAAACATTTGATGACAGTATAATACCTATCCTTCTCAAACTATTACAAGAAATTGAAGAAGAAGGAATGCTTCCTAACTTAGTCTAAAAGGCCAACATTACCCTGATGCCAAAACCAGACAAGGGCAACACAAAAAAGGAAAATTACAGGCCAATATCACTGATTGCAAAATCATCAACAAAATATTGGCAAACTAAATACAGCAATACATTAAAAGGATCATACACCATGATCAAGTGGGATTTATACCAGGGACACAGGGGTGGTTCCCCAACCTCAAATCAATCAATTTGATAGACCCATTTAACAAATTGAGAAATAAAAATCACATAATCATCTCAAGAGATGCAGAGAAAGCATTTGACAATATCCAACATTCATTTATGATAAAAACTCTCGATAAAATGGGTATAGAAGGAAAATATCTCAACATAATAAGGGACATATATGACAAACCCACAGCCAACATCATACTTAATGGCGAAAAACTGAAAGCCATCCCTCTGAGAACAAGAATAAGACAAGGGTGCCCACTCTCACCATTCCCATTCAACATAGTACTGGAGGTTTTGGCCAGAACAATTAGGCAAGAAAAAGAAATAAAAGGAATCCAAATTGAAGAGGAAGAAGTGAAACTCTTGCTGTTTGTGGAGGACATGATTTTATATATAGAAAACCCTAAAGAATCCACCAGAAAACTATTAGAAATAATCAATAAGTAGAGCAAAGTTGCAGGGTACAAAATTAACTTATAAAAATCAGTTGTATTTCTATATACTATTAATGAGCTAGCAGAAAGAGAAGTCAAAAATATAATCCATTTGGGGCCGGCCTGGTGGCTCGGTGGTTAAGTTCACATTTTCTGCTTCAGTGGCCCTGGGTTCGCTGGTTCAGATCCAGGGTGCGGACATGGCACTGCTTGGCAAGCCATGCTGTGGCAGGCATCCCAAATATAAAGTAGAGGAAGAGGGGCATGGATGTTAGCTCAGGGCCAGTCTTCCTCAGCAAAAAACAGGAGGATTGGCAGCAGATGTTAGCTCAGGGCTAATCTTCCTCAAAAAACAAAAATATATAATCCCATTTACAATTGCAACAAAAAGAATAAAATATCTAGGAATAAATTTAACCAAAGAGGTGAAAGATGTATACACTGAAAACTATAAGACATTACTGAAAGAAACTGAAGAAGACATAAAGAAATTGAAGGATATTTTATGCTCATGGGTTGGAAGAATAAATATAGCTAAAATGTCCATTTTATGTAAAGCAATCTACAGATCAAATGCAATCCCAATCAGAAGCCCAATGACAATCTCCACGGAAACAGAACAAAGACTCATAAAATTTATATAGAACAATAAAAGACCCCAAATAGCCAAACAGTCCTGAGAAAAAAGAATAAAGCTGGAGGTATCACAATCCCTGACTTCAAAATATACTACAAAGCTATAGTAACCAAAACAGCACAGTATCAGCACAAAAACAGACACACAGATGAATGGAACAGATTGGAAAGCCCAAAAATAAAACTACACATCTATGGACAGCTAATTTTCAACAAAGGAGACAAGAACATACAATGGAGAAAGGAAAATCTCTTCAATAAATATAGTTGGGAAAACTGGACAGCCACGTGGAACAGAATGAAAGTAGACCATTATCTTACACCACACACAAAAATTAACTCAAAATAGATTAAAACCTTGAATGTAAGACCTGAAACTATAATACTCCTAGAAGAAAATATAGGCAGTACATTCTTTGACATCGGTCTTAGCAGCATCTTTTCAAATACCATAGTCTACCCAGGCAAGGGAAACAAATGAAATAATAAACAAATGGGACTACATGAGATTAAAAAGCTTCTGCAAGGCAAAGGAAACCATGAACAAAATGAAAAGGCAACACACCAAGTGGGAGAAAATATTTGCAAATCATATATCTGACAAGGGATTATTTCCAAAATATATAAAGAACTCGTACAACTCAACAGCAATAAAACAAATCACCCAATCGAAAAACCGGCAGAGGACATGAACAGACATTTTTCCAAAAAAGATATACAGCTGGCCAACAGGCACATAAAAAGAAGTTCAACATCAGTAATTATTAAGGAGATGCAAATCAAAACTATAATGAGATATCACCTTACACCCCTCAGAATGGCTATAATTAAAAAGACAAAAAATAACAAATGTTGGAAAGGATGTGGAGAAAAGGGAACATTCATACACTGCTGATGTGAATGCAAACTGGTGCAGCCACTAAAGAAAACGGTATGGAGGCTTCTCAAACAATTAAAAATAAAAAAACATATGATTCAGCTATCCCACCACTGGGTATTTATCCAAAGAACTTGAAATCAACAAAGATACTTAGGCAACCCTATGATCATTGTAGCATTGTTCAAAAGAGTCAAGAGGTGGAAGTAAGCCAAGTGCCCATCAATTGATGAATGGATAAAGAAGATGTGGTGTATATATACACAATAGCATACTGCTCAGCCATAAAAGAACAAAATCGTCACATTTTCAACAATGTGGATAGAGCTTGAGGGTATTTTGTTGAGCAAAATTAGCCAGACAGAGAAAGACAGACACCACATGGTTCCTCTTATATGTGGAAGATAAACAAACACATGGATAAGTAAAGCAAATTAGTAGTTACCAATTGAAAAGAGGGTGGGAGGTGGGCAAAAGGGGTAAAGGGCCACATATGTATGATGACGGGAAAAAATTAGAATATTGGCAGTGAGCATGATGCAGTCTATAAAGAAATTGTTAAATAATAATATACACCTGAAATTACACAATGTTATAAACCTTTATGACCTCAATAAAATAATTGACAAAAAATCATTTGTATATCTATATAATTGAAATGAATATCCCAAAAAGGAAATTAAGACAAAATTTCTCCTTTTAATAGCATTAACAAGAATAAACTACAGAGAGATAAATTGAACAAAGGAAGTGCAAAACTTATTCTGTGAAAAGTAAAAAACTATGTTGAAAGAAATTAAAGAAATTCAAAATAAATGGAACAACATTCCATGTTCATGGACTACAAGACTGAATATTGTTAACTTGTGATACTTTCAAATTAATCTACAGATTCAATGTGATCCCTAACAGAATCTCAGCTGACTTCTTTGTTTCTGCACTATCATATCAATTTTTCTATATATCTAAATCTCTTCTAAAAAATAAAATCTCTTTAAAAAACTAAATCTTATTTTTTATTTTGTTTTTTAATGTGGCTGATAGAAGTCAAAATTACATATGTGGCTCCCATTACATTTCTATTGGACCTTTCTGCCCCAGAGATGTATAGAGCAAGACGGAAAACCTCAGCATTTGTGGCCTCCTGCCTAGGATATGAACTTGAGGATCTTGTGGTTCAGGTAATTCCAGGGAATGGATGACTGTCTATACTGAGGGTAACTAACTAACAGGAAAGAATCTGGCAAAATTAAAAAAAAAAGAAAGGGTTTTCCTCTCATTTCCTAAATCTCCCAAAGGTAGGAAGGAAAAACAAACAGGCTAATCATGATAGGTTCTAAAATACAAAAGGATCCATAATTTGGAATTAGAGTTTACTTCAGGAATTTTTATCAGATCACTTCACAGAGTAGAGCCTCTTTTTTTAATAACTGTTTGATTAAAATACCTTGCACAATAATGACCTTTGTCCAAATATTAGACACACTAGAAATTAAAATGATATTTATTTTAGAACTCTCTCTTACTCCTTTCCACAGAAAGAAATCCCTTGAAGTTAAGAACTTTGAATATCATAATTTAGAATTTCTTTTCTGTCAGTAAATTATTAATCAGTCATGACTTACTGTGGGAACATGACAAATATATTTTCTCTGTCGTCAAATTTTTTGTTTATACACTGAACAACTTTAAGCAATTTGTCATCTATGGTATCTTCCCTTTAAAGCATTTAATTTCATTATATTTGTGGTCCAAGAACTTTAGAGGCCAAAATATTAATCATAGCACTTTTATTATGTGTATATTTTATTCATCCATTTCACAAACATGCAGTGAGTGAAAATTCATAGTGTTTGGTAAGTGATTTATCGGGTTAATTTTGACAACAAATGAGACTTCTTAATGCTAACTGGTTGTGTGACCCTTGAATTCTGAAACAAATTTTCTCTGACTACTGTAGAGTCTTGCTCCATCTCTCTTCTAAACTCTTGCTGTCCTCTCTACTTGCGCTTTTTAAAAACGTCTTTGTCGTCTATATGGTTGAAACGTTCCCTTCAATATGCATCTATATCTACAAAGTATCATATCTCTTGTCTTTTTTTTCTCAGCCAAGCTTTCTTAAATATTAGAATAAACTTGATTCCGAGGAAATCTAAAAAGCAATTAAATTTGTCTAGCATAAATGATTTTAAATAACTCTTTATTCCTCTCAGTACCCCTGACATGGGTCTAAGTTTCAGACACATATAATAATTATTTACTAAACCTTGACAACCTCAGGCAACTTGAATTCTGTGTGCCGAAGTTTACCCAGTTAGAAAATGGAGGGACTTCAAAAAAGAGTCACTTCACTCAACTTTCAATGCTGCCTCATTAGTAAATGCATCAAATTAAGAATTTATACAGCATCTATTTTTATGATAAATGTTTGAAAAGGTGATATATTGTGAAAGTGGGAAGCGTTACATAAGACCAACAGATCTTTGGAATAATCAAGAAAAGTAGCAGTGTGCTACACTTTCAACCATTTATACGCTCCTTTATCCTCACTTGAAGGTTGCATCATACTCTCAGCACACTACAACAGCAGTAATTATCAGAAGGGAGAAGGGGCAAAAACTGTCAATGTGTCATATACACTCACCAGATGGGTTAAGAGGCGTTCCTGTAGTTTGAAAAAGCTCCACAGGTTATTTTGGTATACACCTAAATAGAAAGTGATTTTATTGAGTATCACTTTTCAGAGTTGACCATAAGAAGTTTCATGAGTTCATATTTTGCTCAGGTCACTCATGTTTCTTGTGAGCCACATCAGATCAATATTACTTAGGATGCCTGCCTGTAAAATAATCCTCTGCTGTCTTCAGTACAAGGCTGTACTGAAGAAGCAAATATATTTATAAATTTACAAAATAAATAACAGGCATAGACAACAAATAGATGAGGACTCTTAGATGCCGCCCAAGATCTGGGACCATTTTCAGTTACACTGTAGAGATGAGTTTGTCTCATATAATGCCTTTTCTCCTCCAAAATTACCCTGACGCATCTTCTCTCCATCAAAATTTACTGTTAGGAAATCATTCTAGCCATGGAGTGTATAGATGGAGATTAAAAGTAGGGAAGCTCATATTTTCTGAGTGCTTATTATGCTCCAGGCACTGGGATACCACTTTTTTCACATACATCATTTTGGCATCCTGACCACATCTCCTAATCTGCCTCTCACAAATGGAAAGAATACAGAATTTCATCATGAGATCACATGCCCTGAGTTTTGGTTTAGAAAGCAATCCAATGAATCTGGGGGATTTAGAATCACAGGAACACAGGATTTTAGAGTTGAAAGGGGCTATGCAGACTTTTCAGTCTCGCTTACCCGTTTTATTGAGGATTTGAGATCAGACTTCTCAAAAGAATAATCAAGTTCATCAAGTCATGCAGACAATTAGAGATATTGCCAAAACAAGATTTTTGGCTACTTATCCCAAGTCTCACATCCCTCAATCAGCTGAAACTTTAAAAAATTATATATCATCGTCTGAATTCTTTTTAGGAAACTGTTTATTACATTGCATTTGGCATGTTGTATCATAAGTGAGTGCTTATTGTAAGATGTGTGAACAGTACAGTGTACTGCATTTACTGATTATCTTTTTATTGAGGTATAATTGACATAACACTATACTAGTTTCAGGTGTACAACATAATGATTCGGTATTTGTATAGAGTGAAAAATGATCACCACAACAAGTCCAGTTAACATTTATCACCACACATAGTTAGAAAATTTTTTTCAGACGATGAGAATTTTTAAGATCTGCTCTCCTAGCTACTTTCAGACATGCAATACAGTACCATTAGTTATAGTCGCCATGCTTTACATTGCATCCCCATGACATATTCATCTAATATTGGAAATTTATACCTTTTGACCCCCTTCATCCATTTTGCCTGCTCCCCACCCCCTGTCTCAGGCAACCACTAATCTGTTCTCTATACTCATGAGATTACTTTTTGTTTGTTGGCTTGTGTTAGACTTCACATGTAAATGAAACCATATAGTATTTAACTTTTTCTGTGTGACATTTCACTTGGCATAATCCCCTCAAGATCCATCCATGTTGTCACAAATGGCAAGGTTTCATTGTTTTTGATGGCTGAATAATTTTCCATTTTGTGCCTGTATGAGTGTGTGTGTGTGTGTGTGTGTGTGTGTGTGTGTGTGTGTGTACTACATTGTCTACATACATTCACCCTTGATGGATGTGTAGGTTGTTTCCATGTCTCTCCTATTGTAAGTAATACTGCAATGAACATGAGAGTACATATATCTTTTCATGTTAACGTTTTCATTCTATTTGGATAAATACCCAGAAGTGGAATTGCTGGATGGTATGGTAGTTCTATTTTTAATTTTTTGAGGAGCCTCTATGCTGTTTTCCATAGTGTTTGCATCAACTTATATTCCCACCAACAGTGCACAAGGATTCACTTTTCTCCATATCCTCTTCAACACTTCTTATTTCTTTTCTTTTTGATAATAGCCATTATAAGAGGTGTAAGGTGATATTTCACTGTGGTTTTGAGATGCATTTCCCTAATGATTAGTGACATCGAGCATCTACTGTAGCTGTTGGTCATTTGTATGTCTTCTTTGGAAAAATGCCTATTAAGAACTTCTGCCTATTTTTTAATCAGATTTTTTATTTTGTCACTCGAGTTGTATGAATTCTTATATATTTTAGATATTAACTCCTTATCACATATATGATATGCAAATATTTTATCCTGTTCAGTAGGTTGCCTTTTCATTTTGTTGATAGTTTCCTTGCTGTGCAGGAGCTTTTTAGTTTGATGAAGTCCCACCTGTTTATTTTTGCTTTTGTTGCCTAAAACTTATTTTAGCTTTCCAGAGTCCAAGTTACAGAAAATTACACTATACTACCAGTGAATTTCCTTATTTGACACTTAGGTATGAATTGAAGAGGGATAAAATACATGGCTGGTCTAGCTGTAGTGGTGACAAATAATAGATTAAAGAATAAATATGCTTTATGAATTTTAACTTCAAGTTTAAGTCGAATGTATATTTAAAGATTCACATTTCAGAATATCTATTTTTCATTACACACCACTATGCAAATCAATTATTTTTGGAAATTTTCCATTTAGAAAAAATACATTCAAAATGTGCTCAGCCTTTTGGAAGGATGCTTAACTTTGAACGGTTTTATTTTCTTTAAAGATAATTTGATGCATTATTTGGTGTTTTGAAAGTTTTATATTTTGTTGATTTTCCAGATAAAACAGTTTCACAATTGACTGAAATGATGAGATCAATTTATCATTTCACAAGGCACTATCTTTTGAGACACTTACTGAATTAAGTGTATGAGATCTGAGCTTATCATAGACTCATAGGACCACAGAATTTCAGGGCTGTATACAAGCATCTAAATTATTATCCTAATTTACCGAATTTTAAAAAATACAAAAGGAAGACCAAGAAAGTAGAGTTTATCCAGGATTATTTTTAAATTACACAAATATTTATGTGATAATAGACATTCATGTACAACTAATAAGTATTCCTTTATTTTGTATATTTTTTCTTAAATATTTTCCTATTTTCAATTTTTTACTTACTATTGATGTGTTAGTGAAAATAATTCCCTGTATTCAAAATATATCTTAAACACAGATGGTACTCATTATGATTGATAGCAGTTAATATATCATAAAGGGATTTTCCTTTCAGAAGAAAAACATGTGAGGCAAGTAGTTGTTACCAACAAGAGGACATCTAACACTTCCTTATCTCATGTTTTTGACCTATGTAAAACTTCTGGAAAGGCTGTTTTCATTGAAATAGCAGGTCAGGAAGATTTGTTGAGAAATCGACCAGTAAAGAGTTCATGTGCTGTAGAACAGCTTGGAAGTCCTTTGAATCAATATTTCTTTTATTCCTAGCATGTGAAATAGTCTGATACTATCTGTTGATAATTATTTAGCTCCGTATAAACTTTCAGTTGTTCAGAATAAAAAGCTATACAGCCAGAAAAACATGCCTAAATAAATTTTTATATACTTGAAAGTCACTTACCTTGCTTTCAAAAGGTATAAGATTTACGAGATCTGTGGAGTGTGACAGAAGAGAAAAACT
This sequence comes from Equus asinus, assembly GCF_041296235.1. Classification (NCBI taxonomy): domain Eukaryota; kingdom Metazoa; phylum Chordata; class Mammalia; order Perissodactyla; family Equidae; genus Equus; species Equus asinus. The sequence continues at coordinate 47,494,802 of NC_091792.1, read as the reverse complement.
GAAATGCTTTCATTAAGTCCAGCAGAGAAAAGCCTGGCTTTCAGATTGCAGTGTTAACAAAAAGGGAAAGAGAGGCAGCGAAGCAGATGGGATCCAGTACCAAAAAGACAGATGAAGGAAACTTGACTAAGGAGGCCATGTTTGGCAGAACAATATGGCACTTCAGAGCTGTGCTGTTTCCAAGAGGTCATGCTTAATTCTGGCTTGGTTCAGGCAGGCATGGATAACTGAACAAGCCCATTCATATGGCTGAGATATGATGCAGGGAGAACATACATCACAAGCAATGCTTGGAATAAGACAGGAGATAGTGGACCAAGCTGCTTCAAACAGCGCCACTGCTAAAGGAACACAATTTTTGGGAGACTGGCAAAGAAAGTCTGTGTTTCAGGGCTCTGACAAGCTTTCTTTTGTTTGGTGTAGTGCCAGAATTTGAGCATACAAGTGCTGAGTAAAGATAGCAAGAATGAAGTCCAGGGCTACCAATGTAGCAACATGGCAGTGGGAGGGGCAGTGATGAAGGAGAGAAGGAAAAGACAGTGGACTTACATTTAACCAGGACTTTCCTGCCCAATAAATATGAGGGCTTCAGCAAGACCAATTGCAGAGGCTATCAGCGGCTGTGTATGAGATTACCAATGTGTTGGCTACATTGCTCAGGATACGGGCAGACTGAGCCTTTAGTTGATAAACATTATTAATTTAAACTGAGAAAAGCCAGGGAGTAAGGCATGTTTGGAAACTATATTATGAATTAAAGAAGGCTATCAACAATATCACATGAGTGAGTCACTAATATTAAATATAAATGAAACACTATGGTGATAAGAAAAATATAAATAATAGAACAGTTTTTTCCCAAATAACTGATTTATTTTAAATACATTTTCCCTATTTGTTTCCTTTTTTAAAATTGCAGACTCAAAATATCTCCATTTTTTGTAGGTAAGAAGTACTATCACATTACCCTTGTATAACTTCAAACACAGTTATTGAAAGTAACTCATAATTGCTGCTTATGAGTGTCCCAATATGTTTGCACATGCCTCATCTTATTTCTAAGTGCAATGATTAGAAGAAGTTGAGGCAAGATTGCACAGAGGTTTCAGGCAAATCTTACTGTCCCTGTTCTCAGGTTACTTTGATATTTGAAATGCATCACAGTACAGTCACAGTCCAACAGGGCATATTTCCTCTTCCCCATCAAGTGAATATTATATTAAAACTTTACAATTCAGCTCCTCTTGTTGTGTTTTATTAGGATTCAAGTATATATTTGATCAAGTAATGATTCTAAGAGGTGCCCCTGTATCTGTCAGGGCATAATGTAAGAAACAGTGTAAGAATCCACTTCAGGTATTTCAACCAGGAAGAATTTAATACAGGGAATTTTGTAGTTACAATACTGGTTGAATGGTTGGAGACACAAAACGTAAGAGAACTTCAGGTATGCATCCTCTGTGTTTGCCTCACATCTATGAAACTTATAGGTAAATACATAAAGAGGAAACCAGCTACAAATATTCATATATATGTCATATCTTGCTTGCCAGGCAGCAAAAGTGAAAGAAGTTGGTCTAAGCTAAACTTTCTTTTGAATACCAAGAGAGTGTTCTTCATCTCTAAGATTTAAATAGATAAGAACTCTAGCTTCAAGAGAGAATGACAAAGCTAGATTTTAGCCTTTCAATTACTGTGATAAAAGGGAGAGGAAGTTGGAAAATGGGAAATATATGACAAATTTCAATTGGCATTATGCAGGACTACAAATAAAATTGTTTTCTAGGAGCAACACCCATTATAGCCAGTTCATATTTAAGAGTCAGCTCAATAAACTATAAATGTACCAGTTGTTTAGCAATTACCAGTAGGTATGTCAAGGTTATTTTCAAATTATTAGATGATTCTAGTTGGATGAAAGGATTTCAATTTTAACAGCAAATGAATTACTTCAAATTGTGTTTAGGAATTAAATGTAAATTTTTAAATAATCTGCAATATCACAATAAGGAAACAATCATAAGTTAACTAAAAGGTTCATATGTATATTAATTAATTTGAATGTTCATTTCATAATCTATTAATAGCCCTCTCCTTGTTTAGTTGCTCATTTCTCTTTATCAAGAACTGTTCAAGTATTTTAGCAAAATACAATGAACTGTTCTGTCCCAGTTTTCTCTTTTGCCATTCTGTCCTTGGAATCTGTATTATCCTCCCAAGCTAGTAATTTTCTCCTGAGGCAGTGATATTTAAAAGTTTATTGGTCCCAAGGCCACTCAGATTCCCTATGCACTAATGTCTTTAAACTGTAATGGCTGCTACTTTTTTTTAGTTCCTGCTGCTGTTATTACTGTTGTATCTTTCATCTGTCTCAATCTTCTTGCATTTGTTCGTTCATTCTTTATGTTTCACTGCTAAGCTCAAGACACTTCTCTGTCTAGTTAGGAAAATTGCTCTTATTTAATCATTTATAATTTGCTTTTGTCACATTACACTGTTCTATATTGGAGTTATTTTTTATGGGCCACCCTTTCATAGTCACCATCCAAACCTATATCCATATAAACACCGAGATTTTGGTCAAAATTTGTTGTATTTAGCCAAGATAAAATGTTACATATCTCCTCTACTGAAAATGTGCCACACTGCATGCCTTTCTCAAGGTTGTACACTCTCTTTGATGGATTTCCTCCTCTGAAGTCTAGTTTCAGATAGCTTATTATTCTAAGGGACCAGAACAGTGGTCATGTTTTGTGATAAGATGGAACTACGTTTTCCAGAATCCCCTTCCTTGCATGGTTCTAGGAGAGAATTGACCGAAAGAGAACGGTGCGTGAGATTTGGAAAACAGGAGTGTAGCAGGGGCCATTACTGAAGATTGTCACACACTTATTGGGTCCAACTTCTCTTTGATCTCCTTAGCTCTTCTTTCCAATTGCTGAACTTCTTGACCAACAGAGGCCCCAAGCCCACCACCATATGCTTAGTGTGAACCCTCAGAGATAAAGCTACCCAAAGGCAGCAGCTTACCATATATCTTACCATGAGTTTCTCCTACTCAGGCCCACATTTGGGGGTGGAAGGCTTTTCTTTTCAGGTTGACTGGCTACTGACTTCTTTGCTTCCCTAATTCCCTTTCCAGGCTTTTGTTGTCCAAGCACCATCCACAAATGCAAAAAGTCAAATAAGTATGGTAAAATCCTTATTTCCTAAAACTCATAGTGATTCTGCTTCTTGAATCCTGACTGAAAAACCAGGCCATATAAACATAGCATTAATGCCGTAATATATTTCATTTTCTCCCCAAACCATATACACAGAAACTATCCTAATCAGTTTATTTTATTTATTCTTTTTATTGAAGGATATTTGACATAAAATATTGTTAGCTTCAGGTGTACAATATAGTGATTCTACAATTATATACATTGCAAAACGATCACAATGACGTCTAGTAATTATCTGCCACCATACAAAGATATTACAATACTATTGACTATATTCCCCATGCTGTACATTATATTCTTGTGACTTATTTGATAAGTGAAAGTTTGTATCTCTTAATCCTCTTCACCTATTTTGCCATCTCCTCATCTCCCCTCTGGCTACCACCAGTTTGTTCTTTTTATCTATGAGTTTGCTTCTGTTTTGATTTGTTTGTTTTGGTTTGGTTTGGTTTTTAGATTCCACATATAAAGGAAATTATGTGGTATTTGTTTTTCACTGTCTGACTTTTGCACTTAGCGTGATGAACCCTCTAGGTCCATCCATGTTGTTGCAAATTGCAAGATTTTGTTCTTTTTTATGACTGAGTAACATTTGTATACATATACCACATCTTCTTTATCCACTCATCTGTTGATGGACGCTTAGATTGCTTCCATATTTCGGCTATTGTAAATGATGCTACAATGAACATAGGGGTGCATATATCTTTTTGGATTCATGATTTTGTTTTCTTTAAATAAATACCCAGAGATATTGGCCTGTAATTTTCTTCTTTTGTGGTGTCTTTGTCTGGTTTTGGTATCAGAGTAATGCTGGCCTCATAGAATGAATTTCAAAGAATTCCTTCCTCTTCAATTGCTTGGAATAGTTTGAAAAGGGTAGGTATTATCTCTTCTTGAAATGTTTGGTAGAATTCACCTGTGAAGCTGTCTAGTCCTGGACTTTTGTTTGTTGAAAATTTTTTGATTACTGAGATAATTTAATTGCTAGTAGTTGGTCTATTCAGTTTTTTTACTTCTTCCAGACCAGTCTTGAGAAATAGTATATTTCTAGGAATGTATCTATTTCTTCTAAGTTATGCAATTTGTTAGCATATAATATTTCATAGTAATCCCTATGATCATTTGTTTTTCTGTGGTGTCGGTTGTAACTTCTCTTTTATTCTGATTTTATTTATTTGAGCTCTCTCTCTTTTTTTCTAGATAAGTTTGGCAAGAAGTTTATCAATTTTGTTTATCTTTTCAAAGAACTAGCTTAGTTTCCTTGATTTAAAAACAATTTTTTAGTCTCTTATTTATTTCCACTCTGATGTTTATTATTTCCTTCCTTCTACTAACCTTGGGCCTTTTTTCTTCTTTTTTCTAGTTCCTTTAGACATAAGGATAGATTGTTTATTTGAGGTTTTTCTTGTTTCCTGAGGTAGGCCTGGGATTTCTATGAACTTCCCTCTTAGAGCTGCTTTTGCTGGATCCCACAGATTTTTGAAAAGTTGTGTTTTCATTTTCATTTGTCTCAAGGTATTTTTTTATTTTCTCTTATATTTTTTTGTTGACCCATTGGTTGCTTAGTAGCATGTTGTTTAGTTTCCATGTATTTGTGTTTATTCCAGTTTTCTTCTTATAATTGATGTCTAGTTCTATACTATTGTGGTCAGAAAGGATGCTTGGTATTATTTCAATCTTTTTAGATTTATTGTGACTTGTTTTATGGCTTAAAATGCAATCTACCCTGGAGAAGGTTCCACTTACACTTGAAAAGAATGTATCCTTGGAATATTCCATGTGCACTTTGTGTATTCTGATGTTTTGGGGTGCGATGTTCTGTATATATCTATTAAATCATCTGGTCTAATTAGTCATTTAAGGCTAATGTTTCTTTACTGATTTTCCATCTGGATGATCTATCCATTGATGTACAGGAAGTGCTAAAGTCCCCTACTATTACTGAACTACTGTAGATTTCTCTCTTCGTGTCTGTTAATATTTCCTTTTTGTATTTAGGTGCTCCTATGTTGGGTGCACAGATATTTAAAGGTGCTACATCTTCTTGTTGGATTGATCTCTTTATCATTACGTAATGCCCATCTTAGTCTTTTGTTACAGTCTTTGTTCTAAAATATATTTTGTCTGATATAAGTATTGCTACCTCAGGTTTCTTTTTGTTTCTGTTCACATGAAATATCTTTTTCTATCTCTTCCATCTCTTTAGTCTGTGTGTGTCTTTAGATCTGAAGTGAGTTGCTTGTAGGCAGCATTTGTATAGGTCTTGTTTTTTACTCATTTAGTCATCCTTTGTCTTTTGATTGGAGCATATTTCTACTTACATTTAAAGTAATAACTGAAATTTATGTACTTATTGCCAGTTTATTAATTGTTTTCTGGTTGTTTCTGTAGTTATTTTCTTTCTTTCTTTTTTTCTTGCTCTTATCCCATGTGACTTGATGGCTTTCTTTAGTGTTATGTTTGTATTCCTTTCTATCAATATTTTGAGTAACTATTATAGGTTTTTGGTTTATGGTTACCCTGAGGTCATATATAAGAACTTACTATATAGAAGTCTATTTAAAGTTGATAGTAGCTTAAGTTTGAGCATATTCTAAAAGCACTACATTTCTACTGCTCCACCAATATTTTATGTTTTTGATGTCACAATTTACATCTTTTTATTATGTGTATCACTTAACTAATTATTGTAGATCTAGATGATTTTCCTACTTTTGTATTTTAATCTTCAAACTAGCTATATAGATGGTTGATCCAATACCGTTTTTTTTCCTTTACCAGTGAGATTTTTTTCTTTCATAGTTTCCTTATTTCTAGTTATGGACTTTTCTTTTCCATTAAAGAAGTCTCTTTAGCATTTCTTGTAAGGCCAGTTTAATACTGATAAACTCCTTTAGCTTTTGCTTGTCTGGGAGACTCTTTATATCTCTTTATCTCTGAATGATAACCTGCTGGATACAGTATTCTTGGTTGTAGGTTTTTTTCTTTAAGCACTTTGAATATATTGTACCACTCCCTTCTGGCCTGTAAATTAGCAGCTGATAGTCTTTTCGGAGTTCCCTTTTATGTAACTAGATCTTTTTCTCTTGCTACTTTTAAGATTATCTCTTTGCCTTTCACTTTTGACATTTTAATTGTAATGTGTCTTTTGTGAGTCTCTTTGGGTTCATCTTCTATGAGAGTTTCTGGGCTTCCTGGACTTGTATGTCTGTTTTCTTTGCCAGCTTGGGGAAGTTGTCATCCATTATTTCTTCAACTAGCTTTTCCATCCCTTTCTCTATACCTTTTCCTTCTGAGATCCCTATAATATGAATGTTAGTAAATTTGATGTTGTGCTAGAAGTCCCTTAAGCTATCTTCATTTTTTTAAATTCTTTTTTGTTTTTGCTGTTCTGATTAAGTGATTTACATTACCTCTTCTTCCAGATAGCTCAACCATTCTCAATATCTAATCTGCTGTTGATTAACTGTGCTGTATTTTCATTTCAGTTATTATATTTTTCAGCTCTGATTGGTCTTTGTATATTTTCTATCTCTTTTTTGAAGTTCTTACTGTGTTCATCCATTCTTCTCCCAAGTTTGCTGAGCATTTTTATGGCTATTACTTTGAACCCTTTATCTGGTAGATGGCTTATTTCTATTTCATTTAATTCTTTTTCTGAGGTTTTGTTTTGTTCTTTTGTTTGGAACGTATTCCTTAGTCTCCTCATTTTGCTTAATTCTCTGTGTTTGTTCTGTGGATTAGGTACACCAGCTACATCTCCTAGTCTTGAAAGGGTGGCCTTATGTAGAAGGTAACTTGTGTGACTTAGTAGTGCAATATCCCCTCATCATCTGAGCCAGGAACTCCAGGTGTGTTCCTCTTGTATGCTGCTTCCACCCTCTTGTTGTGCCTGGGACACAATTGCTGCAGGCATATTGATGTGTGGGGCTGGCTCCCAGGGGCAGGAGCTGCTTTGGAGGGAATCTGGTGCCAACCAGGGTCACCTGCTGTGTGGGGCAAGGTGGCTGTTGCATTGGAGAGGCATCAGCTGGCATAGGTTCACAGGAGAATTCTGGAGTGGGTGGGCAGTGCTAGCAAGGTAGATGGAGAATGTCTGAAATGGCATCTACTAGGGTCATGTCAGCTAGGTAGAAGGAGGGTAAAAAAAAAATGAGACCCACTGGCACTTCTGTCACTGGAGAAAGTTCCAACAAATCCCTGCCACTCTGGCACATTCTCTAGAAGTAGTAAAGGATTCTTATTCATGTATGACCCAGGCACTTATCAAACTGCTGTCTCTGCTCTGGAACTTGGAGTGGGTGAGTTTCTGCACATGCCATTTAAGAGCAGAGTCTCAGTTTTTTTGTAGCCCTCCAGCTCTCCCAATGTAAGCCCTTCTGGTTTTCAAAGCTGGACATTATGGGAGCTCATCCTCCTGGGGAATGTCCTCAGGCTGGGGAGCTCTATATGGGGCTTGGGCCCATTGCCCTTTCAGGAAGACCTCCGCAGTGGTGTGATATTCCTCCTGCTTGTGAGTCACTGGGTAGATCACATCTTTTAAACTCCTACCCATTTGATGTGGCTTTTTCTTTATATCCTCGAGTTGTGGAAAATCCGTTCTTCTAGTCTCACGTTGTTCTCAGCCATAGTTGTTTTACATGAAGTTATAATTTTTGTTTGTCTACAGGAGCAGGTGAACTAAGGATCTTCCACAATGCCATTTTGATCTTGGAGTATCTTTATCACTTTAAGTTCATGAATATTACAAGCCTCATTCTGATGACCTCACATCTCTATTAATATAAACTTTCCTGTATACACAGATGCTTAAGTCTCAGTGACTTATTTCATCTTTACTTTCAACATTTTACAAAATCAATTCACTCTGATGCCACAATTAAGCATAAGAAAACTTTTGGTAAGACAGGTCACTAGAAATATCAGATCACTTTCTCCGTCATTTCTTTTCTTTCTTTATTTCCTTTGTTATTTTGTTTCTATTCTCTCTCGCTCTTTTTTTTTAACGATTGACATCTGAGCTAACAACTATTGCCAATCTTCTCTCTCTTTTTTTTTCTGCTTTCCCTCTCCAAATCCCCCCAGTACGTAGCTGTATATTTTAGATGTAGGTCCCTCAAGCTGTGGCATGTGGGATGCCAGCCCAGTGAGGCCTGATGAGCAGTGCCATGTCCACGCCCAGGTTCTGAACTAGCGAAACGCTGGGCCACAGAAGCGGAGCACGTGAACTTAACCAGTAGGCCACAGGTCTGGCCCCCTCTATTCTCTCTTTTTAATCTATTCCCCTTTCTAACAATTGCAGAATAAAAAGCAATAATTATATACAAAAGTACCTAGAACACAAACTGGTGCACAGTAATCTACTTTAAAAAAAAATTCTAAATATGGATAGATTGAGCTCCCATTGCTGTTGACCAAGCCTAAACATTTTAGTCAAGAAAACACTTAATTCTTTCCAGCTGTACTGCCCGAAGTTCTTCCACAGATATGCTTAATGGTATAACAAGAGATCATTATCCATATGATTATTTTAACTTTTTTTCTAACAACATCAAGGTGCTCTGTGCTGCATTTACTAGCTGAAATCAACAACAATTATTCTAAGAATACACTTCATCCCGATATTATGATCTTTCCTGAGAAAGTAGAAGCAGTATATATAGGATATGTTCTGCTCAAGTGTAACATAGAGATCTTTAAGTTTAGTAATAAAGTATATAGCCAAGCTCATACTGGTACTAAGTGAATATAAAGCAATCAATCAAGGGGCCTGAGTTATATTTTTATAACAAACTACTCCATCCACCATAAAGATGAAATGTCTGATGGTCGTTTACACTCATTTACTGATACATTGTAAATCTGCCATATTTCATGTGCCTTGGCAAAGCCACTGACAGGAGGTTAAAGAAGATATGTGTTCACCACCTATCTCTATCATGATCTGGGAGGAGCGCTTTGGAAGATTCTTGACCATCGAATCAGATATGTATACAACTTGTCCTTTACATGCTACTTTTTAAAAGAATACATTTACACAAAGGTCAAGATATGTGAGGACAGTGGTTATCTCTTTGAGTCAAATTTCTTGGTTTTCTCTCTAAGTCAGAAGCTGTTCTTACCAAAATGTATGAGGTACAATGTCATTCTTCATTTGGAAATATGGATGTTGCCTAACAGTTGGGACAATTGAGTAACCAATGATTATAAGGTAACCCATCCTTATCTGACATAGAGATAACTAAGATGGCTTAGGGTGGGAGGCACCCATTTTTTAAATCAAAACAAACTAGGAGAGCTATCTTTTCTTGTTTCTCAGCTGATGTTCCTGGAATTCCAGACTTAAGTTTAATTACCCATATTAGATAATAATTTTCATTTGTGAGATAAAACCCCAAATAAATCTTGCTTGCACAGATAGTGTATATATTGGCTTAGGAAAACTGAAAATCTAGGAGTCTTCTGGCTTCAACTACAACTGAATTTTGGTCAAAATATTGGCATCAAGTCTAGATTTCTCTTTCTGTTTATATATTTGACCAAAAAGAGAGGACTTCTTTCCAAAAGTAGACAAGGAACAAAGAATAATTTCGTACCTTGACCCAATCTCATTGCTATCCCTGAAACAATTAATGACTGTGACCAAGGGTATAGAAAACCTCCTTTTGGATCCCATGTCTACCTCTGGTGAAAGGGAGAGCACCAGCTCACCTGAACATTTCCTGTAAACAATTTAGACTTAGACTTCATATGATTAAATAAATTAAATCATAATTTCTTATAAAACATTTTGCTTTTATCATGAACAGTACAGTATTTAAAATATCTAAAGTACAGGTATTTCAAGGAAGAGATAATAAGGAATGGATATTACAGAAAAAGTAAATAAGATTATAATATAATACAAGTTTAGTGTATAATTAGAATATCACATGGTTTCTGAGAAATATACAGATCAAAGTTTAGATTGGGAAATATATATTTTTCACCTTTGAACCATTTGAAAAGAACGAATCTCTCCACTTCCCTGAAATTGCTATGGAGACAACCTTACCAGATTATTTTTAAATTTCCTTAAAGTTATTTAAATGTTACTTGACCTCATTTATTTTTTTTAGTTTCCTAAGAAATCTAGGCATGTTAACTCTCCAATGCTAAGCATCACTGATCTTCCTGTAACAACCATCATATTTCAACATAAATACCAAAAATGTTAACCTTTAGTTAGAATTGGTAGTTAAAATAACCTTTAGTTAGTCTATTATTCAATAGTTCTCTTGAAACATTAAATGAATAGGACATTATTAGTTTGTTTTCTTTTTCTCAGAAAGGAAGAAAAAAATTATTGGAACACTTACAGAATTGAAATCATCTAGCTGTAGTTTAAATATTTGGTTCCAGTTTGACTTTGTACTCCTAGTGTGAAAAAAAATAACTTCCTGATTTGGCTTGGGGAAAAAAAATGGACTTATGACCCGAGTGCTCATTAATTTTTCAGCAAGGGGTTAGGAGAAATCTTGTCCTTATCTCTAGCCTGTGTATTGCAGTAAAAGGAATTGTTCTATGTTAATCTTTCATAGGGCTTCTGTGAATGTGAAGTTAGCTAGGAAGTGATTTACTGTCTATTGACTTCAGATTCTGAATCTTTGTATTTTGTTAATGAAATTGATAAGAAAAATGAGTCTCTCCTGGCTTTTTCTTCCTTTCTTATTTCCTTCCTACTTCACCTTTTCAGAGATTTATCTGTAGGCACGAAGAGGAGTCAGTATATGAAGTGCAGTGGTGCTTATCTTCCTTGGAGGTCACTGCCGTGTATGCCTTTCCTTCTGCAACAAGAAAAGAATAGATTGCTCATGGATGCATGATACTGAATGGATGTTGTTGAGGAAGCTACTGCTTTTTCAAAAGCTATGGAAACTATTTGGAGGGAGGTTATAATTATTCCACTTAGACACTACAAACTAAAGTGGTTTAATTTTAATTTTTAATGGCAAAGATACATAAAAAGTCAAATTATAAACGTGCTATTTATTGAAATATTCCAAAGTACCTCTGAATTAGCTAAGTAAAAGAAAAAATCACATTTCTCCTTAAAAATATTTATTTTAATTTAGACCAGGACACTTCCTAGATGAACTAATAGAATACAAGAAAAGTAGAAAGTGATGAAGCTTCTAGAAGTCACCTCAGGATGTTCCTTCTCAGTTCACACCTCCATTATCACTTTCTCGATACATTGATCCCTCATCAATCTGCCAGGTCTAGAATTTCTAGGTTCCTGAATTTTCAAAGTTTTTTGATTGTCTTTTGCATTGTAGAAAATAAACTACACTTTTCTCTCTATAAAAAAGGATTAGGCCTCACACACAATGTCACATTTAATCATTCATTCTCTCTCCTTTGAAATTAAAGACAGAAGAAGAACAGCTGTCAGGTGACAATAGTAGAGTGTAAGCAATTGCCATAGTATTGAGTATCTCTGCTTTCACTACATCCAGTGTTTTATATTTAAAGTACCCTTGAAATATATACTTAAGTTGGAAACAAATATTCTTGATTCTTGGAATGCTTAAGAATATTATGGTACAGCCATAGGCAAGAATCACATTCATTCATGATTATTACAGTTAATAATTTCAAATAACCTTGTACAGATATACTTTTAATAATATGTAAAAATATCCAACATACAAGGTAAACTATATGATATGTATTTGACTTTAAAAAATACATATACTTAGAATAAAGCCTAGGAAGAAACAAAAATAATAATAGATTTTGTATCTAGGTTGCAAAATGAAATTACTTTTAATTTTCCTTTTTGTAAGTTTTACCACAAGTTTTATGTTTTACTAATTTTCTGCAATGGGCAGTCTTGATTTTTATAATGAAATATACTCTAATTTTTAAAGGTTCTTGCTATAGTGTGCAAAACAATAAAATCAATTAACTTGGAATTTCATACACTAAGTGAAATATGCTAGAATTGGAAAAGAAGACATATGATACTCAGATGTAAATAAAGTTACAAAACTGTTTAACTTACAATACACTATGATTTATACTTGGATATACAAGATGAAAATGTTGATTAAGACTTTAATTTATCTAAACAAATTATTAGGGATATTTTAATCCAAATCTCACATAATAAACAAGTATAACGACGTTTATTAACTTGCCCAAAGTCATATTGCTATCTGATGCCATAAGTAGGACTAGAAACTTGTTTTCAGGGCTGCTTGTGCAATTCTCTGTGTAATAAATTCAATTTAATTTGAACAAGAATAAGAAGAGGTAAATTGCAGCCTAGAGAATAATCCTTCATACTAGTGAGTGGTTGAAGCTATATTAATAAGGGTAGTTTTCCTGAAGCTGAATAAAGTGACTAATCATTTAATTCTTAAAATTATATTTTTATAGTTGAGATGTAGTACAATAGTGGAAAGGTAATGGATTTGAAATCAGCTAAACTGTAATGAGAAGCCTGATAATACGATTGAATATCAATGTGACCTTGGGTGACTTACTAAGGGTCTCCGAACTTGACTTTTATCTGAAAGTGAGCATGATAATTCCTCTTACACAAGATAGTTATGAGTATTTTTGTTGTGGTGGTTGTTGAGGAAGATTTGCTCTGAGCTAATATTCACTGCCAATCTTCCTCTTTTTGTATGTAAGCTGCTGCCACAGCATGGCCACTGATAGATGAGTGGTGTATGTCTGCGTCCAGGAACCAAACTCAGGCCACTAAAGTAGAGTGCACCAAACTTAACCACCAGGACACCAAGGCTGGCCTATTATGAGTATTAAATGATGTACAAATGTAGACTGCTTAATATATCCTGGCAGGCCTTCCATGAGTGTCTGATTCCTTCCCACTTCCGTTACATTCCTAAATTTTCAGTGATCCATTCATATGTTTGTTTATTCACATATGTGAGAGAGTTCAACAGATTTTATGGATACAAACACAAGTAAAACACAGCTTCTTTCTTCCCAGATCTAATTCTGTATTTTGATTCTTATTATATGTTGTTTCCAATGAATCAAAATACATAGGGACTCTCTGGGTTTTCTTTTCTTTGCACTGCTGGTGATAGAATTATAAACATGGCCTTTTGTATCAGTTGGAACAACTGTAGAACAGGCAGTATAAATAAACGAATAAAACAGAATCAAATAAGCAGTTAAACGCCATTTGACCATCTTAAAAAGATAAATTTCGGTATTTCCTTTGAAAAATAGATATTTAAAATATTAAATATTGTTTTATATAATTGTGAATTTTAGAAGTGAATGAATTTATGGTGAATTGTAGAATGAAGGAAAGCTGTAATAACATTCTCAATAGTTGGAAATACTTTAGAAATAATCAGCATTAAGAAATTTTATAATCAGTGATAGCTGATTTTTTAAACCGTAGTGACCTGGCTATAAAACATTACAAAAGTAATTCTATTCAGTATATAGAGTATCTTACTGCCTCCTTATTTGTCTCTGAATATGTTTCTCCAGAATTCTATTTTCCTTTTCTTATCTGTCCTAATTTATCTAAACCTAAATACCTCCTCATCTCTGTATCTTATTACAAGTCTCTATCCCTATTTGTCTTTCTTTTGATCTGTTTCTCTCAATTTCCTGTTCTCTGTATCTTACTCAATACACAACTGCATCTTTGTCTCTGATTATCTTTCTCACTGTACTTGTCTTTTCTCTGTCCTCTCCCATTTCTTGTCTCTGATTATCTAACAAGTAATGATAACCATGATAAATAATAGCCACCATATACAGGACATCTACTAGGTGAAACACAACTAAGAACATGCATGAAATAGTCTTAATTGTGTATCATTACTTTCCCTGTTTCAGACTTCTGCAACTAAGGCTTAGAGCAGAAAGTCAACCAATTAATTCTACAGAATTAGTTAGCAAGGAAGTGGTGATGTCACAGCTGTCATTTTAGATTGTCTAACATCCCTGTTTAGTTGTGTACTATACTAATAGAAGAATTGTAATTTCACTTGCTATTTTTTCCTGTTCCTCATTCATTTAAAGCCAGTATATGACATTTATTATACTTTCTCTTTTAGAAGTAGTGGCAAAATAGTTTTCAAATAGATTCTCTTAATGGTCATTTGCACTGCAAAAGAACACATCCTGCTAAAAACATAATTTTCATTGTATTCTCCAGCTAACAGGAAATAAAAGGAATATCTAAAAAGAAAGAGAGAGAGACAGACGACGTAAAAAATGGAATCTGAAAAGAAAGAACTCATGGTAACTGAAAAGACAGGAGTAAGCAAATACTAAAAAGGGTCATCATGAGGACAAAAATGCTGGTATCAGTATTTCTACAGTGAGACTAAGTATTTGGCCAGATGTTAAGGCAGGGGAACAGAATCTGAAACCCTCAGGTTAAGCCAGGGGAAAGAGAAGGAGGATGTTGTGGTCCTGGTTTAGGAGTGACTTTTGACTTCTAGGAGAAGTAAATGCAAACCGCTTTAAAAGACTGCAATGGAAAATTAGGGCCTAAATTTCCACTTATAAAACTAACCTATTAAAAGTTCATAAACAAGGAGCATTAAAGAGTCAAGAATAAAGCATCATGTGTGCATCAAGCAATGACTCCAGCCTGAACTGATATTCTTGCATCTATAATTCAATAAATATAATAGTATTTTAATGCACTTACTCTGTTTTAAGTATTGATAAAATAAAGTATTTCATATTCTGGTTTTTTAAAATAAAATCACTTAACACATATTTTCTAAAGCAACTACTCTCAGGTGTGAGACTTGTACCTTCTTCGATGTTAAAAAGTCGTCTTTTTAATCTGAATCTCATTTTGTACACAGTTTTACTTACACTAGCTCTTCCTAATCTAGCTTGCATTATTAGAACGCAAAGCTTTTAGGCATAAATTGTGTTCTACACTGATGTAAATTGCTTTTAGTCTCCCCTCCTAGCAACTCTGTTTACACACCTTACTTCTGTTAGGAGCTATTAGGGCTAATTAAAGAAACAAATTTAATTTTCCTTTCAAACTCTGAATCAGTAGAAGCTCCAGGTGTTATTATTACTGAATCTCTCTTCTTATTATTGAATAAGAAAGAGAAAAAATTACTCTCATAAGCAACATCTTTAGATGTCAGGATATGATATATTCATGACTAAATTTTACCAATTGGGAGAAGGCCACATGAAGCTTTTTGTTAAAGAGGAATGAAACACTCTATCATTTTTGTTTCTTTTTGTTAAAGATTTTTTTTTTGTTAAGATTTTAAAAATGATAGATGTGGTTTATAAATTTGCCATAGCTATGGAAATCTGTCTTTAGCACCAAGTGATTTGAAAGAATTTGTAGCTTTTATCATGGATCATTACATTTTGAGCAACATTTTAAAACAGAAAAATAAAGGGACTTTTCAAGCAGTGATTTTAAATTGTTTTCATCACAGAGGCAAACTAAATTTACAGCATGTAGATGAATGGTTTTATGATGATTCTGAATATCTTGCTTTCTTTGCTATCGAATCAAGCCTACATAGACTCAACGGTGAGGAAATAGGAAATTGAACTTCTGTTTCTAGAGTCCAAATGTGAGCATTGAAATGCTGGTAGGAAATTGTCTATAAAGATATGGCAAAACAGGAGATCCGGAAAATCACCTATTTGACAAGGTAACGAACAGGAGTCAAAATCTTCCAGAAGATGATTTTATCCTGAACTTTCGTTATTATTATTATTATTTAATAAGGATTGCATTGAATCTGTAGATCAGTTTAGGGAACTTAGCCTTAACAACAATATTTAGCCTTCTGATTCATGAACCTGTGATAGCTTTGCATTATTTTGATATTTAAAATTTTTTTTTAATTAAAAATTAAAAAAATTCAATCAAGAATGTTTGGTAGTTTTCAATGGACAAGATTTTCACTACTTTTGCTAAACTTACTCCCAAGTAGTATATTATTTTTGATGCTATTGTAAGTGGAATGGTTTTTGTATTTTAAATTGCTAATGTAAAAAAGGCAAATGATTTTTTGTATATTGAACTTATAGTCTGTAAACTTACTGACTTATTATTCCTCATAGTGTTTTTGTGGCTTCTTTAGGATTTTCTGAATGCAAGATCACAGGCATCCCATTATAGGTGATTAGAGAGTGTTTCACTTCTTTCTTCATAATCTGGATATCTTTTCAAATCTTTTCCTGCCTAATTTCCCTGTATAGAATTTCAATACAATGCTAAATGGAAGAGGCGTGAGTTATCTCTACTTACAGAGTAAACATTCAGTCTTTAACCACTACATTTGATGTGGGCTGTCCATTGTCTGTAGATGACCTTTATTACTTCAGGCAGGATTCTTTGAAAAGACAATAATACTGGGAAAAGTACAAGGCAGCAGAAAAGAGGAAGACAAAATATGAGATCAATTGACTGAAAAGGAAACCACAGGCATGAGTCTACAGGAGCTAAGTAGGGCTTTTGAGGACAGGACATTATGGGCATCACTCATTCTTGGGGGTCACCAGGAGTGGAGCTGAGTTGATGGTATGTCATGACAGCAATTAGATTAAGGAAGTCCCTTTCTATTTCTAGTTTCCTGAGTGTTTATCAGTAAAAGTTTTCGTATTTTGTCAAAGGTTTTTTCTGCATCTGTTGAGGTAATCATGAGTATTTTGTTCTTTATTCTATAATATGGTATATTACATTGATTGATTTTAAGATAAGTCAACCTTACATTTGTAGGATAAATATCACTTGGCCAAGATATATAATCCTTTTGATACATCGCTGGATTTTTTTGCTAGTATTTTGCTGAGGATTTTCTGTCTATATTCTTCTTCTTCTTCTTCTTCTTCTTCTTATTTTTGGTGAGGAAGATTGTCCTTGAGCTAACATCTGTGCCAATCCTCCTCCATTTTGCACGTGGGATGCCTGACAGCATGGCTTGATTAGCGGTGTGCGTGTCTGCGCCCAGGATCAGAAGCTGCGAACCCCAGGCCACCAAAGCAGAGTGTGGAAATTTAACCATTACACCACCAGGCAGCCCCTCTGTCTATATTCTTAAAGGATGTTGCTCAGTAGTTTCCTTTTCCTTCAATATCTTTGCCTTGTTTTGGTATCAGGGTAACACTGACTCCATAGAATTAGTCAAAAGATGGTTACTGCTCTTATAATTTTGAAAGAATTTCTAAAGTATTGGTATTAAATATTCTTTCAGTGTTTCGTAGAGCTTACCACTGAAGCCATCTAGACCTCGATTTTTCTTTGTGGGAATTTTCAAAATTATTAATTCAATCTCTTTACATTTTGTGGGTCTATTCAGATTTTCTATTTCTTCTTGATTCAGTTATGGTAGTTTGTGTCTTTCTGGGAATCTTTTCATTTCTTCTCAGTTATGTATAGTTGTTCATAGTATTTCCTTATAAAGTTTTTTACTTTTGTAAGGTCAGTAGAGATGTCCTTGCTTTCATTCCCAATGTTAGTAACTTAATTTTTTCTTTTTTATTGGTCAATCAAGCTAAAGTTTGTCAATGTTGTTAATCTTTTCAAAGATCTAACTTTTGCGTTTATTGATTTTCACTATTTTTTTATTTCTCATTTTATTTATCTGTGCCCTAATCAATTTTACTTCCTTTTTTCTACTTGTTTTGAGTTTAGTTTACTGTCTATTTTATATTTTGTTCAAGTGAAAGATCAGATTATTTTCGTTATAGTTATTCCCTTTTAATTTGGAAATATTCATAGGCATAAATTACACCATAGTATTTATAGCTACAAATTACACTTTAAGGAACACTTTGGATCTATTCCATAATTTTGATATGTGTGTTTTCATTTTCTTTCATGTAAAAGTATTTCTGAATTTTCCTTGTGATTTATTCCATGACTGATTAGTCATTTAGGGTTATTTTTTAATTTCCATATATTCACAGATTTCTCAAATTTCTTTTTGTGTTTGATTTCTAATTTAATTGCATTTGCTTCACACAATGTCAGTCCTTTTAAATTTATTTGGGCTTGTTTTATGGTGTATCCTAGTTAATGTTTCCTCTGCAGTTGAGAAGAAGGTATATTCTGTGGTTGTTGGGTGAAATGCTCTACAGATGTTTCTTTGGTATATTTGGCTTATAGTCTTGGTCAAGTTTCTTATTTTCTTCTTGCTCTTCTACCTATTTTTTCTACCCTTTGTTGAAAGTAGGGTACTGAATCTCCAACTGTTATTGTTAAATTTCTATCTTTTCTATAAATTCTCTCAGTTTTTGCTTTATGCATTTTAGAATTTTGTTATTAGGTGTGTACATGTTTACGATTTCTATATCTCCCTGATGCTTTGATCCTAGTGCAGGTCTCCTGGCAATAAATTCTTCATTTATTTTTTTTAAATTTTATCTTCATTTTTGAAGGATTGCTTCCTGGATATAGCATTCTTTCATGACAGTCTTTTTCTCTCAGCAATTTGAATATGTCATCATACTGCTTTCTGACTTACATGCTTCTTATGAGAAGTCTGCTGTTATTATTATTTAGGATCCTTTATATGTGATGAGTCTGTCCACTCATGTTGCTTTTAAGAGTCTCTCTTTGTTTCTGGCTCTTGACAGCTTGACTATAATGTGTCAAGTCAGGAATATCTTTGAATTCATACTACTTGGAGTCTTTGAATTTCTTGGATGTGCAAGTCATGTTTTTTACCCAATATGAGAGGTTTTTGCCATTGTTTCTTCAAATATACTTTCTGCCTTTTTCTCTCTCTGCTCTTTTTCTGTCAGTCTCATTGTTTGAATGTTGATACATATTACAGCGTCCCCCAGACATCTGAGGCTTTGTCTACTTTTTCTGCACTCTTTTTTCTCTCTAAGGTTGGATAATGTCTACTGACTTATTGTCGAATATACTTATTCTTTCTTAAGCCAACTCAAATATGCCATTGAACTCCTCTTGTGATTATTTTTAATTTCAGTTAATGCATGTCTTAGTCTGTTTGGACTACTATACCAAATTTACCACAGGTTGTGTGGCTTATAAACAAAAAAATTTGTTTCTCACAATTTTAGAAGCTGGGAAGTCCAGGGTCAAGGTGCTAGCAGATTGGTGTCTGGTGAGAGCCTGCTACCTGTAGATGGGCAGCCATCTTCTTGTTGTATCTTCACATGGTGGAAGGGATGAAGGAGCTCTCTGGGGCCTCTTCTTTAAGGGCACTAATCCTGCTCATGAAGGCTCCACCCTCATGACATAATCACTTCCCATAGTCCCTACCTCCAAATATCATCACATTGTGGGAATAGGCATCAATACATGAATTTTGTAGAGACACAAGTATTCAGTCAATGCAATGTACTTCCTAACCCCAGAATTTCTTTTTGGTTCTTTTCTAGAATTTCTCTCTCTTTATTGATATTTTGTATTTGGTGATAGTCAATCCATACTTTCCTTTAATCCTTTAGATGTGATTTTCTTTACCTCTTTGAACATTTTTATAATAGTTAAAATCTTCACCTAGTAACTCCAACATCTGTTCTTCCATAGGGAGTTTCTATTGATGGCTTTATTTACTTGAGATAGAGTATAATTTAATGGTTTTTAGCATTTCTTGATTTTTTTTTGTTGAAAACTGGGTGTCTCAGATAATTTGATTGGCAAATGAGGGAATCAGACTCCCATCTTCCCCAGGGTTTCTTGATGCTGGTGATTTTGTTATTGTGTTTTCGCTGTTTAGTGACCTTCCTGAACTGGTTCCATAAAGTCTGTTTTTCGTTGACATTTATGGCTACTGAAGTCTCAGCTCATTTAGCTTATTGGCTAGGTAATGATAGGACAGAGACTTCTTTCAATTCCTTGAATCAGTAAGTCTCCCAGACTTTGTCAAGATGATCTGTTTCTGATTTGGTATCATGTGTTCAAAACTTCTTCAGGCAGTTTGCAACTCTTCTTTAGCTTTCACTTTCTGCTTGCATTAGGACTCAAAGTCAGCCACAAGTGAAGCATTAGTGTGTTCTTTGGGCTTTTCTGACCAGGCACACAGTGTTGCACATGCACATGAATTTTTAGATCCCTAGGAAAATGAGGAGCTTTTTAAAACCACAATGGACATCTATTCTTCATATCTTCCTTATAATATTTTACTTTCCTGTTGTTTGTCCCAACTGGGAGCATTTTCTTAGTCTACTGTGGTGTTAAATAATTGTCACTAAGTTTTTCAACAACCACTTGAGGGAGACAACTTCTTCCATTGAGCAACAACAGAATCAGACAATCAGGCCTGGGAATGGGACTTTTTAAAAAATTTTTATTAAGATTATGGTAGTTTACAACCTTGTGAAATTTCAGTTGTACATTATTGTTTGTCAGTTGTATTGTAGGTGCACTTCTTGACCCTTTGTACCCATCCCCGACACCCCCTTTCCTCTGGTATCCACTAAACTGTTCTCTTTGTCTACATGTTTAAATTCCACGGGTGAGTGGAGTCATACAGAGATTGTCTTTCTCTATTTGGCTTATTTCACTTAATACCCTCAAGATTCATCCATGTTGTTGTGAATGGGGTGGCTTTATCCTTTTTTATGGCTGAGTAGTATTCCATTGTGTGTGTGTGTGTGTGTGTGTGTGTGTGTGTGTATGCCATATCTTCTTTATGAAATTATCAGTTGATGGGCACTTAGGTTGCTTCCATATCTTGGCTATTGTAAATAATGCTGCAATGAACACAGGGGTGCATGGGACTTTTGGAATTGCTGATTTAAGCTCTTTGGATAGATACCCAGTAGTGGGATGGCTGGGTCATATGGTATTTCTATTTTTATTTTTTGAGAAATCTCCATACTGTTTTCCATAGTAGGTGCACCAGTTTTCATTCACACCAGCAGTGTATGAGGGTTCCTTTTTTTCCACAACATCTCCAACATTTGTTACTCTTTGTTTTGGTTATTTTTGCCATTCTAATGGGTGGAAGGTGATATCTTAGTGTAGTTTTGATTTGCATTTCCCTGATGATCAGTGATGATGAGCATCTTTTCATGTGTCTATTGGCCATCCATACAGCTTCTTTGGAGAAATGTCTGTTCCCATCCCCTGGTCATTTTTTGATCAAGTTTTTTGATTTTTTGTTCTTGAGTTGTGTGAGTTCTTTATAGAGAATGGAGATTAACCCTTTGTTGGATGTATGACTTGAAAATATTTTGGGAATGGGACTTTTACAATGTGCTTCCATACATGTCAAATAGCGGCAATTCACTGTGGATGGGGCTTATGGATCAGCTGCACACTAGGCCTGCCCCCTTTAATGGCTACTAGGTTGTTAGTTTTCACAACTTTCATGGTTGTGAAACTGTCATTGGAAAGGCTGCCATGGACTTGGGAAAAGGGGGATGGAAATAGGACAAGCTAAAATGTCAAAAACTTGATGTTCTTACAAAGATTTAGCTGTTCTTATTGAATAAGCACTCCTTAGATTGTTGCAATCTTTGGTTAAATTCAGAGTTCTGAGATGTTGATTTTGATACATTTTCCCAGATTTGTGATAGCTTTTACAGAGATGTATATTTTTGTAGGCCCTTCCTCTGCTGTTCTGGAAGCCCTGCCTTTCTCCTGAATCCTTCTAAATGTATGTAGGCTGATTATTTTCTGTTTGTTGAAAAGTATGCAATTAAATGCTTTAAGACATTCTCTCCATCTTAAAATTTAGATTTTTTTCAAGAAATTTAATGCCTTAATTCTAAGACTAATTCTTCATCAAAATGTACTTTTTATGCAGACAAAATAATACATTTATATGCAATATGAAAGAATCTGTTACTTACCTATGTATGTATTCATCTATGTATTTATTTTACGCAGATATTTATTTACTTATTTATCTATTTATGTTTGGTGAGGAAGATTGACCCTGAGCTAACATGTTGCCAGTCTTCCTCTTTTTGCTTGAGGAAGATTGTTGCTGAGCTGTCATCCATGCCAATCTTCCTCTATTTTGTATGTGGGAGACTGCCACATCATGGCTTGATGAGTGGTGTGTAAGTCTGCACCAAACCCTCAAACCCCGGGGCACCAATGTGGAGTGTGCAAACTTAACCACTATGCCACTAGGCTGGCCCCAGTAGATATTTATTGGGCAACCAAATTATCCTGGACACCTGGCAAAACCATGGTAAATAAACTATGCTGCCAGTGCCCTAATGAATGTTATGTTTTATAATTTCAAGTGGATCATCAATGATATTGAAATATTCTTCCTCTCTTTAATTCGAATTTTTTTCCCATGTTTTAGAAAAGTCCACATATGCCTTCATTTTCACTTTTGATATTAAGTTTAAAATGTAAAAGTTATATATTTTCATGAAAACTAAATGTTCAGTACACAGCAAATAGGTACCGTGTAATCTCTGCTGAGGCTATTTTCTACGTCACTGTCTCCAAAGTTAAAAAATATATAGTCTCTTTTAAAGAAAATAATCAGATTATTGTGAACTCCCTGTCTTACAAAGATTCTTATTAAAATGAATAAATATAGTAATACTTTATATATAAACCCTTATGCTATGGTTTCTATGCAACTATAAAATCAAAACATATTTATAAATTCAATGCTAATATAACCATAGAAACAATTAAATTTATTTAGCTCATTAATTTAATGGTAATGATATGCTGATTCCTGATGATATGCAAATTTCTGATACAAGCCCAGCTATGATTTTGATACCTACAGCACAAGTGTTTTTTTTTCAATTTTGTCATATCTGTATTTATGAATGATCTGTGATGCTTAAATACTCATGCGTTTTTTAAAAAAATTGAGCTACTGTATACTATGATAATATCATTGAGGCTTTCCTTGACATGAAAACCATTTTTATGTCACATTTCCAATGATCATTTCTCATTCACTATTTTTAAGGTAAGGTAGGACTGCTTGCCACCAAGAGAGTTAACAGCACACCAAACACAGAATCTAAAATTACATGTCAATGCTCAGTTACAAGGTGAATAACCAGTTAATCCAGAATGTTATAACAATCTCAAAAAGAAATCATGTTCTTCTGGATGCTATGTAGTACTACAAAGCTTTTAAAAAGAATGAGCTAGATTTTCATCCATGGACATTGAATGAATCAGAAGAAATATTGCTAACTGGAAATCTAATATTGAATAATATCATTTTATTTAATATGTTATATAATGTAATAGACTAAAATATAATATATTAAATATTATACATATATTATATATAAATACACACATATCTACAAACACATATAAAATATCTGGAAGGATAAACTTCAAAGTGTTGTCTTTTTATTATTTTACTGCTAGTGAATGGGAGTAAGTGAGGGAGCTTAAAATTACTTTTACTTATTATTTTGTACACTTTTATATAAGATTATTATCTGTATATGATAAAAACATCTATGTTACACACAGAAAATATATATTTCAATTCCATGGTACTGGGAAGTTTAGGAAAGATATTAGATACAAGTTTTCTAAATATGAATCAATAAATAAAGTTAACTATCAAGTGGTGGCTAGGTAGTAGACAGTGATAATGAGATTTTATATTAAATGAATCTAAAGTGGAAAAGTACTAAATATCTGAAACTTAATACATGAAGAAAAGCAACATTTTCTATGTTTTTAAAGTTAAGCCATAAATAAAAACAATTGAAGTTTATTTTAAAATTCAAGTCCTATACCACACTCAGTTACAAAGAAGAGACTCACTGTGAGTGGTTCAGAAATCTGAGCATTTAATAAATTTCAGGTAAGATAAAATTATTCCATACAAATAGATATACTAAGACCCCTCAACTTTTAACACCAGAATAAACTGTTTAATATCTTACATGATAGAAAGAACTAACTGTTTGTTTTACAGCTAGCAGATGAACTCATCTCTGTATTTAGTATTTTTTTTGGCAGGGGCAGATTCGCCCTAAGCTAACATCTGTTGCCAATCTTCCTCCTTTTCTCTTCCATTTCCCCTCCACAAAGCTCCAGTACACAGTTGTGAATAGTTGTAAGTTCTTCTGGTTCTTCTATGTGAGCCACCACCACAGCATGGCTACTGACAGATGAGTGATGTGTTTCCGTGCCCAGGAACTGAACCTGGGCTGCCAAAACACGGTGCACCAAACTTTAACTGCTAGGCTTTCAGGGCTGGCTCAGTATTTTACTTGTTAAACTACTGGTGCATTCTGTTACCAGCTAGATCCCATTGTCCCAGAGAGAAGTCATAAACTTAGCCAACAACTTTTCTTCATAATGTACATACAAGCATTGGATATCTTAGTATAATACAAAATAAGTATGGATAACTGTTCCCTTGTGAGTTTTTTCTCAGCAAAATTCATCCCTGAATTTTTTTTAATTACTCTGGATTTTATCTTGAAAGAATCATTAATGATATTAATATAATAAAGTGAATTTTAAATATATACATACACATACACAGAGCTATATTACTTTTACATTATTTCTACCTAAAAGTTGATATTTAAACCTAATCTTCCTCACAGTTATAACTTTTAAAAAAGAGCCCACTGTTTTCTTTGGTCCTCTAACCACACAGGAAAATCCTGACTTATTTTAATGGTTCAAATTCTTAATGTCAAAGAGAAAGATGTAGAACCCTGGAAGCAAAGTACAAAATGCTAGAATTCTCTATTCCTAGTAGAATTTTGATAGCCACTTCTTTAAAGACAAGGAATGATTTGAATATTCAGAGTCTATTTTACCCTGTCTTTTTGAGTCTTCTTTTAATTTACTTCAACATTCTCTAGCTTCTATGTGCATAAGATATAGTGTACAAGGTTATATTTAATAAATATATAGTAGATATTTACGTGATTTAAAGTATCTCCAAAGGTAAATTACATGAAACACTCAACATTTAGTTTGACATTATACCCTAATTACTTGCCCAATGTTTTATTATGAAAATTTTCATAAATACAGAAAAATTGAAGAATAGTAGAATAAACACTACTATACCATTTACCTAGTTTTACCTATATTTAACTACAAAACACATTTTGACGTATTGGTGTCATATCACTGTATAAATACAGTAGATATTTTTTGTTGTTACTGGACCACTTGAAAGCTGGAACATCATAATATTTCACCACAATTTCTTCAACATGTATTTCTTAAGATTAGGTATATTCTTCTAACCATTCTACCATTCACACAGGCTTCCCAGTCTAAGACAATATCATCATCAACTCATTCTTTAAGATGGTACTAAGAGACAGTGTTCACAGGATTTTTCAGTCCAGAAACAGATACCATGAAAGTATACTACATAATTCAAGACTGACGAAGACAAAAATTAATTACCTAAGACTAAATGGACTATAAGAAATCCTTTAAAATTTTTATTAATAGTGTATGCCAAAAAACATTTATATTTTCTTTATCTATAAGCCCAAATTTATTAGATTATCATGATACAAACAGGAATACAACATTTATTTATGATATCTCTTTTCAACTCACTCTTAGAATTAAACAAAATTATCTTACTAAAATGATTATCAATGTTTATGAGAGAATAAGTTTTCAGAAAAAGCACTTAACACTTTAGGTAAAAATGATGAATATTGATTTTGTTTACAAAATAGCTCAAAACAGTAGCAATAATTTATAAATATTTTCCAAACTACCTTAACCATGTTCTTTTACATTTGATAACCATGTAGTTATTTGCTTAGCTTTGAGAATATATCCCTTTTCTAAAAGGATGCAATTGGATATATAAAATATATAACTAAACTATGTCAGAAATCTCATTAATTAGGTATGATAAATACACTATATGATCTTACTACTCATTTGAAAATAATACCTACAAAATCTTTCCAGGGAACTGGCCTAATATCTACTCTATAATTAACAGAATCATAGGTTTAAGATAGTAAAGAATACCATCTTCTGGCAAGACAGGAATATCAACAATCTTGAGATCTTAGAAAGAGAAAGAAAATACCTTTAAAGTACTAATAAATAAATGACAAGCAATAGGATATTGGAATATATAAGGAAGGCATTTGGTGTAAAACTAATTTATCCTGAAGTTGTTTTTCCAGAAGCACCTGAGTTGGCCACTGAGTATGCATTGTATGTCTGCTTCAGGAATTTACTGTGTCCCAAAGACAAGAACAATGCCCTTAAAGATAAGGATGTAACTTCCCCCACGTCAGCATTTCCTTAAGGATAAGCATCTCTCCCTACACTAAGGATTGATTACTGACCTGCTGTGTTCACCTTCAGACCATCCACCTTGAGACTACTGACCTACTGCATTTGTCAATTTGCAGTGCCAATAAGGCAATTTCGTGACTATTGTAAAAGGAACATCCCAATCATATGTGATACATGCTCTTCGACGGTATATAACCACTCTGTACAACCCCAGTTCTTTGGAGTGCTCCATTCCTTTGTGAAAGGCCTCTCCTGGGCTATATGGTCCGCAATGTACATAATGCACTCACCCCAATTTTGATTTATAGATTGGTTATGGATTATTTACATTGACAGTGTTGTAGGTGAAGCATAGAAGAGGAAGACTCAATGATTTTTGGTTTCTTATCTTTCTAGTATAACATGATGACAAAAATGCATAAACACAACAGTAATGCTTGAGCATTGTCAATTTCATGACATAAATTCCTATAGTCCATTGCTATGAACAGCTATAATTTTCATTCAAATGTAATTTATAATTAACACAGAGCATTGTAGAGTTCTGGTATCACATTTAAGATTCTGCCCCTTTTGCCAAAAATAGAAATACTGTTTTCATTAACAATTATTCCTCTTACTTATCAATAAGAGTAAGAAAAACTTTGAAAATATGCACACGGGCATAACTTTAAATGAAATTTCTTGAAATCAGACGAGGAATAATCAATGTGATTGAGATTAAAATAGCCTGTGTTAGGCAAGGGGCTGAGTAGTAACTTAGTTCTCCCAGGATTTTGTAAAGTAAGCTCAAACCAAATTTGCAGCTTTCTTTCAATGTTACATACATAAAAATCTTGCTGAGTGATGAATATCATGGCTCTTTAGGTTTTTGCACCTGCTTTGAAAGGAGAGTAAAGACTCAAATAAAATTATTCTAGACACTTCAAGTTTCTCACCTGTGAAAGACAAACTGGTGCAGTAAGTAAGAGTCCTTGGAGATCACTATAAAAGATTCATTTGCAAGTAAGCTCAAGTGCCTAAGAGAGAACTTTTAAAGTACAGGGAATTTTTTGATATTTGAATTTTTTGTATTACCATAGCAGTTTTGAGAACAAATGATTTTTCTTTCTTAGGTTTGTCATTGGGAATCGACAATTCTGTGAAGATAATTAACATCTTTAAAAAATCTTATATCTTGGGGCCAGCCCTGTGGCATTGTGGTTAATTTCACACCCTCCGCTTCGGCAGCCCAGATTTTATGGGTTGGGATCCTGGGTGTGGACCTACACACTGCGCATCAGACCATGTTGTGTCAGGCATCCTGCATACAAAATAGAGGAAGACAGACATGGATATTAGTTCAGGGACAATCTTCCTCAGCAAAGAGGAGGATTGACAGTAGATGTTAGCTCAGGGCAAATCTTCCTCTCCCCCTATGCAAAAAAAATCTTACATCTCAATAAAAGTTATAGGTCAATTACGAATGAAGATTAAAGAAGAAATTAGAAGCCAGTAAAATAGAAAGAGGTTCATTTGTATGACGTCATTATTTTTAGTGCTTAATAGAACACTGAGCTTCCTGGCAATTTACCATCTATGTCTCCTGATGTCAAATAGCTTATTTTTACTGCATGCAATGTTTTTCACTGTTATCTCCATCTTCAAATATTTGTTATTTTTTCATCTTTCCATTCTCAGCTTTATGCTCTCTGTCAGCCTACGTTTCTCTGACTCTCACAATGAATTCTAATTCCCATTTGTATGCTTTTAAATACCCCTTATTTATTAACTTTAAACTAAATGCATAATTATTTGCTTAAAGTCTGTTTCTACCTCAGGAATACAAGTTCTGTGACGTTATGGACGTTTCTTTTCTACTGCTTTCCTCAAAGAGACAATCATTCCTTTATGAATAGAGAATTCCCAAGAAACCAGACATCAAGGATATGTAGTTATATCATCACACATGGGTCATCCTATTACAAGAGACACCCAGCACAATCACTAGAAATCAAGAAAGTGATACCCCTAATACCCTGTCTTCTTTTATAGTTGGTGATTAAACTTTTTTCACCTCGAGTAAAAATAAAACGTCTTATTTGTCTTTGTGCTTTCAACACATTTCAAAGATGTATGTGTTGAACATAGGAAGTGCTTTATTAATATTAATAAAATTAATGAATAAATAGACTTATGCTAGCCATCTTTCTTATCTAGACCACAGAAATTCCCATCGTTCAGGATAGAGTCAGCCATATACTTCTCATAGATTCTGATTTATTGATATTGAGGGAAAAGAATAATAAACACGGAATGAACCCTGACCCCTTTCCATGGATATTCTTTTAACTTTATAAGGTACACCTGTAATTGGGTACTTCCTGAAGTTTATATTTGTTATTGAACAGAAATTATACTCCTTATTGGAAATACAGTACTCATTTATTTTAAATCAGCACAATTATAGGAGGCGACTTGCTTGCATAAACCAGTAAAGTTCCTTTGCTATAGATAGGTTGCTATGTTTACAGGAAAACAGATAGGAATGTAATGAATATTTCAAAAGTTATGTTAGTTCAAGAGTAGTTAGAGTTCAAGACAGACGGCACCAGGGGAGCTCACCCGTTTACTTGGTCTTTTGTGGGGTGGCGTAACTTGAGTTGTATTTTAAGGTTTGATCATTAACTTTTTAAGTCTAGTAATTCTCTCTGGACTGTAGACTGAGAATTTATCAGATTCAAGAATATCAAGTATTACTAAGCATACTCTTAGGGAATAATATATAAAATATGATTGTAAGGAATCTGAAAACCTTTATTGCTTCCTGAGTTATGACTCTGTAATAAAAAACGTTGGAATTTATATTATCATGAAGTATATTTGACAAGCACAGAGACAAGCAAAATATTAAGTGACATTAACCAATATGAGCAATGACAGCCTTATAAGGCTCTCTCCAAGAACATGCGACTGGATCATCTAGAGCAGTTGACTATGGAAATTCATCACCCAAAGAGTAGTAGAAATATATCAACAGGTTATTTTTTCTCAAAAATTCAACTTTTTAGGGCCTGTAAATACTTTCTCATTCTTACTAACAGAAGTTTTCTTTTAAAAAGTGTATTCATTGGGAAATAAATGACACTAGCTTCGCACTTTGAGGAGAGTGCAATAAAGAAACTTTTAAAAACTATTTTATTCTTTTTTTATTGAGGCAACATTGGTTTATGATGTTATATAAATTTCAAGTGTGCATAATTATATTTCAATTTCAACGTAGACTATGTCATGTTCATCACCCAAAGACTAATTACCATCCATTACTGTACACATATGCCCAGTCACCCCTTTTGCTTTCCTCCATCCCCCATTCCCCTCTAGTAACCACCAATCTAAGCTCTGTATCTAAGTGTTTATTTACTATTGTTATTGTTTTTACCTTCCACTTATGAGTGAAATCATGCAGCAACATGGATGGACCCTGAGGGTATAATGCTAAGTGAAATAAGTCAGATGGAGAAAGTATATAAACTTTTTTAAATGGTGCAGGTGGGGATAAGTGAAACCAATACTGAATAGCAAGTGAGCTTAAGCTTGCAACAGGGAACCCACCTCTATGCCTGAAGTTATCAGAACCTGGACAGATCAGTTCTAGCTTCCATAAATTAATTTAGCCAATCTGCAGCGACCTTGCAGAGATGGATTCAAGGGAAACAGACCAGGAATGACTCCACTCCCACCTGACGATTTCTTGCTAGTACCTCTTGTTAGTTCAAGTGGATGCCAAGATCAATGAGTTCCTTTGATACATTCCATAAAAATCAGCCTCTCTGGGCACAGAGAGCAGGAAAGCAGAGTGGAGAATGAATTCGGTGAGGCAGAGAAGACATGTATACCCCATACAGACAAAATATATTGACTAAGTAATACGTACTAAAATAATCACGTGAAACAAACTATACTCTAGATGCCTTGATTAGAATAAGATTATTCAAAATCCATTTTAGTCAACAATTTATAGATTATTATTTACTTTCACTTACTTTACTAGAGAGTTAATCTCATTTACTCTAAGTCAATTTTTCCATATTGCATTATTAGAAGGCAGCCTTTATTTTAAATTATGGGTTCCTTTATGTCATCCCTGTGTACTGATTAAAATTTCCACAGCTTTAGGTTAGAAACCGTTAATACTCACACACACACACACACACACACACACACACACACACACACACTACACAAACCTGCAGAGTCTACATGTGTTTCATCCCAACGTTTTGACTGGACAAATGCTGCTTTGCTGTGCTTTACCTGTTTTCCTCTATGTGTGACAATCTAATAATTTAATCTGTCAGTCACAAACTGCACACCTGTTAATATATTCTCTCATTGTAGTGGCTGTATTTCAAACAGAGCTGAATTTTGCTTTTCTTCGTATGCTTTTCACTTTGCATTTACAATTGGCTCTGCAGTGGTATTATTTCTGAGGCAAACAAGAGCCTATTGTGAATGTAAAGGCAATATTTTCACTTCCATTATTCCAAACAAAGGATCAAAATCAAGTTTGCCTTTAGCAGGATATGAAGGAAGCATGGCCTTGTGTTTTATGTCCTGAAAGCAGCATCTGCCAGCTCACACATGCTGTCATTACTGACACAGTAAGTATTACATACCTCCAATGTTATCACGTATTGAGTGATATTTTCCCAAATGAGAATTTCTCTCTAAAATGTCTAAACATTGTTAGAATTAAATAATTGAGGCAACAAAACTTAAATATTCTCCATTGAGCTTTAAAACACACACTTCTTGAATCTAATTAGCTCTGTTACTTCTACTAATGGAAATACAAAAATGTAAAAAAAAAATCTAGAAATTATTGTGTTTTGTTTTGAAATGGAGAAGTGGTGAATAAAAATTATCTACAATCTAAACTAGTTTGAAATTAAACATAGTGAGTTAAACATTTTAACTTCAGTCATGTGAATAAAGTAAGTGGCTCACACAACTTTTCAATTCACCTGATGATTGTTTTCTTATAATTCAGTCATAGTCTAAGACACGTATTTTTCTTTGTTTTTTAATTTTTGTTGAGTTAATGATAAGTTACAATCTTGTGAAATTTCAGTTGTACATTATTGTCTGTCAGTCTTGTTGTAGGTGCACCCCTTCACCCTTTGTGCCCACCCCCCCTTTCCCCTGGTAGCCACTAATCTGTTCTCTTTGTCTACAAGTTTAACTTCCTCATATGAGTGGAGTCATACAGAAATTGTCTTTCTCTATCTGGCTTGTTTCACTTAACGTAATTCCCTCAAGTTCCATCCATGTTGTTGTGAATGGGACAATTTTGTTCTTTTTTATGGCTGAGTAGTATTCCATTGTATATATACACCACATCTGCTTTATCCAATCATGTGTTGATGGGCGCTTAGGTTGCTTCCACATCTTGGCTATTGTAAATAATGCT
The DNA here is from genome assembly GCF_041296235.1 of Equus asinus. NCBI lineage: Eukaryota > Metazoa > Chordata > Mammalia > Perissodactyla > Equidae > Equus > Equus asinus. The sequence goes on along the minus strand of NC_091792.1, from coordinate 47,462,908 downwards.
GAAATGAACATTGGGGTGCATAGGACTTTTTGGAAATGCTGACTTCAAGTTCTTTGCATAGATACCCAGTAGTGGGATAGCTGGGTGGTATGGTAGTTCTATTTTTAATTTTTTGAGGAAGCTCCATACCGTTTTCCATAGTGACTGCACCAGTTTGCATTCCCACCAGCACTGTATGAGGGTTCCTTTTTCCGCACAACATCTCCAACAGTTGTTACTATGAGTTTTAGATATTTTTGTTATTCTAATGAGTGTAAGGTGATATCTCAGTGTTGTTTTGATTTGCATTTCCCTGGTGATGATCAGCGATGATGAACATCTTTTTATGTGCCTGTTGGCCATCCATATATCTTCTTTGGAGAAATGTCTGTTCATATCTCCTGCCCATTTTTTGATCAGGTTGTTTGAATTTTGTTGTTGAGTTGTGTGAGTTCTTTATATATTATGGAGATTAACCCTTTGTCAGATATATGACTTGCAAATATTTTTTCCCAATTAGTGGGTTGTTTTTTTGTTTCAATCCTGTTTTCCCTTGCCTTTAAGAAGCTCTTTAGTCTGATGAAGTCCCGTTTGTTTATTATTTCTATTGTTTCCCCTGTCTGAGAAGACATGGTGTCAGAAAAGATCCTTTTAATATTGACGTCAAAGAGTGTACTGCCTATGTTTTCTTCTAGAAGCTTTATGGTTTCAGATCTCACCTTTAGATCTTTGATCCATTTTGAGTTTATTTTGGTGAATGGTGAGAAAGAATGGTTAATTTTCATTCTTTTACATCTGGCTTTCCAGTTTTCCCAGCATCATTTGTTGAAAAGACTTTCTTTTCTCCATTGTAGGCCCTCAGCTCCTTTGTCGAAGATCAGCTGTCCATAGATGTGTTTCTGGGCTTTCAATTCTGTTCCATTGATCTGTGCACCTGTTTTTGTACCAGTACCATGCTGTTTTGATTACTGTAGCTTTGTAGTAAGTTTTGAAGTCAGGGATTGTGATGCCTCCAGTTTGATACTTTTTTCTCAGAATTGATTTAGCAATTCGGGGTCTTTTGTTGCCCCATATGAATTTTAGCATTCTTTGTTCTAATTCTGTAAAGAATGTCATTGGGATTCTGATTGGGATAGCATTGAATCTGTAGTTTGCTTTAGGAAGAATGGACATCTTAACTATGTTTATTCTTCCAATCCCTGTACATGGGATGTCTTTCCATCTCTTCATGTCATCATTCATTTCTTTCAGAAAAGCCTTGTAATTTTCATTGTATAGGTCTTTCACTTCCTTAGTTAAATTCACCCCATGATATTTTATTCTTTTTGTAGTGATTGTGAATGATATTGTGGATATTGAAGGATATTGTGTTCTTGAGTTCTTTTTCTGGTTAGTTAGTTATTAGAGTATAGAAATGCTACTGATTTATGCAAATTGATTTTATACCCTGCAACTTTGCTGTAGATGTTGATTACTTCTAAAAGTTTTCCAACGGATTCTTTGGGGTTTTCTATATATAAGATCATGTCATCTGCAAACAGCAAGAGTTTCACTTCTTCCCTCCTTATTTGGATTCCTTTTATTTCTTTTTCTTGTCTAGTTGCTCTGGCAAGGACCTCCAATACTGTGTTAAATAAGACGGGTGATAGAGGGCATCCTTGTCTCCCTCCTGTTTTCAGGGGGATGGTGCTCAGTTTTTGCCCATTGAGTATGATGTTGGCTGTGGGTTTGTCATATATGGCCTTTATTATGTTGAGGTAGTTCCCTTCTATCCCCATTTTGTTCAGAGTTTTTATCATAAATGGCTGTTGGATCTTGTCAAATGCTTTCTCTGCATCTATTGAGATGATCACGTGGTTTTTATTCCTCAGTTTGTTAATGTGGTGTATAACGTTGATTGATTTGCATATGTTGAACCATCCCTGTGTCCCTGGTATGAATTCCCCTTAATCATGATGTATGATCCTTTTGATGAATTGCTGAATTCGGGTTGCCAAAATTTTGTTGAGAATTTTTGTATCTATGTTCATTAGCAATATTGGCCTGTAGTTCTCTTTTTTCATGCTGTCCTCATCAGGCTTTGGTATCAGCCTGATGTTGGCCTTGTAGAATATGAGAGGAAGTGTTCCATCCTCCCTGATTTTTTGGAATAGCTTGAAAAGGATAGGTATTAAATCCTCACTGAATGTTTGGTAGAATTCCCCAGGAAAGCCATCTGGTCCTGGGGTTTTATTCTTTGGGATGCTTTTGATTGCTGTTTCAATCTCTTTCCTTGTGATTGGTCTGTTTAAATTGACTGCTTCTTCTTGAGTGAGCTTTGGGAGATTGCAGGAGTCCAAGAATTTATCCATTTCCTCTAGGTTATCTATTTTGTTTGCATAGAGTTTTTCATAGTATTCTCTTACAATCTGTTGTATTTCTGTGGGGTCTGTTGTTAATTCTCTTTCATTTCTGATTTTGTTTATTTGAGTTTTCTTTCATTTTTTCTTTGTAAGTCTGGCTAGCGGTTTGTCAATTTTATTTATCTTCACAAAGAACCATCTCTTTGTTTCATTGATCCTTTCTACTGCGTTTTTTGTTTCAATAGCATTTATTTCTGCTCTGATTTTTATTATTTCTCTCCTTCTGCTGACTTTGGGCTTTGTTTGTTCTTCTTTCCCTAATTCAGTTAGGTGTAGTCTATTGCTTATTTGAGATTTTTCTTGCTTGTTAAGATGTGTCTGTATTGCAATGAATTTACCTCTTAATACAGCTTTGGCTGTATCCCATATGAGTTGGTATGGCATGCTATCATTTTCATTTGTTTCCAGGTATTTTTTGATTTCTTCTTTAATTTCTTCAATGATCCATTGCTTGTTCAATAGTGTATGGTTTAGTCTCCACATCCTTGTGTTTTTCTCAGCTTTTTTTCTTGTAATTAATTTCTAGCTTTATAGCATTATGATCGGAGAAGATGCTTGTTATTATTTCAATTTTTTTAAATTTCTAGAGGCTTGCCTTGTTTCCCAAAATATGGTCAAATCTTAAGAATTTTCCATGCACACTTGAGAAGAGTGTGTATTCTGCTGTTTGGGGATGAAGTGTTCTATATATGTCTATTAAGTTCTATTGTTTTAGCATTTCGTTTAGCTCCACTGTTTCCTTGTTGATTTTCTGTCTGGATGATCTGTCAATTGATGTGAGTGGGGTATTGAGGTCCCCTACTATTATTATGTCATTTTTAATATCTTCTTTTAGGTTTGTTAATAGCTGCTCTATGAACTTTGGTGCTCCTGCATTGGGTGCATAGATATTTATAAACATTATTACTTCTTGATGAAGTGTCCCTTTGATCATTATATAATGTCCCTCTGTGCGTCTCTTTACCTGCCTTATTTTGAAATCTGTTTGTCTGATATAAGTATTGCAACACCTGCTTTCTTTTGTTTGCTATTAGCTTGGAGTATTGTCTTCCACCCCTTCACTCTGAGTCTGTGTTTGTCCTTGAGGCTGAGGTGTATTTGCTGGAGGCAACAAATTGTTGGATCTTGTTCTTTAATCCATTTTGCCTCTCTGTGTATTTTCATTGGAGAGTTCAATCCATTTACATTGAGGGTGATTATTGATGCATGAGGGCTTAATGCTGTCATTCTGTCACTCGTTATCCAGTTTTCCTGCATTACCTTTGTTTCTCGTACTGTGTGTTTTAGCCTATCCATTGAGTTCTGCAATTTCTTATGCTGGGTTTCTTAGATTTTTCCTAATTTATGTTTTGTGTCTCTGTTCTGTTTTTTAGTTTAGTGGCTACCCTGAAGTTTGTATTCAGAATCTCGTATACAATATAGTCCATTTTCTGGTGGTCTCTTACTTACTTGGCCTAAGCTGAGTTAGTCCCTTTCCTCTTCCCCTCTTAGATTATTATTTTCATCTCTTATTCCAACTCGTGCTGTGAGTTTGTGGTTAGAGTGATAAGATCTTCTTTGCTTTGGTGGTTTCCTTCCCTTTATCCTAATGCTATAGTTGAAAATTTGCTATCCTATTCTGATTCTATCCATTTGTCTCCCTACTCTGTGATTTGTGACCCTTTTCTCCCTTTTTTTCTTTTTTCAGGTATGAGAGCCTTCTTGAGGATTTCTTTCTTGTAATGGAGGACTTTTGGTTACAAAGTCCCTTAGCCTTTGTTTGTCTGGAAAAGATTTAATTTCTCCCTCCTATCTGAAGGATATTTTTGCTGGATACACTATTCTTGGCTGAAGATTTTTATCCTTTAAAGTTTTGAATATGTCATTCCATTCTCTCCTAGCTTGTAAGGTTTCTGTGGAGAAATCTTCTGAAAATCTGATAGGGGTTCCTTTGTAGTTTATTTTCTTCTGCCTTGTTGCCCTCAGTATTCTTTCTTTGTCATTCATTTTTGCCATTTTTACTACTATATGCCTTGCAGTAGGTCTTTTTACATTGACAAATCTAGGAGATCTGAAAGCTTCCTCCACACGCATTCCTCCATTATTCCCTAGTTTTGGGAAATTTTCTTCAATTATTTCTTTGAGCACTCCTTCTGTTCCATTTTCCTTTTCCATGCCCTCAGGGATTCTGATAATTCTTAGATTAGATTTCCTCATTGAATCCGCTATTTCTCTGAGATTTTCTTCATTCTTTTTAATTCTTAGTTGTCTTTCTTCCTCTGTCTGGAGCTATTCAGCCTATCTTCAATTATGCTAATTTGCTCCTGTATGGTATCTACACATGCATTCAGGGAATCTGTATTCTGTTTAATCTGATCCATTGTATTTTTCATCTCTAGTATTTCTGATTGGTTCTTCTTTATAGTTTCAATCTCTTTTGTGAAGTAACTCCAGAACTTGTTGACTTGTTTCTCTATATTTCCCTTTACCTCATTGAGGTTTTTGATGATAGCTACTCTGAACTCATTTTCACTTAGTTCACCTATTTCCAAGTCCTCAGGACTTAATTCTGTGTTTTTATTGTTTTCCTTCTGGTCTGGAGCTTTTATAAATTGCTGGATGTTAGAGGAGCAGTTTTTGCGCATGATGCTATTATTTGGTTGCAGTTATGGCCTGTCACCACTAGATGGGGGTCAAGATCTGCACATTCTGAGCCCTCTGCCTTCAGCCGTGATGGTGGCATGCAATGCGGGTTGGGGGAGGAGGGGCACTTTCTCTCATGTGCAGACCTGCATTCTGATCAACTCTCGCTCTTTGGTTTCCCGGGGCCCTGGCTTGATGGGGTCCCTGCATGCAAAAGCTTTCCCCGGTTAGCAGGTTTCTGCTGCACGGGCGGTGGGAGTCCTGGACGATCCCGCTGATGCATGACCCCTCCCCCACTCCTTCCCTCACCCGCAGCAGTGATCCCAGTCTCTAGGGGAGGTAGCGAAGTTCTCTCTTACCCTGTTCCAGCTCCTCCGAGGGCAGCTCCAGCCTCTCCACACTCCGTGTTTGGCTGCTGTGGGTTTCTGACGATCTCTGTCTTATTAGAATTATTGTTTTAAATTCAGTTGTTCATTTTTTGGTTGTAGTTTGGAGGGGAGAGAGTCCTGGGTGAGCTCACTCTGCCATGTCGCTGACATTACCCTGAGACATGTATTTTTCTTAATCCCTTTCACGGACAAACCTGTGGTTTGTTTTAAATGCATGTGATTTTCTAGTTTAGTGAATCACATTTATTGACTAAACTTATTTAGTGCTTATAATATTAATTATACTTATATTGACATAATAATAATAGCAGTAATAAACCTTTATAGATAGAAAGTGTAATAAACATTTCCAATAATTATTTGATTTAATTTTCACCAAAATTCTCAATAGAAGTTCAGCAATGGTATTAAAAGGTCAGAAGGAGGAACTGGCCCTGTGGTGGCCGAGTGGTTAAGTTTGCGTGCTCCTGCTATGGTGGCCCAGGGTTTTGCCAGTTTGGATCCTGGGCCCGGACATGGCATCACTCATCAGGCCATGCTGAGGTGGCATCCCACATGCCACAACTAGAAGGACCCACAACTAAAATATCCAACAATGTACTAGGGGGATTTGGGGAGAAGAATCACAAAAAAGGTCAGAAGGACACTTTAGTAATATACTGAAATACAGAGTGGCCTTGCCACTAACTGCTGAAAAACAAAATCTAAGTAAAGAAGATAAAAACTGCCAGATTCAGAGTCATCATAACAGGCCATTTACTTTTTTAACTGAATAATTTCAGGATAGAAAAGTTTATGAAATGGAGTTTCCAAGAATAAGAGAAATTTTCTTTAGTACACAGTGAGTTTATTTACGACACAAGATAAGTTTGTGAATTCGTGTTAACTTTATTACTTCCTGCCTTCAGGTATCTGCCGATATAGGGCTCCTCATAATTCGTTCTTTCAGCATGCTCACTCACCAACAGACAGCTTCCTGCAAACATGGCATATCCAAGGGATTTCTCATTCATCCTGACTTTCCCAGCTCCACTTTCATGGTAAACCTGTCTAGGAAAGCTCACTTCAGCCTGTGAACTTTGTTCCATTTCTCTAAAAAACGAATGATTATTTTTCTTCCCAGGTGTGCTGTCTCCTTTAGATAATTTTCTGCCAGATATCTCTTAAATCTGAAGCTGCAGAAGTTCTCTTTAGCATGCTTGCAACTCTCCTTCATCTTGTTCTATTAAAGATGGCTTTTGTATATCACTCTCTCACTTCCTTGTGGTAGTTGATGATTTATGGGACCAGGAGCACTCCCTTTCTACTCTACAGTGTAACTATTGTAAATAAGGGGTTTTTTTGTTGTTAGTTTGTACTGAGTCAAAAAAAAAAAATAGATCAGTGCATTGAGGCTAAACCTAAAAATAAAGAAAAATAAATGTCTGTGCACAATGCGGAAAATATTGTTCATTATATAGTTTTTCTTATAGCACAATCATCTTCAAATATGTAAAGAAGGGATATCTAGTTATAGAAATAGGAGAAAGAGGAGAAGACTCCTTGGGCTGTAGAACAGAGGTAGCCCAGAGGTAATGCACAGTGGGTGGAAGTTAGGTTTAACTATGTTATTTTTATTAATATACACAGTAAAATTTTAATTGTTTGTTGAATAAATAATTATTATTTAGATATTTTTACATGGCACTGGCAAGGTAAAATAGAGGATATAAAAGTGCAAATACATGATCTTTTATCTTTATGAGGTTGCAGTTAGTAGGAGAAACAAGCTAATTTTTGTGAAAGGCATAAATTCCTTGCCATTAAAAAAGGAAAAGGATATATTGTGTTTCACGAATCTTGAGGATGGAGAGAACACTTTATTAAAGAGTTGCTTCTTAAGGGTAAGAATTATTCAAAAAAATGAAGAGTGAAAATATTCTAGAAAGAAGGAAGAGCAAAGGTAATGAGAAAATACATGGTGTACAAATAATAAGAAAGTAAATAGATTTGGCTGAAGCATAGAAAATATAAAAAGCACTAGTTGAATAGAAGTTTGGATAGTTCATTAGACATCCTCAGATACCAGGAAATCCTTTTTCCTCAGCCAATGTAAAAAAATGCTATAAAATACAAAGATACTTTTAATTAATGATGTGAGTGAATAACTTTTTCTTTGAACAATTTTGTTTTCAAAATATTTGTGTTTCGTTTTCAAAACTTTTGAAATAAAATAGATCTGCAAATACCTTGAATGTTGTTTTACTATTCACAGAACAATAATTTTCACACAGGTGCAATTTTAGGCATTCTAATTTGCTCTGTTTTCCATGGATCTATGAGAAAAATGCATGTTTTGACCCTCTTGCTAAGTTGCTGCCCACTACTTGAAGATTCATATGAAAATTCTTAGGTTTTTATTCTTTTGGTGCCTTCATTAGGGATTCCCACTAGTAATTAGCAAAATTCAAACCTGCTTCAGAAAGGGTATGTGACGATGAATTTGCAGTTGAATCTAACAAAACTCAAACTTTGGGCCTTTCGCTTACACGAGCTTCTTCCAAAGCCTCAGGAAAGTCTCAGGCTATTATTTTTGTAAAATTTCCCAAAGTAAAATTTTAAATGCAATTGCTAAAGATTACTATCTCTTAATCATTTATCTTATTATTTGTCACCTTTTCTTTCATACTGATGGGCACTCTTGGGGTCACTCTGAGGGAACGTTGAGTTGGGGAATCTTCTACTTTTGGTTCAGTAGAATATATTTCTGGGATTTTCAATGTGTAGCTGGCCATCTCCATTGTAAGAATTGCCCTCCACTGAGCTGACTCACCCAGTATTGTGACATAGGGCCAAAGAAATTCACCATACAAACACAATCTACAGTACTGGGCTCTGTCTGGAATTATGTGGGTAGCGTAGGAGAAAAACAATTAAATATATGGATCCAGAAATGATTTTGTAGAAAATGATTCTAATTATGAGATGTGTAAATTATAAGTATACTATTCATTTTATTGATCCTTAGAATGTATATTCTCTTCCGTCTAACTATACTTGTAATTCACATTTTACTATTGTACAAGATGTATAGGTAGTGGGTAAACAGATAGACATGATGGAAAATTTTGGCAGTGTTTGAGAGCTGTCTGAAATAGAAATTATCAAAATTCGTGGTTTTGTTGTGGCACAAACTGCATTCAATACTTCAAATAGTGAATATGCCTGTATGTGAAGTTGCATGTTATATGCCGTTCAATATATCAGACTGCATTTTAGTGTGCTTCGTGTGTTTTCTTGACAAAATTTGGCAATCCCAAAGGAAATGGCATGCAAAATTGCCTCTGGTATGGCAAAATGACCTGAAGAAACAAAGAGTATAGTGACAAAACTCCTCCACATACAAATAAATACGTCAGTGTAGGTAGTATTAGACTAATTTGAATGTGCATTTTTGTAGCTTAATACATAGTGGCAAATTATAACATGCTTTGAACTATTTTTGTATATGCCTTGATTTCAGAATAATTTCCAATATTTTTTCACAATAATTTATCCTACAAACCTTAAAGTATAACTGAAAGGAAGCGTCTTAGTTGAAGACAAAAAATGTTAAAGAAAGGCTGCCAGAATCATTAAAATATCAAACATTTGTCGATTTTGTTTGTACGTTTTCTCAGGCAGTTAACTTGATTCAACTCAAGCAGCAAACTGTCTTGAGAAGAAGCTCAAACCTAAGTTCAGTCCTTTAATCCTTAGCTGCTTAGTGTCTGCCCTGTATATGTGTAGCCCAAGGGTAATCCAGATATTCAGACAGTGTTGGTACACAGATTTGAGGCTCTCCTTTGGCTTTCTCCTTCCTGGGATCTCTCCCTTATCATTCAGCCCTGCAGTTGTCTCAAACTCTGTACCCTTCTTCATGCCTGAAAGACTTCACCCTTTCTTTTGAAAATTTAGCCATCCATGTAGCACTGCTAGCTACCTGCCTCAGGCTAAAAGTCATAAAATCTGGAAAGTCACCCAGAGACATTCCCTTCGTCCAAGTGCCAGCCAGAGCCTGCCTGCTTTTGTTTGCTCTCCTGTACCTTCAGGTAGTTGTTGTAGTATTTAATCTAGAATTTATTTGTTATCTGCAAAAGGTTATTCCTGCAGGAACTTACTAGGCCAAAGTCTAAGTGTAGGTTATTCCCATTCTTTTGATTAAGAGCACAGCAGTTTTCTGATTCCTCAAAGCTAACAGATTATAGAAGATCACATTCTATCCCTCACAGGTTTTCAGTTTAGCTCTTTAGCCTCATCTGACACATTTTCACAATATGATTTATGTCTTGAGGGAAAGACTCATTGTGCTTGCATAGCCAGCACTTCCTGAGTCCTCTGGCTCCTGGATCACTGGGACTTTTTATGCTAAACACTGTGACAAGGTGGGTGATTTCACTTTCCCTTCTGGTCCAGACGTCTTGCCTCATGTGCCACCCTAGAATTCATAAAATGTATGAGGTACATCTAGCCTATTTTATGGATTGATTAATTTCCAAACTGTGAAGCTAGTCCCGGGTAACTCTGAAGATTTTTACTGCTTTTCTCCCCCTAGTAGAAACTATCCTACTGGACGGATCTAATCATCTTACCACACAGAGAATGGGCAAATTCCCACATAGGAGAAATGTCTGCTGATGATCAAATTACTTAAGAAGAGTTCTTCCTTCTCTGGCATTTTAGTTAATATAGTTTTAGTCCATTTTAGAACTCATTATTTCCAGTCTTCTGATATTTTTAAAAATTGATTCTGCCAACACTCATTCATGAAAGTAACTCTCAGCAAACTAGGAATGAAAGAGAACTTCCTCAACTTGGTAAAGAATATCTACGAGAAAAACTCTACAACTAACACAACTAACATCATCCTTTATGGTGAGAAACTAGATGCTTTCCCCTGAGATCAAAACCAAGAAAACAAGTGCCCCCTCTCCTACTCCTATTCAACACTGTACTGGAAGTCCTAGCTAATGCAATAAGACAAGAAAAATAAATAGAAGGTATAAATATTGGAAAGGAAGAAGTAAAACTGTCTTTGTTCATAGATCATGATTGTCCATATAGAAAATACTAATAAATCCACAAAAATTTCCTGAAAATAAAAATCAATTATAGCAAGGTTGCAAAATGCAAGGTAAATCAACAAATTCAATTGCTTTCCTATATATCAGCTATGAGCAATTGTAATTTGAAATTAAAAATACAACCCATTTACATTAGCATCATAAAAATGAAATATGTAGGTATAAATCTAACAAAATATGTATAACATGTATATGAGAAAAATACAAAGCTCTAATGAAAGGAATCAAAGAAGATACAAATAAATAGAGAGATATTCCATGTTCATGATTAGAAAGACTCAATATTCCTAAGATGCTGGTTCTTTTATAATTTATCTATAAATTCAACACAATCCCAAGGTCCCAGCAAGTTTATGTATATCTACAAACTGATTCTAAAGTTTATAAGGAAATGTGAAAGACCCAGAGTAGTCAGCACAATATTCAAAAGGAAGAAAATCAAATCAATGAACTGATATTACCCAACTTCAGGGCTTACTATAAAGCTATAGTATTCAAGACAGTGTGGTATTTGGGAAAGAATAGACAGATCAATGGAACAGAATAGAGTCCAGAAATAGAACCAGACCAAGATAGTCAACCAATCTTTGACAAAGGAATAAAGACAATCAAATGGAGAAAGTACTGTCTTTTCAACAAATGGTACTGGAATACCTGGACATCTACATGCAAAAACATAAATCTGGATACTGACTTTACACCTTTCATAGAAATTGATTCAAAATAAATCATGGACTAAATGTATAAAACCTCTAGAAGATAACAGAAGGGAAAATCTACGTGAGTTTCTAGATACAACACCAAGAGTGTCATGATGAAAGAAAAAATGATGAGTTGGGCCTTATTAAAATTAAAAAATATATACTCTGTGAAAGACAGTGTTAAGAGAATGAAAAGACAAGTAACAAACTAGGAAAACTATTTGCAATCCCACAACTAGAAGGACCTGCAACTAAGATATACAACTATGTATGGGGGGGGGGGTTGAGGAGATAAAGCAGAAAAAAAAAAAAAAAGATTGGCAACAGTTGTTAGCTCAGGTGCCAATCTAGGAAAAAAAACTATTTGCAAAACATATAATAAAGGATTTGTATCCAAAATATGCCAAAAAATCTCTTAAAACTCAACAATAAGAAAACAAGCAACCTATTAAAAAGTTGGCAAAAGATATGGACACACATCTCAGCAAAGAACATACACAGAAGTCAAATAATCATATGAAACTATGTTCAACATCATATATCATTAGGAAATTGCAAATTGAATAAGAGTGTGATATCACTACACGTCTTTTAGAATAGCCAAAACCCAAAATACTCACACATCACATGCTAGTGAAGATGTGTAGCAACAAGAACTCTCATTCGTTGCTAGAAGGAACACAAAAATGACACCACTTTCGAAGACAATTTGGCCATCTCTCACAAAGGTAAACGTTTTCTTACCACAGATCCAACAATAACATTCTTTGGCATTTACCCAAATGAGTTGAAAACTTATGTCCGCACAAAATCTGCACACAAATGTTTATAGCAGCTTTATTCATAATTGCCAAAACTTGGGAGCCATCAAGATGTCCTTCAATAGGTGAATGGATAAACCAAACTATGTATATCCACCTAATGTAATATTATTCAACACTAAAAAAGATAAGCTATCAAGGCATGGAGAAAACTTAAGAGCATATTACTAAGTGAAAGAAGCCCATCTGACAAGGTGACATACTGTATGGTTACTACTGTATGATACACAGGAAAAGACAAACCTATGGCAACACTTAAAAAGGTCAATGGTTGCTTGTGGCAGGGGGAAAGGGTAAAAGGTGAATAGTTGAAGTACGAAGGATTTTTAGGGTAATGAAACTATTCTACATAATACTTCAGTGGTAGATACATGACAGTATTCATTAGGCAAACCCAAGAGTTAATCCTAATGCAAACTATAGATATTAGTTAATAATAATACATCAATATTTGTTCATCAGTTTTAGCAAATGCACCACATCAATTCAAGATGTTAATAGTAGGGGAAACTCTGGGCAGATGGAAGAGTATACAGGGCTTTCTGTACTTCTGTTCAATTTCTCTGTAAACCTAAAACTGCTCTAAGAACAAAATCTATACATTGATAAAAAGAATATATAAATATAAAAATCAATTTCTATAATTTGTCAAGAATTTTTTCCATTTTCATCAGGAGCCTTTGCCCGTCATAGCCTATTACATCCTACTGCTGAGTGTAATTCTCAAAGAAGGGAGTTTTTAAAGTAAAACTTGAGTAAATTATTCTATGGAAGACTTTCAGGACTCACTCTCTATAAACCAAATGACTCACAGACAAGCACTGTGTAAGGGCTCTTCACAATGTGAGAACAGACATTCAGAGCAACTGATTGTTTCACTGTTAACATTGTTATTGCATGATAGAACCTACAACATGACTTCTGCTAATCTCTGAGTGGAGCACTAGGCCGAATCTAGTCATGTCTTGAATGCTTGAATCTGAATTTGTAGTTACACAATTTACAATACCTAGCATAAGGACAATATTTAATGGTAGTGATTCGTAGTATTTTTAATATAGTTTTTGGAACAGTTTCAGATTTACAGAAAACTTGAGAAGTGTGTATAGAGTTTTCATATATGCTATACAGAATTTCCCCTAACATCAGCATCTTACATTAGTATGTTACGTTTGTTATAATCATTTAACCAATATTGATACATCATTAACTAAAGTCCATAGTTTATTGAGATATCCTTAGTTCTCACTTAACGTCCTTTTACTGTTCCAGGATGCTATGCAGGATGCATTGTATTTTGTCATCATATCTTCTTTGGTTCTTCTTGTGTGTGACAGTTTCTCAGATTTCCCTTGTTTTTTTCTGACCTTCCCAGTTTTGAGAAGTACTGTTCAGATGTTTGTGGGACTCATGTCTACTGGAGTTTGTCTGAGGTTTTTTCTCATAACTATGCTAAGCGTATGAAGTTTTGTAAGCAAGATCACAGAGGCAAAGTGTCATTTTCACCACATCCTACCAGGAAAACTTATTATCAACATAACATAATTGTTGATGTTGACCTTGATCACCTACCTGAGGTGCTATTTGCTTGGCTTCTCCACTGTAAAGTTGCTTTTCCACTATCCTCACCTTTTTCACACTGTTCTTCTTGGAAGGAAGTCACTGTGTACAGCGTGAGGAGTAGAGAGTTATGATTCACTTTCTTGAGGATGAGTATCTACATGAGTTATTTTGAATTCTTCTGCATGAGAGATTTGTCTTTCCTCACTCATTTATTCATTTTCCAATCATTTATTTATATTGACATGGACTCATGGATATTTATTTCATAATTTGGGTTATAATCCAATATTACATTACTTAATTTTTGATAAAATTTTTACAGCTTTGACTGAGAGCTCTTTCACTTGGCTTTTGTGCCTCTTTGACACACTCTTATCAATCTGTTTTATTTTTAAGTATTTCCTTACTTTCTGGCACTATCAGATGCTCCAGGATCGTATTGTATATTTGCTGCCCTAATTGTTGACTCAGCCATTTTTCTAAGGAGCTGTGATGCCTTTTACCTGAGAATGGTATTGTAAACCAAGATCTGGCTGCTAGATATGCTTGTTACTACTAGGGTGTCGTTTCTTTTTTAGGACATCTATAGTGTTTTCAAATTAGTAAGAAAAAAGATGTGCTGAGTCATGTTACTATCAAAATGATAATAGAAGGAAGAACCAAGATTTAAACTCTAAAATAAAACAAAATAAGGAGGTATGGAGCAGCCAATTGAAACACAACTTTTATAGAAAGTCGTTTATCTAATGAATGGGTAGTTGGGAAGTTGTTTGGTTCATTAGTTAGTTGGTTAGTTGTTTTTGGTTCATCCTGGAAGCAGAAAACTGCAGCAACCTTTAGGTACAGTGTCATAAAGGCAACACTCATTTACAATTAGAGAATCGTTTTTTGCATGTATAGCATCTCCAAGATGATCCATTTTGCCAATAATTCTGCCTCTAGATGCCTAAGAACAGAATTGTATAACTTGGAATTTTAAGAGTCTACCCTATTGTCCTAATCATGGCATTTTAAATGCTGAGCTTTGACCTACCATATCTGCTTTGAAACAAAAATGCCTTTGTTCCATGAGGTATTTAAAGCACAGACAATTAGCACGTGATACACAAATTGATCAGGAATGTATTTAAGAAATGTATTACTAATACATTTATTTACAAAATAAAGCAATGCTGGTTAACATTTTATGAATTATTTACCACAGAAGAGTTAGTTTCCATTCCTAATGAGAACTAATGTTAGAAGTAAACAAAAGAGATATTTTCTAAAGCCACTTTCTATAAAATTTGTTATAAATGAGAAAATTCTGTACCACAATTGCTAAATCTAAAACCCACAAAAATTGACTAATAAAAATAAAAACATACAATTGGAGAAAAAATAAACAGAAAATAAAACTAAAGGTGTCTAAAAGAACATACTCTAAAATTACTACATGCTTAAAACTTAGAAGAATAAACGCTTCTGAAGAAATTTATATCTATGAAATGTGACCAAGATATAAATAGACCTCTTTGGATTAATGGACCAAAAATAATATCACAGTGGTACACAGAATAATTCATCAAGATTAGCATGAAACAAAATTGCTTACTGAATATTTATTTGAAAGTGAACATGGCAGATAAGTGATTCCAAATAATTTTTGATGAAAATGTGTTTGTATTTTTAAGAAAAACATAATTATTTTGATTTAATGGATTTAGCTGAAAAAGATAAGATTTCACCCAACATTAAAAATGTTTGCATTGGGGCTGGCCCTGTGGCCGAGTGGTTAAGTTCACACGCTCTGCTGCAGGCGACCCAGTGTTTCATTGGTTCGAATCCTGGGTGCAGACACGGCACTGCTCATCAAACCACGCTGAGGCAGTGTCCCACATGCCACAACTAGAAGGACCCACAACAAAAGAATATACAACTACACATCAGAGGGCTTTGGTGAGAAAAAGGAAAAAAATAAAATCTTTAACAAAAAATGTTTGCATTATTTTGGTAAAATATTAGTGTTCATATGTCTCAATTAAACATTTTTGGGTAAGAAAATAGTAAAGTTATAGCCACTAACCATGAAAACAGCAGATTTTGAAATATCCTGTATTCGGAGATGCATACAACTCAACCAAAAATTCCATTAGAGTTTAGCTCATCTGAACTTCGTTTTTGGCATACCAACATCTAATTTAAAGATGTTGAAATAGGGGAAAAAATGAATTACATTTTCTTAAGGAATTTAATATGAGACATCTATGAGTCAAATTTAGAATATAGGTAAATAAGTATTGTGGGAATCTATCGATTTTTCATGCTCTAAAGAATAAAAGGAAACCACGGAAGGGTACTGGAACAGCTAAGTAACAATGGAATGGTTTCAGAAATGAGTGAATTGAAACCAGCTTTATGAGTTAAACTTGTAGACAAGCCTAGTTTTATCCAACAATTTTACGTGGTATTTTATATTTTTTCCGGAAATCATGATGTTCTTATATATTTTTCCTACGTGAATATGATACTTAGAAACAAATATGGAACCTCTTACATATTGAAAAAGAAATTAAAATAATATGCTTGCATATATTTTTGTGATTTGCTCATTCTTAAGCAGTGAAAAGTCAGAAAAAATAATTTCCCAAGAAATTCACTCTATAACAAATTTCTCTAAGGGGCATCTAAGCCCTTAGTTGCAAATGCCACGGATTCGTGTTTTTATTTAAAGTGATATCATCTGTAATTTCTGTGTGCCCTGCTTCAGTTACTCATTTAACAGAAGGCTTTGTTTTTAGCATATAAAATTATATGTACATGATATGTTACATGATCATTTCTCCTTCATCTTTCCCAAAACTCGAGGTTTTTAAGTAAATATTTATTCATTCTTGTTGTCATCAGTTCAAACATGTTTATTCATCCTCTTCTAATGCTAGCACATTTATATATAAGGCCTATTTAATATTATATATAAGCCTTATTTATACATAAAACCTATGGCTTGGGCTTAATATTAAGCCAGATAAAGAGTAATATTTTCTTAAACTATTTCTAGACAAAGGAGAATTATTTTCAGAGTACTTAGAATAATAATCAACCCCTGTAATAAAGGCAATTATATTTCCTGGAAATTTATTTTTTTGGCCGTGGTTTCATAGAGCCATATGGATAGTTTTATTTTCTCTTTGGCTTCAGCTAAAGTTGTTTCCTTTTTCCCCTTAAGGATGCCTTAGATGTCTTGTTTATAATATTTCAAGCAGCTTCGGGTCCAATGAGCTATTGCAACACTATGGCATTGACAATAACTAAAAGTTTTCTCACCTTGGAATGGCAGGTAAGTGTGAATATATATTCATGATCTAATGAATCTACAATCATGTTTATGTACCAGCTGTTTGCTTTTCCTCAGCTGCTGTGATATATCTGGCTCTGAATTTTTTCTTGCTTTTTATTAACTCTTTTGGAGAAAGAAAAGAAATAAAAAAGCCCACAGGATATGAAAAGTCTTTTGATAAATGCGAAGTTCTGACTTTATAACTTTTCAAACACATACGTATCATAATGAAACTCAATATTCTAAGTATACAAAATACATCAACTACATTTAATTTAATATTCTAACTTATTTTAGATGGAGATTTAGTAAATATGCAATATATGACTACAAATAAGTAAAACTGATTAACATAAAGTATATTATATTCTTTTTATTTTTTTAATCACACCTCACAATCAAAACCTTCCTAGGTCAAACAGGTTCTGTATTTTCCTTGTTCCATTTTCCACTGAGTCTGCTTTTGATTTTTTATTTCAACGCAACACAGAATTTCATAATGTTGCTAATGTCTTAGATGAATATACAGAAAAACAAATACATTCGGTGTGTTTAGAGTTTAGATGACAAAGAAAATAAAATGAAGGTGTTAATTTATTAGACCATTTTTCTAAAGATTAGGAAAATTTGTCACTTTTAAACTAAAACTAGTCTGAGACCTATACATCAGTTATTTGCAACGTGTAGATATGTGTAATTTGCTCAGATTCCTACCTAGCCCATGGATTGGGGAAGTGTCAACTACATACCCCGAATTTCAGTAAATTCTTGGAGTCGAACATTTTCACGGCTGCCTCAGCCTCTAAAATATTAATGAGTGAAGAAACCTAGCCACACGAAGAATATTGTAGGTGCAATAGATGTCCCTAATGATTTGGCAGCTGTGGTATAGTGTAAATTGAATGACCATCTCCTTGTTTCTCTGGTCAGCAAAACACTCTTCTCAGTGCAAAAGGAAAAACAAGAAATGGTTTTAAGCTCTTCCTTAATTAATTCATTGATTTAGCAACTGTTTAATGAACACCTGCTAAGGAAGGTATTTTACTAGATCCTGAGAATTCATCGGAGAGAACAGAATAAGCAATTCTCTTTCCTCGTGAGATTATAGTATGCCACATTGTTAAAAACTGTAGCTTAATAACTATTTGCTATGGCATGAGTACATCCTTGAAACACATCTCTACCCAAATGACTTCCTTTACACCAAGAAATGTAATAAGAATCAGGCAATTTTATTTATTTTGTTATAAATACTGTGAAGAGAGAAGAGTTGATGATCTAGATATTTGACAAATTATTCAATGACTTGACTTTCTTCCTATTTAAAACCAATATTACTATATTTCACTTTCTAAGTGTGTGATCTGAATTTCTTGACTGCATGGTTCATTCATATATTTCTAATTTTGAAATCAAGGTACAAATTTTAAAATTGAAGGTGCAATATATAATGAAAATTTAATTGTTAATATTTTTTTTCTAACTTAATCTGACTTTGTGTAATCTTCCGATTATCTACTTAGATTTCTAAAAAGAGGTCATTTAAAAATATTTGTAATTTAATTCCTTCTTTTGCTGTAATTTAATACCTTCCTGCAACAAGTTTATGGTATGAAATCTTTTAAATCCTTTTAAGTCTTAAAAAAGCGCTTACTTTATCCATACCATTGATTGATAAATTAGCTATGTGTAACATTTTAAAATATGATAATGGTGATAAAAATCTAACGTTTATTGAACACTTACTATCTTCTAGGCACCGTTCTAATTGCTTTACATGTATTAACTCTTTTAATCTTCAAAACAACCTTAAGAAATTGGTACTATTATTGTCACAATTATAAAAGGTATAAACAGAAAGTTTTAGTAGCTCGGTCAAGTTCACACAGCTAATAAATGCTGTGAGCAAACACTGGAAGTGTTATTCCAGAAACACATTTCCTAAATATTATACACACTGTCTCTACTTTTAGGTGTCTTAGTTCCTACCTGCTGCTTCCCCACCTCAGGCAGAGATGGATACGGTAAAGCTAAAAAGAGTACCTCACTTGAACAGGCCCTTCCTTAATAATAGCCATACAAATGTGTTTAAAAATCAGGTGCTTTTGGATGATTTGAAAAAATAAAATATCTATATTCATTTAACACTTGCATGTCTTTCTACTTTATTAATTTTATCTACAATGTTCTAACTTTCATTTTAATTTTAGCAAGAAAATGTGCACTCTCAAGTAAAAATCACAATGAGGAAATCCAGTGCTCTAGGACAAGGAACAAACTCCAAAATGGGAGAAATTAAACCTTTGAATATCAGTAAATAAAATACACCAAACAGAAGTGATGCACCCAGATACGCTACAGATTTTCATTCTATCTTGTAGATAGTAGATAGTTGTAAGAAATTTTATGCATGCCTCTTTTCATGAATACTTCCAAGCCAAAAATGTTCTTTCTCAAGATTTAAAATCCATAATATAGAAGAGGGCTAAAAGGCAAGCTACCCATTGTTGCTGTTGGGGTGATACTGTTAATAATTTTTATAATATTTTCCCTTATTTTGTTTTTATTGGAATCTTATCTCTCTTTTCTCTGTTGATGTTTTTAAAATCTTCTATTAGTCTTTGCCATTTTACATATTTTTGCAGTCTGTGTGGGTGTACTTTAGTTTTATATCTTGTTTGGGATATGTTCTGCTTCCTTTGGGTTCATATTTTTCACCAGTTTTCAGTCATTACCTCTTTAAGTATTAAATAACACACAATTTGTTTTTCAATTTCTTTTCCTAGAAGTCTTTCAACATTCCTCACATCATAATCTTAACCAGTGGTTAACTTTGAAAAATAGGTAACATGAAGAAATATTAATATTTAATATTGGCTAATAAACATTATAAACATTACCCAAACGTAAGAAAAGAGAAAATAAAGTGGAAAAGAAAATAACAGAACATATTGCTGCTGATCAATCTCAAGTGGTCTAACATACATGTATCTGAAATTTCAGAAGGAATAGAAGAATAATGGGGCAGGAGAATATCTGAAGAAACAGTGATAGAGATTCTTACAAAAATTGTGAAAGATAACTGACTGTATTTCCAAGAAGCTCAGAGAACATCAAGCAGATTATTAAATTAAAAAAAAAAAAGCAAGGGAAAAAATTAAAATCTCCTAGAAACATCACATTCAACACCAAAAAATAAAGAAAAAATAGAGAGCTTGAAAACATCTCGAAGGGAGCCAGAGCAAAAAGACACTTTCTATATGGAGTAACAGAGAGGAGAATTACAGCACTCTTTTTTTTTTTAAAGCTATGTAAATGAGCAGAGAACTGAAAGTGAAACACTTAGTATTGAAAGAAAAAGATAAAATCTATCAACCTAAATTCTTTATTCAAATTTTTATTTTTCATTCTCTTTCTATCTTTCAAAATAGGAGAATAACAAGCTTTTTCAGTTGAAGGAAAACAGGAAGAATTCATTGCTAGCAGACCTGCACCGTACTACAAGAAAATTAAGAAAGTTCTTCAGGCAGAGGGGTACGATCAACTTATATTAATATGATAATATGATAGACAGAAACTTCATCTACACAAGCAATGGAGAGCACTGGAAATGGCAAAAGTCAAAGTAGGAATACATTTATTTTTTTAAATTTTTAATATTTTTAAATATTTAAATATTTTTAATATTTCTGAAAGTCAATTGACTGCTAAACTTAAAACAGTAGTAATGCATTGGTGTTGACAGCATCTGTAAAATGTATATCAGTAACACCAGAAAGGATGAGAGGCAGAAATTGTGTTTGCTATTGTAAGGTTCTTACACTATTTGTGAAGAGCTATAATATTATTATTATTATTTTTTTCTAAGAAAGATTAGCCCTGAGCTAACATCTGCTGCCAATCCTCCTCTTTTTGCTGAGGAAGACTGACCCTGAGCTAACATCCATGCCCATCTTCCTCCATTTTATACATGTGATGCCTGCCATAGCATGGCTTGACAAGTGGTGTGTAGGTCCTCACCTGGGATCTGAACTGGGGAACGCTGGGCCACTAAAGCAGAACGTGAGAACTTAACCACTGTGCCACTGAACCGGCCCTGCTATGGTATTATTTTAAGGTAGACTGATTAATTAAGGATATATATTGTATGTCCTATGGTTAACATCTTAAGTTTTTTAAAGTTGTATAATATGCCAATAGTGGAAAAGAAATCTGATCATAAAAATACTTCATAAACCAAAACATATCACTTTCTTACATGAGACAAATGATACTAGCAGTATCTGTGATTTCTGTTCATATCTCTGCTAAATCAAAAGGCTTAAGGAATATACTTTTTAAAGGTAAATGTACTATCGCTACATTGGGTCATTAAAAAGTATCCTTAAAATGTTTGATTTTTTTTTAAGAGTAAAGAAACTAAGTAAGCAGACCATGGTGCCCCCAGAGCTTGCCATACTTAGTTCTCGCTTAGGCATCCCAGCACACATACCAGTGCATCTCTCTGGCCACCTTCTTCAGTGTATTTCCTTGGCACTGACTGATGATAAATTGCTATCATTCTTCCTTTTGTTATTTATAAATGGGATTAGATTGAGCTATTTCTCCCAGTGGAAACTCTAATTGCAATGCAGTTTTCTATTCTCCCGGAAATGACCTGAAGGATCTGGTTTTTGCCTTAATTGACAACTTCAGGCAGGCTGCCTTTATCACGCAGTTATTGAAGCTGTGCGCTCAGACAGCTATGGCTGTTAGATCACAACACACGCAAAACAGTCATCTGCCATTTATCATGAAGTAAATCTCATTCAGCACACACAAAAGGCACTTACATAATAATACCATTTTCTCTTATTTTATTCATTCTGCAAATGTAATGAATTCACCACTGTGTAATATCTGGAAAATACTGATTATTTTGATTTTTTTAAAAATAAGTGAAATACAAACTAAGAATATAATATTAAATTCTATTATGCTAGAGTTTTCTTTTATCTTCTGTAAAATGAGATCAGACCTGGCCTGATTATTTATTCTAATCAATTGGATTTTTATGCCAACATATATTTCAAAGATGTCTGAAGTAGGTGAAATACAATGGAGAAGGGGAGGAATTCATTTAAGGGGAGAATAGGTCGAAATAATTTGGAGGCTAGAGTAGTAAAGGTAGAACAAACCTATAGAAACTAAGGAGATGAAATGGCATGCCTGAATAATTTAACCAAATACATTTTAGATTGCTTTCAAATGAATATTTCCTACATTTCATCATGAAGTGAAACATTTAAGAAGCTTACCGTGTTTTTAAAAAATATTACAACCATTCAAGGCACTTTCCTTTAGTTACGCTATACTCTAGACCTGTAGCAATCTAGTGATTATACATATATGTAAAATAATACATATTACATATATAATAGACACACATATGCAGGTATGTGTATATATACATATGCCATATAATTTATTTATTACATATTAATAATATGTGTGTAATTATATATACAAATTATACATATGCCAAATTATGGACATTTTTAGCATTTATTATGATATAAATCAAGTGTTTTTGTTTTTGTTTTTGTTTTTACAAAAACCCTGTGGAGTATTTCTGCTTGTCTCATCTCCTTCACTACTGCCCAGAGCTCTGCTTTCTCTATATGTTTACCATGGATAACCTCATCTGGACAATGTTTTGAATCATGCATATAAACCAAAACTCCAAATCTGTGTCTGATTCTATCCTTTGAGCCAAAATTCACCTGTATCTCCACTGAGATGTCTCGGTAAAAGCTAAAATAAGTATGTTTAAATCTGAAGATGATCCTTCTCCCAAAACATCCATTTTCCCTGCATTTGCCATGTTTATGAATTGCCCTGTTTCTGCACCAGCCAAGCCAGAGCCTCAGAAACTTCAGTCCCTCCTTCTGTCACCCATCTGATCCTCCAGCAGAGACTGTGAATTCTGCTCTTTGTTGAATTTTCATTCCTCATCTTCTCTTCTTTACCATTGCCCCTAGGTCTGTTATTCTCCTCACTATTTCTGCCTAAATATCTAGATTTCATTCTCAATTGCACTTCTTGATTTTATCCTCATAAACTTTCTACCATCCTCCAGACACGACCAAAATAATTTCTCTAAAATGCAAATATGTTTTAATATTTCAATAGCCATACACGGTCATAATTTTTAAATGTTTAGCTTAGAACAAAAAACCTTTGACAATTTGGCTGCTGTCTTCTCCCCATACCTCATTTCCCATCATCAATCCTTACCTCTACCTCTTTTCTCTGTATTTATTCCAGAAGAATGTCCCATGTCATTTTATGCCTCCCTGAGATTACAGACATATGTTCTTTCCCGTACCTGGAACACACGCCTCCGCTACTTCATCCACCTGCTTCCAATCTGTCTTTCAAAACACTTCATACAATGACTCACTTTGACCCAGTCTGCTGGCAGATCTCTCTCCCTTCTTCAACGCATACTACACAGTGTGTACTTCTGTCACCCTGCACACATCACACTATCTTGCAGTCATTGACATGTTTGTCCCTTCTGCTTTCTGGAATGTAATATTGAAGTCAGGATCTGTCTTCTTCATCTTTGTATCTGCTTAGCGTCTAGCATAGCGCCTGGCAGACAATAAGAGTTTTAAAATAAATAAATTATCTTCTCATAGAAGCTAAAGACGTGGTCAGGGTCACAAGGCAAATGAATCAAATTTAAACTTAATTTTCTCTGTAACAATTATACAAAATCTTTACCTGTATATTGTTATAAACTAAGTATTAAAGTAATATGTCCAGTTAAAATGAATATTCTTTCTATACTTACTCGAATTTGACTATTAAAAAGTCATAATATTTAGCTATTGTTTCTTTTATATAAGAACATTTACGCTCACCTTTAATAAAGCTGCATGTGTCATGCCTGCTGGTTCTTTCACGACTACACTCATTTAACACAAAGTCCATAACATTCAGATATCCTTTAAACCTTTTCTTTGCTTTTGCTTTGTTTCTCTTGCTGTATTTAATATTGAAAGAAAAATTGGACGGAAATATTTACACATATTTTATTCTGACTTACGATGATGTAATTGACACTAATATTCCAGGTTTACATAGGATTATTATTTTGGGGAAATAAATTATTTTTATAAAATTTTATAATTGCTGAGTGTTAAAGCTTTCTTTGAAGTCGTTATATCAATCATGACTATTAACTTCTTTATTCTAATGGTTTATCTAAATTATGAACACAAATGTTTTGAGGGATAAAAATAATTTTTCCTTTTTATTTATTAAGCTCTGCAATTAAAATGTGTAAACTAAATCGGATTGTCACATAAAATCTTTACTCAATTTTTCTGTCAGCTGAAGAATTGACCTTACAAACTCTCTTCCTATAAGTTCTTCTAAGACTCTTCTGAGACTATATAGCTTACTTTTAAACTGTGTTCTTATTCCTTACTTAGGCACATGAATGTTATATCTTTACCCATTTAGAAATGTTCTAAAACTGTACTCTGGCTGATTTATTATCTGTTGCATGCTTAAATATATTCATTTATGTACAATTTTTCTCTCAGTAAAGATTTAGCATTGTTGTGCATTCATAGTAAATATTCTCTAATTTCATTAATTTTTAAAATACACCCTCATCATTGTTTTGATCAACAGATTAAAAAACAGATAAATCATTTTCTGAGGTATTTTAGAAGATTTTATGGAAGTCAGTGGATGTATTTTTATCATTTGGCTGCATATAGAAACAGGAAATAATTTTATATAAAATATTAATCATATATAAGATAGTAAGTGCAAAACATAATTTAAAGAAATATAGCAAACAAATATCTCTGTAGGCCAACTTCAAAGCTAAGTCTACACCTGTTCAAACAGATTTCAGAAATATATGAGCTGCTTTTTTGTTTTGTTAGTTTTGACTGATTAAAATTTTTAATGCCTGGTGAGAATACAAAACACCTTGGTAGCGAGATTAATTCTGGGAAGGAGGAAGGGGACTGTGCTAAAAAGATGAAGAGAGAATTTAATTTTCACTTTACATGTAATGTTAGAGTGAGTGCTTGGAGGGGGTGAGTAAAGGTAACCTCTAAAGTATGCAGATAACATCGGAAGATCTTTGACTACACATCCCAATTTTCTTCCCAGCATTATTGAGATATAATGGACACATAACATCGTGTAAGTTTAAGGTGTACACACAATGATTGGAGATATATATACTGCAAAATGATTACCAGAATAAAGTTAACACACCCATCACCTCACACAATTACAATTTTTGTGTGGTTGTATGGTGAGAACTTTTAAAATTTACTCTCTTAGCAACTTTCACACATGCAATACAGTTTTGTTAACTATAATCACCATGCTGTACATTATGTCCCCAGAATTTATTTATCTTACAACTGGAAGTTTGTGCCCTTTGATCCCTTCACCCATTGTCCCCATCCCCAGACCTATCCAATCCTTGCCTTTGGCAACCACCAATCTGATCTTCAGTCTTTTTTGAAGTTAGATATATCCATATTAATTAACTTCAGGCAATGTAATTTAAATACCATTTTGTGGGTGCCTTTCAGTTTAATTAAATATGACAGAAATTAATTCTCTGTCTTCATCTTTCCAAATGTTGATGGACAACAACACCTAGGTTGAGTTTTACTCCAAAGATCCAAATGGGTGAGTTTGCTCTGCCATCCTAACCATGTTGTTTGGCTTCCAGCTTTGGATCTCAGGCTGTGGGGTGGGGAAGAGGAAGCACAGGATAGGCACACAGCCACTGCCCCTCTGTTCCATTGGTCTCATGCTAGGCACAATGCCACATCCAACTCCCAGAAATTGTAGTCTCTGTTTTGGTGTCCACATTACCAACTACAACTCAGGGGATTTTATATATAGAAAAAAGAAAATAAGAACAGTTACAAGGATATAGGTAGAAATCAGCCATCTGGTTAGCACAGTATTCCTGCATGCCATTTTTTTCCACAAGTAGAGGTTTTCTACTTCCTATTCCAAGGCTGAAATCCTCATGTCCCTCTACACTGTATCTATCTCATTTTCTAGGATCTTTTGGTTATGTGCAGTAAGTACTCTCTATCAGGTCATACTGTGGCTACTTTTTCACTGATAACCTTAAAAAAATTAAAAAAAATATTTCTAAATTTTCATTTAGATAAAGGAAGAGTGCTGTAATAATTATGAGGAGGTCCCAAAATATATAAGGGCTAAGTTTACATTTTGCCTTCATGCTGCAGGTGCAGCATGGCAGAGGATCTATGTTCTCATAAGCTCAGGTGCTCTGCCATCTTTAATATGTGGCTCTGCAAGGTCAGTCTGAGATTAGTCATGTCAGAAAGCCAAGAGGTGGAAAGAGCTTGGAGGAATCTGTGGACATTCTCATGTGCCAGGAGTAGACATTGCACCCATCACTTCTGCTCATACTCTAGTCTCCCCTTATCCACAGGACATTTTCCAAGACCCCCAGTGCATGCCTGAAAATGTGGATGGTACAGAACCCTATATATGCTGTGTTTTTTCCTATGCATACATATCTATGATAAAGTTTAATTTATAAATTAGGCACAGTAAGAGATTAACGACAATAACTAATAATAAAATAGAACAATTATAACAATATACTGTAATAAAAGTTACTATAGATCTTAGCAACCTCAACATACAATTTTTTTCTTTCCTTATTAAATTGAGAACTTTCACATTTTCACTTAAAGGAAGTACTTCATGGCTTCTCTTTGACATTTTGGGGCCATTATTCAGTAAAATAAGGGTTACTTGATCACAAACACTGCGATACTGTGACAGTTGATCTGACAAGAGAGGGGGCTGCTAAGTGACTAAGAGCTGGACCAAGGGATGACTCACACGTGGGCAGATGGAGTGGGACAGTGGCAAGATTTAATCACACTACTCAGAACAGTGTACAACTTAAAACTTAAGAATTATTTACTTATGGACTTTCCCATTTAATGTTTCCTGACTGTGGTTGACCACAAGAAACTGAAACCATGGAAGGTGAAACTGTGGATAAAGGGGACACCTGTATTCCATCAGAGGTAACCACAGGGAATACCAAACGGAAAAAGAGGTTCCGAAATGTGACTTAGTTGGGCATCCATATGCTCAGCTTCTATAGTTGAAAGGGAGTATGAATCTTGTTAGTTAGCCACCATTATCTACCTAAATGGAAAACACACATCAGTCAGTTGTCTGTAGTAGTCTAAAAATCCTGCTTAGTCGGGAAATGCAGTAATTCCCAGCCCTGAAAGAGGAGTAAGTTCTCTGGTAAGCCCATCTGGCCAGCACTGCTTCTGCTCTCTGCAAGTTATTCTCTGGCCATCCTTCCTTGGGAATCATCCTGTTTCACAGCCTATTTCTGCTAGTGCAGGTTTTGAAATCCCCAAAAGTAGACCTAAAGGTGGAGAATTGGGTCCAGAGTGTTTAGGACAAAGTAATTCCAGGAAGTCCAAATGAGGAAAGTGAGATGGCGAAGTAAGACAAGTCAAAAAATGAGCTGGGTGGCACTGTGAGCAGTTGGGGCTCAGTTCCACAATGAATCCCTGAGGAACTTTGTGGGGTACATCACTAAATTGCTTGACTAAAGGAACTGTGCCATCTTTCAGACCCTATGTGTTGAGAGTTGCACCCAGTATCTTCCCACTTTTAACCCCACCTCCAACTCCCATTCCTTGGTTTTGCTATTCACTGTGGAGACGGCTCTCAGCTTGCAGAGCAACACAGTGCATGGATGAGGAGACTAATAGAAATTGACCTCTCCAGCTGCAGGTGAACTCGGGGATGGGGTAGGCATAACACGACCTGTTACACCGGCTTTCAGAATTCAAGCTTGTGATTTCTTCAGCAGTAAATTTCCTAAGATGCTTATTAGGCTTCTTACTGCTTTGCTTCTAAATCTTTCCAAGTTAAAGTAACAACAGCTGAAACTTTTGAAATCTCTTACTGGAATAGGCTTTACTCAGCCCATCTCTGGCTCCCTTTTCCTGACTGAGAAGAACTCTTAATCACGTGCTCTTATGGATCAGGTTAAGAGGCTCCATTCAAATTTTAGCTGCCTGTCAATTTCTTTGTGGGGGAGGGGATTCTATTTGCAAATAACTAATGTTAAATCTAATTCTTACTCTCTGAAGTTCCAGTAAAGATTGGAACATATCTGAGAGTTTTATTTTCCTCACCTTTATGACTAGGGTCTCTACTCATGACCTTCACCTGGAGCATGACTGGGAAAATACAGAAAAAGGGATGGAGTGCCATTCTTAAGTAGCTTACCTTGAAGACTTAGTGCCGCTTGCATAGCTGGCAGCAATATGAAGTCGCCTATATCACTCAAAGGAATAATGGACCCTATTAAAAGCTGCTGCAAATACTGTGATTGGATTGCTCTGTTTATCAGTCTAAGATGCACAGCTGCATACTTTGGCCCTACTAAAAGTTAGTGTTCCATTGTTTTTAAATTCTTAATGTTCTTGGATGAAAAACCAAGTGTTGAGGTTTCAGAGAGATCACTAATCAATTCTAACCTTCTTTCTTGTGAATTATGATCATATTTAATACAAGTCAAATAACTCCACATACAACGAAGTACACTCATTCTCATTAAGTGTTAGTCTTCACTCCATTTCCTAACAGAGAAACAATAGACACTAAACAAAGAAACATGACATTAAAACAAGAACTGAAAATTAAGAGGTAATGCGTGACTAAATTTCCTGCCCCAGATAATAAATGCATAATTGAGTGCTCATATTAATCTCTGTCATTTTTTGACTTCTCCCAAATTGATTTGAGTTCACATGTTATGGATTCTGGACAGTTGAAGAAGGATGATTGACATTTTGGGAATGATTTTTCCATCCACTCCTTTTTAATCAGCTATCATTGAATTTCTTTTATTATCTTTAACAGATCAAAGTCATGAATTTGTAGAACATACTTTTGACTCAAACTTCCAGGGTCTGTGACTAATTTTGAGGGGGGTGTATGTATAGTTTTCTGTGTGTAATGTTGGTGCTGCAATAATATATGTCATAGTAACTCTATAGACTTTTTTAAATTGTGCAGTTAGAGGTTTGAATTCTAAATTTTGAAACTCTAAAGGAATCACATCCCCTCAATGAGAGAGGGGAGGGCAGAAGCTGCTGAACAGACCTCAACACTACCAGGCATCAGGATGTCTCACTTTTCAAATATCGGCCTGAAGGGCATCAAACTAAAGCTTATTTTTTCCATTTTTCAGTTTAACGTTTTTTGGGTCTTAGAAATAAGACCATGTTAAAACAAACAAAAAATAATCTATAAACATTGGTATTAAAATAAGAGAGAAATTAGGTAATGATTCCTGGGAAAGGTCATCAAGCACCTTCTTCAACTCACACCTATGAGTTCCATCAATTTATCAAAATAGAAGTGATTGTAAACATGAGTATATACAATGACATCCTTTCTATAGTAGAAAGTCATTACTGTGTGGTTTGTCTGTAACTAATAATTATAAGAACATTTTCTTTGTAATTTAAATATCAGATTAAATATAAAAATACATATAAAATTAGCTAAAGAGTACGTTTGAACACATTTAAGATTTCAAATTATAATCAAGATAATACACTCAATTGTAGAAAAACAACCTGATTAAAAACCGGGAAAGGACCTGAATAGACGTTTTCCCAAAAAGACATACAAATGGCCGATAGATATATAAAAAGGTGCTCAGCATCACTAATCATCAGGGAAATGCAAATCAAAACCACAATGAGATATCACTTTGCACCTGTTAAGTTGGCTAGTATCAAAAAGATAATAATTCACAAGTGTTGACAAGGATGTAAAGAAAAGGGAATCCTGGACACTGTTGTAAATTCCCATGTTGTAAATTTACATGGGAATGTAAATTGGTGCAGCCATTATAGAAAACAGTGTGGAAGGTCCTCAAAGAATGAAAAATAGAACTACCATATGATCTAGAATTTCTCTTCTAGGGATATATCCAAAGGAAATCAAATCAATACCTCCAAGAGATTTCTGCACTCCCATGTTTATTTCAGCATAATGTATTATAGCCAAGACATGGAAACAATCTGTTTGTCAACAGATGAATGGATAAATAAATTATGGTATATATACACAATGGGATATTATTCAGTCTCAACAAAGAAAGAGATGCTGCCATTTGCAACAACATGGATGAACCTGGAGGACATTATACTAAATGAAATAAACCAGACATAGAAAAAACATTGCAGGATCTCATTTAAATGTGGAATAAAAAACTACAAGGAGCAGAGAGTAGAATGGTGGTTACCAGGGGAGTGGATGTGGGAGAAATAGGGAGACGTTAGTTAAATAGTACAGTTGCTGATTTATGTAAGATGAATAAGTCTCGAGATCCAATGTACAGCATGATGACTACAATTAACTAATACTCTATTAAATACTTTAAATTTGCTAAAATAGTGGGTTTCAGTTGCTCTCATCACAAAAAAATGGTAATGTGAGATGATATGTTAACTAGCTTAACTGTAGCAATCATTCCACTATGTAGATGCATATAAAAATGTCATGTTGCACACCTTAAATATATACAATTTTTATTAGAAAATAAACTTAGGGGTCAGCCCTGGCAGCCTACTGATTAAATTCAGCATGCTGCACTTTGGCAGCCCAGGTTCAGTTCCCAGGCACAGACCTACACTGCTTTGTTAGCAGCCATGCTGCACTGGCAGTCCATGTGCTAAAAAATAGAGGAAGATTGACACAGATGTTAGCTCAGGGTGAATCTTGCTCAGTAAAAAAATTTAAAAAATTTAAAATTAAAAGTAATTAAAAAAAGCCAAAACCATAGCCTCTTTAAGTCAATCATCTCCAATGAATATTTTTCTTGTACATAATATTAAGGACTATAAAAATTAAGGATACAGGGGTTGGCTTTGTGGCCTTGTGGTTAAGTTTGGTGTGCTCTGCTTCAGCAGCCCGGGTTCAGTTCCCATGTGTGGACCTTCTCCACTTGCTGGGAGCCATGCTGTGGTGGCATCTCACATACAAAATAGAGAAAGATTGCCACAGGTGTTAGCTCAGGGACAATCTTCCTGAGCAAAAAAAAGAAAAATTAAAGCAACAAAAAGAGAGTGCACAGGAATGAATAAGTTGATCTGGTCTTTGTTTTAAATACTCAGCAGAAAATGTTTATGATCTTTTTATGGAAAAATTGTTTGGATGATAATTTAGAGCAAATTGGAGGCATGTTGAATATTCAGATCAGTATGATTAGCATGCACAATTCAGTACATGCTCTCTTTAGACTTCTTTTCTATTTGTAATCACATGCCCCAAATCCCATTTTCCTTCTCACTTCCTCCTCTGTTATACTATCTTCTCTCCCAATCTCAAACGAAGCACAGGTTTTCACTTTCATTTAGTATTTCACTCCAAATTTAGCACACTTGGGGTTTCTCTTGCTCTTTCAGCAACAAATCAATGACATTTGTCTATAAATCTATCAAAATATTGAATTTTGTTTATATTATTTACAGATGAAACACCCATAGTTATCCTTATAACATGTAATTTATGTTATAAAAAATGTAAGGTTTTATGTATTTGAAAATATATTAAACAATGGTTCAAAATATTACTAAAAATGAATTTAGCACTATTACTTATAAATCTCTACTGGTTTCTTTCTTTTACATAATATGCTTAAAAATGTGCCTGCAATATAAACTAACTTGTTAGAAAATTACATAGATATCATTTAACTTTTAACTGCTGACTTAGATACAGAATAGAAATATTTTAAAACAATACAAATATCTAATCTGCAGTAGTGAATACTTGCATGCTTATAACAGATTAAATAGATTCCACGTAGCTCAAACCACAAAGTATCTATTAATCCACTCGAAATTATGAAATGGTAGCTATTCTGTCTTTTGAAAATTAGTAGCAATGATATTTGCATTTCCCACAAAATAAATAAAACCAATAAAATATAATGTGTTTACACCGAAAAGACAAAAAAATGTAAAAATGACATCTTCTGAGGTACTAAAGAGAAAATGCTAGCACTTACTTCTACAAATAAAAGTAATATTAATGGTAAAAAGAAAAGTGATTATAACTACACTTCTAAAATATTGAAACATATTCCAATACCCTAATAAATGTGTGAATTATTTGAACATAAGTTGATATTGTTATGTGACTATATATTTTTAAATTAGCCTTTACTAAATATACCTAAAGGAACAGCTATAGCAAAGTCGTATTTAGTGGACTGCAAGTCACTTTAAAACTAACAAAAAAGCCGTAACTAAAACCACTAAATTATCAGAGTGATAATTCTGGCCTATTTTCTAGGAGATATTAAGGTTTCCTATTACTTCATCTTGCCCAATTCAAGTAGCCTTATATCTTCATTGTTTTCTATTTTCATTTTTCCCATCTAATCAACATTGATTTTCAGAACAGTTTTCTCCTGTTCTCTTATCTTTCTATTCCTTCCCTTTACTCTATTTTAATATTGCTGCCTCCCAGGAGAACAAATTACAAGTATGGAATGTACATCTTTTATTTGTCAAATGTGATGTTTTGTGGCTTAAATAGTAGGTATACCATAAGGATAAGAAAATTATGTATGTATATATGTATGTATAGTAATTTTCTTTAATTACTCTAAGTTTAAGTAAATTGGTGGGTCTGTATATGTACATGCATGTGTATACTATATATATATAGTCTATAATCCATGTATATATACACATAATATATATAAATAATATGTATAATATATAATATAATAATATTGATAATTATATTATATACTATAATTAATTAATTATAAATAATATATTTAAATTGTAAATAATTAATATATAATATATAATAAAATATAAATAATTGATATTCTATATAATTATTATAAGAATAATTATATATTCATGATATAATAATAAATAATAAATATATATATATAGTTTATAAATCCTGACTTTACTCATAAGGACTCTCAGAGATTGTCTTGTGTATTCAGGTACTAATCTTCTTGACTATTGTGTGTTTGTAATTTTAACAAACTACTCTTCCATTTCCCAGAAAATTTGTCTGATGCTGACACCTCTGCCAAACAAATATGCTTATACTGCTTCCATTCCTCCTGCTTTTCAGTGCCTTGCTTAGCTTTCTATTCAAGGTCTTTGTTCCATGTACAGTTATATAGTCAAAAAGGAGTTGGTACAGGTTAGTATAGTAAAGTGAAAAACTGTCTGGCTTGTCTGCCCTTGTTTTAGCGCTAAAAGTTCTGCGTCTTGGAAAAAAATCCTCTTCAGGATTTGAAAAGTCCTGTTCTTTGATGATGAGTTTGGAAGTTTGGGGGAAAAGTTTAGAACCCATATAACTGCCCCAAAAATATGGGCTGAAAGCAACACTGTTTTCAGTGTTAAACAGAAATGGTAGATTACCTGCCCTCTGCAATCTCTGTTACTGTTTTTTCCCTGACCTCTGATCTTGGGACCTATGATCTATGGTTCCCAATAACAGAGCATGAGAGTCGTTGCTCACTCTGAATTAGGAGACTAAGTTGAAGTGTGTTGTAACTGTAAGCATTAATATTTCATCTTTGACTGCCTATAGGTTAATGTAAGGTTTTGCGTTATGGTAATGCTAGCTTTATTTTTAGCATTGTGTATATTGGACTATTTTCTCTAAGAGTTAAGATAATGAAAATAAATGATTACAATACCAACACCAGGATAACTCAGACATCGCCAAAAAGAGGACTAAACAACTGTGTTATATTGATGGCAGATAGTATGACATATACAACTGGATTAGGGAGGTAAAAAACCACAATAGAGAATATTGGACAATTTGCAGAACAGAATTTGTTACTGGACCTGGTGGAGCAGAGCATAAGAAAGCACATATGGAGACAGAAACTCACAATCCAGGATAAGACACATAAGCGCTTCTAAATCAATCAAAAGTTTTCCATCTTCCAAAAATATACCAATTTTCTGTCGAGCATAGTGGCTGCGAAATTAGCCAAGTGAATTAGCCATTTGTTGGTACCACAGACACTTATAAATACTTAGCATATTGTTCCCTTGACTGATCTAAGAAACTGAGTAAAGTTACATTTCCTGATTCAGTGGTTGCAACAAAATATCCTAGGGAAAACACAAGGGGACATTTAATTATAGATGTTTTGGGTCTTTACAGTGTAGTGCTATTTCTGAGGATCTGACATATAACCATGTTCCCCAAAGTTTATCAGGTGTGTTGAGTCATGGTAAAAAAAAAAAAGAAAAAGAAAAATTCCCCTCTTGCGTCTAGTTACTTTAATTTGAAAAGTGGAGTGCCAAATCATTTTCTTTATTTTCTATGAAGATTGTAATGGAACTGCTGAAAATGTGAAAGAAAAGACCGTTGTTATCTTGTTCAAATACAAACTAGACTTTGCTCATCTATCTGCATCTTTGGTAGACAATGCAAATGTAACTTTTAGCAAATTACATTTAGTCTATAAACTTACCAAATAAAATGAAAATCCTACTTGCTAAGCATCCTACATACCTTGCATACAACACTGTCAAAAAGGAGCAGGGTTTCTTGACTTGTGACATTGAGACTTTCATAAAAAAGGTTTTCTCACTTTTCAGTTTTCTTAAATCAGGTGGATGCACTTAATGAGATTTCAACTTTATAGAAAGAGAAAGAGGTAACCTTCTTAGACATTTGCTTGCAAGACAAGTTATTATTTTTGCTGTCTGTAAAAAAATTTTTAAATGTTGGTGTGCCATAAAATCATATTTTCAAAGTGTAGGCATATGGGATGTCCTTCTCTAATTTGGAGATACACTGAGGATAAGAATGAGGAAAAGTATTATAGGAAAACAGAAATCTGTATGTTGTTTAGCCAAAACTGTTTGATGATGAGCCTAGAGAAAGATGAAAGGACTGAATTTGAGTTTTTCACTGTTATATGTACGTTGTGACAGAAATTCCCACAGTGCAAAAATAACCAAGTGTTTGGAAATAAGACAGCTTCAGAACCGAAAAAAATCACCAGAAAAGGGCAGCCAAGTTAAAGAAGATTTTCTCCCACATTTACTAATATTAACTCATTTGAAATTTAACTTCAGTTTCACAAATCCAAATTACCTCTATGCGTTAAAACCATTTTCTCTGAGAAAGAGACATTTTATTTATGATGACATCCGTGTGCTTCAGAGTGATTAAAAATGATGGGCCTTTTAGACATAGATAGACATAGTGTGATACATCTATAAGTACAAAGAACCCAATTGACAGATGACTGGTCTATCAGAGCTAGTCAGCAGTACAAGTGGGTGGACACCTTTGGCGAGCTGGGATCTAATTCCTACACGTTGAAAAACTTGCTGTTGCTGGTAAGTGAAATTCTAAATATTTTATGCTCAACTGTTTTTGTTGCAAGGATATTTACTTTGGTAAACTGGCACTAGGAATCAACGTGATATAGGCTAGCTAAAAGCAGAGCTGTAAGTCAGAGTGAATACTACACTGGAATGCATTTTGTTTTATCACTGCATGAAAGAAAAGAAAGACGTTCTAATGGCTGCAGGCAGTTCAGAGAAGTGTTATTAGAAAGGAAACAGACTAAAAATATTCTGCGGTATAACGGGACAGAAGAAACATCTTGTTATGTTTAAATTAAATATAGGTAGTATCTGTTTAATTAGTCTTACCATATTTATCTCTTTTTAAAAAGCTTACATTATGTATCATATCAATACATAATGGTATGATCTATAAAATTTAAGCATCCAAAATATATTTCTTACCTTAATTTTTGACAAGTGTTTATTATATATGAAATATTATTTTAATTATTCTTTTGGTTACATTTGTAATTTTGAAATATATATTTAAATCTCTATTTATGGGGGCTGGCCCCATGGCCGAGTGGTTAAGTTCGCGTGTTTCACTGCAGGCGGCCCAGTATTTCGTTGGTTCGAATCCTGGGCGCGGACATGGCACTGCTCATCAAACCACACTGAGGCAGCATCCCACATGTCACAACTAGAAGGACCCACAACGAAGAATATACAACTATGTACCGGGGGGCTTTGGGGAGAAAAAGGAAAAAAATAAAATCTTTAAAAAAAAAATCTCTATTTATGTTAAGATCAATATTTAGCAGCATCTCTTGTCTTTCCATGTTATAAGACAAGGCTAGTATTGACATACAAGTTCCGATATTCTACTTTCCCACTTTTATATTTCACCTTCAGTCAGCTACACTTTTACTTTTATGCCCTATGGTAGTATTCCTCTATTTTCTCCATAAGTTGATTCTGTATTTTAAAATAAATAATATTAAAAAATCACACTATTATGGCCATATTTAATTTGTCTCATGTTCCTTTCATAGATTGTTTTGAAGACAGTAGTGGTAGTAATAATGGGGTAATAGTGTTGTTATTATTTTTTGCTCACATTATCAAATCATTTTTTTGGTCTATTTACTTTTATCATGTCTTCATTTATTTTCTGCTCCCTCACTCAAACTTTCTCATCTACTGAGTTCATTTATTGTCCTTTTGAAAGTCACGTCTTTCAATCTCCATTCTCATGCTGAAACTTTGCTGTTAATCTGCAGTTGGGCTCTCACCTTGGGACTCACTGATAGTAAGAGCCACTGTTACCTGGTTTCCAAGACTTTTTTCTTCTTTGATTTAAGGTCTCAATATGCCATAATACATCCCATCCTCAACTAACTTCTTAACAATGGCTGCTGTAAAATAAACTTTATGAATTCTCATATATCTGCCATTCTTTTTTAAACTCCTCCCACATGAATGCTAGTTTGACTGAGTAAATATTACTGATAGAAAGTCATTCTACCCATAAAGTGAAAGGCACTACTGCCATGTATTCTAGCATCCACATTACTATTAAGAAATCCATTGCCAATCTAGTGTGTACATTTTTCCTGAAAAGTTGTTTTTTGTGTTGTTTTGTCTTGATCTAATTTCATTCTTTTGAATCATCACTAAATACTCTGTGAGTCGTTTCACTCTGAATACTCAGACACTTCTCAGTTCTGGGCACATAAAGGTAAAGGAGAAACAAACTCTTAAATGAGGAATAACAGTAGATTTAATCAACATTTGTTTGTAAATGAAAGAGTCATAAAAGCTTAATTAGAGTTTTTAAGATTACTTTTAAAATAAAGGAATTCAAGTTTTAGGGATCTAGGGTGTAGCACAAGGAAAGAAAGAGAGACATTGATACAGAAGAGACGTTTATAAATATATCATAAGTACCAAAAGGGCACTGTGGGGGATCAGAATTGGCCACCCCAAAACATATCTCTTTGGTTTGATTATTTTTAAGAAAAGACTGTGAAAGAAACTTTGACTTTCCCCCTAACTACCTAAAAGAACTTAAGATAGAAGGCCTGTTCCAGGAAGGAGCTAATACCATAAGATAAGAGTAGTGTAACGTAAAATGTGTCTCTCTAGTGTCACATTGTCTATAGAGGGCCCAGGAAACACTCATTTAACAAACATTTCCATTTCCATCTCCATGTAAATTGCCTTCCTCCTCTTTGAAGTCTCAAACCACTACTCCCAACACCTTCCTTTGTCTTTAGCTGAAGATGATATTTAAGGTGGCAGCTTTGACCATTCTGGTGAGTTACTCAGTTTTCCTGGGTTTCTCCCATGTATACATGTTATTAAACTTTGTTTTATTTTCCCCTGTTATTCTGCCTCATGTCAATTCAATTCTTAGACCAGGCAGAAGGACCTAGAAGGTAGAGGAATGGTCTTCCTTCCCTACAGCACAATAGCATTTAAGAGGAAGAAAGAAATTTACAAGTAATGGGTAATCAGTGGCAGCAAATACTTCAGAGGAATTAGGAAGGAGAAGTGTCATGTAAAATATTGAAGAAAGTTTTTTATTTTTTTGTAAATGTCAGGTCAACAGTGTATAGAGTATTACAGGGTGAAAGCCAAATAGAACAGAATGAAAATAAGGAGCACATGTAGATTTTAATTAAACCTCATTTCAAGTAGTTTTTATGAGAGATTAACTAGTCACTAAAAGATATTTTAAGTTAATCATTTAAAAATATGAGCAACTTGAGAATATTTAAAGACATAATGAAAGGAACACTTTGAAAAAGTTTAAACACATTAGAAATGAGGGGCATATTCATTTGACTAAAGCCCCAGATGTATGAAAGGATGGTAATCAAAGACCAGTTATGATTTTCAGTTAATTTTTAATTTTACAAATGGTAAATGTGTGTTTACTGCTATACTAAGATGAGATCAGGATGTGTGAAAAACTCAGGTTTTTCTATTAGATATGAACAATTTGTATTATTGGGTGGGCGGTGGGGTGGGAATGAGCTGAAGTTGGGAACATAAAATAAAATGAATCTTTGTATGATAACATCTGTGGGTCAGACACTATAGAGTCAATTAGAGATAAGCAAAGGGTTTGAATAACTACTTGACTTCAAGAGACATAATTATTAAGAAAATGTGTACATAGATTCAATCAGTTTTCCATTCAAACTACTGTAGTTTGAATAACCAGGTTTTATGTCTTTTTTCTATAAGTTTCAACATGCAGACTTAAGCATTTCATTAATTATAACTATAAATTTCTCTCTTCATCCTTTCTTTGATTAGCATTACCTCCACACCAGGGTAAATTAGAGTAATCTATAACAAAGGATTCAGCTACAAAATTCTATAGCAAATTAACCTTTGGGAAAAAGTATCATGGATTCTGTAATTAAAATAATGAAAATTCTAAGAATAATAGTATTTAGGTATTTTCTCTTCTATTTAAATGAAACCTTATTTGCACTCAAACGGCAAATCAAAAGGCAAACTATAATTGTATGTTTATAAATTCCATCCTTGTGTGTCTATGCTAAAATACTTTCCCTTAAAAAATGACAAGGTTTAGACAAGGGTAAATTTAACAATTGCCAAAAATGATGGCCTCTGTAAAAAAATGTCACACTTTCTTGATGTCGATTCATACATATGGGCAATAAAGTTTTTTACCAGTTGCAATCTTAGAATTTAATTTTATTTACCAGTAATCTTTAATCCTCTTATACTCAAAATTTAAATAAATTCGGAATGTTTAAACACTGTTATTTTTGGACATAGGGCACCACAAAACTTTTTAGTGATTGAATATAATGTTGATGACAACATTGCATTTAGATGATATGGTCACGGGGATTATACATTCAAATTGTGGTGATAACACTACCCAGAAGTGTGCGACATGGATGAATATGACAGCATGCCAAGATGACAAACATCTTTCAACACTGGTTTCAGTGAATGTTGACAAGGAAAATATAGGGTAGAAGTTAAGAAACTCATGACTCTACCTTTAGCTGTCACAAATTGTTTTGTAAGACAAGGTAAAGAAAATAAATACGTGATACGAATGGTAAAAGTAAGCATGGAGCAAATTGACAGTTACAATAACTGGGCTGTGATGGAAAGTAAGAAAACAATAAAATATTTTGAATTTTCATAAAATACTGACATTTTGAGTGGGTAACCACATTAGAACTGTTTAAAATCCCTTTAAGCAGATGTAAAGTACATGCGTATAATCAATTCTTGTTTCTGAGGAATGGAATAAGTGCCGACAAACACTATGAGTTGTAAATTTCTAGTGAACTTCCAAAGAACATGAATTTAAGGTCACCCAAAAGGTAAATGCAAACAGACCCAATATGGTGTTAAGAATGAATCCCCAATTTTCCTGTGTATTCTAGTGGTCCCAACCAATGCACTTAGCATTACTGTTATCTAAATACACGTTTTAAAACCCAATATCCTTCATAAATACCAGTGGGAACTGTATTTGTGAACAGAAACTTTCTTGATTCCAAATACTCGATTAAACCCAAGATAAGGGCAGATAATGGACTGAATCCCTTTTCCAGGCAGTTATGCCCACAATCTCAACAAATAGTGTGGAAATGCTTTCTCTCCAAACATCTTAAATCCACTATTTTATTTTAATTAACAAAACAATATTAAAAATGTGAACCTTTATGACATTTTGCATTTTGTACTTTATAGAATATATGTGAAGAGAAAAGATGGTTCTTCCTCTTCAAGGTAAAACTTTATAAAGATTTGCAGTGTGGATAATAAAAACCATGAACTTTCTGAGTTCCATTTATGGAAGGAAAATAAATATCTCTCCCAGAGCAGTCACGGATGTTCACATAATGCATAGTAGAAACAGGAAGATGCTGAAATGAAGAGTTATTGCTGTTCTGGTTTTTCACGTGATCCCTAACTTCTTAAACTTTATTCTCTCAACTCCTGTCATTTATGTTAGACAGTTATCAGGTGACAAATACTATATGTGGGAATTGAAAAATTGGCATGTGAGCATTAAGAGTTGTACCTCCTATTTCTGACCTTTAAAACCCATGTATCAGTCTGTTTTTATCACTACTAGGTATTCTGATAAAAAATATTCTTAGTCAATGGAAAAAAGGCTAGGTTGCCCAACTTAAAAGTTTCAAGAAAAGAGAGAAAGTAGAAAGAGGAAAGAGACTCTTGTGAGATGAGATAGAGATTGCTGAATTGGGATTTAGATATATGCGAAGCTTCAGAAGAGATGTATTGAGAAAACTGGGTCACAAAAGGGAAATTCTGAAAAATGTTGACATGGATTTTGACTTAGATAGCTTTTAGTAATCTTTCATTTAACCAGGTAAAGAATATAATTCCATTTTAAATATTCATTTCCTGTACACTGCTGTAGAAGTAATGCAGTGTGGAGGTTAATGCATCTGTCCCCTCAAATTTATCAGGTTTTTCTCTGGACATTCACCGTAGATTCGGGAACTTAGGTGTAATACTAAGGTACTGATTAAACCTATGTCTTTCAATAGATTCAGAAACCTAAAGTATTTCCCTCATTAAATAGCAAACTGATTATTTTTCCCCCACAACTTCAAGAACACAAATTTGCTTAAGAATTTGGATTTCTTTACAGATGAGGTAAAGAAGGTCAATATTTAAGATCGTTTTATTGTCTCTGCTTGGCTCTGCCAGTCAAGACCAGATCTTTCAGGATTTGAGAAACTGCTATGAAAATCATGATGAGGTTCACTAGTACAGGAAAATTGCTGTTGAAAATTTGAGTAAATTTTGGGGCTGGCCCTATGGTTGAGTCGTTAGAGTTCCACACACTCTGATTTGGCATCCAGGATTTGGGGGTTTGGATCCCAGGCACATACTTACTCCACTCATCAGCCATGCTGTGGAGACATCCCACATACAAAATAGAGGAAGACTGGCACAGATGTTAGTTTAGGGCTAATCTTCCTCAAGCAAAAAAAGAAAAAGAAGATTGGCAACAGATGTTAGTCAGGACAGATCATCCTCACCAAAAAAAAAAAGAAAGAAAGAAAGAAAAAGGATTTCAGTAATTTTTATTAAGTAACGTTCCATAAATTGTATGAATTGGTATATATGTATACTACTATGGTCAGGAAATAGTCTTGAAACTGTTTAAATATGAGCTAGTTTAGAGCATAAAAATTCAGACTGTAAGACTCTATAAGGTCCACAATAGTGGATCTTTATAGATCCAAAGTCACAAAAAGTATTTTATAAGTAGCACATTTTACTAATTGGTCTAGGAAGAAACAAATGGAAAGGTCTTTGCTAAGGTCAAAGTACATACCAGAAAGTGTGAGGAGGTATGTTACACTGTTAATCGTCATTATCCTCCATCTTCTTACTCCTGGGTATCTAGAAGTGTGCTGAGAAACTTAGAGAAATTGATTGCAATTTTGGTGGAATTTACATGATGAACTTATTATCACATGTTGAGGGAAAGGCTCAGGCAAACACTATCAGGGATCATATTGGACAAATAGAATCATAAGAAGAAAGTTACCAACAGGATGAAAAAAATGGTCCCTTGCTCTCTTGGCATCCTTTGGAGATGAATGTTTGGGCCAGACACAGCTAGGGATAACATTACGCTACAGGAGAGGAATTTTTCCAAAATATGTTCTACATTTTTATGCAGAGGGTATTTGAGTGTTCTTAAAAATAGAAGATAACAGTTTGAGCTTGGGTGCCAGCAGCTCAGTAGTTGCACTGATATCACTGGAAAACCTTGAAGGATACTGAGACTCTTCACAGACTGTCCTACTGCCTAATAGCAGGACAAGCTGATTCATTACCAAGCAATGCAAACAGAATTGTCATAGTCATTAATCTTGCACAAGACCCTGTTTGTTTTTTCCCATTCATCCCCTGATCTTAAGGAATAATCAAATACAAGCCCTTTTTATCAGGATATATAATTAATTGAATCAGGAATAGGAAAAGAGAGAGATAAAGATATTATACCCTCCATTCACTTCCTAGGGTGGGCAGTGTTCATGATTAATCAGTTGAGGTTATATTTCTCATTGACTATTAATCTTCTCTCATACCCAGTAGACAGCATTCTGTTACCATACATGATCTCTAGCAACACAAGAGAGTGGCTGTGGAACCATGCAAAGTGAAATCAGTGTTCAAGTTGTGTCCATTCAGCTGCCCTTCATCCAAGCAATGGAAACCATCCATCTGCCCTAAGTTCAGAGTAGTTATGGAAACAGAGACAGGGAAGGACACTATTCCTCAAGATTCTCCACTCTCCCAAACTCCTAGGTTTCCAGTTTTGTCAGGCTGGAGAATTTGAGTATTGATTGCCTTTCTTTGATGGACTCTTCTACCCACATTTTTGTTTGCAATGACTACTCTTTCGAAGTCATCAGCAAGGGTCACAATAATCAATTCCAACTGCCATTTTGGCACATTCACATTGAGCCAGTAGAACAACCGTCATCATCCAGTCCAAAAAACTTTGTAGGGCAGATATTTGGAATGAGAATTAACAGTTTTGATTTTTAAGAGGCAATCTTTACCAGGTGACTACTCTTTCCAATCTCCTTGCTGGTTACTTCTAAAAGCTATCTATTCTGCTACTATATCCAACATGCCCCATCCTTATAAACCTTCAACCTCTATTTTTGGTTTTAGCCTCAGTGCCCTGGTTTTCCTGCATCTCTGTCCCAGAGAATTAGCTACTGGCAAGCTCCCAAGGAGATCACCGCATATGAAGGATCATTCCGGAAACTTTCTTTAGTCCCATCTAGCTTCCTTATATAACCTTCCAGGTCCATTGGCTTCTATGTGTTTCCCAAATAGAGAAAGCCACTGACAAGTCCCTGGGGAGCATAACCGTGAGGAATAGGGCAAGCAAGTGGGAGCATGCTACCAAAGAACAGTGCTCAGCACCCCAGTTTTGTGGAGCTCAGTTGTCATGTAATTGCAAACTTGAAGCATTCGGCTGGACTTGGATAACTAAAATTAAAAATCAGATGTCTCTGTTCTCATCCTTTAGATTTCCAAAAGGCAAGGGCTAGTGAGTGGAAGGAAACATTTTCCATATTCTTGATCTGAAATCTGTGATATCCAGTGAAGAGCTGAGGTTTAGGAATGTGACCACTAATTTTCTTGCTATAAACAGGATATGATGACACAATGAGACTGCTTTAACTATTGGGCCCATCAACTCCAGGTTATTTTGACACCATATCACATACTCATAAATTCTTTGGAGGTTGGAGATGGTTTTGCTCTTACTTTGGTTGAGGTACAGAAGCTTACCCAATAGTCATTGCTACATCAACCAACTGCTGCCTTGTGCCTAAGATGCCTACTTCTAGAAGAAAAGTATATAAGTGTATATGTATGTGTGTGTGTATACACACATAAATTTTATAGGTTTCTTGTTCATTCCTCAGAAAGTCTATTCCCATTCATCGATCTCCAATTCTTATCGAAGTGATTCTGATGGACAGTCAAATTCCTCCTGGTGTTGTCATTAAAGGTGCCCCAGAGAAATCTTATAAATTGTTAGCAAGAGAAGAAAAGAGAGAAGGAGCTGGAGTATACATAGAATAGTCTTTGGGTGATGGATTTAAATATGGAGCATCTCTGTGTTTGCAGACTGGCTAATGGAAAAGTGTGCTGATAGAGAAATTAATATGATATTCAAATACTTAATAACTGATAATATGTGAACATCACAATGCTAAAGCTGGTTCCAGAGGTCTCATTCTGTGCTAACCATTAACTCTTTAAGAATAATAATATTAAACATATAAAACAGCTTATTTAAAGCAGACTACTGTAGTACATACAAATTTTCTTCTTATGCACTAAAATAAAAATAAGCAACAGTAGTAAAACAGTAATATACACAGCTTATACTTATGCAGAGTACTGAAAGTGATTTCTTGTATATGAATTGAGTCATGAATATGATCTTTCAAAAATTTTAAGCAAGAATGCAATCAACCAGAGATTGTCCTATATCACAGATTATTCTAGAAACTTGGCATAATGCAAATGACCTAAGCAACCCCTGGCTGTCATTTTACAATAACATTATAAAAAGCAGTAAACAGCCCAGTGGCTGAGTGGTTAAGTTCGCGCATTTCGTTGCAGGTGGCCCAGTGTTTTGTCAGTTTGAAGCCTGGGCGCAGACATGGCACCGCTCATGGAGCCACACTGAGGCAGCGCCCCATGTGCCACAACTGGAAGGACCCACAACTAAGAATATACAACTATGTACCAGGGGGTTTTGGGGAGAAAAAGGAAAAAAAATAAAATCTTTGGAAAAAAAAAAACAGTAATCAATTGGTTGGATTTCTCTAGGATCTTTGACTTACAGTGCAAAATGGAAGCATTTTAGTCTAATGCACACAAGGAATCACAGATGAAAGTAAGTAAAGTACAGCTTACTCTCTATAGTCTAAACATCAGAGGGATTATGCTTGCTTTAAAGCCAAAAATA
Source organism: Equus asinus (assembly GCF_041296235.1). Classification (NCBI taxonomy): domain Eukaryota; kingdom Metazoa; phylum Chordata; class Mammalia; order Perissodactyla; family Equidae; genus Equus; species Equus asinus. Next base: position 47,418,032 of record NC_091792.1, on the reverse strand, counting down.
AAAATGTAGATAACTGGATCGTCATCCCTTATTAGTAGCTATATATGACTGTGAATTTTTTTAAATCTTTTGCAAATTGATTAATGTTAGCATGAAAGAAATTTAGACACAACGTTTTTACATTTTTATATTATCACTCCATCCATGAGAATATTTAAAACATGTTAAATCATTTCTTACATCTTGAATTTAACTTTTGTGTTGTCTTTTGTAAGTGATGCCATTTTTTTATGTAATGGGTATAAATAAATATAATACCACAACTGGTAATTGCAAAAAAGTTGCCTCTTTTTTATTCTTCCTCATTGAATGTACCAGCATATTATTCAACAAGACATTTTCATGGTAATTTTATTTATTTGTTTATTTCATTATTATTTACTTTATTTAAAATTGACAGAAAGGTCAATTTTATGTTTTTACCATTAAAGAAGAATATCTGATAACCAAATAGAAACCACGTATCCGAAAAGAAAAATAACATCTTGAAGTAGTCTGGGTGGCATGTAGTCTGTGATCATCTGCAGGGAATTCCACTCATTATTCCCTACACAATGAAAAACTATCTAAACTCAATTGGTGCCAAATTTCTTTATAATTTGCTTGATCTAACCAGGAAGTCTCAACTTAGTGAGAAAGGGATTGGTTTATTGGGAAGGATTCAACCAGTGAAACAGAACTAATGGGATATAGATTGAGGATATTTGTGAGTAAGTTACTCAATTTTATACGGATTTATTGCAAGGAATTGGCATCTACAATAGCGAGGTCTGACTAAGCAAACCTAGAATTCTCAGGCCTCTAAATGGACTGGAATCCTCGCCCTATTTTTTTTTTTTTCCTTTTTCTCCCCAAAGCCCCCCGGTACATAGTTGTGTATTCTTCGTTGTGGGTTCCTCTAGTTGTGGCATGTGGGACGCTGCCTCAGCGTGGTCTGACGAGCAGTGCCATGTCCGCGCCCAGGATTCGAACCTACGAAACACTGGGCCGCCTACAGCGGAGCGTGCGAACTTAACCACTTGGCCACGGGGCCAGCCCCCCTCGCCCTATTTTTTATATGTGATCATATCCCAAAATATAAGCCTAGATTTGGATTTGTATGGATAATACTCCTCTGAAGGTGTGCAAGTTCCAGCACTTTACGTTGCTTCAGAACTAGTTTAATTCAAAGCTATCAGAAAATTGCAACAATTTTAGTGCTCTGATTGCTTCTAAGGATATCAAGAACAAAGAGATAGTTGACTTTTTAAACTCCCCACATATTTAGTATTTCCGCTGGAGCCATACAAGCTGGAAGTCACAATTGTATGTTGTATGACTCAGTAAAATTTCTCTCAGAGTAGAGGTGAATGTGACAGGTAAATTGGCAGGAACAATTCTTGAAAATATAAATCTAACCTTCTTTGCTGGACCCACATGAGGGGCAGTATTCTTTATTATTATATCATAAACTTTAGAAAATGATAGACAGTTTCAAGTCATGGATCTTCTTCACATTGGTTGTCTGATCATAAACAAATCACTTGCACTCTGTGATCAGTTTCCTCATTGTAAAATAAAAAGAAATAATACTTATCTTTCAGGAAGTTCTGAAAATTAAATGGGATAATTCCTTTTATTCCTGCACTGTGCCCAGCAGGTAGAGGAAGTAACGGTCAAATGATAATTTTATTGTGATGTACACTAAAATTATAAGCAAAATGTTCTCTACGTGAGTGAACAATCTTCCCATTTTTTATACAATGAGCTGTACAGTGGCATGGACAGAACAAGCATTGCCTAACACACACCAGAAAATGAGAAGGAGGCAATATTAGTCCAGTGAAAAACCAATAGGCTTTAACGATTTGGGTTCAAGTTACCTTAACTAGCCACATAACTTGGCTAAGTCTTTTCAATTTTCTGGACTTCTCTACTCTTAATTTGTATAATATAATATCTATGTCTCATGTTTGCTGTGAACACTAAACAAAATAATGAAGTAATGACAGGAAGCACTTTATTGAATACGTTTTAGGTACTTACAGCTTTGCTATGTTATTTAATTCTTTCAGAAATCAGTACAAGTAGGTGACAGTATTATTTCTATTTTACACTTGAGGGAACGGTGCTTGTAGAGAAGAAACCTGCCTAAGCTCACTGTACAAGTTAGCTCAAATTTGAATGATATCTGACTCTAAAGCCTGTGGATTTAAGCCCTCCACTAACATTTCTAGCACTATACTTGATATTTGATAAGCAACTGGCATTTGGTGAGCACTCAATTATCTTTATTAGCTTTCTCCTTGCCCTAATTAACTTTGTGTCCAGGAAAAAGGAAGGAAGTCTCCTGTGCTTTTTGGAACAAAATTGATTTCTCAATATTTTGAGAGAAGAACGACATAACAGACTATTTTTCTGTGGCTGAGTAAACATTATTTTAATCACTGGCTTTGCATACACACACAAAGATGTACGAATTAATGAGTGAATTCAAGTACAAACTATTTCTTCTACATGGAGACAAACACTCGGTTTAGGTTTACTTTTCATCTTTAACTGGGCATAAGATAGTCACTGTCTGAGCTTAAAGGATTCTTCCCCCAATAGTAGCCAGGAAGGGAGCATTATAAGAGCCTCTGAAGGGCACGGAAGCACAATTGTGCAACAGTGATGGCAATGATTATTTTTCTGTCATAAATAATGTCATATATTTCACAATGCTTCAAAGTAAACCTCCTTGGTTTCAATACTTTATACATTAACAAACCAAAATAAAACAGAATATGACCAGCAATGAGATACATTTAAAATTCATTCACAGATTAAATGTTTTTATTTCTTTAATATATTTCTGGAAGCCAATACAAGCAAGTTTCTATGATATTTACCAACACATGGCATCTTTTCAGAGTAATACAGTGAAACTAACTTGTTTTTACATATTCAGCGGCACATTACCAAATGCAGCAAATGAACAGACAGTATCGAAAAGCATGTCATTAGGAAATATTTAACTCTAACTCTTCATTTAGATTTTACAGCTGTTCTAGGTTTGACCAGAGCAAGTCTTTGGATGGATGTAACTTTGACAAATAAGGCATTGACTTTTTTGGTTGGTGTTTTATTTTTGTTTTGTTTTAATACCAGAAGTGGCTCCCTCAAGTGAAAAATATAAAATTGCTGGACTCTCTAAGGATCCAAAGGAAATTACCTGTGGCATGAAGTGTGGTGGTAAAACACTGTTACTTTTTATCAAGATGTAATCCAAGAGGTCAGTTGGGATATGCATGCCTTCACCATTGCTATTAAAACATAAAACAAAATATCAAAGTGACCAACTATTTATATGCAACTCTATAAAGAGACCAAAGAGAGTGGACTTTCCTGAAGTCTCTGGATTTCCAAATTGCTCTTGAAATATAACCATATACCATGGTGCAAGGAAAAAGACTCCTCTGATATCTCAGTATTTTAAAACCCTGATAATAACTCATATTTAGCAAATTTAGCTAAAATAAAACTTGACATTTATGAGAGGCTACATTTGAACACTGTAATTTTGATTGAAATCAACCTTCTCCTGTAACAACCTAAGCAATTATCTGTTTTACATCTGTAGTTTCATAGCTGTTACAACACACTGCAGTTTTGCCTATATATAGCTTGGTGATGTGACCAAAACTGACATGTTTAGGGGGATATTGTATCACACTCTTTACATTATACAAAAATAAACCCAAAGAAACAACAGAGGCTCTGAAGGAAGGTCTTTTTTGTACAATGGCTCTTCAGAAACATGTTTTCAATTTCATGTTTTTCTGAGGCATTTACAGATTTCAAAATATTTCTACAGTTTCTGGGTACTAGTGCAAAGATGAGGATAAAAATAAAACCAATTCTAATTAACCACAATATTGTGGAGTATATATTTTACATGAATCAAACATTTATGTAGTGATAGACACCATTTTAAATACTCCTTATATCATCTTTTTTCTCTAACTATAAGGTGGATAATGTTATAATTCACCTTTTATGGGTGGTAGGGGGAAGCGTGAAATAGGTGAAGGGGATAAGAGGTATCAACTTCCAGTAATAAAATAAAGAAATCATAGGTACATAATGTACAGCATAGGGAAGATAGTCAACAATATTGTAATAACTTTGTACCATGATAGATGGTAACTAGTCTTATCAGGGTGATCATTTTGTAATGTAAACAAATGTTGAATCACCATGTTACACATCTGAAACTAATACAATATTGTATCTCAACCATACTTAAATAAAAATGAAATAAAATAAAATGATAAAACACTGATATTTTAAGTAAATTTATAAAATTGCACAGCAAATAAATTGCAAAACTTGCTTTTGTACCCAGCATCCAGTCTTCATAGTTTCTTCTTCCCTCTCTCTGCTCTCTCAGTGTGGGAGGGTTTAATCAGAGTCCTCATCATCTATTTTCCTGGTATTGGAAATCTATCCCATATGATTGATAGGAAAATAATCCGACCCACCATCCATACTATATGTTTAGACAGTCAGGATCTGTCTAGTTTTTGACAGATGTTTTGACACATGTACTATGGAAAATAAAAGGTCTCTCTTTCTTTAAGATAAATACTTGCGGAGTGTCAGCAAGTAGATTGCCACACATTTCCCTGGCCTTATGAAGCAGTCAGAATGAAAGAATGTGTGAAGAAAAGCAGAGTTGATAGATGAACAGAAGAAAATATGAGCCCAAATACCATATTTTTAGTTTCTAGATCCAGATGTACCCAAAGTCAGACTAGTACTGTTTTTGTTTCATGAACAATAAATTCTCCTACTTCCCTTAAGCATAAAGAGCAGTTAATGAACATCAAACTCTCATTCTACAAGACGAGGAGGCAAACTAAGAAATGCGAGCATTAGCTCCGCTTTCAGCTCCTTGAAGGCAAGGGGGTTATGTCCTGTTCAACCTTGCTGTATCTGCACATGAATACATGCAAAAATATTTGTGGAGTGAAGGAAGGAAGGCTAGGCCCAAATCTAGTAATTTCCAGTATTGTAACAGGCAAAGTAGAGCCCCACCCGAGCCCTGACCTCCATGGCAGTCATTGATTGTTACTGATTATTATGATACATTCACTCAATACTTGACTAAATTTATGTTGAATATTTTTATCATCATCATCCTTTAAAAAAACTGAGGTATCATTTACATATAATGAAATTAAGGGATATTATGGACAAATTTTGATGACATTTGACAAATGCATACATCCATATAACTCATATACTATCATGATACAGAGCATTCTCTCACCATAGTAACTCCTTATCATCTTTTCCCAGTAAATCTCTGTCAAGAGAGTTGTGTCTTCTGATTTCTATCACAGCTTAGTGTGCCCTACTCTAAAATTTCATATAAATGGAATAATACGATAGAAAATCTTTTGTTCTGGTTTCTTTCTATGTAGATGCTATTAATATCCCTCTTTCACAGAGAAAGAAAGTGCGATAACGAAGATACATAATTAGTGGCTAATTATTATTAGACAAAGTTCATCTAGACAGTAAATGTCAGAGCTCAGGTTCAAACTTAGCAACTTGATTCCAGAGTCCATGTTCTTAACAGTATGTTCAATGCCCATTTACTTGAATTTCCATATATTTACATTTAATAACTAAACATCCTACCAAAGGCTTAGGGTTTGAATTTTATTGTAGAATACATCTATTATTCAAAAGAGTACCCAACTAATATTAAGTCATGATTATTCTCTTATGTTACTTTAGCATATTTTAATCATACAAAGGAAATACAGGACCAAGGCAATCATCTAGAAATTTAAACCAAAAAACTTTGTTTTTGATTGAATTATCTTACTATCTCAGAAGTTGGTTTTAGCAAAATGTTTAAAATTAGTCTCTAAATATTCTATTTCACCCTGCATATGTAGACCAGACTTTGTGGCAAAGCACTACAAATAAAAACGAGTTAAATTATATCTTAAAAAGATAAATGTATATCATAATATAATTTACAATGACATTAATAGCCTCATTAGTTTAATTTGTTGTCACTGAAGCATTGATATAATGAAATTACTAAAAACAACATTGTGGATTCAACAACATGTTGTGGCAAGATTTTTTTAAAAACTGCTGATAATTAATTGACACTGTAAGGATCAAGAATACTGTTTACAGAGGTATTTTCTTATTGAATTATTTGAGTGAAATTACTTAGTGAAAATTTTGGTATAATGATCCCATAAAATATTGTCCTAGAATGAATTGCTGCAAACTCTTCATGAGTTTCCAAATCGAAGAACATTCTTTATAGAAATTTAAAGCCTCTCATTAAGAACTCAGAAGAAAATTATTGACATGCTGTGGGACTTTCCAGAGTGAATAGAAAATTATCTGTTTTTCTTCAGCATCATATAAAAAGACATATATAATGAAACAGATGTGAATGAGGGTAATAACGAATACACAAAGCTTCTTTTTAAAGGATTAATTATCCGTCTCAATATTTCTTCAGGCTCTTTAACTGCTTTTATTATGGTCATTGTCAATTATATATAGGCTCATTTTGATAATATTTTCTAGGCATAAACACACAAAATTATGTCCTGCCCAAGGGTACTCTGGAACTCTGTCACCTCCCCCACAACCTGCCCTCCCACTGCCTCTTGCCCAACCCTAGTAAACTAAGACAACATTTTACATTGGAGAAAGTAATGAGGTTTCCGTAATACACATATAAATTGATTGGCAGAGGTAGATTTTGTTTTTATGTTAGCAGTGTTATAGAGAACAGTGGGGTTTGTACCTTAGCAGAGGAATTATTTAAGCCACACATTCTCAAAGGGAGCTGTATTACATTCAAGGGGACAAAACTGGTTCTTTGGGGTGAACATATCTTAGATATTACAACGGATTGTGGTCTTCAAAAGAAGCACAGTACATAAACAGATACACAGTATGTCTGTGGTATTAAAATTTCATGGTAGAAGCCAGACAATTAGGAAAAAAAGCCTAGAAAGGCTCTATAGGAAAGTGGTAGTAAACAAAAGGGTTGCAAAATACTAAACAAGGATATGTCAGCTATAACAGTATTTATTGAATAATTGTGGCCATATTTAATGTTTTTATGAATATAGTTACATAAATAATAAAATTAGATTGCTTGGTGCTATTGACTGAATGTTTACGCCCCTCCTCCCAAAACTCATACGTTGAAACCTAACTCCCAATGTGACAATATTTGGAGGTGGGGCCTTTCAGAGATAATTAGGATGTGAGGGTGGAACCCTCATGAATGGGATGAGTGCCCTTATCAAAGAGACTCTGGAGAGCTCCCTTGTCTTTTTCATTACAAGTCGCAGCAAAAACATGGCCATCTATAAACCAGGAAGCAAGTTCTCACCAGGCACTGAATTTTCTGTGCCTCAGTCTTGGACTTCCCAGGTTCAGAACTATGAAAAATACATTTCTCTTGTTTATAAGCCACCCAGTCGATGGCATTTCTGTTATAAAAATCAGAATGGACTGTTGATACAGGAAGTGAAGGAGAAATAATCAAGGTCTAGTTGCTTAAGTGACTGGCCCAGGGACAAACTTAAATACATTTTTGCAAATATCTTTTTGATTTCTTAATCTTTTTTTTTTTTTTGTGGAAGATCAGCCTTGAGCTAACTGCTGCCAGTCCTCCTCTTTTTGCTGAGGAAGACTGGCCCTGAGCTAACATCCGTGCCCATCTTCCTCTACTTTATATGTGGCATGGCTACCACAGCATGGCATGCCAAGTGGTGCCATGTCCACACCCGGGATCCGAACCAGCGAACCCCGGGCTGCCGAGAAGCAGAACGTGTGAACTTAACCATTGCACCACTGGCCGGCCCCTATCTCTTTGATTTTTAATAACACAGCTTTCTTTATATTTGAACAAATGTACATAAAGTTATTTTTGTTACAATGTTCTTGGCCCAGCCCCATGGCTGTGTGGTTAAAGTTCCATGTGCTACTTCAGAGGCCCAATTCAAGTGTTTGGATCCCAGGCATGGACCTACTCTACTCATCACCAATGCTGTAGTGCTGTCCCACATGCAAAATAGAGGAAGACTGGCAACAGATGTTAGCTCAGGGCAAATCTTCCTCAGCAAAAAAAAAATTAAAATCTTCTTAAGAGCCAATTAAGATGGTCATAAAGAGAAAACCTGTCTCTTAACCTATGCCATTGCTTTGATTGTAAGTAGGTGTGGAGAATGCTGCAAAAACAAAAGGAGAGTTGAAATAATTTCCACACTAAGGGCAGTTTTTTAACTATTTCTTTTTAGATTTAAAATTATCATAAGAAATTTTCGTTTTACAAAGATGCATTGGCAATCCTTGGCCTTTAGAAGGAAGCCAAATTTGATCACACTTCTCTCAGTTCCCAAGGAGGAAGTGTCAAAGAAAAATTGCAGAGTTAAACAGGCAAGGAAGACTTTATTCAAGACTATTGCAATAGGGGAGAGAGATTGAATTTAACTCTGCTGAAACCAAAGGCAGGAGAGTTTTTAAGCACCGGGATGAGCAAATGGATAAGCACAGGAAGACATAAGTGGGAGGGTTGATCAATGTGATTAGGTCATTTGTGTTTGCTAATTGGCACTTACCAAAGTTAGGGTTATGCCCTAAGCTAGGGAGTTAGGGGCCCTATTTTCTTGATGGTTACATTCAAAGGAATGGATTCGAAGTCCTTGAGAAAAGCATTCCTAGGCTGTAAAACTGGCAAGAGGCTGAGAGAAGATTTACACAGCAAAGAGGCATTAAAAAATTACAATTGTAAGTTTTCTAAAATAAAAGTTCTGATAAAATGGAGATCAGGGGCCTAAAATCAGGAACAAAGCTGTCTAATGTCTAGTCAAAGTGAAGGGAACATTAAGGCCTTCGTGGTCAGGAGAAAACGACTAATAATCAGGATCTATGACATAATTAGACAATGCTGTTTTACTCAGGGATGGAGTTATTATCACCGGGAGAAAGGTAAAGTTACACGTGTTTCTGGTCTCTTTTAGGATCATGCCTGTTGGTCAACTTACTCTAATTTCCTGGTATAGTAAGATGAGTTTGACGATTTTCTGGGTTTTTTCTTGTCTTTTGTTTTATTTGTTTGCTTTTTTCATTTCCCTGTTTTTCTGATTTGACTTAGGAAGTCTGCCTTAGGGCCTCATAATAAATATTTTTTCATCTCCTTCATAAATTTTTAGATTCTTTTTTTTTTTTACTTCACTCTGCCTTTCAGATGATAAGTTCTGTATGTCTAAGATTTGTCAGAACTTAGGGAAAAGGGATCGAAGAGCCATTTGGTTGGATTTTTGTGCAAGCTTAAGCATGACAGACAAAAAGGGGCTTTGTCACCCTTCCGTGGCTCAGCCCAGGGAGGGAGCATGATTACAGGCAGGTGCTGACTTGAAGTGCATCTGCGTGTTTAATTTCAACCAAGTGGGACAGGTCTCAGTGTAGAATTAGCCAGTATAAGAAATATCATGTTTATGCTGGACAACTGGGCAGTAAAGCGATTAGAGATTAGTTGACTATTGGTCAAATGAAATTTAAAATATTCTTGAGTTTATTCTTTCATATATTTCTGATTTTCAAATAACTATATTTAGCTTTTAAGTTATCTTAACCATAATCTTCTTTTGATTAAATAGTAACATTGGGACATTTCAATGCCTCATATATTACAAATCCATTTGAGTATTTTATTCATTTCAGGCATTATGTTTGTTTCCACAGGAGTTAAAGCTCAACGGAAGATTAAAGATAGGGGAAATACATCCACAATAAATTTCCCTATTTACAGAGTGGAGATTCAAGTGATGGGAAAGTAAAGTTGTCTTCCAGGGAGGGTTAGTCCTTTAGCTGGCATAACAAACACAGAAGTTGTAGAGGGAGTGACCATTATATCCAATCCTCTTCCCACCTCACAACTATGCAATGAGAATTCATGGTATATCAATAGTGATATCCAATTCTTTCAGTTTACCAGGTTTCCAGTTCTCACTAACATTATAAGATTTCACAGCTAAACTTTTAAATTAAATTATCATACTAACATTTCCCAAAGTGTGCTTCACCAGGTAAGAATTATGAAACAAAAATTGGGAAGGGGAAACTTTGAATTACACAAAATTATTATTATTTTCTTTTTGAACTGAAGGACTTCTGGGACATTTTATATGGTCATGTTCATTGTAAATCTTTGTGATGGTATTCCAATATAGTGTATTCCCCAAATTATTTGACTCTTTCATGAAACAACTTAAGTAATATTATACTACTGAAATCATATGTGGCATCTTGCCATTTAATTTGCATTTAAATTAATTATATTTTCATTTCTAGGTTCTAAATGGTTAGAGAGTATGTCCATATTTTACGAGAATTGTGTGTGTCAAACTAAAAAAAATTAGTTAGACATTCTTGAAATACTTAAAAACACTCACAAAAGCTCCATCTGCCTATTATTTGTCACACAGTCTTCCTTGACACTTTTCAACTATTGTTACCACTTGAATTAAATTTACTTGACTATTGGAAAAGCGTAATCAAAATTTATTAATATAAGCTGATTTTTTAAAAAATTAACCTCTTTCTTGATTTAGAGCTATAGATACTAAGTACCTTACAAACATATAAACAAAACTATTTTCTCTACAATTAGACTCATAGCTTTCAAATGAAATTTTAGTGAAAATCATATGTTTAGTGAGTTTTGCCCTTAGCACAGATATATAAATATAAGAATACTTTGCAAATTAATTTACTTTTGATGTAGTTCTTGACTGTGGCAGTTGTGATGATAATGATGACAGAAAATAGAACCAGTCCAATTCTAGAGTACCCCTTAGAAATCTCATGATTCAGTTTCAAATTTCGTTCTAGCCTTCATGAGGTGATCAATACCTCTTACAGGAATTACAATTTGCTTTTACCTGGTTGATAAATATCAAGTAAATCCTAGGAAGATTGCAGATCAAAATAAACAAACGAAGATGTCTACCATCAGTTGCTCCTTCCCAAAACCAAACTTCTTTTACTAATCTCATCATTATCCACTTTTTTATGAAAGTAAAGAAGGTTAACTGTTTATGTCATGAATAAAGATCATGTAAGATACTCTGGTCCCTGATGTAGAGTGCTTCCAGCCTGTGCCATAGCATTTAACATAATCTTCTAGTTGGAATCACAGAAGTTTGTAAATTACTTTGAAGAAATCTATATTTAACTTAGTCCTTCTTCAAAATTGACAAGACTTTTAAGGGATCTAGGAAGCTCTTGTTAAAAATTGACATTAGTTGAATGAGACTCTTACTGTAGACATCCCTGAACTTTCTAGAGTTCTGTCTTCTTTTTTTATTTCCTAGTATGCAAAATATCTCCTTTTTTTTTTCTGAATTTGCAACTGTTCTTTAGAAATATACAGATCTGTGGAATATTAGAAAAATTATTCATTTATGAATAGCTTTGGGTATGCCCACAGTTTTGGAAGTAAAAGTTATATCCATAGCCATAAAGGAAATTTTGTTACTAGATGATGATATATACATAACAGAATCCAGAGTATGTTGCAAAATCTTTCTTAAATATGCCTTTCAGTAAGCTATCAACCCATACAATGCCTACCTCAGGTAGGCCTCAGGAAACCCTCCACCTTTTTCTCCTCCCTGAGATCTTCTGCTATTTTTACACCACTGCTCTCCCTCACCTACCTGGTCCTGGTTCTCCCAAAGGGGACCAGATATACGAACCATGCAAATGCTTCAGGTTGTTTCAGATCCCTCAAAACAACAGCAGTAAATGCTTCCATATGATGACTCAGCATTTTTCTTACTAATTTTGAACATCTCTTTCATCTTCTCTTTGCATTATTGCAGTAACAGAATGCTTGTCTCTTTTTTCCCTCTTTACCAAAGACTACTGAAACCTTTATTTCCTATTTTGGTATTGGTTGGGACACTGAGGTTGAGAGGAAGTGAGGAAAGTGGATTAAGCTCCCAGAAAGGAGCTAAGGGAGATTCTGGTGTTTAAAAGACTCTCCTTAGGGAATGCTTTGAATATATTCAAAGTGAGGATACTCTTCCCCGCAGCTTTCTGAGTTGAGAGGACTAGAGAGTACCTCTTCAGGTAGCTTCTAGCTACATGTGATAGCGGTGGTGGCGGGGCGGGGGGGGGGGGGGTTCTTTCTAGAATTATCATCACATTTCACTCAGGAAATCCACCAGTGGATTTTCTGGTGGTTTCTATATGGAGCTGTTATTTGTTCCTTATCTTTTGATGCCAATAATCACATATCCCTACCTCACTGTCCTCTTTTATGTACTCACATCACATTCTACAATACATTTTGCCACATCTTGACCCTAGATATACTGAAGTGGTGGGATTCACTGGGCTCTTACTTTGGCTTTCTATGAACCTTTTCCCACTTGTTCCATTGATAGAATGAGAGGAGTGAGGTTGAGAGGAGGACCAGACTCTGTAGTCCAGTTTCGAGCACAGCTGGGGAATTTGAACATGGTTGTTAGGGTCAGAGTTTTAAGGTAGGTAGGGTAGATCCACACCATCACCCGCCATTTCCTTACTCTTTTAGACAGAGTCCCCATCATGTTAAGTCTATATAGTCTCTCTAGTTAGGGTTCACCTTAAGAATATGGATGATTCTTGCTAACTATAATACTTTGGAAAATACAGATGCTCAAAATCTTCTCTTTATCAGAATAAGTTCAAGCTAGGAACCTATAGAGGGGGAATGCAATTTTCTTTTCACCTTAGTCATATCAGAGTGTTTTGGTCCTATTCTAGACCAATGCTGTCCAAGTACTGATGTCTCTTTAAAGAAAAGAAAAAAATATGCTGATCCTAATTCTAATAGCTTTTTAGTTTGAGAATATTTTAAATAGGCTAATTTAGTGTGAAAAAATTTTCCTTTGAATGCACCAGGTGGAAATTTTGAACATCTGCAGCCTTATATGATCAGAACAACCACACCTCTAAAATCTCTACTTTCTATTCTTTCCAAAAGTGTCCAAAGCCACCTGCATAATCACTAGGATCATAGGACAATTTTTCTGAAACATCACCGTATTTTTCTCAGTCCATTTGTAGAGCATAGTAGAAATCTATAAAATCTATAAAACTACAATATATTGCTGTGTGACAATTTAAGCTCATAATTCTTAGTGCCTATTTCATTGTTTTTTAGTGAATGAGGATATTTACTTTGGAATCCGATATGATTATATTGTGGGTAGTCTTCTGTGTCAGTAAATACATGGGGAAGAGAACTAACATTTATCTAGAGCTTGTTATTTTTAAGGGATTGTTGAGGACATTTAAAATTCAGTTTTTATTTTAATTTTCACTATAACCTTAGGAAATAGTTGCTATGATCTCCTAATTACAAATGATGGAACTGAGACTGAGTATTAAAATAATAAATATCCGTACTTTTTCTTTAGTGATTTTGAAGCATTTTCTGGGCCCTAGTAGGTACAGGCTATCCTCAGAGAACACTGATAAAGTCCAAGAGGTGCAGTGAGGATGGTCAAAGATAGTCCATCCATGTTTCAGCCAAAGCAGCAGGCGTACACTTTGAACTTACAAGTGAAAATTCATTTGAAGAAAGGTGATGGATAGCTTTAAAAAGTTTACATGATTATACCCTGGCATTTATCTCCCCACAGAATGCTTAACACTCTAGGCTTCATTTCAAAATACCTCATTTATTCTGGGATGAATTCTGTCCCCTAATTAATCCCATCCATGCACAGAGATCCTGGGAAAGAAATAGAGGGACAGTGAGAGGTTCTGAGTATGCCACTGACCCCCAGATGCTCCAAGTACTTCTCCATGGACTTCAAAAAAACACACTGGGAAGTACTAATAAGCTTTGAATACTATTTTGGTTATTCACTTCTTTTCTATATTAATAACAAATCCAAAAAAGAACCAGTAAAAAAGTCCTGATTGAGGAAGATTTCTGAACTTATAAGCATTTGATTAAAATCTTTCTAAGTGATGAATTTTACTGCTGTGTACTTCTAGAATAAATTGGCACTAGAACATTTGTGCCATTCATTTCCATACAATTCGTAAAGATATTACCTATTTGGAATATTACCCACTTTTCTTCATGTACAACATAAACATTTATGATGGTTACCCTTTAAATGTGTGTCTAAAAGTATGCATTACAATAAAGCATGATTTGTGATGGGAATAAGCATTGCATCTTCCTTTTTAATTACCTTTCTCTTGTAGATGAACTCAGGAAAATATCAAAGTAAAATGCATCTTATCACAGAAGAATGCATCAGGATGAGTTGCATACTATATTAAACATTCCCCAAATTTATAATAAGAGTTATACCTCTACTAAATAACCACACTGGCCTGAGTTCATTTTTTTTAATGGAGATGATTATTGAATTACACAATCTATATTCTTTTGCTCATTATTCCATGGTATAGTATTTCACAAAACAGAAATATTTGTAGGGTTTAAAATATGCCCATTGAGTTCTGAGAGATTCTTTTATATATTTTCTATTGTTTTCGATGACAATTATATTCATATATTCTGGGACACTAAATGATTCATAACTTTGCTAGCTTAAGATATTTTATTTTGTGTCATAAAATATGGAGTGGCATGAAATAAAACTAAGCAGGATAGTCATCTTATGAAAATTAACCTTTCCACTTTAAGTTAGGGAGCTACAACTTTATGACTCACGTGCAATGTCAGCAAGTTTACAAAGAAATAAAGTTCAGAAATACATGGAAAACACAATACACAGAAAAGAGCAGAATATTAAGCATACTTGTTTATTTTATTTTATCATATGTTTACAGCCTATGGTAGAAGTCAGAGATGGATTGTGTAAAGACAACCATACTCTATAGTAGAACAAGTGTAATTGGGTTACTGCCCATCCACAATGCTCTGAGCGTGACTCAAGGTTCCATCTTCCAGCTGGTAATCAGAAGCCATCCTCTCAGAAAGGGTTCTTTTTACTTCCTTTTTCAGATGTAAAAAATCTCCCCAAAGTCATGAGGGCTTATGATATCCTCAGGGAAGCACTGAATTACTACATTTTGTTTATTATATGTGTCAAATACAATTGATTGTAGTGAAGAAGATGGAAATCAAAATCACACCAGTCTTTTGATTCCTTAGATGAAATGGCCAGCCCCCAGAGGTGCCATGTACAAGATGACCCCAGAGTCAAGGGGAGAAACATAAAGTAGGTGTAAGGGCTCAAGTTAGCTGGTTCTGGATACACATTGGGTTCCATTCTGAGGAAGACATTTTGTTTCACTTGCAGGACATAGAATTGTAATCCTTGGTGAAAGCAGACAAATTTCATCGTAAAATATTTCGCTGGAGCACTGGGGGATGAGTTTGATACCCTTGAGTATTTGAGGGTCCACGACTTACCAAGGTTCCCAGGTTATTGACGAACATTGGGGCAGACTAACATCTTGTAGATGCTCTTTTTAAAATACAAACTAACAAACACAAAGTGAGATAAAAATCCAAACCAAGTAAGGTGCTGTATGTTTGTATGACTTTGTGTGTTTTCTGAACATAAAGTAAGACACTCAGGGCCAGCCCCGTGGTCTAGTGGTTAAGTTGAGTGCACTCCACTTTGCGGCCTGGGTTTGGTTCCTGGGCTCATACCTACACCTCTGTTAGTGGTCATGCTGTACTGGGAGCCCACATACTAAAAATAGAGGAAGGTTGGCATGGATGTTAGCTCAGGGCAAATCTTCCTTAGCAAAAAAACAAAAAAAACCCAAGACATTCATTTAAAGGATTTTACATTATTTAAAAACACCAAGTAAGGAATAAAAATGGGATCTTTTCATCATAGAATCCAAAATTGATAAATTATAGAATGAATGGATGTGAAAATGGATATGCTTACTCAATTTATAGTATAGGTTTCTTTAAAACTGAGGTAAAATTATATATAATATTATATAAGTTCCAGGTGTACGTTATAATTAAACATTCAGCAGCACACAATACAAAGTGATCATCTCCAAAAGTCTAGTTATCATTCATCACCATAGAATTGACCTCCTTCATCCATTTCACCCACCCCAAAACCCCTACCCATCTAGTAACCACCTATCTGTTCTGTATCTTTGAGCTGGCTTTTGTTTTGTTTTGTTTCTTTATTTGTTTTTTTTTTTTAGATTCCACATAGGAGTGAAATCATATGGTATTTGTCTTTCTCCATCTGGATTATTTCACTTAGCATAATACCCTCAAGATCCATCCATGTTGTCACAAATGGCAAGATTTTCTTCACTTTTATGACTCAATATTATTCCATTATATATATATATATATATATATATATATATATATGCACCAAATCTTCTTTATCCATTCATCTATTGATGGACACTTTTGGTTGTTTCCATAATGTGGCTATTGTAAATTATGCTGTAATGCATATAAGGGTGCATATATTTCCTTGAATTAGTGTTTTCATATTCTTCAGCTAAGTACTCTTAAGTGGAATAGTTGGATCATATGGTAGCTCTATTCTTAATTTTGGGGGAAATGTCCATACTGTTTTTCATAGTGGTAGCACCAAATTACATTTCCACCAATAGTGTATAAGGGTTCTCTTTTCTCCACATCCCTTCCAACACTTGTTATTTCTTCTCTTTTTGATAATAGCCATTCTAACAGGCATGAGGTGATATGTCATTGTGTGTGTGTGTGTGCTTTTTTTTTTTTTTTTCCTGAGGAAGATTCTCCATGAGCTAACAGTTGTTGCCAATGTTCTTCTTTTGGTACATGAGCTTCCACCACAGCATAGTCACTGACAGACTGTTGGTGCAGGTCTGTGCCTAGGAACCAAACCCAGGCCACCAAAGTGGAGGACACTAAACTTAACCACTAGGCCACCAGGGCTGGGCCTCATTGTGGTTTTGATCTGTATTTCTTACTATTTAGTGATGTTGAACATCTTTTTATGTGCTTGTTGGCTGTCTATATGTCTTCTTTGGAAAAATGTCTTTTCAGGTCCTCTGCCCATTTTTTAATCAGGTTGTTTATTTTTGTGTTGTTGAGTTGCATGAGTTCATTATATATTTTGGATATTAACCATTTGTCAGATGTTTCATACCACTGTGGTCAGAAAAGATGCTTGATATGATTTCAATTTTCTTGAGTTTATTGAGATTTATTTTGTGGCCTAGCATTGAACTATCATGGAGAATGCTCCATGTACACTTGGAAAGAATGTATATTCTGCTGCTTTTGGACAGAATGTTCTGTTTATATCTATTAAATCCATCAGATCTAATGTGTCATTTGTAGTTAATGTTTCATTATAGATTTTGTGTCTGGATGATCTATCTATTGATGTAAATGGAGTTAAAGTCACCTACTATTATTGTATGTTGTCAATTTCTCCCTTTAGGTCCATTAATATTTGCTTTATATGTTTTACCACTCCTGTGATGAGTGCATATATGTATATATATTTATAATATATTTATAAATGTTATATCTTCTTGCTGGATTGACACTGTTATAATTACATAATACCCTTTTTTGTCTTTTATAATAGTCTTTGTTTTAAAGTCTATTTTGTCTGATACACCAACTTTCTTTTCATTTGCATTAGCATGGAACATCTTTCTTTAGCCTTTCACTTTCAGTCTATAAGTGTGTCCTTATTTATAAAGTGAGTCTCTTGCAGGCAGCATATAGATGGGTCTTGGTTTTTTTTATCCATTCAGTAACTCTACGTTTTGATTGCAGAGTTTAGTCCACTTACATTTAAAATAATTATTGATAATTATGTACTTATTGTCATTTTGTTAATCATGTTCTGGCTGTTTTCGTAGTTCCTCTCTGTTCCTTTCTTCTTCTCTTTCTCTCTTCCCTTGTGGTTTGATGGTTTTCTTTAGTGCTATGTTTAGATTCCTTTCTCATTTTCTTTTGTGTATTTACTAAAAGCTTTTGCTTTGTGGTTACTGTGAGTTTCACATATAATATTCCATGTATATAATGGTGTGCGTTAAGTTGATAGCAACTTAAATTTGAACACATTGCAAAATTTTAAATTTTTACTCTCCTCCTCCCATGTTTTATATTTTTGATGTTACATTTCACATCTTTTTATTTTACGCATAACAACTAATTATGTAGTTTTTGCAAATTTTGTAACTTTTATCTTTTAGCCTTCATATTTGGTTTATAAGTGATTGATCCTCTACTTTTGCTATATATTTACCTTTTCCAGTGAGATTTTTTACTTTCAGGTGTTTTTTTGTTACTAATTAGTACCATTTATTTTTAGCTTAAAGAAGTCTCTTTAACATTTCTTATACTGCTGGTTTAGTGGTGACAAACTCCTTTAGCTTTTGCTTATCTGGAAAACTCTTCATCTCTCTCTCTCAATTCTGAATGATAACTTTGTCATTTAAAGGACTGTTGGTTGGAAGTTTTCTTCTTTCAGCACTTTGAATATGCCATGCCACTCTCTTCTGGCCTGCAAACTTTCTGCTGAAACATCTGCTGACAGCTTTGTGGGGTTTCCCTTGAACATAATAAGTTGTTTTTCTCTTGCTGTTTTTAAGATTCTCTTTTTAAATTTATCATTTTAATTATAATGCGTCTTGGTGTGGGTCTTTTTGGGTTCATCTTATTGGGAACTCTCTAAGCTCTCTGGACCTGGATGTCTGTTTCCATCCCCAGATTAGAGAATTTTTCAGCCATTATTTCTTCAAATACTTTTTCTGAAACTTTCTCTCTCTCTTTCCTTTCAGGACCCCTATAATGCAAATGTTATTCTTTTTTATTTTAAAGATTAGCATCTGAGCCAACATCTGTTGCCAATCCTTTTTTTTTTTTTAATTCTCCCCAAAGTTCCCCAGTACATAGTTGTACATTCTAGTTGTAGATCCTTTTGGTTGTGCTATGTGGGATGCCACCTCAGCATGGCCTGATGTGCTGTGCCATGTCCACGCCCAGGATCTGAACCAGCAAAACCCTGGGCCGATGAAGCAGAGCATACAAACTTAACCACTTGGCCATGGGGCCAGCCCTGGCAAATGTTATTCTGCTTGATGTTGCCCCAATGTTCCTTAAGGTATCCTCACTTTGTTTGAAACTTTCTTATATTTTCTATCTCTTTGTTGAAGATCTCACTGTGTTCATCCATATCAATGAGCATCTTTGTGACCATGACTTTAAACTCTTTATCAGGTAGATTGCTTATCTCCATTTCATTAATGTCTCTTTCTGAGGTTTTGTCTTGTTCTTTTGTTTGGAACATATTCCTTTGTCTCATTTTATCTGACTGTGTTTGATTTCTAAAGAAATCAACTACCTCTCCCACTCTTGAAGGAGTGGCCTTATTGTCCGAGATGTCACATGAGACCCAAAAGCATAATTCCCCTGGCCACCAGGGCTAGGTGCTCTAGGAGTGTTCCCTGGCAGGCTGCATGTGCCCACCTGGTGTGGCAGGGCCTGTGACTGCAGTGTGTGGGTGGGCAGAGCATGCAGGTAGACAGGGATGCAGCGCAAAGAATGGAGGTGCTCAGCCAGCCCAATGGGGGTGGGGCAGACTGCCTCACTGCAGTGCTAGGGGTGGAGTGCTTGGTTGGCCTGGCCAGGGTGTAGCAGGCCTCCATGGCCATGGCACACAGAGGTATGGCGCTCCCACCAGAACTAACAGGCTAGAGGGAGGGTGTGAAAATTAAGCCTGTCTGCACCAGCACCAGCAAGGCTGAAGAAGAACATAAAGATGATGCCTGCCAGTGCCTTTGTCCAGGGAGAGAGTCCCAATAGTATCCTGATTCTTGGGCAGAGGCTTTAAGATAGGCAAATGAGTCTCCTTTGCCTGAGGTCTAGGTGCTTTTCAAACTGTTGCTTTTGTTCTGGGGTTTGGGGCCAATAAGTCTGTGTGGAATCCCTTTAAAAGTAAGTTTTCTGTTTCCCGTAGCTAAATGGCTCCCTTGGACATAGACTGTTGATTTTCAAAGCCAGACACTTTGGGGGCTTGTCTGTCCACATAGGTCCAAAGGGTGGGAGTGCCTGATGTGGGGCACAAACCACTTGCTCCTCAGCGATACGCTCCATTTTCTGAGATCCTTTCCGACTGTGGGATGCTGTGCCTGCAGTGGGGTTTCAGGTGAGACTGTGTCCACCTGTCCTCCCTGTCTCAGTGTAGTCCTTCCACACTTTGTTGATGAGGGGCTGCTCAGTTATCCTTCAGGTCCATTTCAGAAGGAAGTGCTCCATGTATAGGTGTAGATTCGTTGTGTCCGTGAGAAGAGGTAAGCTGAGGATCCTTCTATGCCACCATCTTGAACTATAATCCTAATATATGATGAGTTTTTAAAATACGTAAAATTTCAATTTATTAGAAAGAAGAGGAAGTTTCCTATTTATTGTTTTCCATCTTCCTTCAATAATATTGTATTCCAGCAATTAATATGCAATATTTCTCATGGTTATTTCCATAGTTCTGATTTTTGACTCATCAATATTAAATAGGAACTAGTGACTTATCATAACAAAAGATGACAATTTATCTTATTAAAATCACTCTGTCCACCATTATTTTTATTCCACTAGATACGGAAGAGTTACACATTTTAAAACTTCAGTGGATTTTTAATTAAAATATCAACTTTAGACAACTTTAAACCTTATCCATTGACTCATCTTCTTATAAGATGAGGATACAAGCACTGTGCTCTTACCATCCGGAAATTATGTGAGCTATAACTTTACTTTTATTTTAACGAAGTTGAAAACAATTTTATTTTCTTTGGCAGATGAAATTAAGTTTTATGTATGTTGTCTGTATTAACCAAATATTACATATCAACTCAGAGATTTCAATTCCAAGTATGATGAAGTAGTTAACAATGGATTAGCCCCTCCACTGTAAACAAACAAACAATCAGGTAAAATATGTAAGGCAAGAGTTAATATAACTTGGCCGTCAGGCAGAACACAACCTCAAATTTTGGAAGCATGGATGTTCATGAGATGAGCTCCACAATCATTTCTCTAACAGCAAACAATTTCTTAACGATGGCTCAGCAAGCTGGTCTCCAAGAAGAAAAACAAGGGTTGAACTAAAATAACGAAGTAGACGTCAGAATTATGGGTGCTCAAGTGGCTGAATTCTGTAGATAAGACCACTGAAGTGAAGGGAGCTATGCAAGGTGGAGTCCCACAAATATGTGTGAAGGCTCCTAATAAGTCTTATGCCAGGGATTAGGTTTCATATACACAAGGGAAGACTCTACACAACTTATAATACAGCATTGACTATGAGGTTGAGAATGAAATAGGCACTAGAGGCCACACAGTGCTGGGAGACATTGCAGTCAAGGAATCTCATTACCACCTCCTTTACATCTTGTGCATGCAGCTGGGACAACAGAAAACCCACAGCTTATGAGTACGTATGATGACCTAGTAAGGCCTATACTATACCTTCCCTAACACGGCTCAAGTCAAGCCCTGACAAGTTCCACAAGAGAGGCAGAATTTGGAGATTGAATCCTACCAAGATAGAGAAGCTTGAGAAGCACCTTGGACTTTCCAGAGATCCGTCCCCAAAAAGTGTTAACAAAGCCTACATAAGGGCAAGGAGATCAGCCATTAATTGAACTCCTTACCAGAAAAATATAAATATACTTCAGAGGAAGTTAACAGAATCTAGAGTGTCTAGATAATATATCATCAAAAATTTTCAGTACAAAATAATAATTTAAAAAATTACATATGCAAAGAAACCAAACTATGTGACTGGAAATCAATGAAACAAGCAGTCAATAGAAATCAAGCCAGCACTGCCTTGGATGTTAGATTTAGTGGACACCAAGTTGAAAGCAGGTATTATTTAGTTCAAAGAAGTAAAGCAGGTTTAATAAATATTTTCAAAGAATTAAACACTAGTAAATAAAATAGAGTGATAAAGATACATATATATGTGATCTCACCAGAGAAATGGGATCCATAAAAAAATGAAAATTGTAAAACTGAAAATTACAAAAATGGTGCACATTTTTTCTGTGCTTCGCAATAGATTAGGATGAGAGAAGAGTCAGTGAACTTTATCACTGATGAATAAAAAGTATATTATTTGAATAACAGAGAGAGATATGATTAACAGAAACATGCTCAGAATAGCCAGCAATTGTTGGACAAAATAAAAGAGTCTAACATACACTCAGTAATAGCTCCAGGAAGAGCAATGTGTGAGAATGGAGTAGAATATTTTTAAAGAAACAATGTAGGATAATTTCTCCAATGCAACAGAAATGAATCGACGTGCAAACCCAAATAAATTCAGTAGGAAATCAAAGATAATCTGAAAGCATTCAGAGAAAAAATAAAGGAATATTACATGCAGGAAAATAATAATATGAATTTCTACTTACCCCTTATCAGGAATAATTAAGGCCTGCAGAAAATGGAACGATATTTGAAAGGCTGAAAGAAAGAAAGGAAAAGAAAATCAAGTTCTGTTCATTCAGGGTTCTGTATACAGTGAAAATATTCTTGAAAACAGGATAAATAAAAACCTTTTCAGACAAATGAAAACTGAGAGATTTGCTTGCCCAGAGACCTGCACTGCAAGAAATGATGAAGGATATTCTTCAGGCTGAAGAATAATAACACCACATAGAAATGTGGATCTACTGGAAGGAAAGAAGAGTACCAGAAAAGAAAATATGTGGGTCAGTATAAACAACTGTGTATTTTTCTTTCTTTTCATAATATTCTTTGGGGAGAACTGACAAAAATAAAATTAATAAAGTATAAAATGTGATTTGTAATGCACATTGAAATACAAGATATGACAATGACACTTGGAATTATCATTCCATGTAGATATGAGGGTAGATATAGGGAATTATACTCCTGGATATTATTTCATTTGAGAAGTCAGAAACAGGAGGTTGAAACTAAAAATTGACAAGTATGAAGTGTGAAGTAGGAAGCGTAAAAAGTAAAACGTGAAGTGCAAAATTTAAATAATATATAATATTGACTCTAAATACTTTTATAGGTTAATAATGCATAATTTCACCTCTAAAACAAGCACTAAAAATAAAAAAAGGTAGACAGCAAGTATGTAAAGAAAAGATATAACACACACACAAAAATTAGAATACAAGCTGCCATTCACGTTGAAGTAACTGGTATTCAACTTTCACCTCTGGCCTAAAAGAATCTATAAAATTGGGCAAAATTAAAAACAGAATTTCAATCTGGGGCTTTTTTCTTTTTATATATCACTTTCTTATATGTAAATGAAAGACTTATTCTTGAATAGCAATTCTTAAATGGAATTATACAGACTGGCTGTGTCGGAATTATCTGCAGAATTTTTTTTTTTTTTTTAAAGATTGGCACCTGAGCTAACTGTTGCCAATCTTCTTTTTTTTTTTTCCTCTGCTTTTATCTCCCCAAATCCCCCCAGTACATGGTTGTACATTTTGGTTATGGGTCCTTCTAGTTGTGGCATGTGGGATGCCACCTCAACATGGCCTAACGAGTCATGCCATCTCTGCACCCAGGATCCAAACCCTGGGCCACCAAAGCAGAGCGTGTGAACTTAACCACTTGGCCACGGGGCCGGCCCCTCTGCAGAATTGCTTTTATCATTTTTTAAACACAGATTTCTGGCCTTAGAAGAGTCTTACTGAATAAGAACTTCCAGGGACCAACATATTCTAATATGCAACCAGGTTGAAAACTACAAAACTAAACGACCTTCAGTCTCTCTTTCAGCTCTTACATTCTAACTCACTGAATAAAATAATTAACTTTAAACATACATGTGTTGTTTTACTTCCAGTAATAATACATCTTTAAGGATTTTTCTAGTACTTATGAACATGCCATTATAGCATCATTTAAATAGACTTGCTTATGAATTTAGATGTTTAATGACCTTTACAATGAAATGTTTCATCTTAATAGCCCTTCACTGTAAATGTCTTGTTAAAGGGAGAATATTCCCAGGAATGTATAGAGATCCTGAATTTACAGGGTCAAATTACAAATGATAAATAGTAGCAATTGAATAGATACTACAAAATAAATCTTCAGAAACCTAATAATTAGGAGCACAGTTTTTAAAACCAAATAATATGTTTGCTCACATAAACACAAATAATTACAGGCCTAGGAATAATCGTGAAATTACAGATGGTTACACAATGAATGATAGACAAGAATGCTATGTATTTATCACTTATTCCCTTTATTTTTCAAAGCATTTAAGCTTACCTGCCAATGGGATGCTATCTAAGAGCCCATTATCTATTCCAAAAATTGATTTTCAATTAATCTGTATCTCCACTTCTCACCTTAGCCAATATATCTCCAGGAAACACTACTCACTGAGAACATGAAATTTGATTAGATGACACTCAATGGGCTCAAATTGATGCTTATTTCTTTTCCTTGGGACATGTTAATTATACATTTGGTTTCTATAAATAAATATAATTAAATATAACTCTTAAGACTATCTCACACATCATTGGAAACCAGATCAAGACTGTTTATGATACTGTGAAGGAGAAGAAATACTGAAATACCCAAGTGTATTTGCTAGAGACATGATCTGAATAAGACGAGTTATTTCTTCCCCCCAGCTAGGGATCTTTGAAAATGTTTCTAGTGTTATATTTTTTGATATAAATTTTGTAACCTGTTAATGAATGTAAACAATAAAATCTGTTCAAGTGAAACAAACACAAAGAGGGAGGAGAAAAATTACATATGCCAAATTACTCTGTATTCACTTTCCTATTCCTATTGCTACCCCCTCCTCACATATATAACACAAATGAGTCAACATCACAGCACACATAGCTACTCACAATCCGGACACAAAATGAATACAGTGTCATGCAAAGGAAAGTTATGTAGGCAAACCCTGGAGATACTGCAGTTTCAGTTCCCGAGGATCACAATACAGTGAGTTACACGAAGTTTCTGGTTTCTCGGTGCATATAAAAGTGATGTTTATACTATACTGCAGCCTATTAAGTGTGCAGTAGCAGCAGTAGCACTATGTCTAAAGAAACAATGTATATACCTTAATTTAAAAATATTTTATTGCTAAAAATTGCTAACCATCATCTGAACTTTCAGCAAGTCTTGTAAAATGCATAATATCTGCGAAGTGCAATAAGGCGAGGTATGCCTGTAGAGGCTTCATATTTTTATTGGTACCCAGTGTCATGACACAGCCTGCCTCTATGACTAATCCATGGCAGTCCCTATATGAACTGCCTTTTTCAACATCTACTACTTACAAAGGAGCTGGATTCCACAGATCTGGAATGTCTTTTTAGGCATGATCTTTTCTCAACAGGCTTTTCAAGCTGGTTTTGGAGGAAAGGGGTTCTAACTGATGGGGAGAAATAATTTTACCTCTGCCCTTCTGGGCTCTTCTGGCTAGTGGTCTAAGAATTAAATTGACATGAGACAGATTAACACAAGAAAATCAAATTTAATTTTATACATATAGGGGCTCCATAAGAATATAAGGCCCCAGGACAAGTTAGGCAATCAAGGCTTATATGCCGTCTGAAAGAAGAAGAAGTCAGGAGGGGTCTGGGACTTCAAAGAGGAGGAAAATAATTCACAGGAAGATGGAAAAAGCAAATGTTTAGTAAACAAACGTTTGCCATGCTATGCAGAGACAAGGGGGAACAGAGAGGACTTTGATCAAACAGGCCTTGCTGTGTTGCCTCCCGTCTACCACACTTAGCTCCTATTCTTTGTAATTTTCTCTGGTGAGAGTTCTCTTCCTGGACCAAGTCTTCTGTCTAAATTCTTTTGGGTAGTTAAGGGGGAGGCGAAAAGCAAAAAGAAACTTCTGTTTCTTAAAAAGAATCATCTCAAAATAATCCTCATGTCAAATTTTGCTCCTCGACACCATCAAGACTGATGCCATGATGTTCCTCTTATGTATTCCTCTGCATTTAGCAAACAACTACAGAATTAAATATATTTGCTCCTTTTAACTTAATAATTTGTTTCAAATAGGCATTCACATTTTAGGTTATTTCAGAAAATGGAGACTGACTAATCAAATAATTTAATCTGTAAGAGCTAATATTACTGACAAATGAGATTATTATGATTTGGAGGCTATAGATTTTTAAACTACTGAGTAGGAGGGCCCTTTGAAACCTTGTGTAATTTGTATCATGCATTTTCCTTTGACATTAGTGTCAAACCCCAGAACAAATTATCTTCGCTTTAAGTATTCAATTATAATTGTTAAAAAAGTCATTTTATATTTGGCCCATGTTTCCATTTTCATAGTTCTTTTTTCTTTGTGTGACTGTAAACATCTACCTGCTATCATTTTCTTTCCATCTAGAGATTTTCTTTTAATATTTGTTTTACTGTGGGCCTCTTGACCATTAGTTCTTTCAAATTTTATTGGTCTTAAGTCTTTATGTCCACTTTCTTTTGGAATGGTATTTTCAATAGGTGGTGAGTTCTTTTTTTTGTTTTTAAAGGAACAGTCTTTTTTTTCCTAAAGATTGGCACCTGAGCTAACAACTGTGGCCAATCTTTTTTTTTTTTTTTCTGCTTTATCTCCCCAAATCCCCCCGGTACATAGTTGTATATCTTAGTTGCAGGTCTTTCTAGTTGTAGCATATGGGACGCCGCCTTAACGTGGCCTGACGAGCGGTGCCATGTTTGCGCCCGGGATCCGAACCAGCGAAACCCTGGGCTGCTGCTGCAGAGCACGCAAACTTAACCACCCGACCACGGGGCCGGCCTGGGTGGTGAGTTCTAAAATGGCAGAACTTTATGTCAGCACTTGAAAGATGTCATTCCACTATCACCGCCTTACAGTCTCTCTTATGAATAATCTGCATTTGTTTTTTGTTCTATATGTATTATATTTTCCTTCTTCTTGTTTATTTCAACATTTTTCTGTATCAGTAGTTTGTAGTAATTTCATTATGATATACCTTGATGTGTTTTCCTTTTTTTTATACTGTTTTAGGTTTGTTGAGATTCTGAAATGTGTGATTTTATAATTTTCATCAAAATTTAGACAATTTTTGACCATTGCAACATAGGTCGTACTTACATTAATGACTAAATTGAGAGATTAAACTCTCTACGGTAGATTACCCTCCACACTAGTGTCGCTGTTCAGTTATTTCACAGTTACTCATGAGCTCATGTTTTTCCCTGTCGATCTCATCTTCAAGTCTCAATCACAACTCCTTTGCCTCCTGGATCACCTAATTGCAGAGTGTTGATATTGAGACTTTCATAGATGTTGGGGGCGGCAACTGGAGAGGAGGATGCAGCTCTCTGCTTTATAAGTCATATATATATAGAACTCTCCATTCATTTCCCATACCACTGCTGGTACCACTGTATAACTTTTGATAAGACCACTTAAGATATAAGAATAATAGGTGTGAGAGATTCACGTAAAATTTCTACTATGGGGCCAGCCCTGCGGTGCAGTGGTTAAGTGAGCATGCTCTACTTCTCGCAGCTGCAGCTTGGGGTTTGCCGGTTCGGACCCAGGTGTGGACATGGCACCACTTGGCACGCTATGCTGTGGTAGGCATCCCACATAGAAAGTAAAGGAAGATGGGCATAGATGTTAGCTCAGGGCTAATCTTGCTCAAAAAAAAAAAATTCTGCTAGGTATGACTAATTTTTATTCTTACAGATGCAAATTCACCTCCAAGATTTTCCTTAAAGTTTCCTTAACAATATGGTCCTCAAAATTTTGCTAATATTTCCTCCCAACAGGATTTTGAAAATATACATCCTGGGAAACAATGTTGCTTATTTAAAATTAATCTGTTCTCATGTATTTCCAGCCAAATTGAAGTTAGGAGGGTGCACATACCTTGCTCTGGAAAACAGGCTATAAGTAGAAGTGATATGTGTTCTGTATATGTATACATGCTCTTCACCACAATGACCAAAGAAGCCTATTTGATCCAAATTCTATATCTGACTGGCTATGTGGAGCAGACCCCTTCCAATGACCCTCAATGCATATATACCATGACTGGGAAGTAATTTTTATTGTGTTAGGCAACTGAGAGTTAAGTACCTGAGGTTATCAGTTACTGCAGCATAGCCTGTCTTATTCTGACAAATAAACCTTCACATATTCCTAAATTTGGAAGTTTGATTTTACTCATAGGAGACAGAGTACGGAACTCCCCCCTTATTCATGGGGGATATGTCTCAAGAACCCCAGTGAAAACCTAAAACCATGGGTAGTACCAAAGCCTGTATGTACCAGATGTTTTCTTATACATACATACCCATGATAAAGTTTAATTTATAAATTAGGTACAGTAAGAGATTAACAACAATAACTAATAATAAAATTGGTTTTAGGGCCATTTGTAAGTAAAATAAGGGTTACTTGAACTCAAGCACTGCAATACTGTGATAGTGGATCTGCTAACCCAGACAGCTACAAAGTGCCTAATGGGTGGGTAGCAATACAGCATGGACACACTGGACAAAGGAATGATTCGCATGCTGGATGGGACAGAGTGGGATGGCACAAGATTTCATCACAATACGTGGAATGGCAGGAAATTTAAAACTTACGAATAGTTTATTTCTGGAATTTTGCATTTAATCTTTTGGATCAAGGTTTACCACAGGTAACTGAAACCACAGAAAGGAAAAGTGCAGATAAGGGGGCGCTACTGTCTGTCAAATAATTGAAAATTTTTGTAAAAAGTGTGCCTAGGAAATGGTGTAACAAAATAACCAATGACTTTCTATAGATAAGAGAGAGAGTTGAGTTTTACTTGAGCCAGAGTGAGGATTATAACCCAGGAAGGTCTTTTCCAGAAAGGAAGAAAGTGTTCCAGAGAAGCATGCTTTTCAGTACAGTCTTATACATATTAAGCACTCCTAGGATACATATTCATCAAAGTTTCAAAGAGATATTCAGTTGCAAATTAGCAGGTCAACATGACCCTGATTTGGGGAAAGGGAATAACAAGGGACATTACCAACAGGGCATAGGAGGGGAAGCGTGCATTCTTATCTTAAGAGAGTGCATTCTTTACTTGAATGGTATGTACAGTGTAGGGGTCTGGAATTGGCCACCGCAAGATATGTCTCTTTGGCATGAGGATTATTTGAGGCTGATTGCTTTTGATAAACTGGGACAGGGAAGGAGGCTCTGAAAAGAAGAATTTACTTACCCTTTGTAAGAGACATTTACATTGTAAAGGAACTCTCCATCTGTAAAGATATCTCTAAAAACTCTTAATCAATGGGTAAGGCAAGGACTTAAATCTGCATTTGTTTATTGTACTTGTCTGATAACCTCCTGTAACTGACTTCCCTCCCCCTCCCAACACTGCCATTTCTTTAAGGATTAAGCATCTTTCCTTAGGCTAGGAACTGATTGCTGAGCTCACCTATGACCATCCAGCTCAAGACAATAGACTTGCCTCCTGCCAAGCCCACTGAGATAGCAGACCCACTATCTGCTGTGTCCATCAAGCGCTGTGCTGACAGGGCAATCTTGTGACTATTGTGGGAGGGACATTTCAATCATATGTGAAACACCCTGTTTGGGGGTATATAACCACTCTGTGCACCCCACTTCTTCAGTGCCCTTTCTTCCTTTGGGAAGAAAGGCCCCGGGCCATGGTTCCTCATAAAGCTTTGTGTAGTTTTCTCTTACTATTCTGTCTCACGTGAATTTAATTTGTTCTCCGGCCAGAGGGACCCACATTTTGGATAGAGGAAATGTCTTCCTCCCCTACAACAGTGTATGTTTGATAGGCCAAAGTCAGGCTGTTTGAGTTCAAGCTGAATCAGTTTTGAATCCAAATAGTTACCCTATATACTTCGATATGTGAAAATCTCTTGTCAACAGTATTTAGAATAAATATTTTATAACATGATGTGCTAAATTGATTTCGAATAGCATTTAATAGCATGTGCTGAATCTAAAAGGACTATGCAAATTTTATTTTTATACAGTAGATCCTGAAAAATATTATTGGCCTCAGAAAGCATTCCAGTTGCATTTAAAAACACCAGTGTTGCTTATTGGGTCAGAGATTGGTTAGGGATTCTCCAAACTTGGCACTTCCTTTTATGCACATAGTTGATTACTTTTCACAGATTTCTTGCTATTAGGTCTGGACACATGTCTGAATTTTCAATTAATTGGGTGTGGGAAAAGGTGATGAAATCTACTTCCAAGCCAACTCTCTCCAAAATACTTCTTATATAATCCTTTCATTTTCTTCCTCTCCATTTGATAGTTTTTTTTTTTTTTTTTTTTTTTAATAATCTCAGGTGATCTGAGAAGTCAAATGATCTCAGGTGATTTGAGAAGTCAAACGTTGAAGAAGGTAGAGCCTCTATAAGTCTAGGTTCCTGAGTACTCTTGAGCAGGAGTCTCCCCACAATAAACTTTGTGTGACAGTGCTAAGCCACATTTCTCAGTGTTAATGAACTCACTTAAGATGCTGAGATGTCAGGATCTATCTGTAACAGCATTCCACTTACTTTAATTCTTTTAACTCATGTAGCTTCAGCTCTTCTCAGTTAAATTCAGACAAACACAAGCCAAGTTTCACTCCTAACAGAAATCTGTGTTGCACAAAGACAGAAACCCCGAAGTGTAAATGAGCTTCAATTAATCGTTTAAAGTGGTTTCATCAAACATATTTTAAAAGCTCTATTTGTTTGTCATGGGATTTGTTTTTACATCTCAGGGCAAGGTAACTTCATATGATTTCTGCTTCTCAACAAGGCATTCATGACCCCTTTCATGCTTCTATCTTTGCCCTGAGGGCTCTTCTTTCCTCAAATATCTAGTCCTACATATTCTTCAGGGCTTTGCTTCAATGTTATCTGATCAGAGAAGTTGTCTCTAATCACCCTACGAGAAGTTATGCCCCATCATTTTATTTTTCAATTTAGTAATTTTATTTGCCATTAGCTTTTGTCAGATTCATAGTTACTATATTTATTCTTTTAAATTTATTTCTGAACCCTAAGTAGAAAATAAACTACCCCAGGGAAAGCATTATGTCTTCCCGATTTATTAATAGAGTCCAAGAGTCTAGCATTGGAAAATAATCTTGGAAGACCATTTTTAAGTAGTATAGAGAATGGATTGTTCAGGATTGTTCAGGAGTGCAGAATGAAGCAGGAGATAGAGGGGAGGGGGGCGGTCAAGCAGAAGGGAGGCTATTGCAGAGAAATAAATGAATGCTTAGCACTCCCACAAATAAGTATAGCTGAGCAAGATAAACTTAAATAATCCCTATATTAGCTCAATTTGAAGAGGAATCAAAGCGGTGGATGGGAGTCATCCATGGACTAATCTCTGAGTAATCAGAGATATAAAAGGTGGTATCCTGTAATTGGAGAAATGGCAGAACTATACTTTTTTTCTTTTCCTCCTGTGGCAGAAATTGTTTCCTTTGTCAATGCTGTTTGTTAAGAATAGAAGACTGAAGCTACCCAACAAGCCAGGATACAGTTTTTGGTCTTGCTCCCAGAAGTAGCCATAAAGTGATCAGAGTGGGAAAATTGTGTGCCTAGATTAAGAAAGTGATTTACCGTAGCAGCTCGAAGGGCCAAAGTTAGCGTGGAGTGTTTGAGCACAAGAGGTATTTGTCTGCTTAGAGAAGATCACTTCATAGCAGTAGAAACAGCAGGATGGCTCCAGCACGAAATCCCAAAACAGAAGGAAACGTGCAGGAAAATATACTGAGGTGCATAAACCCAACGAGCTCGGTAAAGAAGGGCATCCATTAAGGATTTAAAAAACAACAACAAATTTATAGTAAATTTGGAAACTCCACATTGACATAACAATGTGCAGATTCTGAGTGTAAAATGTGTTTCTACACCTCTTGTAACACTAAGGAAGATGAATAACAGTAAGATTCAGTGCCACAATTATGGGCATGCATCAGGTCATATGTTATTTATTTTTTCAAATTAATGCCTCAACCCATTCCTTGATTAAATTAACAGGACAATTAATAAATCTTTCTTTTGAGGTTTTTCTTTCTCTTAGTCTCCTTTAATGTGCAAACATTTTAAAGGGATTTACTCATTCCAAAAGGGTTAAATATACTTCATCAACCATATCAGAGCAAGTCCTGGAGTAAGAACTCAATACCTTTACTAGTAGAACTCTGTATTACCTGCTGCCATTTCCATAATGTCCATATTGTGCCATTTCTCTATGCTGGTTTCTCACTGACTGGAGCATTCATTCTACTACTCTGATCATACAGTTGCTCCTCCAGGTCCCTTCACAAATCAGAAAAATGGCCAAGCTTCATCTTCCAGATTAACAACTCTTCATTTTACATTTATTTGAATAGTAACAGTTCCTAAACTGTTAACAAGCGAAAAACCCCACATCTATGGTAAATGAATCTGGAAGTAGTGGTAGAAAGAATGATGTTTCTAGCCTCAGTCCCAGTCTCAAACAGACTCAGCCAGATCTGCACTTTCCAGTGTGGCAGCATAGAAGTAAATCCATACCACGGAAGCATGCTGTCTAATTTTAAATGGTGATGTTTACCAATAAGGTCCACATAACCTGACAAAATTAATTATGTTGTAGAAGTGGTTATAAAGAAAAACTAAAATTAGAGAAAGAAACAAAGAGAATAAAAAGAGAGGATCATTTGTCAAGTCAGCAGAAAGAATAAGATGTCCTAATAAGGATCAGACTAGATACTTTCTATATAAACAAATTTCTTTGTTAAACTGTGTTTTATACTTATGATTATATATTTACTTTCTCTTTGGTGGCATTGTCATTGTCAAACATCTCTCTTTTGGTAAGCACTACTTTTAAACAACCTTAATCAATTATGGCTTATAAGAAAAGTTTATAATATGGAAGACACTGTTAAACATAATCACCTGAGCTCATGCTAAATCAAAGGAATACCAGACTGGACTGAGCATACTTAAAGTCCTCCTAAGAAAAAGGGGCATTGAAAAAAATTTGGATTATTTTCTAATGGTGTTTTGAAATTGTGGGGGATCAGAATTGGCTAGCCCAAATTGTGTCTCTTTGGCTTGATTATTTTTAAGAATGAGAGACTCTGAAAGAAACTTTGACCTTTCTCTTAACTGCCTAAAAGAATTTAAGATAAAAGGCCTGTCCCCAGGACAGGCCATCACCATAGATACCTCTGGGTATCAGTAGATAGTGAGGGTCATTGCTAAGCCCATTCTTATCAAAGTTGTGTCTACCAAACATTTGCTTTTCCATTTCCACATGAGTTGCCTTCCTTGCCTTTGAACTCCCAAACCACTACCCCCAAAACCCTCCTTTGTCTTTAGCTAAAGATGGTATTTAAGGTGACGGCTTTGGCCGTTCTAGTGAGTTACTCAATTTTCCTGGGTTTCTTCCATGTATACATGTTATAAAGCTTTGTTTGATTTTCTTCTGCTATTCTTTTTTTATTTATTTTTAATAAATTAATTTTTTTAATTGACATAACATTGGATTATAGCATTATATAGCTTTTGGATGTACATCATAATATAGCTCGAATTCTGTGTGGATTACATCATGTTCACTACCCAAAAGCTAATTATAGTCCATCCCTCACATGTCAGCCTAATCACCTCTTTTTCCCTCCCTGCTTCCCCTATGGTAACCACCAATCCACTCTCCAATGCTATGTATTTGTTTGTCATTGTTTTTATCTTCTACTTATTAGTGAGATCATACAGTATTTGACTTTCTCCCTCTGACTTATTTCACTCAACATAATACCCTCAAGGTCCACCTATGTTGTCACAAATGGCCAGATTTCATCATTTCTTATGGCAGAGTAGTATTCCATCGTGTATAAATACCACCTCTTCTTTATCCATTCATCCCTTGATGGGCACCTAGTTTGCTTCCAAGTCTTGGCTATTGTTTATAATGCTGCAATGAAGATAAGGGTGCAAGTATTTTTATGACTTTGTGTTTTCAAGTTCTTTGGATAAATACCCAGCAGTGGGATAGCTGGATCATATGGTTGATCTATTCTTAATTTGCTGAGGATACTCCATACTGCTTTCCATAGTGGCTGCACCAGTTTGCACTCCCACCAGCAGTGTACGAGGGTTCCCTTCTCTCCACATCCTCTCCAACCTAACAATTGGGAGAAGACATTTGCAAACCATATATCAGATAAGGGGTTAATATCCAAAATATACAAAGAACTCATATAGCTCAACAATAAAAAAAAAAACAACAAACCAATTAAAAACTGGGCAAAGGATCTGAACAGAGATTTCTCCAAAGAAGATATACACATGGCCAACAGGCATATGAAAGGATGCTCAACATCAGTAGCAATCAGGGAAATGCAAATCAAAACTGCAATGAGGTATCACCTCACTCCAGTCAGAATGGCTGTAATTAACAAGACGGGAAATAACAAATGTTAGAGAGGATGTGGAGAGAAAGGAACCCTTCTGTCATTCTGTCTCAGGACAATTTAATTTGTAGACCAGCCAGAAGGATGTAGAATGGGTAGAGGAATTCTCTTACTCCCCTACAAATATCATATTTGAGTATTCATCAATATCAATGAAGAAAGGCTATGTAGAAAGGGTATTTTTTTAATTAACCTCATTGTTAGATTTAGATACCAGATATGTTATAAATTCTCCAAGAGCAATAATCAAAAACAAACAATTGGTCTGATAAATTTTACTTCCACTTATGAAGAAGTAAGTTGAATGGGATTTGTCCTCCCATTCTAACCAAACAGAAAACTGGAAAAAAAGATATATGAAATAGCTATTTTGAGATGTTGGACAATAGGCTGAACAAGACTTTCTCCCTATCCCTGAAAGGGATAGGGTTCAAATGGAGTGAACTCTGTGATCTCTCTGGCTTTTTACTTGGATATATTTATCTGACTCAGAAAAGAGAGGCAAAACTCAGGCTTAGCATGGCAAACTCACTGAGTTAACAGGGATCAGAATTTAGAAAGCCTGAGTTAATTAGATGTTGCCTGTCAGATCAGAGTACCAAAGTGGAAGGAGGTATGCAGAGAAAGAGATACAAAAAACTGTATAGGGGTCCCTTGAGTCTTTAGTTGAATTTTTATCTGCAAATGTGAAGGGTACAACTCCAAGAGACTGGAGGAGAAATAACTAGAGAGCTATGGGGTAAACAATTCACAGAGTTCAAACAAAGTTGGGAAATGTTCAAATTTTTACCAATAGAGTGAAGAGATCTTGTTGAAACCCCATTTGGTAGAAGTGCCAAATGGTAACACCTTAGTAATAGAGCTAAATTAGTGTGAGAATAAAAGATAATCTAAATCCTCATGAACAAACCTTAAAACTAAGGCTGAATAGGATCAAGCTAATCTGCAAATAATTTAAGTGACTGCCAAAACACACTTCAACATTCTTTCAATCAAGATGATGACTTCCAAATCCAAACATTCAACAATTTCATATTCATTAATACTAAAGTTATTAGACAGTCATTGGAAGCAGGAAAATGTGACTCATAACTCATAATTCACAAATATGCTCAAGAATGTAAGGGAAAATGTGAAAATACTAAGAAAATAAAGATATTTTTAAAAGCCAAACAAAATTTCTAGAGATAAAAATACAATATCTAAAAATTTTTAAAAAAAGATCAATGAAAGTACTTGCCAATAAATAGACAAAGAAGAAAAAAATACCATTGGACTTGATGACATAGTTATAGAAATGATCCAAACTAAAGTACACAGAATGAAAAGATAGAAAAAAATTGGTGCTTCAGTGATAATATCATATGTTTGACATATGCATAATTGGAATCTGAGGAGAAGAAATAGAGAAAAGGGCAGAAAAAATACCAGAAGAAACAATGACTGAAATTTTTCCAAATTTTATGAAAATTATAAACCCACAGATCCTAGAAAGTCAAGATAAACTATAAGGAAAACCACACCAAACTACATCTTAATAAAACTGCTAACCAAAATGAAAGCAAGAAAACATCACAACAGCCAGAAAAAAAAAAAGTGTACAAAAGATAAAAATGATGTCAGACTTCCAAAAAACAAAAATGTGAGAGTATAAATAGAGTAATATCTTTTAAAAACAGCCAGAAAAAATACCTTACTCTAAATTCTAAAATCAGGGAAAAATATCTATCAGATAGGTAGGCGAATTAAAAACTTAAAAAATAAAATAAAGTAGGAGGGAATCTATTTTCAGACACTGTCTACAAATGATATGCCTAAGTTATTCAGGTTAAAAGAAAATACTGCCAAATGGAAATTTGTATTTACTCAAAGGAATGAACAGTGCGAGAAACAGTAAATATGTAAGTATAAAATACAGTTCTTGGTTGTTTTTTTTTTAAAGTTTTAGAAAGTGAAAATGACTTTAAAGTTTTAAATGCTTTATAACTTTTATAACATGTAGAACTAAAAGGTATGCTAAAAATAACATAAATGATGTAAAGGAGAAAATGGAAGCATACACTTTGTAAAATTCTTACATTACCTGTGAAGTGGTATAATATTGGTTGGAACTAGACTGACAGTTTGAAGTTTTATTTTGGGTAGGAGATGACCACAATTCATCTACCCTCTAGGTCCTTCTGGCTGGGCTACCAATTAAATTGATATGAGACAGAATAACAGCAGAAAAATCAAACAAAGCTTTATAACATGTATGCACGGGAGAAACTCAGGGAAACTGGCTGAGGTCGCCAACTTAAATACAACTTCCAGCTAAAGACAAAGGAGGATGTTGGGGGTGGGGGAGTCAGTTATGGGAGATTATCAGAAAAAGCACAGCAAACAAGAATAAGGTTATTATGTAGATTTAAGGCTTTGCCTTTTGCATTGATAAGAGTTTCTAGAAATAAGGTCATTCCTCTCTTCCTGGTACAGAGAGGGAGCTATCTTTACAAATGGAGATTTTCCTTATAAATGTAAATGTCTCTTACAAAGGATAACCTTTACTTAGCTTTCAGAGCTTTCCCCTGTCTACAGTTTTCAAAAAGTAACTAGCCCTAAAGAATCCTCATTCCAAAGAGACACATCTTGAGGTGGCAAATTATGATCCCCCACAATTGTAAACTCTAGAAAAACCAATAAAAATAACCCCAAAGGTATAACTATCAATCCAATAATTTAGATTAAATATAAAAATAAAATATTCAATCAACTCAATGGAAGGCAGACAGAGAGAAAAATAACAAAGAAAAAGATGTGACACATAGAAAATATATAACAGAATAATATGCTTAATTTCAATAATTTTGATATATACATTAAATAAAAAAGGTCTAGATAATCCAAATATAAGGTAGAGATTGTCTAAATATATAAAAATTCAAGAGCGATCTATATGATGACAAGAAACACTGTGTTAACATGGATAAAGAAAGTTTAATTTAAAAATAGAATAAAATATACTATAAAAATTAATCATGAGAAAGCCAGAGTGGCTATGTTAATTTCCAGTAAAATAGATTTCAGAACAAGGAAGGTTACCAGGAATAAAGCATGAATTTAATACAGTCATGTGCTGCATAATGATCTTTTGGTCAAAAGGACTGCATATATGACTGTGGTCACATAAAATTAGTACCATATAGCCCAGGCTGGCCTGGTGGGATAGTGGTCAAGTTTATGTGCTCTGATTTGGCAGCCTGAGGTTTGCAGGTTCAGATCTCCGGTGTGGACCTACATGCCGCTCATCAAGCCATGCTGTGGTAGAGTCCATCATACCAAATAGAGGAAGATTGCCAGAGATATTAGCTCAGGGCCAATCTTCCTCAAGCAAAAATAGGAAGATTGGCTATGAATGTTGGCTCAGGGCCAATCTTCCTCACCAACTAAAAAAGAAAATAAGAAGATTAGTACCACATAGCCTTTGTGTGTACTAGGCTATAGCATCTAGGTTTGCATAAGTACTATAGGGGAGGAAGAAATTTTCCTTCTAAGTTCTTGTGGCTCATCTAAGAATTAAATTGACATGAGGCGAATTAACGGGAAAAACAAAGTTTAATGACATGTATACGTGGGGAAAACCTAGGAAAACCAAGCAACTCACCAAAATGGTCAAAGTCCTTACCGTAAATACCATTCTCAACTAAAGACAAAAGAAGATGTTGGGGGTAAGGAGTGTCAGAGACTTTAAAGGGAAGGAAGGCAATTCACAGGTAGGTGAAAAGGAAAACAAGTGCTTGCATTACCACACAGAAACAGAAGAACACAGAGGGGAGCCCAACACAGGCTTTTCTAGGTTCCTCCCTGTCTACCACCTAGTTCATGTTATGCTAAGGTGATAGCGCGCTTTCTGAGATAGGTTTTTTTATCTGAAATCTTTCAGGTAGTTAAGGGACAGGTAACAAGAAAAACTTTCTGAGTATTCTGTTTCTTAAAAATAATCATCCTATGGGGTCAGCCAAGTAGCGTGGTAGTTAAGCACACACATTCTGCCGCAGCGGCCTAGGGGTCACTGGTTTGGATCCCAGGTGCACACCTACACACCGCTTATCAAGCCACACTGTGGCAGGCATCCCACATATAGAGCAGAGGAAGATGGGCACGGATGTTAGCTCAGGGCCAGTCTTCCTCAGCAAAACAAGGAGGATTGGCAGCAGATGTTAGCTCAGGGCTGATCTTCCTCAAAAAAAATAAAATAATCAGCCTAAAATAATCCTCATGTTAAAGAGACACATTTTGGGATGGCAAATTTTGTTCTCCTTCAGTATATGCTACAGCATTCGCACAACAATGAAATTACCTAAAAACTAATTTCTCAGAACGTATCTCCTCATTAAGTGACACCTGACTTTAATTATAAAAAGGTTAATTTATAAAGAAGACACATATTTTCGATGTTTGTGCAACTAATAAGGGAACTTCAAAATACATGAAGCAAAAGAAAGGAGAGATATACAAACTCACAATTGCAGACTGAGATTGCAGGCTTCCTCTCTCAGCAATTGATAGAACCAAATACAAAATCAGTAACTAAGTAAAGGATAGGGACAATATCATATCTAAGCTGATCTAACTGATTTTTATAAAACACTACATTCAATACTAGCAGAGTATACATTATTTTAAATGCACATGAAACTTTCACCAAAATAGACTGCATGCTGGCATAAAATAAGTCTCAATGAATTTAAGAGTGTTGAAATCATACACATATTTTCTTTTCTGACTACAAAGAATTAAATTGGAAATTACTAACAGATATTTGGAAAATCCACAAATATTGGAAATTAATCAACATATTTCCCATACCATATATTTAAATAAACATTTATAAAATATTTAAATGAATTAAAATGCAAACTGACATATCAAAAGTTAATGCTTATATTAGAAAAGAATGAGTTCCAAGACACTGATCTAAACTTACAGTTTAAGCAGTTAAAAAAATGAAATGTGAATTAAAATTCCATATATATATATATAACAAAATAGTAAAATGTGAGGGGAAATTAATGAAATAATAAATGGAGAAAAATAGGAAAATATAAAATCAAAAGTTAATTATTTGAAAAGATCAATGAAATAGATAAAACGGATAATCATTTACAGAAAACAGAGCATGTAACCATTGACCCATTTAGATGAAATTCTAGAAATGGAAAGTAAATCTATAGTGACAGAAAGTGAAACATTGTTTGCTCTGCTTGGATTAAAAAATGATTTCAAAGGAGCACAAGGGAATTTTCTGGGGTGATGAGCATGTTTTATAACTTGATTGTGTGGTGGTTACATGAGTGTATACTTTTGTCAACAGTCATCAACCAGGACACTTAAAGTGAGCTTTTTTGTATATAATTTACACTTAATGTTTATTTATTTAAATAAAGGAATAACATAGACATATTTGATATTCACTTGTGTACTAAGATTGACTGGTACTTAGAAATATTGTATTCCTGTTCAAGCAGGAGAAATAGCATATTGTATGCATTATATCTATGATTACATGTAAATTTAAAT
Source organism: Equus asinus (assembly GCF_041296235.1). Classification (NCBI taxonomy): domain Eukaryota; kingdom Metazoa; phylum Chordata; class Mammalia; order Perissodactyla; family Equidae; genus Equus; species Equus asinus. The sequence goes on along the minus strand of NC_091792.1, from coordinate 47,377,967 downwards.
TCTTTAAATCTATTACCTCTCCAATATAAGACTTTTATGTTATTTTATTAGCAATAGTTATATTAATTATAAACATGATCATCATTATTATTTGAATGATTAGATGCTATAAACTGTTGTATGCATATTTCCTTGGCTGAAACTTTCTATTTTAGCCTTTATTTCAAAGTTCACCAAGAAAATCACATCTGCCCCAGGTCTCCCCCATGTCTACTAGAAAATGCTTACTCTCCACAAATAAAAGACGATAAATCCCTCTTTTTCTAAGTTTTTCTGCATATGCTTGTCTACTTCTTCTACTTTCATCCCCAAACTTTCATTTCCACCCCAAGATTTTCTTCATATAATACCAGAGACTCCATGAGGCCATGTATTTGATGGGCCAAAAAATCTTCAAAATTTTCTTTAGATTTTTAACTCTTTTTTATAATTCTCTTTCTGTAGTAATTTGGTAAGTCTTTATTTCCATTGTAGCCAACGTGTGACTGTCATGGAAGTGGCATTTTTTGCCCATCACGAGAAGCAGAAGTCTGAACACTTCTGCCCACTGCATTTTGGTGTTGGAGTTCTGAAGGAACACACAACACAGTCAAGCACTGGCTGGACAATGCTTTACTCTCACAGAGAAGAGACAGAGCAAAATCAGTTTCAGTTGTGGACATCAGTCCCCCGCGGCCACTGGGTCCTTCCCAGTGGCAGTTGACATAGGGACACACTCCTCTTGTGCTGCAGAATGAAGGACTCCGTCCCCTTCCCGAAGGAGACAGATACAGTAGTGGGGTTGGCCAGGCACCAGATGACACACGCACTTAAGCAGAACAAAGAAATACTCATTGAGTCTGAAACAGAGAAAGATAGTCCGACAGAAGGTGATAAGCCCAGAACAGGCTGTGAGGCCCCTTTACCTCTTGGTGAGAAAGCATTCCAGGCCCAAGTCTCACCCTTACATGGCCCAGAGAGCGTCAAAAGACTGCATGCACGGAGAGACTGCCTTTCACAACAGTGTTACTCTATGCCTGATTCAGTATGAATTCAGAGACTAAAGTATATTTATTAAATCCAAGCAAATATAAAAAGTTATTTCAAGTTAAATATAAGACATATTTTAAAATATACTTATATTTTTTCACTATATATTCTGGATACCTGTCCTTTGTCAGAATATTTTCTCCCAGTATATGGCTTGTTGTTTATTTTCTTAATAGTGACTTACTATTAATCTTTACCTATTTTATAGTATTGTGCAATTTCCCTTAATTTTCTTGCAGCTGAATTTCTCCTTAGTTCCCAAACTACCTTTCCACCCAAAAATATTTACCCTTTTTAATTTCTTCCAAGTCATTACAACAAACCTGTTCAATAAAAAAGATCTTCAGACCTATAAAGCCCAAGTTACAGGTCCTTATTCTGGTTAGAATTTTACCTAATGGTTATTTAATTGTTCTTCTACTTTTTATTCAAATATTTTCACATTAGTGTTTTCAAAAGTAGAAGCAGTCATTTTGTTTCCACTTCCTTCTTAGTATTCATCCCCGCACAGTAACCATGTATGTTATACATATAATAATGCATTCAATTAATCACTAATTTTTCTACATCTTAGATCATAGCCTTATTCAGAGTTCGAAAGTTTTACAAGTTCAGCACCATGACTTTGACTCCATGGTACATTCTCTCTATTAAGATCATTTCAAGTCATATATAATCCAGATCCTTCAAACAGTTCACCTTGAAGATAAAATCAGAATTATACTACCAACAATAAATAGTAAGCCTTGTCCCTGAAATTGGTGAAAGTTTAATTCATACTCAAAAGTACCTTCCCAGCTATTGATGAGTTCAGGGGCAGGGGCATAAATTTTGCAAAAGTTTTGATGTATTATTTGGAATCTACTTGTGTTCTGCTTTAAACTCTTTATGCCCTTCATTGCAGAGGGATCCAGTGAGATCAAATTTTATGGATCCACCTTCAGGATTAAAAATGGCTTTTCTTGTATGAAAGATCACAGACTCAAGATCCTGAACACTGTTTCTTGCTGCTTCCTAAATTCTTAGTGCCATTTCCTCATGCTTGGCTGTCACCTTCTGCTGCTGAATGTGCTGATACTGGGAGATACGATTCCAAACGGTCTCTCAGCCTTTAAAATAGTTTTATTCCAATGCACTGTCACTCTTGTGTCTCAGTCTTCATTTTGGGGTTATTTCTTTGTTTATGTCAACCTTTTAAAGCTCTGTATACAGACTCCTGTCTATAGTAGTCATATTACTAACAATGAGCAAAGCTTACACTTAATCCAGAAACGCTGTTTAATTTATCTTAAATAACAGACTTATTTTGAAAATCTTTCCAATCCATTCATGGGCATCTCATAAAGCTTACGTCCAAATTTTAGAACTGGAACAATTTCCTTTCTTGTCACTATAGAAGTTTGCTTTTCTTCCCATAGACTTCATTATAAAAGTACCAATCTCAATCAAATGTCTCTTAAACAAGAGGAAATTTCTTACTTAGCCAACTGGAAACTTGTTTTAGAGGAACAATTTGTATGTCAACAGAGACAGGCGTTAGTGTAGTCTCCTCCTAATGCCAGTACACCCATCTGCCGAGCCCACAGGATTGCAAATTAAAGCTCATCCGATGAACGAGCCAGGAGAAAGGATGTCCAGGGTCTTTGTTCTGATGATGTGGTAACAATAATTCTGATTCCAGTAACGCTAACATTTACTACTTTGAATCACACTGAAGAGTCGACAGAACTGACAGATTGTCACTCAGAGAGAAAACTTAATATATAATAACTGCTATATGTAAACTTTTGGTGCCATTTCCCTTTTACCTGAAATTAAGCAATTGAGAGGGGAGAATGATAAAGTCAGCTAATTTCTGATTTAGCACTGAGCCAAATGTCTAACACATACTTAGGACACAAGTAGCTAAGATTTCGTACACTAACATTTTAAAGGAACTATATATTCCTGTTCTTTAGTTTTTGCTGACATATTTCCCCAGTTTCTCATGGAACTGAGGGTTACTTTATCCTTCTCAATGATGGAATGTGATATCCTGTGAGATTATAAATTTACATGCTAAACTTGTGAGTGTTGATGTACGTATGTGTCAATTTTACAAATGGTTCAAGCTCCTTATAGCATCATAGATGGATTGGTAGCAAACTGACTCACAGGTCACCTCTGAGTAGCACTATTCCATCCAAAAGGTTGAAGGCATCTGAAGACTGAGAGACAAAAGGGAATATAGCTCCTTCGAGTAATGTGGAAGAATTCAGTGTAGCTGAAGCACAGGATACAATATGTGTACATGTATTTATACATGTGTATATATATGAATATATATTATATGTTTGGGTATGTTTATACATAAACACATACACACTATCTATCTATCTATCTATCATCTATCTACGAGAGAGACATTCTCAATGAACGAAGTTTTGCATCATTGCATTGATTTATATTATAATGAATGTGCCTTATTTCCTGCTTGACCTAGAATGCTCTTTTCACCATTTTTCACCTAGATGACTCCTGCTTACATTGAGAGCATCAGCTAAAGTTGTCAGCTTCCAAATCTGGCATGCATGTCCTACTTATTGGTACTATATCTGTGTAGGTATTCTTTTCTCTTATTTTTTAAACTCCTGTTTTTTGCCTATTACCCTAGTATAAACATTAGCAATGCATCCTTCCCTCCCAAAATTGTGTGGGTCTGGGCAAAATTACATGACATACTATGTAGAAGACTTTAGTTAAACAATGTAATCTAAAGGTTCTTACTAGACATTAAGGCACAGGAGAACAGAAATTGTATCTTGTTTGTGTGTGATTTTTTAGCATCTGAAGCTCAATATACAATAATGTTTTATATATATATATATATATATAGATCAATATAGGTTGAATGAATCTATACTTTGATTAATTTTTTCATCAGAGAAAAAGCTCTCCTATAATAAAATTAGAAACTTTTAGAATTATAACAAAATCATATAAAGGTAATGTTATATCAAAAGTAAGTGCTAGTAAGCCAACTGTGAGGGAAAAAAATGCCCAATTTTCTAGTGTTTGCCAATGTGTTACTGCACATTTATATCTATGTCTGATTATTTAAAAGTTACTTGAAAGCAAAGTGTAATCAAGAGTTTAGTTTTTTAAATAAGTCCTTTCCAACAGTTCATGGTGTATCTGAGCAAATATTTTAAGTGAACAAAATATTTTAAATGTATTATAGGGGAGCAAAGCTTATTTATCAATTTTAACTGATCTATCCACTGATTTAACTGATGAAATACTGCTTCCTTTCAATTCAATCTCTCACTTTGGTATTTTACCTAAAATCCTCCTATGATACTTCTTTGATTAAAATCAGGCTTTCTCAGTTGGTATCAATATCATGTTCAGTATCACATTGGCTGTGACAACACAGTAGACATACATACCAGTACCTGTCTGTGTGAATTAAGCAATCATTTAACTTATTTAAGCCTCAGTTTCCTCATTTGTGAACATAAGGACCTAACTCAGAAAGTTGCTGTAGTAGTCTGTAATAATCAAGTGAAATTCTGTATGTAAATGGCTTAGAATAAGTTGACACATACTATGGACTTAGTAAATGATAGCCTTCATTACTGTCATGCAGATCTTCAAAAAGAATAATATATAATTATTAAAGAAATGCCTACCTGAAGCAAAAAGCACTGTTTCTTATTGTAAAGTAGTAAATTGCAGGAGAGTAGTTTCCTTTGAGGGGAGCAAATGGGCTATTACCAGGGAGAGGTACATAAGAGACTTCCACTTTCCTGGTAAGATTCTGTTTCTTCTATTGGGGTTTTGTAGGTGCCCAATTGTTATTATTTCTTAAACAGCACACATACCTGGCATGATCCTTTCTACAAGAATATTTTGCAGTAAAATGACCATATACATACACACATGTGTATGTATTACATTATATACACATTATTATATTACATATGCTATTTATATTATAATTTATAATGTTATATTGTTATATTACATTCTATATACATATGCATATGTATTTCTCTTAGTGATTGAAGTTTGCATAATAATATATAAGCCACTTATAGAAATGATATATCATTAGTTTAAAATACATTTTATGGAAAATATTTGAAGTATGTTTGAAAATCAAGGAACAAAAATACAGGAAAATAGAATCTATTAACTAATTTGTAGGAATTTCAAGGATTCATAATAAGTAACCTCAATCTTTCTCTCATCAGACCGATGGCATGAATGCATCAGGTAAAGATAAAGTTTCAGTGATACAAAAACAGGGATTTTTGCCAATACAAGAACAAAAGAATAAGTAGTCCATTAAAATTAAATAAAGTTAATACAGAATCTAAAATATAAAACTGTGGTCAGTATGCAGCAGCCAGATGATGGACGAGAAGAAGGATTTATATTTTTTCAATTTATGGATCATCATCCCAGTGATATTTACCACTTGACAAAGCTATTGCTTTACCCTTTTAAGCTTCAGTGATCTAAAATTGTTAATGTGGAGTTCAAGTGGCTATGTAATTGTAGCAATTCCTTTCTGCTGTAGATCTGTATTTGCCAAAATAACCTGTGCAGTTTTTAGCTCATATGCTATATTCCATCTTTTTGTTCTCTTTAGGTAATTAAACTCAATTTTAGATGTCATTAGAATTAAATTATGTCAGTAATTATAGTACAATGATAAAACCCTGGGCTATTGATCCCAGGGTATTTGTACTTCCTGTGATTTAGTGTGCTGTTTGAAACATGATTTATTACTGCCTTAGGCCAGCATAGGTAAAATGAAAGACCTGAACTCAGGATATCCATTAAGACCCTTTGGGGACCTGAAAAGCTGTCTTCGATCTTTGTCTAAGATTATAATCAAACACACTAACGAAGGAAATTGATTCTCTTTTCATGTTAATTCAAATATGCATGTGCTTTTTCCAAATAAATAATTAGAGGTGAAGAAGTAAGGACACAGAAAATAAGAGAAAATGATAATAGAAGGAAGAGAAAGAAAACAAAGAAGAAAAAAGAGAAAGGAGAAAGAAGGGCAGGATGAAATGGAGAAGAGAAGAGGAGCAAAAATACATGAAGTAGAAGTAGATATAGTGAAAGAAAGAGTAGGAACATGAGAAGGAAGAGAAGGAGGGGGAGTGGAGGGGAAGCAGATGGAGGAGGAAGAAAAGGAGAAGGAGAAATCTGTACCTTTTTTCTTAGGAGAATAGAACACTCAGTTTAAAAGCGTTTTAGAATTTCTTAAGGTTAGTCAAAATACCAATTTATTAGTGTACTTTTTCTAGCTAAATTAATGCATATAAATGGCCTCTTAATTATAGTAGTTTGAAATACATATTTTCAAGTGGCATGCACATTTGCAAATAAAGATAGAATCTCAAAAATTCTATTTTGGTTAAATGGCTAATTTATTCACATAATAGTCATATTCATCTCTTTATTTTTTGCTTGTTTTTATTCATCTATTCCTATTGGCCAATTGCAACATATTTTACAGCTCAAAATGTACCAACACTTGTATTTCTGTAAAAATAATCATAAATCCCTAAATTATTATTTTAGTTCTATAAACTCCCACTGGATGCCAATCACTAGAGTGCAAGTTTATCCTACAATGTGAGCTCCTGAGGACCAGGACTTTAAATATTCAACCACTTGAACAATACCTGAAACATAATAGTGGGTCAATTAATACTTATTGAATGAATAAATGAATAAATGCAAGGGGCGGAGATAATGGGGAAGGAATATGAGCTCTACATTCTTTTCCTATGGAGCATATTTAGTATGCATTATTTTGATAGATATATCATCAACTATATGATGGCACTCATTTTTATGCGTATCGATTTTAGCTGCTTTAAAAAATAAGCTTTGACCTCTCAAAAATGGAGGTAGATAAAATTGGAATTATAGAAACTGATGTCATCTAATCCAAATATTTCTCTAATGTGAAATGACTTAGAAACTGTGATTCCACACTTCTCATCACTGTTAATTAATTTCAGTTAAAAAAAGCAGAAAGAATGTAGACATTGAAATTTTCAATTGGTAAATCAAAATGCTGGACATTCTGGACAAAGTCACAAAATCAGTGGGCTATGAAAAGAGCCTAAATAATGATGCAAACTATTGCCACTGACAACAGTTTTCGTTGAAGACTCAGTCTTTGACCTGCTTGAAAAGTGTCAAGTTATGTTTTAGATTATCAGTATTTTTTTAAGAAAAAAGGTCATTTTAACAGACTACTTAACTGAAGATGCCAGCGGATGATATTTTATTCAGCCAACTGTCCTTGCAAACCATTAAGTTTAACCCCAGTAGCCTTTTCTTCTCATTTGAAAGTTACGAGTTCATTAAACGTCATATTTAATCAATGACATTCCTAATCAGTGATGTTTGTAAATACAGTATCTAATACAGAGAACGCAGATTACTATTACAAGGATTAATATGGAATTTCTCTCATTAGCATAGCTTATACTTCAACTTAAGAAAAGTTTTAAAAATTGCATAAAATAAACATGAAAATTGTTGTTGTCATCTACTTTCGCTTTCACTCTTTAGCCCAAGATAAAATGTCATACAAATTATCCTTGCTTTCCATTCTGCTGTATGATGGGCAATAACATAAATTATTCAAATAGATAGCTGCTAGGATATTTCTTCTTTCTCTTCCTTTTGATTTAGAGGAGATTGATGGTTGGGGTCTTTTTTCTTTTTTAATGCTTACATATTCTTAGTGCTATTTTTTGTCTACCTAAATGTGAAAAAGTAACAAAAAATATGCCTTCAGTGCTGTGATGGGGCCAGAGGCTCCTGAGTAGCTTTTGATTTGATGGACCACTTTCCATCAGCCTGTTCTCTCTGGCACACGTCTAAAATGCTTGCAACACTAAGTTTATAGGCTTCCTGTATTTTTCACCTTTGTTACCATTCATATAGAGCAGTAAAGAAGAGGAGTTATATTTCTTCAATTTGTTCTTAGATAACGCCAAGGTAATAACCAGAAACAAAATTAAAAGTAAATACATACCAAACACATAGTCTGAATTTTAATGCAAAATAAAAAAAAAAATCAGAGTAAATACAGTTTATTTTGCTTCTCCATCTTTTTCCTGGGATAAGGAAAACTGACAAACGAAACAAAAAATTAAACTTGCTTCTAAAAGTTGTACCTTTGAAAGAACTTTTTTCTCCTTAGTACCTATCTTTACTGTATTTAGTTACTTAGTTTACTTAGTTACTTAATTTGTTATGGTCACTACCTGAAACTTTTGGATGTATTATCCTAGATTGCAGATTTTTTTTAAATAGATGCCAGCATGGAAGAAATATGGAGAAGGAAATAAGGGCACTCTCTTCCGTGGTGGCCCTGCTCACTAAAATTTTCCTGTTTAACGCAAGCTTTAAACTATACAGTGCATCTGTGTGTGAAGACACCCACTCTTATTCAACATAGGAGATTACAATACATATGAGGAAATAGAGCACTGAGCAACATAGTTCAGTGTATCACGCAGGAGTCCCACTTGGGTATGCTCATGTTCCAGTTCATAAACTAGCTTGTTCTCTTTCAGATTTGTGCTTCTCTTTCTCCCTGGCTTCTTCATCCAAACATCTTCATGTGAACCATCAGTCACCTCTTTCTAAGGGCTAGCCAATAAATATGGATGCAATTTATTGTGCAATGTGTTGTACAATTTGAAAACCATACTTGTTCCCAGCCCACCCACCACCAAAAGTCTGAGTCCTTCAGTTTGGAATAAAACCTCATGGGAGTAGAAGTTAAAAGGGATAATCAATCCCTCAGAAGAGTTCAGCTGGGTGGCTCTCAGTTCAACACACAATCACGAATTTTTTAAAAATTTTTAAATTTTTCCTTCTTCTCCCCAGAGCTGACCCAGTACAGTTGTACATTTTAGTTGTGGCTCCTTCTAGCGGTGGCATGTGGGACCCTGCTCCAGCATGGCCTGATGAGCAGTGCTAGGTCCACACCCAGGATCAGAACTGGCAAAACCCCTGGTCACGGAAGCAGAGCACACACACTTAACCATTTGGACATGAAGCCGGACCCCATAATCACGATTTTTTTAACTTGGGGGCCCTTTGCTGTCCTTATTGAGTTACGTCTGTTGGGGTAGTGTCCTGGGGTGAGTCTTGAGAATTTTTTTAATCAACTCTTTCTATGACTAATTAGTTAAATTATTTTGTCAGGGGAAATAGTAAGTTGTCTCTGTATGACTGCAGATCAAAGCCACAGTTTAGGCTTGGTATGATAGTTTGTTTCTATCAGCAATCAAGTTGATATTTTGATCAAGAAATGATGCGTGTCATTATTTCTCAATTGTTTCAACCTTGGAAGGAGAAATTGAACTTAGAGCCCTCACAGAAAACCCCTGGGCCCCAAATTAGAAAGCGCACACTCATGGCACTGAAGAGGAAAGAAAAAATACCCAACTATGCCATGGGGCTGACCAATGGGGGCATGATTTATGCGAGAAAAAGTAAATCCAGTTGGGAAGCCAACAGTACCACATTATTTATGAAATAAAACACCAAAGAGAAATGAAATCATCATAATAAGCCAAGAAAAATGAGATGTTACAGTGGTTTTTTATCCCTTTTAAAAGAGCATTATTGACATTTGTTAGCAGAAATATGAGAAGGACATGTTGGAGACTAGGAAAATGATTACCTAGAAGGAGGGTTTAGATGCAGAAAGGGATACAAGTTAGACTTCTCAATATACAGTTTTTGTTCAATTTTATTTTGAACCATGTGAATGTATTACACGGTATAAGTAACACTAAATTTAATGAAAAAGAAAGCTAAAGAATGTCAATGTGGTTGCCTATTGACATGACATAGATAGCGATGGATGCTCCTCAATTGTAGACAAGCTTATTTCATTTCTTTGCACTTACGTATTCTTGTCTGTGTGCCTTTGCTTATGTTTATGTTTTTAATGCTTCTGTTCTTTCTACCTTTTTTCTTTTCTTTTCTTTTCTTTTTGGTGAAGAAGATTGGCTCTGAGCTAACATTTGTGACAGTCTTTTTCTATTTTGGATGTGGGACACCACCAGAGCATGGCTTGATGAGTGGTGTGTAGGTCTGTGTCCAAGATCTGAACCCAAGAACCCCAGGTAGCCAAAGAGGAGCACATGAACTTAATCACTAAGCTGGCCCTTCTTTCTACGTTTATAAGCATTTCTTGGAAGACTTGATTCCTTATTCAGAAAGTAACCCATACTTAATTATTCCCATAAAGGTGATAGTTTTTTATTATTTTTCAAAATATTTATGACTAATTTGTATTTTATTTTTATAATAAAGATTTTCCAGACATAACTTTGTTTTCCTAAAATAAAGTGCAATTAACAGTATTTTGATCTGCTTTTGTATATGTATAACAGAATTTTAAATGCAGGAGACATCTAATATATGGATAGATAAGTGGACCAGAGAAACACAAGGGGCAATCAATTACCACTGATTTTGAAACTATAGAGAATCAGAGATCCAATTTTAATTTCAGGTGCAACATCTTTCAGCTTTTTTGTTTTCTGCATTTTTCACAAGTTTCTCAGAGCAATGTTTGCATAATTACTTTTCAAAGTTGTATGTTTCCCTCAATCTTGTATTTTCCTACAAAAATGTTTCCAGCAGAAAGACCATTACAAAATCCCTCTTGAAAGTGCTTTGGGAATGTTAACCATAGTTTGAACACCAGTTAGAAAACTCCCTCAGGCATTAAAATACATTTCCCTCCACCTTTTAAGATAATTTGTAAGATTTCCTACTTTCTACAAAGTTTATTTTTTTTCTCTTTCACAGCAATCCAAGACCAGCTTCAAACTACCAGCCACTAGTAGAATCCTTAAGATCTGAGGATTAAGAGGCACGCACAATACAAAGAGATGGCATCAGAGCGATTCCCTCGGTATTGCTTTCTTGAAATCTAGAAGTAGTTATTTTTCAAATATAAAGAAAAATTTTGTTAAGCTCATTGACAACCAGGTACATCTCCTTTAAAATAGATAATTTTCTTAAATTATTTATCTCAAATTTTGTATATGTGCTTAAAAAATGGAAAAATAACTTTCTCATAGAAGCAGCTATGCATTTAACATATCAGTTGGAGACACTTTGTGGAGTGTTAGGCCCAGTGCTAAGTTTTTTTATTTTGGACTGAATTTGATGACTAACATTTTAGTGACAATCCGATGGTATACTATAATGTTTCTTTCTGAGTCTTATGCTGGCTATGAGTAGAATTAAACATATCCAGGATTTATAATAAAATCTAATGGGAATAATGGATTTTTATGTTTCCAATTTACTGTTCCTAAGGCGAACCTTGTGCTTACATATTTCCCTGGGTAGAAAATGATAATATTTTGTCGTCTGCTGCAGTTGTGATGTTGTAGCTCTCCAGAGGTATGGGACCATGTACACAGACACACCCCACCACGCACACAGAGAGAAAAGCACACTAATTTTATTGACATTAAAAGAAGATATTTTCAGATCTTAGAAATTATTGTCTCGTTTTCCTCAAAAGTTTATATGGCTAGTTTATGTTATTCTATTTCATTCTTTAACCAATGATTTTATTTATTTTATGAGAACATAGATTTCTTTAAATCTCACTATCGCTCAAATGTACTTTATTTTCTAAAAACAAATAACATGCCATAGTTAGACTTTGGTAATTATGTAGGAGCAACTAAAGTATGTAACTCATGAGGTTTGGGAAACAGGAAAAGATCAAAGCAGCATGAGATTATCCGCATTGTGAGGGATATTCCATCTGCACAGCTACCTTTATTTTTACAACACATTTGCTGTTTACTACCCATTATATATACTTGTACACACAGTAGTTAAAATCAATTTACACCTTAAAAGAGAACTAAGGCTCAGAAAACTTGGTCTTTATTCATCAAGCTGTTTTTATAATTGAATAACTATTTATTGAGAAATTAGAAATCAGGTGGTATGGCTAGTTTACAGTGTGGACTACAAGAAGCACTTTGTAGATACAGTGGGTCTGTACCCAGTGGATACAGTGAATTACAAGAAGCATTTGTGCATGCTTTGGCATACAGAAGTAAAACACTCATGCTGGACAGAGGAACCACATGCTGCTAGAGCTCACACACAACGTCTCTTATTTGCTTGGTCACTTTGTTTATGTAAAGAAGAGTATTATAGTTCCAATACAAGTTGATGTAAAGAGTCTTCCTCTTAGATACTCCCAAAATGACCTTTAGCGATTTGCCTGAGTCATTGCGCACTGAATAATGTAGGATGTTAAAAATTCCCGGAGAAAATGAAACACCGGTTTGGAAAAAAATAATTCCGAGATACCAAGAATACCATTATGGCTCACTAGTAAGAGTGACGCCTTGATCGAGAAGCTCAGGTGATGGAGTTTTGTACGTTTGTTTTGGTTTATGTTATTCCTCTTCTTACACCTTGATACTGTTATTGATCTTACATATGATTGATTTTTCCCTCTACTTTGTTAAAGAAAAAATAATTGAAGTAGTTTTTATTTTTTATCCATTCAGGGACCTATTTTAACCTTACTATTTTATCTCATGGGTAAATCAACACATTTGCGTAGTGTCAGAATACAATACACATTGACTTTTAACCTACTAATGTTATACCTAGAAAGTAGGAAATACCAAGTACATTATATGACTTGATAAAGCATAATGTGGCACACTATGTGTCTCTGCTATTTATAGACATAAATAAATTGACATGAATCCCACATAACACAGGAGCCTGCTATATTATACATTATATAGCTTTGGGGATTTTGCATCTTAAGTAATGTGGAGTTACTCCTCTAAAGCATGGAAGACATTGCTGAATTTCATATTCCCCAATACTAAGAAAGAGACACAACGTGGTGGGCCTTTTTGAATTATGAAGGCAAAAATTGTCATAGTTGGCCTTTGAGTTCTAACTCATTTTCTGTATGTTCCCAAATCTGTCAGCTTTACGTAGAACTCAGATCAAGAAAAGGTGTTCCAGGTGGACTGCACAGAAGGGTTCTATTGCTAAGTCTTTATCATTATCCAGTGGGCATTAAAATGTCTGTGGGAGGGGCTGTCTCCGTGGTCGAGTGGTTAAGTTCGCACGCTCTGCTGCGGCAGCCCAGGGTTCGGATCCTGGGCGCTGACATGGCACCACTCGTAAGGCCATGTTGAGGCGGCGTCCCACATCCCACAACTAGAAGGACCTACAACTAAGATATACAACTGTGTACAGGGGGGGTTTGGGGAGATAAAGCAGGAAAAAAAAAAAAAAAAAAGATTGGCAACAGTTGTTAGCCCAGGTGTCAATCCTTAAAAAAAAAAAGTCTGTGGGATTCTTTATAGACCAAAGCGAGTCACAATAGGATAATCATAGTGGAGGCCTCTGGGCTTTTGGAGAAAGGACATTTCCCTTTGATCATGAAAAAGGCTCCCTTTAAGCTCTTGTTATTAGTCTCTGAGAGATGTGGAAAAACCAGCTATGGTTTTCAGAAAATTAGGAGCCTTTAGCTGTCTATCATGAATTTACCATTATCTGATATGACTGGCCATATAAATTATGAGCGTGCAATGGCATTCTATTATCAATTAGAAGAGTTATACACACGATAAGACCTAAAAAGATTTTGAAGAGCCCAAGTGAATTTCAAGAACTATTTTCTCACCTTCTAAAAGGTCTTTCCAATCCTATCTTTCTGCTGCCTCTTCCTCAACCTACATCTAATACCTCATGTAAGCGTTTTTGTGACCATTAACAGACAGGAAAGAATCCCAAACATTTCATGGTATTAGATCCTGGCTTAAAGGGGTCCCACAATGACTATGGAGAAGGAAAACTTCACAGTGGGCAGAACTTCAACTATTACATTACGTTTCGTATTGTTCCAGGGGAAAAGAGAAGTCACTAGAAGGATAGATCTTTGGCAATTTATAGCAGGGAGAAAAGATTGTCCTGAAAGAGTGTAACTATATTTGTCCATTATAGGGCTCATTAATGATGTCCAGTCTGGTGGAGACCCCTTATACCTGGAGAAAAAAACCCAATACACTCAGAGATTTCGGTCAGCCACTAAGGACTTCATCGATAGTCTCATGAAGTGAATATGGTGGCAGTGGTCCTGGTTATGTATGAGTTCAAAAAAATGATCTTCTATTCACCAAAGCTAACTTGATTATAAACTCGGCTAAGTACCCATTTCCCAGCATCAAGCACCAACTCTTAGCCACCAGCAGTAGCAAACCATAAGTAAATAAATCTAGGCAAACCAGCCTGTTTTTTCTTACCAATTGTTAAAACAAAAAGAAAATAATTGATTTAACCTGATTTTGGCTTCTTGTTTGTTTGTTTTGTTCATACAGGACATTTTCCATTTGTAAAGAACCTCATTTATTAGCAGTCTGAGATGAAGTATGGGAGAGGGCGTCACTCTACATTTTATGTAACATTATGTTCCTGGGACCCAAATCATTTCTGCTTAGACTACAAGATTTCATAGACTTTTGTTTGCTTATTTGTGCTATAGGAAAACAGCTGTTGCAGCTGTTAATTACAGCCCCCTCTCCTCCTAGGAACCAGTTATGTGATCATGAAAGTTGGATTTAAAAAGATGAGAATTATAGCCATCAGGCTATATTCATAATTACTATCCCATTTTGAAAACTGTGGATCATTTCTTGATTAATCACATTGTTCAGACTATTCCACCCTTTAGGAAAATTTCCTACTCTTGTACTCTCCAATTTCTCATGCAAACAGGCTTATTAAATAGAGTTAAATCTGTTCAATCTACCCTACCATTTAAAAAATTTCCCAAATGTGTGGAGATTCCAGGTAAAGTTCCAGCTGGTAACCCTTCATATAAGATTTGATGTGCGCATTTCAAAAGGAAAGCAACCAATATTTTTCTATTGTATTCTTATAAAAATACATTTTCCAATCTCAAAAAGTACCTCACATCAATTTCCTAAGCATTTACTTATACTAGGAACATTCTAGACCTTGGGACTATGCTCAAAGAAGGACCAAATACATAATTCTCTGTATAACAAAAAAAATTTTGAAATTTTCAAAGATGACTGTGGAGAAGTAAGAGTAAAGTCCAATGCAGGCATGGATGTTCAGCTCAGAATATCTATTCCGATTTTATTCTAGGATGACTTCCCTTTCCTGTGGAGAGCAGAAAGCTAAAACAAAAATTTCTCCAATTCATTTTCTGGTGATCGAAGTTAGATTCAGGTTCCACATCAGATGCAATCATATGAGACTTGAAATTTGAACTGGGATAAATGGGATTTGGGGTGTGTATTTTATCAATGTGGATAATAGCAAATGTGGCATGGTTCTGGAGCCAAACTCTGTCTCCGAGGCTTGCTGATTTAGCAGAAATGGAGTCTTGATAGTAGGAAATGTGGTATGATGTGGGACCCTGAAGCTGTAGTGGCAGCTTCCTGATTTTGCATATGATGTTTCCTGATTGAAGTATAGTGATGCTGTTCTGGAACCAGTAATTATAGCTAATTTAGCAGCTCAGACGGAGGTAGTTCTGTATTTATGTGCATAACAGATACCTCCCGATTTGATAACAGCTTCCTGATCATGGCAGGAAAAGCAGCTCTTTTGGCAGCCTGTTTCTGCAGTATAGACTTAAGAATAAATTCTGGAATCTCATCCTACTGACTTTTATTCAACCATCTTAATAATTCTGCAAGCCATCTGACATGCTGTAATAAATCCTTTTATTCAAATTGTCTAGAGAGGAATCTGCTCTCTGTATCAGAATATTAGCCAACACAAAACCCCAAAAAGAATACAGAGAACACTTAAAAGGATAGTTTTTAAAGGCTATTTTTTAAAGTAAATCAAATGATTGATGAATAATAATTGACCCTGATAATGGGTCTCCCATTGTGACTCCTCTCTTTCACACTCAGTTATTTTCCGCTTCCTTCTGTCTATTCCTATCTGTTGCCTTGCCATTCAGAGGAAAGGTAAGAGTAGATTGTACATTCAGCTATAACATTTGCAGGGAAATGTTCTTTTGAAATGCAATATCATATTTCTAATTTGCATTGTGTGATTCCTCCTCAATATGGTGCAATAATCTTAATTCAAATCAAACTCATTTTCCACTTTATCCTCAAGTGTACATTGTCTTACTTTTCTCTTTTACTTAAAAAAAAAAACCTTACTGCTAAAATCCTTTCCGTTTTTTCGTCATTCCCTTTGCTTTCTTTTGAAAATTGCATTTTTAATATGCTAGCATTCTTTGTTCTTACCAGTCTAACGTCAATCTCTAATTTTTGATTTTTTTATTTTTATAAGATGAAATATATGATTTTAAGACATTTTTCCAAATTCCTTTGCTTATAAAACACCTTGACTGCTTATTGGTTTTCAATGTATGATGCAAATCAAACTCACAGATTATTGAAATCATATTTTTCAAAAAACTGAATCAATAAAACTGAATTAACTCTAATATATTCATCTAGATGTTTTTATAGAAAATAACAAAACTTGTATGATATAACTGTGGTAGTCATTAATGTTTAAACTATGGTTCCAATTTGAAAATCAAGTAAAATCTTGTTAAGTGCCAAAACTATGGGCCAGACTCAGGGGTCATTACTTGTTTTCCTTTCATATCAGTTATCTCCTCTATAAAGTTGGCTAATATAAGGTGCCTACTTCATAGGGTCGCTGTGGGGATTAAATAGATACACACACACACACACACACACACCCAGAAGTGCTTGTCACATAGCAAATGTACAAGAATTATTATTGCTGCTGCTGATTTTGGAGATCTCTCTTTGAATGAATTAAAGAGATATTACTGACAAGAAGAAATACGTGGTTGAGGGGCAGTAAATAGCCAACATAGGTAGTCAAGTGTGGTTTTATGACACCTGGTGCTCCGTTCTCGCCACATCCTTTTCACTCTCTTTCAATTCACCGAGAGAATCATAACCTAGAGCATGTGGTTTGGATTCATCCCAACATTTATTACCTGAGAGGGAGACTGATAGCTCCAGAGGAAAACGAGCTCACCCTTGAAGAGAAATGCCATAAAATAGACATAAGAGTTGAAGGAGATAACCAAACAAAGTAGAATTATTGGAGTGGTCAAATTTAGATTATCTTAAAAAAAATTAACTGCAAAGGGGTAAGGGAGAGTATTGGTGATGTCACACAGGAGTAAATTTTCATAAAATAGAACCAAGTAGAAATCTGAGCTGCACAGGAGAACTAACTTAAACCAGCAAACAAATCATAAACCAAAGAGACAATGTACATGAAAGGCCATATTTGCGAGCAGAAGAATTAGATTGAGGAACTCTCAAAAATACATTAAAAGGTTTTAAGGAATAAATAATTTTAAGAAAATTATGCTAAGACTCATGAGGATTATTAATATCAATAACTTGGATAATAGGAGTCTCAGAAGAAAAGAGAAACAAACGGAATGGAGAAAATATTCATGATGACATATCTCACATAATCAAAGAATGATAAAAGAATACACATTGAAAGGATTCATAGTGTGTCAAACAGAAAAAAAAAAATCCATTATCTAAAACCTGAAAAATTTGAAATAACTATGGACCAAAAATCATACTGAGGAGGAAAAACCTTCATAACGGAAATACTGGCTGCAAAAAAAAAAATTATTAAACTTTACTTTCCATTTAAATTTTTACTTAATGAAAAGTACAATAAAAGTATTATTAGTTAAGTTCTCTTATGTTTTATACCAAAAAGTGTATTGAAGGGAATTTTGGAGGAAGTTAGAAAATCATTAGAAGACTAATGTAGATGATGCTGGAGAACATATGTTCAATTTACATTGAACATAATAAAAGAACCAAACAAATGTAAGGAAAAACATATATCCACAAAACCCCATATAAAACTGTAGAAAATACCACTATGGTGTTGGAGAAACAGAGAAGCTAAAAATAAAGTGAAACAATGCACAAGTTCTTGCCTTCATTTAGAAATGTATATAGTTTGATACATTTTATAAATCAATAGGGATAAAAATAGCTCAGATATAGGCCTTAATCTTAACCTAGTAACTGAAGAAGTAAAAAATCTATAACATTTTATTCAGCAGGAGGAAATTTGGCACAGACAAATGATGTACATAAATGTATACAAGTGAAATTTGCCAAGAAGAAAAAGATAAGATAAAGTATAGTAAATGGAA
Source organism: Equus asinus (assembly GCF_041296235.1). Taxonomy (NCBI): domain Eukaryota; kingdom Metazoa; phylum Chordata; class Mammalia; order Perissodactyla; family Equidae; genus Equus; species Equus asinus. The sequence goes on along the minus strand of NC_091792.1, from coordinate 47,359,654 downwards.
ATGTGAAATAGCATCCTAGAAACAAGCACTAAAATGATGATAATTATGTCAAATGTAACTGGCTCAAATACATTAATTAAAGGATACAAACTTTCAAATTCACAAAAATAATGGGTCACCAATTTGTTCTTTGCAAGAGACACATTTAAAAGAGCAGTATACAGTAAATAAGAAAATCAAAGTTAGAAAATATAAATGCAGAAAACAGAAATAATTGTTTCAGTTGGGTATGGAGAAAAAAGCAGGATTGTACTGGGTTGATTTTTACTTCTTCAGTATAGTGTGCTCCACCTTGTCCCCTGGGTCCCCACTACTTGCTCAGAAGTGAGCCTTACTCCTACCAACTTTGCCTCATCATCTAACATCACTAGATGTCCCTTAGTCCCCAAGACTCGGCCTGGCTTTTGGTACAGCTTCCATCAGATCTACTACAGTGGACATTTCAGTAGCTCTGGCGCCCTCCTTTCACTGACTGGCACCAGTTCCCAATTCTGATGAAGCACCGCACAATGAGGCATGAGATCTAGTTACCTCCAAGGTGGCCTATTTGAGCTGGGTTGCACATGATGGACATGCACGAAAGTTAACACACCAAGAGGCAAAGTAGAACTACGAAAGGCAGGAGAAATGAAGGAAGTGGATAGGGTAGTGTAATTTTCTCTCCTGATGGATAGTTACTGGATGCATTGGTTCACCTACTCTATGTTTTCTTGTGAAGCTCTGGTCAACTTGGTTAAAGCACCATCTTGTATTTTTTTCCCCTACTTCCTTGTTTCAGTTTTCCCTGTCCAAGGATTGTACCTCCAAATAAATCATTAGTACATATATTTTGCATCGATCCTCTTTTCTAGGAAATTGGGGTTAAAACACTTGATACCAGAAGAGGCCAGACTCATTTTGGAGCTAGCTTTCCCACTTTTCAAAAAGAAATGACGAGCTTTATTTCTGGTTCTAATTAGAGTGGAAGTCAACCTTAGGTTTGCAGTGACCACACAGTATTTATGTGTGGTCAATTAGAATGAGGTTCCTATGAATGTTACTACTTTGGGGGGAAAGTGGCTATTGTACTTGAATAGCAGAGTGGCAATAGTAATTATTCCAGAGAAAAATTGCTTTTTATGGCACTTGGGGCTTTGCAAAAAGAAACTGTTATGCTCAGAAATGTTAATTAGTAATTTAAATCATGCTGTGAAAAGGAGAGTGTCTTTATGATGGTTCAATGGAAATGCTTATCTTCTATAGATACTGGTCAGACCTTGCTGACCAGCAGCTTCAGGATCTAATTATAAAGGATGAAGAGTAATCTAAACTCACGAGAATTATCTTGTACCAAAGTTGGTTCCCTGATCAGGTAGGAAAGGGACTTCTAGTCCTACGATGACAGCCTTGGGACCCACAAATCTGGGAAATTTGAATAATATCCAAATCCTCTTGATATTCCCTGGCTAACAGTTACATCTTTTCTCCTTTTCCAGACAAAAAAGGAGACTTCCTTGTCTGCAGCCTGTGTAGTGACCCCACCTCAAGTAAACACCTCACATGATAAAGCTTGTTCCTCTCAAGATGTTCCAAACACTTATTTCTTGGTGCTAATAACCATGGTAAGAACACTGCATCACCCAAATTGGGAATATGGTGTCTGCTCCAGAAAAAAGAGGATCTCAATCCTCCTACCATATGTAGAAAAAAAAAACAGTTTATCAAATATACACTAGAAGGAACCTGGATGACATGTATGGAGTTAGGTAACATGTTAGGGAGTTAGACCAAAGTAGGAATAATATAAGACTGGATAAGGAGAATATGTTTAAAAATGGACTTAATCCTGGCTAAAAATTCAGACTTCTGGCAAGGAAAGACAGAGGTAGCTTAATATACTGCTGTGATATCACCTTGAACCCTGAATTAACTATGCTCTATAGTAAATGAGGTTGAGATGTCAGTATATCTTTACTGTAGATGTCTCAGGCATCTGAAGTCTCAGGGAGTAAGCAATGTTAGAATGGATTTACTGTGTAAGAACTGAGACATTTCTACTATATTATATTACTTGGGAAGGTCCAGAGATCACTTCCTTCAATAAAGCAATAAGGAATGGACTGGTGAGGAAGACACCAGTATCTTTTGAGAAGTTTGGTTTTGGCTGTCATCTTCTAGCTAGGGTTAACAACGGAAGATGTCTCCACTGAAGAGAGCTTCCTAATTTCCACATGGATGATGGAATTCCAGAATGGCAGTGGTCAGGTTATGACATGTTTTACCTTCATTTGTTAGTTTAATTCCTAATGTGCAGCAAGGCTGGGGGACTAGAAGTGTGCCTGGACCCTTTGGAAAATATATTGACCTTTAATAGTTCGTAGTGTTCCTGGAGGCATAATAAGTAGGCAGACTACTAGAAGGGTGTTTGGTCAACAGAATCAAAATAAAATTGAGAGTCACTGAGAAGATCGATATGTCAGCTACCACAGTGAAAAATAATGATTCTTTGTCCACTTTCTTCAAGTAATCTAGTTCACAAAACTAGAGCCCTGTGATTGAAGAGGAGGCAAAACCACCTTGAGGAAAGACATTGTAATTCCACCATAAATATTTATAGAAAATATTCCCCTATCTTTCCATAAAGGAACCTGTGACAATTTTCCAGATAACTATGCACTTGAGGAAAGGAATACCCAGAATTTCAAGAAGGGGAGCCAGGGCATCTGTACTAATACTCATACCAGAACCACAGAAGTTATAAATGAAAATTCCCAACTGTGCGAGTGAAATAGACAGCAAGGCAGCATATGAATAATCAAGCAACAAATCTACATTTACACTCAAAATATTTGCTTAATATGGAGGCTCATGATTTAGGAATCACATGGGTGACAAAAGGCAAAGCGTTCAGGCTCATGCATGGTGAGGAGTTGAAGCTGAACAGGGAATAAGAACTCCCTACATTCCCACATAAGGCCAAGACGTTTGAAGAAATACGGCCTCAGCGAAAGGACAGCGAGAGAAAAAGAAATCTGCATTTCCAGCAAAGGGAGACACATACATACACAGCCGTGTCTGCTTTGCTTAGGTTCTAGATGGAGAATTTTTGTTTTTAACCTAAGAGTTTGTAAACACAGGCTTGTACTTATAATGATATGCGATTTTAGATTATATATTGGTAAAGCCCATCAAAACCAAAACAGGAACATTAACTTAAAATCATTCCAGTGGGAGCTATTCAGAGTGCTTAGCAGAGGCAAAAACCAATCTCCATAAAGTGAAAAACCCTCAACCCAGCCTCACAGGAACCACCAACGCAGCCAGTCATCAAGTCACTTATAAAACGTAAAACGCCGAAAATGAGCCAAGTAAGAGATGAGAGAAATAAGAGGGGTCATTAAAGGCAACATTATTTAGGACCACAGGTGCAAAAGAAATCCTAAAGACAGATATAAATTAGAAAACTCTATCAATGTAACACATTACATTAACAGATTAAAGGATAAAAAACTAATTATCTCAATAAGTAAAAAAATAGCCCTCATAATGTATTCTGCTATTCATAAGAATTTCTCTATGTCCTTCAGCTACTAAAGAGCAGTTACCAATATCCTATAGCAAACACCATTCTTAAGGCTGAAATAGTAAAACCATTTCTTTAAATCAGAAACTAGACAAATCCTTGATACTTAATGATAAAAATTATTTTAAAAAATGGTTGAGAGTTATTCAGTCAGTGGTAAAATAATTTATACTGACAATAAAATGTCAAAACAATATTATTTATTCATCCCTGTAAATATGCTTGCTACTTAGTATATCTTTCAAAGACATAAGGTCCAGTATTCATAATTTCTTCCCTATGGCAAATATTTCAAAAACACCTTGGGTTTATGTAATTGCTAAATAACTTTGTTTTTTGTTTTACCTTCAACCTAAATAATTGTTACTAACCATGATCTTGTTAAATGCATCTGTGATTTACATAATCAATTCCAGCACCATTCCTCAGGTATGGTTGTGCTATTTATATTAGTGCATAACTGTCTGGTTTTCCAACGGTTGCTCAAAATAATGTGTGGGCAGAAGATAATACAAGATATTTATGTCTAAGTGAAGGAATAATAGTCCATTATTATAGTCTCTTGTAGTCTGGTTTAGCTTTTTTAGGCAATACATTGTTTTCATCTTTGTTTCTACTGGGAATTTTATAAATCAGTTGCTTGAGCCTTAACTAGTTTATTTCCATTTTATTTTAATCACTGGGTTGTAATATCCTTAATATAGCCACACATGTACACTTTAGACAGAAACTATTTGTTCTCTTCTTCCTGGTATAATGTTTTTCTTTATCATTACAAATAAAATTTGAAAATATAATATATGGGTTCTAGCTTCAATAAAACTATGTTTAAATAAGCAGGAACAGAGGGGCCAGCCTCATGGCAGAGTGGTTAAAGTTCCGCATTCACTTTGGTGGCTCAGGCACAGACTTACACACTGCTCATCAAGCCACGCTGTGGGGACATCCTGCATGCAAAAAAAAAAAAAAATGGAAAAAGACTGGCACAGATGTTAGCTCAGGGATAATCTTCCCCAAGATAAAAAACAGGAAGATTGGCAATAGATGTTAGCTCAGGGCCAATCTTCCTCACCAAAAAAAGAAAAAAATAATAATAATTTTCATTTAATTGAAATTTACTTCATTCTTTAGGTTGCAGACTATGACTTAGATATTTTATGGGTTACTGGTGAAATAAAGTTATAATTAAAACAATATATTTTCTTTAATTAATTGGGGAAATAGGAAAAGCTTGGGTAGTGAAGTAAAAATAATAAAATATGTACACACATATGAAAAAGAAATAATCTGAAGTTAAATTAGCCAACTCAGGGATAAAAAAGAAAAGGGGAAACCTTTTTTTCCCATTATTTATAACTATCCTTTAATTCTGCTTTATGTACACATGACAACAATTTAAGAAATAAGATGTTAAAACAAAAAGAAGTGATCAGCCTCCCGCCTCTGCTTCAGGCCCATTTATCAGAGATAATTATTTTTAAAGTTTTCAGTTTTTAGTTATTTGATGGTTAATTATATAATGTTGACTCATATGCATTTTTCCTTCTATTTCTTCATTTTAAAATTCTTTAGACAATGCATTAATTTATTACTAAAAATATGAAGAATATACTAAATTTTTCTACCTTCCACATCTGGATCAATTATCGGTTTGTGTTATTTTCTTATGATTATTACATTATCAAGGTTTACAGCAGCGACCCTCTTTCCCTATTTATAATTAAGCCTTTTGTGCTTTTACTTCAGTTCAATACTGGAAACTTAACTTCCCACAACAACACTTACAGGATTATAACAATGCAGTCAACATTGTATGAAGTATTGTGAATAATACAAAATAAATAAGTCTACGCCTCAAATATCTGCTGCTTAGAGGAGTTTCCCATTCAAGCAGCACAATAGATTCAATTTCTTTTCTTCTTTTAGGTCATCTTCACTCCTTACCCCTTCTGTTTTCAATTTTATTTTTCCTAATAGAACTTTTTATTTTACTAGTCAAACTTTTTGAGTAATTAATTTTTTCATATAGGTTGCTAGGATTGTTAATGTTCTTATTCTTGGCCTTTTGAAAATGTTCTAATTTACTTTATGTGATTATTTGATAACTTTTCTGCTCACGGAATTATGAGTTCAAATTGTTATTATTATTTTTTGGAATAATACTCTGATGGTGTAAAGAGCCAGATGCGCACAGGCCAGTGGTTTCAGCATTCATTGAACACTTGCTGTGACCGAATGAATACAGTCGAGGTCATCTCCGTAGGGCAGGAATTCAAGTTCCTTGGGAGGGTAGGGCCGCTTCATTGAGAGGCGTCCACGTCTGAAGAGAGAACTCCAGGTGTGATGGGCACCTGAAGGAGGCCAGGCCAGGCAGCTCTGCTCCCTCTCCTCCCAGGTGAGGCTCCAGGGGAGGCTGGGCTGGCTCTGGGCCTTTCCAAAGAGCCTCCTGGGGCAGTGAGCGCAGGACCGCTGGGAGGGGATGCTCCAGGCGTGGGGGAGCCCCTCACCCCAGCATCCCGCGGCCAGGCACTGGGCTGGGGAGGTGGATTCAGCAGAGCCTCTGCATGAAGGGGCCCAGGTTAAAGCCTGGTCACTTCAAGGCAGACAATGACTCCACGTGGTCTGATTGGACTCGGAGCAGTTCCGTAAGGCAGAGCCAGAAGGAGTGGGGTCAGAGGTCTCACGGGGGAGTGGGAGAGCTCGGTGGGGGCACGAGGATCAGGGCACCTCAGCAAAGGCTGCACAACTGAGAGCCCAGGACATCCCGGAGACCAGACGCAGCTGGACTGGACAGGCCAGTGTTCCCATTGCAAGTCCCCACGGTGGCATAGACGCTTGCCAAGAGCGAAAGGAATTGTGCCTCTTCTCTCCATAAACCCGCAAGAGGCAGCTAGGAAACCTAGTGGCTGGGCTTTGGGCTAAAATTAAATGCCATGTGTGTGGGAACAGTAGCTGTCACTTATCAGAAGTCTGAGTGCAGCTACCGATCTTGATCTTTCATTTTACCCAGATAAAGGAAAGCATTAACACCTCACTCAATGCCACATTCGAGGTCTCCAGGTGGGCAAGAACAAGAGAGTTGCCTTTGGAAAAGAGGACACGGGGGCGGGGGATGGCAGGGTGAGGCATGCCTGCCGCTGGGCTGGCTGGTTCCTGGGTGCTCATCTGAGCTTGGAATGTTTCTGAGCAGTGAGTCCAGCCCTCCAAGCTGAGGATTTGGTAGCCAGCAGGACCCACGTCCTTTCCCCAGAAAAGGCACCCACTCACGCCCCCTGGAGGGCCTTTGCTATTGCTGCCCTGGGCAGGGGAGAGGGCTGGGCTGCCTGGGGCCCACTCACGGGGGGAAGCTCCTGCTTCTCACCTACCAGGCGACAGCACCTCTCACCTTATTGGGGAAATGCAGTTTGCCAAGTCACCAGGCTAGGGGCATAGGGGTCATCGTGGGCTTTCCACACAGCGCAGTAGGGGGGACAGTCCCGCCTCCTCTTGTGGAGTGACACCCGCTGTGCCACCGAGTCAGGCCCCGTCGGATATCTGAGTCCAGAGCCTCAGAAGATTGCCCAGAGAGACCTGGCACCCACTCGGCTTTCTCGGGGAGTACTGGGCTTGTCCCCATTCACAGCAGACACTTGGAGGGGCTGCCACAGGGGGTGAGGGGTGAGTGTATCCCTGCATCCCCAGAAAGCGCTGGACACAAGGCAGTGCCACCGCCCCATCCAGAGGAGGGGCCTGGCCAAGCCCCCTTTCTCACCCTCCAGGCTCCCCAGGCGATACTCCCTGGGTCCAGGGGTGGCAGGCCTAGTTTAGGAAGGATCCCGCCTCTGGAAGAGCTCAAGGGATGGCGGTGGTACTGGAGGAAGAAGGCCCGGAGGGAAGGTGAGTGCTGCCCAGGCTGGCTTGGGTCCTTGGGTGTCAAATGGCCTCCGTTATGCAGAGATGGGAGGCCAAAGAAGGGGAAGTCTACTTGAGAACAAAGGGGACTGTTCCTGGGAACCAAAACTTTTCCTGGCAGTGCACAGGCAGCCCTCCATCCCAGCCACATTCCTCCTGCCTCCCCTGCAGAGGCCAGAGCAGTGACCCCTACCCAGGAAAGACCAAAGGGAGTTGGCCAGAGAACTGGACACCTTAGTGTGTGGGTGACCCTCAGGGTGTGGGCAGTGTGAGTCTCAGGGTTTGAAGGGAAGATGTGCCCTTCCAGGCTCACTGGGGCAGCAGCGTGGCCCCCTCTGCCATGGTGCCAGCCTTGCCCCTGAGGCATTGGTCCAAGGCTGCCTGGCCCTCTGAAATACAGGAGGTGGCCTCATCTCAAACGGAAGAGGAGACAGCCCTGCTGAGCTGTGAGTTGCCTTGGGGTCCTTCTTCCCTTTTCTTGAAGGATAAGCTACAAGTTCATAACCAACTAGCTCTGCTGTGCCACCCTGTGGTATCCCAGAAGTCCGACAGCCTTCCTCCATTTGTCAGATCTCTATCCTCTTTAGTCCAAGATGCAGTGCTTCCTCTTGTATGGTCCCATAATTTCTTTATCCAGGAATAGTCCTTAGGTGTTCTTTCCAGAACATTCTCTCCGTTTTTGCAATATAGATAGGCTGAGAATTTTCCAAATCTTCAAATTCTGGTTCCTTTTTGCCTAATAATTTCTTCATCAATTCATCTCTCTCCTCTCACATTTTGCTAAAAACAATGAGGAGAAACCAGGCCACACTTTAACATTTTGCTTAGAAATCTCAGTTAAGTATCCAGTTTCATTGCTCCTAGATTCTACCTTCCACAAAACTCTAGAACACAGTTCAGTCAAGTACCTTGTCACCTTGTATCAAGGATTGCCTTCTCTGCAGTTTTCAAAACTCATCCTTGTTTCTATCTGACACCTCATCAGGATGGCCTTTAGTGTCCTTATTTCTACCAACATTTGGTTCAGGATTATCAATGTATTATGTATTCTCTAAGAAGATGGAGGATTCCTTGACAGCTCTCCTCTTTTCTTTCTTATACTATCCAGAATCACCTTTAATGTCCCTAATTTCTGCTAATAGTTCCTTCATAGCAATCCAGGCTTTTTCTTGCATGCAGCTCAGAACTCTTCCAGTCTCTACCCAACACCCCGTTCCAAAGCTGCTTCCTCAGTTTTAGATATTTGTGACAGCAGAATCCCACTTCTCTGCATCAAAATCTGTCTTAGTCTGCTTGGGCTGCCATTAACAAATACCACAGACTGGGTGGCTTAAATAACATTTATTTCTCACACTTCTGGAGGCTGGAAATCTGAGATCAAGATGCCAGCAAGGCTCCTTTTTCCTGAAATGTGACGGTTGTGGATGACAGTCAACTTGCTGTGTCTTCACATGGTCTTCCCTCTGTCTAAAATTATTTTCTTATAACTTAGAAAGTGTTGATTTACTCTTTCATTCTTCTAGAGTTGTTGATGAAAATGATAATGTTAGTCTAATTCTTTTTACTTTTTGGTTCAGTTAATTTTTGTCCTTGGCATCTGAGAAGATTCTATCTTCATTTTTGAGTCTGAACATTTTACCATAATCTGTCTAACTATGAATATTTAATCACTGGTCCTATTCAGCAGTCAGTCGGTCCCATTAATGTAAATATCGGTGTTCTCTCCAGCTCATGGAAAATCTTATTAAAGTGCTTCATCAAATCTACGGGCTGTTGACTCTAAGTTACACCATATTTTGTGTACTATTAAGAAAGAGAAAACACTGCCAAGTAAACCAATAAATACCAGTGATTATCAGATGCATTCTAACTTCAGAGGTGTTAAAATGTGAAAACAAATTTGAGTTCTAGAATCAATGAAAATGGTATTACTTCTCCACTTTTTGTCTCTTTTCTCCCTCTCCTTACCTCAGTTACATGGACAGACAGACTATTCCATTCCTACAGCTCTTAGTTTATCCCTGCCCCACCCTCTTTCTTTATGTTTATTTCTATAAGAATAACTTTGCATTATGACATTAGCAACACATCGTTTTTCCCTTTTTCTGTGTTGACACGTTATTAAGTGCTTTACATTTCATACTCACAACAATCCCATTGCACCCCATGTGTAAAGTAAATGCTAGGTATATTTAAAGCTTAAATATGAAAAGCAAAATTTAAAAGTATTAGAAAAAGCTTAGGAAGTACTCCATTCATCTTAGGTAAATTTCTTTTAAAAGGTATTAAGAAGCATGAATAGTAAAAAAATTTCACGAGAGACATGCAAATTCCCAACAAGTATATTAAAAGATGCTCGGCATCACTAATCATGAAAGAAATGCAAATCACAACTACAATGAGATATTACCTCATGTACGTTAGGATGGTTATTATAAAAAAAGTAAAAGCTAACAGGTATCTATGAGGATATGGAGAGTTTGGAAAGCTTGTCCACGGACAATGGGAATATAAAATGGCACTGCTGCTATGGGAAACTTTATCGAGGTTCATCAAAAAACTAAAAATAGGGCTACCATATGATACAACAATATCACTTCTGGGTATACATCCAGAATTGAAAGCAAGATCTCAAAGAGACTTCTGCACTACTGTGTTCATTGCAGCATCATTCACAATAGCCAAGAAACGACTTAAATTTCCATCAATAGATGGAAGGATAAAGGAAATGTGGTAAATACATACTATGGAATATTGCTCAGTCTTAAAACAACAACAACAACAATAAACAATGACGTAGATGAACCTGGAGGACATTATGCTAAATGAAATAAGCCAGACACAGAAGGACATGTAAAGGATGAGTCGATTTTTAGGAGTTATCCAAAGCAGTCAAACTCATAGACTCAGAGAGTGGAATGGTACTTGCCTAGGGCTGAGGGGAAGGAGAAACGGAGAGCTGCCGTTCAACAAGTGTACAGCTTCAGTTATGTAAGATGGGTAAATGTAGACATCTGCTGTACAACATTGTGCCTATAGGTAACGATACTGTATTGTGCACTTAAAAATTTTTCAAGAGGGTACATCTCATGTTAAGTATTCTTACCACAACAATAATAATAATTATGGCACATGTACACAAAAAGTCTAACAATACCAAGTATTGGACAGAATGTAGGAAAATGAAATCTCTTTTGCATTGCTGGTGGTAGGGTTAACTGGTAAAAGCAATTTAGAAAATGATCTCAACATATTTATAAAGTTGGAAAATGAACCAGTTTTACCAGCCATCATTTCCTCTAGCGAAAGAAAACCTACATTTGTACTAGGACTTTAAATATGCTGATATCCATTCCAGTATTCTGTGTGTTATCTGCTAACTATTATTTTTCTGGTTTCTTTTCACTTTTTTGATGACAATATTTGGTGTTGATGTCTCCAGCTGCTCTGTTTTCCTACATGATTGTCCATCAAACATTGCTATTTAAGATTATTTCATTTTCCCCACATTAATAAATCATTGCTGAGCAAACCATAATGAAATGAGCCTTTAAAAATATTTTTATGTGTCACCAAATACAAAATAACTTCTGCATTCATATTTCAGTTTTGATTCAGTATTGAATCCATTTGCAAATTATAATCATAGATGGCACGTCCTCTCTCCTCCTCACTGGGTTTAATAAAGACATACCACAGATTTCAAAATGCATCAGCAAAGGTTTACTAAGTAAATCTGATATGGTTCATTTAGACTTACTCAAAGTCTGCTGCCAGGCTCTCCTTGTTATAAATAATACCAGCCATCTTCACAGTTAACATTGGCCCCTGCTACAAGTGACACCAGTTAGAGAAATTTCGATCTTTAACACTCTGTAAATAAAAGAAGAAATAATTTCATAGCTAACTCACTCTGGAAACAAATATATTTTCCTTTCACACCTAATTTTTCAGCTCAAGAGAAAATAAGTTTGTAGTTCATATTATCCTTCAGAACTAGCCTGGAACTTACCTCTAAGCCCATTTGCACTTTTAAATTTAAACAAACTGTGTAATAAATGCATTTTCATTTAGGTAGGAATGATTTTTTTTACTTATAGCTTCGCTTAAAATCTCTTTAAGCTATTTCTGGAAGTGAGAAATGTAACTGTGTGTGACAATTCTCTAACTTTTTAAATTATCATATTCTGATAATATTTATACCTCAAAAGTGGTTAAATTTATTGACTATCTTGTCTGGTTGGACTCATAAACTTTTTTAATATTGTAAGCATTTTATATAACATTCGATTATCCGTTTATGATACTTGACAAGTTTCATCTATAAATGATCTGAACCTCAGATGTAAGATCCTTGATTATCTTTCCAACTGTTTTTACAATCATTTCTTCACTCAGATTTTCTACTTCTTCTTGGTACAATTTTGATAATTTAAAATTTCTTAGAAAATTTCTCATTTCATTTTAATGATTTTATAAGTGCATTGGCATAAATTGAATAGAATTATATGTTATAAATTCATAAATTCAGGCTGGCTATAATCTTATCATTAATCTGTTTATATCTTCTCTTTTGTGATTATGAAATTTCTTTTTTTATGCATTTCAAAAAATATCTTTTAAAATTGAATGCCTTGTTTATTTTAACATGTTTCTTAGGACTTTAGAATAAACATTTAATAGTCTTTAGAAAGTGAGAAAAATGTTCCACTTTACCAGCAAATAAAAAAGTGCTGATGAAAATCAGTTCAATTTCAATGTGTATGATTTCTATCTTTTGTTGAGTTTCTTGTCTCATCCATGGTAGTGGCTGCTTTTAGTCATATTGGTGTTTTTTTGTTTTGCTCATCTTCTCACTGGATATTTCCCTTAAGATCTCTGAGGCGTCTTTTTGGGTACTGAGTGGGAGGGTAGTATCTACTACTCTGGTGTGTATTCTGGCTTTTTTTTTAATGGAAAATAAGATTGGGAGGTTGCATTTACTGTGTGGAGTACTTTGCTATATAGTCACTTGGGTGGGGACACCTAGTTTATCCTCCATATGTAGCAGGCTGCATGAGACATCACTCTCTTTCTTCCACCCCAACTCACATAGTCCTTTCTCCTCTGTGTGCTCTGTGTGGTGCACATTCATAATACTGCTGTCAGGATTGAGGTGCATGGGGATGGAGAATGTGCAGGGTTTGATTCTCCTGGAATCATGCTGCACGTGCTTTAGTATTCCTGATCTTGAGACCTTTTCTCTTGTACCCACACCTACTTATGAAAACGACTGTTGATGCCTCTGGCACACGCTGTTGGCTATCAATCCAATATCCATTCTAGCCTTCTTCATTACTAATAGAAGACATAAAAACTTCTGTTTAGTTTGGAGAGGCAATGTGTAAAGCTAAACAAAGAAGATGAAAACTATATTTCACAGACTTTGTTCTGAGAGAGATTGCCATAGGACAAATTTTGCCCTAAGAGCTGTATGGAAATGGGAAAGTCTGTTTAAACTAAGGTCAGCTGGTATAGTCTTCTCTCCATTTTCATTACTTTTGTTTGTCTAAGATATGCTCTTGATTCCTAGAGGTAGAGGTTTATTCCTGAGCCTGTAAGGGAAATATTCAACACCAATAACAGTTGAACAGAAAAATTTAAGAGGGGCCGGCCAGGTGGTGCAGTGGTTAAATACGCACGTTCCACTTCTCAGCGGCCCGGGTTCACCTGTTCGGATCCTGGGTGCGGACATGGCAGCGCTTGGCACACCATGCTGTGGTAGGCATCCCACATATAAAGTGGAGGCAGATGGGCACAGATGTTAGCTCAGGGCCAGGCTTCCTCAGCAAAAAAGAGGAGGACTGGCAGTAGTTAGCTCAGGGCTAATCGTCCTCGAAGAAAAGAAAAAAAAAGAAAAATTTAAGAAACTTATCACATTAATTAGACCGTGGACTCTTATCTTGGAAAAAATAAAACCCTCATTTGTTTAAACCACTATTGGTTCAAGTTTTCTGTCAGTCATAACCAAACCGAATTGTAAATTTTACAGCACCATAGTTTTTTTTTGATGTGGAATACTGGGCCCTGAGCTAACATCCATTGCCAATCTTCCTCTTTTTGCCTTAGGAAGATTGTCCCTGAGCTAATATCTGTACCAATCTTCCTCTATTTTGTATGTGGGATAGAACCATAAGATGGCTTGATGAGTGGTGCGCAGGTCCACGCCTGGGATCTGAGCCAGTGAACCCTGGGCCACCAATGCAGAGCACGTGAACTTAATCACTATGCCACTGGGCTAGCTCCTCATGCGTAATTTTTTTAAATGGTTTTATTAAAGTTTAATTGACACAAATTAAACTGCACATGGTTAAAATGTGCAATTTGATGTTTAGTGCATATTAAACCATCACTGCAATTGGGATAATGAATGTATCCATCACCCCCCAAAATTTGTTCACATTTATATTTGCACCTACCCCTTCATGATCCCCACCTCAGGATGACCACTGATCTTCTTTATGTCACTATATTTTAGTGTAGAATTTTACATAAATGCTTTTCAAAGAATTGTGTGATATTACATTCTTATATGCAATTAATCAAAGGCTGAATTACTCCACATTCTAGTCAATATTTGGTATGGTGAGTCTTTTAAACTTTAGAGATTCTAATTGGAATGTAGTAGGATATCATTAAGATTTTCACTTGTATTTTCCTCATAAATAATTCTATTGAGCATCTTTTCATGTCCCTATTTTCCACCCTTATGTTTTTACTGAAATGTCAGTTGAAATATTTATGCTTGTTTTAATTGGATTTTTTGGGGGTTTTTTTATTACTGAGTTTTGAAAGTTCTTCATATATTCTGGATAAAAATCCTTTACAGTTGTGAAATTTGCAAATATTTTCTTCCAATCTGTAGCATATCTTTTCATTACTTTTAACAATGTCTTTTTGAAAAGTAGCAGTTTTTAATTTAGAGAAATTTCAAATTATCGTTTTTTCTTTTAGTAATCATGTATTTGCTGCTATATCAAAATATTCTGCCTAGATCATGGTCACAAAAATTTTCTCCTATGTTTTCTTCTAGAAGTTTTATAGTTTTGGTTCTATGTTTAGGCCTAGGATCCATCTTGATTTAAATTTTCAGAGAACTATGATGTATGGATCAAAGTTCATTTTTCCATATATGGAAATCTAATTTTCCCTGAAGTATCTATTGATAAGACTGTCCTTTCTCTATTGAATTTCCTTGCTCCATTGTCAAATATCAGTGACTATATTTGTGTGGGTCTACTTCTGTACTCTCTGTACTGTCCTATTGATCTGCTAAGATTTTCACTGGGATTGCTTGAATCTATAAATCAATTTTGGAAGAAGTCCCCTACATACCTCTGCGCTGTGAAGTCTACTTTCTGTAACCTCTAACCTTTTTGTACATTCAGCTCTAATCTCGTTAATTCAGAGAGGCTACAAGGTCTGTTTGGATTTCTCCTTCCTGCTTCATGGGTTGGAAACTCTCTCCTCGTAGTAAGCCAAGGCAATCCTGGGACATTTCTTCCTTGTTTTTCCTCTCTCAGTGAATACTGTTCTTTGTTATCTGATGTCCTTATCTTGACATTTGTTTTATAAATTTTGTCTGTTTTGTTGTAGTTGTTGTTTCAAGTGGAAAGATAAATTTGTTCCCTGATACTCTGTATTGATCATACATACTTTCAAGCATTTATCACTGTGATTTTATTCTTCAGTAATATGCCATCTGTTTTCCTAGTTTCTGAGATTTCTCAAAATTTCTTGTCCACTAAGCATTCCATTTCTAGCTTTCCAGAAAAGCTATAGACATTTGAAAATATTTCTTCTATTAATATCGCACATTTAATTAGTCAAGGGGCAGCTGAGTTACGTTCTCAGTCCATCGTCTTGAAATAATAGGTGTTTATGCAAGATAAATAATTCAAGACCAGAATTCAAATCTAGCCTTTTATCATCTCAAAACGCAAGGCACAAAAATGAAAAGTCTATTTTATAACATTGTGCTTTTGTGACTTTATTATGATTTATTATTTGATTTTAAAAAGACAACAAAGAGAATAACTTTATACTGTGTATTTCAAAACCAAATGTTAGCAAAGGATAAGAGTCAGAATATTTCTATTTTAGTTGCATATTTGCTATTAATTATCTCTGTGATATTGGGTGGTTCACTAGAGCCCTCTGCATCTGTTTCTGGCTCTGAGAATGAAATGGTCACTACATTTCTCTTCAGTCCTGTCAGTGATTTTCCAGCAGGCTGTGATTGACAATCATTTTATGGTTGAGTTCTATCTGCTTTTCTGTTCTTCAACTCTGAGACACTTTCTTTTACAAAGCTATAGATTTGGTGCTTTAAATGAAATCTGGGACACATTCAGAGTTTCCTCACACCAGGTTTATATTTTGTTCATTTTTTTTTCCAGCTTATCTGAGCCATTACCTTTCCTTTTCAAGCTCTTAGTGCCTTCAAAGGACTTGTTATTTAATTTTGCCCTAGAAGAATTGAACTCAACATATTACTTCTCCAAGGAGATAGTTGAAGTCTTATTTCTCATTATGGTGTAAGATTGATCTCTTGTTAAAGGATTTCTAATATCAGTTGGAGAAAAGTTACTGTAAAATTAGAGTATCTTTCCCGAGGGAAGAAATCATGTCATATAGATAAGCATTTACTTTGCTTACATGCAATATGCCTCTTTCCCATTGGGAATGCAGAAGTCAGGGTTTTCATTATAGTGGTGCACTATTATATGATCTTAAAATTACATGAATACTCAGTTAATTTTGATTCTATAACTCAATAGATAATTAGAAAATCTAGAGATGATCTAGAGGATACCAAAATAATACTTCAGAAAAAAGAAAAGCAGATATATTAAAAATAAGTTAATAAATAGGGAGAATGAGCAAAAATAGAATCAGCAAGAGGTAACCTATAAGAAGAAATAAAGTTAAGCCTCATTTAAAGGGCTTAGTAGTCATCACTTGCATCCTTACAGTAAGAAAAAGCTGGATAAACTGAAAATCAGTAACTTTTCTTGGACACATCAAATAACTACATTTGCAGGGACAACAGCCATCTGAAAATATGGAGAAAGTGGTATATCCTGAGAGAAGTACCCGAGATCTGCTTGCCTGGAATTGAAGCTACTGCAGCCCTAAATGGGTAGGAACACTAAACTGGTAATTTTGATAATTGTTGGAGGCTGCATTTGGATTAATATGAGAGTAAGAAACTTCTGGGTGCCTCTGTATTGAGGGGTCCCACACTTTTATGTGTTTTATCTCTAGGAACCCCACCAGGTTCTCATGATGAAGATGTAAGAAAGACCCCATTTTGAGTCTGGCAAGTGGAAGGGAAAGGTAGTCATTGTGAGATCTACCAGGAGTTTTCTCCAAAAGAAAGGCCTAAATTTTATGTGAAAGGATTTTGCCAAAGCTTGGTGACAGCTGGGGAAGGGCATTGCTCCCATTCACCCCCTTCTAGCCTTCCAGTTACAATTAAAGGGGAAAAGTAGTCAATAGGCATCAGGGCTTCAAGGAAATGGGTTGAGGACACTGTAGTCAGGGAAAAGAATAGAGATCAGTGAAGAAAAAAAAGAAACTATAGCACTGGAGAAATACTCATGAATCAAGGCTATGACTCTCACAGGGCAAGGACTGTTATTTAATTAGGAGATTATAGAATGATCTTCTTTCACATACCTTTCACCACACCCACAGGTATCTATATCATTATAGTGGATTAGAGTCGAAAAAGCTCCAAAACAGAGACTCTCCCTGAGGAGGTGAACTTAAAGAAGACACAGCCAAGAGAAATGACAAAAACAAGGACATTAGAGGAAACTAAAACCTCTGGCACCTACAGCCACAGCAAAAACCAACACAGCCAAACTTCCAGTCAGTTTATCTGAAAACTTCACACAAAAGGGCTATTTAACTCTGTTCCTGTTACTAGTGTCAAAGACAAATCTTAGAGCTGGACAGGAGTTAAAGTGGTAAAAAGAGATTTGATTTAGGACTATTGCAATAGAGGAAAAGAGGCCTCAGTATAGAATTGGACTCAATTCTGAATACAGCAAGGAAAACTGGAAATTTATAGCTGAGGAGCATGTTGGTGGATGGAAAATTACTAGAAGAAACATCAAGAATATGGGGGGTATTCTGGTTAAACCTAAAAAAAATTCTTGCTGAAGGCAGGCCAGGGGAATCAGATATCACCTGGGGGATGATGAGGAATTTGGTCAGATATTGAAGGTGGAGGATTATGGCTAAACCAACTTACCAGGATTCTTGCTAAAATTGAGCAATGGAAGTCCAAAAATCTAGGCCTAACTGAGAAGAGGATTCAGAGGAGCCTGACTAAAGTTTGATTAAGGAAAGATTCTTTATCACTAGATATGTCATGCTCAGTTTTCAAGAAAAAATTATAAAATATGCTAAACACAAGAAAATACAAGGTTTGAACACACAAAGAAAATATAAGAATCAGACTCAGATATGGTAGAGATTTTCGAATCATCAGACTAGGAAATTAAAGTAATTAAGGTTAATATGTCAAATATTCTAATGGAAAACGTAGACAACATGCAAGAACAAATGGGTAATGTACACATAAAGATGGAAACTCTAAGAAAGAATTAAAAGAAAATGCTAGAAATACAAAACACTGTTAAATCAAGAATGCCTTTGTTGGGCTAAGCTATAGTTTTCACATGGCTTGACAATAGGTCAGTAGAAACTTCCCAAACTGAAATTCAAAGATATAAACAAATGATTAAAACAGAACATCCAAGAACTGTGGGACAATATCAAAAGTTGTAGCATACATAAATTGGAATATCAGAAGGAAGAAGAAATATTTGAAATAATGACACTCAAGGGTCTACAGATTCAGGAAGCTCAGAGAACATCAAGCAGAATAAATACCAAAACCAACTAGAAAACAAAAAGAAACACACCTAGGTATATTAAAGAAGCAGAAAAATAAAAGAGAGAAAGATAAAAAACAACACGCAGACACACTCAAAGATTGAAATAATCCAGAAAAAAGTAATAAAACACCTTAAATATAGAAGAATGATGATAAGAATTTCAATAGACTCTTCATAAGAAACAATGAGAATAGACTGAAGCATTTAATGTGGTGAAAGAAAAAACCCACCTAATCTAGAATTTTCTATCCAGCAAAAGTATCCTACAAAAGGAGGAGAAATAAAGTCTTTCTCAAACAAACAAAAACTGAGGGAATTCATCTCCCACATACTTGCCCCACAAGAAATGTTAATAGAAATTCTTTAGGCAGAAAAAAAATGATATAGATCAGAAACTTGAATAAATAATAAGAGCATTGTAGAAGCCATAAATGAGGATAATATATTTTTCTTTTTCTTATTTGATCCAAAAGATGACTCTTTGTTTAAAGCAATAATAGTACCACTGTAGTGGAGCATTATAGAGTATACATGAGTGAAACAAATTGCAGTAATGTCACAGGAGATGAGAAGGAGGATTTAGACTAATTAAAAATGTTTAATATAAACTCTAGGACACCACCAAAAAATTTTCAAAGGAGCAAAATTGATATGCTAAGAGAGGACATAAAATGAAATGATATAAAATGTTAAATTCAAACCAAAGAAGAGTGGGGGGAAGAAAAAGAACAAATATAACCCAAAGAAAACAGAAATATGACATATGTTTCTCAATTATATCAATGTAAAATGAATGGTCTAAATACACCAAATAAAAGACAATTGTTAGAGTTGATAAATAAACAAGATCCAAGTATATATTTTCTTCAAGAAACCCACTTTAGATATAAAAACTTAGCTATGTTAAAGCAAAATGATAGAGAAATATAAACCATGCTAACAATAAACTAAAATTCAAATATCTATATTAATTTCAGACAAATAAGACTTCAGAATATGGATGATAATTAGAGATAAAAGGGGCATCACATAATGATTAAGAGGTCAATTCTCCAATAAGACATCATAATCCTAAACATTCATGAACCTAAAAACACAGCTTCAAGCATAGGTGGTAAAATTGATAGGAGAAATAGACAAATCTATTGTTATGGTGGGGAATTTCCAAATTTCCTTACCGCTAGCAGTTAGATCAAGTAGGCATAAAATCATTCAAAATATACATGACCTGAACAGCACCATCAATCGACATTATCTAATTTACATTTATAGAAAAAAATCAATACAATTAATAACCCTTCCGTCAGAATAACAAGGAAAATGAGAGAGAAGATATACATTAGAAATATCAGAAAAGACAGGGGATCATTAATACTGAACATTAAAAGGGTAATGAAAGAATACTATGACCAACTCTATGCTTGCAAATTTGATAACTTAGATGAAATGGACCAAGAAATTTCTTCAAAGACTCAGCCTACTAAAACTTACACTAGGAGAAACAGACAACTTGAATAACTCTTGAGAAGTCTGACTCCTGGCTAAAAAATCTACAAGTGATTTTTCAAGCTAACCAAAGACAATTATAAATGCTTTACCTGGCAGGCCTCAGGGAGAGCTGGCTTTGTCACAGCTGACTTGGTGCGGACAGAATGAATTACAGTTTCTGAAGGGAGTTTCAGGCAACTGCAACTGGTGGGCCAAGCTCTTAAACTTATACAGCTGTGTTCTTGACCCCAGTGTCCTCAGGTGGAGGCCTCTTTATTTGTGGCCTTTGGCTGAGGCCTTTGTAAGTTGCCTCTACTCAGACCTCTTTATTGAGGAGAGGTAGACTCGAAGACATTTTTTCTCCTTCTAACTCAGTACTCAGTAATTTTCTACTCCTAATCCTCTCTCTGCTTCCTCCCTCCAGCCTCAGGGTTCATAAGACTGCAGACCCCTTTTGTTCTTGTCTCCCTTGAGAGTGAGCTGACCTCTTCTGTTTGCTGATACACCTTGACCCTGAACCAAGGCACTGACTCATGGGGGAACACAGAGCACGGTAGGATGGGTTTTTTTTCCAGGTGTTAGCCTTTCACTTATACCATCACAGTAAGTGATTAAAGGTTTCACTGTTACCTTTATTTTGGCATGTTGTGGGCTTTAATTGATGTGTAGTAGATGAGGAGGAATTCCCCCCACCCCTTTCCCTCTGGATTTTATGGCTGGTCAAATAATTAAAAAGGCAGGTCAGCAGGAGAAAATAAAACAAAGTTTAATAACGTGTATACGTGAGAAAAACTGAGCAACTTGCCACAAATGGCCAAAGTTGCCACTTTAAACATCATCTTCAGATAAAGACAAAGGCGGATGTTGGGAGTAGTGGTTTGGGACTTCAAAGGAGAGGAAGACAATTCACATGGAGATGGAAAAGCAAATGTTTGTTAGACATCAGTTTGCTGGGCCCCCTATAGAGAATGTTGCCCAAGAGACAATTTTGATAAGATGGGCTTCTTGGTACCTTTCTTATCACACCTATTTTACATTATACTATAGTTATCTCATGGTATTAGCTCCTTCCTGGACCAGGCCTTCTGTGTTAAAGTCTTTTAGGCAGTTTAGGGGAAGGTCAAATGTTCTTCCTGTGTCTTCTGAGCCTTTATTGTCTCCAGCTCAAAATAATCCACATACCAGAGTGGCATGTCGTGGGGTGGCCTGCCCTCAACCCCATTAGATGACTCTGACACCTGGCTGCTCAGCTCTCTTTGAAGTTCAGCTATGTTCTTCTTCTTCTTCTTCTTCTTCTTCTTCTTCTTTTTTTTTTTTTTTATGGTGAGGAAGATTGGGCCTGAGCTAACATCCACTGCCAATCTTTCTCTTTTTTGCTTGAGGAAGATTGTCCCTGTGCTAACATCTGTGCCAATCTTCCTCTCTTTTGTATGTGAGATGTCACCACAGCATGGCTTGATGAGCAGTGTATAGGTCCACAGCCAGGATCTGAACTTGCAAATCCCCGGTCACTGAAGCAGACCATGTGAATTTAACCAGTATACCACTGAGCCATCCCCTCAGCAAAGTTCTTGATAGCTCTATATCTGTTAAATAAATTGAATCAATTATTAATAATCTTCAAAAAAGAATACTAGGCCCAGATGATGTCACTGATGAATTCTACCAAACATTTATGAAAGAATGCCACAATTTCTCCAGCATCTCCTCCAGAAAATAGATGCAGAGGAAATACTTCCTAGCTCGTGTAGAAAGCTGATGTTATTTATTTTTCTAAAAGGAAGTTTGGGCCTATTCCAATTTTATCTGAGGTTAATGTGAATTTCTGCCTAATCTGCCATGGAGAACACTATTTGTCATTTTTATTACATGCATACTTTATAGTTTATGTAATTAAATTTCCAATGTTTGATTGTATTGAAGAAGTTGATCATTTTTTCTATATTCATCAGCCATTTCTAGTCATATGACTATTTACCGCATCTTTTAAATCTTTATTAGTTTCCCATATTAATATTTCTCTTTTATAAATTTTTCCAGAGATTTCATTTTATTAATATAGTTTTAATTTTCTCAGAGAGATTTCATCTAAGTAAGATTTTCCTATTGATTAATAGAATTAACTTAATCTTTTATCAAAAAAAAGAAAAGTTAGAGTATTATAATAAAAATTGGTGTCAATTATTGTAGTTTAATTACATTCTACTCAGAAGCATGATGCTTGATATTTGCCAAAATTTACACCTTACAAAGGGTTTTCAAATCCATTATATTTTACAGAATAGCATGATGTTTCAAGCCAGATCTCATTCCCAAACTGAACTTTGTCAAGAACTAAGAATTTGTGTAATTTTATTCGGCCTCTGTTTTCTTATTTTAAAAAGGTGGATGTATTTATAGTACTTACCCCATAGGCTTATTGGAAGGATTAAATTCAAACAAACAAAAACAGACAAGCAAAAAACTTTTCTCTCAAATAGAAAGCACTCAATAAATGATATTTGTGATATTGCTGCTATTGCTGATGGTGGTGAATATGAAAACAGATGATAAGGCTAATGTTACTGCGCTAAAATGCTTGCAATGTGCTAATAATGTATTTAACATAGGCATTTTATTATTAATACACAAAATTAAAACTTGTAAAGTTTGGTGACGAGCCTATCTCATAGATTGTAAGCATTAGAATGAAGAGACAATACTGGTTTTCTTAATCTTTATTCTGTGCCCTCTTCCTCTGGCACAATCCCAGATAATATACTCGGAGTGAGTATTATCTTTGAAGATAAGCTGTGCATTGGGTATTCACATGATCATAGCTTATTTTAATCAATTCTGTTGCTGCTTAAATAATCAGACCTAGAAAACTGATAATTCTTTATTTTGGGCTCATCATACTATGTATTCCTATCCCATTCAACATTTTCAGACGTTACCTCAGTGATAACATGGCAAATTCTTGTCAAATCTGCAGATAATTCTCCCCTCTGAGGGATAGCTACCAATTCGGCAAGTGACAATCAAGACGCAATGTGTTGTTTTAAAAGGAGGAAACCTTAAATATCAATTGCTACAGAACAATATAAACAATATAACAATATGAATATCCTGCAGAATAATAAATTATATTTGTGAATAAATGAGAGTGGGGTAAAGAAAGATTGATAGTAAGGATTGGTTGTGGGATATAAAAAGAACTAGTATATTGACTGTATCGTGATTTTAAAACAACAATATGAGGTGCTGTTAAAATATAAAGTCAAGGCAATTTTACTGCCTAGATATTTTAGAAACTGTGTAAAATCTATAGCAATGAAGTCTGCACAGCTGAAGGTGATCATAGCACTTGTCAGATATGTTATTGATGGTTAGGCAGCATGGCATAGTGAGAATGATAAAATGAAGTGAGCTTAGGATGGTCTATTATCTCAAAGCCTTGTTGTATAAACTTTATAAAACAAACTAGGGATTTTCAATATAAAAATAACAGACCTTTAGTATATACTAAATATTTTAAGATACACAAATATGATGAAGCTGTAATCATTGCTCTTCAAAGTGATTATAATTGGGAAAGTTAAAAGGAATGAAACAAGAATCAGTGTAGCATTGTGACCAGGAACAGAGACATTGGGCCCTACAGTTTAGATTCAAATCTGGCTCTTCCGTTTACTAATTATGTTGCCAGTCTCATTAGGCATTTAGCACTTAGAGGCAACCTGAATTAAAACATACCAAAAACTCGTTAAATTTTTGAGGACTGTATTTTCTAAATATCTGAAAGAAAATATAACTTTTCTAGACTTAAAACAAAACTTGTGTCCTCAGATGTCCATGTACATGACGTAGGCTAAAAAACGTTGCTTAGAACTCTCAAAAAAGAAATTTGTTCTTCCGGTGGAGCAAAAAAGGATAATGAAAAAGGAAAAATCTGCAGGAGGGACGAGTTGGGGTCTTTGGGGAAACAGGGAGCTACTTTGCCGGGAGGCCTCCATCCTCACTGGCTTGTCTGCCCAACGGCGTCTCAGAATTGCTGTAGGTCAGATGCTTTGTTTCCTTTTCTTCACTTATCTGAATAAAGATATTGATTGCAATTATATTATCGCTGTTCTCCCTCTGTCAATTGACTATATGAGGAGAAAGCAAACTCATGCATTTATTTCATAGGTTTCTAAATCAAGGGGGAACCATCTGGGTCTGTTGAAGATATAACTGTGCATCCCTCTGAGTTCCTGAACTTTAAATTTGATGCCGTGATGTTGTTACTGGAATAAGCTTTTCAGATATTTCCTTTGGGGATGGGGCAAGTGTATTTTGCCTATGGGAAGAACTGAATATTTAGTGATAAAAGGTTCTTGTCATTGGAACTAGTGCATTCATCAGATATTTTCAAGTCTTCTTTCTTGGTACATGGATGTACTTCTTAGCTTCCTTAACCTTGAGTAGTGCCCAAGATATGATATGTATTTAAGATATGAATATCATTCTGGGCCAGAACATTTAATTGTTCATTTGAGGTCCTTGAGAGGTCTCTGTTGCTGTCCCACAGCAAACAGCAACGTTCAGGATGGGAGCTGCTTCATCATCCTAAAGGAGTTCGACAAGCATAGACTCCTTTCAACTTGTGGCAGATAGATATTGTGTGCAAAAGAGAATCTTTGTTGTTTTAAGCCACTCACTGAAATTTTGGCATTCCTTTGTACCACATCACAACCTAGCCTAAGCTGACTGATATAGGCAAGATGATAGTTCAATAGATGGATAGATACATAGATTTGATACAGATGTATCTATGTGTGTATATATTCACATATGTCTATATATATCACATGCATAGATATATATTTAGTTGGATGTAAATCTATGTATCTATATGCTTATACATATATACGTATAGAAATATTGATATATATATATATTTGAGATGAAGAAATTCTACTACATTTATAACTAGTCAGAATTATTTATTAGAGAGAAAAAATATAACTCTGCAAGAGGAAGACCATAAAATTGGTAGAACTGCGCCTTGCAGAGGAGAGAGGGAAAGGAATCTAAAGTATAAGTGTTGTTAGGGAGGGAAACAATTTTCTGCCCTTTTGGAGTCCTTGGCTGAGACATCCCCTGTAATAAAGGGCAGATTAACAGGAGAAAAACAAGCAAAAGTTTAATAACACATATGTATGGCAGAAATCCAGAAAAACTGAATAACTTGCCAAAATGGCTGAAGCCCTCACTTTAAATACCATCCTTAGCTAAAGACAAGAGAGGATGTTGGGGCTGGGAAGAGTCAGGGACTTCAAAGGCAAGGAAGGTAAGCCACTAGTTGGCGAAAAAGAGCAAAGTTTTGGTAAACAAATCTTTGCTTGGCTACACAAAACAATGGGGCACAGAAGGGAGTCTATCAGGCTTTTCTGGTTCTTCCCTGTCTACACAAGTTCATGTCATGCTAAGGTGATAGCTTCCTTCCTGGAACAGGATTTTTTATCCGAATTCTTTTAGGCAGTTAAGTGGGAGATAACAAGAAAACACTTTCTGAGTCTTAAAAATAGCCAACCTAAAATAGTCCCCACCTTAAAGAGAAACACTTTGGGGTGGCAAATTTTGTTCACCTTCATTGTAGACACTGGCTTTTATGGAAAGCTTGGCAGTTTATTCGTCATAATAGAATGAGATTGGAAGGGAAAAGAAAAGAGGTGCATTATCAACCAGACAGCAATTGTAGAGAACACATGGTGGTTTTAATAAGAACAGTAAATATAAAGATTTTTTTAAAAATGTTTGAAAAAACTATGTTTGGTGGAAATTTTGAAGCTTGTAGAAACTGATTCTCTATTTGGTATTGAAGTATTTGAAAGTGTCTCTGAGTTTCTAGTATAGATGCCTGGAATTTGTAACATTACTGATTTAGGTTAAGCACAAAGGTTTGGGGTGGGAAAAGGAAAGATAAACAGTGTACATGGAAAATAGCAGCATGAAGTATTGCTGGTTGACTAAAACAGAATAATCTAGTTTTTTCTGAAGGTGAACTAAAATTATGTATACTATTTATTATTAGCAAGCAAATAAAAATTAATATTCATAATACTCTCAATGGAATAAATAAATTTTCTTGCTATATGTTTTAATTCTTTACACTTGCATTATGATCACTGAACAAATAAACAGATGAGTAGATAAATCTAAATATTTTGATCCTTTCACAGGCTAGTTTTAATTAATTCACCTTTTTTTCTAATCTTCAGAGCAGTTACATAAGAGAAAGATTGTGTTTCACATTTTAAAGAAAAATAAAATAAGACAGAGATTAGGTCCTTTGCCCAGTTGACACAGTTCATAAAAAGCAGAGATCTGTTTCAAGCCCAAGTCTGAACAATTCTGGATCCCATGGTTGTTAGCAGGAAGTTATACTACCAAGTGTCTTACAATACTGTTTTTTTTTTAAATCACTAAGCAAAGGCTCCCACAGCATTCAGCCCTCTGTACCACGTTGATCACTGGTCACAAGTATCTGCAAAGTTCTCAATTGTTCTGAAAAGTGACCCCAGCCTTACTGGTTGAGATTCTCCTCATCCAATCACTCCAAGAGGAATGCATCAAATCATGTGACAAGGCAGCTACTTTCTCCATAGTGTCTACATTCTTAGCTGAGCTGTTCTGTTGGGAACAGCTGCCTATATTGATATTAAAGCCAAGACTATGCAGTGAACAGATTTGCTTATGTTTGTGAAGCTATGTTGTTCAATTGTCATAATCCATAACAATGGTATTAACATTTCGATAATAGGTTTCTAAGACTTACCATGACTGATCATTTGTGGTCTGGAAGTTTATGTCCTCTAAATATATCTATAATTGGCTGTTAAAAAGTAGAATTCTTTTATACTCATCAAAACCACTAAGACACATGGCCTTTTACGTTGTAAAGTGTGAAGAAACTTCTTATGACAAATCCCGTTTGAGAGTTTGGAAATGTAGGGGAGGAAGACATTTCCTCTACCCACTCTAGGTCCTTCTGGCTGGGCTACAAATTAAATTCACATGAAACAGAATAACAGGAGAAAATTAAACAAAGCTTTATAACATGTATACATGGGAGAGACTCAGGAAAACTGAGCAAGTCACCCAAATGGCAGAGGTTTTCATCTTAAATACCATCTTCAGCTACAAAGGAGAATTTTGAGGGTTGGGGGAGTCAGTTATAGGATATCAGAGTTTATTATGCAGATTTAATCCTTGCCCTCTGCATTGATAAAAGTTTCTAGAGATAAGGTCATCCCCCCTCCTTCCTGGTACAGAGACGAGACACCTTTACAGATGGAGATTTCCCGTACAAATGTAAATGTCTCTTATAAAGGGTAACTTCTACTTTTCAGAGTTTCTCACATGTCTGCAGTTTTTAAAAGTAACCAACCCAAAATAATCCTCATGCCAAGGAGACATTTCTTGGAGTGGCCAATTCCAATCCCCCACAGAACCCACAATAAACATCTGAAAAGATATATATAGGTAAGCTGCATTCTTATTCCCAGATGAAAAACTCATTGTTAATCATACCATGCAGAATATATGCTTTTAAATTGGTGCTGTATGTGAAACTATGACAAAGCTATTGTTCTAAGATGAGTTTTCTTTTTGAGTTAAAACTACAACAAATATATTTGTCGAATTCAGTCAAGGAAATTATAAATTAAAAAGGAAACAAAAAGACAAAGCAGCTATTTGAATGGACAGGTCAACAATAGAAACTTTCCTGATGTTGTTCTTCTATAGGGAAAACTGTACTTTGCCAGTGTAGAATTAATGTTCATATTGTAGCAGAGGAAGACACTTTATTTACCTTCTAGGTCCTTCTGACTAGTCTATGAATTAAATTGACATGAGACAGAATAACAGGAGAAAATCAAAGCTTTATAGCATGTATACATGAGAGAAATCCAGGAAAACTGAGCAAATCACCAGAATGACTCGTTTTCAGTTAGAGAGAAAGGAGGATGTTGGGAGTGGGGGAAGTCAGTTATGGGAGATTACCAGAAAAAGCACAGTAAACAAGAGTAAGGTTATTATGTAGATTTAAATCCGTGCCTTCTGCATTGATGTTAGTTTCTAGAGATAAAGGCATCCCCCTCTTCCTGATACGGAGAGGAGACATCATTACAAATGGAGATTTCCCTTGCAAATATCAATGTCTTATACCAAGGGTAACTTCTACTTGGTTTTCAGAGCTTTTCTCATGTCTCCAGTTTTTTAAAAAAATAACCAGCCCCAAATAATCTTTATGTCAAAGAGACACATCCTGAGGCAGCAAATTCTGTTCCCCTATGATATAATTATATTTTTCACTTTTATATTAAACATGGCAAGTTAAAAAGGCAAACATACAAAGCTTGCTTCATATTAACACTTAAGCCGATGGAGAATTCACAGACGAAAATGAGTAAACTATGTACACTTATCGCAATATAAAATAAAAAATGATATCTTTAAACATGAATGTAGATTGCTTAAAAACTTAGGTGACTCAATGCCATTAATCTCCAGAGGACAAAAAATAAATTTTAAAAGGGTAAAAGTGTATATTTTGAAAAATAACTGACAGAGTTGTGTTTTGTTTGTTTACAGATTTAGGGAATAAGAAATGTATCAGTATATTCTGGAGTTTTTCTCTTACCCAGGAATAGGATTGAAACTTTGTCCTCACAAAATGAAGCTACATTACAATTCACCGTAAAAGATACTGGATCATATATGCTCAATTTCTTTCTCTTTATTTTTCAAGGTTTTCTTTCTTATCATTAATGAAATTTATAAGAAGTTATCATCATTTAAGAATAAGTATGCATAAATTTTCCTTTTGCAACTTTCTTATTTAAATGATAAATAAAATAATTTTCACCACATTTTATTCAAATTTTACTTTGAGAATAATATTCTAAGTATATTATTATCTTGGCACAATTCTCATGAAATTTCCCACCACTTTTCAAATTCGGTGTACTAACTTTAACAAAGTCCTAAGAAAATTTGATGTGCTACACAAACACATATGGAATACTGTGAGGTGATCATAAATAAAAATTAGTAAACAGTTTCTATGTCGTACAATTTTATTTATACCTCTAATTGTCACAATACTCTCTATTCAGATTGTTATTCCATAAACCCTCAGATCTGTTCTACTACACTTATGAATATCTAAAATTAGCCTAACTGATTTTGAGAAGTTTGTCATTGTTATCATTGGGGGGTTTTGATTTACTACCCAATTGGCTACACTTTTTGAAATATAAAACACAGCTACAGGGACTGGCCCCATGGCCGAGTGGTTAAGTTCGCTTGCTCCGCTGCAGGCGGCCCAGTGTTTCGTTGGTTCGAATCCTGGGCACGGACATGGCACTGCTCATCAAACCACGCTGAGACAGCGTCCCACATGCCACAACTAGAAGGAACCACAACAAAGAATATAATACAACTATGCACCGGGGGGCTTTGGGGAGAAAAAGGAAAAAAATAAAATCTAAAAAAACCAAAAAAACCCAAAAAAAGCCCCACAACTACATAAACATCAAAAGCCCCAATGAATTATCACAAAGGAAATACTTGGGTAACCACCATTCAGATCAAGAAATAAAATAGTACAATTACCTAGAAGACTCACGTGTCCATTCCTTGTCATAATCTCCTCATTCCTTGCCAAATAATATTAACACTACTTTGATCTTTTATGGTAGAGTTTTGTTTCCTTATTTTTATAGAAATCAAATCATGCATGCATCAATACTATCTTGTATCAACTTAATTATACACAAGTATATCCTTTAGGTCCAGCTTCTTTGACTCGTCATTGCAATTGTGACCCATCCTTGTTTATGCATGAAGCTACAGAGCTTTCCTTTTTGTTGCTGTAAAGTATTCAATGATATGAAATGTGTTTAACAATTCTTCTTTTGCCAGAAACGTGGTTTATATCTAGTTTTATTTATTATGAATAATAATACTTTGAACATTCTTGTTTATTGATGGCTTATGTACAACAATAAATGCATTTATTTTGTATATAATCCTGGAATTGGAATTGCCAAAACAAGAGTGTCACCTCAAATCTAGTGGATATTGTCCACTTGAAATTCAGAGAGTGTACTATTTTATATTCCAAGTGTAGGAAAATTTACCTACTCCATATACTCTCCATCACTTACTGTTTTCAGAATGTTTAGTCTTCACCCTTCTGATGGGCAAGCAGCTGTATTTCATTATAATTTTAAGTTGAAATTTCTTGACTACAAGTGAAGTTAGTCAACTTTTCATATTTTTATTGAAATCAGACAGTATCTTTAATGAAGCTCCTCTTCAGGAATTTTGTCCAATTTTCTAATGGAATGACTGTGTTTTTCTTAACGATTTGTAGAGGTTCTATCAGTATTCTGAATACTTGTTAAATTGTCTGTTTTTATCTCTGTTGCAAATATTTGCTCCAGTTTGTAGCTTGTAGTTTGATTTTTTACTCTTAATTGTTTCTCTTGATAAACTGAAGTTTCTAATTTCAATTTAGTCCTATTTTTCAATCATTCCTCTATATGTGTTTTTGTTGTTTTTCAGGAAGATTAGCCCTGAGCAAACATCAGCAAATCCTCCTTTTTTTTCTGAGGAAAACTGGCCCTGATGGGGCTGGCCTGGTGGCGTAGCAGTTAAGTTTGAACGTTCTGCTTCTAGGCGGGCTGATGTTAGCTCAGGGCCAGTCTTCCTCAGAAAAAAGAGGAGGATTGGCAAAGGCTCAGGGCTAATCTTCCTAAAAAAAAAAAAAAAAGCAGAAACAGAAAAAGATTGGCCCTGACCTAACATCTGTGCCCAACTTCCTCCACGTTATATGTGGCAGGGCCTGCCACAGCATGGCTTGACACCAGTGCCATGTCCACACCCGGGATCTGAACTGGTGAACCCTGGGCTGCTGAAGTGGAATGTGCTCACTTGATCACTGCACCACCGGGCCAGCCCCCATACCTGTTGATTTTTAAAAAAATTTTTTGGCCAGTAGGCGAACATTCCTTACCTCACAATCATGAATATGTTCTCCTCTGTTATCTTCTAGAAGCCTTGTGACTTTGCCTTGCAACTTAGATTTACATTAACCAAGAATTTATTTACATGTATAATGTGAGATAGGGGTCATTTGATTTTTAAATATCAATATGTAATTAATATAGAAGCACTTATTTAAAAAGACTATTTCCCTGATGCTATCCAATGCTACCTTTATCACCAACCAATTTTCCATATGTAGGTAGGACAGTTTCTAAGTCCTTTTTGTTTTTTTGTGGAGGATTAGCCCTGAGTTAGCTGCTGCCAATCCTCCTCTTTTCATTGAGGAAGCCTGGCCCTGAGCTAACATCCATGCCCATCTATCTCTACTTTATATGTGGGACGCCTACCACAGCATGGCTTGCCAAGCAGTGCCATATCCGCACCGGGGATCCGAACCTCTGAACCGGGGCCTTCAAAGCAGGACACATGGAACTTCAATCACTCAGCTATAAGGCTGGCCCCAAGAACTTATTTTTAATAGAAGCACTTTATTAACATTAAAAAAAGTTAAAGAACTTCTCCTCTATTATTAAATGGCTTTCTGCATATATGGAAAAGTTTATGATTTTGTTTTGTTAATGTGATAAATTATATACGTACATTTTCAAATATTATAAGAACTAAGCAGTCCATAGATGAACCCAATTTGTTTATGATAAGGATATAAATATATCCCCTCTATTTAAAAATAATTGCTTTCCTCATATTCTGTTTAGAGTTATTGTGTCTATGTTCATGAAGGATTTGGACTTGAATTTTTCTTTCCTGTCATATCCTTGCCAGAGTTTGGTAGTGTTAAAAAACAAAATTTGACTGAGTAAATTAGAAGATGTAATTCATTTTATTAAGCCATTCATGGATCAAGTAGCAGCCCATGTAGCAAACAGAAGGGCTCTCAGAGGGGTTGTACAGAATGGAAGCCTTTTGTAGGAAGAAGGGTGGGGCGAGGGAACTATTAGCAAAAGAAAAGAAGAGGTTATTTGGGGCCAGTACATCTTTTTTTGGGAGAAGGGAAATGGCACAGGTTTTATCATGAAGATTGTCTCTTCTTCCTCTGGGGGATGGAGAGGGCCCACGTGACAGATTACCTTACCGATGCTTGCCCAGAAAATTCCAGTCTTATTGATTAAGATTACATTTCTAGAAGAGGTTAAAAGTGCAGTGAGATCAGGCATTAAATCCAGGTTTGGTATCTTGGGCTTCTGGCACGAGTGATGCCATTTTAGGGCAGTGGTTTCTCTTTAACAGTAGCCATCTATGAGGACTAATAGAACACATTGGGAGAAATCAATATTTTTCTATTTGAAATAGTTGTCATAAGATTGGCATTAGTTTTTCCTTAAACGTTTGATAAAACGGATCAGTGAACCAACTGAGCCTGGAATCTTCTTGAGAAAATGTTTTTAATTAAGATTTATTTCATTTAAATGTTATAGGATGATTCATGTTTTATGTATGTCTGTTTTTAGTAGTTATGTTTACGAGGAATAATCAATTTCGCTCATATTTTCTAATTTATTCACATAATGTTAATCAAATCTTTATCTGATCTTTGATGCTTTTAGGATATGCTGTGATAGCTCCTTTGTCATTGCTGATATTGGATAGCTATGCCTTTTCCTTTTTATTCCTGGTCAATCTCCCCAATTATTTACTGAGTTTTGTTTTTAACAAAGTTATTTTAATTTTCTTTACATATTACTTTTATATATTTTAATTGTTGCTTCAATTTCTTAAATAAATTTTTTCTCCTTTCTACTCGTTTCTTGTTAATTTGATTTTTTTTTTCCTATGTTATTGGGAATGATGCTAGGTCAATGGCTTTTAGCCTTTTTCCTTTCTAATATCTGTAATTAAGGCTCTTAACTTTCTTTGAGTCATTGATTTATCTGTATTCCACAATTTTAGTTAAATTTTATTTAAGGATAACATTTATGTAGTAAAGAACTTGAAGTTCACTAATCTTTAGTATACAGATTGATTATTTTTTACAAATATATACATCTATATAAACATAACTCAGATCAAAATATACAGTGTTTCTAGAAGTTCCAAAGGTTCCTTTGTATTACTTTCTAAGCAATATGACCCTATTACTATTTTAATCAATAATCTGATTTCTGTCTCTGTCCCTGAATTTTCTTGTGCTGGAGCTTTAAATGAATGGAATACACTCAAGATTTTATCACAATAAAATATCTTTAATGTCATCCATTTCGTTGCATGTATTAGTGTTTTCTTTACGTTATTATTCTGTAATATTATATTATATGAACATACCATAAGTCAGTCTATTTTCCTATTGACAGACGTTTTGTTATTATGCATAAAGTTATTCTTGTAAATATCTCTGGTGCACATAGACACTTGTTTCTCTTGTTGCTTGTTATATAGGAGTAGAATTTTCTTTGTCATAGGTTGTGTATATATTTACATTTAGTAGATATTACCAAACAGTTTTCCAAAGCTGTTGTACCAACTTGCCTTACAATCTGCAGTGAAGGATGACTATGTTATCAATATTTTAAATTTTAGCTATATTGTTGAGTATGTAACACATTGCCTTGTGATTTTAATTTGTATTTTTCTGATGAATAATGATATTGAGCACCTTTTCATATACTGGTTGGCTATGTGAATATCCTCCTTTGTGAAATGCAAGTTCAAGTTCTTTACCTAATTTTTAAATTAAATCGTTTGTCTTTTACTTATTTACATGTAGGAGTTATTTAAAATATTTGAGTGTAATTCATTTCTTTGATATACATAGTATGAAAATCTTTCCATATATATTTTCCCTTTTCATTCTCTCAATTACCCCCATTGGAGATAGATATCTCTATTGGAGTAAAGATATTCTTAATGTTAATGAAGGCTAATTTATCAAATTTTCCCTTGACTAGTTAGTGTTTTTCATGCCTTTAAAAAAATATATGGGGCCGGCCTGATGGTGCAGCAGTTAAGTGCACACGTCCCGCTTTGGTGGCCTGGGGTTCACAGGTTCAGATCCCAGATTCAGATCCCGGGTGCAGACATGGTACCAGTCAGCAAGCCACACTGTGGTAGGTGTCCCATACATAAAATAGAGGAAGATGGGCATGGATATTAGCTCAGGGCCAGTCTTCCTCAGCAAAAAGAGGAGGATTGGCAGCAGTTAGCTCAGGGCTAATGTTCCTAAAAATAAATAAATAAAAATTAAAAAAATAAAATAAAATAAAATAAAAAAATATGACTACCCCAATGTCATGAATTTGTTTTATTTTTCTTGTAAAGATTTAAGTGTTTTATTTCACATTTATTTTATAGTTCACCAATTATATTTTTTATTAATGTGAGGTGGAGGTCAAGATTTATTTATTTCTCTATAGACTGACTTCATACACTTGCTAAACAAATTTTCCTTTCCCTTCTGAAATCTATTTCTGGGTCAATCGCTCCACTTTGTGTTCTATTAAACTCTTCCATTTGCAAATTCTTGCACTAATAACACATTGTTTTGATTATTGTAGCTGCACAATAAATCTTGAATTATAGTTGTATAATACTCCAACTTTGTCTTTTTTCAAGAGTGTCTTGTCTTAGGTACCAAAGGTCGTTTTGTTTTCATATTATTTCTAAAACAAGCTTAAAATTTTTTGCAAAAAGATCTTTTTGAATATTTATTGGGATTGCACTGAACCTGTATCACAATATGGGAAATTGACATCTTTAAAATATTGAGTCAACCAAATCACTAAACAATGTATGGCTTCCCATTTATTCTTTATTCTTTCATTTATCTTATCAATGTATTGTTCTTTTCAGTCAGAAATATTGCACATACTTGAACACATTTATGCCTAGGTATTTTAACTTTTTGATACTATGGTATTTTATTTTTTTTTAATTTTTCATTTATTTGTTTAGATATTTAGAATGGTTAGTATATGCTTATCAATTGGTGAAACTTTCATTTACACATATTTTTGTACCCTCAGATAAAACGTTTTTCCTACCAGACAATGGAATATATATTAAATAAAATAGACTATTTGATATTTATTTAAAGGAAATCTGAAATCACTATATATTCTGTAAATTTTCTCTTTGGGGTATAACATATGCGTGGATATTATGGCCATAAAATCAAAGCTAACATCCTTTAACCACTCTAACTCTTTTCAGCTTTCAGATCTACATAATACCTCTCAATATGCACTTAGACTTTCCCACAAATATATTTCAATGAAAACTATGTTTTAGTAATCTAAGAGAATAGATAAAATTACTTTAAGATTTTTAAGTCTCCTTTAAATTTCCTTTCTTTCTTTCAAAATGTATTTGTGTATTTATTTAGAAAGGCAGTTTGGATTGGTTGGCCACAACAAGCCCTATTCAAAACACTATGTAGAGCATAACTTCATGTCAAATTCATAAAAACACTGAAAGATTTCTATTTAATTATAAGTCAGTTTTCTTTTTTTTCTTGCTTTTTTTTTTGTTTTCCTGAGGAAGATTAGCCCTGAGCTAACTACTGCCAGTCTTCTTTTTGCTGAGGAAGCCTGGCCCTAAGCTAACATCTGTGCCCATCTTCCTCTACTTTATATGTGGGACGCCTACCACAGCATGGTGTGCCAAGTGGTGCCATGTCCACACCCGGGATCCGAACCAGTGAACCCTAGGCTGCTGAGATGCGGAACGTGCGAACTTAACCGCTGCGCCCCTGGGCCAGCCCCAGTCAGTTTTCTTTTTTAACCTAAAATTAGGCAGACTGCCATTCTTAGACGTTTTTCCATTCGCTGGGTTATTTAAGTGTTAACAGAAACCTTCGGTGGACGCTGCCTCCTCTATGCACCAGGGGGCATTTTAGTAGTTGCCACATTATCCCCTTGATAAGCTGTTAAGTCTTCTAAGGCAAAAGTAAGTGCCTCCCCTTTTAGAACAGAGCCATTATTTGGTAATGCTATTGTCAGGATCAAAATAAATCTGTCAAAATTGAGGAAATCATACTCGCCACGCACCAAATTGAGGCCCTTATTTGAAATAAGTTGTAAAATAGGCAGTGGGGAGGGGCTTGATTTTCCCATCAAGAAGGCGATACACTTTAAATCACATTTCCTTTTTAGACAAAAGTCAGAATGCCATTCTAAGAAACACAGAATCTTTTCTGTTATTTTGATGGAGAGCCCTATGCGACTTATGAATCAGATATAAATTTAGTGCACTAAGGTAGGCTGTATACCCTTTCATGTATCCAATGTGCTGTACAAGAAGAACAAAATGCCATCAATCTTCCAGCTCCACAGTACAGTAAGGTAAATTGCTAGTGCCTCATTCCTTCACTCAGATTTTTCATCTCAGATGCCAGGGCAGTAAAGTCTATAAAGAAAACCTTATTCAGAGTCTTTTGTTCCTATTCTTTTTCAGTTCTTTATAACTTTTATTCAAAACTCACAACCGTTCTCCTTGCTGCCTCGACAGCTATATTCATTACCTCTGCTTCTCAACCACCAGGTGAATGACCAACAGTCTGTGGCGAAGGCAGAGCAGAGTTCTCAGTCGAATATCTGAGATAGGTCAGCAGATACATCACTAGAGATGTTACAGGCTCTTAACATCAGCCCTGATATCAGTTCCCCACACTGAACCCAGCATATATGAGGTTAAAACTAAAACTCACCACCCCCTTTCCTGCTTCTCCAGCTCCACTCATATGTAAATACCTGTTTCTTTAAACTTGGACTCTTTGAGCTTTACAACTAAATGGGAGTTACAAATTGTTAAAAGCCCAGGTGACCTGGAGTTGGAGGCACACTAAAGTTTAGCTAATCATGTGTCCTTGAGTTTGCCAGGAAAGCCGCTGTCTCAAGAGTATCAAGGAGCGGAGGCTTCTCAGACCTCAACTCCTCGACTCCTGGCGCTGGAACCCGCCTCAAACAAGAAGAAGAGACAACAGCGAAGGACGCCCGCTTGCCATCCTCCTATCTCACCCTCCCCCCGCCTTGCTGCAAGCAGCCTCTCAAGGCCAAATGCAGGCTGGTGGGAAAACGCCAGCCTGCACAGCTACATGCGCCCCCTCCCCTACCCAAAACCCCAAATAAAAATCCCTACCCATTCCTAACTGGGGAGCCAGCAATTTTTGAGGCATGAGCCCTTGCTTTGCCCCCTGTGCCTGGCATAGTAAAAACCTTTCCTCTTCCACTCAAGACTCTGTTCTCGTTATTTGGATTGGCATCAGGTTCAGAGACCGAACTTTCTGTTACAGAGGGACCCTAAGTCCCAGTCAGCTGGAGACAACTGTAGATTATGCCTGTGGTTCCAGTGTCCCGTCTGGTTACTCTTGGTCCCACCACCCTTCAGTGTGAAAAGGGCTGTGGTCAGTATGTGGGCTTGTACCGTCTCCCTCTCCATAACCTGCCATCTCTACTCTTACCTAGGGAGTAGGTAAGACAATTTTTTGTAAAATGACAATTTGTTAGTATAATGTACAATTTATTAATTACTTTATTAAATCAAAACATGGACAACCATTTACATAAAATGTAAATAATGGATTTCAATGGAATCTCTTACTTTTACCAATTTCCTGTTTCAGCTGAAAGGAAAATGAGATAGGAAGATAGTTTTGCCTTGTGTTGTATGTGCTTCATATTGGTAGAAAACGTCCTATAAATTTCAGAGCGATTTATTCCTATTAATTTTTTAGTTATTTAAATTTTTATATTATTAAGCATATTGAAAAAGATTAAAAATCATGAAAAATTTTGAACAGTAAGTAAATTTTGAATTTTAGTTTTGAAATATTAATATTGATAGTCACAGAAAAAGGTCATTATTTTCTTAAATTAATGAATACTTTTATTTCATATTCAAAAGTTAGTTATTACTATTATATTTAAAATGTGTATATTATAATTCACATAATTAAATATATGTAGTACAGTGCCAAATAAAAATTAAACTATAGCCAGCTCTCTTTATATAAAAATATTTTTTAAAAAAAATCACAAAATTAAACACTATAATTCCAAAAATCGGATAGTTTTCCTGTAGGTGGTTAATAAAGTGTTTTGCTGTGACCCTTAGGGAAGCTATGATTATGCAAGATCAAACTATTTTAAATGAAAAACTGCACCATCAACATTCAATGATACTGAATTTAATATATCATTTATGCATTTCTGAAATATCTTTTTAATCTCTTTAAGTTTTTTGTTGAGTAATGTATTTTATTTCCCACTATAAAGTTTTGTTGTAATTATTTAATCCACTGATCAATTCTGCGAAGGCATGAGAATATGAATGGGCTGTTTACTATGTGACAGTCAATGAGCTGGTGAAGTTCCAAGCCAGGAGATGAACTTGGCCAAATCTTGTCCTAAATTCAAATCATGCTGTGATCAATGGGAATTGCTCCTAACTAAGATCAACATTAAATGCTGTGTACCTTGATGCTCCCTCTTCATTACCATTTCTCAAACTTTAGTCCTTAAACGCACAAGGGAGTATTTTCATAGGCTTCATACATACAGTAAGCTAACGTCACCAAAGCTTATCTAATGGAAGTCAGGATCAGAAAAAGAACTTACCCTCTGAATGCATAAGATATTCCAATTCCCAAAACATATTTTTCCCAGGTTAAAAAAAAAAGTTCTGCTCATTTTCCTGTCTATATCTGTAGATACAGATCACCAGATCACCTGTGTGTGTGTGTGAGTGCATTCGGCTTTTACTTATCTTATTAAAATTGTTATTACTTTTCATGATCTCCTTGAAGTTATTTCTCTTTTATACCCATTCCCTAATTCCTGCTACATTTGTTTTTACATTTTTGGCTGTGGTAACTTCAGCTTTATGTTTTCTTTCTTTCTTTCTTTCTTTCTTTTTTTTTTTTTTTTGG
Source organism: Equus asinus (assembly GCF_041296235.1). NCBI lineage: Eukaryota > Metazoa > Chordata > Mammalia > Perissodactyla > Equidae > Equus > Equus asinus. Next base: position 47,320,806 of record NC_091792.1, on the reverse strand, counting down.
TGAGTAAGATTGGCCCTGAACTAATATCTGTTGTCAAACTTCCTTTTTTGTTTTTCTCCCCAAACCCCAGTACATAGTTGTAGATCCTAGTTGCAAGTCATTCTAGTTCATCTGTGTGGGATGCCACCACAGTGTGGCTTGATGAGTGGTGAGTAGGTCCACGCCCAGGATCTGAACCTGTGAACCCCAGGCCACCGAAGCGGAACATGCCAGCTTAACCACTTTGGCATGGGGCCGGTCCTTATGTTTTCATTCTGTGCCACTGCAAAGAAGGTCTTTTTCGACATCGTTGTCCTCTTGTTCCTCTCCCAGCAATATTCTACTCTTACTTGCTACTTACTGTGTTTTATAGAGGATGGTAGAGGAGGAGTTCTCTGTTTTTCTGAGTAAGCCAGTCTTAGGCAGGCATTGTGTCCTTAGTCTCAGGTAGGGTGGTCCTCTAAGTGCCTCTGCCCCTCCCAGGCTCTATTTCTGGATACAGTACACATTTCTGCCTCTCTCCTAGAAGTAAAATGTTTTACGTTTTAATTTCCCTATTCAAGCTGTAATGGGCTTTCTCCAGCACCCTAAGGACCATGGTGAGTGTTGACCTTCCTCCAAGATGAAGGCTTTTGTCCCATAGGATCAATAGGGAAGAGCAGTTCATACTCCTGAAGCTCCTCCATTGCCTACTGTTGACTCCCCAGGTCTAAAACATGAAGAACATTTTCTTTAAAAAAATGGAATGCAGGCATCAATTAGCCATCCATCAAAGACAGGGATCAAAGTGAAAATAGGGCTGATATTAGTGCTGCATAATAAATCCAAAGATATTACTTAATTGAAAGATAATAGATGTGTTTTCCCAAACTACTCTATTCAGTAAAATTGTTTTGAGAAATTAGTGAGTATGAATTATAGGTTAAAATAAGTTATGTGTTAGACTCTTATTTAAATATATATTCTGCATATGTGTTCCCAAAGGAGTCTTGTCATCAGTCTTTTAAAAATCCTATTGTGAAAGAATGAAGAGACGTGTCTTTAAAAATCATTTATTCACTCAGCATGTATTGAACAAATATTTAGTGAGAAACACCTGTAAGTCACATACATTCTAAGGAGAGGAATTTAAATCAGTGAACACCAACAAAAGGCAAAATCTCGACTGTTGTATACCTTATTATACTCTAGTAGAAAGAGAGAGAAACAAACAGCTAAAGGCAGACTATGATGTCAGATATTGATAAATACTATGAAGAAATATAAAGCAGAAAGAAGAGGATGCTGAGGGGGAAGCCGTCCTATATAAAAGGTAGGGATGATGCAGAATGCTCTGAGGACGTGGCATTTGAAGACACGTGAATGAAATGACAGAATGACCAGGGGATCTGTTGAGAGAATGTTCCAAAACAGAGGATCTCAAACCAGACTTACAGATACAGGATACAGACTGGTGGTGACAGGTGGGGGCGGGGCAGAGGGGTAGATGAAGGGGATTAAAAAGTACAAACTTCCAGTTATAAAATAAATAAATCATGGGGTGTAGTGTACAGTATAGGGAATATAGTCAATAACATTGTAATAACTCTGTGTGATGACAGATGATGACTTATCACGGTGATCATTTCTTAATGTATATAAATATCGAATCACTATGATGTACACCTGAAACTAATAGGATATTGTATGTCAATTATACTCCAATAAAAAAAAAAGAAAGAAATACTCATGACAGAGAGGTAAATATGGCAGGAATGGTGAGCAAGGAAGAATTTTTAGAAAATGGAATATTTAAAAAAATAAAATATTAACTCACTTATGTTTATAAAAACCCTAAAAGACAAAATTATTACTTATTTACTGATGGAAGAAGAGAGGCACATTTATAACTTATCTAAGGTGATACTTCTTGTCAATGCCTGAACTTGGATTCAAACCCAGGCAGCCTGACTCCATAGTCTGTGATATTAGCCACAAAGCTATGGACTAGTTAAGCCCTGTTTGTCCTTTTCTTTCACCACTCACTAACTGCTTTTATCAGATGCTTGTATTCTTAGAGCCTCCGGTCCTAAGCTCATTACTTTCATCTACTTGAAATAGGCTCCATATTCATTATATTCTCCCCAGTACCTTTAAACTCTTCTGGGTACACAGATATATCTGAGGCTGTTGTGCCTCTTTCACTAAACTAGCATTGTCTTTCTCGACTGGAACTGCTATTTATGACCAACTACAACATTTTTTAAATCACCTTGTACTTTTTATTTTGAAAAATTATTTATTTGATTACTTTTATTACCTCTATTTTAAGGAAAAAAGGAGAGTTGTTCAAATATATGCTGGTAGTCTTTTGACAAATAAGAAAAAAATTGGGAGGTGAACTTTTAAAAGTTAAATACATAGTTGACTTTGGGTTCTTTAGCATCCTAGAAAAAGAGGAAATGTAAGCATTTATGTAGTTTGTTGTTCCTCAGACTTAAAAATTTAAAAGATGAAATATACATTTGGATGGTATACTTCATCTAAGAAGTGTGTTCGTCTAAGTATGTTCATCTAAGGTGTATGCTTCGTGGGCAGTGAACGAGGAGAGTCAATGGGGGAAGCAGTTCTGAAGTGCTATGGGGTAGTCAAAGAATATTGCTAAAATGCTATAAAGCAACCTCTGAAAAATGAAACTTTTCAATTTAGTTCAGGCTGAAAATCCTTCCTGGGTGAAACTTGGCTTAAAAGGAAAAAGGTTGGTTTAGAAAAATCCCTGAAGCGTGTTTTGCCATAATTCATGCTGGTGATAATAAGGCTCCGACAAGCAGTGGCCAAGGGAACCTAGAAGAGACAGCTTTTGAAAGCTCAGGAACTGCCATCATCCACAGGTTTCAGTTGGATTTTAATCTAGATTATGGGGAAAAGCAAGAAGTAAAAACTGATGTTGTGTTTCCATCTCAACTGACAGGGAGGGGCAGTAAAGTAAATATCTCAACTTGACTGATTTTCCAAACTTTCATACACCAAATTTTAATCTGGAGCTTTCGTCCCATGATTCTATTCCCTCTTGCTAACTACCAACTGTAAACGTCACTTGTGCCAATCATATTTCCTACAAAAAATTAATGTAGAAATCTAGTGATAAGGAATACATATTATACAAGTCTATATACACACTATATATATATATATATATATATATAGTGCTGGAGGATGTTTTCATAGTAGTAGTAAGAAAACAAAACACAATGACATATTAACAAACTAATTTTGTTACATTTTTCCAGCACAATATAATCCGTAGTTTATTAGTTATCTGTTGCTATGTAACATATCATTGCAAAAGTTGGTGATTTAAAACCACAGACATTTCTTTAGCTCATGAGTCACTTAGTCACTGTGGGTCTGGCAGGTCTAGGATGTTCTTGGTTATGTACCTGCTCCCATCAGTGGGGCTTTAGCTGGAAGGACTGACGAGGTTTGGCTTTACTGAGTTCATATGGATCTTTCATATGTCTTGGGCCTTAGCTGAGATGAACTACCTGACTGACTCTGCTGGATTTGGTCTGTCATCTTCCAGGAGACTAGCATGGTCTTATTTATGTGGAGGCTGCAGGAGTCCAAGAAAGTGAGTAGAGATGTGCAAGGCCTCTTGAGTCTGAAGCTAGGAAGTAATATAACATTACTTTGCCTGTCTCTTGGCCAAAGCAAGTCACTACACCAGCTCGAATTCAAAGAGTAAGGAAGGAGTCTCCTCCTCTTTAAAAAAGACCTGCAAAGTCACTCTGTGAAGAGCATGGACATAAGGAAGCATGTATAATTGTGGCCCCTTTTACAATCTGTCATAAGTGGCCTTACGTATTCGTAGAGAAACTGTTAGCAACTTTCCCTAGCAACTTGCTGGTCTGAAGTTTTCCTTAAAGAATCTAGGGAGTTTTGTTTATATCACTATAATATTAGAAACAATTTATTACATGAAGTTTCCAGTTGCTTGCTTATAATGTTACTCTTCTTCTGATCCTATCTTTGTGGCACACTTCACAACTGTATCCTCGAGCTTCATCTCCTCTGGATGTTACTAACCTGCAATAAAGTGTGCTCATTACTACCCTAATGCAGCCATTAATTGGATTTCAGTACTAGTCATCTTAAGTCAGTTTCTATTTTGACAGGAATCTATTACCATCAGGAAACATCAAGCAGTTAATAGCTTATTTTAAGTTTGGTTATTTTCATTTTTTTCTCCTTACATCTTAATAAATGGAAACACATATCAAACCTTACAGTTGTGAATTAGAATGTCTTTCCTAGTAAATGACTTATTGATGCTGAGGTGATTAACCTTTCATTAAAACTTGATATAAAATTCTTCCCTCCATATATCTATGTTTATTACTCAAGCTCCAAAGGAAATTGCATCAAACATAGGACAGCTTGGTTTTTTAAAACACTTTTGCAACTTAGACTCATAAAATCCAAATTTTCTAATTTCTTCTTCACTCTACCTACTTTATAATAAAAGGGAATAGTTTCCATAAATGAACACACACTTTCTTGAAATGTATTTTATTATTTACCTTCAGGATTGATATATGAAATTAACTATGATGATGCTCCATAAATCCCACGTAACATCTAGAGAGAGGGGTAAAGAAAGCTCTTGTTGTGGTAAAATATTTTACATTTTGAATTAATGTGGTGCAGAACTTTGTATCTCGTCACAACAACCCTGTGACGTAGTTGACACATATTGCATAAGGGACAGGTTATTTTGTGAGCTGAATGTAAACGTAGTGTCACAATTTCTGTAACTAAGAGAAGTTATGTGTCTCGATCTGGAGGAGCCTTCAAAGCCTCTGTCCTGTTTTTTCCTTCATACCCACAGGGGCTGTGGCTCTATGATCACAGCACAGCTGTCAGCTAACACAGAGCCATCACCTTTTACTCTTTCTTTTACTTTGACTCTGCTTCTCTTTGATAAAGTTCACCTTTCCAGGCCTCAGAAGGCCAGCAAACTCCCCACCTAATATTTCAGCGAGCTAAAGATGTTCAGAGCTGCCTGTGGGGCCTGCTAGGCTGCTACTGTAGCTGGTGCCAGCGTGGTGCTGGTGATACCGGACAATGCCCACTAGTAGGTCAGCACCAGGCTGCTCTGAAATTGCTCCACTGATATGGAGAGAATCCCTCCCCCTGTGCTATCACCTGGTATATTAGTAAAATCAAACTGTCTTATTTTTCAGACTTTAGAGAGTTTGCATGTGATATCAGGTCTTTTATAAAACAACTAAAAACAAAAAGAAAATTCTGGTCATCTCCCTCTGCCCTTCTTGCCCCTCTGCCCACCCCCCAGGTTCTTTATTGGAATGAGGCTGGGGCTGAGAACAATCTGAGTTTGGATCAGTATTTACAGGTTCATGTTTTTCTTTCCTGGTGATTTCCTAGACTTTGCCAATTATAAAACCTATGTGACTCAAGACAATCCAAATGAGCTTTGGGACTATATTAATTTTGTACTCAAGTTTCTTGATAATGAGAATTAGTTTAAACTTTATAGCAAATATTGAGACAATATTTCATTAGAAATTTTTTCCAGACTTATTAAGATATAGTTGACATAAAACATTGTGTGAGTTTAAGGTGTAAAATCTAAAATACGTGGTACTGGTGTACTGGCCAAACAAGGAAAGGCAAAGAAAAAGATAGAGAAATTAGGAATTCTCATATCTCTTGTTGTGCTGTGTCAAAATGTTTGTTAAATTGTCATCTGTGATAACTCGGCAGAGCATCTACATAACCATGAGGGCTGGGAAGCAATTGCAATGACTCAGAATTAATTATTCCTACCTGGGTTTTCTTTTTGGGGGGGGAGGTTTGCTGAGGATGATCAACTGAAGCTAATATCTGTGCCAGCCCTCCTCTATTTTTTGTATGGAGGACGCCTCCACAGCGTGGCTGCTGACTGGAGTAGGCCGTGCCCAGGATACGAACCCATGAACCTGGGCCAAAACAGAGAGTGCAGAAATGTAGCCACTTGGCCATAAGGCTGGGCCTGTTCCCAACTGTTTTAAACCTGGTGTTATAAGAAAAAGATGATCTCAACAAAAATTTGGACCATGCACTGAGAATAAATGACATGAAGACTAGAGACTGAAAAACAAAGTATTTGCTCCCACCACATCAAGTATAAAATCATGACCCAGAACAGGATAACAAAAACAAACAACAAAATCGGCAGAAGGAAGAACTGAAGTCACACAGCAGTTTCTGGGCTCGAGCGATGATAAAATCAGCTGGCAGGGTTTGAAAGCCTCCTAGAATTCTAGGGTAATTTATCAAACATTAATAATAAAATTGGGAACTGGGTATAAGCTGTTCCTCATGCCATTCTCAAAGGCTTCATACCAAGAACTCTCATTTAAAATGAGTCCCAATCCTGCAACAAAGATCATATTAAATAAAGATATCACCTCCTAACTCAAGCCTGTTATTTCAGATAGTTTTACTGTAACTACTAATAAAATAAGGGGAAAATTATAGATCTAAGGCAGTTAACAAGGCAGGCTTAAGAACTCTATTTAAAAAAGAGCATTATGCTTCATTACTAATCCATGCTACTAGAATCTTCTTAACTCTTTGAGAGAATTTTATGGCTAATTACCACAAGCCTGATCTGAATAAAAGGACTCAGACTCTCAAACATACAACAGAAATAGGTTATGAAGACCACATCCTAAAAGAGAGTTCTCCAACACTGGCTAGGGCCAAAGAAGAAAATGGTGAGGAAGACCGCTAAGAGATCATGGATGACAACGGGTAATGGAGTTCCTCTCAGAGAACAGAAACAGGGTCTTACTAAGAGGGGTAGGCTGAATATTGGCAAAGATTCTGCATCCTGAAAACTCCATAACCTAAGAATTAGTTAACTGCATGGTAAAATGGACCTTTCAGATGGATCTTGAAAAGGGGATGCTTATCCTGGGTTATTTGGATGGGCCCAGCATCCTTACAAGAGGCAGACAGAAGGATCAGAGTCATTAGTTGCATTTGTGATGAGAGCAGAAAGAAAAAAAGATCATATAGTGCTGGCCAGGAGCTAAGACTCTAGAAACCTCTAGAAGCCTCTAGAAGCTGGAAAAGGCAAGGCAACAATTCTCCCCTAAAGCCTCCAGAAGCAACGAGCTCTGCTGACACCTTGATTTTAGCCCAAAATAATTTCTGACTTCCAAAACTGTAATAGAATAAATTTGTATAGTTTTAAGCCACTAAGTTTGTAGAAATCTGTTACAACAGCAATAAGATCCTAATACACCAAGGAACTTACTCCATTGCCAGGTCCAGGAGGCTTTCAGACCCTGCGTGGCTGGATTTAATCATTGATGTGGGACAGGAACTGCTGTGTGATATCAATTCTTCTTTTTGCCAAATTTTTGTTGGTTTGTTTTTGTTAGTCTGTTCTGTCTCCACAATTCTATATTTGATGGAGAAGGAACAAATACCTTGTCTTTCAGTCTGTAATCTCAAGACAATAAGCAGTCAAATACGGACCTGGTGCAAAGGACAACGCAGCGCACAGGGATCCTCAACTTCTGCTGAATAACGTAACTTGGTGGCTGTGCAAGAAGAGAGTTGTGTTTGAGGTGCAAAAAGATTATTCCCATGAATTTCTACTTATACAGCCGATTGCATATGGCTAGCTCCCCAAACCTATTATTCCCTTTTTCCAAGGCACAAAAAATTTCCAACTAGAGATTATATTTTAATCCTCCCCCTAACCCACCTTTCAAGAGGCATGGGAATCTGATTAAATTTACCAATGGAATATGAGCACAAAGCAGTTCTACTTTACTTCATAAAAGGAAATTGCCACCACTGATGGTTAATTCTATGTGTCAGCTTGGAGGGGTTTTTTGGATGAGATTAAGATTTAAATCGGTGGACTTTGAGTAAGCAGTTGCCCTCCATGATGTGGTTGGGCCTCATCCAATCAGTTGAAGGCTGGAATAGAGTGAAAAACCAGGCTCCCCTGAGCAAGAGAGAACTCTCCAGCAGACTGCATTCAGACTCCATAGGCACTATCAACTCTCCTAGGCCTGCAGCCTGCCGGCCTTTGGACTGGAACTACATCACTGGTGCTCTTGGGTCTTCAGCCTGCTTGCCTACATTGCAGATTTGAACTTGCCAGTCTCCATAATTGTGTGATCTAATTCTTTATAATAAATCTCTTTCTACGACTCTCTATCCTATTGATCTGTTTCTCTGGAAAGGCCAGACTAATACACGACCCTGAACTTCATTGCTTTACTCTTTCTCCAAACTAGAAGGCAGATTTCATGATTGAGTGTAGACCATGAAGGTGAGGACAAAGTTTCAGGGCTGGAGAGAACTTAGTATAGTAGACTAGCCCCACTAATATGCAGTTTCCTGAAGAGCTCTTTCAGAAACAAACAATAACTTATTTTCTCTCCTTGTAATTTATGTTTGTAATTAAGGGTATAGCACTGCCTTCTTTATTTTCTCTCCTTATTGTCTGGATTGTGTCTAACAATAATTATTCAAGAATGATATTTGGGTTGGGTCCAGCCTGGTGGTGTAGCAGTTAAGTTTGCACATTCTGCTTTGGCAGCCTGAGGTTCACGGGTTCAAATCCTAGGCACAGACTTAACGTGCCTTATCAATCCATGCTGTGGCAGGTGTCCCACAAATAAAATAGAGCAAGATGGGCACAGATGTTAGCTCAGGGCCAATCTTCCTCGGCAAAATGAGGAGAGTTGGCAGCAGATGTTAGCTCAGGACTAATCTTCCTCAAAAAAAAATGTAGGATATTTGGGTGGTGTTTTTTTTTTTCCGAGTCTCAGTATGTGAGCGTTTTTCTATTGTATTCATTCAAAAGAAAAAAGACTGGCTGAAAATATTCTTAGGTTACAATTTTGTTTTCCTTAAGAATTGAACTCCATAAAATAGAAGATCCAGGTATAGATGCACACTGTCCTATATCTGAACAAAGTAGAAAATTGGTTGGTGGCAGAGGAGCTGAGGGCCAGTCACCCTTCCAAGTGAATATAGATTTATTCATTCAATAATTGCTATTCTTTATTTATATCAACAATTTTGGCGTTGGTAGGCAATCTTTGCAAATGCTAGTGGTGTTTTGAATTTCCTTCCTGGTGTCTTACAGGTATTTTATGAGAATTTGAGACTTATTTTAATTGGAAATCTAAACCATGAGAATAGGATCCCCAAAGATCCACAAGACTTATTTACTCTTTCTGGGTTTCAGGGACTACTTTTTGACCAAAACATAACATGTTGTAAAAATATTTGATGATGAGCAGAGTGCTCTGGGGTGCTGAAGTATTACTCTAAAACAGTATCTAGATTTTAAAGGTATATAAAAGAGATCGTGTAGAAGGATCCAACAGCCCAGACACTCACTTTCAGTCTTTCCACTGAAGGATCTATCATACGTTGTACTAAATGCTGTAAAAAATATGTTAAATATTTTGTCAACGTATGGTCATAATTAAATTTATTGCTTTATTTAGTCATTTTTGTAAGACACCTTAGAGTCTATTTAGAATGAATAAATGTAAAAATAGACATATTAATTAGATATTGACATAATTTAATTCAAGTTCAAGACCTGCCACACTGCAGATAAAATATAAATTTGGCACAAATACTTATTTTCCAGTATAAACAATGAACAAGCATTTGGAGTCTAAGATTAAATATTGGTTAGACATAGGAAATTTTTTAAGAAAGAAAGTTATTTTTTCTTAAGTTACATGAAAGAATGTCAGTATCGAATATGAAATAAACACTGTGCTTAACATCAGCAGAATTGAACTCTACTTCCAAGACAATTATCATCGAATCATAGTATGAAGCTTCTAAGAATTTGACATAGTCCAAGATGTTTAAATGCAAACCTATCACTGGTATAAATGTGCAAAATTTTTCTATAGGAAACAGATTATCTTTAAATTGGAAATGTTGATACACTGCTCCACACGTATTTAAGACTGTATCAAAAACGTATCACGTATTTTAAAAGTTCAACTTACATTTAGATTTTTAGTTTTATCAAGCATGATAATATAATTTTTAAGTAATATATTTTGAAATCGTCCACATTTTAAAGTATAATAATTACTTTGCATTATGTATTTTTGAAAAAAAATAGATTGGCTAATAAAATGATATTTGTAATTTAAATGCATCCCTAAATCACTTTGTTAGTATGATATAACATATTATGAAATAGTGTTTTTTAGGTTTTTTAAGTTTTAATAAGAGCCCTAAAGATACAATATTGGGACCCCTTAAAATTACTTTGCACAAATTTTACAAGATTTATGTGTACAAATATATGGTTAATACACCTAGAGGGAGTTAAAAAGAAGCATAAACTTGAACTTGTATCTTTATTCATTAACTTGGACTCTATATACTTTGATATAAAAATAATTCATTTTATCATAGAAACGAAAGAGTTGTAGCTGGTTTTATAACATCATTTAAAGGAAAAAGAAAAAAATGCGGATTTTTAACTAAGTATTTTAAAAGTAATTGAAAAATTTGCCAAGTCTTTTTGCTATGGTATGTTCCTTTTAGATTTCTGATTTCAGATGTTGAATTTAAATATTTAATGATGGTTGTAAGGATATTATGCTCGGTTTTATTTATAGTGAATGTGAATAAAAATCTGGACTCGAATGGACTTGAATTTGCAAGAAACAGAACTTTATTTTTTGCTGTTGTTGTTGCTTTTAGTTGCCCTTTTAAGAGTACAGTCAATGAGTTTTAAAAATGTATAGAGTTATGTCACCACCACCACCAAGATAAAGAACATTTTCATCACCCTAAAAAGTTTCCTAGTGCCTCTTTAAAGCAAGTCCCCTCCTAACTTCCCCAGCCCCTAGCAACCACTCCTTTGATTTCCGTTCATGTAGTTGTGACTTACTGTAAAATCAAATAGATGGAATCACATTGGATATAGTTTTAATGACTGGCTTCTTTGACCTTTCGTAATGCTTTTGAGTTTCATTGATGCCATTACATATACAAGTAGTACATTTTTTCAATCATTGAGTCGTTCCATTATATGGATATACCAGAATTTTTTCTCCATTCAAGAGTTGATGGAAATTTGTGATGTTTTCAGATTGTAGTAATTTTGCATAAAGCTGCTATAAACGTTTGTACTTAAGTCTTTGTGCAGATAAATGTTTTTATTCCTCTTGGGAAAATCTTAGTAATGAAATTTACAGATTTTATTGTAAGAACAAGTTTACTTTTATATAAAATTGCGTATTGTTTTCCAAAGTGGCTGTATAATCTTGCATTCCCACAAAAAAACTGCGTGAGAGTTTCACTTGTTCTTCATCCTCACCTACACTTGGTTATTATCAGTCTTTTCAATTTTAATCATTCTATTAGGTATTTTGTCATATCTAATTGAGATATAAATGTGCATTTCCTTAAATAATGAAGGTGTTAAGCCTTTTAAAAATGTTTTTACATGTCATCCGTGTGTCTTTGTTAGTAAAGTGTCTATTCACATCTTTTGCCCATTTGTAGTGAATTGTTTATCTTTTTTCTGGGCGTTTAATGAGAGTTTTCTGTACATTCTGGACCCAGGTCCTGTATTAAATTTGTATTTTGTAGACATTTTATCTTAGGTTTTCCACTTTCATAACAACGAATCAAAAAGAGCAGATTATTGTTTTAATTTTGATAAAGTCTAATCTATCAAATTTTACATTTGATTTGTGCTTTTTTATCATATCTAAAAATTGTTTGCCTAATCCAAAATTGCCAAATTTTCTATTATATTTTCTTGTAGAAGATTAACATTATTGGATCTCACATTTATTTCTTTTTTACTATTTTTTTTATTGTGGTAACATTGGTTTATAACATTTTATAAATTTTAGGTGTACATCATTATATTTCAATTTCTGTGTAGATTACATCATGTTCACCACCCAAAGACTAGTTGTAATCCATCACCACACACATGTGCCTAATCACCCCTTTCACACCTCTCCCTTCCCCCTTCCCCTCTGGTAACCACAAATCCAATCTCTGCTTTGTTTCTTTGTTTGTTGTTGTTTTTATCTTCTATTTATAAGTGACATGATATGGTATTTGACTTTTGCCCCCTGACTTGTTTCACTTAGCATAATACCCTTAAGGTCCATCCATGTTGTCACAAATGGCCACATTTCATCCCTTTTTATGGCTGAGTAGTATTCGATTGTGTATGTAACACATCTTCTTTATCCATTTGTCCCTTGATGGGCACCTAGGTTGCTTCCAAGTCTTGGCTGTTGTGAACAATGCTGCAGTATACATAGGGGCACATATATCTTTATGCATTTCTGTTTTCGTGTTCTTTGGATAAATACTCAGCAGTGGGATAGCTGGATTGCATGGTAGTTTTCGTCTTAATTTTTGGAGGAATATCCATACTTTCTTCCATAGTGGCTGCACCAGTTTACACTCCCACCAGCAGTAAATGAGAGTTCCCTTTTCTCCACATCCTCTCCAACACTTATTTCCTGTCTTCTTAATTATAGTTATTCTGATGTGTGTGGGGTGATATCTCAGTGTAGTTTTGATCTGTATTTCCCTAATGTTGAACATCTTTTCATGTGTCAGTTGGCCATCTGTATATCTTCTTTGGAGAAATGTCTGTTCAAATCTTTTGCATATTTTTTAATTGGGTGGTAAGTTTTTTTGTTGTTGAGATGTGTGAGTTCTTCCAGTATTTTAGATATTAACCCCTTATCAGATATATGGTTTGCAAATATCTTCTCCAAAATTTTTAGGTTGTCTTTTCATTTTGTTGATGGTTTCCTTTGCTGTGCAGAAGCTTTTTAGTTTGATGTAGTCTCATTTGTTTATTTTTTTCTATTTTTCCATTGCCCAGTCAGACATGGTACTTGAAAATATTTTGTTAAGGCCAATGTCAAAGAGTGTCTCAACTATGTTTTCTTATAGAAGTTTCAAGGTTTCAGGTCCTACATTCAAGTTTTTAATCCATTTTGAGTTAATTTTTGTGTATGATGAAAGATAATAGTCTTTCATTCTTTTGCATGTGGCTGTCCAGTTTTCCAAACCTCATTTATTAAAGAGACTTTCCTTTCTCCATTGTATGTTCTTTGCTACCTTGTCAAAAATTAAGTGTCCATAGATGTGTGGGCTAATTTCTAGGTTCTTGATTCTGTTCCATTGATCTGTGTGTCTGTTTTTTGCTAGTTCCATGCTGTTTTGATTACTATAGCTTTGTAGTATATTTTGAAGTCAGGGAGTGTGATAACTCCAGCGTTGTTCATTTTTCTCAGGATTCCTTTGACTATTCATGGTCTTTTGTTGTTCCATGTAAATCTTAGGATTCTTTGTTCTATTTCTGTGAAAAGTGTTGTTGGAACTTTGAGAGGGATTGCATTGAATCTGTAGATTGTCTTATGGAGCATGGACATTTTATCTATGTTAATTCTTCCAATCCAAGAGCACAGAATATCTTTCTACTTTTTTGTGTCTTATTTTATTTCTTTTGAGAATGTTATATAGTTTCAGTGTACAGGGCTTTCACTTCTTTGGTTAAGTTTATCCCTAGGTATTTTATTCTTTTTGTTGCAATTATAAATGGGATTGTATTCTTAATTTCTCTTTCTGCTACTTTGTTGTTAGTGTATAGAAACACAACTGGTTTTTGTGTGTTGATTTTGTATCCTGCAACTTTACCACGTTCATTTATTATTTCTAAGTTTTTTGGTGGATTCTTTAGGGTTATCTCTATATAGAATCATGTCTTCCCTTCCAATTAGGATCCCTTTTATTCCTTTTTCTTGCCTAATTGCTCTGGCTAGGATTTCCAATACTATGTTAAATAAGAGTGGTGAAAGTGGGCACACTTGTCTGTTCCTTTAAGTGCACTGTTAGATTGTTTATTTGAGATTTTTCTTTGTTGTGGAGGTAAGCCTGTATTGCTATAAACTTCCCTATTAGAACCGCTTTTATTGTATCCCATAAATTTTGGCATGTTGAATTTTCATTTTCATCAGTCACCAGGCATTTTTTTATTTCTCCTTTTTGATTTCTTTGTTGACCCAATCGTTGTTCAGTAGCATTTTGTTTAATCTCCACATATTTGTGGCTTTTCCAATTTTCTTCCTGTAGTTCATTTCTAGTTTCATACCATTGTATTCATAAAAGATGCTTGGTATTATTTCAGTATTCTTAAATTTATTGAGACATGTTTTGTAGCCTAATATGTGAACTATCCTGGAGAATGTTCCACGTTCATTTGAAAAAGATGTATATTCTGCAGTTTATGGTTGCAAAATATCTACTAAGTCCAACTGGTCTCTTGTGTCACTTGAGGTCAATGTTTCCTTATTGATCTTCTGTTTAGGTGATGTATCCATTGGTGTATGTGGACTGTTAAAGTCTCCTACTATTATGGTGTTACTGTCTATTTCTCCTTTTATGTCTGTTAATAATTGTTTTATTCATTTAGGTGCACCTATGTTGGGTGCATAGCTATTTACAAGTGTTATGTCCTCTTGTTAGATTGTTCCCTTTATCATTATGTAATGCCCTTCTTTGTCTCTTGTTACAGTTTTCATTTTAAAGCCTATTTTGTCTGATGTAACTATTGTTACTGCAGCTTTCTTTTCACTGCCATTTGCATAGGATCTCTTTTTCCATCTCTTCACTTTGAATTTGTGAGTGTTTTTAGATCTGAAATGTGTCTCTTGTATGTAGCATATAGATGAGTGTTTATTTTTACCAATTGGCCACCCTATGTCTTTTGATTACAGCCTTTACTCCCTTGACGTTTAAAGTAGATATTGATAAGAATGTACTTATTGTCATTTTGTCACCTTTTTCTGGATGTTTTAGAATTTCTCTGTTCCTTTCTTTTTCTCTTGCTCTCTTCCCTTTTAGTGTGATAGCTTTCTTTAGTATTATGTTTGTGTTCCTTTCTCTTAATTATTTGTGTATTTTTTATAAGTTTCTTGTTTCTGATTACGATGAGGTTCATATATAATAACCTATGTATATAGCAATCTATATTAAGTTGATGATCTCTTTAGTTTGACCTCTCACTAAAAGCTCTACTCTTTTACTTCCCTCCTCCTACATTTTATGTTTTTGATATCATATCTAACCTTTTATTTTTTTGTGCATATGTATCCATTACCTTCTATCTTGGAAATAGAAAATTTTAGTACTTTTGTCTTCTGACCTTCACATTAGCTTCATAGGTGATTGATCTGCTACCTTTACTGTATCTTTGCCTTTACGAGTGATTTTGTTGCTTTTTAAAATGATTTTCTTATTCCTATTTGTAGTCTTCTCTTTTCCACCTACAGAAGACCCTGTGGCATTTCTTGTAAAGCTAGTTTCTTGGTGATAAACATCTTTAGTTTTTTCTTGTCTGGGAAACTGTTTATCTCTCCTTCCATTCTGAATGATAACCTTGCTGGGTAGAGTATTCTTAGCCGTAGGTATTTTCCTTTCAGTACTTTAAATATATTGTGCCACTCCCTTCTAGTCTGTAAGATTTCTACTGAGAGCCTTATGGGGCTTCTTTTGTATGTAAGTTTTTGCCTTTATCTTGCGGTTTGTAGGATTCTCTCTTTATCTTTAATTCCTGACTTTTTAATTATACTGTGTCTTGATGTGGGCCTCTTTGGGTTTATCTGGTTGGGTGCTCTCTGTGCTTCCTGTGCCTGGATGTCTATTTCCTACCTTATGTTAGGAAAGTTTTCAGCTATTATTTCTTCAAATAGATTCTCTGCCCCTTTGTCTCTCTCTTGTCTTTCTGGGAAATGTGTAACATGGATGTTAGTGCACTTGATATTGTCCCAGAGATCCCTTAGACTCTCCTCATTCTTTTTCATTCCTTTTTTTTCTGTTCAGCTTGGATGATTTCCTCTAGTCTTTCATCCAGCTCACTGACCTGTTCTTCTGTATCATCTACTCTGTTATTGAGGCCCTTTAGTAAGTTTTTCATTTCCAGTATTGTAATCCTCATTTCTGATTGGTTCTTTTCTATATTTTCCAACTCATTGTTGAAGTTCTCGCTGAGTTCATCCATTCTTCTCCCAAGATCAGTGAACATATTTATGACTTTTTGTTTGCACTCTTTTTCAGATAGATTGTTTATTTCTGTTTCATTTAGGTCTTTTTCTGAGGTTTTGTCCTGTTCCCTTACTTGGAACATATTCTTTTGTCTCCTCATTTTTCCTTTTTCTCCATAATTATATCTATGTCTTAGGTGTGTCAGCTCTGTCTCCTGATCTTGGAGAGGAGGACTTATGTAAGAGATGCTTTATGAGGCCCAATAGTGTGACTCCCTCTTTTCACCAGTTCCAAAGTTTACAGAAGTGTCCCCTGTGTGGGCTACATGTTTCCTTCTATTATGCCAGAATTTCTCTTGCTATAGGTGCCTGGGGAGGCTATACTGTCCCCCTGGGCGGCTGGTTGTAATACTCAGCTGTGTGTGGCTGCTGTAGACTTTCAGTCACTTTATTGTGCATGGGGAGCCCCAGCACAGTTGGCTGCAAGGTCTAATGACACATTCTTCTTGCAGTTTTCCTCCTAAGTCAGTAGACCCCCAGTGCGGCTGGTCATTATACTCAGGAGCTTACAATTGCTGTGGGTCTCCCATCTGCAAGGCTGTTGTTAGCTCTCTCAGGGCTTCAGCTGTGTGAAGCTGGCCCCAGGCATAGGAGCATCCAATTGTTTCAGGTTTTGGAAGGTGGAGTCTGTCCCCTATATGAGTGTTTGAGAAGCACAAGTCCTCTGCAGCTGAGAAGTTCCCTCACCCACAGGATCCCACACACCATCAACACAGTGCTGCTCCATGTGCACACCCCAACACACTGAAGTGGACCAAATCACTGCACCAATGCAGGCCTGCCCCTCCCATGTGCCCTGCCCTGCTGAGGAAGACCAACTAGCCCAGTTGCAGAGGTTCCAGGCACTGGAGGTAGAGTGCATAGGTTCCAGGCACTCCACATATGTGGGCCCACAAGTTGCCATAGGACTTGCTGTTGTGTGTGGCCAGTCCCTCTGGTGGGCTGCCTGCCCTGGCTGAGCTGGATTAAATTGGTGCTCTAGTGGGTACCGCAATCCTCTGTGCGAACAAGCCAGGGGGAGAACTCCAATGGCATCTGCCAGCATCTGTGTCAGCACACCTGTACTAGGGCACAGTAATGGCTGCCATCAATGTCTCAATCCTTGGAGCGATCTCACCTCTCACTGAGATGCACCCAGAGCCTATCAGGTGAGTCTCTTTTCACCCAAGGACTGTGAACCTTTCTTTCTGCTGATTTTCTAAAAATGGGTGAATTCATGCATGGGTCCTTTAAGAGCAGGCTTTTTTTCACTTATATCTGATAGCTCTTCTGTTGTAGTTAATAGCCAGCCAAACCAGGTATTATGACCCTTGTCTCTGTTGTGCTAAGTCCAAAAGCTGCTTATTGCTGTAATTCTCCCCTCCTCAGATCCCCAGCTCCTCCAGGGAAGGCTGTGTACCTTAAGATTGCTCCTGGCCAGCCGTGAGGTGCCCTAGCTCAGAAATGGCTTTTTTGTCTCCAGAAAGGAATTATTGCCTCTTCCACCTCAGTGAGCACTGTCCCTTGTTGTGGAGATTATTTTTATCCAGTTTTCTGTTCTCTCTTAGGTGTAATTGTTCAAAGAGTAGTTGTAAATTCATTGTGTCCATGGCACAAGGTGAGTTCAGAGTCCACTTATTTCTGTGTGTTGATTTTATAAACTGTAACTTTACTGAATTCATTGATTAGTTACAACAGTTTTTTGTTTGAGTTTTTAGGGTTTCTATATTAAAGATTATATCATTTGCAAATAATTACAATTTAACTTCTTGCATATACAGTCAACTAACATTTGGCAAAGGATAGTCCCCAAGAATACTCAATGGGGAAAGGATAGTCTCTTCAAATAATCAAGTTGGGAAAACTGGATAATTACATGCAGAAAAATGAAATTGGACCCCTAGTCTATACCACTCACAAAAATTAACTTCAAATGGATTAAAGGCTTAAAAATAAGGCCTGATATAATAAAAACTGTAGGACAGAACAAAGGGAAGAAGGTTCTTCACATTGACCTTAAAGATGATTTTCTGGATATGACACCAAAAGCAGAAGCCACTAAAGCAAAAATCAACAAGTGGAACTACATCAAATTAAAAATCTTCTGCATAACAAAAAGAAACAACCAACAAAATGAGAGGGCAACCTACAGAATGGACAAAAATATTTGCCAACCATATATTGGATAATGAGTTAATATCCAAAATATACAAAGAACTCTTGCAACTCAAAGCAAAAAAATTGAAAAATTATGACTAAAAAATCGGCTGAGGAACTGAATGGACATTTTTCCAAATAAGACATAAAAATGTCCACCAGACACATGAAAAGGTTCTCTGCATCACTAGTTATTAGAGAAATGTAAATCAAAAACACAATGAGATATCACCCCACTTATTAGAATGGCTATCATCAAGAAGACAAGAGATAACAAGGGTTGGCAAGGATGTGAAGAAAAGGGAACTCTCATGCACTGTTGGTGGGAATGTAAATTGGTTCAGCCAATATGGAAATCAGTATAGAAGTTCCTCAAAAAAATTAAAAATAGAACTACCAAATGATCCAACAATCCCAGTTCTGGGGATATATCCAAAGGAAATGAAAACATGATGTGTAAAAGATATCTGCACTCCCATTTTTATTGTAGCATTATACACAATAGTCAAGGTATGGAAACAAGCTTAGTGTCCACCAACAGATGAATGGATAAAGAAGATGTCAGATATGTGTATACACATACACACACACACATACACAATGCAATATTATTTAGCCATGAGAAAGAAAGAAATCCTCCCATTTGCAACAACATGGATAGACCTTGAAGGCCATCTTTATGCTGAGGTAAGTCAGATGGAGAAAGACAAATACTGTATTATATCACTTTTATGTGACATCTGAAAAAAGCTGAAAGAGTAGAAACAGAGAGTATAATGGTGGTTCCCAGGGACTGGGGAGTGGGTAAATTAGGGAGATAGTGGTCAAAGTGTACAAACTTGCAACTAGAAAATGTGCAAGTTCTGGAGATCTAATGCGCAGCATAGTGATTATAGTTAATAATACTACATTATATACTGCAAAGTTACTAAAAGAGTAGATCTTAAATGTTCTCAACACAAGAAATGATAATTATGTGAAGTGATATTGGTGTTAACTAATGCTATGGTGATAATCATATTGCAATATATAAATGTATCAAATTAACACATTGTGCCTCTTACACTTATGCAATGTTATATGTCAACTATATCTCAAAAAATAATCTTGTAGCATAAGTCTTTCAACTTTGCTTTTATTATTTTCTTTTACTTTTTTTTTTCCAAATTGACTTAGCTATTTCAAGTCTGTCTTTTTTTAAAGATTGGCACCTGAGCTAACATCTATTGCCAATATTCTTCTTTTTTCTTCTTCTTCTTCTCCCCAAAGCTCCCTGTACATAGTTGCATATTCTAGTTGTAGGTCCTTCTTGTTGTGCTATGTGGGACGCTGCCTCAGCGTGGCTTGATGAGTGGTGCTAGGTCTGCGCCCAGGATCCAAAACAGTGAATCCCCAGGAGGCCGAAGTGGAGTGCATGGACTTAACTGCTACACCACAGGGCAAGCCCCTTCTAGTCTCTTATTTAAAAGACATCATGAACTCAATTGTGGGTTTAATCTCAGTCCTCTGTGGTGACTTACCATCCTCCTCACTGTTTTGTAGGAATTTTGGAAAGTGAATGCGTGGATATCTGGTTGATGAATTATTTATCCACCAAACCTGTCACTGAAATGACATTGTTTTTCATGAGCCAACAAAGACATTGTGCTCTAAGGCCTATATGCTACTTTCTACCTTTGCCTGGGTCAAAGTGCAGAGACCAATTAATTTATTGTCCAAGCTCTGACACTTGATAGAACGAAAAGGGCACTAGTAGTACCTAAGTCAGAACAACAGGCATAAATTTGGACTTGTCAAACGAAACAAGAACTATGTTGAGCAAGTCAGGATGCATGGTCATGATAGGTAGGTGTCCTTCTCTGGACCTCTAGACCTGGGAATATCAGGACATCTCTCTCATATATGGCCAACTCCAGGGATTTATTCTTGAGAAATTAGGTCAACATGCTCTTCTCTTTCTGGGAAATACATATTCGTCTCTCTCTTTTCTCTTTTCTTCTCCTTCCTTTTGGACAAATACTTTAAAATTTTATACTACATCCTCTTTTGTATCTTTTCTGTCAAATGCTATCACTAATGCTAAATTTTGACTTCTTCCGTGATGACATCACTAATTTTTCACACTCTAATTCAGTATTATTTTTTGTTGAAAATTCCTCTCTTTGCATGTGTAGTAACTTCCATCTGCTTTAAATTAAATTTATTAAATTAAAATTATTCTTAAATTAAATTATTCTCTAATTTTTTCCCTATATATTTTTTTGATTCTATGGTAGAATAGTACAGAAAATTTCTCTTATACTTCTTCAGCAAACTTTGAAGCATTGATCCTATATGTTAGTTGCTCAATAAATGCTTTTTTGTTTTCTATTTGAATTGGCACAGTAATAGCATGTTTAGAAATTGTTGCCTGTTACCAATAAAGTCTTTGGATATATATGTGGAAAACGAGGTTAAGAAAGGATCAATTTTATAATTTTGTTGTCTATGTGTGGCAAAAACCTTGTTATATGTGGCAATGTGGGAAGATAGGAGGCCTTTTCTGGTTATTTTACAATTAGAAATTCATTTGCTTGGCTATTATTTAGCATCACTGAGAATAAATATTGATGTCTTGTAAAATTCAGATGTTGAGCAAAGTTGTGTCTCAATGATATAAGAGAAAATAAGAAATGTAATAGTTTTATAATTAAAAAAAGGATGTTGGGGATCAGTCTGGTGGTGTAGTGGTTAAGTTCACTCACTCTGCTTTGGCAGCCTGGGCTTCACAGGTTTGGATCCCAGGCACAGATCTACACACTCCTCATTAAGCCATGCTGTGGCGGCATCCCACATACAAAAAATAGAGGAAGATTGGTACAGATGTAAGCACAGAGACAATCTTCCTCACTAAAAAAAAATTTAAAAATATAAACAGAGAAAAGATGTGAGTAGGTGTTTCTATTAGTTCTTCCTCTATTGTCGCAGGTGTGTTTATTCATTATTTCAGAATAATTATCACCACTTTCTATGGCTTCCCACTATCAATATGTGTTCCTGGTTACTAGGTGTCTGTGAGAGAGTGTTTGTGATAAATCATTCCTTTTTCTGAGACACAAAAACCAAATCAGTCTTTCTGTCATCCATATCATTATTTACTGAAGACAAAATTTTATACTAAGAGTCAAAGAACTGTCTAATGTAGTTTCAGTATGGATATTCCTAATGGAAGGAAATAAATGTTGCAAACCAATGAGGGGAGAAGGACATTAACCACCAAACTTGTTTTAGCTGTTGTCCAGCTTTGTTACAAGTATTACTCAAAAATTATTATCCATTTGGTGCCAGAGAAGCTTTCAAAACTCGATTGTCTTGCATTATTCTCAGTGGGTCCTATTTCCACTCTTTTTTTTCTCTATTTTGAACAAAAAACATACTGCAAAGTTTAAAGGATTTTACAGTGAAAATTCTTATATCTACCTTAGCATTTTTCTGTAGTTGCTTTATCACATATCTGCCCATCAACCCAATCTTCTGTCAATAAACATGGTTTATTTGTGTTGCAACTCAAAGCAAATTGTTGATAGAGGTCCATTTCCCCCTAAATTCAACATAGATATTTTTAAATTCAGTTCAATGTTTGTTTACAGGCTTTTAAGTGGAAGTTACATTAAATGAAAGGCACAAATCTTAATTGCACATTACCTCATTCTTGACAAGAGCTTATACCTGTGTAATCCTGGCCCCGTCATAAGCTAGATTCTTTTAAAAAGCTAGTTAACTTGGGTAGCAACATGTATAACAGACAAAATAGACTTTAAAACAGAAATGTAACAAGAGACAAAGACAAGCACTACATAATGAAAAAGGGAACAATCCAACAAGAAAATATAACACTTGTAAATATCTATGCACCCAACATAGGAGTAACTTGATAATCCTCAAATACGACCAATCAAGAACAAAAGAGAGAACAAAAAATACCAATATCAGCAAGTAAAGAGGAGAAACCATAAAAGATTCTTTAGACGTTAAATGATAATAAAGGAATATTATGAGCTTTATTCTAATTAATTTAACAACTCAGATGAAATGGGTAAATTCCTCAATAAAACACAACTTACCCAAACTGATACAGATATAAGTAGAAATTCTAAGTAGCAAAATAGATTTAAGAAAATTGAATTTGTAATAAAAACATTCCCACAAAAAGCCTCAAGCCCAAGATATTTTCACTGGCAAATCCTATCAAATATTTAAGGAGTGATTATCAATGTGAAACAAGCACAGTCAAAATTTGGCTGAGGGACAGTTCCCAAATAATTTCTTGAGTTAAATACAAAACTGACACCAAAGCATGACAGAAATTGCAAGAAAAATATTCCAGAGTAACTTCCCTCATGAATTTAGGTGTAAAAATCCTAAAACAAAACTATGAATACACAGAATTTCTAAAATATATTTGTAACAAATGACAAATTGAAATGTATCCCAGAAATGGAAGATTGGTTAACTAAATCCATTTAGTACATTTCACTAATACAACAAAGGAAACTATGTATATGTTAATCTCCAATAATGAAGATAGATATACTTGACCATATTCAATAGTCTCTCGTGATCAACATCCTGAGAAAACGGGATAGAAACACTACCTCAAGTTGGAGTAGAGCATCTACATAAAACTTCCGCTAATAACATGCATAGAGATGAAGTATTACTCTAAGACCAGAAGAAGACTATGATATCCTCTCATTCTACTTCTATTTAACACAGTATTAGAACTACAAGCTTTTGCAATAAAGCAAATAATGCATTCGAATTAATAAAGATTTGAAGGAAAGGAAAAGAATAACATTTGAAGGAAAGAATAAAAGCTCTCTGTAACTGAATTCAATATGAATTACGTATCAACATTGAAGTTATAATCTAACATAGCATATAATTCATGGTGGTTTTATCATATGATATAATAGTATCCAAACCTTCTAATTTTTCTTTACCTGTATAAAATTTAGTTGGAAACAAATTTAAAATATGTGCTCCTTTAATTGTTGATACCCGTCAAATTAATTTTTAGTTAGGACATATTTAATCTTCCCATTTCATGTTTATAACAACCTGCAAATAATACTTCTATATTTATTGTACAAATGCAAATAACATACAATTTCTAGGGCACAATTAAATGCAATAAGTAAATGAAATAACAGAAAATTAAATTAACATCTTTTATGTTTATGGACTTTTCAGAGCAATTATCTTATTTTTCATATGCTTTGTATGTATTTAGCTTTAAGAATTAAAGCAGGGGCATGTGTTAAAGCTTTTCTAATATTTGTGTTTTGACAAAAGAGAGGGAAAAAGGAGGTATATAGAAAGTCTGTCATAATGAAAAAAATTGTTCAGAAGAGACAATTATGTAAAGCTCTAAACAATTTCTCTTTACCATATTCAAGGTAAGTCGATGCCAAAACACCTAATTTGAGATTCTTACAAATAAAGACCTAGAAATAATTTGAACAACAAGGACATGTCTCTAATAGACAACTAAAACTCTCTAACCCTATTCTTCATGAGTTACAGAAGACAGTAACTTAAGTGAATTCACAGTTGAGAAGACATTGTGATCAAATGAGTCAGAGGAACAAGCATTGTTAAAATTGTAGTCTTTTAAAGTTTAACAGACATGATGTAGGTGATGTGTGTATGTTTTTGTCAGTTTATTCACCAAAACAAGACACAAATATATCATACAGAATAATGAATACATGAAGAATGTTTTACACTTTTTCCATTAATAACAGCATGGAATCTTCAGGTGTCTATTTCCCAAGAATTTGTTTTAAATGCTTGTAAATTAATTTTGGTTTTCTTTGAATAAGGTCTGTAAATCATAAACATTTTACATTTTGCTAATCTGCACTTGAAATATCCTTTAAAAAAAACTTAAGCCTAGATATTACAAGTCACATTTGAAAACATCTGCAGTTGCTGAAAAGATGAGAAATAAATCTGCACATAATTTAATTCATATAGAAGTGGCTAGAAGTTGGAGAAGGATGCTGTGCTGCTAAATTTGCATGGATATGAAGATTTAATATTAGTGGCATTGTTAAAAATGTGGCATATGGTTGATATCATGATGATATTGAATTCTTAGTTGCCTGCCCTCACAAAGGCAGGGGGTGTATGTTCAAGTAGATCTTCTGAAGTCGGCTTATATCAATCTGAAATTACAAAGCGAACAAAGAGTTATGCAGATGAGAGAAACGTGCCTGTAGATCAAAAGTGCACAGTGCTACGGAGGAACTGAAACCACTGGCTTCATTATCTTCAGATCCAGAAGTAAAACAAGCAAGAAAGTGATTTTATTCTACTTGATTAATGGATGCTAAAGCCTCCCCACTTGTTTTAGGTGATGGGAGTGGGGTTCAACACACAAATTTATTGTATGCAATAATTTTCTTTATTTATAAGTTAAAGCCCCTCCCCTATATAAAAAAGATGTATACTTTTATTGACACAAACAAGCAAAAGTAAGTGACAGAGATAAAATATGGGTAGAGGCTACCATGTCTTTTTTTGAGATTAGCAGTGTCAGGCAGGGAAGAAAAATCAAATTTGCTAAGATAAGGATAGTGAGCCCAGAGAGAAAGTGAAGAATTTTGTTTCATAATGAACCTGAAAACTGAAGTACAAACTACAAGAGGAAAATAATATTGAGAAAGACAGTCGAAAATATTCAACAAGCAGGAGATAAATTCAAACTTGATGAAATGCAAGTTACAGGGCCATGTCCATATAAGGATCCATTAGAAACAGTGGGCATATTGTTGGTAATAAGATAATTTATCTTTGAAGATTTTTCTTCAAGAATATGAAAGAGCCCATTTCAGGCACTCAGAAATAAACAGAGGATGAGAGTTGAATAGAAGCCAAGCACAGAATAACACACTTTTGTTTTTCAGTATTGGTAGCAAGCATATTTATCAATAGATCAAGTGGTTCACATTCTTAAAGGTCTTTTTTGATTCATAAATTCAATCACTAATTATTTAATTATTCTATAATATTTATGTAGCATCAACTGGATTCTAATTATGGTAAAAAAGATTAGAGAGCAAGTCAAATAGGGAAGGATGGCCCTTCTGTGATACTGATTTTTCCTTCCGTGAAGAAGAAGATCAATTATTATATCATTACAGGAGCCTCTCTCCACTCTTTTATTTACTAAACAGAAAGTTGAGAGAGAAAAACCTGAACCTGGTCAACTCAGCTCCTCATTGGTTGCCTGTGGCTAGTGTGGGGAAAGGTTACCGATTGCAAAGGGGCAAAAGTAAACATTCGAGGTGATTAGAATATTTTATATGATGATTTCACCGGTGGTTACCTTTTTACCTTTATTAAATGCATAATTTGTTACATATACATTTGCTAAATGTATATAATTGTTAAAATTCACCTACTTATACACTTAAAACTGATAACTTTCATTATCTATAAACTATACTTCAATAATGAAAATGAAATAAATATATAATTGCATCACCATCAGCTTTTCAAAAATTAACTATTCTAGCGAGATGAAGTATAGGTTGGCAACATAGAGAAATTATATTGGTGTACATTGTGGAAGTATAAATTAGTACTTTGTTGCCAACTGAAATCCCTAACAAGATATGTATAACCTAAAACTCAATTTTATTTCTAATTATGTGTATTTACAAGTAGACATGTATGGGTATGTTCCCTGTCAAGTTGTTGTTCACAGAAAAAACATTAAAATAACCAATTTCCTTCAGGAAGTAAGTGGAGAAACAGAAATTTATTTACAGAATATGTATTACTTTGAAGTTGAGATTCCTAGACTTTAACAAATATCAGCGTGAATAAATCTCAAAAAAATAACAATGAATGAAAAAAGCAATTTTTAAAAGACAAGAAACCCAAATATCAATGTATGGTGTATGTGGACACATATATACTCAGTAAATGTAGAAATCTGTGTATGAGAATGCCACTCAACACTTTGATGAAAGTGATTACATGTAGGGAGAAAGAGGAACCAAGTGGGGTGAGACTTTAGCTGTATTAGTGACATAATTCATTCAAAGACTGTTATGAAGTAAATACGATGTAATGTTAACATTTGAGAGTGGATGTATGTGTGTTTGCTATACTGCTTCATGCAATTTTCTGAATGCATCAAATATTTTAACATTATATTAGTCGTATGTTAAAAATAAATCAATTAGTGGTCCAGATTTTATGGCAGGAAGTGAGGGATTTGCTTAGCGGAAGAGTCGGGATCTTCAAGAATAAATATGTGTGAAAGGGTAAATGAAATATATTCATAACTAACTGTTCTCCAATATGGAACTGGGAAAAATTTGAGGCTCAGAGATTTGATAGTGTATGAGTAGGAGGAGGGAGCAGTTCCAAGCTGTTTGAAAGAGAGAAGGGGGAAAAATCTCACAG
This sequence comes from Equus asinus, assembly GCF_041296235.1. Lineage (NCBI taxonomy): Eukaryota > Metazoa > Chordata > Mammalia > Perissodactyla > Equidae > Equus > Equus asinus. Next base: position 47,294,092 of record NC_091792.1, on the reverse strand, counting down.
AGAAAACTATAGTTATTCCCTGAGAGACTTCTCTGATGAGGAAACTCCTACATGTGTTTTCATCTTGCAGATCGTCAGTAATAAAGGCAGTTGATGTTTTCCCTGACAAATGGCATGTCCCTCTCTTCCTTGCTTAGGAGAACAATTACAGGTAGCCTCAAATCAGGTCAGTTATCCTGGGAAAAGACTGGAGCTCGGAAAGTAGGATACTCATATGATATTAGAAGAGATGCAAATCCAAATACTTGATATAAGAGGCAAAACTGCACCCTGAGGGAAATTTATGGATTTAGAAATATAAGGAATGCCTCATCAAAGATGAAAGTTTCTTTGGGGAAGGAAAGCAGAACGACAATAGATTGATTCCCTGTAGGAGATAGATATTAAATGGATAAATGATACCTCGTGGGTGGAATTATCCAGCTTAGGAGGAAAGGATACAAAATATTTGTTTGAAAAATGGATGTTTTTATCAAAACTAGAATTTGTAGAATTCATAGGTTTCACTGTGAAGGATGCCCAGTAAAAAATATATAGGTTGTTAGAAAAACAAATGTCTGTGCCTGAAAGCAGAGGTAGAGAAAAATGAAAGAGCCCCACAGATTTAGGCCTACAGAAAAGGAGAAATCTTAAGGAACAATAAATATTTTAATAACTTAAAAAGTCTCTCTTGTAGATATAGAAAAAAATAAATGGGAAATGCAAGATAAGTGGCATATCCCACTGCTCAATAAAAATAAAGGTCCAAAATGAATGGCTCTGCTGTTATTGAAATGTCACAAGTTGGTTGAGGTCTGGTAAATTCTAAAGGTGGAGTAAGACAAGTCTTAAGAGCCCGGGGGGAAGGAACTGTGCTCCTGGGCCTGGACACCGGGAATGCAAAGAATACCCTCAGTTGGAAATTAGCTAAGACAGATGTGAACACAAAGAGGTAAAAACATTTTGCTTGAAAAGAGAGTCATAAGTTTAAAAAAAATTTCAAAGCCTGAATCTTCATGATACAAGGGTAAAAATTATCTGAGGACCCATATGGATAGAGAAATCCACAGACAATGGGAAATCAAGGTGGAGAAGAATTTGTGAACTCTCTTTAGAAAGTTTCCTGATAAAGAATGTGGCGCATTGTTCACAGGAAAGTGGAGGCTATGACCCTTTACCATACACAACTTCTATTTAGCACTAGCTTAGTAGGAACACAAGGTAAGTACCAATTAAGGAGTTTTAAATGTGTTATGTGACAGATAATCCAGAAATTGACTACTCCCCCAGTATTCTCTTTCTCATCCCTATGTCTCTTTCTTAACAGAACCATGATTTCATTTATCTATCTCCTGATGGATGAGTTTCTAGAGGAGAATCATTATTCTAACCCAATCTCATCCTCATTTTGCAATAATACTTTAGGGGTACCATATTTGTAAGCCATATCTGGCCAATGAGACATGAATAAGATTTACCAAAATGAACTACTTCTGGAAAATTTTTCTTCAATCTCAGAAATAATTATTTCCATTCCCCCCCCCCCCCCAAGAATTACCACAGTTTGTGCCAACTCCTTAGCACTTCAACGAAACTGTCCTAGTTTCTGAAACTGAACCAACTGCTACCTCTCATGGGCAAGGATATTTACAACTATGGGGTACCTTCTCCATGTCAAATAGTTTCCTATGCTTTTGTTGTTGTTGTTGAGATATAATTGACATATAATATTATATTATTTTCAGGCATACAACATAATTTGATGTTTGTATATGTTCTGAAATGATCACCACAATTAGTCTAGTTATCTTTAAAAAAATGAACTTATAGATACGCAGACGAGATTGGTGGTTGCCAGAGGTGGGGATTTGTGGGGAGGGTGAAATTTGTGAAGGTGGTCAAAAGGTACAAAGTTCCTATGTTTTTCACTTGTATTCTTCTCACCTAATCTCCACATCTTTAGGACAAACTCAAGAAAGATGCTAAAACATACTTGAGAAAGTTGTCCTTCTTACACAGTTTGCTAGACTGAGGAGGCAAGTCAAATAGTTTGAATCTAAGGATGGAGTAAAAAAAGGGATTTAAAATATTGATTACAAAGATACATTGTGTAGAGTTCAAGGAGAGAAGAGAATTGTAAGTTGAAATATTCCATTTTTTTCCTTTTCTTAAGACTTAAATCAACCATCTGGGGTAGTCAATTTGTTTGTTGCTGAGAAAAATAGAAAGAAATGAAAGCGGCTCTTTCAGTTTTACTGATATAAAGCAAAGATCCTCCTCAGGCCAAAGAATTTTTGGAATAGTTTCAAGAAGCTGCACAAATCAAAACTGCTCTGAAGTCTTTGCTACATACAGGAAGGGAAGGCAAATATACCTTTAACAGAAATGGATTTTGTGAAGAGAGAAAGGGCAAGAGAGGACTGTCAAATGAGCTTCGCTTACTGGACCCCTGGACTGGTTTTGAGCAATGCTGTCATTTTGATGGCTGCAGTCAAAACCCAGGGAGTTTTCTGGAATCCTTAATAAAATACAAAACATTTGGAATCAAGATTTTCTGGTGTATCAAAGGTTAATTTTTTTTTTTAATATTTGTCATTGTGCCGTTAAAATTACTGTGGCTTTACCATGGGAAGAGGGTTATAAGTCTCTCTCATAGTTTGAGAATCATGTCTTCTTTTCCACTTACTATATTTGATCTCTATGTTTTAGGTATGTATTTGGACACAGGATCCATAGGGCATATGATGCACAGTGATGACACCACCAAGGTATTTTGTAACACTGAATCCTGCAGCGCTCAGGATTGGGAAATAGAGTAATCAGTTGGACACAGGGAGGTTCGAAGGGGACTCTCAAGTCAGAGTGAGGGCTGCAAGCTGATGTTCTGTCTGCTGTCAGTGACCCTCATTTACTCTGCTCCCCCATATCATAACAAATTAAGAAGAGGCCTATGTGGAATGTAGAGACTAAAATCAGTGCAAACCAAAGGCATTCTTTTTAATCAAATAAAATTGTATTTGTCCAAAATGTGTGAAATGCTGCTTTGTCTACTCCTATGAGCTTTTTTACTACTTGCAATAATAAAATCCCCTTATTTATTGGTAGAGATTTGTGCCACTGTCTCTTTCTAGTTTACTTCAGGAACCTCAAAGAGCCACAAATGGTGGAGAAGGAATATTGACATTAGAAAGACCAGAAACTTTTTGTTATTTCATTGTTTGTTCCATTAGACATTAACTGAGATATTGCTCAAGGAGTGCCATCCAAAAGCTGAGAGAAGAGTTAATGAGAGAATTTTAAGATGTACTATGTTGTTTGGGTGGGAAACTATCAGAAATTGGTAGAAGGATGTTTTCTTTAGACATGAACAGAAGAGAAAGCTATTCTGACACCTCGGGTCAATATTCCTGGGAGCAGCACGTGTGTTGTAGACCAGATGTTCCCAAACTTTCTGAACTCACGGATCCCTTAAAGTACCAAGACATTTTTCATGGTGCCCCCATGTCAAAAGAAATATCAATCAATTTCATTTAAATTGTTAACCCAAACTAGTAATCTGAAAAATAATACACATAAATTAAAACATAAAAAGAATATTTTTAATTCAATCACAATTTTTTATGATTGAATATGTCTACCTTTTGGACACTGCATAGCTTCTCAACTCTTGGAATTAGATTAGACACCACCACCCTCAAATTCTGTTCCATGTTGATTCTCATGCAGTGCTTGGTTTTTATCACAGCGATTGCTGAAAACCCAAATTTGCAAAGACATGATGCCTTGAAAAGGAATGCAGTGTGGATTATGTTTAACTGTGAAGTAGCACATAATGTGTGATGTTTGATATTGAATGTTACTTTGTTTCCCTTGAAAATTTGAAATACTCCGTGGCAATTGGATATGATCACTGTTGCAATCCAGGCACCTCAGCACACAGTTTAAGAACTGCAGCATAGACATTGCTATCATCACAGTGGATATAAGACAGAATAGCAACAACACGGCGTGTCTCTAAGTAGCTTTACAGTCATGTTAGTCTAGTGGTTGATAGTTTGGATACTAGAAAAGACAAAAACTATACTGAATCCAAGCTCTGCCATCACAGCTCTGTTACCTTGAGCTATTTATCTCTCTGTACTTTAGTCTCCTCCTACATAGAATAAAAATAATAAAAATAAATAGCATCTGCCTCATAAAGCTGTTATGAATATTAAATGAAATAAAGCATATACAATTTCTCTTGAGTATAGGGCAGCATATTCATGCAAGAAAATTCACTGAATATTATCATTATTGCCAAATCTCTCTCCAGAAATGTTACCTTCAGTATCATAGCCACCGGTATCTTGCCAACATTAGATATGTTATTCATAAGTATAAAATTGAAACGGAAACTTTTTTTTTTAGTGAAGAAGATTGGCCCTGAGCTAACATCTCTTGCCAGACTCCCTCTTTTGTTTTTCTCCCCAAAGCCCCAGTATATAGTTGTAAATCCTAGTTGTAAGTCATTTTAGTTCTTCTATGTGGGATGCCACCACAGCATGGCCTGACCAGCAGTGCGTAGGTCCGTGCCCAGGATCCAAACCAACAAACGAGCCACAGAAGCAAAGCACACAAACTTAACTGCTTGACTATGGGGCTGGCCTCAAGAAACATTTTTTAAGTTCTAAGTTACTTATAACAAATTTGGTGATTTAATGTGTAGTTATTAGTTTTAACCTTCTAAGAGTAAGTTATATTATCAATTAACATTTGAAAAAATTTTCCTAAATTAGATTTATTTTTAAAAACATCCCTTATCTCATCTAATAGGCTGAATCTTTATTAGAATAATTACCATATTCTGTGAAATTTTAATATTTCCCAAAACCCGGGACTGGCATTATACACGCACATACATACACATACATAATCTTTTGTTAGATGGCTAAGCTTCTTGCCGTTTAACAGTCTGTAGTATGGTTACTGTGATGATATACTAATTTTTTAAATAAATACATTTACTGTTTGCCATGTGCCAGGTGCTGTTCTAAGTGCTTCACAAATATTAATTCATTTATGCCTTATAGCAACTTCATAAATTATTGAACACACTTTACAGTGTTAAGCTGCAAGTTGAGTAGCCATTGCTTTCTGCAAAAGGCAAAATCCAGATTATCAAAACAACTGACAACCTATTTTTTACTATATGAGGCATTGTCTTAAATGCTCTAAGTGTATTAAATTGTTTAATCTTTACAATGGCAATATGAGGAAACTGACACAGAGATTAATTTTGTTCTTCGGGGTGCAAAACCATATAGGAGTAAGGAAAAAGTCAAGTACAACTAGAGAAGGAGAAAGAGAGAGAAAGACAGGGAGAGAAAGAAAGAGAGAGGGCAAAAGGTAGGGCAAGTAGAAGGAAGAGGAGGAGGAAGATTTGAGGAAGTTTATAAAAATGCTTTCATGCAAAGTATTGGAAGTAAAAAATCAAGGTCATATGAAATGACAATGAAAGGAGACAATTTGGCTTTTGAGTTTCTCAACTTTACATTCGATCACTTTTCCTCAGCCATCACTTGCTAAAACATAGAGGAGTTCTTGCTAAATTTTACCATGAAATTGTCCTTTCTTACTTAATTTAGTCTATGCTTTTATGTGTTTTTGCATTGAAAAACAAATCCCTAGAGGTAACTTAATATTTTTTTTAAAAACAGTGCTCATTAGACATCGCGATAGTTTGATTCATGTTGTTTTATTTATTAAATTCTTAGACCAATTATATAGATTACTACTTCCATTTTATTAATGAGGAAGATGAGGCTCTGATAATTAAATAATAAATCTAAATTTTTATTGCCTGGGATTGTCCCGAATCAAAACAAATCATTTAGGATACCATAGCCCAAACATATCCACTAAAAGACTGGTAGATGATTTATCCAACTTAAATCACTATATAAGGTTGCGTTTTTTGGGTAAGTGGGGGACTCCTAAGATGTGTTGGTAAATGGCTATTTTGCTCTTGGAATACAGTTTCAAGACTCTACAAAAAAAGAGCAGCCACAACTTTCTTCAACTTGCTTTTTCACTTTTTAACATCCCTTATGTTCAGAAAACATTTCTTCATGGTTAATCCAAACCTGTCCCACTTTATCTTAAATCTTTTCCTCTTAGCTTACTCTTGGAAGACACGAAGAGTAACTCTCTAAACTGGACCTCTTCATGTATAGGGCAAGAGGTATTTCCTATTAACAGGTTAAAATGTTTCCGTTTCTTTATTGTCTATTGTAAATTTTATATTCTAACCTCTTAATCTATTTTGTGTCTCCATTTCAGATTTTTTTCTGCTTTTTTCTCCCCAAATGCCCCTAGTACATAGATGTATATTTTAGTTGTGGGTTCCATTTTAGATTTTTAATATCAGAAACCCAAAAGAGGAGAAAATTTCTCAGCAAATATCTAAGTATAATGGGAGGACTAGTTTAAAGTTTCTATAAAATATTTACATAGCCAATGCAGACACACACACACACACACACACACACACACACACACTCTTTCTCTCTCTGTCGCTTGCTCTCATTCTCAGATTTTCTCTTTTCTTGATTCAAGGTAGATATTCTCTCCAAATATTTAAACAGTACACGACAATGATAACTAGTTTATTTAGTTTGAATTACAGTTTTAATTAGCAGTAATAGTAATGAGAACACTTGCTAGCTTAATGAGTCATTTATTTGGTACCTCTCATGTGTGTCATGTGTTTATGTTAGTTAGCATATATATATTGTTTGTATATCTCACAATAAACTGTAAAATCACTGTTATTTTCCTAATATTAAATAGCCAGAAACTGAAGTTCAAAGAGGTCAACAAAATTTCCTATGGTCACGCAGTTATTAATGCAGTTTGGGTTTGACTCCTGGTATTTGTAAATTTAATTTCCTTGTAGTAGTCATGTACTCAGAAGAATACTGGGAATCCTTGCTTCCTATAAGGGTGGTTAAAACAATTTACCATGGATTAAGGTTTTCCCTGAGGACAACAGAACACCAGCAAATACATTTTTAAAAGTTTTCTTAGAAGTAAACATACAAAGAGTCAACAAATACAATGAGGAATTTCTCGTCTATGACCTGACAAAGAAAGAAAAGAAAAGAAAAGGCAAGGCGAGGCAAATATAATCCCAATAACCAAGGACTTATTATTCTGAAGGCATTTATAATTTAGGAGGAAAGAGCTTCAAGATGGATCTCTGTTTCTAGTCTACCATCCGGTATGTTAACCTAGGACCCAAAGATCTTTGCCATCACTTGATGTTTAACAGGACTAAAACAGCTGACCGTGGACTATAGCTCATTTTTACATAGTCTTCTAAGGTTTGAGTTTAAAAATAATTCCTGAACTTAGATTAATATGATCAGAAATTTCATCAAAAACAAGGAAAACAGGGGCCAGCTCACAGGCATAGCAGTTAAGTTCACCTGCTCTGCTTTGGTGGCCCGGGATTCACTGGTTCAGATCCCAGGCACAGACATTTGCTACTTATCAAGCCATGTTGTGGTAGGTGTCCCACATATAAAATAGAGGAAGATGGGCACAGATGTTAGCTCAGGGCCAATCTTCCTCAGCAAAAAGAGGAAGATTGGTGGTAGATGTTAGTTCAGGGCTACTCTTCCTCAAAAAAAAAAAACCCCAAAACAGGAAAATATATCACCTATGAAAGAAAATAAAATTGCACTAAAGTTAAGTAAGAAAATATTATTAAAAATATTTTTTCAATACAAGGCCCAGTATAGAGTAAGAAATGGCCAGGCACACAAAGAAGCAAGACACTACCATCAAGAATGAGCAGAATCCACAGAGAATTGCAATACTCCCACATGGACTATTTGGAAATATCAAACACGGGCTACAAGTTCAAATTATGATTACTATATTATCAAACATAACAGTTAAGTATGAATGCTTTGAAAACATCTGAAAACAATTAAATTAAAAAGGCATAAAATATTTGAAAAGTAAACATATATGTATATACACACAAACACAATAATTCAATTAAGAATTCAGTGCGTGGGTTTTATTGCAGATTGGACACAGTCAAATGGAAAATTAATGAACTGGACGATAGAACAAGCAACACTATTTAAATCGGAGCATAAATAGAGAAAAAAACAGAGAAATGTCTTTAAGACAAGTCTTAAAAATATTAAGAAACTAAAAGTATACCAAATATTTTTACTGTTCACACTGTAACTAGCTGAAAACATACAATTGAAACATAAGAAATAAACTTAGAAATACTATGAGTATCAAAGAAAAATTATAATAGAGATAAAAAAATATTCTGAACTTAACTATTCCAAAGAAGTTAAAAAAGAGGGTACAATCTACAACCTATTTTTGAAAAAGATTGCAATTTTTTGTTATGAAAATGTAACAAGATGAGAAGAAAGTACAATTATAGGTCACTGTACATCAGTGATCAGCAAACAGTTTCTGCAAAGGCCCCTAAAGTAAACATTTTAAGCTTTCCAGGCTCTACGGTCTCTATTAAAATGATTCATATCTGCTGTTGTATCGTGAAAGCAGCCATAGACAATATATAAACAAAAGGTTGTGGCTGTGTTCCAGTAAACCTTATTTACAAAAATAAGTGTTTGCAGTGGGCTAAATTAGACCCAGATGCCCTTAATTGATGACTTCTGAACTTGAAGGAGAGAATAGCCATCAATCACTCTGGGGGAGATTGTAGAAAGAGCAGTTTATTAGGAATTCTGCTTTTGAACATATTGAGTATAAGATGTCTATTTAACATTTTAATAGAGATATTGAGAATGACCTTGAATAAAATATTATACAATTCAGGAGAGGGGTCTGGATGGGCATATAAATTGGGAGTCATTAGTATAAAAATGTGATGCAATGGTAGAATTTTATATTAAACAACTAGTCTGCTCTCCATTCAGTTTCTCTTTACCACAGAAAATAAAGAAAACAAATGACTTGGTCAAATCTCTTTATACTAATAAGAGTCTTCCTGACAAATAAACAAATGGTATTTGCTAGCAGAAGGCTCAACTTCAGAGTTGTTTTTAAAAGATGTATCTGATCTAAAATTGCTTACATTACAACTGTAATCTATGAATTTATGTGAGTGGCCTATGCAATATGTTACATAAGTTATTTAATTATCTGAGCATAAAATGATTTAATTTCTTGACCCTTCTTTGTAAGTGATCTCAAGCACAAGTATCCTTAGAGACCACTTGCATTCATCTGTGCTCAGAGTAGGTCCAGGGCAGAGTGAAATGACCTGCTGACCTGTGTTGATGGTCTTAGACCCCTCCCTACTTCAACTCTGCCTCAAAATTTATTAGTAATATTTGATACTGGGTAATATTTCTGATTCATATGAGGCTGAGTTGACAATGTGATTCTGTGTGTTATTTCTAATGCCATAGCATAGGATCAGATTATTATAGGGGTGTGTTTAGACGGAGAAGAGAACCAAGAACTGATATCCATGAGGTATCCCAATAGTAGAAGTCTGATAGAAGAGGGAGACTATGCAAAGAAGACTGACGTAGAACAATCAGTGAGGCTGGAGGAACTTCAAAAGTGTAGCCTGAGCTAGAATCAAAGTGAAGAAAGGGTAACAAGGAGTAGACAGTATTGACTGTGTCAAACGTCAGTTACAAGTTTTGCAATTTAGCATGACAGCTAAAGTACATTGGTGACCTTGGCAAGAATAGGAGTTTTAGTGAAATGGCCAGGATAAATGCTCAATTCGAGAGAGAATGTGAAACACTTATTTGAAGACAGTAAGGATACACAACTATTTCACACAGAGTTTTGGGGCAAGGAAGACTAAAGACATTAGAGAAGAGGGGTCAAAAGCTTTTCTTTAAGATAGGACAAGTTTTAAAAATATATGCTCCTATGGTAATTGAAGTAATTTATTAGAGAGAGGAGTTTTAGTGATGTGGAAAAGAGTAATGTTGGAACAATGTCTGAGTAGGAGAAGGAAGAGGAAGAGAAGGGGAAATCAAAGATGTAGACTGAACAATGGGCATTGAATAGGTAAATGAGTTCATTTCTCATGAATGGCAGAAAGTTGCTCCACAGGTATCAGATGCTTATATATGGGTAGATGTGGGAGGGAGAATGTCAATATTGTTTTGTGATTGCCTCAGTCTCCCAGTGAAGTCAGAAGTATGGTCATTAAGTAAACATGTAGATGAGATACGGAATGTTGGAGGTTTTAAGAGAAAAGAAGGTGTGAGGTAATACCCAGGAACAGTAGGAGAATAAAGGGATTAGATAAGTATATTTTGATTATCTGACAGCATTAAGAACCCACTTTAGCTTTTTGGTCATACCTTTAAGTAAGTATGTGCATTTTCTTTAGTCACAAACAGCAGTACAGGATTTCAAACTAAAAGAAATCAGAGATTGATTTGAACTATGATTATTTGGCAACAGTATGAAAAAGTGAGCCAGGAGCCTGGAATGTGAAGGGAGATGCAAGAGAGCAGTTAGAATGATTGACCATGGAACTGAAGTAAGATGAGAAGAATGGACAGCACCTCCAATGGTGAAGGACTATGAAACTGTGGAATGGTCAAAGATTTGGATGTCCTGGTTGAATTAGGGAGTAAAGAGACTACCATAGAAAGCTAAGAGATGGTAGTTAGGGAGTTATACACGAAATTGTGACTATAAAGGCATTGCAATTATTAGTAATGATGACACTTCAGCTATGATTCTGGTGTTCAGTGGAGGAATTTAAGAAACTTAAGTCTGGTTGCTGGAAAGATTATCTGCGTGTATACTAAAATAGACAAGAACTAATTTTGAAATTAGAGAGAGTACTTTGAGCAGAGGTTCAATGCACCTAGAAATTCCAGGGCATGCCCAGGTAATGATAGATGGGGTGATACACGATAGCAGTGAGTTATCTACAATTAATCTGATGATAGGAGATCGGAGTTTTTAAATGTGGACAGAAGGAAAATTATCTGAAAGGAGTGATTCGGAGCAAAAGGAATGCCCATATCCAGGCCCAGAGGCCAAAGTGTTGTGGCTGTAAAAAGCCACTACTACAGAAATATTCAGGGATCTTCCCCCTCAGGAAAAAGCCAGGTGAAAGAAATATTCAGAGAAGAGACTGAGAATGTGGAACAATAATGGACAGTGAATTCCAAAATGATACAGTGAAATATTTTATGTGGTAGGACATGGTTACAAATGAGCAGGAAATAAGAGATATGTACAAAAATCAGAAAAACAAAAATAAAATCTCTTATAATACTATTTTTGGTGATAATTTGAAGTAATATATTTTATTAAACATTGCTATTAGGAGTATAAATTGGTATACCTACTTTATAAAACAGATGCTATCTGGTGATCTGGTAAGGTTGAATACATAAATAACACATGTGGTAACAATTCCATTCATAAGACTGTGCCCTAGAGAAAAGCATGCACATGTGTGTCAAGAGATATGTAAAACATATTCATAGTAGCATTGTTTATAATTCCCCCAAACTAGAAAATTGCCATGTGTCTATCAATAGCAGAAAGAATTAAACATTTGTGATGCATTGCCAAAATAGAATTATAAACAGCAGGCAAAATTATAGACTACAGCCGCAAGTAACATAATGTTGAGCGAAAGAAGGCAAACACAAAATAATATACACTGTATATGATAGCTATTTGTATACTATTAAATCTGAGAAAGAATTAATCTAAGCTATGTAGCGATACATTTATACTCGGTAAAACCGTCATGAAAACAAGAAAGTAATTCCCCCAAATGGTAGAATAATGGTTACTTCGTGTGAGCAACCCAAGTGTTGTAAGTGAGATGGGACACATGAGTGGCCTCTAGGATGCTGATAATATTCCATTTCTTGACTTATTTGATAACTCCCAAGATGTTTCTTTCATAATTATTTGTTATACTGTAATTTTATGTGTTTTTCTATATGTGTAATATTTTATAATAAAATTAAACAAATAAAATAGTATTGAAATTGAAAGACCAGTGTTTCAATTTGGCACTTATTTTTGAGTGCAACCCTGAGAATATTATTTAAAAGCTCTACTCTTCATTTTCTCTTTTGAAAATGAATATAATTTGAAAACTTTTATCATCTCATCTTCTCAGTCTCATTGACTTATTGCATATAATTTATAATGTTACTATGCTCATTTTACCCGCATATTTATTCATTTATTCATTCATTCGTTCATTCAAAAATGTGGGGGCTGGCCTAGTGGTGTAGTGGTTAAGTTCACATGCTCTGCTTTGGTGGCCTGTGTTTGCGGGTTTGGTCCCCCCGCACAGACCTGCACATCCCTCATCAAGTCATGCTATAGCGACATCCCACATACGAATTGGCACAGATGTTAGCTCAGGGTCAATCTTCCTCACTAAGAAGAAGATGTGTTGGACACCTATTATAAGACATTATTTTGAGCACTGGATGTAAAGCAATATGTAAAACAAATATATTCTGGGACTAGCAACATTTTTTAAAGTAGTGTATTTATACATATACACACACATACAATATATTAATGACATGTCTATTTTGTCTTTATATTAAGTTATGTGATCATACTCAAAAATTTTTCATACTTTGGTTTTTTTGCTAAGCTAACACTTAGATAAGATTTTCTTTTTTAGCTTTAGCTAATTGTCATCGAGTACATCTTTAAGCTTTGAAAAACAGAACCCAAACAAAACAGTATAGTAGATTTTATTATTTACCGCCCCCAACTTGCTTCATAGACTTGGGCATTAGTGTTCATAATGACTTTCCCATGGTCACGCAATATAGACTTGAGAGTTGAGTTCAAGGTTAACTCATTTTATCTTCAAACACAGCATCTGCCTCTCTTGGCTAGTTGGCTCAAGGAAGCAGAGTTCAGCTGCTGAGTATGTATTCCATGACCAGAGACTCATGCCATGATAGATAACTCAATATCTCAGGTACTTGTTACTTGTTTTCCTTAGAGAGTGTGTTTGTGTTTGGAGGAAGGATGTGGCAAGAAGCAAGAAAACCAGGTATTCATTTTCAAGTAATTTGAAATGTTATTTCAAAATAATTTAAAATTTTAAATAATATAACAGATCACAGAAAAATATTGGGTAGATGTGGAATGGAATTTAGAAACCATTAAACCTGATCCCATTTTACAAATGAGTAAACTAAGACCCAGAAAGTTTATGTAACTTGTTCGAATTTCGCCAGGTATTTCCCAACAGTGCTAGAGGAAAAATCTAGAATATTGAACTTGTTTAATCATTTTTTAAACATTTTAGCAGGATTCATTTGCATACAAACAATGTGATAATTACATGATTCATATTTATTTATTAGAGTAAGTCCAGGAGGAATTATAATAAGCAATATTATGCCAACCTAATTTCCAGACTCATAAAAAAAAGCTTGTCCTTCAATTATTTAAATTAATGAGGTTTTACTCTATGTTTACAACTAACCTTCAAAAGAAATTTATGAATTGCCTTGCTTTAAAAATGACATTGGGTTTTTATGTCCTTTAGATAAGATTGCACCTTGAAATCATTCAAAGATGAAGACCTAAATTATCTCCTTTATTTCACAGCAGGTGACTAATATTCACTGATCCAGAATGCTGACTTCTGGGAGAGCAAAAGCATTCAAGATTTACTGAAGTTAAAGTAAACACTTGTCAGTCCTTAGGCACTTATCTATGTTGTCCAGCATCAGTCACCTTCTTCCTCTTCCTCTTCCTTTTTTTGTCTTCCAAAGTGGCTGTACCATTTTGCATTCCCACCAGTAATGAATGCAAATTCCTGTCACTCCACGTCATAGTCGCCATTGCTGTTGTCAGTGTTCCAGATTTTGGCCATCCTTATAGGTATGTAGTAGGTATCTTATTATTGTCCTAATTTGCATTTCTCTGCTGACATGTGATGTGGAGCATCTTTTCACATACTTATTTGCTGTCTATATATTTAAGGTTAGGTATCTGTTAAGTCTTTGGTACATTTTTAAATCAGGTTGTTTGTTTTCTTATTGTTGAGTTTTAAGATTTCTTTGGATATTTTGAAGAACAATTCTTTACAATGTGTATTTTGCAAATATTTTCTCCCAGACTGTGGCTTGTCTTCTTACTCTCTTGACGTTGTCTTTCACAGAGCAGAGGCTTTTCATTTTAAAGAAATGCTGCAAGATCACATATTTTTTCAATAGCAGTCTTCGTATGGATGATATTGTTTATCTTTATATATTTTGGAGTCTTGTAAGAGACAAAAGATTTAATAATTTTTTTTGGACAGCACTTATTTACTTCACAAATGCCAATATTGTACTTATTATGTTCCAGCTGCTGTTCTAAATGCTTTATAAGGCTAAATCACTTCATCCTTTTTTTTTCTCTCTTAAAGAAAGGCAGACTATCACAGACAGCACCTCATTTGGATGTGTCTGGAGTCTTGGAAGCTTGACTATCTATGTTCTGCTACAAATGGACCTTGAGAGCTTGTTTGGAGGTTCTAGCAGGTGAGTGTAGCTACTCATATACCCTTGACCAAAGAATGGTCTTCCTCTTTATGGGAAAGACATCCTCTTCAACTGAGCCTGTAGCTTTGGCAGGGATGCACATAGAGTGGTGAGGGAGGAAGGGGACACCTGCCAACCACATCAGCCAAATCAATCCTGGTGATCAATATGGTGACAGATGTCACAGCCAGATCGCCCTCAGATCTTAACTCAGTTAAGCTTAATAAAAGATTTAATAAAAGGGTTTTTATTAGTCTCTGAGTGGTGAACATTCTGTAGTCTATGCAGAAATAAAAATATAATCATGTACATTTGAAATTTATGAAATGTTATAAACCAATATTACCTGAATAAAAAAATAAAAATTAAAAAGAAATACACCTTGGGTGAGTATTATCATAATCCCTATTTCACAGATGAGAGAACTGCAGCGTAGAAGGTACCAAAGTGACTTGACCAAGGAGATGTGGGATTGGGATTACTTCCCGGCAGACTGCCTACAATCCCGCATCCTTAACCCTTGTGTTAGACTGACTCTTCTATGAGAAACATGATTTTTGGAAGCATCGCCTTCTAGTCATTGTTTGAAAATAACTGGCACATTCTTTCTCTCCCCAATTTTGGACTTACGCTGAATACTAGCTTCGTAAGTGAGATGCTTCATATACAATTCCAAATGATGCTTTATATTTAATCTTCAGTCCACTATTACTTTCTCAGAGACTAAAATATTTTTAACTTTAGGAAAGCAAGTTTTAGTAAAATAACCTAAAATGGGAGAAGGTAGTATATATCTGAGATTTCCCTTTTTATGCAGTAGAAATGTAAATTCGGTTGCCATCATGATCCATCTGGTTTGGCAATTTATAACAGTATTTTGAAGAACTACTTAACGTATATAGTTTTGGATATTATAACATGAATGAGGATTGCTGATCACTGATAGAGAAAACTACACAGCCATGTAGACATGTACCTTACATAAAAATTATCGTTTTCGTTCCCAGTCAAGCCATCAAGTTGCTGCCAATCCTTCTACACTCTAGACAGAATATTCAGCTCATGGAAAAATATTTTCCTTGAGGTATCTCAAACTTACTTCTTTTTTGTAAATCCATAAGAAAGCCTCTTTCTTCTATGCCTATCTTTTGTTCTACACCTGAGATAATGAGGGAGTGCCATAATCTACTGTGTGGGGTAGGTGTTATTATTTAACCATTTTATGATCAGCATCTTTTAACATAATAATCTATTCTTGGGCCAGCCCCAGTGGCCTAGTGGTTAAGTTTGGCACACTCCGCTTCAGTGGCCTAGATGTGGTTCCCGAGTGCAGACCTACAGCACTCATCTATCAGTGGCCAAGCTGTGATGGTGGCTTACATATAAAACACAGAGGAAGACTGACAGTAGATCTTAGTTCAGGGTGAATCTTCCTCAGCAAAAAAGAAAAAAAGAAAATCTATTCTCATATAAATTAGCAACGTTGAAGTATGTACTCACTTTCCTTCTATGTACTATGTGCTCACTTCCCTTCTCCATTTGGAGTATGGAGGATTCTAAAAGTATTCCATTAGCCATACTTGAATATTCCCTAATTACAAAATTCTTTGAGAAATGCCAAACTGCACAGAACTTTAAAGTAGATCACAGAAATACCTTAAGAAAATATGACTGCTATTTTCTTCCTACAATTTCTTTATCCACCCAGAATCTGTTTCCATAAACCCTTCATAGGCAGCTCAGTGGGGATGATGACCTTCACCATGCTCCCATGTCGCATGAAAATATGGTAAGTATCACTGATACTGTTGGGTATTACATGACTAAAGTGAAGCTAGAGTTTTATACGTTTGTTAATTTTTTTATTTTAGAAACTCACTAGTAACTAACTTGCTTAAAAGCTTCCAGCTGTTTCCTAGGAGCAGCCTTAGGAAGAGAACTACCAATCCTACTCTATTCTCTTGTACTTTTTTTATACCTTATTCTACAGACCAGAAACTTATTCAAACGAGTTATGTTAATATGTTTCACAGATCTATTCATCCTATTAAAGTAATGTCTAAACTCATGCCATAAACATTGATTTGGGCTCTAGAGGGCTTTTATAGTGGATTTCATAATATTTTCATATCCTTTTTATAATTAATCACACTTTAACTCCAGATCTACCACCTTTTTAACAACACAGATGTGTACATGGATGGAGTCATACTGCCAGTGGGCATGACTGAGTATTGAATTTGCAAGTTATTTTCATGATGAGCTTTTATTTATTTAGTGTGCTCTGCTTTCCTCTGAGATTATTTTATTAAACAAGTAATAAAGAGGTGTAGGTACAAAAGGGTATGTATAGAAGCATGTCCGATACATCACATGGTGAATACAAATGTGCTGTTGAGATTGCATCATATCACAAAATAATGAGATGAGAAAATTTTGCTGCTTGATACCCAAAAGCAAATATAACAGTCCCAGCTTGGACTGAATCAATAAACTCTGTATGTGACCAGACAGCAAACAATCTTTACAAACACAAAGATTTGTCTTTTCATTTGCCTGGGGTTTTTTCACTATATTTAAAAGAAATGAATTTGTGTCCTTTGCATAAATTGGAACAGTTACACAGTAGACAGTCAGAGCAGTGGGTAAAGTAGAATGTAGTTAACCATTACTACTGGAGTTTTCATCTTTGTGAATATGCTCAGTATTTGCATTCGAATACAAAAGTGGAGAATGAATAACTTAATGTTTAGTAGTAATAAAAATTAACAGACTGTATTAGCAAAAAACCCTATTAACATAAAAATGGCATGTCATTTTTATGTTGAAGGATAAGAATAAAAAGTAAATACCTTCTTTCTGCATTTATGCTAAATACTTTTGAAATGTCCAGAGAATGTCTGGGCTACATGACCTTGAAGGAGAAAAATCACATGCACTTATTTAGCCATCTAGAAGCTGGGGATTTCTATGTACCTTTTAGATAAACTGTAAGATTCTGGTAACGTTTTATTATGTTGAGAGTATGCTCTTCGTCTGGTGTGAATATAGCCACACTCTGCTTCCCACAGTTTGCAAGAAGCAGCTGGCTCCAGGCTAGGTTTCCTCTGAAGTCACTAGTAAGCCTGATTGAAAGAAAGAACAAAGGAATGAAGCAGAGGTGTATTCTCCTCTCATACATGCCTTTAGTGTATTTAGACATTTTAGACAAAAAACGGTCATTGAAGTTTATCTCAGTTTGATTTTTGGAAGACCAGAAAAATACAGTCCAAGTTTTAATTACATACACACAATATTTCTTCCAATATACATTTCTCCAAACCTAAATCTGTGTCTATTTTTCTTTTCTTCTAAATCCTTAAAAATGACTAAATGAATAAACACTACAGCATAAAGTGATCTCTGATTAGGAAAAAAGAGGGGCTTATTTTGCTGGGATGACTTGAGAATAGTAAAAACAAAAGGGAATTCTCAGGAAGTAATCCCACATAATATAACCAAGCATCAAGGATGCACAACAAAGAGAAGGCAATATTTTGAGCACACTAATATTTTTAAAAATTTTAAGCTAACAGTTTAAGAACAAGCATCTCCAAGATCATGACTTTAAAATCAAGTAGTACGGGCTTGCTGTTTATTTGAAGAGCTATTTCTTGATTTACGGCGTTCTTTGCATCTGTAATATGAGAAACTGTTCTGTCCGTTCTTCTTTTCACCAGCATAGGCATAAATGATTACTGACAGACGTACCAGATGCTCTGAGGATATTCTCTACTGGTAGACACTGACGCCTGCATTTGGAGCTAAAATTTGTATAAAACATCGGGATTAAAATGTTAATCAATTTCAATCATATTGAAAACAAATACTTATAAGAACAATGCATTTGACCAAATAGCGAAAAAACGGTTTAAAATATGGTGTTAATATTAGGAAAGAAGTGTTCCCGTGGTAATAATAGTTCAAAATTTGGCAGTGATGAAGGCCACTGGGGAAAAAAATCTATCCTGACTGCATTGCACTATATTATTTTTACACTAAAATTTCTGGTCTTGTAAAGTTTTTATAGTCAGTGTTCTTATATAATGACTGATACGTACTTGTTTATATTTCTTCATAAATATTTGTACTTTATAAATATTTGTATTTTTAGGCATTATTTCTTAAATGTGTATATTGCAAAATTGTGACAGACTAATAAATGTCATGAAATGGATCCTCATTATTTTATGAATTTTTTTTTCCCAGAGTAGGGTCTAGATCTAACTATATTTTAGGATGTAAATTCCTGTTGTAAAAAGTATGTTTTCTTGGCTTATGACAAGCATTTTTAGGAATGCAAAGTTCATTTCCTTTTAAAGAATGGTGATGTGAACTGCAAGTTCTGGCTCTCATTCTGGAAATTTGAGTGTGTGCAGCTGCCTGAAAAATCATTCCTGACCACATCATGGAATAAGAATGAGGTGGACAAGCAACATGAGAAGTAAAATATTTTAATACTCAACTTATTTTATCATCAAATTGATAAACTGTCCCGTCTTCACAATGAAAATAACAACTTAGACATTATAATTTTGAATTCTATAACAAAATATGAGTCAGAAGATACATTTTGAATTAAAAATCAGAAATCTTTTCTAAATGAAATAATTGAAACACTCTACATAGTGCCAAAACAACCCATGAAAATATGAAGGCAATTTTTTTCTAAGTGCTGTTTACAACTGATTTTACTAACAAGGAATGAATATCACTTGACAGCTCAAAGCTAGACATTTTCTGAGGTTGCCTTATATGGCATGTGCAAGAATTAGAATCATTTAATGAGCCTATGAATATACATGGGCCCTGGACCATTTACTTTGTAAAGAATTGATAGACTGTGTTTTTTACAGTAGTGTTAGTTTTATTGAAAAATTGAGTGGGAAGTACAGAGAGTTCCCATATATCCTCTTACCCCGACCTATTATATGCCTCAAACTCCCCAGTTATTAACATCCTGCATTACTGTGGCACATTTGTTGCAGTTGATAAACCAATATTGATACACTGTTATTAACTAAAGTCCATAGTTTTCCTTAGGGTTCTCTCCTTGTGTTGTAAAATTCTATGAGTTTTGACAAAAAGTATAATGACATATCCATCATTACAGTATCATAGAGTAGTTTCACTACCCTAAAATTCCCTTGTACTTGTGGGAGACTGGTCTTGGCCACGCCAAGATATGTCTCTTTGGCATGATGATTATTTGAGGCTGGTTACTTTGCAGACAGGAAAGCAACTGAAAAGTAGAATTTACTTACTTTTTGTAAGAGACATTTACATTGTAAAGGAAATCTCCATCTGTAAACATACTCCCTCTCTGTACCAGGAAGAAGAAAGTGGATGACTTTATCTCTAGAAACTCTTAATCAATACCAAAGGCAAGGACTTAAATCTGCATAATAATCTTATTCCTGTTTCTGGCAACCTCCTGTAACTGACTCCCCCCACCCCCAACATCCTCCTTTGTCGTTAGCTGGATATGATATTTAAGTGGGGACTTCAGCCATTTTGGCGAGTTGCTCAACTTGCCTGACCTCTCCCATGCATACATGTTATAAAGCTTTGTTTAATTTTCTCCTGCTATTCTGTCTCACATGAATTTAATTCATCCTCCAGCCAGACAAACCCACTTTGGGTAGAGGAAATGTCTTCCTCCCCTACGTACTCCTTCCATTCACACTTCCCTTCCCCAAATTTTGCAACCACTGATCTTTTTATTGTCTGCATAGTTTGGCCTTTTGTAGAATGTCATATAGTTGGGGTCACACAAAGATATACTTTTTAAGAAACCTCCAGAGATTCTGATGCACAAGCAAGCATAGTAAACAATGGAGTAAGGAAGCCAAACAGAAGAGTTCTCAATTTCAAAAGCCCACTGTTGTACTAATTAGTAGAGATGTTGCTGACAGATGTTAGGTCTAAGAAGACTGAATGTTAATGGAATGAATAAACTCAGAAGTCAGTAAACAGAATGAAATATTTGGGTTAAAAATCTTCAACAAACTTGAAGATTTAGTTTGCAGCAAGGCTGCAAAAGTGAATAGAGGTCACAATGGGAAGGCAGATAATTGACCATGGCATGTGAATGTAAAGTAGAGTAGGTTTCTTTAAAATATCATGAACATAATAAATCTACCAGACTATTTCTTTTAAACGTATCCCTGTGCTTACAAGGTAGGGTGAAAGGTAGAAAGGGAGGGGAGAGGGGACTAATATGTGCAAATAGGATAATGAGATTTCCTAACATACCTCTAGGAAAGTACCTGGTCTCAATGGATCTAACCTGAGGTCTCTTTATCACAGAATATTTTTAAGAGAAGATGATTAACTGCTTTTAGTATAACAAGAACAAAAGCCTTAGTATATGCATTATATTTGCCTACCCTGACTCTGCACAGTTTGAATATGATTTCTATTTTATTTTTAAATAAAATAGAATTTTTAAATTTTATTTATTTTATTAAAATTTAAAAATTTATTTTTAAATAAAATAGAAATAGATTTTAAATAAAATCTGGACTTATATTAATTAAATATGATAAAAATCAAATCTTTTGCTATTCAGAAATTTTGGGTGACAATACCTTTCAAAATATGAATCTCATTGATGGGGTAAAAAAAATACAAAGCTATTTACAAATAAAAGGTATATCTATACAACATGAATTTTGTTGCAAAAAAAAGGAATTAAACATGAAAATGCTAACATGAAGGAGGAATGATGGAGAGGAAAGTTTCACCTGTTTGAACCAACTGTATTTATATTAGGATTTAGAAAATCAGAAGCTTCTAGATAGAGCAAACTAAGACAGTTAGCAGTTGCTTTTCTTCTCCTACCTCAATTCATTCCCAATTGAGCATTGCCTTTAGTTTTAAATAATGTGCTTAGGTTGAAAATGATTGAAACGACTACTGAAATAATAGTAGGCAAAAGGTAACAAGATAATATATATGAATATCTCATCTACTATAATCCTTGCTTGTTTTTGTCCACTCCATCCCTCATTCCACTTCTGTAAGCACTCTAAATTCATTTTGTGGAATCCAATGTTGTATAGAGATTTGGAGAAATGCTGAATCAAGTAGCCTGCTCTCCATCAGTGGAAAACAAAAGATTTCTTGGAGACTATTTCTAAGATGCTTTCTCTCGCCCTCCTGATACAGTCAAAGTAAAGACATGTTCAAATGCATCTTGGACGCTGATCTTAAGAAGGGGGTGAAGGTCATTTTCCCAGCAACAGTGACTTTACACACTTCTTATCGTGCGATTGTTCCTTTCTATCCTTACGAGGTGCCTCAGTTTCTTCTAATTTCCAAATGTGATTTCTCAGCCTTATCACTGACTTTCAGAGTTTTTAACAGTCTTAAAACAAAATCCATTTTGTCAAGATAGACATAATCGTAATTTCTGTAATTACTTGTGAAGAAATCATCATAATTTATATACAACTGACTCACAAACTCTCTGCCTATATGCCATGAGAAACGCAACTTGAGAGTGCCTGCATATTTACCCTCCACATATGTACAGGAAGAAGAAAGAGGCTGTCTTTTACATGTAATATTAAGAAATAAAATTCTTGAGGGGGAATGTACGTATTTTGTTTAATAGAAATTCTTTCTTATGATGCTAGATAAGCTAAAAGCCAGAGGAGATTGAAGGGAATTATTACTGAACTTAACATTTAAGGTATCAAAATTCATGTTATCAAGGAGTATTAATAATGAATTAAGGTTCCAAGTAATAACAATAAATAATAATAATGATAAAAGGCAAAGGCTGTTTCCATCAAATAATGAATCAAAAAGTATTTATTATTGTGTTTAATTTGCATATAAATCATTTATAAAGCAGTGAGCTACTTGGCAAAGTATACACAAAGAATAATCCACAATGACAAAACATTAACAGTCAGTCAAGCATATAGCATTTATGGATTTACATAAATTCTCTCTCTTCTGCTATGTGACTGTCAAGGACAGATAAAGAATTTATGAATAATCTATATTCTTAAATACCAACAATTAAAAATAATTGTTGTAATACCAACAATTAATAATTGCACAAATGAGATTCCTGTCTTACCACACATATAACTTCCATCATCTAATAGCAAGAATAATCATATTGTAAATGAAAGCTTACTTTTATAACCTCATGAAATATATTTTATGATTTAAGGGGGATATTAAGGCCGCCTATTTTATTTCACTATTGTCCACTTCTTCTTTGGCCTTTCACTACTTTCTATTCTCCAGAATTATTTACAATATAGCTTGAGTCTTATCTCTCCAGCTGGTTGTCCTGGAGGTATTTTCCCATGTTATCATCGTATATTATAGCATATTGAAAATAAGCATAAGAAAGTAGGTGTGAAATCTATCAAATTAAAATGATTGTCTTCAATAGTATAAAAAAGGGCACCTTAAGGGCATTAAGAAAAGGTTTCTTTTTGGAGGAAGTGGCCAGAGGTCACAGCCTCAATTTTATTTATTTATTTATTTATTTATTTATTTATTATTGCAGTAACATTGGTTTATAAAATTATGCAAATTTCAGGTTTACAACATTATATTTCAGTTTCTGTGTAGATTACTTCATGTTCACCACCCACAGACTAATTACAATCCATCACCACACAGGTACCTAATCACCTCTCTTGCCCTCCTCCCTCCCCCTTCCCCTCTGGTAATCACCAATTCAGTCTCCGTCTCTATGTGTTTGTTTTTCATTGTTTTTATATTCTACTTATGAATGAGATTATATGGTATTTGACTTTCTCCTTCTGACTTATTTCGCTTAGCATAATACTTTCAAGTTCCATTCATGTTGTCACAAATGGCTAGATTTCATTGTTTCTTATGGCAGACACTGTTGAATAGTATTCTGTTCAAAGCTGAAAGGAAATGGAGAAATCCTTCTGATGCACTATAGCTGTAGTGAAAGCATTCTCACCGTAAAGACAAAGCTGAGTTCTAAGGATGTATAGATAAAAATGATGGTTGATACTAGATTGTGGAAACTTTAAGCACTAGATAAAGTAGCTTTCATTTTATAATGTAAGCAATGGAGACTCATTTAATACATCTTCCCTGCCTCTCCTCTCACCCCAGCAGATAATGCTAATTAAACACAAAATATCACTTTGACCTTCCTCATTCCCCACTGAAAATCAGAAAAGAGAAGAAATAAAAAGATCTTTTGCCCTGAAGGAAGCAGCATGCTGAACCATACTGTGAGAGAGATTGTCCTCTGCTTGATTCCCCCCTGAAGAGACAATCTGGAAAAGCCAATCCACACTCTTCTTATATTTGTCATAGCACAGCAAATGACTTTATTTTACTATAGATCCAGACAGCACTACAAGAAAATAGTACAATCATTAAAAGAATAGGTCAGTAATAAAAATGTGTTTTACAATCTAACAAATTTTTCCACTGTCAAAGAAGTTGGAACTCAGAGTGACTTTTTTTGTGAATGTGCAAAATGTCCATCAAGCAATATTAACTGCTACCCACAAAATTGACACTTTGTCCTATTGGATGACATCCATAAAGAAAATAAATCTCTTTTAATAGAATTAAACTACATGAATGACTCTATTTCAAAAAGTCATGTTCATGAATATTTGCACAGTTCTGCATTTAAATAAGTTGTCCATGTTCTAGTGACTCCAAGTAAATATGTAACACTATTTCTTAATAATTGATTTAATTTTGAAATCAAGTCCCTGATTTTCAGGGTTTTACCATAAACTTTCAAATTATATCATTGTATATTTTTTCATATATATTCATTAATTTCTTCATAAGGTATTTTAGACTTACCATGTGCCAAGTAATGCCCTAGGAGCCCTGGATTTATGTTACATAAGGTAGGCTAAATACGTATTTTCTTTGATATTTATTCCATAAGCTCATGCTCTAGTCCAAGTCAGTTTGGGCAGCTGCAACAAAATACTATAGCCTGAGAGGCTTAAACAATAAACATTTATTTCTCTCAGTTCTGGAGGCTGAGAAGTCCAAGATCATCATGCTGGCAGATTTGGTGTCTGGTGAGAGCCGATTCCTGGTTTGCAGATGGCAGCCTTCTTGTTCTAACCTCACGTGGTGGAGAGAGGAAGCTCTGGTTTCTCTTCCTCCTCTTATAGGGACATTAGTGGGAACCCATGAGGGAGCCCCACCCTCATGATCTCATGGAAATCTAACTACCTCTCAAAGGCCCCACCTCCTAAAACTGTCTGTGATATTGTGATTTATAATAAGAAATATATATGTGATCTTCGACTCAGTTTCTGTCATAGGGCTCCTAAAACCCTTGGAATATCCTAAGTGATGAGAGCAATAAAGATGTCCTTCGTTATGAGAATGAAGTGACTTTTGGTGAGCACCTAAGAATAGGGGTGGTTGCCAGGAGCACTGACCATGTGATTAGATGATTGGATCCCATCCTTCCCTCAGGGAAAGTGGAAGAGATGGAAGTTGAATCAGTCACCAATAACCAATGATTAAATCAATCATTCCTATGCAATGAAGCCTCCATAAAAATCTTACAGGACAGGGTTCAGGGAACTTCTGGGTTGAAGATTATATGGTTATGCTAGGAGAGTGGCAGATTGGAGAGGTCATGGAAGCTCCACACCATTTCCCCATGCCTTGCCCTACACATCTATTCGATCAGGATGCTCATCTTTATTCTTTGTCATATACTTTTATAATAAACTGCTAAATCCTAGTAAAATGTTTCTCTAAGTTCTGTGAAACTTTCTAGCAAATTAATCAAATCTAAGCAGGGGATCATTGGAACCTCCAATGTATAACCAGTTGGTCAGAAACACAGGTATCACCCGAGGCTTGTGACTAGCATCTGAAGGAGACGACAGTGTTGTGGGACTGAGCCTTTAACCTGTGGGATCTCATGCCGTCTCTGGATAGATGGAGTTAGAATTCACTTGAATTGTAGGACACCCAACTGATGTCCTAGAAATGCTAGGTGGTGTGAAGAAACCACCTCCCAGTTTATATTTGACATTGGGTGCAGAATCAGACATCACACTGGAGATTAGGGCTTCAACATAGGAATTTTGGGAGAATACAATCATTCAATCCGTAACAGTTCTCTTATGCCTCTATTGGTCCAAACAGATATGCATGGAGTTATCATTTTTCTCAGAAAAAATGACAGTTGTTGATTTTCTCCTCATTGAAACATCTAAATATCTTTTAAAATTTTGTTGATTTCTGTAATCTAAATTAATCCTAGAAAATAATCTTTAAAATACTCACTTTTCAATCAAGAGCCCTCTGTATTAAGAGTTCCGTGTAAGGCATATGTTTGTGTGCCTTAATTTTCTTTTTTGAGTTCTTATTTCTTATGCCTTTTTGACCTCTGAATTTCCATATGTTCCATTTTGACTATAAAATTCTTTTCTATTACCAACTTCAGTCTATATAATTAAGTGAATATCTTCCAACCTCTTACAGAATGATCAAAAACTGACAGGAATTGCTTTTGCTAGCCTTTATAGAAGCTCCCAATCTCAAGCTGATATTTCCTAACTTTTTCCAGGATATTCATACTCAGAAATTCAATCCTACTTGAGGATGAAAGCTGATAAGGCTGCTGAAAATAGAGCAGCCAAGTCTTTATCTATCAAGTTAAGTGCATTGTGGTGCTTCATTTCTTCATATAATTTAGCCTACTGATTTTTAAACTAGCTCTCTATTTATTTAACAACATAAACCAAAGTGCTTTTTTTCTTTTAATTTTCAGAATATTTGCCTTGTTTATTCCTACGTTGCCACCTCTGTGAGATCCCTTGTTAACTGATTTTAGCTTGGAACATCAGTTTGAATCTATGATGTTTTCCCCCATTATGTGCTCATTAAAATCAAAGGAGGGATGAAGTCCTCATCTGTGAAATTACTGAAGCCATGAACTTTTTGTGCTCCTCATTCCTAAACTCAAATAATTGTCGACTAAGATACGCAATTTATGGTGCCAACCTTTTCGTTTACAAAACACATCTAGTTTCTCAGCTCTTTCACAGATCAGAGTCCATTGAAATGCTCAATAGATATTGTAAAACCCCAAGATAATACTCCTTGAGTTAATTTGAATGCTTTTGCATTTGCTGATCAACAATCCTAGGTAGATTCCACGCTCAAAGAAAGCTGAGGTACATATGGAATCTGCTTTATAGGGAGAGAGTTACTGAGGGGAGGATGAAGTCAGAAGCTGAGCCACTTTTATCAGGCAACCCCCTCTTCGAATCACAAAGTGGAGGGTGAATGTTTGCTTTACTACAAGTCTGCTGACTCAGTCTCTCTCGATCCAAATTATAGGGAGAGCCCTATGACTGATGACTCTAAGTAACAGAGGGGATTCTTGAAATGACAGTTGCTGCTCTGGAAGTCTCAACCAGCGACATGATGTGAAATCTTGTGCATGAAAATTTCACACTAGAGTTCACTTGACCTTAGGACCAGGAAAGCTTTGGATTAGTAAGTGATCTAGGAATCATACAGTTTACAGACAGCCTCCTGAAAACATGGAGATGTCTGTGAACTTGTAAAACAAAAAATCATAGTTTTGGTATCTCAGAACTCTGGAAAGTAAGGCGAATAGGCTTGGAGATTTGAGAATGATATTTTATCTGTCCCCATGATACATTCTGGAAATCAGGGAAAAGACAAAGTGACAATACACACCATGCCAAAAAGGAGTAACTCCAACAGAGGAAAAATGAAAGCAGGAAAAGTCCAGGTGTCAAGAGAAAACGTGAGAAGGACTGGTATTAATTCTTCTTTAGATGTTCAGTAGAGTTCTCCAGTTACAATACCTGGTCCTGTGCTTTTATTTTTTGGGAGAATGTTGATTAGTAATTCAATCTCATTGTTCATTGTTGATCTGTTCAAATTTTCTCTTTATGGTTCATTCTTGGCAAGTTGTATGTTTCTAGGAATATATCCATTTCTTTTAATTTATCTAATTCATTGGCATATAATTGTTCATAGTACGCTAGAAAAAGACAAATATTGTCTGGTATCACTTGTATGTGGAATCTAAAAAAGAAAATTCCAAAAAAACACAAAAACCTATTTCATAGGAACAGAATAAAATTGTGGTTGCCAGGCCTGGGGAGAGGGAGGAATGAGGAGATGCAGGTCAAAGGGTACAAACCCGGTTATAAGAAGAATAAGTTCTGAAGATCTAATGCACAGCATGGTGCTTGTAGTTAACAATATGCTATTGTGTACTTGAATGTTGCTGAGAGTGCTCTTAAGTGTTCTCAACACACATGCATGCACAACACACACACACACATGAGTTAACTATGTGAGGGGATGGATGTGTTAATTATGTTCACCTTGGTAATCATTCCATCTGTATACCAAATCATTAGGTTGTACACTTTGAAAATATGCAATTATATTTGTCCATTACACCTGTTAAGTTGAAAAATCAGATAAACAAATATATAAAAAACAAAAAAAAAGAGAAAATGTGAGATAAGCTTCTCTGTCTGGAAATGATTCAAAGATTTCCAAGCTATACATTTATAGCCCCCACTTCAAAATTTTGTCTGAAAATTTGCTACACTTCTCAATGTGCCCTGTAATATGGGTGAGAAGGATGTCCCGCTACTGGAGGCCAAAGTGGAAATTACAGGTGCCCTAATCTAGGTGAAAGGAAATGGCGGTCAGTGCCCCATAGATATCAGCCAGGCCAGGGAAGACAGTGACAGCTGAAATATAAGATCCTAGGAAATCAGACAGCACCCAGAGTTACGAATAGGAGGAGAAGAAGGAGGAAAAAGAAATCCTGAATGAATGAAATATTTGTGACAAACAAATTGATCAATAAACCCTGATTTGATTATTATTTTTAAAGTTTCAGAATTGGAGTGAGGAACAACATTGATATTGCTCAATTAAATTATCTTGCTAGTGAACTAAACAAGAGCTCATGAACCAAGCTAAATTCCATTCTATAACTATGAATAAGGCAGGGCATTTTTGTGGGCATTTGAGATTTGATTGTGGATTACACACCTGTCTACACACTGGTTTTTACAGTTTTGTCCAGTATTAATTCTGTCCTTTAAATTCTCCTTCTGAGACCCTTTTATTTGGTCTCCACAGGACCTCATTGCCATCAAGCCTCGTGGTGCATTGGCTATAACACTCCAATTCTGCCTGTTCCTCTCAAAAAATACCATAGTCTGGACCTTCTCACCCCTCATCAGAATTGCATTCACTCCAGCAAAATTTACATGCTCTATGTGCCACTATTTCTGGCTTAGAAAAAATGCTCACATCAATCAATTTAAAACCTGCCATAGAAAGAATTATAAAGGCACCAGGGTTATTTAACCTGGAACATTGTGGCCTTTAGATATTTAGATGGCAGTTATTTTGAAGAAGAGTTGTTGAGAGGGATTTCAAGTGAAAATTGTGACATTATATCTGCACTTGCTACTTAAATGGTAAAAGTGTGTCATTCAACCCACATCAAGACTAAGCAGTGCTGGAGAGCCCTCTCTCAGTGTGCTATCCAACACAGTTGCCACATATAGTTACAAGCACTTGAAACGCACCTAATATAAGTGAGGATCTGAATTTCAATTTAAAAACTGAAGAAATATGAGATCTCATTCTATAAACACAAGTTTATTGTTTTGCTACCACTGCTCTTCGCTTTAACTGCTACATTGTGTATGGTTTTTAAATTAAGTTGAAATATTTATTTTTACTTTAATTATAATTAAATTATGTTTTCTAGTTAAAAATAAAAAGGTACGTATATTGATATTAAAATGAAGAAAGATTACTGAATTAAAATGGATTAAAGATGCAGAAGCTATTACTATGACAGGAAAAGTAAAGCAAAAACAGTCTTCGGAAGATGTGTTTTGTTAATTTCATAAGGAATGCCAAGTGGAAATCGCTAGGCTGATTAAAATGGAAAAACTATATATTTGTTGCCTAAAATAAATTTATAAATAATAAAGTTGACAAAATTGAGACATTCACAATTTGAAAGGAAAATTCTTCTCAAAGTAAAAACATAATTGACAAAATTAGTCAACTGAAATCAGAATTAAATATTCAACAAAATTATTATTTTCTTTTTTGAGGAAGATTAGCCCTGATCTAATATCTGCCACCAATCTTCCTCTTTTTGCTGAAGAAGACTGGCCCTGAGCTAACATCCTTGCCCATCTTCCTCTACTTTATGTGCGGGATGCCTGCCACAACATGGCCTGGCAGCACTGCCTAGGTGCACAGCCGGGATCCGAACCCCAGGATGCCAAAGTGGAACATGTGAACTTAACCACTGCACCGCCGGGCTGGGACCACAACAAAATTTTTAAAATCATATTTAACAAGATCTGAGCATGTAACTTTGGACAGCTATCGAATGACTTGGTTCTTACACAAAATGAAAACTATTTTTAGATGGCAAAATAATAAAATAGATCATTAATTTCTTTTATGGAAATTTTATGACAATTGTACTTTAAAGACTAAAAAATACATATTTTACAAAGTGAAAAATCTTCACTTAATCCGCCAAACAATGATCTACACAATATAAAATCTTCCCAGCAATATTTATGATCAATTAATTCAAAATATTAAAATAGCAAATACTTTTCTTTAGTTTCAATTAGTTAGGTGGTGCAAGAGATATTGCTTGGTTAAAATATTGGGTATGTATTTTCTCAAAGTATTTTGAAGATAAGCAAAACTTGTTGCCAATTTGTAGCCTAAAAATCGAGCTTCATGGCATAGCTATTTTAAATTCTACTGTTTGTCAAAAAAGAATCTCAACTAGATATGTAATAATTAGTTCTCATGACAGATGATGCTCAAGTTATTTCAGGTTAAAAAATCCGAATTTATTGGAACTTTAAAAAAGCAAATGATAGTTTCCTTATTCCTTTACTCCACTGTATGATACGTATTGAAAAAATTATACTGTTTTTGAAGCAGATTCTATAGAAAATGCATGGATACATTTATTAACAGCATTCAAATGCTGTGAATCACCACCAGTTTATGTAACCATGGAAAGAAATGGAAGGAAGATAGTGAATTGTAAAACGTTATGGTCTTCACCAAAGTTCATTGATTGACTCTTAGAATATTACTATAGTGTTAACTCCAATTCTAAATTTTCTTGAGAAAAAGGACTGCTTTCTAAATATTCAATATTCAGGGACAAAAATTAGTTGCACTTTATGTTGCTTCCTATCACACTGCATATTTGCAAGCCAAGTTTAAAGTTCTGAGGAAAATTAAATCTTATTTGCTACTGATCTAGACAACAAGACCAGGGACATAATTTATGGTGTCTAATGCAAAATGAAGATGTGGCACCACTTGCTAAAAAATTGTTAAGAATTTTCAGACGTTGTCAGCAGAGCATTAAATCAAGACAGGCCCTTCTGAGTGTGAGGTCTGTGCAAATGCACAAGTGGTACACTTACGAAGGCAACCTTGCTGAACAAGCATAAGAATTTGTGTTGAAATTGAACTTTCGTAATATACATCAACAATAATGACTTTGCCCATTTTTCTAACGTGCCTCAATCTACATATGATATTAATTGCAATCTACGGCATTCTGTACAGTAGCTATAAAAATACAAAAAATTAAATAACATTTCACTGATATTGATAAATTTATGATTTCTTAAAATTTATTCAATATCCTTTAAATTTTATGCTAGTAATACTGAGGTGAGGTAACAGTTATTGAATTTCCTTAATTTGGATACACAAAGTTTTGAAACTGATACGCTTTTGCTTCAAAGTCAAATCAATTCTTGTAAAAAAAAAATGAACCAGTTATTTGAACATGGATCATTAAAGGAAAATGATGTTTTGTTATCTGATTCAATTTCTAAGTATGCTTGGAACTACATGGGAATGTGTATCTACATTTTATACATGTATATGTGTATACTTTTTATTGTTTTATAAAACTATAAATTTTATAAAACCTAAAGCCAAATCAATTTCTCTGATGAAAATTTGTGTTCTTATCAAAATGTGATTTAAATGTAAAATGTACATTGAATTTTAACGTCTTATATGAAAAATGAATATAAAATATCGGTAATCTTATATTGTTATTAAATTATGTTATTATATATTGCTATGAAATAATATTTTGAATTTATGGAGCTAAATAAACTGTATTATTCAGATTAGTTTTGATGTTTCTTCTTACCTTTTTTTATGAGTCTTCATGAAAAGGTAAATTTACATGTGTGACCTACATTATATTTTTTGGGGCAAGACTGCTTTAGCATGCCAATTTTTACAGCAGTCACCTAATGATTATTTATGCTATCTTATATTTCATCAAGGCTTAGAAACAATGGTCTATGGACAAATTGATTCCACATCCTCTCTTTGTGAATAAAATTTTATTGGAACACAGTTACCCTCATGTTTTATGTATTGTCAATGGTTGTTTTTACACCATATCGGTATTAGAATCCTTCAGTCAATGGTGTATTGAGCCACATAGCTCACAAAGCCTAAAATATTTACTGCCTAACTCTTGACCCCTGCTCTAGATGATATATAGTATTTGTCTTATGGGCATTTAGCCAATTGATGCTGAACTTGGAGGAAGGATGCAAGAACTAAAACGTTGAACTGAGTATCACAGGATCCCAAAAGCTCAAAGGAAGAGATGGTTGTGGGAGACTTCTTGTATATCATTGGTTGTTGTTAATGTAGCAGTGACAAGAAGGTAATGGAACCTTTCCTAAAATTCCACAGAATCAGAGAATACTAAAATTGGAGGAAAATTTGACTTTTGCCAGGAGAGGGGAATCTTTTTTTTTTCCCTTCTATTGTATAAGTTTTGTTCAGAATGTCTATTTCAGAACTAGATTCATTCTAATAGTAGACTTAGTTAGTCCCAGAGTTTATAGATGAGTCTCATGATAACAATGTTTCCTACATTCTAAAAAGAAGCTTGTCTAAAATTAGGTTGCCCTTGGACCCCAAAAGCCCCTGCTAGTGAAAAGTACACCTTGAAATTACTTATAAAATTGACTTTCTGTGTAGTCCTAAAGGTCAGAAGACCAATGCTGAAAGCTATATCTATTTATAGATCAAATGTTATTAGCCTTTAAGGAAGTGCACATCAAACCCACAATGAAATATCACTTCACACTGGAAAGAATGGCTATAATAATTTTTAAAAACGGAAAATCTCAAATGTTGGCAAGGATGTGGGGAAATTGGAAAACTGGAATCCTCGTATATTACTGGTGAGAGTGTAGAATGGTGCACAGCCGCTGTGAAAAACAGTTTGACAGTTCCTCAAAAGGAACATAGAATACCATTTAAGAGCAATTCTGCTCCTAAATATATACCCAAAAGATTTTCAAGCAAGTGCTCAAATGAAAACTTATAGGTGAATGTTTATAGCAGCAAAATTTACAAAAACCAAAAATTGGAAACAACCTCAATACTTGTTAACTGAAGAATAAATAAAATATAGTCTCTCTGTAACATGGAATACTATTCAGTTATAAAAAGAATGAAGTACTGATACATGCTACAACATGAAAGAACTTTGAAAGGGTCAAAAAAATAAGACAGAGAAGGCTACACGATTCAATTGATGTTAAATATCCAGCATAAGCAAACACACAGACCATTAGTGATTGTCAGGACTTGGAAGGAGAGGAAAATGGGGATTGACTTCTTAATGTCTACAGGGTTTCCTTTGGAGAGATGAAATGTTCTGGAACTAGATAGTGGATAGTTGCACAACATTGTAAGTGTACAAAATACCACTGTATTGTGCACTTTAAAATGGTTAAAATGATAGTTTTTTATATTTATTTTACTACAATAAAAAATTATAATAATTTAGAAAATGAACCAACATATCACTAAAAAAGTTTCATAATTATCTTAAACGAAAAGGATTCTTTGAAGGGTTAGAGAAGTCCTGAGAATCCAGTTCCCAGTATGTTGGCGATGGCATCAAGCATTTGCTAGCTGTTGGATTTGATGACTTCTAAAGATCCCATAAAGTTAGAATTTTTGAATAAAAATCTGACCTATTCCTCCAAATAACACTTTCAAAATCTTTATACATTTAAATTGCTCAACCAGATGGCTATCTAATTTTGGAAATTTTAAATGATAAATGAGGGGAGGCAGTTTTGTTAAAATGGTCATTTTTGCATATCACAAACCACACTTTAGTATTATGGGTTGGCTCTCGGCAAATGTTATTGCTTAGGGATGGCACAGTTTGTTTCAGGGAATCCACTGGCTTGGATCAAGTAAATAAGCAGTTCACATCCCCTGGGGGAATCTCATGGCATCATTTATTAGGTAGTTGGTGTTGCATATGGAGTTGGTGCTTTTATTA
The DNA here is from genome assembly GCF_041296235.1 of Equus asinus. Classification (NCBI taxonomy): domain Eukaryota; kingdom Metazoa; phylum Chordata; class Mammalia; order Perissodactyla; family Equidae; genus Equus; species Equus asinus. The sequence continues at coordinate 47,260,099 of NC_091792.1, read as the reverse complement.
TATGGCTTGTTATGTATGTGTAATAGTTTTAAGAAAACAACAATAATTTCCTGGGTTGCTATGGAGAAGGTGGGAATGGGAAGAGGAAGAAATGCATAAGGATTTCATGGAGGAATTATTCTATCTGTTTATCAGGTATTAGGAATTGAGAACTATTAGAGTTGTTTCCAGCATGAATTGCCAAACTGGAATGAACTTTCAATAAATGTCCTAGTAAGACTAGAATAGAATGTTTCTAGCTGTTCAAAAGTAGGGATTCAGAATTCTCAAAAGTTCCTGTTATTGTTGTTATTATTATTATTCAATTTTCCAGATGTTATTTAAATAATTCCCAACAGATATTGTTATATAAAAGTAACTGTGCTGGATGAAATTTACTTAAATACCACAATTAAGATAATATATCCATTGAGACATAATTCTCCGTGAGTATCTTGTGTTCACATAGTCTGGATCTTCCGAGCAAAGGGCACTGATAATCTTTGAAAGCATATTTATATATTTGCAAAAATACATTCCCTTTAATAAACTATGCCGTCATGAGTAAACACTTTCAATTTATCTTTGAGACAGAACTTTGCTATGCATAGCAAATGCATAGGAAATATCCTCTGAAGATGTAGCTGGTGTCTCCCTTCATGCCAGAGAAGGCGGCTTTTTTTATAGCACAGACAGAATAGGTCTCCCTTCTCAGAAACATTGCAGGATAGTAAAATATCATTCCCCTGTCTGGAGAAGATGTTCTTATATGTCAGAGTAAAGGCCAGCCCCCTCTCTCTCTCTCTTAGATGGGTAGATCACCAACAGCCCTATAGAGGATAAGCATTTCCTAATGTGGGATTCCTCTTCTTTCTGCACCCCATTGCCTGTGCAGGTGCCATCTAGCCCTCATCAAGTCACCCTGTAAGGACTGATACCCAAGAAACTGACGAAAAATATTGCTGCTTCCCTGAGTAGTAAATAGTCTTTGTCTCTGACCCAAAGTTCCAAGATCTGTGCACACACACACACACACATGTATAAATACTTGTAATATACATGTAACGTAAACATGTTCATATATATGCATAATGCATACGTATAAACAATGTGCAGATTTTATACACGTACAGGTATTTATAACTGTAGTAGGCTGACTTGTTGGCTAGTAAGGAGGTAAAATCTCACACCCTTCAAAGTTCTTGACTAACAGTACCCACCAGTCAGGCAAAATCAACTAAGCAGCGCAATGAACACAGTGTTAGGTGTGTTAAAATTTTGTACTTCTCTCCAGAAGTGTTATATGACAAGTATCCACATATTATTTCTTTACTAGACTATTTTGAAAGAAATAAATACATCTAATTTGTCTTTGTGGCACAGAATGGTACTATATTAAAAGGGAAATAAAGTCATATATGTTTTATTGTCTGTTGAATCCAATGTTTTACAAATTTAACACAATATTTTGAAGCTTGACTAAATGTGTTGGTATTTGAAAGACTAGGGCTACTTAAAGAATTTTGCAGAACTTAGATCCTCTTAACTTATAGACTCTAATATATGTCAAACATAATGTAAAACTAATATATGTCAATACATAATGTATAATGGGTTTACCTAAGCTTTAAAAATAAAAGAATTTTGCTAATAATTGGCTTTTGAAACAATTCTGTATGATGAACTCATTAGATTTACAATTAGACATGACTTATGTTATTATGGAAGATCTGAACTTGAAAAGTTTTACAAAGTGAGAAAATAGGAACAAAGTTATTTTTTAAATATATTTTATAAATATAATATTTTTGATGGAAATGTTAATTTGATATAGTGTCATATTTTATATCACTTCACTGAATATGCATTACTTGCTAACTTCCAAGTCTTTGTTGGTATATTTGAGACAATATTTTTGGGGGTATTATTTTAGGTCTGGTACGTTTTGTAGGCCCTTAAAAGTCTATGTACATTTCACTTAATGAAAAAAAAATCTCTACCTAAAACCATACTTAGGATCTTGGGTTACTTAAAAGATTTTGGGGGATAATTCTGTGTTCCTAAGAGAGAGCTAGATTACTCTACTAATTCTTATTTTTTGATGGCATGTGGACTTGTGTACCTAATCCTTTGAAGGTACTATAGCTATCATTCATTTCCAGGGATTATTTCAATCAGCAAAGCTTGGGGTTCTGATTATTCACCTCTAACTTTCAAGAGAACTTCAGTTCTGTGGCATTTTTATTTCATCAAAAGAGTAGAACATGATTTATGCACAAAGGGGACCTTTTAATTACTCGGGGTCAAACTGAGGAATTCAGAACAAATTTCTCATAGAGGTTAGGAGGAAAGCCACAGGATCCGAAGGTTGATGGGATGGGCTCAAATCTAGCACTATAATGTAAGAAATTATGGAAAATGTACAATCTCCCCAGTGAACACGATACTACTTTAGGAATGGAGTTACCTAAATATTTTCTGATTTTCAGGGATGCTTTAGTAAAAACTATGAATTTAAAAAGTGATGACAATTACAAAAAATATTCTTTGCATTGTTTTAATTTTGTGGGTTTTTTGCATAATTAATTGAAAGTATTTTCATTTAAAAAATCTGCATATGTATATTTTAAAGGGTCTCTATAAAATATGAATTGGGAAAATAAAAATTTTATTTAATCTTTTTGTAGAATATTACAATTTTTAATCAATTTCCTTTTTTTCTGATCCTTACATGAAAGTGGTACTACAATATATTTAATTTACCGAAAGCCCTTACACTTTGAATAGAAAATGAAAAAATTAATTGCCTTGGAAACTGAAGAAGTTCATAGAATTCTGAATATATTATTAACCCATTATCATGCAGCTACTGTGTCACACAGATAAAAAAGGTAATTGATTTTATGATTGTTTTCTTTTTTCCATGCAGTTTTATGTAAAGTATTTTAACTTAAAATCAAAGTAGTTTTTGAAATACACTTGAAATTCCTTTGTTCCTCCTACTAGAAGTTATTTATTTGGGATGTTGTACATCCATGTTTATATTATTTATCATATTTGTATGATTGAACTATAACTCTTTTGTGTTTAATTATTTTGTATCTCTCAAAGTTATTTTTTAATTTTCTTGAAATAAAAATTATTCACTTCTGATTATATTAAATGATACATGGTTCCTACCAATACCTCTTATCACTCTTTAGTATACATTCAACATAGTTACTGTGAATACTAAGAAAATAAATTGTAACCTGACTCATTATTGTCGTCTGAATTAATTGAGATGAATTGTAGAAGTTAGTAACAAAACATGTCAAGTTACAGTTGCTCAACAAGAGAAAGATGTTATTTTTTTCTCAAGTACATTGAGTCTTCCAATAATCAATCTGGAACTAGTATGGTGTTTCCTGTTGTCAGAGACCAAGGTACATTCACTCTTTCCTTTGCTATTTCTGACTTCCATTCCCAAAGTAATCTTATTCACCAAGATGGTGTCTGGAGCTGCAAACATTGAGTCTGCATTTTAGTCAACAGGAAAAAAGACGGGATGATGAAGGACATCATGTCAATTTTTTTTAACATGTTCTGAAAGTTGTACACAACACTACGCTTACACACTATTAGCTAAAAAACATAAACATGGCCACACTTGGCTCCATGGGTGATTGGGAATTGTATAATTTAATCCTGATGGTTGTGTGTCCTCTTGAAGATCTGGTATTTCAACGCTATAGATGGTGAGCAAGAGATAGAATGAGGGAGAGAGAGGAAAGAGAGACAGAGACAAAGGGACAGAAAGAGAGAGAAAACAAATATTGTGGAAAAATAAGCAGTCTCTGGAACATTCTACCTCTTTGGCCACCCACATGTCCACCTACAACTTTCTTTCCTACACAAACTACACGGTTATTCTCACCAAAAATATACAACTCCAAAGAAATACCTAGTTACTTTACCCATTTGAAAATGTATTCCTTATGTGACATGCGGTTCTCTACATCAAAGCCAGATGTGTTCCTCATGGTCCAGTTATGTCAGACACAAGACCTATTCAAATTATAGTAATTAAGGCAATCATATTGGGGATAGACAAGTAGACAAACAGAAACACAGAGATCTTAAAAAAGACTCTCACATATACATGTACCCATGTTTGATAGAGGTAGAAAGGGAGATTTATTGGGCAAACTTGTATTTTTTTGATAAATGACACTGTGTCATTTTTGTATTCATGCAGAAAAATATGACATTACAGCTTTATATCATTCAATACACAAAAAACTTTGATGAATTATAGATATAAGTGTGAAAGGTATAATTCTACCTTCACACAATGACAACGTTTAGTTAAGTCAGTTTGAGTGATCAAAGGAAGATCCAGGATTGGAGAGGATCAAAGTTTTAATGTAGCTAGCATATAATGCAGAATTTTTACATCACTACACATGGCACATATATAGAAAACTGTGGTTTCAGACACTGGGTAAATTCAAAGCCAATTGTCAAAAAGTCTTTGTTTTTAAATTTAAGGATTAATTCCACGGTAACTGCTTCAGGAAAAAATAGGTCACTCTCATCATACTGGTTTTTTTTTTTTCCCCTACAGAAAAATGTATCTCTCTGCTGTTTCACTTATACCATTATAAATAGAAAGTTAAGAAGGTATAATATCCATGTCATCATGGTAATTTAAAAGTATAGTATAATATGACCAATATTTAGGGAAGAAGATTCCTTATTTCCAAATAATTTTAGAATTATCAGCGGGTAAGTGTTAACTACACATTCTCTGGGATTGTGTTTATTCCTATCTCTTTAGGTCATTTGATATTGAATTGGAGTCCTTATTCAGATTTTTGTTGGTAGTACTCTCGTTATTACTGTTGCTACTTTGAAGGAGTTAATAATCCATAAGCAGATACTATAAATAGCGTTTATATTATACTCAGTGATTCGAAGGGATTGTACATCATTGATATTATTTAATGATAACAATCAAAGAAAAGGAGTTAGAATGCCATTCTTTTCTTCTTTTGGAAAGTTGGTAAAAACATTTTTAAGTTGCAACCAATGTTTTTACCATGTAGTAGATATTTCTTCACTGAGTTGTAATTTACATAAAATAAAATTAAACCATTCTAAGGATATTTTTGAATAAATTTACATAATCGCTCATGTTTACAGTTAAGTTTGAAATAGTATCATCACCCCAAAAACTATCTTCATAGTGCAGACTGAGGTATCCACAAGTGTGTATATTAGAGACATATTCATAATGATTTTCTTCCAAACAAAATGTCAAGAGTTTTATAATATTCTGTTTGTTTGTTTCAGATGTTTGTTTTGGACAATTACTCATAGAGTACATATCTTAGAACCATCTCTAAGGTTTTATACTTCCTCTTAATTTTTTTCTTTGTGGGATATATTGAGCCTATAGAAATATTTTTGTGTTTCTGCAGAGTAGGAACTTTATGCAACAATTTTGCTAAGAACTGGACATTCTGGGCTAAGAACAAGGCTTTGGAAGTCCATTTACATCTGTATAGATTTTGAGAGAACTCTGGAAAGATTCAACTAACTCGAAAGGTATGTGATTACATTGCAAGGGAAAATGAGGAGAAGGACCATGGAGATATACCAGATTGTAAAATCCTAAGACACAAAGACATATCTTGTCCTTAGAGATATCTAGACATCTGTTTACATTCCAAAATGTTAGTGTATGACTTCAGAATTCTTGCCATTGTGTCTACAAATAGAAAAGACTTTTCAACCTTCCTTAAGGAAGGAAAATTCGTGGCTGCATCATTCTAATGCATATAACCAGAGAAAATCTGTTCTTTTTCTATTCCTCATCTATGAGACTTAGAATTTGGTATCTGTGGGACATTTAGGGCTTTTGTTGCAGTGCCACAGCAGTAAGAATTGATGTGTGGGGAGCCCCAGAGTCATTATTTGATTTTGAGTAAACAATAATAATTTTTCTGTGATCCCAAGATCTTTTGTTAAAGAATTTAAAATAAATTAAATCAAAAAAGTTAAAATAAATTAAAAATTATTTTAATAAATTTTAAAATGTTATTTAAAGATGATTTAAATCATTTAAGATGACTAGTAAAAACTCAAAATATATCAAAATTCAAAAGTCCACTTGGATGAAAAGATATGTGCAGTTCTCTATTATCATTCATAATGAACCATGTCCTATTTTTGTGGAAAATCATACGATTAAAAATAATTTATATTTGAATGGACTTCTACTCCAGTGATGAAAGAGTAACTGACATTAGATAGTTCTTAGTTCTCTAAAAAAGCATAAATCTGGATGAAATATATCAGATGAAAATATGAGATAAATGCTTTTCAGCATTTGGTAGTGCAAAATTGCGATAACAAAGAGAAAGAAAGAAAACTCATGATGTAAACCCACAAATCACTCCAGCTCTCCATGTTCTATTTTCTGTTGAGGTCCCTCTGAGCTGAGGAGGCAGAGATCAGGGTCCAGGGCAAATGAAGTAGTTGAACTCAGCAGAGTAGAACACTAGAGAGCAGGGTGTTGCTCAGATAGGAACCCCGGAACTCTGCATGGAGATTCCCTGAGAGCCCTTGGACAAGAACTGGGCAGTGCGTCCTCAGAGCAACATCACATGAGGCTTACCAGAGAGAAGTTGCCACAAGATTGAAAACAGAACAGAGACACTGAATGTCAAACAATGCAATAGAAATGTTGGATTACCAGACCAATAATAATGATATATTACTACCCCTCGCATTCAGCTGTGAGAACAGAAGCACTATAATTATCAGGAAAGACTAGGTCTTAGGTTTTAGATGGATTACTATCTTAAGAAAGTATAAAAGTAACCCTGCAAAGTCCACAGAGGAGACAAAAATTCAAGGTGGTCTTAGACAGACTTGGAAAATCCTTGGATTTTTCACAGATATGTACAAGCAGAACTCAAAAGCAAGTTGCACAAGTTCAAGTGCTCAGTGAGTAATTCACTTTTTTTTTTAAATCAACAGTTTCAGAGGAATATAACAGTCTTGATGGTGTTCAACATACCATTAACAATGTCTTGTCCAAAATAAAAATTATGCAACATGGGAAAAAACAGGAAAATATGACCCATAGCCAAAATTAAAAATTTGTCAACAGAGACCTCTCTCAGATGACTCTGATGTTGGATATAGGAGACAAGGACTTAGAAGGAACTTTAAATGTTTTCAAATTAATGGAAAATATGATCAAAGAATTGAAGGAAACCATGAATAATTGATACTAGACCAACAGGGATAGATCTCAAAAATATCATGTTGAAGAAAAACAAAGATAAAATAGTACAGACTGTATTATTTCATGTATATGAAGTTCTAGAGTCGGTAATACTAATCTATTGTTAAAAATCACATCAGTAGTTGCCTGGTGCCAAGGTGGGAGGGGTTGATTGCAAAGAGGAACCAGGAGGCTAGCTGAGGAGATTGAAGGAAACGTTCTATATTTCTATTAAGGTGGTGGTTACAACAGTGTATATATTTCAAAAGTCATTGAATTGTGCACTTAAAATGTGTGCATTTTATTACTTTTTCTTTCTTTCTTCTTTTTTTTTTTTTTTTAGGAAGATTAGCCCTGAGCTAACTGCTGCCAATCCTCCTCTTTTTGCTGAGGAAGACTGGCCCTGAGCTGACATCCGTGCTCATCTTCCTCTACTTTATATGTGGGATGCCTACCACAGCATGGCTTGCCAAGTGGTGCCCTGTCCACACCCGGGATCCAAACCGACGAACCCCGGGCCGCCTGAAGCAGAACGTGGGCGCTTAACCCTAGTGCCACCAGGCCTGCCCAAAATGTGTGCATTTTAATTTCTGCAATATATGCCTCAAAAAAAGTTGAACTTTACTTTCTCCTCGTTGCTGAAGCCTAGAGATGAATTGACTCTTGAAATGCTTCACCGGGAAACCTAAACAGTTGAGCGACAATTCATGGTAGAACTAGAAGAGGAAGCTGAGGCCCAAAGCAGCACCATATTCCTTCCTCTTTCTTCAGACTGAAGAGCCAGCCTCCTATAAAATGGCAAAAATGACAGATACTCATGTTCCTGTTCTTCCCTGAAGCTAGAAATCGTCACGTGACCCAGAGAAAAGTATTCTTAGCTGATGTGCTGGGTTCTATGAAGTACATGTATTATGCTTATTCTTTGGGAAAAGCTCACTAAATGGGATGCTGAGAAAATTGAGGTTTGGTGACGTTTACTCACATTCTTGAGTTGGTCACTGAGAACTCCTACTGACCCTGAAGCAGAGGTCTTAACCGTTGGGCCATACCAATTTCCCATTTCTGGCAATTGCTTTAACCTATTTTTTTCCTACCACAGTGGAGCCCAAGACAAAAGACAGAAGGAAAGACTCTCCCTGACTTATCTGGAAAACTTGACTTTAAGAAAAAAATATGGGACTCAAGAGAATGGATTCTGGATCCAGATCCGCATGGATTCAAATCCTGGATCTACCATTTATGAGACAACTTAAAACAGCTGCATGGGAGGTGAAGGAAGGAAGAGGAGCCAAGGAGTGAGTACATGTGTTTGTTCAATTAGTCAAAAAGGATGTGACTCTGGGCAAGTCATAGTGACCTCTCTGGGCCTCAGTCTCTTAAACTGTGCAAGAAAAACAAGAAGAACTGGGATTGCTCTCTGAGGCTCCCTTTGTATTTCTCTGGGGAAAGGGCCACAAGCTGGGAACTTGGGAGACAGGAGGAAGGAAGAGAAGGCAAAGTCTGATCGCAGGACCCAAGGGGTGGCACTAATCATTTACACCACCAAAATGGGGTTCTAGGCTCCTTGACATGAACATACCTTCTGATTCTGGAAGGTTCCTGGTTTGCCACCATCTCTGTGTGACTTTGAGCAACTTAATTAGCCTCTCTGTGTCTTAACTCCCACATGAGTAAGCTAAAAGTTTTGGACCTGTCAGAGTCCATTGAACCTTAAAACTCATGATGCTATGAAACCTAAGCTATTGTCCTTCCCTGCTGGTCCCCGAGCACTTGGGTCCTTTCTTTGATTCTGATCCTCAACAAAACTACCCAAAGCCTGGGGCAGTTCATAGAACATTCCAAAAAAGGAACTTTCATTTTTACAGAGTCAGAAAATGTCAGAGCTGGCAAGGACCCAGAGCTCATCTGTCCCAGGCCTTATCTGACATCAGAGTATACATCATAGACTCCTGGACTGGTTGATTATCTCTTTCAATGCAACGGTCCCCATCTCCCTAAACAGCTTAGTAATTTTCCTGGAACACTCTGATTATCAGAAGTGTTAACTGCTTTCTATCTCAGCAGCCATTTATTTTACTAAATACATACTATTTGCCATGTTTGGTGCTAAGCCCATTAATACAAAAACAATTGCCTTCATCCCTACCCTGGCAATGTTCACAGTCTCTTTTCTTAACATGCACAGTTGTATCATTTGACCTCTCAGATGCTTATGTATATTTGAGCATTACAAAGAAAGCTCTGTCATCTCAGAAATATAGCCAAGCTTCTGAACTCTTGCTCTTACACATTTTCAGTTAAATGATCCAAACTTCAAATACCATGGAAGCATATTTTAAAGGAGTTTAATGAAATTACCAAGTTAGAATCTCTCTGAGGCCTTGAGCTATGCAGAACAAACAAAAATCAATGGGTAAGATCTTTTCCATTAAACTTCCCACATGAAGAAGGCAAAAACCTTGGTAATCCATGAAAAATGAATGTTACAGTTTTAATGTTACAGTTTGCTTATAAATGTGAGAAGACAATGAGTTAATCAGAAAATGTTTCTTAAAGTCATCTTTGTCTCAATGTCAAATTAATGCACTCCAGTCTCCTGTCCCCGGAACATGGAATTAAGAGTTCACTACATATCCTCTTCACTGACATTAAGCAGATGGCTATGTTTGCAAGGCTTTTGGTCACTCTCCCTGTCCCCAGCTTACAAACCAACAGGAGACTAAATAGCCCCTTGGAATTTGAAGTAATAAAATTGAGCTATGTGCCTATCTTGAAGGAGATAGGATATCGGACAATAAAAGGAAGAATGGTTGATTAATGGAGAAATAAGAGTGAGGAAAGCAAGAGAAAGCAATGCAGAAAAACTAAAGAAGGAAAGGAGAAGAGGATAAGAAAGAAATAGAGTTTACGACAGTAGCTCCTCATGTTTCTAGGATCAGGACCCCTGAGAATCTAATGAAAACTACAGATCAGAAAAATATACACACAGAGGTTTTGCATGCAGTTCCAGAGGGTTCATGGATCTCATTAATCCCAACTATGAGCTTCCATCCTTAGGACCTATCTGTCCCAGATGAAGAATTTCTCCTCTAGAGTCTCACCAGATGTCAGGAAACAAGAGAGAGAGACCACCTTGTTGTAATCAAGTACATATAAAGATCCAAGTGGCAAACTGACCTGTCAAATGGCCCCCTTTCAACTTAATGACGACCCACTGAGACTAACTACACACTCAATGGTATATGAGCTTCCCTAGCTATTTCAAGAACGATGTTATAAAAGACCAGGGGTTTTTAAGGCTCCTTCCTATCAGCAAGGTCAAGCCAGCCCCTGCCAGCAACACTCAGTCCCCAGAGAGCATAAATTGGCAGAATCACTTTGCAGAGCAATTTGGCAATGTCTCGCGAAGCTGAGGATGCATATAGCACACAACTCAGCCATTCCACTCCTGGACATATGTCCTAGAGAAATCCACTCACAAAAGTGAAGGGAAAGCTTGGTTCAAAATAGCCCAAAACTGGAAACAACCCAAATTGATAAATACATGGTAGAATATTCATACTAGAGAATATCATGCAGCAGTGAAAGTGGATGAATGAGAACTATTCTTGTCAATCAAATTAGTCTCATGTTGAGTGTAAAGGGCAGGCTGTAGAAGAAAACATTCGTAGAGAACAAACATGCAAAACAGTACCATATATATATATTTCTCATATATTTATGTAATAAAAGTATAAATACATAAATGCAGATAATAAAAACGAATTTCAGGAACGTACTTTTAGGAGAGAAAGGAATGAGGCCTGAGAAGGGAACACAGGGACTTACACAGTATTAGAAAAGGTTCATTTTGATGGCAGGTTCCTCCATCACCTCTCTGCCTTCACCTCCTCTACTCTCTCCCTCACTCATTCTGCTCCAGTCACCCAGGCCTCCACTGTTCATCAAACATGCCAGACGCACTCCAGCTTCATGGCCTTTGCACTTGCTTTATCCTCCACCTAGCACTCTCCTCCTTCAGCTATCCTCACGGCTCATTTACTCACCTCTGTCTGGTTTTCATTCAAATATCGCTTTCCCACTGAAGTATGCCATGGCTCCCGGCTCTGCTGTTCATAATGCATTGCATCCCTTCCCTGATTTATTTTTTCTTTGGAGCTCTCACCACCATCTAACAAACTAGATATTTCACTCGTTCATTCACACACTCATTTTGTCCTTCTTCATGATTAGAATAAAGGTTCCGTAAGGACAGGGATTCTTGTCTGGTTTGTTCACTGCTGTGTCTCAGAGGCCGGCACAAAGTAGGTGCACAATAAATATTCATTGAATGAATGCATGCATGTACAGGTATTTGTTATATTATTCTCTACTTCTTTTTGAATATCTGAGTATTTTTATTACAGATTTTTAACAACAACAACAAAGTCAGCCACTGAGCTGTTTCACAGATGAGTTTCTTAGCAAGCTAAGATGAAAGTGCCCAGTGTCGTGACGTGTCTCTGGAACTTGCCTGGGTCCCATGCCACAGGACACAGCCAACAGAGGTCCCTCAGTGAACATTCAAGCCCCCTAGATTTAGCCCAGAGGCTGTACAACAGACCACTCAAATCTGAATACCTCTTCTGAAACAGCCCAATACGTCACAGGTCCTTCTGCAAGAAACAGTGTAGCTCTGAAATAACAAATGTGCCCAAAACTGGACTTGTGAGAGCCCAACCAACACAGAATGGGTGCTAAGACCCACGACCTCTGCCAAGAGAGACAAGACATGGAGCAGCAACAGAACCTAGAGGAGAACTGTGACCCCACAGAGAACAACTGTGACCCCACGGAAGAGAACGGTGACCCAATAGAGGAGCACTGCGACCCCACAGAGGAGAACAATGTGTTCCACTATCCGAACTTAAAATTTGAGAGATGTGTCTTATTATAAGATTTTAGACATTATCTCCACAAAGGGGAACTTTCACCCCATAGAGGAGAACTGCAGCCCCATAGAGGAGAATTGTGACCCCACAGAGGAGAAGTGTGACCCCACGGAGGAGAACTAAGATCCTCTAGAGAACTGTGACCCTATAGAGGAGCACTGCGACCCCGCAGAGGAGAACTATGTGTTCTACTATCTGACCTGAAAATTTGAGAGATGTGTTTATTATAAGATTTCAGGCATTATCTCCACAGAGCAGAACTGTGACCCCACAGGGATGAACTGTGACCCAACAGATGAGAACTGTGACCCCACAGAGTAGAATTGTGACCCCATAGAGGGGAATTGTGACCCCACAGAGAACTGTCACCCCATAGAGGAGAACTGTGACCCCATACAGGAGAACTGTGACTCCATAGAAGAGAATTGTGACCCCACAGAGGAGAACAGTGACCCCATAGTGGAGAATTGTGACCCCCACAGAGAACTGTGACCCCATAGAGGAGAACTGTGAACTCATAGAGAACTGTGACCCCATAGAGATGAACTGTGATCCCACAGAAGAGACCTGTGACCCCACAGAGGAGAACTGTGACCCCATAGAGGAGAATTGTGACCCCACAGAGGAGACCTGTGACCTTATAAAGGATAACTATAAGAAAGCCCTCCCAAAGAAGTCTGGGAAGAGAAGAACCCGACTTAGCTTGGGGGAGAAGTGTGGGTGGGCCAGGAGCCAGAAATCAGCACAAAATGGTTATCTCCATACTGGGATCTAATAAAAGGCTTTGGGGCCTTTGGCAGAGATTGGCTGGCTATTTATCAAATCCATTTTCCTTTCCTTCTAAGCACAATCTGACATTTCCCAGCTTCCCTTGTTGTGATATGTGGTCATGTGACTGAATTCCAGCCAAAGGAATATAGTGGAAGAGGTATGTGCTTGGTCCAGCCAGTCCCATACAGCCTCCCATGTATCACCTTCCATGCTCGTTTCTCTTCCCTGGTTTAATGCAGACAAGCATAGAGTTCTTGGAAGCTGTAGATCACAATGAGAAGCCACAATGTAGCAGGTTCTGGGTCTGTCTATCACTGTTTGGAGGAGAGAAGCTTGCCAATGAGGGACAGCTGTTTTGGACTTTCAATGAGTGGGAAATAAACTTGTGTTGTGTTTAAGTAAAAACAAAAAAGGTGAGAAAATATGTTTGACCAAAAGTCTTGTTTTATATTTTTAAGTTATGCTTCCTGGTGAAATGGTTTCTATCTTTAAGCAGTACTGCCTAAAGTCTTATAATGACTTATCTCTCAAATTTTTAGTTCAGACATTGGAACACAAAAAATTCAAAAGCAGCACTGCTGATTCCCAAGGAGAAATTTTGCATCACGGCAGGCATCTGAAAACTGTCATCATCCTTTGCTTTGGTCCCTTGTTTTCAATGCACTGGGGTGTGTTTAAAGTTACAGCAGATGCTGGTTTAACTGTAGCATAATATGATTATGCTAACACTTAGAAAAAAATGTTCTTAGCTAGTAATAATGAAGCATCTCATAAACTTTAACCTGTTTTCCCTAAAATTAAGGTAAAAGATCTCGTCTATGTATAGTCATCATTCAAAATTTATCAACATTTCCATACATACTTAATGTTTTCTGGCAATGATAGAAAAGAAAGTCTCTTTTTATTTTAACAATACTTTCATTTTTCACCTTAATGATTAAGTAACCAAAAGAAATCGAATATTAATTGACACATCAATATTAAAGCATCTGTTACATACACTACTTGGAGAAGGATTATTATTTTTTTTTTATTAAGATCATGATAGTTTATAACCTTGTGAAATTTGGAGAAGGATTTTTTTAGTCTTCTGTTTCTTTGTAAGTCCATGTTTGTTCGATTCCCTAGCTTGTTTTTCCACTACATTGAATAGGTTTCTTTTTCAGAAGTTCTCTTCAGATTTTTTTTAATCAAAACTCGACCGACCAGGGTCCAGCCCAGCGGTGTAGCGGTTCAGCACGTGTGCTCCACTTCAGCCGCCTGACGTTCGCTGGTTCAGATCCTGGGTGTGGAGCTACGCGCTGCCTATTAAGCCACTGCTGTGGCAGGCGTCTCATGTATAAAGTCGAGGAAGATGGGCATGGATGTTAGCTTGGGGCCAATCTTCCAGTGAAAAGAGGAAAATTGGCAACAGATGTTAGCTCAGGGCTAATCTTCCTCACACACACAGAAAAAAAATTGACCAATCAAAAAACCACTCTTTTCTATTGATTCGGTCTTAAGAACTTAATTGAATTAACTTCATGACAGAAAGCAATTAAAGTTAATAATAAGCACTTTCTGTTATCGTTGTTCAGATGGTTATTATGTTATGTTATCTCTGACTTAAAGTACTGTGATCCAAACTTTCTTAAAACTAATATTAGAAATTTATATTTTCAGGTTTTGTAGTCTGGTTAATATAAATCTGTTTAGATAAAAGTGCATAACATATGTGTAGAAGATAGAATAAATTTTTTCTTAGAACTCAGAGTAAAAAATATATATATATAGCTTCCTTGTTAATGCTAGAAAGTTCAGTCTTTCTTTGACATTTTTTTCAGCAATGTCTCTCTCTCTTTCCAAGGCTATCATTGTTCCCTGCTGTCAGTGACAGGCATTGAAGCCTACAGGAAATCCCTTTCCTGCCACTATTTTCAACAGTTATACAAGATAAGCACCAGGCTATAGTACTCTGGGGCCTCTAATGAAACTGAGTCAGGTTCCCTCCTCCCAATCTATAAAGGGACCCTGCACAGAAATGATTGACAAACATTATAGTTTCTAGCATAAGAATTCTAAAAATGTTTCACATACATAAAGTTCACATATCATTCAGACTAGGGCTATGCTTGAAGAGATTGAATTCTGTTTGAATGAGCCACACAAAATATCAACTGTTCGATATGTACTACTTATATATAAACTATAATGAAAATATGCAAACGATTAATAGTATATTGGCCCCAAGGATAATCTCTTGATCCGAGTATGTAAATCACAGTGCCACTTCATCTGAGCATCACGATATAGTCAGAGCTGGACAAATGAACAAATATTTGTCTACATACACTCTTTTCTGGATGGGGAGGCTTGGGCTATTCATTGGCCCTCTTGCTGTACTGAGCACACAGCATAGTCAAGTAAAGCTGAGAGAAAGAAGAAGAAACAAAATTCATAGAACCTATTCTGAATGTTAGCATCTAGCTATTCTTTTTTTTTTTTTTTTTTTTTGAGGAAGATTAGCCCTGAGCTAACTACTGCCAGTCCTCTTTTTTTTGCTATGGAAGCCTGGCCCTGAGCTAACATCCGTGCCCATCTTCCTCCACTTTATATGTGGGACGCCTACCACAGTATGGTGTGCTTCAAGCGGTGCCATGTCAGCACCCAGGATCCGAACCGCGAACCCCGGGCCGCCGAGAAGCAGAACTTGTGCACTTAACCGCGGCGCCACCAAGCCAGCCCCAGTATCTAGTCATCCTAAAGTAGGCTCAACCCAGTAGATATCCACCTATATTTGGCAATTAATATTTCTTCTCTTTCTTTTCCCCCTCTTCCTCCTGTGCCCCTTCTTCTTACTTCTCCTTCTCGTCCTCATTCTTCTTCAGCTTTGAATAATATTTCTGGCATTTTCAGTAGAAATTTTATTGTTAAAATGTCTTAAGTATTATATATATCACAACAAGAAAATGGAGTATTAGATACAGCTTAAATAGTATTTTTCACGATGATGGATATTTCATTAATTTTTCTTTGTGATGCAAAGTATATGTATTCATTAATTCATCCATTTACCACATATTTATTGACTACTATTATGTAAAAAACACATGTTAAGTTCTGCAATTATAGCAGTAAAGAAAAGAAAATTTCAACTTCAAACCCCCAAGAAAATATCAAGAAAAGCTATCAGACACGGTGTCATGTGAATCAAAATGAAGAAGAGCATACAAATTGAAGTAAACTTTTTCAGACTTTGGAAATGAAAAGTACTCTAGAATAAAGTGTCACTGGACAGCCCGCTCTAGAATTCTCTGTTTTTGTTTTTATTGAGGTCACAGTGGTTTTAAAATTCTCTGTTTGAAGTGACAAGATCCAGGTGTGTGGGTAGCCATAGATGAGATGAAGACCGTTTGAATAGCACTTCATTTCTAAGGTTAGAAGAGCAAACAATGGATAGATGAAAACAGAAGAGCAAAGAATGCACAAGAAGCAGATCAACATATGACTCTGATTTTCTACAAACCAGTCCCTTGACAAAAATGAGATGGTCAAAATGGAGGAGGGGGAAACAGTTAGCACCAAATTACACCACCAAGAAATTGTGTCTTAGTGTGCTTCATTGTGAATCAAACTCTCTTTCCTGAATAAGAAAAGCTGAACTGAAAAATGCCTCTGGAAAAGAGAATAGAGTAAGATCTTTTAGAGGGTGTTTTAGACGAGTAATCCAATTTTAAGTCCTTGGTTACTCCAATTCAATCCTATTTCCTGTGTAGTACTGAGGTAATCCACTAGTGGTGAGCTGCTTGGCCCCATTGAACATTAAAGAACAGGAGAAAACTGTGGTTACAAGAAAAAGATAAGGCAGAGATAAAGGGAATGTGGATGAAGAGCACACAGCAAAAGACACATACATGAAAAGGAAGCAGAGGAAGAGATCAGAGCTCTCCATGACTTCAAAGAAAAGAGAAAAAGAAAACAGATCAGGCAGCATTCACACACACTACGTACACTCGCTGTCACATATGCACATGTCATGATTAAAACAAGTAAAATACAGTATATTTGATGAAAACATGGCCGGGGAAGATAGAACAAGCTCTTTTATTAAGTATCACCCTTTACAAAAACAATAAATGACACATCTAATTCATCTTCTTTCAAGATGTCTTAATTTCTCTCAAGGGAATCCTTATTTGCTAACAAAAAATTCAAACATGAACTATTCTCAAGGAATAATTTTTATCTTCAGTTCACTTCTTTACAAAGTCTCATTTGCATTCTGCCAAAACCATCAGATGTCTTAATTACATTTGAATTCTTGACACAATTAAGGTGACTTTGTCGCTGTGTGACAGAGATCATGACATAAAAATCTGTATGTCTTCTTTGACCGGAGAAGTGTCTAAAACTCTTAGAGTAGGTGCTCAATAGTCATTGAATTGAAACATAGATACTATTTTAACTAAATGCCTATGGCATTTCCAGAGCTGGTAGACTTTTCTCTCTCCTTGGAGAAGACAGAGAAGTATTTTGAGGAAATAGAGATTGGATAATCATTTTGATTATTTTTTAGAAGGAAGTGTGGAGGGTCACAGACTGATCATATTGTTACGTACAATAAGTAAAAATTAACAATTAAGAAAATATATTTCACCAAACATTAAGTCAAACAAAATTGCCTTCTTAATTTTATACACAAAGATCCTTAAATATGTCATTTATGTATCTCCATTATTTGATCTGACCAAATCAATTGATTCCGTATTTGTCACCAATTTACTTTTGACCAGTAAACAAGGACATATAATAAATATGCATCATAATAAAACTATTGATAGAAATACATCACAGCATAGAGTTTTGATATAAAGAGAAACGTAAAATCAGTCAGGCAAATAAGCTTATTGTCCCATATGAATGTCACGGGAGATTTCCCTACTTTGATGTGGAATTGTGTGGTTTTTTATGTGTTTGCATTGGTAGAATGAGACAACACTGTACTCTCAGTAGTATGATAGTGTACTTTGTTTGAATTTAATTTAAATTTTATGGCTGCTCTATATAACATATAATTTTAAAAAGTGAATTATTTTTACAAGGCTCAAAATAAAACTACTATTTATCACCTGCTTTCAGTTTCTTCTTCAGACAAGCAAACATTTTATACTCATTGAGTAGTTTATTCTGTTATTTTACTATGTGTTTCAAGGTCATCATATTTGTAATTCTTTTTTTTAAGTTTTAGATATTATCAAGGAAGTTTTTATCACAGAATTTGAAGATTTAGCTCTTTTACAATATGCGTCTCTTCTAACACCCCAACAAAAAGGTATATCAATATTTTTTTCTTTCTACCATTTCCCATTACTGTCATATAATTTTAGGTTGAATCAATATTCAATGTTTAAAAATGCTGAACTTATAATTTTTTCAAAACTGAAGAATATAGTACATTTCCTTTCTAGAGCAGCATTGTTTTCTCTAGGAATTAATAATATTCTATTTGTTAGATTTTTCCATAGAAAACATAATTTCAAACCCAAATTCTAAACCAATACTATAATTATATTTTCAATAATGAACAAGTATACAATAACTTCTTTTTAATTTTTTTTTTTTTTTTTTTGTGAGGAAGATTCGCCCTGAGCTAACATCTGTGTCAATCTTCCCCTACTTTGTGTGTGGAATGCCTCCACTGCATAGCTGATGAGCTGAGCAGGCCCACACTCAGGATCCAAACCTGTGATTCTGGGCGGTCGAAGCAGAGTGCACAGAACTTTAACTACTCTGCTACAGCGCCAGCCCCCCGTTTCATTTTTTTTATAATGTATAGCTCTGCACCTCTCAATCTCCCTACTGTCATCATGATTTGTACTCAAAATTTACTTTCCGGCTTTAAAATGCAATAGGCCTTCGCTTGACCCTAGGAATTCTCATTCCCTCTCTTCTGAGGCCAAGCTCTCTTCCCTTACTCCCATGTTCCCCTTCATTTTTATTCATCCCATTATTTTAGTTGATGTAGTTATTTCCAGTAATAAATAAAGTGAATATTTTCAGAGTTCTGAAAATGTGGTTTGCTTTCATTCTCAAATGATAATTTGTTAGCTACAGCTATCTAGATTGAAAAGCACTTTATTTTGTTTACCTTCCACATATGAGTGAAGTCATATGAGATTTATCTTTCTCCATCTGACATTTTGCTTAGCGTAATACTCTTAAGTTCCATCCATATTGCTGCAAATGGCAAGATTTCGTCTTTTTTATGGATAAGTTGTATATATACGTATATACCACATCTTCTTTATCTTTTCATCCATCAATGGGCACTTAGGTTCTTTCAAAGTCTTGGTTATTGTGAATAATGCTGCAATGAACATAGGGGTGCTTATATCTTTTCGAACTAGTGTTTTCATGTTCTTTGGATAAACACCCAGCAGTGAAATAGGTAAGTCATATGGTAGATTTACTTTTAATTTTTTGAGGAATCTCCATTCTGTTTTCTGTAGTGGCTACAACTATTTAGTCATTTGTGGAAGATAAACAAATGTATCCATACAGAGAACAGATTGGTGGTTCCCAGGGAGAAAGAGGGCAGGAGGGAGGGTGAAAGGGGTGAAGGGGCCCATTTGTACTGTGACCGATGGAACTGGACTTTTGTTGGGGAACATGATGTAGTCTATGCGGAAGGTGAAATATAATGATGTACGCTTGGAATTTATACAACGTTATAGTTACCTCAATAGGATAAACAAATAAAGTAGCAAGTAAATAATAAAATAAAAATGGAAAAGAAAAGAAAAGCATCTTCCCAGAGAATTAGATGGGCCTTCTAGATCTCCAGGACTGCTATTGATAGATCTGCTGCCACTCTTTATCCTGTGTGTATGAACTCTTTCCCTTTAAACCCTTCCTCAAAAGCTTTTATAATCTTTGTGCTAGAAGAAAAAAAAATGACAATAATATGTACTGACATGGGCTTTCTTTTTATCTATTTTTTTTCAGGTCCCTCTATCTACATACCTGTGTCCTTTAGTTCTGGGAAGTATTCTTATAATAGTTCTTAGATCATTTTCTTCCTCCATTTCCTCTCGTTTAAGATTCTGGATTTTTTAATATTCAGAATATTATTTAATATTCTCAAATTTTTTATCTTTTTCTGTTTTATTTTCTAACTACATTCCCCTGTACTATATCTTCGGAAAAATGTATCTTAGAACCTTTTATGCTCTCTAAATATTCCATTTATAGTACTCCATTGTGTTTGTCAGGAAAGTGATATCTTCTTTTATTTACCTTTCTTGGGTTATCAATTACCAGATGTTTTGTAGTTTCCTATTCCTTGTTACATATGCTGTTTTGTATTTTTTGTTTCCTTGTAGTTTTTTTTAATTTTAATTTTTAGTTTGTGATTAATTGATGCATGCTGTGATTTGTTTTTATGTTAGAGGATTTGCTCAAATGTCCGGTTATATTTGGCAATTGTTTTCATATTTAACAGTAAGGCACTAAAACGCTGCTGGGAATTTGTGAGCATGGGTGGAGCTTATTGACTAAAGGGCTTAATATTAACATGCTGGGCAGACATTCAGCTATTTCACTCTGGGAATCCCAATAGTTGGTGTATTAGGCCAGAGAGGCATCTTCATCTTTTTACTGGTAGTGGTAAAAGCGGAGTTGAGGGGGGAGTATGCATGAAACAGATAAAGACTGATTTTATGTTTCCTGATAGCCAAGTGAAAGAGATTGGGGTAATCATCCAGACTTTCCCATAACTCTCTGTATCTTCTATATAGCACCCCAGTCTTCAAGGAGTTTCAATCCTCTTACTCCAATGCATCTCTGCTTGAAAATCTGCAGAGTACAACTCCAGAGTTGGAGCAGGTAAGGGAAGGAGCCAGAATTGTTTTACTTGCAGGCCTTAAATCATACCTTGCTTTTAGATACGCCTATTTACCTGCCTTCAAATGGATATAGTGCCTGAAATTACTAAAATCTCCCAGAGTTCCAGTGTGTGATTCAGCTTACCTCTAGATTGTCTACTTTCCACTACTATCAGGTATTTAGATTTTGGTTTCACAGATCCAATATGCTGGTTAACACACGTTCACATAAATCGTTTATGGAGTTCTTTAAGCTGACATCTGCCCCTCCACGTTCTTTATTCATCTAACTTCACACATTGTCAATAGTCATTTTATTGAGGTTTCAGAAGGGGAAAAATAAATTGTGTGCTCATTTTTCCATGTTTAAATAGAAGTCGTTCTATCAATATAAAATATCATGGGACTCCGTGCATATATTTAATAGTTTTTCTGATCCTCCTATTTATAAAAATAAATATAATTAAACACAAAAGAATAAAATTTCTAAACTGTGCAGCTGCTTATAATCTAGCCAAGATATTAAATTTTGCATTAGTTGGGTACAAAAACTTTAATAACAAATTAAGCCAAAAAACTTCTTACTCAATAATATGAAATATTAAACCTCCTTTATTTAGAGAATGCTCTATTCCAAAAATGCTTTTCTCATATTTACTTATAAATACTTGATTAAATGGCACCATGTACATCTGTTGCAAAAGAACGTTTTGTTTTTATTCCTAAGACTTGACACAGTTGCCATACATATATTTTCCGCGTGACTTTTAGCTTTATTTTATGTGGTTTAGTTAGATTATAATACTCTGTTTTTCTCTGTCTATATTACCTTTCCCATTTTAGCAAACGACTCATTAGAATCTCATTTTAGAACATGTTCTTGGGAAGGAGACAAAAGAAAAATTTTACAACCTAAAAAAGGGTAGAAACTCTGAGCTTTTTGGTTAAATTTGCATTGACCTTCGTTTTATGTCTGCAGACGGTTTTCAGAAATGTAAGAAGATTTTTTTCTCTACTAGCATGTTCTATAATTAGAAGCACATGAACAAGAAATGGTAAAAGGCAAAGAAATGTATGGGAATTTGAAAATGAGAAAAGAATTCAAGTAAATATCAGTATTTTGATTTAAAGCTAATCTATGTTAAAAGTTCATATATTTATGCCCTGATATTTTTAACAATGAAGCAGGATTGATAGAATACAATATATATGAAAATAAAAATTATTGTATTATTAAATAATGACTTTTTGCTTACCTTCGGTTTTCTTCACTTCCACAGATTTACTCTTAGTGTCATTGCAAACAGGACTACATCTCTCTCATTTTGAGAATACAAAATATTTTGTATTTGAAAGATAAAAACATGATGTCAACATAAAATCAATCATAAAATAAGATTGGAACTTAGGGAGCATCTGAACTTCACACATCCAAATCTTCAGTTGTATACAACAACATGACTGTTTTTAAAACAGTCCATTTGATAGTAAATAATTAAGAACAATGAGTAATTACAAACAATGAAGAGATATAGTTCTGAAAAGAACTCCTTATGCACACACACACAAAATTTGTAACCCCAAGATATTTATCTGACTGATTCTTTGTTAAGTAAAAGTTCTTTAACGCAAAAGCATTTCAAGTATGACCCAGACATCTGGGAAAAGGCACACACACTTGCAAGTGATGCGTGTTTGAGGGGTGTTGAATGTAAAATTGTCTTCAATTTAGCAGCTTCATTAAAGCATAAATTACGTTGGTCTGTTATCTTTCTTTATGCTATGGATTATGCATGTCTCTAATCTTATTGTCAACTAAAGTTACTTTGGCCTGTACAAAATGATATCAATTTTTACTTGCATTATGTTAAGTTGGTGATTTCAATGGAAAGTTCTCTATTTAAGATTGTAATTAATTAGTAACTATTTTGAATAATGATTATTTTAGAAATGTTGAGAGAAAATGCAGCATACAGACTTTGTAGTGAAACCAAGGAAGAGATTTTTGTTGCACTTTTTTTTTTAAAGATTTTTTTATTTTTTCCTTTTTCTCCTCAAAGCCCCCCGTACATATTTGTATATTCTTCGTTGTGGGTCCTTCTAGTTGTGGCATGTGGGACGCTGCCTCAGCGTGGTCTGATGAGCAGTGCCATGTCCGCGCCCAGGATTTGAACCAACGAAACACTGGGCCGCCTGCAGCAGAGCGCGCGAACTTAACCACTCGGCCACGGGGCCAGCCCCTTTTGTTGCACTTTTAAGTTATTTGTAAGTTTATTTCTAATGCATAGTGGTTATAGCTGAAGTTATTTGCTAAAATAAAATTGCTTAAAGTTATATTTTTTATCTGGGAATTATGTTGAAAAAAGTGAAAAAAATTATAAATTTTTTACCCTAGGGTTTCCAGGTATTATACATGTTTTCATACTAACTATATATTATAAATTATAATTATAAAAACTAAATATGAAAACTATATTATAAAGATCTTGACAAGATTTCCATCTTCAACTATTGCTAAGTCGTTTAAAACAAGTCCTCAGAGTGTGAACGGATATACAAGCTAAACAAAATATTAAAAGAATTGGGTTAAAAGTATCAGAGAACGATGAAGTTAATAAGATTTTAGGAGCCAAAATAGAAGAGAAAAAGAAAGCACCAAACATTCACATATTTCCCATTAGGGAATTATTGATTCCGTAATTACGGAATGAGCAGGTGAGAATTTGAAGGGAGATTTCTGTAGATTTAGCGCTGAAGAAAAATTGGAGTTCAGAGATCATCGGGGACAAGTTTCTCCTCTTTCCCTCCACTGCTTAAGCAATTTTTTTTTATTTGTTTATTTGGTTTTGGTTTGGACACTTAAGGGCTAAGTCCTAAGAGTAAGCATTTAACACAAAAAGACCAACCTGCTAAAGGTTAGAGCTTAGCATTAAATTATCTAAAATCTCGAATGAATTAAAGCAGTTTGCCCTCAGCCTAACACCTACCAAAGAGAAAATGGATTGTTTCGGAGGAAGCTACTATTATTAGAAGATTGCATAGTCTTCAAAATTTTTATTTACAATGTTAAGTATAAAATATAACTAAGAATAGATAGTGATAGGACTTTATTGAAAATCCAAAAGGAAAATGTCAAGCAACAGGAATAGACCCAAAGGAGCTGCACATATTTGAAGGTATGGGATGACAAATTGAAAACAAATCTTATTAAAATTTACAGTAATTAAAGAATGAAAAGCAGAATTTTGGAACAAAACTGGAAAATATAAAAATAAAGCATATAAAAATTCTAAAACTAAAACCTCTATATTTAAAATTAGAAATCAGTGGATGAGAGTGTCAGTATATTAGAAACAGACAAAAATATAATTGCTGAATTAGAAGACTGATCAGAAGAAAATTTCCAGAATAAAACATGAAGACAGTGGAAAACAGAAAAAACAGTGGGGAAACATATGAGACATTATAAAATTATCTAGCATATATATATATATATATATATATATAATTTAAGTCACAAAGAGAAGAGAAAATAATATGCAGAAGTAATATACATAGATAATGTCTAAAACTTTTCAAAAACTAGTAAAAGGAATCGAACTACAGATTCAAGAGTTATTAAATAATCCCAAGCAGGATATGTATAAAAGATATAGAAATTTTTCGAAGCACCAAATTTTATAATTGACAGTGAAACAGAAACAATGGAATCAAGAAGGCCATAGACTGGAGATGGCCTGGTGCCATATCATTAAGTTTGTGTGCTCCACTATGACAATATGAGTTTCATGGGCTTGGATCCCAGGTGCAGACCTACACATCACTCATCAAGCCATGCTGTAGGGGCATGCTACATACAAAATAGAAGAAGATTGGCACAGATGTTAGCTCAGGGCCAATCTTCCTTACCAAAAAATAAAAAAAAAGAAGAAGAAGACAATAGACTGATATCATCAAGTTTCTTAAAAACATTACTGACTACATAGAATTCTATAAGCAATGAACGCTTATTTAAAAAAAAAAAAAAAACATATACATTGACCAAAATAAAAATAAAAGCTTACTGGATAATTTTCAGAAAATAAAAATTTAGAATTTGTCAGTAGTATTTAACGAAAAGAAATATTAAAGGAAATTCTTACTGAAGGAGAATTATTTAAGGTGAAAGCTCAGAGACACAGACAGAATCAAAATCAAATCAAATGAATATGAACTAAATAAAACAATAATACTAATGTTTTCTGAAAGCTCAAATACAAAATGTGTTACATACTTGACAAAAATATCATATACAGGAATAGTAAATAGAATTAAAATGTTTCCTGTTGCTTCACTACATGGGAACACGGAAGTAACTCATTTATATTAGAAATTTATGTTTCAAAACTATATATAGTAATCAATCAATAACATATTTAAAATATTCAATTAAAAAGACAGTGAAAGAGGAAAGCAATGGGACAGAGAGAAAATAGAGCAAATGAAATCAAATGGTAATATGTTAGATTCAAACTAAAACTTATCTGTGAAGTAAATGTTCTAACAAAATATTGCCATCAAGACATAATGCCAATCAGTTATATGGAATGCATAACACCACATTTTAAATGTGAAAAAAAGTTGCAAGTTAAAGTGTGTAAAAGATATACTAAATAAGCAAAACAAAATAAAGAGCGGTGAGGCTATACTAAATCATGCAACGTAAAATTTAAAACAAAAGTGTCACTAGAGTTAAAACGTTAAGTTCATCAGGAAGTTATAAGAATTCCAAATTTTAAATGCATATACCAATAAAACTGCAACTTCCATGTATTTAAAACAAAATTGAATAAAAAAGAAAAATAACAATATGTTACTTTGTCATGTGTCATGAAATTTTATCCATTAGCAGAGATGTTAACTACTACTTTCAGTAAGTGCTAGAACAATTTCATGGGATGATTCTCAAAAGATGTAAGTGATTCAAAAGCCCAGTCAATAAACTTGAGCTAATTTACATTTGTTGAACATCATATTTTCCAGAAATAATCATATGCTGGGCCATAAAGAAGTCTCAAGAAAAAAAAAGTGACACAGAAACTACTCCAGATTAAAGGAAATTGAAGAGCCATGACAAATGAATGCAATATACATTTGATATTATTTTGTTTTCAATGATACTATCAATACAATTTAAAATATCTCAAGAAAGTCTGTAAATTAGATAAAAATATTCTTTCAGTTAACGTCATTGGTACATGGGTACATGACTGTATATATCATTATTTGCAAATAAATATCAAAAGTTTTAGGTGTAAATAGACATCATCTCTGTGACTTACACTTTAAAAGTTTTGGGAAGAAATACATACTTGTGTTTCTTTCATTATTTTGTACTATTTAATAAAACTGTTTTGTATAAGTATGAAATTATGTGAAATTTTAAAACTAAAGCCAAAAAATTGAAATATTTATTTGAAAGGACTATTTTATATTCTCCAACAAAATTGCATTGCTATGTGAAGGGAATTTTATTAGACGAAGTTATCTGGTCATATAAAAATAATTCCCAGAGTCAGATATCAAGAAAAACATGTTGTTTGTCTGTAGACTGATTTTTTGTCTATTCAATTTTGTTAGAATTTTGTCATCAGGGAAGCAATTCTAAGAATTGATTCTATAATTGAACCAAAGACAAGATAACTGCTAAAACTTTTGTTCACCCCCCCCGCCCCCACACACACACAGACAGGTATACTTCAGAGATGTTGCAGGTTCAGTTCCAGAACACCACGATCTGTGACTATCACAATAAAGTGAATCACATGAAATTTTTGGTTTCCCAGTGCACATAAGATTTATGTTTACACTATAGCTTAGTCTATTAAGTGTGATAGTATTATGTCTAAGAAAACAATGTGCAAACCTTAATTAAAAAATTATTTATTGCTAAAAAAATGCTAACCATCACCTGAACATTTAGTGAGCGATAATCTTTTTGCTGGTGGAGGGTCTTGCCTCAGTGTTGATGGCTGCTGACTGATCAGAGAGTTGGTTGCTGAAGGTTGGGGTGGCTGTAGCAATTTACTAAAATAAAGCAACAACAAAGTTTGCTGCATCAATTGACTTTTCCTTTCACGAACGATTTCTCGGTACCATGTGATGCAGTTTGATAGCATTTACACTCAGTAGTACTTCTTTTGAAATTGGAGTAGTTCTCTCAAAGCTTGCCCATGTTTTATCAATTAAGTTTATGCAATACTCTAAATCCTTTTTTGTCATTACAATAATCTTCACAGCATCTGCACCAGGAGTAGTGTCCATCTCAAGAAACCAATTTCTTTGCTCATCCATAAGAAGTAACTGCTCATTCGTTACAGTTTTATCATGAGATTGCAGTAATTCAGTCACTTCTTCAGGCTCCACTTCTAATTCTTTTGCTATTTCCACTGCATCTGCATTTATTTCCTCCACTGAAGTCTTGAACACCTCAAAGTCATCCTTGAGAGTTGGAATCAACTTCTTCCAAACTCTCATCAACATTGATTTTTGACCTCTTCCTATAAATCATGAATGTTCTCAATGGCGTCTAGAATGGTGAATCCTTTCTGGAAGATTTTCAATTTATTTTGTTCAGGTCCATCAGAGTAATCACTATCAATGGCAGCTAAAGCCTTATGAAATGTATTCCTTAAATACCAAGACTTGAATGTCAAAATTACTCCTTGATCCATGGGCTGCAGAATGGTTGTTGTGTTAGCAGACATGAAAACAATATTCATCTTGTTGCACATCTCCATCAGAGCTCTTGGATGACCATGTGCATTGTCAATGAGCAGTAATATTTTGAAAGGAATCTTTTTTCTGAGCACCAGTTCTCAACAATGGGCTTAAAATATTCAGTAAACCATGTTGTAAACAGATGTGCTGTTATCCAGGCTTTGTTGTTCCATTTACAGAGCACAGGCAGAGTAGATTTAGCATGATTCTTAAGGGCCCTGGGATTTTTTGGAATGGTAAATGAGCATTGGCTTCAACTTAAAGTCACCACTTACATTAGCCCCTAACAAGAGAGTCAGCCTGTCCTTTGAAGCTTTGAAGCCAGGCATTGACTTCTCCTTTCTAGCTTTGAGACTCCTACATGGCATCTTATTCCAGTGGAAGGCTGTGTCATCTACATTGAAAATCTGTTGTTTAGTGTAGCTGCCTTCGTTAGTTATCTTAGCTAGATCTTCTGGATAACTTACTGCTTCTTCTACACTAGTACTTGCTGCTTCATCTTGGACTTTTATGTTATGGAGAAGGCTTCTCTCCATAAATTTCATGAACCAACCTCTGCTACCTTCAAACTTTTCTTCTGAAGCTTCCCCATCTCGCTTAGCCTTCTTGAAGAGTTAGGGACTTGCTCTGGATTAGCCTTTGATTTAAGGAGATGTTGTGGCTGGTTTTTTGTTCTATTCAGATGGCTAAAACTTTCTCTACACCAGCAATAAGGCTGCTTTGCTTTCTTTTCATTTGTATGTTTGCTGAAGTAGCACTTTCAATTTCCTTCAATAACTTTTCCTTTGCATTCACAACTTGGCTAATTGTTCAGTGCAAAAGGCCTACCCTTCAGCCTATCTTGGCTTTCAACACACCTTCCTCACTAAGCTTAATCATTTGTAGTTTTTGATTTAAAGTGAGAGGCATGCAACTCTTCCTTTCATTTGCTCACTTACAGACCATTGTAGGGTTATTAATTGGCTTAGTTTCAATATTATTTTTTATCAGAGAACAATGAGGCCTGAGAAGAGGCATAGAGATGGGAGAACGGCTGGGCTGTGGAGCAGTCAGAACACACACAACTACTTATTAAGTTCACTGTTTGAGTGCCCCAGAACAATTACAATAGTGATATCAAAGATCACTGATCACAGATCACCATAACAAATATAATAATAATGAAAAGGCTTGAAACATTTTAAGAATTACCAAAATGTGCCACAGAGAAATGAAGTGAGCAGATGCTCTTAGAAAAATGGTGCCAATAGACTTGCTTGACTCAGGGTTGCCATAAACATTCAATTTGTAAAAATGCAATATTTATGATGCCCGAGAAAATGAAGCTCAATACCGTGAGGTATGCCTGTATACTCTCACATCTCAGTAGTCAGAGTGACCGAATACCTTATGTGTGAATTTTCATTATTTCATAATTGTTCTTCATTCCTCTTCAGTGATAAATAAAAATCATATGAAAATCTGTTTAACAATTTCGAACTGGCTATTGTATAAGAAAGTTGATTCCAGATTTTGTTTTATATAACAAACAATACAACATTCAAGTCCATCCTATTTTCCTAAATGACTTCTATCTGATGATAAATATTAATGATTATTTTCTCAGTCTTGATAAACTATATCTCTATTTGATTTCTTTTCCGTTGTTTTGACAGCAAGAGTTGGTTTGCTGATTCAAGGCAAGAGAATGGAGACACGAATTTTAAAAATTCAATTTAGTGATCAAGTCAATTTACTACCAGGGTTTATGCACAATAGATGTGGGTCAAATTAAGAATTGTGAAAAGAATTAGATACATATTCTTTTTTTAAAGGAGAACGCTGGTATAACAATCACATTTTTTAAACTTTGCCTTTGCAAAACTTTGTTCTATTTAATTTTGAATAAAGTAATTGTAAACTTTGTATTAATCAGGGATATTTTGTTTCTCAAACCCCACAGTAAAGATTTATGAGTTTTGGAATAACAGTATAAGCAAAATCTATACTAATAATACTTACATGGAAAAAGTTTTTATTTTCATAAACTAGGTTTCAAACTTTAAAAATTTTTTTTTATGTTTTGAGGAAGATTAGCCCTGAGGTAACGTCTGCCACCCATCCTCCTCTTTTTGCTGAGGAAGGCTGGCCCTGAACTAACATCTGTGCCCATCTTCCTCTACTTTATATGTGAGACTCCTGCCACAGCATGGTTTGACATGTGGTGTGTAGGTCTGCACCCGGGATCCAAACTGGTGAACCCCAGGCTGCTGAAGTAGAACATGTGAACTTAACTGCTGCACCACTGGCCAGCCCCAGGTTTCAGACTTATAATCAATTTTTCATGGACTTTTTGCCTATTTCTTAGGATTCAAAATTATAATAAATTACATTAAATTTAAAAAGTGAAGAGATCCTTCACTTTTGTGCCAATAATAATAATGTCTATCATATCAATGATTATATCAATAATGTCAGTAATAATAGATAATCACAGAACTCTGTCAGAAAATATTAAAAGAAAATGATTAATATAGTTTACAAAGCAAATTTTAAATGCTTTTTTCTTCTTTGAAGAAACATTGCTTTATTTTCAAAGTTTAGTATTATTTTAAAGATAATTGAATACTAGTCAAGAGACAGGAATTTTAATTTTTATACATGATTCAGTTTACATATTCTTATTAGTGAACCTCTTACTTATACTGAAATCAATTATCAAAATTTTTCCTTTAATCTGGATACATATCCAAAGCATATGGCTCTTTAAGCAAATGTATGCCTGTGAGATAGAGGGAAACATCTTGGATAATATTGAAACTACTTAACTTATTATGAAATGCACTTAATGGCTGGAGATTTAACAAAAGCTTTATTATTCAGATGTTACCAATAGTAGCAGTTTATAGTGAATTTCAAGAGAACCAAACTTAAAATTAAAGAGAAATTAATATCTCATTTCCTGATACAAGTTTATGTTGAATAAAGTTAAGTGGATGTAGAACTAACCTTAATCTTTTAGCTATGACTAAAGATTCCCTTTTCCATTTGATTATATTATTAGTCATATTTTTCCTCCTTTGTAGGCATGCTGCCATGTTTCTGCTTTATTTCTGTTTATAAAATAGGCTTGTATATATGTTGATTGATATCTACGTAATTGGTCATGACACAAATAGTAGGTTTACAACTCATTACAAAATGGGAAGGAACTTAGATGCTCTCCTTCAGTGTTACAAATCATTTTTTTATAAAGGAGAAAATATTAAGATAAGGAATAGTTGAAATATTTGGACTGTTTAAAAAGTGGATTAAATATAAAGCCTGTTATCTCTGTTGTCATATAGATTCAGTTTATGAAAACTCTCTGAATGTTATACTATTTAGTTCATGTTCATTGTTTGAAGAGTGTCAAATTAATCTTGTTTTCTTTGTTGTTTGTTCTCTTTAAGTATATACATCTACATTAGATCACCAATTTAAACACAGTTGCGTGTAAGATAGATATGCCTCCATGACTGGATCTAGGCTCCCTTATTTAACCCCAGTTAGATAACTGTAAGGCGATCATTCAAACAAAGCATAAATCTGTAAGTTCAAAGAGAATAGGCTGTTTATTACAAAACAGTAGAAACTGAAAAACAGAATGCCTGGAACCAAGTACATAAATGCAACTGAACACATGAACCAGAGAAGAAAAATAAATTCTGAAGAAACTAGTTTTAACTACACATGTATTCCACACCTTTTGAATATTAGGAGCTATAGTGAACTGAAGGAATGCTGTCCTGTGTTTTCTGATACTAATTTGTCAAGAGAAATTTGAAATATATAGCATAAATATATTTTGAAAATAATATACTGGATAAACCACTGTGGAGGCATAAATAAGGAGCACACATTTGTACACCAAAAGCAGCCCTCAGGCCGTTTGAACCCCTATGCAAAATGCTTTATCGTATATGGCAAAGTCATTAGATGTTCTTTAAGGAGAGAACACTGATTTATTGCCTATTTCGCTGGACATTGATATTGATAATGGGAGGCCAAGATTTTAGTTTAGTCATCTTCTTATCTGTGCCTTTTATCTTGAGTACAATAAAAAATGGTTTGGCTATACTAAACTTTTTTAATCTTTTCAACTGCTTGTATGAAAGAAACTTTACTCCAAGCTCTTTTCTAGTTTCTTGACAAGCATCATTGGTTTGTTTTAAGCTCTCCTGCTACCACATTGCACATTTTTCGCTTGAGCATACAGTTTCTATTTCATGATTGTTAAAAATGTTTATATTCCTTTCGTTTATCCTTAGATACCTGAATGCTACAAGTAATGTCAGTTCAGCTAGGCTCTACTTGAAGCTGTAGAATTGGATTTCTATTAGTAATTTTGAACAGGACTCAGTGGTTCTGAATGGCAGCTTATGTGGTATTATTGATAATCAACAGAAAGGGTAGTCTGAACTAAGTACAAAATTATAGTTTCTCCTATTTTTTTTTTAATATTCAGTGAAGCTGTCTCAGAGCTCAGCAGTATATGTCATTGAACTGAGAACATTAGTGACCTGAAAGGTTAAATGGACACTGAAGCTGTTAAATGCTCTTTATACTCTGGTGATGTTTAAGTGTTACTTAAAACACCAGTTTAGGTTCCTGAAAGGAAACATTTATATAATTATCATCTCTATTAGTTATCTATTTCTGAATAACAAATTACCACCAACTTAGTGACTTGAAACCACACGTATATATCACCTCATAGTTTCTGAGGTTCAGGAATTTGGACATGAATCAGTGGCCTTTCTGCTTCAGGGTGGCTCATGAGGCTTTAATCAAGATGTTGGTCAGGACAGAGGTTTCATTTGAGAGTTTGGGTAAGGATCTGCTTCCAAGCTCACTGACAAGGTTTTTGGCAGGACTTAATTCTTTTGAGGTTGTTGGACTGAAGATCTCACATATTATTTGTTGGTGGGAAGTCATCCTTAGTATGTTTCCACATTCGCCTCCCCATTACGGCAGCTTGCTTGAGACAAGATAAGAATGGCAGATTGCGAGTGAGAACCTGTACATTTGGATTCCAATAGTCAATTATACATCTTCACAAACCTACTACTACAGGCTTAAAACTCATAACTTCCAAGATATTCTCTGTTTTCACACTATTAAAAGTTGATTGATAAGATTAAGTTAAATTAAAAATCTGGGAATGCATTCTGCTGGCTGACCCAGGTAAGAATTGCATCAAAGATCCACTGCTGAAATTCCCCGATCAATACATTTCATCAACTCTATGAATCTGATCTAGTTGAATTTGACCCAGGCTGTAATGTAAACTTAAACTCTCTCTTAAAAAAATAATTTTAGATTTACAGAGGATAGTATAGAGTTCCCATATGTGCTTCGCCCTGCTCCCTCTAACACTAACTGCTTAGATAATGATGGTACATTTATCTAAACTAAGAAATTAACCATAGCATAACGCTATTAACTAACAATAGACTTTATTAAGATTTCTTGATTTTTTTTTCTATTAATGTCCTTTTTCCAATACAGATCAGTAAAGTACATTTAGTTGATGTGTCTCTTTAGTCTCCTCAAATTTCTGACAGTTACTTAGTGGTTTTTTTGTTATTTTTTTTTTAATGACCATTATGCTTCTGGAGTACTTTTAGAGTGTTCTTCAGTTTGGGTTTGACTAACATTTCTTCATGATTAGAATGGGATTCCAGATTTTTGAGAAGACCACAGAAGGGATGATATTTTACTTTTATTTTTATTTTTACATTATCTAATCAAACACTGGGTTTTAGTTACTTAGGTTGGATCTTTTCTTCCATGCCACCTTCACTAAAGTCATGTGCTACTTTTGTAATGCAATTAGATTAATTTCTCAGTTTGAATTTTATCCTGGGATTTCATGATATCTGATTGACGTTTACCTAACTTACATATAGTAAAAATGCCACTCTTTTTGGTGCGTAATTCTGTGTGTATTGATAAATACATAGAGTCATATAACCATTACCAGAGTAGTACAGAGAACATATCTAACACCTGAAAATTCCCCACGTTTGGCCTCATTGTAGTTCACTACTCTTCAGTCCGCCAACCCTTTGCAACTAATGATCTTTCTGTATTTATAGTAAAATCATTATTTGTTTCTTTGTTTCATTTTTTGATTGTTTTGTGAAGAAGGGTAAATCCTTTCCCTGTTACTCCATCTTGGTTAGAAATGGAAATACTACACTTCTTTTAAAAGAAAAGAAATTTTAAGGGGTGACGTTGATTATAGTTAAAATAGTAGGATTTCTTGGAAGTTAACCAATGTACAAAATTTGTTATCATAAATAGGTTACATAAATAGGACAACAAAGTTTAAAACCAAAATTTAAGTGAAATCTTAACTTTATATTTATTTTGTAATATTTAATACAATTTTACAACTAAAATATTTATAAAATTAGGGGCTGACCCCGTGGCCCAGTGGGTAACTTCATGCACTCTGCTTTGGAGGCCCATGGTTTCACTGGTTCGGATCCTGGGTGTGGAGATGGCACCACTCATCAACCCGTGGTGAGTCGGCATCCCACGTAGCACAACCAGAGGCACTCACAACTAGACCATACTACTATATACTTGGGGGCTTTGGGGAGAAGAAGAAAAAGGTAAATAAAAAAGAAGATTGGCAACAGATGTTAGCCCAGGTACCAATCTTTAGAAAAGAAAAAAAAAATTATAAAATTATTATTCTTTTCTTACACTCTAGTTTATGAAAAATAATTAAATGCCATTTAATTTTTCTGTTTTTTTAATCTATGATAAAATATTTCCTGATATTTCTCCTTAAAATACACGGATGTCAGTTCTACATATGATTGCCTTCAAATCTATTCACTTGTCATTCTCCTAAACTCTGTATCAGGATTGTTTGCGCCTCACAATCTATTACACACTTCCCTGTAGAGGAGGAAAACATTCTCCTTTACCATTTTAGGGTCTCCAGCTGGGCCTAAGAATTAAGTTGACACAAGACAGATTAACAAGAGAAAAGTATACAAATTTTCTTACGTTTTTACAAGTGCATGAGAGTTTTTGTAAGAGAAAAAAGACTCAAGGAAGTGACTAGAGCAGGAAGTTATATATACCTTCTAGACAAGGAAACAATACATTTTTGAAGAATTAACAAGACAAAGGGATTTGGGCTGTGGTACTAAATGATAAAAAAGTAACTGGAAAGATAAGGGTTAGTTTAACAAAATTTGTTTGCACAGATTTCTCAGCCTCAAATTCTCCATTTCCTGTAATAAGAGGGTCTTCCTTCTTCCCAGTACTGGAGGAGTACCTTTCACATTAGAGTTTTATCTATCTCCTACTTTTAGAAAGAAAAAGGAGGGTCAGAATCTTTTTTGAACCTGTTGTTTCTGACCTACCTTTAAGTCAAAATAATCAAAATGTCAGAGTCATATTTAGAGGTGACATATTCTGGTTTCCTTCACTCCCATGCAAGCTGGCTCTTACCTTGGTTTGAACAATGCTTGATATCTTTAGAGGGGTAGAGGAGAAGCCTTTGTAGTTTTCATCCTCCTTCCCCACCTCTGAAAGCATATCTAGGACCTGTAATATCTGACTCTATATTCCTCAAATCTCATCAGAAAGACAAGCCATTGTTTGACTTTCACCAGTGACTCATACTCTAAGTACAGTGACACTACAACTATACTCTGTCTCTTCAGTCTGTTTTAAGTACTCAGAGTGGTTTTTGTTTAGCAGAATTGACCGTGACTAATAAAGTTCTTATTACCATGAGTGGTCCCAGGACACAGAGCATAACACAGGATTTTGAAAGTAGGTTACTCAACTCTTTGAGTCTGAACATCATAATGACCTCTTTGCTTGGGAAAAATATGGAACAAATAATTTATATATCAGCACAAATATCACCTGTTGTTGCATGGGTGAAGCAGTAGTTGAAGCAAGGATTAGGAATACCAAGTAATTGCTGCATACACCTGATGTAACACAAATTATTAGTACAAAGGCTATAGAATGGGCTGGCTGCTCCTGAAGACATTGGGGAGCTTTAAGAAATTAAGTGAGAAACTCAGGGCTTCAAATTCTCAGCTACAAGAATGGATGGAGACACAGAGGACTTTACGGAGACATTAGCACAATATTGTACTCTCTATAAATTCAAGACATACGTACCTGCTATAGGCTGAATATTTGTGTCTTCCCAAAATTTATATGTTGAAATACTAACATCCAATGTTATGATATTAGGATGTGGGACATTTGGGATGTGATTAAGTCATGAGAGTAGAGCCCTCGTGAATGAGATTAATACCCTTGTAAAACAGACCCTGGAGAAATACCTTGCCCCTTCTGCCACGTGAGAATACAACCAAAAGTCTGTGACCTGGAAGAGGGCCCTTACCTGACCATGCTGGCACCCTGATCTTGGACTTCCATCATCCAGAACTGTGGAAAATAAATTTTTCTTGCTTATAAGCTACTCAGTCCATGGCATTTTGATAGGGCAACCAGAATGGGCTAGGAAATACCTGAGCATCGGGCCCTAATTTGATTGTGGTAATTACTGAATTAAAATTCAGGCTTAATATGTAAACTCGCCGAATTTCTTAATCTAAGTTTGTTGTGTTAGTAGAGTAAACTGGGGTACCTGAAACTTGGTTTGAGGACATTAATATAGATTTAGGTAAACTGAAGCTCTTTGAAAAAAACAAATCTCTTCTTTCTTATGGCCTCCAAGACTATAAAGTAAGTCAGATCCTAGGAAGAGCATTGCAAAATCTCCAACAGAAAGACATGGCCTTTTGGCATATGAAATTCCATATGCCAAAGGAATTTCAAGATCTTGCAAGTTTTAATAGCAAATACCTTATGAGAATGAGTGAGAATGTACTTTAAGAGTATTACACTGGAGGATAAGGTTGAATTTGACTGGGATTGTCCATATAAAGACAGTTAATCATATTTAGGGATTTACCATACTAGCTTAGGCAGCTAAAAGTAGCCCTAATATTTTGCTGGGTTCAGTATGTGAAGCCTGGGTTTAACAGTGTCTTATCTACATTAAATGATGTTAGATGCCTGAACCACTTGGTGTAATGTAGTTAAAGAAATGTGGAGGTGCAAATGACATGTTGCATTTATTATGTAAGCGTCACTTGCCTTCCACCCATAGATATTCACAGAAAGGACCCCAAAAATACTTCTTTCTCCAAGGCATTGAGAAAAGTATTAGTGAAATGAACACCAGCACTTTTGGAAAACTCTTTAGGTCGGAAATTAAATAGGTTCTAGTATCAATTCCAATATGTAGGGGAGTGGTTTCCCACGCCAACAAACTATTCTCAGGACACCAGCTGGGTATCCTAGAGTTCCAGTCAATTCTGGCACTGTCTCCCCAGAGCTTCTACTAGATTCCACAGGTTAAGAGTTCAGTAACAAGACTACACCCTCATCCCCTTCAGATGTCAGTGCCAAGCTCAGGTTGTTACCTCTGCTCCTGACCTACTAGCTACAAACTGGAGGTTCCCACGACCTCCTCCTTTGACTTCAGATGCTGTTTACAAGTGCAGGTTGTCCCCTGTACTTCTGACTGACTGGCTATAAATCAGAGATTCCCAAGACCCATTCCTCAGGTGTGATTAATATGCCAGACTGGCTCACAAACCTCAGAGAAACATGTCACTTACTAGAGGACAGGTTTATCATAAAAGAGTATAATGCAGGAACAGCCAGATAGAAGAGATGCCTAGGGCAAGTTATGTGGGAAGGGCATGGAGCTTCCATGCTCTCCCCGAGCACACAGTTCTCCTCAAATCTCCATGCATTTACCAAACTGGAAGCTCTCTGAACCTTGTCTTTTTTGGGTTTTTATGGAAGCTTCATTGCATAGGCATGATTAACTCATTGGCCATTGGTGATCAATTCAACCTCCAGCTCCTGCCCCTCCCACAGGTTGGGGGGTGGGGTGGGACTGAAATTTCCAATCCTCTATTTGGCTCCCTTGGCAACAAGCCTCCATCCTTAAGTGCTTTCCAAAAGTGACCTCATTAACATACAAAAGACAGCCTATCACTCTCACTTCTTAGGAAAATTCAAGAGTTTTAGGAGCTCTGTGCCAGAAATGGGGATGAAGATCAAATATATATTTCTTGTTATAAATCACAATATCAGAAGAATAATGATAGGAAATGTCACCAGTGAAATGGGATCCCTCTTCAAGAGGATAATGGCGTACTAGACTGGGAGAGATCAGGTAACTAGGCTTAAATATCAGAGACAACATAGGTGAAATTACTATTAATCAAAGCCTGGATGGAATAGTAATTGTTGGTTTGACATACAATGATGTATTTTTGTTAATTTGTTATGGCACCTTTAAAAATGGAATAGATGGTAGCGTTGACTGAGATAAGGAGTCTAGGTAAAATGTTAAATGTAGGAGTTTATTTGGTAATCAAAGTGAGGAACTCAAGTCCCAGGAAACAGTCCAACAGTCTGTTATGTGGAACTGCTCCAAGGTCTACAGATCTGAGTACACTTTATATACCTCTTAACAAAGCAGTGTATGTGCAGGAAAGTGCTTACATGTCTAATAGTCGTAAACTTCTAAGATAACAAGAACTTTTTAGTTATGCATCAAACAAGGCTTGGAATGTTGGTGTTATCTGTGGTTGGAAGGAGGCAAGGGCCAGGGTTGCTACTTTTCCCCTCAATCTCTAAGAAATGCATCTGGGAAACGTGGTAGCAAGGTACATATTATCTCTTCCTGTTGGGGATTCATCCTGCTGGCATCTTCAGTCATGAAATGAGGGGTTGCAAGCTCATTTAGACACAGGCTGCTGCGTGGCTACTTCATAGCACAGCATGGATTTTTATACTGACTTTCAGCCTACGCAGCTTGCTCGTTAGATTCACCTGTTAGATCAGAGAGAGGGGTCCCAGTTTCATTCATGGTAATCTAATAAAATGTAATTTTAAAATAATACATTATTTATTAGAAATAAAACTTGGACTGGTGCATAGATGCTTGATTTGATTTGCTCTAATGTGATGTCATGGCTGCTAACCTAGTTCCTACATTAAACCAGTAAATTGACCCACATCTACTTAAGGAAGAACCTCCACATCTTCACATGTATACTCTGCAGGTTTTCTTCCAAGCCTTCCACAAGGAGACCTGGAGATTTATATACCAGAGCAACCACTCTGTTGAACTATAATTATCCAGGATGAATAGATACTGATAGTGAATAGATTCTAATCTGTTAGTGTCTAAAATACTAAGTGGGCTCTATTAACTTAAGTGAATATTTATGGAGGCTAAGTAATAAATAAAGCTTTGACCAAGTTCTGTAGTACAGTGATTTTCTCAATGGGATTCCATGGTTTGAATAGACTTACTTAGCAAATGGCAGAATACGCACTTTTGTCTCCC
Source organism: Equus asinus (assembly GCF_041296235.1). Classification (NCBI taxonomy): domain Eukaryota; kingdom Metazoa; phylum Chordata; class Mammalia; order Perissodactyla; family Equidae; genus Equus; species Equus asinus. The sequence continues at coordinate 47,221,078 of NC_091792.1, read as the reverse complement.
TGACAACTAAGATGTTATGACAGAAAGGGAAGAGTTAAGTAGAAGATCCCTAGAACTTACTTTTCTTAACAAAATAGCAAAACAAGAGCAACACCAAATTCCTGGAGAAACTGGAAAAATTAGTGCACTGTATAAGATTTGGAAGATATATGAGTAGCGGTTCCTCTCAGATCTTCAGTTAACTGACGTGTGTGGCTGGTGCAAAAGCCACATGGATTGTTATTTAAAACTTAAGCAGGTGACCACTCTAAATCCAGCTGCTGTTTTACATGTTATAATTTGACCAGATCAACTCACTCCTTGTAAATTGAGGGAAATTATATTTTCCTCCAAAGCAATTAACAAGGATGAGGAGAAGAAATTCACTTTCATTAGGTGGAAACAAGAGTACATCTTTCCTGTGTTACCTAAGGATTACATGAGCTCTCCTGCTCTCTGTCTTAAAGTAGTTGTGAGAGAAATCAATTATCTGAATTTTCTACAGAATATCATGGTCTTCCACTACTGGTAACTCAAAATGATGGGGTCTGGTCAGCAGAAAGTAGCTACAAACCGGATACTCTAGTAAAATGTATGCATGCTAGTGGTAAGAGATAAACCCAATGAAAATTCTGGATCCTATCAGATTAACAGAGTTTCTAGAGGTTCAACAATTTTGAAAATGTTGGGAAACCCCTTCTAAAGTGAGAGACACTTTGCACTACTTAACATTGAGAAAGTGGCAAAATTCATCTTCAGTCTCTTCAGATTTTAGAGGCAACGTAAACCACGTTGGACTTCCTGCTCCAACTCATTACCAATTAACTCATTAAGCTGAAAAGTTTTTGAGCAGAGTCAAGAGAAAAGTATGGTTCCACAGCAGGTTCAGACTGAAGTGAAAGCCCCTGAAAATTAGGCCTTAAACAGCAGATACAATGGTGCTCACGCTGCCAATCATCAATAAGAGATGCTTTATGGATACTCTGGCTAGCCAGACTACAATATATAGCACAGATTCTGAGGATTTTGCAGCAAAATAATGCCCTCCTCTTTTGATAACTATTCTCTTTTTGGAGGGCAGCTCTTGTGTTTCTACTGGGCCCTGATAGAGACTGAACATAAAACTGTGTTATGTGACTATAAATATGAGACATGAACTGACCATGAATTGAGTGAAATTTAGTCCAACAAACCATAAAATTGATTTTCAGCATTAGTTTTCTGCTGCTAAATTATAACAGGAAGGAATATATTTGGCACCTGTAGTATTCACTGAGATATCTCTTAGTACTTCCACGGCCACGTTTAACGGAGGTATACAGCAACTCGACAAACCAAGGACCGTTGAGGACTCAGAACCTTCAAAATGAAGGTTTGGATCACCTAATCAGATATAAAAAAAACTTGACCAGCTCAAGTGTGGGCTATGTGCCAAGTTTTGGATGAAACAGCTAATGAATGACAACTATACCCTCATGGTCAGCACAGATATGAGAATGATACCAGCTACATCACTTATATATTACATTACTTATATATTAACCAACATTCTGTTTTTTCCCTTTCCTTTCCCTGAGCTGTGATGCTTAACTACAGAATTTAGACCTTATGGGGAGAGTTTGTACATCACATTGGTTTGGGTATGATGTCTAATAAGAGTTCGGGTTTACTTTTCTTAGAGATCATCTTTGTATCGTGGATGTTCACCTGAGGTTAAGTATAAACATAAAAGATTAAATAAAGATAAATAATTTATGTAATACAGTCACACAATTCCTGAGTTTCATCTCATTTTTGAGTGTCATCCTAGCTCAAGAGAAGATCAGAATAATATTTGTTGATTATTAGCAGTAAGTTTTCTGGGAACATAAACTTTGTCTTGTTCACTTGTGTGGGTATTTCCATGTACTCCCAAATGAATTTAGATTTTGAATCTCATTTCTCCTATTGATATGGTATTGATACATTGATCCTCTTGGTATATTATCACCTAGTTATTGTAAATGCTTCTTAGAGTTTCATATTTCCAAATCACACATATTCTGAACTTTTCATAAACATAATGAATATATAAAATTTTCAAAACCTGTAACATATAGTAAAACTTAGCTATCAAAAATATTTTATTTGAGGCTTAAGTAATTTTTCAGTTGCTAAGTCCATGGAAATATATTTCAAGCATAATGGAGTATAAAGACTGACTCTAATATTAGAATTTGAAAAACTACTTAATATTGGCGTTTTCATTAACACTTTTTTCATCAAATTAAATTAAGATTATGTTGATAAAATTGACAAGGAGATTTCTACAAGCTTTAAGTGACAATCTTTACTTTATTTGAAACTTTATCATTAAAGTCAATGAAAAGAAGTTTACTTGCAAATGAAATTACTGAGTTGTTCTCATCATGCACGAGAAAGCCAAGAATGATGTATAAATAATCTGTGGCATATTCAGAAAGTTTCTCTTCTGTCTCCATGACATTTTGGTTCAAAATACCATACTACTCATGAACACTTACTATTTGCAAACCACAGATTATATTCAGAAATAAATGATGGCTACATTTCCCAATTCTATAGATGATAGTTAATCGCTGGTCTTACTTATATTGCAAAAATGATCCAGTAAATAGAGTGTGACATTTAAATTATCTCAAGATAATTCTGACAATGTTTGGTTGAAAGATAGAAATTTCTCAGCACAGGCTAGTGGAGTTTGCAAGTTTTTTTTTTTTTTTAAAGAAATGAGAGGTTTGAGAGATCAAAGCTGCTGTGGCATACATGGGAGCCAATCTATTATCAACAGGAATGTCATCACTCAGAATCACTTTATGCCTTGTCATTTTTCCTGACATTCCTGTTGAAGCTAACCATAGCAACAAGCTACAGAGCTGACATTTATGCTTTTGTCATGATGAGGAGTCCTACTAAAGTACACTACCAAAAATACCAAAAGAAGAATCAGAATATCTTCATGTTAACTAATAAGATCTAAATAAATTAAATTTTTTGATTAATTTTTATAATATTATATAAATTATAATATTATATAAATTTTATATAAATATTATATAAATAATATTATATAAATTTCAGGTATACATCATTATATTTTGACTTCCATACAGACTGCATTGTGTTCACCACCAAAAGTCTAGTTGCCATCTGTCATTGTATATATGTGTCCCTCCCTCTACCCCTTTAGCCCTCCCCTCATCCCTCTTGCACATTGGCAATCATCAATCAATCCTCTGTGCTTGTGTGTTTGTTTGTTTTTCCATTTTTTTATCTTCCACATATAAGTGAAATCACATGGTATAATTACTGAAATATACTGGAAAAAAACCTATAACCTTAAGAATCATGCAAGTGGAGAAACCAGCCTGAGTTTCATGCCACACTGATAGAAAATCACGGAAATTAGTGTTTTTAATGTTAAAATCATTTAAAGAATATTTGATTTCATTTATTTTTTGAAAGTATTAAAACTGAAGTAAAGTGTATTATTCTCTGAGGAAAATAGGTTGTAGTTAGAGATTTTTCTTCCTTTTAAAATAAAAGTGGTTATATATTTACGCATCTCTGACAGCGCTGAATATCTACTTTGCAAACAAATGCCACAATATATATTTAATGAATGAAGTGATAAAATTATGTATGAAACAATATAATAGTACCTGTGGTTTATTTATGGTATTCTTCTAAATCTTTGATTTGCCATACCATCTTTCCATGATTTATTCCACAATCCTTTGCAATGCTACACTTACCCATTAGAAATAACATTTTGGCAAATGCCTCTCTGAAGAAAAGAGCTATATTAGATAATTAACTGCAAGATCATTTATGCAAAGTGGAAAAATATGAGGTAATTACCATAATTGTCATTACAAATAATACTCTATATAAAATATATCTTCATGATTCAGAAGTACACTTGCAGAGTGAAGTCTAATTGCATATTATACTCAGCTTAAATTATTGGGAAAAAAAGAGTTTTCCTCACTCATATGACTCCTCCTTTTTATCTGTATATTAAGTAAATTTTAACTTATTATAGTACCCTTGTCGAAATGCTTATACTTTACAATATGCTAGTTATGTATTCACCTAAAATGGTACATCTCTAAAGGTGGAAATTTTGGGGGACATTGTGTTACCTGAATGCAACTGGTTCATTTGGTTTTGGGATTTCTTCTGAATAAGCATCTAGTCATCACCTCACATAGACAAGATTCAATTTTTCAGACATGCTTAGCCAGTTTTCCTATTTTTTTAAAAATTACATGAGCTTTTACAGGAAACTTATATTATAAAAGGACAATTTTGGTTAAGAGCATAGTTTTTGTCAGAACTATAGAGAAGTCATTCTTCCTTCTTCATGAGTAGTATGAACAGGAGATATTTAAGAGGACTTTATTTTAACATTACCTCCTATTTGGAATAATTTTATATCACGGTAGTTAATCAGGTGCTGCAATGAAAAAGCATCAGAATAAAAACAACCTGTCACTCAACTTTATTAACAAAATCAACATCAGAATTTTTAAAAAAATGATATATTATCCTAAGATTCACATTTAAGCATTACTTTATGATTGCAATTATACTGGGTAATCTAACACACTGAAATGTTTATTATGGCGTTTAGTTGAATAACATTGTTAAGTGTTAACTTCCAATTCAGTGCCTGGAATTGCCGTGCACAATACAGAAGAAATGATTAGCATATGGTCATGATAAACTAGTCACTGGGCTGGCATTTTCTATATATTATATCACTGCTCATAAGGATCCCATTTGAACTGTGCCATTTTTTGACTATACGGTTAGGGAAAAGGGCTTAGAGAGATTTAATGAACTAGTAAAGCGTACGAAGGTAGACCGTGTTAATACTCATATGTAAGCCAGTGTCTATCTGACTCCAATAGTTTATATTTCTCAATTTTGCCAGTGTGATAATGATTTGTAAACACCAACGTTAAACAGTGTAGCACGCACTTTAGATTCTACTCGCTTTTTAGCGTAGAAGATTTTAATATATGATTGTCTGTCAGAGTTACACCTCAGTTGGGCAGACAGTAAACCTAACAATCTTCATCCTATGTGTCATTGGTTATAAAGGTCATAAAATGTTATGCTAGCCAAATATGAAGGGAGACAGTTGTTCTCATTTTCAAATTTACATGCATTCTTCCTTTATCTCTGTCATATGGGTTTGACGTGTTCTTGACAATGCTACTTCTGTGCATCACGAAGTGTCCAAAGAGCGTCTATGGAATGACTTACCTGCAGAAATTTGGCATTCTTGCATGTTAACTTTGAATATCACGAACTATTGGGGATGATCTTGAAGGGCTGATCCTGATCACTATGCGCCTGAAATGAAGTGGTTTATCTCATTCAGATTCCTTAGGAAAAGATATTTGAAAGTCACTCTCCCTTTTGTTTAAAGTTATTGAAAACACATTGTTCATTTTGGTAAGTTTTCATACATGAGATCCCATGGAGAAATGGATTTTCATAAAGCTACATATTCTTTTTCTATCTGTTAATAAGAAATCATGAATACTTTTTTTGAGGTTATGGTCAAAGATTTTGCATTTAATTAAATGATCATTAACTATAAGTGTTTAAGCTATCAATCATACATTAATTAAAAAATTATTGAGAGCATATTATGTGTTAGCAACTTCTGTAAGCATTGAGAATACAGTAGAGGAGCTGGCCCTGTGGCACAGAGGTTAAGTGTGCACGTTCTGCTTCGGTGGCCCAGGGTTCGCCGGTTTGGATCCCGGGTGCGGACATGGCACCGCTTGGCACACCATGCTGTGGTAGGCGTCCCACATATAAAGTCGAGGAGGGTGGGCATGGATGTTAGCTCAGGGCCAGTCCTCCTCAGCAGAAAAAGAGAAGGATTGGCAGCAGATGTTAGCTCAGGGATAATCTTCCAAAAAAAAACAAAAAAAGGGAATACAGCAGAAAATACAACTGACCTAAAAACTGCCCTCATGAAGTTTATATTCAAATAGGGAAGAGTGATAAGAAAAAAAAGAAGATAAATAAGTAAAGGAGAAACACAAATCAGCAAAGAGTAAATAGAAAGTTTCAGATTGTAGGGGTTGAGGGAATGAAGTATCAGTTCTGGGATGAGATTTGATGAGAAGATGATTTTTGACCAAATATATGAGGGACAATAATAATATATTTATGTATTTTAACTGGTCTTAAATAATTTATTAAAGACAGAATAGTTTATTACATGTACTTTTTAACCTATGGGTCTCATAATACCCCTTTCAGCCTCTACAAATCATTTCCTACTTCAATGCACCTTACTAACTATACTCCAGAATCACTGATATTCTTTAAATTCCTCAAAGTCAAGAAAGATCCTTTCTATTTAAGGACCTTTACACATATTGCTCCTGTAGCATAAAATGTTTTTTCCTCTATCTTTGTTTTTTTCCTCATCGTTTAAGGTCACTTCCTCAGTCATTCCATGATCACCCTACATAAAAGTATTTCTTTGTAATCCACTGCAAACACTCTTCTGTTTACATAATAACACAATTTCTTTCATCAACTTTTATGGCTTCTCAGATTTCTACTTATCATGTCAGTTTGGATATTTTCTGTATTTCAAGGAATTTCTCCACTATATCTAAGCTGTTAGTCATTGGTATAAATTTTTTTATAATGTTCTCTTTTCATCTTTTTACTCTCTGTTGACTCTTACGCGATGCCTCTCTTTCATTTTTAATTTCAGCAGTTTGCATAGTATCTACTTTTTTCTTTTACAGTCTAGTTAAATGGTTACCAAATTAACAATATTTTAAAAGCACTTTATTGCTTCATTGATTTTTTTCTCTATTTTTGTCTTACTATTGCCTTTAGTATTTCTTATAACCTTTTTCATTTAATTTTCTGTGATCTTTCTAGATTCTTAAGGTGGAATCAGATAATTATTGTAAATCTTTCCTTTTTTTCTATTATAACATTTAAAGATACGACTTTCCCTTAAACATTTCTTTAAGCACATTCCCAAATTATTAATATGTTGTGTTTTCCTTATCATTCAGTTCAAAATATTTCCCAATTTCACTTGTATTTTTTCCTTCGATATGTTGGCTATTTAAGATTGCATTCATTTAAAAATTGGGGGTATTTTCCAGATATTATTTTGTTAATGATTTTTAATATAATCTACTTTGCTCAGAGAATAGTCTCTAAAGATGTCATTTTATATTTTATGAAAAAGCATCTGGTCTATCATAGTCAATTCATGTGTGTAATTGACAAGAATGTCTATTCTTCCAATGTTGGGTGGAGTGCTGTGTATATGTCATTTAGGTCAAATTGATGACTTTTATAGCCTTTTTATCTTCTAAACACTTTGTCAATTTGTAAGGAAGAATTGTTAAAATCCCTGAATATATTTTGGATTTTTCTATTTCTCTTTCAGTTCCAGTTTCTTGTATTTTCAAATTCATACGTTTAGTATTTTACAATATTTTTGTTAACTTAGTTGACTTCTTTATTGTTATGAGATATCCCTTTACATCCATTGTATTCTTCTCCATTTTGAATTTTACTTAGAGTTATATTAATATAGAAACTCCTGACTTTTCATAATTAGGGTTTACATGGTATACTTTTTTCCATCCTTTTAATTTGGCATATAGATGAATATTACTCAGTTTTATAGTCTCACAGTCTTTGCATTCTAATTGGTGTGTTACATCTACTTATATCTAGATTAATAAATGGTATGGTTAGGCTTGTGTTCATCAGATTGGATTTTGTTGTCTTTCTTTAAAGAGTATTGACTTTTGTTTTCTTTTTTTTATTTACATATGGATCAGTTTTACTCTTTCAAAGATTAAAGGAATTTTTTTTTTTTGGACAAGATTAGAATATATTTTACTGTATGGCTTTTTAATCTTGTTCCCAGAGCATATACTTTTTGCGATTTCTACTAAATGCCCCACAATTTTAATTAAGTCTGTCTACTCCGGTGCAAACTTGAATGTGTCTAGCCCTTAAAACTTCCTGGTAGCTGTTCATTTCCTGGTTTTAACACAAATAAGTAAAGCACGCAAATTAACCCTGGTTCCAACATCATGATTCATGTTTCCTTATCATAGCACACCTTTATTCCGTACAACTTAGACATTCTCTACTTTAACTCTACGAAGCACTTAATGTTATATCTTCACATGTCTTTCCTTTACTTTATATTCTTCTTTCTATTTATAATTCTGGAAATCTCTCTTTGGCATTATGTTCTTAGAGAAATTTTATCAGCCTGTCTAACATCTAGTGAATAAAATGGGAATTTTATCTTCTGAAGATTAGTTTACTGGTTTGCTAGGGCTGCCATAATGAACTGGGTTGCTTAAACAGCAGTTATTTATTTCCTCACAGTGCTGAAGGGTAGATGTCTGAGATTAGTGTAGGCAGGATTGATTCCTTCTGAGAGCTTTCAGACAGAATCTGTTCCATATCCCTCCTCTAGCTTCTGGTACGTCACTGGCAATCTTTGACGTTGCGTGGTTTGTAGATGAATCATCCCAATTGCTGCCTTCATCTTCATGTGGTGTTTTTCCAGTGTGCTTGCCTGTGTCCAAATTTCCTCTTTTTATAAGGACATCAGTTTTATTGGGTTAGGGTCCAACCTAGTGACCCCATTTTAAATCGATTACCTATGTAAGGAGCCAGCCCTGGTGATCTAGTAGTTAAGATTTGGCACTCTCACCACTGTGGCCCAGGTTCCTTTTCTGATCAGAGAATCATACTACCTGCCTGTCAGTTGTCATACCACGGCAGCTGTGTGGTGCTGAATGCTATGCCACCGGTATTTCAGATACCAGCAGGGTCCCCCAGAGTGGACAGGTTTCAGCAGACTAGGAAGACTAGGAGCTTACAGACCAGGAAGAAGGATCTGTGCATCGCTTCTGAAAATCTTGGTCATGCAAACTCTGTGAATAGCAGCAGAGCATTGTCTGATATGGCAAAAGAAGGTGAGATGATGGCGAAAAAAGACCTGACAGGATTCCGCTCTGCTGTACACAGGGTGGCTAGGAGTCGGAATTGACTCAACTGCGCTAACAATAACAAAAACCTGTGTAAAGACCTTGTCTACAAATACATTTTGAGATACTGGGGATTAGGGCATTAACATATGAATTTTGATGGCAAACAATTCAACCCACAGAAGTTGAGTGTAACATATGTATATCTAATAATATAAAGAAATTAATAAATGAGAATTGATATAATGGGCATATCTAAGATGTTCTAGTTCTTATAGCTTCAAAGCAGATACAAATTTCCAAATTGAAATATATTCTATAGTAGGAATAAAAATTTAATGTCATACCTTAACACAAACATAAGGAAAATAATCAGATATTATCACAGAAAACAGAAGAGTAATGAGAGTATACTTTAATCAGATTCTAATGTACTACATTAGTTTTGGGAATGTCTATGAAGTACTTTTAGAGAATATTGTAGATTAAAAAAATAACAAGGCCAAAATACTAACTTTATAGAGCTTATGTTGTAGCACTGGTATACTCTACTCTTAAATAATAATAATTCTATTAATAAAAATAAGAGAAGAAACATTCCATAATCTATAGGCCTGATCATAGTCAAATCAAAGTAATTAGGTCTCAATGTAAATTTACTGGTGATCTGAAATTTCTTATGGTTAAAATATTTCCTAAGCATCTCACAATATTTTTTTCATGCTTTAGCTTTGAAATTGTAATTTTATTTTTATAAAATATTTAAAAGATTATCATTATTTTACCCACTATATTTTGAGAGCACAATGAGCACATAAGAACTTCATGAAAGTGTCATCTCTCAGGGGTACACGTGATAAACTTATGACTAAAAGAAAATAATAATGAATTTCTTAGGCTGTTTCATGTGGCGCTTACCTGAATATCTACATCTTACATTAAATTTTATTCCATGGTTGACAATATTCCTGCATATTACATAGTAACACTTCTCTCTGAACAAAATTTATAACTTATTACCTGTGCATTCTTTGGACAGTGAGGATGCTAAGACCATCGTAAATTTATTTTTAACTTTTTGCTTAATATTTGTGATTTCTGTTATTTAATCAGAGTTATAAATTATAACTACTTCCTCTATTAAACTTTTATTATTTTCTCCCTATTAAGAGAACAACTATGTTTTCAGCATTTAATATAAAAGACACATACTTCACTTAAAATAAAACTCATTTTCTTTCTGGAATCCTAAGATTTCATATTAAATTCTTACCTATAAACCATTCTGTGTTGTACCTTTAAGTTTTTAAATGCTATCTTTATGCTATTTTCTTCCTAAAACACTTCCTTGAGAATACATTTTTCTTTTCTAAATCTTGATTACTTTTTCCTTAGGTTCTTGGGAAGATAATCTTAAAAGGAGATTTTTAATTTACTTTTTCCATTTTTTTGAAGTATAATTGACATACAATATACTATTAGTTTCAGGTATATGTCATAGTGACAATATTTATCTACATTATGAAATGGTCACCACGATGAGTCTAGTCAACATGTCACCACACAAAATTATTACACTATTATTTACTATATTCCTTATGCTGTACATTAAAACACCGTGACTTGTTTATTTTTTAACTAGAAGTTTATCCCTCTTAATCCCTTTTACCTGTTTAACCATAATCTCCAAGCCCTTACCCATCTGGTAACCACCAGTTTGTTCTCCGTATCTATGGGTTTTGCTGGGTATTTTGGGTTCATTTGTTTTGTTTTTTAGATTTCACATATAAGTGAAATCACACAGTATTTGTCTTTCTCTGTCTGACTTATTTTGTTTGGTATAACAAACTCCAGGTCCATCCATATTGTCACAAACGGAAAGATTTCATTCTTTTTTATGAATGAGTGATATTCCAGTGTGTGTATTTTATATATATATATACCTACCACATCTTCTTTATCCATCATCTATCTATGGACACTTCTCTTGCTTCCATATCTTGGCTATTGTAAATAATGGTGTGATGAACATAAGAGTGCATGTATCTCTTTGAATTAGTGTTTTAGTGGGTTTTTGTGGGTAAATACTGAGAAGTGGAATTGCTGGATTGCATGCTAGTTCTATCTTTAATTTTTGTGGAACTTCCATGAAGTTTTCCATAGTGGCTGTACCAATTTACATTCCCTCCAGCAGAGTACGAGGGTTTCCTTTTCTCCACATCCTTGTCAACACTTTTTATTTTTGTCTGTTTGGTAATAGCTATTCTGACAGGTGTAAGGTGGTAGCTCATTGCGGGTTTTTTTTTTTTAGGAAGATTAGCCCTGAGCTAACATCTGCTGCCAATCCTCCTCTTTTTGCTGAGGAAGACTGGCACTGAGCTAACATCCATGCCCATCTTCCTCTACTTTATACGTGGGACGCCTACCACAGCATGGCTTGCCAAACAGTGCCATGTCCGCACCAAGGATCAGAACCGGTGAACCCCAGGCCGAAGAAGCAGAACATGTGCACGTAACCACTGCGCAACCAGGCCCGCCCCTCCTTGTGGTTCTGATTTGCGTTTCCCTAATGACTAGTCATATCAAGCATCTTTTCATTTGCCTGTTGTCTATCTGCATGTCTTCTTTGGAAAAATATCTATTGAAGTCCTCTGCCTACTTCTTCAAGTGGCTTGTTTTTTTATGCTAAGTTGTGCAAGTTCTTTATATATTTTGGATATTAACTCCTTGAAAGGGGTTTTTAAAATACAATGTTTATGTATTCCATTTTACAGTAAGTGTTCTAAAACCTTTCTTTTTAGAGCAGTGTGTGTATCTACACACACACACACACACACACACATACATACCCACACACACAATTGTATTTTGCAAAGACCAAATAAGCAAATTAAAAGGTGCTGTAATAAGAATCTTTTAGATTGTTCATGGTGATACTTTGTCATTCACTTGGGACTACACTATTGCTTTCAGTTTAAACTTTGGTATGGAATTGGAACTCCCTTGCACTTGGTCCATATACCTGGTCTTTTCTTCCATAATAAACTTCATTCAAAGTTTAAGGTATCAAATTGGAGGATTCCAACAATTTATAAGTATATCTGGTCTAAGCTTGCATTCACTGCCTGGTGATATATGCAAAAGAGAGCTTTGTATACACTAGGATCACTGTAAGACATTTTGGGGATAAATCACACATTACCTGATCCCCATGAGCCCTAAGACCCCAGTGACACTCTATATTTGAGGATAAATCATGATTTTATGGCAATGTCCAAAAAGTTCTAAGATTGGTTTATTTCTCTTTCCCTAGAGCCTTGTTACCCTGGAAAAGAGTCTTTGGTCCTTTTGTGGAAGGTTAGAAATAAGATGTATAGTTAGTACTTGCATATTTGTAGTGTGATTGGATGATCTTTTCTTGAGATCATATGAATTTCCTTTAAGATGTGCTGGATCCGAGAACTTCTTCATGTCCAGGAATTGGAGGAGAGACCATAAGTTTTCATGGCAAACAAACCTATATCTGTTTGAAAGACCTTTAGTCTCTGCTATAAAAATCAACTGGTCACAGTGTGGTGTCCAATTATTTTAGTCATTGACACCTCAATATCACTTAACCACAACCACAAATCCCTGTTGTTTAAACCTGAGGCCTAATTTGTCTCTGGAAATTATAAACTAATATTTGGCTTCTTCCAATCTGAGAGCACTGCATTTCCGATAAAATCAAGGAGTAGATATCAATGATAGTATCTTTTACTTTATTCCAGCTTTTAGCAGGTAGAAATTTCAATGCTTTTTAATGATGCTAGAGCTTCCCTCATCAACTTTCTCCATAGCATGATCCAAGTCATCTCTGGGGATACATTTAAAGGTATATGAGAGAATCACATGATAAATTCCCTCCAACATTTTTATCTCTAAAGCATTTTATCCATTTTTCAAATTAAAATGAGTAATATTTGATACCTCAGCTTTATGAGTGAATTCCGTCAGAGTCCATGTTTTGCTCAACTGCTTAAGTAAAGAGCTAGGATTAAATTACATGTTGATTCAGTGTTTGTGGTAGGTAGACTTGTGCTGATAAAGCACACATCTGAAATTATATTCCGTCTTCTCATTCCTTTCATCCTGCCTTCTGAAAATCAGCAATGATATTAGTATACACATCACAAGGTTGTTATAAAAATTAAATGAGTTAATATTTGTAAATCTTTGAGAAAATTGCCTCTCATGCTGTTGCTATGTAACTGTTTGCTAAACAAAAATTTTTATAGAGTATATAACAGCCGTTGAGCAATTGACTTTCTTTAGTTCTTTGTCCTTTGATCTCACACTTTTTCTAGAAGCTTTTCTAAGTGTTTTCTTCAATTAAACACACTTGCATTTAAGAAAAATTTAACCTAAAATTCTTTCTGGTGTAATAATTGTGGAAGTGCCATTCATTTAACATTTTCTTAAAACTAACAACTATGAGTCTGTAACAAAATTGTGTGCAAATACAATACATTGTCTTTTAGGAACTTACAGAAGAAAAGAACAAATAAGAATATAATATGATAAACAATAACAAAAAAACCCCAAATAAATGATATTTGTGACTGGAGAAAACATCAAGAATAGATTTATATTGAACATGACATTTATTCTAGATCTTAAATGATAAAGAAGATATTAAATGACAAGAGTAAGACAATCCAATGTACTAGCGTATATATTGCATAGGAACATGTAAAACATTCTTTGAATATGTAAATACTTCCCATATAGTGCCTATGCTATTACTTTTTTATTACATACGAGAATATAATCACCTGCAAGTAATGGAAACTAAACTTTTAATGGACTAAACAGATAAGAAGTTTATTTCATATCTCACAGTACAATATAGATACATGGAGACTGAAGTTGCTTGCTGCCCAAAGCCCTTTAATAAACCAATTTCTTTCCATCTTTCCACTCTGGCAATCTTAGAATATTGGTTTTCTTCTTTATTTGTGCTATCTTGTGGATGTACTGAAGTCTGCTAAGTGTATAGTTTCTAAATCCAAGAAAAGCAGAAAAAGAACATAAAAACAGTACCAAATACATCAATAATATTTTATAAAATATGACTGTCAGTAAAATATTCTTTTTGATTCTCCCTTGCCTTTGATTTAGAACAATCAGTATGGTCTCAGCCCCAAGTTGTCTTACAAATGTTTTCTCGAAATCACTCAGCAGCATTGCACTTACATCTCATTGGGTAAAAGAGAATAGTCAATAGCTGCAAAGAGCCTGGGTAAATCATTATTTAGCTGGACACATTGCTGTACCAACAAAGATAAGAAGAATGGGCAATGGATATTGGATAAGAATTGCCAAGCTATGCTTCAATTTTTTCTAACAAATCCATGAGCTTGCTAAAAATACTAAAAGTGATTTTCTCTCAATAAAACCATTTCCTTGTCTTGTAATAAATGTTTCTTTTGACTTCATGGCTCTACCCTCAATTATAGATTACAGCAGTTTGCTTCATATATGAGACTCACTGATCTGTAACTCAGAGGATTTAAGTTGATTATCTTATTATAGACAGAAACGATATTGATGAATTATCCATCCTTCAATTCAATGTGCATTCTAAAGGCTATAAATTTGGGATAACAGGCACTCAATTTCAATTAAATTACTTAAAAATGTTCATATAAAAGTTATTTAAAAGTTATTTTGTTATTAAGGTCATTTAAAAGTTCTTGACTGTGCCATAAAATCTCTATTATGTATTAATGTATCTTATGATAATCATATCTATGATGTTTGTAGCTATGTTAGTTATTACTTTCAAATTGTCTTTTTCAACAATGAAGAATAAAACTAAACATTCGTTGACCTTCTCATGTATTGTCTTTGTGTTCCTCAAAAAATCTTGTACACGTATCAATAAGAAGAATAATCTTTTGACAAAATGATCCTCAAGTTTTTATATCACTCAATTATCAGTAAAATGTTTTCAGCATTAGAAACACATATGAAACACTTGTTTCATTTGCCTGTATGACTATGCTAAAATGATATGTATATTACAAAACAAACAAAATAAGAATAAAAAATAATGGAATTTCCTTACTAAGCTAATGCTGCGATACAATATACAAATAAAGAGTCTACCACAATTAAGAAGAATGCAAGTTCTTCATGTGTTTTTTTTGTTTATTTTTTTTTTTTGTGAGGAAGATTGGCCCTGAGCTACCGTCTGTTGCCAGTCTTCCTCTTTTTTTTCTCCCCAAAGCCCCAGTACATAGTTGTATATCTTAGGTGTAGGTCATTCTAGTTCTTCTATGTGAGATGCTGCCACAGCATGGCTTGATGGGCAGTGTGTAGATCCACACCCAGGATCCAAACCAGCGAACCCTGGGCCACCGAAGCAGAGTGCACAAACTTAACCACTCAGCCGTGGGGCCAGCCCTGAATGCAAGTTCTTTAATAGTCTTTCTCCCAATATTAAATTTTTATTGCTCTATTGTGACATATATAATGATTATTTACCCCTACCCATGATCTGACAGATTATATATATATAAATGAGAAAGATGAGCTCTTTATTTGCTTGTTGCTTGTCATGTTTTTATTCTTAGTGTTCTTAGTAATTGTTTTTTGAAATATTCTTTGTAAATGTATGTAAGAATAATATAACATAATCTGTATATCCATGTGGTCAGTTACAAATAAACTGAAATTTTTCAGAAATCTCTGAAATCTAGGAACAATAAATAAGAACGGTACTGACAACCACTACTCATCAGAGAACTAAATTTATTTTTATAGAAAGATGGATGATAGATAAACAAATACAGATAGCAATATTGATATATACATGTATAGGTAGGCACAGATATGTAAAAGTATTATTATGTTTTACTAACAACTTAATAAGTTGGACTTACTTTCTTTTTAATTTCTATGTGGAAAAAATAGAAATTTGACTAAGTTTTTTCTCCTCTACAGTAAATTGATTTTCTTTTTTGCCCCTGAAGGTACACAATCACATTTGGGGACCACTCTTCCAGCTGGATCCATAACTAAATTTGGTATTATTTATGTTGTGTTCTCTTGGAAAATTTCATTTTTTAATCTACTTGGTAGGTCCATATATTAGCCATTCATAGAAATGATTTATGTATTCCCTTAGTTTCTCTGTTGACACAGCTTTCTCCAAGGTAAAATTTGACCAACTAAAATTTAACCGTTTATAAGCATCTTTGGATTTGTTTAAGTTCATATATTATTTAAACAAAATTTCACACATTTTATCATTCTTTGTTCTTTTTCCATTGTGATATCCTGATTCTTCTCGATGATCATTGAATCTTTACTGCCACTATTTTTTTCTCTTTATAAACAATAGAAAAAACTTAAGAACCAGTCCATAGTTACTTAAAACATGTAGTTTCTTATTTAGAAAAATCATTTTAGATGAACAGTTACTTTTTTAAATAAAAGATTGTCCATCTTTTACATAGCTCCACTATTTAGATTTATATTCATGAATGATACTCGTTTGTCTTTGTTTTTTTTCTACAATGCCTTTAGACACGGACAATGCAGAGGTAATTAAGAAATAAATGACCCAGAAAAAATTAATTTCAATAGTGTAGTAAAGCAGAAACTAGAATGCAATGAGTTAAGAATTGGAAAGTAGTTGATGAATGGTTTTACAGTGAACTGGAAGAGTCAGTTATTTTCAGAGTGTAGCAGAAAAGAAGGTTGCTTTGGATTCTGATGAGCAGACATAATTGAAGCAGAGATCTTTTTAGGTAAAGTGTGAAGTCACCGAGTGCTAGGGAGGTGGGAAAAACAAGATCATTAAAAGTTGTGGTCATAGACTGGAACATCTAATTAGAAATTCTGAAAATACAGTAATTTAAAGGATAAACAGTGAATTTGAAGGTTAATTCAATGGAAGAGTGTAAAAGATTGTTTCTGTAAAATGTTTATTTAAATGGGAGGCTCTCAATAATAGAAGGGTGTATGAAGGAAATTGTTTCTCAAAACAGTGTCAGAGGGTTATTTAGAGAGAATAATCAATGTATTAGCTAATATAGTACTTATAAAAACACATCGTAGTTGGAGAAATATTTTGGCCCAATTTTCATGTTCTTTTTCACACTATTTACTACTTATCAATGTTAAATTTTTCTGAAAACGGTTGTATAACTCTGTGTAAGTACAACTTTACTAAATTTATGGGGATAAGATAGATGATTGGCTTGTTTATTACAGCTACCTTCATCTTAATAAAAATGTCCTTTTCAAAGTGTTAGAAAGTGGGACTTTTGTTTTAACATGCTCATATTTTAAGAGTTGTCCTCTCTTATTTTCAAATTGTAAACACAAAAATGAGAAACTGGCCCTATATCTAACTGAAATAGCAATATGATCTAATAAAAAGAGAAGTACATTCAGAGTCACACCAAAGTTTGATGTTAGGAATTATGTATGTTAAACTTCCACTTCCTTAAATATAAGGCAAGACTAATATATAGTAAATATATACAATTTGGGTTAACTTATATGAGTTAATATATGTAAAATGTGTTGTAAATTCTAATGAAATAGAAAATTTTATGTCTAATATTGAATTAGAAATGAAAATTTAATGTTCCTAATATCCAGTTTAATATTTTGTTTACTTTATTGTTACTTTGAATTTATATTTTCAATTATAATCCTCAAAAATTCTGAGGTAATATTTAAGGCATCATATTTCTTCTGGCATCTTTGTCCTTCTGAAAGTAAGGCTTCCAAACATTCATCTTCAGAGCATTCATTGTTTTTAATAGTTATTATTAAATTGCTGTTTATTCAGTGACTATCCTGTTTAAGGGTCTTTGCTGAATTATGAACTCAACAAAAAGCAGGATTTAGTCTCAAGTTTTAGAAGCATTTAGCCAGTCAGTTCTTTATGATTTGGTATGTAATGATGAGTTAGGATTGAAGGTTATGGCTCCTAGGCAAAATTATTATAACCACAAATATCTTCCAACTTTCTCCTGTTTCTAAAATTCTTTGCCGTAATGAGCCACTAATCAATTATAGGGAATCTTGAAGTTGAGATAGGGATGAAAAAGTTTGAAAAGTTTGAGAAATACTCTTTTAAATTAGAGTATTTTTTGTTTAGATTGTCACTTTGTGTATGTGTGTAAAACAGCGGTAAATCAAAGATTGGAAATGGCAAATTAGAAAGAGAAGGGAATAAAACAGGTAGGTATGAAATATACAGACAGCAATATAGTATCAGCTTAAAGCAAGGAGGGAGATTGTTATGAACACTTGATAAATTGACCGTTTGATTATATATACTCTACCTCATTATCCCTGATAGCATTCCTTGCCTTGAAGTCTACTCTGATATAAGTATTCATACTCCAGTTTTATTTTGGTTGGTGTTTACATGATATGCATTATCCATTGTTTTTTCTTTTAGTTTAACTTGATGCTTAACTTTTTCTTAAAGAATTGGGTCTTCTTCTTTTAATCCAGCTTGATCATCTCTCCCTCTTAATAGTGACATTTAGTCTACAAACGTTTAATTTAGTTATCAATATGATTGAGATTAAATATACTGTCTTGTTCTTTGTTTTTCTTTCTTCTTCTCCTGCACACTTTTATTTTGTCATATTTTATCTCTATTAGTCGATTATTATTTAAATATTTACTTTTCAAATGTTTGCTGAGAGTTTTATATTATATCTCTGTAGCATATCACAGTCTATGTAAAAATAATATAATGCCAGCTGACTTACAGTAGAAAACATTGTACTATCATTTCCTCCCTCCTGTTCTCACATATGCTACAACCCCCACATTACATTGCTAAAAATGTAATTGTTTGTTTTAACCACAGAATATGTTTCTACTATTTTGTTTTAGACAGTATTTTATCTTTAAAGATATAAGAAATGAATAAAGTGGCTCTTTTATATCTATTCTTATTTTCTTCCAATTTTAGCTCCCTTCATTTTTTTATATAGATCCACAGTTCCATCTATCGTAAATTTCCTTGTGTCTAAAAAACGTAAAAGTTTTTGCCATTGCAAGTATTCTGGAAATAGGTTCTCCCATCTTTTATTCTTTGAAAACAACTCATATTTTGCCCTGATTTTTGAAAGATATTTTAGACACATATATAATTCTGAGCTCAGAATTTTTACTTTCGGTATGACAAATAAGTTCTTCCATTGTTTCCTGGCTTCTGAACTTTCATAAGAAAAGTCTGGTGTATTCTTAGATCTGTTTCACTATGTATAAAATTTCTTTTTTCCTTTTGACTGCTTTTAAAAATTTTTTCCTTATATTTGGTTTTCAGCAGCTTGACTGTGATGCAATTTTTAAAAAAATATTTCTTGCTTTGGGTTCTTTGGGAGTCTTCTATCTGTGTGTTGCATTCTTGTATTAAATTTGGAAAAATTTTGGACATCATTTTTTCAAGTAATTCCTCTACACTTCTTTCCCTTTCGTCTCTGTTGGCGCTATGTAGGTAACATTGTCCCATAGTTCCTGGGCTTTTTTTTTTTTGGATACACTCTTTTGTATCTTTGTTTTAAAGTTTATATAATCATTATTGACCTATCAATCTTCACTGATTTATTATTTTATTTACTCTGAGGATTTTGATAAACTTTTAAGTGTGTTGAAAAACCTTTTGAACGAATTCTTTATCTGTGATATTTTTTATAAATATGCTTTGTGTAGCAGATTACATACAATTTAGCATTTGCGTTTAACCCTTTGTTTTACTTTCAAATGTTTGCCTGAAATTTCTTACCTGTCCATACATATTTTCAACTTTTTCATGAGATTCTTTAACATCATAGTCATAACTTTATAGGTGGAAATGTCTTCCTGATACATCTATCACCTGGATAATCTGCTGCTACCTTACGATTTATGTTGCATCTGAAGTGCCAGAGGACTTTTCTCTGTTCTCTTATGGATTTGTCCCTTCCCCAGAAGCACACTGTTATTTCTTATATTTCTAATTTTCTGAATTCTTCTCTTCAACTCAGTCTTAGAAAAGGCTTATGTGCCAGACATAGGGGTTGGGTTTTGTCAATATTCCCTACATTCTGTAGAACTCTGGGGCATTAAATTTGCCTCATGTCTATGGAGGTCTTTCTTGGGATTGAGTGTCCTGCCGCTCTCCCAGGGAAAACAGACTTCTGGTTTATATCAATACAGCATCCTTGGTCTGATTGGTTTCCCTGACTCTCTCACTAGGTCAGGTGGCTTTTTCTTCTAATATTCTCAGTGAGCCTTTCCTTTGGAATAGAGTTTTCTGTCCCTCGCACAGTGCTAAGTGCCTTCCTTGCTTGTTATTTGCAGTGGTAGGACAGGGGTCTTTCCTTCCCGTCCTCCATGGGCAGATGGATTTTACTTCTACTCCTCCCTCAGAAGCAGTGAATCTTTGGCAGAGATCCAGAACAGGAATATTTCCTGCTTCTCCAACCATGGCTTATGGCTTTACCATCTTATGAGAGAACAGCCTGAGGAGGAGACAGATTTTGTTTCAGTGTACTGCTAAGCAAGGACATCTCCTGCTTTTTTCTTAAACTGATTTGTGAGTTCATGGTCAGGCCTGTGGAAATAGCTGCTGAGGGAGTGTGGATTCCACATGTGTCTGTGACTCTTCACTGTTCTATATTGTCACTGCAGCCCACACACAGGCTTTAAGAATGTGTAAAACCTCAACTGTTTTCTCTTTTGGTTTGACGGCAAAGTTTGACACCACTCTGAAAAAAAAGTGAGACATTTCATTTTGCCCACGTCTCCTTGGAGGTACTTGTCATACGTTGGAATTTAGTTCAAATGATTTCCTTACAATCACCCTTCTTTACCCTCAGTTGATTGCAGCTCCCCTTGATGCTCAGAGTTGGGACAGAGCAAAGTGAGCATGATTCTAGTGCGTAATGCCTTACGATTTTCACAGTTCCTAAAATTAAGCCTAGTTATCCATCTAGTATTCAAAGGAAGAAAAATATTTTCTAACATCAAAACTGATTATATCGAATTCCGGAGAGGAAGTATATCTATCTATTTAGTGGCACCTTCCAGAGAGATTGTTCTGGGTAATTTGACTGTGATACTTGAAAAATGTACTGCCTTTATAATTGGACCCTTATATAAATCATAAATCACTGTATGACCTTAGGTTGTATTTTATATTCACCTGTGTCTTTTGAAAGCACAACTGAAAAAAAAGTTCGAAATTATACCACATAGGTTCACATCACAATAATGATATTTTTCTCAGTGAAACATTGAGAATGAGAACAAAATTTCAAGTCTTGCTTCAGTAATTAATTTTTTCTCTGACCTTGAAGAGGTAATTTAATCCCAGTTTTCTTTTCATGTAAATATTAGGGTGCTCCATCTCTCTTTAGAAAATCATGTCAATTAAATAGGCAATGGTTTAGATCCTTCCAGGTATATAAACTACTCCCTGAGTGTAAATTACATTGTACTAACTGCGTTAAACCACCAGTGCCTGAAATTCAGTGAATTACTGCTCTACTGCACTAAATGTTCCCTAATGACTCGAAAGAGTCAATGTACTTTAGAAAATTTCCACCTTAAATAGTAGGGGTTTTGTAATTTCTTTAGAAAACTTGAAGAGAGGTATATCACCTATATGTGGAATGTTTTCTCACTACTAGTGGAAAAACAAAACTGATGGGAAGCTTGAACACTAATTAGGTTTTACAATACACCCACTGCTTTTAATTTATAAGATGCACTTTAAAGGGAACAGAAAACATGCAAGTGAAGGATACTATTTAAATTCATCATGCTAAACAGGATTTCCGAAGCATAAAGCAAAGGGTGTCCCAAAACACTTGGTAGCATAATACCTGTCAAAATACCTGCTAATTAGTAAAATCTAAGAGCAGTTCCTAGTGGATGTAGTTATCCATACTTTCAAATTGAGTACATTTTAAGGCCTTGAAAGGCCTTTAAGGCCTCTATATTGTCACTGAATAGCATTTCTTTGAGACCTTTATTATGTAATGAAATGTGTTACAGTTTTAGATAAGTATGCTTACACGATTAACTTTCAATAGTAGTTTTTTCAATTTAATCATAATGGTTGTTATATTAGTGTTTCTATAATAATTAATTTCCAAATCTTTTGATGTAATTAAAGATATTACCAACTTGAATGTCATTTAGTATATCATTAGTTTTTCATCTGAGTTACAACAGCAACAACATAGCAGCAATTTTTTAAATGTCCTCACATTTTTATATTTAATGAATATGCTATTTTGGCTTCACTTTTCCTTCCTTGATGTAGGAGGACCCAGATATTGTGTTCTTAACTCACTTTTCTCACCTCTCTGTTCACGTTTTCCTACTCTTGTGACATCACCTTCACCTCTGATCAATTGCTGCACAAACCAAACTCTCTTCTCTCTTCTACAGTCCCACAGATATGCACACAACTTTTACATTTTTATACATACCTGCCCCATAATCAAGTGTCAAAAATAAAAAAAAAATCTTGACAGCTAAATCAGTTTGCACTCTTAGCCTATCTCTCACATGTTCTCTCCTCCAGTCATATTCGACTTTTCCAAATGTTACCTGTTTTCTAATCTAAGTAATAAATTTTCTTATGTTATTTGAAATTTCTTATTTCCAAGAGACTCAACACGAATTTCTGACTCCCTTCAAAGTGATTATAGCATGCAAGAAATAGGATAAAAAACTGTGGAAAAAACCCTTGAGTGTATGGAGACTTGTTTTTATGTTACTATTATGTTTTTATGTTATATTTATGTGTGAAAGTTATGGAGGATGGAAATATGTATTGTTTCCAATATAATTATCATAATAAAGCAACACACATTTGGATCCCTATTTATAAATCATTATAACAGATTTTTAGATAGGTACAATTATTGTCTCTCAACTCCCAAATCCACCTTTAATACTCTGTGATGTAAAAGCTGGAACTCAGAAAACTACATTACCCATACATTTTTGTCGGTTTGATTACTACTACATTTTCCCAAGAGGAGTCACTAGAGGGACATTGGAAGTTAGGAGGAAAAGAGAATGACATCTTCCTTGTGTTTAATTACACATTTCTCAGCCATAAGAAAAGGACCCTGTAAAGGCATTCCCAGGCCCTGCTCTTTTTTCTTTTCTTTTTACCTTTTGATCCCCTTCACTTTTTTCTCCCACCTCCCACCTGTGCTTCTGGCAACCACAAATCTATTCTATGTCTCTACAAGCTTGGTGTTTTTTGTTTTGTTTTGTTTTGTTTTAGATTCCACACATAGAAGAGATCACACAGTATTTTTCTTTCTCTAACTTATTTCACTTGGTATATTGCCCTCGAGGTCCCTCTCTGTTGTCACGAATGGCAAGATTTTATTCACTTTTATGGCTGAATAATATTGCATTGTACATATATCCCACAATTTCTTCATCCATTTATCCCTCAATAGACACTTAGGTTGTTCCCATATCTTGGCCGTTTTAAATAATACTGCAATGAACATAAGGGTGCGCATATCTTTTTGAGTTAACTCTTTCATTTTCTTTGGATAAATACCCAGGTGGAATTGCTAGATCACGTGGTAGTTCTACTTTTAATTTTTTGAGGAGCCTCCGTATTCTGTTCCATAGTGGCTGCACCAATTTTCATTCCTATCAATAGTGCTTTTTTAATATTCTCGACAGCGCTACCCAGTTTTGGAAGTTCCCCCCAGCACCAGTGGGTTGGTCTAGATTCTTCTGGCAGTCCTCGAAACATCTCCATTGAGACGCTTTAGAAAGATCTCTTTCAGAGACATCTGAGTAAAAGTGTTTCATATGACTCCTCTGAAGTCCTGAGGTACCAGATTGTTTAGGTGACCCATTCCTCAAATATCTAAATGAGAACTGTAAAGAACCCCTTGTTCAATCTCCTGAGTTCTGGAAACCCAACCTCTTTCCTTTTGTTTTCCTATCCTTATGGTGATAATGCTTCCTGCACTTATATTCTCTCGTTGTCCTTATTGTTTTTTGCTTTCACTTTTTAGCCTTCTTGCCCCTGTAAAAAATTTACTATATAGAATCTATCATTTTATTTGTTTATTTTTTTAAAGTATGCTTTTTTGGTGAGGAAGATTGGCCCTAAGCTAACATCTGTTGCCAGTCTTCCTCTCTGTCTTTTTTGTTTTCTCCCCAACATCCCCCAGTACATAGTTATGTATCCTAGTGGGAGGTCCCTCTGGTTCTTCTGCGTGAGATGATGCTTCAGCATGGCTTGATGAGCAGTGTGTAGGTCTGCATCCAGGACCTGAACCTGCGAAACCCAGGCAGCCAAAACAGAGTGTGCAAACTTAACCACTCAGCCACAGGCAAGCCCCTGAAGCTATCATTTTAAGTAGCTAGTATGGGTCCTGTTTTATTGGCTAGTCCTTGACTAATAAAAGATATTTAAGGTCCTGATTATAAATTGAAAAATTAATTTCCAGAAAGCTTTTGACAATTTATGTTACTGGAATCAATTCATAAAGATGTATTTTTCTCTATTTATTTTCACCCATCTACATAGTTTTAAAATATTTATTGACATTGTGGATTACAAAAGACAGCTTATTTTATTTTAACGCATTTTTATTTCATCAAAAAGATTTTTATAAACACGTTATTCACAAGTTTTAGCCAGTTTTAGAGGACTTTGAAATCCTTTAAATAGATGTTTTGCTGAAAATATTCAGATTTCTTTTTACTAACCATAATTTTCACACATATCAAGTACTTCATTTTCTGCATAGTTTTTGGAGAGTGGTAGAAAGGGATATACTCTAATTTTCTATTTACATCCTACAGATTAAAGTTTCAAGTGATTATTGTAATTTATTAAATTCCTCTAGTTACACATAGAAATATATTTGCAATAGAAAACTAGCTTTGAGAACCCTCAATGTACCTACTGGTACCACTCACAATTTATTTGAAGGCACAATAATTAGAACAAATAGTATAAAGAATAGGACAATTAGTGCATTTCCACCTGCGGTGACAACTGCTGCCAACAGAAATATCAGGAATTCATCTGTATGTAATCATTCTATCTTATTTTGAGTGAAATAACTGTCTATCATCTGTGCCTTTCAGCTTTCACCGTTTGTTCTTCTTATTCCATCATTAATACTTAGCTATTTTTTTCTAAACTATTTTAAACAGAAAAAAACGCATCCACTCTCCTGGGACCATTGCATTTTTTTTCAATATATCTAAAGGTAGTTTTTATTTTAAATAAACTTTCTATTTTGGAACAGCTTTAGAGTTACGGAAAAGTTTTGAAAATAGTACTGTGAGTTCTCATATACTCTGCAACTAGTTTCTCCTTTTATTAAAATCTTCCATTAGAATGATATGCTTACCATAATTAATGAACTAATACTGATACATTGTCTTTGGCTAAATCCATAGTTTATTCATATTTCTTTAGTTTTTATGTAAGTCCATTTTTCCACTCCAAGATTCAACTGGGATGCAATATTCCGTTTAGTTGTCATGTTTCCTTTGGCTCCTCTTGGCTGTGACAATTTCCTAGATCTTCCTTATTTTTGATGATTTTGACTGTTTTGAGGAGTACTGGCCAGGTATTTTGTTGAACACCTCTCTATTGAAATTTTTTTATCATTAGAATGATAGAATAGAATGGAGTTTTGGATTTGGGGGAGGAAGACCACAGAGGTAAAGTGTCATTCTCATCACATCATATCTGAAGAACATACCATCAACACGACCTCTTGCTGTTGAGGTTAGCCATGATCACTTGGGTGAGACAGTGTTACATTTCTCCACTGTAAATTTACTATCCCTGGCCCTCATATTTATTAACTCTTCAGAATGAAGTCACTATGCACAGGTCACACACAAAGAATAGGGATTTATGTTGCCCTTCCTTGAGAGCATCGAATCTACATAAATTACTTGGAATTCCTCTGCATTAGAGATTTCTCTATCCTTTTCTATTTACTTATTTTTTTTCAGTATTTTATTTACATCAACATGGATTCATGCATACTTATTTTAGACTTTGAGTTATTATCCAACATGACTTTTTATTTATTTATTTATTTATTTATTTATTTATTTATTTATTTATTACAGGGTCAGATTTGCCCTGAGCTAAGATCTGTTGCCGATCTTCCTCTTTTTTTTTTTCCCCCTTCCTAAAGCCCCAGTGCATAGTTTTATATCATAGTTGTAAGTCATTCTAGTTCCTCTTTGTGACCCACCACCATCGCATGGCAACTGACAGATGGGTGGTGTAGTTCTTTGACCAGGAAATGACCTTGGGCAGCCGAAGTGGTGAGAACACCCAACTTTAACAACTAGGCCATCAGGGCTGACTTGACTTTATTTATTTTGATGCTCAAATCATTCCATCATTAGCCACTGAAAGGTGTTTCAGTTGGTTCCTCTATTCCTTTGACATATCTTGAGCACTGTGTTTTTATTGACACATGTTTGCTTTCCGGCACTACAAGATATTCCAGGCTCACCTTATATATTCTTTGCGTCAACCCTAGCATCAGCCATTTCTCCAAGGAGTCCTGGTTCCTTATATTGAAGAATGGTATTAGATGCTAAGATCTAGGTGCTGGATATGTTCACTCCCACTGTAATGTCCTGTTTTCTAAGCCCTCTAAGCTGACAAAGAAAGGAAATACATGTGTGCATTATACCCAGTCTATATACACATATCTTTGAATATATGTGTATCTATTGCTGTCTAAATCAAGGTAAATGTGAGTCCATATTGATGCCTCTACCTCTACTCCATTATCACAAGTACTATTCTACCAATCTCCCTTGCTTGTATGTAAACTCTTATTGCAAGAGTGAAAACTCTGCCCCCCACTAACCTCCATCCCTCACTTAATTGTTCAATGCCAGTATATATGTATAATGGTTTTAGAATTATTACCATGCAATTCCCTGAGAAAGAATGTTATCGACTAGAACACAGTGCTTAGGTACAGTTCCTTTGCTTTAGTCTTATGGCCGCCATTCATTATCAAATTCACTTAAGTCCACATATGTTCCCCCACCCACTTTAGTGAACTTACTTCATACATTGCCATCAAGTTAGATTCTGTCCTCACAGTCTGCATTCCATTCTGTGATCTTTCAACTTCCTAAAGGATTTTTTTTTAATCAGCAACATTAAAGATCATTCTTTATGCAGTAAATTTCTATCACTTTTGTAAATGGATAGTGTTATGCATCCACCATAACATACTCCACGTAATAATTTCGCTAGCCTAAAAAGTCCCCTGTGCTTTACTTGTTCAATTCTCTCTTCTTCTTTCTTAAACCCCTATCAGAAACTGATCTGTTTGTTATCTCTATACCTGTACCTTTTTATACATGTCGTATCCATGGGATCATGTACTACATAGGCTTTTTAGACCAGCTACTTTCACTTAGTACTATGCAGTAAAGACTCATCCATGTTGTTTCATGGAAGGCTAGCTCATTCTTTTCAATTGCTGAATAGTATTTCATTGTATGGATATACCACAATTTTGTTATTCCTCTATTGAAAGACATCTTGATTGCTTCCAGCTTATGGAGATTATGAAAAAAACATGCCACACATATCAGTGAGAAGATTTTTGTGTGGACATAAGTTTTGAATACCTATTGAGTGAATACCTAGGCATTTGATTGCTGAATCATATATTAAGACTACATTTACCTTTTTAAGAAATTACCAATCTGACTTCCAAAGGCTCTACATTGAAGCATTACATTAGCAATGAAGAAGAGTTCCTTTTTCTCCACATTTTCACTAGTAATTGATATTGTCACTTTAGGTTTTCAGGGCATGTAAAGATTTAGGCATTCTATACAATGTGCAGTATAACTTATTGTTTTTCTAATTTGCACTTTCTTAATGAAAAATTATTTTTCATATGCCTATTTCCCATGTGTATATCTTCTTTGTGAGCTGTGTGTTCATATCTTTTGTTCATTTTTTAAATTGTTGTTTGCTTATTATTTTAAGTATTGTTTTATATTTTGCAAAAAATCTTTTTTAGATGTGTGTTTACAAATATATTCTCCCAGGTTTTGGATTGTGTTTTCATTCTTCTAATAACGTCGTTCAGAGAGCATATATTTTTAATTCTAATAAAGTCCAATTATCAAATTTTCCTTTCATGAATAACGCTTCTTGTGTTGTATATAAAAAGTCATTGCCAACCCTTGATCTTCACCTATGTTGCCGTCCAGAAGTTTTAGACCTATGATCCACTTTGAGTCAATTTGTTTGAAAGATACGTAGTCTGTGTCTAGACTGATCCTTTTGCATATGCATGTCTAGTTTTTCCAGCATCATTTGTTGAGAAAACTATTTTTTCTCCATTAGACTGTCATTACTCCTTGGTCAAACATCAGTTGACTCTATTCTGGACTTTATTCTGTTTCATTAATCACTGAGTTTGTCCTTTCATTGACGTTATTCTGCCTTGGTTACCACAGCTTGATAGTAAGTCTTGAAGTTGGGTATTATGTAGTGTCAGTCCTGCAATTTTGTTCTTCTTCTTCTTCAATATTGTGTTTTGTTTTTCTATACAAAGGTTAGAGTTGGTTTGTTGATATCTACAAAATAACTTTCTGGGAGTTTGATTATGATTGCATTAAGTCTACAGATCAAATTGGGAAAAAATATCTTAAAACTATTGAGGCTTCTAATCCATAAACAAGAATATTTCACTATTTAGTTAGATCTTTTTTGGTTTCTTGAATCAGAATTTTGTGGTTTTCTGCATAGACATTGTACATATTTTGTTAAAATTATACCCAGATACTTCATATTTAGGGTTGCTATATTAAATGGCATTGGTTAAATTTCAAAGTCCAATTTTTTAATGCTGGTATATGGAATAGAAATTGAATATTTTATAATGACTTTATACTCTGGATCTTGCTGTACTCACTTCATAGTTTAATTTGGTCTTTATTTTCCCCATCTTTTTCTGCCTTTTCTTGTTTTAATTGAACATTTTATATTATTTCATTTTAGTTCCTCTTAGTTCCTCTATTAATGTATCAATTGTACATCTTTTTGAAAATAATTTTTGCTTCTATTTGAATAACTTCTATTACTATTGTTCTCAAGTCAAGGCTGGTGATGATAAATTCCCTTATTTTTCGTTTGTCTGAGAAAGTCTATTTCTCATTCACTTTTGAAAGAAAATTTTGCTGCATATAGAATTGATAAGGTGTTGGGTTTTCTTTATTCTTTCAACACTAAAGTTTTCACTCTATCATCATCTGGCTTAGATGTTTCTGACAAGAAGTACAAGAAATGTAGTGTAATTCTTATGCTTATTCCCTAATAACGAAAATGTTTTCCTTCTCCAGCTCTAGCTTCTTCCAGATTTTATATTCAGTTTCCATCAGTTTGAATATATGACTAAGAATGGTGGTTGTCATGTTTCTTTTGTTTTGTATTGATATTTATCTTGCTTTATGTTCTCTGTGGTTTCTCAATCTTTGGTTGTTGTATGCCATTAATTTTGGAAAATTCTTGGTCATTATTACTTCAAATACTTATTCTTCTTTGTTCTCTTTCTTCTCCTTCTGATGCTCCAATTGTTTGTATGCTATGCCTTTTGCAGTAGCCCCATAGTTCTTGGATGTTCTGTTCTGTTTTTATCCCCCTCCCCTCTTTTTTCATCTTTGCATTTAAGTTTGAGCCCTTCAAAGGCATTCTTCATTTCTCTTACAATGTTTTTTATTTGTAGTATTTCAGTTTGATTCATTCTTAGAGATTCTCTCTCTCTGCCTTAATTTTCTATCTTTTCTTGCATATCCTCCACTTTTTCATTAGAGCTCTTCACATATTAATCATAGTTATTTTAAATTCTCTATCTGATAATTCCAATATCAGTATTATAGCTGAATCTAGTTTTGATGTTGCTTTGTCTCTTCAGACTATTTTTATTTTTTGACCTTTGTCATTCCTTGTAATTTTCTTGTTGAAGTCCAGACATGTTATATCCGTTTATAGGAACTGAGATAAATAGGCCTTTAGTACAGGAATTTTTGTTAGTCTGGCTGGAAGTTGTGCTGTGTTTAGTACTTGTTCAAATTTCTCTAATGCCACTTTTTTCTGTCTCCTTTCTTAACACTGGGCTTCACTATGCACTTCCCCGTAAAAACTCTCTATGTCTTGAAGCACTGTTACCTGTAACCCGAATTTATTATAGCAGAAGCTTGTTCATGTGATAGCAAGATTTGAGTTTGTTCAATTATCTTCTAATGAAAACTTAGTCTCTTACTGAGCCTGTGTCTTGGGACTATGACCTTCAGAGGTATTTTCCCATTAGTATTCTCTTTTTTCTGCTTCTCCTACCTGCTTCCCTGGTCACATTGTTTATAATCTATTTCTTTAAGCACGAATCCCTGATTTCTATGTATTTCTCCCCCTAAACTTGGGTGCAAAAGGAAGGCTAGAGGTGGCAACAGTAGGAGGAATGCCATCCTCCAACTAGGAAAAGGCTCTGGTAAATCTTTTTCTCTAGATAGTAGGCCTTTGTTTTGGAGTAATATTTGGGCATCCTTCACAATGATTGCTATTGCCTTCCTCTCTCAGAGTCAGAAGGAGATTTTTTTCGGTTTTACCATGAGAGCCTAGTGGGGTTCCTATATATTTATAAAGCTTTTGAAAGTATAGGGACCACAAAGACTGTGGCCAGGGGTTTCTCACTGTCACATTAGTCTGTATTCAGCTTCCGGCAGTTCATCAAAATTAACATTTAAACATTTCTACCAGTTTATGGCTTCATCAGTTTCTGCTCCAAATAAATTAATCTCAGTTGTTATATCTCTCTGGATGCATCTGTATTTCTTGAGTTTGAAGTGGTTCTTTACTCACTGACCTCGGTTCTCTGAAGGGTTAAAGAAAATTTGTTAATTTTTAGTTTGCCCAACCATTTCATTTTGCAGGCATGCAAGTCGTGAGTTTGGGCTCTTTACATTTTGGAGCTGAAACTAGATTTCCTGGATCATGTATTAGAAAATGAAAATACTCTATATGATAACTCACAAACTAAAAAATCAATGGAGGACAACAGAAATATTGGGGAAAATGACTTCAGGAACATTTAAACACACATACTAATTTTATGATTATTGCCTGATGGAATGGCCATGCAAATCTAATTTTCATTCATGTCCACATATCCAAACCGTTGGGAATAAAATAAATAGCAAACCCAAAGGGTATCACTATTTTGTTTAATAACATTTATTAACCTTTTCACCCAGTCCAAATATCTTTGCTGTTTTTATCTTAGAAGGAGTTGTTCAATTAAAAAAAAAGCAAACGTCCAGATAAAAATATACTTGTTTACACCAGAATAGTGTGCTTTCATTTTAAGTCCAAGAAGTATGGGTAATTAATTGATCCAATTGAATACATTAAAATTATACTTGGATTAAAGATAAAAATGCAACAACAATGGCGCAAAGATCACTTATTCAGGATATGAGGACATGTTTCCGACTATGATAATTTTTCTAATTATTTTCCTGTTCTTCTCACTCCCTTAAGGTAGTGCTGCCATATATAAAGCTCCACAAGCCTTAGACTAATGGAGAACTAATTTAGGTACTAAACCTGTTAATTACCAGCAGTGTGAAACTGAATAAGATAATCATCATTTCAGGGATTTACTTGAAAAATTTAAGGATAAATAATATCACCTGGCAATTAGATAGTAGTTATTATGGTCAGATTTATATTGAACACTATTGAATTATTGAGTACAATGCTGGGTATGTAATAAACTTTCAGTATATATATGTGTTTCCTTTTATTCCCAATGCCTAGAGTGTGATACGTTTACCTTATTTGAAAGATAGGTCAGAACATTAGTTTGCAAGTGAAAAAAATGTGTATGTATATGTGTGAGTATAGATGTTATTATTGCAAGCAACAGAAATTGGCTAATGAAGCAACAGAAATTTTAATTAAATAATTTTGGGAATCCATGGAGTTAATAGAAATATTAGGGGAAAAAACAGGCCTGGAATATAGATAGGAAAATGTTGTAAATGTTGGAATCAAAAACATATTCAAAACCTTACTAAGAATGAATCCTAGGGAGATATTAATATTGGTATAGATGTTCTTTACACATTATTGCTGGCATTCAGCTTCTGTTCTTCCTAAAAACTAGAGGTTTTGTTGCTGCTGAGATCACTACCACTAAAACAATGTTTCTTTGGGACACCAATTCTCAAATCAGTGTGAAATGAGCGAATCTGCTTAGTTTCCTGTAGATGCTCTAACAAATTATTATAAGCTTGGCGATTTAAAACAACAGAAATTTATTCTTTCACAGCTCTAGAGGCTGGAAGTCAGAAATCAGTATCACTGGGCCAAAATCAAACATCAGCACTCCCTCCAGCGGCTCTAGGTGATAATATGTCCCTTGACTCTTGCAACTTCTGGTGGTCGCCGGCATTCCTTGACTTGTGGCAACATTGAACCAGTCTCTGCTGCCTTGTTCACATTGCCTCTTCCTCTTCTATGTCAAATCTCCTTCTGTCTCTTTCTTAAAAGGACACTTTTGATGGCTTTAGAAAACACAGCAATATTCCAGATAATTTTGCCATCTCAAGATCTATAACTTAATCACATCTGTAAAATCTTTCCTATTTTAGAGAACATTTCCGATTTCCAGGGATTAGAAATTAAAAATTTTAGGGGGCCATTTTTAAGCCTACCACAGAATCTGACTGTTTGAACCATATTACAAAACCCATACCACATTATTCATATGTGCAAATGCAGTTCACATTGTGGACAAATAGAAAATGAAACATAGGTGCAGTTCATCAACTGTAATTTAGGATCTCAGAGGATCATCTCTACTTACCTAAATCTAACAGTGCTAGTAAAAGCAATTGTACAATATTAAAATTCAGACTTAGAAAAAACATTGAATAAAATGCCTTTGAAATTAAACTCAATTAAGAAAGCCAAGGCTAAAACAAAGTTTATTATATTTCATTATACATAACAAATAGAGTATTAACCTTACTTTTTCGTCTCCTCTGAGATCAAAGCAAGAATTTTCATGTAACAAGCAACCTAGATTAGGCACAAAGAACAAATTCTTGGACATTAAAATCATGTACATATCAAGAATTTCTTTTCTAAAACCCTCAAGAAACTCCTTTTTCCAAAAAAATCCAATTTTTCTGTAACTATTTACTTTAGAACTTATTGGATATCAAAAAAGTAGATCAAAATCTCGTAATTTGTATCCTTATATCAAATCTAAAAATGAATAGTTGGTATACTGCAGTAAATGTTGAGAATAGTTGCATGACAAATATACCAGAAAAAATTTAAAATAAACTAGAAGATTAAAAATGAATATCAATATCCTCATGACCCATAATTTGCATCGACAATTAAATCAAAGCTATACATCACAAAAATAGTTCCAAATGATTCTTTTACAAACATAGTCAAATGAAAGAAAAGTCATAGTATGCTATCTCCATAGATTGAAGGAGAAGATAAATACTTTTGATGTCAAATATTATCCTTTTTTGAAAATCTATTGGTGAATTGCATTTTTTGCATGACTTCAACGTGAGTCTCCTCTTCCTTAAATATGATATTGGCAACATATATATTTAGAAAGTTCCATCCAGCAACTTCAGTGGAAGCAAGGCCTGGGTAGTTGAGCTTCAAATACACACAAAACACACACACAGACACTACACATACATACGTAAATATGTATGTGTGTTTGGTTTTGGCAAATGACCCATATTTGTTGCAATTAATATGTAAACTGTGTTATTATATTCTATCTAAACACAATGATTCCTTGAACACTATGGGAACAAACAAACAAAAACCTAGAAACTTATGAACATCAAAAAATTAGATTAGTGCAAAGCCTTTAACTATTTCACAAATTAGCTTAAACTCTGAATGATGAGCAACAAAACTATGGGAATAAATTTCTTCTTAACAGTTATAATCAGATGTGTACTGCACTTGACCTATCCTGGATTGAGACAATTTTTTGCACCTCATCTCAATTCCACATTCATTGACATCACATTGATAGCTTGAAACTGACCATGGCAGTAGTATTAACAACATGGAAATAAGCAAATACTGTATATTTTTCCCAAGACACCCATGTGTTAAACATTTATCAGAAAAGTATTGATTATAGTCTTGTAACTTAAGTTTATTTTAAATTTCAGGAGCACATCTTGAAAACATTGAGTTGATCAAAGATAGAATCTCAGAAGTTCATGAGGGTAAAAATTTCAGGTGTGATTACCAACTAATTATAATCACATGTGAATAAACAATCTATCTCAGTTTAAAAATTATCCATCTACACTCCAGAGGCCGGCTCCGCAGCCTGGGGGGGAAGCTTCAGAGTTCCGCCCAGGCTGCAGACAAAACTCCCTGTCTGTCATTAGTGGAGGGGCTACTCCCAGCATTCACAACTCCGGGAAAGTCCCAGAGAGAATCCCAGAGGGCATGGCGACCCCCAGCTGCTGTTGCCCGCCCAGCCGGGCAAGGGATTGCCGGAGATCTCAGAGAGGACTGGGGCTGGGTGGAGCTCCAGAGGCCAGCTCTGTGGCCCGTGGGGGAAGCTCCAGAGTTCTGCCCGGGCAGCAGACAAAACTCTCTGTCTGCCATTAGCAGAGGGGCCACGCCCAGCATCCACAATACCGGGAGGGTCCCGGAGAGGAGAATGTCAGGCAGGGCAGCAGCTGACCAGCTACCACTGAAATCAGGATCTCCGGCTATCCCCCAGACAGGGCAAAGGGCTCCATGAGTTCCTGGGGAACAGGACTGGGGCTGGGTGAAGTTCCAGCGACCCGGCTCCGTAGCCTAGGGGGAAACCCTACAGGCTCACAGCAGCCTCAGCAAAAGCCTCTGCACAGCACTAGTAGAGAGCACCCATCTGGCAGCCACAAGGCTGGAAGACCCCAGGACAAAAGTAGCATAGCTAGGTGAGCTAACCACAGACTGTAGAAGATGCCAATAGCTCTGCTGTGACCCATATTGGACAAGTGAGATTTTGTGGGTGCCGACAGTGACGGAGCGGCAAATATAAGTGATCCTACCCCTGGCTGCTGGAAAAGCCCATAACACCGTTGCAGACCCCAAGGAGGGAGCACGTCTAGGTGGGCTGCAACAGTAGGCACCAGCAGCCTGAAGCCCCCCGTGACGGCCCCCACAGCAGAAGAGGGAATCCAAAGGACCACTGAGACTACAAGGAGGGGCCCAGGCCCAGTTAGCAACTGCGGATAGGGTTCCTGGTTGGTGCAGTATAAACAGCTTCTCCCCTATGACACCAGCAGAAACAAGTGGAAGGAGCAGTTAAACTCTATCTCTATGCGGAGGCACAAATCTAGAACATCAAGCAATATGAAAAAATATATTAAATCTCCAGAACAGAAGGAAAATGACAAATACACAGAAAACAATCCCAAAGAAAATGAAATATATAACCTAAATGACAATGACTTCAAAACAGCCATCATTAAAATACTCAATGAGTTAAGAGAGAATTCAGATAGACAACTTAAGGAGTTCAGGAGCTATGTCACAGAAGAGTTTGATACTATAGAGAAGAACTAAACAGAAATACTGGAAATGAAGAACACAATAGAGGAGATTAAGAAAAATCTAGATGCACTGAACAGTAGGGATGATAATATGGAGGAAAGAATTAGCTATTTGGAAGATGGGAATATAGAAATGCTGCAGGCAGAGGATGAGAGAGAAGTAAGACTAAAAAGAAATGAAGAAACTCTCCGAGAATTATCAGACACAATTAGGAGATGCAACGTAAGGATTCTAGGAATACCAGAGGGATAAGAGAAGGAGAAAGGGGCAGAAAGTGTATTCAAAGAAATAATGGCTGAGAACTTCCCAAATCTGGTGAGAGAGATGGATCTTCAGGTGACAGAAGCCAACAGATCTCCAAACTTTATCAATGCAAGAAGACCAACCCCACGGCATATAGTAGTGAAGCTAGCAAAAGTCAACAACAAGGAGAAAATACTAAGGACAGCCAAACAGAAGAAACTAACCTACAAAGGAACCCCCATCAGGCTATCAGCAGATTTCTCAGCAGAAACTTTACAGGCTAGAAGAGAGTGGAATGATATATTCAAAAATCTGAAGGACAAAAATTTACAGCCGAGAATTCTCTACCCAGCAAAAATATCCTTCAAATACGATGGAGAAATAAAAACTTTCCCAGATAAACAAAAATTAAGGGAGTTCATTGCCACAAAACCTCCTCTTCAGGAAATCCTCAGGAAAAGCCTCATTCCTGAGAAATCCAAAAAAGGAAAGGGGCTACAAAACCAAGAGCAGAGGAGATAAGTAGAAGGACAACAACAGAGAGTAGCAGCTCTTCATCAGAACAGATTAAACCATGGGACGAGAAACAAAGGAAATTGAAGAAAACCAGAAAACAAGACATAAAATGGTAGTGGTAGGCCCCCACATCTCAATAATCACTCTAAATGTAAATGGATTGAACTCCCCAATCAAAAGACACAGAGTGGCAGGATGGATCAAAGAACAAGACCCAACAATATGCTGCCTCCAGGAAACACACCTCAGCCCCAAAGACAAACACAGACTCAGAGTGAAGGGATGGAGAACAATACTCCAAGCTAATAATGAACAAAAGAAAGCAGGTGTTGCTATACTAATATCAGACAAGGTAGACTTCAAAGCAAAACAGATAAAGAAAGACAAAGAGGGACAGTATATAATGATAAAAGGGACTCTCCACCCAGAAGACATAACACTTATAAATATATATGCACCCAACACAGAAGCACGAAAATTTGTAAAGCAACTCTTAACAGAACTAAAAGAAGACATCAACAACAATACAATAATAGTAGGGGACCTCAACACACCATTAACACCAATGGACAGAACATCCAGACAGAAAATCAACATGGAAATAATAGAATTAAATGAAAAATTAAACCAGATGGACTTAATAGATATATATAGAGCACTTCATCCAAAAACAGCAGGTTACACATTCTTCTTAAGTGCACATGGAACATTCTCAAGGATTGACCATATTTTGGGAAACAAAGCAAACATCAATAAATACAAGAGAGTTGAAATAATATCAAGCATCTTTTCTGATCATAATGCTATGAAACTAAAAATCAACTACAAGAAAAAAACAGAGAAAAGTGCAAAAATGTGGAGACTAAACAACACGCTTCTGAACAAACAATGGATTATTGAAGAAATTAAAGAAGAAATCAAATATTATCTGGAGACAAATGAAAATGAGAACACGACATACCAAATCATTTGGGATGCAGCAAAAGCAGTCCTAAGAGGGAAATTCATCGCAATACAGGCTCACCTCACTAAACAAGAAAAAGCTCACACAAGCAACCTCAAACGACACCTAACACAACTAGAAAAAGAAGAACAAACAAGCCCAAAGTCAGTAGAAGGAGGTAAATAATAAAAATAAGAGCAGAAATAAACGATATTGAAACAAAAAAGACAGTAGAAAGGATCAATGAAACAAAGAGTTGGTTCTTCGAAAAAATTAACAAAATCGACAAACCTTTAGCCAGACTCACCAAGAAAAGAAGAGAGAAATCTCAAATAAATAAAA
Source organism: Equus asinus (assembly GCF_041296235.1). Lineage (NCBI taxonomy): Eukaryota > Metazoa > Chordata > Mammalia > Perissodactyla > Equidae > Equus > Equus asinus. The sequence goes on along the minus strand of NC_091792.1, from coordinate 47,183,334 downwards.
TTAGTAATGAGAGAGGAGAAATCACAACAGATACAAATGAAATACAAGGGATCATTAGAGAATACTATGAAAAACTATATGCCAACAAATTGAACAACCTGGAAGAAATGGACAACTTCCTAGACTCCTACAACCTCCCCAAACTGAATCAGGAAGAAATGGAGAATCTGAATAGGCCAATCACAAGTAAGGAAATTGAAACGGTAATCAAAAACCTCCCCAAAAATAAGAGTCCAGGACCAGACGGCTTCTCTGGAGAATTCTACCAAATATTCAAATACTTAATACCTATTCTTCTCAAACTATTCCAGAAAATTGAGGAAGATGGAGTACTCCCTAACACATTCTATGAAGCCAACATCACTCTGATACCCAAACCTGACAAGGACAACACAAAGAAGGAGAACTACAGGCCGATATCACTGATGAACATACATGCAAAAATCCTCAACAAAATTCTGGCAAACCGAATACAGCAATACATCAAAAAGATTATACACCATGATCAAGTGGGATTTATACCAGGGACACAGGGATGGTTCAATATCCGCAGGTCAATCAACGTGATACACTACATCAACAAAATGAAAAACAAAAAGCACATGATCATCTCAATAGATGCAGAGAAAACATTCGACAAGATCCAACACCCATTTATGATAAAAACCCTCAATAAAATGGGTATAGAAGGAAAGTACCTCAACATAATAAAGGCCATATATGACAGACCCACAGCCAACACATACTCAATGGACAAAATCTGAAAGCCATCCCTCTGAGGACAGGAAAAAGACAAGGGTGCCCACTTTCACCACTTCTATTCAACATAGCACTGGAGGTGTTGGCCAGAGCAATTCGGCAGGAAAAAGAAATAAAAGGAATCCAAATAGGTGATGAAGAAGTAAAACTCTCGCTGTTTGCAATGACATGATCTTATATATAGAAAACCCCAAAGAATCCATAGAAAAACTATTAGAAATAATCAGCAACTACAGCAAAGTAGCAGAGTATAAAATCAACATACATAAATCAGTAGCATTTCTACACACTAACAATGAACTAACAGAAAAAGAACTCAAGAACTCAATCCCACTCACAATTGCAACGAAAAGAATAAAATACCTTGGGATAAAGCTAACCAAGGAAGTGAAGGATCTATACAATGAAAACTACAAGACTTTCTTGAAAGAAATTGACGACGACATAAAGAGATGGAAAGACATTCCATGCACATGGATTGGAAGAATAAACATAGTTAAAATCTCCATACTACCTAAAGCAATATACAGATTCAATGCTATCCCAATCAGAATCCCAAGAACATTCTTCACAGAAATTGAACAAAGAATCCTAAAATTCATATGGGGCAACAAAAGACCGCGAATTGCTAAAGCAATCCTGAGCAAGAAAAACAAAGCCGGAGGAATCACAATCCCCGATTTCAAAACATACTACAAAGCTACAGTGATCAAAACAGCATGGTACTGGTACAAAAACAGGTCCACAGATCAATGGAACAGAATTGAAAGCCCAGAGATAAAACTACACATCTATGGACAGCTAATCTTCAACAAAGGAGCACAGGGCCTACAATGGAGAAAAGAAAGTCTCTTCAACAAATGGCGCTGGGAACACTGGACAGCCACATGCAAAAGATTGAAAATTGACCATTCTTTTTCACGACACACCAAAATAAATTCAAAACGGATCAAAGACCTAAAGATTAGGCCTGAAACAATAAGTCTTCTGGAAGAGAATATAGGCAGTACACTCTTTAACATCAATTTCAAAAGAATCTTTTCAGACACTATAACTCCTAAGTTGAGGGAAACAATAGAAAGAATAAACAAATGGGACTTCATCAGACTAAAGAGCTTCTTCAAGGCCAGGGAAAACAGGATTGAAACAAAAAACAGGTCACTAATTGGGAAAAAATATTTACAAGCTACTTATCCAACAAAGGGTTAATCTCCATAATATACAAAGAATTCACACGGCTTAACAACAAAAAAACAAGCAACCCGATCAAAAAATGGGCAGAGGACATGAACAGACATTTCTCAAAAGAAGATATAAATATGGCCAATAGACACATGAAAAGATGTTCATCATCGCTAATCATCAGGGAAATGCAAGTCAAAACTACACTAAGATATCACCTTACACCCGTTAGATTTGCAAAAACATACAAAACCAAGAGCGACAAATGTTGGAGAGGCTGTGGAGAAAAAGGAACCCTCATACACTGTTGGTGGGAATGCAAACTGGTACAGCCACTATGGAAAACAGTATGGAGATTTCTCAAAAAGTTCAAAATAGAAATACCCTATGACCCAGCCATCCCATTACTGGGTATCTATCCTAAGAACGTGAAATCAGAAATCCCAAGAGTTCCTTGCACCCCTATGTTCATCGCAGCATTATTTACAATAGCCAAGATGTGGAACCAACCTACATGTCCAGAAACTGATGATTGGATAAAGAAGATATGGTATATATACACAATGGAATACTACTCAGCCATAAAAAAAAACAAAATTGGCCCATTCGCAGCAACGTGGATGGACCTCGAGAGTATTATGTTAAGCAAAATAAGCCAGTCAGAGAAAGACGAACTCTATATGACTCCACTCATAGGTGGAAGTTAACATATTGACAAGGAGATCTGATCGGTGGTTACCAGGGAAAAGGGGGGGGTGAGGGGAGGGCACAAAAGGGGAAGTGGTGTACCCACAACATGACTAACAATAATGTACAACTGAAATCTCACAAGGTTGTAATCTATCATAACATTAATAAAAAAAAATTACCCCTCTACATAAAAATAGGAAATTGACCTTATTTAATTGCGTTTATTATAGAATTAGAATATAGAAGTAAGTTGTTTCAAGAATGGACGACTGAGGGGCCAGCCTGGTAGTGTAGTGGTTAAACTTGAGTGCTCCACTTGAGCAGCCTGGGATTCGCAGGTTTGCATCCCAGGTGTGGACGTACACTCTACTCATCAAGCCATACTGTGGCGGTGTGCCACATAGAAGATAGAGGAAGATGGTCACAGATGTTAGCTCAGGGCCAATCTTCCTCAAGGAAAAAGAGGAAGATTAGCAATAGATGTTAGCTCAGGGCCGATCTTCCTCGGTAACAACAACAACAAAAAAGAATTGGACAACTGATGTGGTACACTCCAATTCTTGAGTAAAAAGGAAACAGACTGGAGAAACATCAGATTTAAATTTGCCTTCCTCCTAGGGCATCTCCCAATCCCCAAAACAGGAAAAATAATTTCAAACTGAGAGCAGTAATTTCATGGAGAGAAAGATACAAAGATCGGAGACAGGCTATTGATGTAGCCAAAAGATATGGGTGCGGGAAATCCAGAGCTAGAGGCTTACTGAAGAAGGAACTCTAGAAATCTGGGTAGGTGTCCCTTGAGCATTTGCTCATATTCTAAGTTATACATTGAATAGAAATTTGTCAGTTTCTGCAGCTAGATTTCCAGGTGTTTAGATTGGACAAAAGCCATTAAACTCAGTTGAGACTACAATAGGGTCAACTCTTAGAAGTCGAGTTGCACTGGCCATAGAATCAGGTCTAAGCTAGACCCTTACTAACAAACTGTAGAATTAAATCTTGACAGGATCAAAATAAAAGGCCAGTAAATTAACTTCCTGCTGAAACTTATCACAACACTTTAAAGGAAGTCAACATAATCCCGATACTCAAAAACATAATCTAATCTTTCTACAATCTCTGGCACCAAAAATCAGCAAACAAAAATAAATTACCAGATATGTGAAAAGCAAGAAAATATGACTCATATAGGAGGACAAAAACAAGTCAATATAAACAGACCAAAATATTACATGGTAGAATTAGTAGTCAAGGACTTATAAATATGTTACAGTTTTGGGATTACCATATATTCCATAATTAGAATTATTATAAATATGTCCAAGAATTTAAAGAAGAAAGTGGCATTATGAATAAACACGTGAGAAATTTTAAGAAAAATAACAATTTTAAAATATGAAATGTCTGTCCCCTCCTTCCATCTTATATATAGACTATTCTCTTATTTTTGGTAGAGAGGAATTTAATTATGATATGTCTAAGTGTGTTTTTCTTTGTTTTTATCCCTCTTGGTTTTAATTGTGGTTCTTGAATCTGTGGCTTTATATTTTTCTTTTAATTTGGAAAACGACTCTTTTTACTTTTTGTAAGTTTTTGTATATCTTTCTGAATCTATTATTATTTCCTATTTCTTTCTAAGTCAGTTTCAAAGTTTAGAAACTTCTTGTAATTATTCTCCAAGTTACTGTCATTTTGTCCACTTTTTCACCCTGTGTTCTCTCCATGCTTAAATTGATACAGTTCCTATTAAGTTGTCTTCAAATTCATCAATCTTTTCTTCTTTAGTGTCCAGTCTGTTGAAAGCACTTTTGCTGATTATTTTACTTCAGATATTCTATTATTTAGTTAAAATGATGAAATGACACTGAGTTGGTTTTCTGGTCATAGCAGAAATAAATTAGAAAGGACTATTGGATTGTAAGGCCCTTACTGGACACAAGTGATGGTTCAAGAAAGATAGTAAAGTTCAAGAAAGATAATAAAGGCACATAGTGATAATCAGCAAATTAAGGCTAAATGTGAAAGCCAGAGATTTTCCTTAGCAACGTATAAAGTAATTTTCATGTGCAGCAGAGAGCAGAAAAAGCTTCAGAATCTAGGATTAGGGACTCGAATTAATCAAATGTAGACAAGCTTCAAGTAAGGTTTCATATCGACCTCAGGAAACCTACCACAACAAGGCTAGGGCTGTGACTGGGAAGAGATGAATCCTGACCTATGAGATGAAGATCATCTGAAGAATGAACTGAAGGCTTTGAAACTTCATATTTCCTTGAAATATTTATTGTAACACTTATCTTTCTTTCTGTTGAAAGCCGGTGTCCTCCCTTTGCTTGGAAACAATATCAGCAATCTCTGCTTTGCTAAGTAAAACACACTCCCCTGCTTTCTTGTCCACTTTGGTTGCTTCATCTTAACTTTGGCCTTGTCACTTTCATTAGTAGAGATGGTATATTTCACACTCTTGTGTACCCCTCTATTTGCTGATTGACACAGAAGGGTACAGGTTTTGGAACGAACCAAAAATACAAAAGTGTTCTACAGCAGGTCACATAAGTGATGTGAGCAGCTCTGCTACTTGGGCCAAGTTTCCCTCAGTTCTATTGGATTAACGACATCTTGATTTTACAGAATATTGTGAGAAGATTATGCCAGAATCCTAAAGGAGTCAAAATGAAGGCTCACTAGAGAGTTGGAGCAAGGCCTTGATTTCTACAATAGCAGAATTACGTATCATTTGAAAAACAGCTCTGTTGGTACTATTGGGTCTTAGTAGAAATGAAGCATTTGACTTCAAGATATTAAGTAATCGTACAGTGTGAACTGTCCATCAAGTGTTGACTTCCATCTGACCCACCAAACCATGACGTCCGGCACATCCAGCAGCAATCCACTGTAATGTGGAAGTGATATATCCAGGTTAACACCTAAGCAGACATCTATGTCATCTATATCTCTGGAAATGTCAATTCCAATGTCACTTCTACCTCAACTTTACCTATGCCCACATAGGGTGTCTCTTTTGAAAAGCTGGAGAATGAACAAAAAAGGCAGAGACTTGGCCATGATGGATTGACTTGATATTTGGGTACAAGCCAAGATTATACATTTGCTCTATACTAGGGGATCCCTAAAAGGCAGTGAGTAGGAGAACACCTCACTCTGAACAGAGCTTTAGACATCTAGTTATTCAGCTTGTTTGGAAATAAAAGTACCCACGTAAGAAGATATTTGAATTTATGAGCAGTGGAGAATAGTTTTGCTGGTTGGTCAGAAGCCTGGAATAGTAAAGACTGGGAGATCAGTGTAAACATACAATGCATTTCATCGTATGTGGATTATAAAAAACAAAACTATGTTCAAGACTATTAAAATTCCATTTTGCAAGAAAGTTGAAGCCACTCCAGTGCTTTAGGCATGGAAACAGGAAATTCTGAGCATGAATTTGACCTCAATAGAGAATAGAAATTAAACTTTCCAGCTCAACAGGGGAACCTCAGCCAATCTCATGAGTGGAAGGAGAAGTATGATGGGGGATTCCTTGCTAAAGAAAGAGATGGAGAAAACCAGCTGATGATTCTGCCTGAGGATATATTTTATAGAAATTGACTGTTCAATAAGTTTGAAGAAAAAAATATATATATGTGCTGAATAATAAGGAACTCAATCAAGCCAATTGTGGACTATATATCTGACTCTGTATTATTCCAGATATGTTCGTAAGACTGAGTCTCCAAATCTAATTCCTGGTCTAGAGTGGGTACTTGAGGAGTGAGGCAAAACACACACACCCACATATATGCACACATTTGTGTGAGCACATGTAATGGTCCAAAAAGAGAAATAAAGAAAAACGAAGGGGGAAATACATAGATTTCTCAAACATCCTACAAAAAATGAGTTTGAAAATCAAAATTAAATAAGATACATAAATGTGATTTTTAAAAATATAAATGTCTAATAACCACAAGCACTGAGAAATTACGAAATAATGAAACAAATAAAGCACAAATGTGAGATATTGAAGAAAGCCATCTAAATTTTTAAATACAGTAAGTTAAATTTTAAAATACAATACATGAAATAAATACATCTTGAAAAATTAATTAATGAGAAATTTACCAATTCACCTAGAAAGTAAAAGTTAGGATTATTTTTAAGATATCTATTTCCATTTCAGAACAAATTAAAATGTAACTGGAGCACATCAAAAATAAGAGGGCAAAGTAATTTAAAAGCTACCAGATTGAAAAGACAGGTAACCTTCAAAAGAAAGAAAATCCAATTATCATTAAATTGTTCATTAGTAACTGTAGGAGACAGAAGTGAACGTAATAAAGACTTCAAACTACTGAGAAAAAAATTACAGTCAATATTCTATTTTATGCACAGTGTAATATCCGCTCAAGAATAATAAAAAGCATTTTGTTCAGACATGTCTATAGCCAAATATTTTATGATAAAAAACCCCTGTTGAAAGATTGATCGAAGGATATGCTTCTTTAAAACACGTATACACATACACTTATATCCTTTGTAAGGAAAGGTTTGGTATACAGGAAACAATACTGATTATAGAAATTGCAAAAATACCTTGAAAATGTTATCAAATATTTTACAAACAATGTGTGGCGTTCTAAATCGGGGTATGGAGCATGTGTGCACTTGATGGGTAGTTAAGGCACTTCAAGAAATATAATGTGACTAACATCCTAGGGACCTAACCTATGCACTCTGCAGGTCACCATGCCCCGCTCCTATCATGACTTTTAACCCGATAGATTAGTTTTGTCTTTTTTGAAGTTTCCATGAAAGGAATCATAGAGTACTATTATTTTCTAGCGGATCCTGTTGGTCAATGTTTGTACCATTCATCCATGTTGTTATACACGGAATTAGGCTTAATTTCATTGCTGTACAGAATTCCATCGTATGGACCCTCAGTTTTTCTTCTTGTGAACAAAATATTAATTCTCTTTCATTTTTTAAAGATATTGTTATAAGGTATAGAATTCTGGGTTAACCCACCCACCACTTCAATACTTTTAAGATGTTATCCAATGCTTTCTTGTTCATATGCTTTCTGATATTTTGTCTTTGTTCCACTATAGATAAATTTTTTTCTTTTGATTTCCTTTTGATAGATTTTCTCTTTGTATTTATTTTGTGTTTCAGCAGTTTAATAAGATATGATGGTTTTCTTAGTGTATTCACGTATTTGTACTCTTTGCTGTTCTTTGAGCTTCTTGGTTCTGTGATTTGGTGTCTGTCTTCAGTTCTGGAAAATTCTTATTTGTTATTTATTCAAATACTTATTCTGTCCATTCTATATTTCGCTATATAGAATCTTCATATGAATTCCAATTGTATGTATGTTACACCATCTGAGGTAGTCACACAAATCATAGATGCTATGTTCTCCAGTTTTTCTTTTCTTCACTTTTAGTCTTTTTTTCTATTTGTATGTGCTTCAGATGATTTCTACTGATCTTTCTTTTCATTCACCAATTCATACTGCTGGACTTGTCTTCCCTTGAATAAAGAAATCAATATCACTGTGGAGGTGATACAGGAAGTATTTTTTTTAAGTATCTAAATAATTGCAATGTGCAGCAGTCTTCAGAACCACTGTTCTAGTAATTTAAATGTCAGAAGAACTGATGGAGAATGATGACACCTGGAATATGCTTTTTGCCTGTTTCTAAAAGATTCTAAGCAAAATAAGCAGATGTAGAGATAATAGTCCATTAGTGATACAGCAGAACTGATGCAAAATTTTATACATGGATGATAAAATTTCAATTAGAGTGCTGTTAAGATATTTCAATAAATTTTATTAGACCTGGAATCCAAAATCATAGACTTTAATTGCAATTTTAAAATCTAATAGTGGTGTTAATAATGAAAAAATTACTTATTCTTCATGGGCCTCAACTTCTGAGGTTTTTAGTTTGTAGAATATTGGGATCTTTTAGATCATTTTTAAAACAGAAAGAAAAGTGTACAGAAATTTCTCTAACATTTTGCTTTAAAAGATCTTTAATGTTTAATTCCATCCTTTTGATATGACAACTTCATTGATAATGAGGACTTTTTTTGATGGCCTTAATATAGTTCTAATTTATATTAAAAAGTAGGACTTCCAAGTATCTTGGGGTAATGGCAAATCTTTCACACATCATACAAAAACTAAGTGTATATATATATATATATACACACACACACACGCACACATTTTAAATTAATATGTTAACTTTTTAGCAGTTTTAGGTTTCCAGAAAAATTGAGCAGACAATACAGAGTTCTCATATGCCTGTTCCCCAACCCACCCCAGTTCCACTATTAACATCTTGCATTGATAGTTTACTTTGCAAGATAGTTTACAGTCAGCTTCACTTTTTGTGTTTTACAGTCTATGATTTTTGACAAATATATAATTGACATGGAGCTACCATTAGGGTATCATACAGAGTAGTTTCACTGCCCTAAAAATACTCTTTCTTCATCTAGTCATCCCTCCCTCTCCTAAACCCCTGGCAACCCCTGATCCTTTTACTTTCTCAGTAGTTTTTCCTTTTCCAGAATGTCATATATTTGAAATTATATGGTACGTAGCTTTTCCAAATTGGTTTCTTCCACTTAGCAATATGCCTTTAAGTTTCTTCTGTCTTTTCACACCTTGATAGCTTATTTCTTTTTATCACTGAGTAATATTTTATTGTATAGATGTACCATAGTTTGTTTATCTATTTAACTACTGAAGGCTATCTTAGTTGCTTCTATGTTTTGGCAATTGTGAATAAAGCTATATAAACATTCATGTGCAGGCTTTTTGTGAACACAAATTTTCAATTCATTTGGGTAAATTCCAAGGAATATGATTGCTGGAATATCTGATAAGAGTATATTTTTATTTCTCTCTACTGAAAAAGTGTAGGAAAATCAGTAACTCAGGAACAATGAGTCACTGTAGCATCCCAATCACAGTTTCTGGATAACTCTACTAAAAGGAACTCAGAGAAGTGACCCATTCTTGATTTGGTGCAAAATGAACTTGGAGCATTCTGTCCTATCAAAAAGCAAGAAATCTACAAATGGCTATTGATATCATTAAAAGGACCCAAGAATGAACTTAAAGAAACATTTGATCATCAGCTAGAAAAACCTTAATGGACCAGCACACACCAAATGTGTTAAGATGGACACATTGCTAACAATAATAATAATAATGTAAAGACACCTTTAGATCACCAATGGAGGATGTTGGGGAACCAGTTCCCTCTGGTTGAATACTGGTAAAATAAAGGAAAACATTCAGGAATTTTCTTGCTTTTTCTTTTGAAACTATACCATAGTGAAACTAAATAATGGACAAGGTAAAGTGTCTTTATAGACATATACAACCTAATTACTAAAGAAAAATGATAGAATATCAGTATTTGCAAACCCATGATGAAATAATGGATCTATGGAATGATCATAAATAGTGGTGACATCACACAAACAAGGATAATAAGATGTTGCTCAATAACATCTATAGCAGTATTGATAAAATCAATCCAATCATATCAGATCAAGTCTGCAGATATTGCTAGTAATGTTTTTAAAGTACAAGAGACCAAGGGAAATATTAAATTGTAACAAAGGTATGCCATCATTAAAATCCAGATTGTGAGACCTACAGGACAAATGACTTGCTTTTTTCAACAATTAAATTGTAAGGTAATAAAATCAGTAGAAGACATTAAGCGAGATTTAAGAGTGTAATTTGTAGATTTTACTTGGATCATAACTCAAACAAATGACACAAGTAGAAATTAGAATCAATAGGGTAAATTTGAAAACTGATATATATTTGATGATATTAAGAATTTTTGTTACGGGTTTTTATAGATTTAAGAAAAACTGTAAATTTATGTTTATAAGAACCATTGCATTTTAGGGATATCTTAATTTTCAATGGACAAAATAATATGATATCTGGGGTATGTTTCAAAATAACCAAGAAGAAGGAATGTGTAGGTCTGAAGATGAAGTATGATTTCCATGAGTTAATTACTTTAGAAGCTTGGTGAGGAGTACATGAGTTTCATTATACTCTTATCTTTTCTACTACTTATATTTAATTTTTTCATAATTATTAGTTAAAATTGAGTTGCATGTGGCCATGCTTTTACGAACTAGAGATTATTCTTTATTAATCGTTGGTGGAAGTTCTAATTTTATTGTACAAAATAAAATAAAATTGTCTAAGGATATTAAAATGAATCAACTTTATTAAAGTTATTCTGAAATTGTTTTACAATTTATCTTCTCAAAGGCTTATGCTATTTTTTCATTTATATGTTATTTCAGGATTCATGTAGTTTTTACGATCTTTTATCTCAGATTATAGGAACTATAATATATTACTAAATATTCTGTTTTATGCAGTTATCTAAAGTTTAAAAGTGTATAAGGAGGTGTAGAGTCTAGTAGACATCAAGCAATGGTACTCTATAGTGAGGATATTATATCTTTCTCAAAGAGCTTTGCAATAAAAAAATTTGAGTTGTATGGGTATGATTTAAAATATGTTCTTTCTTCTAAAATAGTAGGATTTCTAGAAGTTATAAGTAAGTAAAATAAACTACAATTAATGAATAAAAAGAAATTAAAATATATTACTATCTTCTTCTTAATTTGCCTTTACTATCACTTCCATCCTCTATAGAATTTTTTTTTTTTGATGAGGAGGATTCACCCTGAGCTAACATCTACTGTCAATCTTCCTCTTTTTGTCTGTGAGCTGCCACGACAGCACAGCCACTGACACACCAGTGGTGTAGCTCTGTGCCCAGGAACCGAACCTAGGCCTCCAGAGCAGAATGCCCTGAACTTAACTACTAGGCCACAAGGGCTGGCCCCTCTTTAGAATATTTTTATTATGTTTGTTCTAATTGTTTACTGCAAATAATCTTTCCTGCCAGTTATGCAAGTATTCTCATTGAGAATCACAGTTTTAGTATTATTCAGATTCTGATTCCTTTAAAAGTGAAAATCTCAGTATGTATTTTTGCAATTAAATTGGTTTCATTGGATAAGATTGCCAATGTGCAATTCTTAAGTAAGGATTCATTCATTTATTGGGTTTCAATATATAAAACATCAATCTCAAAAGAACTTTAAACATCTATATTTATTGTGCCTTCAAGGTTTGATCTCTAAGAGAAAGTAGGGATATTTTATAAAAATTAATGTATTCTTCTCACTATGATTTGGAAAGCTGACTGTAAGAAGAGTTAAATTCTCTCCAAATAAAATAATTACATAAAGGAGGGGGCTGGCCCAGTGGAATAGCGGTTAAGTTCACATAATCTGCTTCAGCAGCCTGGGGTTCACCAGTTCGGATCCCTAACGTGGACCTACCCACCGCTTATCAAGCCATGTGGTGGCAGGCATCTCACATACAAAGTAGAGGAAGATGGGCACAGATGTTACCCCAGGGCCAGTCTTCCTCAGCAAAAAGAGAAGGGTTGGTGGTGGGTGTTAGCTCAGGGCTAATCTTCCTCAAAAAAATTTTTGAAAATTACATAAACGAATGTGAAAGGGACAAAATGATACATGGATAGGGTTTTCCTTTAAAGCTAGTTTTCAATTTTTTAACTAAAAAATCCCTCTAAAGGAAGAATTGAGGATCACTGAAGTGGATATGATACTTTTCTCAGAAAACCTGTTCAATTCTTTCACATTCAAAAAGAAGGGGAAAATATTTATGTGACAGTAGAATTATGGTTTAACATTGCTTTCACTTTCTTTTAAAGATGCGTTTTTTTTCCTTGCTTAAGACTCTATATACAAATGATACTTATTGTCTAGTTGTAGCTTAGATTCTTACTCTGTCTTGTCCATAACACTGCAGGTGGTAAACACATGGATGAGGACACTTCTCTTTTTTTGCTTAGACAAACCTGTGGGATTATAAAAATATCACTGATAATATGCATGACTCATATGTACCTCTTGCAAATTGAATTACTAATTTTTCAGTAATTACAAGATAGTTTTTAAAGTAATTTTAATGTGCTAAAGTTTCTAAAGCAGTAGATTTGCACTCTATTGCCTTCTGTTTGATCTGTTAATTTCATTCTTAAATCTGAATTGTTTGTCATGTGTTTTTAATGGGCTTTAGTCATTTTGCATAGCTAGTATGATGTTTCCAAAATTAGGCTACATGTTTCTGAGAGCTAGCAATTAGACTTTTTGTCTCTTGTGTATGTCAGCATATTGCTTATATTTAGACTGATTATATGTCCTTACTAGCCTTGGCTAATTTTGTTTACAAATGTTGTCCTGGAAAACCATTTATTTTATATTTGACCCCAGATTTTTTACATTTTTTGTGTCCTTATAATTTTTAATTTCATTAACAAGGCCAGGATGAGCTTCTTAGGCTGTCACTCTGTGCTTTGGCTTCTGTCATACTCTTCTTTAGTAGAGGGTGAGATGCATGTGCTGTGAGCAGCATTTCACTGCAACAACAGTTAAGTCTATCCTTTGAGAAACAGTGTCACCAACATCTCCCTTTCAAGGAAGTATTTGATGTGGCTCTGTCTGGTTGTCACCTGCTCTATCAGCCATTGTGTCTGAAAGCCTGTGTCACAGGCCAAGTCATAGCATATACAAAGCCAAGCCATCATATGTAGAGGTTAGAGGAAAATACGTGAGATCACAGGTTTGGTACATGTAAAATGTGTGTGGGAAATAGAGGCTACGTAGTCCTATCTTAGATTGTATAGATTTGTCTGAACATTCTTGTTATAGTGATAGCGTAATTTCTTGCATGGGATAAATCTATAGCAATTTATTATATCATTTTGTGAGATTCTCATTTCTTAATTTTAAAATTAAACATTTTCACAGCTATGAGCTCAAAAATACCCACAAACCCCTTAAATTGCCTGCAAAAGAAAAAGTGAGTATTGAATTTCTGCCTTTTTCAAGTGAGAGAGTCGATAATTATGTAACTTTCACAAACTATTCACTTGACATCTAATCTGTGGGCATAATTTTTTTACTGACAGTATGGAAACCAGAAGATGCAAATCTTCTGAAGAAATATCAGCATGACTTTCCTAATAGATCAAATGACTATTGTAGTAAATTGCAAATTAAAAAAAAGTAAGATGAATTATATATGTTTGTGATGATAATATGAATACAAATTTTAGTGGCGCACAGCATCATGCTTTAAACAATATTCTTATTAAATTAAAAAAACTATTCTTGGAATTGGTTGTGTACATATATGTTTAAAATACATATAAACTGTGATTTCTAACACTCCATGAGAAGATCTTGTGGTCAAATAGTACAAACATTTTTATATATATATACAGTATTAACTATCAGCAACACTATGTTTTTATAATAAAGCTAATGTTGAATAAAAGATGTGTTTATATATATTTTAGCAGAATTTAGTACATACTCTCTTTCTTGCCTGAGATCAATTGAATTAAGAAATATTAGACTCTTTGATTCCTGATTCTCAACTTTTAAAAACAAATAAAAGTATCTTATAAAGTTTTATTTTGTATTTTTTTTTTTTGAGGAAGATTAGCCCTGAGCTAATTGCTGCCAATCCTCCTCTTCCTTTCTGAGGAAGACTGGCCCTGAGCTAACATCCATGCCCATCTTCCTCTACTTTATATGTGGGACACCTGCCATAGCATGGCTTGCCAAGCAGTTCCACGTCCACACCCTGGATCTGAACCAGAGAACCCTGGGCTGCTGAAGTGGAGTGTGTGCACTTTACCGCTGCACCACCGGGCCGGCCCCAAAAGTTTTAAAATAATTTCGTAAATAATCTCTCAAATGTTTGTTATTTTTAAAGAAAATCAATAGATAGCTGTTAGAGTATTCAACAAATGGAGTTTTGATGTGTTTATGTAACAGATAGCAATTATTAAAACAAAAGTTACAAACAGGTTGAAATTGAATTATGTTCCTTTAAAAGCAAGAGAGAAAATGAAAAAAAGAAGAGGGGAGTTTCAAATTACATTCAGGATTTACTTTTGATTTCCATAATTGCTCTTTGGAATATTAAATTGTAGGAAGACTCTATGGATGGAACTACTAATTTTAGTTGAGGAATCTTATACTTTAGTTGACGAATTGTATAAAAATGTATATCGAAGACAAATATCTTCAGTGAAGACATAAAGATAGAATTAACGAAACTATTTGGGTTGAAATATTTACATATTTTAATATGAAATATATTAGAATTAACAATATCCTTGATGTGTTTGAATTGGCTAGGCCTACTTGGTGCTTCAGTGCGTGTAGGTAGTGTTTTGTCAATTAAAAAAAAGATCTAGTGATTAATATATCAGCCTTAATAAGTTAATAGATTTACCTTAAAAAATGTAAAGAAGATTTCAGGCAGTTTTTATAAAAATTAAAAAAAATATTGAAAATATATATTTCCTCGAAAAATGCCAGTGATTCAGTATTGACAGTTAAGAATTTGATAAAACGTGTGAATCAGTCCAAGAATAATTACTTGTTTTGATTTTTTTGGTGAAGAAGATTGGCCCTGAGCTAACATCTGTTAGCAAGCTTTCTCTTTTTGTTTTCTCCCCAAAGCTCCAGTACGTACTTGCATATCTGAGTTGTAAGTTATTCTAGTTCTTCTCTGTGAGGTGTCAACACAGCATGGCTTGATGAGTGGTGTGTATGTCTGCGCCCAGGATCCAAACTGGCAACCCTGGGCTGCCCAAGCGGAGTGCACGAACTTTACCGCTCGGCCATTGGGCTGGACCCCAGTGTTATTTGTAAATGTTCAAGTAATCAAAATTAAAAAGTTTTAAAAATTTTGGCTTTCAATGATATGGATACATGACATTTTACTTTCAGAATTATGTTTTGCAAATATATTTCTAAAGGAAGTAAAGTCAACCAATCTAGTAAAACCAACTTTGGCCAATAAATAATTATTTCAAAAAACAAAGTGTCCCAGGTCAACTTTCTTATAACAAAACTCTGAAATTAACAGCTTCTCAATAAGTCGTGCCAACTAATTAGTTTCTTTATTTTCCTTTCCAAAATTCCAGTTTTACAGTTGTTAAATTCTCTGAAACTTTTGAATTTTATTTGTGTGTAAACTTAAGTTTTAGAAAATCAAGATTCTATAACAAGTGCTGTAAGATTATAATTGGCTGTTTTGCTTGCTTTGCCTACTATTTAAATAATTTGACTACATTATAGGTGAAGAAATATCATTAAAAGTAAACATACCCATTTATTTTTTAATCCATTGACTCACTCCCCCAAAATGAGAATGTGTATATTAAACATTTCACATGTACTTAGATATTCAGATTCAAAAATGAAATAAATTCAAATTTAAACATATACATAACAACAAAATGCCCTTAGACCATAAGAGGTACTAAATGAGATAGTTTTCTTTTTTGTCATGAGGTTATTACTAGGCCTAAAAAATATCCTCCAATAGTTTTTCCAAAGAAGAGTTTACTGGTGCTTATGTCATTGTAGCTCCACTGGAAATCTTTTGTCTTTAACTGTAATGGTTCTTCATTTTATTTTATGGAGATCTATTTCTGGTTCCTAAAAGTTTCTATGGTTATGTTTGTTCATTAATGCTTTTAATGTTCTTGTTTATATTGCTGCTTGAATTTTTACTATCTTGCTCACAACAGGTTCTCACAGCTTGGAGTTTACCTTGAGTCATAAAAATTTGAGATTGTGACCTAAACTCTAATGATGCAGAACACTGCGTGATTCTATAGAACTCAGTGGGATTAATGGGGTTTTGTGTACTTTTAATCAAGTGCTATAATGAACATATACTGAATTTTGTAGAATAGCTACAAGATAAATAGGCCTTTTAGGAGGGAAAAAGATGATGTGCCGAATCACAAAAATATAATGATCAGGGGAGAGGGAGCGCTACAGATCTCTACTTAAATATAAGAATCCCGCTGCGCATTCGCAGTGTGTTCCTACCTAATGGCCGTAAATAAGCATCTATTCCATACAGAACAATTAACTTTTATACCTTTAAGACAGAGTGTGCTAAGAGAAACCTGAAGCAATTCATGCGTAACAAAGCATAGGAAAAGGAAAATCTCTTCCAACGTTAGATATACCATTTTTTTATTAAAATTGAATACAAATAATAGTTTTGAGACGTGAAATTAAGTTTTGCCCCGGTTTATCTCTTAACACTCCTCATGTCAGCTCGCTTCACAGAACTGAGGCTGTTGAGGCAGAGTTGCTTTAATTTAGAAGGGCTGAGATGCATGAAAACCTGTGCACTGGTGACGGTTACCTGCAGCGCTATGCAGGGAGGGACTCTGGGCTGCTTCTGGACGCAGCAGGCAAGAGCATTGCGGTGGAAGAGTAATGCCCACAACCGGCTGTGGAGGGATGATTTTGCTGGTATAATTGCCATGCATCTTCCATCCAAAACCTTGATTTTTGTCAAAGTTAAACAGATCAATTTGTGTGTATGTGTACAAATATCTCTTAAAGCCAAGCTTCCTTTTTTTTTCAATTATTTAAATTGTAGTTAGTTTTGCATAAAGACACATACATACAAGACTTTACATAAATTCATAAAAGAAATGGTATTGTTACTGCTGAGTGCTTTTTTTTAATAATTTCTTTCTTTTTTTTTTTTTTTTAAAGATTGGCACCTGAGCTAACAACTGTTACCAATCTTTGTTTTTTTCTTTCTGCTTTTTCTCCCCAAATCCCCTCAGGATATAGTTGTACATTTTACTTGTGGTTCCTATAATTTATTAATGTCTTATTTCCGCAGTCCCATGGGGATTCCTTTCTCTCTCAGCCCCTCTCCATCCTCATTAGCACCAAATATGTCAACATCTCACCTATTCTAACGACATAACGTACATAATTTGGAATTTTATTTTTGCGTTCCGATAACTCTCTAAAGACATGCACAGTTGTATACAGGTATACAGGCATAAGTATAATGAGAGAGATTTTTGTTATGGTTTGTTTTAAAAAATAACATATTATGAATACTTTCGGGCATCTTGACTTTTTTTATTCTCACACAATGGCATATGATAAAAATCCCTACATATTATGTATTAATGCTCTTAGTCATACTTTTTAATGTATGCTAAATTGTACATCTTTTGTAAAAACCATAATTTTTAGTCATTTTTCTATGAATGTGCATGTACCTTCTTCCCACATAAGCCTATTATAAGAGAACTTTGCCCATTAGAAATATGTTTTAATAAATCTGCCAAATAATATTCATGAATTTTTACATGTTAGATTTATGTATGGAACATTTGGCACCCATTCACACATGAATGCATTTTCTTTCAGAGTTCCTGAGTTTACAAACTTGACTAGGTATGTATTCTCTACCTCTAGAATATATATGTATTTTTGTTCATATTTTTAAGGTATGCATATTGATTTTTCTTTTTTTTGAGGAAGATTAGCCCCAAGCTAACATCTACCGCTGACCCTCCTCTCTTTTTGCTGAGGAAGACTGGGCCTGAGCTAACATGAGTGCCCATCTTCTTCTATTTTATGTGGGACGCCTGCCACAGCATGGCTTGATGAGAGATGCATAGGTCCACACCCAGCATCCAAACCAGGGAAGGGAACCCCAGGCCACTGAAGTGGACACGCGCAAACTTAACCTCTGCGCCACCAGGCTGGCCTTGCACATTTATGTTTTTGTGACTAATTCTATTTGTATTTTATTTTTAAAATACTGTGAGATGAGTGTCTATCTTTTTTAAAAACTTGGATACCAAGATATGACAGAACCATTAATTAAATAATATATTCACATCCATTTATCATATTTCAACTATTCTCCTATATTATGGGATTTACTGTATTATTAATTTCTTATTTATTCTTATTCTGGTACTCTATTAATTTAATTACAGTGCTTCCATAGTATGTTCCTCTAGTGAGATATTCTTCCATCATTGTTATACTCTGGTAGCCTTTTCTTGACTACTCTGAAATATGGTTCTTTGAGATGAAATTTAGGAATATTTTACAGAATTCAGAGAAATAAAAATAACAGTAATAACTCTTAGGGGATTCTCCTTGTAGTTTAATTTAATGGATAGAAGTTTTCTGAGAACTTACATTTTTATAATATTGTCTTTCCAATCAAGAACAAAACATTTCAGAGAGTGAACAAATAGACACACAGGGAACACTATAAAATTTAAAACCATATCCAGTGTACATTTAGTATATAAACAGGCAAATTTTTCCCTTAAAAATAAATTATATCCATGAATAAAAATACAAACAATCTAAAGTTTTAGCCAGAAGAACTCAATAAAGATATTTAAATCCAGTATAAATTTAATACCAAAACTGGAAATCTTCCTATGTGAAAATTTTACTCATTTTGATATTAAATTTATACTGGATTTAAATATTGTAAAGTTTTCTGTGTGTCTTTTTGACCACCTTCTCAAATGCTTTGTACAATTCTTTTTCATCCTAATTTATTATTATTATTATTTTAGGTCAGTGGAGTCTTGAGAGAGAGATGGTGAGATCTCCACTTTACATAAAAGTATATTTATCAAGGTAGCCTTAAATTTCTAATTATTTTTGATTTATGTGTTTATTTAAAACCTTATTATGTACATCAAGGTTTATGATCATATTTTCATCATGTGTTGTCATCATTACGTATATATTACGTATAATTACCTATTCTGTTCTCATTATTGTTTTTCATTTGAACTTCCATTTGCCTGACATTATTATTAATATCTCCATTCTTACTTTTTGCTTTCATTTTCTGGTATATTTTACCCCATCTCTTCAATAAATTTAGTTCAAAAATTGGTATTTTATTCTATTTTTTTGCAAAGAATATACTACTGGATTTAATATTTCAAATAGGTCAGGTTAAGATGGGTAACAAACAAATCTGGACTCAGTAGCTTAGAATAATAAGGTTAATTTTTCACTCATATTTTATATCTACTTCTGGTGGACCTGGTTTACACACTATCTTGACTTCACTCAAGGACTTGGGTATGGTTAGGGCAGTTGTATTTGATAGCGACCTTAATTAAAAATCATCTGTGATTTCTCTCCTCTGTTAGTACATGTTGTATTTTTACACTATAATCTTTATAGGAAGAAAACTGTTGATAAAAATCTAGCAGATACTTGAATAATTTAAGCATTATTGATAAAGTTTTTGTAAGTAAAACTGTTTTTTTCTTTTTTTGTAGGGAAGATTGACCCTGAGCTAACATCTGTGCCAGTCTTCCTCTACTTTATGTGGGATGCCACCACAGTGTGACTTGACCAGCCGTGCTAGGTCTGCGCCAGGATCTGAACCTGTGAACCCCAGGCTGCCAAAGCAGAGCACACAAACTTAATCACTATGGCACCAGGCTGGCCCCAAAGTAAAACTAGTTTTTGTCCTTGTAATTTTCCATGAAGTCCTACAAAATGTAGATCCCTGTAAAAAATTAAATTAAATGTTTTGTTCATATATTGGACATGTCTATACAGAAATAAGCTCAAGTTAGGACAAATTTCAGAGCCAGTGCATATCTACATGTATAAGGAAACTAGAAGATTATTTCATTTGGGACTATGGTTAATAATAGCATTACTAAGAACGGTGAATATGAAAACTTTCATCAATTACATATAATGAAAACACAGTGGCTTCTGCTATAGATCTCTATTTTCTACTCATTAGGAACATGAAATAGTAATTAACTTATGGTCCAAGAGAATAATACCCCTTAGAGTGAAACCTCAGGATTCTTCTATTTTGGATGATAGTCATTTGATACCTCTTTGCCTGGCCCTTTTTACTAATTACTTTAAGTCACTGATATTTCTTTATCATCTCAAACAGAATCTTTAAGTTCAGTGTTCTCACACATTGACTTCTATAGGAAAATGTTCTTCTTTTCAGCATGCACTCTGAAATTCTGGCTGCCAGTGGTACTGGTTAATGACTATAGCCTCATGATGCGACAGCCTTCTGGCTCTCTCCAGCCTAACTGTGCTGTGTCTACGTTTTGTATGTTGAACGATGAGAAAAACATTAAAAAACTCAATAGGTGGGAAGTCACCTCCTGCTTGTAGTCACATTTGAAAAAAGGGTCCCCTATAGTGCAGCATCATTAAACATCCTCCAAGCAAACATACTCCTGAGGCATTGCTCTTCAAAATATTCATGTTCCATATGTAACTAACACTTATTGAAAACACCTGTAAGTTGTATTTACGTGAACATTTCTTCCATTTAAGTATATAAATTAAAGTGAATTTATGATTTATTTTTTCTATTCATATTGTTCAATTTCAGCTGATATTTGGTACTTCCAAGAATGAGAAAATAAATGAATACTCATTATTTTTATCAATAATTCAAAGAATGTCACAAGTTTGTTTCTTTATGAGCATTTAAAAAAGAATCAAATTTGTTTTATTGTAAATGTTAACTACATTTTTCTTGGGTAGCAATAGTCTGAAGCTTCAGAGGAGAGCTAAAAGCATGTCTTTATAGATCCCGTCACACTGTATTATACAGAGCGGGATTATATATGTTACATAGGAGCATTTCATAGAATGTTTTTGAAACCATTTTTCTAGTTTCCCATCAACATATAATTAATTTTCAAAGAAAATTGCACTGCAATAGCTTTCAGAATTACATCATTTCTCAAAAATAATATAATAACAAGCTAGAAATCGAATTAGATCTTTTAAAAAGTAATGGTATTAAGTAGCTTCAATAGAAATAGCAATGGCAAATGAAAAGGTATACACTTGAATTCTAGTTTTGTGAAACTGTTATGAAGATACCATTTTTCCAAATGTTTCATCTAATGTTTGAATAGATATTTCTTATATTTTGGAACGCAGAGATCCCCTTTTCACTCTTCTGTTTAATGCTACATGTTATATGGAAACAAAGATCTGCACAATCTTCTATTCAGAGGCTCTTGCCACTTGCCTTCTGGTTAGCTGAGCCAAAGGGAAGTGACCTTGGCGTATCAGAAGTTAGGAGGAGAGGGGAATACTACTCTTTCTGTTTCAGTTTATATTTTGGCAGTATCTGTCCAGCAGCAGCAGATAACAATTGAGTCAGTTCTACCATCCCCAGCTGAGAACTTCTTCTCAGTGCCGGGTGTTAGTGTGTCCCTGTTGCTCCTAGTCTCATTCATGTGATGTTTCTTCTGTGGTTGCAGCACAGTCCTAGGAAGCCCATTCTTAGAAGTTCCAGCCCTGGTCAGGTGGTCCTACCTTAATATTTATAGCATCCCACGTGGTACCAGAAGGGTAGCAATAAATGAAATGCCACCCCAACCCCACTGAACGAAGGGGAAGTAGAATTTCCTGCAATTACTAATATTTGAGTTATTTAATTTTCCTTTTTCCACTTCAGTCATCTCAACACTTCTACTGGTTCCCTGTACTAGATGTCCTCTTTTTGAAATATCTAGAATAGATTCTGTTTTGTTGAATGATACTTACTACCCAACTAACTGCTACAATATATAATACAATAAAATGACTTAAGGATTATAAAAGGAGATTTTTTCTGAAATGCCATGGAAAAAATAAAATCTGGATCATAGAATGGTTTGTTTGGTCCATTGTTATGCTCATGATTGTAATATATCCAATAATATGCAATAATATGTAATATTGGCAATTTATCCATATCACATAGTTATCATTGAAACACTTGTCTTGAGGAGTCGAGATATATTCAGAAAGCCAATAATCTTATAGGAGGTTTAGAAATTGATTCCAACTGTTTATTTTTAATCAAGAGTTATCCTGTGAATAAGTTTGAACTGAAATGCAAATTCATGTTTAATGTTAAAGTATAACAAATTTTATGTATTGAAAAACTTAGTTATATCAATGTTGAACTTTAAATATTTTGATTTATTTTAATAACAAAAATAGTAAATTCTCATTGTTAATTTAACTTGACAAAAATAAATTTGAAAATGCAAAAATATTCAAAATGAAATTCTCTCTTCTCTTGGGCCCATACTTCAGCAAGGACCACTACGAATTTTAAGGTATAGTGATTGTATATTAAAGTTTAAAATATCAGAATAAATAAGTGAAGAAAACACGAGAGTTCCAAAATGAAAACCTGGGATCACTTGTTGAAGATGTGGATATAGCGCAAATAGGCCTATTTATTGATGCTAGTGAACAAAGAGACAAAAGGAAAAATTAGTTGCACAAATGTGCCACCCTCCTTTTTCTCCCAGACCTATTCTTGGGAGAGAATACGCTGTTGTTTAGCTTTACTCCTGCAGAATGTGATATTAATTAGCCCATTTAGACTGTCCCCTGTTTACCACGCTTGAACTTTCATAAGGGCAGAGATAGGTCAGAAACTGGGGTTTCATTGAGTCTCATTGTAAGAACTTTGTTTTTTGTTGTACTGGAAGTTTTTCTGAAGCTTAGTTTTCTTATTACCTGACCGTGAGAAAGCATGGTAACTTATAAATCTATAGACCACTGTTAACCATTTCAAATTGCTTCAAAGGTTATCATATTCACAAAAATAGACCTAAGTTATGTATTATTTCTTAAATATTCTCTAAAAATATTTAATAACCATTTATACAATAACCACATATTCAACCACATGTTCAAGTGTATACAGGTATAAATTAGATGTAGTTGTTTTAAAAATATCTCTATTTCATAGTTATGTGAGTAGAGTGGTACAATGGTTTTGTGATATTAAATGAAGTCTGTATGAAACATTTAATTTTTCTCTATTTGACCCTAACTCCATCACCAATAATGAGGAAAAGAAACAAGCAAATAAAACTAAACATTATAACAATGTGTATGATTTGAATTCAATATTAACTCCAATTATATTTTACTGTTCCATGTGTCTATGTATCTATTATCTAAGCATCTATCTACATATCTATCTATCATCTATCTGTTGAGAGAAGAGAGACACTTCAAAGTGAAGACATTCAAATTCTCTGAAATTATATATGGATAAAAAAATGTTTCTATTATACCAAAGGTTGATTAATGAAATTAAAAAATATGTCATTCTTTTTACTTCTAAAGATTATGGAAACAATGTTACTGCACTATCAACAATATAATATTTTTGCGCGTTTAAATTTTAAAGGTTGAAATTGCACATTTGTCTGACTCTTAATAAATTAAATATCACAAAGACTCTAAGTAAGAATGTTTTAAAATGAAATCCAACCTGATAAAAGTGATATCTAACTTTCAAAGTAAGAAGTTTGTATTACAAGCATAATTTTTTAAGGAATTGATTCTTATAATTTTTTGGCACATTATCTTTTCTGC
Organism: Equus asinus; assembly: GCF_041296235.1. Taxonomy (NCBI): domain Eukaryota; kingdom Metazoa; phylum Chordata; class Mammalia; order Perissodactyla; family Equidae; genus Equus; species Equus asinus. The sequence goes on along the minus strand of NC_091792.1, from coordinate 47,159,322 downwards.
CATGATGATTCCCTTTTGAGAGCACATAGAAATAATTTTAATTCATAGAATGTTTGGATGTTATGATGCATAATTGGGTCTTATGAATGATTACTACCAATACTACTGATTCTTTTAAAGAGGTAAATATTTTAAACACACAACTTACAGAATATTCCCTTAACTCATTATCGCTTTTTGCATTTCATTCCAGTCCAAAGTCTATCATGTCACCAGGACAATCATGCTTTTACACACACACACACACACACAAACGGACATACATATACACATATTATGATTCAGTCACTTTTATATACAGGTCAATATTCAGTTCCAGAAAAGCTGAATCTACAAATTTCAGGGGAATCATTTCAGAGTTTTAGGTAACTCATAAAATCACTTGGGACTTGCTAAACAAAGCAAATTTCCAGGCACGATTCCTAAAATCACACCATATATCTCAGTTGCAAGAAATGGTTCTTCTCAAGGCACCATAAGGATGCTTAAAAGCAGAAGGATAAAAATGAGTTGAAGAAAAAAGACAATCAGGGATATGAAGGGTAATACCAAACAGTCTAACATACAGGTAATTAGGCTCCGAGAAGGAGAAGAGCGAGAGTATGTGTAGGAAGTTTTTTGAGAAAAGAAAATGGTCAAAAATTTCCTAAGTTTAATGAAAACCACAACGTTCAAGAAGCTCATCAAAACCCAAGCGGGATGAAGAGGCACGCAGTGGTCAATAATATTAATCCTGCTTCCTATGGTGTACACATTCAAAGAACTCTGTAACTCTCATTTGAAGCGCTCATTTCTACCGTAATTTAAAAATGACATCGGCCTCCTCCACCAGTCTGTTAACTATATGAGGGCAATTTCCCTTGTTTATCAGTGTAACCATGTCTGCTAAGGCCTCTGCATAGATTTGTGGAATGAATGATTATTGATTAGTGATCACGGCAGGGTACAAAAATAACATAGTGTGTAAAATGTTAATGAAGAGCGGTTAACATAAGTTATAAGATAATATTTTCTGACTCAAGTTCAGATTATAAATCTCTCCTATTTCAGTAATCACCTTTTAATGGACACATGCAAAGTGTTATGGCTGATACAGTTATAAGAGTAAATTATAAATAATAAACTGGATCTAATAAATGGAATGTGCATTCTGGATGATTCAGTATAGAGCTTAGAATCATGGAGGAGATAGAACAGATCAAAAAGCAAAGCTCTGGGGGTAGAAAATGGATCAGTGACTGGGGTTGGGGGTGTGCTTGACTACAAAGAGGCAGAAGGGGACATTTTTCATCACTGGGAATTTTTTGGATCTTGATTTGGTTGGTAGTTAAATGATTTTAACTCACGCATTTGTTGAAAGTCATAGAACTGTGCCCTATTTTGCAGCATGTAAATATCTTCATAAACCAGTATTAGAAAAATAAAATAAAACTAATAGGGAAACAAAAATCTGCTATGTTCCCCCTAATTACAACAGGGTTTAAAATGTATTTTTATTTATCAAATTAAATATTTCTACTCATTTTAACATTCTTTATTAAGAAAATGTTTTTCAATCTTTACAAGTTTTTTAAAGCTTTTCCTTATTTATATCTTAAATTTATTACAGACGGAGGATGTGTTCATTGGCTTATGCATGCTGCATGGTCAGTCTGCATTAATATTTCACTTTTTTATTAAAGATGTTTATTTTCCTATTGTTCATCATCTCTGTAAACCTTATCTCTATAAAATCAAGCTTGTTAGTTATGTTATTAAAACTTGCATATACTTTTTAAATTTTTTTGAATGCTAAATTAACCAGTTGCTGACAAAAATGTATTACAACAAAGATCTAGGATAGGTAATTTTTCAGCTTCTCTTTGTAATTCTGTCAAATGCCCTTTTATAAATTTTGAAGTCACCTAATCATTTGTGAACAAGTTTGGACTATTTATATTTTAAGTCCATTAATTTTTCAAAAATAAACAGTGATACTGTTACTCTGAAGAATGTTCCCTACTTTTCCTAAAAATGTCGATGTCCTAATCTTTGGAAACCATGAATGTTGCCTTATATGGGAAACAAACCAAAACATAACAAAAACAAAACAAGATCTTAGTAGATGCAATTATCTTAAAGATATTGAGATGGGGAAATTATCTTAGATTATCTGTAACGGTCATAAATACAATTATATGTATCCTTATAGGATGGAGGCAGAGGGGGATTTGACTAGGCACAGAGGAAGTCATGATGTGAAGACAAAGCAGGGAGAGATTTGAAGACGCTGACCTTGTAGATTGGAGTGATGCAGCCACAAGCCAGAGAATGCTGACAGCCATCAGAAACTGGAGGAAGCAAGGAACCAATTTTCCCTTGGAGCCCCCTAGAGGGAATGGGGCCCTGCTGTGATCCTGATTTCAGTCCAAACTGATTTCAAACTCTGGCCTCCAGCGCTGTGAGAATATAAATTTCTGTCTTTTAAGTTACTAAGTTTATGGTCATTTTTTAGAGGAGACACAGGAAATTAATACAGATACTCTCTTTCACTAATAATTGTGTTGTTTTGTGTGTGTGTGTGTGTGTGTGAGGAAGATTGGGCCTGAGCTAACATCTGTCACCATTCTTCCTCTGTTTTATATGCGATGCCACCACAGAACGGCTGGATGAGTGGTGCTAGGTCCACACTTGGGATCCAAACCTGCAAACCCCAGGCCACCAAAGTGGAGCACTATATTTTATGTACTATTTAGGATACCAAACACTTTTCAGTGATCATTATGAGAACTTTAAAACACATAAATTATCAGGCCTAAATTGAAAGATATTGCCTTTCTTTCTGGACAATGAGGATCTTAAAGCATTTTATTTCCAATATTCTTTTTTTTTTTTTATTTAGGTGGTTTTCTGATCAGTGTTAATTTTATTGATTACTAATCATTCAAATTTTAAAAGTATATTTTTATTTTATGTAATTGATTTAATTGTTTTGTACTTTTCTTGGTCTTTTTTTCTGGTATGTCAAAACTTCTTACATATCATTTCTTCTTGGATTTCAGATTTTCTTCCAGAAATACATCTTTCAGTAGTTTCTTTAATAAGATATGGACAGTGATAACAAAATGGAATAATATGTGTCAAGGCTTCTAAAATGAAAGGGTTTATTGTTATTATGTTCCTTCATTTGTTTGGACAGGGAAAAACTTGGGCTTTGTTATTGAATGGTAAAAAATGAATTCATAAATGTACATTGAAATTTATTTTATCTCAAATAATTAGTTGATATTATTCTACTCTACTGTTTTCCATCGTTGCTGGTGACAATCCAAATATTAGTTTAAATGCAATTCTTTATAGATAATAGTTTTGAGCCAATTTTAGTATTTCCTCCTTATCTATAGTGTTCTTTCTTTCTGCAAATATAGGTTTGCTTGCTATTTACTCTTTGCACTACTCAGAAATTATCCTCTCCTCTCCCCAAGCTGATTCTATTAGTAACATTAGATTCAGGTTAATATTTCCTTATATCTTATATAATTTTTCTATTGTAATAACAATACTAAACATTTATATTATTAATTTTCAGTTACGCTATCATCATCTCACTTACATAGTTCAAGGCTGAGTGTTCACTCTATTTTGTGTTATCATTTTTTACCTTAATTTTGTTTTCTTTTTTCTAATTCACTAGACACATTGTTAAACGGATTCTAAGCATTTCTTTAAATAAAGCTTAATGATTGTTACCAACTGTGATCCTTACAAGTCTGAAAATATTCCACATTGCCAGATGAAGGGTAGCTGATGTAGGATTCTTGGATTAGTCAGCTGCTCTCACATGTGGAGATTCAGATGAAATGCATCATCCAGGATCCGCCAGCATGCTGTCACACTTCAAGACAGGAAGTTATGAAAGGGAGGAATCATGGACTTGTGCTTAGCCTGTCATCTTCAGAGATTATCTATGTCCCTCAATTGAAGGAATAATATTCATTATTTCTTTTGTTTTTATTTTTGAGGTTCTGTGGAGTTTTAATATTATTTAAGTGATATGCATTGATCTTCGGATGGTATTTAACTCTACTTAGTTAATAATGTCTTTTAATTTAGTTGTCTTTTTTGCTTAATGTGGGCAGCACTCTGGACAAGCATGTAGAATATCCAGAAAAGTTACTCTTTAGCACTACTGATGTAATGCACATTCAAATTCCAATGTTTGGTACATCAGTGTGGAAGATCCTCACTTTAATAATAGAAGCATTTAAATATGCGCAGTTGGCACTCTGAAATTCTTTTTTTTTTTTTCCCATAGGAAAATATAAGAGGCGACACAAGTGGCAAAATGGCATAATTAGAAACTTTTCAAAGAATTTTCAAGCATGTGTATGAAATGCTTTTATTAGAGAATAAGTCACATGCAGAGATTACTTGGGGTGTTCACTTTTACCTGGTTGACTATGAAAGTCACATCACCTGGTAAAGCATGAAGAAAAATAGAACACCATGATGAAACTGAGGTAAATTTCTAAAAGAGATTTGGGTCAGCTCAGATATGAGCTGAGATTGCATTAATTTAACTTTAGCTAACATTGATTAGGTAATCATTTTGTCCACATCATGTTTTTTTGGGGGGTAAGGAATATTGGCCCTGAACTAACATCTGTTGCCAATCCTCCTCTTTTTGCTTGAGTAAGATTGTCCCTGAGCTAAAATCTGTGCCAGTCTTCCTCTACTTTCTATGTGGGTTGCTGCCACAGCATGGCTTGACGAGTGGGATAAGTTTGCACCCAGGATCCAAACCTGAGAACCCTGGGCCACAGAAGCAGAGTACACTGTACTTAGCCACTATGCCACTGGACTGGTCTCTGTCCACACCTTTTTTTGCTGCAGAATGAAAGCATGTGCATCCTGAAAAGGTATCTTCATATGTAAACAACTAAATGCATGTGGCTTTGGGGAGATATTGTTCAAATTTTTATAATGATAGACAATTGTGCATACATAAATATACAAATAAATTGTGGTAGACAGCATCTAAAATGACCCTGATGCCCTCTGCCTCCTGATACTCACACCCTTGTATAATCTCTTTCCTTTGACTGGGAGCTAGATTTGTATCTCCCTTCTAAGGCATAGAATATGGCAAAAGTGATTGAATGTCACCTTTGAGATTAGATTACAAAAAGACTTAGACTTTCAACTTGCTTGCTGTCTCTCTCTCAGTTCTTGTTCTGAGGGAATCAAGCAGCAATGTTGGAAATGGACACCGATGTTTCCTGTTAACTGCAAGCATGGACCTGAGTCCAGCTAAAAGCCTCATGATTGAGTTTGGAAGTGGCACTTCCCCAGTCAAGCCTTAAAATGACTGCAGTCCCGGTTCCCCCCTTAACTGTTGCCTTGTGAGAGATGCTGAGTTAAAGGCAGCTACCAAATTGTGCTCACTTTAATGACCCACAGAATCTGTGAGATAATAAATATGTGTTTTTGTTTTGTTTTGTTTTGTGAAGAAGATTGTTGCTGAGCTAACGTCTGTGCCAAACTTCCTCTATTTTATGTGGGATGCTGCCACAGCATGGCTTGATGAGCAGTGCTAGGCCTGTGCCCAGCATCTGAATCTGTGAACCCTGGGCCACCAAAGCAGAGCACATGAACTTAACCATTATGCCACTGGGCCAGCCCTTACATATATGTTGTTTTAAGCCATAAAGTTTTGGGGTAATTTGATCTGAAGTAGTGAGTAATAATTATCTGCTAAAATATGAATTAAAACTTAACTTACAATAATTTTGTTATTATCAATACTAATTTTCAGTCATTTCTATACCTGTTAAATTTATATTTGGTCCCCAAAATCTTTTTTTTTTTTTTGAGGAAGATTAGCTCTGAGCTAATATCTGCTGCCAATCCTGGTCATTTTTTGCTGAGGAAGACTAGCCCTGTGCTAACATCCATGCCCATCTTCCTCTATTTTATATGTGGGACGGCTGCCACAGGATGGCCTGACAAGCAGTGCATATGTCCACACCTAGGATCTGAACCAGCGAACCCCGGGGCCACCAAAGCGGAATGTGCGAATTTAACAGCTGTGCCACCAGGCTGGTCCCCCCAAAATCTTGAACGAATATTATTTGATTGCTTTACAACTATTTGTGATAACATGTTGTGATGGAGTACATCCCAGCTTCTTTTTTGGAAACAACGTCAAAAGGATTTTCTTACAGGGAAGAAAAAAATATCGCCTCCAACTTCAGTTTATTTTAATTAGTCACTTTATCAAGAATTAAAGTAAATATATTTTGGCTATGAATTTGCTCAATTTTCATTGGGGAGATGCTATGTTGATTTCTGGCGTTCTACATTTCATTCACAGATCTGAATTACCTCATATCTAATCGGTTCCTCTTTCTACAAGATATTTATCTTTTGTTTTTCAACAAATTTGCTTTGGTATCATTGAGGTATCATAAATATATTATTAGCATCTAAAGTCAAACGATAATAATGATTTTATAATCTACACCTTGATATTCTGTTGTTTGAAAACCAAATTCAAAACAGAAGTAATTTACTTTGATAATTGATGTTTGCATAAAAACGGTATTAAATGCATCACACACAGTATAGCAGTATAATCTAGTAGAGTCTAGCTAATTTAAAGGAGAAACAAAGCAAAAACTCAGCCTTGAAACTAGAAGTAGACATATAAGCAATCCAATTGTATTATGTTCTAATTTACTCTAGGAACAGCTGCACAACTCTCAAAAAACAGGAGATTAAAAGAATATAAGCAGTGACTGATAAAGCACAGCTTACATCAAGATCAAAGTGAGTTTGAATATATTAAGGAAATGAGCAGGTGGGAGGACCAAAGGTTTATTTTGGGTGACTTTAATATAATATGACTTCAATCAGGACATTATGTTCTTGTGTAATGATCAGTTTTTGTGGTTTAGGCTTATAATGAGGGTGTGCAGCCCTGCATACATCTTTGCTCATCTTTAGCAGCAAAGCCTTCCTTTATTTGAAATGTCTAGAATGATTGAATCAAATTGTTTTTCAACCAGAAGGAAAGAGATTGTTGACTTGAGTAGAGGAGAGTGGTCTCAGATTTGGTGAGACATTGATACCTCTGGCAGAGAAGAATGATGGGACTACTGTGGTTTCTGAAATTGGTGACTCCATGGAATCCTAGTATACAAGACTGGGTGAGAAGCCCAGAGAGCATTGGCTACAGAGAGGGCTTAGATTAGACAATGTGTCAATCATTTCTTTAGCTATATACTATATATATATTTTTTTCTTTTTTTTAAAGGTTGGCACCTGAGCTGACATCTGTTACCAATCTTTCTTTTTTCTTCTTCTCCCCAAAGCCCCCTAGTAGACAGTTGTATATTCTAGTTGTGAGTGCCTCTGGTTGTGCAAATATTTTGATATAAATATTGTATACAGAAGATGTAGCATTATTAAAAATGAAGAACTTAACAGATATATCATATTAAGTTGATTTCAGAAAAAAATGTCCAAAATTAGTTGTTAATGCTATTAATCATTTATCTAGTATACACATAATGTAATAAAGTTATTTTAAAAAGAGGAACATAAAAATGATATATTCACATTTAGAAAAAAGAAAGTATCTATCTATTTGAAAAATGGAGACAGGGTATATTTATTTCAAATCATACACTATAAAGCTTATCCATAACTACTTGCTTTAAAACTAGTCAGAAGGAATCACATTTTAGTTGGGTTAAGTCAACATGCATTACAAACAGGATTTTTCATTGAATTTAGTTAACAAAAATTTTATTAGATTTTCTCTCTGCTTATTTATCCTTTTTTCATATTCTTTGAAGTTGATATAGTCACTGTCCTTCAGAAGACTTTGGATATGTCATTTCATTGTTAATTTCCATGATGTCTGCATGAAAGACATAAAGAAATAAAATTGAATGAAATGAAGAATATATCCTGAACTGTAAAACTCGGCTCACAATTCAAGAAAAAAAGCTTCCAAGAAAAGATGAAAGACAGCAAATAAATCCAGGGCAAAAATGACAACAAATACAGCTGAAAATGTTACCAAGGTCAATACTCATAACTCCATCTAAATAAATGCATTCTTTTTTCAGGCATAAATTCTATCAAGAATAAACACTTTTTAATGTTATGTTTAATTATAGGGAGAAATAAGAGCAAGAAAGTTGTTTTTGATAATAAAGGAACACCATAGTGTGTAATGATTACTGTAACATCCTAGTCTCTGTATTCTCTATCTTACGCTCGCTACTTCTTCCATAACCCCTGTACATGACCAAATATTTATTGACTTTTCTATCTTATACCAGACAGCCCACTTGTTGCTTGAACGATACAAACTGTATTATCACAGTTATAGCAAGGAACAAATTCAGTCATATAATTCCCTCTCTCAAAATTCCAGTGGTTGCCATAGAATGAGTGAATTCCTTACGATGGAAGCTACTTTTTTTCCATTTCTGTGTCCATTTGCCATCAATGTTTATCTATGTTTGTTTAAATTTGAAATAAGCACACTTCACAGAATTTGTCTCACATTTTTCTATTTCTATGTTGCTTTGCAATCTCCTTCTATCTATAATTATTTCCCCTTTTGTCAAATTTCAGCAACTTTGAACAGAAAAAAATTAAATACTTCAAAACTTATCTTAAATATCAAATTCTATATGACTTACTTTCCCAAGCCTCTCTTATAAGCAGGTGAGGATCTCAAATGAAGATGCATCAAGTCGCATTGAGTGGTTTTCCTTATGATGCTCAGTTCAGAGACAATTCTTTTGAAAAATAAATAATCCTTTATCACTCTGAGCATGTTAAAGTAAATTCAGAACTTTTGTTTTTAAGAAAAGATGGCATAGATTCACTTTTGCCTGCTCCTATCCTCTATATACAACTAAATACACTGGAAAAAAATCCAACACAATCATAAAAGGACTCAAAAAGTTGAAAAGAAGAAGGTAAACTAGCTAGGGACATCAATATTTAAAGAACAACATGTCAGTGATTTCCGGATTGGGTGGCAGAATGCTGTGCAATCCAGAAATGCCAACAGGCACAGACACGCACACACATGAACACACAAACACACACAGAAATAGAAAAAAAATAGAAAGAAAAAGAAGATCCTGTTTCTCTGGATAGAGAGCAAGGGAAGGTGAATCTTAGCTGGGACTTAGGAAGGAGACCCACATTCAGTAACAGCAGGTCCAACCTACCCGCAGCAACATTATCAGCAGAGCCTAAGGGACAAGACCATCCCCTTTTCCAGTTCCACAACTTCTGGCTGCAGTGATCCAATTTTCCCATGGAAGAAGCAACAACAGGACTCAGACAGAACACGCCAATCTACTCCATGTGCCCACAAGAGGTAACAGCAGGCAAGCCCCTCTGTCTGCACCTGCAGCACCAAGAGATCTTGCATCTCCTGGCTCTCTACTCAACTAAAGCAACTAAAAGCAACACAGAGAGCCAACCAGACACAGTGACTGTGTGGTGTACTTACAAAAAGGCAACATGAGGGATCTTTGTAGGTATGAAATTTTCTCTATATTTTCTGTGGTGGTAGAGACACAAACATACGGATGTGATAAAATTGTCTAGAATTAACTGCAGAGACATACACACACACACACACACTCAAATGAGTACACATAAAACTTCAGAGATCTGAACAAGATCAAAGTCAATGTCTGAGTTGTTATCCTTTGCTATAGTTTTGCAAGTGCTTATCATTAAAAAAATTAGGTAACAGGTATATGGGATCTCTCTGTTTTAACTGTCACAACTGCATGCGGATCTTTCAAAATAAAATGTCCAATTAGATATAAATAAAGAAGTTGAAATGTTTCATATCTTTTAGTAACATTTGTGAGTATCCTTAGTCACAGCAGTACATGATGCATCAGATAGTGAAGATTAATGAGAAGCATCCCAAAAACGTCTTAGGATCATAAGGAGTGCCTAGAGGAAACGATACCCAGAGTAAGAATTAAAAGAGAAAGTATTCAAATGAAAAGTGAAGGAAAGGTGATTAAGATCATTCCAGGCAAAAGAAACAACATGAGGAAAACAATATAGGCATAAAACTGTATTCATTGAGGGAAAAGGAGCCAGCATTGTCCGTAAGTGATCGAGCAAAATAGGAAGGGATAAATAAAGAAAAGCAAAATAGGAAGAAGACATGTAGAATATTTTAAGTTAAACAGAGAATGATATTTGACCTATATCTTGAAAGCCCTGAAGAGCTATTAAAAAATATTAATGAGGAAATGATGTGAGTGGCTTTGCATTTTTGGGAAAAAAATTGTTGAAGGTAATATTAAAATAGTTTAGAATGGAAACTGAAAGATCAGAGAAGAAGCTATTGAAATGAAACATCATAGCATTAAGCCTGGACTGAAATAAACCCAGTAGAGACAGGGGGTTAGTAACGGAAGTCAGGGAAAATAATGAGGAATCTAAGAGGGAGAGAGATTCTTAGTCCCCATAGAAAGAAGAGAACAACTGCACATGGTAAGTCATAGGAAACAATCTAAAGGAAGAAAGAAGTATTCTGGTAGTACCATGTGTCCTCCAGAACAGAATGAACAAAAGCTTTGAAAAGAAAAGTGCAGAGGAGAAAAAATGCAAATGTTAAAGAGGAGACAGCGATAAGCCATACCTTCCAAAGATAACCACTGTGTTTACGTACAATTAATTTAGTTCACTTAATCATAATGTAAATAGTTTTTCTCAAACACTTAGTTTTGTTTGATCCTCTAAGAGACCTAATCAGGCATTCTCAGCAGTAGAATTATCTGAGTCTAGGTAGAACGCCTTAACTACATGGTCTTTGGCCTAAAGCACAGAGATACACATTTATAATGATTTGACCTTCCTGGGCTCCCTAGAGCTGGTTAAATGATTCTCCTCTGGGCTTTAATACATTCTTTTTGCCTATGCAACTCTCAAAAATCCACCACTTTTTATTGAAAATACCTATTACTCTCACAAAACTGACCATTTTCCCCCCCACTTAGCTTCTGAGATATGGGGACCTATTCAAATGTGTTGTGATATTCCCAGAGATTCATTAGCTATTCAGTAATAATCTTTTGAACCAAGCAGAATTACTTGATTAACAAAAGACTAATTTCTACACTGTAATTATGAAATGCTTCTAGCATGAAAACATTTTTTTAATTTTTATTTATTTATTTATTTATTTATTTATTTTTTGAGGAAGATTAGCCCTGAGCTAACATTCACTACCAATCCTCCTCTTTTTGCTGAGGAAGACTGGCCCTGAGCTAACATCCATGCCCATCTTCCTCTACTTTATATGTGGGACGCCTACCACAGCATGGCTTTTGCCAAGTGGTGCCCTGTCTGCACCTGGGATCCAAACCGGCGAACCCTGGGCCGCTGAAAAGCGGAACAGGGGCACTTAACCGCTGTGCCACCAGGCCGGCCCCAACATTTATATTTTTTGTATCCTGACTATAACTTAGCGCATAGAAAGATTGATGAATTGATGATACATGAGGTAACATTATGATTTCTGTTAAAACAAAATTATCATACTGAAATTTCAACTACTTTTTGAAAATATTTGAAGGATTTAGATATGCTTTACCTGTAGACTATTGAAGAAAAGTACATCCTAAAAACAACTGAATAATAGGTGGATAATAATAGGGATCTCTACTATGCAGCTTAATTCCAAGTATTGTTCAATACCTGTGAGTGATTTAATTCTTTATAAATAAAGATTGCGTCGATTTGATAGTATATCTAAAAAGTTCCTACTAGGATACCTTATTTGCTTCCAGCTCAAATGACAATATATATTCAAACCAATACAAGTACATTTTCTTAACAAAATTCTTGGTTAACGCAATAATTACTTCCTACACATTTCTGAATTATGGAGATTTCAATCTTTTATTTCCAGAAGTATTCTTAGAAACTCCTTTCTTTTCATTATAGGACAAAAGAAAAATCATGAATGTTTATAGTGAGACTACAATGTTCGTTGTGGTGGAATCTTTTCTTAGAGAACCACTATGAGATAACTGGGTTCTCTCAAAAAGTTTAACTGATGTTTCCCAATGTCAGTTAGTAAATTTCAAATGTGAGGTTCAATTTTGGACAAAGCGATTTTAAACCTCATGCTTTATGCTTTTCCTGGTAGTTCCCACATAGAGGAAACCTCAGTAACTGTAGAAAGAGGCAGTAAGTCATGAGGCTCAGGAGGTTGGCTTTGAAGTCAGATGTTATTTCAAGTGCCTATTTTGTCAGCAACTAGGGCTGTGAACTTGAGCAACTTTAACTTTTTACTTTGGCTGTATAGTGTGCATAATAAAAGTAACTACTTATAAACGTGCTGTAAAAATCACATAAAATAATGCCTGTTAAGATTATAGAATGGTTCTACAATAATGATAAAATTAATATATATTATGTTAGATAATGATTGCCATCATCAGTGTTCATAATATTCACAAAACTTATCTAAAGCTGTTTAGAGACACAGTCAAGGAGGAATTTGGAAGCTTGCTAAACTCTTAACGGATAATTGGCTAGTTAATAGACATATACCAGCATCACCATTTTATTCAAAGTATATTAATATAAAGACAGTTGTCATCTTTGCCTGGTATATTAATTGACACCTATATATATTGGAACCTTGTCCTCATTTTCACGTGGTTCCACAATAGCCAGGCCATTGTAGCCAACACATAGTAGCTAATCATTAAATTCTCATTGAACTGAATTCAACTATCAAGTTTAAAGCTAAGTGAGACTTTAGAAGTTATCTGGTGCATCTTAATTCTTCATTTTTTTCCCAGAATTGTTAGCTATATAACAATAATGACTTACCCAAAGTCACATACAATTTCTCATTTATTTCTTCTAGGTCTCCCTCCATCCAAATTCCTCAGGCTTGAATAAATTAAATTAATTGTCTCATATCTGAACAACTGCATCTAAGCAAGAGTCAGAAATATAATTTCTGTGCTCTTCAACTCTGTAACATGTGGAATTTAATCAGTTAATACATATTCCATATTTTTATCTTGTGTTTCCTTTCTAAAGCATATGTCTTAAAACTCAATAGCATTATAAAAATTGAAATTAATGCAAAAAATCGATCAGGTGGCTTAAAGTTAAATCTTGACAAACAAAGGTTACCGTTTAAAGCTGAATTTAAGTTCTTTTAAGGCGTGTCCATGATTAATAATAATAATAATAATAATACCCTACATATCTTTGAGATCTAGCTTTCATAGTAAATCTTAACTATATCGTGTTACAAAATTTCTGCCTTCACTGGAGACATTGGCAGGACAAAATGAGACAGTAGCATAGTGAAAAGCGCCATGAAGGAAGGAAATCATAAGTGCAAAGCATAGCTCAGTCACTTACGTGTTAAACCATGTGAAATTGCCTAGGTTAAAAACAAAAATGGCAATTTCATATTATTCTTTGTATGCATAACTTCTTTGAACTCAGCTTCTTAATTTTTAAATTGGGGTAAATATTTCCTTTGTTGTAAAGAGTAAAGCTAAGGCAATATTAGCACCGTGTTTGGAATACCTAAAGGACTAAATAAATAATAGCTATTTTATTAATTCAGGCATATCTCTATACTTATTTCATTTGTTTTACAAACTGCCATTTAATCCCACTAGGATTAATTTAAATGCAAATGTTGCATTCAGATCTTAGCAGTTGCATACTGGAAAAAAAAGATTACAGCTTTGAAATAATGATAAATACTCTATTAGCTTTAATTGTTATTTTCTAGGAAGCATGCAAGAAAGTGTGACAAGAACATCACCATAGGCAAAGGTCTATTAGCCAACTAGACCAATAAAAATTATACCTCTTGTCAAAATTGGAAGGGCCAGTAACCATTAACATGCCTAATAAAGAATTACAGTATTAATTTAAAAGTTTATTTTCATTCACTTGTGAACCTTGGGCTAATTCCAGAAGTCACATGAAGGAAATGGAAATATTGCCAGTGTAATCTCCCTGCTTGCCTTATGCATAAGAATAAGTTGACTCTCCAGTCAAGAAATCAATTATCAGTCAGTGCAAACATTATTTTAATTTGGAAGAAATTTGTTTCTAAAAGTTTGTACTGTTGTTCTTAAATTGATTCTTTCCTTCTCAACAGTTCCACTGTCACAAACCCACCCTCTCTCTTTTACTAGTAGCAAGATTTCTACCTAGGTAGAAAGATTATAAAGTACATGACAAAATAACCAGCATTTCTATTTATGCTTTTTTCATTACATTAGGCAACATGTGTTCATTTTATATTTAACTATCTCAGATAACTAATTTAGGAAAAAAACAAAAACTAGAGACTAAAAACAGATATAAAAACCTCAAAAATATTGTCTGGTTGATAAAACTAAGTTATTAATATATTAATATATATCATACATAGTCATAATATATTTAACTCATTAATGTTATAGTGTGTTTCTAATAGTCTGTAGCCCCTGCATAATGCTAAACTAAAAGAAAAGAACTGAGAAATAAGTGTGCAAATGTGTTGTCTTTCAAATTATTTTATGGAAAGTATAATTAGGGAGGAACAGTACAGATTAACCTTAATGAAATCTACAATATTCTTCCAACACCGCATGGTAAAGGTGGATGTACTGTTGTTGGCATCAATTTGGAGAATGGTGGTCTTCATTAAGAGCAGTCCCTTTAGCTGAGCCTACTCAAGCTGAGAAGCTTGACATTAACTTGAAAGGCTACATTTTCTTACCATTACCTCCATTTCTCTATTTCAAGTCCTCTGGGGAAGCTACCACACTTAAAGAGCGAAAGAATTATTTTTTCTTTGATCTTCTCTGTCTACATTTTTTTTTCCTTTCTTGTTTCAACCCTTGTCTTGGCAGTATTTTAAGCCTTCAGTGACATAATTGATGATTAAAAGGTAGAGAAGACGCTTGAAAGGGCAGGGTGTCATTTCAATGTCATCTGAATTCCTGTAATCTATATATATAAATCTGTACTCACCAGTACACCTAACTAGAGAATATCCTCGGTAACACAGCACTAGGATGAGATTATTTGATGATCAGAATATATACTAGTTAGCAATATAAATATCTAACTTTTATTGAGAGGTTACTGTGTACTGGACATTACTCTAGGCAATATTCAGCTATAAAGAGGCCCTGTAAAGCCCCACTTATTGTTGAAGAAACTAGCAAATGCAAATAATGAAATTTCCCTAGTATCATATAGACAAGAAGCGTTAAAATTTGATTCCAAACAGTCTGTATCCAAAGCTTGGCTCTGAATCTTCACCTAGTATTCCTTGTCTTAACATGTGGCACATGTGCCATCCACATTGCCTTTCTCTATTATATTGACAACAATTAAAGCTTCAATATATTCCACAAATTCAATCTGTTCTTCAAACAAAGAGAAATGCTCATAATTAACTAAGATTTTCCTGATATTTGCCTATGCAATTTAGATATCTGTGCATGCACACATTGATATAAAGTAACGTAAGGACTACTTTTTAACATTGTTGCATATCCCATAAAATATTTTGTCTAAGTTACTTTTTTCAATTATGATATAGTATGGAAAAAACTAAATTTTACAATAGACTAAAATATGGCAACACCCCTTTGGTTTTGCAGAAAGTAATTTGCAAAATATTTTTCTTCAAAAACTTTGAGGGCTTAAATAGTGTTTTTAGAAGTAATAAATTTAAATTTAAAAGGGATAAATTTAAGTTTCCAACACCCTAAGAGTGAATTAATCTTTATCACACTACTCATTGTTCTTTTGACTGGGACTGCTAGATGTCCATCATAAAGTGGAGAGACGGTCGCATCTCTACTAATCATTGAAAACTTACTCTGTCTATTGAGGAACATAAATCCCCTGCCAATCTGTTTTTTCTTAGTGCAGAATTTTTACAATTTCCTTTTCAAAGCAGTAAATTACTGCAATATTGCATGTGTTCTCTAAATCACTGTCTTTAGTGTGAACAACCATGACTACAAGTTTACACATCATTGGTTTCTTTAGAGATTGGCAGGAATTCACTAAGTTTCTTGTAAAAGAAGGATTTAATTCTGGCACATGCCCAAAGCAAGCAAAACATATTCTGCTTGCTATTTTCAGTAATACCAAAGAATAAACTCAGCCTTCATAGTATAATATTAGGTATAAATTATGTATATGATAGAAAATATATATGAATGAATATTGTATTTATTGTAAGTTTTTGTTTGTTTGATATAAAGCATTTTTAAAAGACTCTCTCAAACTAGAAATGGATGGACAAAACATGACAAAATATTTTCTTTCCTTCTTCCTGTTTTTCCTAACTTACTTTGTGACACTTGGACTCTTAGGAAAGAAAAAAGTCATTAAATCCCCTGACCTAGTGATAGATTATTAATAAAAGAAAAGGAAGTGAACACATTATCTTTCTTCACTTAGAGGAAAGAATAATAAAATGATATTTGAAGCAAAAGTACGGAGAATAGCTCTCATCTCTCTATTCTGGCCCACCAATTGAAATATCTTTTCGCCTTTACTAAATGAAGCATAACTTGGAAGCAAAACAGGACGAATGGTGGCACCTTTGGGTGTGTGAGAGGTTGAGCTTGATGACTGTGCTCTACTCAACGGGACCACCTGTGGGCCTTTCTCTTTTGTCAGGGAGTAGTACGCTTGCTTGGACCACAAGTAGAAAATTCAACCGAATTCTTTTGCGAGTAGATCAAGAAGCAAGCTGAACTTCACAACTTAATTTATTCTTAAACAGACTTGTGTAGGGTAGAGTCACTCACTCCAGGCAATTTTAATCTCTTTTCATGTGATAAAACCAGATATTTCAGTTAACGCTTTAAAAAATGTGGTTGTGAACGTGACTTATTTCCCCAGCAGTTGTTCAACACTAAAGCCCTGACTACAGCCCTTATGCATTTCTTTTTTTTTTTTTTTTTGAGGAAGATTAGCCCTGAGCTAACTACTGCCAGTCCTCCTCTTTTTGCTGAGGAAGGCTGGCCCTGAGTTAACATCCATGCCCATCTTCCTCTACTTTATATGTGAGACGCCTACCACAGCATGGCATGCCAAGCAGTGCCATATCCGCACCTGGGATCCGAGAGGGCAAACCCCAGGTCACCGAGAAGCAGAACGTGTGAACTTAACCACTGTACCACCCAGCCAGCCCCTTTATGCATTTCTATAATTTAACTGTGGGAAGAGTCCTAAAGGATTTTTGTTGGTTATATTACTTTGAGTAAAAGGCACTGCTTAGATATTTTTGCCAACATCAAAATGACAGCAATAATTTGTAAATATTGGAATGATATGTATTTTTAATTACGAGAATAAAAGTAAAATTATTTTGCAACCAAAATAATTTTCCATTTAGAGTCTGTTAGTTTCCTTTCAGACAAAAATTCTTCTTTAGATGTTTATGTTTTCAAAATAGTATTTCTGATTAGTAAAGAAGCTCCATCACCAACAACAACCTACTCTGCTATGTGTGTTAATAACATATTTCTAAAACTTGTGTGATAATGCAAACAGCATAGGCACTCTCAAATTTTGATTTGATTTTCATTGAGGATTAGTCATCAACAAGAAAATGAGCAATATTGAGTGTTGTTACATTTTAAATTTATAGAATTAATTATAAATTCCTAACAGTTAAATTGTCTTGACTGTGGCTTTTATTAAAAGAGAAAACTGAACCATGACAGGGCTAATTTGTTCTAGGCTTTTTAGCTAAATCAAAAGTGAAATAAGCTATATTAGAAGTTAAGTTGAAAAAGATTAATTGATCTGCTCTATTATATCTTACTACTCTCCCATATGTTACTAGTGGAAATAGATGATCTTAGCCTCACTTTCCCTGGAGCAACTTGAACCTTTCCTGAGTATTAGTCAAAAGAAAAAGACATCATCTGCTACGAGAGAGATTCAGAACCAGAATATCTGAATCTCAGTAAATCTGTTTCTTTAGAGTTCTGGTAGAATTTAGTCTACCAAGTTCAGTCATATATTCCACTCTGATACTCCTAGCTTGGGTTCCCTATTCTCCACAACACAATTTGTAGTAGACAAGCCTGATAAAGACTCCTTAAGCAACTGCCATATCATCTCAATAGGAAGAAAACGTCATGACCTCCATTCATATTGATAAGTGAAAATCTTTTCTGATCAAGATGTGTGTTTGTGTGTGGAATGTGAAATAGTATAATCAGCTTTGAGCTTCTGAGCATATTCTTCTGAAATATTAAACTTCAACGTTTTGACATAAATACCAGGAAAAAACAGAGTGGAGCTCCTCTAATACTCTTTTCAAGGTCCAGAAAAGTTTATTTATTCCTTCTCATTATCCATTTTGTGTTTGTCCAGGTTAAGGCTGTAGTTATACAGCACATTTTGTCACTGCATCTGTCTTTAGATATCACTCACGGTTCATGTGCAATCTACTTCAGCATAAGAAAGTCTCTCCACTTGAAAGAATAGGCCTTACCAGTTCAAATTCTCCACGTCAGTTGGCAATGATGTAGGCTTTCTCAGTAACTCTGGTCCAAGATGAAATTTTGTAAAGTCTCAGGGATATTATACTCAAGTTGAACTGTTCTTAAACTTATTAAGACAGAAAAGTAGATTTATAAGAAAAGGTGTCAGCAGATGACACCCTACAGATGCCAATATTAAACACTTGTGTAGATCTCTAAAAGCCAAAAGTTGTTGCCATCAACCTAATACCATTTAATAATAATAATAATAATGCAAACTCTCATTTAATCAGAGTTTATCTGCCAAGAACCGTTTTAAGTAAGTTCTTTATACATTATGTCTTTCAACCTATGAATATAGTACTCTTTTTTCAGAGATTAATGAAAAAGGCAGCTAAGATTCAGTGAGGTTAAACCATTTACCAAGTTAGCTAGTAACTGACAGAAGCAGGATTCAAATACACATGTGTCTGATAGTGTTAAGCTATCATTTAATTAACAGATACTCAATATTCACTGAAAATATATATTCTTCACAGGTAGCTTATATACATTGTAAGTTGGTAGAAATTCTATGCATGACAATTTGGAAAAATCTATCACAGTATAAAATGAACGAAATGTTTTGTGCATTGTGTGTACTTGCAAAACTTCAGCAAGCCACATATTAGGGCTATCCAATTAAGTGTTTTCAGTAAAAAAGAATCATGATGCACTACAATAGAGTTGTTTAAAAGAATGATGGTGATACGTCTCTGCCGATATAGAAAGATCTTCAAGTCATGTTATTTGTTTTTTGTTTTTAAATCAAGCTTGGAGTAAAAGAGCAGTGATCTCTGAGAAACAGGAAACAAAGAAGGTGTATTTGTGTGAGTGAACTGGTTGGAGAGAGTTTCCAAGCCCTGGCGCAGGAATGTTGAACCCTGAGTGGAGAAGAGGGAAATGGGCATTGAGGAGGCGAAGGTGGTCAGAGGTCACAGAGCCGAGTACCAGAAAAGAAAGAGCAACACAGAGCAAGAGCACTGGAAACCTGCAGAAGGGATCAATCAAGTCAGTCCATGCTGAGGAAACTAGGCTGAGCACATGCTAAGGCAAGCTGGTGTGAGGAAACCAGCTAAGACTGTAAAAATTCCATCTGAAGAGATTAGACAATACTCAGAGGTCAAAAAATAGTTGAGTGGCAAGCCTCGCAAACCATAGAATATTTGATAGAGTATACAAATGTGTTTTACCACAGTAGTGAGGGGAATTAGCTGAAAACACTGACTTTTGCATCAACTAACAAAAGACCTAGAAGGATTAAACTGTAAGTAATTTAACAAAATACTAGATTAAAACTCAGAGATATTTATAGGAACAAAGATATTCAGCATATAGTAAAACTCAAAATGGTTAGCTTTCAATCATAAATTAGCAGGCATTAAAAGAAATAAGAAAACCCATAATAAGGAGAAAAATCAATCAAAACAAATCTAGAAATGACTAGAATGATATAACTAATAGACAAGGGTATCAAAAGTTATTTAACTGTTTTCTGTATGTTCAAGACCCTGGAAGAAACAAAACACATGCTAAGTATAGATATGATTTTTCTTTTTTGAGGACAATTAGCCCTGAGCTAACATCCACCACCAGCCCTCCTCTTTTTGCTGAGGAAGATTGGCCCTGAGCTGACATCTGTGTCTATATTCCCCTACATTCTACATGAGATGCCTGTCACAGCATGGCTTGATAAGTAGTACGTATGTCCACACCCAGAGTTCTGGAGAAAACACACATAAAATGAAGGTAGCAAGGAAGAAGATATATGTCTGCAGAACTTGGTGCAAAGAATAGGCTTATTTTCTGAGAAAATATTAATGTCATCCAAAGGAGAATTAGGTTTGTTAAATATTAGCATGAGTAAGGGGAAATATGTGGAAATATGAATATGTGGAAAGCACTTTCAGTCTTATCACCATAGTATGACTATTAGTAAAATAATTTGTGAGAGTTTCTGAAGCAGATGGGTTATAGTAACAATCACCCAAGATGCCACATTTATCATATAAGAAATTGTTTCTGAATAGAAATGGTGTTGCTCACTAATGAAGATTGGTGGACAAAACAATCAAATGGAATTATTGACATATAGTGAGTGGATTTCAGGGATGCAAAACATCTTGCAAAGAAAGGGACAATCATGTGCAACAAAGAATTCACTTTCAACATGACCTTCACATGACCTGCTTATAGTGATGAATGCAAAAATTATCTGTGACTAGAACCTAAATCTATTTTACATACAAATGTGAAAGTTTTGTTTTGTAATATCTGGTTTTAACATGCCCTGTGATTTTCTTAAATACATCTATCATTAAATTTGAGGGAAAAATTTATTTCATTCTTCTAAAAAGTTTGCTAAGAACCACCTCCCATTTTGGAAAAATAACATTATCTATGGTAAAGTCACTTATGGTATTTAAATACCCAATACGGCACAATTGTATTTCATATGTATTTGTAGCTGAAACGTTGTAGTATTCACATTGAGTCTATTATATATTTCAGGTTTATATCCTGTTTTAAAGTAAAACTTTGAGTAGCTTGAATAAAAGTGGTAATGTCTTTATTTAAGGGCTTGTAATATAGTTTTAAAGCTCCACATGCAGTTGAAGGTACTAATGCCCTACTCTGCTAACATTTATTCTTTACTACTATTACAATGAATACATGAAGATTAAGTAGACATTTTACAAATAAACACTCTAATACAATATTATATGCATGTATATTATTTCCCATATTTATGAGAAATATTGAAACAATATTATTCTCTCTATTATGATTTAAAAGTTTTGCATCATGATAGTGCCCTCATTGAATTGCGTTATTTTTCGTCGAATAAAATGAACAACATGAAAAGTTGGAAGCCACATAATATTAGAGAATAATTAATCTCACTTTCTGCACAATACATGATTAGCATGGTGATGGAAGGAAATCTAAATGAAATAATTTATTCCATTCCATTGGACAATGACATGGTTTCGTGAGGAATCAATGGAATAGCGAAAGTGTTGAAAATCAGATGTGTAATGAACTGCAGTGAAGCAAATTTTCATTATAAGTAGATGAAATCACACTGCGTGATAATGAAGATTGACTACTTGCATCTGTAATCTTTCTAAGAAAGGAAAAGTTCTGGAGAAAAAGATAATTCTAGCATTTATGAGAGTGACTAAAAAGAGTTTTCAATTATAGAAATCTTTAAACGTTATTTATTGGAAATATATTTATTTTTCTAGTCACTGTGCATTAGAAGAAGTACCACTTATGGTAGTCAGCAGCGTGGATGGTGGCCTTCATAAAAAATATTCCAGGTGCTTTTAACAACTCATTATGTTATTTACCAGCAACGTTTAGACACTAAGAATCATAGAGAAAAATAAAATCCACAAATCAAGTATAATTACCAGTGCCACCAATATATTAAAAGCAATTTCTCAGATAATAAATTTCCTCGAGCTGTGAAACAAGATTAAAAGAAATATCACTTTAGCCTACAATTAGTAGCAATATGAATTTCAAAAGTATTATTTAAAAATGTTTACTTATTCTGAAATTAATTGTAGAACTTTTTTATTCATTCATTGAAAAAGTCAACATTGGAAATAAAATATTGATAAATTTTATATCATATTTTAGTTAAAGAGTGTGTTTAGCGTGTAAAGGTAAAAGATTATGTTTTATGCTAAAAGGAAATAAAATTCATCTTATTAAGGTGAAGATCTTATTATAGAATTTATCAATTATTTTAATTTTTAAATTTTTCTCATTCTCCAAGTGTTCTGGGTTTTTATCTTTTCAGTTTTTAGGAAAAGGAAGGCTGAAAGTTACTGATTTGAAAATGCATTGCTCTTTTTGATTCTATTAAATTATATAATTAGTAGATCAAAAGATTTGTCTGAATTTACATGATTGGACTGGATGATTAGTACATTTGAAGCAGACACAGGGCATTCTAGCCAAAACTTAAAGAGTCAATTGAGCCATAGCATAATCTTAATAATAATAAAGTACTTTAGACAGTTAAAATTTCTATACACACTTCTCTTGAAATAAACTACCTTTATTTTCATTTCTAAGCATATTATTTCAAATTGGTTTTAGTGAAGTGTGCAATTACAACAAAAGCATTAAAATGAGCAGCAATTATGGAACAGAGGAAATTTGAGTCTCATTTTAGAAAACAGATTTAGAACCAGGTTCTTCCTGGTTCTTTTCCGTGTGAGGGAGAATCTTCCTGCTTTTGAGAATTTGATCTCAAATTGCTTTTTTTTTTTTTTATTTTTTTGCTGGAGGAAGATTAGCCCTGAGCTAACATCTGTGCAAATCTTCCTCTATTGTTTATTTGTGGGTTGCTGCCACAGCACAGCTAACGAGTGGTGGAGGTCTGTGTCTGGGGTCCAAACCTGCAAACCTGGGCCCCCAACATGTTAGAACTTAAGCACTATGCCATGAGCCCCAGATCTCTGATTCTTTCTGTGTAGTGAAACTTCCCTGCTCATTTCTATTTAAGCAAGAATCTTCCTGGATGGATGTTTTCTTGGCTCTCACTGAGGAAGGATTAAATACTTGACTCTTTCTGTTGAGTCCTCCTGACTTTTTTTCTCTTGAGTAGGAATCTTTCCAGTTCTTTTGTGTTGGCTGTTTTGTTTATTTAAATTCTACCATAATCTCACGGGTAATTTTCACTCCACAGTGCAGCCTTCCTCCTTCCCTGCTGACTATATGTTCCACCACCATGGTACTAATTTGGGCCAATATCTCCAAAATGGAAACATTTGACAAAGGATAATTTGCAACTTCATGGTCTCTTTCGGGAAACTTGAGAACTCCCCAGACTAATTCATCTAAGATGTCTCCCTTCCCCTGTTCCTTTTCACTCTTTTTTACTACCTTCAGTCTTTCCTTCAGCTCTGTTGACTCCTTCATTCTTCCCAACTTCAACACCTGTACCTCTTTCATCCCTGATTAACCCCGGTCGCCAGATTTTCCCTTTCTACTTCTGCCCCTCAACTCCTTGTAGTACCTCAAGATTGTCCATAGGAGGCACTGGAAGGGCTCAGGGATCCAAGAGCAACTAGCTGAGGCTGAAAAACATAATTGGAGACAGGCTGGCTGTTTAATCCACTCATATGGGCTTTGGAGACACCCAGATAGCTGCTTGGTCTCTCCTTGGTCCCTAATCCCAATTTTTTTCTACAGCCTCCATAAGATTGCACATCAGAGAAAAGACAGTCTTAATGGTCTCCTCCTGAAGTATTGGTGGGTGTGTATCATACTGAACAGGCAACCTCAACTTGTTGCTTCTGAGAGAAACACAATCCTGGTAAAAATATAAAGATATTCTCTCTCTCTGCTGCTCTTTCTTCTCTGGTACTTGTCGATTGTATTAAAAATTTATTTACAGCATATGGAAGGTAGTTAAATTACTGATTAGTTGTTAGACAGATCTCACGTACTTAGAAAACCTCTATAATCACAGAAAATTCGTGATAAGTAACATTCATGATAATTAAGAAAATTATTCTGATTTTAAAGTTTTATGTAAATAGGACTTTTTTGTATCTGGTACAGATTTTTTTTTTTTTACTGAGTTATTGATAGGTTACAATCTTGTGAAATTTCAGCTGTACATTAATGTTTGTCAGTCATGTTGTAGGTGCACCACTTCACCCTTTGTGCCCACCCCACACCCCACCTTTCCCCTGGTATCCACTAAACTGTTTTTAGTCCATAATTTTAAATTCCTCATATGAGTGGAGTCATACACAGATTATCTTTCTCTCGCTGGCTTATTTCACTTACCATAATTCTCTCAAGGTCCAAACATGTTATTGCAAATGGAATGATTTTGTTCTGTTTTGCAGCTGAGTAGTATTCCATTGTACATATGTACCACATCTTCTTTATCCATTCGTCTGTTGCTGGACACTTAGGTTGCTTCCACGTCTTGGCTATTGTAAACAGTGCTGCAATGAACATTGGGGTGCATAGGACTTTTGGGATTGCTGACGTCAAGCTCTTTGGATAAATACCCAGTAGTGGGATGGCTGGATCATATGGTAGTTCTGTTTTTAATTTTTTGAGGAATCTCCATACTGTTTTCCATAGTGGCTGCACCAGTTTGCATTCCCACCAGCAGTGTATGAGGGTTCCTTTTTCTCCGCAACCTCTCCAACATTTGTTGCTATTAGTTTTAGATATTTTTGTCATTCTAACAGGTGTAAGGTGATATCTTAGTGTAGTTTTGATTTGCATTTCCCTGATGATCAGCGATGATGAGCATCTTTTCATGTGCCTATTGGCCATCAGTATATCTTCTTTGGAGAAATGTCTGTTCATGTCTCCAGCCCATTTTTTGATTGGGTTGTTTGATGTTTTGTTGTTGAGTTGTGAGAGTTCTTTATATATTATGGATATTAAGCCTTCATCAGATATATGACTTGCAAATATTTTTTCCCAGTTAGTGGGTTGTTTATTTGTTTCAATCCTGTTTTCATCTGACTTGAAGAAGCTCTTTAATCTGATGAAGTCCCATTTGTTTATTCTTTCTATTGTTTCCCTTCTCTGAGAAGGCATGGTGTCCGAAAATATCCTTTAAATACTGATGTCAAAGAGTGTACTGCCTTCGTTTTCTTCCAGAAGCCTTATGATTTCAGGTCTCACCTTTAGGTCTTTGATCCATTTTGAGTTTATTTTGGTGAATGGTGAAAAAGAATGGTCAATTTTCATTCTTTTACATGTAGTTTTCCAGTTTTCCCAGCACCATTTGTTGAAAAGACTTTCTTTTCTCCATTGTATGCGCTCAGCTCCTTTGTCAAAGATAAGCTGTCCATAGATGTGTGGTTTTATTTCTGGGCTTTCAATTCTGTTCCATTGATCTGTGCACCTGTTTTTGTACCAGTACCATGCTGTTTTGATTACTGTAACTTTGTAGTATGTTTTGAAGTCAGGGATTGTGATGCCTCCCGTTTTGTTCTTTTTTCTCAGGATTGCTTTAGAAATTCGGGGACTTTTGTTGCCCCATATGAATTTTAGGATTCTTTGTTCTAATTCTGTAAAGAATGTCATTGGGATTGTGATTGGGATGGCATTGAATCTGTAGATTGCTTTAGGTAGAATGGACATTTTAACTATGTTTATTCTTCCAATCCATGTACATGGAATGTCTTTCCATCTCCTTATGTCGTCATCCAATTCTCTCAGAAAGGCCTTGTAATTTTCATTATATAGGTCCTTCACTTCCTTAGTTAAGTTTACCCCAAGGTATTTTATTCTTTTTGTTGTGATTGTGAATGGTATTGTATTCTTGAGTTCTTTTTCTGTTGGTTCATTACTGGAGTATAGAAATGCTACTGATTTATGCAAATTGATTTTATACCCTGCAACTTTGCTGTAGTTGTTGATTACTTCTAACAGTTTTCAATGGATTCTTTGGGGTTTTCTATATATAAGATCATGTCGTCTGCAAACAGCGAGAGTTTCACTTCTTCCCTCCCTATTTGGATTCCTTTTATTCCTTTTTCTTGCCTGATTGCTCTGGCCAGGACCTCCAGTACTATGTTAAATAAGCGTGGTGATAGAGGGCATCCTTGTCTTGTTCCTGTTTTCAGGGGGATGCGGTTCAGTTTTTGCCCATTGAGTATGATGTTGGCTATGGGTTTGTCGTATATGGCCTTTATTATGTTGAGGTAGTTTCCTTCTATGCCCATTTTGTTCAGAGTTTTCATCATAAATGGCTGTTGGATCTTGTCAAATGCTTTCTCTGCATCTATTGAGATGATCATGTGGTTTTTATTCCTCAGTTTGTTGATGTGGTGTATCACATTGATTGATTTGTGGATGTTGAACCATCCCTGTGTCCCTGGTATGAATCCCACCTCATCCTGATGTATGATTCTTTTGATGAATTGCTGAATTCTGGTTGCCAAAATTTTGTTTAGAATTTTTGCATCTATGTTCATCAGTGATATTGGCCTGTAGTTCTCTTTTGTCGTGGTGTCCTTGTCAGGTTTTGGTATCAGCGTGATGTTGGCCTCATAGAATGTGTTAGGAAGTGCTCCATCTTCCCTAAGTTTTTGGAATAGCTTGAAAAGGATAGGTATTAAATCCTCTCTGAAAGTTTGGTATAATTCCCCAGGAAAGCCATATGGTCCTGGTGTTTTATTCTTTGGGATGTTTTTGATTGCTGTTTCAATCTCTCTCCTTGTGATTGGTCTGTTCAAATTGTCTGCCTCTTCTTGAGTGAGCTTTGGGAGATTGTAGGAGTCCAGGAATTTATCCATTTCCTCTAGGTTATCCATTCTGTTGGCAGATAGTTTTTTTGTAGTATTCTCTTATAATCTGTTGTATTTCTGCAGAATCTGTTGTTATTTCTCCTCGCTCATTTCTGATTTTGTTTATTTGAGCTTTCTCCCTTTTTTTCTTTGTAAGTCTGGCTAGTGGTTTGTCAATTTTATTTATCTTCTCAAAAAACCAGCTCTTTGTCTCATTGATCCTTTCTACTGCCTTTTTCGTTTCAATAGTATTTATTTCTGCTCTGATTTTTATTATTTCTCTCCTTCTGCTGACTTTGGGCTTCATTTGTTCTTTTTTCTCTAGTTCAGTTAGGTGTGCTTTAAGGTTGCTTATTTGGGATTTTTCTTGTTTGTTAAGATGTGCCTGTATTGCGATGAATTTTCCTCTTAATACAGCTTTTGCTGTATCCCATATGAGTTGGTATGGCATGCTATCATTTTCATTTGTTTCCAGGTATTTTTTTATTTCTTCTTTAATTTCTTCAATGATCCATTGCTTGTTCAGTAGTGTGTTGTTTAGTCTCCACATCTTTGTGCCTTTCTCAGCTTTTTTCTTGTAATTAATTTCTAGCTTTATAGCATTATGATCAGAGAAGATGCTTGTTATTATTTCAATTTTCTTAAATTTGTAGAGGCTTGTCTTGTTTCCCAACATATGGTCTATCCTAGAGAATGTTCCATGTGCACTTGAGAAGAATGTGTATTCAGCTCCTTCACGGTGGAGTGATCTATATATGTCTATTAAGTCCAATTGTTTTAGTTTTTCATTCAGCTCTACTCTTTCCTTGTTGATTTTCTGTCTGGATGATCTGTCCATTGATGTGAGTGGGGTGTTGAGGTCCCCTACTATTATTGTATTGTTTTTAACATCTTCCTTTAGGTCTGTTAATAGTTGCTTTATGAATCTTGGTGCTCCTGTGTTGGGTGCATAGATATTTATAAGCGTTATTTCTTCTTGATGAAGTGTCCCTTTGATCATTATATATTGTCCCTCTGTGTCTCTCTTTACCTGTCTTATTTTGAAATCCACTTGGTCTGATATGAGAATTGCAACACCTGCCATTTTTTCCTTGCTATTTGCTTGAAGTATTGTCCTCCACCCCTTCACCCTGAGTCTGTGTTTGTCCTTGGGGCTGAGGTGTGTTTCCTGGAGGCAACAAATTGTTGGACCTTGTTCTTTAATCCATTTTACCACTCTGTGTCTTTTTATTGGAGAGTTCAATCCGTTCACATTGAGAGTGATTATTGATGCATGTGGACTTAATGCTGTCAATCTGTCGCTCACTATCTTGTTTTCCTGTTTCTTTTCCTGTGTGCTTTAGACTACCCATTTAATACTGCAATTTCTTATGCTGGGTTTCTTAGATTTTTCCTTATCTATGATTTGTGACTCTGTTCTGTACTTTATTTTAGTGTCTACCTTGAAGTTTGTATTTAGAATCTCGTGTATAATATAGTCTATTCTCTGGTGGTCTCTTACCTACTTGACCAACACTGATTTAGACCCTTTGCTCTTCCCCTCCTAAATAATTATTTTCATTTTTTATTCCAACTCGTCTTATTCAATTGTAGTTAGAGTGCTAAGATCGTCCTTGTTTTGCTAGTTTCCTTACCTTTACCCTAATGCTATAATTGAATATTTGCTATCCTGTTCTGGTTCTATTCATCAGTCTCCCTAGTCCGTGGATTGCGTCCCCTTTCTCCCTTTTTTCTTTTTTTCAAGTATGAGAGCCTTCTTGAGGATTTCTTGTAATGGAGGGCTTTTAGTTACAACTCCCCTTAACTTTTGTTTGTCTGGAAAAGATTTAATTTCTCCCTCATATCTGAAGGAAATTCTTGCTGGATAGAGTATTCTTGGCTGAAGGTATTTATCCTTTAAAGCTTTGAATATATCACTCCATTCTCTCCTAGCTTGTAGGGTTTCTGTAGAGAAATACGCTGACAGTCTGATAGGGGCTCCTTTATAGGTTATTCTCTTTTCTTTTCTTACTTCCCTGAGTATTCTTTCCTTATCATTCCTATGTGCCAACTTTACTATTATGTGCCTTGTGGTGGGTCTTTTTACATTGACAAATCTAGGAGATCTAAAACCCTTCTCTACACACATTTCTCCATTGATCCCTAGATTTGGGAAGTTCTCTTCAATAATTTCGTTAAGCACACTTTCTGCTCCATTTTCCTTTTCCATATTCTCGGGAATTCCTATGATCCTTATGTTCTTACTCCTCATTGAATCCATTATCTCTCGGAGATTTTCCTCATTTTTTTTAATTCTTAGTTCTCTTTCTTCCTCTGTCTGGCGCCATTCAGCCTGTCTGTCCTCGATTATGCTGATTTGTTCCTCTAGGTTGTCTACACGGGCATTCAGGGAATCCGTATTCTGTTTTATCTGGTCCATTGTGTTTTTCATCTCAAGTAATTCTGTTTGATTCTTCTTTATGATTTCAATCTCTTTTGTGAAGTAACTCCAGAACTCGGCTTGTTTCTCTATCTTTCTCTCTACCTCATTGAGTTTTTTGATTATAGCTGCTCTGAATTCATTATCACTTAGCTTATCTAATTCCAAGTCCTCAGGACTTAATTCTGTGTTTTTATTGTTTTTCTTCTGGTCTGGGGCTTTTATAAATTGCTGGATAGTAGAGGAGCGGTTTTTTCTCATGGTGGTAGGATCCAGTTGCAGTTACAGCCTGTCGCCACTAGATGGCGGTCGAGAGCAGCGTGTTAGCTCTCCGCCTTCGGGGCAAGATGGCTGCGCCCACTGGCTTTGTTGGGGGGGAGGGGCTGTTACTCACACGCGCCGTCTGTGTTCAGATCAGTTCTGTTCTCTGGTCTCCCAGGGCCCTTGGTTTATGGGGTCCCCGCGGACGGAAGCTTTGCCCCCATCAGCGGGTCTCCACTGAATCAGTGGCAGGAGTCATGGATGATCCCCCCATCACGCAGCCCCTCCCCAGCTCCTTCCCGACCCCCACCGCAGCGATGGCAGACTCTAGGGGAGGGAGCGATGTTCTCTCCTACCGTTCCAGCGCCTCCGAAGGTTTAAGCAAAGTTTATGATCTCCGCCTTCTTGGTATTGTAGGTCTCTAACAAGCTGGCATTATTTTTGTTCTCTGAAATTCAGTTCTTCCAATCTTTTGTTGTATTTTGGAGGGGAGAGAATCCCGGGTCAGCTCACCCCGCCATTTTGCTCTGCCCCTTCTTTTCTGGTACAGATTTTTATAGGAGTAACAAAACAGAAAATGTTTCTATCATTCCTTACAACCAACTTTGCTAGTTAATCTAGATTTTATGGGATTTCCTCAAAAACATGAATATTCTGGACCTGTTGTTTAATTTGATTTCAGCCAAGTTTGACTACTTATTAATGGAATCCATAGAAATTTACAGGAAATCAGAATGACATTTAAAAAGTATTTATCAATAGATATTTAATAAATACTTCTTGTAATAAAATGATTAATGTATGTGAAAACATGTCAGTAGTGTACCGTGTCTCATAATGCCTAAATTGTTCCTTCTGAAGCCTCCAAAATATCTTCCCCCTATTTAGGGTGAGGAAGAGGGAATTATTTTTCCAAAATAATCTCTGATGAAAACCTTAAATATATGAAACATATTAAAGAGATAGACCAGGATACATAATGATGGTAGCATATATTTGAGAATCCCTAATTCCTCTTACAGGAACAAAAGAACAAATAAATATCCAAAGTAAACAAAACCCAACAAAAAACACCACAAATAACAAAAGCAATAACAGACCACTAGAAGAGAGACAACATCGTCAACAACAGTAGCTGAAAAATAATCCCAGAAAAAAATGCAAGAGGGAGGCAAATCATCTATAATAGCTGGATTTATACAGAATGCCCATAACCTGATACCACGATCATGAAGAAAGTGATGGGTTTGTTTGATGGTCTTAAGCTGAGGGTCCAGGAATTGCTTACAAATACCCTCAAAAGGGGGTGACTCTAAAAAGGTAGAATTACTAGTATGTGGATGTGATAACAACCAGTGAAACTGGTGGAAAACTGTAGACTTTAATTTATGAGTGAGTGATGCTAAGAAATATTAACAAAAACTAGGAAATGAAATATGAGGATGTCTGCATACTTTGTCATGTCATTGCTTAGTAGAGTCAGCCAACAATTAATTATCTAGGATAATATATCTTTGATGTGTATTATTTAAGAGTCACAATATTCTAAAATCACAGGTTAACTTACAAATGTTTCTACAGATACGCCCTCATAGGTTGCAGGTTTATTTTCCTATTGCATGTTAATGAGTTTTGTATCAATTAGGAAATTTATTTCATTATTAACTGACTGTTAAATCCCTACTTAGCTCTGTGACCTCTGATCACCTTGGCCTCCTCAAATACCCATTTCCCTCTGCTCAACTCAGGGTTCAACATTCCCGCACCAGGGCTTGGAAACTCTCTCCAACCAGTTCACTCACACAAATATAGGGCTCCATCTTGATTTCCTTTTTTCTCAGAGATCTTTGTTCGTTTACTCCAAACTTGATTTAAAAAAACCCTGATAACATGACTTGAAGATCTTTCTATATCAGCAGAGACACATCACCGTCATTCTTTTAAACCACTCTATTGTAGTGCACCATGTTATTTTCTTTATTGAAAAAGCTTCATTGGATAGCCCTAATATGTGGCTTGCTGAAGTTCTGCAAGTACACATGATGCAAACAACCTTTAGTTCATTTTATACTATGGTAGATATTTCCAAATTGTCATGCATGGAATTTCTACCAATTTACAATGTATATTAACTAACTGTGAGGAGTATGTGTTTTCAGTGAATTGAGTGTCTGCTACTTAAATGGTAGCTTAACACTATCAGACGCATGTATTTGAACCCTGCTTCTGTCAGTTACTAGCTAACTTGGCAAATGGTTTAACCTCACTGAATCTTAGTTGACTTTTTCATTAATTAAACTCAGTTTCTTTCCCAAAAGAAATTGTTTAAATATTGATAAGTTTGATTCAGGGCCAAGCACTACTTTAAATCAAATTTAATATAAACAAAATAGCTACAAAATTCTCTCACTGAACTGTATTCCATTAATTAAACGAAATGTTACATTTTCTCACACTTTTGGAACCCTTCCTAACAATATCCACTTGATAATCTCTAAATGCGACTGAACTTTCCGTTAATCTCATTTTGAATGTTTGTGCTGCTTCACTGGAGCGAAGTTGAAGTTCTGACTTTGAAATGAGGGCCTTTCATAGCTTCAAATGCAATACTTGCCTTCCCGTTTTCATAGGTGCTGTTAAGATATATTTCTCTATTTTTATTTTTTGAGCTTAGAAATTATTGAAACATTGCATAGGAAAAATACCAAGAGAGTTCCTATTTCTTTTAAAACCTTTCTAACCCACAGGGAAAATTAACACTCTTATTTCTAGTAAATGATTGTGTTAGATTCTAAGGAAATTCTGAGTGTCTTAAGCAATTTGACATACATTTAGTTTGGCCCAATAGCTCACAGTTTCTGAAGAGATCTCCAAAATGTTTGTAATCTGACATATTTTGTGAGTTGATTAATCACCAAACTCTTGTTAAAGAAGAGTTTAGTTACGTGTTTTGTGCTACGCTCAAGACACTGTCATCTAATAAATAATGTGTAACCACAGATACACAAATAACTTTTGCAAATAGTCTGTGGAAGGGGTGAGCCCAAACACAATGTGCAGGGCAACCCAGATCTATCTAAATCCCCTGGCATATAATTTGTAAATGCTGTGTTATTGATTCATTATAATCCTACAGTTTTTTTTTTTCCTTCACATATGTCATCAGCAGGGCAGTTTAGCCTGCCTCTCTATATGCAGTGATCCCTCCAAGAGCGTTATCCTTTTTTCCAAAGTTTCAAAGTCAGTTGGTCTAGAGAGAAAAACATAACTGTTTTTTTAAGGCATCCTTTTTGGTGAGGAAGATTGGCCCTGAGCTAACATCTGTTGCCAATCTTCCTCTTTTTTGTTTTCTCTCCAAAGCCCCGGTCCATAGTTGTATACCCTAGCTGTAAGTCCTTCTAGTTCTTCTATGTGGGATGCCGCCACAGCATGGCTTGATGCGTGGTGTGTAGGTCCATGCCCAGGACCCGAACCTGCTAACGCCAGGACGCCAAAGTGCAGTGTGAACGCAACCACTACATCACCTGGACAGCCCTGAAAAACATAATTTTTGATGACAAAATACTCATGTATCTTTTGTCATGTACCTAAAATATTTCCCTAGCAATAAGGGTAGTTGAAATACTTTTTAAATGATTTATATAGATTATTAACTGACTTATCAGAGGTGGCTAAAAGAAAATATTTGAAAAGTTAGCTAATGAAAGTGAGAGAATATTTTCATTTGTTTTCTTCTAAGAGGCAGCAATTTTTCTTACAGTATTTGTGTCATTATTAATGTCTGATAAAGGCTATTATTTTTATAAAATTTTCTTTGCATTTAATTTTTCACCAAGTCTAAGACTGGAGGGAGTAATCTAAGTGTAAGTGATTTCATTTTGCAACATATACATATATCAAATCAGTACATTGTCGAGAGTTTAGCTAAGCTACTCCATGGTATTGCTGCCTCGGCATCCATTTCGTTTGGCCAAGATGCCTGCAGGGACGTTAAATGAATACTAGCCCTTCATGCAAGCACATGGCGTAGATAACAACCCTCAGACTCACAGTAAATGTGAATTCCTGATATGACTTCCCCAACAGACCTCGTGGTGATAAAGTGTCCCCTGTGCCTCCCAGAGCCATCCCCTGTGTGCTCCTTAGGTAAGACCCTCACAGAGCTTACCCAAACCTCGCTTTTTTTGGCTTGAATTGACCAATCTGGCTTTAGCCCTGGAACCCCAAAGCACTGCACTCACGAACCCTGATAAAATCATGTGGCCAGGCCCTGTCTCTTTCTGACTACATCCTGTCTTCACTCCCCATGTGTTCCCTCAAGATGTGCCACGTACTTCCTCCAGAACCTGGGAACTTCTCTAGTTCAATTCCTTTGTAGTCTTTCCTTGAACCTCAGGACTCACCATGTGCCACCCTTGCATCTGCTTACCAGAAGTTAATTTAATAAAGTCAGAACATATGTTATACATCTTAAACAATGTGATATGTCAATTATATATCAATAAAGATTAAAAAATTAAATAAAGGTGTTGAAATTATATTCTTCTACAAAATGTCATGTTATTTCTATATATTAATAAGTAAAATTAATAGTAAAGATAAATAATATTCATCAAGGGATAACACTATATCAGAAATTATACTTAATACAGTTTTAACATGCAATTTTTACACAATATTAAGTGGAATATAATCTCCTTCTCCACAGTTTACAAATGAATAAACTGAGTTTTATAAATGTTAAGTAACTGGTAAAAGTAGTTAGGAAAGCTTTCTTAGTGGGTAACTTCCAATTTTATTTTAATGTGGTTGTGTCATGTCTCTCAACTCCACCTCATTCTCCAACTCCTAAATGAGAGTAACCCAGGGTATAAAATTCTAAAATGACGACTATTTTTCCTGAGAACTTTAAACGCTATTCATTTTTTTCTAGTATTTATTGATAATGCGAAGTCAACTCTATGTATAATTTTCTTTTCTGAATTTAGCTGGATAAGTAACAGGAAGAAGGCAGTATTTCCCCCAACATTTTCTAGTTATTATTTTATTTTCCTAGGATATTGTTGCTGATGAAAACTCATCTATCAGTACAGTCTTCTTTCTTCATAAGTAATATACATTGTTTTCTGAGTGTCTTTTAGACTGTTTATTTTTTCTTTTCTTTTTTTTATGATTTGGTATTGTTCTTTTTTTTTATTTCCTGAGGAAGACTGGCCCTGAGCTAACATCCGTGCCCATCATCCTCTGCTTTATATGTGGGACACCTACCATAGCATGGCTTGCCAAGTGGTGCCGTGTCTGCACCTGGGATCCAAATTGGTGAACCCCAAGCCGCCAGAGCAGAATGTGCACTTTGCTGTGCCACTGGGCCAGCCCCTAATTATTCTTTTACAACTTGATTTTTTCACTTGGTGTTTTGATTATGTGACTCACCTGTGTTGTTGCATGTAGCCATTTTTTCTTCATTTTTCTTACACAAAAATACAGATTATTTTCCTCTATCTGGCTACCCTGCTAAATTCTTATTATAACTAGTGACATGATTTCTAGTAACTCTCTTAATATTTCTAGTAATTTCTCTGTTCATTTCTTCTAGGTTGTTTATGTTCACAATCATAACTTTGCAAGAACAAGAGCTTTTTGCCTCTCCATTCTTTAGATTTTCACTTCTTTTTTTTTTGGTTCACTCAGCTCCAGATGCTCTCCAGTACAAACTGAATGGTAAGAGTGATAATGAGCAGACTGTTTTTTCCTTAAATTTACGTGGAAGAAGGCTTCAAGAGTTATGCTGCAATTTTTAAGACATTTTTGAAGCAAATGTTCTTTTATTACTCATTTACCTTTTAGAAAATCTCTAATAGATATCGCCGGCTAATTATACTGCAGTTGGAATACATTCTCTATGATTTCAGTACTGTGCAATTAGTTGTTACTTGAAATTACAACTTTTTGTAACTATATTATATGTTCTTAAAGAGAATTATGTTCTTCAATTCCTAGATAACAATGTTCTGTATATGTGTATTGGCTCAGGTTTATTAATTTCTATTAAAAATTTCTCTATCTTTTATGATATTTTCTTTTGTTATATGATTTCTGGTCATTTTACTAAATTCATACAAAATTAGACTTGTTACATATTCTTGGTGAATTGAAACATCATTTAAAGTGACCTATCTATATCTGGTTAAGTTTTGCTTTAATTTTTATTTTATCTTATCATAAAGTCATTACCTCAGCCTTTCTGTATGTTTATATATATCTATTGGAAACAGCTGTAGTTGTTCTTTTTTATTGTGCAGTTGTTTCTTTGCTTTATTCAACTTTTTTTCCATTTAGACAACTTATGTTTTAAGTGGAGCATGCACCCATATATAATTAGCACTATTACTGATATCATATGATTTTAGTATACTTTATCTCCTTCTTTCTTTTCGTTCTTGTGTTTCTTCCTATATAATCTGTTCTGTATTCATTTCCTCTGCTTTCTTGCCTTTTTAAGGTTGATAATTCCACCTTTACTATACCACATTCCCTTCTATTAGCTTAGAAGCTGTATTTCCTTTTGTTGTTTCATTCCAGCAGTGGTTAACTGAGAAAATACAGCATATATCCCTTAGTTATCAAAACCTACTGACACACTCATTCTTCTCACAGACAATGAAAGAAGCTTAGAACATGTTAATTCCACTTATCTCCATCCCAAATGTTTTTCCTGTTCTTCGCATGTGTGATGGTTAACTTTGTGTGTCAACTAGACTGCTTAAGGGATACCTACATGGATGGTACAATATTATTTTCAGGTGTATCTGTGACAGTGCTTCTGGAAGAGATTAAAATTTAAATGAATCAGTAGACTAAGAAAATAAGATCTGCCCTCACCATGTGGGCAGGCATCATTGAGGACCTGAATAGAGCAAAGATGCTGAGGAAGGGAGAAGTTCTTTCTCTCCCTCGCTTTAGCTGGGACATCCATCTTCTCCTGCTCTCACACATTGGAGCTCCTGGTTCTCAGGCCTGAAGACTTGGACTGAATTGTGCCGTAGGCTTCCCTGGGCTTCCAGCTTGAAGATAGATTTTGGCACTTTTGACCTCCATAACCAATTTCTATAATCAATCTCCATTTATCTATCTATCTATCTGCCTATCTATCTTTATCCTGTTGGTTCTCTTTCTCTGGAGAACTCTGACTAATACAGCATGCAAGTTAATTTTTGTATAAAGTGTTTGACACTAAAGGATAATTTCATTATTACTTTGTAAAATCAATTTTCACTTAGATTTTCCCACATTTTTATCATATTTATTGTTCTTAATTTATTTTTGCACCACTGATATTTCATCTGACAGCACTTCTTTCTACTTGAACTTGAAGAATATCTTTAGAATAGCCTTACCTTAGGTCTTCTGGTAGCACATTCTTTCTTTTAGGTTGGCTGATCTGAATTCTTGAAATGTAGATTATTAATTATTTGTTTATTCAGCATTTTAAACAAAGTCTACTGTCTTCTGGCTTCAATTACTTCTGATGAGAAGTCAGGTATTTGTCTAAATTTGGCTACTGAAATAAAATTTCTCTTTTTTCCCCCTCTAGCCCATTTATGATTTCCTTTTCTTTAGATTTCCACAGTTTCATTATGATATGTTTGGTTGTGATTTTCTTTACGATGACCATATTTGGGATCATCTGAGCATGTTGAACCTGTGAAGTGATGACTTTTAACTGTTCAGAAATTTACTAGCCATAACTTATTCAAAAGTTTCTTTTACTCCATTTCTTCTTAATTCTCCAATTAAATATTTGTTAAATTCTATCTTCTGTATCTATTTTTACTGGTCTGAATTTTCCATCTCTCTAGTCCTTATGCTATATCACTTATTTTGACCTATCTTCCTGGCAATTAATTTTCTCTCCAGATGTGTTTAATCTGATAAATCCATTCCATGAATTGTTAATTACAATTTCTGTGTTTATCAGTTTTTATAATTTTTCTAGGCTTTTCTTGGGTTCAAATTTGATCTGTCACTATTTGTTAAAAATTTCCAATTATCTTTTGAATATTTCAACCTTAGCTATCATCCCCTTGAAATATTAAGCATAATTTTATAACAGTCTATTTCTTATAATTTAAGTTCCTGCAATTGATAATGTCCTACGTATTTAATTTAAAACAAATTATTTTTAGAATTATTTGAAAACTAACATGAAGCTTTACTCCTTCAGAAAGGATTCTTTTTTCTTTTCTTCCAGGCAACTATAATCATTGGTATTATTTTATCACCTTATCCAGTTCCGAGGCATAAGATTTTCTAGGCAACTCATATATCTTAAAACCTGAAGGTAGATCATTTGAATGTTCATTTTCTTGTTAATATTTTGGCCTGGTGTGTAGTTCTTATGATCCCTAAAAATCTTTATGTCACATGGTCTTTAACCATAATGGACCCTGTTTTGTCCTCTAGCGTGTAAGCTTTATAAACCAGCAGCTAAACTTCTTGGATGTCTCTACTCTTTTGAGAATAATTCCAGGGCAAAAGCACACACCAATTTTGAAATATCTTGGTTGTGTAATGTTTATCTCACTTCCAGTTCTTTCATTTTAGGAATCATCTTATTATTTTCTAATTTTAAGCAGATCTCCTAGTTTTATTTAGCTGTTAGATTGACCCCAACTACCTGTTCTATTATTAATGAAAGTTAAGATCTTTTTCCTTGTTGTTGTTTTTGTTTTTACCAAAATCTAAACTGGTTTCAATGTCTCTTTATTTGATCCTAATATTATTCGTGTATGCTTCTCTTTTCTTCTCTTTCCACTACAATAACCTGTTTGTTGTACTTTCTTTGGTTTTATTCCAACATTTTTATAACTTAGAAAAAATCACAACTTCTTCACTTTTTATTCTTTCTTACATTCTAACGAACACTATGGCTGCAGATTTCTCTCAAATTACCACTGTTGCTGCAATCCAACTTTCAAAATTTTTGCTAAAATTTTCATTGTCATTCAGTTTCCAGCTTTTTTTAAATGTGTGTCATAGTTTACTTTTTGACCTATGACGACTTATTAGTGCTTTTTATGCTATTTATTATTACTAATACTAATTATTTATCGGTAGTTATTGTTAGTCATAATAATAGCTAACATTTACTTAGCACCTACAGGGCACAAAGTTCATGTTTACTTTTCATGCTTAATCCTGGAGGTACCCATGTGGTGTAGATGCATTTGTTATACCTTCCTTTTCAAACAGCTTTGGGGAAGTTTAATTGACATACAGTATATTACACATATTTAAAGTGTACAACGTGATAAGATTTGCAATAATACATGCCTGTGAAATCATTACTATGCTCAAGGTAATGGATATAACCATCACCATCAAAAGTGTTCTCCTCCTCCTATGTAGTCCATCCCTGGTCACCCTTCCACACTTCGTATCCCTTCCATATGAAACCATTGATCTGCTCTCTGTCACTAATGATCAGTTTGAATGTTCTTTAATTTTACATAAATGTAATTAGGTGAATGCACTCTTTGTCTCATTTCTTTCATTCAACATAATAATTTTGAGATTCATTCATGTTGTTGTTTGTATCAATAGTTTCTTCCTTTTTATTGCTGTAGAGCATTACACTGTATGGATATCCAAAAAGCATTTATCTATTCACCTTAACTGAATGTTTTGATAATTTCCAATTGTTTCCTATTACAAGTCCAACTTCTACAAAGACTCGTGTCCAAGCCTTTTTGATTAGCCCATAGATTTGTTTAGACAAATAATCTGGGTCTGCCTTTCCTATCCACAGGACCTCGGTATGTACTACCGTCTGAGATTTATGGAGAAGCCAATCCACATAAATCACACCAGACCAGGAGAACCACTTTATATTAAAGAAAGTATAGGATTGATTCCATGAGCTTATAATGTACTGTCATATCTCATAGTGCGCCACCCTGAAATGACTAAGTAATTAAAGCATTTGAACAATCTGCTGAAGATGTAGTTGTTGGCTCCCTTCAGAGATAGCGTACAAAGTTGAGGCACTATCTTCCAGGATGCAATATACATACTGAATTAAAGACATTTGTGTGTTATTTTTTTCCCAATAGGAAGAATATGTAAGTCTGATAATTAAAGATGGAAGCTGAACTTACCCCACTTATCATCACTCTTAATAACTAACTGGGGAGTTTTGTCCTCCTGCTCTCACGCACTCTTGCTCTGCAAAGTTATAGTTCCTGTTCCCCAAAGGGGATATTCTGTCACCAAGGGTCACAACATAAGTCCCAATGAACCGTAAATTATGGCTGCCACTCAGGCACTTTAGGTTACTTGTGTCCAGGGACCAGTAGGCAAGGGCATGAATTAGCATCTCGGCAGGGGTAATTGACTGTATCATCTGAGAAGGAGATAGGGCTGCTGTTCCACAATGGAGGCAGGGAGGATATGTGTAGCTATCCTCCAGATGATTCGCTTTGCATGTAGCACCCAGCTGATCAACTCTGGGGCCTATTGGTACATACCTTCCCAATTGTGACTGTAAATGAACATCTTCATCAACATCAAAGAAGGACATGGTGACCAGAGTCTCAAAACTCTTATGAACGGGTGACAAGTTCACAGCACCAGAGAAGCTACTGTTACTGGCAAAGGTAGAAGCTGAGTCGAATAAAGTGGAGGGCAGGAGATGGTGAGTAGTCCACAGGATGGCCTTTGATGGGTGCAGGGATGC
This sequence comes from Equus asinus, assembly GCF_041296235.1. Lineage (NCBI taxonomy): Eukaryota > Metazoa > Chordata > Mammalia > Perissodactyla > Equidae > Equus > Equus asinus. The sequence goes on along the minus strand of NC_091792.1, from coordinate 47,119,044 downwards.
GTTAACTAAATCTGCCTTCGAGGGAGGACTTGTTGTGCTATCTGGGAGGATGACTTGCAGTAGCTGTCAGCAGACAGACTGCAGCTGTCAGTCTCTTCAGAATTGCCTCACGTTGTCTTCCTAGAGCTTGCCATATCCAATGACTGATTAGAGCAGGTCAAAAGGCTGGTCATCTCTGAGGAGCCATATACACTCTTAAACTTTCTGTAAGGTTGGCTGAGATTTTTTTCAGGCCTCTATTGCAAGTGGACTTCTACCTTCTCCCAAAGCTTCTTATTCTCCCTTTCTCCCACAGGTGTTGATGGCCGATGAATACCATACATACCAAACTCCATCTCAACATCTGCTTCTGGAGCTGCAACCTACAAAAGTGTTCATAATGAAACGAGGGCTGATTGATGCCTGTTTCTGCTGCCTTCTTGTCAGTGGCCTCCCACGTCATAGTACTGGTACGGTTACATAAAAAGAAACAGAAACATAAAAAAAAACTCATCTCCATCTATTTTAAAATAATTCAACAATTATTCAAGTTTATTATTGTTTTCACTGAACACTCAGTTTAAGTTTAATTCATGTAACTCCCTATCTATAATCTACCTCTTCTCCCATTAAAGTGGCATTTCTCATAGAAAAGCATGGGAAGGTTTACATTTTCCTCTCGGAAGGAGAAAGCTAATCAAAAAGCTTAAAGTGGTTCCTCAGAGGCTGAAGGTATGTAAAAGATAGGTGTTTGTTATTCAGTATCCCCTGAAACAATCATTGTTATGCAGGAAGAGGGAAAAAGTAGTATTTGCTTGTCCTTATCACTAAAAATGTAATGTGAGCATATAATATATTCTAATGTGCCTAAAATATTAAAGAAAAAGTTATCTTTCTTTTCTGAAAATAATACTATCATATGCAAAGTTAAGACTTTCTTATTTTCACCTGTGACCTTCAAAAGAAAATCTACATTAGCTGTGGTAATTTTAGCAAGTGGCATAGTGACTATATGTCTGGTTTTTGACTCTTTGGAAGCAGTAAGATCAATTAAAAAACAGCGTCACAAAATAACCTATGAATACTGCTTGTCATATATCTGCCCAAAAATTCTACCTATGATTAACTGGGAAAATTCATCCTAAAATGAATATTTTAAGATAAAGTGGTAGGAATCGTGACAAGAGATATTTGTGGGTATTCAACTGATTTTAACACATTTTGGTTGAATTCTTCTTGTTGATATTTATATTTAAAAGAACAGGTTATATTTACAGATCTTATTCAATTCTTAGTTTTTCACAATGCAACAAAATATAGGTACTATTTTGGAAATGATGCAGTTTTTGTAAAGTCAAAAAACAATGTGCCCAAGGGCAAAGGAAGAATTTATATATCAAAACACCCTGGAGAGTTGTCTAGGCAATGAATATATAATCTTAAAAATTTATGTCTTAAGTCAAGAATTAAAGATGGTATTTACTTTGTAGTTGTCTAGGACAGTTAGTGATGGCACAGAATAAAAGTCTAAATTTATTCTCTTATGCTGGTCCAACTTGCCTCCACATCTTCCATAGTCTATGCCATTTTTATAAAGTAACTGTAGCTTAGTCACTCAGTAAGTGACAAAAATACCAATTTAGTGTAAGCAACAGCAACTTGTTTCCCCGAGAATAACAAACTTTATCATGTTCCTGATTAACATTTTTGTATGTATTTTAAGTTTTAAGAAATGAAATAAATTGTCCATCTTTAGTGTTATATCTCTCTGAATTCCCTAGACTGTATTATTCATAGTATCAGGTGTCATTTCAAAAATACAACTGAGAATTTTAGTTTGAAACTAGTAATATTTGCTGTTTATGTTCTTAATTAGAGGAGTGTCTCTTTTTCTGTGATGAGTAGTATGTCCATTTGATAATCCAAATAAAGCTACAACATATGAAGCAAAAAAAAACATACGCTGGTAAACATAACTTTTTTGACAGAAATTAGGGAATATCTCTGATATTCTAATAAGGGAAAAACATCAGAATAGCCTTGAGTCCTGTCCATGAAACTTCAATGGTTGTAAGAATGTTAATTAAAGAACACCTGAAATGGATTATAAAAGACAATTAATTCTCCATCTGTTATGCATTTATATGATATTCAATTAAAATTGTTACTCTAATTATGGAGTAATCCTAACTGGTATTCATTACAAGATTAATCATAAATAGTACAAATAACTATAGCTTTTGAGTACTTATTAGATCACAATGCACTGTGCTAAACTTATTTGCACTCTCACGTTTATGTCCTCAAACTAACTTGGATGCAATTGACTATTAATATTACATTTATTATAATATTATATTAATATTCTCATTTTTACATGAGCTCAACAACACTAACTACATTTTATAAGTTCAAAACTTCAACAGAGCAGTCAGATTCCATGTTTTAGATGGTACCAAAGCTCTTAGCCTTAATAACCTATTATACACTATGAGAAAGTCAGATGATCAAGATTTAACATCTTCAAGAGAAAAAATTGTATTCAATACAAGCTAGTCTGTCTATTGATTTTTTGTTTTTACACTATTGCTTTTTAAATTATATTGACTTTTAAAGAATGAACAATATATTTTGCATAATCTGTAAATTGACTTTGCTATACTGAATTTTGTTTTAAATGATTTTATTATAAAAATATTTCACATCCATTGTACTTATATAAGATATGCATATGAAGTAAAGAGAGTTGAAATGAACACCCATGCATACAACATACTGCTTTTGAATTACAGTATTTCTATCTCATCGAAGCCTCCTACATCCTTTTCCATCACTACACTCTCCTACATGAAAGTAAACACTATGCTGAGTTACATGAACATCATACTTACAATTTTCAGATTACTTTTCCTGAATATTAAATAATGTATTCATAGTTTTCTCTGCTTTTGAAATTTTCCACACTCATGATATCCCGTGATTTTCTTTTTGCATTTTTTTTTGTTCAGCTTTAGAATTGTGAAAGTTATATGTGTGGATGTGGATAGCTATAGATATTCCATTTTTGAATCCATGTATATTTCCATGAATGAATATAACAATTCAACTATCCAGTCTTCTTTGATGGACATTCAGATTTTTCCCAATTTCTTACAAAAAATTTTTATATGAACACTGAATTATGTCTTGTGAAGCATGTGCATGAAAGATTTCACTATGGAATATACCTGTTAGTACATTCGAATTCCTGCTAGGTCATTGGAAAACTTGACATTTTCAGGTTTCATAAATACTGTATTTTTCAAATGTAGTGGTACCAATTAACACTCCCATGAGGAGCATATGTAATACTTCAAATCTTACCAAAGTGGGTATGTATTAGCAGCCTTCTATGTTTTTCTAATCTGTTATGTAAAACTGATGAGCATTTGTCATAGTGATCTTCAGTTCTCTATTAATGTTAGAGCATCCATTCATGTTTCCTTTTGGTGAAATGACCACTGTTCTTTAAGATTTTAAAAAAAATAATGTACAATATGTAACTCATTGGCCCCTTATATGTGTTAAATATATTTTCCCAATTTATAGCTTGTTTTGCCATTTTCTCTATTGTGTCTATTTTGAACAGAATTTCTAATTTTAATTTAATGATTCAATTATTTGACTATTTTTGTTAAGAAAATTTTTCCTACAATATTTCCATATTTTGTACTAAACATTTTTAAGGTTTGAGTTCAGACTTAAACCCTTAATCTATCGTGTATTGATGTTGTAGGAATTGAAATTTCCTCTTTTCCCTTATGAATTGCATCTTAGTCTGCTTGGACTGCTATTACAAAGTGCCATAGACTGCATGGCTTATACACAACAGACATTTATTTCTCACAGCATTGGGGGTGGAAAGGCCAAGGTCAGGTGTCAACATGATCAAGTTCTAGAGAGGTCCCTCTTTCTGGTTGCAGACTGCTATCATCTCACTATATCCTCCCATGGCAGAGAGGGCAAGAGGGCTCTCTGAAATGTCTTTTATAAGGGCACTTATCTCATACATGAAGGCCCCACCCTCATGAAGTAATCATATCCCAAAGGCCCCACCTCTAAAGACCATCACACTGGGTATTATGTTTCCACACGTGAATTTTGGGGAGACACAGTCTATAGCAGAATGTGCATGTTTGTGTGTGTGTGTATAATGGAGTAAAATTCCGCCATTATTCCACTCTCTCTTTGCACATTCTTGAATGTTCTTCTCATACACCAACACTAATCTTGGCTTTGTTGAACAGGTTTGAAAAATAGGATACAAAAGCTAGTGTGGCATAGGCAGAGATTTGAAAAGTGCTTGCTCTTTGAGACTTTCTGTTCATGCTGCTGACATTTCTTCTGTCACCCTTTAAGGAAGTCCAGGCTCAGCTACTGGGGATTTGCAGCCTGTGGAACAAAAATGAGCTGTATTAGTAGACACCTTAGATCAACCATTCTAGCAAGACATCCTAGATCATTCAATCCTAGCCACGCTGCTAAATGACCACAATTATTAGCCAAGCCAGTGAACAACATAACCACATGAGGTGATCCATAAAACTGAGAGCTGAATAAATTTGTTGTTTAAATCCTCTACATCTTGGAGGAATTTGACTTGCTGCAATAGATAATTAATACAAGATAATTAATATTACCACCATTTAATTCAGAATGTTTTACGCTTTCTCTATAAATCTGCAGTGTCCTATCAGCCACAGAGATCCAGTTCTATATATGCGTGAGGTCTCCTGACAACAGTTATCTCTTTTTTTGTTCAAGTGCTCTTCTTTTAATCGATCTCTAAAATATCACTATTCTATCTTAATTATCACATCTTTATAATAAGTCTTGGTTTGTAGCACTTCACCCCCCCCCCCAGTATGTTTGTCTTCCTCACACTCCACAGATATTCTTAAAGTTTGGCTTATTCATAGACAAATTTAAAGGCATTTCAGGTTTCCAACTGGTTTTGATTGAATTAATTGAACTCTATTGATCTCCTTAAGAAGAATTGGTGCCTTTCCAAAATTTAACAGCACTGATCCATTTAACTTGTTTATACTTCAAATCTTCTTTTTCAAAAAGGTTGACAATGACTTCCACAATTTCACACAATCCATATATATATATATACACATATATAAATATATACGTGTGTGTGTATGTATATATGTATATTTATAATTACTGCTTTTCTTACACATATAGTCCATCTTGGTGTTTGCTTCTCAAAGGATCCCAAATAAAACACATTCTTAATTAAAGCAAAATAGAATGTGTTAGTTTTAATGAATTTCCAATTCATCATTATTTAGTTATTAGTGGTTTTTTTTATATCCTATTTGAATAGGCTTTGCTTGAAAATACACTCTCCTGTGTTTCTTACAAGAAGTTGATTGTTTTGGCGTACAGATCTACAACCTACTAAATTTCTGTTTATGTATGGGGTATGGTGAGGATATGAGTCATTTTGATCCACATGTTTATCCAATTGCTCTAGCACCATTTATTGAGAAGTCTATTATTTCCTCTCTAAATCGCAGTGATGCCTTTGTTGTAGATACAACGATTGTATATATGTGGGCTCTGGATTGTGTTCTGTTTATTAACTTACTTTTATATTATTTTATTAATACAATTTTTAATTATTGCTGTTATAGAAAACTTTAAAACCTGATAATTCAAGTACTCAAACTTTGCTAGTCGTCTTGAAGATTGTTTTGACTTTCTTAGACATTTTGCATCATCATATAACTTTTAAAACCAGCTTGTCAAACTGCGTCCATGTCTGCACACACACACACACACACATTGAGTATTGTATTAACTCTATTGATCTATTTGGCAAGATTTGATATTTTAACAAAATTTGATATCTTAACAACCTTGAATCTTCCAATATCTCTCAATTTTGGGGCCCCCTTTTGTATTATTCAGCAAATTAGTAGGAATCAATATAGATATTTTTGTGTCCTTTGTGAGATTAATTCTTAGCTGTTTGATTCTTTTGAAGCTCTTTCAAATGATTTTCTTTTACTTTTAATTGTTGTTTTTTGGTTGTTGAAATGCAAACAGCATTTTAACAGCTTTTTATTCAATGACTTGCTAAATCACCATATACTGATGATTTGTGGATGTTTTTATGTTTATATTCCATACAATTATTTCATCTCCAAATAATGACAGTTTTATGTATTTCCCTCCATCTTTACACCAATTATTTCTACTTCATGTGTTGCACTGTGTAGAATCACCATTACAATGTCAATTAGAAGTGGTGAAAATGGGGGCTGGCCTGGTGGCACAGCGGTTAAGTTTCCAGTCTGCTTCTCGGTGGCCCGGGTTTCACCGGTTAGGATCCCAGGTGCGGACATGGCACCGCTTGGCAAAACCATGCTGTGGTAGGCTTTCCAACTATAAAGTAGAAGAAGATGGGAATGGATGTTAGCTCAAGGCCAGTCTTCCTCAGCAAAAAGAGGAAGAGTGGCAGTAGTTAGCTCAGGGCTAATCTTCGTCAAAATAAATAAATAAATAAAAGAAGTGGTGAAAATGAATATTATTGATCTGTTCCTGAATTTAGGGGAGAAATATTTAATAGATCACCACTGAGTATTGCCACGAGGATAGTTTTATTTATTTTTTTGTTTCTTTAGGTATCACTTTTCAGTTTAAAGGAGTTTGCTTATAATATTCCTAGCTTGAGTAGTTTTAAAATCACAAATGTGTATTAATATCAAATTATTTTTCTGCTTTTTGTCCCATTGATGACATTTTATTAATCTGGTGAATCATATTTACCTTTTTTGCTCTTATTTTCTTTATTTAAATAATTTCAAACTTACAAAAATATTGCAAGAATTAGTCTTCTGTTAAATTTGGCCCCGTTTGTTTTGTTTTGTCATTCTCTGTTGAGATAGATAGATGGTTGGATGGATAGATAGATGATAGATAGAAAGATAGATATGATAGAAAAATAGATATGGCTTTCTGAACTAGTGGAAAATAAGTTCATATGTTATGCCACATTATTCCAAAATCTTACTGGGGTTTATAAATTCTATTAATCTTTTTATAAATAATTTTTGGGCTCATTGATTTTTAAAAACTTTATCTATGTTTTATTTAATTGTTAACTCTTCTTATCTTCATTATCTCCTCCCTTCTACATATTTTAGGAGGCGTTTGCTATTTGTTTTTTTTTTAAACTAGTTTAGGATAAGATTAGATAATTTATTTTAGACAGTTTTTCATTTCCAGTGTATGCCTTAGAGCAAGAAATGACTGATTGTAAGCACTGTTAGCTTGAACTCACAATGTTGAATATTGTGTATATATTTACCTTACAGTTCAACGTATTTTCTACCCCCTACTATGATTTCTTTTTGACTCATGTCTTACTAAGAAATGATCTATTTAATTTCCAAACATTTGGGTCTCTTTACTTTTTTTTCACTTTTAACATTTTATATTTCTATATACACATTGTGTCTCTTTAAACACGACATGGCTAAGCATGGAATTTTTGTTTATTTTTTATTTTGTTTGTTTTGTAATAGGACAAATCTTACTGTACTTCTGAGACAATTAACATTAAATGGGATTATTTATATATATTTGAAATTAAATCTGCCAATTTTCTATTTGTTCTATTTCCCCCAGTTTTATTTCCAGTTGTTCTTCTTTCATTTATTTCTCCTTTCTTGCCTGCTTTTTGATTATTTGAATATTTCACATTTCGTACTTTCTCACTATTGGCACTTACTACATAATTTAATTGTTGTTTCGTGGATATCCTAAATATTTTTAAACGCGGTATTGATTACCGTATATTTAAATACCTACTTTTACTGTTTACCGACTGTGGAAGAATCTTACAACAATCATTTTATGTACCCCTTCAAACTTTGTGCTTTTGTTGTCATATACTTCTTAAACATGCATATAATATTTTCATATACATATATACAAGTACATGAAATATATGACAGCAAGAGTATATGTCTGCGTGTGTATGTCATTGTCAAAATTTTTGTTTCCTGAAGCAAAAATATTTTTATATTTGCCACATTCTGCTGGGTTTTATTCTTGTAATCTTTTTTTCAAAGCTGAGATCATTGTTCCTTTCTGAATGACTCATTTTTATACTATTTGTAGTACTTGTTACTTGTGGCAAATCTTTTAAACATGTTATATGTAACATATCTTAATTTCATGTTAATTTTAAGCCATTATTTTTCCTTAATACAGAATACTATGTGGTGTAATATTGCAGAGGTACCCTCCTCTTCAATGCACACCCTGCAGACTTTAAAAAATATTCCGTCGTCTTCTGGCTCTTACAGTTTCTATCAAAACGTCAGCTAACAATCTTATTGATGTTTCTTTAAGATAATGTCTCTTTTTATTCTCTTCTGTTTTTAAGATTTCTTCTTAGACTTTTGTCTTTGTTTATGTGATTTCTAAATTTGGTTAGCTTTTTATTTATCCTATTTGAGACTCAGTAAGCTTCTTGGATCTCCGGATTAAAAATGTTCTGTTGGTTTCAGAAAATTGTCAGCCATTGTCCCTTTTAATATTGCTCTTTACCATATTCTTCCTCCCCTTATTCTTTTTATTTTTGAACTTAAGTTCTTACTATTTTAGAGTGTTTAACTATATCCAACTTGTCTCTTTCTTTCTATTCTTCCTCTTTCTCTTTTGTTCTGTTTCTTTCTCTATTTTTCTTCTTTCTCCTCCTCCTATCTTCTTTCTTGCCTTCCTTCTTTCAATATTTTCAAAATTTTCCATTTGCTTGATTTTACAAGCCATTAATTCTGTCTTATAATGTCACCAATCTGTTATTAAACTTAGTGGAAGAATATTTAGTTTCAGACATTCTGTCTTTTGTGTTTTATATTCTCCAAATTATTTTTATATTAATTGAAATTTATGTTGAAATTCCTTATGTGTTGTGTTTAACTTCTTTGTTTTTTCTTTATTTTCTTATCCCTCCAATAATAGAATTGTGGGGGCCACTCTGAATATATTTTTCACTTCTTTCTTTGTTCCTTGATTTTTTGGTATGCCTTGCAATTTAAGATAAGATATTCTACCTTATCACTGAAAAAATATCCAAGCTCTGAAATGTTATCTTTCTTCAAAGTAGCTGAAATTTTTATGTCACATAAACAGTTTATCACTGGATCACCCTGATCCGATCTGGGCTTCATTTTAAAATTTATAAATTTTCCCTTTAAAATTGAAGATTGAATTTTGTCGTATCTCAAAGAAAATTCAAGGGATGTTTACTATGTCTCTCTTCCCTATCATGACTTGATCTCCAAACTGTTTTCCCACCACATGAATGATCTCTTGTTAGATTTATGAAAACTCAGGGATGTTTTCCCCACGGTTTCTTCGATGCTCACTCTGTGCATGCCTTGACCTTGGTCCTCTCGCATTCAAGTAAAACTTCTGCTCTCTGCTTTGGTTCTCTTTCCTCCTACTGCATTAAGAAAGCTGAATGGGTATGGAACAGAATTCAGTTCATATGTTTCCTTCTCTTTCAAAATTTTTTAGATACTATTTTCACTAGGATACTCCCTCTAATGAGTTCAAAAGTATATTTTATGTATTTTCCACATTTTATAGTTGTTTTTGGTTAGACATTTACTCAGATACAATCTAGACCAAGAAATCCTGCAAGATTTAATTTGTGTTCAAATGTTTGAGTGTTTCCTATTGTGCATGGAATAGTAAACAAATGCACACATTCAAATTTTGGGAGAAAGCTTTAGATTACATAAAATATTTGGGTTTTATTATCAATTTTATGAAAAAATAATGTTTTATTATAATTGAAAATAATTTTTTTCTGACAGTATTATATTTTTGAATGCACTAGTGACTACGAAGTTGTTGAAAAACGTTATAATAAATTTATAAAGGCATTATTTTATATATTGTCATCTTTGCTTATCTTCATCGCTATTTCCAATTTTGTATCTTTTATTACTATTTATTATTAGTAATGATTTACTTTTATACCTTTTGCTACTCACTCTTTCTTTCTTTGTTTTTTGCTGAGGAAAATTCATCATGAGCTAATATCTGTTGCCAATTTTCCTCTATTTTGTACGTGATCTGCCATTGCAGCATGGTCACTGATAGACGAATGGTGTAGTTCTATGCCAGGAACCGAACCCGGACTGCTGAAGTGGAGCATGCTGAACTTAACCACCTGGCCACTGAGACTGGTTCTGCTAGCCAATCTTTTTGTTAAACATTTGTAATAGAAATCGATGCCTGGGAAGATAATGGTTCTGACAAGGAATTTTAAAAACATATATATATTTCTTGATCTTCTCTTTAAAAACAAACCCTGAATTCTATGATAGAGCATACATAATGAGATGTTAAGTCCCCTAAATATGGGCAGGCATTTTTATGAACTCCATAAAACCAGAAATTAAGAGCAAATCTACACCTTTCTCAGTGTATCTGTGATCATTAGTATTCGCAAGTGGATATGTACACAGGTTGGCTAATAGCTTTCCCAGGGAATAGAATCTGTTTGTTCAGTGACTAGCAAGACTTCATAATTCCCTTGGGCTACTGATGAAAAGTTTTCCTCATTAAGAGAACAGAGAATACATTTCACATAAAATTGTTAATTACAGTATTCCAATTTTAACTCTAAAATAAGAAACTATTTTCCACTCATTATATGATTGATGATCCCCAGGGCAAAGCGAGAGAGCCCAGTTTCTTACATGTATTATAAGACAAATGATATTTGTATTAACCCTATTAAAATTAAAATATAATATCAAAAGTGCTAATATATCAGCTTTCAAATTGAAAACACATGTTTCGCCTTTACAAAGGTTTTTATTTGATTTAAAATAGAAGAGGAATTCTATTGCTTTTTAATATGTATTTATTTTTTTCTAATTTAGAGTTGATACAAAATATTTGAATTCTCTAAATCTCTCAATGAATCTGGAGATCGATACTCTTTAGGAGTATTGAAAAACCTCCACCTCTTAATATTTCCCCTTCACACAGTTTGATTGATTTCAACAAATATGTCTACCGAAACTGAACTATATAATCTATATATAATTTATGAAATATATAATATAGATCATTTATTTATAAAATATAATATACTTAATAAAAAAAGCAAAAAATAATTTTTGCTGGGATCACCAGACTGTAAGGATGATTTTAAATGTTTAAATTATTAAATTTAAAAGAACAACACCTCAAAATTTGAGCAAGGAACCAATACGATAATATGGATGGCCTGAAGAAAAAAAAAAAACTCCTATCAGGAGCAAGATTCTAACATCAAGATTTAGGATGGCAAGTTAAAGCACACTATCATTGAACATTCCTCATTAAATGAAGTTTCTTAAAGTGAACCAAAATCCAACACAAAGTAATGTAACTATTGCCAGTCAATAGTTATCTACTCAACTCTAACAGAAGTGAACATGCTTATTTTGGAGAATACATTGTCATTTTGACTCGGTAAATACTTAAGATTAAATTGAATGAACTATGAAATGAACACAAATAAATAAAAATTATAAATGCACAAGAAATAACACCAAGAAAGAGTTAATATTTTTTGTGGTTGTCATTATTTGGAGACACACACTCCACACACTCACACACTCACACACACACACACACACGCAAACTACATCATAAATCAACAACAGCAGACTCTGGAACTCAGCAAATCCCTTGAATATTTTCTTTTTTGCTCTGGCCAATTTATATGTTGCTACTAATATTGAATTCTACTTTGTATAAATAGCTATATTAGAAGAAAATAAATTTAAAAAGTTGGGGCTGATTTTTGTGAGAGAAGAAAAATTAAAACAAATGAGATTCATAACAACTTCACACGATTTTGGGAATCAAGTCAGCTCATTCTTACTTTTCTTAGGATTTTTTAGAATAATTATTCAAAAAACGATTTTCATTTATTTCTTTTATAGAATATCTGAAATAATCTATGACAGTAAATCTTGTGAATACTTCTACCACCCCTGTACTTCTTTCTGTCATACTGGTTACTTTTAGCTCCCACTCCTGGCTCTCTTTGGCATGTTATTTATATACTGGTTATTCACGGTTATGGCTTTGTCTAATTATCCCACTTCATATACTCTCTTTTACTGATACCATCTTAGTTTCAGGATCTCTAACTCAAATTGTTAAAGATACCTTGGATAAAGATAATGAAAATCATTTCATGCTGAGTCAATTGAGTCTAATATTTATATTTGCTGTTAAAGCAATATTGATATTTCTTTGAAATAATTAGACATATATAAAAAGTAATATTTAAATTGCTTAAACTATACCACCTAAAATATTTATAATTAATATTTTGATACTTCTTTCCCTGTTAGAAATATATATATATGAATAAAATTTGGGAAAAATTGGAAATATAGTGTTATAAATACTCATATTATTTATATTATTTTCATGTTTTAGCTAGATATATATAATTAACAGCTTGCTGCATCATTAAATATGCTACAAAAATTATTTGCAGGATATCTGGCATCCATTTTCTGGGAGTGCCAATTTATTCAACTAACTATTTATTACTGAACATCTATCTTACTAGCTTATCAATACTTCAATATTAGAATAAACATTCTTGCAACTAAAACTTAAGAGTAAATACTTGATAACTTCTTTATAATCCAACAATGTGGAGTGTCTGGTCTAAGGAATATGAACAAGTAAGCAATTTGCTATGTTTATTGAAAAATTGTTTTCTGTACAAGTTATGTAGGAGAGGAAAGTTTTTCTCGATGTTCTTAGGGTGCTTGGCTGGGTCTCAAAATTAAAATGACAAAGACAGATTAACAGGAGAAAGTCTTACAAACTTATCTAAATTTTACCTGACATGAGAGCCTTCATAAAGAAATGAAGACCTGAAGAAAAGGTTAAACCTGATTGTTTTTATGCTAGGTTTTATGAAGAGTGGGCAGTTGTGGAAAATACTATAGGATGAAGGATGTGAGGTAAGTGTAGTAAATGGGGGAAACTTAGCAAGGTTTGTTCACTCAAACTCTTCTTGGCGTCCCTCATCTTAGAGATAAGGCTATTCCTTTCCTCTGGGTACAGGAAGCGCATCTCTCACATGAAGGTCTTATGACTTATATATCGTCTAATCATAATTCTGAATATATATACATATGTATTATATTTATGAATGTATGATTAGATAGATTTTTAGTTTGATTTTTTTCAAACAACATGTTATCTAGCAATTCTATGAGACAGAAAAATAACTCCTGTGTTTTCACAAGAATATTGTTGGTTTCATATGTCAAAGTGGATTTGCCAGATGGGAGAAATGGAGAGGCAAACTGAAAATGAATTAATGCTTTGTTTATAAAATTATAGAAATGGTAGAGGAAATTCAGTAGAATTTGAAGAGAGGTTAAAAAAATTGAAAAATTCAGGACAGTGGTGAGAATGAAGTCTAGGGTTCAAGGGAGGGTGGGGGTGTGTTTGCTGAACCGGGATTTTAGGATGTGCTGAGGTTCTAAAGCACCTTAAATCCACAGCTGACCATTTTTACACTTGATTCTGAAATGCGATCCAAGAAAAAATTTTAAGAAAAAGAGTATATTAGTCACTTCTATGCTTTTGAGTTATACTATGGAAAGGTGGAAATTTACTATAGATGGGAGAATTGTGAGGCTGGGAAGCTATCCGTAGGCTATTTTCATAGCCCAGGTGAGAGACGGTGAGGGTCTAATGCATGAGGCATTGTCTTTGAAATGAATACGAGGGCATAACATCAAGACAATTCAGAGAGAGAAGAGCAGAAATTAGATACGAGATGTACACTTGTAAAGAATTTGCTTTGCACCTTTGTTTCTATACAAAATACAAAAAGACTGATACACATCACTCATCAAGAAATAATTACAACTTGAAACTATTTCCCTTATAAGAGGTTTAGATGGCTATTAGATAATCAGCATTTTCATAAATAATACTTAAGTTTTTTAAGTTATAATGAAAAAGATGATAGAGGAGTGATGAGATTATTGTTTTGTTTTGTATATACCAATGGATTAACAAAACAGCATATTGTAAAATTTATCTCAGAAATTACAATTCCAAAAATTACTATTCACTTAATATACCGCAAAGAAAAGAACCCAGAATTCTGTGCACAAGGTCTTTGTGTGCTTAATACTAAAGGGATATTCATGATATGATGAGATAAAACACACTCCAATGCATCCCTATAATCTGCCATTATACAGTCGAGTTTATTGCAATACCATTGTCAAATACAAGCTAATAAAACTTAGTGCAATGTTGTAATACCTTCAGCAATAAGTAGCCTTTTTCTATAACATTCTAAACATTTTTGTTGCTGTTAATATTGTTTGTGATAGTTGATATTTTTATCTTTTGCTGGAACAAAGAATTCTGTGGTCCCTAAGAAATTAATGCATGGTTAAATTAAAACCATTCAGACCTAACTGTGCAAAACATAATAGTATCTTTGAAATTCCAGATGTATATATAGCATATGTGAACTATAGCAGAGTATCTGGACATCATGTCATGAAGCTGCAATGATGTTGATGGTAAAAATCTGTTCTCTAGAATAGGTGGTTACACTGTCCTTAGTGACCTGGCTATAGATGCACTGACCCATGTGCCAATGACTACCTCTGAAACTAGAAAAATGATGCTCAGTCCTGGACCTTTGTACTCATTACAGTTTGGAAAGATATCTTCATATAGGTTACATTTTCTTGGTACATTTTCACATTTCATCTGGTTCAACTGAACTAACAAAAACAAAAAACAAAAAAAATCAAGTTTTTAGTAATCTGTAAATGTAACTTATATTAGCTGAATCATGTGATTTTGTCCTTTAGAAAATATTTGAACGTTAGTTCTAATATAGCAATATTGTTGAGCATTTTATTGATTGTAATATCTGCAGATTTCAGAACACTGCCTGATGCATGGTGGTAATTAAATAAATATTTCTAATTGAATCAACATATGTATCAGATGTTTCTTGCAGGTCTTAATAAATTGCATTGGGAAACCTGCTACATTTCTACACAAGCAAAGCTGTATTCCAATATACGTATGTCATACCTTGCAACTTGAATAAAGGAAGAATAGTAAAGATGATTTTCTGTGCAACTGCAAACAGCAATATAATAATTGCACTCTGTCAGGCTAATCAAATGACGCCATTTTCCTACTTGGGTGGTGCTAGGCTCATTTTCACTCAACTATACCACACACCTTTATTTAAAAATGGATAATTGTGTACTTATGTCTAGCAGGAACTTTAATTCCCCAAGAGAAATTAGCTAAATTGTTTCTCATTTATGCAGTATTGTGCTTATTTTATAAGTAGTAAGAGGCAATTGGATTGCAAATTGAATGAAGATAAAAAATTAAGTAATAATCAAATTAAGAGAAAAAACAAAAGTTCTTCTCTACTATCCCCATTGATTCATACCATATATTCTTCACCTACTCTTATAAAGACCTAGTGCTGTGCTAATTGAAAAATGGAGAAACAGTGTCAAAGACTACAATGCTAGACTTACTTTTTTAGAACTTGGTAAATTGGCTGATGAAGTTTTATACTCTGCACAGCACCCAGTAGTAGTGTGGGCAGAGCGCAATATGTCTTTCACCCTCCCATTCCCTTCTATTGTTTAGTAGTTTCTACTTTCTGACTGCTCTGAAATCTCTGCTCGTGTGCCCTGGTATTTGTACTTGCTTTCTCTTCCTTCATATTCTCTTCCTCTCTCCTTGAAACTTTAAAGATTTGTAGATTTTTATAAAATCAGGGTTATAAAACCCCTTGTCTTCATACTTCACATCCATCAAACATATTCAGAGACCAATTACTCACTCTGATTAATCGATACTGAAGTCCTAAACTTATCACTGCTCTGTTAACCAGAATTTTACATAGTCATTTTTCTATGACTAAAAATCTTTTGAACGTAGACAACCTTAATCTTTTAACCTGTTTTCTAGACAGTAATTTTTTCCAGTATGTGTAGTCCCAAGATATTACGTTCTATCAACATGTTATCTTTTATGTATGCTCTATATAAAGCTGTGAAAATAGTGCATATTATACAGTTCGGTGCTAATGCTTATGCTAGAACTGCTGTTCTAAATTTAGAAATAAGGCACCTTGAAAATTCTCACAGAATTCTAATAGAGCATTATTATCATCATCTGTAAAATGGGAATAACAATAATAGATACTTATTAGCGTTATTTTAAGAATTAAGTAATAAATTCATGATAAATCACAATAAATATTGCTATTATTATCAATGTTCATTTTAATCAATTATTACTATTATTCTATGATTAGGGAAATGTAATGTTAGCTTCACAAGGGAAGATATTTTGTCTGTTTGGACACTGCTTTAATACTATAACCTAGAGCAGATAGGTATATAAGAGGCATTAAATAAATAGTGACCAATTAAATGAAAGTTAATTAATCAATAAAGTTAGTAATTTTAGATCCTCATCACTAAAACAGAGTATTTAAGAAAAAGTCACTCTTTTTCTTAATAATATATAGCTGACAGATTAAAGTTGCCACACTGTACATTATTGGCTGTGTCATCATTGATGACTCATAAATTAATTTAGCACTCAATTGTTTTATCTGGGACATGAGGTAAAATTAGTATGTAGTTCATATGGTTTCTTTGAGGATTAAGTTTGAAGATACTTACATGATCAGAGCTAATATTTAATAAAATCCACATGTTCTTATGAAGACGTGATTTCATTCTCAGGTAAGTTAAGTGATAAAAGTAGAAAAAAGATTATAATTTGAAACAAGTTAATATACTTGCTTTAAGAATAGTACACCTTTCTAGAGAAATTCAAAAGAATAACATAAAAAATTGAATAGTAGGAGAGAATGAGAAAAGGCTTTATGAAGTTGACAGCATTTTATATTTTCAAGTAAATTAGGAAGTTAAGAAGCAATGGTGAATATTTCAAAATGGAAAAAAAAAGAACATGATGGTAATAATGTGTTCAACAGCACATAATTTTCTTTGCCTAGTGTGAAGCCTGAAAAAATGGAAGAAAAATTATATGCTGGAAAGTAATTGACTACTTTCCTAAGGCAAATGTGTGTGTGTGCGCGTGCGCACATGTGTATGTTGGCTGGGGAGGAAGGGTAATAAACTAGTTTAAAAGCCTGTCGAGAGCATATCTCAGGAACATTTCTAAAGTCAGGATCAGATTAAGTAGAATATCTACCCAAAAGTATAGATGACATTTTAAATTCACTTTATAAAGATCTCACTTCAGTGATAAGAATGATAAAAGAAGGTGTGTGTGAACTCTACATGGAAATGTTTCCCAAAGACATCAGAAAGTTAGGAGCCATTTGAAAGAAACATGAAGGTAACTAATGGATATTATGATCTGATTTAAAGAGATATTATCTTGTACTGGTCAGCATAACTTGACAGAGTAATATAGTAATTTATTAATACTGTTTTCCTAAGTATAGTGTAGTAATTGAATCAATGATATTTAGAACCCTATTTGAATTTAGTCAGGAATAGGTGAAATGAAGAATATACCCTAACTGTCTTCAGAAAAAGCAATTGTTGAAGAGACAATCTTGATATAAAGGAATGTACCCAGGTGGGAAGAAGCAATAGAGAAATTTTGAGCACTAATCCTATTTTTGGTATTATAATGGGTACCCATATTTTACACCTATAAATAGAAATTTGTTAGAGGTCACCAAAAGGAGTCAACTGTGGTTTAGAATAAGCAGTTAGTATTACATCTGTATTCTACAACATCAGAGAAGAGCAAAAACATACCTGAAATCTGACATTATTCCAACAAGTTCCAAAATCCAAAAATAAAATCAGCACCAATTTCTGGCTGATCATTTTACTGCACATTCAAACAGGGCACTATGCAAAAAAGAACGTGAAAGCAAAAATAGGCAATTGAGGTTTATTCTTTTTTTCTTTGGTGATGAAAATTTACCCTGAGCTAATATCTGTTGCTGATCTTCCTTTTTTTGCTTGAGGAAGATTGCCCCTGAGCTAAATCTGTGTCAATCTTCTCCTATTTTGTATGTAGGATGCTAGCACAGCACAGCTTGATAGAAAGTATGTAGGTCTGCACCCAGGATCCAAATCTGTGAAACCCAGGCCACTGAAGTGGAGCGTGCAAACTTAACCCCTATGCCAGTGGGCTGGCCCCAGTGCAGGTCTATTATTAAAAGGCAAAACTGCTTTTTCCAAGGTCTGAGAGGTTTCTGTCCAAAACTTTTTAATATTCTCTACAAATAGGGTGGACTTTGAGTTCGACATAGAGTTTTCCCAAATAATTTGTTGATTGCTAAACTACACAGACACAGGGGAATCTTTCCAGGAGGACAAGAAAAATACTAGCAGACAGAAGAAAAAAGAAATGAAAAACAAGAAACCTGAAGAGAATCAGCAACTGAATACTTATAAGAGATTCCATAGGTTGAGACCAGTTAATTACCTATAAGAGTAAAATAAGCCACAAAATAACAAAATTCCAGAAACATTTCAATATATTATATACAATGTCCGATTTTCTACCAAAAATTAGTATATGTCAAAAGAAACAAAAAAAATTATTAATCCATACCAGGAAAATAATGAAGTACAAAGGAAATGATTCCAAATAGGCCTAGGTTTTGATTAAACAGACAGAAATTTCAAATAGATATTTCATATATGTTCCAAAGTAAAGGAAATATCTTTAAATAACTAAACAAAAATATACTAATAATGTGTAAAGAAATATAGAATCTAAACAGAAAATATATATTTTATATATTGAAAATAGAAGTTCTGGAGATAAAAATTAAGATAGCTGAAAAAAATCTTAATAAATAGACCCAATGGAAGATTAGAGATAGTATAAGCGAATTTTAACATAGATCAATACAGAGATCTTGTCAAGATGGTGGCGTAAGCAGACTATGAACTCACCTCCTCCCACAAACACAACCAGGTTACAATTATTCTTGGAAAAATTACCCTGGAGAGAAAACTGAAAACAGGATAAAAAGAGCCCCAACAACAAGAGACAGTCCTGACTGAGGTGGAAGAGGCAGAAATTCCTTCTGGAGAGAAAAAAAGTCATCCTTGTGAGCAGCAGAGCTTCACAGTCAGCTGGCTGAGCCACCCTAAGTTATGCAGCCTTCCCTGGAGGAGTGGGGACCCTAGTTGGCACACATTACCTCTATCAGCATCCTTCAGACTCAACACAACTGAGATGAGTGTCCTTTTATCTGGTTTTGCTGACGATTAACTGCAACAGGGGAATAACTCCAGAAAAGCTATTGGATGAAAGGCAAAAAAACCTGGCTCTTAAAATGCCCATGTACAAATTCACCCATCTCAGATAGAAACCTAAAATCACACACAATAAGCTGCACAGTCCTTTGGTGAAAAGAGACTGATCTGGTAGGCTCTGGATGTATCTCAGTGAGAGATGAGACCTCTCCAGAGACTGAGACATTGGTGGCTGCCATTGTTGTGAGCTAGAACAGGTGTGCTGACCCAGACCTTCACAGATGCCATTGAAGTTCTTCCCCTGGCCTGTTAGCGCAGGGGTCTGCCACACCCACTAGAGTGCAGATTTAATCCAGTTAAACCAGGGTAGGCAGCCCCCCTAGAGACTGGCCCCACCCAACAGCAAAGCCTCAGGCTACTTGTCAGCTTGCATAAATTGGGTGCCTTTATCCTCTACAGGCAGGCAAGTTTGTCCACTTCTGTGGGGCAGGGCATGTGTGAGGACCAGGCGAACTGTGGGGGGCATTGTTGGACAAGTAGAGGCCTCTGCATGGGGGTGGCTGGGTATGCTTCAGGGGGTTGGGAAGTGTATATAGACCAGGGCTGTGTTAGAGTGTGTGTGGACCTGTTGGGGGTGGAGCTTATCAGTGCCAGAAGACTTCTGCTTCACAAAACAGCCACAAAGAGGATGGGCCCCACATTCCAAAGCCTGAAACAATTGGGTGCTCCCGTGCCTAAGGTCAGCCTTACTCAGCTGCAATTCTAAGAGAGCTCACAACAGCCGTGCAGGTCTGAGGCCTACAGCAACTGTAAGACCCTGAGCGTAGCAACCAGCTAACTGGGTACCTTATCAATTAATAGGAAAACTGCAACACCAGTGTGCTATTAGGCCTTGTAGCCAATGGTGCTGGGACTCCCCAAACCCGATTTACAAATAGCCAGCCAAAGAGGGAAATACTAGACTCCCTGGGTACCTGCAGTAAAAGCAACCCTACCACAGCAGAAGTATACAAGTAGCTGACACAGGGGTCACTCCTGGATCACATAGACTGGTAATGACAGGGAAGCACACTGCTGGACCTCAAGAGGCATCTCTTACATAAGACCACTTCAAGATCAGGAGATATAGCTGACTCATCTAATACATAGATATAAGACAGAGAGTCAGGCTTAATGAGAAGTGAAAGGAATACATTCCAAGCAAGGGAACAGCACAGAATGCCAGAAAAAGAACCAAATGAAACAGAAATAAGCATACTACATGACACAGAGTTCAAACAAAAACTCTCAAGGATCCTCACTGATACTGGGAGAAGACTGAATAAAGACAGTGAGAAAGTCAACAAAGAATTGAAAAATATAAAAAAGAACCAATAAGAATGAAGAACACAATACTGGATATGAAACTTCACTAGAGGGACTCAGTAGCAGAGTAGATGATACAGAAAAACTAATGAGCTAGCTGGAAAAAAGACAAGAGGAAATCACCCAAGCTGAACAGATAAAACAAAAAAGAATAAGACAGAATAAGAACAGTCTAAGGGAAGTCTGGGACAATATCAAGCACACTAACATTCATATTATAGGTGTTCCAGAAGGAGAAGAGAGAGACAAAGGGGCAGAGAATCTATTTGAAGAAATAATAGCTGAAAACTTTCCTAACTTAAGGAAGGAAACAGACATCCAAGCACAGGAAGCATGGAGCACCATATGTCGCTGGCACAATCCAATGTACACATCAGGATAGGTGCGGAGAGGGCTGATGGCCACTCTGAGTTTATTATAACCAGCGTTTCAATATACATAGCTTACATCTGTTAAACATACACAGGTGTTCTGGACAATGTAATTAGCGAATGCCAAGAATTCTTATTGGTTTCTCAGACTCTGTTTTGATATTATCATGTTATTGCTGTGCTCATACATTTTATCTTGGAGTATGCAAGGTCTCCTAGACACCAGCCCCTCCTGCTCCGGATATCGTGTCTCCATCTGTGCCCCCGGGCGACTGTGCCTGACTCAGGTTGCCTCCCTCTGGAGATCTTACCCATCATTAGCTAACCAGCCTTCTCACCTCTGAGTCACAGTTTGTTGGCAAGCCTTTTCCAGTGATTATTAACCCTTCCTGCATCAGGGGTGGCTACACCATACAAGATGACAACAAAGAGGCCCACACCAAGACACATTATAATTAAAATATCCAAAATTAAAAATAAAGAGAGAATCCTAAAAGCAGAAAAATAAAAGCAACAAGAGACATACAAAGGAAAGCCCATAAGCTTATTGGCAGACTTAGCCAAAACCCTACAGGCTAGAAGAGAGTGACATGACTTATTTAAAGTGCTGAAAGGAAAAAATTTACAGCCCAGAATACTCTATCCAACAAGGCTATCATTCAGAATGGAAGGAGAGATAAAGAGTTTCCCAGACAAGTAAAAATTAAAGGACTTTATCACCAAGAAACCAATTCTGCAAGAAATGCTGAGGGACTTATTTAAGTGGGAAAGAGAAGAGCACAAATAAGGATAAGAAAATTATCCAAAAAAAAAAAAACAAAAAACAACAACAACAGGCAAAACTCACTGGTAAAGGCAAAAATACAATAAAGATAGAAGATCAACAACCCATGAAGATAATATGAAGGTTAAAACACAAAAGTACTAAAATTACCTATTTCAATAATAAGATGGCAATGGATAGACATACACAAATGAGAGATTAGATATGACTTTAAAAACATAAAATGTAGGAGGAGGGGAATAAAAGAGTAGAGCTTTTAGAAAGAGGTCAATCTAAAGAGACTATCAATTTAATATAGATTGTTATATATGTAAATATTATATAGGAACCTCATGGTAATCACAAACCAGAAACCTATAATAAGGAAACAAATAAGTAAGAGGAAAGAAATAAAACATCTTACTAAAGAAAGCCATCAAACTACAAGGGAACAGAGAAAGAGAAGAAAGGAACAGAGAAGAACTACTAAAACATCCAGAAAAAGTCACAAAGTGGCAATAAATACATATTTATCAATAGCTACTTCAAATGTCAATGGACTAAATGCTTCAATAAAAAGACATAGGGTGGCCTACTGGATAGCAAAAAAAGACCCCATATATATGCTGCATACAAGAGGCACACTTCAGACCTAAAGACACTCACAAACTGAAAATGAATGGATGGAAAATGATAATCCATGCAAATGGTAAAGAAAAGAAAGTTGGGCTAGCAATACTTATATCAGAAAAAATAGATTTTCAAACAAAAGCTGTAATAAAAGTCAAAGAAGGGCACTACATAACGATAAAGGGAACAATACAACAAGAAGGTATAACAGTTGTAAATATCTATGCACTCAACATAGGAGCACCTAAATATATAAAGTAACTGCTAACAGACATAAAAGGACAAATGGAGATAGTAGGGGACTTTAACACTCCACTTACATCAATGGATAGATCACCCAAGTAGAAGATCAATAAGGAAACATTGGCCTTAAATGACACCTTAGAACAGACGGACTTAGTAGTTATATATAGAACATTCCATCCAAAGCCTGCAGAATACACATTCTTTTCAAATGCACATGGAACACTCTCCAGGATAGATCATATATTAGGCCACAAAACAAGTCTTAATAAACTTAAGAAGATCAAAATAATACCAAGTATCTTTTCCGAATGAAACTAGAAATCAACTACAGGAAGAAAATCAGAAAGGCCACAAAAATGTGGAGATTAAACGAAATGCTTCTGAATAATGATTGGGTCAATGAAGAAATCAAAGGAGAAGTCAGAAAACACCTGGAGACAAATCCAAATGAAAATACAACATGCCAAAATCGTATGGGATACAGCAAAAGTGATTCTAAGAGGGAAGTTTATGGTAATTGAGGCCTACCTCAACAAGACAAACCCCAAATAAACAATCTAACAGTGCACCTAAAGGAACAGTAAAAAAAAAATAGCAAAAAAAGCCCAAAATCAGCAGAAGGAAGGAAAAGATAAAAATCAGAGCAGAAATAAATGAAATAGAGACTAAAAAAAATAGAAAAAATTAATGAAACCAAGAGTTGGTTCTTTGAAATATAAACAAAATTGGCAAACCTTTAGCTAGACTCACCAAGAAAAAAGAGAGAAAGCTCAAATAAATAAAATCAGGAATGAAACAGGAGAGATTACAACAGACACCTCAGAAATACAAAAGATCATAAAAGTATCCTAAGAAAATCTATACGCCAACAAATTGGATAATCTAAAAGAAATGGATACATTCTTACAAACATTCAACCTTCCACAACTGGATCAAGAAGAAGTAGAGAATTTGAATAGACCAATCACCAGTAAGGAGGTTGAAACAGCAATCAAAAACTGCCCCAAAAATAAAAGTCCAGGACCAGATGGCTTCCCTGGTGAATTCTACCAAACAGTCAAAGAAGACTTGATACCTATCCTTCTCCAGCTGTTGCAAAACATTTAAGATGAGTGGAGCTTTTCTAAGACATTCTATGAAGCCAACATTATCCTGATACCAAAACCAGACAAGGACAACACAAAAAAAGAAAATTACAGGCCAATATCACTGATGAACATCAATGTAAAAATCCTTAACAAAATACCAGCAAATCAAATACATTAAAAAGATCATACATCATGATCAAGTGGGTTTCATTCCAGAGATGCAAGGATGGTTCAACAGTAGCAATCAATTAACGTGATACACACATTAACAAAATGATTAAATATCGCATGATCATCTCAATAGATCCAGAGAAGGCATTTGACATGACACAGAATCCATTTATGCTAAAAACTCTAAAGAAAATGGGTATAGAAGGAAAATACCTCAACATAAGAAAGGCCATATATGAGAAACCAACAGCAAATATCATTCTCAACAGAGAAAAACTAAAAGCTATCCATCTAAGAAGAGGAACCAGACAAGGATGCCCACTGTCGCCACTATTATTTAACATAGTATTGGAAGTCCTAGCCGGAGCAATCAGTTAAGAAAAAGAAATAAAAAAGATCCAAATTAGAAAAGAAGAAGTGAAACTATCATTATTTGCAGACAACATGGTTTAATATATATAAAGCCGTAAAGAATCCACTAAAAAACTTTAGAAATAATAAATGAATATAGTCAATCACAGGAAACAAAATCAACACATAAAAATCAGTTGCATTTCTATGCACTAACAATGAAATACCAGAAAGAGAAATTAAATATACAATCCTATTCAAACTGCAACAAAAAGAATAAAATACCTGGAATAAACTTAACCAAAGAGGTGAAAGATCTGTACACCGAAAACTATAAAACATTCTTGAAAGAAACTGAAGAAGACACAAAGAAATGGAAAGATATTCCGTGCTCTTTGATTGGAAGAACCAACATAGTTAAAATGTCCATACTTCCTAAGTCAATCTATAGATTCAATGAAATCCCCATCAAAGTTCCAACAACATTTTTCACAGAAATAGAAAGAATGCTAAAATTTATATGGAACAACAAAAGACCCCGAATAGTCAAAGGAATTCTGAGGAAAAACAACAAAGTTGGAGGTATCATGCTCCCTGATTTCAAAATATGCTACAAAGTTATAGTAACAAAAACAGACACAGAGATCAATGGAACAGAATCAGGGGCCCAGAAATAAAGCCACACATCTACAGACAGCTAATTTTCGACAAGGGAACCAAAAGCATACAATGGAGAAAGGAAAGTCTCTTCAATAAACGGTATTGGGAAAACTGGACAGCCACATGCAAAAGAATCAACGTAGACTATCTTACACCATGCACAAAAACCAACTAAAAATGGATTAAACACTTGAATCTAAGACCCCAAACTGTGAAACTTCTAGAAGAAATCATAGGCAGTACTCTCTTTGACATTGTCTTAGCAGCATATTTTCAAGTACCATGTCTGACTGGGCAAGGGAAACAAAAGAAAAAATAAACAAATGGGACTACATCAAACTAAAAAGCTTCTGCACAGCAAAGGAAACCATCAACAAAACGAAAAGACAACCTAACAATTGGGAGAAGATATTTGCAAACCGTATATCAGATAAGGGGTTAATATCCAAATTATACAAACAACTCGTATGTCTCAATAACAAAAACAACAACAACCCAATTAAAAAATGGGCAAAAGATCTGAACAGAGATTTCTCCAAGGAAAATATACAGATAGCCAACAGGCACATGAAAAGATGTTCAACATCATTAGCTATCAGGGAAATGCAAATCAAAACTACAATGAGAATCACCTCACTCTGGTGAGAATGGCTATAATTAACAAGACAGGAAACGACAAGTGTTGTAGAGGGTATGGAGAGAAGGGAATCCTCCTATACTGCTGGTGGGAGTGAAAACTGGTGCAGCCACTATGGAAAACAGTATTGACTTTCCTCAGAAAATTAAGAATAGATCTACCATATGATCCAGCCATTCTGCTGCTGTGTATTTATCCAAAGAACTTGAAAAGACAAATGCATAAAGATACATGCACCCCTATGTTCATTGCAGCCTTATTCACAATAGCCCAGACTTGGAAGCCACCTACATGCCCATCAAGGGAAGAATGGATAAAGAAGATGTGGTATATATACACAAGTGAATACTACTCAGCCATAACAAATGATGAAATCTGGCCATTTGTGACAACATGGATGGACCTTGAGGGTTTTATGCTAAGTGAAATAAGCCAGAGGGAGAAAGTCAAATACCATATGATCTCATTCATAAGTAGAACATAAAAACAATGACAAACAAACACATAACAACAGAGATTGGTTTGGTGGTTACCAGAGGGGAAGCGAGGGAGGAGGGAGAAAGGGGTGACTAGGCACAAATGGGTGGTGATGGATTATAGTCAGTCTTTGGGTGGTGAACATGGTATAATCTACACAGAATTCAAAATATATTATCATGTACACCTGAAAAAAAATTTTAAAAAAAGATAGATCAATACAGGGGGCTGGCCTAGTTGCCAAGTGGTTAAGTTTGCCGGCTCCACTTCAGTGGCCTGGGGTTCCCCCATTTGGATCCTGGGTGCAGACCTATGCAGCACTCATCAAACCATGCTGTGGCATCATCTCACAGAGAAGAACTAGAATGACTTACAGCTAGGATATACAGCTGTGTCCCGGGGCTTTGGGGAGAAAAAACGATCTTCAATTACTTGGAAAAAATAGAGCAATACAATTTACCTGAAAGAAAAACAGATAGAAAATTATTGAAATAAATATGTACAAACACTTACAGTCCTGTGAGACAATATCAATATTTACAAAGGTATGAGTCCCATAAAGACAGAATTGAGAAAAGTGGAGAGAAATAATGATGAAAAAATGGCAGAAAATTTCCTAAATTATGGGAAAATATAAATTTACAGATTCACATTCAACAAAACCCAATCAAGATAAGAAAAAGATAACCAACATAGACTTATCTTAGTCTAACTACTTCAAAACAAAAATGAGAAAAAATTTTGAGGGCAGCCATATTAAAATAACACATTTTATTCATCATAACAATGTACATTTAAAGCTTGACTTCTCAATAGAAAGAATAGAGCCCAAAAGAGACTAGGAATTCATTTTAAAAGTGCTGAAAGAAAAATACTGGAATTGTATATTTAGAAAAATACCTTCCACAAATGGAGGCAGATTAAATATATTTCCAGACAAATGAAAACTGTGGATATTTATTGGCAACACTTGTGTACGATAAGAATATGAGAAATGTTAAAAGTTGTCCTTCAGATTGAAGGGAAATTATATGAGATAATAAGCTGGATATACAAAAGGAGTAAAGTACACGCAAATTGCTAAATGTGTGTGTATTTGTGTATATGTAGCAATATGTAGATTGGCATATCTATTTGCCACAACTGCCTCTGCTAGAACTATTTCACTTTGCTGTTGTAGCATGAAATCAGCCATAATCAATACGTAAATTAATGGGTGTGTCACTGTTCCAAAAAAGTTTTCTTTACAAAAAAATGTGGTGGGTTGGATTTGGACCATGGGACATCAGTTGCTGAACCCTGTTTAAAATCAAAGGTTATAACACTCTCTTGTTGGGTTTATAAGACAAATACATGGAATATATGATTTAAACAAAATACAAAGTAGAGATGAGGATAGAAATATAATGGCACGCTGTTTCTATATTTTGCCAGAAAAATTCAGAATTAAGTTTAAAAAGATTTTAATAAATTACAGATGAAGATTGTAGTCTCTTAGGAATCAACAAAATCTAATTCAAAAAATTTAGTCTTGGAGCCGGCCCTTTGGCTGAGTGGTTAAGTTCGCCCCTCTGCTTCGGTGGCCCAGGGTTTTGCCTGTTCAGATCCTGGGCGCCGACATGGCACCACTCATTAGGCCATGCTGAGGTGGCATCCCACATGCCACAACTAGAAGGACCCACACCTAAAAATATACAACTATGTACGGGGGGGATTTGGGGAGAAAAAAGCAGAAAAAAAAAGAGATTGACGACAGTTGTTAGCTCAAGTGCCAATCTTTAAAAAAAAAAATTTAGTCAAAAATTCAATAGGGAGACTAAAATGATAAAATAAAAGTTACAAACAAGAAAGCAGGAAAAATGGAGAAAAGGGATAAAAAAGAGATGAGACAAATAGCAATGAAATATTAAAATATCAATATAGCCAACTATATCAATACTTATATTTACGTAAATAATCTAAAAAGTCTAATAAAAAGGAAAATATTATAAGACAGGATAAAAAAGTAATATTGAAATACACACTCTCTAGAAAAATGCAGTTTAATATCATATACATATATAGGTTACAAGGAAAAGGATGAAACAGTGTTGTGCTTTTGGTTTCTAGTCCAATATATAAGAAGCTGTAAGACTCCACTTGATTCTAACAAGTAAAAAGCCAAATGAACTGAAAAATCGACAACTTTCCTCAGATTTATCAGAGATATGAGGTCACAGGGAAAATTGCTGTCCCCCAAATAAGAGAAACTGAAAGAGGAGAACAGATAATTGCATCTACAGGAACCCCTGAGAACAAGCCTCTGAGAGAACCAGTGGCATGGTAGGGAAACCTGAACTGTAACTGACAAATTGCTGAAGGCTCAGTGTGGACAAGTCTGAGGCATAAAAACTCCAGGGGAATCCAGCCATGAGAGACTCCACATAACTGTGTGAATTTTATCTCCAGGAGCTCAAACAGGTTCCCACAGTGAATCTTGGGGGAAAATCCCCTCCTGTTTCCCACAGGGGCAGGGGAATAGGAACCATTTTGAAATATGCCAGACCATTCTGTTCTTAACAAGGTCTGCCCTCAGGAGAAACTATTTAAACAGCCTAATCTGCTGGGGTTTTATCAGAGCCTGACTGAACCCAGGGAAAGGAAATAGTCCGACTGCAGCCAGCTCTAGCCTTCCACATGGAAGAAGGGAAATATCCCACTAAGCCTATTCTAGCCAACCTGTTCCATCAAGCATGGGCAGGAAGAAGCATTTGTGAAGTTCACTGTTCAGAGGCTCACTAAGAGACTGAGACCTAATCAGAATGCTTCCTCTCCCCACAACATTACCACCACATTATTAAAGGCCTATTAGCAGCTCCTTTAACCCAGTACATCAAGGACAGCTATCAAGAAAATATTATGAGACCTACTAAAGGACGAAAAACACGGTTGAAGGAACAGAGCAACCATCAGAACCAGACTCAGATATGGCAGGAATGTTGGAATTATCAGACGTGGAATTTAAAACGACTGTGATTTAGGTGCAAATGGGTCTTGCGGATAAAGCAAACAGCATACAAGAATAGATAGGCAATGAAAGCAGAAAGATAGAAATCTTAAGAAAGCACCAAAAGAAATAGAAGAGATAAAAAAGCACAGTAACATGAATGATGGGCTTATTAGTAGACTGGAAACAATTGAGCAAGCAGTCTCTCAGCTTGAGGACATATCAATAGACACTACTTTCGCCAAAACTGAAGAACATGGTGGAAAAAATATATATTATCTTAGTACCGAAATCATCATGAACCTATTGCTAGCAGAAATATGGATGTTAAAGGTGCTGCTGTTGAGGGCTCAAAGGAAATGAGGAACATGTTATTGGATACTGGAACAAAGGCCATCCTTCTTACATAGTGTCAAAAAGTTTGTCAGAATTGGGTCTGGAAATTACTTAGAAAACAGAACTTGTAAATGAAGAAATTGCATACTTCAGTGAGGAGATTTCCAAGCAGATTTTTTAAGTCACCTCAGCGTTGTTTCTTCTTGTCACTTATACTAAAATGGGAGTGGAAAGAGAGAAATTGAGTGAAAGACTCTTAAACTAAAGGGAACCAAGACTTGATGATTTGGAAATTCTCAATCTAAAAAATTGTAAAAAGTACATAAATTAAGATATTCAGTATCAGGAAAGCATACTTTACAGAAAAAGCTAAGGTAGGGCTGTACAAAAAAAGGTCAGAAAAAGCTAAGGTAGGGCTCCTCAAGAAGTGAAATGGTCAGAGTATTCAGTCACAGAAAATCTTCTTTGAAAAAATTCAGGGGTGGTTTATAGATCCCCATTCCCAGGCATTTCAACAGAAGCCAAAAATAGAGATGAAACTATCTAGTGAATATCTGTTAAAGAACCTCTTGTCTAACAAAGTGAATCTGGTAACTTACATTGGACACATATAACTTTCTTGAGAATTTTACACCAGCAGAAACATTGACAGCTTGGAATGGAAAGGACAGAGAGAATAAGAGATGAAAGAAGGCTGTCTGTCTCCAAATTCGTCGGGCATGCATAAACATGTGTTATCTCTTATTGAAAAGGGAGAAGACCTCAGAGGATGGAGCTGGGAGCCCAGAGTGGAAACAGAAGCCACAGAGGATTATCTGAAGGCCTTGAAACCTAAAGGAATTTGTCAGGCTGAATTTAAACGTTACTTGGGCCCAGTGGCTCACTTTTTCTCCCAGTTTTCTCTCTTTCTGAAGAGGAATATCTAAAACTTTCTGTAGCAATCCTATGCCTGTCCCACCACTGTATTTTCAGAGAAAAGAACCTGTTTTTTTAATTTCATTGATCCACAGATGAAAAAAATTATTCCACAAGATGGATTAAAACAAGAGCTACACTCATACCTGCTTAAGTTTATTTAGATGATGGAATTTGTTACTTTTGATGTGTTTTAGATGACATTTTGGGACTTTGTGTTGGTGCTGCAATGGTTTAAGGTTTTGAGGATGTTGAGATGGACTGAATTTTTTTGCATGCGGGACTAACATGAATCTTTGTGAGTGAGGCGGATGGTATTTGACAGAATAATTCCCTCTCCCCAAAGATGTCCTGAACCTTTGAATTATTTACCTTACCTGACCAAAGGAACTTGGTGGATGTGATTAATGTTAAGGACCTTGAAGTGGGGGGATTATCCTGGATTATCCAGAAAACCCCAATCTAATAATATTCAACTTTAAGAGTATAGATATTTTCCTGACTCTGGTCAAAGAAAGGTGTGAAGACAGAAGCAGCATCAGTGATTCTGTGTTGCTGGAGATAGAGAGCCATGAGGCAAGGAATATAGGCAGCCTATGGAAACTAGATAAGGCAAGGAAATGTATTCTCCCCTAGAGCACCCAGAATGGAACACACCTCTGCCAACATCTTGATTCAAGGCCAATCAAAGAACCACTTGCGTAGACATTTCTCTAAAGATGTACAAATGGCCAATACAGCCACGAAAATTTGTTTAACATGACTAGTTATTAAGGAAATGTCAATGAGATACCACTTCACTTTACACCCATTAGGATGGTGATTTTTTTAAAAAAACAACCAAAAATAGCAATTATTGGTGAAGATACAGAGAAATCAGAACTCTTGAACATTGCTGGTGGGAATGTAAAATGGTGCAGCTGCTATGGAAAACAGTATTTGGGTTCCTCACAAAATTAAACATAGAATTATTGTATGATCTAGCAATTCTGCCTCTAGGTATATACCTAAAATTGAAAGCAGGGCCTCAAACAGATATTTCTATGCCAATGTTTATGGTAGCATTATTTGCAATAGCCAAAAGCTGGGGGGAAAAAACAATGTCCACCAATGGATTAATGGATAAAAAATGTGGTATATACCTACAAGGGAATATTATTCAGCCTTAATAAAGAATGAAAGTCAATGTATGCTACAACCTTGAAAATGTTTTGCTAAGTGAAATAAGCCAGACACAAAAGGGAAAATATTGCATGTTTCTATTTACATGATGACCTAGAATATTGCAATTCATAAAGACAAAACATAGAGTAATGATTACTTGGACTGGAAGAGAAGGACACATGGGTTGTTATTGTTCAATGGGTACAGGATTTCAGTTTGGGATGATGAAAAATTCTAGACATGGATGATGGTGATGGTAGCACAGCAATGTGAATATACTTAATGCCACTTTGTTGTACTTAAATGGATAAAATTGTCAATTATATATTGCATGTTTTATCACAATTAAAAAAAAATACTAATATAAGGACAGAGAGTAGCTGAATGGTTTCCTAGAACCAGGGTGGTAGGGAAGAATGGGAGGGAATGTATTAGTGGATATTATAAAATATTTAGGGGTAATGAACTTGATGTTGATGACGGTTTCACAGCTGTATACCAATAGGAAAAGTTTTCTAATTAAACACTTTATTTACTCTTCTTTTATGTCAATTATACTTTATTAAACATATTTCTTTTTGCAGATTCTGGGAACATGGCCTAAAAAACAAGGAATTCAATATTCATTGAAAAGTTTAGTAGACAATTTGAAAACAGCAGGTGAAACTAAAAGAGTTTTGGCTCACTTCACTAGCCAGTGAATGCCAAATGCCTGGCTTGAATGAAGTCTCAAAATATGCCAGCCAGGGATTCTTCTAGGAGAGCATCCCACACTGAGGAGAATCTGCTGGGTAAACAGTAAAGACTGAGCAATATAAAACTCAGAAAGATAAGTGAAAGAGCAGGTCCAGATAAATGTTTGGAAAATTAAGTTATCCAGAAAATCTCAGAGAGTAAATCACTATATATATTATTCAGCAAAGTACACACACCACACAAAAAAAGAGATTGAAGACCTCAATGATTTTAGAATAGGTATATGTGTTTTTCTAAAAGTTGCAAGAAAATAAGTTCACATAATAATTAATGATAGAAAATGTTAAAGTCAAAAATCATACATATTTAATATTGTTTTAAAAGATTAGCACTTCTACAAAGAGCACATGCCTAAATGAATTGCCAAAAGAAAAAATGAAAACTATAATTCAATATTTTAAAGCAAGCTAATATAAATTGAGAAAATAAATAAATCATGGAAAATAACAAGTACATCATAAATTTAAATTAAAAATAATGGAAAATGATGTGAGAGAACTCAAGTAATAATTATAAATAAAAGAATAATTTCAGAATTATAGACTAAATGAGAAGAACCATAAGAGCAATTGAGAATAACAAATAATTCCATAAGGTAAATAGAAGTTTTAAAAATCAGGAAATTTTAGAAATAAATAATAGTAAAGATAAAAATAAAAAGTGTTTTAAAGTGACAAATTCTAAAAATAAAACATTATATTCAGCATCCAGGTAATAAGACTCCCTGTAGAAGAAAATCAAAATAAGAAAACAGAACATATAAAAACTACAATTCTAGAAGACATTTCAGAAATTAATTTAAAAATATGTTTTGAATCTCCACACTTAAAGACCCTATTGTGTACTTGAAAATATTGATCCGAAAGACCAACAAAACACGTCTTAGTAAAATTACTGAGTTTAAAGAAGAAAAAAATCTTTGTATATATAAGCAAAAGATACGTGTTCATATGTAAAGATTATGATTAGATATTTTAATAGCAATGCTTTAATGAGAGAAAAACAAAGGTGGAAAAGTATATTTAAAATACAACAAACAAAATTTACCAAGAAATTCTTAATGACCTTAAAATAAGAAAGTCATAGATGACCAGTTTTCAACATTCATTCTCTCAGGGAATATTCTCATGTGTTTTTCCTAAAAAGTGTTCTAGAGAATAACCTTCAGACTTCCGACGTTACAAGAGAGACATAGATATTTGAATTGGCACATCATCCTTTTGAAAACCTCAATACGTTCATGGATCTGTACATTGAGGGGGAATAATATATAAAAAGAAATAAAACATGGATATTTTGTGCCTCCTAATGAAAGAACACACCATCACCTATAATTATACCAAAGGAATAAAACCCAAATCTGAACAAATCTCTGGATCCAGGTGTTAATTTGTAGGAAATTTCGACAGGGGAACATGTTGAATTGCATTATGTACATGAAATCAATAAAACCTAGATTGTGGGAAAACCTAAAGGTCAACAGTCTAGTTTTCTCAACATAGAAGTTGTAGGGAAACAAAAAGAAGAGTACAGTTCTGTGGTTTAAAAAAAAGAAGAAAACATTGCAATTTACACAATTAATTTATGAGGCGAGTAGGATTGGTTAGGTTTAGATTCTAAATTTGGCTAGATTAGCATTAAGGTCAGAAAACATAATAATATAGTATGATTATAAACATCACAAAAATATATCATCAGAGTTGCTCCCTGAAAAATTTCTAATATGTTTTAGTCTGATTTTAGTATGTTTGTGATCATGGAAACTGAATTCATACTACACATTTAGTTTCACAGGTAGACTTTTATGAATAGCAGTATGTAATGAGATTTAAATATTATTTGAACATCATTTTCTCTATTGTGTTTCATACATTATCAATTACTATACAGATAAATATTTACTTATTTTTAAGTTAATAATATATTTAATAACAATCTAAATAATTACACATGTACATCAAATTAGAATTGTTTTGTTTTCCTATGAGATCCCCAAAATAAGAACTACTGAGTCAGGTATTAATAATTTGAGCTTGCAGATATTTTATAAACAACCTTTACATTATTATATTCATATAAATTATATCCTTACTTATTGTAATCTTGAACTATAACTAAAGCTACATTGAAACAAAACTGATGAGTTACAGGTTAAAGAACCCTGAGATAGGGGTTCCTAAATTTTGCTGTACTGTTGTTCACTGAATTCCTGCCTCAGACGTTCTGAAATAATTGGTATGGGGTGTAATCTAGACATAAGAATTTTTTAAAAGTTCTCCAAATTATTCTAGTGCATAGGAAAATGTGGAAACTACTGTCTCAAAATAATAGGTTTTCATTTAATGTCATATTTTAATTTAATTTCTGGAAGGAAGAGTTTTTTTAATCCATCAATGCCTTTTTTCCTGTCACATAATTATATTGTCATTTTGTCCATTTTGTGTTTAAAATGCACAAGATGACCCAGTACATATATTATTTAATGCAATTTTTTAAATAAACATGGATTTATTCTGCATTTTGTTAAAACATCATGCTTGTTATTTTTTATTATTTTTATCTTTGCCTGTTACACAACATCCATTATTTTGTGTTTGTTGCAATTTTGTTTAATATATAGTTCTTCTGAATAGCATGTAAGTCTGGAACCCAATTTAAGAGTATTTGTATCTTAAATAATCTTCTGTCAGTTATTTGAAAGTTATTAAGTCTAATTTACTTTCCTAGTTTTTGGTTTTACTAAAAAATATAATTGAACTTTTTTTATCTCGTTTTTAATGTAAGAGGTAAAGTAGATGTTGAAGTATTTTGCATTTTGTTGGTGGAATGAGGGGTTAGGAGCCAAATGAATTTGAAATTCTCTCAAAGTATTTCCAATGTCAGAAAGAGAAAGGAGTTGCTGATATTAACTCACTAGTGGTAAAGAAATGTATTTAAGGTGCTTACTTTAAAGACTACAAACAAATAGAAAAAGCAGAAAGTACAAATTTCAAATCAGCAGGAGAAAACACACTTTATCCAATGAAAATCTGGAAAGAAAAATATTACTCAAAAATTAAATGAAGTAAACAGGAAGCATGAAACGAAATGATGAAAATAAGTACTATTAATGTGATAATTCCATTAATATAGTTCAAATGTATGCCCTGAAAGATAAGACCAGGCAGATTTTACACAATGAGTTCTAATATTGCAGTGTCTGCATTTACAACATGTAAAAAGGGATGAGAAAGAGTTTTAAAAATAGAAAGTTAGCAAGCAAATGTAAGCCAAAATGAAATAAACTTATTGCCTTAAAATTATAAGTTAAAAAAGTCATATAAACAAACAGAACATCACATAAGGAATAAGATTTCACATATTTGTAAAGGAAAAAAAGAATAAGACAATAGAATAAGAATGAATATATATGCAGCATGATGAGAAGAAGACAAAATGAAGAGATTATAACTAGTCTCAAATGCATCTGGGAGAAATGACGAATAAATTCAGTTTAACTCTAGACCTCAGCAGCGAGAATTTCTTCTTTTGTTGTGTCAAAGCAATGGATTTTTTCAAATACAAATCAAAAAACACTTGCACTAAAAGGTGTTTTGAAAAAAATCTTATCTATTATGAATGGTTATATTTTGTAAATGCCTATCAATAAATATTTTAAAATTTTGATTTCTACTTGGTATGTGTCCTATTTTTTGTTTGCAATGGCAATTACTCTGCATGACTATTAGATCGACATTTGAGTGCTTTATTTAAGGCATAATAATAAATTTGCCCCATCCAATTTGTCCTCACATTCTAGGTTGCCTCATTTATAAAAAAGACATAATCAAAATTTGTCTATTATTTGTAAATCAAAAGCATGTCTTAAAATTTTAATACAATTTACTTTATTGTGAAGATTTTATGCAAATTACTTCACACTGGTTTTGGTACATACTAGGGATTTAATAAATATTTTATTTAGAGATAAAAAAGGCTATAATTTAAGGAGACTATAACGTAAAGGGAGTTTTAATATTTAGATAAGTTAATTGTAACACTCGTTTATACCATGGCAACTGAGTGTCCAGCTTCTTGTGATGGTATGAACATAACTTTCAACAAATTATGTGCCACAATAATGCAGCAAGATGTCAATGCCACAAGTAATAAAGGCACTCTAGATTATGACTATAATGACTAATCAGAAAAATATGGTCTAGGTATTTGGCATTTAAATGAAATTAAGTCCCACATTGACCTTTACAACTATATATGTACAGGATGGTTATCTCCGTCAAATAGCACAGCTTTTAGAACATTGGAAATAACCATATTTTTAGAGAGAATCACATCGATATTTTCCTTATATTTGACATACTGTACAAGGAAACCTGCCTTTCACCAAATCTAAACAACACATTTATTGAAAATTGTGTTTGTCTTACTAGAATATTTGAAGAATTGAATATTTACCCTAAAGAAGGAAAATAGTGCAAAATATCACGCTTAGCAACAATTTAATCTACAACCGAGGAAACTGAGAAGAAGAATAGCCAAGGATTCCATTTGGGGTCACTTAAAGTCTAAAATAACATTACCTAATAACCTATAGAGTTGCTTAAACAAGTTTAGTTTTCTGTTTTATTTCTTTGTGGTATAATACAAAATGTCAAAAGTCTGTTTGATTAGAAGAATATTGTTGAGAATTTTGAAAATGCACACATTTGAAAGATTCTAAATAATAGACCCATACTTCAGGTATATAGAGTACTCTATGCATATTTAGTGGTTAAAGGAAAATTAGAAAGTGTTTAGAATTTGAGACTAATTAAATCATGTTTAATAATAAAGATTCAGATTGACGAGCTGTCTCAAGTACTATTTATGTACAACACCTTTATGGGAGAAAGATCTGAATTACCGCTAAGTATTTCACCTTATTTTGAGTTTATATCTATCAATATTTATTTTGGAACTGCATGACAGTCTGCCGCTAATGTGATACTGTAAGTAAAATGCATTTAATGAACTCATAGTGATTCATTTTTATTTATATTTAATGACATAGTTTTTCCAAGGTCATAATAATTTCTTTTCTAGTAACTAGTATTTTTTTGCTAAAACATCATTAATCACTGTAAATTTTTGTGCTCATTGATTTTTAAATTATGTTTTGCAATTACATTTCCTTGTTAGCAGAACCGTGATTTTGTCTTTATGACCTATGATCCTAAAGTTCTGTTTTATCTATAATAAATGCAGAAATAACTCTAAAATCATTTTCACAATTGTTTTAGTTTGTATTTTGTTTCTTTCCCTTCACATACATTTCTGGGTAAAGTCTTGTAGATACAGACAATTATAAGGAAAAGTAAATACGATCACCTCTTTTCTTTTCTTTCTTTCTTGTTTTTTTTTTTTTTTTTTTTTGACAACCATTTATTGAACACTAGCTGGAAAGATAAAAGCTTTTCTCTCTACCATAGAGTCTTGTATCTCTGGTTGGAAGCTTTCTTAAGAAAAATTCTTGGTTCTTCTATTTGCATAGTATTTCTAGACCACAATGTAATAAAAAAAGACTAAGTATGGGCTATTGTGTCTGTCTTTGAGTAGTAAGAAAGAACTCATGATGAGGATGAGCAGAAGTTCAGTTCAGGGGGAGATGATTGTTTTGCATACTACTTTGCATTCCTTATGTATTCACATTGTATTTTTTTCACCATCATAAAAAATAAAAACAAAAAGTAATTCTTAAAGAAAAGACATAATCTAGCAGGAAGTCTTGGTAAGGTTCCGTTAGTAGCACACAAAATACAGATTTAGTACCTGAACACAAAGTCAAACCTTTTAGAACAGGAAGGTAAATTGGGAATGCATTCTCTCAGTGCACATAAGATGCAAAATTCAAATTGATGGGTCAGTTCCTATTCAATTAAGAAAAGCATATAATAATTGCAAAAAAAGTTATTCCACAAATATGTATATCTTGACTTAATTTAGAATATTTCTCTTGTTGGTTTAATAAAACAATCGCTATTTTACATAAACCTATTTCACCAAACTTTTACTCTATTTTGATCATAGCAAATGAGATAACCTCAAAACATAATAATATATAAAAATAGTATAACTGACTAAATTATTACTCTAATTAGAAAATCCCTAGTTACTTAACCAAAATCATAAACAAAACTTCCAAGCCCTTGATATATTTGTCGTTAGTTTTACTAAGCTTGAAGTTCAAGTTTTACTACAATTCAAACCATAATTAAATTTTTTCTCTTTCTGGATGTGATTTTGAACGTGGAGAATGAATAAAACAAAATTATTAAACAAATTTATTACATTTCGTTTCTCTTCATTTTAAAAGCTTAATAGAAGCAAAATGCAAGATTTTTTAATGATTTAATTTTTTTCTGGTAACTTGATTTTTTTTTTTTGTTAAGCTATCATCATACTTCAAATTAAATCCTGGAATGTGGATTCCTCTAATTAGAATATGGTTTATGGAGAACCACGCATTAACCCTAGGAAACTAGCTCCTAAACTGAACTTTAAGCAGTAAGAAAGGGAAACTATTTTCAGCTGTAAGAACATCTTAGTATTCCATGGAACAAGTCAACAAGGCAACTGGTAGCAGAAAGCTCATAGAATCATGTCATCTACTCAGCTCCTCAGCATTTCTACCACCTCCTAACACACTGCAGGTAGCATCATTGCTTCTGCGCTCTTGAGCTTTGTGATCCTATTAATTGAAATGTTACTTCTACATTCAACTCAGAGTTTAGCAGAGTGTGAGAACTTCCCAAATGATTGTTAAAGTTAATTAGAATATGAAGTTGAGAGAATATTCTGCTAATATTCAAAATTGGTTATGGGCTCAATAAATTCAAGTTCAACCTATGGAAGAGAGAAGAAGCCCAGATTTGACTACTCACCACTTCCTAGGAAAACAGAATTTTAAATTGTCACCCACTCCTTTCTCTTTATCCAATTTTGATTAAAGATATTCAATGAAGTACCTCTTGGTAATTGTAGCGACTCATTCAAACATAGAAAGGCCTCATAATAGACAAAAAATAGTCATTTTATACACACGAAATATAAAAGCACTTTTCCTTTCTGCCAGTTATATGAGGCAGTTTGAGAGCAGTATACCAAAAGCATTTCAGATACTCAAATTTAATTGCATAATTAGGAAACATGAAGAAAATTAATTTGTTAATAATGAAGATCACATATGTGATACGGCGCAAACTTGGTGGAAATGCTAAAATGTATATAATAGTAGACATTATTTGAATTTTAAAAATATTCCTCTACGTTCTAGAACAGTCATTATTTTTTTGAGGAAGATTAGCCCTGAGCTAACATCCGTGCCCATCTTCCTCTACTTTATATGAGGGACGCCTGCCACAACATGGCTTGATAAGTGGCGCACAGGTCCATTCCCAGGATCTGAACCTGAGAACCCTGGGCCGCCAAAGCAGTGCATGCGAACTTAACTGTTGCACCACCAGGCCAACCCCTAGAACAATGATTTTTGTTCTTCTTAGAATAGTAGCCAAGACCACTGTTATAGATATTATATCTACCATATTATAGATAAGCAAAGATATAAATCATAGGCCCAATTGATTTGGAGACAGGTAAATATTAAACTTTTCTATCCTTCTTCTGGTTAAATATATTACATTACATTTTTCCTAAAGATTGTATTTTAGAGCAGTTTTAGGTTTATCTAGTTTTAGATTTAAAATTGAGAAGTGGGGCTGACTCAGTGGTGGAGCGCTTAAGTTCACATGTCCTGCTTCGGGAGCCTGGGGTTCGCTGGTTTGGATCCCGGGTGCGGACGTGGCACCACTTGTCAAGCCATGCTGTGGTAGGCATCCCACACATAAAGTGGAGGAAGATGGGCAGAAATATTAGTTCAGGGCCAGTCTTCCTCAACAAAAAGAAGAGGATTGCCGGCAGATATTAGCTGAGGTATGGTCTTCCTCAAAATAAGTAAATAAATAAATAAATAAATAAAATTGAGGAGAAGTTACAGAAATTTCCCATGTACCCTTTGTCCCCACACACATAGCTTCCAGCATCATCAACATCCCCCACCAGAGTGGTTACATTTGTTATAATTGATGAATTTAGAAGTACACATCATAATCACCTCAAGTCCATAGTTTATATTACACTTTCACTCTTGGTGCTGTATATGCTGCGGGTTTGGACAAACGCATAATGACGTTTATCCATCATTACAATATTATACAGAATGGTTTTACTGTCCTAAAAATCCTCTGTGCTCTGCCTATTCACCTCTCCACCCTCAGCCCTAGCAACCACTGATTCTTTTTATTGTCTCTAGAGTTTTGCCTTTTCTGCAATGTCTATAGTTGGAATTACACAGTAATTCAGATTGGCTTCTTTCACTTAGTAATATACATTTCAGGTTCGTCTTTTCATGGCTCGATAGCTCATTTATTTTTTAGTGCTGAATAATATTCTGTTGTTTGAACATACTATAATTTATTTAACCATTCACCTACCTAAAGACTCTTGGTTGCTTCCAAGTTTGGCAATTATGAATAAAGCTGCTGTAAATATCTATGTGCAGATTTTTGTGTGGATGTATGTTTTCAGCTCCTTGAGGTAAATACTAAGGAATCCGATTACTGGATTTTATGGGAAGAGTATCTTTAGTTTTGTAAGAGACATTCGGACTGTCTTCCAAAGTGGCTGTACCATTTGGCATTCCCACCAGTGATGAGTGAGAGTTCTTGTCGCTCCACACCCTCACCTGCATCTGTTGTTATCATGGTTTTCATTTTCGTTAAGCGTAAGTATGCTATTCTTTCTCTTGTGACTTCGTCGTTGACATATGAATAAATTTAAATGTACATTATTTATTTTCTGATATTTGGTGATTTTCCAGATATCTCTCTGATATTGATATTTGATTTAATTCCAATTTAGTTGCAAACAATACTTGGCAATATTTCAATTTTTAAAAATACATTAATATTTGTTTGATGCCCCAGGATATGGTTTATTTTAGTAAATCTTCCTTGTGCACTTAAAAAAAATAGTTTCCTGCTGCTGTTGGGTGGAATGTTCTACAGTTGTCAACTAGGTCGAGTTGGTTGATAGCATTGCTCAGATCTTCTATATTCTTACTGAGTTTCTCACTGATTGTTCTATCAATTAATGAGAAAAAAATGTTGAAGTCTCCAACTATAGTTGTGTAGATCTCTGATTTTCAATTCACTTTCATATGTTTCTTGCTTAATAAATATTGTAGCTCTATTGTTAGATGCACAAATATTCAAAATTATTATATTTTAACGATGAATTGATTCCTTGTTTGAAGTCTCTCTTGACCCATGACATTCTGAAGCCTACTTCTTCTGATGTAAGTATAGCCAATTTCTTTGTCTTCTAGTTAATCATCACATGGTCCATCTTTTTCCATCTTTTTTTAACCTCTAAATGTCTCTACAGTTAAAGGTGATTTATTGCAGACAGCATATGGATGGGTCTTGCTTTTTAAATTGTCTCACAGTTCTGTCTTTAAGTTTTGTAATCTATAAGATTTAATTTAATGCAACTATTAATATAGTTGATTTAAATCTACCTAACATTTTGTAAGTTGTTTACTACTATTAGTTCCATCTCTTTTTCCTTTTATCCTCTTTTTTCATCTGCTTTTAGATTGTGTGGTTTATTATTCCATTTATGTCACTATTGGCTGAGTAGTTATACCTTGGGATTTACAATTTTTATCTTTGATTAACACAATTTATCTTCAAATAATGTTATACAAATTCTCACGTATGATTAGAACTTTAAAACAATATACTTTTAATTCCTCTAGTTTTTATGCTATTGCATTGCATTTTACTTTTGCAGACGTTACAAACCCTATAATATATCACTTATTTTGCTTTAGACTCTTGATTGTCTTTGAGCAAATAAAATTAGAAAAAATTTATATTTATCTACATCTGACCTCTTCTTTCTTTCCTTTAAATATAAGCTTCTGTCTTGTATCAGAATCTTCCTGCTTTAACTTTCTTGGGATAATGTGATAATAACTAATTCTTTTAGGTTTTCTTTTTTACAAAAAAAAGTATTTTGTCTTAATTTTTAAAAGATATATTTTCTGTGTATTAAATTCCATTTTTTTCTTTCTGTACTTTTAAGATATTATTCCATTGTCTTTTGGCTTACATTGTTTCTGGTGAGAAGATTGCTATGATTCTTATTTTTCATTTTTTTTATCTGTGTATAGCATATCCTATTTCTTAAGCAAGAACGATAGTCTGTGCATTGCGTCCTTTGTTCTTTTTTAAACTTTTTTACAGGCTCTTCTCGTTGGTGAAGTTTTCCCACTTCAGCACCAGATTTCTCGCCGCCAGGGTAACTCTATCTTCTCCTCTCTCCAGGCCCTCTTGAAATTCTGATTCAGAGCATGTTGATACTTCTTGCCCTGAAAATTCTGCCTGTGAATTATTTATTCCTTTTTCTTTTACTTTCTTTCTCTTGCAAGTTACTATCTGGAAAATATTTTCAGAAGGAGATCTAAAGCATATTTATTCCCAGTGAGTCCTACTAGCTTAACTTTCACATGTATGCATGATGAGACTGTAGGAAATTTCACTCTCTTTCCCAAACCAGCCTCCTAAATCCATGAACCCCTCACCTTAGAACATAGCAAATGTTCCATAGAGTAAACTGGCCATGTGTTGGAGCATTTCTGCATTCCAATCTGTCACATCAGCTTCCACAGCTTTCAAAAGCTTCGCTGATATCTCTTTCCACTAACATAGTTCCCTCTGCCTCTGGGAAGCGTCAGCTTCAGCCTCAGGAAATGAAATAGCCTGTAATAGCAGTTCTACTTATAAGGATTCTTCTTGTCTCCTGGAATTTTAGTATATACAGTCTTTTTCATCCTACTGCTCTTTTTCTTTAAAATAGATAAAATTGGATAAAATCCAAAGAATGATACATATGCATGTGTAAACAGGTGTACTAAGGTTAAAAAGGCAAGAGAAATAGACACATTTATCAGAGTTGAATTCAGAGCCAGAAATACAAAGCCAAAGAAATGATAGTTACAGGACAGCTAAGACTCTAATGTAAGTTCCTCAAAAGGTTGTCTAGCTTTAAAAGACTACATAGTTTTTCCAAATAAATCTTATTAGATTAGTTTTCTCTTTGAATTTATCTTTAAGCTGAAATGCAATTTTAAAAAATGTGTTAGATTTAGAATCCTATCACCAGGAATTTTCTTAGATTGGGACATAGGTTAATTGGGCTTCACACAAGCTGTAGTTTTAACAGCATAGAGTTAGTAATTCGCTATCACTCATCCGTTTATATGAGAATGCAAGCACTTTTTCATGAAATTTCAAATATTATTCTCTTAAAAGGAAGTGACATATGTTTGCATTTTTAAGTTTGGTTCATTGATTGATTAAGGAACCCATGAATAATTGCAAAATCCCATCTTTATAGTGGGACAGTGAGATGGCAAACTCTCTCAACAATTTAGGGATATCTGAGTCCACGTGTCAATTTGGGAGGCTGGGGCATTATCAGTTTTCCAGTTGGCATATATTGCCAGGGTCCAGGTCAAGGCTGCTGAGAGGATATCTTACTGAAACCAGATTAAGATAATAGTTTTTCAATATTCTTTGTGGCCTAGCACATAATTATTTTCTCTTGTACGCTATGTGGACATTTACAAGTAAAGTATATCCATTGTAAAATATGATGTTTGTTATTACATTTATTCTTTTAGCTATGTTATTTATTTTAACATATGTAATATTCACTATATTCTTATTTAAATATTTTTATTATAACTGTTATCTACATATAGAAATAATAATAGCAATGTATATTATATTATTTATTTATAATACTAGATAGAATTCTCTAAATATTACAGAAGTTCAACATAATTATACCATTGTATAGTCCAAAGCCACAAACTTCATAAATGTCTGATATGCTGCTAAGATAAAGTTACTGCTGGTTCCCAAACTTGACATTTTTGGCTTATGACTACTACCTGATCCACCAAACCTGAACAAATATAGACAGATATACCACTATTGAAGGTAATTTCTTTCTGATATGGCTCACTCATAGTCTCTCCTTGGCTCATTCCTCTTCTGTAAGTCAACCTCCTTCTACTTTTTAATCTTTCCAAAAACTTCCCGTCAACACAACAAGTAAAAAGCAACAGAAGATAGAACACTGTGTCCAGAATATGCGAGACCATTAGCACTATCAGTTTTGAACACAGGTTATAAGACAAACTTAGAAGAATAGTTTTCCATTTACTATTCCTGATGAAAATCTATTGTGTGATACTCATTAAATGAAGATAGAAATGATTATGTTCTTTAATTCAGCCCTTTGAAGGAGATAAGTATTTTTTTTCCATTCTAGTGCATTTTTAGCAGTTTTCTTTCATTGCAAGATTCTTTTTCTTTTGTTCTTTTTCTTTTTAGAAATTTCCTTTCTTTTCTTGTTTTGGCTCGGTTTTGTTTGTCCTTGTTTTCCTAAACATTTTGGTTGA
Source organism: Equus asinus (assembly GCF_041296235.1). Classification (NCBI taxonomy): domain Eukaryota; kingdom Metazoa; phylum Chordata; class Mammalia; order Perissodactyla; family Equidae; genus Equus; species Equus asinus. The sequence continues at coordinate 47,074,205 of NC_091792.1, read as the reverse complement.
TATTTAGTTTCAGGCATTGCATGATAAACCCGCTGCCTTCCTATGCAATAACTTAAATTTGTGACATTTACTGGAAATTCTTATAATCATTCTCTCTTGTACCTTAAAAAATTACTGAAAATTTACTTAATTGCAAATAAAGTTGAAGTCCATTTCCCAGAAATATTTATACCATCAATAAAAAAATGTGTCTACTCTTCTAATTTTCTCCAGAAACTCTTTTAAATACTTCTGTCCTCAAGTAAGAGTTGCAAAGTGATGAGTTTTGTGTCATCCTGAATATCTGAACTCTGACCTATAATCTTTTTTCAGAGAAAGAATGGCAAATAATCAAATTTAACTTTTCTGTGATTTTTTAAATTATCTCAAATAATTTAAAAGTTATATAAATATTCAGCCAAGATGACAATGAGTGTTAAAATTAGAATTATTCCAAGTCTGATCACCTGATTTTAAAACCCCCATAGCGATTAACTATATTATCAGATTTAATAATAGCTGTAAGTGATTTAAAAAATGTTATTTTAAATGTTGTCATCAAGATCCTCTTGAGGAATGGATTGACTCTGCTTGGGAACATGACTTGACAAGCTCTTTGGGGTTGAAAAGTCCTTTTAAGCATAGGGGCCAGCAGCTTCAAGATATTCAAAGGAGAAAAAGAGCCAGTATAGAGAAAAACCCCTTCCTCCACTGTGGTGGAATGATAAGAAAAGTCAAAACTAATTTTTGGTTTCAAGTTATATTTTAGTCTGGATCCTCTGTGAAGCAGATACTGGGTCAGTGTAGGTCCTATCAGGGAAGATGAGTCACACAGTAACTTTTTAACAGGGGAAATTTAAACTTCTTCTATTATATGTATATATACACATCTGTCTATCTATCTGTCTGTCTATCTATCTATCTATCTATCTATGTAATATTACTATAAAAGTGCTTATCTATAACAGGGAATTGGAGCAAAAAGTATTAGCTAGTAGGAAGTATAGAGAAATCTGAAGAAAATAAAAATGGTATTAAATGTAAAAAACAGCCACTACTCCAGGATGGAGACAGAACAACCAAGACAGACAATCTTCTCCCCTAGGGCTGAGATTATGACCTTGTTGGAGAGACCAAGGTCATGGTTTTCTCAATAATAGAAAAGTTACTATGGTGCTATACTGGAAGAACTTGCTGAAACTCTGCCTCCTGGATGTACTAGAAATGCCTCTTGTAGGGTACCAAGGAAAGCTGTTTATGAGGAAGAGGGGTGATTCATCACAGGTATTCTGCCTGATAAACTGCCTAAGGAGGAGAGGCAAGGGGAACTGCTGGGTGATGGGTGCTAATAGCCACTGTGCACCTGAGGAGCCAGGAGTTTGAAAAACTGTGAGTGCTGCAGGAAACTGATCCTGACCCTGGCAGGAGCTGCACACAAAAGGCTGTCAAGTGAGCACATTTGAACTAAGAAACAAAAACCCCCTCTTTTATACAGTGTCTTTTTAGTGTCCTCATTGCAAAGCTTTATATTATGCCAGCTGTCGGAATAAAACTATCTAAAGGGCCCAGATCCGTTTTCACAGATGAGGAGATTAAGGGTGAATTTGGAGCTGACAAGCAATAAATTGATTATTGCTAAGATGAGATTAAACACACAAGAATTTTATTAGGGAAAAATATTGTGTGATAGACCATAGGGAGGGAGCCAAGTGAGTCTGGGAGAGCCAGGTGACCTTAATATAAGACTGAATCTGAGTGAAGGAGAGAGAGAAGGTTTGGTAAAAGTATGCTAGAATGCCATACAGATAGAACAATTCAGCCGTGTCTTTTAGCAAAATTGACGATTAGAGGAGTCTCATATCAGCCAAAAATGGACATGATTTAGTAAATCCACCTGATCCTGGCATGCTCAGACCTACAGTGGGAGCAATCAATGGGAATGTGGGTACAAACATGACAATGGATTTCAGAATTTCAGCAGTTTGAGCCTTTAGTAAATTATAGCCCCTAAATTTGCAAGGTATATTCTCATGGATAAAACAAGTTACAATATAATTATAATCTCTGAGCAAATATTTATAAAACTCTACTCTATGCATGGATCTTCTTTGAGACAGAAAGATAAAGTTAGGACTACAGGAAGAAGAAATATGGAGACTAGAGATAGAATAGAAATAAAGATGTAGGTAGAAATAGTATTAGAGAGAAAAGAGAGCAGAAAGAGAGAGTTGTTGAAATCCATATCTGGAATCATGTGAAACATGGAAATGTGATTTATTTAAAGAACCCAAGAGGTAAGGGAGGCTACAAGAATATTTGCAGAGTCATTCCCCAACTTGGGAAATAGGATGAAATCTTGGAGAATACATTGAGCTTCCAGTCATGAATCAGGAGGGTATAATCAGAATACATGGAGACATTCTCTATAAGAAATGAAATAATTTTTGAATCCCTACAGGCTTGTTTAATAAAGGATACATTTCAGTCTCACACTCTTCTGATCCTTTTTCAGGACCACAGTATCTTTGCCATAATATACTTGCTATAGCAGGAGAATAAATCTCTTTACTTCAGACTATACCCACACTCATGTCCTGGATAAAGTCGATTATTTCCTACTGACATTTTGTGTACATACAAATAACCTTGGAATGTTAGCATCTGGAAATGCAACATAATGCTCAAATGCCTTTCTAGTCATTTTAATACAACAAAGATTTCTAAAGATTGAAATGGAATCAGGAAACATGATTACGTGTAAATAAGAATAAATACAATAAATCCGTTTACTTTGTGACTCATACCTCCTCACCCCACCATTGTGTTGCTATAAATTTATATTGTTTGAGCATAGTGTTTGCAAGCGAAGGGAAAAAATGATAAATAATGACACCAATAACATCTCTCCTTCAACTCCTGAGTATGGCTTTGTCTTTTTTCTCCTCTGAAATTTCTTTGAAATGTGTGACTATATCTTCCAGCTAGTTGTATAATATCATATTCCATGTAAATGAAATTCAAAATAAGATTGCCTAAAGGAAAACTTGCATTTCCTTTGACCATGTAACCTGATGACTTTTTTTTGCTAAGGCATTCTTTCCAAATGACAAGTGAGTGTAAAAATAATGGATAACAGGAAAATAAATAACATTTGAAGTAGTAAGTGAATATTTGAAAGTAACGAAATAAAAATAAAACTGCTCAAAAATGCCAACCAGGTAAAAACAAGTTAGGTCCCCACTAAAATAAACTTGCTGAGGTTTGAATGCTGTCAGAAACTTTGACCTAAGTTAGGTTAGTGAAATACATTTTTAATATCCTAATGCTCTAAGTCAGCTTTACCTTTCAAAATTTTAAGAAGCATATGCATGTGAGCAGACATCCAAAACTGTGATAAGTTATTAAGGTAGTACTTTGTATATTTTTATAATCCGTTATTTTGTGCCATAATGAATGTGGGATGCCATAGTAAAACAGATGGGTACAATTTTTCACCCTGGATTCCTGGAAAAGAAGCACAAGAGATGAGACTACTTCTTTATTCTTTATTAGTTGTCCTTTGTAAAAGGAATCAGATGTCTGACTAACCTACTTCCAAGTCTGATTAGATTTAAAACAATTTAATGGAAGCAACGTTCTCAGACTTGAAGATATGCCAAAAAACATCTATAATAAACCATTATGACCTCCGTATACCTATTACCTTGTAAACTCTCCTACTACGTGAGCATATTCATTTATCTCTTGTACACATTTCACAGGTTTTAAAAATAGAAGTCAAACTTGTTCCCAGCTGTGCACCACCCTAAGTCAATTGGATTATGTACATCAATTAGGTTACTTTTGGTATACATTGGTAACCACCACTCTCAGTCATATTTTGCCGTGCTTAGAGACATTTATTAGGGAGCAGGGTGCTAAATAGTTGTACACTCCAGCTCTCTGTACGTGTCAGTGCTCTAACACTTCCTGTGTGAAAGGTTCACCTAGGGGAAATGCGATGGAATTTCAGACACAGGTTTAACCACATCTCATTTAGATCCAGCCCAGGAAGAATATTCTGAAGCAGCAGTGGGAACATGAAAGAATCAAGAGCACCATTCTGAAGGACTTGAATTATATAGGTTTCTAGATTCTTACAACTTGCTTCTTTAGAGGTAACAAATTATGTTAAAATAGTTTAGCCAATTCACATATCTTGACTTATTCCATCAATGAGAGCTGTTGTTCAATATCCTGTTTGCTAATTCACAAGTCACTAACTTTAACAATGAAAATTAATTTCTTACCTTGTTTAAAACAGACAAACAAGCAAGCAAGTAAACAAAAAAAGAACATTTCATAGCAGAAAAAGGCAGGTAGGCCTAGGACAACAAAATCAACTTTTTTTATTGACGGAAAAAGTATAGACTCTCAATTACTTTCCATAAATACAATTAATACAAATAAATACAACTTTTTGTGACTGTATGGATCTGTTTATACTCATATATTTACTCACTGTAATACATTTATCTAATTTGAGCTAATTGCACCCTTATAAAATAAGTAACTCTTGGACACTTTAAACCAAATTTAGGTAAAATTACACAGAACAAAGTTTATTCAGTGAAAAAATCATATAAGCATGCATGTTTAACTGAAAGTCTAGTGACTTATCAGATGAGTGAAATTTCTAAGTAATCTCTATGGACTAATCTTAAAAAATAAAATCATCTCGGTCTTATGTAATGTATCCATAGTGATGGAAAGCAGGAAGTTCAAAATATACTCTTTAAGGAAGGGTTACATCACCTCTTCTCTCTCTCCACCCGAATTGGTGGCCTTATGGAGGATTCACCATAACCAGCTGAATGAGGGAGAAAAAATGGTCCTAGTTTACACTATGCAACTGTAGGAGAGGAAGAACATTTCCTCTACCCACTCTAAGTCCTTCTGGCTAGGCTATCAATTAAATTGACATGAGACAGAATAACAGGAGAAAATCAAACAAAGCTTTATAACATGTACACGTGGGAAATGCTCAGGAAAACTGAGCAACTCACCAAAATGACCAAGCTGCCGACTTAAATATCATCTTCAGCTAAAGACAAAGGAGGGTATTGGGGGTAGTGGTTTGGGGCTTCAAAAGGAGGGAATGCAACTCATATAGAAATGGAAAAGCAAATCTTTGATAAACAAAACTTTGATGAGAGTGGGCCTAGCAAGGACCCTCACAGTCTACTGATACCCAGAGTTATGTATGGTGATGGCTTTTCCTGGGGACAGGGCTTTTATCTTAAATTCTTTTAGGCAGTTAGGGGGCAGGTCAAAGTTTCTTTCAGAGTCTTTTGTTCTATCAAGGAAAAGAGATACATTTTGGGGTGGCCAATTTTGATCCCCCACACTACCAACATCTGAAAGTTGTTAGTTTAGTTCTATTGCCTTATTTAGGGATGACCCTGAGAAATAGTGATGAAAGGAAATATTGCCAGTGTACAGAATTTTAAGCAGTAAATATGTATGTTGTTCTTTTATTTTTTTTTGTTTCTGCAGAGAAGGAGATAGCCAAAAGTACATATCTAAAGTGATTCATGGGCAATGAATCAGTGGCTAATTCTAGGGCTATATGGTTAGAGACTTGGAAAACAAAAGCAGGTAGAATTCTGCATATAAGAGTATCTATGAAAGATGTATATATAGGTATCATCAAATGGGCCCAAAGTGTGAACATCTGTGACTTACATGAATTTCACCAAAGAGCAACTTCTGCAGAGGAAAATCCTAATAAAGGGTAGCAGAACGTGCCATCCCAAATATGCCGTTTCAGTATATTGATTATTTTGAACTTGAAAAACAGTAAAAGCTAGAGGAGGCTTTCTCTGAATCCCCTTTACTCTCCTCAAGACAGACCCTCCAAAAGGAACTCAGTTGTTATAGATTCCTTCCTCAGGAGTTTCACCAAGTAGGGAGGATTGACTTGTCTCGGGAGAGGAGACTGCAAGTGGGTGCTGCACCCAGGCATACTTTGTTACAAACTATCCTTCCGCCCATTTCTTCTTATAAGGGTCTATTCATTTTTCCTGAAAATCATTTACTTTCCCTGAAGAGGCCTGCCCAATCCACTTTCCCTATTAAGATGGTATTTAATCTTGAATTCTAAAGCCACCTATTTGAGTTACTCACTTTTTCCCTGAATATCTCTTGTGTATACATGAGGTATACATACTAATAAACGTCTGTTTGTTTTTCTCTTGTTAATCTGTCCTTTACTACAAGAGCCTCAGCAAAGGATTTACAAAGATAAAGCAAAAATTATTTTTTCTCCCCTACATTAATAACCAGGTAGGCAGAATGACCGGTTGTTGAGATGCCAGCCATCCCTACCCTTGCTTATGAACAAAATGCCATCTGTCCTGGGCTTATGAGCAAAGTGGCCACAATGACAGGGATGGCGTTTAAACCTGAGCTTAGCAACATATACTTTACCCACCAAGGCAATCCGGCTATGATCACCTGAACGCCAAGCCTACCAACAGCAGATACCAACCCTGTACATGTGTCTTTGCATCATTTACCCAAGAGACCAGTCATTCAGCCACCATGGAAGGGGAAACAATTTATTAGCCCTGGAATAAGCCATGAGAATACAGATTGCCTTTCTAGCCTATTGCTTTTCTGCCATAATCACCATCAGTGGGCTTAAAGAATATCTTATTCACATTGTTATTCATCACAAAAGTCTTCTGACAGGGGATTGACATAACAGCAAATAAAGTGTTACAAATGGCTGATGCTTCTTGAATTCACCCATCTTAAAGTGGCAGTTCAGGTTTTGTAATTGTTTTATTCGGATGTTAAATGTGATTAAAAGAGGTGTGTAAGGAGATGTTGACCAAGCATAGGCTGTGGTGATTTGGGCTATAAATTTCCAGTTCTTGGTTAAGCTGGAACTCAGAGTACCCAAAGGTCCTTTCCTTGTATGCTGCCAGATTAGGGGTGGCCAAAATATAAATTTGCAAGATATTTGAAAGGTAGAAGCAAAACAGTAATTATTACTTTTTGAAGATCGTCATGGTTAGAAAAGCAAGACAACTGCAGAAATTCCAGCTTGATTTGTTTGGTGACTCCTCTTATTTTACTGTCTCTGTTTTTGATCTTTACCCCACAGCTCTGCCTTATTCCATAACTCACAGATATTCTGTGATGGAACCCTGGCTGAAACAATCCCCTGATGCCATGACTGTGTCAGGCGAGCACTGTAAATGGGTGCTGTATTATTAGGTAATGGGGACATGTCCTCCCTCTCTCTTCCCAATGGTACCTAATCATCAAATCATAGATTTCTTTCTGGCCATTTCTGGCTATTAGGGGAGCATGTGTTTTGCCTTGTGGAACTGATCCAATTTAATATCATTAATATTAGAAAATAACATGCTGTGCCATATGATACGGTGTGAGAGATATATATATATCTCTCTCACAGTTTTTATATCTATGCTGTGCCATGTGATATGATGTTACATATCACAATTTAGAAGAGCAATAAAATATATTTTGAAGAAAGAAGTATTCTAATTTAATCTATGTGCACTCCTACTTAAGAATTAAGCACCTTCCTAAATTAGTGTGTTTGTATGCACACACATGTGTGCACATGTGTGTGCTGATGCCTATATTTTTTGTTTCTTTGTTTTTACTCTGTTGGTATTGTTCCCAGCAAAGTGCCTTGTACTCAGGTGAACTTCCGAAGTACAGATGGAGCACAAGACCTCCAGGGAGAAACTGATTTTGCTGGCTTCTCCATGAGATGCTTCCCAGATGGTCTCTGGTGGCCTCTGCTCAAGTCTTTCACCAGCCCATATTGTAACCTTTTCTGAAACTTTATAGTTTAGAAATTCAGAGGCAGATTTCCATGTCCATGTGTGAAAGAAATAACTGGAATGTCAAGACAATATTCCTTCTTTTGAGAAAGAAAATATTCAGATCTTATCAGTTAGACAAATGTAAATATGCTTCTAAGCAGAACAGAAAATAGCAGAACGTTTTCACAAGAGTAATAGGACTTCAATTACAGTCAGGCGTTCGTTAAAAAGATGAATTCAATCAAGTCTTACAAACTTATCTAGGGGTTTGTAATGCAATAGAATTATGTTTCACAAAGTCATAATCAGAATAATCTAAATTTTATTGCCTAATTGCAAAGAATGCATAAATCATACACATATTATCTCACCATTTTGTCTACCATCATCTCATATGAAACTGAGTTGTAAGTGGTGATTTTCTTTCCCCATGAGTAAGATGTTTGGAGAAACACATAGGGAAATGTTTTTACTTCACTATTTTTATCAACAGGAATTATGGTAAATCCCAGAAATGTTGTATTAAGGCTTTGTGAAAATGGGTTGTTTGGTTCACATGAAATTACCAATCAAAGAAGGAATTTTGTTAAGATTTTAGTACATAGCAATGCTTGATGCGCTCTAAAGATATAAATGGTCTTCTTAACAGGATAATGGTACCATAGGGAAACAAATGGGAATGTCAAAGCATGTGTTTTTACTGTCAGAAAATATATAACTAGGGGCTGGACCCATGGCCTAGTCATTAATTTCAGTGTGCTCCGCTACAGAAGCCTGGGTTCAGAGGTTTGGACATCAGGCACAGACCTACACCACTCATCAGCCATGTTGTGGTGGTAACCCACATATAAAGTAGAGAAATATAGGTACCGATGTTAGCTCAGGGCTAATCTTCCTCAGCAAAACAAACAAACAAAACAAAACAAAATAAAATATATAACTAAAACCTCCAGAGTCTGTACAGTGTTACTGAACATGGACTTTTGTTCTGTTCTCTATTTTAGCTTTGGAATGTTTCTTAAAGAATGGTAACTGAGGGTTCATATATATATTCAGTGCTTCTTTTCTTCCCATTCTTTCTGCCAGTGAGCTGAATGAGATTGCTGCTAAGTTTGGATTTTTGAGATGACAAATTAAAGGAATGTGAAGGATGACGTGTTAAGGAAGTAAGACGATGGCAAAGACTTTCAAAGAAAACGTAAGTTGATAAACACAATAAAGATCTGAAAGAGAGAATTTAGGAGCAGCACTAAGGCACAAGAGAACTGTGGATATCAAGACTGAAAAGTATTATTAAATGTTAAGGATCAGATTGCTCTGAATACTCATAACAAAGACAGTAAGTCTTTGAAATAATTTATAATTATTAATTTTACTTTTTATTAGACTTTGCTACATTTTATGTGCAAATTTACACAAAGACTGAACTATGGGAATCTCCATACTTTGTTAGAGATACATGAGCCAAAACTCAATAATAATAAAACCTGCAATTTGTGGAGTTTATACAATTGGACTTCAGGTTTGACACTTGAGAATATTGAAAGCAACATAATTGACACAATCACTTATTGTCTATTTAAACACAATTAAGAGAAAGGCTATTGGTAAAGATAATTTTTTGTTTAATTTCACATATTTGTAAAGTTATTGTAAGAAGATGCTGTCATTATGTGGGAAAATGACATATTTCCATTTTGAGTATTATGATGACCTTTGAAGGACCATGCTCTTTGGCAATATTCATGCACATCTATTTTCTCCTTTGAGAAATCCACATCCACATATTGGATAGCCTTTAAGATGCTTATTTAAGCACTGCTTAGAAATCCGAATTTCCTGCAAGCGTAATCCAGGAAGGTTAGAACTATCTTTTCATGTAATTTTTCTTGAGTAAGTGTAATATATCTAGGATAAGTTTAAGCATAGTAATATTTTTCTTGCAAATGCCTGCAAAAAAAGTATTAACTGTCTTTATTGAACTACAGCAGGAAAGTAAACTACTTGCCAGAAATTACATTAACTAAAATATATGTTTACCAAAACATTTTTGGGATAATATTGCTAGTAGAATTTTTCTCATCTCAGAAACATTATAAGATACTTTATAATGAAGCTATGTGTTTGGTAAATAAATGTTTATTTCATTTTATTTTTATTTGTTGATATTAAAATATCATGGTATTTGTAGGTATGAAGAGTCTTACGTCAGCCCAAACTTTTTTGACATATATCACATATAATGTAATAAGAATTATTAGTAAACATCGTTAAAATACATTACACTAAGATGTAGCAATTTGACCCAATGTCAAAGGACAAAATCAAAGTAAAAGGAAATACATTGTAACAAAATACAAAACACCTTTAAAACAAGTGAACGCTTAGTTGTATCTAAGACTTTAACGTTTACTTGGAATTTAACTCCAGCAGACTCTGCTCTTGAAATGTCTCTACAAGTACAAAAGGGATAGATAATCTCTCATAAAACAGTAGCCACATGCATCAGAGAAAAGGCTTGGTTTGGAAAAGGAAATGTGAGTAATTCAGTGCTGAACAAATTTAAAAATTACTTATATACACTTTACATACTTAAAAAATACGAGGAGTTAACAACTGCTCCATATCTCTCTTAAAGTTGCTCTAAGAATAAAATATTGGTAAGAATGTGTGTTATAGAGTTGGATAACAAGTATTGTACGTGTTGGATTAAATCAGCTCCACCTGTGGGTGAGTGGAATGTCTCAGAAGGAACAACCATGTCCTCCCCACAGCTAGGAGCTGGTAAAGATTTTCGAGGACCTGTCTCAGCAAAGCAGGAAGACAGACATGGAGACTAGAGCGAGAGCATAGTGTGAACTAAATCCACAAAGAAAGGAGTAGAGAGAGAGAGAGAAAAAATTACAAGAAATTTAAAGCAGGAAGAATAATTAAAACCTGCTGAATAAAGATATTCTCTATTTTTAAAAGCCTTCATTTATTCAATAGTTGTGAAAGAGAGTAGTTTTCCACAAAAGCTACCAGATAATCCAGGACAATGTCCCTACTTGAAAGTCTGCAACCTTAACTCCATCTGCTAAATCTTTTTTGCCTTTTGATAAAACATATTGACAGGTTCCAGAGATTAAGGTGTGGACATCTTTAGGGGATCGCTATTTTATCTACCACAGTAATCTAGTAAGTTATCATTTGTTTTGGAAAAAATCCTGCAACATATTTGATTATGTAAACAACATCTTTAGAAGTTACTTAAAAAACTAGGAAAACTCAAGAGGAGAACTGGGTCTCTAAGAGGGAAGGGATGGGTAGGTGCTTTTCAACCCAATGTGTATCTATGTGTGTGTGTGTGTTTATAGACAGATATACACATATATGCACTCATTTGAATTTATGGATACATATTCAAAATATAAGCAGAAATATTAAAAAAATACACAAGATCACCTATTCAGAAATCACAAAAATAACAAAAGATAAAACAGAATTTTTGCTGTGGTGAAGATTAAACTAATTGCTCGATATCTAGAAATATGACACTGGGAAATGCCTGAAAAGAAAGATTTAGTGTAAATAGAAAGAAAAAAACCCTTATATCTACAATGAAAATTTTTAATGTTTTCAGTTATTCAGGATGTGTTAATAATTGTTATGAAGAAGGCTCTAGGGGCAAGCCTCTTGGTGTTGAGGTTAAGTTGATGTGCTCCACTTTGGAGGCCTGGGGTTCGTGGATTTGGATCCCAGGCACGGACCTACACACCACTCATCAAGCCATGCTGTGGCAGTGTCCCACATACAAAATAGAGGAAGATTGGCACAGATGTTAGCTCAGGGCCAATCTTCCTCACCAAAAACAAATAAACAAACAAACCAATTCAATAACTGAAAACAATAGATCCAATAAGTATATTTGAATATATTAGAGCAAGACACAACCAATCAGTAAAGCAAGTGGGATATACAGAGAAACTGTATGCTCTTGAATTAGTATATATAGCAAGAGAATAAAATGGAATTGTGAAACAAATGGCTTTTGGGAGAGGGATATGATGTTCCTTAAAAATGAGTATGTGGTTATCACAGAAGGAGTAGTATAAGATGGACACAGAGAGACGTCAAGAGGTATACTTTAAGAAGTTAAAAGTGCATTGACAAAGTTACAAAAACCTCTAAGAATGGTAACACAAAATGGGAAAAAATAGAGTTGGCTCCCAAACGGGTGTGGTCTCCTTTGTTCCCAAAGATCCCATATATTCTTAAGGAGGGGGAGATTCCATAACTTGAGTTTGCCATTTTTGTGAAGGTTTTATGCTTTTCTAGCAGTTCTAAGCTTTTCTGAGAACTTTGTATGCCTAAGGCACGACAGTGTGCTTGCATCTGGGAACAATTGCATGATATTCCTGAAGGTTTACTGTTTGACCAATGAAGCCAAAATCAGTTTTCCCATAACATCTTTTAACCAACCCTGATTTCAAGCCCTTTTGAGAGGCTCATCCTCAGAAGTAAAGGAGGGAACTGTGTCAATAATTGAGAAGTTATCATTGGCATACAGGAGCCCATTTAAGCAAGTTCTGAGGTCAATTTTCTATTATGTTAGTTATATATGACTGTTGCTGAAGTGTGTAGTCTCATCAAGGAGACCCTTTGTTTGGTAAATGGAGGAAATAGGGTTGGAATGAGGAAAGCAAGATTACAGTAACATTTAGTTCTTATATGGACATATTTTAAAAAGCAGAAAATGACCAGAATTTGTGTGGGGGTTCTTTCTACATTTTTTACTTTTTTGAATTTCTAGTACAAATGGAGTGCTATAGTACAAAAAAGAACAATAATTTTTAAGAGGACATAATATAAATTGTAATGCAGGAAGATAGATAATACCTGACAATAGAGTAAAAGCCATTTTTAAAAACCTTAGAAATGTATTGAGTAAAAACATCAAGTGAGTTCTTTAGCTTAAAATAATGTAAATAAGGATGAAGATATTAGAATTATTTTTCTATGTGGAATAAAGAAGGATGAGGGATAAAGAAAGAGAGAGAGAGGAAGGGAAGGATGGAAAGAGGGAAGGAGGCAAAGAGCGAGGAAAGAAGAAAGGAAAGAAGGGAAGGAGGGAGGAAAGAAGGAAAGAAAGAAAAAGGCCACGTACATAGCCTCAAAATGCTTTTCTCATTTTGAAGTGTCTGCCTCCCTTGAGTCCTTTCCTCACCCTTCCACCGCTGTGTTTTCTGTTGCAAGGAGGCTAACCAAGCAAATTTCATTCCAGATACTCCTGTATATAAGCTTCTGGGTGTATCTGATCAATAGAGAGTCCTTGCAGAAGAATTGAGATGGGAGAGGTAGAGGCTTCTGGTTGTTGCTAATGTCTAGTTCCCTCACAGTCTGCTTCCATCGCATGAAGAACTGATTTCCAACAGTCACTCCCCATTTTGCGTGATGCAACACTATGCATTCCAGAGATCTCAGGCCACATTTCTAGGTATCTTTCAGGGAGCAAGGAGGAAGTTTTGATTTAATTTCTTCATTTTGATAGTCGTATAAAGTACATTAGAAATCTGAGGCTGAAGTTAAAATCTACCTAGAGATGAAACAGTGCAGTACTATTCCTGGCATGTGATTTCAGCACAAATATTTGTACTCATAGTCAAGATATTTTTGGTGACAAACATACTGTTTTCCCCGGATAGCAAAGAAAGAAAAAAAGCAGAAAATATATAAATGTTTTCACATCAAGTGAAAGCCAAGTGATATAATGGAGCATTAAATTCTCCAATAAAAAGCAAATAGAAGAAAAACAACAAAAGCAACAACAAAAAGAAGTTTACTTCTCCAAGGCAAAAGCATAGAAACCACAGTTTTAATTCTCAAAAATTGTGGTTTTCTTTAAATATTTTAAGAACTTTTAGTATTTCTACAGTAATTTTCAAAGACTACAGGAGCAGACTATTAAAAATGAATGAACCTGTTTTATACTAAACATTTCAATGTGCTTTTTCTTTAATGTTTTGTATTTTTATAAAAACTAAAACCATGTTCTACCTGCAATGACCTCATTATACTGTTTCCTTTCTCTTATCTAGTGGTTCCACAGCCAGACAAGTAAATTGGAGATAAAGCTGATAATATTAGGAAGACAAAATTACATTGAGTCCTATGGGGCTTACATGTCAGCTTTAGAATTTAACTCAGTGAGCCTCTCATATAAAATGCTTTATAATCGCAATGTATATTTTTAGTTAGTTGTACTTTTACTTATGCTAAACAGTTGAAGACTGCACATTGTATAAAATTAGTAAAATTTTATGTAATATGTATAAATGTATAGCTATATAAGCCTATATAATCATTTTATTGAAAATTATAGAATGCATTAAGTACATGAAAATAAATACCCACCTTTTAGAGAATAATTATTAAATGTTTAACCACCTATCCACCATCTAACCCAAAAAGTAGAAGGCTATCAAGATCCGTAAGCCTCATGCATGACTCTCCTAATTTCACCCTCCCTCAGTTCCTTCCTGAATAAATTAACACAAGCTAGAAACTACACTCAAAAACTTCCACATCTGTGCCACAGAGTGGTTCAGAAACCAAAGTTTCCTCTGCATAGTCTGTCATCCCTTGAAGTCTTAGAATCTTTCAATGAATATCCTTCCTTGGCTGGTAGACAAAGGATGAAGCACAGTGCAATGGGTTTTATGAGTCAAAGCATATCCCATTGAACAGAATATAAAAGAGTATCAAAGAACTATTGTGAGCACTACAGTTATAGTCCAACCTCACCTAGGACAGAAGGGAAAATATTTGGTGAACTCCCAGGTAGTCTTTGTCATTACATTCCTGCTCTCACTATGCTGAATTAAGTACTAGTTATTACCTTGCATTTCTTTACACTTTTTACTACCCACACAGTATCCCTAAAGATTAAAAAAAAAAAAAAAACTGTTTACCTTTGTTTTTAATGCTAGTTTAACTTCTCTCCATGTTATACTTTAGATGAATTCATTATGGTATATGGCCTATTTGTTTCACCGTGTTATGGTATCCCATTGTATGAATATCACAGAGCACATTTGTCTATTCTGCTGTTAACAAACGTCTTTTTCTGGTTCCATGTTTGTTATTATTAGAAATGCTTGATTAAATGTTATTTCATATATCTCCTGCTGTGCATGTGCCAGGGTTTCCCAAAGGTATACAGATAGTGGTAAAATTCTTTTGTTGTCAGGCATGTACTTGTTAATTTGTTGGTTAATACCAAAATATTTTCAAATTGCTGTGCTTTCAGTATTTGGATGAGGACTCTCATTCCTTCATATCTTCATCAATGTCTTGTACTGCTAGACTTTACTTCATTTGTTCAATCTAGTGGATATAAAATTATATTGATTTTATTTATTGTTCAACAAATATTTAATGAATGCCTATTACATACCAAGTACTATGGACCTTGGAATATATCAATGAACAAAATAAGCCAAGGACTATCCCTCATGGAGCTTACATTCTTAAAGGAAGGGACAGACAATGTCAGCAGATAAAATAAGCAATTACTTTAGAAAATACACACACATAAACACAAGTGAAGAGAAGAAAAGAAAAAGCAGAGCTAGTGTTCTATAGAGTGTGGGATTTAGTTTTAAATATTTCAGTCAGCATAGGAGTGATGAAAAGTGTATTTAAGGAGACTTGGAATTTAGCCATGGAGACATATGGAAAAAGAACATCTTTCCTTACATGTATTCTTGTCTTTGTTTTTAAGTAAAAGGCATGGCTTTATACATGTATTTTAAAATTTTAATTCCTTACATATTGGAATACAATTGATATTTTTTATATTGACCTTGTATCCAATGTCTTTACTAAATCCAAACATGAATCCTAATGGTTCTAAGGGTCCATAAATTAATTTAGTTTCCTATGTAGATAATCATGTCATCTGCAAATAATTCATTTTCTCCAACATTTCCAATTTTATGCTTTCAAGCATGATTAAACTTGAGGAACATGAACATTCGTTTTTTCTTTTTTCAGGGAGATTAATCCTAAGCTAACATCTGCCATCAATCCTCCTCTTTTTTGCTGAAGAAGATTGGCCCTGAGCTAATATCCATACCCATTTTCCTCTATTTTATAAGTGGGATGCCTACTACAGCATGTCCTGATAAGCAGTGTGTCAATGTGTGTCCAGGATCCAAACCAGCAAACCCTAGGCCACAGAAGCAGAGGACGTGAACTTAGCCACCCTGCCACTTGGCCAGCCCAGAAAGTGAACATTCTTGTCTTGTTGTCACACTCAGGGAGAAAATATGAATATCTCATCATTAAGTACAAAGGTGGATAGTTCTTATCCTTTCTTCCTTTTTTTTTCAATTTTTTAATTTTTTACTGAGTTAATGATAGGTTACAATCTTGTGAAATTTCAGTTGTACGTTATTGTCTGTCAGTCATGTTGTGGGTGCAACCCTTCACCCTTTGTGGCCCCCCCGCCCCCCCCTTTCCCCTGGTAGCCACTAATCTGTTCTCTTTGCCCACATGTTTAAATTCCTCATATGAGTGGAGTCATACAGAGATTGTCCTTCTCTATCTGGCTTATTTCACTTAACATAATTCCCTCAAGGTCCATCCATGTTGTTGCAAATGGGATGATTTTGTTCTTTTTTATGGCTGAGTAGTATTCCATTGTATATAAATATACCACATCTTTTTTATCCAATCATCTGTTGATGGGCATTTACGTTGCTTCCACGTATTAGCTATTGTAAATAATGCTGCAATGAACATTGGGGTGCATGGGGCTTTTGGAATTGCTGACGTCAAGATCTTTGGATAGATACCCAGTAGAGGGATAGCTGGATTGTATGGCAGTTCTATTTTTAACTTTTTGAGGAAGCTCCATACTGTTTTCCATAGTGGCTGCACCAGTTTGCATTCCCACCAGCAGTATATGAGGGTTCCTTTTCCTCCACAACCTCTCCAACATTTATTACTGTTTGTTCTAGTTATTTGTCATTCTAATGGGTATCAGGTGATATATTAGTGTAATTTTGATTTGCATTTCCCTGATGATCAGCGATGATGAACATCTTTTCATGTGCCTATTGGCCATCCATATATCTTCTTTGGAGAAATGTCTGTTCATGTCTCCTGCCCGTTTTTTGATCGGGTTGTTTAATTTTTTGTTGTTGAGTTGTGTGAGTTCTTTATATATTATGGATATTAAGCTTTTGTCAGATATATGACTTGCAAATATTTTTCCCCAGTTAGTGGTTTGTTTTTTTGTTTCAATCCTGTTTTCCCTTGCCTTGAAGAAGGCCTTTAGTCTGATGAAGTCCCATTTGTTTATTCTTTCTATTGTTTCCCTTGTCTGAGAAGACATGGTGTCCGAAAAGATCCTTTTAATACTGATGTCAAAGAGTGTACTGCCTACATTTTCTTCTAGAAGACTTATGGTTTCAGGTCTCAGCTTTAGGTCTTTGATCCATTTTGAGTTTATTTTGGTGAATGGTGAAAAACAATGATTAATTTTCATTCTTTTACATGTGGCTTTCCAGTTTTTCCAGCACCATTTGTTGAAAAGACTTTCTTTTCTCCATTGTATGCCCTCAGCTCCTTTGTCGAAGATTAGCTGTCCATAGATGTGTGGTTTTATTTCTGGGCTTTCAATTCTGTTCCATTGATCTGTGCACCTGTTTTTGTACCAGTACCATGCTTTTTTGATTACTGTAGCTTTGTAGTATGTTTTGAAGTCAGGGATTGTGATGCCTCCAGCTGTGTTCTTTTTTCTCAGGATTGCTTTAGCAATTCGGGGTCTTTTGTTGCCCCATATGAATTTTAAGATTCTTTGTTCTATTTCTATAAAGAATGTCAGTG
The DNA here is from genome assembly GCF_041296235.1 of Equus asinus. Classification (NCBI taxonomy): domain Eukaryota; kingdom Metazoa; phylum Chordata; class Mammalia; order Perissodactyla; family Equidae; genus Equus; species Equus asinus. The sequence goes on along the minus strand of NC_091792.1, from coordinate 47,056,509 downwards.
GGATTCTGATTGGGATGGCGTTGAATCTGTAGATTGCTTTAGGTAGAATGGTCATTTTAACTATGTTTATTCTTCCAATCCATGTGCATGGATTGTCTTTTGATCTCTTTATGCCATCATCCGTGTCTTTCAGAAAAGCCTTGTAATTTTCATTGTATAGATCTTTCACTTCCTTAATTAAATTCACTCCAAGATATTTTATTCTTTTTGTGGTGATTGTGAATGGTATTGTGTTCTGGATTTCTTTTTCTGTTAGTTCATTATTAGAATATAGATATGCTACTGATTTATGCAAATTGATTTTATACCCTGAAACTTTGCTGTAGTTGTTGATTACTTCTAAGAGTTTTCCAATGGATTCTTTGGGATTTTCTATATATAAGATCATGTCATCTGCAAACAGCAAGAGTTTCACTTCTTCCCTCCCTGTTTGTATTTCTTTTATTCCTTTTTCTTTCCTGATTGCTCTGGCCAGGACCTCCAGTCCTACATTAAATAAGAGTGGTGATAGAGGGCATCCTTGTCTCATTCCTGTTCTCAGGGGGATGGTGCTCAATTTTTGCCCATTGAGTATGATGTTGGCTGTGGGTTTGTCATATATGGCCTTTATTATGTTGCGGTAGTTCCCTTCTAACCTCATTTTGTTCAGACTTTTTATCATAAATGGCTGTTGGATCTTGTCAAATGCTTTCTCTGCATCTATTGAGATGATCATGTGGTTTTTATTCCTCAGTTTGTTGATGTGGTGTATCACGTTGATTGATTTGCAGATGTTGAACCATCCCTGTGTCCCTGGTTTGAATCCCACTTGATCATGATGTATGATCCTTTTGATAAACTGCTGTATTCAGGTTGCCAAAATTTTGTTGAGAATTTTTGCATCTATATTCATCAGTGATATTAGCCTGTAGTTCTCCTTTTTCGTGCTGTCCTTGTCAGGTTTTGGTATCATCATGATATTGGCCTCATAGAATGTGTTAGGAAGTGTTCCATCCTCCCTAATTTTTTGGAATAGCTTGAAAAGGATAGGTATTAAATCCTCTATGAAAGTTTGGTAGAATTCCCCAGGAAAGCCATCTTGTCCTAGGGTTTTATTCCTGGGAATGCTTTTGATGGTTGTTTCAATCTCTTTCTTGTTATTGATCTGTTTAGATTGTCTGCTTCTTCTTGAGTGAGCTTTGGGAGATTTTAGGAGTCCAAGAATTTATCCATTTCCTCTAGGTTATCCATTTTGCTGGCATATAGTTTTTCGTAGTATTCTCTTGTAATCCATTGTATTTCTGCTCAGTCTGTTGTTATTACTCCTCTTTCATTTCTGATTTTGTTTATTTGAGCTTTCTCTCTTTTTTTCTTTGTAAGTCTGGCTAGGGGTTTGTCAATTTTATTTATCTTCCTAAAGAACCAGCTCTTTGTTTCATTGATCCTTTCTACTGCCTTCTTTGTTTCAATAACATTTATTTCTGCTCTGGTTTTTATTATTTCTTTCCTTTTGCTGACTTTGGGCTTTGTTTCTTCTTCTTTCTCTAATTCAGTAGGTGTAGTTTAAGATTGGTGATTTGGGATTTTTCTTGTTTGTTAAGATGTGCCTCATCTGTGATGAATTTTCCTCTTAATACAGCTTTTGCTGCATCCCATATGAGTTGGTATGGCATATTATCATTTTCATCTGTCTCCAGGTATTTTTTTATTCTTTACTTTCTTCAAGGATCCATTGCTTGTTCAATAGCATATTGTTTAGTCTCCACATCTTTGTGCCTTTCTCAGCTTTTTTCTTGTAATTAATTTCTAGCTTTATAGCATTATGATCAGAGAAGATGCTTGTTATTATTTCAATTTTTTTTTAATTTGTAGAGGCTTGCCTTGTTTCCCAACGTATAGTCCATCCTTAGGAATGTTCCATGCGCACTTGAGAAGAATGTGTATTCTGCTGCTTTTGGATGTAGTGTTCTATATATGTCTATTAAGTCCAACTGTTTTAGCTTTTCATTTTGCTCCACTTTCTTTGTTGATTTTCTGTCTGGATGATCTGTCCATTGATGTGAGTGGGGTGTTGAGGTCCCCTACTATTATTGTGTTATTTTTGATATCTTCTTTTAGGTTTGTTAATAGTTGCTTTATGAACTTTGCTGCTCCTGTGTTGGGTGCGTAGATATTCATAAGCGTTATTTCTTCTTGATGAAGTGTCCCTTTGATCATTATATATTGGCCCTCTATTGTCTCTCTTTACCTGCCTTATCTTGAAGTTTGTTTTGTTTGATATAAGTATTGTGACACCTGCTTTCTTTTGTTTGCAACTAGCTTAGAGTATTGTCTTCCAACCCGTCACTGTGAGCCTGCATTTGTCCTTGGAACTGAGGTGTGTTTCCTGGAGGCAACAAACTGTTGGATCTTGTTCTTTAATCCATTTTGCCACTCTGTTTCTTTTTATTGGAGAGTTCAATTTGTTTACCTTGAGGGTGATTATTGATGCATGAGGGCTTAATGCTGTCATTCTGTTGCTCGTTTTCTAGTTTTCCTGTATTTCCTTTGTTTCTCATCCTCTGTGTTTTAGCCTACCCATTGACTTCTGCAATTTCTTATGCTGTGTTTCTTAGATGTTTCCTTATTTATGTATTGTGTCTCTGTTCTGTTTTTTAGTTTAGTGGCTACCCTGAAGTTGTATTCCGAATCTTGTGTATCACATAGTCCATTTTCTGGTGGTCTCTTACTTCCTTAGCCTAGACTGATTTAGTCCCTTTGCTCTTCCCCTTCAGCATTATTATTTTCATCTCTTATTACAACTTGTGTTGTGAGTTTGTAGTTAGAGTGATAAGATTGTCTTTGCTTTGGTGATTTCCTTGCCTTTGTCCTAATGCTATAGTTGAATATTTGCTATCTTAATCAGATTCTATCTATTTATCTTCCCTACTCTGTGTTTTGTGAACCCTTAGTCCCTTTTTTCTTTTTTCAGGTATGAGAGCCTTCTTGAGGATTTCTTGTAGTGGAGGTCTTGTGACTACAAAGTCCCTTAGCTTTTGTTTGTCTGGAAAAGATTTAATTTCTCCCTCACACCTGAAGGATATTTTTGCTGGATAGAGTATTCTTGGCTGAAGATTTTTACCCTTTAAATTTTTGAATATGTCACTCCAATCTCTCCTCACTTGTAAGGTTTCTGTGGAGAAATCCACTGAAAGTCTGATGGGAGTTCCCTGGTAGGTTATTTTCTTCTGCCTTGCTTCCCTGAGTATTCTTTGTTTGTCAGTCATTTTTGCCATTTTTACTACTATATGCCTTGCAGTAGGTCTTTTTACATTGACAAATCTAGGAGATCTGAAAGCTTCCTGCACACATATTTCTCTCTCAATCCCTAGATTTGGGAAGTTCTCTTCTATTATTCTGTTGAGCACACTTTCTGCTCCATTTTCCTTTTCCACCCCTCAGGAATTCCGATGATTCTTAAGTTGCATTTTCTCATTGAGTCAGCTATTTCTCTGTGATTTTCTTCAGTTTTTCTAATTCTTGGTTCTCTTTCTTCCTCTGTCTGGAGCCATTCAGCCAGTCTATCTTCAATTATGTTAATTTGCTCCTCTATGGTGTCTACATGGGCATTCAGGGAATCCATATTCCATTTTATTCGATCTATTGTGTTTTTCATCTCTAGCATTTCTAATTCATTCTTCTTTATAATTTCAATCTCTTTTGTGAAGTAACTCCAGAGATCGTTGACTTGTTTGTCTATATTTCCCTGTACCTCATTGAATATTTTCATGATAGCTATTTTGAACTCATCTTCACTTAGTTTACCCATTTCCTAGCCCTCAGGACCTACTTCTGTATTTTTATTGTTTTCCTTTTGGACTGGTGCTTTTATAAATTGCTGGATGGTAGAGGACCGGTTTTTGCATATGATGCTATTATTTCATTGCAGTTACAGCCTGTCGCCACTAGATGGGGGTTGAGAGCCTACCTGGATTGGATCAGCTCTTGCTTTCTGGTCTCCTGGGGCCCTGGCTTTTGCGGTTCCCCCAGAGGAAAGCTTTCCCCCATTAGAGGGTTTCCACTGCACCAGTGGTGGAGTCCTGGATGATCCCCAGATGCACAGCCCCTCCCCTACTCCTTCCCTCACCTGCAGCAGCAATCCCAGTCTCTAGGGGAGGGAGCGAAGTTATCTCCTACCCCGTTCCAGCTCCTCCGAGGGCAGCATCAGCCTCTCCGACCTCCATCATTTGGCTGCTTTGTGTCTCTGTTGATTTCTGTTATTAGGATTTTTTTTTTTTTGGTTGGAAACAGTTGTTCTTTTTGTTTGTAATTTGGAAGGGAGAGAGTCCTGGGTGAGCTCACACTGCCATGTTGCTGACATCACCCCCTCTTCTTTCTTTTTGGTAGGTATGTTTTATCAGATTAAGGAAGTTTCCTTCTATTCCTACTTTGATGGGAATTTTTTTTCTGAGGAAGATATGCCCTGAGCTAACATCTGTGCCAATCTATCACTGTTTTGTACGTGGATTGCTGCCACAGCATGGCTGCTGTCAAGTAGTGTAGATCCATGCCAAGGAACCAAACCCAGGCTGCCAAAGTGGAGTTTGCCAAACTTAACCACTAGTCCATGAGGTCAATGGAAGATTTTATTTATTTTTTTTTTGATGAATCAGTATTGATTTTATGAAATATTTGCCTACATTTATTAGATGACAGTGCAATGCATTTATTTTGTTATTGTATCAAACAACATTGATTGCTTTACAAATGTTAAACAACCTTTCAATCCTGGAATATATCTCTCTGAGCCATAATGGATTTTTATTTTTGCATAATGTTGCCTTTAATTTGTTCATATTTTATTTAGTGTATATTCATTAGGTTCAAGAGAGTTATTGCCCAGTAATTTTATTTGTAATGTGTTTATCAAGTTTTGCTACCAGGCTTCAGCTGGCCTTACAAAAGATATAGGAGAAGGTTTCCTCCTTTTTCTTTGCTGAAAGTGTGTTTAAAATTGATATTCTTTCTTCTTTAAATTTTTGGAAGAATTTACTAAGGAAACCTTCTGTGGTGTTTTTTTTATAGGAGGTTTTAAACTAATGTGTTCATTTTTTAATAGATGTAGAACTATTCAGATTTTATATTTCTCCTCTGTCAGTTTTGGAAGGTTGAATTTTTCAAAGATTTTCCAATTTATGTTAATTTGAACATTTTTCTTCTTTGAGTCTTGTAAAGATTTACACATCTTATTAATGTTAACAAAATTTTGGGTTTGTTGAGTTGTTTTTATTGAACATGTGTTTTATATTTCATTGATTTCTGTCCTTATATATATATATTATCTTCTATCATCTATTTTCTTTGCTTTTCATTGTCTTCTTCGAGCTTCTTGAGATCTATTTAAATTTTGGTCATTGATTTTCAGCATTTCTTCTTTTATAATGTATGCTTTTAGTCTCTAAGCACTGCTGTAGCTATATCCAAAGATTTAAGATTTGACATATTTTTGTTATTGTTCAATGCAAAATATTATTGGATTTTGGCTGTATTTCTTTTTGATCTCTTTGATATTTTTAAATGTGCTGCTTAATTTACAAGCACTTGAGAATTTTCTAGTTTTTCCTAAGCTGCTTCTACTATAATAAAGGAATATAATTCTTTATGTTTGTTGTTTTCAAGTGTGTTGTGGCTTGTTTCATGTCCCAACATCTGGTCTCTTTGGTTAAACATTCCCTGTATACTTGAAAAGAATGCCTTTTGCAGCTGTTGCATGTAATGCTCTATATATGCCAATTTAGGTCATTGATTAAGTGTAGTGTTCAAATCTTCAATTTTATTATTGATTTTTATTTTGCTTCTCTTACCAGGTACTGAGAAAGTTGTGTTTACATGCCCAGCCATGATTGGAGATTTTTCTTTTAGGTCTCTTAACTCTTGTTGTCTTATTTACTTTTAAAATCATGTTATCTGATGCAAATTTAAAATGAACTTTTTTATAATGAGTGAAGAAGAACAGCAGAAGAAGAGTACATACACTTTAGGGAAGGAGTTGGCAGACCATGGAGGGTAGTGTGGATAATGGGAAGAACTATAACTTTACTAGGAGGAAAATAGGAGCTCTTGCAAGGTTTTGTCCAGAACAGTGACACAGTGACGTGAAATGACTGGTCAATCTTGCCTTGGTGTAGAAAATAAACTGTAGCAGAGCAAGGGGAGAGTCAGAGAGACCATTTAAGAATACCTTGTTTTAATCTAAGTGAGAGACGAGGATGGCTCATTAACATGAGTGGGGAGAGTGATTGAATTCTCTCTGTATTTTTAGAGTAGTAACAAGAGTGTATCCTAATGGATGTAGAGCAGCAGGGATGGGGAGACGGAGGGAGATAAAGAAAGGAGTCACGACAACTTCCAATATTTTTGGCTTCAGAAATTTGAAGACTGGCATTGTCATCATCTGTAATGAGGAAGGATTCACAAGGGGTCATGGTGAATCATGCAAACAAATGTGTTGCCACAAAGCAGCCTAGCTATTTATCTAAAGAAGATGTCGAATTTGTATAACATTAAAAGTTATTTTCTCACAAAAGGCATTACACATTCTTTGTGTTTTAAGTTACAAACACAGAAAAAAGAAAAAAAGAAAAGAAATCAGTCCATAGTATGGCCTTAATATATTACAGACTTAGACATTTCTTTTGTAAACTAAATAAGGAAAATTTGTTTCAAGAACTTGAACAGTGAAGGAATTAATTTGCAGCGATTCTGTTTTTTCACAGACTTTTTACAGTAATTCATTTATGTAAGTGTAAATGATAGAATACAAAAAGGTCTTATACCTATACTTAGTTTTATCTGTATCTTTTGTAAACTTTATTATGTCCTCTATCAATGTAGACAATTATGGATTTTATTTCTCTCAAGCCATCACACTTGGTTAGCTTAAATTTAACCTCATATATTTAGCATGATGTCATAAGAATTCAAATGACACCTTCTCTAATTTGAAGAAGACACAATTTATGTCCTGCTGTGGCTTAACAGTACCTTCTCCAATGTTTGTTAAATTCCTAGAATGTTACATAATGGATTCTAATTTTGATGTTTTTCCTTGGGCTAAATTGCTTGAATTCCATCATGACAGAAGCCTCCTTTGAGTCACCAACTAATTATCCATTCCTTTGTGTCCAGTCCCAAATGAGGCTTTAGATCCTCTACAAATTATTAATATAATTTTCAAAGACATACACATAATGAAAGGCATTTTACACTGATAATAGAGAACTTCTATAATGAGAAAACCGTTCTATGTAATGACAGTATCAAAATTTTACTCCCTGCTGTTTTTTCATTGTCTACTAAAAGTGTCCTCTCAAGAAGAGAAAAAAAGGTAAATTGAAAAGATAAATAAAAGTAGAAATCTTTAGAAACGAATGAGGTGTGCTATCATTTAAATTCTACTGTTTCTACTCTACTGTTTAGCTCTGATTAAAGTGTCTTTCTTGAGAAATGGAAAATGTCTATCACTTAAACATATACACTAGAGTGAATTATATTTTGCTTCTGCTTTCACAGCCTGACCTAAACTTCATTGGTGACATGCAAGTTAAAATATAAATGTTCCTCTTAAACATATGCAGTGCTGTATGTTAGTTATATCGTAATAAAACTGGAAAAAATATAAACGTTTGTTAAGTTCAAATTATTATTCACCTATAGTCCAAATATTCCCTTTTGTAACAAAACAGTATAATAAAGACAGGATGAAAAACTGAGAAAAAATATTGGATGATAGTTTAAAGCTTAAACTTTCAACCAAAAGATGAATACTTGAATTATGCCATCAAATAAATTCTGCGATGTAGGCTTTTATTTTAAAGTGGAATGCCAGGAAAATAATTACGTAATACAAATAAAAATTGTTGTACAATTTTTTTAGAGTAAGAGAAACACTCAACTCTACAGTACAATCATATATTGTTTTAAATGAGATTTTCACTATTTTAAGAACATTTATGTGATTTTATATTTTTATTTATAAAAATCTATTTTCTGTTAAAGTGAAAAAAGAATAAGATGCTATCCCAGTCTACACTAACATTAATTAAAAAATAGAGTGAATAGACTTAAATATCAATTATAGTCTGAGCTAGCAGAAAGGTTTCCTTCAATTTTGTGTCTATGTGACTAAGATGAAAAATAATGCATAATAACAAAAAAGACAAATAAAATATGATGTGCTTTTCTACTGTCCTTTAAAGAATCTAATTTTTTACAAGTATGGTAGAATATAATGAGCCAATATTTTAGCATGGAATTTAACATTGTAATGGTTTTTTTAGCCAAATATCCTACTGCATCTTCCTAACATATTATAAATAGACTTGGATGTAGTATGCTTTTTTGCATACTTTAATATCTCTTCTGCATGGATGTGAGTGTCTTTTAGACCTAGCTTGAACACTCTCTTATCCTTAAAACTTGTTTTTATTCTCCCCTCCTTCCAGACATAAATAATTGCTCTTTATAGATTGTGTTTAATTTATTGGTGCCACCATATTTATCCATAGCCTGAGATTTGCATAAGTTTCTGGTTGACAAGGGCCCATTCCCTAGGTTCCAGAAGATGTAACACAGATGTAGCCATATAATGAAAGACTCAGAACAATCATAAGTTTATGGCTCTATGTGACCAATGTTAGTAATATATCAATACATGCCACAAGAGAGAGAAATAGTGTTCAGTGAAAAAGATGCTCCATAGAAATCTGGTTGGAAGTTGTTATTTTCAAATTGTGAGAGGAGTCGTCATCAGAGTTTTCAGGCATAGCAAGGAACAGGGACCGTATTTATTCATATTGACATCTAAAAAGAATGACAGTGAATCATAAAGACTGGAGTTCACTGACTCAGCAAAAATTTTTTGAGTAGTCACTATGTTAAAGGGCAAGGAATATGGAGGTGTGGGAGTTGGGTATGAGACAGTTCTGTGACCATGGAAACCACAATAAACATATTCTGACTACTATCGTGTTGTGCTCTGAAGACTCAAGCTAGTGTAGTTTTAGTTACTTTGCCAGAAAAATCATGATCTGCGTTCAGTTATAATCGCTTTCTGGCAGAGGTAGATATGAGGTGGGCATCTAGTATATTTGTTTTCTTCAAGGATCTCACACAGAATACGCCATATGGTAGATGAGTCCTTACTATTATTTCAAAACATGTAACCAAACTTTAAGATAATTTAGTCTTATTAGGATCATGTTAAGACTTTATAATACTCTCTTTTTGTTCTCCAAGAACAGAAATATTTCCAACTGGGAAGTACTTTGTCCACATTCAGTGAGCCATAGAAATCTGCTGTGAATCATTTGGATTGCTTTGCTACCTGAAATTTTACCAGCTATGATGTGGCTATTCCATCTGGCTTCTTTTAGTTTATAGGTAGAAATCAATCACTGAGTCTTTTTCCTTCTGCCCCAGAGCTAAGCTAGTCAATCATCTTTGTCCCCTCACCAAGGGTTCTGTGCACATCATGCAAATGCCATGGACAAATAAGTAATTTTGTAACAATATCCCCTGTCTAGGACCCTCCTGCTGATAGTACATTTTCATCACCCTGTTCATGGTGGAAGTGATTATATGGATATCTTCTCCGAGAAGCCATAGACCTCTTCTTAACCTAGTTAGAATTTTATGCCGTTAGTTTCAACGTCATCCAGCCCTCTGGATTCCTTCCTAAAGATTTCTAATATCTCTTCTACTCTGCAAGATTGTGGAAAATGAGTAGGAGGCAAACCAAAACTATAGAAAATGGGTGCTCACTTTCCCATGATTTCCTTTCTTTATGAATCAAGAAGGGCCTAGCTTCAGGCTGTTTGTGTCCTTTAAATGACACAACCCTTCTTCCCTCTGCAGAAAAAATGTATGGCCTAGCCTTCATAGATTGAGAAGATATATTCTGCACATGATGGAGAAATGTTATAATACTCTCACTTGGATTTTATATGATAGAGAGTTTATAAGGTGTCACCTCTTAGTAAAACTGGCTGTAAATCCTACTGTGTTGGGAGGCAATCCTATTTGGAACACAAGAGACTTAATATCGATCACTTCAATCTCTATTATTTTTTTCCATGAAAATCATACTCACATCCTCCATAAAACTTGGTGACAGATGGATTTCTCAGGTTGGCTAAAATTATGTCATGCAAAATAAAGTGCAAAAGAAAAGAACCTACATGTATCTTTAAAAATAGTGTTATCCGTAATGTGCTTATTAACTAATAACATTTCTTTGATTCAGATATATTTACTCTTTAGAGTTTATATATCATTTTTTTTGCTTATACAAATAAAATTTATTAGCAGAAACAGTGATTTGAATAGTCCTGTTCGTAGTCCACAACCACAGTGACCCCCTTCCTGCAGGCACTGTCCGGGAATGTAAAGGACATCCTCAATCCACTCGATATTCGTTTGGGACTGGCAAAGGCTCTGAGGGTTAAATGGGCCCCATTTCCTCAGATCTTGGTCCTATTTCCTCCTGTGACCTGGAGTTTGGTGCCTAGGGCAGTGATGTCCAGCTCCTTGTACCTCTGGGCCACTTCCTGGGTGGCCGACATGGCAGCATATAGTGAAGATTCATTCTGGTCAAACTTCGCCTTCATCCCACAAGTTACACAGCCAATGGTTTCCTTGCCAGAGAGATCAGTGACATTGACAAAAGTGTCATTGAAGGATACAACAATGTGGCAGATAACAAATATATTCTCTTCTTCAGCCGCCTGAAGTTCAAAGCTGACAACTTATTCTTCCTTATTTTCTTTTTTCATAGTGTCATTTCTGTAGTTGTCTCCACACTCTGCCACCAGAAAGAACATATATAAATATATAAAGAAATAAATATACATGGGTATGTCAGTTAAAATGAAATTAGAGTCACGATAATTTTTCTTTAAAATTCTGTTACAATGAAACAATATTACATTTATAGAAGGCCAATTAATGCACATAGAGGCTTTTTGTATATCAATTTATGCTGAAATTCGTTTAATATTTTTTTTCTTATACTTGAGAAGAACAAAACCAAACCATGGAAATCTGAAAGAGCTTATAAAATATAAGAATGCATTAAAGTTAAAATATGAATTTTAAGGTTAACTATAATAAAAGTAACTTAAAACCTTTCAATACATATTTATGTGCAGAAAAACCTTATACAGATTTCTGATATGGGCTCCCTCCAAGTGAGCATAGACTACTATTAGAAATACTAAATATGACATGAAATATTTTGGTGGAATAAATCATTTCTCCATGTTCATGCTTATAGTGACAGAAATAACAAATGGTAAACAATAAAATAAAGGCAACATATTTTGAAAATTCAACATTATAATTTTTAAAAGTTTATTTTGACATTGTTTTGTTGATGATATCACTGCTCTCTTGTGTTCCCTACACAGATTTTGACTTTGTGATTTCTATTCAGTATAATAGCATTGAATATATGGCTGGTGAGACTGCATTCGAGCACTTAGGCTTTTAAAACTGTTAAAAAGTTGTTTGATCCAATAACATAGACATTTCAAAATATCTTTATCAATCAAAATATTTTTTAAAAACGTTATTTTAAGCTGAGCCCAGAAAGAACTCATTAGCTTTTTCTTTCTACATGATTCATAAAAATATACTATATTTCTCCCCCATCATTTAATATATACCATGAAATGTTCTCTTCTCAAACATATTTTTTTAAAATTGAGATAGCAGAGTCATTTCAGATTTTTGAATGGGAGAAGTTATATGTCAAACTTTTTACAGTGTTTCCGTATGTAATTTAAAAGTCTATAATTCAAAGTGATTCAAAATTTGTACAAAAATTTGCAATGGAAAACATAGAAGAAAAATTTTTGAAATGGAAAGAATCTCTATAGATGTTTTAATCTCTCTCAGTTCCCTTTTTCTTAGCTTATTGTCAGTCTTTCATTTCATGCATTTTTGTATATTAGAATGATAATTTCAGTAGTTCTAATTGGTTTTTGTCTCTAGTTTCTTTGTTATTTAATCATCCAATACCCAACTGCAATATTTACAATCTTAACCAAATAAACTGAAATATAAAAATGCAATCAAAAATAAAATTGCCTCAGCAATAAAATAAAGTAAAAACAAACAGAAAAAAACAAAACTGCAATAAAATTATCAATGCTTCTCTATTGCCATCCTAATTAAATCAAAATGCTTAAGCTGGAAGCCAAGCCTCTTTATTACGTGTTCTCACATTTACCATCTAAATGTATCTCTTTCTATGCAGTTTTGACCTGCCTGTGACACATTCAAAGAGATTACTTGAACAGTTACTCTCCCTTAGTTCCTTTCACATGAAATGCAATATATATGGATAATGACTATCCTAAAAAATGTAATCATCTTTCAAGCTCTATCTCATCCATTAAATATTTCTTAGTTCTTGATGTTATTCTATTCTTAAGGCAGAAGTGCTGTCTCTTGTTTTAAACTAACATTTTATTTATTTGGACATTTGCTATTTGGGATTTTAGACACATCTGTATATATCTTGTCCCATTAATCATACAACAAATCAAAACTTCTCAATTTTTAAAAACACCTTTGGGGTGAAGTGTTGCACCTACAACATGACTAACAATAATGTACAACTTAAATTTCACAAAGTTGTAAACTATCATAATCTTAATAAAAAGTTTTAAAAAAAAACACCTTTGTGCCCCCTCCATGCAGTGCTTTGTATAAATAAATATTTTGCAACTCAGTACATAGAATGTAAAAAAGTATCATTTTCTTAACTTTTCATTTGTTTCCTATTGGATAAAATGACCAAATTAAATTAAAAGATTGAGTAAAATCGATGTTGCATAAGCCTTCTAATATCTACATATGAGTACTTCCTTTTGGTGAATACTTGATCTTACCCCACATTTACCATCATGCATTTTTTTCACTTAACCACACATCCCAAAAACACAAATCCAATTCCCCAATATGCTGGTGAATATTTTTACCAAGAATTTCAAATAAGATGGAAGAGAAGGCCATATTTTATACTATTCATGGAAAAACTTACTTTAAAATACTTTCAAATATATTTTTGTCCTGGTTCTCACCTTAACAGAGGCCTCCCTTTCCTCCCATACAGCAGTAAATAATGCACCAAATTGTGCATCTTACCCAGAATTAGGAAATCAGTTACATAGTGAATCTTGTCACCCATGCCAAGTCTTGAAGAACCCAAACCATTGCCATACTGACAATCAATGCTAGTGATGTAAAATTATATCAAAAATATTCTAATCAACGAATAATCTTAGGAAATATCACATGAGATGGATGTATTAACTAACATTACAGAGATAATCTTTTTGCAGTTATACATATACCAAATCATTATGTTGTACACAAACTTAGACAATATTATACGTCAATTATATCTCAATAAATCTGGAAAGAAGAAAGAAATATTAGACAAATATCTATTGATGAAGATTCAAGGCAAGTTGCTATAGTTGTACTAGACAAAACTCATGAATCAATCTGATCATTTGTCAATTCATCCCCAGCCATCCTTCCCTTTGATGGGTTTACTCAGTGTCTCCCCTGAAGTAGTGTTACAATTCGAATCCCCAAAGAGAGGCTAATGTTTAAAACCTTGAGTTTTTCTAAAACAAACGTTTTATCTCCACACTTGGTTTTGTTTTCATGTGGAGTGACATCTAATAGTTCTTTTTCCAATGCAAGGGACACGTATTGCAGAAACAAACAAACACAAATAAGAAGCAGAAGAGAACTTATATTCCCTTTGTGTCTCTGACTCTCAGGGGAAAGAGAGCAGAAGAAATGTGAAATAATTGGATAGTTTTGCTTTCCAAACTTGCTACTCAAATAGGGTGCTCTGTTTTCCCAAGTATGGAGTAAGTGAATCTGCAGAGCGACTCCAAGAGTGTTACACTGTTAGAGGGCCTTCTACCTGGAAAGCAAAGTCAGGAGTGCAAAAATGTTTACTTACTAATATCCTTCCATTTCTATTCTCTTAACCCACTGGTCTTAACTTTGAAGACTACAGGCAACTAAGGATGTGGCTGTGTATTTCAAGGGACTAGATCAGCCACTTAGACAGTTATATTTGTACCCTTGCAAAACCAATTTCTCAATAACTGCTACTGCTTCTTTGGGGCCCACAAAAAAGAAAATTATGACAAAACACTGAATTAATAAAGTCTATCTCAAAGGCACACTGTATCAAGTCCATATAATTCCCTACATTCTATTTCCCTTTCCAAACTAGGTCCAGCTTTGAAGTCTACCACTGCCTTTAAGAAATCTTTCACTATAATTAAATAGCATAAGAATAATACAATTATAATACATATAAAGATTTTCCAAGAGTAATGCTAAAATTATCAAGTGCTCTTAACTAAGAAGAATCTCTCCCATTATAAAATGTCTAAGGATACATTAAAACCTCTTGGAAATTAAAGTAAATAATGTCAAAATTCACACATTAAAATCCAAAATTGATTTCTTTGTGAGTTAAAAATAAAAAAAATGAAGATTTGCTATTATTGTTATTTTTGTTTTTATTCTGCTCGATCTCAGCCACATGCTAAGATTGGGCTAGAATTTCTTTCAGAAGGTATAACCTGGGCTATCTCTCACTGCATTAATATTATCCCCATCATGGCCTCATAGATCACATAAATATAGTTCCAAAGCTCTTGTGAACCTCACTTTTATAGGGTAAGAGACTTAGTAGGACACAAAAGATTATCATACTTATGAATCTCCAAATGCCAGCTTTAGAAACAGCCCACCCCCAACCACCAGAGCTGACCTTAGACAAAATTACGATCCCAGAACACAGTTTCTAGTGTTGCTGTAGGACTATATAAAAAACACAGCAATGTCTGCAGGATGCAGAGTAGGTAAGAAAAATCCTGGTTCTGCTTCACCAGAATCACAATTAATACCAGCTGAGAGCAATGTAAAATCTGTAAACTTAAACTCATTTGTGAAATATCTTCCTGCAAACGGTTAATTTTGGCATGATTTATTTACCATACATGCCGGAATATTCAATCATGCATATGTGTTCTCTCTTTGAGAGAGATATTGAAACAATGTTACCTGCATGCAAAATTTAGAGATCTGCAATTGTGGTAGCTCCATTCAACATATCTTATTTGAGGCATATTTCTTTCCCTTCCAGCACATTCTAAACATATTAATATTCATTACCCTGAAACTCTGTGTTTCTGGCATCCCTGGATTAGTAAACTGAGCTTGAGTTGGATTTAATTATATGAAGTCCAAACTATTTTGGGCAATGAATTTGAGTTGAGTCACAGCGACTGTGTCTGTTGCCACTTGTAATAGAAATCCTTAGGTCTAACAAATCTGTCTCACAGAAAAGGATTCATCCTTCATATATTAACAGCCAAGATAGAGCCAAATTGAGACTTTGTTAGATGATGACTCATATGCCTACACGTAGATTACAGAGTTCACGCTTCTCTCTCCCCTCCACTCATACCACTGCCATGACCCTGAATGGAAAATGGAAATTGAAACAACTGATTCAGAGTTGCCTATGTAGATCTGAACCTAAAATTTAAAGCTGGGGTCTCCCCAATGCTGCACAACACATGCTGAACTCAGTTTAAAGAAGTATGTATTTTTCTGACCCCTTATGTCTAAAAAGCCAGTATTTGCACTGCCTGTTTTGTCATGTTTGAATCTTTGCTTCACTGATGCTTCTTTAGATAAGGTTACTCCTGATAGAGCAAGACCTGCTCATTTTGGAAAAAATTCAGCATAAGCTACAGTCTCCCACTAAGATCATAATATCACATGGCCTATAGCATAAAGCTTCTCGTTCACCTTTAAAACAATGAAAACCAGCCTCATAATTCAGTATAAAATTCTGCAAACTGCTAAATTAAAAATACCAGGTCCACTCACAAAAGTCCAGAAGCTGAAGTGATCTGACTTGACTGTATAAGAAACTCCAATAGTCCTCATGTGTCTTTTTCCCTGAAAATTTACTCTTTGACTATTCCTCAAAGTCAAAGGCCAGTCTCCTATAAATCAAATTTGCCTCTCGAAGCCACAGCCCCCCGATCCTGCTCTCCTACTCCAGTGCACACATATACATACTATAGGCAGGGCCTTCCCCTTAAGATGCATGTCTTGGAGGAAAGGTGAGAATGTGTGCTTTCTGCAAGTAGCTCCCGCCTGAAAAAAAATAAGTAGAGTGGGCTGACTGATTCAAGCCAAGTTTCTTACCAGTCAGATACCTACATCAACTTCTAAAGCAGGGGAGTGAACAAGGAGTAGAGAGAAGTCAAGAACATTCTATGAATTCATACTGTCCACATAGAAGACACATCAGAAGAGTTTTTATGGGTGAAATAAAATCTTACTGTTACTTTAATTTTAATTTATGGATTATTAAATAAATTGATCAAATTTTTCAATTAAAAACTACAATTATACTTCTTTATTTTGAATTATTTTCCATGTTCCTTAAACATATTTTTCATCAATGTGTAATTTCTATTTATATAGAAATAAATCAACCCTTTGTTGCAACTGTCTTAGAAATAAATTGTTTTTTGATAAAATCTAATCTAAAATTCTCAAAATTTAAACCATATGTATTATATGAAAATAGGTATATGCTACCATTGTATTGGTTAGGATATAGTTTTAGCTACTGCAACAAGGGCTTAAACAAAATAAAAGTTTATTTCCTTATCACGTAAAAGTCATGGCCGCCAGTGGGAAGAGAAGGGAAGGACAGTATGGTTCTTTGCTTCCTGAGCACAAGCTGAAAGCTGCACACATAATATCTGCTTCTACATCAATGGTCCTTTCACAAGGCCACATCCAACTCAAAGGTGCCTGGGAAATTTATCCTTTAGCTGAATAGACATGCAGCTAAACCTAATATTTCTCAAGATCAGAGAGCAGCAAACATTATTTGTAAAGGGACAGAGAGTAAACATTTGAAGTTTTGGGGACCATATGACCTCTGTCACAACTACTCAACTATGCTGTTTTAGCACTAAAGCAATCATAAATAACATGTAAATGAATGAGAGTTGCTTCGCTTCAGTAAGATTTAAATTATGGACAATGAAGTTTTGATTTCATATAACTTTCACACTACAAAATATTATTCATCTTTCAACTTTTTTCAACCATTTAAAATGCAAGAGCCACACAAAAACAGGTGCTGGGACTGGACCTGCCCCCTGGTAATAGTTTGAAAGCTCTACTCCATAGGAAGAGAGAAAGACTATTGGGGACCAGTGATTAGTTTCTGCCACAGGTAACTAGTAAGATATATTTCAAGAATGAAGGAACAGCACAGCATTACTAAGTCTGTTAATATATTTTATAATGTTAGTCCTTAAAATCATGAAGCATTTTTATATTATCTCAATAGATAACAAAACATTGACAAGATTAAAATCTATTCACAAATTGTGCAACAAACAAAATCTTTAGATATGGATTCAATTCTGGCTCCACATCTTACCAGATGTAAATATTAAACAAATCTTTCAACCACATTGATGCTAACTTTCCTTACTTGTAAACTGATAACATTAATTTTGGCTATCTTAAGTCAAGAGGTTAATTATCAACTGCACTGAACACTTGCAACTCCCATTTTCTTCTCTCAAGAATTTCACATAGCCATTTCTCTTCATGGAAAAAAAATTGTAAAGAATTTCTCATTACTTGATCCACTAGTTTCCATTTTACTTCTTTGTCAATTCCTTCTCAAATCCCTTAATATGTTTCTACTTCTTTTATTTATTAATTTTGTGTCAATTTCCCCCTGGGTACCATTTTTAGTCTTTTTCTCTCTACATACATTTTTCCCTTAAAGGTCTCATCTAACTTCATGACTTCAATGATCACTGATATATAATACCAATATACTCAAATACCTACCAGAAATCTCCTTCTGGATGCCCCTAGGCAGTTCAAACTGATCATGTCTCCTATTCTGCAAAATGTGATTTTTCTTCTATAATAATCATTTCGTTTATATCACTATTCACTCAGTTGTCTACGTGCCATTGTTTATTCATCTATTATTAATCACATGTATTTGACCTGACATTCAGTTCTCTAGGCACTATGCTATAGTGTTGAGCAAGAAAGAATAGTCCCCAGTTTTCATAAGCTTAAATTCTAGACAGGAGAGGAGCAGGAAAAAAATCAAGTGAAAAAATGCAGAAAAATCATTAATAATTATTTTTGAACTAAGTATTATGAAGATAATACAATGCACCACCCTGTTAGAGAGTAAATATGATGGAGTACAAAATAAACAGGGTGGTCAGGGAAAGCCACACCTGGGAGGTGGCATTTGAGTTGGGTTCTGAATTATTTGAAGTGAGCCATGTCAAGCAGCCAGAAATCTGAATGACATCCTAATTGCTGCCTCACGATATATCCTGTGTCTAGTCTGTTAACCTAAATTAGCAGTTATGGTTGCTCAACAGCATCCAAAATCATCAACCTCTCTCTTTCTCCTCTCTTACTGTTTGAGTCTTGTCTCCTCCCATTAATTCTCCACATTTTGCCAAAGAGACTTCCCTATAATGCAGATCTTATCAAGTGACTTCTCTAATTACAACTTTCATTAGATTTTAAATTGGGGATCTCCATTTTCCCCAAACTCAAAATGTCCGAGGCCCCCAAATATGCCTTGATTATGTGTTAAAACTTACGTTTTCCATTCCCTTACCACCATCTATGCCCAGACTCTACTGGATTACTTCAGTCCCCTTAATAGTCACTATTTAATTTTGCCTCCTTGCCTTTTCGAATGTCCTTCCTTCTGTTTGGAGCCCTTGTTCTAGTTGGTTAACTATTGTTCACTTCACTTTGATGCCAACTTAAGTGTGATACCTAATACATCGTAAAGAAAATGTCTGTGGAATTTTTTACACTTTCAGTATTTGTAAGTTCCTTGAGTGCTGGAATTTGCATTTGCTCAACTTTGTATATCTAATACTTAGCACAGAAACTAACAATATTGCAAGTAACACTCAATAATTATTTATTTGGCAAATCAAATAAGATTTTTAAAAATTTTGATCTTTTAAACTAAACAGTTTTTACTCAATTTTTTTATAGTAATAACACAATTGAAGTCTTTGTTATTCAACTTTGAATCCCTAACACATGCACTGGCACATGGTAGTTTCTCAACAAAAAATATGTATTTTTATGTTTGTATGTATTCATATGTATTTATATTTACAAGCAAAAGTGAGTGAATGGATGAAATTATTTTCAGTTGAAAATGCAACATAAGAGGGGCCAGCCCCATGGCACAGTGATTACGTTTGGCGCACTCAGTTTTGGCAGCCTGAGTTTCCTGGTTCAGATCCCAGGTGTGGACCTCCACCACTCATCAGCCATGCTGTGGCAGTAAGGCACGTATAAAGTGGAGGAAGATTGTCGCAGATGTTAGCTCAGGGCTAATCTTACTCAGCAAAAACAAAAACAAAAGCAAACGAAAAACAAACAGAAGAACTATGTAGGGCAGGAAGATACATGACACTAGCTTAGTGTTCTCTGGAACAGTGCTATTCAAAGAGTGGTCAAAAGACCGTTCCTATTGAAATTACCTGGGGCTTGTTAGAAATACAGTTTTCAGGACCATCCCAGATGTGATAAATCAGAATCTCTGGGGTGGGGCCTAGAAATTTGCGTTTAATAAGCCATTGAGATGATGGAGGACATGTTACGTTACAGGTTACTGCAACACACACCCCAAAATGCTGATTTTGTAGGTATGGAGTGAGGTTAGATAATTGCATGTCTTAGAGGCTCTCAGTGGATGTTGATGATTCTGGTTTGTGGACCACACTTTAAGAAACAATGCTCTAGAGTAGGAATTGGAAAACTATAGCAGGCCAAATCTAGCCACCTGCCTGGTTTTATAAACAAAATTTTGTTAGAACATAGACACTCATTCCCTAAAATGTTATTCATGGCTGCTTTGGTACCACCACTGCAGAGTTGAGAAGTTGTGACAGAGACCATCTGGCCCACAAAGTCTAAAATATTTACTTTCTGTCCCTTTACAGAAAGTTTGTCAAATCTTCTTAAATTTTG
This sequence comes from Equus asinus, assembly GCF_041296235.1. Classification (NCBI taxonomy): domain Eukaryota; kingdom Metazoa; phylum Chordata; class Mammalia; order Perissodactyla; family Equidae; genus Equus; species Equus asinus. The sequence continues at coordinate 47,036,370 of NC_091792.1, read as the reverse complement.
TTCAAGTTAAATTTAATAAATTAAAATGAGTAATTATTAAAAAGGATCAAAAGGAAAATCAATTAAAGTAATTGATTGCAGAACTCTGCCCAATATTGCAAACCATCAAAACTTACTCTTTAAATGAATAAACACTGTTAAAAACAAAATCAAACAAAGTAAATTTGAAGATCTAATTGGCTTTATTAGGTGATTCATGAATTGGGCAACATCCCATCTATAGAGTAGAAGGGAGCAAAAGGGTGCTCCTAAAGGTTGTACAACGTGGAAGCTTTTTATAGCAAGAAGGGTGGTGCAAGGGAGCTATTAGCAAAAGGAAAAAAAAAAGGCTACTTTGGGCCAGGACATCTTATTTTGGGAGGGTTTTCTCATTCAGATTCCCTCTTTATCATCTGGGGATAGAGGCGATAGAGAGGACCCACTTGCCAGATTACCTTACTGATGCTTGACCAGAAAATTTCAGGTTGGTCAATTAAGATTACATTTCTGGGAGAGGTTGAAACTGCAATGAGATCAGGCATAGGCATTAAATCTAGGTTTGGTATCATGGACTTTAGCACAAAAGTACCACTTTGGGTTTGTGGTTTTCTTTTTTTTTTTTTTTAAAGATTTTATTTTTTCCTTTTTCTCCCCAAAGCCCCCCGGTACATAGTTGTGTATTCTTCGTTGTGGGTTCTTCTAGTTGTGGCATGTGGGACGCTGCCTCAGCGTGGTCTGATGAGCAGTGCCATGTCCGCGCCCAGGATTCGAACTAACGAAACACTGGGCCGCCTGCAGCGGAGCGCGCGAACTTAACCACTCAGCCACGGGGCCAGCCCCTGTTGTTTTCTTTTTTTAACAGCACCATTTTAATTGGTGAACAACCCACCTCATAGTGAAGCTTCAGAAAGTATGTTTTCTTAAGTTTACTGAAAGAAGCTCTAAATTAAACTTAAATGATATAAATACAACATGAAGTAATATAATATAAAACAATATTACAATGGAACTCATTTAAATAAGTATGGAAGTAACAGAACAATTTAAAAGATATATATTTTTGTGTTCTTAACCAGAAAGAAACAAATTCAACATATGTCACAAAAATTTAACAAATAAGCTCAGTAATGATTCACATTCTAAGTACTAAAGTACAAAATACACTCATTTGAACTGTAGAAATACCTCAAAATAGTAAAACTGTAATGGTGCCATTTCTCTACAATTGAATAAAAACATTAATTTCCTGCCTTTATAAATTATATTATAGAGAGAATGTTTCTTTAGCAAAAACATATTGAATAGATTTACCAAAGCATGCTTAAATAAAAAGTAAATGTTTCAAGAACTACGAATAAATATTTAATTTATTTTTGTGTTAAATAGTTAACACATTTCGTGGAAAGAACACTTACTTATCACTGAATTTGGCTTATGTTTCTGATAAAGTCATACCATTAAAACCATAGTAGCAGGTTCAGTATGAAATAATTCAAATTTCGTCTGTTTTTTTAATATTCTAAAGCATGAGGTGAGTGATTAGTTTGGGAAATTTTCTGGCTTGAACCACCATTTTTACAAATAGGTTCATGCTTATCTATAGTGAAATTGTGTTTATATCCATCTATAGAAAATAATTCATTGTGTTATTCCAGAGACATTATTGGCATCATCTTGGTAAGTAACCTATAGATGAAGAATTTATACATACATGTGTGTATATATATACACGATCATAATTTAACCACACACAGGGCATGATCTGCCCCCTGCAAGATAAAAGCCAATTGTCAAAAGGCAAGATGGTGGCAGAGAAAAGGCATTTTATTAAGCGATAAGCTAGCAAATCTGAAGATGGAGGAAGTAGTGTCCTGAAGAATGATCTTAAGCAGGGCACAGACTCCTGAATCAGTTATATAAGGCAGTGGGCTATAGGAGAGTTAGGAATGTTGACCCTCTGGTGTTACAGATTGGGAGTTGCCACACCAGATCTTTCAGTTGTCACTGATGATGGCCATCAGCATAGACTGTCTGCCTAGGGGACATCACATTCCTAAGGAAATCGAAAGAACAAAGGTATTATCTTATTGCAACTGGAAGGTACATACACAAACAGGGATCGTAAAATCTGCAGAGCCAGGTGGATCTCCCGGAGGATGCATATCCAGCTGGGTTAGTTAGTCAGAAGTCATTCAAAGTTACAATTGGGTTTCTTTTCTACAATATGGCTTCCCTTAGGTCAACCTTGTGTTGAGCTGGTATCATCATTTTCATTAGGTGTTCTTTTTAAATTTTTATTTATTTATTGTACCACCTCATATATTATACGTTTTAATTCTTGTTATAACTGTCATGAAATTTCCCAAATTGCCAGTTATATTTTAACTTTGATTATACTGACTTTTATCACAGAGAATTTTGAAAGTTCCTTTCTTATTTCTTTGATTTTTTTGGTAATTTATAACAATTTACCTAAAATTTTGTTTTATTTTCATGTAGAGCTGATCTTGGTTCCCCCTTCCACAATTACATAGAAAAGTGTTCCCACGGAAAACTACCTTTGCTAATAGATTATGCAAGTACTCTTGACAAATTAAAATATGAGAAAAGTATAGACTACACAACATCTCTATTATTTTACTGGATATTTTCACAAAATCACAGAAATTTATCTGGATATAAAAGAATGGATCTTTGGTGAGGGAATGACAATATGAAACCTAAAATGTCTTAGACGCCACTCTTGAGAGTTTATTTCACACTTGATAGCTTAAGTGGTATAACATTTTAGGATTAAATTTCTTCTCTACCATTGAATATTGGATACTGAAAAGAAAATCCTGGTCTCAAACCTTCCCCAAGACTTAAATGTGGACACCACCTCTAAAGGCTGAGAGTTTGAACCTAGGATTGTTTTGAAATCTCTTGCTAACTGAATAGCACTTTGGCGTGGTTATCTTGCATTAGCTACAGAATTCACTCCCTCTCCCCTCCTCCTTAAGTCAGCATTGTCTCTTCTGGCCCTCTTGAAATGCCTCTTTTCAATCAATTGCAAGCCTTCTCCATAACCATTGTTAAGAATAGTCTAACTATATACCAGTTTGAAGTAACCCCATTGTGACTCCTTTCTGATTATAACTTTGCAAACCTTTAAAGCCTGTTCACTAAAGTAAAAACTGTGTGGTTAGAAATTCAGATACTAAGTATGATTTTCTTTCATAGTTTGATTATCCCTCCCATTCAAATAACAATTTCTAGAATCGTTTGGTTTTATGATCCCCAAATTTCAAACCCTGTTTTTTTTAGGAAGTTCTTAGTATCTTGATATTATCCACTGTGGGATGCTCAAGATTTTGTTGTTTGTTCAAACTTGAAGACTTATTAGATGATGGAAGATCATAAATTTAAAAGATTTGAAGAAACACAATTTTCTTTGGTATATAACACTATATGTGTGAGCATGTATAATAGAAACAGCCATATCTTTAAACAGGCCTGATCCTGACTACTCCTAATATACTCTGATATTTTTTGTTCTATTCTATTCTATTCCATTCCATCCCATTCTATTTTATTCTATGCTATCCTATCCTATCTTATCCCATCTTATTCTTTACCGTTGCTTGTTACAACCAGCTAAATTGATTTTATAATAAAACACTAGAATGGATACACCATTTAAAATGCTTTTGGCTGCAAGTAATAGAATATTAAAAGTTGTTAAATATTATGAAATAGTATCATCCCAAAGAAAAATTTGTCCAAATTTGTTATATCACATAACCAGCAATCCCATAGTACATTAATTCAGTAAATAAATAATGTCAGGAAAACTGCATGAGCATTTCATGTGCTTGCTTTGTCATCTTCAGCATACTGGCTTTTGTCCACAGCCTTACATCCTCATGGTTGCAAAATGGCTGCTATAGCTCCAGGAATTTCAGCCTTACACAGTTGTTTGGAGAAAGAGAAAAAGTTCATTTTTTTCTTGAGTGTATAATTTTATCAAGAAAGGTACATTATCCCTAAAATCTCCACAACAAATATCTCCTCTGTCATATGCCCAGAGCTAAAATAATCACAAGAAAGGAGAATGGGATTACTGTGATCAGCATCGCATCCATATTTTCTACAAGAGGCTGAGGAAGAGCCAACTTTTTCAAGCACACTACTACTCGTTGCCTGAGTAAAACCATGATTTATTAGTAAGGATGAAGGTAAAGAATGGCTGCTGGATAGGTAACATCGAGAACACTGGTGATGCTCTACCTTGTCACCTTAGTGCTATGTGTAAGTGTTCTGGCCCACAGCCCTAGCTAAGTCCAGCCTTCCAGATATTTTAGCCAATGCTGCAGATCCGTGAGTGAAACTCACTAGTGGACCATCCAGACCAGCCCATCTGCCAACTGAATACCACCATGTGATATATTTCCATGTCCCAGGGAATAGAAGAATCAACCAGCTGATGTCAGCCTGAATTTCTGACCAACAAAAAGATGAGATGCAACAAAATTATTTTCTAACCCACTAAGCTTTTATGTGAGGTTGCACAGAAATAGATAACTGGAACATTCTCTAATTTATTCTTACATCTTAGTGTACCTCCTTGTTTAGTTTGCTTTTTCTTCAATTAGCTAGCATCCAGGAGTCTTTCTAAAGATGCTCTTGGGTTAATTAAATCTTCTTTGCTCAGATAAAGGGATTACCTAGAGTGCCGGGGAATTTATGTCACCTCCTTGAGCAGGCGCTTATGAGAAGGCCAATGTATTTGAAAGTATGAAAGCCACAGGAAACTTTGCTGAGACCTAATTTATACTCCGAATTTCCTCTGATGGATCAGGCTGAAATTTCCCTCCATAGAACTCGGTCTGAACTCACTATTTTTGGCTTACTTCCTTTTCCTGCCCTTACTCTTCATTTCCTTACAAATATGAATAAATTACTTGCACTTGAATCCTTGCCTCAGGATCTGCTTCTAAGGAACCCAGTTTACAGGCCTAGACTTGGGATTATGGTGGGGAGGTGGGTGGGGACAAGTGGGTTGTCCACCGCATTGCCTAAAACTCAACGCATCAGCAGGGACAGATGTCAGACCCTACAACTCTTGAACAAGGTGCCCAACTGGGTCATCTTAACTAAGTATAGCCCTTGTGAGAGAGATGATATCCTTTATTTACTTATTAATGTTATTGTATCTACACAGTGTTGCACACACATCTTTTGATGGCTAAATATTTATTTTACTTTATTATAATCTATTTCGTTTTTATTTTACTTCATTTTTGCTTTCCAAACCTTTTGTTAAAGCAAGACAATTCCCACAGCAGCATTGGTTATAATAATGTCCACTGACAATGTAAACAAAAGTAGGTAAGACTTACCCAATCATTATTACATGTCAAATGTAGTGATAAATATTTTCAAAAGTGTTGTAAGCTAAGTGTAGTGGAGCTTTACACCCATTTTGCAGATGAGTCTTGATAAGACTGTCCTGTTAAAGTGAAAATGCTGAAGATCTTACTATTTGACTCTCCTAAACAACCTGGTTGCTGCCCATTTACTCACTATGGCCTTCTAGCTTCCATGGGGTGTTTGAGCAGCAATTAAAACAATCCACCTTGTGATAAAGTCAGCCAGCTTTTTATGTCATTGTCATTGTCAAAGCCAGGAACTTTCACTGATAAAGTGTGGTTAATTAAGAGGCATTTCCTCCTTTCTATATGTGCTTAAATAATCCAACATTAATATCACCTATTTTTATACAGATCTCCAAAATTTCATTTGTATTACAAAGTATGAACCTATGTATTAAAATTTTCATTTCCAGCTTTCAAATACCTACTTAGGGTCAAGAATTCATTTGAAATAAATATATTTCTAAGCCTAAATTTATGAAAAGGAAATGACAAATCTAAATTTAAGACATCTACACTAAATGTGTATAAATCGAATAGCTGAACAATTCCTTATGCTAAATCTTTATGTTAAATAGAATAAAGAGAGGAAATAGATGTAGCTCCATAAATTTTCAAGTGAATCAACAAGCATATGGCTACATCTGATGGAATATATTCTTTGGATAGGCCTTATACAAGTTGGAATGGGACGAGGGGCTATCCTAAGGCTTGTATATCTAAATCAGATACCCATAGTAGATAACAAGAGGAAAGAAGTAAGCATTGCATCTTCATATCATAAGATTTGTGCTCGCCTACAACTGAAGGCATTCTGTCATAAGGGGGATATTGTCCTCCTGGTTTATGATCATGGTCTGTCCACGCTGGACTCTAATTTGTCTTGTCAGATATGTATCTGTTAATATGTATCTTATTAAAGGCTTTGGTTTCCAAGTCCATATGCTCTGCCTCCTCTTAGGGTTCACTGCAGTCCTCTTTGGCTGAACCAACTAAATCCTTGAAAAGTGTGAGAAATAGGGGTATTAGAACTTTAATGATGCTCTTCTGCAACACAATTGATATGTATTACTCAAGGCTATAGCCATAGACATAGGCAACTTAATCAGTCATTTTTATTGTACTATTCTGACACCATATTGCATGTAAACTTTAATTGCGTGGCTTGTATTACAAGAACTTTCTTTTACAGGATTCCTCCTATAAATATTAAAGTTTATACATCCCATTCCTCATCCTAGATCTTAGCCTAGCAAGCTACTGATTTCAACTTCAAGGATCTAGGCAGTGTTCAGTCCTAACCCTGCCCAATCTCTTTGCTCCATTTTTTGGTTTCTGGGAGTAGGAAAGAGGACCCTTCAACCTTTACTAATATCTCTTTTCATAGTTTATAACCTACACATTAAGACTTCCAGACTTAGGCATCTTTTCTCCAATTTATTGTTACATGTCAATAGTAGCGCAATTTAAGAAAAGGAGAAGACACAGTGTCATAAACTGTGAAGTGTCTAAGATTTTACCCATTTCGGAAGCTAACAAGCTAGAACACTAGCAAATCACGGTTTTATGCATCTTGGCAGAAGACACAAAAATCCTGGGTCAGAGATTACGAAAAGTTCATTTCTCATAGCAATAGCAGTAGCCATTGTAGCAGCATTATCTTACACTGGTTCCTCAAGCTCCAAAGTCCAGAGGGCAACATGAAGGGAATCAAGTAATATCTGCTCATGCAGTGGTGGCTGTGTTTCAGGAAAGAAACTCTGAGCTTAGGGAATCCAAGTCATTTACAATAGACAATAAGCATATCTACTCTTTTCTATAGGAAGACATCATCTTTATTATATTGAGCAGTAAGCCCACTTGTCCTTTCTTCTAGAGGAAGGCACTATGTTTATCTTCCAAGGATGAAAGCAAACTTGTCCTTTGCTCTAGATAGAAACCTTACTCTATTTTCCAAAGCTCTGCAATACAAAAACATCCCTTAAAAAGTAAGCCAAAACAAAAGTAGTCAGTGCCTCTGCTCAGGAGACTTACAGAAATGGGAGACATTCATGGAGAATTCCCTTCCAAGAAGACCACCACTCATTTCTACAGTGTCTTGGTTTTTGAAAAATTTCCCTGAATGTGTACTCTATAAGCCATTCTTATTAATCTGGTGAACAGCCCAGAAAGAATCAAATCCAGTCATTTAATTTCTCTCTTTCAGTATTTATTTAAGGCTACTATCAATGGGAATCTAAAGAGAAGGATGAGGGAACCCTGCAGTACTGACCTCAATCAGGTCCCCCAGGGCTAAAAACCAATCAGCTGAACAAATCTCATAAACTCTCATGGACTATCTTGCAAAACAGGTTGCTTTCTTCCTAAGTTTCTTTATTGACCTTTCTATTAAGGCCAAGGCATTAAACCAGGTACAATAATATGTAGCAGTAATTTTACAGACCCTGCATTGGCCCTCAAGAAGAACATTTAGGGCAACCCAAAAACCTACACCAACTCTGGCCAATAAGTTGAGTGTTATCTGAATGGCTTCTAGGGCCAAGTTGTTGTTATCAATCACTTTAGTTCAAGTCAGGAACAGATTTCAAAGCATCTTTTCTAGTTGGATGATTACCATTATAGAGGTAACTGCCTGCTTAAATGACAAGTCAATTTGCTTTCCAAGAACTTTGCCTAATTAACCAAGCCTCATTTTGGAGAGTTATCCACATGATTTATCAGTGTGATGTGATTTATTGGTGGTGTTTTCTTAAACCCTTGATAGTGTCATATGGCCACCACTCAGGTGCACATCTCTATATTTTCAGAAGGGAATTAAGTTAATGCTTGGTTTTGACATAAAATAGTATAACTCTGAGGGTACACATGTTGCCACTGGAAAGAAAAGTTTGTTTAAAACCATCATCCTCTTTTAAGTGGGTTCTGTATCAGTGAGCGGGCATACATTGTTAGTGTTTCCACCTGGCCTCTCAGACAGCTCGTAAGACTTGCATTTCCTAGTTAACTTCAAAAAACTGAGTCTAGCCCTTGATTTCGTGGTGACAGTCTGAAGGCAGTTTGTCCACTCTGTCCTATTTGTCCATAAATCTAGCTGCATGGCATTTGTCTACCCCAGGAAATGATTGAGTGACACCTTTAGGAATGAGCAGGGGAGGGTATTAACAGAAATTTTGTGTTGCTGGTGCTGAAACAGGAGACAGTCTTTGCCATTTCTACTAACCTTATCAGTAAGATTAACGGGAATGCAGATTAATTCCTGATAAGTAACCTCTGGGAGGGATGGAAAACCCAACAGTCAGTTGAATTTAAGCTGCTTCCAGCTGCTTGGGAGAACCACACCTGGTGGTTTCCTTCATGAAGAAGATTTCAGGGGTAATTCTTAATGACGATGATCTTTAATATCTCCTTTCCCTATATCCTCCAGAGTCAAGGTGTTCCCTCCCCAGATGCGAGAGTTATTGCTCTTCTTCTGTTACCAAAAATTGGTATCTCATTCCAGTAGCTCTAACTTCCCTACTTAGATCTAGCTCTTTGGTTTGAAAGAGTCAGATGCGAGATGAGTAAGTCCATTTTATAAAACTAACAGAGACTGATTATGCCTCACACTTTGCCCAATAAGCTGTTTTTTTAAAAAGCTACTGCAACAGTAATAAAGGAAAATGACATGAGGAACAGAAGAGAATTTAGAAATAGGCCCATACATAAGAAAAAAATGACACATTCACATATACAATTCTAACTGCAATTGCTCTGATAAAAAAGAACTAGCTTGTTGCCATAGAAGACCTAATCAGAGCTCAAGAAAAATACAATATCAATTCAAAGGATTATAAAAAGCAATAAATCTTATAGTGAGGGATCAAAGACATGGAACTTCATTCAGCAGAAATGCAGATCATAAACGTGAGCAAGTGTGAAGATAATATCAGAACTTCTGGAAGTTCAAATTCCTCTAGCCATGATTATCTTTCTATGTGTGTGTGTGTGTGTGTGTGTGTATTGTGTGTGCATACACACATACATCTGTCATGTTTCACTTTCATCCTGCTGCCATTTTGTGTATATACACTTTTTTGGTAAAACTTTATTTTCAGGGACAGATTTGCCCTGAGCTAACATCTGTTGTCAATCTTCCTCTTCTTTTTTTCTCCCCAAAGCCCCAGTGCATGATTGTGTCTCCTAGGTGCAAGTCCTTCTAGTTCTTCTATGTGAATCACTGCCACAGCATGGCAAATGACAGACAGGTTCCGCGACTGGGAAATGGACCTGGGCCACCAAAGTGGTGAGGGCACCAGACTTTAACCACTAAGCCATTAGGGCTGTCTTGTGGCTGCCATTTTCTTAACGTTGGAGTTTTACTCCAACCAATGAAAGTGTGCCCAGCAATACAAAATTTTTCTGTTGACAATAATTTAGATCCAATTCCCAAATTTTTATAGAAACAGATAAGAATAATACTTCTTTATGATGAATCTCACAAAGAGAGGCATTACTTTGTTCAAGAATGCTAAAAGGGGTCTTCATAACAAAGTCCCCTTCACAAGTGGGCTGAAAGAGGAATTTTTTAAATGCTTTTTCTTTTTATGACTTTCCTGATGGGCTTTAGTATGCAATATAAAGACCTTCCCAATTCGTGTGCACTCTCAGAAGTCTCTGCACATGCTTCTTCTACAGAACTTCTTGTCCTTTATCTTCTAATTCTTGTCCCTTCGGGAGCCTGATCACAGGGCTCAGCAACTTGACACTGCTCATGAATCTCGGTGTACTCTGATTGTGTACCACTTTTCTTTCCACACAAAGTAAATGACCAGGTGTACAGGCTAAACCTCTAGTCAATGGGAAGGTTTCCTTTCACTGCTGTTTTTCAGGGCTGCATCTGAGTGGGACAGTAATTCAACAGTAGTCTATTTTCATTTTGCACTCCAAAAACCTGCCAACTTACCTCTGAACCATGTCTTGCCATTTTCTGTCACTATCAGCTGATATTAACTCATCCCCTCCCACCCACAAGGCAACCATAAGTGTGAGTTGAGGAAAAGCTGTTTCTGTTATCCTTTTATTAAAAAAGTGATGAGACATATGTGATGCATTTGTTTGATAATTTATCATATATTTTGGTGGGAAATGGACAACTAGATCAATTTAAAAAATTCATTCATCTAGTGAGTCCTAAATTTTTGTGGGATTTATCGCCCATATTCAGGAGGGCTGTGTCTTACCGAGGCCTTCAATGTTCTTGTCACTTTGTACTCATGTACCAATTAAAACAATTTCATCAATACAGAGAAATAATGTGATATTATGCAGAGGGTACAGATATTATAGGTCTCTTTAGCTACATTATGACAGGGAGCAGGGGATTAATATAACCCTGGGGCAAGAATAAAATATATTCTGTTGTTTATCCTACATCAATGAGAACTTCTTGTGGTTGACTTCCTCATAGAGATGGAAAAAAACACCTTCTGTAGATCGATGATCATATATCACATGCCAGGGATCATGTTAATATGCTGTGACAAAGATGCCATATTTGACTACTCCTTGGTTGAGTTTTCAGTAGCCTATCATCATTATCTAGGGTCCATATGGCCATTGTAATGGCTATATTTGTAAATTAAGGGAATATGATAAGGATCAACCTTATTGCACACTTTAAATATTTAATGATAGCACTGATTTTTACCATTTCCTTTGAGATAAATGTTGCTTTTGCCTTACTATCTTGGCAAGGCCAATGGTTAGTTTCAATAGCTTCTATTTGGCCTTCCCAACTATGATAGCTCTTATATCACAGGCCAATGTTGGTATTCTGAAAACTATCAAATATCTTTATTATAATTATCATTTTAGGGGCTGGCCCTGTGGCCGAGTGGTTAAGTTCGCGCGCTCCGCTGCAGGCGGCCCAGTGTTTCATTGGTTCTAATCCTGGACGCGGACAAGGCACTGCTCATCAAACGACGCTGAGGCAGCGTCCCACATGCCACAACTAGAAGGACCCACAACGAAGAACATACAACTAGGTACCGGGGGGCTCTGGGGAGAAAACGGAAAAAAATAAAATCTTTAAAAAAAAATTATCATTTTAAAGGTCAGGAAAATCACTACTGAGTAGTCCATGGCCACAGTGGACCTGCTATGAGTTGGACCTGGGCCACGACTCTGTTTTTACAAGGCCCTCACTAACAAGAAGGCTATAAAAATACTTTGCATGTCTAAGTACCAATATCAAATTGAACCTCTGTCTAAGAGTTTTTGAAATGTATCCCCCCTTCCTTAAACATAACTGTCAGAATAAATGACCATATGCCTCATTGGGAAAGAACGTTGGTGATCATTATCATATAAACTTGCCCTGGTGTTGAAGGTTCTTTCCTAATGGGAAACTGCCCTTTCCTCCAGTAAACGGGTTCTGGATTTTAAAACTGGCACATATCTGGAAGTAGTGTATAAAATTATAATGTTTTATGGAGTTGGCTGCCCTTCACATCCTAATCATCCATGCTTCATTTCTTTTGATTTGCCTAAATTGAGAAATACTCTTAAAAGTTGCCTATCTTGTCCTTAAGAATACTGTACTCTTAACAATCTCTGTAGTTCTCTGACTGCCTGGCTCCTAGTTTCCACTCTAATTTTTTCTGCTAAATTTAATAAGTGAGCCCAGATTAAGTACTGCCACCTGGAATATTATTCTGAGACTCTATTATCCCCAGTGCTATCAAGCAACTACCATCAGTCATGGCCTGTAGGAAATCACCACTGATTCCATGATGCCAGTGACTCTCTCACTGTGCTTTTCTTTTTAATACTCGTAAGCGTGGCCTTTTCAGGGAGAATAGTCATCTGGTATATTTTCCAATTTTAGGTAGTGTATCCATGTTAGCCTGTCAAATTCACTGAGCCTTTTGATTTCTTCTTCCCCGGTCCAGTTCTGGCATTTCTACTGCTCTTGGCATGGGCCATCATTTTCCCCAATCTTCCAAAAGCCATCCAACAGGATGTTAGTCCTACACACCAAGGTCTTCGTAAGGTATGAAATCCTTAATCAGGAAGAATGCTCTCATGCTAAAAGATTCTTTTTACCTAACTTTACATTCAACCACTCTTGATCTAGTCTCCTTAGGACTCTGTTCCATAAATACACTCCTGTCTCCTGGCAGTACACATTGGCTGGGTCCTACATTTTCATTGGAGTATAATCTTTTAGTAGGAGTAGTTATTAGTAGCATCTTCCTTGATGGTATATATTGAGACATCTTAACTTACTGGTCTAGTGGACAGAAGGGAGGTTTGGACATATCTTGAGAAGACACAGTTGTCTTACAAGGCAGAGGTCTCTGCATCATATTTAACCAAGGAACAAGCACTAGCCTTTAACAAGAAGGGCCATCTTTGTAGGACCAGGAGGTAAAAGAAATCTGAGAATTTAGGATTTCTGACCCAGATTTACCCACCCTATGTTTCAGTATCCTTTTCCTTTCCAATGAGAGTTTTGCCCTTGGTGTAGCACTCTGAATTGAGAATTTGAATTTTCTGTATTTCAGCTATCCTTCTAATTAAGTCTCAGGCCTTAATTTAGCTTTTCTCTGCTGTCTAGATGTGGGGAGTGCTTATATTTATGTATGTATGTGCTCTGTTGCCTTAAATTAGTGATTAATCACTCTAAGCCTTTCATTGTCCTTTTTCCCCCATTGTTTTAATGGCCTCAGTAATAGCTATCCCATTCCACAGTCCTTGAAATTATTATTTCTCCTGAATTTCTTAAATGTCAGAGATCTGAGATATTTCACCAACTGATAATCCCCCTCCTGTATCATCCCATCATGTTTCATTATCTTGGAAATTTTTAATGATTGCACCATTACTACATGTCAGGGACTCTCGGTACCCCATCTACCACCAGTCATGGAGTTCTCATTGCCAGCTGGCTAGCAGATGCTTTTGTTCCAAAAATTTCATTTCAGTGTCTGCTTTTTTGGACCACAATTTGCACCAACTGATACAGATAAGGTTCCCTGGGAAATAGATTCTGACACAGTTATTCGAATGAAGGCAGTTTACTGAGATGAATTCACTGAAACAACACCAGTCTGAGGGTGAGAGAAGTGAGCCTGGGCAGAGATCTCTGGCATGGCCTTTCAGATAGGGTTGCCAGATTTATCAAATGAAAATACATGATGCCCAGTTAAATTTGGCTTTCTGATAAATAATGAATACATTTTTATTGTAATTATATACTTTGGTATACTTCTGTGTAAGTCTGCCACAAACATTGCCTGAGACACACTTATACCAAAGAATTATTCATTGTTTATCTGAAATTCAAATTTAACTGAAAGTCTTGTATTTTTTCTGGTAGTCCTACCTTCATATTCATCATGAATTGAGTCAACAGATGATGCCTTTTTTCTCCCCAAATTGAAAAGTTTTTAGGTGCAGGCTGCCCTATAGAACGAGGGCAAATTTATGAAAGGCAGCATTCTTTAGCTAAAGGCCATTCTTAGAGGTGATGTTAACTATGAATTGTAAGCAACTATCATTCCTAAGGGAATAAGTCCTTCTGTTCTGGACAGAGGAACTGAGCAGTTTTCCAGTCTTCATGATTATGTGTATGGGAGAGGGAGGTGGAAGGGGATGGAGAAGAAGAGGAAGATGGATAAGTGGCAGGAACTATATCGCTATCCCATCCAGGAAAGATACATATGATCCATCTCAGCACTTTATAGTATACAGTAACACTATAATGTACAGTATAATACAAACAAGCAGACATGAGCTAACGCTTCAATCAGAATTCTTGGCCTTGCCAGACCAGAGCATTTTCCTCAGGTTACCACATTCCTGAGTTTAGAGCTGTGGAAATAGAACAAACGTCAGTTAACTAGACTTTTCTGGAAGCCATGTGGACTAATAGATCAATTGTACAGCTTGAGCTTTGATACCCAAAGCAATCTATATATTCACTTTTTTTCTATCTAAAGCACCTGAAAGTCATTTGAAAGGTATGACTTTGAAGATCATTGTCTATGTTGTCATTATACAAAAGTCTCTTGAAGCAACCAAAATTAAAGATGTTACTATAATCTACATTATTCTTGTTATGCAAGCATTACAAATGGAAAGGTACAGTTGCTATCTGAAAGAGGGAGGGAAGGGCAGATGTAAAAATAGCATTTCATGACAAGAGCATGGCTATCAGTTTACTGGTCATTGAAACTCATTGAAACATATTAGGAATGGAATTGATGGAGGACATTCTGTGGGATTGCAATACTAAAGTGGATAAAAAAATTAAAAATTAAAAATATGCAAAACGGAGAAATATTATGAAATATTAACTTTACATAGACACATAGGTTCATTGAATAATTATGAAAAAGCAGATCATAATAATCTTATTTGAACTTTTTATTTATGGATCAAAATATTAGAAGAAAGAAACACAAATAACTGTCCAATTGATTTCTAATCATAAGCAAATATAAGAATAGCTTATGATTAGGAATCAATTCTATTAGAATTTGAAAAAATAAACAAAAAGAATTGGAAATGATTTCTCTTTAACTCCATATTCTGTCATAGTTATTATGAGAGAAAATGAGGAATTTTCCCAAATCAGTGGGATAATCATCAACTGTATGCAATTTTGCCCAGAGGAGATATTTAGCATTGTCTGGAGACAGTTTTGATTGCTACAACTGGGGAAGGGGGAGAGTGCTAACTGATATCTAGTGATGGGGTCCAGAGATACTGATAAACATCCTGCAAACTAAGGAATAAACCACACGGTAAAGAATTATCTGCCCATAAATGTCAATAACGCGAGGATTTGGAAACCCTATTCTAAGTTCATCCAAAAATGATAAGCAAATATTCATCGTCTGACAATGAACATCTATTAAGCATATTAATATCTTGGAATCAACTGAAACTCCATTTCTTCAGTCGGCTATTCAATCAACAAATGTTTATTGAAGGTCAATTGCATAATAATTACAATGCTACTTGTTGAGGATTCAGGAGAATGAAGAAAATGATGTATACCCTATAATCATTGTATTCTCTTAGGCTTCATAGTGCTTGTGCTCTTTTACCTAACAATCTGCGATTGGCACACCAACTAATAAATACAAAGATTCCATTCTGGACTACTGATTTTATTAGATATTTTAGAATGGAACCTACAACAGGGAGTATATTTTAAACATCATTATAACTAGAAACCTATATTTCATCTCTAAGTCATCAAATTCTAGAAACAAGTGAACAAAATATTTTCACTTAAGGGAGAAGAGTGGTATCCTGTTTTGAGTATTTATAATTATGACCAATAATAGACCAGAAGTAATGAGCTTTAAAATGTGTCAGGCAATAACTCTGTTACACATCAGACATAGTAAGTGAATACTAAATATGTAGTTAGTAAATAAATAGAATATGTAGGATATGATACACATAAAAATCATATGTCATAGATTTCATCTTTTTTATGTGTATCACATAACCAAAGCTTTGTAAGATAAAAATGAATTTGCTCACTTAAATAGCAAGTGAAATAATTAATCTCTGATTCTTTCCTATATCATAACTAGAAAATATATTTTAGAATTAAAATTATAAAATTAATGTAATTTATAGAAGATAGAGAACCATTTTTCTAATTCATCTACTGCATTCTGAACACAAAAGGAAAGCAAAGTTGATTGTCTATTCAGTGCTACCAAGTTTGCCTTGGAGCAAAGACATGTTAATAAAGGAACAGTATTTAGACACAACACATGTGAGCCTATCACTGCTTAGGATTTAAAGAGAACTAAAGATTGTGGGTAACAGTTGTATTTTTGTGATCTCTTTTCCAAAAGCAATTTCCTAATAATAAATGACAAAATATAATGAAAGAAACCAAAAGCCCTTTTGATCCTCCTTTCTCAGAACATCTCAGCATTAGCAAAATTAGGCATATTATACCAACATGAATAATACCTGGAAGGTGGATATTCCTAATATCCTATGGTCTATATTTCAACTTCAGGAATTCCCAGGTCTCACACCTGTAATAAACTCTGGACAGTTTATAAGATGTGGGTGATAATCCTTGTCAAAGCACTCAGAGATCAGTAACTTTCCTTATTTTTTTTTGATATTTCTATTATTATTTCCAATCATTTACCAGTGACTTATGGATATTTAAGAGGAGAAATCAGGATTATAATCTAACCTAGAGTAGTCCCTAAATTTGGTTATCCCACATCTATTCAGTTCTGGATTTCTATCTCTTTGATTCAAGAAGCAAACAGAATTCTTGTGAAAGAGCAAAGCATACTGTGACTCCATCTAGTCATCTTAGGGGTTTAGAGCATTATCAGGAGTGGTGTGGAAGTTTCATTTTATTTTCTTTTTCAAAATGAAAAATCCCTTGACAATGTTACTGGAAAAATGCTGTAAAATGATGTATTTTACCAGTGAGTATAGCATTTGATGAGTTACATTTAATGACCAAAAAAACACACAAAAAAACTAAAGCTAAATTTAAGAATCTTTTGGGGAGTTTGATTATACAAATGTACCATGCTCAGATCACCTTTGGAGGTATACAATATTAATTATTCAGTCTGTATTTAAGAATATACTTTTCAAAGGTTTTCAAATGGCAAAAGAATATCATGAAATTTACATGAAAAGGATATTTTATGAATAATAACAAAAAGAACACAAAATTGTAACTGTTCTGCTAATAATAAATACAAACAGAACTAGCTTCTGACTGGAATAGATCTAGTTAGAGCTGGCAAAAGATAAAATGTCAAGTCAAAGAACAATGAAAAACAATGGAACCTGGAGACAGCAATCAGAGATACAGATCTTCATTCAGAAATAATTCAGATTCTGCCAGAAAGATAAATCAATACAAACATGCTCACTCTGGCAGTATTGTTCAAATATATCTGTCAATATATTTAAATGTCAAGAAAAAATTTATATTAAATGACTCATCAAGAAAAAAATAAATAAATAAAATCTTGGGGCTGGCCCCGTGGCCGAGTGGATAAGTTCGTGCGCTCCCCTGCAGGCGGCCCAGTGTTTCGTCAGTTCGAATCCTGGGACCGGACCTGGCACTGCTCATCAAACCACGCTGAGGCAGCGTCCCACATGCCACAACTAGAAGGACCCACAATGGAGAGTATACAACTACGTACCGGGGGGCTTTGGGAAGAAAAAGAAAAAAAAAATGACTTATCTACAAAGAAAAATAGCCTACTCATATGCTACTGAATAAAAGTTTGAATTTTCAAAATTATCCTGATTCTAAATCAGAAGAATGGGTCCATTCAAAATGTACAAGAATTGATTTTCTTTTTAAAGTCATATCTCTATGTAGCCTCTTTGAAAAGGATTGTGATCATAATAAATTGTGACATACCTATTGCAATATATTTAGATGGTAACAATATCTGTTCTTGTCTCTTATACATGTCAAAACTTGGAGACATGAAATAAATGTCTACCAAAAAATGTGGAGGATGGATGGTAGAAAGCAATGTTATCTGAAAACAGAAACATAAATTGCTCTTTGTGATGGGTTTCAAACAGCTGAAAATGAAACAGAAAGATCAATGAACCACATTGCATGAGAGTGTGGTGACAGCTAAAATGTAACAGGGAAAATTTCTTTAAGAAAGTAAAATTTATGTAATGCATCAAAGATGCTATTGCCCAAATGTTATAAAAATTCAAGTAGTGAATGTGATTACTCTAACTAGGAATTTGAAACACTGGCCTCTGCCTATAAAAACGATATTATCAAAAGAGAGTATTTTGTATCCAAATTGGCATATCAGAAAAATAGTTTTAGGGACTGTTCTATAAAAGAAAAAGATTTTGTGTTTCAAACTGATCCCTAGTCCCAATTGGTTAATGGTGAGACATCTTCCATGAGTATTTTCCCTTTACCTTGAAAGTTGCATTAAAAAACTATTAGTTTGGATTGCATATAGCAGGTTTTTCTCAACCTCAGCACTTTTGATATTTTGAACTGCATAAATCTCTCTTGGGGTGTGGGAAGGGGTTGTTCTGTGCATTGTAAAATTTACAGGAGCATCCTTGGCCTCCAACCACTAGTTGCTGGTAACAAATCCACTCCCAGCTATGACAATCAAAAATATCTCCAAACTTTGTCAAATGTCCCAGTTGAAAACATTGGTTTGTACTAAGACTTGTTAAGTGTTAAGAATGTTGGAAAAATAAAAATATCTAATCAAATTCAGACAAATGCATGTTATGGATAGATTGGAAAACATTGGATAAAAATATCAAGATTGGCTTACTAAATTGATCATTTATTTACTTTGGTGTGTTTATATATAAACAGGCAGAATACTGAGGTGAAGTGCTACATGTAAATTAAATGAAAAACACTATAGAATCACAAAAAATTTTAACACTATAGTATTATTGCAATTGTTAATAATTAAAATGAGTACAAATCAGTGAAAATACCTAAATATAAAATAACATTTAATTTTGGAGCTCTAGCAGTCTTCACACTGCATCATACTATAACAAAGTTCATTCCTTCTCACAAAAAATGTGAGGAAGATTATTTTTCTAAGAAAATCAAGATCAAACAATCAAGTAAGTTTCTGCATTTAATAACCTAAAGTGCTGAAATGTGCTATAATAAGGGAAAGAAGCATAGACTTTCCTTATAAACTTTTATGGTCTGGTGGAGGTGGCATATGCTATTTTTAAGATAAAAAAATAGCTGTAAAATTGCATGTGCAAGGAATAGTTGAAGGATAAGTACTCTGGATGCAATACAAGTATATGATTCAGAGAAATATAGAAATGTTTCTCTCATGAGATCAATTTCATAATTGACCTGTGATGGAAAAATTACTAGAAAGTTAGTAGTCATGGAGGGAGGGAGTGTTCCAGTTGAGAGAACAATATGTACAAAGCCCTGAATTGAAGTGTGTATGATTTTTTTATAGAAGGCTCCTATACCCATTTGGAGTGTGTGAATGGGTTTGGTTAAGATGAAGAAAAGTGTGTCATAAATGATACATCATGAAAGAATTTGAAACCAATAAGAGGACCTGAGTCTTATTTAGAAGAACAATGGGAAATCATTAAGTGTTTAAACAGATGGAGGTAGTATGCTCAAATTTGTAACTTAAAAATAAGTGACTGTACGATATTGAAAGAGAACAAAATTGGAGGACTGACACTACCAGACTTCAAAACATACTATAAAGTTACAGCAGTCAAGACAATGTGGTATTGGCAAAAGAATAGACAAATATATCATTAGAACAGAGTAGAGAACCCAGAAATAGATCCCCATAAATATAGTCAACTGGTCTTTGACAAAGAAGCAAAGACAATACGATGGAGCAAAGATAGACTCTTCAACAAATGGTACTGGAGCAACTGGACATCCACATGCAAAAAAAAATTAATTTAGAAACAGACTTTACACTCTCCACAAAAAGTAACTCAAAATGGATCATAGATCTGAATGTAAAATTCAAAAGTATAAAACTCCTAGAAGGTAACATAGAAGAAAAGCTAGATGACCTTGGACATGGTGATGCCTTTTTAAATACAACACCTAAGACAAAATCTATGAAAGAAATAATTGATAAACTAGACTTCATTAAAATTGGAAACTTCTGTTCTGCAAAAGATAATGTCAAGAGGATGAGAAAACCACAGACTGGGAGAAAATATATGCAAAGGACACATCTGGTAAAGAATTATTTACCAAAATATACAAAGAATTCTTAAAACTCAACAATAAGAAATCAAGCAAGCCAATTAAAAAATGGGCTGAAGACATAACAGATACCTCAACAAAGAAGATCCACAGATGACAAATAAGCATATGAAAAGATGCTGCACATCATATGTCATCAGGGAAATGAAAATCAAAACAATGTACCATGACATGCCTAATAGAATGTCCAAAATCCAGAACATCGACAATACCAAATATTGATGAGGATGTGGAGCAACAGGAATTCTTGTACATTGCTGGTGGGAATGCAAAATGTTGCAACCATTTTGGAGGACAATTTGGCAGTTTCCTACAAAAATAAACATATTCTTACAGGTATTTTTCCAGTAATTGCACCCCTTAATATTTACCAAAAGGACTTGAAAATGTATGCCCACACATAATCTTCCCACATAAATCTGTTTATAGCAACTTTCTTCTTAACTGCTCTAACTTGGAAGCAACCAAGATGTCCTTCAGCAGATGAATGGAAAACAAACCGTGTTAGATTCAGATAATGGAATATTATTCCACACTAAAAATAAATGAGCTATCAAGCCATGAAAAGACATGGAGGAAACTTTAATGCATATTACTAAGTAAAAGAAACTAATCTGAGAAGGCTGCATACTATATGTTTCCAACTGTAAACATTCTGGAAAGGCCAAACTACAGAGGCAATAAAAAGATTAGTGGTTCCCAGGGTTGGGTGGCTGAAGAGATGAATAAGCAGAGGAAATAAAAAGTCACTAAAGGACTTCCAATTTCATCTTGGACATGTAAAGAGCTTGAATGTCATCACTCTCATCCTTACAAGAAAAATTAAACAAACTGAAAATCAACAACTTTTGTGAATGTAGTCACAAATCTGCCTATCGGGAGCAAAGACTGATGGAACCATATACTGATAGGAACATGTCAATGATATTTTTGACAAATTGTTGGAGACTGAGTATAGACTAACGTGAAAGTGAAAAACTCCTCTGGGCAATAGTGTTGTGGGAAGACGTTCCCAAATGTTCATGGGCTTTTCGTCTGGGAATTCCTCTCATCACAGTAAAGATTTTAGAAAGAAATCTTCATGGCTTTGGCAGCTGAAGAGGAAGCACAGCGCATTGTGAAATATGCCTAGAGCCTTCTCCACAGCAGAGGACTACTAGAGAAAAAGACTGCTGAGCCTCATCTGAGCTGGAAGGGCATTATTCTACTCCAGTCCTTTCTACTGCTCCACTGTCTCCTGAAAGAAAAAAAAAACGTAGTCAACAGGGGTCAGAGATTTAAGGAAATTGATTGGGAACTCTGTAGGTTGGGAAGAGAGTAGGAAGCAGACAGGGAAAAAGCTATACTGCTGGAGAAAATCTTTCCCATTAAACATAGGCCCACTGAAAGAAAGATTCAATTGGAAGGATGTAGCATGTCCCCTCCCCATACCTTAGCACCACACAAACAGGACTTTGGTATAATAAGAGTGGATTGTCAAAGATAAACACAACCAGATTTTATAGTGGTGAAAACAGATTTTATTCAGTAACTACTAATAGTAGGAGAAAGAGCTTCACTCCAATTGCACAGAGGTGATGGCGTTTTAAAGGGAGAATGAGAGAAAGGGATGAGAAGAGGGTCAATGGAGTAAGAGAAGCGAAAAATTATAATGCGTTGATTGATGTAAATGCAATTAGGCTTGCTGTGTTTACTAGCTGGCACTTATCTAAGTCGGGATTCTAGCCTCCCACAGAGAAAAGGAGGCCCCATACTTCTGTAACTGAGCAAAGGCTCATTCTGCTCACCACTATCCTGAAGCCAATCAATTGCAAGATGAGTCAGTTGTTGAGAAAGGGTTTTATTCCATTAGTTAGCTAAATATGAAGATGGCAGACTCCTGTCCCAAAGACTGTCTTAAGCAAGCACAAAATCTTGAGGCTTTTATGCAGGGAGGAGGGAAGAATTAGGAGGGGGTCTTGTTATTTCTGACTTCCACTTTCCAGACTTCTCCTCTCTTGTGCTGCCCACAGGGTCTGCCATTATTGCCTTCTTTAACAAAGGGACCATGGGGTTGACCTGGGGTGGCCGCCTCATTCTTTTTTTATTCTTGAAAAATAACTTATCCCAATGTTAGGAAAAAGCCATATCGGACTTGAGAAGATGCTGAGACATGTCAAACACGTCCACTTAGGGATGTGGCCCTTGGATAGTAGCCTGGCTATTATAGATTAGTGATCAGCTAGATTAGTGGTTAGCAGTTACACTTAGTGATGGCTACATTTCCAAAGAATGGCTCTCAGTTCCTTGATATAGATACTTCTGAATTGTAAGAGATATATATTCACAATTGTAAGCCATTTTTAATAAATGCTCCAAGGGAAGTCAGGGGCCTATCAGGTGTTGACTAGAATAAACAGTAAATTCTCCCAATCACTTTAAGCTTTTTCTCACTGCATTTTGACGGAGGGGCTGAGGCCATCTTAGGCACATGGCTTTATGAAGCTAAGCCATGCTAGAGCTTCGTTTTCTCTAAGTGCAAGGGTTTGGATGGAATAATTATGTTCCAAGAATTCTACAGTTCTCAGGATTACTGCTAACGAGATGCAAGGCACAGAGTGTTCGAGGAGAAACCCAGAGTCAAGAGGGGAGACAAAAACAAGGACATAAAAGGACTTTGAAGCCTCTTGTACCTACAGTTGTGGCAAACTTCAAACAGTTTAACTCCTAGCAAGGTTAACGTAAAAACTCACGCTAAAGGCTTATATATCTCATTTGCTATTACCCAATAAAATGTCTCTGGCTCTCAACCAAAAATTCAAGGCATGGTAAAAAAACAAGAAAAACATACTGTGAAGAGAAAAAGCAAGCATCAGAACCAGACTTAGATATGACAAAGTTGTTGGATTGACAGCCTGAGAATTTAAAACAAATTAAAGACTCTAGTGGAAAAACTAGGAAATACGCAAGGACAGATGAGTAATATAAGCAGAGAGATGAAAAGAATCAAAACAAAATGCTAGAAATAATAATTTTAAAAACCCGCTATAATAGATGTGAAGAATATTTTAATAGGCTTATTGGCAGATTTGATATGGCTGAGGAAAGAATCAGTGAGCTTGAAGATATGTCAATAGAAACTTCTCAAACTGAAATGCAAAGAGAAAAATAGAATGAAAAACAAACAAAAAAGAATAAAATATTGGGGTTGACCCGGTGGCACAGCGGTTAAGTGTGCACGTTGTGCTTCAGCGGCCCGGGGTTTGCCGGTTCGGATCCCGGGTGCGGACATGGCACCGCTTGGCAAGCCATGCTGTGATAGGTGTCCCACATATAAAGTAGAGGAAGACGGGCACGAATGCTAGCTCAGGGCCAGTCTTCCTCAGCAAAAAGAGGAGGATTGGCCACAGTTATCTCAGGGCTAACCTTCTTCAAAAAAATAAATAAAAAATAAAAATAAAAATAAAATAAAATACCTACAAAAAGTAGGAAAATTGCAAAAGTGTGTAACATATACAAAATTGGAGTAAAAACGGCGATAAGGGAGAAAAAGTACAGAAGAAATACTTTTAATAATAATGACCAAAAAATATTAAAAGATTATGGTAAGTGAAAGAGGCCAGTCACAAAAGAACACATGCTATATAATTTCATTCATATGACTGTCTAGAATAGGGAAATCTATAGAGACCAAGAGTAGATTAGCAGTTACCTAGGTGAGGGGAGATGCTGATGGAAAGGAGAGTAACAGCTATAGAGCACAGGGTTTCTTTTTGAAGTAATAAAACTGCTCTAGTTTTTACTTTCATGATTGTAGAACATATCTATTAATATACTAAACATCAATTAATTTTAAATGGGTGAGTTTTGTACTATATGAATTATATCTCAATAAAGCTGCTAAAAATCAAAGTAAAATTTAAAAAATAATGGCCCCAAACTTCCCAAATTGATGACAGACAACAAACCACTAAACTACAGATTCATGAATCTCAGAGAACGCTAAACAAGACAAACACTAAAATGAAACAAAACAGGTTAGAAAAAATCCCTGGATACATCATATTTAAGTTACAAAAAACCAAAGACTGTGAGGAGATTTTGAAAGAAGCCAGAGAGGAGGCAGTCACCTTAGGTATCAAGGAACAAGGACAAAAATGACAGCTGATTTCACATCAGAAACCGTGCAAGCAGGAAAAGAGTGTTGAAAGAACAAAACCATCAACTTACAATACTATATCCATTGAAATTATCCATCAAAAATGGAGGAGAAACAGACTTTCTCAGACAAGTGACAACTAACGGAACTCACTGGCAGCAGTCCTGCCCTGCAAGAACTGTTGTAGGTCAGAAACTTGGATGCATATAATGAAAGGAAAAGCATCAGAAAAGAAATAAATGAAGATGAAATAAAACTTTTTATTTTCTTATTCTTTATTTATCTACCAAAACTCTTTGTTAATAGTAACAAAGTATTCTAGGGTGATTAGGGTGTATAGGTAAGTGAAATGAATGACAGCAAAGTCACAAGGGGTGGGAAGGAGGAGCTGGGAAGAAGATGCGGTAAGTTATCTGCACTACACATGATCCAGTGTAGTGTTACATGAAGTTTCACTTTATTAGTTAAAAATGTGTATTATAATCACTAGAACTATCACTTAAAATCTTAAAATGATATATTCAATAGCCTAATAGAATTGATACAGTGGAACCATATAAAATTATAAAATGCTCATTTAAAATAGGAAAAGACAAAATGATATAAGAAGAAAACAGCAAATGTAATGAATAGAAAACAGTTACATACATGTCAGATGTTAATCCAGCTTTATCAATAATCATTTTAAATGCACATATTAAATACAGTGATTGTCAGAGTGGATGAAAAAGACAAAAGCCCAAATATATATTGTCCTAAAGAAACCCATTTTAAATATGAAGATTCAAATATGTTAAAAGTAAAATAATGAAGGATATACCACAATAATAATAATAGAAAGTTGGCAAAGCTATATTAATTCCAGATAAATAAGACTTTAAACCAAGGAATGTTATCTGGGATAAAGAGGGCATTACATAATGATTAAAAAAGTCACTTCTCCAAGAAAATGTAACAATCCTAAATGTATATGCGCCTGAGAACAGAAAGTCAAAAACCATGAGACAAAAACTTATAGTGATGAAATGAGAAGTAGACAAATCCACTCTTATAGTTAGAAAATTCAACATCTTCTTGTCAATAATTAATATATCAAAAGCCACAAAATAAGTGAACCTACAGACCTAAACAGAACTATTAATCAACTTGATCTAATTGATAGTTATAGAATACTCCATCCAACAGAATAATACAAATTCTTCTCAGGCTCACATGGAACATTCACCAAGTCCATATTCTGGGCCATAAAATACAGCTGAACAAATTTAAAACGAATACAAATTATACAAAGCATATTCTCAGGCTATAATGAAATTAAAACAGAAATCAATAACAGAAAGATACCTGAAAACTTCCAAATTACTTGGAGAATAAACAACATACATAAACAAAGATCAAAGAAGTCTTAACTAAAACAATAGTTTGAACTAAGTGAATATGCAAATAGAACTTAAAATCTGCGGGATGTGGGGGAGGAGGAAGTACTTAGAAGGTAATTTATGACATTGAATGCACATACTAGAAAATATTTAAAATAAAAACCGTAAGCTTTCACTATAACAAACTGGAGAAAAGAGAGCCATGTAAGCCTAAGGTAAGTAGAAGAAGAGACAGAGTAAAAATTTGAGCAAATATCAATTCAATTGAAAACAAGAAAACAATAGAGAAAATCAATGTTACAAAAAGCTGATTCTTTGAAAATACAAATAAAAATGAAAAAATAGTGACTTTGGTATCATTTTTCCATCCTACTTAATCTAAAATAGTGTGTAAGTCGATATGGCATAACACATCAAAGCATTAAATTAAAGATTTTACTCTGTGTAAATATTTAGGGTTGTATCTGTTTACACATAGAGGATATAGTAACAGAATGATTCATCTCCTAAATGACCATAATCCTTTTTTTGCCCTGATGGCATGCATATTGTTAATTATTAATTTTGTATTGATGTTGCACTTTTCTTTCAGTTTGAAAATGGATAATATAATTACTGTGAGAAAATAAAAATCCTATATTACTAAGAAATTTTTTCCTTGTTCAACAATGTCATGGTTTTTCAGTTTTGTTTTTATTTTGAATCTTTATGGCCTGTTGTCTCAATTATCTGCAGGTGATCTGCAGATTTCAAGGAAGCCACTTTTAATACTGCAAGTTATTATTTTCATAAATGTCGTGATTCTAAAAAACAAAGAATAAATGAAAACAAAAATACAAAAAGCCCAATATCCAGGAAATCGTCAGGAGAATAAAAAGGCACTTGTCTATGATATCTAACATGAAAAAAGTTCAAATAGTTGAATGACATTTATATTTAAATTCTTTTTCTGTAGTCCATTTTTTAAAAGAGTTAGGAGGCCCTCTTATTTTCAGTCTGCTTCATAAAGTGAAATTTCATGTGGACTATTGATACTTGTACCTAAATATATACTACAGAAAAGTACAAATCTGATATGTTTGTGTTTGGACGTTCCACAAAATGTAAGAAGTCCTCATCTACTAAATACATTCATAGAGAAAGATGATGATTCCTATTGTTTGTGAAACGTATTTATCTGTATACATGCAAGATAAGTGATAGAAATAAGGGGTTCACATCCCTTTTATTTGGAACACACACTTAATATACAATCAGATAGGAGGAGGTTGTGGAGCCTAAGATAAGAGTTATGGACACATCAGAGTTGAATCTTGGGAGAGAAGCCAAGACAAGAATTTAAGAGAGCCTCATCCTTGCTGATTGACTCAAATAGTCAACTGGAGGAGTCTTTGATGCACTGAGAGAAAGCTGCAATTGCATATTTTCAACTAGTATCTATCTGGGCTGTAAAGTACATTCATACAATTGGATCTCAGCAACCAACTGCCAGCCAGCAGCTTCCATTCCCATACCTGCAGGCATCCCTGTGAGCCCAGGACTAGATATCTCGTTCACAGAAGTGTCTCTCCCTCTTTTCTCATTCCTTTTTTGTTCTTCCTATATAGACAGCTTCTTCCTCTTACACTGTAGTTCTAGTTTTTTCAATAAACAGCTAGTTTCATCATGCTTATAATTTTGCCCACACCCTAAGCAGTGTCTTAATAGAACAAGATTATTGTCCCTAACTCAGTTTTGACATTTTATTAATTCTTCAACTTATAAATTATGCTGTTTTATTAAGTTCAAATATATAATATATACTTAGATGCATAACCATATGAATCTAGGAATAAAGAAAACCCAGTAAAAATGTAATACTGTCAGTTTGAAACTCTTTAAAGCTGAACTTTGTTAGAGGTTACGGAAGGATATTCAAAATCCTCTATGTTTCTATGATACTAATGAAAATAACATATTTTAGATAATCATCAATAGAGAGAATAGATAAGAAATCTTGACCAAAAACGATGAGATAAACAATTCACTTAAGTATTATCAAAAATATACTTTAAAAAATTGAAAAACTCTGTAGCTATTATGTTTTCTTCAGTCTTTATTCAACAAACATTCATACAAGCAACTAACATTTAGTTTTTATTGGTAAGAATGAGTCTAAATTACACTGAATATGGAAAACACAATTTAAGATTTGTAATTGAAAGTGTTTATTTTTCAGACTCAACTGATTATAAATACACAAAAACCCATTCTTCACAGAGTTTTGATTTTAGTACCCCATGCTTTATGTATTATAGTCATTTAATTATGAAAGCATATACTTGACTTAGAATTCTGGCTGACAAAGGAATTTTTTATGTGTTATAATAAAGATAAAATACCACAGGTAGGTTATCAAGATGGTAAAGATATTAAATAAGGTTATAAAAATAACTTTTGTGTTGTGTGCAAGAAATGAAAGTACTCGTTAGGAACAGAGGGTAAAGAGTTTGTGCTGTTTGAAGAAAAATATGTGCTTGCCTTGGGATTAGAGAAGTCAGCAGGCAAATTGTTGTTAGAAAAAATGCCGAACAATCAGAAAACTGTAACTATACATTCAGTTTTTTTATTTCAGAGAAATAAATACTCCATATTTAGAGCTGAGATAATTCAATAATTAAATAGCTTTTAATTGTATATACTAAACAGGTTATTCTTTGTAAGAAGTAAGCAGAAAAGATTATTAAATTGCTGTTAATCATATTTGTTAATGCATCTTGTGCACTTGCAAACCCTTACCTAAATATATTCAAATATATAATGACTGAAGAATTAAAAGTGGTCCTGACTGAATAAAAAACCTGGTTCATTTTCAAACTATTTTCATTATCAAACTCCAGGGGAAAATAAACATAAACGTTAAATCCACTAGAATTTAATATCCAAAGGTGCTAGAAATAGACACATGCAGAGTACTTAACCTGTGCGAGACACTGTTCAAAACGGTTTATAAATAGTATCTCGCTTAAATCTCATGAAAATGCTTTGACTTTGGTCCCACTGATATGTCAGTTTTGTAGAATGGCTAAGCATCTTATCCAACGTTATCCAACCAGTAGATGGTGGATCTTAACTTTGAATCCAGGCAATGGATAAAGAGTTTGGTTCTTCCTTAGTAAGAAACACTCTCTCTTAAAAGAAATTAAAGTCCATAGTCAAATTATTTTGTCCTTTTGAGAAAAAACACAAATTCTAAAATTCTTAATTATATCAAAGTCTAAAAAAAACCATTCTCCCCATTTCATTTGGTGGCCAAGATGAGAGTAACAGGAAAGGACATTGAATACTCAATCTTATAACAATTGAATTGGTCAAATGTCAAATCTCTGATATGTCTCAATTTATAGAGACCACAAATAAGAAAAGGAAAGATTACCATTACGTTCTTCTATTACCTTTAAGATTTAGAAAAGTGGCCAACCACCCAATCATCAGGCAGTCATCCCAGGTGAAGTAACGTTCCCAGAACTGTTCTATATATTGCAAACGAACTATAACAGAAATTCAATGTATCTGAGTGAAGGAGAAATTTGTCAGGCTCATCAGCATGACAATCAGTGGATAGAAGTTGTCAGGAATATAAAACATCTAAATTTAAACTTATTTTGATAATTTTTCAACAATATTCTAATTTTGCACAATATCTGTGGAGTGATTCCGCCTAATGTGGATGAATCACAGCTGCCTTTTTTTGCAAAGTTTAGAAACTTGTCATTTTGGCAAAGCCCCAGTTAGCATAAATGATTCAAGATGACTCTTTTATATCCAGTATATTCGGAACTTCTTAATTTCAATTTCTTCTGAGTCCCATGTTTCTGGCACTCTCTATTCCATTGACAGTAGTCCCAATCTAGTATCTTAGCCTTCACATTCTTGTGAGTAAGCCTTCTATTTTTTTTTTTTTTAATCCTGAGACACAGTGGATATTTCCTCTGCTGTTTGCTATGCAGTTATTTTATCTATTTAATAAAAATGTCACAATATTTAAGAGGTATTTCCACAGTTACTGTTACTATGGATTGTCTACTTTTCATCACAAGACGTTTTCTCCAAATACTCTGCTGGTTCCTGAATATCAACTCTTACCTCCTGGTTCTTGGTTTTGGCTGTGGGCTCCTGGGTATTTCATATTATTCTTTGAAATCAGTGCCTTCACTTGAAAATACTGTTTAGAGTATCAAGGCATAAAATGACGACAAAGTCTTCATATTCTATACAATAATTTTTTCCTAAATCACCATACTGAGGAAAAGTGTAGTGAATACCCTGACCCAGCCTGCATCTGGGCAGGATCATACTTTGTAAATGTTCCACACTGTGGCTTGAGGTCTGCTCGCTAGGGACCATACCACACATGGCCACCCCATTGTTAGGCTTAGAAAAAGTGAACCTTCGGGGTATTGATTTTGTCTACTTCTTCTTGCTTCTTAGGCACCTTTTATCTTCTCCAAGGCTACTCATTTGCTTTCTCAATATAACTTCTCCTCTCTTCAAAGCAGAGAGTTGAGCAACGCCGGGGGCATACTCCTGAAGTTTCCATCCTCTTCAAGATACAGCCATTATAGCTGCAGCCACTCTACAAAGTCTAAAGACTCACATCCAGGTCGCAGTCACAAAAAACAACTGCATAACTGAAGAACTCATCTGGCCTGTAGTCTACAAATTGTAAAGTAGAAAACAGGCTGCAGGTGTACAAGTTGAAGGCCCAAATCATGAATCTTGGCTCCACTAAATCTTCTCTTTATGTATATTTAGCCCCAAAACTCTACTCTTTTGATTTTATATCTCAATATTTCAAATAAACACAATTAAGTAGTATTCACAGAGAAAGTCACCAATAAATGCTGACCCTTTTTTTTTTACCTTGGTTTTGAACAATTTGTGAAATAAAATGAAGAGTAAGGTGAAGGCCAAAATTTATTTTATTAGAAACAGAAGTTTATTTATTACTGACAGAGGCTTATTTACTACTCACTGATAAAAGCAGAAATATAGAGCTGGGCTCCGCCTACACTGCCCAAATTCACTTGTTACTTACCATCCCTCAGAGAGGAAAGAGGAAAGAGGTGAGGAATATCTGGAATCTACTTAGGGAAAACCCAGAGAGGAAGGTATTTTGTCTCATAACTGGGTTCTTATTTTTTATTCAATTTTCACTACATAAGAAGTAGATATTTGAGTTGTTTACTCACAAAGGATATTAGGAGGTTTTAGTACCCAAATCCTTGGAAATCAATCCAAGAAAATGTTTATATCACATTGGCACTCTAATTATACTTGATTATGAATAGAACTGTTGAGAACAGCCTTTTTGCTTAAATATAACTTTCATTGATGAACTTTCTCTTTTATTTATAGCATATTTTTATTTTATCCTCTATTCATTTGAGTGTTTTCATTAACATCTTGCAGTCTGAATATTTTAACAGAATATATCTAATAGTGATTCTCTGTCCATAAAATTTTCCTACGAAACATTGGAAATCTCAAATGTCAGGAAAAATATCCTTTTTTGAGGATTTTTTGGTAAATATTTAATTGCTCTTACTCTGTTTGGTCTTGTATATGTCTCTATAAGTCTATTATATGTAAATTAGATCAATAGACTATGGTCCTCCATAGTACATTGGGCCTCAGATATCTTTAAGAATTGTGCAAATCCATTTGACTAGGAGATGCCAGGCATACTTTGCCTCAGGACCTTTGCACTGGCTGTTGCTTCTGCCTGAGATGCTCAGATAACAGTTTGGATCAATCTCTTTCCTTCTCTCATGAAGCCTTAGAGACCTCCCTATATATACAATTATCTGTTTTCCCTGGTATTTCAGACCCATTTACTCAGGTCTTATTTTTTTCTTTATTTAAATAATATTGACTTATAACATATTTGATTTATTATGTCTAATGCTTATTTTCTGTTTCTTTGTCAGAATGCAAGTGTCCTAAGGGCAGAGATCATTTCCTTCTCTGATGTAGCCCAAATGCCAGATCTATGTCTTGATCGAAGAAGTGATAAAAAAAATGTTGAGTAAATAAATTCTCATTAATGGCTCTAGTCCTTTACACAAATTTTGGGTAATAATATGAATATTATTAAAATTATTAAAAATTAATGTGCTTTTCTTCTTAAAATTTTTTTCCATAGTTGTACTTCAAGACACATAGGTGGTGGAAACTGTGCTTCAAACAGATTGTATCACTTTATATTTCCCCTAACAAGTGTCTCTTCCTCAATATTCTCATTAACAGCGATCATTATAGTTTTATATCTTCAGTGTGATAGACAAACATTTCCATTTATTCATTCCTTGTTTTTAACTTTCATTTACTCTTTCAACAAGCAGTTTTTTCAACTTTGAGCATCCTACTATATGCCAAGTGGTGGTGTACATCCTGGGAAATAATATTCGACCTGTCAAATAATGCCTTTACACTCATGAATCTTTCTAGTATACAAGGTTAAGAAAAATTAAACACCACAATGTCTGAATGAAGTAGAAATATGTCAGGATAATGACTGTGATAACAGTGATTGGGTAGCTATTTTGCTTTACACGGACAGGTGAATCGTCTTTCAGTAAGTTGAAACCAGAGTGACAAGAAGGAGGCACTAATGTAAAGAAGGACAGAGATGGCAAGGAAGAGCACTTGACCAGCAGGGGCAGTTCAAAATAAAGGCAACAGGCAACGATAGCTTTGGCATGTTTGAGGAAGTTAGATAACAACAGCGAGTTAAATAAGTACCAGGGTGAAGGTGAGTGGTGGACTAGGGTGAGTTTAGAGAGTGAGAGAAATATGAGATCTGAAATTCATGTGATTATTGGAGAGTAGGAGAGGATTCAACAGGAGAGAAGAAAAGAAAGATACACTGTTTTAAGGGGCTTTTTCATTTGTTAAATAGCTAAGTATGCCTAACTTAAGCATTCAAATACACTCAAGAATTTCAAACCATTTACCCAGAACCAAGCTCAGCAAATAAATAACGCTATGTCGATTTCGGAACTACGTCTACTACTTTGTTCAAGGCTTTAAAATGATCAAGGCTTTCAAGCCCAATACCAGTAGACTTTCCTTTATTATATTTATTGCAAGTCACAAGTAACGAAACATTACAGTAAAATAGGCCTCTTATAAATCATGCTGATTGTTTGATTGTCTTTGAATGACCCTACATAACTAATCTATTTAGACAGAATTTACAAGGACGCATATTTAGCAATTCAGTATATACTGCATTCTGCAAATATTTAACGTTTCCATAGAAAAAGTCCTCTAAACATATTTATTTCTGATTACTTTTTATTATAAAAACAATAATTATTTTTTCCTAAGGCAAATGGCTCTTATACAGTTAAAATATTGGTTAAAAAGGTACTACTTTCACTTATTTGGAAAAGTCAGTTAAGTTCAGAGTTGTACTACTAAAGAAAGGATGTGATCAATGAAATAAAAGCAGGAAACATTGGTGTGTTAAGTAATTATTTTAAATTTTTCCTTCCAGAATTTTTATGTTTTGTTTATGGAGAGAAATATTTTGTGTCCAACTGAAGTGTTGTAGTAGAGAGAATTTGTAGTAGATAAGATCTCAAAAATCAATTGAGAGGTATACTTATATTCTTAGAGAAGATTAAAAAAACAAGTGTGGAATAGAAGAAGTGTATATTAGCTAAAAGCTGATATATTAAGATCTCAATATGCTTGACACATATACTCATGACAAATATTTATCAATATGTGTGTTTGTGTTTACAGGAAAATATTTCAAGAAAACCATTAGAAGACCTTGTGTTGGAGGAAAAATTGTAGTTATAATACTGAGTCAAAACTAATTTTATAGGTTAGGATGAGAGGATAAAGATAGAAAGATTTTTATTACTGAACAAACGTTGTAATCTGTCGATAATTCCACCTCAATACAGCAATCGTTACTGAAAGCTGCTTTTACTAAGGCATTCATGATATGTCCTCTGGCCTGAAAGATAATGGCGCTGTCATTGTTGCCTGAAAGATCTTGTAATGGTTTATAGAATTTCTTGCTTGAGAGTATTAGTCAGTTGACAATATTTATGTAGAAGTTTGTGCAACTTTTATGTAAAATAAGTCCTGTATGATGTTGTAACTAGAATGAAAATACCTAGTCAGAAAAAGTGCTTTAGATTCTAACTGTTTTTATATACCAGTACAAACTCAGTTACAGTTTTGCACTGCCGTTTTTCCCCTGTATTTTGCAAAAGAAAGTAAAAATAAACAAATAATATACTGTTTAGGTAAACAGTATTATGCATGAATAGTTATTTCACTAATGCATATGTTTCAAAAGAACAGAATGATACTTGTACCTCCAGCTGAAAGGGTAATGAAATTTGTTAAAATAACGGAAGAGCTACATGCAGAACTCTCAAAGATGTTTTTCCAAGGACTTTTTATAATGCCAAATGTCAAGATATTTTATTAAAATATACCTTGAGCTGAAATTCAGGAGAAAGAGGTTGGTATTCTAGAATATTTTTACTATTAATTCACTCACTGAGGATTTTTAAATACTGAATAAACTCTTTCATTCCTCACTGAATTTCAATTTGTATTAAATAATATAAAGGTTTTGAAAGGCTTTGATCATTTAAGAAGAAAGAGAATAGATAATCTAGGAAGTTGCATGATATGCTATTACTGCTGTTATTACAAATTTTATATTCCTGCGCTCTCATAACTTAAATGATAAGGAGAAATCTTGGCTTACATATGAAGATCAAGCCTAACGTTCTCACCAGTATGTTATAGATTTCTCTACCCTTCATAACATGTATCAAAAGCGGGGCATATATGTCCAATGTTATTCCACTTCACAATGCTTTTGTATCTGTCAACATGGGCCAAAATTGAGCTCCAGACAAAGGACATTTTTACCAAGAGAAAGACCAAGATTTGGTGAAATTGTATAATTTAACTAGGATCTCTTAAGTAGGACATGGCAAGGCTGAGAGTGGAATATCAGGGTCATTCTTAGGAATGAAATTAATAAAATACCTGCAGAGTTATCTTGTGACTGTGAACGTAATTTCAGATGATACATTTTAATCACTCATAGTCAAAGAACCTGTTTAGTTACATTTTTAAGTGAAAAATATGGGTTGTATTTGATTTCTGTTTCCCGATATTCTTTTTCTCATTATCATGACTATTCCAGATTCCAGAATATTCCTTATGCCCTAAACAATTATAATTTGCTTTATTTGAAAATTTGCTTAAATTCAAATTACTAATACAGTTATTTTTGTAATAATTACTTTTAGGTGAAAGTAATAGTAAGTTTTTAAAAATTGCAATGGTATTATGAAATATTGTTTAAAAATTATTTTGCTATACTTGAAATTTCACATTTCAAATAATAGCTATTAAAGTTTTTTAAAAGTCCATTATTTTATGAACTTTTGGACAATATTTGAATATTTTAATACTTTATTCCGGATAATAAAATTATTCAATATTTAAAGCAAAATTAGTATAATATTAAATAGTTTTACAATTTATTGATTTCAAGATCCAGGCTTATATAATTTGATTTATACACCTGCTCAAAAAAAATCTATGTATTTTATTTTGTAATGTATGTCCCAAAGAAGAAAGAATTCATTATTTATATCAAAGGCAAGTGAATGCCTTTAAACTCATAAAACAGCACTTTTAGATATATAGTTTATTATGTGTTGACTCTAAGACCACTTGGAACTTCAAAGCTGAAATGTCTTGTGCCTGAATTCTAACTTTATGAAGACTAAAACATAAGAGACGGTCTTTCACTTCAGGTTTTAAAAATGACAGTCCAAAGATAAAAGCGAGTGATCTCAGTGATGGGGAAGAAGTATGTGCTTATAGAGAATTTACGGTGTGTACTACAAATGGTGAAGATGGAAACTTCTCACTTTAGATCACTGTGTAGCTCCAGCTCGGATGATTCAGTTTTAGGACTTCTGTCCTTTATGAAATACAGATAGAAAAATATGAAAGCTCCTTCCTATTCCTTCATACAAGCACCATTTTTATTTGCTAAGAATGGCTATAAATAATTCTAGCTTTATTTTTTTAATTCTACTATATTTCATGCCATCTCTTTCATTCTACTTCAATAAAAAATACAAACATTTTCATGACAGATAATTTTGCTGAAGAAAACATCCAGTGTAGCTATTGTCTGTGTTCTACTACACAGTAAAACAAACAGACAAACACAAAAACTTTCCACTTCATGCTGCAGCACTGTAATGGCTGCTCAGAATTCTCTAATTTTGAAGTACAAGTATGAGCACAAATCTCAAAAGAATTACTTTTTAGTAATTAAGTTTCTTTGATCGCATGAAAAATAAACCAATTGGTTTATTAAGATCTCAGAGAATCAGCGAGGAACCAAGAGAAACAGTTTGTAAGTAATTTGGAAAGCTAGGGATAAAAATAATGGCTAATATTTAATTTGTGCCTTTGTACCTCAGCTGTTCATCTAGATGACCATGTACTTGCATGTATTTGTTGTTTTCAGTGCCGAGAGTGGATTCCGACTCCTAGTGACCTGTGTACAGCAGAGCGGAGCCCTGCCCGCTCTTTTAGCACTATCCTTTCACTTCTGACTCTGGGTCAGACAATGTTCTACTGCTATTCACAGGGTTTTCATGGCCAATGTTTTCAGAAGTGGGTGGCTGGCTGGCCAGGTACTTCTGTCTAATCTATCTTATTCTAGAAACTCTGCTGAAACCTGTCCACCATGGGTGGTACTTGAAATATTGGTGGCATGGCTTTCCTCATCACAGCAACACACAGCCACCACAACATGACAACCACAGACAAGCATTGTGGTTCCCTGACCAGGAAACAGACCCTGGCTGCTGCAGTGAAAGCACTGAATCTTTACCATGAGACCACCAAGGCTGGCTACTTACATGTATAGCTATTTAATATTCAATTAAGCTCTCTGAGGCAGTATACTATTTTTAAGTTACTTCTTCCACTATTGCCTTTTCTTTGTAGATGATATATGCAAATATTGGTAAGCTATCAAGTTGCTAAGGCTACTAATTCTAACTATATACAACCAGAAACTGGACATAGATGCTAGATGGATTTGGGGTCCTACCAGACCTAATATGAAGTTTTCCATTGTGGCATCTCAAACATCTGGAAAAGTATATTTTAATTAAATAGCAGAGTTAGCCAACTTTTCTTGTAAAGTTCCAGGGAGTAAATATTTTAGGTTTCGCAGGCCACAAGTGATCTATGTAACATATCTGGAATTCAGATAGAAAGGCCTCCCACCGGCCAAATATGGAACAGTTGAGCAAACCAGATTACCTCTTGTTGAATACAATCTATTCAGGCAAGAATAAATAATAAATGCTAAAACCAGTGATTAACAGTTTAACAACAAATGGGCCATTTACATAATCTCAGCTATGCCCTATAAAATAATTATGAATTACAAAGGAAAAAATTGGGTGATTTTACAGTAGAGAAAACTGACAGCCACACCTCAGTCTGGCTAACAAAGATTACGTAATCAGTAACTGGACACATAGAACTTGCGTAACACCTGATAAAATGCAATTAGAAAATAATAAATAAATTAGAGTCATTTCTGTGATATTTCTGCCAAAATATGGGTAACTTGGATTTATTCATGAGGAAGCATCAGACTAATCTAAACTGAAAAATGTTCTACGATTGTTCTTGTAATGTTTCTGCAAGGTTGAAATCATTTTGAAATAAATAAATAAATAAATAAATAAATCCTGGAACCCATGCCAGAACAAAAATATCTGAATCTCTGGAAACGGTGCCCAGAAAATGGTATATTAACGCCCCCCCCAGGTGATGTTAATTTGCAGCCAGCTTTGAGAACTGCAGCTCTACATAAGGTAGAGAACAGTAATTGGCAGTACTGAATGATGTGTTTTGGTTTGCATGACCAATACAAAAATATCAGTAAGTCAACCATATCCGGCTGCAGGATCTATTATGTTAAATGTAGTCTCATGAAGTATATCCATTTCAGACATCATACAAAACTAAAACTATGCTTTCTTTCTCAGCCAAGTACCCTGAGGCTTCATTACCAGAGCTACTCAGTGGAAACATCCTGGTAGGAATTTAAGAGTTTTAATTTGCACCTTCCTCCTTGGGACATGCTGGGGTCCAATTTTACTTACCCATCTTGTAAATGTGAAGGAAGTTAATTATTATTATTACTAAATTTTCATAGGAAGGAGAGTTAAATCTTTTCAATCCATGGAGAAACAGCTTCTAAAGACAGAGTATGGACAGTGAAAGCCATTCTTTGGGCATTAGGTTTTGAGAAACTTCCAGATTCCTGCAAATAATACTATCCTCGTGATCAGGGACTTAATCCCTGAACAATGGTCTAATATACAAATAAGTGAGCAAGAGAGATTACAAATTCAACTGACAGTCACATCTGTGTAATCAAGTTTGTAGTATTGTTTTCAGGACTCCAACATGAATCTACATAAATAAGATGTAGTCAGGACCATCGTAGAATATTTGAGAGTTTCAATTTGTACACTCAGAAGAAAATATTTAAATGTAATATTCAGGTAAAATATTTTGTTATAAAAATGCCATTGGCCTATGATAGACACAGAATATAGAGTTAGATTTCATGGATACTGGCCCTGCACCCTCTAAGTCCAGGGGCTTATAGTTCCTTTCCCTCTTATTTTCTCATCTTCTCATTGAGACTGGCTCCTCTGCTTCATTACAGTTTAACATGGTCGACAGGACATGATTCGCAGGAATTCTTAACTGTGCTAGCCCAAGATTTGACTTTATTCTTTGTCATTCATTCCAAATCTCGAGGGAATCTGACTTGCTACCACTTGTCTAATCTTGAGTCAAGTAGACCCAGTAATTTGGTCCAATTACTTATAACCTATTTGAAATTATACAGATCAAATTTGCTTGAGATGGAAAGTTAAGTATTTTAGTTTGTCACTCTCTTGTGTTAAATCATGACAGATTATCAGATGCAGCCACTCACTACGATCTTGACTACAGTATTTTATTTTAATTATTTTCTGCTTTGCTGAAAGACTTGTCCCCTGTTTCTATGTGTCCACAGAAGCTGATTTAGCTATTTCACCACAACTTTCTGTAGGTCCCATCTTGGCATATAAATGTCTCCCTTCCCTGCTTGATGAGGAATTGTAATTGGAGCAGAATAGAAGGAGTACTGGAGTGCTACTCAAGCTAAACTCTAGGAATAGTCTTAATAGCAGTAACAGTAGAACACTTCTACTGGATGAATGGATATTAACTATTTCTTCTGGTCTTGAACCATTTGTTTAAGATTCAAAGGCTGAGGAAAATTCATCTGATTGGTAGAGTTTAGAATATGTTCCTACTGCATGGCTGTTTTGGTATGATCAGTAAATGGATAGTGCCAAAGAACTTCCAGGAAACTCATAAGCTTCTACAGAGAAATGACAGGCACTGAGCTATAATATCTCACAAAAAAATACAAAATGGGATAGGTTTTCTTGACACACAGAAAATCAGAGTGCTGGTAGGAAGGACAGATGGATGCTGAGGATGGAGTAAAAGCAAAACATGAAAGTAGTCCTTAAAAATGTTCTTACAAGATAGAATAAAAATTATATCAGTCCCTTGAAAATAATCTAAAATACTGACTCTGAGGATGGATATAGTCCAGGATAATTTTGGAAATAAGAAGTAAAAAGAGTTGATTTTTCCCAATATTGTTTTCAAATATAATTTATTTAAAGTCCATATTTGTCCAAGAGTTTCCCTATTTTATTCATCTATCTCTAAATTAGTTTTTTTTTAAATTTCATTTATTTAACACCACTTTAAGGCAAGATTACATTTATGATCACCCCATAAGCCAGAAAACAATATACACAGGCATATAGATACAGAAATAGCACATAATCTCAGAAAGTTTACGAGTTACCGTCATAGCTCACTAATACAAACTTAGGAGGTCTGGGGTTGGCCCAGTGGCATAGTAGTTAAGTTTGCATGCTCCACTTTGGTGGCCCTGTGTTCAGGTCCTGGGCAAAGACCTACACACCACTCCCTCAAGCCATGCAATGGAGGAGTCCCACATACAAAATAGAGGAAGATTGGCAGCAGATGTTAGGTCAGGGCCAATCTTCCTCACCAAACAAACAAACAAACAAAAACTAAGAGGGTCTGTGGTTCTCATTTTAAGAAAATCTTTCTATAAGATGACCCATGGAGATACTTCAAATCCAAGGTAAGTCTTCAGTAACATCATTACTGCTTCTGAAATTTCAGCTCCAGAAATATTTATCTTAACTGTTATTTATAAAGATTATACATGAAGTGTCAAGAGATTTTATTTTTCAATGTTATTTTTATGACTTAAAAATAATACATAATTATTAGAGAACACTTAGCACATCTTAAAAGCTATAAGAAAAAAAAAGGTATAATCCTATCACTCAGAGCTAATAACTATGAAATTATCAACATTGTTGTATACTTTCTCCCTCTATTCTACTTCTATTTTATTGTTTGACTCTTTAGGTAATTTAATTTGATGCCTTGTGTGGCGCTTTTCTTTTAATATTTTGTCAGGCATGTTTATCGTTGCTATTAAAATTTATCTACAAACTTCAATTATGCATTCACTTGAAATAAGTAAACCATCAGCAGAGCCCATTTCCAGATTGATAGAAATTAAAGTGCACTGAGCTTTTCCCATTAGGGAGCAAAGTGAATATGAGGCAAATAGGACTGGATTTTAGTCATTTGGAATTGATTTTATGTTTTTTGAAGGAGATTGTTTCAGTTAAATTTCTGATGGTTGGAGTATTTTAATGAGTGACTGTGTTTAGGTATGTCTTCAACTTCATCTCTAAGGGGTACATGGATGATACCAGGATTAAAGAAAAGCAAGACACTTTCCATATTATTCTTAGGAGACTATGCCATTCTAAATAAGATGGGATTTATTATTTAGAGAATGAATCCAGCCAAGGGGCAGTCGTCTCCTATCTAAAAGCTCCACTGTGAAATATCAACTTTCTATCTCCTCCTTGACCCTCAAATAAATGAAAACAACACGGTGACTTACACATTGTGAAAATCATTTCTAAAAATTTTTCTAGATAGAGGAGTAAACAAATTGATTATAGACAAATTTGAGGCATTGTAGTAAATAAAATTTAAATATATATTTGTTTTCTTTACTGAAGTTATATGCAAAAATTCTTGCTTGAATATTATCTGATTCCTTATAAAAATTAAATCTGGGAAAGCAAAGTTGAGGGAGAACCTTCACCTTTCTACTTACGATGCTGTATAAAGACATATCATCAAAACTTGCATAAGGCCTGGTGATGGCATAACATATGAAATGTCGACTTTATTTTTTAATACTTATGGGGGTCCTGGATTTCAAGAAATGTGACAATGCAGCAGTATGAATGATTTATTTGAACACTCATTTATTTTAATAATTTGTGTTCATTTCTTTATTTCATTAAAATTACCAAGCAACTATGTCTCAGACACCATTAAGATCTGACATACAGAGACAACAGGGGTAATAAACTTTTCAAAGCTTCCACAGTATAAATGGGAGAAAGACAAGTGAACAATTGCATGCAATGCAATGGGTGTAATAGCATTTAATATAATAAGGATAAACAGAATTGTGTGGGAACAGTTTAATAACTGAAGGAGATTCAGGGATGCCTGAACCTTATGTAGTTAAAAGTCAGTGGGAGCTAGTCAGGTAATCTATTGGGATTGGGAATGGAAGAGGGGCATTCCTGGCAGTGGGCAAAGCTTGTAAAAAGGCATGAAGGCAAGCTATGCCTTAGAATATATGAAAATTTGCAAGTAGTTTAGTAAGTTTCTTAATGAGACAGGATTGGACAGGAGCTAGGTCATAAACCAAGTGTATGCAATATTTTCGAGTATGATTTTGATGCTGAAAGATATATGAAGCTATGGAAATTTGGAAGGGAAGGATTAACATCATCAGTTTTTAATTTTAACATTTTGTTAACATTGTGAAAGCAGATTAAAATGTGAAGAGATATAACAAGTTATTATTCATTTTAGGCTTACTGAAAAAGGTCATGAAGACCCAAGTTATATAAGTTATACAAGTTATACAAGCAGATAATGATGTGAAAGATATTTAAAAGTGTAATCAATGTAACTAAACTAACAGTAAATTAGAGATGATTTCTCTTTCTTGCAACTCCAATTGAAAGTTTCCATAAATCCCATAAAAATTTCCTCTGTCAGGTCATTAGGGCTGCTCTGACAGAAGTGCCATGGACTGGGTGGCTTAAACAACAAAGATTTATTTCTCACAGTGCTGGAGACTGAGAAGTCCAAGATCAAGGAGCTGGCAGATTTGGTATCTGGTATGTGTTGGTGACCCCTTCCTGGTTCATAGACAATCATCTTCTGGCTGTGTCCTCACAACACAGAAGGAACTAGAGAGCTCTCTGGGATCTCTTTCATAAATGCACCAATCCCATTCATGAGGTCATCGCCCTCAAGACCTAATCACCTCCCAAA
Organism: Equus asinus; assembly: GCF_041296235.1. NCBI lineage: Eukaryota > Metazoa > Chordata > Mammalia > Perissodactyla > Equidae > Equus > Equus asinus. The sequence continues at coordinate 46,994,058 of NC_091792.1, read as the reverse complement.
GTTCCCACCTCAAAATATCATCACATAGGGGATTAAGCTTTAACATATGAATTTTCAGGAGTCACAAACACTCAGCCTATTACAACCTACTTTGCTCTTTAGAGAGTAATTTATTTAGAGTTTATATCTCTGTTTATTAATTTTCTTACAATTAGATGTGTTTATCACTACATATGTTGAACCACCCATTAGAATAGTGCAAAGGTTTTATGAATAAAATTCTGGTTCATGCATGATGAATGAATGTGTGTTGGACTTACTCTGACACTGTAAGCAATTAAAAATTGTGGAACAATATATTAAGCAACTGTTGTCTGGAATTGGAGAAGAGACAGTTCAGGGTCATGATCCTTAAAGGAAGGAAAACAAAGTGAGCTCCACAATCACCCTGACCTTATGCCTAAGAGGAGTATCCAAAACTGAGCATAGAGAAATGAAATCCAAAAAGAGAGCAGTGGAAGGTAACTTCTTTAGGATGGCCCAGTAATGTCAAGGGAATGAGAACTTGATCACTCCTGACTAATGCTGGATTCTACTAATAGACAAGGAATCTCCGCTGACCTGGCCAAGCCTTTTTCAGAACTTCGTCTCAGTCTGAGGTTCTTTCTTTTCATTCGTTCATTCTTTCCTTCCTTTTATAAATATTAGATCCCTATCATCACAGTCTGGAGTTTCTCCCTGACTGCTTTTGTACTCTCTATCTTTATTGTTCATAAGCTTTTTCCCCAAGAAATCTCTTGCCCATCTAATTCCATCTTAGTATCTTCTTCTCTGAGAAGTCAAACATATACAGGTGATACCAGGACAGTCCAAGAAAATAGGTGTTAGTGAGAGTTTAGGCACTGGTCACTCACCAACTGGCAGAGGATATGAGTATTATGTGGGATCTGAGTATTATCAATAGATGCTGGAACAAAATATCAGGCCACTTACTGAGGAGTTCACCTGCAGTGACCTGGGGAAATGTTCCTCTGGAAAGGAATACCTTTACTAATATGAAGATTCAGCTATTTGAGGGATATGGGAATAGCAGTGCCTGTAATGATGGTGGAGTTGGCTGGTTTTTACTAAGCTGCATCAATGACCTGCAGAGAGATAAAGTGAAACTGAGGGCAGATGAAAAGCAGTTAAAATCTAAATGCAAAAGCCAGATAGTTTCTTTAGTAGTTTACAAAAGAGCCTTCAGTACAGAAAGGACACAACTAAAGGACAAAGTCAGGATGCGATAGTATCTTGGAATTCCAAAAACATGTAAATTCTCAACCAAGACAGGTCTGGAATATTTTATGAGTCCTCGTTTGGAAAATCTGGGTCCTTGAAGCATGTGGTGGAGACATCTGTGTACACACTTCAAAGGATTTTGAGACTTCAGACATTCATAATCCCTCAGGACTTTCAGAGGAGGCTCAAGACCTTGAAGTAAGAGCTAGCACTTCCCCCATGCAGGAATAAAAATAAAAAAGTCATCCTTCCTTTCTCCCTCAAGAAGGCAAAAAGTACCTACATGAGGAGGTGCTCTAATGTCTCTCCTGGCTGGTAGGTTGAAAACAAGGAGTAAATTTCAATATAACTCAATGATAGATATCCTGGACCTGATGAGTGTGAAAAGTGTTTACAACCCCCCCCCCCCCCCCCGCAAGAAGCTTAAGAAATAGCTAGCATGTATGTCAGGATCCAGGAGAATACTCTTGGGGTTGGATTTTGAAGTTTCATGATCAAGTGATCTGGAACATAAGACTGGATAATTAAGAATTTATTTACCTGGGGGCACTTTCGTGGGATACAGGATTTAGTACCTTAGCATGGACCACAAAAGATGTGGTAAACAAGCTGCTAACATGAGTTATAGAAGTCTGGAGAAAGTAATTGTCCATTCTGAATAAAGTGGAAATGCCTGACAGATAGTAGAGGAATGAGTGGAAAATGGGAATACTGGAATGGCTATATTATTTGAGCCCAGAAGAACCCACCCCCAAGAAGATTATATTTTTCAAAAGGGCAAGGACTTAACACCAATCATGAAGACTATTAGGAACATGCTACTAAGAGGAATACCATAATTATTGAGATAGTCAGTGATGGCTCTTTCCTGCAAGCCAGGGCTGAGCTTCATCCATTAATAGTCATGGGAATAATGGGACCATCAACTAATGGAAGTCAGATAGTGCTTAAATGCTGTGGACACTAACACGATGGCTGTCATGACTAGGGGCTGCCAAGGGGCCATGAAACACAGAGAATTGGGAAGACTGCCCGACCCAGACCAAGAGGACAAATCCTGTAGGCTATAAGGACTAATCTTAGACAGCCAAGCAGATTTTTCCTTAAGGCTCTGTATCAGCCATTCCACTTTGTTTGCTTCATTGATTCATGCACATCAAAGCTGCAGATGCCACTGTAACCAGTCAACAAAAAAACCTAGAGTGATGTGATTGTCTCTTACTACTCATGCCAATGAGTTAACTGATCTATATTCCATCTCTTGAAGGGATTGTACTGTTAACTTCTGTGAAAGTTAGTGATAAGCTTATTGCACTCTATTTGTAAGATTCCCTCCTTTGGGAACAGTATTCTGATTGTTTTCATAAACAAGCAAGTAATTACCCAGGTTGAATGCTGAAGAATTAAGATGGACACTTTTGGGGGCTTATATCTGACAGTGAATTTTCAGCCAGTGTGATTTGTAGAATTAAAGTCTCTGTAAACATATGTCTCAGATTATTAGTCCTAAACAGCATGAGGTTTTTAGTTTGACATACACATAAGGCCTGAGCACAAAGAGAGTAGTATGCAGAAGGGACATATAGAGATCTAGGAAAAAAGGAGTTGCTGATGACATGAGGTCTAAACAGAGGACGTACATTAGCTGGGTTACATATTTGGATTTATCTTAGGTAGAAAGTAATTGGCTCATCACTCTACAAAGTTTGCTGAATTAAAATTTAGACATCTAGAGTCCTATTTATATATAGTAATAATGAGTTCGTTTTCTGAAAGAGAGAGACACTAGCAAGTTCACATGTTGATTTGTTTAGGGTCATCTGTCAAGATAGGTACAAGTGGAAATGGCTTAGCTGTAATTCCTATGATATCACTTGCTGAGAGCAGAATTTTCAAGAATTTTTTTTTATCATGAACATCCAGTGATGGATAGTATATCTAACAGTCAGGATGATTAAGAGTAGCACTGTTGTTTCAGATAATCTGTTAATGGCATTAAAACAAGTATATTATGAGCTAATTCTTTTTTTTGTTGAGGAAGATCACCCATGAGCTAACATCTGTTACCAATCTTCCTTTTGCTTGAGGAAGATTGTTCCTGAGCTAACATTAATGCCAATATGCCTCTATTTTGCAGTGGGATGCCACCACATCATGGCTAGACAAGCGATGTGTAGGTCTGTGCCCATGATATGAACCCTTGAAGCCTGGACTACTGAAGCAGAGTGGGTGAAATCAGCCACTATGCCAACGGGCTGGCTCCCTGAACTAATATTTTTAATAAAGAGTAAAGAAAAGAGAAAAAAGGAAGTTATGGATGGATCACAACCAGGGATCTAAAGACAATGAGAAGGAGAATGATTATAAACAAGCAGATGACAAACAAATCATGAACTACACAGAGGTCTTGGTCTAAAATCATAAGCGGAAGCTGTCTACTCTTTGAGGAAGACTACTTGTCCAGAATGTCTTGGTTCAGCTGACTACTTCTGAAGATCAATTGCTTCTAAAGAATTTCTGAAAATACTCAATTTGAAGACTCGTATTGGCATAACCTTCAAATTTTGTGGAATTCTGGATTGCTTATTTAGTTGTGAAACAAAATATCAATTCCTTGGAGCTTCACTGCTATATTTTTTGTTAACAACAGCTGATAAGGTCCTTTCCAGTGAGATTCAAGAGAACTATCTCTCTTATTTCTCTTCAAATAGAAAAAATCTGCTGACTGGAGTGTATGGAGAGACTGCTTAGGAAGATGTTATGGGAATGAAGCCTTAAGCTTTTGGTGATAGGATGGGTGTAGTACATAAGTCCCTTGTAATATTGTGTCATATTTGTGTGTGTCTGTATCTTAATCTCTTTTTCTTATAAAGGCACCAGTCATATTGGATTAGGGGCCACACTAGTGATCTTACTTAAACTCATTTAACCTTTAACCTCACTTAACCTCTTTAAAGGCCCTATCTTCAAATGCAGTCATGTTCTGAGGTACTAGGAGTCAGGACTTCAACATATGAATTTTAGAGGAACACAATTCAGCCTATAACATGATTGAAGACCAAATGATGGTGAAATTATGCCATTTTGAGAGATACTCATAAAAATTAGGATTGTAATGAGTACATATAAGAAGCAGAGTTTTTCCTGGAGTATAAGAAGATTTAGATTTAGAGAGCTCCATATTTAACAGTGGTCAATTGAAAGTTTTGCTTGGGCATTGGAAGTTGAAAGTTGTATTTCTGGCTCCCCATTTAATTGTTGACCACTTTCTCTCAATGCAGACCCAATAATCAGCAACCTCTGGAAGGCAGAAAACCAGAGATCTCTCAATTAAAGTCAATCTATCAAGATAAAAAAATGAAACAGAAGGAGAATCATATCTTGTTTTACTAGTGATCAGCAGCAAAGCTGTCCAAATGGGTGCCGGTCTGGCGAGAACAGAAAATTCAATGGTCCAGGAGGCCCATTCAAAAAGGCTTATAAGGTCTATTCCTGAATTCTGCTTCATTAATCTCCTTTGTATGACAAACACTTCTAGACAGCACAACACAAAATGAAAGAACAAAAGAGAGCAGAAAGGAAAGAGATGAAATGCCCTGCTTTTACCAAAGATGCCGAAACAAATGGGAACCAATAACAAAATCTAGGGAGCAAACTGAGAAAAAATAAGGACTTCAACACAGAGTTTAGAACCAATTCTGATTTATCAAGTAAACTAAGCGTCAACAAGCTGTGAGAAGCAAATCCAAGGGTGCCTTCAGGTGTACTAAACCTGATTGAAGACTGAGTCTGTTGTGACTTAATATCTTGGCATTGTTGTTGTTAGAGCTATCCAGTCAATTCCGACTCTTTGTGACCCTGTCAGCAGAGCAGAACCCTGCCTGGTCTTTCCGCGACTTCCTTTTATCTTCTGGTGCTGTATTGGCCAATGCTCCTCTGCTATTCATAGGCTTTTCATGGCCAATTTTTTTGTAAGTCAGTGGCCAGGTCCTTCTTCCTAATCTGTTTTACTCTGGAAGTTCCACTGAAACCTGTCCACCATGGGTGTCCCTGTTGGTATATGAAATACCAGTGACATAGATTTCAGCATCACAGAATCACAGGTGTAGCCTCTGGGAAAACTGGAGAAATAAATAATTTAAGTCAAGTGAACAGTTTCTTTATTCAGAGCTTATCTATATAGAGATAGATAGATTGACAGAGAGACATACACTATCCTCTGTCCAACTCCATGGGAGAGACCAATATATATGAACAGAAGAAAAGAAAAATATAAAAACAAATTGTATAGAATATTCAAGAAAAATTATTGGAGACTTTTTGAGGATAAATTCTGAAGTATGTTTGTATGTATGGATTAAGGAGAAAGTCAGGTAAGGCTTTGCTTAAACATTAAAACAAAACAAAACAGTGTGTGTGATCTAGTTAAAGACAGGAACAGAGAGGCTATTTCCTCTAGTGGCATAAGGATGCATGGGCAAAGACATCCAGATGGTTAAATAAAATTGTGTGTAGAGAAATAAGATCAGTCAAGTGTGTTCAAATACAAACAGAGTCAAGAGAATGGATGGACATGTGGGCAACAGCCTACACTGTGGATTATCTGGTTAAGGAGCTTATGTTTTGATCTTCACATGATGAAAGCTATTGAAGCTTTTAAAGGGACCACTGACTTAATCTGAACTTTTAAAAACTAAATTGCCCAGAAGATGTTGGAGGATGGATTACACTGGGTTAATCTACAATCAGAGAAAGCAGCTTCTAAGTTAGGATAAGGACACTCAAGCGATAAATGGCTAAAATATATCAGTGGAAGGTAATAGAGATGAAAGTAGGAAGCAGAATCACGAATCAATTAAGAAGTCAAAGCAAAAGGACCTTGTGACTCAGTATGGAGAAGGAGAGGGAGGAGTTGAGTTATATATGATGGCTGGAAGGTAAAATCACTGATACAGATGGGGAAAGCTGGACAATGAATTAACTAAAGATGCTATTTAATGTTGAATATGTTGAGCTTTCCTTTCCTGTGACAGAGCCAGGGAAATATTTCCAATAAATATTTTGACATACTTTCAAACTAAAGGAAGAAGCAGACGAAGATGCTATGAGTTTGCAGGGAAAAGCTGGCACCATTATAGAGTTAATGGGAGGAGGTAAAGTGGAAAATGACCATAGGTGTCTGCATATGTTTATGTAAAATTATTTCCTTTCTCCAAATAGCACTTACCATAGCTCTACATTCTTAGAAGATTATTTAGCTGACTGGTTTATATAATCCTTTGGCATTCTGACAAGAGGGAACTTAATATCATGTTCACCATTCTAATTTTAGTGCCTCGCATAGTCCTAGAATGTTTTAACAGCTTAATATTTTTAAATAAATCAATGATTAAAGAAATGGATGAAAATATAATCTTGAGGCAAGCAGAAGTTTAAAGGATATAAGAAGAAAGAAGGACACATAAAAATGACGGTGAAAGAATGGATGAGAACATGAGAGGAATCGTGCAAGTGTGCTGTCAAGGAAGCTAATGGAAGAGAGAATTTAGAGAGGTAGATAATAAACTCTGCAGTTCAAATGGAACAAAAAGCATTAGTAAGTAAGAACAAAGATCAGCTGGCTTTGGCAACAGGATCTTTGCAGATAGTAGCTAGAATTATTTCCACGGAGTGAAAAAAGCAACATCAGAATGCAGTGGATCAGAAGGGAGAGCAAACAGAAGAGAAAATTAAGACAGAGATTGCAGTCTACTTTTTTAAGAACATGAGTGAAGAAGTACAGAGATTATAGGACCATTTTCGAGAGAGATAAGATCAAATTATATTATTCTTGTGATTTGATTGCAGTTTTGAACCTGTGAAATTTGTATGTATTTTTAAGTTAAGAGGAAGGTGCAAGTAAAGAGAAAGAGAGATAGAAGATGCAAGAGGGGAGAAAGAAAAGGAATGACTAGTGAGACCAATTCCCTGTTGGAAAGAAAGGAGAATATGGATGAAAAAAATATTTACAGGTCCTTAGGAAGAGATTGGGGGAGGGGCAATATAAGTGAAAAGAAATCATAACTGATAATCTCCTTTCTCTTTATGGGCTAGGATTTGATCTCACATCACCTGGGTTGAAATACATGTTAATTCTCAGCATAAAACTAAACATACACAGATATTTGGGAATTTGGTCAGAATTAGAAAATAAAACACCAAATTTTCCCACATATTAGGCATCTGTGGCAAGTTGTACTTTTTATGATGGTCCCGACAAATTCTGCTATCCTCTGAATTCTTGTTAGAATTTGATGTTGATACTCTTCCCATTGATAAATGGGATTTATGTTTCCTGCTTGTGTATTTGGGTGAAAATTTGGCTATTATTGAAGTTACTTCTGAGGATATGTCATGAAAAAGAAGTGATACAGCTGCCACATGGTTCTCCTGGGACACTCATCTTTGGAACTCAGCTACCACCATACTTTGAGAAAGCCCAGACCACTGAGAGGCCACAGATGGGTGTTCTGTTTCACAACTCCAGCTGAATTCTTACCCAACAACCAGCTCCAATTTGTGAGCCACATGAACAAGCCATCTTGGAAACAGATCCTTTAGCCTCAATCAAGTTTTCCAACTGTTGCTGAATGAAGCAAAGATGAACTTTTCCCTGTAAGCCCTGCCTGTATTGCAGATACATGAGATAAATAGATGACTGTTGTTGTTTTAATCTACTACAATGTGCACTGGTGTGTTAGGCTGCACTAGTTACTTAGAACAAAAGCGTTATAGATATATTCTATTAAACAATTTTATGCAGAGCAAAGCCAAAAAGCTCAAGGGCAGAGAAGCAGTAGAAGCAAAATCCCAACCATCTTTTTAGGAGATAATTTACATTTTCTGACCTATGACAGATTAACTAAGGGACATTATTTATTTTAAAGCAAATCTATTTTAAATCTATTGATTTATCTAATAATTTTCCCTGAAAATTGTCCTTCCTGAAATATTTTAGCAAATATAAATTACTTTCCAGAAATGGCTTAGCTGAATGGGCATAGTTAAGACATACGTACTTGAGAATAAATCAACTATTCCATTTCCTCTTCCTCTCTGTTATTTATTTTTCTCTTGTATGTAAACAACTTTCTATGTAGACAAAATTGGCAGATATCCCTTGAGATGTAACAATTAAATCCTCTGAGAACTTTATAATGAATAAAATAATTTTAAAAAATATTTTGTTGCTATTACACCAACATATACATCTGGAAGAATTTTCCTCTTTGACATCATCCTCGCTACTTGACAATGAAGATTGTAAGCTTATCAGTGATAAGGCAGCGTCTGTTTCAGTTGCTTAGTACCACATTATACTTAGAGTTTCTCTTAGATTGTACGATGCTATATAAGCAGAGAACTTATCTCACTGTTAAGAACTAAAGAAAAAAGAAAACATTTGCTTAAAATAACTCAAGGTCAACAAATAAAATAATGGTACTAAGTGATACCATCCTTAATAAAAATGACTTTTCTGACCTTTGGAAATTTTTCTCTTGCCAATGCTACTTATGATTCATAAACATCTTGGACAAAAAGAGGGTAAGAATATGTTTCAAGGATTAGTATAAGTGCAAAAACGCATTTATCTGTGATGTCAAAGTTAGTAGTTAGACTCAGAAATTAAAAGATAATATCAATGTGATGATTAAAGCTTTTATATTAAGTGAGAACTGAGAAACTTTTAAAACTACAAAGAAATGGTGCCTTTTTTATCATGTGTATGTAAAGGGATTTGAAAACTAAAAAGTATTATATGAGGTAGTTTTTAATGCTTATAGCTATTAGACTTGAGAAAATTATTATAGTAGAATATGAGATAAAAACTTTTTCTGGGAAGAAAGATAAGGAACAGAAAGAATATACAATTATGACTTAACAAGTTCACTGAGCAGCAGATGCAGTCATTAGTGAAGGATGAAAGATAAAAGATAGGAAATAAAGAGACAAAGTTAGAGGGGTTAACAATCTGGGAAAACATCAAAGCATCAAAACTAAAAAGGAAAATGTGTCTACTCAAAAAAAGAATCTATTACTCAGATACTAGTAAGGCCAAGACTATGGGTGTTTTGAAATCAAAGTAGTTGTATTTGAACACCTAAAAATGGAGAAGAAAACCATGTGGGAAAATGTGAAGACCTGAGCTGAATGGAATATCAGAATTGATATATCAACCTTTAGATATTTTAAAAGGCATATCTAAAAATGTCTCATAAAGCATTTTAAATAGAAATTATACCCTTGAAATGTGACCTTTTATTCCGATTTCTTTTAGTTAACAGTTAATCTGTGTAGAGAAATAACAAGAGAAAATGTCTATTATATATAGAAAGAATATTAGAAATTATATATAATGTATATATAACAGATAAAAAATAAGAGAAGCATTTTACTGTGCCATATAGTATAAAAGTAAGATAAATTTAGATAGTTAATAGATTTAGGAGCAAAATTAACTTATTACAGCAGTATATTGTAACAAAAAAAGTACTTTGTGATCAAATTAATCTATGAATTTAATGAATATCTATTAAACATGTGAGAACATCTGCCAGCTATTTTGATATTTATCAAAAGTTACTTAAATGTACATAAAGTAGATCTCTGGAACAAATTTCAAATGATAGAATATTTCATTTAAATAAGAAACAATAGCAATTGTCTCAAACCGTGAGATGTCACTGGGGTTTATTTTACTGAGACTACCACGTACTTTCAATATATCATAAAAGTAAATCGGAGGCTCAGTTACAAATTGAGAGAGTTATAATGAATCAATGAATGTAGGTTTTCTAACTGGAAATGGGACTGACAACTAGTGCATTTCATAAAATTGTTGATTATTGAGAATACAATGAAGAACAAAAGTTTGATACGCCATTGCATTAAATTTAAATTATTGGCAAGGATTCTAATAGGATAAGAAAGCTGGTGATTCTTACAAATATTCTTATAATTATTCCTACAATTATGATTATTCTTACATTATGAGTGTTGTAATTGACCAGTCCTGAGGCATCAAAGTCTTGGTTTTGCAGTCTTCCATGACACATATCAACCAAAATTTCAACTAGGGGGTTTGAGGTGAAAAAGGACAACAAAAGATAAAACCATTAATGATAAGTATAATAGAAGTACAGTGAATTTCATCAAGCATATTTACTGCATTACATCATGTGGTGCCATAGACATAAAAAACGGACAATGTTTGCGTGATATCGATGGATATTAATCCAAAATTATTTGACTTTGCAGTATTCTCTTTAGATTATTGAGTTATTGAAACTATCTATTCCAAGTCATCATAAGTTGCTTTTCTTTCAAAACAGATTGAGCATTTTAAAAGAGAAATATTTCGAATCTTAATATCAACAGTTCATATCTGTATTACACTGTGTAATTTTATGGTCAAAACCGTGTTTCCTTTTCCAAGGTTAATAGCCCTGAAATATTTATTTCTTAATTCCTAAGAGGGACAAGCTCCCTTGGTGTTTATAACATCATTAGAGAATTTGCAGATATTTTCATAGCTTACTTACCATTTTTTTCTGAAAAATTATCACCTTGAGGTCTTAAGCTAAACAAATGCAATACAGATCAAGGATCTACAAATCAGCAGATCCCAATATGATTATATATAAATACTAAAAGAAATAATTGATTTTAGGAAATTAATATGATTGTGTAAGCTATCTTGATTTATACACTATTGTGTATAAAACTTTGGTTATCCAGAGAGAAAAATAACCATTTTGTCAAAAAATCACTAAATATATAGTCAGTGGCCTTTTACTCTGTTAATTTATCTGATTTTGTAAAGAGATAGCAGGGTTAGTATAGAAATGGAAGAGATATTTTTCATTTTATACTATTTTATATTTTATGTATATTTACTATATGAATGTATTCTTTATGCAAAAGCAAATAATTTGAAAAAAGGTGATGGCAGTCGCAACGCATTGTAAATGTCTAGTATAAACCAGTTTCTCTGACTTTCTAGGTCACACCAAAATTAACAAGTGAAGAAAAGTCAAAAAGTATTTGAGCTTGATCAAAGATAATAGGTGGTTTAAGAAACACAATGTGTGAAGAACTCGGGGGAAATAAATGTGTTCTGATCACCCAGTGGGCTCTGGCAATAATGCACTTTTCCAGTCATTGAGATAACTACACTAATGTTTAGGAACTGTTCTAAACATGAATGCAGTGGAAATCTGACCATTCATTAAAAGCAATAGAAGAAGACAAGGATATTCTATCCGAACTTTGGTAATTTCAATGCAGAAGGTTATTTGGCATAACAGAAAATAAGCACCCAAATAAATCACCAGAGTTTTGCTTTTAAATAGCACAAGAGTTGTTTGAAAATGCAAGCAAAATTCTGTTAGACATGGATTAATTCAGAATTGGAAAAATCAGTGACTCTATAGTTGCCAAATAGAAGAGACAGGAATCAAGATCACATTTTGGCTCTCCAGATAGCCCTGAGAAGTTAAAGAAGTGATAGTGTTTGGCCATTCTGTCAGAATAGATTACCCAGTAATCTCTACAATAGCTCTACTGAATTAAAAGAAGTAATGCTTTACTGGCTCTACTGCTTTTTTTGTGAATTAATCTGCACTGCCCAAAATTGGAAAGGAATTCTTCTTTGGAATGGGCTTGATGCTGTTTGGAGTTAAACAGCTATCCACCTTCAGAAGTACATTTACAATATCAATAGGGCTAAAACTTATTTCCATTGGTTCTTGTTTAAGTAAAAGCTCCTCATTTTAATGACATTTACAAACCTGTCATTTCCATTCATCAATATTACTAATAGAGTTCATTTCTTCAGGTCTCACCTGTGTTCAAATGTTATATTTTAAAAATAATTTTCATTTATTTGGAAGTCATTATAAAAATCTAACCAAATTTCAAAAGAAGTTGTATCCGGGGGGATGAAGTAAAGCCACAACATGTGCCTATTATGCTTTATGTTATGTCGAGAAGTTGAGTCACTAACTTTTGAAGCCATGGGTTACTTTCAGTTTACTTCTGATGAAGTCTCTACTTCTCTACATAAAGGGATTAGGCAGTGGTGATCTTTTTATTAACTAAATATAGACCTCTTGAAATCAAGTTATATATGAATACTAAAGAGTCTCTGCCTCTCACAATAAAGTGAAAAATTCTCTGAGTTAAGAATGTTTCTATTTTCTCTTACATACTAATTTTTCCCCTTAGGTGAGACAAGAAGACTAGAGGGGACCGAAGTTAGCTAGCCCTTTCTCCAGGTAGATAAGACTCTGATAAAGTAGTTTCATTTGGAGAGCAGGTCTTCAATATGGAGAACATTTTGGACATAAATCAGAATGATGACTTTTCCCCTTCCCATGTCTGAAACATCTGGGAATATGTCTTGGCTCTTAACCTAGACAAACTGATGGAGTTCCTGGAGGTAAAACAAAAGATTGGGCACCCAGGATTGGATGCTTTCAATCTAATCCACACTCAGCCTCCAGCACTTTGTAAAAATTGTCATCTAAGTGTTTCTAGCAGTTTATGGCTCACAGGACTGTTGCTCCAAATAAACTAATCTCAGTTGGGAGTCTCTGTTTTTCCTATCCTTTCATATTTCGAGGTGGTAATTTGCTCTTTACCATTAACTATCTGATGAATTAAAGAAAAATCATTGATTTCCAGTTTGTTTGCCTTTTTTGTTGTTGTTGTTCAAACCATTCGAGTGAAGTCTTCCAAGCTTTTTATATGTCAAAACAGAAACTGGAAATCTCCACGTTAAACTTTAAAGGCTTTTTTAAAAGATAATTTTACAAAAAGAAAATATATGGATAGATATCAATGGATAGACAGACATATATAAAAATGTCTTAAATCATGTGTTTCTACGTCACCTTCCAGTTTTTTCATGATCACATAAATATCACTTTATTTTCAGTCAAAGGCTCTGACATCCACACTTCTTTCTCTCCAGGTGTGTAAGCATATTTTTAACTAAGGCAGTTACTAACAACCTTAGGTCTTTTAAAAAACATCACTTTTTAGTTTAGTTATTTCTATCATTTCTCTAAAATGCTCTTTCTTAAAGTTTTTACAAAGTAGACATATTTTTTATGCTCATTTATATTATTTGTAAGTTTGCTGTAGTCACGATTTTACTTTTTCTAAGAATTGTTATATTTTTTCTTTAGGAGATATTGTATTTTACTGACAGCCCTTCAATATCTTTCCAAAAACGATGAATGATTTTTTCCTACCAACAAATATGTGATTATTTGTACAACTAATTGTTCCTACATAGGAATGACAAATCTGTTTCCTAAAATTTCTTGAAACAGTACCCTATGATTTTACAGATAGCATTGATAAGAGAAAAATGAAAGCACAGTAATTAAAAAAACATATAATTTTATTTTCGTGATTTTTAATTTTGTGCTGACTCAATCTAGCGCCCATATGGTGTCTTAAATTGCCAAAAATCAGATTATAAAATGTTATACAAGAATGACTGGCAAGAAATGAGATATTTCACAGTTCCTTTCTTCTGCAGATCCCAGAAGCAATCACGTGGCTTCCATAATGAGAAGAAGGAAATGTAGGGAATTTTGAAGGGTGCTAGAATTAAATAAAAAAGTATTGAACTTTCAAAAGAAAATAATGTGCATTCTAAATATTATTTTTAAGATTCTCTCTCTAAATGTAAATTGTTATTGTAATCAGTCATAATGAAACATAGAACTAATTATAACATATAACATTGAGAAATGTCTCCATTTTTTAAAGTATCTTTGGTTTTTGGACTAATCATTTTAATCCATTGCATTTATTTTCTGTACTGCCATACTTGAGGATATAGCATCATTTACATGACTGAAATGAATTCCAGTGTCAAATGGAATTGAGGGAATCTAGACCACCTGGGTTTGTTCATTGGCCTTACTCAAAGGAAGAGTAAATTTTCTTGTATCTTCATGAGAGGCAGTTCTACAACTCGGAGCAAGGCACCCACCAAAGTTGAAGCTGTGTTCCTGTCTTCCCACAGAATCTGGGAGATACAAGTATTATCTTCCTTGATGATTATATTTCAAGGAGATGGCTCCCAGATCTTTGAAAGAGATAGTCTTGGGTTATAAACCAGTAAGAGATTTTTAAAAAGATTTTTTTCCAAGAGGCAGAAAAAGATTTTGCAATTACAAGTTTTCTAAGTAAATGCTCTAACAAAAGGGAAGAGAGAGACCTCTGTGATTAGGCCACATGATGAGAGGGAAGTCAGGGGCTTAGAGGTAGGAAGAAGCTTGTCTGAAGTTTACCCAAGATGAGAGAAATGTCAGACATCTTTCTTACTTAAAAAGAAATTAACTTAGCTTGTGCATGCCTGTGTTATTCCACATTTTATATTGAAATAACTTTAAAAGATTATACTCACATATGCATACACACTTTCAAAAAAATTAGAAGAAATTCCAAATGTTTAGTTCTCTAATTCAAATGACAGACAAAATTTTGGGGAGTATTTTTATATAGTTCATACAATATATGCATATAAAGGTGTATGCATTTATATAACATATAAACTTATCTGGAAAAATTATCTATATGACAAATAAATTTAAGCCCATTTTTATGTACATATGTATATAGAGAGTCTTAGGCATATATATAATCTTAGGCATACCTATTTACTCTCAAGAGTGTGTATACATAATACACATCATATAAAAATTATATAAAAATATATATAATCTTAAACCAATATCAATTTAAGAATGACCAGCAATTTAGAGTACGGATTATAGCTTTATTTTGAAGGATAATCATATGTAGTACTAAGTTCTATGAAAATAAGAATTAATTCTATGAAAATATGGGATGCTTGGTAATGTAGGAAAATGTTTGCAATACAAATGGAGGAACATTTTGACATTTTATAGTGACAAATAATTTTTAGTGATATAAATGATTTAAGGAGTATTAAAAATGCAAATGGCTAGGGTTCTTATTTTCACTGTAATATGATTCTAATTTGAAAATTTTCTCTTACTTCTTTCCTCAAATTTAAAGGAGGTAAGATTTTAAACTATAATACATGTACTAAATATGTTAATTATATCTGAATACTTTCATCAATAACACAGTCAATACAATTCTGAGAACTTTTTTCTCTCCCCAGGGTTTTCTGGCTCCTAATCCTTGCACAAAGAAAACAAAGGACATTGTTTTGGTTTCACGTCTTGTTCACCTATCTCAACATGACAAAGATGAAGAGACAAGGGAAAGACAATGTCCTGGTGAAAATGAAGGTAGCCTCTGCAAGCAATATTGTTAACATTGTTAAAAATCGTATTACATCTCTGTACTACCAATCAGTGTTACTGTATTGCATTTAATAGATAAAATAAATCCATTAGTTGATCAAATAAAACCATTATTTGGAAAGGTGTAGATATACATGCCTTTCTAAACACTAAATGAGTAAACTCTACTCCTTTAAGTTTTTGATATTCTTCTATCTATTTGTTTAGAGTTTAATTTGTTATGTTCATAAAAACCAATACAATTCTAATAGCTCAAAGTGAGAAATAACCTGATGTTCATTAACTGCTTATGGATAAACAAGCAGTTACTATAGCCCCACAATGGAATACTATTCAATAATTAAAAAAAATATATAGACACAACACCACGGCTAAGTCTTAAAAACATTAGGCTGAGTGAAAGTGGCTACAAACTAAAGAGTAGATACTTTATAAATCCATTTATATAAAACTCTTATAAGGCAAAACTGATCACTCTATTGTAAGAAAAACTAGATCAAAGGATGCCTAGGTCCTGAGATTGAGGTAACAGTTGGTTAGAAACAGGCATAAGGATACTTTTTGGATTGAAGCCATGTTCTATATCTTGATTTTGGTGGTGATTACGTCGTATACAAATTTCTAAAAGCTTCCTGAATGTTCACTGAAAATGGGTGCAGTTTATTATGTATAAAATACCCTTCAATAGCATAAATAAAATAGAATGACATGAATTATTTAAACTTTCAAGATTCTATTTAGCACATTGAATTGTTGAAATTTAAAATCATTGCAACAAAAAAATATATTTTTTCTTACCTTAAAGTTTTAGAAAAATAAAAAATAAACTGATGAAAACAATTTTTATGACAAATAAATTATTAACATTCTTAATAATACTGAGTTGTCATAGAGAAATAAGAAAAATAGAAACAAGTCACAATGAAAGTAGGTAAAATATCCTAAGCCATAATTTACAAGAGAAAAACACAAATACCTAATGAATGTATAATAAATGTTCAACCTCATTAATTATATTCCAAAATGCCACTTATACTTCTTTAAAACTGCAAGTTCTGTCTCTTAAATTGTTGTTTTATTATTTCCATTTTTTATCTTTATCGTTTTTAAATAATAAACCCATGATAATCAGGGCATGAGGAAATAGATAATCTCATATAAAAATGTTATAAGTAGTTGTTAAAATGTGAATAGACTGATAGGGTATATTAAAAACCAGTACACTCGTTAACATTCTTCCAGGAATTTAAACAAAGCATTGATATGTACTTAATTTATTAGCTATAAAATATTGAAAATAGTCAGCAATAGTAAAAAGCAAATTGAGCATCAAAAAACAGAACACTTTCAAAATAAGTTGAAGTGTTTTTTATACTGGACTTATTATACGGGACTTTTATACTGGACAGTTATTTATAGTAATCTATAGGAGGAGTATTGTTTATTAGTCTACAGTATGATTACATTTTATGATATATGTGTGTATGTACGAGACTATATCATACACATTTATCGAAGAAACAAACATAAATCATGTGAAACCCAGAAAGACACATGCTAGATGCTTCAGAATACATACAGAAACTGTGTGGAATTAAGGGTGGGATATTTTTCTCTTGCAATTTAAGGTAATGAATGTAAAGATTAGTAGAAAATATCAAGTTAATATACATTGAATAATAATAAAACATAGTTTTGCTTCATTTCTTCCTCATATAATTTTGGACTGCAGTCCCTAATTCATTTATATTTTTGAAGAGATACAAAATGTCTTCAATAAAACGATGAGTCTTTTCTATTAGGCATAGTAAACATTAATATAATAATGTAAAGTTTTGCATTGAGTTTTCAAACCTTTTATTTTCTTGAAAGAACATTATGTGTGTGTATGTGAGTTCATGTAGATATATTCTTTATATATATTCTGTCTGTCATCTGGTGTCATCTATCTGTTTATCTTACCTTGAATCTGCCATTTAGAATATATGCTTCTGGGATTTTGTTTTTAGAAACCCTCAATCTCTTTGCTAGCTACTCAATAATGATAACAGATTGGGGAAATGATATCAAAGATAAATCATGAAGGGATCTATTCCAATCATTTCTTTACATCAGTATTTCACACTCTCTGTTCAAGGTAAACTGCTTGATAACATAACAATGTCTGTCCTGCTACTCTTTTTAAGTTGGCAGCCTGAAAAAAATTTATCAAAAAGAATAGTCCTTAAATGTAGTTGCAATAGGTGGCATGACTCCAATGACAATAGTTTGGTCCAGTTAAAAACAGTTCATTGGCTAAATTAAAATTTATAGCTAAAGAATTAATAAGCTTACATAAAACTTATTCTTTAATATTGCTAATAAGCAATTAATTTTCTTAATTAATTTTTACATGTTCAGTTTTTTAAGGCTTAAGACATGAGACCTCAGTAAACCTCTTTTCTCAATCTCTTTTCTTTTTAAGAATTTATTTTAGAATAGTTTTAAGTTCTCAGCAAAATTGAGAGAAAAGTAAATAGATTTCCCACATACCCCTTGCCCCTATACATGCATAGCCTCCCTCATTATCAACATCACCCACCAGAGTGGTACGTTTGTTACAATGGATGAACCTACACTGACACATTATAATCACCCAAAGTTCATGGATTACATTATGGTTCACTCTTGGTGGTGTGCCTGCAATGAGTTTGACAAATGTATAATGATATGTATCCATCACTATGGTATCAAAGAGAGTATTTTTATTGCCCTAAAATTAATTGTTGATCTACCTATTCACCCACTCCACCAACTCCTGGCAACCACTGATCTTTTGACATCTTCATACAGATTTTTTTCAACTTATGATGGAGTCACATTCTAATAAACTCATTGTTAGTTTAAAATATCATAAGTTGAAAATGCGTGTAATACACCTAATCTACTGAACATCATCACTTAGCTCAGCCTACCTTAATGGTGCTCAGAACACGTACATTAGTTTACAGCTGGGAAAAGCCTATTTTGTAACAAAGTGTTGAATATCTTCTGTAATTTATTGAATACTGCACTGAAAGTGAAAAACAGAATGGTTGTGCGGGTACAGACATTGTAAGTTGTTTACCCTTGTGATCACATGGCTGACTGGGAACTATTGCTTGCTGCTGCTGCCCGCCATCACCAGAGAGTATTGTACCACACATCATTAGCCTTGGAAAAGATCAAAATTCAAAATTCGAGTGTGGTTTCTACTGCACGTGGCTCACTTTCACACCATCATAAAGTCAAAATATTATAAGTTGAATCATCATAAGTCGAGGACTGTTCATAGTTATGCCTTCCCCAGAATGTCATATAGTTGGAATCATACAGTATGTAGCCTTTTCAGATTGGCTTCTATTCACTTACTAATATATATTTAAGGTTTCTCCATGTCATTTCATGGTTTGGTAGCTCATTTCTTTTTAGTGCTGTATAATATTTCCATTGTTTGGATATACCACAATTTATTTGCCCATTCACGCACTGAAAGATACCCTGGTTGCTTCCAAGTTTTGACAATTATGAACAAAGCTTCTATAAATCTTCACGTGCAGACTTTGTACTGACATAGGTTTTCAACTCATTTGGGTAAATACTAAGGAATGTGAGTGTTGGATCATATGGTAGGAGTATGTTTAGTTTTGTAAGAAACCACCAAAATATTTTCTGAAGTGGCTGTACCGTTTGGCTTTCTCAAAGCAGCTGTTAGTGAGAGTTCCTATTGCTCTACATCCTCACCAGCATTTGCTGTGGTGGGTGTTCTGGATTTTGGCTGATAGGTGTGTAGTTGTATTTCACTGTTGTTTAAATAAGGTGCATTTCCCTGATGACATATGATGTGGAACTGCTTTTTGTATACTTACTTGTCATCTGTATACTGTTGTTCTTTGGTATCCCTAGGGCATTTATTACAGGAACGCTCACGGATACCAAAATCTGTGGATGCCCAAGTCCCTTGTATAAAATGGTATAGTATTTGCATTTAAACTATGCATGTCCTCCCATATACTTTAAATAATGTCTAGATTACTTATAATACCTACTACAATGTAAATGCTATGCCAATAGTTGTTATACTGTATTGTTTAGGGAATAATGAGAAGAAAAACCTCTGTATGTATTCAGTACAGATGCAACCATTGTAGGCCTTTTGACCTGTAGTTGATTGAATTCATGAATGGGAAATGGGCCATGAATGGGATACCAAGGGCCAACTGTATCTTCTTTGGAGAAGTATTTTTAAGGTCTGTGGACCATTTTTTGATGATGTTGCTTGTTTTCTTATTGAGTTTTAAATGTTCTTCCTGCATTTTGGATAATAGTGCTTATCAGTTGTATCTTTTGCAAATATTTTCTCCCAGTCTGTGGCTTATATTCTCATTCTCTTGACATTGTCATTTGTAGCACAGAAAATTTTAATTTTAATGGAATCCAGCTTTTCAATTATTTCTTTCCTGGATGATGCTTCGGGATTGCATCTAAAATGTCACCACGTTACCCTCGGTAATCTAGGTTCTCTCCCGTATTATCTTTCAGAGGTTTTATGGGTTTCCTGGGTCTTTTGCCTCTCCTCACAAACATTACAATCACTTTGTTGATATCCACAAAATAACGTGCTGGGATTTTTACTGAGATTGCATTGAATCCATAGGTTAAGTTGGGAAGAACTGACATCTTAACAATATTGAGTCTTCCTATCCATGAACATAGAATATTTATATCATTTAGTTCTTTGATTCTGTTTTTCAGAGTTTCACAATTTTCCTTGTGTAGGTCTTATACATATTTTTTTATTTATTATAAAATAATTATTTTATCTTTTTGGTGCCAATGTAAATGGCATTGTGTTTTTAATTTCAAATTCTACTTTTTCATTTCTGGTATAAAAGAATTTGATTGACTTTTGTATATTAACGTTCTATCTTTCAAATTTGCTGTGCTTAATATTTCCAGGAGGTTTTTTTTTTTATTCTTTCAGGTTTTCTACACCGACAATCATATTATCTGCAAACAAAGAGTTTTATTTCTTCCTTCTCACTCTGTATACCCATTATTTACTTTAATTTTATTATTGCATTAACTAGAACTTCTAATATGATATTGAAAAAGAGTGATGACAGGGGACATCCTTATTTGTATTTGACTTAGTGGGAAAGCTTCAAGTTTTTCATCACCAAGTATGATTTTAGCTGTAGGTTTTCTGTAAATGTTCTTTGTAAAGTTGAGAAAGTTCTTGTCTATTTTTAGTTTACTGAAAATTTTTATCATGAATTACGGCTGGATTGTGTCAAGTGCATTTTCTGAATTTACTGATATGATCATGTGAATTTTCTTCTTTCGCCTGTTGACATGATGGGTTATATTAATTGATTTTCAAATATTGAACCAGGCTTGTATAGCAGGAATAAATTCCACTTTCTTGTGGTTGATAATACTTTTTATACAGTGTTGAATTAGATTTGCTAATATTTTGTTCAGGGTCTTTGCATATATGTTAATGAGAAATATTGATCTGAAGTTTCTTTGCTTGTAATATCTTTGCCTGGTTTTGGTGTTAGGGTAATGCTGGCCTAACAGAATGAGTTGAGAGGTATACCCTCTGCTTCATACTCTGAAAGAGATTGTAGAAAATTAGTATAATTTCTTCCTTAGTTGTTTGGCACCTTCTGACCTAGTGCTTTCTGTTTGGGGAGCTTATTAATTATTAATTCAATTATTTTAATATAGGCCTATTCAGATTGACTATTTATTCTTTTTTGAATTTTGACAAAATGTGTTGCTCAAGGAATTGGTCCATTTCATATAGATTATCAAATTCGTATCTATAGAGTTGTTCATAGAATTCATTTACTACAATTTTAGTGTTCATTTGATCTGTAGTGATGTCCTCTTTTTTATTTCTGATATTATTAATTTGTGTCCTTTTTATTTTTTAATTAGTCTGGATAAAGGCTTATTGATTGCATTAATTTTTTCAAAGAATCAGCATTTGGTTTCATTGATTTTCTCTACTGATTTCCTGTTTTTATCATTGATTTATGCTCTAATTCTTATTATTATCTTTGTTCTGCTTACTTTGGATTTAGTTTTCTCTTTTTTTTCTCGTTTCCTAAGAGAGAAACTTAGATGATTTATTTTAGATCTGTCTTCTTTTTAAATATATGCATTCAATGCTATAAGTTTCCCTGTGAGCACTGCTTCCACTATATCCCACAAATTTTGATGTTTTATTTTATTATCATTTATTTCAAAGTGCCTTTTAATTCTGTTGATAGTTCTTCTTTGAGTTATGTGTTACTTAGAAGCTTGCTGTTTAATCTTCAGGTATTTGGGGATCTTCCAGTTCTCTCTCAATTATTGATTTCTAGTTTAATTTCACTATGATCTGAGAGCACACATTGTATGACCTTTTAAAAAAAAATTAGGTCGTCTTATGACCCAGAATGTGGTTTATCTTGGTGAATTTTCCATGTGAGCCTGAGAAGAATGTGTATTCTGTTGTTGTTGGATGAAGAAATCTATAGAAGTCCATTTATCCAACTGATTGATGGTGTTGTGTTCACCTATGCCCCTACTGACTTTCTGCCTGCTGGATCTCTCCATTTCTGATACAGGGGTGTTGAAGTGTCCAACTACGATAGCCAATTCATCCATTTTTCTATTAAATTCTGTTAGTGTTAGTCTCACACAATTTGATGCTTTGTTTTAAGGCACATACCTGTTAAGGATTGCTATGTCCTTTTGGAGAATTGACATTTATCATTATCTAGTGCCCTTCTTTGTCCCTGATAATTTTCCTTGCTTTGAAGTCTACTTTTTTTTCTTTTGATTAGTGTTAACATGGTTATAGTTTCCTCCATCCATTTACTTTTAATCTATATGTACTTTTATGTTTAAAATGGGTTTCTTGTAAACAAAATATAGTTGGTGTTGTCTTTTGATCCAGCCTGACCTTCTCTGTGTTTTAATTGATATATTTAGACCATTGACATTCAAAATGGTTATCTGTATAGTTGAATTAATATCTACCATATTTATTAATGTGTTCTATTTGTTGCCCTGTTCTTTGTTTCTAGTTTTGTCTTCCACTCTTACTTCTAAATTTATGTTTTTAATTAAGCATTTTATATGACTTATTTTCTCTCCTTTCTTACCATGTCAGTTATATTGATTTTTTTCACTTTTTTATTGGCTGCCATAGAGCTTGAAATACACATTTACAACTAATCCAAATCTATTTTCAACTACTACTACACTATTTCATGAGTGGTGTGAGTATCTTATAATAACAAAATAATCCTAATTCCTGCCTCCTATTTCTTGTATCATTGCTGTCAGTCATTTAACTACATATAAGAATACATAAGATATACACATAACCATACTTAATCAAATACATTGCTGGTATTATTATTATTTTGAACAAAGTGGTATGTATTAGATAAATTATGAATAAGAAAGTAAGTTTTAATTTTACCTCCACTTATTTCTTTTTTAGTGCTCTTCCTTACTTTATGCAGATCTGAGATTCTAATCTATATTATTTTTCTTCTCTTTAAAATACTTCTTTTTCTTTGAACATCCCTTTCAAGGCAAGTCTACAGGCAATGAATTCAATGTTTGTTTGAGAAAGTCTTTATTTCTCCTTCACTCTTGAAGGATAATTTCACAGGCTACAGAATCTTAGGTTGGTAGTTTTCTTTGCCTAGGTATAGTTTTCTTTTACAATCATCCTACTTGGTCTTCTCTGAGCTTCTTGGATCTGTGGTTTTATGTCTGACACTAACTTGGGGAAATTCTCTGTCATTATTGTTTTATATATTTCTTCTGTTCCTTTCTCTCTTTCTTTACCTTCTAGTATTCCCATTATTTGTTTGTTACGCTTTATGTAGTTATCGCATAGTCTTTGGATGTTTTGCTCTTTTTCTTCAGCCGTTTTTGTCTTTGCTTTTTTTTTTTTTTTTGAGGAAGATTAGCCCTGAGCTAACTACTGCCAGTCCTCTACTTTTTTGCTGAGGAAGCCTGGCCCTGAGTTAACATCAGTGCCTATCTTCTTCTACTTTATATGTGGGACGCCTACCACAGCATGGCATGCCAAGCAGTGCCATGTCTGCACCCTGGATCCAAACTGGTGAACCCCAGGCCACCGAGAAGTGGAATGTGTGAACTCAACTGCTGCGCAACTGGGCCTGCCCCTGCTTTTTGTTTTTCATGAAGTCTGTTGATATACTCTCTAGCTTGGAGATCCTTTTCTCAACCATGTCCAGTCTACTAATAATCACATCAAAGACTTTCTTCATTTCTGTTACAGTGGGTTTTTTTTTTTGTATCTTTAGCATTTCCTTTTGATTCTTTTATAGGATTTCCATCTCTCTGCTTACATTGCCCATCCATTTTTACATGCTGTCTACTTTATCTATTAGAGTCATTAACATCTTAATCACAGGTGTTCTAAATTCCCCGTCTGATAATTCCAACATCCCTGCCATATCTGAGTCTGGTTCTGATGCTTGCTCTATCTCTTCAAATTGTGTTATTTGACTTTTGGTATTCCTTGCAATTTATCCTTGATAGCTAGATAGGATATACAGGCTAAAAGGAGTTGTTGTAAATAGGCCTTTAGTAATGTGGTGGTGAGGTGTGGCAGGAGGGGATGTGTTCTACAGTCGTTTGATTAGGTTTCAGACTTTTAGTGAGCCTATACAGAAGAAGGTGTGAATTTTACCAGTGTTTCTCAGGTTATTTCCCCCCTTAGGTGGGACAAGATAGCTAGAGTGGGTTGGAGATGGGTATTTCCTTTATCCTAGATCACTTAAGCTCTGATAACACCCAGCAGGTTAGTCTTTGGTTAACTAAAAACAGAGTTCTTTGGCTTATTTCAGAATGCCTCTTTTTCCCCCTCCCCCTTCCAGAAACACTGGAGGATTTCTTTTTGATATTTACTGTGTAAACCTGGTTGAGGTCCTAGAAGTAAGTTACAAAATTCTGGGTGCCCCCTAGGGCTGGGTCACTCTGGAATTTTTAATTCTCAGACTTTTCCACACTAAGTCTCCAACTATTCATCATAGCTCAGATTTTTCTACCCTGCCACTGCTGCTTGAGGTAGTTTCTCCAAAGTATGAAACAAAAATCCAAGACTATGAATGAGACGATTAAATTATTGCCAGCTTTTCTCTGAAGCCCAGTCCATTTAACAACAGAAGCTTTATAATTAAAAAATATTATGGAGGAAAAAACTTATAAATTTGGAATTGGGTAGTTGTTTCTTACAACCCTCAAAGAGGCCTGCTAGTAAGAAAGCAATTTAAAGACAACTTTGTAGGAAAAGGAGGGACAGATTTAAAACATGTGAATATACAAGATAATTTCACAGTAGTTAGAAGGAAATAGAGGGAAAAACTAGCAAGAAACCATGTGAATACATAGTAGCAACATTTCAGATGGATGAGAATATCTAAATATTGTTAGAGGAGCAAAACAAAGCTTTTAGAAAGAACAATTCAATGTCAATCATAACCCCCAAAAAAACTCAATAATAAAAATGAGAGTGTCTTGCTGTTTTAGTAGAAGTGTTCTCATCATTAACCGTATAGCAGAAAATAATGGAACCATTCCCACCATGTTCTATGGAAGACAACAAAATATATTCACTAGGAAAGAAGACTGAAATTTCTGTGTTTGGTAATGATAGAATAAGATCCTATAGAAGTAAATACTCTGTGGGGATTGTGTGGTATAAATATAAACAGACAGAATACAGAAAACAGTTACCTGAAGTCAATGGAGAGGGAAGAGTGGGGGACATTCTCTAGTCAAGAGTATGCTGTGTGTGGATAGGAATCATATACAATAAATTTTCTTTTTACGGTTTTTAACCTTGGACCAGATTCAGTCTGTGAAGTGCCCAGGAAACCCTGGCCACTGAAAAGAGTTAGAAGAATCCTGTAAGGACAGAGTTAAAAAGGGAATTCCCAAACTCTGCTGGCAACATCTCAGCCTGACCCTTGAACCATGCAGCTCAACTACACAACAATGGTGAACTTAGACAGAAGTTGCCACCCAAGAGACAGAGTACGTCATCTAAGTCCAAACAAGTTACTTTCTTGCTAAAACGAAGGGCATGACACTCATTGGAGAGAAACAAAAATACAATATTTCTACAACTTAATCCAGAATCTCCACAATTTAGTATTCACAATTTCCAAGATACGTGCAAAGTTACCCAACGTATGGAACCAGGAAAATGAACATTTCAGAAATGAAAATTTCACCTATAAGATGTTCAACAAACACCAATTAGAAGAGACATGAAGAACTTCATGATGAAAAAGAGAACAGATATTAGAGAAACTTTTGAAAGCAAAAGATTAAGAGCAAGTCTTAAATGCAGTATGAGAAAAATGATGTGTTACATACATGGGACCAACAAAAAAACTTGAGATGTAAGTATAGAGTAGGGTAAAATTTTTAAAATGCTAAAAGAATGAAAAATAAATAAGTACACAATTCTATATCTAGTAAAAATATTCTTCAAGAAGAAGGTAAAATAATGACATCTGCAGAAAAACAAAAAAAAGACAATTTATTGCCAGCAAACGTGTAAAAAAAGAAATACAAAAGTAACTATTTTAGGCCAAAGAAAAATAATTTCAATTTGGAAACTTGGATTTGCAGAAAGGACTGTTTATAATCAGACATGTTAAACATCTGAGTAAATACATAAGGCATTATTTGTGTGTATGTATGTGTCTTAAATTTTTATAACACTATTTAAAGCAAAAAAGTATTTAAAAAATCTTCATGGGCATTTTAAAACCATTGTAAATTTAATACATATACAAATCATAACATAAGGAAGGGATAGCGACATAAAAATATTTCTACATTTTACATGAAATGATACAATAGTACTGTAAATTGACTATCGAAAAGCTAAAGATGAATATTTTAATCTCAAGTAAAATCACTA
This sequence comes from Equus asinus, assembly GCF_041296235.1. Classification (NCBI taxonomy): domain Eukaryota; kingdom Metazoa; phylum Chordata; class Mammalia; order Perissodactyla; family Equidae; genus Equus; species Equus asinus. The sequence continues at coordinate 46,967,490 of NC_091792.1, read as the reverse complement.
GGAATAGTGCAAATAAGTATAGGCTCAATGTCAAAATGAAAATTAAAATAGAACTGTAGAAAATTAGATAATCAAATAGAATGCTGCAAAAAAGAGACAAAATCGGATGACATAAGTAGAAAAAACATAATTGAATTGTAATCCAAGCCAATTGTATGAATAATTACATGAAATACCAATTGACTAAAGACTCCAATTTAAAGTTAGAGATCACAAAATGAATAAGAAAGTCTAAAAACAATTATATGCTCTTTAAGAGAGACACTTTAAATATACATGCCTCAGAGAAGAAAAAAGTAAATGGTTGGAAAAAGATATATCATCGAATCAGTAAGAATAAGCAGCCTGGAGTAGCTATATTACTATCAGGTAAAATATATACCAAGATAAGTAGTATTATTTGATATCGAGAGAGACATCTCATAATGATAACACAGCACATTCATAAGATGGATATTGCAATCATAAATGTGTATGTGTGTAATGACAGAAGTTTAAAATACATAAAGCGAAAAGAGACACAATTAAGGGAAGAAATAAATGATAGAGAAGATTTTAAAACTCCTCTTTCAGGAATTGATAAAATAACTAGAGAAAGAAAATATTGATAAAGAAAATATCACAAAAGGCAAAACAGACCTAAGTAATACTGTAACTACCTTAATTATCATCTATAGAATACTGCATCCCAAATTAACATATTGTGAGTTATTTTAAATGTACACTATACACTTATTGGGCTATATTATGGATTAATTATTGACCATTAATTAATTAATGGTAATTAAATAATAAAATGTTGAAGTCATACAGAACATATTCTCCTACTACCATGGAAATTAATTTGAAATCAATAATGATAAGATTTTTAAAACTTCAAATATTTAAATTAAAAGGTGTACTCATAAATAATCCATGGGTCAAAAAGAGTCACAAAAGATTAGAAAATAATCCGAAATAAATTAAATAAAATCACAATATATAAAAATTATGGGAGGCAGCTAATACAATACTTTGGGGGAAGTCAATAGCCTTAAACTCATATTAGGAAAGAAGAAAGATCTAAAATTCCCAAACTTAGAAATAGAAATTTCCTATTTTAAGAAATTAGGAAAGAAAAGATCAAATTAAAACCAAAGTAAGTAGAACGTAGGAAACAATACAGATGAGAACATTAATCTGTGAAAAAGATAATGAACAAATACTGAAGGAAAATCAATAAAATTAAAAGCTGGTTTCTTGAAAAGATAAATAAAATTCGTCAGCTTCTAACTAAACTGATAAAGGCTAAAAGAGAGAAGACACACGTTATCAATAAGAAGGCAGTATTATGAAGGGCTTCACGCCAGTAATTTGACAAATCAAATGAAACCTACAGATAACTTTAAAAACATAAATTTCTAAAAGTGAGGCAAACTAATAGAAAACTTAAATAAGCCTCCTGCTTTAAAAAAATCTTTCCACAAAGAAAACTCCAGGCCCAGATAGCTTAGTGGTCAAGATCATTATATATTTGAGAAAGAAATCATATCAATATTACTCAAGCACTCTCAGAAGATATAGACGAAAAGGGTAGTTACCAACCTATTTTCTGAAGTCAGTGCTATCATCTTACCAAGCAGGCGATATTTTGAAATGAAAACTGCAGCTTTAGCCTTGATATTTAAAAAATGAAATTATATCTTATTTAAATAACTATATTCTGTGACTCTTGTTACAGAAGCTTCATTGGTACAGATGCTATTACACAATACCAATTTTTGTTTGTTGTTTATCATATTATTAGTTTTTATTTGCTCCTTTATAATAGCCTTCCTTATTGATAAAAAAAAGCATTTGCAAATTTCAGACAAAGAATGTATAACCAAAATAAACCACATTTTATCATTTGACTTACAAACATTCAGTTTTTTTCTGTACATTTTTCTGTTATTAATAATAGGTACAAACAAGCTTCTTTGATTAATCTTACAGTATTTTGATGTTATGTAATATTCATAATCATCTTTAATGATTGGATACATATTAATGACAATAAAAACAAGAAATATAATTCATTTGTCAAAATGATTTGCCAACTTCTATACTGAGGAACTTAAATAAATTATCTACAATATTCGATGTAACTCAATAAATTAAGTAATATTATGCCAATTTTTACTGGATACAATTTAGTATCCAACTGTTTAAGTAATTATGGCATCGTAAAATTCATACCCAGGTCTGCTTCATTCCTAAGCACACGTTAGAAAGACATCATTAATATTTGATAAAATAAGAATTACTTTATAATAAAATAATATTTGATCTAGAGATCATGCCCCTGTATTTGGTTATTTAGTTTGAATGTAATTAGTTCTATTTTCTCAGTATAGTTGTCTAGAAGATTTATATTTTTAGGCAGCTTCATATATATATGTATATATATTTTAGAAAAATTCCTGAAGGTGATGTTGAGAAGATTAATTTTAACATAGATTTATATATAAATATTTTAAGGATATTGTGTACTTTAAAGTAACTTGGATTAAACTTATAGTATGATATAATTGATTTATCACATATATAGAGGGAAGAAACTATTGCTTGTCTTTCATTATATTTGCTAGAAAATTTGAAAGACTAAAAAAGACTGTGTTCAAAATTATTAACAAGAACATAGCCTATGTGAGCTTCTGAATGTCATAGTTAATCCTAATTTATCAAAGTGGTAGATTCTCAGACCTAGAGATATTCTAACATGAGTATTTAAAGATGTTCATTTTAGCATAAAAACCAAAACCTAGGAAAACTATATATGTCTTAACCTAGTTTTGTTCTATTGTTCACCCATCAAACACAGCACTTTTCTGCGTTCTAAGGATTAAAAACAAACAAAACAAAAACGACAAATCCTTTGCCCTTTAGAAACTCTGGTCTAATTATGGAAATTGAGGAGAACTGACCCCTTTGGTTAGAACAGCCATCAGCAGTTCCACCCTCCCCTTTTCTTGTGTTTGGCAGTAAGATGCTTCAGCGGCACTGATCCCTCTAGGTGGACAAGCACAAAGCCTCTCCTAATATAAGCATATTTGTATGCAAACCCCTCAGCAGAGTGTTGCAGGCTCCTGAAGCCCTATTTATCAACTACCTTCCAAACCAATGGGCCCTTGGTTTTACATATTCAACTAGATGACACCTACCCACTCTCAATTCAGTCTATAAATCTGAAAAAGATCAATGGAGAAAGAGGCCCCTCTTCTTGAACACTTTGCACAGAGCATCCAGCTCTGCCTGGACTCAACTCCTGTGAATCAAGGAGAACCTGAAGGGTCTTGTGTGCTTTTCTCCTTCTCTATCTTTAAATTTCCACATTCCATCTTCCCTTACACCAAGTAGCGCTAATGATGTTTGTGTCAATGACTGATTAATCTTCTTACATACCTTCTTTATTTTTTCATTCCATGCTTTCATAACTTAAATTATTTCCATTTGTGTTTGGTATCCTTTCTTTTCCTAATATTCAAGGTCTTCAATCAATTAAACACACACACACAAGCGATCTATTCCCTGTTATTGGAAAACAGCTCTATGTGATAGCCAAATCAAATTCCACGTAGGCTACACATAACAAATATCACATTTCAGTCATCTGTTTTTTTTAATCCACTTTCTTTGTGCAAATCTAATATTAGTTCCTGTAAGTCACAGCTCCTAACTCAGTTTTCCTTGAAGATTTATCTGTTTAATATTGCTCCACATTGATCTTTCACATCTTGTATCTTACAAGTTGCTGACATGTTATGGCCTTCTATCTTGTAAGACCTTTCAACTAATTTAAGATAAGTATGTTAATAAGTTAGCAGGCTATTTCTTTCAGTTAGCATAAAACTAGGAAACCTAGGGTACAATTAAAATATTCTTGTGAAATGAATGAATAAATAAGTGATCTTAGTGAGCATTTTCTCATATACAATGTATATGTTTTGTGATAACTGACCTTTGTAAAATCTGGATATATAAAATAAGTAACTGTCTTCTAACTGGTATGGACAAAGAACTGGCGTATTGGAATCAGAATATGTATGTTTTTTTCTTAGTCTATCATTTATTAATAATGTGTGGTTAAGCTACCTTAACTGTTAGTTTTATGAATTGTATAATAGGAATACCAAGCTTTTGTCTTCATTTTAGCAGTTAAAGATGATGTCATAAAGGACACTAGCAAATATTGTTTTCCATATACCTAATACTTTATTTTTGCTGTTTTTTATTTCATTTTTAAATCTCTGAACTTTTATGGAACTCCATGTTTATAGATGCATTTTAAATATCATGATATTTTAAAATACATTGTATTTTGATTATACTTGTCTTTTCCACTTTTTTATGCTATACTTTGTTAGTCTGAATTTACACACTTTAAGGGAAAATCATATAGTCTTTCTTACGAGATACAGTCTTAAACATAATTCCCTGTATCTAATGGATGTGAAGGAACTATATTTGGTCAAGAAAGCTTTAATTACTTTTTAGTGGATATTTTATAAGACATAGAAAATAAAATAGATTCCCTGTTAGATGATGATGGGAAATCTACCCTCAGTTGTGTGTCCTGTTTTTTCTCTAGCATTTCTTTTTTTTCTCCAGCTTTATTGAGATGTAATTAATACATAACCTTTTATATGTTTAAGGTGCACAACATGCTGACATGATACATTTATCTATTGTAAAATTATTACCACTATAGCGTTAGCTAACACCTCCATCCCATCAGATAATAATCATTTGTTTTTTTGTGGTGGGAACATTTAAGATTTACTCTCTTAGCAACTTTCAAGTGCATAATACATTACTATTAGCTGTAATCACCATGCTGTACTTTAGATCCCCAGGACTTGTTAATCTTATAACTAGAAGTTTCTATCCTTTGACGAATATCCCCCCCTTTGCCACCTCCAGACCTTAGTAACAACCACTCTACTCTCTTTCTCTGAGTTTTGCTTTTTTGGATTTCACGTATAAGTTATATCAGAGTATTTCCCTATCTCTGTCTGATTTATTTCACTTAGCATAATGTCCTCAAGTTTCGTCCAAGTTGTCACAAATGGCAAGATTTCCTTCTTTCTCATGGCTGAACAATATTTCATTGTGTATATATATATAAAATATACACTATATATACACAGTTTGTATATATGCACTATATATATATACGTTTTATGTATGCATACACTATACACATACGTTTTGTGTATATATACTATATATATGTACATTTTGTATATATACGCACAATAATATGTGTATTTTCTGTATACACACACAATATATATGTACATTTTGTGTATATACACACGTATATTTTGTATATATATACTATATATACATACATTTTGTCAAATGCTTTTCTGCATCTATTTAGATGATCATATTTTTTTCATTCTATTAACGTATCTTATTTATTGATATGTGTGTATTGAATCTTCCCTGCATCCCCGGAGTAAACTTCACTTGATCATAGTGAATGATTCTTTTGCTATGCTGTTAAATTAGGTTTGTTAATATTTTGTTGAGAATTTTTGCGTATGTATTCATCAGACTGTTGGTCTCTAATTTTCTTCTGTTGTCCTTATATGGTTTCGATCTCAAGGTAAAGCTGTTGTAATAAAATGCGTGGGAGTGTTCCCTCTTCTTCAATTTTTTGCAAGTGTTTTAGAAGGAGTGGCATTCATTCTTCTTTAAGTGGTTGGTGGAATTCACATGTGAAACTATCTGATCCTGGGCTTTGCTGTGTTGGGAGGTTTTCAATTACTGATCCAATTTCCTTACTCATTATTCATTTGTTCAGATTTTTCTGTTCCTTCCTGATTCATTCTTAGTAAATAGTGTTTCTAGAAATTTATCCCTTTCTACTAGGTCATCCAGTTTGTTGGTGTATAATTGTCCATAGCAGTGTCTTATGGGCCTTTGTATTTCTGTGATATCAGCTGTAATGACTCCTCTTTCATTTCTGATTTTATTTCTGAGCCCTCTCTTTTTTTCCTGAGTCATTCTAGCTAAAGAATTGTTAATTTTGTTTATCTTTGCAAAAAACTCAGTGCTCAATTTCATTGATTTCCTCATTTTTTTTTTTTTGGTCTTTCTTTTCATTTATTTTTGCTCTGATCTTTATTTCCTTTCTCTACCTGTTTGAGCTTAGTTTGTTCTACCTTTTCTACTTGCTTGAGGTATAAAGTGATGCTGTTTATTTAAAGTATTTCTTGTTTCTTTATGAAGGTATTTGTCACTATAAACTTCTCTTAGAATTGCTTTTATAGTATTTCATAGGTTTTGATAAGTTGTGCTTCCATTTTCATTTGTTTCAAGATATTTCTTGATGTCCCCTTTGATTTCTTCTTTAATCCATTGGTTAGTCAGAAGCATGTTGTTTAATAGCCACATATTTGTGAATTTCCAACTTTTATTCTGCTATTTATCTCTAGTTGTGTGTTATTTTGGTCAGAAAGATATTTGGTATGATTTCAATCTTCTTAAATTTTATAAGATTTTTTTGTGATCTATCATGGAGAACGTTCTGTGTGAGCTTGAAAAGAATGTGTATTCTGCTACTGTCAGACGGAATATTCTGAATATGGCTGTTGGTTCCATTTGGTCTGAAATACAGTTCAATGTTTCCTCGTTGATCTTTTTTGTCTGGATGATCTATCCATTGTTGAGAGTTGGATACTGAAGGCTGCTACTATTATTGTATTGTCTGTTTCTCCCTTCAGTCCTGTTAATATTTGCTTAATATATTTAGCACTCCAATGTTGGGTGCATATATATTTATGATTGTTATATGTTTTTGATGAATTGATCTCTTATCATTACATAATGACCATTTTTGTCTCTTGCTAACTTTTTTAAATGTCTATTCTGTCTTATATAAATATAGCTACACTTGCTTTCTTTTGATTTTCACTTGCATGGAATATATTTTGCCATCCCTTCACTTTGAATCTATATGTGTCCTTAAAGCTGAAGTTCGTCTCTTTTAGGCAGCATATAGTTGTTGGGTCTTGTCTTTTTAAAAATTTTTATTATTACTTTTTATTGAGGTTATGATAGTTTACAACACTGTGAAATTTCAATTGTGCATTATTATTTGTCAGTCACCATATAGGTGCGCCCCCTCACGCTTTGTGGCCACCCCCAACCCCCTTCCCCCTGGTAATCACTAAATAGTTCTCTTTGTCCATGTGTTTGTTTATCTTCCACATATGAACCAAATCATAGTGTTCATATTTCTCTGTCTAGCTTATTTGAAATGATATAATACTCTCAAGTTCCATCCACATTGTTGCAAACAGGACAATTTTGTCATTTGCTATGACTGAGTAGTATTCCAATGTGTGTATATATATATATATATATACACCATATCTTCTTTATCCAGTCATCACTCAGTGGACACTTGGGTTGCTTCCATATCTTGGCTATTGTGAATAATGCTGCAGTGAAGACAGGGGTGCATAAGTCTCTTTGAATTGTTGATTTCAAGTTCTTTGGATTGATACCCAGTAGTGGGATAACTGGGTCATATGGTACTTCTATTTTTAATTTTTTGAGAAAATTCCATACTGTTTTCCAAAGTGGGTACACCAGCTTGCATTCCCACCAGCAGGGTGTGAGGGTTCCCTTTTCTCCACAACCTCTCCAACATTTATTATTTTTTGTCTTGGTTATTATAGCCAGTCTAGTGGGTGTAAGATGATATCTTAGTGTAGTTTTGATTTACATTTTCCTGATGATCAGTGATTTTGAGCATCTTTTCATGTGCCTATTGGCCATCTATATATCTTCTTTGGAGAAATGTCAGTTCATATCCTCTGCCCGTTTTTTTATCGGGTCATTTGACTTTTTGTTATTGAGTTGTGTATGGTGTCTTTTTTTAAATCTCTCCAGACATTTTATGCTTTTTGATTGGGGAATTCAATCTATTAGCATTTAGAATAATTATTGATAGATAAGGACACACTAATGTCAAGTATCAACTGTTTTCTGGCTGTTTTGTAGTTCCATTTTTCTTTTCTTCTTTTCTTGCTGACTTCCTTTTCAAATTGATGATTTTCCATACTGGTTTGCTTCACTTCCCTTCTCTTATCTTTTGCCCATCTACCACAGATTTTTTTCTTTGTGGTTCCTATGAGGCTTCAATAAAACATCATATATAGAAACAGGCCATTTAATACTGATTATTTAACTTCAATTGCATTTAAGAAATCTATCCTTTTACATGCCCTCACTTTTATGTTTCTAATGTCACCATTTACATCTTTTTATCTTAGATATCCATTAACAAATTGTTGAAGCTATAGCTATTTGTAATATTTCTCTCCTTTAACCTTTACACTAGAATTACATATTTAACACATCACCATATTACGGTATCTGGGTAATATGAGTGAATTGGGGTGAATCTGACAATATGCTTACCTTTACTAGTGTATTGTATATTTTCATATCTTTTTATGTTGCCTACTAGCATCTTCTTGTTTCAGCTGGAAGAACTCATTTCAACATTTTTTTGTAAGGCAGATTTAGTGGTGATGAAATCCATCAGCTTTTTCTTTATTATGGAAAGTCTTTATTTCACCTTCAATTCTTAAGGACAACTTTGCTGGCTAAACTAGTCTTGGTTAGCAGTTTCTTTCTTTTAGCACTTTAAATATGTCATCTCATTCTCTCCTGGTCTGCAGGGTCTCTGCTGAGAAATCCGCTGATCACCTTGTGGGAGTTCCCTTTCATGAGATACTATTTTTTTTCCTGCTGCTTTTACTACTATGTGTCTTGGAGAAGATTGTTTTTGTTTGAAATTTTGAAGTGACATATTAGCTTTATAAACCTGGATGTCCAAATTTCTCTCCTGGTTTGGGAAGTTATAAACCATTATATTTTTAAATAAATAAACGTTCAAACCAGCCATGATGGCCTAGTAGTTAAATTTTAGTGCTCACCACTTCAGCAGCCCAGGTTCATTTCCTAGTCACAGAACCATGCCACACATCTGTCAGTTGCCATGATGTGGTGGCAGCTCACATAAAAGAACTAGAATGACTTACGACTAGGGGCTTTGAGGTGAAAAAAGAAAAAGAGGAAGAATGGCAACAGATGTTAGCGTAGGGTGAATCTTTCCCTATAAATAAATAAATAAATAAACTTTTTCCCTCTCTTCTTCTTAGGAAGCTCCAATGATGGGTACATTATTTCTTTTTGTGATATCCAATAATTCCTATAGACTTTCTTTATTCCTTTGCGATCTGTTGTCTTTTTGGTCCTCTAAATGGATGTTTTCAATTGATCTGTCTTCTAGATCTCTTATTCTCTGTTTGCTTGTTCAAGTCTGCTGTTGAAGCTCTGTATTGAATTCCTCAGCTCACTCATTGCATTGTTCAGCTCCAAAATTTCTGTTTGGTTCTTTTTTATGTTTTCTATCTCCTTGTTGAACTTCATGTTTTATTCTTGTGTTGTTTTCCTAATATCATTAAGTTGTCTCTTTGTGTCCTCTTGTTGCTATCTGAGCATCTGTAGAACAATTATTTTAAATTCTTTTTTGTCAATTCCTGTATCTTCATTTCTTTGGGACTAGTTACTGAGGTTTACTGTATTTCTTTGGTGGAATAATGTTTCATTGACTCTTTATGATCCCTGTAGTTTTGCATAGGTATCCACACATTTAGAGAAGCAGTCACCACTTCCATACATAATAGACTGACTTAGGTAAGGGAAGAAGGTGGGGGCATGTTGGATCTTGCTGTGACTCTGGGTGTAGTGGTGCAGGGTTCTGAATGTGGGGGCATGTAGCAACACCAAGTCCAAGGGGTGTGATGTCTTTTTGGCTCAGGCCATTGGGTACCACAACATCAACAACTGTGTGGTACTTGGCAAGCACTATCAGGAGCCTACAGTGGCTGGAGGGCCATTGTGGTTCTCAGGGGTGCCTTCAGGTCTGTTAAGAACCAGGGTAAGGAGTGGTGGTGGCAGGAGCCAGTGGTATGCACACACTTGGCTTCAGGAGCCAGTGGTAGGTACCTATGTGGTGGCAGGGGCTAGTCACAGCCACACATGCAGTGCTGGGGGCCGGGTCAGTTAGCAAGGTTTGGGGCCAACTATGGGCTCACTGGTCAATGTTGAGGATGTGGCAGTCAGGCTGCTCTGCTATGGCTTCACACTCTCCCCCTGGGCATGCACATTGCAGGGGAGTCTGGTGACAGGTGTCAGGCTTGGGAAATGTAAATGCATGGTTTAGAGGTGCTAACTACAAGTAGGTGTGGTGATTCCAGTCAGTGATAGAAGGTAAGACTTGATTCAGGCCCACAAACACCTGGGGGGGTTTGGCTGTCATTGTGCTCCCCTGTGGCTGAACAATTTACCCCAGACGTGCACACTGCAGTGGAAACTGGTGATGGGGGTTGGGCTGAGCATATGCAGGTGCAGAGCTTGAGAGGCTAACTACAGGTGGGCACAGTGGTGCTGGCCAGTGACATAAGGCAGGGCTTGATCTATGCCCACAAGCAGCTGTTGGGGCCTTAGCTGTTAGTGTGCTCACCCTTGGCTGCATACCTCTGGGAGTGTGCACTGCAGTAGAGGCTAATGAAGGGCACCTGGTCTATGGCAGACAGGTGCACAGCAGGAGGGGCTAGCCCAAAGTGTGGGGACAACAGTGAGGATGAGTCAGGAAGTACAGGGCCTAGGCTGGCTTCTTGCACTCACACAGCTGCAGAAACCAAGGCTGGCTTCCAGGGTGCCTCCCAGGGTCCAGTAGGGTAGCTGGCACCTTACGCTTGCAACCACAGAGAACTTGGATGGCTGCTGGTGCCAGTCCCAGGTTCCAGTGGGGGCATGGGTGGTAGAGGTAGCAAGGAGGGACTCAGACAGCTGGCAGGTGGCTATCTTCAGTGAGCCCCAAAACCAGTGAGGCAAAATCTGGTAAGAATGCCAAGGAGTCCCCAAGGCTGTGCTGGCCATTGGCTTGTCAGTGGCAAAATCTGTTGAATTTGCCTGCAGAGCAGGTCTCTGTGAACTGATATCTCTCCTGCTGAATGTCTGCTAATAATAGCCTTTGCTTTTCTTCTTTGTTTCTAGCTAGCTCAAAATGTCTCAGCTTTGCTGGTCTAGGTAGGGAGAAACTGAGGCAAGGCCTTTGTGCAGATCCCTGAGAGGCTGGTGATCTGACCACCTATGCTGCTGTTCCTAGCCTGGTGAGAGGAACTCTTTCTAGATGGTAAGTTCTTTCTTGGCACTGAGCAATGACAGCTTGGGGGAGGTGATGATGCAATTACTCTTAGTTTTTTTGTTCCACTGTGTTGGTAAAACTTCCTAAGTGGACCTTAAATGCTCCCATAACGTTTTTTGTTCATGGATAGCTGCCTAAGAGTTGATCTTTGTGGAATTATGGGGAAGCTGGACTCTCCTATGTCACCATTTTTTTCTGCAATCCCTCTTGAGCAATTCTGTTCTTTCTCCTTATTTTCTTACGAGATCCTCCAGTGCATGTAACATCACGTAAATGTCAGGCTTCAGAGTTATGCAAGAAAGTAACCACTTGGAATTGAGATTTAGTGGATTAAGAACTGCGGAGTCTACAATTTCATGTATAGCTTAAAATAACGTAAATTCATAAACTAATATCAAAATAACCATAAGAAATATAATGTATCTTTTGCATAAATTTGTGTCACCTTTTTGAATGACCAAAGAAAAGAACCATTTATGGCTCACTGTTACAAAGCACATTTCAGACACCAAAATTTGTGCATACATGTATCTAGTTTATACATTATTTCCTGTGATCTTAACTGATACGTAAACAATATGCACAGCTGTAAGAAGCCATACTAGACAATGTCCTTGTAACAATGTGTAGAAAACTTGTTTTTCAATTATATGATGGTTGTTCTTGCTTGAGAGCTGAAGTATAGGTTATTATTGTAAATGAGGCAGAAAAGAATTGATTATAGTGCATTTAATATGTATTCAGGGCTTAACTCTCTGGAAGTGTTATAGTTAACAGGAATTTTCAAGACTTGTTTTCTGATCAAGATGCTCACTGTATTTTATGTGTCACTTTCCAGAATCAGTGCTTATAGCAGTTATCTTTTATTAGAGTAAAAACCACTATGAATTTAAGCCCTTAATAATTAGAAAGACAGCATCACAACTTAGTGTTGTCTTAATGTCAAACATTGTTTTTCAATAACAGTATTATCTATAGACAAAGAGAAGGAGAAAATCTTTCTTCTTTGGTTTGACAGAAGAAGAAAGATGACTATTCTCCAACTACAGGCACCCACACAAAGTTTTCCTTCAAAAAAAATGTTTCATCATTTTGCTAAAGTGAAGACTGAACATGAATACATTTCATTGCAGTAAAAGAACATGACCATTAGTGACTATCATTTAAGAAATAATTGCTGTCTCATGGCATAAAACCAGAAACCACATAAAATCGTAAGGCAAGTTTTCTTATAAAAATTGATTTCCAGAAGTTTTTCATTGGTTGTAGAAAGAGAAACATCCAATGCTATTGATATCTTTATAAATTATCTTTTTGTGATTTATTATATTGTCTATAATATGAATGTTGATTATTACTTTCTATAAGATACTTTAAATTTCATAAAAATCATAAACTTTCATTTTTAAGCTACCCACTAGATGATTATTGTCAACAGTGGTTTATTTCAATGAATCTTAAATTCAAATTCTGCCTGACTTCAGTTTCTTAGTCTTTACTTTCTTTTTCTCCTCAAATATTGACCTCAAGTGGAAAATTCAACTCCTTAGAATCATTTTAATTTCTAGACTGGAGGTTTCAAAGAGTGCTAGCTCAACCCAGTGACCCTCTTGCTTCTTGCTGGCAGATCACATTCCATATGCTTTCCGGACTGGGCTCAGCTTTGCTCTTCTGAAACCTCACCTCTTTCCAGGTTACAGACTGGGCGCTTTCCTTTGAACTACATATATTGCATGCTACATCAAATTGTTGGACTTCAATTCTGATTCCTTCTATAGAAATGTAATCATGAACTTCTCATAATCATAGGGCTTGTGCAAAATTTGTTATCCGAACTCCCTTGTCCAAATCATTCCTGATACTTTGCTTTGGGAAGTTCACAACTAGTAAAGGAGTCCAGAACTTACCCTATGCCTCTGGGGTCTGTCCATCCCACTGCAATTAACCAAACCCTTTCAAATTAAGGTTTTGAAGTATGACATTTAAAAATAAAGACATGAACAAACTTTCTGAAAATTTGACATGTGTAATGGTAACAAGTGATCACATAAGGTTAGATTTGAGTTAAGTGTTATGGACTCTCATAAATAGTGTGTTCTATAGTTATTATAATTATCCTGGCCTTGCTTTTTTCATAGAGTGTTCGTATTCTATTTGTTTTGCTTTGTCTTATATATTCTTTTATTTGCACAAGTGTTAAATGACTCATTTTTCATCACTATCTAAGTCTGTATCTGCGTCTAAAATTTATTGATCACATTTGGTCCTTGGGAGAGACCAATCCAATGGGTAGGCTTAAAAATAAACCTGCTTTCATATTTCTTATACTCAGATCCATACTTAGAGTTTTAATGTTCCAATATAAGGGTTCTTTTAAACTTAAATATAGTTGGTCGAGAAAAAAGAAACTAATTACATTATGAAATAGTATAATTTAGAGATTTACAAACTCCAGCTACTTATTAACTTTACATGTTCTCCACTGCTAAACCATTTTAACGACCGTTTTCTGATTATTTCTACTTTGACACCTTACTGTCTTTCCAAATTCAACACACACAAAAATAAACTTACTATATTTCCATTTAATAATCTGCACACCTTCTAAACCTTTCTAGTTCTAGCAATAATATATTTAGATAAAAAATATTTGTGAAACAATCTTTGTTTCTGCTATAGAATAAAATTAAAAATAATGAAAAAAGGATTTATAGCTGTGCAATTTAATTCTCAGATCATTCATATAAAAATATATTTTGAGGATCTATGCAGTACTAGGTATTGTTCTAGATCTAGGAATGTAGTAAATGGAGCATGTTGTCTGGTCTAGTGGTGGAGAAAGTCAACAAACAAAAAATGTAAATGTATAGTATGTCACCTTGCAATGAGTGCCCTGAATTGACTTCTGGATTGACAAATGAAAACCGTCTATTTCAGTCAAGAAACATTCATCCTCAATGAATGGCTAATCCTAGCCTTTAGCTTACATAAGAATATAAGAAAATGTAATAGTCTAAAACTAGTACTTCCTGAATTATGTAACTTAAACATCAATAGTAGGATAAAATAGTCTAGATCGAGGCTGCAACATCTAAGTCAGTTTCTTTCTACTTCTATTACAACATATTTTTTAAGTGTATGCACATGCATTCTAAAGAACTCTCTGACTTTGCATAAATTGCCAGAAAATAACAAATGAACAACTGAACAAACAAAAACAAAAACCAGAAGAATCCATATCTCACCAGCCAAGAATATAAGCAGTCATACGAATGTATGAGAAGTAAAGATATTTTTAAAAGACACCTGCCCATAACAGTCATTAATATTAATAAACAGTTTCCTTCTTTTGCCATGTTTTTCTCCAATGTCTGAATTTTAGAGAATATCTTTAATGCATTTTTGCATAAGTACACGTTGAGTGTGTAGATTTTTTTTCCAAAAATAAATGGTGTTTTTCAAAGTAAAATGAGGCATTCATCTCCTGGAAGGGAAAAATAGTATGGAACTCGAAACACCCTGATTATATTTTATTTTTTATGTTATTTATCAAAGGCAAAAATAAAAAAACATGACAAAGAAATCTCTAGAGTCCAGCCAGGTTCACCCAAGGTAAACTTATTACATACATAAGATTCCTATAACCGAGATAAGTACATTATGGATCCTCAGGCAATATCATTTCCATTCCTATACTCTTCTAAAACATGTAATAGTTAGTTGGTTTACTGGTCTTCGACCTATCAGCCTAATCTATACTTCTTACATGTAAATAATATCTTGCAAAGTGGTTGCTTTTTCAAATGAAGAGACATATTCGCCTTTTTGAAAATACCACATTTATCATTGTACAAGTTCAGCAAACAAGTTCTGAAAGCCACTTATGTTTCCCTGTAATTGCTTTGCATCATTTTAGTTTTAGCTCTGTAAATACTTTATTAGTTAGTCCAGGATCATGACTTACACAAATTAGGTACAACGTAGGTGCTCAATAAAATCTTATTGATACATTGCCTGATGAATTCAGACATCTTTCTATAATAAACTGTTGTATTACGTATAACTCTACTTATGCCTGCAATCTTTTTTGAACTGTTGAATGAAAGCTTCTGTCAAAATATATCATATTTACGCAAAATGCAGAGATTTGACTTTAAAATAATATAATGGCAAAGAGGAGTCTCTAGGTGAATACAGAGAGAGATATGATAAGGTATGAATGACAGGAAAGGTTGAGGATTTTTACAGCATAATTTAAAGAAGACAGGAAAGTCAAAGAAATGATCAGAATTCCGGAAATTGAGTGACAGGATTTTTCCAAATGACAGTGAAGAGAAAACTCAAAATAAACAAGAATATTCTCTTTGGGAAGTAGTAAGAGAATTGTATTTCATAAGGATAGATATGGTAAAAACATAAGTGGATAGAAAAAAATGGTGTCAAAAATCCTCCAATACATAATATTGCTATTTGAAAGAATAAATTCTGAGGGTTTTTTTTAAGAATATGAATATTGGAATTAAAGAAGAAATTAAAGGCAAACAGAATTAACCTTTAAAACAACTAGCTTTAATTAAATTGGTAATTTTAAAAGTACATAGTGAAAAGCTTCCATATGCATATTTTTTTCTTTTTCTATTGAGATGAAGTTTATGTAACATATGATTACACATTATAAAGTGTACAATTCAGTAATATTTAGTTTATTCACAATAGTGTGCAGCCACTACCTCTCTCTAGTTTCAAACTTTTTCGTCACCCCAGAAAAACATTCTGTGCATCAAGTAATTACCACCATTCCCACCTCCCCCATCCCACAGTAACCGCTAATCTGCTTTCTGTCTCTATAGATTTGATTCTTCTGGGTGTATCATATACAAGGAATCACATAACAGGTGATCTTTTGTTCCTGGCTTCAGAAGAGGAGAAATGGTAATTTAAACTAAAGCATTTACTTCAAAGTATGTTCTGAAAATTTGAAGAAAAAATTTAGAATAAGTTCTCTGACAAAAATAACCAGAGTAGAATTTTTGTCTAGTCAATTTTATTGTATGATTATTTTAACTAATTTTCATTTTTGAGTCATCAATGTAACTTATCAACTATGAGTAGATTTGCCACAAACATAATTTAAATAACCTATGCAGGGATCATGAAATGGTAAAGAATATGACGGTAGACCAGGGCTACTTTCTCACCCTCCTAGCAGGTTTATGCAGTATTTGGGGACAACACATTAAAGGTACCTACCGAACTATGTTGTAAATAATAGCAATTTAAAAAATGAGGCTCATCTGGCCCTGTGGCCGAGTGGTTAAGTTCGCGTGCTCCGCTGCAGGCGGCCCAGTGTTTCATTAGTTCCAATCCTGGGTGTGGGCATGGCACTGCTCATCAGACCACACTGAGGCAGCGTCCCACATGCCACAACTAGAAGGACCCACAACCAAGAAGATACAACTATGTACCGGAGGGGCTTTGGGGAGAAAAAGGAAAAAAAAATAAAATCTTTAAAAAAAAATGAAGCTCATGTTTAGTTATTTGATGCCTGTTCACACATAAACATCAATTTTCTTCTCACGAAAACAATGAAACAGTTTCTGTTGCAAACAAATTTTATTAAGACACAAATACTTCCATACAAATCATCAAAGGCAAAAACAAGAAAGAATATCATATTTTACTTTAACTGAGACCAGTTCTGAGAATTTACTTTTGAAATAAGAGTGAGTAATATCAGAGTTCTGATCAAAAATCCCTGAAATTGCATTGGCTTCTCTGTGGCCAACAACAAGGAAATATGCTCCTTCTGGGAGCTTGCTAGCATTTCAATGCACAGCAGGCTTGGAAATAATTTTCCAAGCTACCGCTTTGTACTGAGTGAGAAAGACCGACTGGGTTTGCCTACCATGCTAAGAATTAAAACTCAGAGAGTTATGGTGTCACTACTATTATATAAAAATTGGTATAAAATTTGAAAGTTGATTTAATACACTGATTAATTATAACAACTTTTATGTCAAATCTAAACCCCATTAAAATGTAAGCAAACTAATATATCCTTTGCATATCAATATTGAAAAATGAATGAAGGAAGGAAGGAATCTACAGGGTAGGAATAGATGCCACCATAAGAAAAGGTTTTCAGGTTAATTAAAGGATAAAAGCTATTATTATTTCTAAGGCTGCATGTCCTTATTGGTAAAGATATCTTTTCCTAGCAAGGTTTTTTCCCCCAAATAATTTGACTTACTTAAATATCAAAGCCTTATTTTTCAATATATATTTAAAATTTCATTTAATCTTTAATGAGTTTCTTCATTCTTTTGAGTAGGACTGACCCCTCCTTTCTTTGGGCTTCTTTCTTTCTTTCTTTTTTTTTTGAGGAAGATTAGCCGTGAGGCAACATCTGCTGCCATTCCTCCTCTTTTTGCTGAGGAAGACTAGTCCTGAACTAACATCCATGCCCATCTTCCTTTACTTTATATGTGGGATGCCTGTCACAGCATGGCTTGACAAGCGGTGCATAGGTCCACACCCAGGACCCAAACTGGCGAACCCCAGGCTACTGAAACGGAATGTGTGAACTTAACTGCTGTGACACGAGGCCAGCTGCTGAGTTCTTTCTATCCCTCTAAATTTTCTCCATTCGTAGACTTGTTACTACTATGCTCCATTTATGGCTGAAATCTATGTCTTTAAACATAAACCTCCTGTGCTGTAACAAACACAATGATAGACATGTTTACTGCTTTTGCCCCTGTGGTTTGCACAGCAAATGACACATAATTAACACTCAATATATGCCTGTGGTAACAATCACAATATGTGAATGAATCAAGGGTCATATTGGAAATGATGTTATGTTGTAAAGTTTTACCTACTTAATAGAAGCTTGTAGTATTTTTGAAAAGTAATCACTAGTATTTACAATTATTTTCATCTTTGATGAAACATCTATGCTCTTAATTTTCTGTCCCCTATTGACTCACAACTTTGAAATTCATGCTGAACTTGGGAAAATTTTACTGGAGATCTTCTTTTCTATCTGCGTTTTGAGAAAACTAGATGATTTTCTGTCCTGTATCCAATGGCCAAAACGTTTCCAGAAATGAAGGCTTTGAGGTGTGTTGTGTGACCCCTTTACTGGGCTGTACACCATCCCCCAGATGTGAATCTTGACTGCTAAGGCTTACAGATGCCACTTCTCTAGAAAATCAATCTCAGTCTAACTGGGATAACCTACCCTGAGAAGGCAAGCACCTCTCCCTTGTCCAGACAGTCAATACATAGCCACTGACTGGGATAGGGGTAAAAGTCCCTCCTTTTGTCTCAAATATGAAAAGCCTGTGTTGAGACCTCTTTGTGGGACCAGAGGGATGCTATTCTCCAAACAAGACACTCTTAATTAGCTTTGTCGCCTTATCCCACTTTAATCACTTCCTTTTCTCTAGAGCGCCCTCCTTAACAGATCACTTTCACAATAATCTCTAAAACTCCACTGCTAATTGCTCTCTGATGCAGTTCTAAGGATCAAACTCTAAGGATGGCATTGATTTGAAAGTGGGTTGTTCTCCAGCTGGACTGCAAAGAGGACCACAACACTAGTAGTAGGTAGAATGAACTGATAGTCCTATTATTTGCAGCAGTGCAATTTTCACCTGGGGAGACCTGTAATGGAATAGCGGTGTAAGAGGTAAAATGACAAGCTTAGATAAGTTAAGCATCAAATTAAAGCAAGGCATAAGTGCCATAGGGCTTCTGGGGCAGTATTCAAGGTACACATCTCTTCAGATGGAGGGCTAACCAAGCTGAAAGCGAGACAGATGACCTAATTGTTAAGAGTGGCAGAATGTCTAAAAGGTTTGAATTCCTGGGCTAGAGAATATTCTGATATCAAAGTCAAGCTCATTATAGAAAAATATTGGGAAGCTGAAATTTTGGATTGAGGATATATATGAGAGAGATTTTAAGGAAAATTGAACCCCCAGATTCTTCTGGACCTTCCAAGACTGCATTTCTGATTTGGGGCACTGTCCTGTACCACAAAATTTAATCCCTTAACAAGGGCCCGGGAAGATGGGTGCTTGGAAGCTTAACAAAAGGGAGTCCCACATTACAAATAAGTCAGAACTGCTGCGACAGACTGCTGTGAAATGGGGGCAAAAGAGTTCAAAGAAGTGGGCATGATAGCATTTAATTAATATTGAAATTTAGTTAATATATCAAAATGTAAATAAAAATGGTGATGGTTTCAATAAGTAAATTGACTGCTAAACAGATGAAGATTTGTGAGTATATCCATTAAATTGTAATACTTGTTCAGCACCATTAACTTTTCACAGTGTTTTGTTGGTTCTGTGGTCTTAGAAATAACATGATTTAATGAAATGACCATGAAAACACCGTTTTGTCTCTTGAAATGGAAATGGTGTCACTAGCCATGTTTCTGGATTGGTTGAAATATTCTTCTCATAACGATCACTCTTTGTTACTCATTCTTTTGGTTAAGTCTCAAGGACTGTTCTCTTTTCATTTAAAGCTTCACAGAAAATGCATATTTCTCCAGACATAGTCATTATTCAGTTCATGATATTGACTAACTACAAGTTTCTCATGTGTTTATTTAATCAATATTAAGGAATGGAAGATTAGGAGTATTTGCTTTCCTTTGTTTTGTTTTCCTAATCCTTAGTACTGTAAATTAGTGTGGTGTTAAAAGAACAGGATTAGGTAATGTATAGTAAGTGGGAAATAGAGTTAACATCATCATAGCAAATACATTCACATTTTTGTCTTTAAAATTTTAATACACATGTTATTATATATATATGTGTGTGTATATGTATATGTACATATTTAAAGCAGAATCAACATTCTCTCAAGCTATTCTCTCCTAGTTAATTTTTAGTAGGTAAAATACAACAGTCCTGTTTCAATGAAAATGTGTGCAGGCTTAACAGGGAGTCTCTCCTCTGTATATGGTTGGAGATAAAGTTCCTTTTGCCAAAAATAAATATTTATTGCCATCTGATGGCATTTCCTTGAATAAAAACTTAAAAAGCCTGGGGCCGGCCCTGTGGCGCAAGGGTTAAGTTCACATGTTCCACTTTGACGGCCTGGGGCTCACTGGTTCAGATTGTGGGTGCGGACCTACCATGCTGTCAAGTTATGCTGTGGTAGGTGTCCCAGATATAAAGTAGAGGAAGATGGGCATGGGTGTTAGCTCAGAACCAGTCTTCCTCAGCAAAAAGAGGAGGATTGGCAACAGATGTTAGCTCAGGGCTAATCTTCCTCAAAAAAAAAAAAAACTTAAAAAGTTTGATGATATTCATTATAAAGAACATTTTATTATTAAATGAGTTTCTAAGAATTTCAGAAAACTGTTTTTCCAAACTAGAATAATACAGACTAAGGTCGCAGATAATTGTTCTGTTTCTACTCTCATTTTTTTCTTTTATGCCTGAGTAGCTTTATCTGGTAGAAGGAGTTTTCATCAGGGAAATTTTATGGGAAGGGATGTTTAAATCCTTTTCTGAAAACAATATCCTTATTGCACAGTGTTTGAAAATCTAATCTTTATAAGATTGAGGGCAAATATTATGCAAATAAAGACCAAAGAATGATCTTGCGATGGTAAAACATTCCTTCAAAGACCTTTAATAGTGCTGAGTTAACACTAAAAATCTTTGAGGAGCACTGCTTCCCGACATATTTAATTCCCCCTAATACGGTGTGAGAGGTCAAGTGAAATACAGTAGTTGTCCGCCTAGCTACATTAAATTGTTATTTTGACTTCATAAGTGTTTTTCTTGCCGCTAAAGTCACACAGCAGGCTCAGGTTAAATATTGATGCTGAACACTTTTCTTTTGTGTCCGCCTAGACCAGAGGTTGGCAAACTCCAGTCTGTGGGCAAAATGCTGCCCACCACCTGTTTTTGTAAATCGATTTATTGGAAGACAATCACACTCACTTAACTATCACTGTCTAGGGCTGCCATTACATTACACTGACTAGAGTTGAGAGGTTGCAACAGAGACTATATGACCTCCAAAGGCTAAAATATGTATTATAAAACATAATTATAACAAAGGTTTCCTGGGGCTGGCCTGAGGGCATGGTGGTTGGGTCTGCATGCACTGCTTCAGTGTCTCGAGGTCTGTGGGTTAGGATCCTGGGCATGACCTTACACACAGCTCATCAAGCCATGTTGTGATGGCATCCCATGTACAAAATAAAGGAAGATTGGCACAGATGTTAGCTCAGGGCCAATCTTCCTCACTAAAAAATAAAATTCCTAATCTGACTTAGACTGTTCATAAGCATAGTCAATGTCAAGGTTAAAAAGTGTATACATTGCTGAAAACAAAAATCTGATCTGTTGACACTTCTCGTAACTCAAGGGAAAAAAGTTAAAATCTTTTAACTGGTTTATTAATTTATTTTAAAATACTTTGTGATTTTTAAAGCTGAAGAATTAAAAAAATTGGTTTCTGTTTTTCACAGTGGATCTTTAAATTTATTGTGATATTTTATCATATTTAAACCATAAAGTGACTTTTACTTAAAAAACGACTTCCTAAAGCATTTCATATAAAACATGCATAAACATAAATCTTAGAAAAATATATAGACATCATCTTATTTATTGTAGTTGGAATTCTACATATGAGAAAAATTAAACACA
Organism: Equus asinus; assembly: GCF_041296235.1. Classification (NCBI taxonomy): domain Eukaryota; kingdom Metazoa; phylum Chordata; class Mammalia; order Perissodactyla; family Equidae; genus Equus; species Equus asinus. Next base: position 46,945,548 of record NC_091792.1, on the reverse strand, counting down.
AATCAGAAAGGAATAATTTTGAAATAACTAATTTGACACATTGTTTTATAGAAACCTGCTAATTTGGGGTTTTTTGGAGGGAGATAATTTATCTGGGGGGTGTGAAGTGGTCATGGGCAGATCTGGAGAAAAACACTAACAACTAAGAAGAATTTTCAAAGTTTAGTATTATGCTGTTATAGTAATGCTTGTTACTTGATGCTATAAATTTTCAACACAAAATACCTTCCTCCATTTCTAACAATCAATATTGAGTTAGAAAAAATTCAGTTCACTCTTCATAATAAAAACTCCTTATGTCCAAGGATAAAATTTTGTTAATCATGTAATTTAAAATTACTGCTCTGATCCACAGATTAATTTTTTAAATATATTGCATAACAAATATCATACTTCACTTAAAATTTGGGCAATATTGTTTCATGGATTAAAGTATAGGAGACCATAATAGTTACAGAACTATGACTATCTCATAAACTAGAAGAAATAGCACAGAAGTCAAAGGGCAGTGGGTGGGAATGATCACATATCCTTTTTACTTCTCCAATTCATCTCAGTAAACTAACGCTGATAAAGAACCCACTAATGTCAGGCACTGCATTAAGTCTTAGACGTATAATGATTAATAAATCATAGCCCATGATGCCAAGAGCTTTCATTACATTTTAAAGATGAGAAATTGGCTTACATTGTATTCACCTGTTGTACTATAACTGGTCTATAAATAATACTGTATTCTGGAATATATGGCAGCTGAGGGCTTGACAACTCCACAAAAGTTATTGACAACATTCAATATTAATTTAATTAAATTTACTTTCTACAATGTGCCAGGCAGTGTGATAGTTGCTAAGGTTAAAATGATGAGTAAAACAAACACAAGTGCTTTTTCATGAATTTTGGGTTTACTAGGGAAAATAGAATTAATCAAATATGATATGAAATATTTATAATGGTAAGCTGTGAAAATTGTATAATCCTGATATCATTTATACCTTTGCAACCATTTTACATGTAGAGAAGTTGAACTAGCTAAGATTTCTTTGAATTCAAAACTGCCTGTGATGTTACTATATATGGTACTGTATATCTGTACTCATGTTTCACCATCTAATGTACCAAAAAAACTTTCCCTTCCTTAATATCTACATGAAATAAAGAGTAGAAAATAAACGCCAAATTTTTAGATCATTTGTGAATAAAGTAGAATTGATTCCATACTTGTGAATATAAGCAAAAGTGTTGTAAATCACATCCATGCAAATACCTTAGGCATTATGATTCTTAATATGTACTTTAGATTCTTCACCTTATGAACATCTATTGACCACTTTATGTATTTTTTTCTGAAACACACATATTATTTTTGCCCTTTGCCCCATTTAATATACTTATCAATTCTGTTTTACTCTTTTCTTTCTCTTCTAGCACAGAAAAATATTTTACTCCTATATTTCCATGTGCAAAACATTAAATTACGAGCTGTACAACTGAAAAAAATCTAATCTCATGAAGTATTTCTATATAGAATTTCCAGTCTAAAAGGAATTCTCATGCCAGCTACTAAGTTCATAAAGTTTCCATTCCTCCAATTGCTATATGTAGAAAACGCACTGTCTTATGAGATATATAACAGAGGAAGCTTGCTAATTATGAAAGAAATATTTTAGTGGTTTTCTGAAGAATGATTAGATCTCCATCAGATGCTGCACATTTATTTAAATGAATTCGAACATGCATAAGTCTCAGGAAGACTTGATAGTTATTATACAGTTATTAGCAGAGAATAAATGTGTTCTTATAGCTTCTTCTGTGACTTGATGAAGTCCCAGCTCTCTGGTCTTTCTGATGCACTAACCATACCTGGAGTGTAAGGTTCATTGGAAACATAGAACAACCCACCAGAAGCAGAGTTGTGAGATTTCTATCAGCATTGGGCAATTAGAAATCCTTCCAAACTAATGGATGGCCAGGGTGATTAGCAATCAGTTCTTTGGTAGCATCCAAGAAGAGAACTGATCCCAGTGTAGTTTTCTCAGTTAAGCCCAGAGATTTCTTAGTATCACAGTAATCTAATAGTTTTATGTATTATGTTATCATGCCCACACAATTTAGTAAGTATTTCTGCCTTAACTTAGCAGCTATTTGGCAAGTGTTGGAATCCAATTAGATACTGATACCCTTGCTTCCTGCTCCACATTGATTTTCATGTGACATTTGCTTTTTATTACAGTAACTGCTAAAAACTTAGCTTTGTAAAGACATGACACAGGTATTACACATAAGAGCTTAAGTTATAGCAATGGAAAGAAAGTAATCTGACAGAACGTATGTTCTAATAGGGCTTACACATTACTGGGTATGCAGCAGACAGAAAACAGAAAATAAGTTTTTAAAATAAATATTATGTTAGAAGGAAATAGTTCCCATTAAGAAAGGTAAAGGAGAGGTGGGGATGAGTAGAGGACAGAGTACAGTTTTGAATTGGGCAGCCTAAAAAGGCTTCTGAGAATGGGACATTGTGGCAGAATTTTGAGGAATATGAAAAATTGAATGATTTCATCAAGAGTGTTCTAGACAGGGAGAAAAATAAGAGAAAGACCTCGAAGCAGTATAAATCTGCCTAGTGAATTCAAAACACACCAGGAAAGTCAGTGTGACTGGAGGTGAGTGAGCAAATACACATGAATCAATGGATTGGAGACAAATTATAGAAGGCATTAGAGCTCAGTGTAAGGATTTTGGCTTCCACTCTGATGACAAAGGAGCCATTGAAGCGGTTTAATCAGAGAAGTAAGATTGTGTAACCCACAGTTAACCTGGATCATTTGGCTGCTCTGTTGAGAATAGAATTTACATGGAGAGTCAGAAAGACATGTTAAAGTAGTATCACAATCCAAGCTAGAGTTGGTGACATCTTGGATGAGGATAATTAGTAGTGCAGGTGGAGAAAAGTCATTTTATTCTCAATAATTTTTTAACCGGAGCTAATATGACTTGTTGATGAATTAGATTTGGAAGGTGAGAGAAAAAGAAGGGTCAAAGATGTGTTCAAGTATTTCCATATTCTACTAGAGGAATTTAGAAGGAATCAGTTAGGAAGAAAGATAAGTTTGGTATAGAATGTATTAAAATAGAGATTCTCACTAAATATACAAGTGTTCCCTAACTAAGGCTGTCAACAAATCTCTTATATCTCACTTAATAAAGGATATTGCTTCAGCAATTCTCCCTTCTACCAAGTTGTTCTCATCAACATAAAAAGATCTTCAGATAATCTCTAATGAGATGCCTCTATTCACTGTCTCAAAATTCTCTCCCCACATCCACTAACAAATTGACTCAAATCACAATTACATGAGCCCTTTCCTCAGAAATTTGCTTCCACAATGCCAAACCCTGTGGTTAGCTCTAAGTCTTCATGTTGCTTAACTTATAGCAGCTATTGACAGAGTTATCACTTTCTTCTCCATCACGTATTTACTTGACTTACCTTGGTTTTTTTACTGGATGCTCATTCTCATTTTTTTTTCTGCCAGTTTCCCATCAACTCCCCTATTGTAAATGATAGAGTGACCCAAGACTCCTGTCTTGGTATCCTTTCTCTTCTCTATCCTCATATATTCCCTGGTGATGAAGTAGCTGAGGTATAAAATAAAATGTTACAATCAGTAGAGATGATTTGGGAAAAAATAGACCTTTAAAGGTGGGATACTACAGAAAGCATTGGAAAGATCAAAGTGTGCGGTTGAAGAATGCAATACTTGAAATTAAAATTACGTAGGAATTTTTGTTATTGCTAATTAAGAGCTAGAAATGACTGTGAAAATGAGTTGTTGAAGTGGAGTGGAAAACAAGAAATTTGAAGAGGAGAAACTCAATAAAAGAGAAGACAAGGACTTATTACAATCACCAAAATAGATATTAAAATTAACTAATATTAAGAAATAATGGTGTTATAGAGAGCGATAGCAATCCAGGAGATGAACTCTTATGAAAAAATGAAGAAAAATGTGGTCAGCGAGTGATTTCAGTAGAAAGGGCAGGTAGCAGTATAAATTTATGAAGATAATTTAAAAGTGGGAGTTGTTAGAGATAGGAGAGTGAGGATAAATTTCAAATGTCAATAACAAGCTAGACAGTAGTTTTCAATTATACCTACACAAAGGAATCACTCAGAAAGTTTAATAAATACTAACATGTAAATTCTATCCCTAGTGATTCTGATGAAATTAGTCTGGGTACATCCCAAGCATTGTTATTTTTAAAGTCCTCCAAATAACGGTTATGTGAAATCTAGAGTATTTACTTATCTGCAGTTCCAGTGGTAACGAGGAATGGGGAAAAGAAAATACCTACCATACAAGACCTATCGGGAATAAAATGACCCCAGGGAAAGAGAGGTTTTATTCAGAGGATATAAAGGTTAAGAGATAGGTTGCCTCATTAGATTATTTTTCTGATAATTAATCATGGGTTTCTAAGGATTGAAAGGAAAAGTTTCAGAAGTGAGAAAAAGGAGACGGATAGGCAGAGGATTGTCCTGTGGTGTATGGTGATTAGAATGGAGAAAACGAACACAGTTTGATTCTTAGGTGAATGAATAAGCAGGTATAATACATATTAGATTACTCTTATTGGTCTTCAAGACAGGTGCTGATGGAAGGCTGTGAGTTTTGTGGTAGAGTATTAAATACTCTTTCTGACCTTTTCTTCACGTCTATAAAGGGAGACTTGGAGACTGCAGAAGTGTCAGTCTTATTCTGAGACTCTCACTTCATCCCTCTACAAGGAAGGCCATATTCCTCTGAAGGCCAAAGTTCTGGAGCAGTGGATTTTCTAAAACCCTAGGGGCAGGAGAAAGAGTGGTTTTATCTTTGATGTCTCAAAAAATTGCCTGCTATTACCTTGTTACTTTCACCTAGAAAGTAGGTGATAAAAGAAAACAGGAAACTTTCACAATCAACTTTTAAAAGACAGCCTTATTTCATTTATAGATGGTAACTTTACTAAAAGAAAATTGCAAGGCAACATAATGAAGTACAACGTAGCTAATGAAAGAGACATAAAATGGGTGGAAACATAATATACTATAAAAGCAAGAGCTTTTCTACATACACAAAATAAATTAAATGATAATGTAAAGACTATCTTCATATCAGAAATTCTAAACTCCAGGCTTCATATTCTTAAGCTCAGAGAATAGAGTAGAATTTCGTTTGTTATATATTTTTAAAAAGGACACAATTTCATAAGAGATTTGAAAGTGAAGAGAGGAAAAAGAAAAGGAAAAACTATGATGGAAAGAGAGGAAAACAAAATTATATGTGAAAAAGAGACATTCCAATCAACTGTTAAGCTGGATTCTGCCTCCTTCCTCTGAAAAAAAAAAATGGTTACAAATAATTACATTCCCCAGGATTCTCGTCAAGATGGTGGTATAGGCAGACTCTGAACTCAGCTCCTCCTATGAACACAACCAGGTTACAAATATTTTTGGAAAAATTACCCAGGATAGGAAACTAAAAACTGGATTAAAAGAACCTCCACAACAAGGGAGAATGCTGACCAAGGCGGAAGAGGCAGAAATTCCTTCTGGAGAGAAAAATAAGCCACCTTCATGAGCAGTGGAATTTCTCTGCCAGCCAGGTGGGAGCCACCCTAAGATACACAGCTCTTCCTGGAGGAGTGAGGTCCCGAGCAGGGGTTGATACTGCTATAAGCATCCTTCAGACTTAGCACAACTGAAATGAGGGTCTTACTGTCTGGCTTCACTGGCTATTAACTGCAGCGGGGATACCCCCAGAAAAAGCTATTGGATGAAAGCAGAAATGATCTGGGTCTTAAAGGGCCCACACACAAACTCACCTGTCTCGGCAACCCAAAATCACCAGAGAGAAGGCTGACAGTCCTTTGGTGAAGAAAGACTCACCTGGAAGGCCCTGGGTGTATCTTGGAGAGGAGAGACCTCTCCAGAGACTGAGACATTGGTGGTGGCCATTGTTGTGACCTAGTCCAGGCATGCTGACACAGGCCTCAGCAGACAGCATTGAAGTTCTTCCCCTGGCCTGTGAGCCCAGGGGTCTGCCACACCCATTGGAGTGCAGATTTAATCTAGTTCAGCCGGGGCAGGCAGCAGGCCCTAGGGACAGGCCCTGCCCAACAGCAAGCCCTCAGGCTACTTGTTGGACTGCATTGACTGTGTGCCTTGATCCTCTACAGGCAGGCGAGTGTGTCCACCTCTGTGGGGCAGGGCCTGTGTGAAGACCAGGTGAAATTTGGGGTCATTGCTGGAGAGGTAGGGGCCACTGCAGTGGGATATCAGGATATGCTCCAGGGCGTTGGGAAGTGTGCACAGACCAGGACTGTGTTGATGGTGTGTGTGGTCCTGTGTGGGGAGAGGCTTATCAGCAGCAGTAGAGCTGTTCTTCACAAATACCCATAGAAAGGATCAGTCCCACTTTCCAAAGCCTGAAACAATTGAGGGCTCCCATGCCTAGGGCCAGCCCCACTTGGCTGCACTCCTAAGAGAACTGACAACAGCCTTGTAGGCCTGAGGTCTATAGCAACTGTAAGGCCCTGAGCCTAGCAACCTGCTATACTGGTTGCCTACCCTATTAACAGGAAAACTCCAACAGGAGTGTGCTGTTAGACCTTGTAGCCAACAGTGTTGAGGCTGCCAAAACCAGATTTACATACAGGTGGTCAGGGAAGGAAAGGCTAGATTCCCTGGGTACCTGCATTAAGAGAAACCCTGCCACAGCAGAAGGACACAAGTAGCTCACAAAGGGGTCACTCTTGGATCATTTGGACTGGTGATGAGAGGGAAGTACACTGCTGGACCTCAAAAGGCATGTCTTACATAAGGCCACTTCTCTAAGATCAGGAGACATAGCTGACTCACCTAAAACAGAAATATAAGCACAGAGAAAGAGGCATAACGAGGAGACAACGGAATACATTCCAAGCAAGAGAACAGGATAAAATGCCAGAAAAAGGACTAAATGAAACAGAAAAAAGCAACCTACCTGGCAAAGAGTTCAAACGAAAACTCAAAAGTATGCTCACAGATATTGGGAGAAGATTGCATGAACACAGTGAACTCATTAACAAAAAACTGGAAAATATAAAAAAGTACCAATCAAAAATGAAGAATACAAGACTGGAAATGAAAAATTCAATAGAGGTATTCAATAGCAGAGTAAAGGATACAGAAGAATGGATCAGCTAGCAAGACGACAGACTAGAGGAAATGACCCAAGCTGAACAGAAAAAAAGAAAAAAGAACTAGACAGAATGAGAACAGTCTAAGGGAACTTTGGGGAAATCTGAAGTACACTAACATTTGTATTACAGGTGTTGCAGAAGGAGAAGAGAGAGACAAAGTGGCAGAAAATGTGTTTAATATATAATAGATGGGGGTCAGCCCTGTGGCTGAGTGGTTAAGTTTGTGCACTCTGCTTCAGCAGCCTGGGGTTTCACCAGTTCGAATCCTGGGCGAGGACATGGCACCACTCATCAGGCCATGCTGAGGTGGCATTCTATATGCCACAACTAGAAGTTGTGTACAACTAAAAGTACACAACCATGTACCATGGGGCTTTGGGATAAAAAGGAAAAATAAAATCTTAAAAAAAAAAAGAAGAAAATAAATAATCCATGAAAATTTTCCTAACTTAAGGAAGGAAACAGACATCCATATATAGGAAGCATAGAGAGCTCCAAACAAGATAAGTCCAAAGAGACCCACACTAAGAAACATTATAATTAAAATGTCCAAAATTAAAGATAAAGAGAGAATCCCAAAAGCGACAAGAGAAAGGCAACAAGTGACACACAAAGGAAAGCCCATAAGGCTATCAGCTGACTTCTCAGGCAAAACCCTACAGGCGAGAAGAGAATGGCATGACATATTTAAAGTGCTAAAAGGAAATAATCTACACCCAAGAGTGCTCTATCCATCAAGGTTGTCATCCCTAACAGAAGTAGAGATAAAGAGCTTCCCAGACAAGCAAAAATTAAAGGACTTTATCACCAAGAAACCAGTTCTATAAGAAATGCTGAAAGGACATATTTAAGTGGGAGTGCAATGACCACAAATAAAGATAAAAAATTTATCAAAAAAAACCCCAAGAAACCAAGGCAATAAAATCACTGGTAAAGATAAAAATATAGTAAAAGTAGAGGATCAACCACCTGTGAAGAAAATATGAAGGTTAAAAAACAAAAGTACTAAAATTACCTATTTCAATGATAAGAGGGTAATGGATAGATACACACAAAACAAGAGATTAGATATGTTTCAAAAACATAAAATGTTGGAGGAAGGGAATGAAAAAGTAGAGCTTTTAGAAAGAGGTCAAGATAATGAGTCTATCAACTCAATCTAGACTGTCATATACATGGAATATTATATAAGATACTCATCGTAATCACAAATCAGAAAGCTATAACAAGTAAGCAAATAGGTAAGACAGAAATCAAACATATTACTAAAGAAGCCATCAAACCACAAGGGAAGAGACAAAGAGAAAAAGAAAGGAACAAAGAACTACTGAAACACCCAGAATAAAAGTAACAAAATGGCAATAAATAGGTATTTATAAATAGCTACTTTAAATGTCAATGGACTAAATGCTCCAATCAAGTGCCATAGGGTGGCCGATTGGATAAAACACCAAGACCCATATATATGCTGCATACAAGAGATGCACTTCAGACCTAAAGACACTCACAAACTGAAAATGAAAGGATGGAAAAATATATTCCATGCAAATAGCAAAGAAAAGAAAGCTAGGGTAGCAATACTTATATCAGACAAAATGGATTTTAAAACAAAGACTGTAACAAGACAAAAAGAAGGGCACTACATAGTGATAAAGGGAACAATCCAAGAAGAAGATAGAACATATGTAAATATCTATGTACCCAACATAGGAGCACCTAAATATATAAAGCAACTATTAACAGACATAAAAGGAGAAGACAGAACACAATAAAGCAGGGGACTTTAAGACTCCACTTACACCAATGGATGCATCATCCAAACAGAAGATCAATAAAGAAACACTGGTCTTTAACAACACATTTGACCAGATGGACTTAATAGATATATATAGAACATTCGATCCAAAAACCACAGAATACACATTAGTTTCAAATGCCCAAGGAACATTTTCCAGGATTGATTACATAGTAGGCCACAAAACAGGTCTCAACAAATTTAAGAAGATTGAAATAACGCCATGCATCTTTTCTGACCACAAAACTATTAAACTGGAAATCAACTACAGGATGAAAACCAGAAAACCACAAAAATTTGGAGATTAAACGAAATGCTACTGAACAAAGATTTGGTCAATGAAGAAATCAAAGGAGAAACCAAAAAATTCCCAGAGACAAATGTAAATGAAAATACGACATGCCAAAATCTATGAGATACAGCAAAAGCAGTTTTAAAAGGGAAGTTTATAGCAATTCAGGCTTCCCTTAACAAAGGAGAAAAATCTCAAATAAAGAATTTAACAGCACATGTAAAGGAACTGGAAAAAGAAGAACAAACAAAGCCCAAAATCAGAAGAAGGAAGGAAATCATAAAATTCAGAGCAGAAATAAACGAAATAGAGACTAAAAAAAAATTTAAAAAATGAAACCAAGAGCTTGTTCTTTGAAAAGATAAACACAGTTGAGAAACCCTTAGCTAGACTCACCAAGAAAAAAAGAGAGAAGGGTCAAATAAATAAAATCACAAATGAAAGAGGAGAGATTATAATGGACACCTCAGAAATACAAAAGATAATAAGGGAATACTGTGAAAAGCTATAAGAAGAAATTGGATAATTTAGAAGAAATGGATAAGTTATTAGAAAGCTACAACCTTCCAAAACTGGACCAAGAAGAAGTAAAGAATTTGAGTAGACCCACACTAGTAAGGAGATTGAAACAGCAATCAAAAACCTCCCAAAAAATAAAAGTCCAGGACCAGATGCCTTCCCTAGTGAATTCTATCAAACATCGAAAGAAGACTTAATACCTATCCTTCTCAAACTCTTCCAAAAAATTGAAGATGAGGGGAGGCTTCCTAACTCCTTCTACGAAGCCAACATTATCCTGATACCAAAACAAGACAAGGACAACACAAGAAAAGAAAATTACAGGCCAAAATCACTAATGAACATCAGTGCAAAAATCCTCAACAAAATACTAGCAAATCAAACGCAACAATACACTAAAAAAGATCATACATCATGATCAAGTGGGTTTCATTCCAGGGATGCAGGGATAGTTCAACATTCGAAAATCGATCAACGTGATACACCACATTAATGAAGTGAAGAATGAAAATCTCATGATCATCTAAATAGATGCAGAGAAAGCATTTGACAAGATACAGTATCCATCTAGGATAAAAACTCTAAATAAAATGGGTATAGAAGGAAAATACCTCAACATAATAAAGCCCATATATGACAAACCCACAGCAAATATCATTCTCAACAGAGAAAAACTGAAAGTTATCCCTCTAAGAATGGGAACCAGACAAGGATGCCCACTGTCACCACTCTTATTTAACACAGTATTGGAAGTCCTAGCCAGAGCAATCAGGCAGGTAAAAGAAATAAAAGGGATCTATATTGGAAAAGAAGACGTGAAAGTGTCACTCTTTGCAGACAACATGATTTTATGTACATATAGAAAACTCTAAAGAATCCGCAAAAAATTTTAGAAATAATAAACAAATACAGACAAGTTGCAGGATACAAAATCAACATACAAAAATTAGTTGTGTTTCTATACCCTAACAACAAAGTAGCATAAAGAGAAATTAAGAGTACAACCCCATTTACAATTGCAACAAAAAGAATAAAATACCGAGGAATATACTTCACCAAAGAGGTGAAAGATCTCTACACTGAAACCTATAAAACATTGTTGAAAGAAATCAAAGACACAAAGAAATGGAAAGATATTCCGTGCTCTTGGATTGGAAGAATTAACATTGTTAAAATGTCCATACTTCCTAAAGCAATCTATAGATTCAATGCAATCCCTATCAAAGTTCCAACAACATTTTTCACAGAAATATAACAAAGAATCCTAAAATTTACATGGATCAACACAAGACCCCGAATAGCCAAAGGATTCCTGAGAAAAATGACAAAGCTGGAGGTATCATGCTTCCTAATTTCAAAATATTCTACAAAGCCATAGTAACCAAAACAGCATGGTACTGGCACAAAAACAGAAACACAGATCAATGGAACAGAATCGAGAGCCCAGAAATAAATCCACAGATTTATGGACACCTCATCTTCGACAAGGGAGCCAAGACCACGATGGAGAAAGGAGAGTCTCTTCAATAAAAGGTGTTGGGAAAACTGGACAGCCACATGCAAAAGAATGAAAGTAGTCCATTATCTTACACCATGCATAAAAATCAACTCAAAATGGATTAAAGACTTGAATGTAAGACCTGAAACTATGATGCTTCTAGAAGAAAACATAGGCAATACGTTCTTTGACATCAGTCTTAGCAGCATATTTTCAAGTATCATGTCTGACCGGGCAAAGGAAACAAAAGAAAAAATGAATAAATAGGACTACATCAAACTAAAGCCTTCCTCCCCCCAAAGGGAATCAACAGAAAGAAAAGACAACTTAACAATTGGGAGAAGACATTTGAAAACCGTATATCAGATAAGGGATTAATATCCAAAATGTACAAAGAACTCATACATCTCACCACAAAAAAAAAGCAACAACCCAATTAAAAAATGGGCAAAAGATCTGAACAGAGATTTCTCCAAAGAAAATATACAAATGGCCAACAGGCACATGAAAAGATGTTCAACGTCATTAGCTATCAGGGAAATGCAAACCAAAACTACAATGAGATATCACCTTGCTCAGGTCAGCATGGCTATAATTAACAAGACAGGAAACAACAAGTGTTGGAGAGGATGTGGAGAGAAGGGAACCCTTGTACACTGCTGGTGGGGGTGCAAACTGGTGCAGCCACTATGGAAAGCAGTATAGAGAATCCTCAGAGAATTAAAAATAGATCTACCATATGATCCAGCTATTCCCCTGCTGAGTGTTTATCTAAAGAACTTGAAAACATAAATGCATAAAGATACGTGCACCCCTATGTTCATTGCAGCATTATTCACAATAGCCAAGACTTGGAAGCAACCTAGGTGCCCATCTTGGGATGAATGGATAAAGAAGATGTGTTATATATACATAATGAAATACTACTCAGCCATAAGAAATGATGAAATTCAGCCATTTCTGACAAGATGGATGGAGCTTGAGGGTATTATGCTGAGTGAAATAAGTCAGAGGTAGAAAGTCAAATACAGTATGATCTCATTCATAAGTAGAAGACAAAAACAATGACAAACACATAGCAGCAGAGATTAGATTGGTGGTTATCATAGGGGAAGAGATTAGATTGGTGGTTATCATGGGGGAGGGCAAAAGGGGTGATTAGGCTCACATGTGTGGTGATGGACTATATTTATTTTGGGGGTGGTGAACATGATGTGAGCCACACAGAATTCAAAATATATTATGATCTACATCTGAAAGCTATATAATGTTATAATCCAATGTTTCTGCAATAACAAAAAAATAAAAATAAAAACAAACAAACAAAAAACAAATAATTACATTCCTTGCAAGACTGGTAAAAATCTTTAAACTCTCTTTCTTAAAAGAGGAATATCTTTGGCAAAGGGAAGAAGACATAAATGCAAGAAGTTTGAAAAGTATAGAGGAAGAGAGAGAAGAGAGCAAGGGAGGGAGCAATGGAAGAAAGCATTGTTAGAGAGATATGAAGAAGGGAAACATTTCTCTCTTTGAGCAACATGGTAGAAATATATATATATATTTGTAGAAGTGTGTAACCCTACTGATAACATTGCTATATTAGGAAATCAAGTTTCTTCCATAGTGCCACATAGTCATCCAATGCTTATTTCTAATATGAATTAAATTATAAAAAATTACATCTGGTATTCATTTTCTAAAAGATAAATATTTGTATCTAGGAAGATCTTTATTTTCAGTATTTTGTGAGAGTTTTAGCATTTGCAGCAGTAAAATTTTTTCTCCTGCATAATAATTTAGACACATTTAAAAATAGTTCTTTTTTCTTTTTTTTTTTTGTCATCCCTCTTTTTCTTTCTTTAAAATTGGCTTGTAATTAATATTATACTTTCAAAGATCAACCGAGACATTTGGTAGATTCCAATTTTGAATATCACTTTCTCTTCTTAAAAGATCTTTATTTTAGTCATAATGATGGTGAATGACTTTTGACGTAGTTTATATCATCCTGTAGGAAGAACTTGATTATTTATGCTATCTTTGTAGTCATTGTTATCTGAGAAGCCGTTACTCATTGACGCCATATATGTATTATTTAATGGAAAAACAAATATCATGCATTTTGTTATTTTTATTTTTTTAACCACTACAGGAACTGCATGGATTTAGAAATTTTAATTGATGTAAATCAAATAAATAAAAATGTTATACAGGAAAAAGACCAAAAGAGAAATTTTAAAAACAAATAATTTGGAAATAATATTGTAATGCACATCCTGGCAAAAGACTTAGATACTCAAAATAACTTTCAATAAAAGTAAAACATCATAATAAAAGATGACCAAGTCTTAACTAATTTTGAAAATGATCCAAAATTTTATTTCAAATTTGCTGCAGGTGAAGAATCATTTTGTCATATCTAATTCAAAGATCCCCTTTTGGCAGAGATATTTATAGTGGAAGTAAAAAGACTTTATATAATCAATTGTTAGGCTGCATAAAAAAAAAAATCTCGTTAAAGACCACTAGATTCCTCATAAGTCTTGGTTAGAGATCTTTAAAAGCTGTTCTTAAGATGGACATTTTGTTGAACGAATTTACAATATTCTACTAAGCTCATCAAAGTCCATTGGAAAATTGCTCAAGCATTCTTTGGGAAATTCTAATTTAGTTCCCAGAGAATTAACTAATCTCATTAGACCTCAAAGTTATAATCCATTCTAGCATTGGAACAACTTTTAAAGTCCTCTTTTTAATACAGATAATTTTTGAAGATTTATCTTTTTAAAGAAAGGTGTGTGATTATTTTATGCTGGTATCTTTCATTGAATTGGAGTTAGAGTCCATCTGGTTTTACATTCCCCATATGTGTGGGTTTAGACATATTTCAACCAACAATATCAGCAATATCTGTTCATAAATTGACATCATTCTTTAAATTGTTTGCTTTATTAGTACATATTTTCCAGGCATATTCTCATCATTATGAGAACAATTCAGTTTCTGTGGGGGGATTTTTATTTGAACTTGGGTTTTTCTAGCACACACATTTTATTTGCCATTTTTTATTTATATAGATTTTATATCATAGATATAATAAGATTCATTAATTAAAACAAACAATGCTCATTGTTTTATGTTCAAAATAAATACCATAAGTCATATGTTACTATTAAACAGACCAAGGCCAGAAAAATAACTTTTTCTTATGAAGATATCTTATCATACTTCAGGGCTGCATTTTAGATTTCTTCTATTGTCTCAGTGTATATTTTCCTTTTTTCTGTCCGTATTACATGCTGTACTCAGAGACCAGAAGCTAAGTACCCACTGGCTGTTTTCCTGCAGGTTTCACCTGCAGTTTTTAAAGATGAGGGATCGTCTTCTTTACTCAAGATTCCAAATTTTGTGAGGGTTCCTGGCTTTCTAGAAGATGAAATTTTTACCACCTATAGGACAGGTAATCTCCAAGGTACAGAACAGGTATAAGTTTGAATTTGGGGGAGGACTTTACTGAAACTGTTTCCATATATAAAATGTAACTTTTTTTTCTTAGCAGATCCCTTAAAATATTTGACTAAATGCAATGTATCTTTACACGCTTCTATCATCTTTAGTTTTACACACCCTGTTTATGTAATTATACCCTAGTGTGAAGGACAGGTGAATCATATTGACCCATGCAAATAGCTATATCTACATGGAAACAAAGTAACTATAAAATATCTGGCAACCATTCTGAATAGTTTTGCAAACAAGGTCATCTATATATATATGTATCATATTTCCAACAGAATAATTATGAACTCTGGCAGTGGCACTGTCCGCAAATAGTGGTTTGATTTTTCACAAATGTGTTGCAGTTAGAATTTGGAAGATTTAACCCAATGCCTTTTATCAAAGAAGAGCAGTGGTTTTTCTAAGCTGAGCTCATTATAAAAGTACAGTTTAAATCTGCAAAATTGAGAATTACAGATTAAGAAACAAAAATCTTCATTATCTATCAGAAAATAAAATATTTAAAATGATACCTCGATGTCTTTTCTAGAATTTTTGGTCTATGGCTTCTAAATCACGGCAGGACGTTCAGTCTACTGTTAAAGAGCAAAAGTCATCAGCTAATGACAAGGCTGAATGGTTCAGTTAATTTATCCCAAGAACTAACAACATTAAAATGGGGGAGTGTGAGTCTGCAGTTGGGATGGTTGTACATAAGATAAGGCCCGAACCCATAACCTTTTAATAAGCTCTTAGAAAGTGTTATGGATAGTGACTGCATAGCGGGCCATACAATCCATTTGTAAAGTCAAATTAGTGCCCAGATACTAGGAATTTTTGCTTCTCTTTAGATGTAGGAAACACGTTGTTAGGTTATTTTTTCTCACTTTAAAATAATTATCTTTTTGTAAGCATTACAAAAACAAGAAAAAAGTATATGACCCTATGAAGAGTACAACTTGAGTTGAGTGAGGCAAAATCTACGTTACCCAGGTAAAATACAAAGAAAATAAAAATTAATTTTTATGTTTATTTATGAGAGGAAAATATCTACCCAAATAACATATTATAGTGTGCTACCAGTGTTCTCCACTCTATTATACATAAACTTCTCTCTTTTAGAGAAACAGGTATATACCTTAATATGTATGTCTTTTAATTATACGTGTATATTTACAGTCAAAAAAGTAATAGCAGATTGCACTTAAAATTTTAATTTTAGAATTCTAAATGTAATCTTTCAAAAGATATTTATGACAAAGTCTGCTGCATACAGCTATTTTAGCTTCTTAATTTGAATATTATGAATAATTAACATATTTGCATGTACACAGATCACAAAGATAACAACTGTTCAACTGTTTTATGGTGACTAAATACTTTTCTTCATCTACTCATTTAAATTCCTTAAAAACATTACTCATTAATTACCTCAACATAATATTAGTTCAAATATCTACAGGCAAGTATATACATATATTACCACAGACCTAATATATATTAATCAAATGCCTAAGTTAAAAAAACCTGTATTTTAATTTTTTTTAAACAGTAAAACTGTTGATATTAAAACTTATTAGTGAATTATGTCAAGTAAACTTAAGTCAGACAAAATATGCATGAATCTCTATTGATAATAAATAAGTGAATTAATTAATGAGTGAATAAATTAGTAAATGAGGGAGAAGAGACAAATGTCCTGTACAGAAGAATTGCAAATAATTAACGTAGATACTCCACCCAAAAGGCGAGGGAGCATAAATCCCAATTTGTTAAATTTGGGCTGCACATAATGACTTCCTTCTGAAGAATACCATATGGGAAGAAAGAAAAAAAAGAGTAACTTTTCAGAAGAAAAACTATTCAGAAGACAACAGCACTTCAGCCAGGTAATCAAGGACACTATCAACACTTATAAGTCTTGGGATAACATAGATCCTTGATATGATGTGGTAAAAATGACACTTTACCTTTGTGATCTTCCTCCCCAAAACCCATATCTGCAGTTTAACCTCTAGAAAAGAATCATTCAAATTCCAATACAGGAGCTGCCTACATTCTATCTGAACCGTATTCTAAGAAACCATAAGATCATCAGGAACAAAGAAAGTTGAGAAGCTGTCACAGCAAAGAGAAGCCTAAGGAGACAAGCCAACTAAATGTAATGTGGTGTCCTGGATGGGACGTCTAACAGAAATATGCAGGGACCTGTCAGTGTATGGAAACCAGGGAGATCTCTGGGGTAGGTCAGTGGGTTGTGGTTGGGACACTGATAATCTCTCTTACAGTCATTTAGGTGGATTTCCAGAGGTCTTCATTAAAGTGCATAAGAAAATTGCTCAGATGATTCAGAAATACTTATTCATTCCAGAAGGAGCAAGTAATCTCAAGAAAAGATTCTGCTTCAGCTCAAGTTTGGAAGAAATTTTGTTCCTACAAATAAAATAGCAATGTGATGTTGTGGCAGTGACTATAAAAGACGAATAAAACATGGAGTTGGCAACGCTGTAGGAAAATGTGTATTTTTCTATATTGTTAGAGATAGTATAATTTGTTTCTATCTTTAAGCGGGGCAGTATTTTATATTTTTCACAGCCATGTGCAATATCATCTAGCCACCTTAATTCTAGCTACAATAAACCTTCACTTGATAATTACCTGAAAGCAAAGATTCATGTAAAATGATGTTTATAACAGTTTTTGCAAAATATAGAAAAACATAGAACAACCAGATCAAATTTTATTTTTAATTCTTATAAATTATATGCAGATTTTTAAGTGAGGATAGTCAAACTTGGGCCACCAGTCTAGTCATCTATAAATAATGTTTTTCTGGACAACAGCTATGCTTATTTATTTACATAATGAGAAGAAAATAAGAGGGTCATTCAAATAGAAGGTGAAAATAGGCCAATGAGAAATTGCACCTTCTTCATTGTTTTTCTGAGGGCTGTGTTACAACTCTATACATAAGCAAAAAATAAAATAATGATGTACTCTACCTTTTGGCATGAGACTTTGTGTGTGTGTGTGAGGAAGATTGACCCTGAGCTAACGTCTGTTGCCAATCTTCCTCTTTTTGCTGAGGAAGATAGTCCCTGAGATATATTCCTCTACTTTCCATATGGGATGCCACCACAGCATGGCTAGAAGAGCAGTGTGTAAGTCCGTGCCTGGGATCTGAACCTGTCAACCCCAGGCCATGGAAGAGGAGCATGCAAACTTAAGCACTACACCACCAGGCTGGCCCCAGTATGAGACTTTCATTTTTCAATATGTGGAAGATGTATGTATCTGAACAAAATGAGGCAGCATTGCTAACCTGGTTTATCTATGTCCTCTTACAAATAAGTTTAACTTTGGTGATCAAGTTGCTTGTTCATAAAATTTTTTTAAAATATTATCACTACTTCTATCTCTCCTGCGTTACTGCTATCCATTTTTGATCAAGTGATAAATGACTAATCTTAAAGAATAAAGCTTCAACTTGAGTCCTTTCAGTTTATAGGGTGGTTCCTATTATCCTTTAAAATAATTTAAGGATAAATTACACTAGAGTCAGGTGCCTCATAATGATGTTTGGTCAAGGACAGGTCGAACATACAACAATGATCTCATAAGATTACACTATATAGTGCAGGTGTGTAGTAGGCTATACCATCTAGGTTTGTGTAAGTACACTCTATGATGTGTGCACAACTATGAAATCATCTAACAATGCATTCCTCAGAAAATATCCCCTTGTTAGGTAACTATGTCTATACTTTCAGACGTGATTATATTCCACTGTCATCATTCTCTTCCTGAGCATTAAAACTGAATATTATACCAGTTTATCATGTTATCAGGCACATGATTTTAGCAGGCATGTTAGCAGTTTTTTAGATATCCAAGGAAAAACTCATTTTTAAAATTTGTTTTATATTTTAAAATTTCATTTTGATATTTTAAATGAATCGTTTCTCTCTCTCATTCTTTACAAGTGAGTAGAAGACAAGAACACCTATAGAACTACATGGTGGCCCCAGCACCAAATGACCACATTCAGTGGTGAACTACTTTTCTTTTCCTAAAAGTATGAATTATATATTTAAAATTTCCAAATTTTGGTGTTGACCCAACTCATTTATTCACCCTCTCAAATAGTACTTTTATGTGTCATAAAATATATCAAAAAATAGGCTCTGGTCATGGAGAAAAGAATAACATACACAAATTCCTTCTATAATTGCGTTCATGTTGTAATGGAAAAAAGCATTTGACCAAACAAATAAATAAATGAATAAACAAATAGATACGAATGTGTGAAGAAAATAAAATAATATCACGAGATCGAGAGGGTAGGAAAGTAAGAATAGTTTAAAACAGTGGTCAGGGAATGCCCCTCCAGAGAAGTAACCATTCCCACTTGACAATGAGCCAGCCCTATAACAATTCTTGATTTCCAACTCAGGTGTATGGCAGATCAGGTACTCAGAGGGAGCCTCCTGTCTGAAACACCTTACATATAACATGTTTGCTATAAAATGAAAGAAAAACAAAATATCATAATGAATCACTAAGCTGGCATATATATAATATACATATGTTGTCCATAATATATCTTATATGTACACACATGCATTTATATGTGACATATATTTATCAAATATATGACACATTTATTAAATATGCAACATAGAGATCAAATATATGTGTGTGTGTATGTATATATATATATATATATATGTAAACAAATATATGTACCAAAAACCATTCTTCTAAACAGGGGTAACCCTAGGAGGTATGCCAGTATCAACATTAACTTTGGTGTATACAGTTTCTGCTAAAACCTAGAAAATACACTTTCATGTTCTTATGGAACACAGGGGAACAGATGATAAGGAATAAGTCCTAACCAAATAGAAAGCTATTGTTAAGACCTTTATAAATCAAGATCCCCATGGGGCTAAACTTCACTGTAAGGGAAAATGGGAAAAGAACCTCCCCACATAGGATGCGACTTCAAGGAAACTGCTTGTTTCAAACTTGGCCCTGGAAAGAGAGAGAAAAATAAAACAGGAGCCTCTTTCCCTCATAATTCATAGTCACTAACTACCCCAAACTTATGTCTGAGGATTCATTCATGTTCTCCGTGTAATTTGAAAAATTTAAAAAGAGAATCTAATGGAAATATGCTTCAGCCTGATAATATTTTACAAACACTTTATGAGCAAGCAACTTGATCACTAACCTCTAGAAAATTGTTTCATAATATAAACTCAGTAAAAAAACATGTATACATTCTTCAAGTCACATCCACAAGAATCTTATTTATGCATTTTAGTGCACGTTATACATTAATAAAATAAAAAATAATAATAATCTTGTGTATTGTCATCCTCTTTCCTTTTTACCTTTTTTTACTCTCAATATAAGAAATATTATTGATTATTTTTACTGCCTGTATAAGGAACACATAGTCTGTTAATGTTTCTAGATCTTATTCCTAGAGTAATGATATTTTATGAAACTTGGTAGAATGCATAAAGGTCTTCAATCAGTGTGATTAATCTTATGTGCAAGTTTAGTAATGACAATTTAATGGAAACCTATGGATTAGTATTTTTTCATGTATTTCTAGAAAGAGGTACGTTTGGGAAAATCAGACTTTCCCAAGTGTAGAGAAATTAATGCTCTAATATCCATTGCTAAAAGATGAAGAACATTGTAAAGTAATATGGAAAAAGATAGAGAATTATCATTAATAGGAGTTAAATAAAATTTTAAAAGTCAAGTAAAATAGGAGACTGATTTCAAATGTATTAAAATGCTTTTCTTCTAATTTGAATGAAACATTTTCAGAGATTCTGTACTTTTGCTCTATAGACTTTACCAATAACCTCTTATTTTAAATATTATGTATGTATTTTTTCAAAACCACTAAAGAACTTTCATGAATGTAATCTAATTTCATAATCATAAGAATCTATAAATGTAGTCACTAAGTAGATATTTTATTCCCATTTTACTTTTGAGGAAGTCAAGCTTTCTAAATCTAAAATGCCTGGAACAAATGCAAATTTTTGACTTTCTTCTTTTTTTGTGCCTCACATATAATCTGTTTCAAATATTATTTTAGAAGCTTGAATCCATAAAGAATTCTTGAAAAAATACTTTTATTGGCATACCCTTACTATTTTATGATGTTAATTTAATGTCATCTTAAATTTATTTTGTCTCTTTCACTGTTGTAAAACTAACATGAGAGAAATAAACAGGTTAAGAGAAATATAGGCATAATTTTTACTTAAATCAATATAGAAGAGAAGTTTGCATTCTTGATTTGGTTTGCTCTTTTTCCCTCAATACCAATAATTATATATGTAATGATAGAATATAGTTTTCTTAATGTATTACATTAAAGAAATCATTTTACATAGTATTTCAGGTCACAAATGTTGGCAATAGGAATTAATTTGTAAGATTCTTCAAGTTATTCCTGGAGATCACCCAAAGTATAATTTCAGTAAAGATCAGCATTAAAGACTCAGACTCAAATTCCCAATAAGAAGAATGAAAAGTTTTATATGCAACATTTTCTCACTTAGTAATTGCCACAAAAGTGGAATTGTCATGTTCAATTTTCTTTTCTGTTATCTCTTTCATGAGAAAGACATAGCAGGAAACACCATTCCACACTGTTAAAAAGAGTGATTGAACTGGATTGATGCTCAAGTTTCATTTGCTAATTGTCCCAGATTGTTTTGTTTTGTTTTTCTGGAAGAGGTACAAGAGAAAAGAATTGAATGAAAAATAGCCTTATGCATTCCATCAAACTTAATGCTGCAATCTGATGAGAAGAATTTTCCAGAAATAGAGAATTTCATGTGAGTATGTTGAGAATTGAAAAACAATGATTTATGCAAAGACTATCAACTTATAAAGTGAATATTATGTTCATATGTGCTTTCTTGTGAAGCAAAAGTTCTGTGACTGGCCCCATTATAATATTATGATTGTTTTAAAATCAACATATCTTATGTGTGTTCCTATAACTCAGATACACAGACAATGAAGCAAGAGTTGCTTTCAACTAGGCAATTTGCAATTAAGGTCAGGTTTAGCCATGTTGTAGTTATTTCTGATTTTTCACTTTCAAACGTTTCACATATACATTGAGTGCCTGCTATATGTTAGACATTTATATAAGTACTAATTATTCATAGCAGGAAAAATTAACAAAAAATTATCGGTCCTTATAGAACACCTACTCTAGTGCTATACATGTGCAACACTCAAGTAAATTAATATATCATCAAAATTAACATGATGTTTGCATTTTTTCGAAATAAAATATATTGTCCGTTGTAGCAACTGAAAACACATTCTACTTTTCTACAGGCAATATAGATGACTGAGACTGTCCTTTTTATACAGTTACCAAAATTCAGAGCTTTCCTCAATGATCGACACAGACCTAGATGAGTTTGCCAAGAACACTCTTTTCTGGTTTTGTTGGACCAGGTGTCTTCCTGTTTGTTCAAGGGTCTTCCTGTTTTTCCAAGCTTTTCATTAAAAGCTATTCTTAATGTAGCCCACAGTTCTGGGATACAAAACAGAAAACTAAACAGTAATACAGTTTTTCTTAGGAATTTAAGAATGACACTACTTCCATAAATTCAGTATTTATCAACATGTATTTCTAATTCACCTTTAAATCTTCTGCCAAATTTATTGCTGTAGTTAAAAGGAGGCGTCGTGAAGTTTCACTTCTTTTCAAAATGATATAACAAGGAATGATTTAATCTTTCATTATAAACAATTATAAAACTGGACTAAGTACATGAAATGACTGTTTTTAGAAATTGGAAAAGAGGCAGTGCAGTATTGTGATCCCTGTAAAGGATGAATATCCAGGAGATCCCTGCAATCGCTGTCAGGCTCCTCCTAGAGGAAATTTCTAGACCAGAGATTCAGTGAGGGGAAACCCAAACTAGACATGGGGACCTCACTAAGCCTAGGAGATAGAGATCAAGAGTTCAGAGAGAAAGGTTTGGGTCACAGTTCAAGAAAGAGAAGAACTAAGCATAAAAAACTTCAGAAACATGATAAATAATTGCTTAAAGCAACAATTAGAAACTAACAAAGTATTGTGCAGTTTATAACATATGCAGATTTAAATTGCATGCCAAGAGCAGCACAAAGAAGAGAAGGTATGTTGAAGTATAATGCTGAAGAGTTTTACATTAGAGCTGAAGTGATATAATATTATTTGTGGTCGACTGTCATAAGTTAAAGATGAATATCATATACTCTAGAATAAGAAGGAAAATATAAAATGAGCCATAGTTAATAGTTAATAGTTAATAGTAGACATGAGGGCCAGCCTGGCTGTGCAGTGGCTAAGTTTTCATGTTCCACTTCTTGGTGGCCCGGGGTTCACTGGTTTGGATCCTGGGTGCAGACACGGCACTGCTTGGCATGCCATTCTGTGGTAGGCATCCCACATATAAAATAGAGGAAGATGAGCACAGATGTTAGCTCAGGGCCAGGCTTCCTCAGCAAAAAGAGGAGGACTGGCAGTAGTTAGCTCAGGGCTAATCTTCCTCAAAAAAAAAAAAAATAGTAGAGATGAAACAATCATAAGAATTTCTAATTAATAAAAAGAAAATTAAAAATAGACATAAGAAACAAAATCAGGATGTCAGATTTAAATAAAATTGTACTGAATTACTTTTAAATATAAATTGTCCAAAAAATCCAATTAAAAGATAGAATTTGCCAGACTGGATAAATAAAACAATTATTTACTTTATGCTGTTTATAACAAACCCACTTTAAATCTAAAGACATAAGTTGGTTGAAATGATGCAAAGGAAAATATTTAGCATGCAAGGGCTAAACACAAGAAGGATGAAGTGGCTATAGTTGTATCAGAGAATGGGTATTCAAAAAAAGAAATATCACCAGAAATAAAGAAGGATATTTATAATGATGTGTGTTAGTTCATTCAGAAGAAATAGCAATTCTAAAAGTACTGCACTTTAAAGACAGATCTCAAAATATATGAAAGCAAATCAACAATTTTTAAAAAAGAAATAGACAAATTGGTAATTACAGTTGAGAATTTCAATACTCCTCTCTCATTAATTGATAGAACAAGTAGGTATAAAATCATTGCATATATAGAAGATTTAACCAACTCTATCAATTGACTTGAACTAATAGATATTTAATGAGAATTCTACAGAAAATAACAGAATACACATTCTTTATATTGCACATGATATATTCACTCTCATTGACCACATGGTGGTCTATAATACAATACAAGTCACAAGAAATTAAAAGCATACAGAGTATGCTCTCTGGTCAAGTTGGAATTAAATTAGAAATCAGTAACATAAATTTACCTGGAAAATTCTCGTATGATTAGACATTAAACAGCACATTCTTTATGGGACAAAGGAAATCCATAATGAAAATTAGAGAATTATTTTGAACTGAGTGAAAATAAAAGCACAATATATCAAAATTTGTGGGATACAGCTAAACATGTGCCTAGAGGGAAATTTGTAGTTGTAAATTCTCATGTTGAGAAAGAAGAGAGGCCTATCAATAATCATAGCATCTAACTTGAAAAGGAGAAAAAAGGAAAAAGAAATTATCCACAAAATAATTTTGAAAAAAAGAATTAAGATAACATCAGTAAATGATGGAGAAAATAGACAGCTAAATGAAGGAAAATATCAATGATCTGAAAAGTTATTTTTTAAAAAAATCAATAAAATTGATAGACCATTAGGTAATGTGATCATGATAAAAAGAGAGAACATACAAATTAGCAATACCAATAATGAGAGTGAAAATGTCACAGCAGACCAATATATTTTAAAAGAATCATAAGAGAATATTGTGAACAACTTTATTCCAATAAATTTAACAACCTATATGAGATAGGTCTTTGAAAGACCCAAAGAACTACAAGAGACTTAAAAAAGGAATGAGAAATATGAATAGCTCTCTTTCTTGAAAGAAATTAAATTTGTAATAAAATCTTTCCAAAAGGAAAACTCTAGGCCCACGTGGCTATGATGATGAATTCAAATTCAAAGATTTGAAGAAGAAATAACACAATTTTTATACACTTTTATAAAAATAGAGAAAGAGAGGGGCTGGCCCCGTGGCCGAGTGGTTGAGTTCGCGCGCTCCGCTGCAGGCGGCCCAGTGTTTCGTTGGTTCGAATCCTGGGCGCGGACATGGCACTGCTCATTAAACCACGCTGGGGCAGCGTCCCACATGCCACAACCAGAAGGACCCACAACAAAGAATATACAACTATGTACTGGGGGGCTTTGGGGAGAAAAAGTAAAAAGTAAAATCTTAAAAAAAAAATAGAGGAAGAGAAAATATTGTCTAACTCATTTTTATGAAGCTCATATTATCATCATACCAAAGCCAAAAGAATGTAAGAAATTCAAAGCCATAATATTCCAAGAAATGAAAAAGATGAACACGAATGCAACATGACTAACAAAATATTGCCAAATAAGGGCAGTAACATGTGAAAAGGAAAACAAATTAAGTTTTGTTTAACATTTGAAAATCCATTAATGCAATTCATAATAATTACAGAATATAAGAAAATAAAGTCATAGGACCATCTCAATAGATTCAAGAATAGTAACTAACTAAATCTGACAGTATTTTTTCATAAAATAATAAAAAACAAGCTAGCAAGAATAGAAGGGCACTTCCTCAAACAGGTAAGGGTAATCAATACGTCTCGTAGCTAGTACTATACATATTGGTGAAATACTAAGTGATGTCCTTCTGGGATTAAAAATGATATAAGGGTATCTTATCCCAGATATTATTTTCAGCATTAGATTGGAAGAAACCAAAGACTTACAGATGGAAAGAAGGAAGAACACTGTGATTGTAGATGGCATGACTGTGTTTAAGTAAATTCTAAAGAATTTACCACAAAAAGCTACTGCTATCAGATTTCCAAGATTCAGTTTCAATATTCAAAAATTCATTTATTTTCTATATATTAAGAATTAACAAGTTGAAATTTAAATTGAAAAATAACATTTAAGAGACCAGCCTAGGGGATGACCCGGTGGTGCAGCGGTTAAGTCCACATGATCTGCTTCTCGGCGGCCTGGAGTTCGCTGGTTGGGATACCGGGTGCAGACATGGCACCACTTGGCACGCCATGCTGTGGTAGGTGTCCCACGTATAAAGCAGAGGAAGATGGGCACAATGTTACCTCGGGGCCAGGCTTCCTAAGCAAAAAAGAGGAGGACTGGCAGTAGTTAGCTCAGGGCTAATCTTCCTCAAAAAAATAAATAAATAAATAAAAGAGGTCAGCCCAGTGGCATAGTGGTTAAGTGCACATGCTCTGCTTTGGTGGCTTGGGGTTCACAGGCTTGGATCCTGGGCATTGACCTACACACTGCTCATGAAGCCATGCTGTGGTGTCATCCCACATACAAAAGAGAGGAATATTGCCACAGACGCTAGCTCAGGGGCAATCTTCCTCAAGCAAAAAGAGGAAGATTAGTAACAAATGTTAGCTCAGGGTCAATCTTCCTCGCCAAAAATAAATTAAAAAATAAAATAAAATAAATAGCATTTGAAATGGCATCAAAAGCATGAAATGATTAGGGATACATTTAACACAGTATGTGCAAGATCTTTACAGTGAAAAATAAAAAAACTTTGGTGATAGCAATTATAGAAGTCTTAAATAATTGGATAGATATACCATTGTCATAGATTGAGCAGCCAGCACACTTCTGTTATCAAAGTAGTAAAGTTATTATGAAAAGCAGAAATAGGGGCTGGCCTAATGGCTGAGTGGTTAATTTCGCACACTCCACTTTGGTGGCCCAGAGTTCATTGGTTTGGATCCTGGGCATGGACCTCCACACTGCTCATCAGGCCATGCTGTGGTTATATCCCACACAGAAGAAGCAGAATGACCTACAACTAGGAAATACAACTACGTACTGGGGCTTTGCGCAGAAAAAAACAACAAAAAAATAGATGAAGATTGGCAACAGATGTTACATCATGGCCAATCTTCTTCACCCAAAAAAAAAGAAAAGGCACACTTTAAAAAGAAAAGCAGAAATTATACAACGTCATTTAACTTATGAAGATTTCCTTAAACAAAATTGTAGCAAACTGATTCCAGCATTGTATAAAAAAGCAAACACACAATGAATATGTTAGCTTTATTTCAAAAAGACAGTTTAGTATTTAAATTATTTACAATGAAATTCACATATAAAGAGATTATAGAATAAAATAGTATGATAATGTTAATAAACAGAAAAAGATATGTGACAAAATTCAGTACGAATTCATTATTTATACAACAACCCTCTGAGAAAAGTTGGAACAAAAGGGACTTTATATGATCATATTTATTCCCATTAAGATAAGTAAAGAGTCAAGGATATATTATTGCTTCTTTTTCACTTCTTATTGAAGAGCCTATTCAGTAAAAACTTATTTAAAAAAGTAAAAATAATAGTAGGGAGGAAATTAAAATGTCATTATTTTCAAAAACATTGATAGTATACATTTTAAGCTAAATAATCTTATAAATAATAGGAAAACTTGCAATACAGCTGAATATGTCTCAAAAAAATGTCAATTATAATTCCATACTCTGAAATAAACTAACAGAAAAATAATACCATTTACAACATCATCAATGGATGTGAATTATTTTGAAATATATATAACAAGAAATCCTTAATAATTCTATGTAGAGAGCTATTTAACATTTGGGGAAAAAAACAAAACCTAAATAATGAAGAGAGGGGCCTGCCCGGTGGCGTAGTGATTAAGTCCCTGTGCTCTGCTTTGGTGGCCGGGGTTCACAGTTTGGTATCCTGGCTGTGGACCTAGCACTGCTCATCAAGCCATGCTGTGGCAGCATCCCACATGAAATAGAGGAAGATGGGCATGATATTAGCTCAGGGACCATCTTCCTCCTGAAAAAGAGAAAAATAAATAATGAGGAGAAATTATACATTTATGGATAGAAAATAAACATTGCAAAGAAATCAATTTTTCACAAATTTTTCTGTTGATTTGATGCAATTCAAAATAAAATGCTGACGGAGTTTTTATACCAATTGATAAAATATTTCAAACATTTATATGAAAGAGGAATAGGACAAGAATAACCAAGATACATCTGAATAGTAATGAGAGGGAGCTTGCATTATATGATATTAATATTTCTAAAGCCATTGTAATTAATATAGCATGTAATTAGGATATAATATATTAATAGCACTGAATAATTCAACTTATAGAATAGAGAGACAAAGAGAAACAGTTTTTATAACTCTTTGAAAATATGATAAGCTAACTTGGAAGATCAGTGAAGAAAACAAAAAATTTTTAAAAATTAAATAGAGCAGGAAAATTCATATTGATGTGAAATCAATTAAATTAGATTCCTTTCTCATACCATTAACCAAAGTCAAATCTATATGAAATAAAAAGTTAAATATCGTAAGTAATATTTTCAAAAATTTGATATAAAATTCAATTGGCTCTATTTCTGAGCTTGGGATAGTGAAGTAGTTTTTTAAATAAGGCAAAAATTGCCATTTATAAAGCAAAAGGTTGACAAATGGGATTACATTAAGATGAAAAATCCTCTAACTCAAAGCCACTTTACAAAAATTGAAAACACAAGTTAAAAACTAGAGGAAGATATTTGCAACACATATAACTGATAAAGAAATATAAAGAACTCCTACAAATCAGTATGAAAATAACAAACAACCTAATTTAAAAAATACATAAGAAAGTACTTTACAGAAGAGGTAATACACACGGTTAGTAAAGATTTGACAGGGTATTCAATCATATTTATGATCAGATAAATGTAAATTGAAACCAGAATGAGATTCAATTTTACACATTTTCAAATGGCAAAAATCAAGTATGACAATACCATGTGCTTAAAAGAGTGATTCTTCACAATCTCATAAATTGTTGTTGGAATTTTGCAGATATCGTTTTTGGCCATTTGTACAGACATTTAAAAAAATAATTTCACTTTATATTTTCAATTTTAGCATTTAACCCCCCTTCCTATTAATGAATTTCACTTCTAGATACATCCAAAAGGAAAACAATATTGTACAGATGCATTCTAGGATAATACTCAAGGATGTTAAGAGTAGCGCTGTGATAGTATTCCATTATTTGAATGTTCCATACTTGATTTATCCATTCTTCAAATGTGTTGATGAACACTTTTTGTAATTCTGAACAGTGCTGCTATTAACATCCTTGAATATTATCCAAGGCTTAGAGTAAATGATCTACCGCTAGTCACAATAATATAGATGAATCCTATTTAAATAATATTTGGCTTAAAAATCCCAAAACGTTGCATAAAGTCAAAATATCTGAGGCTATATATTTAGCAAAAATGTCTTGAAATGTGACAAAACTAAATTTTTAGCAAAGATAATGAAAAATACAGGATTAAAAGAATGGCTATTTTGGGTGGTGAAAAGTGGGAGAATGGAGTAGGCTAGTATTACACAGGATGAAATGAGTTATTGTCATTATTTTATTTTTCATGTTGGGTGAGCAGCATATAGAAATATTTTTAAAAACAAACAAATATATACATACTTATATGCACGCAAATGAACCACGTATTGGCCAATGATAAAACAATGTCATGAATTAGACAAAGAGTAATCCAGCTCTATGCACCTGAGACCTAGAGATTAAACACACACACATGACAGACTCCTTAGGATAACTTTGAAACCTTTCTTTATACGGTCATAGCTATCCTATGCAGCTTCATTTTTCACCATTTGGTGGGTAATATTGCATATTATAACAGCACCAAGCAACCTACATTTTCAGCAGTATAGAGTCCTACTTTCTTCATGTCATGTCTTCAGTGCTCATACATATATTTCCTTCTCTTAACCTAGCCCATTTTATTCATCCTTTACAGTTCAGTTCAGCTTCTATTTTCTTAAAAGAAGCCTTTCTCATTCTTCCAATGCTCACAATAGATATCCAAATCTGTGTTTCCATAATATACTTAGTTGTTTATATGTGGAGAGTGTAGTTTCCTTCACTAGACCTGAGAAATTTAAAATCTAGTTAATCTGTATATTCCCAAACTAGGAGCTATGCTTGGAATGTAAGCATTCAATAAATATCTAATTAACTCGAGTAAGTATCACTAATGAACCTGCTAATTGAAATCTATTGGACTACATCTGTTCTAACTAGTGCTCATTTGAGGTTACCATCTTTTACCACCCTGTAAGCTGTTCAAGTTAATAAAATAGAACTCCAGGAATTGTTATGCTACAAGCATAATCTCACAACCACCCTCAGAGGTGGAGAGAAAAATTTAAGATCCATATATTGCTTTCCCCAAGCAATCTTTCACCTGTTTTAACATCTGTTAGTGATCTTTGTTTAAACAGGTTATTACATTGTGCTTTCTCATTTTATTATCCTTTATATATTTATTAATTGTCATTCTTCAATAAAGAGCTTCCCTTTCCCTCCCCTCCTCTTTTATTGAGTACAAGTATAGACTGATGGGTTTTTATATAAACCACTATTAAATACGTTATAATAAAAATATTATTGTGGTGATGATGATGCTCATAATGCCCAAACTTAGGCCAGTAGGAACCCTTTCAAATTGGCTCTTTGTCTTTTTGACACGAGCCCACTTCAATTTGATGCTTCAGCTTCACATACAACAGCTCAATTTTTTTTCTCTTCTTTCTCTCTCAGTAAAAATTATGGCTTCCAACATTATCAATTTGGTCATTATCAATTATTTATTTGGTCTTTTACACAGTACACAGATGAAATGGTTTCAGAATTATAAAACAGATAATATCCCAAAAATAAGACTGCTAAGTAAAGTTCAAGATTGTTTTGCAGTTTTCACTGCCCTTAGCATATGTTCCATTAAAGGTGTACAATCAAAATAAATTTTCAGTATTACATGAATTATTCTTCCTCTATGTATTTATATAAATTTGATATAAAGTGGGTATAAAGTTGGGATAGCATTTGTTTTTATTCGGGTTCAGGATTTGCTTTTGGGTAACCAATTTTGGCTTTTTTAAATCATCATATTATTATTTGTCTGTAATAAAATTGTTATATCATGTATTATCAACATCTTTTAAGCAAATCAAATCACTGTTAATCTTGAATATTTCAACATTTTGTTTGAAACTCTCCATTTATATTTCTATGATTCTCTACCTCGATATTTACTCTTTCTCTATTGTTCTTCATAATGAAGGTATTTCAGTTTTTCTTTTCTTTTATCATAGTGATTGATTAACTAATTGGCTGACTTTTTTTCTATAACCCCATGAAGTTCCAATACACATTTGAATTTGAAATGTAAAAATAATATCTTTCAAGAAATTCGTTCCACCCTCATATTGAATATACTCTTCCTTAATAATGTTTCAGTGTATATACACATATATAATATACATATATACTTATATATGTATTTGCATATTTATATATAATACAAATATGTATGTATATATACATGCATTACTTTGAGCTTAGCTCTATTTTGAGATAAATATTTTACTTTTGAAGCTGTTTATGACATTGAGGTTTGTGTTTGTTTTAAAAATCCTATAGTCAAAAATGAAATGTTGGGGGCCAGCCCGGTGGCGCAGTGGTGAAGTGCGCACGTTCCTCTTCTCAGTGGTCCGGGGTTTGCCAGTTTGGATCCCTGGTGCGGACATGGCACCGCTTGGCATGCCATGCTGTGGTAGGCGTCCCACATATAAAGTAGAGTAAGATGGGCACGGATGTTAGCTCAGGACCAGGCTTCCTCAGCAAAAAGAGGAGGACTGTCAGTAGTTAGCTCAGGGCTAATCTTCCTAAAAAAAAAAAAAAAAATGAAATGTCTTAATGATTTTAAGAGACACAAACTGCAAAAACTTTGAGCTTTTTCAAAAGTGTCTGGTTTTTTTTCCTGCAACCAACTTAATAACTATCTACTGTACCACATTCCTAATTCATTGTTGACAATGCAATACCAATATTCTCTCTCAAAGCCTCAAAGAGTCTATTAGGAGAAAATAATGATTTTCCCTATTTTCTAAATCATAGAATTGTATAAAATGGATGTCCTTCAGATTGATGACAAAATTCACTCCATATATTTCTTCTATCACTTTGGTCTTAAAGATTTGTATTGACTTGGTAAAGCAGCATGTTGTAAGACTGAAACACAAAAAATACCGTGTCATTCTTCAGGGAGTAAAAAGGCAATGGTTTGCCATTAGGAATGTGGTTTTGGCTGCAATATTTACTTAATCTTGCCGTTGTTTTACTTTGCTTTTGTTCACTACCTTTCCCAAGAGAAGATTCTTTTC
This sequence comes from Equus asinus, assembly GCF_041296235.1. Classification (NCBI taxonomy): domain Eukaryota; kingdom Metazoa; phylum Chordata; class Mammalia; order Perissodactyla; family Equidae; genus Equus; species Equus asinus. The sequence continues at coordinate 46,913,290 of NC_091792.1, read as the reverse complement.
TTTCTTTTTTTTTTTTGAGGAAGATTAGCCCTGAGCTAACATCTGCCACCAATCCTCCTCTTTTGCTGAGGAAGACTGGCCCTGAGCTAATATCCATGACCATCTTCTTCTACTTTATACATGGGACGCCTGCCACAGCATGGGTTGCCAAGTGGTGCCATGTCCACACCTGGGATCCAAACTGGCAAACCCGGGGCCGCCCAAGTGGAAAGTGAGAACTTAAAGGCTGCACCACCTGGCCTGCCCAAGAAGATTCTTTTTCATGTGTGAAAACATCATTGCCTATCAGGTTAACAAAAATAAGGCCTTTTTATGTCAGCATCTCTTGAAATATTTCTTTAAAGTTTCAAAGGGTATTTTAAAGCCAATTTGTTTATAAATGTAACTCTACCTCCCAAATAAGTAGATACAAGTGAAAAGTATGTGAGTCAAGTATTGCCAGTCCATATCATATTTAAATCAAGGGCTATTGAATAGAACCCTAAAATAAATATATCCTCTTTTTTAATGTATGTGATGGTCTTTTAATGTGTCAACTTGACAGTCCTCAGTAACTCAATGAAACGCTAATTTATGTGTTGCTCTGAAGGTATCTATAGATGTGATCAAAACACATGATCAGTTGATTTTAAGTAAGGAACATTAATCCGAATAATATGTGTGGGTCTGAGTCAACCAGTTGAAAACCTTAAAGGTCTCACTGAGATTTTCTTGAATAAGAAAAAATATTGCCTGTGTACAGAAGCTTCAACTCATGCCTAAGAGTTCCAACCCGCCCTTGCTGATGGCTATTTTGGATAGCTCCATATTCAGATAAGCAATGAGCAATGTTACTGCAGTAAATCGCTTCAAATATATCTGCTATGGTTCTTCTCTGGTTGAACTCTGACAGATTTTGGTACTGGAAGTGGCTACATATTTCTTTTTCCTTTTCGTTAGGAGGTGTTTTGAATTATCCATGTTACCATTCAATTTCACTATATTTGGTATTTTGAAATCATCGCGCTTATAAGTATTAAAATTTTGATTTTGAATAGACCATCACTGTCATTCGTCTCCTTATTTGCACTTCACACTGCAGTAAGATTTATCTTTTCTTATCTAAGCTGTAAATTTGACCTTGTTTTTCATGTTTGTAGGGTTTATATGATTTGAAGTCTTTCACAAAGACAATTCTGAATATTTTTTATTTTATTTCAAGATCAACTTTTCAGGGAGGATTCAACTAAGGATAAAAAAAAATTACATCCAAGGAACTCCAGAATCACCTTCTTTTTCATACATTGAAGTCTGTTTCAGAGATGCCAAAAACATGCTCAAATTGAGTGAATCTCTGGAAGGACTCGCATGGGTATAGACTAGTTATAGTCACAGAAAATGTTTACTATAGCAAAGGATTCAGAGTAAAAGGGAAAAGAAAAGGATATATATTGACAAGGTCCAGAGAAGTTAGGGGCTGGCTTCTAAGTTTAGTTTTATCCAGGTCACATAACATGCATTCTCTTCAGAAGCCAGCTACAGAGACACAAGAAAAATGTGGGTGCCAGAAAAGCCCACTCAAGTCTCAGTGTCCAATGATTGTATGAAAATGGTATTAAGAAAATTGCATTGCCATCCTGGAACAACTCAGAATGTGAGAACTTTGTGCTAATTTCTAGATATATTCCTTATCATTTCCTTGAACGCTCACTAGAGATTGTCCTGCCCCTTAGAGATATCTTGTTCTAGCCACTTGACAAAGTCTCAGCCTTGGACTCTCCAGTTTCTGCTCCTGCTCCAATTAGTCATACTAAAATTGGTCCTAAGTTTATCAACAAGTCCATTTGTTTTCTTTTTTCCCCATGTATGAATTTCGCATCATAAGAAAAAAATAAACTTCAAATATATTTCTTCAAAGCTTGTAATGTTCAACATTCCATTTAAACAATCATTTTCATTTGTGTAAGAGCATCTTATCTTTTTACAAGATATCTTCTGCATATTTTATCACTTCAAACACTTAAGGCATTATAAATTTTATTTTCTGACTTTCTCTATCAACTTCAAGTAGGTTATGCATACCTCTTTCAAAGGAGTTGCTGAAATTCTGTTCCATGTAATGATTATTTTTCTCCTCACTGCATCTACTTTATTCAAAATTGCATTTGGATTTCTTTAATAATTTAAGATTTAGTATATGCGTGAATCAATTCCCATAATCAGTAGAATGGGGGCTAGGATTACCATTTGGGCCGTTACAGAAAAACTAATCCAGTTTATCAAGTCAAGCGTTAAGACTGTGATGTTAATGACTAATACAAAAATCAGAGAATAACTAGAAATATTGTATTTCCAATGAAAACAATGCATTTTCAAAATCATTTCTAATCATTCATAAGAACTTAAAAAAATCAAACATATCAAGTTAACATGCTGAAAATAATGGATAAAAATAAACATGTGATGTCTATTATTGTAAAAAGTCTTAGGCAATAGTACATCCAAATATATTGCTAGACAAGATACTTGGGGTAACATCATTAAGAACATTTTGAACAAAGGATATTCAGAACAAGAAATGGACTTGATTTATAAAATCCAATCTTACGATGGAACAACTAGGCTTTAATTGCCTGTTAGAGGCATGGATGGTTTATTTCTTGATTCAATTAATATTATTAAGGGGTCTATTATGTTCTTGCTACCTGAGCAGACTCCTCCAGGGAAGCAAAAAAGTACTGGAGCAATGAGGAGAAAATAAAAAAAAATAATGTAACCTTAAATTATGAGATAAATTCCAAGAAACTCATGAAGTGGTATTTCTGTAGGAAAGCAAAATGCTGTGAGAAAAAAAAAAATTATCATACTTTCAGGTTGTGTTGCCAGAAACCACAGACCCTAGATCTGGTCCTACAGAATTTGGCATCCCTGACTGGTTATATAACGGTTGATTTTTGAAATGGACTTGATGGAAGAAATAAAATTCTTGCCAGATTTTGAAGTACAACCATAGATGAAAAGGAAGGCTGTCAAGTAAGTGTATTATATATATTTATCCTTTAGGAAGGTGACAAGGAGTGATCTGAAGAGAAATGAAAAGAGGACAGCTATAGAGTTTAGACGCTAGAGTGTGTCCTTGATTCCTGTCTTTCGTCTCTTACTTTGGAACTCCAGGATGGATACAAAGAGTCCTACAGAGGCACCATACCAATAGGAGGGTACTGTACAGTGGCACTGTGCTTTGTTAGAGAAACAGGCCCTAACTCACCATTCATGCCCTAACCCTCTGACTCTCTTGCCTATTAGTAGCCACGGAGAATATCCATTAAATTCCCACATGTCTGAATGGGGCACTAATGGTATGTGAACTTGAGAATCAGCATTCCTGGCAGTAACTCTTCATGAAATATATACAGACATCTCATAGAAGAGAAAATGGGCTATATGGCATAAACTGAAGTCTGCTACAGAAATTCACTTTGGAAATAGTGGTTTCAAATAGACTAAGCTAAATGTAAAATGTCTTAAGAAATATGGTTGATATATATGTTAGTAATATGGAGTCAAACATTATGAGATGAAACATTCAAGGAAGAATTGTTGACTGAAAATCGAAAAAAGAATGATCAGGAATATGGCAGGATGAGAAGAGAAAATATTTTTTTCCTTCTTGGCCCAGATATGCTGCAGTAAATACAATACAATAGTCTTCATATACACAACGGTTTCCATGTAATAAAATCATCAAGCATGCTAAAAGATGTTGGAAACTGATTTCTCAAAATCAGGAGTATAAACAGACAATATAAAGAAATTCACAAAGGATCCAGACATTGATGTTAGCTAATTACGACTATAAGAGAAAAATATATAGAAAAGGACAGAGAAAATAGAACAAAAATTAAAGAAAGTCACCAGATAATTGGAATCTACAAAAATACGTAACAGAAGTTCTATAAATTATAATTAAAATATCTGAAATTAAGATCTCATTAAATTAGTTTTATGGTGCCAGCCCTGTGGCTGAGTGGTTAAGTTTGCATGCTCCACTTCGGTGGCCCGGCGTTTCATGTTTCGGATCCTGGGCATGGGCATGGCACTGTTCTTTAGGCCATGCTGAGGTGGCGTCCCACATGCCACAACTAGAAGGACTCACAACTAAAAATATGCAATTATGTACTGGGCGTATTTGGGAAGAAAAAAAGCAGAAAAAGAAAAAAAATAGTTTGAGAAAACATTAGACACAGCCAAAGATATACTGTTGAACTGGAGGACAAGCCATCAAAAAATGTAACATGAAACACTATGGTGTGGGGAGAAAAGAGTGCCACATACTGAAAAGAGATAGAGCAAGAACAAAAGAGAGATGTATACAAGAGTGAAAAAGTCAAACATTATTCGAATTAAAAGCACATAGAAAGGAGAGTATGAAAAATGATGAAACAATATTTAATAATGACCAAGAATTTTTCAAAATGAGTACAGCATAAACAGATTCAAGACGCAGAGCAAATGCCTAGGAGAATAAGTACAAAAAAATACCATGCCTAGACACATCATAGTAAGAGTGTTGAATACTAAAGACAAAGGGAACAAATAATAAAGGCAGTAAGGGTGGAAGAATCCCTTTTCCTCAAGGGATAATTAAGAATACAAATCATTGTGTTTGATTTTGATGTCAAGGACACGTTGTAAACTCTAGGGTAATTTCAAAAGAAGAGTTAACATATTGTATAACCTACAATTTAATAGAGAGATAGAAAATGGAACAATAACAAGTTACAGATTGTTATGTAACATATATGATAATAAAAAGTTACAGATGAGAGAAAAGAGAGTAAAAATAAAAGACAGAAAACTAACTGTAAGATGGTAGCTGACTTAGACATACGTGTGTGTGTGTGTGTTTGTGTGTGTGTGTATATATGTCAGTTATTATGTAAGAAACAATTCAACTAAACACTACAAGTAATAGAGTGAGAATGTCAGATTAATTTTATAAAGGAAAATTTGGAAATGAAGATACACTTCAAATATAAGGACACAGAAAGCTTGAATGTAAATGGAAGGAAACAGATATCATTTAAATATAAGCAAAAAAACAAAAAAGCAAGCAAACTTTGTGGAGCTATATTAACTCAAAGGGTATATGTGGAGTCCATACCGATGTGTGAAGTTTTCAGCGCCTACCATAGCCATTTACACAGGCTTTTCCTGGCAGGCCCCTCTGGGGAAAGTTACCTGCTTCACACCAAATTTGGTGCATAGTGAGTGCATCTAACCTCTGAAGCAAGTTGCAGTCAGGACTGCAGCCCCCCCCCCCCCCCCCGGGCCAGTCATGCTCTTATAGAAAGCTACATTCCTAGCCCACATGTCTATATTTCAAGGCCTCTTTATTTGAGGCCTTTGTCTGAGGCCTTCCTCAGGTGCCACTGGTGGGATCTCTAGAGGAGAGGAGGAGGGGCTTGAAGATGCTTCTCCACCGATTCAGTCCTCAGCACTTTGTCTCTCCTACACCTACCTTCTTTCCCTTCCACCAGTTCACAGAGCCATAAATGCAGAAGCTTTTTGTTCAGTGTTCCTCTGCAGTGAGAGGACCCTCATGTCTGCCCTGATCTACCTGTATTACTCTGTGTGGGAAGATAGAATGGATGATCAGGAAATCAGTGCATTCTCTGGCTTATTCTCTTGCTTACATATACTATCACAGTACATGACTATTGCTTTCATATTAGTTTATTTTCTTAATAGGATACTCCAATTCTTGGCAGCTCATTTCTCTTGAGCTGAGCTTCTGACGGTATACATTAAAAAGAGAAGCATTCTAGAGATAATGAAGGAATGTCATAATGACAAAAGAACCAATCTTCTATGAATAAATCACTATTCTAAATCTGTATGCATAACCTATGTAAAGGAAAAATTAACAGAACTTAAAAGATAGTGAGTGCCACCTACATATCTTTTTAATAGCTAACAGAGCAAGCAGACAAAGCATCCGTAAGGATATAGTGTATTTAAAGAACGTAATTAACCAATTTTACCTAACTTGCATAGGTGGAACATACTACAAATCAATTTTGAAAATTATTTGGCAGTAATAACTACAGCTCAATATACGCATATTGTCCAACATTGCTATTCCACACTTTGGAAAGCACTCTGCAGAATGTGTATATCTTTTCACCAAAGACCTAAACTGGAATGCTCATAAATTTATACTAGCACAAATCTGGAAACTACCCAATGCTCATCAAGAGTAGAATAGATAAATTATTGTGATATATATTTACCTGGTCAATTATTATTTGGCAAAGAAAAGAAACTGCAGCCACTCAACAATTTGGATAACTAGCAAATATGATGTTGAGAAAAGAAGCCAGATACTGAAGCGTGTATTCTCCATGATTTTATTGATGTAAAATCAAAAACCTGGAAGAGCTCATCCTTGCTATGAGAAGTCCAGATAGCTGTCATCCTTTAGTAGGAGATGCTACAGGGGACACAGTCTACGACTCTGTTGTACCAGTAATGTTTTTCTTGATCTGTGAGCTCGTTCCAAATAAGGAAAAACGTTGAGTTCTTGATAGGTACATTTTTATGTATGCATGTTTTACTTCAACAAAAATTTCAAATATGACGATGGAGTTTAGGATTTAAAAGAATTTAAAAATAAATAAGTTACAAATAATCACAGAAGAAAAGATATTGTATAGCCCTTATTATCTATGTGAGGTCATAGAATGAGACTTAAATCTTTCAATGAAAGTTGATTATGCACTGGATACAGACACCAGAAATTGTATTTCTACTGCCGTAGGAAAGGAGCTCTTGACAATAAAAGCTGCTGATATAATTGCTGCTACCTCTGCATCCAGAAAATTAATGCAGTTGCCACTACTTCACCCAGCTCTCTCCTCCTTGCTGACTTCCACGAGAAATAATTTACTCAACCCTTAATCCTTCGTGTCCCTGGGTTCTGATTCAAGGTGCTGGTGGATGACTCATAGCTCCACATTCTATTTTTGTGGGAATCTTGGACAATGAGTCCAGAGCTCCTGTGTAGGGAGATTTGCTCTGCCTCATGGAGAGGGAACTTGCTCATAAATACAAACTGGGGGCAGAGGGAGTATTAAATAGTAGGATTCATATCTTAAGGTATTTGTGCCAGATTGTTCTATGTCAAGTTGGTTATGCTGGGGCTATATTTCTCCGAATTCCCTTCTGCATATAGGATTGGGCTAGAGTTCACTAAAAATGAAGTTGAGCTGATTTAGGAGGGAAGTAGCAACAATTACATTTTATTGGTTAGAGGTGGTGAGAGACAGTCTCAGAACACAAAGAAGCTATAACCATGAAGAGCCACAGCTTTCTATACCTTTCACCCTGGCTTCTGTACCAACTAGCTTCTCTAGATGGATGTTCCTAGCTTTCAGATATACCAGCAAACTCAAGGGAAGCTGTTCAGTTGCACCAGGGTAGAATAATATTATATTATCAAAACAAACCAATGCTATAGCATTCATTGATTAAGAACTTGCTCAATTTTTTCTTATATAAACTATTTTATATTTAATGATTAATAATTTCTTAAAGATTTTTAAGGTTGTTTAGGGCAGTGAAAATATATGATACTATAACGGTGGATACATGTCATTATTACATTTGCTCAAACCAATAAAATATAAACACCAAGAATGAATCTTAATGTAAACTATGGATTGTAGGTGATAATAATGTGTCACTGTAAGTTCATCATTTTAATAAATGTACCATGCTGGTAGGGGATGTTGATAATGGGAAAGGCTATGCATGTGTGGGGGCAAGGAGTATATTGGAAATCTCTGTATCTTCCCCTCAATTTTGCTATGAACCTAAAACTGCTTTAAAAAACAAAGTCTTGGGGCCAGCCAGGTGGTGCAGTGGTTAAGTGTGCACACTCCCTTTTGGCAGCCCAGGGTTCGCTGGTTTGGAACCTGGGTGTAGGCATGGCACCACTTGGTAAGCCATGCTGTGGTAGGCATCCCACATACAAAGTAGAGGAAGATGGGCACGGATGTTAGCTCAGGGCCAGTGTTCCTCAACAAAAAGTGGAGGATTGGCAGCAGATGTTAGCTCAGGGCTAATCTTCCTCAAAAAAAAAAAAATACCAAAGTCTTAAAAAGTAACTTTTTTTTATTGAGTTAATGATAGGTTACAATCTTGTGTGATTTCAGTTGTACATTAATGTTTGTCATCCTTGTTGTAGGTGCACCACTTCACCCTTTGTGCCCACCCCCCACCCCACCTTTCCCCTGGTAGCCACTAATCTGTTCTCTTTGTCCACATTTTTAAATTCTTCATATGAGTGGAGTCATACAGAGATTATCCTTCTCTAACTGGCTTATTTCACTTAACATAATTCCCTCAAGGTCCATCTATGTTGTTGCAAATGGGATGATTTTTTTCTGTGTTGCAGCTGAGTAGTATTCCATTGTATATATATACCACATCTTCTTTACCCATTCGTCTGTTGATGGGCACTTAGGTTGCTTCCATGTCTTGGCTATTGTAGATAATGCTGCAACGAACATTGGGGTGCATAGGACTTTTGGAATTGTGACTTCAAGCTCTTTGGATAAATACTCAGTAGTGGAATGGATGGATTCTATGGTAGTTCTATTGTTAAGTTTTTGAGGAATCTCCATACTGTTTTCCATAGTGGCTGCACCAGTTTGCATTCCTATCCAGAAGTGTATGAGTGTTCCATTCTCTCCACAACCTCTCCAACATTTGTTACTATTAGATTTAGATATTTTTGTCATTCTAATGGGTGTAACGTGATATCTTAGTGTAATTTTGATTTGCATTTCCCTGATGATCAGCAATGATGAGCATCTTTTCAGGTGCCTATTGGCCATCCGTATATCTTCTTTGGAGAAATGTTGGTTCATGTCTCCAGCCCATTTTTTTGATTGGGTTGTTTGATATTTTGTTGTTGAGTTGTGAGAGTTCTTTATATATTATGGATATTAAGCTTTTGTCAGATATATGACTTGCAAATATTTTTTCCCAGTTAGTGGGTTGTTTTTTGTTTCAATCCTGTTTTCATTTGCCTTGAAAAGCTCTTTAGTCTGATGAAGTCCCATTTGTTTATTCTTTCTATTGTTTCCCTTCTCTGAGAAGACATGGTGTCAGAAAAGGTCCTTTTAATACTGATGTCAAAGAGTGTACTGCCTATGTTTTCTTCTAGAAGCCTTATGGTTTGAGGTCTCACCTTTAGGCCTTTGATCCATTTTGAGTTTATTTTGGTGAATGGTGAAAAAGAATGGTCAATTTTCATTCTTTTACATATGGCTTTCCAGTTTTCCCAGCACCATTTGTTGAAAAGACTTTCTTTTCTCCATTGTATGCACTCTGCTCCTTTGTCGAAGATAAGCTGTCCATAGATGTGTGGTTTTATTTCTGGGCTTTCAATTCTGTTCCATTGATCTGTGCACCTGTTTTTGTACCAGTACCATGCTGTTTTGATTACTGTAGCTTTGTAGTAAGTTTTGAAGTCAGGGATTGTGATGCCTCCCGTTTTGTTCTTTTTTCTCAGGATTGCTTTAGCAATTCCGGGTCTTTCGTTGCCCCATATAAATTTTAGGATTCTTTGTTCTAATTCTGTAAAGAATGTCATTGGGATTCTGATTGGGATGGCGTTGAATCTGTAGATTGCTCTAGGTAGAACGGACATTTTAACTATGTTTATTCTTCTAACCCATGTACATGGAATGTCTTTCCATCTCCTTATGTCATCATCCAATTCTCTCAGAAAGGCCTTATAATTTTCATTATATAGGTCCTTCACTTCCTTAGTTAAATTTACCCCGAGGTATTTTATTCTTTTTGTTGCTATCGTGAATGGTATTGTGTTCTTGAGTTCTTTTTCTGTTAGTTCGTTGTTAGAATATAGAAATGCTACTGGTTTATGCAAACGGATTTTATACCCTGAAACTTTGCTGCAGTTGTTGATTACGTCTAAGAGTTTTCCAATGGATTCTTTGGGGTTTTCTATATATAAGATCATGTTGTCTGCAAACAGCGAGAGTTTCATTTCTTCTCTCCCTATTTGGATTCCTTTTATTCCTTTATCTTGCCTGATTGCTCTGGCCAGGACCTCCAGTACTATATTAAATAAGAGTGGTGATAGAGGACATCCTTGTCTCGTTCCTGTTTTCAGGGGGATAGCACTCAGTTTTTGCCCATTGAGTATGATGTTGGCTGTGGGCTTGTCATATATGGCCTTTATCATGTTGAGGTGGTTCTCTTCTATGCCCATTTTGTTCAGAGTTTTTATCATAAATGGCTGTTGGATCTTGTCAAATGCTTTCTCTGCATCTATTGAGATGATCATGTGGTTTTTATTCCTCAGTTTGTTGATGTGGTGTATCACGTTGATTGATTTTCTGATGTTGAACCATCCCTGTGTCCCTGGTATGAATCCCACTTGATCATGATGTATGATCCTTTTGATGAATTGCTGAATTCTGGGGGCCAAAATTTTGTTTAGAATTTTTGCATCTATGTTCATCAGTGATATTGGCCTGTAGTTCTCTTTTTTCCTGGCGTCCTTGTCTGGCTTTGGTATCAGCGTGATGTTGGCCTCATAGAATGTGTTAGGAAGTGTTCCATCCTCCCTAATTCTTTGGAATAGCTTGAAAAGGATAGGTATTAAATCCTCTCTTAAAGTTTCGTAGAATTCCCCAAGGAAGCCATCTGGTCTTGGGGTTTTATACTTTGGGATGTTTTTGATTGCTGTTTCAATCTCTTTCCTTGTGATTGGTCTGTTCAAATTGTCTGCTTCTTCTTGAGTGAGCTTTGGGAGATTGTAAGAGTCCAAGAATTTATCCATTTCCTCTTGGTTATCCATTCTGTTAGCATAGAGTTTTTCGTAGTATTCTCCTATAATCCGTTGTATTTCTGCAGAGTCTGTTGTTATTTCTCCTATTTCATTTCTGATTTTGTTTATTTGAGCTTTCTCCCTTTTTTTCTTTGTAAGTCTGGCTAGGGGTACGTCAATTTTATTTATCTTCTCAAAGAACCAGCTCTTTGTTTCATTGATCCTTTCTGCCACCTTTTTCTTTTCAATAGTATTTATTTCTGCTCTGATTTTTATTATTTCTCTCCTTCTGCTGACTTTGGGCTTTATTTGTTCTTCTTTCTCTAGTTCAGTTAGGTGTAGTTTAAGATTGCTTATTTGGGATTCTTCTTGTTTGTTAAGATTTGCCTGTATTGCGATGAATTTTCCTCTTAATACAGCTTTTGCTGTATCCCATATGAGTTGGTATGGCATTTTATCATTTTCATTAGTTTCCAAGTATTTTTTGATTTCTTCTTTAATTTCTTCAATGATCCATTGCTTGTTGAGTAGTGTATTGTTTAGTCTCCACATCTTTGTGCCTTTCTCAGCTTTTTTCTTGTAATTAATTTCTAGCCTTATAGCATTATGATCAGAGAAGATGCTTGTTATTATTTCAATTTTTTTTAATTTGTAGAGGCTTGCCTTGTTTCCCAACATATGGTCCATTCTTGAGAATGTTCCATGTGCACTTGAGAAGAATGTGTATTCTGCCTTTTTAGGGTGAAGTGATCTATATATGTCTATTAAGTCCAATTGTTTTAGTTTTTCATTTAGCTACACTATTTCTTTGTTGATTTTCTGTCTGGATGATCTGTCCATTGATGTGAGTAGGGTATTAAGTTCCCCTACTATTATTGTATTGTTTTTAACATCTTCCTTTAGGTCTGTTAATAGTTGATTTATGAACCTTGGTGCTCCTATGTTGGGTGCATACATATTTATAAGCATTATTTCTTCTTGATGAAGTGTCCCTTTGCTCATTATATATTGTCCCTGTGTGTCTCTCTTTACCTGTCTTATCTTGAAATCCACTTGGTCTGATATAAGAATTGCAACACCTGCTTTTTGTTTCCTTGCTATTAGCTTGAAGTATGGTCCTCCACCCCTTCATTCTGAGCCTGTGTTTGTCCTTGGGGCTGAGGTGTGTTTCCTGGAGGTAACAAATTGTTGGGTCTTGTTCTTTAATCCATTTTGCCACTCTGTGTCTTTTTATTGGAGAGTTCAGTCCATTTATATTGAGACTGATTATTGATGCATGTGGACTTAAAGCTGTCAATCTGTTGCTCATTATCTGGCTTTCCTGCTTTTCTCTTCCTGTGTGCTTTATCCTACCCATTTGATACTGCAATTTCTTCTGCTGGGTTTCTTAGGTTTTTGCTTATTTATGTTTTGTGTCTCTGTTCTGTTGTTTAGTTTAGTGTCTACCCTGAAGTTTGTATTTAGAATCTCGTGTATAATATAGTCTATTCTCTGGTGGTCTCTTACTTACTTGGCCTAGACTAATTTAGTCCCTTTACTCTTCCCCTCCTAAATTATCATTTTCACTTCTTGTTCCAACTTGTGTTATGAGTTTGTAGTTAGAGTGATAAGATCATCTTTGCTTTGGTAGTTTCCTTACCTTTATCCTAATGCTATAGTTGAATATTTGCTATCCTATTCTGGTTCTATTTATCTGTCTCCCTACTCTGTGGTTTGTGACCCCTTTCTCCCTTTTTTCTTTTTTCAGGTATGAGAGCCTTCTTGAGGATTTCTTGTAATGGAGGACTTTTGGTTGCAAATTCCTTTAACTTTTGTTTGTCTGGAAAAGATTTAATATCTCCCTCATATCTGAAGAATATTCTTGCAGGATAGAGTGTTTTTGGCTGAAGATTTTTATCTTTTAAAGCTTTGAATATGTCACTCCATTCTCTCCTAGCTTGTAAGGTTTCTGCAGAGAAATCTGCTGAAAGTCTGATAGGGGCTCCCTTGTAGGTAATTCTCTTATTTCGTGCAGCCCTGAGTATTCTTTCATTGTCATTCCTTTTTGCCATTTTCACTACTATATGCCTTGCAGTAGGTCTTTTTACATTGACAAATCTAGGAGATCTGAAAGCTTCCTCTACACACATTTCTCCCTCAATCCCTAGATTTGGGAAGTTCTCTTCTATAATTTCATTAAGCACACTTTCTGCTCCATTTTCCTTTTCTACATTCTCGGGAATTCCTATGATTCTTAAATTCTTTCTCCTCTTTGAATCTGCTATCTCTCTAATACTTTCCTCATTCCTTTTAATCCTTAGTTCTCTTTCTTCCTCTGTCTGGAGCAATTCAGCCTGTCTATCTTCGATTATGCTAATTTGCTCTTCTATGGAGTCTACCCAGGCATTCAGGGAATCCGTATTCTGTTTTATCTGGTCCATTGTGTTTTTCATCTCTAGTAATTCTGTTTGATTTTTCTTTATAATTTCAATCTCTTTTGTGAAGTAACTCCAGAACTCAGCTTGTTTCTCTATCTTTCTCTCTACCTCATTGAGTTTTTTTATTATAGTTGTTCTGAACTCATTTTCATTTAGTTTACCTAATTCCAAGTCCTCAGGACTTAATTCTATGTTTTTATTGTTTTCCTTCTGGTCTGGGGCTTTTATAAATCTCTGGATGGTAGAGGAGCGGTTTTTTCGCATGATGGTAGAATTGGGTTGCAGCTACCGTCTGTCGCCACTAGATGGAGGTCGAGAGCCACGTGTTCTGAGCTCTCCGCCTTTGGGCAAGATGTTGGCGCCCAGTGAGCTTTGCCAGGGCGGGGGCGGGGGCGGTTTCTCTCGCGCACCGATCTGGATTCAATCAGTTCTGTTCTCTGGTCTCCCTCCCTGCATTTATGGGGTCCCCGCGCCCGGAAGCTTTCCCCCCAGGTTTCCACTGTACCAGCAGCAGGAGTCCTAGACATCCCCTGGTTGCGCGGCCCCTCCCCCGCTCCTTCCCGGACCCACCGCAATCCTGGTTTCTAGGGGATGGAGCGATGTTCTCTCTTACCCTGTTCCAGCTCCTCTGAGGCGGGCAGTAGGGGCTCTGTCTTCTGCCTTTTGATACTGTAGGTCTCTGAGTCCTGGCATTAGGTTCCTTAGCTGAAATTCAGGTGTTTGGTTTTTTTTTTTTTTCAGTCCTTTGTTCTACTTTGGAGGGGAGAGAGTCCCGGCTCAGCTCACCCCGCCATTTTGCTCTGCCTCCAGGGCTTCCTCTTTATTCTTAAAAAGTAACCTTTGATAGTTTTAGAATCAACTTTCTTTCTAAACCTAAGTGCTAAATAAAAAATATGTTAGGAAATACATTATCATCTGTTAAAATATGAGTTCTTAACTTTTTAACCATTAAGAACATTTCAAACACTTGCTAATCTTAAAAAAAGGAATGAATAAATATGTTATCATTCAAATTTTGCAAAACAACTTCTTAATGAATTTTGTTTTGAGAAGTTTTTAGAATAATCTTTTTTCCTAACGATGGGGATCAATCTTTAAAACATTTAAAAATTTACAATGCATAAAATATTAGAGAGTATGTTTTATCTTCAGTAGTTATATCAATTACAAAATATATCAAACCATTATTTAAACTGATTTTATAAATAAATGTATCCCTTAACTTCTTACAATGTTCCTCTGTAGCATCTTTATAACTTTCTGAAAATATTGTCATGGAGTATGACATTTACTTGAGGGCAATGGTTCTATTCCATTTTGTGGCTACAGCTTAGGTGTCAGAAGGTGAACATGAGAATCATAGAGCATTTCTCATCGCAGAAGGAAGGTTAAATTTATGATCCAGTGTAAATCCTCAATCAATTGCAAATACCAAGAAATACACTCTTTACTTTTGGGACTTTTTTTTTTACCCTAGATAGAAAAACAAGACTACACTAAAAGATCGAAAGCATTTGGTGAGGTTATGTGTATTTTAAAATATAACTTTTGATTTGGGTAAACAACACATGTGTTCAATAACATTTTTATACTTTTCCAATCAGTTTATTACTCAATTTTCTTAATATTTTTATTGTGCATGTTGGTATAACTAATCATTTTCAAGCTTTCATATGATTGAAATATTTAACAGCTTAGTTCTATTACCTCGTTAAATTCTACTTGGATGTGTCAGGGTAGTATTACTTCCCCAAATATTATGAAATTGACTTAGAAATTGTTTTGTAGATTGAAATGGAGTTTTGCTTTGATATAATAAAGAATTTCTGAGTATCTAACAGAGAAAATGTATTGTAAGGTATTGTGAGCATTACAAATTTGAATAACACAGTGACTTTTCCATATTTTCATCTTAATTCATCAACAAAATATCTGTAATTGCTATCCAATGTGTTTTACATACGCCTTTTTTAAAAAACACTTCTTTGATTTTATGACTTAATGAATTATAATACTCCTTGGCTCATGACTGCCTCTCAATCCTTTATTTTCCCTTGATTTAGAATCAAGTACAAATTCTTGAAATGGGGGGAGGATTAAAAAGTGTATTTTTTCTTGGAAAAAAACAGTTTTCATAAGGACAGCACTTATATTAAAAAAAATAATAATTGTATATTGTTTTCTAAATTCCTAGAGTGTTTAAAGAATATCCCACTTCTGAAACATTGGAATGAAAACAAGCTAAAATTTAGCAAATATTTCCTAGATGACTTTGTGATGCAGTACAAATTGCAGGGGATGAGGCAACTTAAAATCTGACAAGTTCTTAGGATTGAGGTACAAACGGCAGACAAAATACAGTCCCTGTGACTTCAAAACCTTGCACACTGTCTGAAATGCCGGAAGCACTATTTATGTCTTATATTTTTGTCTTACTGCACACTGTCCCCAGATGATGTTGCGTGTGGTATAAATTAGACAGACAGTTTATTGAATCTGCTTTTAGTCCATCCTCGATAACACACACAACTTTCAAGGCATCACTTTCAAGGTGTCACTTCAGAGGAATAAAGACAGACTACAGCAATATTTTAAGTCTGACTGGGTAAAATATGGCTTGGAAAACTGCAAGCACAATATTATCGGAATAGCTCAGCAAAATACACAGCACAGTGGATGAAATTTTAACTGTGATTATTGAGTCAGTTTCTTGTATTTGCATAAAATCACGTGAAATAGATACATATCACTCATGAAAAAATTGGGAGTTCAGCATAAATTTATTCCATTCAGTTTATGTTTTTCCCTCACCATCATCACTATCTCCAAGTCATGACAAAGGCAGATCTCTGAATTTTGCTGCATCTAGGAGCCAGAAGAGAGATAAATAATAATGGATTGGATAAGATTGGAATAATTTACTCATCTTGTGTATTTGATGAGTATTACAAGTCAGGCTATATATACTTTACATTTATAAGAAAACATTTTTAAACTTACCCTTAGAAGGAATAGGACTGAGAAACTTGCATATCCAGTCATAGCAGGTAACACTTCCATAGAGACAGAGATTATAGGAAGAGTGAATAAATGACTATCTAAATTCTTCTAAAAGTGCCAGGAGTTGTATAGCAGTGGTTCTAGTGTTAAAGATACTTGGACAAATAAAAGAGAAGTTGTTTTTAGTAAATTGTACAGCATTTTGAAAATTTCTAGCTTAGCTTGAATTTTATTTCAGAAAAACAGATAAATATAAGTAATATGAAATGGAGAGGAGTCAGGTCAGTATCATGGTGGTATAAGACATTTCTACTCTTTGTTCATCTTTTTCTTTTTTTTTAATGAGGAAGATTATCACTGAGCTAACATCTGTTGCCAATCTTCCTCTTTTTTGTTTGAGGAAGATTGTTGCTGAGCGAACATCTGTGCTGATCTTCCCCTATTTTGTATGTGGGACCCACCAAAGCATGGCTTGATGAGCTGTGGGTAGGTCTGCACCCAGAATCCGAACTCATGAACCCCAGGTCACCAACGTGGAGCACATGAACTTAACCACTATACCACCAGGCAGGCCCCTTTTTGTCCATCTTTACTAACAACTAATTAGGCACCCATCCATGAACAAAAATGCTTATGTGGGAGCTGCATGATCCGGCACCATATACTAAGGAATCCAGGAGGAGTCTTGCCCACCTATGCATCTGGTAAAAGGCAGGCAGACCTTTGTATGTGCTACAAAACAAGCAGGAGCCATAGAATGTGTCCCAATCCCTCTCACCCGTGGTTGGGGAAAGCACAGAGAGTGCTAACTTGGGCAGAAAGCCACAGACTAGAAAGATTTTGTACACTTAGTTGGAGAAAAATAAAACAAGTTTGGATGCATTGAAGATAGTAAGAGAAACTTTGCCAATGGGCACCTTACCCAAGGTGACATTGTGTGGGGCAGAAATAGCCAGTGGCAACCTCTCATGCTAGGGAAAGGGAGAGCAGTGAGTGAGTACCTGATATCCCCGGCAGTGCAAGACACTGCTGGAGAAATTTGTTTATTTCCAGCAGCACCCAGAGTACTGAGGTGGGACCTCCCTGACTTGGAGAAGGGAGAAGATCAGGAAAGAGGTAAGACAGAATTTCAAAGGGATTAAAGGGATACATTTTCTGCTGACTTCACTCAGGACTTCAGCAGGAAGCCTGCTCATGCACCTCTTGGGGAAGCTAACAGGAAGATACCCCTACCAGGTCTGTGGGTAGCCCCAAACACCCGAGTGGTAAACTATACCTCCCCTCACTCTCAAGCTGGCTTCTTGTGCATGGTTTCAAGTGCCAAACTGAAAGCAAGCTCCAATAAACAGTGTGCTTTAAAAAAAACAAACCAAGGTCTGTGGGAAAGTGAGAAACTACAAATTTGAGTTGTAGTACCACCTTCTGGAAAACAAAAAAGAAGTTCCCAGCAGTCAACCTGGTGAGTTGTAAGAACAGAGAAGATATAAAAGCTTAAGAATTCTACTACAAAAGACAGCAACAAGTGTGGAGCAGGTGTATCCATATAGGTTTGGAGAAAACCCCAGATATCACAGGACCAATGAAGAGTATATCTCACTTGAAGGCAACTAGTAAAGATTTGAGGAAGTGTCTGCTACTTCAAACACAGAAGCAGCAACTCAAAACCAGGAATATGAAAAATCAAGGAAACATGTCATCACCAAAGATAATAATAATCATCTGATAACCAAACTAAAAGACATGGACTTTAGCAATCTAGTTGATAAAAATTGAAAATATATGTTTTGAGGAAACTTAAAAAACTGCAAGAAAATGCAGAAAGACAATTCAACAAAATCAGGAAAACGACACATTAAAAAATGAGAAATTGAACAAAAAGAAATCATAAAAAAGAATCAAACAGAAATTCTGAGTTGGGGTCGGCCCGGTGGTGCAGCAGTAAAGTGCACATGTTCTGCTTCAGCAGCGTGGGGTTCTCCCATTTGGATCCTGGGTGTGGACATGGGACTGCTTGGAATGCCATGCTGTGGTAGGCGTCCCACGTATAAAGTAGAGGAAGATGGGCACGATGTTAGCTCAGGGCCAGTCTTCCTCAGCAAAAAGAGGAGGATTGGCAGCAGTTAGCTCAGGGATAATCTTCCTTAAAAACAAACAAACAAACAAACAGAAATTCTGGAGCTGTAGAATTCAATGAATGACATGAAAAAATGCAATGGAGAGCATCAATAGCAAGATATACCAAACAGAAGATAGAATCAATAAGGTCGAGGTTAAAAACTTTTACACAATCCAATCATAGAAGAACAAAGAAAAAAGAATGAAAAAGAACAAAGTCTGTGTGATCTATGAGACTCCATTAAATGCTCAAATATTGCAATAATCGGAATTCCAGAAGGAGATGAGAGGGAGAAGGGGGCAGAAAGTTTATTTAAAGGAATAGTAGTTGAGAACTTCCCAAACCTGGGGAGAGACTTGGACATCAAAGTTCATGAAGCTAGTAGATCTTCCTATTATCTCAATTCAAAAAGAGTTTCTCCAAGAGTCATTAAAATGAAACTGACAAAAATCAAAGACAAAGAGAGAATCCTAAAGAAGAAGAAGAAGAAGAAAAAGACCGTAATCTACAAAGGAACCCCCACTAGGCTATCAGTAGATATCTCAGCAGAAACTCTACAATCCAGGAGAGAATGGAATGGCATATTCAAAGCATTGAAAGAAAAAAAACTACCGGCCAAGAATACCATTTCTGACAAAGTTATCCTTCAGAAATAAAAGAGAAATAAAGACTTTCCTGGACAAACAAAAGCTGAGGGAGATCATCACAACTAGACCAGCCTTGCACAAAATCATGAAAGGAGTTCTTCAAACTGAAAAGATGTTAATTAGTGACATGAAAACATATGAAAGTACAAAAGACACAGGTAAAGTTAAAGACATAGTCATATTTAGAAAACTCTAATTCTGTAATAGGATGATGTGTTAGTCATTTAGCTATAGTATAAAGGTTAAAGGAAAAGAATATTAAAAATATCTGTATTCACAATATAAAAAATGGAATTATGACATCTAAAATACAAAAGGGAGAGTAAAAGAGTGGAGCTTTTGTATGTGAACAAAGTGAAGTTGCTATCAGCTTGAAATAAACTGTTTAAACTGTAGGATGTTTTAGATAAGCCTCGTGGTAACCATAAAGCAAAAGTCTAGATAAATAAAGGGGAAACAGAGCATACTACCATAGGAAATCACTGATTTACTGAGGTAGGCAGAAACAGAGGGAAAAGAATCAACGGAACTACAAGACAGCCAGAAAGCAATTAATAAGATGGCATTACTAAGTACTTACATATCAATAATTACTCTAAATGTAAATGGTTTGAATTAACAAATTCAACCTAGCGAATTGGCCTAGTGGTTAGACTTTCAGGGCTTACCACTTCAGTGTCCAAGGTTCATTTCCTGGTTGTGGAACCACAGTACCCATCTGTTGGTTGCCATGCTGTGGCAGTGGTTCACATAGAAGAACCAGAGTGACTTACAACTAGGATATACAACTATGCACTAGGGCTTTGGGGAGGGAAACAAAAGAGGAAAATTGGCAACAGATATTAGCTCAGGGTGGATCTTTCCCTGCAAAAAAGAAAAAAAGTCAAAGAGTGGCTGGATGGATAAAATAAGACCCAAATATACGTGATCTACATGAGGCTCACTTCACATTCAAGGATACACATATGCTAAAAGTGAAGGGATGAAAAATGATTTTCCCTGCAAATGGAAACTGAAAGAAAGCAGGGCTAAATACACTTGTATCAGACAAAATACACTTTAAGCCAAAAATAACAACAAGAGACAAAGAAAGTCATTATATAATGATGAAGTGGTAAATTCATCAAGAAGATATAACAATCATACATATATGTGCACATAACATTAGAGCACCTAAATATATCAAGCAAATACTAACATGTCTGAGGAGAGAAATAGATAACAATATATTAATAGTAGAGAACTTCAATACACCACTTTCAACAATGGATGGATATCCAGACAGAAATTCAACAAGGAAATGTTGGACTTGAAACATACGTTAGACGAAATAAACCTAACAGATATTTATAGAACATTCATCAAAGAGCAACACATTCTTCTCAACTACACAAGGAAGATTCTCCTAGATAAATCAGATGATAAGCCACAAAATAAGTTTTAGCAAAATTTTTGAAGATTGAAATCTCCCCCCCAGCTCAGTGCCAACCCAGAGGGAGAAAACTCCCAACTCCTGGCTTCTCCTTTGAATGGAGAGTGCCTGCATCCAATATTCTGGATTCTTGGAAGGTTGACCAAGGGACTGGTTTCTGTCTCACCTGTATCAGAATGCCCATAGGACCTAGAACACTCTAGATGCTTTGGACCATCAAATATGCTGGGCAAAATACTGCTGCTTCAAAGGACCCATGGTAGAAGAGACAAAGGCTGATACAGCTCAGTGGCTTCTCCCTTGGGGAGGAAAAGGAAGAGTAGGTAATGCATGCAACCTTCCAGTTTTTTTTTTTTTTTTTAAGATTTTATTTTTTCCTTTTTCTCCCCAAAGCCCCTCTGGTACATAGTTGTATATTCTTTGTTGTGGGTCCTTCTAGTTGTGGCATGTGGGATGCTGCCTCAGCGTGGTTTGATGAGCTGTGCCATGTCCGCGCCCAGGATTCGAACTAACGAAACACTGGGCCGCATGCAGCAGAGCGTGCGAACTTAACCACTCGACCACGGGGCCAGCCCCAACCTTCCAGCTTTAATGGTTGGCTGCCCAAGAGATTGGTTTCTGTTTCACTGGACTCAAAGCGCTCTTGAGACTTTAGATGCCTGGAGGCTGCTTGGGAAAAAAACGAGTTGAGAGGTTTTGGGGAGCTCCAGAGAATGTGCAGTACTCCAGACATCAGAGGCAGCAGGAAATATGAACTCCTAAAAAAAGTAAACGGAAAACTTTTCTAATTAGCAATTAATATGCAAAAGTCCAGAGATGATGGATATGCATAAAGATTCAGAGGGCCCCAAATTTCTAACTGGGCTGATTGACAAAGATATTTCTGTGTACAACGGAAGTCTGTAAACATTGGAAGAAGTGGCTGTTTTTCTAAATATGTGAGTCCCAACACAAATTAACAAGCACACAAAAATACAGAGAAACATGGCACCACTAAAGAAACACACAAATCTCCAGAAATTAACCATAAAGAAATAGACATATGAATTACCTGACAAAGAACTTGTGAAAATTAATGAACAGAAATCTCATTTAAAATGGAGTTAGGGTACAAGAAGGAGTACTCTTACACCCTATGATGATAGCAGAGCTAAAGAGGAAGAGCAAAGACTTCCTCTTCTTACTCAGCAAGAGTTCAGCCAATGAGAGAGTGTCACAACTCAGCCAATGAAAAGCCACTGTACTTCAAACTCTCAATTCCTCCAATGGGTTCTCTGTTTACAATAGTCCTTTCAACTTTCTCTTCCCCACTGTAAAAGAGTTTCTCCTCTCCTTGTTGCTCAGAACTTGCACATAGCTTGCCATGGTTATAGATCCCAAATTGCAATTCTTTGTGTGTGTGTGAGGAAAATTTGCCCTGAGCTAACAACTGTGCCAATCTTCCTCTATTTTATATATGGCACACCGCCACAGCATGGCTTGGTGAGTGATATGTAGGTCCCTGCTCAGGCCAAACTCGCAAACCCTGGGCCACCAAAGTGGAGCATGTGACCTTAACTACTATGACTCTAGGCTGGCCCCCCAAACTGCACTTCTT
The DNA here is from genome assembly GCF_041296235.1 of Equus asinus. Classification (NCBI taxonomy): domain Eukaryota; kingdom Metazoa; phylum Chordata; class Mammalia; order Perissodactyla; family Equidae; genus Equus; species Equus asinus. The sequence continues at coordinate 46,891,238 of NC_091792.1, read as the reverse complement.
TGTTGATCCTGAATAAATCCATTTTTGCTGGCGAAATAACTGAATGTCTATTTGTTTAAGGTTAACAAATTAAAAATAACTGTTATAAAGATCCTCAAACAACTCATAAAAATAATGCATAAACAAAATGAGAATGTCAACAAAGAAAATATAAAAAAAGAACCAAACAAAAGTTTTTGAGCTGAATAATACAATAACTGAATTGGAAAGTTTACTAGAGGGATACAACAGTAGACTTAATTAAGCTGAAAGGAATCATCAGCAAATTCAAAGACAGACCATTTGAAATTATCCAATCACAGGAGCAAAAAGAACGAAGAACGAAGAGTAAAGAGAGGCAAAGGTACATAGAAGAAACCATCAAGGGGATCGATATACACATTATGGGAGTCTCAAAGGGAGGAGGAGGTGGAGAGAGTGAGAGAGAGAGAGAGATTATTTGAAGAAATAGTTGCTGAAAACTTCCCAAATCTGGAGAAGAAAATGGACATCCAGATTCAATAAGCCAGATATATCCCAAATAGGAGAATCCAAAAAAGACTACCCTGAGACACGTTGTAACCAAATTGCCAAAAGTGAAAAACAAAGAGACAGTTTTTAAATTCATGAGAAAAGCAACTCATTACTAATGAAGTAACCCTCATAAGACAATCAGTGGATTTCTGAGCAGGAACCACACAGGACAGAACATTTGGTAGCAACACAAGAGCATTTGAAATTACAAAGTTCACTGGGAAAAGTAAATATATAGACAAATACAGAATACTGTAATACTGTTATGGTGGTGCATAAACCACTTTTAGCTGTAATATAGAATTTAAAAGACAAAAGCATAGAAAAACATTAACTATAAAATATGTTACTAGATACACTATTTAAGCATGTGTAAATGTTGACATCAATAACTAAGGGTGGAGAAGGATTAAAAGAGTCAAGTTTGTGAATACAATTGAAGTTAAGTTATATTAAAATATATTTTTATAAATATAAGTTTTTTTATGTAAGTCCCATGGTAAAGAAAAATAGAATACCTATGGAAGATACACAAAAGAAAATGAGAAGAAATCAAAGCATGCCATACAAATAATCAACAAAACAAAAAGAAGACAGCAAGAGAGGAGAGACAGGGACAATAAAACTACAAGATGGATAGAAAACAATTAACAAAATGGCAACAGTAAGTCCTTCTCTATCAGCAATTACTTTAAATGTAAAACAATTAACCTCCCTGAATATAAAAACATAAAGTGGCTGAATGGATTAAAAAACTAAGATCCAAGTATATACTGTTGACAAGAGACTCACTGTAGATTTAACGACACACGTATGTTCAAAGTGAAAGAATGGAAAAAGGATTTCATGCAAATTGTAACCAAAGGAGAATATGGGTGGCTATATTTATATCAGACAAAATAGACTTTAAATCAAAAACTGTCACAGGGACAAAAAAGTACATTACATAATGATAAAACTGGGAATTCACCAGGAAGATATAACAATTATAAATATGTGTGTACCCAACAGCCAAGCACCTAAATATATGAATCAAACATTGATAAACTATAGGGAGAAAGAGAGCAACACAATAATAGTAAATGATTTCAATACCCCACTTTCCATAATGTATAGAACAACTAGATAGAAGATCAAGAACTTGAAAATCACTGTAAAAACAAATGGATTGAACAGATGTATACATAACATTCCACCCAACAGAAATAAGATGCACATTCATCTACAAGTGTACATGGAACATTCTACAGGATAGATCACATAGTAGGTCACAAAAGAAGGATGAAGAAATTTAAGATGATTGAATTCATACCTAGTGTCTTTTGGGATCACAATGGAATGAAACTAGAAACTAATAAGAGAAGGAATACTGTAATATCCACAAGTACATGGAAACAAAGCAACACAGTCCCAATTATTCAATGCATAAAAGAAGAAATCAAACGAGAAATTATAAAATAGCTCGAGATGCATGAAAATTAAAACATAACACAACGAAGTTTATAGGATGCTGCAAAAGTAGTAGTAAGAAGGAAGTTTATAGCAGTAAACTCCTATATTAAAAAAAGAAAGATGCCAAATAAACAAACTAGCTTTGCGTTACAATGTGCTAGAACAAGAAGAATAACTAAGTGCGAACTTAGCTGAAGGAAGAAAAAATAAAGATTTTAGCAGAAATAAATAAAATAGATGAAGGAAAAGCAATAGAAAAAAATCAGCAAAACTAAGAGGCTTTATTGAGAAAAGATCAACAAAATTGAGAAAATTTTAGCTATATTAATCAAGAAGAGAGGAGACTCAAATATATAAAATCAGAAATTAAATGAGACATTATAACAGATACTAAAGAAATAAAAAGGATCACAAGAGACAACTGTGTACAATTATACACCAACTCATTGGACAACCTGCAAGAAATGGATAAATTATATAAAAACATACAGCTTACCAAGACTGAATCCTGAAGAAATACAAAACCTGAACAGACCTATTACTAGTTAGGAGATTGAGTCAGTAACCAATCCCTCCCAACCTTAAAATCATCCCAGGAACAGATGCCATCACTGGAGAATTCTACCAAACATTTAAAGAAGAATTAGCACCAACCCTTTTCAAACTCTTCTGAAAACTTTAAGAGGAGAGAACATTTCCAAATTCGTTTTACAAGGCCAGCACTACCCTGATACCAAGATCAGAGAAAGATACCACAAGAAAAGAAAATTACAGGCCGATATCCATGATAAACATAGATGCAAAAATCCTCACTAAAATCTAGCAAATTTATTTAAAAGCACATTAAAAGGATCATACAGCAGGAATGAAAGAATGGCCAACATATACAAATCAATCAATGTGAGGCACTACATTAACAGAATAAAGACTATAAATCCCACGATCATCTCAACAGTTGAAGAAAAATTAATAAAATTCAACACCCTTTCATGTTAAAAACACTCAACAAACTAGGAATTAAAGGAAATTACCTCAACATAATAAAGGCCATATATGAAAAGTGAACAGCTGAAATTATACTCAACTATGAGAAACTAAAGGCTTTTCCAGTACAATCACAAATAAAACAAGGATGCTCATTTTATCACATCTACTTAAAATCAATTCTAGAAGTCTTAGAGCAATTAAGCAAGAAAGAAATAAAATGTATAAAAATTGGAAAGGAAGAAGTATACTTATCTCTGTTTGCGGATAACATTGTCTTATGTAGAAAACCCTAAAGGTTAAAAAAAACCTATTAGAACATAAAAAAATCAGCAAAGTTGTAGCATATAAAGTCAACATACAAAATTGGGTGCATTTCCATACACTAATAACAAACAATCCAAAAGGAAATTAAGAAAATAATCTCATTTACAATAGCATAAAAAGAATAAAAATCTTAGAAATAAACTTAACCAAGGAAGCAAAAGACTTGTAAGCTGAAAACTACCAACCTTGCATTTTTTTAGGAAAACTGTAGGAAATTTTTTAAAGCTGTAGGGTATTTTAAAAAGCACAAGTAATTGGAAAGACATTCTCTGTTCATGGCTTGGAAGACTTAATATTGCTAAAATGTCCATGCTATCAAAAGCCATCTTCAGAGTCAATGTAATTGCTATCATAATCTCAATGACATTTTTGGCAGAAAGAGAAAAAAAAAGTCCTAAAACTTGGTTGGAACTATAAAATACCTCAATTAGCTAAAACAATCTTGAGAAAGAAAAACAAAGATGGAGGCCTCACACTTCCTGATTTTAAAGCATATTACAAAGCTACAGTATTCGAAACAGTATGATACTGGCATAAAGACAGCCATACAGAACAACAGAACAGAATAGAGAACTTAAAAATAAACCCATACACAGATGTCACCTGGTCTTCAACTTAAGAGACAAGACAACTAGACAACACAATGGGGAAAGGATAATTTTTTCAACAAATGGTGTTGGGAAAACTGGATATCCATGTCAAAAATAATGAAACTAGAACCATATCTTACACCACACCTAAAAATCAACTCAAAATATATTAAAGACTTAAATATAAGATTGAAATTATAAAACTCCTAGAAGAAAATCAGGTAAAGCTTCATGAAATTGGTCTTGGCACTGATTTCCTGGATGTGATACCTCAAGCACAGGTAATAGAAACAAAAATAGAGGGGCAACATCATACTAAAAAGCTACTGCGCAGCAAAGGAAACAATCAACAAAATGAAAAGACACCTGCAGAATGGGAGACAATATTTCCAAACCACATATATGATAAAGGATTAATATCCAAAATATTTAAGGAACGCTTACAAAATTTGCTCAATAGCATAAAAATGGAACAAAAAATTGAAAATTGAGCCAAGGAGTTAGACATTTCTCCAACGAAGACATGTAAATGGCCGACAGTATATAAAAAGATGTTCAACATCACTAATCATTGTGGAAATGCAAATAAGACCTCAACGAGTTATCATCTCATACTTGTTGGGATGGCTATTATTAAATAAAGCATAAAAAGGGGCTGGCCCCGTGGCCGAGTGGTTGGGTTCGCGTGCTCCGCTGCAGGCGGCCCAGTGTTTCGTTGGTTCGAATCCTGGGTGCGGACATGGCACTGCTCATCAAACCACGCTGAGGCAGCATCCCACATGCCACAACTGGATAGACCCACAACGAAGAATATACAACTATGTACCGGGGGGCTTTGGGGAGAAAAAGGAAAAAAAAAATGAAATAAAATCTTTAAAAATAAATAAATAAATAAAAAATAAAGCATAAAAAAACAAGTGTTCATGAGGATGTAAAGAAATTGGAACCCTTGTGCACCATTGGTGAGAATATAAACAGAGTGGCCACTGGAAATAGAAGTTCCTCAACAAATTAAAAATAAAACTACCATATGATCGAGAAATCCTACTACTGGGTATTTATCCAAAATAATTGAAAACATGATCTTGAAGCGATATCTGCACTCCTATGTTCATTGCAGCATTATTCCCTATATCCAAAAGGTAAAACCTACCTAAATGTAAAAATGGATAAAGAAAATGTGGTATGTACATATGATGGAATATTATTCAGCTTTAAAAAAAGAAGAAAATACTTTCATATGCTACAACTCAAATGAACTTCAAGAATATTAGGCTAGGTGAAATTAGCCAGTCACAGAAGGACAAATACTGCTTGATTTCATTGATACAAGGTATATAAAGTAGTCAAATTCATAGAAGCGAAAGTGGAATGGTGGCTGCCAGGTGCTGAGGGTAGGGGGAAATAAGGAGTTGCTGTGCAATGGGTATAGAATTTCAGTCACACAGGATGAAAAAGTTCTAGAGATCTTCTATGCAACAGTGTGCATATAGTTAACAATACTATGCTGTACACTTAAAAAATTGTTAATAGCATATAGATTTCATCTTATGTGTTTTTACCACAATAAAAAAAGAAGAGCCATTGATCTAATCCCTTTCATCTGACTATTTGTACAACCTTGTCTTAATTATTATACAATTATATTCAAGCTTGGTAATTGCAGAGCAAATCTAATAGCAAATTTACTTTTCTTAGTTCTCCACTATCCACCCCTCTCAACTGTTTCCAGCTTCTTCTTTTTCCCACTGGACAGAAAGTGTGCTTATATCATGCCCGATGGTAGAACTTTTCAATGATAAAACTGAGCAAACATAAGAGACTATCCAGGAGACGTTATGAATTTATTTCTATTTACCGAACTCAATGTCTGAATATAAAGATTTAGCCTCGTACATTCTTAATTTATTTAGAATATAATCTGATAAGTCCTATAAAAAGAAATCTCAGAACGAATGTGACTTTAGGACTTGATTTTCCATTTCATACCTCTGTTTTAAGATCATCATAAATCAACACCTAATTTAAAAGTATCCACATTCTAAATTACAGTTTCCATTTTTATACCTGTAAGTTTCAAGTTCTCTAACCACTAAGATTTCTTTTAACCATTCATGTTGTAAATTTACTTTTTAATGTTAGTTTGAGAGATCTACAAAACGGATAATCCATATCCTACTAAATCTATCCACGTGTATACTTGAAAATTAGTGAAATCATCACAATTTTCGTTAACTCTATTTTTGCAATAATAACAAAATTTCTACTTATGTGTAGTTTCACCCTACAGTGAACATTTTAGCAGGTTTCAAAACTTTTACAATGCAGCACTTGTCAGAAAATGTGTATGTGAACCTACAAATGCTCATTTCTAATGTAACTGAACTGAAATTGTACCAAAAATTATGAAAATTCATTTAAGCAATCTTACATGGATTAGAAGTTATATAATTCTGCTGTAAAAAAAGGATCATGTGTTTATGCTTCCGAGTAATGAAAAGCATTTTTGATCCTATATTCCAGGAATAAAGGGAGTAATCAGTGCAAAATACGTTCAGAATAAAAATAATAGCCATATTAGCATAAAGAATATATTGATTAGAGAAGATAAATACACAGAATTCATATTAGGAAGATGCAGAGCAGCTACATCAAGTCGCCACAGCCAGCCCTTTTATGTCAATATTTTGGAAGAAACTAAAGTGCTCCACAATAAGGCAGAGAAGTCAAAATGGTTTTGAAATGCCTAAACATATTTGGACTCAACTATTGTGGTTTTGTACAATAATGGAGCACCGAAGCCCAGTGGAATGTGTGGACTGAAAGGTAGAAAAATGATCACATGCAGACTAGACCAGAAACGTGGTGACAATTAAGTGTTCCTGGTTCTCTAGTGTGGTACAACATGAAATTGATATGCAGACCCACGGTGTGTAACTTACAAATATTTGGATGTGGGTAAAATATTTCTTTTAGATTATTCATTCAGCATATCCTACCAAACACTTTTGCCACATTAATAAAACTGTGTTAAAGAAAGGCAATTAAAATGGGAGGTGCAGACCTGATTGTTATAGTCTCCATTCTTCTGCCTAGTGTAAACCTCAGTAGTAGATTTTGTCTTGATTAGTATTACTTCTGTCTAGGGGCGCCATACATTGAGGATGCAGTGGCGAACCCAAATTAAACAAAAACAATCTGTGGACTATTACAATCTGTTTATAAAGTCTCTCCTGTGTCACAAAATGCAAATTTTACATTATATTAAATTAAGGCATCATTAAAATATTTTTTGGAAATGAAGCACTGTTTTTCAAGTGTGGTGTTCTCTAAAAAGATGTTCAGGAAGTAAAAAGTCTAATAAGAAATATTCCCTTCATTTTATGATGGGAATTTAAATTTGGTCAAAAATGCATATGGAAAATTTAGTTGTATGAGTCAAAATCCTTAAATCTTTCTATTATTTGAGGAACAAATTAGAGTAATGGTTTGCTTAAAGAAAATTATGCAGTTTGATGAAAAATTAAAGATGATATCATTAATTGAAATATCAGTGATGTCCTAATTGCTGTTCTTAAGAATAGGGTCATAGGATAAGAGTGATTTGGCCCCAGAGGGTAGGAATTAATTGAATTAAAAGGAGGTGATCTCTCTTGTCTCTGTCTCTCGCCCAATTTCCTTGTACTTGATCCTCTATAACATGCAAAACTGAGTGTGGTTAGTCTTGGGAAAGCATCTTTGCTCTTACTAGAGTAAGAACTGTACCTTAGAGTTGCCACTATAAAAACTGATGTGAAACAGAGCAAAAGAGATTGTGAGGTTCACAGAGGTCCAACACAGCACAACAGTGAGGCGGATAAGAAGGCATGCTACAGCCATTGATATAAATTCAACCCCAAACTACCTGCAACATCCTTTGGAATCTAAGGAGTTTGACAGGTATTTGGAACATTATAGTTGCTGGACCTGGTCACATCTCTGCCTAGAGATATGACTATGAAAAGTCTTTGAAAAATCTAATCAAAGAAAATACAAAAGAAAATACATGTGAAATAGAATAAGGGATAGTATACAATTGAGAAAATATTTATGCAAATTGTTTTAAAATGTTAATGAAATAAATATTTGCTGTTGAGAAAAAATCTACAAAATAAAATTCAAAAATGAGTATATAGAATAAATGGTTGTATAATTAAGGAAAAATGGAATAATATAATAAAATTACCTTTGAAAATTAGCCAAAGGCCTAAATAGTAAATAGTAAATAAATACATGTCTTTCCAAATGTTAATGAAACAGATAATTTCCTTGCTACCTAAATCTCTCTGGGACACTCACGTACAGAGAATGACGTAGATGAATCCAGTTCATTTTGCAAAGCTAGCACAGCAATGATGCCTAAAACTTATTAATATTTTAGCTACAAAAATAAATAGTTATAGACAAAGCATATCATTAGCACATATATTCTCTTACCTTCCTAAGATCTCTTTTAAGTTTCATGACCTTTGCAAGTGCTGATGCTTCTATTTGAAACTCTTTTCCTGCTACACTTCCTGGTCACTCCTTAATATTCTTCTTGCCTCAGCTGAAATGTTTCTTATTCAGTCAGATTCTCCCAGATTCCACCAAGCAAAATTAGATTTTCCCTTTCTAACAAATATTACAACTGAATTTATGTAGTGGGATTTTCGTTAATATCTTCCCCCTACAACTAAACTTAAAGCAAGTGATTTACAGCACTTTCTCGGGCACCTAAGAGAGTGGCTGAAATATAATTGGCAGTCCTTCCATAACTGCCAAATAAATTTTTGTATGACTAATTGACTAATATGAAAATTAGCAGAAATACTAGTAAGTCATACTAGAGAATATATTGGTCACAAAACTCTGTCTACTCTCACTTCTAGACCACCAGTATTATAAGTGATTTATTACATCAATAAATGATAGATAGATGACAGATAGCTAGATGAAATGAAAAGAGAAAGCAAAAAAGAAATAATTTTAACACATTTCTATAAGTAGATGGTGACAGTTGATTCAGAGGTAATTTACAAATGTGTAGAAAAAAACAATACGTTACATTTAGAACTACATACTTATAAATTTAAAAGCACTATTAATCATAATATTGCATATGTTCCCTAGGTTCCATGTAAAATTTTAAGTAATATGCTAATTTTTGACTTCCTTCAGAATCACGAAAAAGATATGAAGAAAAGATAGGAAACGGATGTTTGCTACTGCTAGAAAATATTACTTCTTTGCATTTCAATATCTGAAAGGTAGAATTTGGCAAGCAGATAATTTGTTTTTGTTCTTACAAACTTCTGCCAATCAAATGTCTCCTCACTCCAAAGCAATGCTTGACTTTAATGTTGTCAGTTACACAAACCACAAACTTTTATAGCATTCAGACATAGTCATCTTTTGCTCAAAGCACTGATCTCTGTTAGTCATCAAAGCTGATGTTTAGGGTTATGGATTATGTTGTCCTGGATTAAGTACTAGATTCTAAGTCACTAAATTCTCATAGGCTTCTCCAAAATATTCTATTTTTTTTTCTTGTGTTGGGTCTTCTAAAATGTGGTTTTTAAGGAAGGAGACCTTCCGCCTTGGCACAAAAGAGATACTTAGTGAAACAACCTCCAAATCTCAGTGCATTACAATTATTTATTTCTTTCTCTTTATTCTGCTTTCTGTAAACTCTTCATTCCAGGCTGAGAGAACAGGCCCTATCTCAAATAATTTGTTCTCATGGCAATGGAAAAAGAAAATTAGAAGAACCACATGTCACATAAAACTTTGGTGGCGCATGTCTATTTCTCTCGCATGCCATTACCAAGCAATTCGTTATGTCCATGCCTGATGTTAAATGGAGAAGGTACGTATTTTCCCTTCTAGAAAAACTCAGTAGGTAATTGAGAAAAATAAGGCAAACCACCCATATCCATTTACTATTCAAGGCCAATTAGATTGTTACCATATTTTGATTATTATGGATAATGATTCCATGTAAAATTATAAATTATAATTTTTATATTTATTTTATACTTCTTTTATTGCATATTTACATATCTATAGGATGCAAGTCTTCAATTCTAATAGATGATGTCAAATAGATTTGCAAAGTTGTAACAATTCACATCCTCACTAGCAATATGTGAGATTTCACAAAGTTTTCCATTCTTGCCAAGACTTTCTAAAAGATGAATACATATAAGTTAATGAAGTGAAATAAAACAACTCTTAATATGTACTAATATAAACAGGAAAAATTATCCTTTAAAATGACAACAAAATAGGGACTGGCCCAGCGGTATACTGGTTAAGTTCAAGCAAAAAGAGGAAGACCAAGAACAGACATTAGTTCAGGGCCAATCTTCCTCACACACACACACACACGCGCACACACACACACAAAAGATGAGAAAATAAAGGTATTTTCAGGAAAGAAAACCTTAGTTTCCCAATACCCCCACTTAAAAATTTCTAATAAATGTATTTTAAAAAGAAGGAAGTTGATTCTAGAAAGAAGGCTGAAATTCAAGGATGAAAGTTGAGGGAAAAAATCAACATTGGGGTAAATATAAACAGAAACATTATAAAACAATATTCATAATATCTAATTTATAGAAGCAAAGAAGATACAACTAAAATACTGAACAACATATAGGTGGGGATACTAGGAATCAGAGTAGTCTAACATCTTTTTGTTGTTTTAGAGTAGGATATATTATCAATTAAAATAGATATTGTTTAAATATTCACGTTAACATTTACAGGCTAACTGCTAAAATAATAAGAAAAAGGTATGATTATTTACTAATAGAATAGAAAAAAGAAAGAAAAATTCATATGTAGAAATGTAGAAAAATGTAAGAAATTAAAGGAATAGAAGTAGGTAAAATGGAAACAGAAATTACAAAATACGATGGTAGAATTTAATGCTACTATATCAGAAATTATACTGGATAAAAATAAATCAAACTCTCAAGAAAAAAAGTAAAATAAAGTTAAAACAAACATAGGAAGAGAGAATAGTTGGAAGCAAAAGGATATCAAATTGCAAAGCAGAAAGCACTAACAGAAGAAAGTAAACATAATGATAGTAACATTAGAAAAATGCGTTACTAAAGAGGCCACTATATATTTTAGAAATTCAATCATCTATATCTAAAAAATCTAAGATTCTATGCAAGCCAAAAATATTTCAACATGCATAAATCAAAATGTAAAGGACATATATTGTTAGGGCCAGCCCGGTGGCATAGCAGTTAAGTTCATACGTTCTGCTTTGGCGAACCCGGTTTCGCTGGTTCGGATCCCAGGTGCGGACCTAGCATGGCGCTACTTGTCAAGCCATGCTATGGCAGGCATCTCACATATAAAATAGAGGAAGATGGGCACAGATGATAGCTCAGGCCAGTCTTCCTCAGCAAAAAGAGGAGGATTGGCAGCAGATGTTAGCTCAGGGCTAATCTTCCTCAAAAAAAAGAAAAGAAAAGAAATATTTTTTAAAAAAAGACATATTGTTTTATATCCCTTTACTATTACTTGTTTGTGTTTTTGTATTTAAAGTATGTTTCTTGCACGCAGGATATGTTTGAGACATGTTTTAATCTAATCTTTTCTTTTCACTGTGGTGCTTAGACCATTTACATTTCATGTTGTTATTGATATTTTGGGGTTTAAATGTATCATTTTGCTATTTTTGCTATTTGTTTTCATTTGCTTTTTTTCCCTTTGTCTATCCTTCTTTGAATAATCGAAATTCTCTACTTTTGATTTTATTTATTTTTTGTTATATTAGCCATAATTATTTGTATTATTATTTTATTATTGCTTTAGTGTTCATATATACATTTTTTTATTTATCTTAGTCTCCTTTCAAATGAAATTATACACGTTCACATATTGTATAAGACTCTTACAATAACATACTCCCATTTATCCTTTTCCAAACTTTGTGCTATATTTGTCATACTTTTTAAATTTTCTACATGCTATAAATTCCACACTCTATTATTATTGTCTTTTATTTTTAAAAAGTCAATTTCCCATGTTATCACAAATGGCCTGATTTCATCATTTCTTATGGCTGAGTAGTATTCCATCGTGTATAAATACCACATCTTCTTTATCCATTTGTCCCTTGATGGCCACCAGGGTTGCTTCCAAATCTTGGCTATTGTGTATAATGCTGCAATGAACCTTGACGGTATTATGCCGAGGGAAATAAGTCAGAGCGAGAAAGTCAAATACCGTATGATCTCACTCATAAGTAGAAGAGAAAAACAACAACAAACAAACTCATAGCATTGGAGATTGGATTGGTGGTTACCATAGGGGAAGGGAGGAGAGCAAAAGGGGTGATTAGGTTCACATGTGAGGGGATGCACTATGATTGTTTTTGGGTGGTGAACATGATATAATCCACACAGAATTCGAAATATATTATGATGTACACCCGAAAGCTATATAATGTTATAATCCAATGTTACTGCAATTAAATAAATAAATAAATAAAATATTTTTAAAAGTCAATTATCTTTTAAAAACATTTAAATACTTCAGAAAATATCTTATATATTTAACCGAGTACTTATTATTTCTGGTGCTCTACTACCTTTTTCTAGATTTATATTTCACTCTATTTTCTTTCTGTTTGAAGAAGGTCCTTTTACATTTCTATAGTGTAAGTCTGCTGCTGCTGAATTTCTTTCCAGCTTTTGATGCGTAAGAAGGTAGTTGTTTTTGAAACATTTCCACTGAATATATATTCTTGGTCATTTCTTCTTTCTCAATATTCTCAGAGTAGTTTCTCTACTGTCTTTTTGCTTGCATTGTTTCTGACGGGATATCTGTTGCCATAGTGATCTGTTTCATTGTATGCACATATCTTTTTTCTTTGGTTCCTTTTAGGATTTTCTCTTTATAATTTCTTTTGAATAATTTCACTATGACATGCCTTGGTATACTTTTCTTCATATTTCTTGTGCTTCAGGTTTGTTGAGAGTCTCACATTATTTGTGTTAATAAATTGGAGTATATTTTGAAAAAACTGTTGGTCATTGTTTAAATATTTTTTCCAATCCACACCACTCCCAATTTGGGGAACTCCAAATGCACATATATTAGGCTGCTGGACATTTTCCCACAGCTCAGTAATGCCCTGTTTATTTTTTTTAATTCTCCCTGCTTTTCATTTGGGATAGTTTATATATTGTTGTCAAGTTCACTAATCTTTTTTTCTCTAGTGTGTGATCACTGTCAATAACATCCAATGTACTTTTTCATCTTTACATTGTAGTTTTCATTTCTAGAAGTTCATGTAGATATCTTCCCTGTCATTTAGATATTTTCCTTGTCTTTACTTTTTGAACATATCAATATATTTATAACAACCATTTTAACGTCATTGTCTGCTAAATCTAACATCTCTTTAAACTTCAGGTTGGTGTAGCCTGATGTAGTTTTCTATTCATTTTGCATCATATTTTTTTGTATCTTTGCATGTTTGGGAAAATTTGTTAGATACCAGACATTAGGATTATTTTCTTGTTTGGTGCTAAATATTTTTATATCAATTGGTGAGCAAAATGCTTGCATGGGCCAAAAGCATGGGATCTCTTGCATCAATAGTTAGAATAAACTTACATGGAAACTGAGACAGTCTATGCCCCAATAAGAGCAGTGAAGGCAGACTGTAAGTGTTAAGAGGCGAATTATCAATAGACATAGTAAAGGTAACATGTATGAATTTCTTCTGTTTTATATTTTCTCATTTATATACATACCAAGGTAATTATATGAAATAAAAATAAGCAAGAAGAGAAAGAGTAAAATAATATAGAATAGTGGGACAGTGACTATACTTAGGAAAAGCTGTATGGTGCTGCACTAGGTTGAATAATGTCTTACGAAACCCATATCCACCCAGAACCTCTGAATGTGACCTTATTTGCAAACAGTTTTTTTTTTTACAGATTAAGTCAAGTTAAGATAAGGTCATACTGGATTAACGTGGCCCCTAAATCCAATAATACTATTGTCCTTATAAGAAGACCGAAATTTAGATGAGAAAAATCACACAGAAGAGGAAAATACCGTGTGATGATGGAGGCAGAGATTGGAGTTATGCAACCACATACCAAGGAACTAGAAGCTAGGAAGTAAGTATGGAACGAATTTTCCCTCTGTGACCTCCAAAAGGAACCAAAACTGAAAACACCTTGATTTTGGAGTACCTGACTCTGGAACTGCGAATGAATGAATTTCTGTTGTTTTAAGCTACCAAATTTGTAGTAATTTGTTATAGTAACCCTAAGAAACCAATATAGTTATCTAGAAGGCCTGATGGTCTAATCTGTCATCACAATTGTGCAATTCCTTCCCACCACATACAGTTGCATTTTAAACATAGAGTGAGCAAAAATTTGGACTTAACCAGAGTTGGAGCTTGCCAATTAAGTTCAAAACAGGAAGTGAGAAGCAAATCAATTGTTGATATATGTAAGGTTGTAATTGTTATGATTCAGAATGGAATCGTAAGGTGGTAAAGTAAATTTAGACATTCATAGATGGAGCAAGAGTCAAAGGTCATAGGATCATTGCATTTTAGGTGCTGGGTTTAAGACATATTGGAACTGGAATGCTATAAAGAGTGAGGCAGAAATATAGATAGTAAAATTATTTTAAGGGAGATTATGAAATTTTGGGTATATTTACTCTCTTTGCCTCTCCTGATCTACAATCTATCCTTCATGCTGATATTTTTCCCAGGAGACTCACTTCTATGGACCACATTCATATTCTCCCTTGTCTTTTCAATACAGAGTAAGTCCAGTCAATGAGCAACTCAAACATGAAATGACAGTGCAGGGGAGAAGAAGATCAGGATATCTATTCTGTAGATTGTTTCTCTGTGAGATCCCCTTAGACTGGCTCTGTTCCTCAACTTAAGGCCACCACTCCTCTCTACGCAGTTTTCTCTTTATAACACCCTGTTACCTGAAGTTATCCCTTGGGATTTAGGTGGAACAGAATCTGTTGCTACTAACCCCATTCTACTGCACTATAATTGAGCTTCCCCTACTTCCTTCTCACACCTTTTCAAATAGCCATCTTGTAAATAAATCTCCCATGAATTAAGCTAAGTTAAATGGACCTTCTGCCTGTCAGGACCTCACTGATACAAGGAGTAGATTTTTATTGCTAAGGACAAAGTCTTAGAAGCAAATAAGAGAAGTATGGTAAAGATCATTTGTAGGCAGAAGTTCTAGGAACTGAGTAGACAGTATAGTGGAAAAAAAATCTACGTAGTTACTAAACTATAAGAAATATAACAGTGAGAAATATTAAGAATTTATGGGTAATGAAATACATGCTGAGGATGTGTGTAGCAAGAACACATAATCAGTGATAGCCTGAAAGTAAAGGTGTCAATGTCTGGAACCAACAATAAAAATCAAGAATGGCATCTAGTCAACTCTGTCATAGACCAACATGAGAGAAGAGAGACATACTTTAGAAGGCTTCGGAGTAATATGTTTCCTCAGAGAAAGCTGGGTTCGGAAAGAGTAATAAAATTCAAGGAATATGTTACATCTTAATGAAAATATTTCAAAAATTGGGAGAGGTGAGATGTCATCATAAAACATGTACACTTTTCTCTTATATTAGTTAACCTTTTTATGAAAGATTTAACAAAGTATGCTAAATATCTAGTAGAGTACCTAGTACGTATTAGGCATGAGATAAATAACTGCTCAACTTTGAATAAACTTCAAGAAAGTCAACTGATAAAATATCTATGAATAATTTTAATAATAAACGTATTTGAGCCATCAGAAGTAAAGGACGCAATTATGTGTGGCAATAATGGAATAGTTTTGAATAAATATTGAAATATACTACTTTTAACTGGAAAGACTGAATATATCTTGAATAACTTATATGTTTAATGCAATTCAAATAAAAATCTAAAAGAGTTATTTTGAAATAGAAGAAATATTTTTAGACCCTTTCTTTGGAAGAAAACCATAAAGGGAATAAGAAGAGCAAAAATAATATTTTTAACAAAATAAAACTTTGAAAATACAATGCTTCTCAGATTCATTTAAATAACAAAATCCAATTACACATTTTTTAAGAATGATGAAAAAGTGTTAATAAAAGAATATAAAAACAAACAAGCTCTCACAGATATAAATCAAAGATTATTATTTCAATGTAAAAGCATAACATTAAGCTTTATAACTTTCTATTGAGTACAAAAATCTTTAGAAAATATTTTATAAAATATGGTGTATGATTATAATATTCAGAATAACCATAAATTTACAGAACATGTCATTTCAAGGGTCCAGAGATGACTGCCCAAAAACTAGTGGTAAATATCAGGACTCTTTTGGGCAAGGCCAATTTTTTCACTATATACTTCAGGAATAATCTATTATTTTAATAAATATATTTGCTATTAACAAATATTTACATGTTAAAAATATGCATTTTCTATAAAGTTAGTAACTAAAAGTTTTATAAAAACTAAGTGTGCTTTGTGTGGTTCCAAAATATTTTTACTACTCATCCAACGTACAAAGTTGTAACAAGTACTGAGTCTTGGATATAAAATTCTAAAAATTGTACATTATTGATGAAGCACTAGGAATTGTATAAAAATCACTGCTAAACAAAATACATTGTAAATGAAGTTCTTCTGAAATATTTATTATATTTCAATTGCTAATCCATAATATTTTTCCACCAAATTATTTACACACTATGTTTGCAGTTTGCTGCTAGTCAACCACTTTTACCACAACACTGTACTTTCATCACCTTGAAACTTGTTTGAGTACAAGATAAGTATTTATACTCTTCACAGGTGTGTGGATAGGAAATGGAAGCTCTGCTTCAAGAAGGTCTGCAGGCCAGTTGGAGAGATTCTCTTCTGCATGTCTTACCCTGGTGTCCAGGTTGGAGGGGCAGCAACCCTTCAGGGAATGTTCTTTTCTTGACAGAAGTTAGAAGTTTCTGCAGAGATGAACATAAACTGTTAATGAGTCTTACTGCCTAGTCTTGGAATCAGCACACTATCACTTCTCTCTCTATTCTATCAGCTAGAGCCACTCACTTGGAAAAGCCCCAAATCAATGAGCTGGGGAAGTATTCTTTTCTCCAGAGGTGGAAGAAGTGAGGGAAAAGGAAAATTTGATTTAAAAAAGTAATCCGCTACAGTTACTCATAAATTATAATTACTTGAGTTTGACTAAGAAATCAAGGTGAAACCAACACATCTTTCTAAAAATAGCAAGTGAGTTTTTCAATAATTAAATTAACCCAGATGATATGCATGCTTAAATAGTGAAATTTGTTCAAGTAGCAGCAATGAAAAATCTTATTGTTTTAAAGTGATATATGTCTGTAAAATTTTTCTTTATTGTTAAAAGTAGAATAAATTAAAGATTGTGGGGGAAAATTAGGAAAAGAATTAGAAAGATCTTAAGGAAAATTGGTGAAATTCAAGTAATCAAACTAATCGTACTTAACTGTGAATGAAAAAAAGGGCCTTCCATTACATAACATTCTTGGCAGACCCAATAACAACTGTATATACTTTTTAAATAATTATTTCCACTTACTAAACATCTAATGAAAAGTCACAATTGTGATATTACTGGCTTTTATCTTGAGACAAAAATCTGATTCTATACTTCTAACTTCATTTTATGTAAAATTTGTTCAACTATGAAAGACACCAGTTTACTATTCATAGCAGATGAAAGAACATATGCCTGTGGCTGCAGCATCTTTCAGTCCTGACAGGTCTGAAAACACAAGGCTGTTGACAGAAACATCTATCTCATTAACTTCCCCATTTGTATGAATATTGTTAAACATTTGTGTTATAACATTTTCATCACACATATAGGATAACAATCGAGTGTTAGAATGTGGCACCCTCTCTTCTAAAATATCTATTACATTTTCCTTAAACATTTCCTGTGGCATTCTTTGTCTAATTTAACACCATATCTTCTTCCTAGAACTCACTTTTCTTATGCTATTTCCATTACAGTACAAATATTAAATAAAATAAGCTTTGTCAACTATAAATCTAAACAATTACAATTTCCAAGTCAAGGACATTACTCCCCTGCCAAAAGTTCAACTACATAGTTGATCCATGTACATAAAGGATTAAAAAATAGATGATGAGACTCAAGTGTTCCTTTCTTCACTCTTAAATCTTAGCTCTTAAATCTTAGCTCTTAAGCTTTTAAAATATAGAAGTGTTTTGTTTTTCATGAAGTGAATCTTAGAAACCTAAGAAATACAGTGGCTACAAAATTATTTTACTATTTGATAATCTTCTAGGGCTTTAGATTCTATTCAGATTTTGTAAACAAATAATGTGCCTTTTTTTCTTACCATAGTTAGAAATCTCAAAAAAATTGACCATAATTATATATTATCAAAAAACCAAATCTGAGTAAAATTCAAGTAATTTTAATATATTAAGCACAATTGAAAATTAACAAAAAAAGATAAACAAAAAGATATAATCACTCAGGAATTTTAAAAAGTCTATCTAAAGAATATTTAGTTAGAGATTAATTATAACTACATTGTTAACTATACTGTGTATATATAAATGTCTGTATTAGAAAAATAAAGATAAAAATGAGTAATATGAACATTTTACCAAAAAACTTGAAAAATACCAACAAAACAAGCAGATAAATGTGTGAGTAGTAAAAAAGAATGCATTTCAAATCCTAAAGATAATTCTCTAAAACACATAGTAAAATAAAAAATTAAGTTAAACATACTCAAAAAGAGAACAATTATTTCAAAGTGAGAAGACAATACATTATCTCTTAATATTTAAACTCCCAAAGTTTTTAGTTGGTGAAAGTAAAAACACTTGAATGTTTTGGTCACAGCAAATAATTACAAGTTTAATTTTGAATGAACAAATTCATAGAAACAAACCTATCAATGGAACAGATGATTTCTTTTTCTTTTCTTTTTTTTTTTTTTTTTTTGGTGAGGAAGATTGGCCCTGAGCTAACATCTGTTGTAATTTTCCTCTTTTTACTTGAAGAACATTGTCCCTGAGCTAACTTCTGTGCTAATCTTCCTCTACCCATGGGACATCACCACAGCACGGCTTGATAAGCAGTGTGTAGGTCCACACCCAGGATCCAAATCCACGAAACCCAGGCCGCAAAGTGGAGCATGCAAACTTAAGCACTACACGACTTGGCCAGCCCCAAAAGATGATTTTTTTTTTTCAAAGGATAATATTAAAACATTTTTGTTTGGGATAAAAAGTATAGAGAAATTTAATGTTTGTCTTAATGAACATCTAAAGAAACTAAAGAAATTGATCTGGAAAAGGCATAAGGAAAACATTTTATAAGTTGTAAAATGATCTCTTGGCAAAATTACTTTGCTTATAATTCCTACAGAATGACTCTGCATAATCCATTACAAGGATTTTATCCACTTACTACTAATTAATCAATTAATTAATGTATAATGTTAATTAATGTATAAACCAAGCAATTCATTAATTATCTAATGTTTTATAAAACACTAACAGAGAACCAATTCTTTGACAGGCAATGAGAGATGAAAAAAAACCACACAGCAACCAAGTGTTGCCTCAACACATTTCAGGAGTTGCAAAAACATAATTAACAAGATGAAGCTAAGGAGAGATTTGTTAGGATGTCTCTCTCCCTGCAGTGGATATAACCAATACATGCTAGAAATACTAATAGTTACTACATACTTCTACAGTTCTTTCCTTTTTATACAACAAGGTTATTTTCTGGATATTTAGAAATCAATTCTAAAGATTATATGGAAAGGTAAAAGACTCAGAAGATCCAAACAATATTGCAGAAGAACAAAGAGAGAAGGATGACACTACCTAACTTCAAGACTTACTAAAAGCTACGTAATGAAGACTGTGGGGTTGCTCAAATAATAGAAAAATAGATCAGTGAAACAAAATAGGGACCCCAGAAACATCCACAAATTAACTTTTGTCTTTTGTCTGTGATGTGAACCTTTAAACAAGACACTCTCTACCTGGTGAGAATTTTCAGTGTCCTTGGCTACATTCGTTCTTGGGTTTAAAATGACGAAAAAAAATTATTTTCATGCAGTTATGCTTGTTTTGTCTCTCTCGTCCACAGGTTTTGGTGGCTCTGTGCAATTTCTTCTGAATTTTCTGATTCAATTCCCTAATGCCATGCTCTCCAGCAAAGCAAAAGATTATCCCTCTTAACTCTTCTTTTTTTGTGTGAGGAAGATTGGCCCTGACATCTTTTGCCAATTTTCCTCCTTTTGCTTGGGGAAGACTGTCGCTGGGCTAACATCTGTGTCAATCTTCCTCTGTGGGACGCCGCCACAGTGGGGCTTGACAAGCAGTGCCAGGTCCACATCCTGGATCCGAACCTGCAAACCCCAGTCTACCGAAGTGGAGCTCACGAAATTAACGACTACACCACTGGTCCCTTAACTCTTCTTTTTATTAACTATTTCGATTCAACAGAGGTAAAAATAATAATATTTAAGCATTATGAAAGCTTATTATATGCTGGGTATAATTCCAAAGGCTTTGTATGTATTAATAATTAAAAGCTACAAAATACCAGTGGGATAGATGCTATTATTTTCTCCATTTTTAAAAAGGAAACTGAAGGATAGAATATCTGTAACTTACGTGAAGTTGCAAAATTGTTCAGTGACAAAGCTGAATTGCTATTTACTTTACCAATGTTTACACTTTTCACTAACTTGATATTGGGGACAAGAGTGTTTACCAAGTTTAAGGAAGTCAAGGATGATATGGTAGCACACATGTTAAAATCATTGCTTGGTTGCACATTAGATTAGTTCTATATGTATAAAATGTCCATATGTATAAGTGTGTTTATATGGAATTATCCTATTTGGACTATTTGGAGATTTACGAAAATATATAACATGTTTCATGTTTCTAAAACTCTAGATCAGATTGACTAATCTCAGGTACGAAGTTTTTAGAGATTTCTAAATATTTTCCAACGTCTAAAGCTCAGTTTGATGTCATATAATAGATGGCAGTAAAGTATTCAATACTTCCACTTTTATAAAACTGTTTTTCATTCTGCAGTTCTCCTGAGATTCACTAGCATTTCTTGGGCATTCAAAGCATTTTATCATCTTCCAAACAATAGTTCATTGTATGCTTTTGTAAATATCATGTTATTCTACGGAGAAGCACACATTCCTCTAGTAAGGTACAATTAGATTACATAATGAAGAAAGTTTAAGCTCCATTTTTGGTAAGTATAGGGAAATATTATCTTCTGGAGGAAAAAAATAAAAATGTAATTTTACAACCGTATTATACGTTTCAGAATATACTATTCTTATATGTTATGAAAAGTGTTGGAGAACGATGGCAATGTGAACATATATTGTGTTAATATGTTTAGCTCCTTCATTCTTACATATCCCTCAGAATAATAAGTAGGGCACAAAAACGTAAAGAGCAAATACATCTATCACTACTGTTAACTTAGAACAGACCCAGTTCAGAAATATCAAATACATTTTCCTTGATATAGCAGGGATGACCCAAATAATATCCCAGAGGAAAACCCATAGCTAGATACCTTTTCGTAAGGACTTACAGTGACTCAAAAGTAAAATAGCAGGGAAGCTATGATGCTTAACCCACCCAGTAAGTCGGTCCAATTGATGTGTCATCTTTTGAGTGAAAAAAATAGATTTATATCTTCAATAGAAGAAGAAATGTCTCCTTGTGCTCATATATCTTTAAATCCATTTCCTCATAGTGTGGACAAAGAGGAGCAAGGTGTTTTTTTTGCTAGATTTCCGAAGTGCTTTTTGCTTGTAAGTATGAAAATATTTTTTAAGCACTGCTTAGGATTTTTTCAAAGGAAACCTGGCCAATGTGAATATAAAACGGGCTAAGATGCACATCGTTTTTGTATGTTCTACAGCACTGTACAAAGTTGGTTGTATACTTGGTTGGTTCCTCATACTTATAGGTACTAACTATTAATGATTAGGAATTAGTCCTTATGCCTGGATGTTTTCTTAATGCTAGAAAAATAATTTCAAATCCATCAGAAGTCAAAGTTCTGTTGCTTCTTAATACAAAACACTCTAGTGTCTTCCCACCTCACGGAGGCTTAAAGTCCAACACCCTTCACTGTCCTACAAGGTTCTCGGAATCAGAAGCCTCCAACACACATCATTACACCTTGGACAGCATCTCTCCTCTACCGCTTACTTTCTTCATTCAGCACCTCATGCCTTCTTTTTGTTATTCCCACAGTATAAGCATAATGTTGATTCATTTACCTAGAATAAATGGTCTTCTTCAAATATCCATCTGCTTGGCTCCTGTCCTCAACCCTATTACATCTTTGATAGACTGTCAACTGCTCAGTGAGGTATTCTCTAACTACTCTACTTTAAATTGCAAGTAGCCCCCAACATTCAATATCCTCCTTTCAAGATTTATTTTTATTCTTAACATCCATTGTTGTCAATATATTCTATATTTTATTATTTATTACATTAATGTTTGTCTTTCCGTACTAGAATATAAGCACCATGAAGACAGAGTTTAGTGATTTACTGTTTTGCTTACTAATTTACTACCCACCTGTTCCCCATGTCTAGCACCAAGTGGTGCTCCATAAAACTTTTGAATAAATGAAAGAATGGTTTAGAATAAATATTTCCTCTAATGAATGAAAAAATGCATTTGCCTACCCAAAATAACTTTATAGATGTTCAAACACCTATAATATAAATTTACTTTAAGCTAATTATTAGGATTTTTTCCTTACAGCAGAAAAATTTCTGAATAAAACACACACACGTAAGTATGAATTGGCTCATTAATTAAACATGTATGAATTAACTCATTATTTAATTGAATCCCTAAAGTACATGTCAGAAAAGCCTCAAGACTAATTGCAGATGTGAAACAAGTCTGAGTATTAATGTGACCATTCTAAATATGTGAAAAATACCAACAAAATGCTATTTTTAAGCACCAATATGTGTCTAGATAAAGATCAATTTTATGGAATAAAAGCTATGAATTATCTGGCATATTTATGGGTTTTATGGTATCAAACAGAGAAACTATAAGATAAAGAATACTTTATACTGGTGTTCAAGTGAAACTTAAGCAATCCATAAAAATATCAGCTTCACCATTAAATCTCTATTGAAAAAGAAAGAAAAATATTAGAATAAAACCTGAGGAACTGAGAGACCACGTTCTCTTTGTGTTAACTGGTTAATAGTTCAATTTTCCTCATTCTCTTTTCATAGACCTATCTTGCAACGAAATTAATCTGGATAATCCTAATTGATTGTTCCTTAAGGAAATACCTATTAAACCATTGTTACATTTTTGAAAAGTAATTTCTATAAATTTATCATCATTAAAAACTAACACACAGACATATTAGTACCTGCAATTCATTTCTCACCACCAATACTCTTCATGAATTCTATGAAGAGAGCATTCTACTTCTAACTATCATTGATCAAGGATGTCTTTCTTGTCACATTGTTCAATAATCAACACAAAATTCAATGCTCAATCTAATAAGACTTCTCTAAACTTATATACAATAATTATGAATGTTCATTTGAAAGTGGCCAATATTGATTTTCCTTATGATTCTAAAATATTGACACAAAATTATCTTTACATTTTTTTTTAACATTTCAACATTTAGTAACATTTTTTTTAGGTCTTGTTTACCACTTAATTATTTTCTTATGACTTTGCTATTTACGATCAATACAGAAAACTCTTTTTCAGTGAGGATATATTTTTATTTTAGATTTTTAACTTTTTCAAATACTTTTTTAAAATTAGTAATTCCTAAAATAAATTTAGTATATTTTAATACTATTCTTCCCCTTGATTTTCACTTTTAAGAGAAAATTATGTTTAATTGTGGAAGAAAAGTATGTCTTATATTTCTTTTCTATTTCCTCATTCAAATTAAACCTACAACACTGATCCTTGTGCCTAATTGGAAAAGAAAACTCCAGGTCAATTAAAGCAATAGTGGCAGAAATCTGAAGACACTTTTGATGTAATTACATTAGTAAATTAATATGAAAATAGTTTCTGTGGAAAAATACAAATTAATTCAGAATGAGGCAAAATCCGGGCAATCTTGAGAGCTGTGCAGGTATTTGATTAGAAGTAGCTATTTTTAATTGGGAAAGATCATATCAAATAAACCTCCCATAATTGTTTATTCTTTCAACCATAGGTGATAAATTTTTTGAAGGCTAATTATTTTCCTTCATCCAAAGTGAATTTTCAGTGGCATTTAGCAAATTCTGATCAGTTTGTCTTCTGAAATGTTAAATTTCATGTGAATTCAAAGCATTACTTGAATATTTCTTGATATTCAACCTTACGGTTTAAAACCTACCATATATATTAAATATCCATTGAACAAAAAATGTTGTGATAATGATGGGAAAATGTGCTTACCAAATCCTCAGCATATAATAAAATTTCCTTTCTGAACTGCATCAAACTAAAAAACAAGGCAAAAGGAAGAATGGAAAGAAAATGCCAGGCATTTGATCGAGCAAGTTGGTTTTCCTACTAAACGCACAATTAAGAGCTTCTCACTACTTCTCAGGGCGTGTTCTTATCTCATCTCCAGTAGCAACTCAAAACTGATTTTGTGATTTCTCTGACTAGGTCTCAAAGTTTCAGACATTTGCTTCCATTTGTAAAGTATTTTAAATCTGGATACATCTGTTGGACATAAACCATGCTGCACCTTACATTACTAATGTAATTACATCAAAAGTGTCTTCAGATTTCTGCCACTGTTGCTTTAATTGACCTGGAATTTTCTTTTCCAATTAGGCACAAGGATCAGTGCACCTCTTTGAATTCTTGATGCAGAGGTTTTATCAGGCCTACACATCTCACATACATGTCCCCAGAGTTACAGAACAAATCACTTCCCCAATTTCAATGTCAGATTCAATGACTAAGTAAATCTTCATATTATTCTGGAAATTAGTTAAGCAAATTTTCTTTTAAGTCAGTGGTGATGCACGTGGAAAACAAGGTAGGGAGACACAGGTTGGTTGGAATTTTTGTTCTTTTATGTATTTTGTTCATGAATTTCTGCTTGGTCTCTTGATCTTATCCAATTACCACTTCCATTTTTCTGAATTTCATTGGGAAACGTTCATTTGCAGCAACTGCTATATTCTGGATTGTCATTGCAAATTGTTATTATTTATGCCTCTTTCCCTTTTCAGTTTGATCTGCCAGCTTTGATCAGAATCACTATTTCTAAGAATTTTTTTTTTCCTGAGGAATCCTTTCCCTGAGTTAAAATCTGTTGTCAGTCTTCCTCTTTTTCTGCTTGAGGAAGATGCACCCTGAGATAACATATGAGCCAATCTTCCTCTATTTTGTATGTGGGTCACTGCCACAGCATGACTGCTGATGAAGGTTATAGGTCCATGCCTGGTAACTGAACCCAGGCCACTGAAGCAGAGTGTGCTGAACTTAACCACTAGGCTATGGGGCCATCCCATAATGTTTTAATTAAAATAATTAAGAAAAATACACACCTGTTTAGATTATTATCATTCCATATATGCTTAAGTACATGTAAAATACCTTTACTATTCAAATCTATATAACCTTTTGAGTTTCTGATCTTCCAGCCTGTTATAACCTCTTGTCCCTTTAATGAAAATAAAATACCTCCAGCTTTCATCCCAGATCCTACTGAAAATCTCCCACTTCTATTACTAATACTTCTGATGATTCCTGAAGAGTTGCTTAGGGTCTTCTATGACTTCTCATCCCTGATATCAGTTCCCAGACCTAGTCTCAATTATCACCTGTTACGGCTGTCTTTTTTCCCTTCTGTTCTGTCCATGTGCTTATTTTTCCTCAGCTTTAATTCCTTAAAAAATAAATAAGACCATTGTCAGCAACATGGCAGAGTGAGCAGTTTTCTTTGTCTCTCCCCCTTTGAACTCCAACTAAATGGACAGTCACTGACCAATGTAGGATATTCTCAAAGCACCTCTGGATGCCTGAGAGACCTGCGCTGCTATACATCAGAAAGTGGATGGACTACCCCTGTGGAGGAGATGGAGATAGTTGAAAACTCTCTGGTCCCTAGACAGCCTAGTACATGTGAGTGACTCTCTCCCAGCACTCACAGCACTGCCATGGTCCCAAGGGTGGGTGTGCACATTGGTGTGACTGTGGAAACAGGTGACTGCAGCCCTAAGCCACCCGTGATTGCCCTGTGTACCAGTGGGAATATCCACGGTCCCACAGCAGCCTCACGGAGAATCTCTCATCGGCCCCAGTGGAGAGGCCCAGTCCACCAAACACAAAAGCTGGGAGACCTTGGGGCAAGAGTGGTTCAGCCAGGTGAGTTACCCACTGGCTGCATTAAACAACCACAGCTCTATTGCAGCTCTGAGGGGACAAGTGAGATCCAGCAGGAGTGCAGAAGTGCATGGGAACAATCTGGAGCCCCAGCATGACTGCTCCTTGGTCCAGGGGGAAAATCCATGGTCCCACAGCAGTCCCAGGGAGATCATCTACTTGGCCCTAGTGGAGAGGCTTCACCCACCAAGCACAAAAGCTGGGCAACCTTAGAGCAGAAGTGGCATGGCTGGGTGAGCTAACCACTGGCTGCATTAGATGCCCATAGCTCTGCTGTGGCCCAGAGTGGGCAAGTGAGAACCAGCAGGACCATACAGTGGCAGAACTTTGAGTCTGGGTGAACCAGCTCCCAGCTGCCACAAAATCCCCTAACACCACTGAAGATCCTAAGGATGGAACATGTCTAGGCGGGTCTGTGGGAGCACACACCAGCGATCTGAAGCCCCCCTGTGATTGTTACCACAGCTGATGGGAGACCCCACAGGGCCACTGTGATCCCAAGAAGGGGCCCAGGCTCAGTCAGGAACAGTTGACAGGGATCCTGGTCAGCACAGATTACACAGCTGCTGCACCCTCCCTGCCAAAGGCAGGAAGTGGAAGCAGTAATCAAACTCTATCTCTATGCAGATGTGCAAATCCACGCCATCAAGCAGTTAAAAAAATATATTACTTCTCGAGAACAGAAGAAAATGACAAATAGCCAGAAAAGAAACTTGAAGACACAGAAATCTGTAACCTAAATGACAGAGAATTCAAAGTAGCTATCATGTAAAAACTCAATGAGTTCAAAGAGAACACAGATAGACAACTCAATGCTTTCAGGAGCTATGTCACAAGAAAGCTTGAGACTGTAAAGAAGAACAAATCAGAACGTTGGAGATGAAAAGCACAATGGAGGAAATCAAGAAAAATCGAGACTCACTGAACAGTAGGGCTGATAATATGGAGGAGAGAATTATCAGTTTGGAGGATAGGAATGTAGAAATACTTCAGAGAGAGGAGGAGAAAAAACTAAGACTAAAAGGAAATGAAGAAAACCTCCAAGAAATATCTGACTCAATTAGGAATTGTGACATAAGGATTATAGGTATTCAAGAGGTAGAACAGAAGGAGAATGGAGAAGAAAGCTTGTTCAAAGACATAATATCTGAGAACTTCACAACCTGGGGAGAGAGATAGAAATCCATGTGACAGAAACTAATAGATCTCCAAATTTTATCAATGCAAAAAGACCAACCCCAAAGGCATATAGCTTGCAAAAGTCAATGACAAAGAGAAAATATTAAGGGCAGCAAGGCAGAAGAAAATAAAGTACAAAAGAATTCCTATCAGGGTGTCAGCAGATTTCTCAGCAGATACCTTACAGGCTAGGAGAGAGTGGAATGATATATTCAAAACTCTTAAAGACAAAAACTTGCAGCCAAGGATACTCTATCCATCAAAAATATCCTTCAAATATGATGGAGAAATAAAAACTTACCCAGATAAACAAGAGTTAAGTGAGTTCACCACCACAAGACCACCCCGACAGACACAAGAAATGATCTGGAAGGCCCTTATACCTGAAAAAAAAGGAAAGGGGTTGCAAAACAATGAGCAAAGGAGATAAGTAGAAAGACAAAATCAGAAAATTGCAGCACTCCATCAGAACAGGTTAGCAAATGCTTAAGTATAACATTAAAGATAAAGGGAAGGGAAACATCAAGAATAAATATAATCTTGTCATTTTAACCACAAACTCAAAACTAAAGAAGAAAAAGATATCTGACAATAAGAACCTAGAAGGGGAAGAGGAAAGGGATGGAACCAGCTTAGTCTAAGAAAACAACTGTCTATCAGAAAATGGACTTTCTCATCTATGAACTGTTTTATACAAACCACATGCTAACCACTAAACAAACAAATTACAAGTAAAAATAAAACCAACATAGAAAACTACCTCACTGAATTGGTAGTCTGAAATCCATGGGATGAGAAACAAAGGAAATGCAGAACAGGAAAATAAGTGATAAAATGGCAACATTAGGCCCCACATTTCAATAATCAGTCTAAATGTAAATGGATTGAATTCTCCAATCAAAAGACACAGAGTGGGAGGATAGATTAAAGAATAAGACACAACAGCTGCTCCTCCAGAAAACATACCTTAGCTCCAAAGACAAACACAGACTCATAGTGAAGGGATGGAAAAAGATATGCCAAGCTAACAGTGAACATAAGAAAGCAGGTGTCACCTTACTTATATCACATAAAGTAGACTTCAAGGCAAAACAGGTAAAGAGAGACAAAAAGGGGCAGTTTATAATGATAAAAGGGACACTCCACCAAGAGGCATAACACTTATAAATATATATGCACCCAACACAGGAACACCAAAGTCTATGAAGCAACTATTAACAAAACTAAAAAGAGATATCAACAATACAATACTAGTAGGGCACCACAACATCCCACTAACAACAATGGATAGATCATCCAGACAGAAAGTCAACAAAGAAATTGTAGAATTAAAGGAAAAACTAGACAAGATGGACTTAATAGATCTATATAGAACACTCTGTCCAAAAACAGCAGGTTATTCATTCTTCTCAAGTGTGCATTGAACATTCTCAAGGATAGACCATATGTTAGGAAGCACAGCAAGCCTCAACAAATTTAAGAGAATTGAAATAATATCAAGCATCTTTTCTGACCATAATGCTATGAAACTAGAAATTGATTACAAGAATAAAGCTGGGAAAGGGGCAAAGATGTGGAGATTAAACAGCATGCTACTGAATGACCAATGGATCATTGAGGCAATCAACGGAAAAAACAAATATTATCTGAGACAAATAAAAATGAAAACATGTCATATGAACTCATTTGAGATGCAGCAAAAGGAGTCCTAAGAGGGAAAATCATTGCAACACAGGCTCACCTCAATAAACAAGAAAAAATATCAAATAAACATTCTCAAACTACAGCTAACAGAATTAGAAAAAAAAAAAGAACAAACAAAGCCCCAAGTCAGTAGAAGGAGAAAAATAATAAAAATTAGAGCAAAAATCAATGAAATCGAAACAAAAAAGACAGGAGAAATGATCAATGAAACAAAGAGCTGGTTCTTCTAGAAAATAAACAAAATTGAGAAACCCTTAGCCAGGCTCACTAAGAAAAAAAGAGAGAAGACTCAAATAAATAAAATCAGAAATGAAAGCGTAGAAATCACAACAGATACCACAAAAATACAAAAGACTATAAGAGAATACTGTGAAAAACTCTGTGCCAACAAATTGGACAATCTCGGAGAAATTGATAAATTCTTAGACTCTTACAACCTCCCAAAAGTGAATCAGGAAGAAAAAGAAAATCTGAATAGAACAATCACAAGGAAAGAGATTGAAACAGTAATCAAAAACCTCCCCCAAAATAAAAAGTCCAAGACCAGATGGTTTTTCTGAAGAATTGTACCAAACATTCAAAGAAGATTTAAGACCTATCCTTCTCAAATTATTCCAGAAAATTAAGGAAGATGGAGTACTTTATAAGACATCCTACGAGGCCAACATCACCCTGATTCAAAAGCCAGAAAAGGAGAACACAAAGAAGGAAAACTACAAGCCAATATCACTGATAAACATAGACACAAAAATCCCTAACAAAATATTGGCAAACTAAATACAGCAATACATTAAAAAGATCATACATTGTGATCAAATGGGTTTTAGACCAGGGACACAGAGATGGTTCAAAATCTGCAAGTCAATTAACATGATATACCACATTAAAAAAATGAGGAACAAAACCACATGATCATCTCAATAGACACAGAGAAAGCATTCAACAAGATCCAACAACCATTTATGATAAAAACTCTCAATACATGGATATAGAAGGAAAGTATCTCAACATAATAAAAGCCATATATGACAAACCCATAGCCAACATCATACTCAATGGGCAAAAACTGAGCGCCATCCCTCTGAAAAAGGATCAAGACAAGGGTGCCCACTCTCACCACTCTTATCCAACATTGTACTGAAGGTTTTGGCTTGAGCAATTAGGCACAAAAAGAAATAGAAGGAATCCAAATAGGCAAGGAAGAAGTGAAACTCTTGCTGTTTGTAGACAACATGATCTTATAATAAACGCTACAAAAATCCATTGGAAAGCTACTAGAAGTAATCAACAATTAACAGCAAAGTTGCAGAGTACAAAACCAACTTACATAAATCGGTAGCATTTCTATACTCCTATAAAGAACTAACAGAAAGAGAGCTCAAGAACACAATCCCATTCAAAATCACAACAAAAAGAATAAAATATCTTGGAATAAATTTAACCAAGGAAGTGAAAGACCTATACAATGAAAACTACAAGACTTTCCCGAAAGAAATTGATGTCAACATAAAGATATGGAAAGACATTCCATGCACATGGATTGAAAGAATAAACATAGTACCAAAAGCAATCTACAGATTCAATGCAATCCCAATCAGAATCCCAATGACATTCTTCACAGAATTAGAACAAAGAATCCTAAAATTCACATGGGGCAACAAAAGACCCTGAATTGCTAAAGGAGTCCTGAGAAAAAAGAACAAAGCTGGAGGCATCACAATCCCTGACTTCAAAATGTACTACAAAGCTATCATAATAAAAACAGCATAGTATTGGTACAAAAACAGGCACACAGATCAATGGAACAGAATTGAAAGCCCAGAAATAAAACCACATATCTACTGACAGCTAATCTTTGACAAAGGAGCTGAGAATATACAGTGGAGAAAAGAAAGTCTCTTCAACAAAGGTTGTTGGGAAAACTGGACAGCCACATGTGAAAGAATGAAAACCGACCATTCTTTTATGCCATTCACAAAAATAAACTTAAAATGGATCAAAGACTTACAGGTAAAACCTGAAACCATAAGACTTCTGGAAGAAAATATAGGCAGTACACACTTTGACATCAATCTTAAAACGATCTTACTGGACACCCTGTCTTCTCAGACAAGGGAAATAATAGAAAAAATAAACAAATGGGACTTCACTAGACTAAAGAGCTTCTACAAGGCAAGGAAAAACAGGATTGAAACAAAAACACATAAACTGGGAAAAAATACTTGTCAATCGTATATCCAACAAAAAGTTAATCTCCATAATACATAAAGTACTCACAAACTCAACAACAAAAAATCAAACAACCTGATCAAAAACTGGGCAGGGGATATTAACAGACATTTCTCTAAAGAAGATATGGATGGCCAAGAGGCACATGAAAAGATGTTCATCATCACTGATCATCAAGGAAATACAAATCAAAACTATACTAAGATATCACCTTATACCTGTTAGAATGTCTAAAATAACCAAAACAAAAAATAATGAATGTTGGAGAGATTGTGGAAAGGAACCTTCATTCACTGCTGATGGGAAGGAAAACTGGTGCAGCCACAGTATGGATATTTCTCAAAAAAATAAAAATAGGAATGTCATATGACCCAGCCACCCCACTACTGGGTATCTATCCAAAGAAATTGAAATCAGCAATTCAAAGAGACCAATGCACACCTATGTTCATTGCAGCAATATTCACAATAGCCAAGACGTGGAAGCAACCTTAGTATCCATCAACTGATGATTGGATAAAGATGAAATGGTATATATATATATATATATATATATACACACACACACACACACACACACACACACACACACACATACACAATGGAATACTACTCAGCCATAAAAAAGAATAGAATTGTCCCATTCACAAAAACATGGAGGGACCTTGAGAGTATTATGTTAAGTGAAATAAGCCAGATAGATAAAGACAATGTCTGTATGACCCCACTCATACGTGGACGATAAATAAACATGTGGACAAAGAGAACAGATGAGTGCTTACCAGGATAAAGGGGGAACAGGGGGTGGACAAAGGGTGAAATGGTGCATCTATAATATGACTGACAAATAATGTACAACTGAAATTTCACAAGGTTGTAAACCATCATAACCTCAATAAAATGGAAAATAAAAAATAAATAAATAAATAAATAAATAAATAAATAACAAGTCTATAGCAGGACACTTTGA
This sequence comes from Equus asinus, assembly GCF_041296235.1. NCBI lineage: Eukaryota > Metazoa > Chordata > Mammalia > Perissodactyla > Equidae > Equus > Equus asinus. The sequence continues at coordinate 46,858,769 of NC_091792.1, read as the reverse complement.
CTGAAAGTTTGAGGATAACAGGAAGATAGTGAGAAAGTAGAGATTAAAGCCCAAATAAGAACAAGGAACAAATTAAACACTTGCCATCAGTATTATTGCAAGTTCCTATTTCATCCTTCATCCTTGCTAATTTGTATTTCTTACCCTTCATAATTCTCCCCAAATGCAACCTTTCCACCATTTCCTGGGTATTTCTTCATCTCAACAGCTATTTCTAAATTCTAAAATTCGTCTTTTCTCCAGAGTTTTGAGAAGCCAATTCCTACATTTTTACTGTATTATGTATAATTATTATATATTATATAAAGTGACATAACTCCTAAACTGCTTTAGTCCTTTAATTTCAGTATACCTTCTCTCTCCATTCAAATAAATAACAGCAAATAAAAATAAGCAGACAAGCATTCAAAAGCCATTAACAGTATTTATCTAAATTACTCCAAAAGTGGATCATTCTTATAAGAACCACTTAAAGTTTAAAATGGAGGTTCTTGGACCTTATCCTAGACTTATTTATTTGGAATCAGTGAGATGTTGGCACAGCAATTTGCTTTTCAATGAGTTGGCAAAGTCATGCTCAAAACCACATAAGACTTGACAGCAATCTATGTGAAATCAAGAGTATTTTTCTCTCTTCTGAGAATTACAACATCCTCCTTAGATCTCTTCTCATATAACAGATATATTTTTTATTTTTATCTCAAATAATTTCCACTCTTTTGAAACATAGAGATTTAGAAAATGTTTCTTTTAATATTTCAATGAAAAATAATGAGATATGTTAAGAAATGTAAAATGTTTTATAATCACATTTATATAAGTGGAATTTTTCAGTAAAAATGATACAACAATGACATCTTCATTACTTGGAATTCACCACATGAATTCATCATTTATGAGAAAACAAAGTTTATGCAAATCATCGTACTAGACTTGATGAAAATATAAAAACTGCCTTCCTGAAACTTACAGTCCTGGGGGAAGACTCAATATAAGTACAAATTGGTAGCAAACCAAATACAACTTGATGGTGAGTATTGAAAGAGCCCACAGTGACAATTTATACATACAGAAAATAGTTTTAGCTGTAAACCGATTAATGACGCACAACTATTTTTTAAGCTGTTGTTAAGTTGAAAGTGACTGGATGTTTGCAGATGGCAATAAACAAATGATGGAGGCAGTAAAAGAGTATGATTGTGGAACAATTAGTTAGGAGATAAATATCATTGCTTAAGGATTAAATGAGAACGTATACAAAAGAACTTTAAGTGATTCTAAAGCAAATATTTCATAATATTAGTGTAAGTAAATGATACTTTAAATTACATGATGGATAATAGAGAGCTATAGCTAAACAAGTGAGTTATTGACCGTGATTTGAGTACCAGGAAATCCATATAATAAATATAATTTTGTTTAATAAATAAATCAAATACTGAAAATATAAAAACATTAGCACAAAAATTATTGAGGCATTTGCTAGATTCAATAACTCCAAAAGTTTTGATAAAAAAATTCAAAGTTAGCAAAAAGATATTTCTTAAGACCTGTGAAATGTTAAATGCAAATTATACAAAAACATGCTGTCAATTCTAAGTAAAGTCTCCAAATTTTCTTATAAGAAGAAATTTTTCAAAATGATAGCCATAAAGTTTAAATATGTTGCAATACAGCTTTTTTATTCAATTTTTAAAAATTGACATGTTTAATTAGGTAAATTATCAGCGTAGCTACTGTCATTGATAATTTAGTCATTGTTTGCAATTATTTATGATTTATAGTAAACTATAATCAACTATAGAAACAAACCATAATCCTTAAAGTCTTTAGCATGCTGTTTATCATTGCATAAGTTTTTGGCTAAGGCGTAGTGATGACTATTCTCACAGAGATGACAAACTGAGAATAAAAAAAAGACATCAAATGATTTTCGACATCTCAGATGATCTCTAAAGATCATCAGTAAAATTGAGTGTTTTCTAAGCACTGTCACCAAATGTAGCATTTAGGAAGATGGAACTGAGGGAATGACGGTCAATTAGAAGTTCAAGGACACTATGATATGATGCATCTCCTGATTATAGGGGGGCATAACTCTAATGGAGAGTAAGTGGTTGATATCAAAATGAGATGGAATGACAGCTGTTAAATAAATATCAAAGAAAGGGTCTCTTTTCAGGGAAGGTTACACTGAAAAGAAATTTTCAGTTTAGTTGTTAATTTTTGTTGGCACAGTCAGAAAAAGAGACACTGAGAATTTTTTTAAGCATAGAGTTCTGTAGGACATATATTAACTTTGCAATTGAACAGTGAAGACAGGAAATTCAGCACCTTCAGTGGTATGGGATCTATTTGCATAAAACGAATTTTGCTTATAATTTTGTTTTTTTAAGCAGTATAAAAGCTTAGAATTGAGTTGAATACAGCGATCTATCAGGAAAAGAGTGAATATTACATTATTTGAAGGCAGTGGAGGCTTTGGGAAGAAAAATGTGCAGGTAATATTATAAATATAGCATCACAGAACACAAAAATATACTCATAAAAGTACAGGACATATTATTAAATGAGTGATTCAAAGGAGCATTCAAAAATTGATGGACAAAATTATTGCCTCAATGATCATATGTGTTCATCTACAAGGTAACATATTTTGTGTTCCCATCTAATAACTTCCATCTACAGTTACAGGTGATAATAAATGAGCTGGTACTTGAAGAAAAAGTAGGACAGCCAACATACAATGACGTTAAATTTAGAGAATTCTAGACAGAGGAAGCAGCGTTAACAAAGACGAGGTATGGAATAAATGGGCATATTTTGGAGTAGTTGGAATATAGGATGAGAGAATAGTATATCAAGGCAGAAATATAGGCTAGGTAGTCTAGGAACTGACCATATGTATTTTGTTTTTATGCATCAAATACAATATAATTTTCCTTAAAAAGTATCAAGAAAAAATTAACTTTATGAGATATTTTACATACTAGTGATTGTAGTATAGAAATATGTTTCTAGAAGATTTAGACTGAATTAAGAAAATCTGCAAATAGAAAGAGCAGTTACAGAGGTATTAAATTACTCATTTTATAGCTGGAGATGTGCTGGGCAAAGACTGTAATATTATAAATTAAAAAAAAGGGTGCACTTATGAAACATTTGGGATGATTCATTATTTACTCAGTGATGTACTAAGAAGAAAGAGTCGTAATTATAATAATTTTTCAAGTCTGTATGATTTTATAGTAATATGACTGAAGACAACAAATATAACGAAAATAAACATTTGGAAAAGGAATAGTGATTTTAGTACTGAAAGCTTTAAGTTGTCAGTGGGATATCCACTTGGAGATAATATGTAAATGACAAGTATTTTCAGAGAGAGCTCAAAAGAGAAAAAAGATGTTTGGACAATCATTATTATACTTTTGTATTTTGAAGTTTTTTGTGTTAGTTAACTTTTGCTGTGTAAATCATCCTAAAACAGTAGCTTAAAGAACTTTAAGCAGTTATTTAATGGATGCATTTGCAGATTGGCAAAACATCTAGGTGGTTCTTTTGGACTGGATCATTCTTAGCCAATCTCAGCTGGGCCCACTCGTGTTATCTTCAGTCAGCCGGTGGGTTGACTGTGGCGGGCTCATTTGTAAACGTCATTCATAAATGATATCTTGGAAAGCTTGGGTTACTATTCATGTGGTCTCAACCTCCAGCATGCTAGCCTAGGTTTGTTCACTTGGCTTCAGAATTTTAACAGAGGGACCAGGAATATATAAAGCCTGTTACAGTTAGGGCTAAGAAGATGCGTACCACCACTTCCACTACATCTTGTCAAAGAGGGCCAGCCCAAATTCAAGACGAGGTAAAGAGACCCCACTTCTTGGTGATGGAACCTATTGCAAAGAGGGAAGGGAAGAATATGAGGCCATATAGGATAAATTTAATAGGAAAAATTCAAGTTCAGTAATTTTTTAAAAGATGCCAATAATAAAACAAGAAAAGTAATTTTCGGTATTATGTTGAAGGTTGAAACATTGAAGGAAATCGATTAAAACCAGAAAAGGTCAGATGCCTAGTCCAAGGACTATAAGAGAATTGTTTAAAGAATTACAAATCAAAAACTAATCTCAAAAGTACTTATTTCAATATTTAGTTTGTTTTCGTTATGTACATGTTAGTGGTGAGATAGTAGTGCTGTGATAATCAACTGCTTCATTTAACTTCTGGCAGTTTTCTGATGGAATTAGTCACTTTTACTTCTAATTTTATAAACTCATTATATCCTTTTTTCTGTATTTTAAGAAATCTAATTTAATAGATTTTACATGTTAGAGTATTTTTAGGTTTACGGAAAAAAATGTGTTCTAATTACAGAGACTTCCCTATACCCCCTCTCCTGCACACAGTTGCCTCTATAATTAATGTCTCGTTTTAGTGTGGTACACTTATAATTGATGAGTCAATATTGATACATTATTATTAACTGAAGTCCATATTTTCATTAAGTTTCACTCTTTGTGTTTTACATTCCATGGGTTTTGTGACGTGTGTAACATATATCCACCATTATAGTATCTTACATAATAGATTCACTGCCCTAAAAATCCCCCATACTCCACCTATTCATCCTTCTCTCCCTTCCCCTGAACTCCTGACCAACCACTGATTTTTTTATTGTTTCATTAGTTTTATCTTTTCCGGAATGTCATAAAGTTGGAATCACAGAGTACACAGCTTTTCCAAATTGGTTTCTTTCATTTAGCAGTATGCATTTAAGGATCCTCCATGTGGTTTTGTGTCTTGATAGTTCAATGCTGAATAATATTGCGTTGCCTGGATGCACTACAGTTTATTTATCTGTTCACCTACTGAAGGATATCCTGTTTGCTCCCAAGTATTGGAAATTATGAATAAAGCTGCTAGAAACATTTTTGTGCAGGTTTTTGTGAGGGTGTAAGTTATCTATTCATTTGGGTAAATATTGAGGAGTGTCATTGCTGGATCATACATAGGAGACTGTTTAGCTTTGAAAGAAATTGCCAAACTGTCTTCAACAGTGGTTGTAACATTTTTCATTTCCTCCAGCAATGAACAAGAGTTCCTGTTGCTCCACATCCTCACCAGCATTTGGTGTTTTCAGTGTTTTGAATTTTAGCCATTCTAGTAGATGTGCTGTCGTATCTAATTGTCATTTTTATTTACAGTTCTTTAATGACACATGATATTGAACATCTTTTCATATGCTCATTTTCCATATGTTTCTCTTCTTTGGTGAGAAGTCTGTTTGGATTTCTGCCCATTTATTAACTGAGTTGTTTGATTTCTTATTATTCAGTTTTATCGGTTTTTGCATATTTTGGATACAAATCCTTTATCAGATATGTTTTACAAATATTTCTTCTGTTTTGTGGCTTGTCCTTTATTTCTCTTAACAGAACCTTTCACAAGGCAAAAATTTTTAACTTTAATGAAATACAGCTTATTGATTTTTTTCTTTCATGGACTATGCTGTTGGTGGTATATCTTAAATGTCATCACAAAATCCAAGGAAGTTTACCTAGTTTTCTTCTGTTATATTCTAAGGGTTGTTTTTCCTCATTGAATTACTTTTGCTCCATTGTCAGATATCACTTGACCATATTTGTGTCAGTCAATTTCTGGGTTCTCTATTCCTTTCCATTGATCCATCTGTCTATTATTTCACCGACTCCACATTATCTTGATTACTGCAGCTTTATAGTGAGTCTTGAAGTCAAGTAGTATGCTTGATTTGACTTTGTTCTTCTCCTTCAATATTGCAGTGGCTATTCTGGGTCTTTTGCCTTTTTATATATACATTATAATCAGTTTGGTGACATCTAAAAAGTAACTTTCTGGGATTTTGATTGAGATTATATTGAATCTGTATATTAGAGTGGGAATAACTGACATTCTGACCACATTTATTTTTTTCTATTCATAAACATGAATATTTTTATTATTATTTGCATTTATTTTGATCTTCTTTGATTCTTTCATCAGAGATTTGTAGCTTTCCTCATATGGATCTTATAAATATTTGTTTGATTTATGGCCCGATATTTTAGGTTTTTTTATGTTAATATAAATGGTATTGTGTTTTTAACTAGAAATTCTAAAAGGTTGTTGCTGGTATATAGGAAAGCAATTGACTATTCTATATTAACCTTGTGTCTTGCAACATTACTGTAATTGCTGATTAGTTGCAAAAGTTTTTTGTTGACATGATTCTTAATGATTTAATTAATAATGTTGATTTCTTCATAGATAATTAGGTCATCTGCCAAAAGTAAGAAAGTTTGTTTCTTTCTTCCCAATAAGCATACATTTATATCTTTTTCTTGTCTTATTGTACTGGTTAAGACTTCTAGCATGATGTTGAATAAGAGTGGTGAGAAAGGGGAGACATCCTTATACCTGACCTTAGTAGGAAAGAATCAAGTTTCTCACCTTTAAGTATGATGTGAGCTGTAGATTTTTGTGGATGTTCTTTATCTAATTACAGAAGTCCCCCTCTATTCTTAGTTTTCTGAGAGCTTTTATCATGAATATTTGTTGGATCTTCTCAATTTTGTTTGTCTGAATCTGTTGACATGATCATACAAATTTTCTTCTCCAGCCTATTGATGTATTTTGGATCTTTTTACTCTTTTCATATGGTAAAAACACCTAACATGAGCTCTACTCTCTTGACAAAATTTTGACTGCATAGTACATTATGGTTAACTATGGGAACTATGTTTTACAGTAGATGTCTAGAACTTACTTATCTTGTATATAATAGAACAAAATATTATTCTGGCTTCTCTTTGTGGATTGGATTGAATAATGAACATTATAGAATTAGGGAGATTAGGAAATTGAAATGATTTAACTTAGGGACAATCACTGTTTGGTCTAAAAGGTATGGTGAATATTATGGAGAAAATTCAACGTGGAATATTTTTAGATCTGTTTTGGAATTAGTACTGATGGGGCTGGCAGATAAATTAGATGTGGAAATTAATGGACAGTGGAGAATAAAAAAAGACTTTTATACTTTTGTTTGAGCAATTAATGTCATTATGTGAAATGGAGAATTTAGACAAGGAACAGTTTGGGAGAAAAGAGTGTAATTAATAAACCTGTTTAGGGCATATGTCTCAAAGATGTCATTTTTAGCTATGATACACCTAAAGAGTGAGTGAATGCAGAAAAGACAGTATCATCTAGTGCTGATTTTTGGTCTTAGAACATTTAGAGAGTGAGTACAAGAGAAACAGCAAGAAAAGAATACTGGAAGGAGCAAGAAAAGGATGATGTTAGAGAAGTCATAAGAAAAATAAAAATCCTTCAAGGAGATGCGTTTAATCATTTATCTTAAAACCTGTTGTAACTTTGTCTTGGAACATTGTGTTTTGATCTATTACATTTGTATTTTTCTCTGTATTATCCTCACTAGCACTAGTAAGTAAAGCCCAGTACTAGCAGTAAAGGAGACATAATAAATGTATTGCATAATAAAATATGTATAATAATAATATAATATTGGCATTATATAGTGTTATAGATATAATTGTGTCCACTAAAATTTATGTGTTAAAACCCTAACCCCCAGCACCTCAGAATGCAACTCTATTTGTAGACAAGGTCTTTAAAGAGGTGACTAAGTTAAAATAAGGCCATTAGAGTGATTCCCTAATCTAATATGACTGGTGTCCTTATAAGAAAAGGAAGAGACACCAGGAGTGCATGTGAACAGAGGGACAACCATGTCAAGAGACAACAAGAGACTGGTCATCTAAATGGCAAGGAGAGAGGCTTTAGAATAAACCAAACCTTCCAACACCTTGATCTTGGATTTCTAGTCTCTAGAAATGTGAGAACATGGATTTCTGTTGTTTAAGGCACTCAGCCTGTGGTATTTTGTTCTGGCAGCCCTACTAAGCTGATACACATATACAATCGTTATACAATCGTGCACTGCATAATGACGTCTGGGTCAATGACGGACTGCATATACGATGGTGGTCCCATAAGATAAGTGTCACATAGCCTAGGTGTGTAGTAGGCTATACGATCTAGGTTTGTGCAAGTAAACTCTATGATGTTTACACAACAAAAAATTGTCTAACAATGCATTTCTCAGAATGTATCCTCCATTAAGAGACACGTGACTGTATTTATTGATTTTAATATATCTCTTATTTTTATATAATTATTCCTCAGTTGTCTTGTTTCTATAAGTAGCTACCTCTAACAAGTTAAATAAGTCATCAGTCTCTCTGAGACACAGCATAATGAAGTTAGAAGAAGCAGAGGTGCACTAATTTATATATAATTGAGTTTTACAGAAGTCAAAGACAGTAATGTTAGAAAAATGCCCAAGTTATGTGCAATGTCATTGACTATGGAGGACCTGGTCATTAAAATAATGGATCATTATTACTTCATTAAAATAATGAAAATTAATAGGAATGATGGTATGATAAATCCCTCAAAAGAGACTTGAGTTATCAATGGAATGAATAAAAGGGGTCCTAGGGAAATTGATTAGGCCCTCAAATATTATTGGTAAAATTAAAAATTTTATGATCAGATTATGAAAGTTCAATCTGAAGTGAAGAAAGGTATATCTCACTGGTTTGTCAGAAAACCGGCAAAAATTTCAACACTTTATTCATCATTTGTTCTTTTGAATAATTAGCAAATTTTATTATAACCTAAAATGCATTACATATAAGGTAAAGTAGTTTTTTCTATAGTTTTAATTTTTCTAGATAAGTCCCTATTGAAATTTTCACCATAAATATGTGCTTATTTTATGAGTGAATTCATACCAAATCATCGTTTTGAAGTAATCATTAGCTTTCAATAACAAAATATCCTCTATGTCTGCAAGTTTCTCTCAAGCTTACCACAAGCCATCTATAAAATATTTGTGTCTGTGCACTAAGCAGATAGAAATATAAGTCTATTTAGGATGCTACCAAAAAAAATGATAAAATTATCTTGATAATTGTTTTATAGCTTTATTCTGTTTAGTATAATAACAAATAATAATGCTAGAGGATGTATGTCCAGAACTTTAGAGAAACATTTACTTAATTTTGCCAAGAGTATGATATAATAATCTTCATGAAATGATGTAAACATCTTCATATTTACAAGAATGGAAATTATTTAAAAAACATTTGGGTTTGGATAATGTCTGGTAAATGCTTTATGAACGGTTTACATCTCTCATGGAAAAATTCCATATTTAATATATGCTTCATATTTCATTTAGTGTTTAAAGAACATAGAATTAGTCATTTAATAGTAACTACCTGCATTTGCCATGTACACAAAATAGAAAATCTAATATTTTCGACCTGATGTTTGATTTGACTACGTTTAATAACTAAGTTTTATATTTTCTTATTCTCGCTGTTGAAAGAATGACACCAACTAGTTTTTCCTGTCCTACTCACTTCAAATTTAATGAAATAAACGGTTTCTCAAAAAACCAGAACATTGTCGAATAATGATACTTTTTAAATTCTAATTATTATAGGCATAGAATTCCTTTGAAGTTGACAGCAAAAGATTGTATTTCTGATGTTCTTTTTAGTCTGGCAATTACTGAACCATTGAATAAATCTCATTATAACTATTTTCTGAGAAAGAATGGAAATATAATGAGGAAATGGAACAAAAATAGTATTTGATCCTCCATCTGCATGTCAGTAAGATCGTTTTTTACTAAAGACCCGTTCTTGGTGTATATGTTGTAGTTAATGTCTATTATAGAGATAAAAATATGTGAAAGTTTGCATCGCAGTCTGTTCGAGGGAACAGATAACTAAGTGTTTTTGCCATCCTGTAGACTTGTTTTTACATTCCTTCATAAATCTGTCACTTAGTAAGGTGATCCAATTAATGTTCTTGAGTTAACTGTTCAAATAAACACATTTTTTTTTGAAAGTAGAGAGAAGAAAGGCAGAACAGGTGGAATGTGAACTTGCCTTAGAGCTAATTTTTCCCAAAATCACAATCCCCTAAATGTATAAAATTTATAACCCCCACAATTTTTCCAATGACATAGAATTCAGCTAATAGTAGGTTTATAATCATTTGCTTTTACATATTTCCAGCTATCTGTAAAAAAAAGTATCCACAGGGAAAGTTGTATTTATGTCACTTCATTCTCTTCGTAGTCTTCCAGAGGACTTACTATTCATGTCAACATTCCATTACCCAGAAACAATTAAGTCTGCTGTGAAGTAATGCAAATAAATCAATAGGTAGAGAGAGACACAGAAAGACAGACAAATAAATAAAAACAATCATTAAACTGTCCTAAAACTCTCATGAAATATCCAAGCAATTAGCATGGATCTTAAGCCACTTACTGAGATGCTGGATCAGGAGAGGAAGGAAAAGGAGCAACATCTATCCTATAGCTGCAGAGTTCAGCAGTGGCCCTCAGATAGACAGTGATCAGAGCAAATAGGCCACTCTTTTCACAGACAAATAACTGTTTTCTGTGATTGCCAGATAGGAAATTTAAAACAAATAAATAAAATGTTAAATATAAGACAAGTATTATAACCTTCAGTTAATTTGCTAACGTATAAAAAATATCCATGAGAAAATTCAAAACATGACTTTATTTAAAGATCTTAAGAAAGGAATTTCAGCCAAAGGCTGCCTTCTTCCCATAAATCTATCTCATGAGAAGGAGCGCAAACCTTAATCTTACCTGATTAGTATCCCCGAAACTGCAGCACAGCAAAATTGGTGGATGGATACCACAATTGTGCAACAAGTAGCACACTTTCCTACCTTATAGAAATACTACCTCCATTTCTCCAGCTACCCAGTCAGCAAAGGGCTCACTGGTTAATTATTTAAACAACACACACACACAATCCCTTTGCCTAAATGATTGTTTTTTTATTTATGTCATCTCTATTTGCCATCTCTCTATAATAGTAATTCATGCTTGTTTCTAATAAAACAAAAAAAAAATTCTTAAAATAATGAATATACACATGCACAGATATTTTACTACATATATATACACTATGTATATAGTTTAACTCTGGATGAGCCACAAAGACACCTCTGATGGTCCAAGACTTTGCCTTAGACAGGAAGACTTCTTCAACTGTAACAGGGTAGATAGAGAAAAATTGTGTGCAGATGAATTAAATTTTTAGTTGGAGTAACAGGGCATTTCAGGGAAAGTTTTTCACAGGTTTTTGTCAGTTTATTAGATTCTTGCTGCCCCATCCCTTCCAATTCTTCACAGGTAGTTTCTGTAAAACAGATTTTCTGGGAGGTGGCCAACAGCATGTGCCACTTTGACATCGATAAAATGTCACATGAATGAAAAGAACAGTGTTTTCCAGGCTGAGCTGAGGGCGCAGATGTTCCTGAAGACAATGCTCAGATTTATAAATTATAATCACGAGATACCACTGTACACCCACAAAAATAGCTAGAATTATAAATACTGAAAACAGCAAGTTTTTGCAAGAATGTGGAACAACTGTAACTTTTATCTATTGCTACTAGTGATGTAAAACGCTACAACTTCTTTGGAAAAGATGAAAACTTCTTATAAAATTAAAAATGTACTTACTGCATAACACAGCAGTTCTACTCCTAGTTATTTATCCAACAATAATGAAAGCACATCTCCATGCAAGGGATTTTATACACAGAACGTTCATGAAAACTTTGTTCATCATGGCCAAACCTGGACGCAACACAACCATGAATCAAACTATTTTGTGTTTATACAAAAGACTACTACTCAGAATACAAAGAACTTAGCTGTGGATACACACACAACATCGATGGCTTTCATTGCTCTCTCTGTGGAAAAAAAAATAGCTGGACACAAAACAACAATATCCTGGTGGTCTCAGGGTGACCAAGCTGAGGCTGTTGAATGAGAAGTACCCCAAATGGAAAAAATTTGAGTTTTTAAACATTTTATGTTTTGAAATGGATATAGGCTACATGGATGAATACACTTGTTAAAACTTAGCAAATTGTATGCATAGGATTTGTGCTTCTCACTGTATATACATTTTACCTAAAATAAAGAACTGTAAACAAAAATTATCCAGGCTTTTGTAGTTTTTCTCCCCACTCTACTCAGCAGTTAAGTAAAGGGGTACTAAAAACAAAAACTGGAGTCAAACTCAGAGTTGTGAGAGAGCAAGAGAACAGCAAGAGACAGAAGTTGAAATTATTAGGAAGAGTATGGTTAAAACGAAGGGCTATGGGGGTTGACTGTAGCGGGAAGGAACTGAACATTGGAGGGAAATCAATGGGCAAATGCAGAGAGGTCAACTTCAGTCAAAGAAAAGGTTTAGAGGGAGTAGCCAAGAAAAATGCTGGAATCATAGGAAGTCGTAGTCAGACAGCTCAAAGTTCAAATTTAAGATTTTTATATGATTAAACAATTCTAAGTTTAACAAGGCCCAGGGTTTGTAGACGTGGGTGATAGACTGACATATCATGGCATTTTAGTTTCTTAGGGTGCTGTAACAAAGTATTGCAAACTGAGTGGCCGAGAACAGCAGAAATTTATTATCTTGTGGTTTGGGAGGAGAGAAGTTCAAAAGAAGATAGCAATTCAAAATCAAGGTGTGAGCAGGGCCATGAAAGCACTAGGAAAGGATCTGTAGCAGGCCTCCTGGCTTCTGGAGCCTCAGGTATTCCCTGGCTGTAGATAGCATTCTCCCTGTGTCTTCACACAGTCTTCTTTCTGTACCTGACTCTCTCTCTTCACCTGGCATTCTCGCTATGTGTGTGTTTCCGTGTGCAAATTTCCCATTTTTCTAAGAACGCAGTCATAACGGATTAGGGCTCAAACTAATGACCTCATCTTAATTAATCTGCTACACCTTATTCCCAAATAAGGTCTCTTTCTGAAATACTGGGGGTTAGGACTCCAACATATGAACTGTGGGTGACACAATTCAGCATGTTGCCCATGGATAGGGAACTGGGTTATTAAAGGAACTGAGAAGTTAGTTAGATGGATATTGAGAGTGGTGAGCAAGGGATGATATGGTTATTTTACATGGAGGAAGGGTAACAGTCTAGACATGGCATGGGGAACAGAATAGGTTGCCACCAAGGAGTGGATAAAAAAGTAATAATTTTTTGAGGGAAAATCATGTTGACTTTATATGCAGGCTGAGAACGCAGAAGAATTGGATTGTTGTTAAAGGCGGCACAGTGAAAGCCTGGGTGGAACAAGCGAGGTCAGAGAGAGCAGCTCTACAATGTAAGCACAGCTGACAGGGCCTCCCTGGCAACCCAGGCAGAAGCGGATTCTCCCTCTCAACAGTGTGCTTCCTCACTCATTGCGTTTACAAGATTTGCTTAAAATGACACAACAATCTATGTCCTTTGCTGCTTAGGAAGAAAAGGCCAAACTCTGTTCCTTGAAAGGCTTTGCAATAGCTGTTTCCTATGTTTGAAACATATTTGCATGGCTGGGTCAGAATGTCATCTGATTCCTAGTCTAAATGTTACCGTATCAGAAAAGCCTTTCCTGCCAATGGACTAAAAAATGGCTATATGGTAAATATCTCTCACATCTCATCATCTTTTAACTATTTGCATAGAAGGCATCACTCTCTGACAAATTTCTAATTTATTTCTATTTTATCTGTCTATTCCACCACACCACACTGAAATGAAGAGGAACCTTAATTCTGTTGATCTCTTCTGTGTTCCCAGAAACCATGGCAGTGATTGGCACAGGGAAGCCTTTAAGAAATATTTATTGGTTTATTTATTTATATTTTTTACTGAAGTAATGTTGGTTTATGGCATTATATAAACCTCATATATACATCATTGTATTTCAACCTCTGCATAGACTATTTCATGTTCACTACCAAAAGAAATATTTGTTGAATGAAACATAATGTCTGTTTCCTCATTCCACAGGCACATAACATATTCAGCACACAGCACAGAACCTGCCATATATTAGGTGCTCAATAAATAATTTTTAATTTGTTAATAAATAAATAGATGAATGACTAAATGTAATAAACATTTCAACAATTACCAGAGATAACACAGACTGAGGGACATGATTAAATTTTCCAGATGAAAGTTTCAGGATGAATTACTCCCACCAAAATACTAAGAGATATGGCAAGTGTGTGGGGACTGGATAAAGGTCCCGAGAGATATCCGATTCTAATCTTCAGAAGCAATGAATATGTTACCCTACATGTTAAAAGGCACTTCCCAAACGTGATTAAATTAAGGTCCTTGAGATAGGGAGATTATCCTGGATTATGTGGGTGGGCCCAATGTAATCACAAGGGTCCTTATAAAAGGGAGGCAGGAGAATCAGTGTTAGAGGGAAATTGATGCAATGGCAGAAAGGGAAGCAAGTTAGGGAGAAATTTGATGATTCCTCACTGCTGGCTGTGAAGATGGAGGCAGGGACCACAAATCAGGAAATACAGGAAACCTCTAGTACAGAGAAAAGACAGAGGAAAAAACTCTCATGTAACGTGTCCAGAAGGAATGCTGCCCTGGTGTACCCACTTTAGATTTCTGATTTCCAGAACTGTAAGAGAATAAATGTGTGTGTGTTTTAAGCCACCAAGTTTGTCATAATTTTTTATAGTAGCAATAGGAAACTAATACAGTGGGTGAGGGACAAGGACGGGAAGGTTAGATTCATGGATTCGTTGAACATGTGAAGGGATCCTTAGATAGTAAATTTGATTTGCCACATTACATTTATAATGCAGTTACTATATTACAATATGTAACTGAATATGTATTATGCATACGTATATTTATATAGTTTTCTTACATGATACCAATAAATAGAATAAAATGAAATTGTTATTACCTAGTTACTATATATTTGTCAGTGAACTAAGATTTTAAAAGCCAGAAATGGTTTTCTACTTTAGTCTTATTAGAAACTAGGATTGCCCTCTATATTCTCTATCCTTTAGACTATGCATAATTTTATCTCTTACAAAAACAGGAATCTTATAAATGGAATCATTTAATGCTGCTTCAAAGTAGACTAAATCTAAGTCATCAAATGGCAATAAAAAGAGAAAGTTTAGAGTTTTTATGTGGTTACTACTCAAATTATGATCCAGAGATCAGCAGTATCCCCATGGCCTGGATACTTACTAGAAATGCAGAATCTTACTCCACCCAACTCTTTGGAAGCAGAATTTGCATTTTAATAACACCTTCAGGTAATTTGTATGCGTATTAAATTTTAAAAAGCACCAGTTTGTTTCATCTGATCAGAGAATAATGAACACACATCTTTGATGTAAGTCTGAAGATAGCCAGAAGTCATCACTGTTGTCAAGGCAATACTAGCAATTTATGTTATTATACTTGAAATATTTAATCCTTAAAATTGAAACCACCAACTACTAATTGTGACTGAATATTGTACCTTTAATTACGAGTACTGCTGAGGGTTGTGGGGGTGGTGGAAGTCATGCTGTTTGATAGATGAGAATTTTCTTTATTTCAAAGTGGTGGTGGAAATGTCCATAACAGAAGGAAAATGACCCTATTAAGTTGAAGAAGTCAACAAGATCTTGAATATTAACAAGAAATTCAGCCTAAAACCCTTGTAAAACCCATGTACAAATGAGAAAACAATATGAAAAGTGTTGATTTGATGAATGTTTGAATTATAAATTAAATTATACTTATTGTGCTATCCATTTGGCTGATTTTTTAAAAATATTACATGAGCACTAATTAAAGTGACTTGCAAAATATGAAATAAAATCCTCACATATGTCAGTTAGAATAAATGTCTTATTTTCTGAAGACAAAGATCTGAAATAAAGCTATTTAAAAGGAGATCTCTTAAATATGATTGATAAAAATTTCAATTTAAATAGCTTCCTCTGGTATATTGATTATAATAAATCAACCGGTGACATAGATGACACAAAATTTAAAATCAGAATACAGCCAAAAAGAAAAGTATGGCCATTTAAGCAGAGGATTAAATAAAGGATTTATAAGAGAGAATCTTATTTTATTATAATTATCTTGTCTGAATCTTTTTTATGTATTGTCAAACTATACTCGTTTTGTAAATTTTCTATAGGAGAAAATTATTTATTTACTTTTAGCAACCTAAAACTTAATCTTATTTAGAGTATTATAGTTCTCTGGTATTGGAAGTTCTTTGGTATACTTAACATAACATGCATCCAATTTTTACAGTTTTATGCTGATCACAAATAATTCTTTCTTTACTCCACTGTTTCTCTCCAACCTTTCAGACCTGTCACGTAAATATACAGTACCCACAATGTCATTCCTTGAGAGTCAAAACGAAAGAAATCACATTTTGAAGATATAAACATATTCAGAATATTTCATTATTTTCTTTATTGTTTAAGGTATTGGTGAAAAAATCCATTACATTTAAAATTGAAATAATAATGAGATATATCACAAGTCATCAAGTATGCTTTCTTTTCATAAAATAAAATCAAAACAACAATGACTGGATTGATTAGGTGGAATTCGATTTTTCTACATTTAGCATGAAAAATGAGAAACAAATTATTTAAAATCAATTCTATGAGAGTAAACCATATCTTAGGCAGTATTAATATAGATAGAAAATAGATTGTGCATAGATGGATGTTTGGTAAACCGTCTCGTATAAGAGACAGATAAATGGATAGATGACTGATAGCTCATATGTAAACTCAGAAAACACATTGCTGTTTCGTATAAAACTGCTGTATAGATTAGAAGACATGTATTAAAAATAGTGATAAGCCTTGTAAGTCCAGGTGTACTGTGAGGTATAGCTGGCTATGTCAGGAAAACAAGCCCCTTCATTATTTACTAGCTGTGTAAATATGCTGGTTACTGAACTTCCAATTACCTTCCTTTCTTTTCCTGTTAAAAGGTGTAGATTTATAAACTCACCTCCTAGGGATAAAGTTGAATGAATCTATTAATATTTAAACAATAATTGCATAAAACCAAGTATAGGCATCATGTGAAAATAATGTGAGAATAAATCTGAGTAATATATCTGGATATCTCAGATTATATCTGCATGGATATAACAAGGTTGTCAGTATCACATATGTATGAAATAGGCGTAGGTCAACATTTAATTCAGAGATAGCACCAACAAAGTGTCAAAATAATGAATCAGTCTATCATGACATTTTTGTACTGAACATTTAATTCAAACATAAATTCTTTCTTTCCTTTCCAATAGCAACTAATATATCTAAAATGAGATATATCTGCTCTTAGATTTAATATTATAATATAAATATATAATAATATGACTATTATAATTATATTTATATAATTTGTAAATAATTATTAATTTATAATAATGATATAATATGTTAAATGTAAAGGACTTTGCATGTACTCATAAGCATTAATTAGGTAAATAATAAATATTCCATTGAGCATGACTAATAGAATATCACATTTGCCTGTTTTGATACAGATTCATCTTTTAATAATTCCCCTAGAGAAAACAAAGATTCTTGAGCCTCTTATTTGGGCAGGAATCTTGGTTCAGATGCTTCTGGCGAGAAGAGTTAGGCATAATCCTTCTCTCTAGCCTTTTGTGTCCATAGGTGTGAGTCACTTATGCCTGACCAAGGGCAGAGTTTTATTTTGGGGGTTTTTCTCCAGGTTTATTGAAGTATAATTGACATACAACATTGTATAAGTTTAAGATGTACAATGTTTTGATTTGATACACTCACATATTGCAGTATCATTACCACCATAGCATTAGCTAACGTCTCCGTAAGTCATATACTTATCATTTGTTCTTTGTGGTGAGCATATTTAAGATCTACTTTCTTAGCAACTTTCAAATATATAATACAATAATGTTAACTGCAATCACAATACTGTGCAATAGATCCCCAAAACTTATTCATCTTTTAACTAGAAGTTTGTACCCTTTGACCCAAATCTCTGCATTTCCTCCACTCCTAGCCCCTACTAACCACCATTCTACTCTCTGTTTTTACAAGTTCAGCCTTTTAAGATTCCAAATATAAGTGATATCAGATAGCGTATGTCTTTGTCAGTCTGACTTATCTCCCTTCGAACATAAACAATGCTGAAATAAACATGGAAGTGCAGAAATCTGTTTCTTGTTTTCCTTTCCCTTGGATGTATACCCATAAGTAGAATTGCTGGATCATATGGTAGTTCTATTTTAAATTTTGAAGAACTTCCGTACTGTTTTCCATACTGGCTATACCAATTTACATTCCCACAAATAGTTCCCTTTTCCCTACTTCCTCTCCAAAACTGGCTATCGCTTGTCTTTTTGATGACAGTCATTCTAACAGATGATCTCTCGTTGCGGCGATCTCTTATTATGGTTTTGATTTGAATTTCTCCGATTGCCGATGTGGAACGTCTTTTCATGTGCCTGTTGGCCATTTGTATGTCTTCTTTGGAAAAATGTCTGTTCAGTTCTTTTGACCATTTTTAAATCAGATTTTTGGCATTTTTGTTATTGAGTTGTATGAGTTCTTTATATAATTTAGATATTAATCCCTTCGATATACAGTTTGCAAATATTTTCTCCAGTTTCATAAGTTGCCTTTTTATTTTGTTGATTGTTTCTTTGCTGTGCAGAAGCTTTTTGCTTTGATTTAGTCCCACTTAATTATTTTTATCTTTGTTGTTTGTGCTTTTCATGTCATAACCAAAAAATTATTGCCAAGACCAATGTCAAGGGGTTTTTTCCCTATGCTTTCTCCTATGAGTTTTATGGCATTAGGTCTTACATTTAAGTCTATTTCATTTTGAGTTCATTTTTGTGAGTGGTTTAAGATAGGGGTCCAATTTTATTTTTCTGCATATGGTTACCCAATATTTCCAACACCATTTATTGAAGACACTATCCTTTTTCCACTGTGTAATCTTATCTCCTTTTTCATAAATTAATTGATAACATGCATGAGTTAATTTCTGGGCTTTCTATTCTATTCCATTTATTTTGTGTCTGCTTTTATGCCACTACCAAAGTATTTTGATTACTATAACTCTGTAGTATAGCTTGAAATCAGAAACTGTGGTGCCACCAGCTTTGTTCTTTCTCAGGATCATTTTGGCTATTTGGAATATATTTTGGTTCCATACAGATTTTAGAATTATTTTTTCTATTTATTTGAAAAATGTCTTTGGAATTTTGATATGGATTGCATTGAATCTATAGATAGCTTTGATAATATGGAAATTTTAACAATATTAATTCTTCTGATCCATGAACACAGGATATCTTTTCATTTGTTTGTGTCTTCTTCAATTTTTTTCATCAGCATCTTGCAGTTTTTATTTTACAGATGTATTTCACCTCCTTATTTGGATTTATTTCTAAGTGGGTTTTATTGTTTTTAATGCTATCACGAATAAGATTGTTTTATTTCTTTTTCGGATACTTCAGTGTTAGTGTATAGAAATGCCATTGGTTTCTGTATGCTGATTTTCATTGATGAGTTCTAATAGTTTTTTGTTTTGATTGTGTTTGATGTTTTCTGTTTGATGAGGCACCAAGTAAATATGCGGAGGACTAAAGGAATGTAGGGAAGTGGAGGTTGTCTGTCTCTGCCTCATCTGTAAGTCTGGATTTCAGTCTTCACAGAGAAATTACAAAAACTGAGATTGAAGGAGTCATGCTCAATGTGAGACTGAACAAAAGCAACGCCAGTGATAACATATGAACAAGATTTGAGAACAGAGTCACTTATCACAAAAATCTGTGTACAGACACAAACAGATGCTCTCAGAGAGCTCACAAGAAAATACCTCTATGTCAAGACAAGCAAGAGGAAAACCTTAAATTAGTGTCTGGTGGTCTACTGGTTAAGATTCAATGCTTTCACCATTGTAACCTGGGGTTGTTTCTCGCTCAGAGAATCACACCCCCTGTCTGTTGGTTGTTATACCATGGCGACAGTGTGTTGTAGTGATGCTGAAAACTATGCCACCAGCATTTCAAATACCAGCAGGTCTACCGACAGTGGACAGGTTTCAGGGGAGCTTCCAGACTAGACAGACTAGGAAGGAAGACCTAGCCACTCACTTCCAAAAAAATTGGCCATGAAAACTCTATGTGTAGCAGTGGAGCACGGTCTGCTAGGGTTGGAAGATGAGAGGATCTCACACACATACACACACACACACACACACACACGCACACACACACACAAAGACCAAGCAGGGTTTCGCTCTGCTGTACATATGGTCAGTAGGAGACGGAATCGACTCAATGGCATTAACAACAACAAAAAAGTAGTGTAAGATGGAGAGATCAACTTATATTTCTCTCACTTAACAGAAGCTTTGTTACCTGAACAAATTTAAGGAGATTTACCCTGAGGCCAGTAGTTTTGGACGACTCCAGAGACCAAACTTTGCCAGTGACTGCAGAAACCATCCTCAGGTGTGCTATTTTACTTTTCACTCCATCAGCAAGTTAGAATTACAAACTGTCCCACTGAGGATACAGATGTCCAGTCTAAGGTTTTTATAGTTATTTGGGCTGAAGACTCCCAGGTAGGTAACTAATAAAAAGATATAGGTTTAAAACATCAAGATTAAATATCGGCATAAGTGTAAAACAAAGATTGAGAAATTCTTAGATATGTAGTGTTTTAAATGATGGTTAATACCTTAGTGTGTTATCAATCAGTTTTTCAAAAAATTGATTCCAAAATTATTGTAACAAAGACCCCATACACTGATAATTCTCATTAGCTATCTTTCATCTTCTTTATTCATGAATAGAATAGATAGATAAGATTATAGAGAAAAACATTAATTTTCAGAATAATTTTCCAATTAAAGCTTTTATATAATGGCTACAGAACAAAATTCAGGATCTCTCTTCATCTTTCATCTAAAATAGAAGCTAGGCATGTCGAGATATTTTAAATGCAGTCCTTGCAGAAAAGGGTTACACTGAGTCTTCTCTTTCACAACAAATTACTCTATTCTGGTCACAGCATGCTTTAGGATTGTGACAACCTAGGGTAAGAAAGGTCAGCCCTGTATCTTCACTTTATGGATGAGGATATTGTGATCAAGTCATCCATACTTAGTAACGAAATTCATGAACCCAACTAAGAGTATGCCTTGCCGCTGTGCCTACATGGTTGCTGAAAACTTAATCTAACTTATTGCTATATATTAGGTGGGAAAGCTGGGAGCCAGAAGGGTCAAATTATTCGCATGTGCTTAATATCTGGTAGTTTTCAAGAGACTAGAATAAATGTATCCTGATTTCATTGTCTTTAACTTTCCGTGGTTATTTTTGTAGCATTGCTTTCTGTTACTCTCCTTAGTTTCCCGGAGGACAAGGATCATGGTCCACATTATGAATATTTTAAATAACTTCGAACAATCTTTCATGTTGCAGGTACTCAACCGGTGATCATTGAAAAGGTGAATGAATTCGAAGGAAATAATTCAGCCAACAAGATAATGAATTAACATAACCAACATTGAAAGACAGGAAAAAGCCTCATTCAAATTAAATTTATTTGTGCTAAGGCAAAGAATATAAAATAATACGGCAGGACTTTCTTATTTGAAAGTAAAGCAATGGTGGCTTTCTAAAGTAAGGTCACACAAACTGAGAGTATAACACATACTTATCTCTAAAATATATTATTCTTGAAGCTTTTGAATTTCTAAAAATGCATTATTATTAAAGCAGACATAGCACAGCTTGTCTAACCTTTGATGTTGGATGACTAGTTTTTAAGCTCTGTTTTCTTTGTGGTTAAATCCTTGGTTGAAGGGTTGGCAAATTTGCCAAAATAAAATAAAAATTTAAAAATGCCAGATGGGATATATCTACATCACTAATCAGTAGACTAAAGTAAAGAGAGATTTCAAAAGTATAGTGACATTTACATTTACCTTTTAATTTCAATAATGATGGTGATATTTTTCTTTTAAATGTGAGAATGTTTATTTTATTCTATAATTCTTGGATTATTGTCTAGTGACAGCTTGCTCACATTTATTTGGCTAATGTACATTTACCAAGTCAAACATAGTATAAAGTTCTCACAATTTTGTTATAATGTCTTATATTTGCAAAAATACTTAAGTCTAAGTGATTGCTTATAAGGAGTTATATGAACATGTTTTCATTAGTCCTTTATTAAAAAGCAAAGAATTTGAGGAAAAATGATATATAACTGGGTATTTTGTGTGCAACTATATTATGTGGAAAAATAAATTCATTGACAACCTGAGCATCACAAATGCATAAGCATTCTTTATTGTCCAACCTCAAACCTGATCCCCTTTTAATACGATCATGAGCTGGAACAAATACATTTATATGCAAATAAAATTTAAGCAAATATTAGCTATATAAATTGTATATATGTAAAATTCAGAAAATATGTATTTTTTAATAAATTCAACAAAAATTTCCTGACTGCCTACTGAAGTTTAGGCATTATATTAGACAGTAAGAATACAGGGATGCAATCTTCTGCCTTCTAATACAGTGATCTGCAACCATAGCTCTGGTTCATTATTACTTACAGAGCTAATAAAGATACCTAATCCCACTTCTGCAAACTGCAATTCAGAACCTCTGAGACAGATCCTAATGAATTATATTACAACTCTGTGATTCAAATGTAGAAGTATTTTTGAAAAACCAGCCTTCTCTGTATGACCCACTGCATGAGGAAACATAATTAAAATAATTCTAAGAACACCATAGAAATATGCCCTGGATACAAAATGATCGTTGATGATATATATCTGGCTCATTGTACTTTTCCCCAAAACTCATTTTATAAGTCTCAGATTGCTTGACTTGGGTTTTAATAGTTAGGAGGTAAGATACTACAAAAAAGTTTTTGCAGAGCATGAGTTATAGGGTAGATGAGGTTGAAGAGGCAACCATAGACAGATCACGAAGTGTGCTGAGCATTTTGGAATCTTCCTTGAGACAACAGAGACTCATTACAGAATTTAAGTGAAAGAGTCATACCTCTGTTCTACAAAGCAAGCCCTGGCTGCAGAGTTACCATCCAGAGTCTCAATTCTTACAGGAATTGGAGACTACATCTCCCAGCATGTCCCACCGTGGCTGCGGGGCTAGGCAAGGCCCCTTGAATCAGAGCAACACGGTAAACATTTGGGAAAAAAAAAAGTCAGAGATAGTAGAATTAGTAAATGAAGACTTTAAAATAGCTGTTATAAAATTTATAAATATTTAAAGTAAAATAGGAAGATAATGGGAAATGACATGGGGGACATTTTTAAGAAGAAACAAATAGAACTTTTAGAACTTGGAGATTATATATAATATGTATATAATATATAATATATAATATATGTGTACATGGTCACTGAATTTACTTAATAGCAGATTAAATGCATAAGAAAAGATTAGTGCAAATTAGAACATAGCAATAGGAATTATCCAAAAAGAAGTAGAAAGAGAAAAGAGAGTGAAGAAAAACGAAGGCCTCATCAACCTGAGGAATAATATAAAATGGTCAAGCATATACGTATTAGACTCACAAAAGGGCAAGAGAGGAAAAAGGGCAGAAAAAGATGAGCTATCTAATAAAAGCCCAGGCAGATAGTCGAAGACAGGAAGAGTACAAGCAATGGAATAGGCAGGCAGTTGCTGTGTTAACATACACAATATTGTAGCTGCCATTGATGAAGTTGGTGCAAATTGATCAGGTAGTTAAACTGGAGATTAAAGCCTATTTAATCATGTGGAAGCTATTTATTTTTGTCACAAGCTTGTCTAGGTGCTTGGCAGTGACTTGAACTCTAAGGTGCATTCTAGATTGATTTTTAGAATGGATTACACCAAGAAAAGAAAGAGGGCAGAGCAATTCTTTAGGAGACATCTCCTATTGTCTAGTAGTAGGAGACAGTGAGGGCCTGAATTTGTCCACTGGCGAGCTAAACAAGAGGATGGGTTTAAAAAGCTTTATTAAGGTAGAATAGCACTTAGCCAGTGACTGAATAAGGCTAAGGAATAATTCATATTAGATTTGAAATTTTGACACATCAAAGAAAGAAAAAATTTTGTAGAGAGAGAAAATATGTTCTAAAGTAGAAATGTAAATAATTCAAAGCACTGCCAGGACAAGAAATTACAAACGTTAAGAATATACACTGTAGGGCTAAACCTTGTGAGATCAGAATTGAAAATTTAGATTTGGAAGTTGTTTTAGTTTTGTTATCTCCCTAATGCCTAAAACTGTTCTAGTAAGTTTTTTGCAAAAACAGTTTTTATTTAATTAGTTGATTAATATTATTTCTGTATAAGTATTTGGAGAAGACTGCAATATTTCTCACGTTGAGAAGTAAAGGAGAGGAAGCCATAGATACTTGGAAAGACTTACAGCATTTACTTAGAAGACTGAAGCCATAAACTCAAAGAATGCACTGTAAGAATGATTGTACTGTAGAAATTTTATGGAAGATATTTTACCTATTACCAAAAAAGTTAAAGGATCATGCATGGGTACTAGCTTTTGTTAAGGCTATTGGACGTGTGAAATTGAACTGAGGACACAACACACTGATTGTTTATTAAGGAAAAGGTGAGACACTGTATATTTAACTAGGTCACAAAGCAATGAGAATAAAACTGATCTGAGGTAATTTCTCTCCATAAACTTAAAATACAACCAACATGAATATTTCCAAATGTTAATGCTTTTAGTGTGCAACATAGCAGTGCATGGCCATAAAGTGTTCTGTGCCAAAAGCAGCATAATCATCTAATAATAAAAGCATTGATTAGAAGGAAGTAAGCAATTGTGGCAAAGTCTATGGAACCGTTAACATTTCAAAGTATTAAGTAGCACTGCATTCTTTTTAATATGCTGCCTCAGATGGCCTTTCCATTGCTAAATGTTGGAGAGCATGTATGAGCTGTGGCACTGCTACTATCTGCTGTCAAGGTTAATCCATCCAGATCAATCTTCGGTATCTCGGGGTTGTTTCTATCCTGTTTATAAAAATAGTACAATTAAAATCAGCTATGTTTCATATTAGTCACATGGAGGACTTTTATACTGATATGTAGAGTAATTTCATAATGTTTTCAATTTATTTTATTGCAAAAGCAGTAAATAGTAAGTATTTTAAAATATCTCTTTGTCTTCCCCAAGAGACACCCCACATTTCTCCTGGTTTTCTATAATGGCTGGACAATTATGCCAGTGATGAAAGTGTCACATTTAATTCATTTTCTCTCACTTTCTAAAGTAGTCATTACTGATTTTATACATAGATGGATAGACAGACAGACACAAACACACACATATATACTGTGCTTCACACATACGTACACAAATTATAAAGACGTTTGACGGAAGAGATAGCTCTTTTAATCAAAATCATAAAAATGCATCGAAAAGACTGGTCAGTAACTCAAGAGCTTTATATGGACTATGTCCACTTATTAGATATAGAAGAAGACTTGCAAATAATGTAGGTATTTTTGCATTTTGTAAATCTGTACTGTGAATTTTTCTCACCTATGGCTGTATCTGTGTAGTCTTCGTTATTCATTTACTGGACAATTATTAGATGCATGATATGTCATCAGGCTCTAGGAATGTGATCAATTTCTCTCCTGAACCAAATTATGACTCTCACATAAGTACTGTATAATTTAGTTTAAATATAAAATCATTAATTTTTCATTTTAGAAGATGTCATCTAAAGGCATAAAAAAAAGGCTACCAGTTTACATCAGCAATATACTTAAGAATAATGTTAATGCATTCTAAACTCATTCCTGGGAACTATAATTATATAGCAACTTGGGAGAAAGGAAGAGAGTAAAACCTAGTGATGGAATGTAGCAATCCATTCAGCAGTTATAGATCAGTAGTAGACATTTAGTTTCCTTCTGGAATTTTTAGAAACTAGCTCCTACCTCTATAATCCTCTTTATTATCATTTAATGACTTCAAAACAAAAAGAAAATAATGACATGGCTCATGTTTTGCTTACACTCTTTCTTACTTTTTGATGATTTGGGGAAATATCTGTCCGAAATACTACTACTATATCCACAAGAATATACAAGATTCTTATTATCAAAACCATATATTTGCAACAACAAATATGACCCAAGTGTTAACCAAAACCAAATTGGGGATAAATTAGGAAAGAAAATGGGTTTGAAGTTTATCTGCAAAACATCAGAACCACTTAACTGTTTGAGAGAGTTCAATAAATGTTAGGATAAGGTGAGGAGAATTCATATGGCTCATTATTATCAATATGTATGTTTTTGGCATTTTAAGTCCACTTCCAAGGATTTGACTTCAGTATGTTAAGCGTTAAGACCATTTCTTAGGTCAATTGCAGTTTTCCATACATCAACTGACGAATAGTGAGCTATGACATGGTACCACATATCTAGTCAACAGTTCATTTGTGGTGCTGTGACAATTTATGTTATACAACAATATTTGATCAATTATTCAATATATTATTTAATTTACTCTTTCATGCAATTAGGTACTGGAAAATAAAAATCACTAATATTAGTAATGAGAAGTCTAGAATTCCTGTTCTTAATGCAATTATAACCTGGAAATAACTAGGTTTTCCAATGCAGCAAATTTTTAATATCAACTGCAAAATTCACTAATTTTTAAGCATAGTGCCTATATATTCCATGGTGAAATAAAAACATAAAATTGAAAATATATCAAAATGCTAGAAATACAATATCAAAAGTTGCCAAAAATTTTGTAATATATTTCACTCTTCAAAACTATATCTTTTACGTAACTCTAATGTCTATTACTTGATTTTGGCAATTTGATTGGCGGTATATATTCACCAATCTGTCATGTAGTAAAGAACAGATTTTTTTTTTTTTTTTTTGGTGTGAGAGATTGTCCCTGAGCTAACATCCATTGCCAATCTTCCTCTTTTTGCTTGAGGAAGGATGGCCCTGAGCTAACATCTGTGCCAATCTTCCTATTTTGCATGTAGGTCACCACCACCACATGTCTTGATGAGGGGTCTAGGTCTGCAACCAGGATCCAAACCTGGGAACCCAGGCCACTGAAGTGGAGCACGCTGAACTTAACCACTATGCCACTGGGCTGGCCCCCTGGTATTTTTTGATTAATCAGGTGTGATTTATGTCGTTTATACTCATAACATCTTCTGTTTCTTGTTTTAACAATTAAACTTGTTAACTAATTAGTTTATCTCACCTTCACTTTTAGAAGAGAGATGGAGGGAAAGAAGCAATAAGTGAAGCCAAGCAATACAAATAATACCCCAAATTTAATTAGGCTGTTGTAGTTACAACAATACTATTGGCAACAAGGATTTGGACAAAGGTCTTTCTTTGTTTAAATGTGATGAAATGTTCTGATACAGGCAACTTTCTGGGGGGAAAACATCCTAGCAAAACTGTGAGTCCCACTGGATGTCTCAAACAGTTATTTTAGCATTTCCAAATTATCCTCAGGATCCGTATTTGGTGATTCTTAGTGCTACCAAGAGCTTACAAAATACAAAAAAAAAAAAAAGACAAATAATACAAGAGTATAGTTTCCTGGCAATATTTCTTGCATGTACAGTAAACAGTATTCTACTATTTTTACTGAAATAGAATAAAGCATAAAATAATAAGTAATCAATGTTAAAACATAATTTTTAAAACTTAATAAAGAACTTATGTATTGTAAATGATCTAATACTAATGCTAAATAATAAATACTAAATGCTAAATACTAAAACACCATGCAATTACATTCAATTATTAGACTTTAAAACATTAGCTTTATAAAAAGTTGATTATATCAAAATGCTAGACTCTAAAAGACTAAAGAAAATTCAGACTACATTTTCTTGGCTTCCAATTTCTTGTTGCATGATGGAGAAAATAAAATCAATAAAATAGAATAATTGGAGTATGATATATGGTGGCATATAAACAAGTGTTATAATATTTGTTAAAACAATAATTTATATAGTTAAGTTGGATTAAGAAGGGAGCATTATAGAGTGGAAATATTAAGGAAGGAGATATTAAAGAGACAGTATCTGTTATGGACTTGACAGGATATTATTACATAACTAAGATTCCACCTAACTTCTCTTCTATTTTCTGAACCATGCATGCCATTTTTATCCATATCACTCCAAGAATGGATGTCAGTACCTATTTGATTCTCTTCGAAAGATTAACAAAACAAATTAATTAGGTACTGTAGATTTTACTAAAGAGTATGCAAAGAGGAAAACATTACATTATACATTTCCACAAAATAAATTAATACAAAATCTCCTTAGACATATCTATTTTCCAATATCCAATGTCCCTACTCAGATTTTTCTCATGTATTTCTTATACAGTGACAGCCTTGCTAGAAATGTTTTTGTTCTTCTCTCCTGGATTTTCCTGAGACTTTCAAGTTCTCTTCATTATGCAGAACATATCAGCCTAAGCCCAAGTCTTACCTTTAAGTTTGCATGTCCCCATTCAGAAAAAAGTGCTTTCATTTTACAGGATCCTCCACTGAGTACAGTTTTAAAGTCTCTCTTTGTGTCTTTGATAATATTCATAATTCTACTCTCACTAAATCTAATTTCTTAAACAATTATATTACATTCTTAAAGAGAAATTGGGGGAAGATATATTTTTTACTAAAATGTACAGACTGAATCATAAAAGGAGAAGATCAAGCAAAGCACAGAATAAGAAATAAAAACGGGCTGTGTAGAGTAAAATAGGAAGTTGAAATTTTTGGAATAAAGTTCTTATCTTTGTACCTAGAGGAAGATAAATTTAAGTTGATAATAGAAAGCCAGGTGATTCTTTTTTGACTCTTGAGTACTATAAGGGATTAGAATCCAATGTGATAGGTATCAGCAGCACCCTAGCAATTGTGACAGTCACAAAGTACAGGAACTAAATTTAGAATACAAATGTGGTGATGGGTCACCAATTGGGTCAAAAGTGAAATAGAGTGTGAGTTGATAGAAAAGAAGCCTATTGAAGCAAACCAAATACTGCATGATTGGGTTTCAAAACAAGTAGGAGCAATGAGATAAAAAGAGTGAATCTGAAGACTTAAAAGAATCAAATCTCACGCCACACTAAGACATATGGTGGATTTATGTTTACACAGAAAATTTACAGCGATAGAAACATCTAAATTTCATGCATGTTAAATCTGAAAGCAGTCAAGGGCAAACAAACAAAGTATCTTGTACTGTACTAAACGGTAAGTCTAGAAATCAGGTTTCACAAGGCTAAAAATAAGCTTAACCTCTTGAAAAATATGTATTTTACTGTATAGGTTCTTTCTTATCTGTTTTGTGAATTAGGGAATTTTCCTATGATTTTTCACAAAATGAAATATATCCTTATTTTTTTTATTTTGTATATACAGATACTAGAATATCTGAATCTAATTCTGAACTAAATGAACATAATTTTGAGAATGGGGTTCTTAAGCTGTGTATATTCTGAGTGGTCTCTAAAATGGGGTGGCTATGTTACAAAAAGCTTAGACAGGCATGCTAGCATCTTTGTGGGGAGGAAACTATTAGAACTTCTTACATATATTTTAAGTTTGCTTTTTTTAATATCCGCTTTTGTATATGTTTAAAATGCATATACTTGGGCCAATGTGTGTATATATATATGATTTATAGATAAGTATATTTATGTTTAATAAATATATATGTTTTTATATGTGTGTATTAGTATGTATACACATGACGTCTTAATTCTTTTGCATAATGAAAATGATCTGAGATCCACTGTTATAATCATGGTTGAAGATACCCACAGACAAATATCAAACTATATTAAATTATATTTATGTTTCTCTTCACAGCATTGTTATACAGAGGAGAAACAGCATCTAAGCCCCTCCCAGTCCAGCCGCAACAAGGCTCTGCCACTTTAGAAAAGAGGAAGATCCTTAGCTCTTACTGGAGGAGAGGCTGTGAGCCACAAAGCAAGGTTGTTGGATAAAAAGGCCCTCAGAGGGGCCAGCCTGGTAGCTTACTGGTTGGGTTTGCACACTCCACTTTGGAGGCCCAGAGTTAGCATGTTCGGACCCCTGGCTGGACCTAGCACCACTTGTCAAGCCATGCTGTGGCAGCATCCCACACAAAATAGAGGAAGATTGGCACAGATGTTAGCTGAGGGCCAGTCTGTCTCACTGAAAAGAGCAAAACAAAAGGCCCTCAGAAGAACTGGTAGCCTTCTCTTGAGCAAGCCCTTAGTCACACTCATTACCTTGGCCACCACTGTCCCAGGACTGAAATGAAAATTGCTCAGAGGCCCCATACCATCAATATCAAACTGGTTTCCTGTTTTTCTCAAAAGACTACCATGAGGAACTTCATGGCTCTCATACACCCCTTTACACCCTTAGAAACCCATACACCATAGATAGCTTTTACACCTTATACACCATTAGAAACCCAAGCCTCCAGGTCTACATGTCTATTAGTCTGGCATAACTTGTTATACAACCTCCGAAACCATCCTATGATATATTTTGACTGACAAGATCTATAATCAGCAAATTTCCTCAAATTTTCAAATTATTTCTGCATGTCCATCCACCTCTTTATAACAGAAATTCAGCTGTATCCTGACAAGTATGCTATCTCCAAAGCCTTCTCAAATGAACGTGTTTTTATTTTCTTTTTGTTTTTCTTTAACCACCACCTAAATTAGGACTTAGAGATAGGTGAAGACAAAACAGAGCAAAACAGAAAACTACTCTCTGAGCATGTTTTCTATCATTCTAATTCAGTTTTTTTCTACAAACATTTTGACCTTACTGAAAACTCCAATTGCTTTTTTTCTGTGAAACTCTTTCCCCAGCCCATGTCTTCATTTCCTGTCCTGCTCAACTTCGATTCAGTGTTCCTTAATTATAACAGCACCTTTGCAAACACTTTTAATTCCCTTTCCCCTTCTCCATCTGTTTTACCTGATATCTAATTAAACTCAATTTTCTGCCTTCTCCATGACTGCACACATCAGAACTGGCTTCTCACCTTAAATCCAAGACTACAAATTTGAAATGATCAGTTTACACTACTTGGAAATCTGCCTGTATTCTTACACTTTAAAAAATTTCCTACTACCCAAAATCTTTATTGCTCATTTTCTATATCCCTTTTAATTTTCTTTTTCCCTCTTTTTTCTTCATTCTCAGCTAATGACCTTGGCTCATGCTTCATTGAGAAAACAGAAACAATCCGAAAGGTCTAATTTCATCTTATCGGGAGCAAATGCACAGTACATGCATCTGTGTTCTCTGCCTTCCTTCTTGCTACCATGGATGAGAAATCCCTGCATTTCCCAAGCCACCGGCAGGCTCTTCACTTATACTTGGTCTCTCTCCCCTCTTTGTTCCTCAAGAAGTTATTCCTACTCTTTCCTACACTATCAGTTTCTGCATTTCAACTGGCTCATCAGTATAGACATACCAATGCTATTTGTTGGTGATCCTGATTTCCAAAACTCAGATTTCTTACTCACCATGCTGACGTGGATTTCTTATAGCAATTTTAAATTTAGCATGTTAAAAATATCTTGATTCTTATTGCTGATGCTCCCATCTCATTCTCTTTTAATCTTTCCCACTTTAGAAAAGATCATCACTTCCAATTAGTTCCTTAAGTCGAAAATTGAGGACTTTGAGGACTGCCTTCCCCTCACGCCAATACATCAGTAACTCTTAGTCTTCCCTGTATTCAAAATCTGTGTTAATTTCTAATGTCTCTATTTTGCAGTAGCTCTACCATCACTATGCTAACCGCTCTAATCTCTTCTTGGATTACTTATAGCTTCCTATGTGTTCTCTCCACTCTCATATTTTACCTTTACGAACTATTCTCCACACAGTTATATAAAACTCTTCAGAGTCTTCCATTGACACTTGAAATAAACTAAACATTCTTCTAGCTAAAATAGCTCTATAGCACCTGACTTCTTCACAAGCCCTGAAAGATGATCTCACCCTATAATCCTCTTTCTCGTGCTTCTATGTTCCAGTCGCACTGTCCTTCTTTTCCTTTCTCGAATACATGGAACATGTTCTTGTTTTGGAGAATTTGCTTGGAATATCATTCCCACTCGATCTTTCCATAAATACTTCTAATTTGTTGTATATGTGTTACCTTCTCAGAAAGGCAATTTTTTAAAGATTAGCCTTGAGCTAGCATCTTCTGCCAATTCTCCTCTTTTTACTGAGGAAGGCTGGCCCTGAGCTAACATCTGTGCCCATCTTCCTCTTTATATATGGGAGACTTGCCACAGCATGACTTGCCAAGCAGTGCATATGTCTGCACCTGGGATCTGAACTGGTGAACCTAGGTTGCTAAAGTGTAATGTGAGAACTTAATCACTGCACCAGCAGGCTGGCCCCTGTAGAAGGGCATTTTTTAACCACTCAACCTCATGGAGCCACGCTGTCATTGTACCATATCATCCTGATTTATTTTCTATATAGCACTTGAACATCTGGTCAATTTCTTGTGTAGGTATTTATGAAGTTGTTGAATTATAAGCTGTCTCCTTCAATGGTATTTAACTTCTCTCTTCAATGCTACATTCCCAAGTCCTAGCATAAGGCTTGACACATTGTAGGGTCTTAGTAGATATTTGTTGAAAAAATAATTTTGAGATATTCATTGATTTTAATATTGTCAAGAAAGGATCAGTAACTCTCAGTGTAATGAAGATCTACTTGGTCCCCCTTTCTTTGGGATAGACTGAAGACCGTGTACATCTTGCTTTGGAATCTCACAGCTAACGCCTCCAAAATCTAGAAGCCACTTTGTCACCTCACAGTGAAGACTTCACTTTAGATGTGTATTCAACATCCCCACAGTAGACAGTAGTGGATAAGCCTACCTTCTACAATGTTCAGAAAAACAAAGAATGTTATTAACAACACTCAGTAATTTTCATACTTTCCAAAACTGTGCTGCACTACAAAAGAGAATAAACATTATGCACAGGATCAAGGGGAAATAAGTTATTATTAACTTAGAATAAATTTTTTATTTTTTCTTTTTTATTCTACAAGTTAACAAAGCCCCATTTAGATACTGTTGTCCTGAAAAGACAGTACATAATAAAACAAAAGCAGGTGAACCGTATACTCTCGTCCCACTTTCTTTCTTTCTTTTTTTTTTTTTTTGAGGAAGATTAGCCCTGAGCTAACTTCTGCTGCCAATCCTCCTCTTTTTGCTGAGGAAGACTGGCCCTGAGCTAACATTTGTGTCCATCTTCCTCTACTTTATATGTGGGACACCTGCCACAGCATGGCTCGACAAGAGGTGCATAAGTCTGCACCCGGGATCCAAACCAGCGAACCTCGAGATGCCGAAGCAGAACGTGCAAACTTAATCACTGTACCACTGGGCTGACCCCTCATCCTACTTTCTAAATGGATTTTGCACATTTCCCACAAACTATTCTTATTTGTAGTAATTTGGAATAGTAAAAGGAAGAAAAAAAATTGAATGAAAACCAGGCAAAGACAAAATTTAGTCTGATTTCAAAAAATTTACCAACATCTTGTCAGTATTTTTGGCAATTATTTAGGTAATTATATCATCTACTATGTGATAATGATGAATATTCTGTAGAGGCTAGCTTTTTACCATGTGTGCATGCTCAGAGAATTGAACACTGTGTTGGGCTTTTGTTTTTGTTTTTAATAATAGATTAATGGAGTAAACAGCAGACCATCTTCCTGTTTATGTTATTTTCCACTCATGGAAATTTTGGAATATCACTTTTGTAGCATCATGCATCTTATATATGGATACGAATAATAAGTGAATTGAAGATTTATGCAATGTGCCTAAGAAAAGGGCCATCTGGAGGAGGAAATAGGGGGGTGTCATTAACTGGGTCAGGAAAAATGTCCAGTCTTCTGTGATCAATCTCTTATGGATTTAGTTAGAGAAAAATTTCAGAAATTAATGGAAAGAGACTATAGATGGATAAGTGTATAGAGAGAGATAAATGGAATTCTAAGCACTTTTTAATATGTGGAAAGAGCACAGTAAAATTGTATGGAGATACAAACAGGCACTTTAATAGGCATAGATCCAACTTTGTCTGTGTAATATACAGACATTTCAATAACCAATCTGAAGCTCTGTCTATATGGATTAACACAAAATCATTATCTTGTAAGTCATATAGTTCAGAGAAAGAAAAGATTCAGAGCAAAACATTTTTCAGATTTTCTATGTAACTTTTCTCTTGCAATAAGAGACCTCTGCTACAGAATATTAAATGTTTACTCCAAAAGAATGAGGGTAGAACAAACCAAGAATTGTTCAAACCACAAAGTCAATGGCTTAGAAAAGGCAGAAACTTTTTAACTTCACTATCAGCTATGTGACGTCTTTTCATTCGTAGTGTGTCAACAACTTAAAAAAATATATAAGTCAAGGCATAGTAGAAGATGCAAATGATGAAAGGGTCTAAAGTAAACCAATGGGAAATTAAGCCTCCTCTTGCCCTTGCTGGAAGACAGCCTCACCATTTTCCATTTTATGCAAGTTGAAAATCTGTAATACCTTTATATACTCAGCAACAGCTCATAAGAATTCATTATGCAACACCGGGCACTCGATATAGATATTCATTTCTATTTCCCTTGACTTATCTCTTCCACACGCTGTTTTTTCTGAGTATGTAATCTATGCTTTGGACTTGCTATTCTTTTTGTCAACTGTGTTTCATTTTATGCATGCTGACTCCAGCAATAGAGATCTCCTGGAATTGACAAAGCAGCTCTATAAATGGATACTCAAACAAAAATTGTCAGTTTACCACATGGAGATCGAAACGAAAAAGGACTGAGACAGATCATTTTCTCAATATAAATCTAGATGTGAATATTTTTTATGGAATAACTTAGATTCTGGCTGATTTAAAACAAAAGAATATTTTATCTCTCAACGAATATTCCATGTTTTACAAAAGATCATAGATTCACTACATTCAAATCATGTCACATAAGCAGAGTAAATCTAGATTATTTAAAATAAAATCAAATTATTTTAGCTTAAAATTTTCTCCAATGTGTTAATACATGCTTTTTTACTTGAATTTAGTGAGTCAATAAAAATAATACAAAAACTATGAGCTCTTTTAATTGTAAAAGTATTTTTTTTTTGAGATTTTATAAATAGTTCTTCTCCCTTGTTAAATCAGATGTAGGCTTTAAAACATCTCACAGCAGCTATAAGGTCTAAAGTAATCAT
Organism: Equus asinus; assembly: GCF_041296235.1. Taxonomy (NCBI): domain Eukaryota; kingdom Metazoa; phylum Chordata; class Mammalia; order Perissodactyla; family Equidae; genus Equus; species Equus asinus. Next base: position 46,823,423 of record NC_091792.1, on the reverse strand, counting down.
TAGTACTATCAGAATATAGTCACTTCTGTTAAAAAAAAAAGCTTTCTGAAAGGAATATTGAACTTAATTCTAAGGCACTAATTAGCATTACATAAACTATTAGAATTACATGAACTATGACAGGAATTTCAAAAGGATCACTAGTTTGGACCTTTGTTCTAGAATAGACTTCAACAGCTGTTCATCCTACGTCACTTCTGTAGTCTTTCTCAATCTCCGAGTTTTCACTCGAAGGAGAAAGATCCAGATGCCAGCTTGTAATAGGTGGTAGCGAATTCTGCTACACTGAATTAGGAAATAGGTGTGCTTTGCAGCAAGAAGTAAAGTATGTAGCTCTGAAATGGCTGGGCATACAAAATATGATGCTTTGTAAGCATTATCAAACTGGGTTATGGGACTGGAACAGCAAGAAATTATAAAGCTCAGATGCTAAGCCTGAGTTAGATGGGCTGATAAGTGCCCCACCTTGCCCTGGACACAAACGGAGGGGAAGACAGCAGCTAGCACGCATTTCTGGGCTCATCAGTCCCAGCAGGCATCTCTCTCCGTGTTAGCTTCTGAGACCATTGAATTCCAGAAGCACTCCCTCTAGAAATATGGAGGCACAGTGGAGCTCCCTTCACTTCCGCCATCATGTATATTTGACCTTCTATGTTTCTTTTTCTTTGCTTCCCTGCTGAAGCAAAAGTTAAAAGGAAAAAAAAAGGAAAAGTAATTTTAACCAAGCTATAAATATACCTTTATATGCAGACTTTATTTAATAAATGACTCAAATTTTCTCTCAGATTCGGAAGTACACAGGAACCACGTCTTTGACCATTTTTCAACTGAGTTGTTCTCAGTTTCATTTGTTTTCAAGTTTAATTTTCCATGGCTGAAAAAAAAAAAGAGAGACAGAGAGAAGGAGAGAGGGAATAGCCATCTTCAGCACCGCTTACTAAACATTTTGGAGATTATTTTCACGAAAATCCATTCTACCACGAAAATCCATTCCAATTTTTTGCAAGTTGCGGAAACACAACTCAAATCCCACTTTCTTCTGAGAATTTTGATTATTCCAGTTTTTATTTAGTACCATCTTTTGAAAATATATCATAAGCTTTCATAGCACTGAGATGTTGGGTTATGTAAAGTAAAAGTCCAGTGAGACACTTGGTATCTGGTCAGCTCTATTCATTTGGTGGTCAATATTCTTTTCTGAAACCTAAAACCAGAATGAAGACACAACAAAACCCACTTATTGTGTTTGTGGATGATACAGACTTGGAAATATTAAAAATCTGAACAGGCAAGAAGATGAATCAAAATCAATACAAAAAAAATGTAACAGGAAAAGTAAATCCTCAAAATTAGTTAAGATAATTAAAAACTTTAGGACCAGGAGATCGACCCAGAACTGAGTGCTTCACGGTTTACTATTACTACAGCTCACAATAAAAAGGGGGGCAAGTTACATGTTTCAAGTTAAACGTGCAGTCATGATGTAATATGTGGCATGTCCATAAAATACAAAGATTCAAATTTGGGCTACATTTCTCAAAGTATAATATATATATATATATAGTCTGTTTTATTGACATGTATGTATTTCTTTATCTGTTAATAATTCTGATTTTTCAGTTGTCTAATTTTTAGTAATTTTGTGTCATACTTTTGATGTTGAATTATTCTATTCCTGTGTACATGCCATCTAGTTAGCACCACAGGGCCTTTGTAAATGCTATTTCTCCTAGCTTTGTACTTCCATTTCCATTTTTGCTTTATTGAACTTTCAGCTCTCAGTTCTATCAACACTCAAGGGAAATCTTTCTAAACCAGGTCAAATACCCATATTTCATTCCATCAGGTCACCATGTGCTGCTCCTCTCCGAAACTAATGACAGTTGTAATTTTACATTTAATTCATCATTAATTCACTAAAGTTCATGACTGAGACTCAGGAAGCCTTTCTGTTTTTACTCATAATAATATCTTTAGTGTTCAATTCATGTCTTTTCACGTATTTATTAAATGTATGAATGAGTACATAAATGAAAATAAAAAATGGTAAAGATAGTCTAATTTTATACCTTCCGTGTTTCTTGATTTTTGCACTTTATTTATAGTTTGTTCTCTTTTTACTGTAAAGATTCTATTTGTTTTAATGTTCTGTATTGGCTTAAAAGTAGAAAGATATCTTTCTTGGGGCCGGCCCAGTGGCACAGCTGTTAAGTTTGTACGTTCCGCTTTGGTGGCCCTGGGTTAGCCGGTTTGGATCCCAGGTGTAGACGTGGCATTGCTTGGCAAGCCATGCTGTGGCAGGTGTCCCACATATAAAGTGGAGGAAGATGGGCAAGGATGTTAGCTCAGGGCCAGTCTTCCTCAGCAAAAAGAGGAGGATTGGTGGCAGATGTTAGCTCAGTGCTAGTCTTCCTCAAAAAAAAAAAAAGTGGGAATGTATCTTTCTTACCTTTTTTCCTCATTTTGGAAAATTTTCTTGTTCATTGAAGTCATTCAACCACACCTCTTTTTGCATATCCCAAGCATGTGACTTTATAATATTTTTTGATTATTACAAAAAAAAATCTCAATTTAGAGAGATGGTTTTCTTCTTAATTTTCAGGCAATATTGCTTTTTCCTTATGATATATTATCATTTTATTAGCTCCGTGGTGTATATTTTTTATTTGCTCTTTTTTTATGCTTATTCATTCTTGAATATAAAGATATGTATTCAATATTTGTACCTCTACCTTATATTAGGATGCAGACTTCTTGCTCTCAGATTTACCATTGAAGTTCGGTATTTCTATTAGCAGTACTCTTGTTCCAGGAATATTATGGAAATCTGGGGGATATGGGTGCAGGGGAGAGGATGTGGCAGTATTTTTGTCTTCTAATGAAATGGTCTTCAAGCATTTTTGCTTTTCAAGTTTGCTAAAATTATTTTTAAATAATTATGGTTCCTCATCAGGCAATTGAAATTTCAAATATATAATCACGCAACTCTCACAAAAAATATATGTATAAATTTAAACTTAAATTTTTCCATTAGGTCGTGGCACTTTGACTTTATATTTTTATGAATGAGCTGTCATCTCAAGTGTTACTGGTATTCAAGTAAATAAATTAGAACTCAAAGATATTACAGATTTTGACAACTAAATATTAAACTAAAGAAATAATTCTTTGGAAATATATTTCTTCATTAGACGATTTTAGCTATTTCTTTGTATGATTACTAATTATTGTTTCAATGAAAATAAAATTTGGCATCAATTATTTTTCTGAGTTGCATTTCCATGTATGGTTATTGTGAGAAATTGTGCTTTCTTATAAGAATGTCACTCAATTTTTTTAATTTAACTTTTTTTCCTTTATTTTTTTGTAAGATTGGCACCAGAGCTAACACCTGCTGCCAATCTTTTCTTCTTCTTCTTCTTCTTCTCCCCAAAACTCCCTGGTGCATAGTTGTATACTCTAGTTGCGAGTGCCTCTGGTTGTGCTATGTGGGACGCTACCTCGGCATGACTTGATGAGCAGTGCCATGTCCATATCCAGGATCCGAACCGGCAAAACCCTGGGCAGCGGAAGCTGAGCACATGAACTTAACCATTCGGTCATGGGGCCGGCTGTGATTTTCTTATTATGCACCAAAAAATCACAAAGTGAACTGCAAGCACTGAAGATTTTTAGTGAATTTTAGTCTGACGTTTTGAATATATTCACTTTCAATTTTTGAAAGGAAGACTGTAAACCGTAGGACTTTCAAAGAATTTTTTACCCAGTTTTAGAATTCCTTTTGTGGTTTCTGAGAAATGTAACAAAAATTTTTGCCAATCTTGGAAAATAACAATTAATTTCACCTGTTGTTCTTTCACTTAGGGGAACTCAGGAAAGCTTGGGTGATTAATTACTTTTTATTTTAATATACATTTGCCAAAAAATATTTCTTCCTTTCCTTCTTTCTTTCATTTTTGTTGTGGTAACATTGGTTTATAACATTATATAAGTTTCAGGTGTACATCATCATATTTCTATTCCTGTATAGGTTACATCATGTTCACCAACCTCAGATTAATTACAATCCATCACCATACACATTTGCCTAATCATCGCTTTCTTCTTCTCTCCACCTCCCTTCCCATTTGGTAACCACCAATCCAGTCTATCTCTATGTGTTTGCTGTTACCTCCTATTTATGAGTGAGATCATACAGTATTTGATTTTCTCCCTCTTATTTTGATTAGCATAATATCCTTAAAGTCCATCCATGTTGTCACAAATGATGAGGCTTTATAATTTTTTATGGCTGAGTAGTATTCCACTGTGTACATATACCACAACTTCTTTATCCATTGGTCCCTTGATGTGTACCAAGGCTGCCTGCAAGTCTTGGCTATTGTGAATAATGCAGCAATAAACATAGGGGTGCATATTTCTTTATGCCTTTGTGTTTTCATGTTCTTTGGATAACTACCCAGCAGTGGAATAGCTAGATCATATGGTAGTGCTATTCTTAATTTTTTGAGGAATGTCTATACTTTTTTCCATAGTGGCTGCACAAGTTTGCACTCACATCAACAGTGTATGAGTGTTCTCGTCTCTCCACATCCTCTCAAACACTTATTGTTTCCTGTCTTGTTAATTATCACCATTCCGATGGGAGTAAGGTGATATCTCATTGTAGTTTTGATTTTCATTTCCCTGATAGTTAGTGGTGTTGAACATCTTTTCATGTTCCTGTTGGCCATCAGTATATCTTCTTTGGAGAAATCTCTGTTGAGACATTTTGCCAATTTTTTAATTGAGTTGTTAGTTTTTTTATTGTTGAGATGTATGGTTCTTTGTATATTTTGGATATTAACCTCTTATCAGATATATGATTTGCAAATATCTTCTCCCAAATGTTAGGTTTTGTTTTCATTTTACTGACGGTTTCCTTTCCTGTGTAGGAGATTTTTAGTTTGATGTAGTCCAATTTATTTATTTTTACTATTGTTTCCCTTGCCTGGTCAGACACGGTACTTGAAAATATGTTGCTAAAATCAATGTCAAAGAGTGTACTACCTGTGTTTTCTTCTAGAAGTTTCATGGTTTCAGGTCTTATATTCAAGTCTTGAATCCATTTTGAGTTAATTTTTGTGTATGATGTACGATGATTGTCTACTTTCATTCTTTTGCATGAGGCTGTCCAATTTCGCCAACACCATTTATTGAAGAGACTCTTTTCTCCATTGTATGTTCTTGACTCCCTTGTCAGAAATTAGCTGCCCAGACATGTGTGGGTTAATTCCTGGGCTCTGTATTCTGTTCCATAGATCTGTATGTCTTTTTTTGTGCCAGTACCATGCTGCTTTGATTACTAAAGCACTGTAGTACATTTTGAAATCAGGGAGTGTGATACCTCCAGCTTTGTTCTTTTTTCTCAGGATTGTTTTGGCTCTTAAGGGTCTTTTGCTGTTCCATATAAATTTTCGGATTTTATTATTCTATTTCTGTGAAAAACGTCATTGGAACTTCCATAGCGATTACATTGAATCTGTAGGAAGTATGCACATTTTAACAATGTTAGTTCTTCCAATCCAAGAGCACAGAATCTCTCTCCATTTCTTTGTGTCTTCTTCAATTTCTTTTAACAATGTTTTATAGTTTTCAGTGTACAGTTCTTTCACCTCTTTTGTTAAATTTATTCCTAAGTATTTTATTCTTTTTCTTGCAATTGTAAATGATATTTTATTCTTAATTTCTCTTTCTGCTATTTCACTGTTAGTATACAGAAACACAACTGATTTTTGTATGTTGAATTTGTATCTTGCAACATTACCATCTACATTTATTAATTTTAGCAGTTTTTTGGTGGACTCTTTTTGGTTTTCTATATATAAAATCATGTCATCTGAAAATAGTGACAGTTTTACTTCTTCCTTTCCAGTCTGGATCCTTTTATTTATTTTCTTTCCTGATTGCCCTGGCTAGGACTTCCAATACTATGTTAAATCAGAGTGGTGAAAGTGGGCATCCTTGTCTGGTTCCTGTTCTTAGATGAATGGCTTTCAGATTTTATCCATTGAGAATGACATTAGCTGTGGATTTGTCATATATGGCCTTTATTATGTTAAGATATTTTCTTTCTTTACCCATTTTATTCAGAAATTTTTATCATAAATGGACGCTGCATCATGTCAAATGATTTCTCTATATCAATTGAGATGATCATATGATTTTTATTCTTCATTTCGTTAATATGGTGCATTACATTGGTGATTTGCAGATGTTGAATCATCCCTGCATCCCTGGAATAAATCCCATTTGATCATGATGTGTGATCTTTTTAATGTATTGATGTATTCGATTTCCTTCTATTTGTTGAGGATTTTTACATTGATGTTCATCAGTGATATTGGCCTGTAATTTTCTGTTGTTTTGGTCCGTTTGTCTGGTTTTAGTATGAGGGTACTGTTGAATTTTGTAGAATGAGTTAGAAAGCTTCCCCTCTTCTTCAATTTTTTGGAAGAGTTTGAGAAGGATAGGTATTAAATGTTTGCATCTTTGATAGAATTCACCAGGAAAGCCATCGGGTCCCGGACTTTTATTTTTTGGGAGGTTTTTGATTACAGTTTCCATCTCGTTACTGGTAATTGGTCTATTCAATTTCTCTGTTTCTTCTTGATTCAGTTGTGGAAGGTTGTATGATTCTAAGAATGTTTGTATTTCTTCTAGGTTATCCAATTTGTTGTCATATAGCTTTTCATAGTACTCGCTTGTAATCTTTTGTATTTCTGATGTTTCCATGGTAATTTCTTCTCTTTCATTTCTGATTTTATTTACTCAAGGCTTCTTTTTTTCTTAGTGAGTTTAGCTAAAGCTTTGTCAATTTTGTTTATTTTCAAAGAATCAGCTCTTTGTTTCATTGATATTTTTCTACTGTGTTTTTAGTCTCCATTTCATTTATTTCTGCTCTGATTTTTATTATTTCCTTCCTTTTCTACTGATTTTTGGCTTTGTTCTTCTTTTTCCGGTTCCTTTAGGTGTACTGTTAGATTGTTCATTAGAGATTTTTCTTGTTTGTTGAGGTAGGCCTGTATTGCTATAAACTTCCTTCTTAGAACTACTTTTGCAGTAACCCATAAATTTTGGCATGTCCCATTTTCATCTTCATTTGTCTCTGGGTATTTTTTTATTTCTCCATTGATCCAATAGTTCTTCAGTAACATTTTCTTAAATCTCCACATATTTTTTACTTTTCCGATTTTCTTCCTGTAGTTGATTTCTAGTTTTATAACGTCATGGTCAGAAAAGATTCTTGATATTATTTCAATCTTCTTAAATTTATTGAGACTTGTTTTGTGGCCTAATATGTGATCTCTCCTGGTGAATGTTCCGTGTGCATTGGAAAAGAATGTCTATTCTGTGGTTTTTGGATGGAATGTTCTGTATATATCTACTAAGTCCATCTAGTCTAATGTGTCATTTAAGGACAATGCTTCTTTACCAATCTTCTGTTTCGATGATCTATCCACTAGTGTAAGTGGAGTGTTAAAATCCCCTGCTATTATTGTGTTATTCTCTATTTCTCCTTTTATGTCTGTTAATAATTGCTTTATATATTTAGGTACTCCTATGTTGGGTACATAGATATTTATAAGTGTTATACCTTCTTGTTGGATTGTTTATCATTATGTAGTGTCCTTCTTTGTCTCTTGTTACAGTGTTGGTTTTAAAGTCTATTTTGTCTGATATAAGCATTGCTACACCAGCTTTCTTTTCATTGTCATTTGCCTGGAGTATCTTTTATCATCCCTTCACTTTCAGTTTGTGAGTATCTTTAGGTCTGAAGTGTGTCTCTTTTAGGCAGATATATATCTTGATTTTTATCCCGTCAGCCACCCTATGCCTTTTGATTGGAGCGTTTAGTCCATTGACATTTAAAGTCACTATTGCTAAGAATGTACTAATTGTGGTTTTTTTTTACTTTTTTCTCAGTGTTTTAGTAGTTTTTCTTTGTTCCTTTCTTCTTCTCTTGCTCTCTTCTCTTGTGGTTTGATGGCTTCCTTTAGCATTACGTTCAGGTTCCTTTCTCTTTTTCATGTATTTATTATAGGTTTCTGGTTTGCGATTACCATGAGGTTCATATATAAAAACCTATGCATATAGCAATCTATATTAACTTGGTGGTCTCTTTAGTTTGACCTCATTCTAAAAGCTCTATTGTTTTACTCCCCTCCTCCCACATTTTATATTTTTGGTATCATATCTTAGCCTCTTTGTTCTGCGTGTGTATCTATTATTCTCTTATCATGGAAATAGATAATTTTAGTGCTTTTTTTGACATTCATATTAGCTTCATGGGTGGTTGATCTTCTACCTTCATTGTATATTTGCCTTTACTGGTGATTTTATTTCTATTTTTTGTTTTGATAATTTTCTTATACCTATTTTTGGCCTTCTCTTTTCTGCTTAAATAAATCTCTTTAGCATTTCTTATAAGCTTGGTTTCTTGGTGATAAAATCCTTTAGTTTTTGCTTGTCTGGGAAACGCTTTACCTCTCTTTACATTCTGAATTATAACCTTCCTGTGTAGCATACTCTTGGCTGTAGGTTTTTTCCTTTCAGCACTTTAAATAGATTATGCCACTGCCTTCTAGCCTGCAAGATTTCTGCTGAGAAGTCAGCTGATAACCTTATGGGATTTCCTTTTTATATAACTTGTTGCTTTTCTCTTGTAGCTTTTAGGATTCTCTCTTTATCTTTAATTCTTGACATTTTAATTATAACGTGTCTTGGTATGGGCCTCTTTGGGTTTATCTTGTTTGATGCTCTCTGTGCTTGCTGTACTTGGGCATCTGTTTCCTTCCTTAAATTAGGAAAATTCTCAGCTATTATTTCTTTGAATAGATTCTCTGCCTCTTTGTCTCTCTCTTCTTCTGGGAGAAGGAACACCTATAATATGGATGTTAATGTTCTTGATGTTGTCCCAGAGGTCCCTTAGACTGTCCTCATTCTTTTTAATCTTTTTTTCTTTTATCTGCTCAGCTTGAGTGATTTCCTTTAGTCTTTCATCCAGCTCACTGATCCATTTTTCTGTATCATCTACTCTGCTATTGAATCCCTCTAGTGAATTTTTCGTTCCCAGCATTGTATTCTCATTTCTGATTGGTTATTTTTATCTTTTCCAATTATTTTTGAAGTTCTCACTGAGTTCATCCATTCTTCTCCCAAGATCAGTGAGCATCCTTATGACTATTAGTTTGTACTCTTTGTCAGGTAGATTGTTTATCTCTGTTTTGTTTAGTTCTTTCTCTGAGGTTTTGTCCCCTTCCTTTACTTGCGACACATTCCTTTCTCTCCTTACTTTGCCTCATTCTCTGTGCTTATATATGTGTATTAGATAGTTCAGTACAAAATCCCAATCTTGGAGAGATGTCATTATGTAAGTGACGCCTTATGAGACCTAGCAGTGTGCTTCCCTTTTGTCATCAATTCCAAATATTCCCAGAGTGTCCCATGTGTGGGCTATATGTATCCTTCTATTGTATCAGGGTTGTTCTTGCCACAGGTGCCCAAAGAGGCTAGGCTGTTCCTCGGCCAGCTGGTTGTAATGCTCAGCTGCTAGTGGCTGCTATGGTCCCTTTAATCACTTTAAGTTTTCAAATACTTTTTCAATCAGTTCTCTGTCAGGGGTAATTGTTTCAAGAGTAATTGTAAATTTCTTGTGTCCATGGGAGGAGGTGAGTTCAGATTCTGCCTACACTGCCATTTTGACACTGTCTCCTAAAAATATTTCTGATCAAATAGTTTATCTTTAAGTGCTTAGATATGCTGATTTAGCTCACTTGACACAGAAAATATCCATCACAAAATCTAATAGAAAAGGCAATCTTCATTTCAAACCCAACCAACAATAAGACTTACTTTCTGTTGAAACATAAATCTACTATAGTTTTCTGTAGAAATAAACATTGATTTATTGTTTAGCATATAATAAAAGCCACTATTATATTATATAAAGGGAAAAAACAACTTTATTGAGTGCATTATGTAAAATGGACTAATAAAGAAATCCAAGTTCAGGTTAAAATGACACAGATCTAGTATAAGTTAGTTATTTATTATCATACAAGAATAATTATGCTACTTTTTGTTAATCAATTTTTGATAATGAAGTGTAAACAATACATTTTATAAGGATCATGATAAAATGCATATTACTTTTCAGTAATTGTGAGAGAGTGCATATATTTATCATGTGTTTACCTTTTGAGACTTTCTTTTAGAGATCATAAGTGAACTTTTAGATGTAATTCCATTAATTTTATTTTGAATCGTGATTAACTTTTCCTAAACTAAACACTAAAATCTTTAGAAAGGCTCTGTGTTATCTTCAGGGTCACGTCTTCTCAGTTTATAGACTATTGCTCCAGTAGAATTTGCTTAAGCTTGCATATTAAATACATTTCATTATACATAAATACTTTTATCCATCTTCTTTACTATAGTTAAGATAGTTTTGTAAATGTTATGAGTGTAGGTAAGTTGTATCCTCTCTGGATATCATTTCAAGATAATAAAAGGGACATCAAAAAATATTCTATATCTGATAGGACTTAAAATCACAAAATTAGATTGATGTAGAGCAACTTGGCTTAATCTGTGATACTTCGCATGTACTTATATCTCCACTGAACTTAGGAACCAAGATCAGAGTTCCCATTCTTCTGATCATCAGATATGCTTTAGATGCAGGTTGGGTACTTTGTTATCTGTATTGCATGAAAGGTTACATCCTTTATCATGTATTGGAATTGTTGTTCTATTAACTCTGCTTAGAGTGTCAATATTTCCCTCTCCCTGACTAAGGAACTTAGGATGCTTCACATTTCCCCTTGATCTTCTACATTTTCCTGGATAGTGCATTTTTACTTATGGTATCCTATGAATGTAAAAATCAGAAAGCTGATGGCCGTGGAATGATGACTAAAGAACAAATTTGGGTCAGGCAACTCAGCAAATAAGAACTGGGCAATGGCCCTCAATTTGTTTAGATTACTTTCTGTTTATTGTAGTCACTGTGTCCTTGAGTGAAAGTATATAATAGAATTAGTTTGAAAAGTTTCCTACCTTTTCATGGGTTATTAATCGACTTGGAGTTCAGTATAAAGGGTAAGTTTAGTTCAAAATTGTCCTTTGTAATCCACCTGTGTGAGTTGCATAATTAGTGGAAAATCCCTCTAAAATATGGTTCATGGCATTCTATTAATTAGGATTAGAAGATTGTCATCAATTTTGATATCTCTGTGTTTATCTACAGGGGTATTTTCACGAAGGGTTGGGATAAACTATATTAGATATTGCTTGTTAATACCTGCTTTGACTAGGGAATCACGTCTGCTATTAAGAGGCCCAAAATTATTTTGGTTTTTAGAGTTTTGGAAATGCTTTGTTATTATAAATTGCTTCTTCTTTTAGTGAATCTTTCATGTATCTTATTCATCTTTATTCCAACTTCAAATTATGCTAGTCCTGGCTCTCACCCTTTGAGGACTGATTCATTACAGAGACAGTCATTTTGTTTAATACTTCCTTTATTTCATGGTAAGACATATTTCTAAATACTGGTTTCATTTCACAACTCTCTCTTCTAATAAATATGGAGCAAAATGTACATCAAAACTACTACTTTCATCCTTCTCCTACTATCTTCCAAATTATCCACTATTCTTCATCATATGCACCTTCCACACATTTCAATTTTTTTAAGGATATATCAACTTGATTATTGTGTATTCTACATTTAATACCTAGTGTTCATTCTTAACTTCACGTCTTTTTAATGTTTAATCCGTATTCAAATATCTCAGATCACTGATAGTAACCTTCATCAAGCAAATCCCAGCTATATGCTTGCTCAGAATGTAAATGTATATAATTTTATTTAAATAGTTATATTTGGTGTCAGTCAAGTTATAAAATAATGTCATCTAATTTGTATTAAAGTGTATATTTGATATTTCTCCATGACATTGAGTGATATGATTATTTCAACAGTCTCACAGTGGAATTGTTGCCATATTCATATGTCATCACATCTAGAATCCAAAATTTGTTAGGATTAAAGAAGCATTTTAGTCATAGTAAAAAAAAAAACAACATATCTTGAAGGTGTTGGAATGTATTTAAATTAAGTGTGTTTCTAGTTGTTATCATTATTTTTCCTTCTCTTAGACCCTAAGGGAGTCTTTCTCGTAAAGTAATGTATACACTTCTTGAAATTTCAGATCTATAAGCACTCTATGTGTTTATTTTTTAAACTCAAAACATTTTTGTCTCGGTCATCTGTTAAACTTTATATTTGTAGTTGCTTTCTAGATTCAAAAAAAATTCATGTCTTAAAAACACACTTGAGATGTGTTTATATTATTTTTATTATTTCATCTGTAATGTAACTACCATCTAACAATTGAACGTTTTAATAATTAAAATAGTCTTTTCATCCTCTATTGTCTTTTCATCTTCTATATTATGATGAATATATAAACTACAACAGTTAGTGTACCAGTGATTGTGTTTGTTGAGGTGTATTAAAATATTTAGTTAAATGGCATCAGATACAGGAAAAGAAAACTTTCTTCTGTATCCCTATTCTCCATTACAGCCATTCTCCAGATGCCTTTGATGGCCATGGAATGTCAATTACTTTTGTTCTTCTCTGTTGTTTCTTATTTGTTACTTGGCTTTAATTCAATACTCTGAAACAAGGAAAAGGAAAGAAACATATTTTGAAATATTTAGTGTACGATAGCTAAATTATTTTCAAGTGCTGTGAATAGTGAATCATCTAAAGAAAAACTGTGGAGGCTCTACAAAACAAAGCATCAGAAATCTTTCCTTTAGCCTCAATTGTTACACCAGTTGCCATGATGTTGGGAGGAGCTAGAACTGGGAAGAGACTGGAGAACTTAGTGAAATTTTAGAATTTATGGAAATTCAGTGCAGTTTCATAGAATCAACTTTGGACATGGGCATTCTCTGAACCCCATAGTAAAATGCATGCATCTCTCAATCTTGCTCTCCTTTTTTAGGCCCCAAGTGCCCAAATAGCTAAAATGCGTGTGTGGAGGAGAAAAGCGAGAAAAGTTATTAACAGTGCAAATTATTTGTCACTTTATTGTTAGTTCATGTTTCCTAGGTATTTTCAGGATTGACTACTAAATCCTTGGATTACCTAAATATCTTCTAGCATCTTCAGCTCCATCTAGCAGAGTCACTCATGCAAACAGTGAGGGAGAGAATGGCATGCTATCACAGAAGGGTCTGGTATTCTCTGACTTGTAAGAATTATTCATATCAACCTAGAGCTGACCATGATAAAGTGTAGCTGAAAATTTAATCCCAGTTGAAGGAAGCTGGTTTATTAACCTGTGCCTTTAACACTAGCTTGTATGGTCCTTATTTAACTCTTAAATTTTCTAACTGCAGAACCATAAAATCACTCTCATCTTTAATTTTGTTTTTTAAGATGACTGAAAAAAATCTACAACTAAGCTACTCTTTTAGATATATTTGTTGGCTGCAATGTATAAACTAAGTAATTTTACTTATTATTGCTTGTGAACCTATATTTCACCAGCAATTAATATTCAGGATGCTAGCCCACTACATCATGATAGCAGACTAGCCACAATGTAGAAACAGGCAAGAGTGTCTGAAAAAAAAGATCTTTCGACAATCCATATATTATATATTATCTTATATAGTATCTACAATAATTATAATATATATTATTATATATTATCTATAATATAAATGTTATATATAACATCTATACAAAATTAGAGAATAAATTTAAAACTCATAAATATCTCCCAGAGTTTTTTCTAAGTGTATTTATGGTATCAACTTTAAAAGTTCCTCTCAAAAATAGTGGTTTAGAAACATATACCTACACTGTTTAACTCTTTTAAAAGACCATAAAAAATATTTTAACCAAATATATTTATTTGATGTGACTACATATGGCATCTTAAATTAAAGGTTTTTATTAACCATTTTATAAGAAAGATGCAGTCGGGATATTAGGGCATTGCTGCCCATGACCACATGCACCACTTCCTTTCCTGCCAAAGTAATTGTGGTCATGTAGCTTCGACCTCTGTTTGAGCAAGATATTTATCTGTCTTTGTTTTAATCTGTCCTAATTACTTTGGTTTCTTTACCACCATCACTCACAAAGAACCTAATTGCTTTCTTCGAGATGCCAGCCCTACTTGAAATCACCAATATGCTTTGTCACTGAAGGAGACACTGAGCATCTGGTACCATATCATCACCTCCTCTTCTCATGAAAAAGCAGCTGCAGCTGGTTTTAGTAAGATTTCTCATTTCATGTTCAGGGTTATAAAGAGGTTGATGTCTTTTGTTCTATGAGATAATCCTCTGAAGGAAGGTCGGGTTTTAAGAAGCTTCTCCAGTATTTAAGGCGGCAATGAGGCACACTATGTTTTATGTCATGGAGTCACACAGAGTATTTCGTTCTAGTCTTCCATGAAGTGATACGCAATTTTTATTGACTACTTCTAAATTAATTCTACTATCTTGTTTATGTTATACTGTGTTATTTCTAACCCAAGCCATCTGTACAGATGTAGAAGGTATTCTTATTCTAGCACTTTCATCTCAATTGTAACTTATATTATGCTTCCTCTTGTTAGTAAGTCATGATTTAGAAAACTTCCTCTATTTTCTATGTTCATCATAAAGAGTTTCAGATAATGAGTGCATCAAAAAAATAAAATAATTGGATTTTGTGAAGGAAGTCATTAATACCAAAATGTCTTTAATAATCACTTTATAGGTTTTCAAAATACCTTCCTTTTAATCCCTTGTCAAGAGAACAATTGAGTAACAAAAAAAAAGAAACACACACAAAAAAACCTACAATAACATAAATGACTCATTTTCACACCAAATGGCTTATCCATACAGGTAGTGCAGGAGGAATATTCTATTAGGAGACCCTGGAGGCCTGTGCCCTGAACCTACATGGTCAGTAACTTTGATGTTAACACTAAATCTCTTTTACCTATTCTTCTACCATGAAAATAAAACTACTACTTGCAAGTGTTTGAGACAGATATGAAGGTTTAAAATATTTTGGCCTCTTTTTCTTTTCTTTATGTTAACTGAGGACACAGACACTCAATTTAACAGAAAATAGATTAATATGACTGCACATACCCACAACTGGGACTCGAAAATTTCCTCCTTCACTCACCTTACATGGAACAAGCGTAAGTTTCAAGATAGAATCAGATGATGGAAGCAATGATATTAAACCCCTTATTTACAATAGGAAGATTTTTCACTTTTTCTTTGTAGAAATCTAATTCCACCCAATGATGTTTCTATATTTTTACCACTGAATTCAAATTCATGTCGTATGACTCCACCACAGGTTATTTTTTTTTTCCAATTTAACTGATAAAATTAGGATCATGATGTATGAACTCTCAACATCCTATCACCAAACCTTTGTTAACCATTAATTCTCCTTTGCGTGTTTAAAAGTCTTTGACTACTAATATATCCCTTTCTTTTCCTTTTTATACAAAATCTTTTTGAAAGAGAAATGTACACACATGCAATAAGAATGAAGGTAGACCACTATCTCATGCCATACACAAAAATAAACTCAAAATGGATCAAAGACTTGAAGATACATCCTAAAAGTATAAAACTCCTGGAAGATGATATTGATAGTACACTCTTTGACATCTAACTAAAAAGGATCTTTTCAAATACCATGACCTCTCAGATGAGCAAAAGAAAAGAAAAAATAATCAAGTGGGAATTCATCAGACTAAAGGGCTTCTGCAAGGCAAAAGAAATTAGAATCAAAACAAAGAGACAATCCACCAATTGGGAGAAAATATTTGCAAATCGTATATCTGACAAAGGGTTAATCTCCGTAATATATAAGGAATTCACACAACTGAACAATAATAAAGCAAAAAACCCAATCAAAAAGTGGGCAAAGGAGATGAACAGACATTTTTCCAAAGAAGATATACAGATGGCCAATAAACACCTGAAAAGATGTTCAACATCACTAATAATCAGGGAAATGCAAATCAAAACTACACTAAGATACCACCTTATGCTTGTTAAAATGGCTATAATCTCTAAGTCTATAATCTAAGTCTATAATCTAAGACTAAAAATAACAAATGTTGGAGAGGGTGTGGAGAGAAGGAAACCCTCATACACTGCTGGTGTAGCCACTAGGGAAAACAGTATGGAGAGGCCTCAAAAAACTAAAAATAGAACTACCATATCACCCAGCTATCCCACTCCTGGGTATCTATCCAAAAAATTTGAAATCAACAGTCTAAAGTAACATATACACCCCTGTATTCATTGCAGCACTATTCACAATAGCCAAGACATGGAAGCAACCCAAGTGTCCATCAACCAATGATTGGATAAAGAAGATGTGGTGTATATATATACAATGGAATACTACTCAGCCAGAAACAAAGACAAATTCTTCCCATTTGCAATAACATGGAAGGACCTAGAGGGAATTATGCTAAGTGAAATAAGCCAGTCTTAGAAAGACAAACACCAGATGATTTCACTCATATGTGGAATATAAACAAGTACTTGGACAAAGAAAACAGTTCAGAGGTTACCAGGGGAAGGGGGTTGGGAGATGGGCACAAGGTGTGAAGGGGAGCACTTATGTGGTGACAGTCCAGAAATAATGTACAACTGAAATCTCACATTGATGTAAACTATTATGAACTCAATAAAAAAAGAAATGTACATTTGCTGTCTCTGCTTTCAGTTCTCAATTCACTGAATCTGACTTCTACTGAATCTGCTTAGCATGGAGATCAGTTGTGATTCATTTCTAAATCCTCTGGAACTTTAGTAAACACTTCCATAGTATTTACTATGTAAAAGTCACTGTTCTAAGATCTTCACAACTATCCTTTATAAGAGAACATTAACAGGAAATCAGGCTCATGATAAAATATCATTAACAAATGTTGTTAATCTTTATTCAGAATTCATTGCTGCATTTGGCATTTTTCTACACTCTGCTTTCTTAAAAACTCTCCTTTCTTTTTTCCCCATGATGAAACTTTCACTGGGATTTCTTTTATACACCCTTAGTCCTTTTCCTTAGGCCTCTTCTTGGGCTCCTTTTCAAATCTTGGCATCTTATTTCTCTACTCTTTTTCCTTTACATACTTTACTCGGGTGATTCAAGCACTCCGAGGGCTGCAATGCAACTCAAATCTAGTATTCTTCCCTTGGCTTCAAATTCAGTGGGTTTTTTTTTTTTTTGCTTATTTATAGTCAATAAATGTTTCCACTTGTCCACAGCCTTTGAAAGGGAAGAATTACAAACTAAAAAGTGTTAACCTCAAAACCAATCTCCCTCAAACTTCCCCCATTTGCGGTAGACGATTCACTACCAATCTCATTCCGAAAGCCAAGTAAGAGTCTCCCAAATTACTTCATAGATATTTGATTCTACATCTTTAATACTTTTAAAACTTTGGCAAAAATTTGCAACAGTGTAGAATGTATGACTATTTATTTAGTTCTCTCAATCTTTATGAGACAAATCAATAAGCAAAAGATAGGCAACATTAGCTTGGTCTGTTTTCCATAATGTGAATGTTTTTTTCAAAGCTATATTTTTTTTTGATGAGGAAGCCGGCCCTGAGCTAACATCTGTTGCCAGTCTTCCTGTTTTTGCTTGAGGAAGATTGTTGCTAAGCTAACAACTTGTGCCATTCTTCCTTCATTTTGCATGTGGAACACCGCCTCAGCATGGCTTGATGAGTGGTGCCTAAGTCCACACCAAGGATCCAAACCCTTGAACCCCGTGGTGCCAAAGGGGAACACGCAAACCCAACCATCATACCACTGGGCCAGCCTCCAAAGCTATTTTTAATGTTTGAAAAGTAGACATTTCATTTTTTATATATTATCAATTTAGATTTAGAACTTATTCAATAAACAATATTGCTTCATCATTAAATACTTGAAGGCTTATAATCATAGGAAGAAATAAGAAAACTAAAGCTCAATCTACAATCTAGATGAAACCTACTCATTTTGTATAATGGTCATTTTAATTATCTCTCCATTTAGTTAATATTTCATCTAAAATGTAAATGATTTCCTCTTTACCATTACAAATGTAGCGTTCTGCAATATAGATCATAGAAAATGATTATTAAATTTGAAACAATATTAAGCTAAATAATTTAGAATATTGAAAATGTTTTTAGGGTAGTTATTAACAAATCATTATACATGTTTTCTAAGAGAGATTTAAGTTGAATATACATCATTATCATGTTCTGATTGATTTAAAACAGGAATGCTAAATATTTTCCTCAGAAATCAGTGTCTGAATCAGGTGAATTAGATAGAGAAGTTTTCTTAAAAAATAACGTTTATTGTGAAAATGATATGAAGAACCACATAGGAATTCCTTATAATAAACCCTCAAAGAGTATTCTGGATTCTTTGAATGACCAGAAGTATACAAAGCCAGAGTTTATAAAAGATGAACACAATTAGGGATGAAGTGAGAAGGAGTAGTCATCATTTTTTAAAAAACACATTTTATTTTATCAAAAACTACACACAATATTTTACTATGCCAAAAATTTTAAACTTTAGAAAAGAACATAAGGAAATATTAGAACGTCCCTTCCTACATCTATTCTCATTTGTTAATTCCTAGAGGTAATTGCAGTTTCTGGCTCTTTCTTACAAAACTAAATTTGCAATCATTAAATTTAGTAATTTATTTTTTATTATTTATATGTGAGTAGTATTATATTTAGATACTTTATTTTAAAACATGCATATGTCATAAAAAGTTTTTCATGTTAACTGCACATGAATTCCCTCCATCCTTTTTTAGGACTACATATTACTTCATCTTATTGGTGTCCCATAATTTATTTAGCAATCTTGTATTGATGGATATTTATTTCCTTTTTAGTTACCTTTTCCTTCTATTACCAAAAATCTTACAAAGAATTTATATATGTATATCTCTCTATCATTTGTTATGCCACTGTACCCTGTGTCCTTAGGAAGGATAACTTTCTTACTCTACGTCACGCTGCTTATCTTGTGTTAATCCCACCACACATCTCACCACACATCTCACATTGATTTTTCCCACTGCTGCATGTATACTCAAAGAGCAATTTCAGACTCTAAAAATACATTCAATTTAGCTAAATCATGAAGTTCTCCCTCAATAGTCAGCTACATTTACTGTTATCCCTCCAAACTACTTCTAGGCTTCTAAATTAGTGACAGTGTCTCATAACTGAAATTCATGACAACTACAAAGAATTTCCTACAAGGAGCAGTTGTCATATATATCACTTGTTCCTCTTCTCAACTTTTTTTTTTATTCTTGGAAATAAACTGCAAGTACATATTTATTTCCAGACTCATACGTAAAATAATTAGTTGTCAATCCAAGTCTGAGTAAATATAAAATAAAACATCTGTTTTCTTTTAATGTAAGCTATATTCATTTCAGAGATCTTTTTAACTTAATGAGAATCAACTGACAGAATATGTTGAGGATCTGTATTAAAAATCTAGCTATGTCTGGGGCCAGCCTGGCGGCATCATAGTTAAGTTCTCATGCTCAGCTTCAAGGGCTCAGGGTTGGCAAGTTCAGATCCTGGGTGTGGACCCACACACCGCTCAAGCCATGCTGTGTCCCACATACAAAATAGAGGAAGATTGGTGCAGATGTTATCTCAGTAACAAATTTCCTCAAGCAAAGAGAAGATGGGCAACAGATGTTAGCTCAGGGTCAATCGTCCTTACACGCACACACACACAAATATATATATATATATATGTTTTATGACACAATTGTATTTTGCTCAATTATGATGGGTGCTGCATTTTTTTGTGATATTATTTTAATTCTGTGGACTTATACTTTGAATAACACCGTAGTAACAAAGCTCATAATCGTCTATATGGCAGTGCCCTCTCCATCTGCTTCCTTTCTGACCAGACTTGGTTCTTTAAGTTTGCATGAATGATAACTAGAAATATTCAAAGCTGTTAAGTTTATAATCATATGCCAACCTAAAAAGTGGTATAAAAACAAAGTTTAAGGTCATATGAAAACTCTCTCTTCTTCATATCAATTAAGGAATAACAGAGATCTTTCTCCATGCCAATCTTTTATTTACTCTCCATTTTATGCTCATTTTTCTTCTCTTATACTACTGCTGAATTCTGATGAGGATGCAATGTCCAATCCAATCTGTTCAGCCTTCAGGTAATTACTTTGTGTATTTAAACTTTCATTCTGTTGAAATAAGATGAATAAAATGCCAGTGAACAAAATGGCACAGTGACCATTTGAGCAGCAAGCAGAGGTAATTGTCAGTCTTAACCTTTGCCAACCCAGTGGATGTTGTTTGATAATGTAGTTGTCAGGGACATTGCTCCAGTGACATTCCTGCCAGTCTAGGCACTGCATTTTTAAGGTTGAAGTTCTACCATTATAGAATCTTCTTTTATAATTAATTTTGAATTATGGAGATTCCAAATTTGAAAGCCATGAATGGCCAGTACATTAAATAAATAGTAAATCATTTTAAAGCAGATAGAAATTACTAAAATAGCCAAATGACTGTTTCAAAGTCTAATCCAGTGTACATATGCTGCAATAAAATAATTAAAAGTAATAGGAAATTAAATATTAAGGAAACGTGCGTCCAGATTGAAAGAATGAGATTACGGAAATTATTTATTTATTTTGATTACCCTACAAATTCAGTAGGCACACAGAATCTCACACACATAAATGTTTTCAGCTTTGGTTTTTGCCCTGATATCTAGGGCAACGTAGAAAAGAAATTGTTTCTAATTGTTTTTCTTTAAAATAAAACGTGAGATGATCTAGGCAACTTTCTCAAAACAAAAATTAAATCTGGCTGTTGATTTAACTACTGCTGCCTACATTCTGTAATGCGTAACTCAATACCCAGGCAACTTCACTGACTCTGTGTCATAATGAGATCAATCTCCTTCATCAACAAAGGGAACTTTAATGTCGCCCTCTCCCCTGTTGTTAAAAGTGTCTGTCTGCCACTTACATTGGTCATCCATGGAAACTGAGGTTGTAATACAAACCCTCCACACCTATATAATAATTTACAAAATATAATTACATGTGCTATCTCGTTTAATCAACAATCTAGCAATCTCTCAAATTATTCCCATGTTTAAAATAAAGATACTGATACTATAAAACAGACGTACCTGGCATCAAATTAGTAAGTCTTAGAACCAGACTTGAACTTAGAGTTTTTCTCTCCACAGATCATAACCTCGACCTGCTCCACAGGAGATGCACAGATCCTTCTCTAACATAGCATGCAATCCTTTCAACAAGTGAAAAATAATACACCAATGACCTGTTGTTGGCACTATTGTTCTTCATGTAAATATGCTATCAGGATTTTCCTCTTCCAAGACCATGTTTTCACTTTATAACTCGAGAATATATAAATAAATTGGCTGTGTACCAAAGTCTGACACTTACATGTAAACTAGAGGCTATTTTTTAATAATTTATCATCCAGAACTATCCCTCTGAGGAAATTTAACATTCTTATGGTGTTTCCGTCTTTGTAGAGAGCCAAGTAAAATTAAAAAGAAAAAAGAGTAGATCTTGATTCAATTTTCATAATGGTGCCCTTGAGAAATTTATCCTAGTTCCTTCACGTCTTGAAAATGCAGAAGGAAGTATGTTAGTTCAGTTAAATCTTCCCTCCTGGATTCCCTTTTTGACTTCCTATTTTGACAATGGCAATATTATTCTCCCATTTTACTAGTCTCAAAAACTCAGTGACCTTTCATCTTTAATTTCTCCCTCTCCTGTACAACTTAATCAGATACCCTGACTCCCCATTTCCTACCTGAGAACATTCTCTTTGCCACTTGTTCTTTGCGTGACCTTGTGCAAGTCAAACTCTGTGCTTCAGTTTAGTCAATGGTGAAATAGAGGTAATAAAAGTATCCATCTCATATGGCTCTTATAAGTATAAAATGTGTTATTATTTCTTATATGTAGAGCCTTTTGCACAACATCTCGCTTATATTAAGTAATACGTAAGATAGCAATCTTAGCTGAGTACACAAAATCCTTTGAAAACTACATTCCAAATTTACACCAATTCCCGGCCATTGCATTCAGTATTTCTCAACTGCCAAAATGATATTGTTAGTATCTTCTAAATGTGTCATCACAAAGCCATTGCCACACCTTTCCCCTAAACTATGTGAGTTATTTACAATGTCCTCTTCTATACTTTAGAATGACGCAATTCCAAGTACTAATAACCAGACACCTTTCCAAAGTAATTTTAGGCCTTTCCTCACAGGTAAATCTCTCCGAACTCTGGACTCATAGGACTTATAGTATAATTTATAAGATTTTTCTGAGGATAGAATGATATGAAGAGTTTAGTCTAATGCCTGATAAATAGTATTCAGTAAACGTCAAATATCACACATACATATATATAAATGTGATATATAGAACCATTATTTATTAATTATGTTCACTACTACTTGACTGTCATGCATTATTTTGACAAATCCTGTATTTCTGTATTGTCTTTTAAAAAATATTTGAACATGTGCCTTTCATAACCATGTTCATCTTGTTTTGTCAATTCAACTGTAGATTATTTTAATTAGATAAATATTATGTCTTCAAAATTTATCAAATATGTGCCAAATTTTGACAAAAAAATTGTAACGGCACCTCTACCCACTGAATTCACTTTAAAATAAAGGATTCATTTCATTTCCTAAATATAATAACATGAAGTTTAAAATAGAGTATTAAAGCCACAGAATTTTGTATGAGAAGCTTTGCAAGAGAAAATGAACAGTTTTTAAATCCCTAAAACAAAAATGGAAGAAGTATCGTTCAAAACATATCAGCCATGTGTTCATTATTTCCTGTCAATGAATTGTAACAACTGTTTGATCAGTTACAGTTGCTGGAATGTAACCAGGTTTATTCTAGTGGCCTGGGAACATGAATTATTGAGTAATGGAATGGTTGGCCTCAATCCTCTTTCCAAGAAGATCAATTAGATGAAAGAGAACATTAAGGCTCATCAATAAATCATTAAATCATCAATAAAAAATTGAGGGAGGAAAAATATTAAATGAAGCCATGACTATGTGAATTTAAGTATGTGTGTTGCAGGGGGTGTGTGTGTGTGTGTGTGTGCATCTTCTCCAACTCATAGATTTAAATAGACATGTAAATGTTTGGCTTCATAAAAAAACGTTCATTAGTTGAGAGAAGGCCCTTATTCCATACATTACCATCCTTAATAACAAACATATGTGAATCCAAAAATTGGTAAAATTTCTCTTTCTTTAAAAATCCTTGATGTTCAGAAATTTTTTCTTCATAGAAAAATCTGTAGAAAGAGAGACTATATTTTTGCGACTTTTTCTCTCTCATCGGTTCTGGCTGATGGCGGTGAGCTTAGCTCTCAGTCACATGCGTGACCATTTGCTGACAAAGTCACTGCCCTATTCCACAGTTTTAATTATAAAAACTATTAAGAGAGAAGGATTATACCCAAACCACTTACTACACCAATGCATAACTTGCTTTCCTATTGTCTTTAATGTCTAAGGATGGTATTCATTAATTTTTAATACTTGAACTCCCTCACAGAGTGAAAATCTAAATCAATATTAGTTTGTGAAGATTCTTTCATATCATTTTCTCCCCTCAGATTACAGGACAATACTCAGACCTCTTAGCTTTCATAGCATCTCCTTTCCCGTGTAAGGAAAGGATATATATTCTTAGGTATTAAACAATAATTGCATGAATGTATACTTGTTTTACAGCCTCTGTTTTAGCTATTCGTCACATGGAATAATTTATGCTTCATGTAAACTAGAAATGGGCTTGTAAAATATGACGCTTGTTTCATACTTTTCAGAATCAGTAGTAATATAATAAGAAAATATTAGCACAAAAAACACCACAAGAAAATATGAGAAATTTTCATTAGGAATTGTTATCTATGCTATGTAAAACACTGTTAAAATTATGTATCAAAGTTAAAGATAGTAGAAGAGAAAGGAACAAAATTAAAACACACAAATGGAATTAAAGATAAAGCAAATATAATTAACTCTAGCATATTATTCAAAGTGATCAAGGAAAACAGAGGCATGAATACATTTAAACAGTAAATGAGAAAATAAAAACTTTCCTATTCATTTTAATTTGAATTCAAAATATATACAGGATTTTTTTACATACGTACATTCATGATTACACCTTGCCCAGTTACATTAAATTAATATGTGGATAGTTTATAGTAACCTAGAATTATATTGGTTGCTAAGAGAAAATTGAATATAAAATATGCTGCATATCAAATGTTTATAGATGACTCAGCTTTGACTGCACTGTACACAATTCAAGCGAAAGTGAAAATTTGACTTTACTCGAAGTACACAGGGCAAGAATAAGGTGTTTTACAGATCTGAAATTAAAGTCTTCTTCTAAGAATTTTATTTGGGAAAATAAAAATTTGGGAAAAAAATGACGTCTAGAAGTAATGATTTTCAATAGATTACATATTAAAACGTATCTGAGTAAACTTAAATAAACCTCTAGATGACCAGAGCGTATCCTCTAAGAAATCAAGTCAACATGAAATTCAGAAAAAGAAACCTCAAGTTCATCACCGTGTTTACAACATTGGCCAAGATCTAATTTGGTATTCTGAGTAGCTCTGTTCTAAAGAACAACTGGTTATAATAAGATGATGATAGCATTAGATTTTGAGATCACCTAGTAAACACTTTTTCTGAATGTGTATCACCAAGAAACAAGTTAAAATCAAGTTTTCTTCTATTTAGGGAAGAATGTCTTTCTGTATTGAGAGATTGCAACAAAATCAATCTTGACCATAGAATGTGCTGTTCAAACAAGGTATTATCACATTACACTAAAAGTAGTAGTTCACGGGGCCATGTCCTAGTTAAACTGTAATTGCTCTAAGGACAAACGATTTCTTTGTTCTTTCTGTATCCACTCAATCTGGTAGAGGCCCTGGTGTCTACGAATCACTTAATGTTTTTTGAATAAACCCTTTAGTCTCTTCTTTCCACTGCAAAATTAAAATATTTCATTTTTTGCGTGCAATATAACATTCCCAATCAGCAAAAATCAAGCTCAAATTGTGATTATTTTTTAAGATAGGAAACACTTATCGAAGGCCTAAATCTCTATATAATGTTCTCCTATCACCTTTTACTTTACCTCATCCTCTTTTTTTAATTAAGAGATGTCCAATCTCAGTTTACTCTAGAGAAACTGCTGAGCACAACAGTTATTTAATCTTGAAGCCTGTATGTTCTTAAAACTGGAACTTGGCATGGGTACAGCGTGAGCAGATGTTTATGGGAGTTCCAGAATAGGATAGACACTTAAAGATATTGAGTGATTCAGTGCACTGATTCTGCAAGCTGCTGTCAGAAAGCTGAAAGGCTCTATGGCCTTTCTGTGTATTGCTGTTTTCAGCAATAAAATTTGCATTTTAATCTGCAGGGATGTTCATATCTTTCTGCCAGCTAGTATCAGCATCCTGTCCAGAATCATCAAACTAGAAGCATGATGGCCTTGACAAATATTTTCATTTCACTTAGCAAATATTTCTTCCATCACTGAAAAGTTAACGCCTCCATAACCAGAACTTATATTACTTTGGAGGAGTCTAAAACTTCATTTAAACAAACAAAAGTGATTTCATAAGGAATTATATTGCCATAACAAATCAACAGTTTGAATAAGGGAATAGTCATAGGCGTCTCCATAGCATCTGGAGCTCATAGAACTCAAAGTGCTCAAAGGGGAAAACATTGTCCTTAGTTATGCTTGCTCACTTTAGTGGAAATTACACATGCATATCAGAGTAGAAGCAGTTCCCGCTCAACTTACTGAAAATTCTAATTAAAGAGATCCACACAGTCTCATCCAATTATATCGATGGGCTTGCTAAAACCACTTATGTAAGCAGGAATATAAGTTAACATGGGTTGCCTAAAAAATACATACAAGAAGAAATCGCAACATCGAATTTAGAAAGAAGACCAGCCATCAAAACACTAATACTTTCAGTTGCTGGAGGGCTACTTAAATGAGATCAAAAGGAGAATAAAATAGGTTCTCTGCTTCATTTTCTCAAAGAAAATCAGTAAGTAAAATTTCTCCCAAGAGTATCCCCAGAGATGCTTGGCAAAATGTCCCCAAGCAAGCTATTGTAAATTCCAGAAATTTATTGAAGTTATCCTTTTACTTTCTGAAATTTAGATTAAAAAATAAGGACAAATTGTACAAACTTTAAACTTGAAACTTTATAGTGCATTATAATATCGCATTATATGAATAAAATATTATCCCTTTAGCTCCCATATCACAGTCTTGTCTCATTTCTTTCACTACAATTATGAAACTCTCCACTTATTTCCGACTTTTCCTCCTCTTCTTAAATAATAGGCGCATGTTTATGACACTAAGCTCTAACAGAGGCACGATAGCACCTTGTTTCAGAGCCCAGCTCTGGAGTCAGAGACAACTGGTTATTAACATTGGCCTATTACGATCTCTGTAATAGTCATCCAGAAAGTCACTACTAGAGGATCGGTGTGAGTTGACAGCAACACAACACCAGTATTTGCCATCCCAGCATTGGCTGTCTTTCTCTCAACTTTGCGGCTCCAAATCATTGATAGACAGCAACAGCTTTCTGTCATCCCTACGACCGTCACCTTGCCCGGTTTACCCGTATTGTGCCTAGCCAGGCTGATAATAAGGAAGCGTTGGCCGTGATGTGCTCTGTTATGATGTATATGAACACTTCATTTTTGGTACTTTCATTTTTTGTATAGTTTATTTTACGAAAATCCAGATCAGATATATTTAGTTCTATGCTATATGATCCTTGAAGCTAGAATCACCCATTTACTCATCCACAAAACTTAGCTCAGAGCTATATAAGCAAGAGGCGCTCACTGAATTATCATTGAGTTAAAGAAACTATATATAGTTAGTTACTTGACTTTCCTATTTAAATATTTACTGATAACTAGAAATAATATATATTGCACATACTTTTCTTTCTATTATTAAATATTATGTGCTTAGACATTCATGAATCTTTGGATCAAGACAAGAATAACATTCTGGTATTCTTTCTAATGGAAAATAATATTAAGACAATATTTTAATTTGCAATTGATTGCTCAGGATAAAATACACTGCAAAAAATGTCTACACAGTTTTCTCCTAAGCAGTTCCTCAGCACTTTCTGATTATTTTTCTATACTGCAAGCCATGTTTTGAATATTTTGGGACTTTTTGTGTTTTGCTGAAGAAGATTGGCCCTGAGCTTACATCTATTGCCAATCCTCCTCTCTTTTTGCTTGAGAAGATTAGCCCTCAGCTAACATCTGTGCCAATCTTCTTGTTCTTTTATTGTTGGTGAGGCAGATTGTCCCTGAGCTAACATCTGTGCCAATCTTCCTCTATTTTGTTTGTGGGATGCTGCTACAGCATGGCTTGTTGAGTGGTGTGTAGGTTTACGCCCAGCATCCAAACCTATGAACCCGAAGCCGCTGAAGCAGAGTGTGTGAACATAACCACTATGCCACCAGCTTGGCCCCTTCTGTTTTTTCATATGTGAGTCACTACTACAGCATGGCTGACAAGTGGTGTAGGTCCACACCTGGAATCTGAACCTGGGCCACCAAAGCGGAAGGTGCCAAACCTAACCACTGTGCCACGGGGCTGGCCCCAACATAATTTTCATTGAATCTTCTCTTTACAGAATTTATGGTAGCTACTATTTCTATAGAGTACTGTCCACTGATTAAGGATAATTCTGAACCTGACTAGGACCTTATATTTTATTAGTTAATGCTGTCTCAAAATTTCCTATCATTCATGTTTTTTCAAAGCCTTGCTGAAAATATAAATCCTCATTATTGAACACACTGCCAGGTAGTAATTTCTACTGCTGATTTTTACCAACAAAGTAGAGCTTGGTCTTCTTATTAACATAACAGTTTTATTTGCTTTAATTTCTTCTACTTCTACTTAGAATCATTCTATTTCATCTGTTTGAAATATGAATCTTGAATATTACCGTTTTCAGTTCTCCACCTTTGCTGTCAATGCGGTTTTCAGTTTTGGATTATTTATTTATTTACATATACTTTTCAAAATGAGTACTTCTTCATCAACAGCAAATTATCTTTCAGGGTATATAGTTACCATGATTTTTGTTAACACTAATGACAGAAATGTAGATACGTAAGTTTAGGTATTTGAAAAGGAACCGTCTCCAAATACTGCATTTATTGTTGCTAAGTGAGTAATATAAAAAGTTACCATTTAATTTCAAATACATGTAGCACAAATATCTATCTGCTTAATATTCCTCATTCTTAGTAGCAGATTGTTACCTTCCACACTCCCCATAAATGCCTTATTTTGTGTTTTTTTGGAAGTCCCAAAGAATTCCTTACCAATATTTCCTCAACCAGTATATCCATCAGAGTCTTCACCAGATGTCTGTCCTATTCCTCCTTTTCTACTCCAGCTCCCACTTTTTGACAGCTGCTTTGCTTGTAAAACTTCTTGAAAAGTTTCTCTGGCTCTGCTGAAGAGAACGCTTTGTCCATGGTTATGATGTAATTCCTTCATCCTCCCACAGCTTCATATCCTTAGGGTCTTAAAGAGTAAAGAGTTCTGTGCAGAGCTGGAGAGAAAAGACTCCTGAATAATTCTGTTAGTCATGCATATTGAGCCCTGATTTTCACCCAAATTTTCTATCAACTTCTGCTGCTAATCCTCTGTTAGTGTGGGCTCAAAGCAAAGCCAGGTGATTCTGTGGGGAACAGAGGTCATTTCTTCCTCTCTATCCTCCTCAAACTCTTCCACATTATTTTGCCCCAGAAACATTCCTCTTTGCTCCAGGAATTTGATAACTAAGTAATCCACATATAGGAATTGAGATATATGTGTATAGTTATCAAGGTGTGCCTACCTTGGGGAAATCTACGCCATGTAAAACAGTGGAACTAGCCACATGATGCTATTGAGCTTGAAATTAGTCTAGTCTGAATTGGAGTGTGCTGTAAGTGTAAAGTCAACCATATATTTAGAAGACTTAGACAAAAAAAGTGTGTAATCTCTAATGTTTTATACTGATTACAGTCTAAAAGTAACATATTTTGTATATACTAAATATATTACTAATATGAATATCATCTGATTCGCATTACCTTTTTAATGCGGATACTAGAAAGTTAAAAATTACGTATTACATTTCTATTGGACAGCGCTGATAGAGAGAATAACACTGAATTAAAATTTATGGTTACATTGTCTTTCTCTAATAGTAACATTTATTTTCAATGATAGTGTTAATTTTCTAATAACCCAATGTACAAGGGTGACTCAAAAGATTCTGTATTTTCCATATGACATGTTACATGTCACTTAATTCACATAATTCATTTAAATTTGTTAGAATGTAAATAAGTGTGCCATAGCCCAATTATTTAATAATTTTCAGAATAAAATTACTCTCAAAATAATTTCCAATATGTTTGATATAATCAAATATCAGCATGTTTTTCTTCTTCCAACAGGTCATTAAATTCCTAATTGCAATCAACAGGTAATAGAAATCAATTAGCAGAATGTTTACTCTTGTTTAAAGAATTAAATAAAATATATTTTGCAGCAGAGTTTTTTTTTATTATATTGAATTATTCTGTCCAAATATTGTATTTGGATAGGCTAAATAGTATAAAATTTCTTCAGGTAAAACTACTTCTGACATTCTTTTCTTTGCCCTCCTCCTTGGATTGTCTGATCACTTATAATAAATGCCTGTAGTGTTCTTCAGGTTCTACCATAAAATACGCATCTACAGGTTTTATCTATACGACAGCAACAAAGGTATCATGTGGCAAAATTTATATGGCTAAATATAATTATGATAAAAATTTCTTTATATGTTAAAAATTATAAGATATATAGTCTTTCTAAAACATAAATACATAGATTGGATACAAATTCCCTGGAAGTAAAGTAGCCAATTGACGAGGCATTGTTTGATTCAATTCTCTCTTTTGGAGCATTAAGTGATAATTCTTATGGTAATGCCTGTGATTGGTGAAACCTACCTTCCCTGTGAGGGAGTCCTGATAAGATAATTATCTGGCTGTAACTTCAAGAAGATGAGACACATAACATGGGAAAGTAGTCACAGATGTTGGATGAACACAAATAAGACAAATGATCACTATGATAGGTATTTGCAAGTGTCTATTTTTCCATAATTCATATATGTATTATTCTTCCTCAGAATGGATTTATACTTCTGTCTTCAATAGTTTCTTTCATTCTAATTGCACTGGTTTATAAAAGAAAACCTAATCTATTATCTGTGCAGTTCTTAGTCTTGATATTCAACAGCAATAAAGTGTTGATTCTGTTAAATAATTCATTATTAACTGAAGTTGAGGGCATGTCTATACAAAAAGATACTCCTTATGTTGAAAATATTACAAATATTTCTAAAATAAAAAATTCACTGTGCTGTCATCTAACTCATGGGATTTTTGTAGGCTGGACAAATTGAATAATATATTTAGTGGTATACATACTTTCTTATAAAAATTATAAGAAAAGTTTAAAAATACAAGAGAATGAAGAGTGTTCTGAATATAAGGGTATATGAATTATTTATCCAAAAGAATTTTTGTAAATTGCTTCTTTTGTGTTTGTGGTTTCTCTCCTGATATCACATCGTTTTGCCCAGTTTTCATAGCATTATGGACAGATGGTAAATATATAGAAAGCAGAAGTCACGTTTAAGAAATTTCATGAAAATATAACTGAATTTCAGATTATTGCTTTCAATACGTAAGTGAAGTTTTCATAGCAGCAGTAGCAATTTGTAAACATATAACCCATATTTTATAAACATGTACAGGAACAAAGATCTTATGTTCTTTCATAAAATGACTAAAAATTTTTCATTAATATGACATCAAGCTATAGGGCACATTTTTTTTAACGTTTAAATGTCTGTGAGAGCCATTACAGACTATCGAAAACAGAGTCTCCTATAGTTGGTGTTAGTCATATAAGTTTCATTTCTTTTCATATTTGTTACCCTTCTTATTATTTGATAGATAAACCTCATAAATGTATATTTTATTATACAACCTGATGACCACTACAGGATTTTAATAATTAAAATTTTCTAAAAATTATCCTGTTTCAAAAGATATTTTATTCATTATCCTGAACAGGAATAAATGTATTGCTAAATGATCTCAATCTGTCTCTGTATTGCAATTAGAAAGCCAATGTCTTGAAAGAAGAACAAAATGCTGACACTGGATTATATGAAACACATGGAGAATTTGTTTGAGAATAATATTAATTAAGCATATTATTAGATAATTGTATTCTGATAATTTTACTGCAATTCTAGCAGTTTAACTTTATGTAAAAATTGAATGTATTATATGATATATGAAGAATATGGAAACTTATGAGTCACCCTTGCAAACTGGATTATCCAAGGTATTAGAAATTAACACATTTTTAAAAATGTGTATTAATAAAAGGCAACACATCTATGAATTTTAGTTCAGTATTATTTTCAAAACTTTGTATCCAATAGAAATATAATAAGAGCCATAAATGGGAACCACATATGTAATTTTAAATTTTCTGGAAGCCACATTAAAACGAGTTAAAAGAAACAGATGAAGTTAATTTTAAACATCTTTTACTTATTTCAATAGATTTAAGTATTTTCATTTTAACGTGCAATTAATACAAAATATTAAGTAGATATATGGAACTCTGTTTTTCATACTAATTCTTTAAATATTGGTTTGTATTTTATTTTTAAAGCATGACTCAATTTGAACTAGCTCAAGTGCTCAGTAGCATGATGTGTCTAGTGAATAATGTATTGGAAAGCAGAGCTTTATCTTTTAGATATCTCAATGAATGAAGTATCCAGTGTTCACCATATAAATGTTCCCATTACGGTCCATCACACAAATTTACTCCAGATTTTTCCTTTTGCATTCAGTAGGGATCTGGGAAAATATTCCTTTACACAACCAATCTTGACAAAATCTCAGGAATATTTTCTTTGAGATTCTCAACGTTTAGCCAGGAGTAAGCAGATAATGGAAGGAAATGCACTGGATGCTAGAACTACAAGTATGAACAAAGAGTTTTATTATTTATCAGCTGAGACAGGACATAGAGAAATAAGTCGAATGCAGTAAGAAAAGGGCTGTGGTGTTAAACACAGAATGTAGAGACAAAAGAAGACGGGAAATTATTTTAGTAAGGGTGAAGACTTGAATTAGATAATTTCCTATAAAGAATATCTTATTTGGAATGGTCCTTAAAAGGTAAAAAGAAATTCAATGGCGTTGATCTAACTCTGTGTTCTCATTCAACCCTGCACTACTGAGCTTACGGGGGAAAGTCATATGACACTGAACATGGGACCAATTTAAAGGCAAAATCTGCAACTTCAATAGATTCTCAGTGATATCAGAAAATCTATCTGTTTCTGTAATCAGCAGCTAGCTAATTCTCCACATTGTTTCTCAAACCTTCAGTTCCCTGAGACTGCCAACCCATCCATTCACCATTCACAGAGAACACTGCTTCCTTCTTCTGAGACAAAATACAAGCCATAAGACAGGAGTTATTTCACAGAAATTTACAAATATTCCTGCAACACATACACACATCTATTTTATTTTTCTCCCCTTGAACTGTCAAAAATGTGTCTCTATTCTTGTCCAAGTCTTAGCACTACAACTTTGCTATCCTGGATCGTGTAATCTCCCACTTTTTCTAAAATCTTGTTCTGTTAATTGTGTATTTTCTACCCAGTCTCTTCTCTATATCTTTTCTCCTTTTCTCTTTTCCTTCTTGTCCCCATATACACTTAAGCACGTTCACATTTATCACATCTTAAAAACAAATGAATACAAAATCCTTGCTTTGGTTCCACACCCTTTCTTGCATCCAACAGTTTAATAATCAATATTTTAAAAGGAATTTCCATCTGTGTTATTTTCAATTTTCATTCCCCAGTTACCCTCAATGCTTGGCAGACTCTCTTCTGTCCTATTACTCTATATCCAATGTTCTTGCTGAGGTCACAAGTTACTTCTGTTTCCTTCTACTCAAATGAGGACCATTCATTGTCTTCATCATTTTCTTCTTTCCTGAAGCCATTGCTTCCCTTCCTTTCCGTGACACCTACAACTTTGGCCATTCTTCCTTAGCCTTCTTTACTGGCTCACTTTCTTCCTTACATCCCAAATACATAGCTACACTTCAGGTTTTCTTTCAGACTATCTTCTCTCTGCATGTCACTTTGCAGTCTTTGTCAGGAATTTATATACTATATTTCTTCAATTACCATAATTTCTAAACGTATATTCCTAATACAAATCTCCCTCAGAAAATCTAGACTATGTATAAAATTACCTTCTAGATCTCTCTCTGGATTGCCCATAGTTAACTAAATTTTAACATGTTGCAATTGTAATTTTTATTTATCCCCAAATTACTTATCCTCCTGTGCTCTTGATTTTATTCTGTAGAATCACAATTTAGCCACTTATTCAAAATGAGGACATCATTTTTTGCCTTTGACTTTTTGCTAGCCACCTCGATCCCCCCTCCTCACCTCTCGTTCTTATCTAATTAGTAACAACACGCTTTTCTTTCTGCCTCCCAAATATCTACCATTACTATTTTATTCATTTTCTTTACATTGTCACTTTTCTGGTTTAGGTGGATAGAATCAGATTACTAACTTAAAAATATCTGTGCTGTAGAAAATGTACTTGGGGATTCTATGTATAATAGGTAAGTTTGGCTTTTGTTACAATAATCTAAGTGAGAATGTGATGTCCACCTATATTTCATTTTCTTTAAATATGGCACACAGCTATTCTTAACTGAAGGATGATTAAGAAAAACAGGGCAATAAAGGTAGGTATAGCAGCTAGCAGAAAGTTTCTACCACAGTTTGTGTTTGTGTTTGTGTGTGTATGCATGTATATTTGTGTCTGTGTGTAGATGTATATAAAAGGGGTAGAGAGAGCATCTTGACGAGAACAAAAGCACATAAGTCTGGTTGTCAACTTCACATGCTTAAGCAACAATCTTACTATTATACACTTGTTATATATCCAAACTATAACAAATTGTAGAAAAAAATTTACAGTCTCTCCATGTTTCAACCTCAAAGACTGAGAAAAAATTGGTTCAAAAATGATAGATATAGATGAGATATATAGATAGATGCAAGATAGAGAATCAACATCTATTTTAGTAAAGACCAACTGTGTCCACTTTCATGAACCTTTATCTAGTTGAATTCTTGACTACTTACTCCTCTTTCAAAAAGCCTGTACACTTCACTCACGATCTCCTTCATCCAGTCATCAACATTTTTTTTTTAAATTTCATTTTTTTTTATATATATTGCTTAAGAGACTAATTTTTTTTTTTAAAGATTTTATTTTTTTCCTTTTTCTCCCCAAAGCCCCCCGGTACATAGTTGTGTATTCTTCGTTGTGGGTTCTTCTAGTTGTGGCATGTGGGACGCTGCCTCAGCGTGGTCTGACGAGCAGTGCCATGTCCGCGCCCAGGATTCGAACCAACGAAACACTGGGCTGCCTGCAGCGGAGCGCGCGAACTTAACCACTCGGCCACGGGGCCAACCCCGGGTCAGTCATCAACATTTTTAAAAAATATCAAATAATAATGGTGATCAGAATAGTGAATAGAATGTTGTAATATCATATTTTTGAAATCCCATTTTCCAGTATGCACTGTAGTTTATACAGTACTCATTCTTTTTAGTATAAAATTCCATTATTTCTACATATACAAAATATGTGGAATATAAAATTTTACCAATCGAGATGCACATATTAAAACTGTGTATCAAGAGAATGTGCATTACCTTACATTTCCAGAAGTTTTCCAAAGAAAGAAAAAAGATAAAGTGTGTATTATAATAATAATCTTTCCTCTATGTAAAGACTTTCTTAAGTTAAAAATTAAAATGATGGTATTAAAAATGATATAATTAATTCTACTTTGACATATCCATCTATACATATTGGATCTGGAGATCTCAAAAGCATCAAGTAAAAGATGAGATTATTGAAGTTGAAGGAGTCAAGGGGACAATATTTGGAATTAGATTTTAACTGATTTTTCGTCAAGACTCATCTAGAACATAGTTAAAAAGAACTTTTTCGACAGCTGGAAAATTAGTAAAGAATATGCTTCAGATCTGATAATGACACAAATGACAAACTTGTATCCAAGAATCACAATAAAGTTACATAATATCATTTAATTTTATATTTTATGACTGATTATTCTTCACTTACATGGGATTTACATTTTGTGTAATTTGCTGTTAACAATTTGTATGAGAATCACAATGCATGTTAAAGTTTATATTTCATTATTAAACATATTTTTGGTTCCATGACACGTTTATAAGTTATTTTCAAAATGCTTTTAATATTCAGTATATGTTAAACTATCAAATAACATACTGATATTAATACTGATAATTAAATAGTGCTACTGTTATTTTGTTCTGGCAATGCAATAATTAAATAATAATGATAGGATTGGAAAAAAGATAATAAAGCAAATGAAGAATAACAGGAAAGAGATTAAATATTATTTTATATTTTAAAATCATTTTACAATTTATAAACACTTTTAAAAATAATTTTCTTGATAATCCCCTCCAAACCAAATTATTCAATATCTAATCCACCTCAGCAATCCTCTGGCAGGGTCATGCATTAACCTGCGCATCACTGGAAATATCATTTATTAAAAGATCTCCAAATCTAATTTTCCTCCATCAGATAGACAATTCTTTTCCTTCCCATCCTCTCATTCATTTATTCCCAATTCATATGTTTATTTACAATATTCTTACCTCTGGTCTTGATACTAATCCGGAGTCAGTATACTAAACAACTTTTGCTTCATTTGTCTCTGCATTGACAGTGAACTATTTTAATAATTTGTATGTAGAGGAAAGGAAGCAATGATGATCAGGGAATGCTGCTATCTATCTACCCAACTGTTATGAAATCCAAATGGACAGAAATATACTCCCTAAGAATCTGTCACATAAGTGCCAAGTGGGGTTCTTGAGGTAGAATCTCTCTATTTCATCTACATGATTAGTGATAGGCACTCTAGGAATGCCTAATATAAGTGCTGAGCACTGATTCTGGAGCTAAAAGTACTTTTCTATCTCAACAAAACACACAGAGTTGGAGGTAAGTGGGTAATGGGGAAAGAGAGAGGGAGGGATAGGAGAAAAAGAAGAGGAAGAAAAAGTAGAAGATGAAAGGACAAAGAGGAGAAGGAAGAGGAGAATTTCAGACTTTCTAAAGGTCTCATCTGGAGATGAGGAGAGAGAGAAAATAATCATGTTCACAAGGAAATGTCTTATTGTGAGTGGAGACATACAGAATACTGTATTAGTGAGTGAAACAGTTGGTGTCTTGTTTTTATATTCAAGAAATGAGTCCCACATTGAGAATAGTAATTTGAATGTATCATCAGTGTCAAGGCAAAAGGAGGAAGAAAATAGCACATTCATTCAAGTCATCTTATGAAAGAAATAATGTCAATTTACCATATTCTTCCAAAAAATGAAAAGACTGAATTTTCCTACTAAAAGAGAAAAATTTGTCAGATTGAGTTAAAAAAAAATAACTTCAGCCATGACATTTTCAAGAAACAACTTCAACGATGTGATAAAGAAAGGTTAGGGGCCCCCGGTGGCGCAGCGGTTAAGTTCGCACGTTCTGCTTCTTGGTGGCCTGGGGTCCGCTGGTTCGGATCCCGGGTGCGGACATGGCACAGCTTGGCAAGCCATACGGTGGCAGGCGTCCCACATATAAAGTAGAGGAAGATGGGCATGGATGTTAGCTCAGGGGCAGTCTTCCTCAGCAAAAAGAGGAGGATTGGCAACAAATGTTAACTCAGGGCTAATCTTCCTCAAAAAGAAGAAAGAAAGAAAGAAAGGTTAGATTTAAGGCATTAGTTGTTGCTTATTCCATTCACCTCCGATCCCATCCATTCTATTTTCTCCCAATGTAGCAGTGACTTGAAGGGTAAAAACACATCCACCCTCTCTTGCAGGTAGAGTTCTGATGTAATATAGCTTCTGTGAATGAGGTCAATAGTACAGAATTTGGAAGTGAAGTTGGCGCCATCTCCCTGCAGTTGTGGTGTCTGGAAAACAAATGGTAATAGCTGTGAGTTATTG
The DNA here is from genome assembly GCF_041296235.1 of Equus asinus. Classification (NCBI taxonomy): domain Eukaryota; kingdom Metazoa; phylum Chordata; class Mammalia; order Perissodactyla; family Equidae; genus Equus; species Equus asinus. The sequence continues at coordinate 46,785,918 of NC_091792.1, read as the reverse complement.
TGGTTCTTGAGCTCCAGTTCCAGTGTCTGTACACCAGGATCATGAGCATGAAGAAGCAGTGGTGAAAGTCGAAGCAGCTTCAGTTTCCTGGATTCAATACTGCCAGCAGGGTCATATAACCTTGGAAACAACAGCCTAGTGGTAATTCCTTGACTTTCCCTTGTCTAGCCCTTCAAATCACGTTTAATCACCAAATTTCCTTGAAATACCTACAGTGGTTTTCTGCATTGAACTATGATAGATACAGATGAGAAAAGAGAGAAACCAGGAAAATACAAGTGAAAAGAAAGAAAGAAACAAGATAATGAGCTGTATTATATAATGGAATTTTTATACCATCATACAAATTATATAATGCAGGAAGACAACACTGGCCTTATTTCCAAATTCTGTGCCATTGTCCCCCTTTTGCAGTAGCTATTCCTAGCAGCAAAAGAGACAGGGAAATATGTTGTTACTTTTCTAGCCACTGCTATAGCAGGGGAGGATAAAATGGATGAGATTAAGCACAAGAGAAACAAACAATATCTAATGCACATACACATATGCTCCTTACATCAAACCTTTTTTGTCACTTAATTTTGTCTTTTTTTTTTTTTTTGATGAAGAAGATTGGCTCTGAGCTAACATCTGTTGCAAATCTTCCTTTTTTCGCTTAAGGAAGATTGTCCCTGAGCTAACACCTGTGCCGATGCTCATCTACTTTTTATGTGGGGTGCCACCATAGTATGGCTTGATGAGTGGTGTGTAGGTCCACACCAGGGATCAGAATCTGTGAACCCTGGGCCCCCAAAGTGGAGTGGGCAAACTTAACCACTAACCACTGGACCCGCCCCAAATTTAAGATGCTTTTTATCAATATCATATTGCTGAAGTTTATTCTGAATACTTTCTATTTTAGTAGGAAAATTTTGAATTTAGTAGAATATATTTACATGCATATAATTTTTAATTATACCTACACACTCATGTAAAAATGTATCATTTTTCTTTTGTGCATGCTTATGGAGCATTTACAAATAATTTAAATATTTTATGACCTGTTTAGAATGACATCTGTAAAATATTTCCAAAGCTAAACTTTACAAGACATTTATCTGATCATAACACATTCCAATTAAAAATAAATAGTAAGACACAGAACAAAGAATTTTACTATTTGGAAATGAAAAAATCCATTCTTAAATGACTTACACAAAAAACTAAATAAATAAAACTAGAAAATTTAAATCATTTGTAAAGCTATGAAGAGAATTTCATACAACAATGTTTACAACCTAAGTGCCCATCAACTGATGACTGGATAAAGAAGATGTGGTGTATATACATACAATGGAATACTACTCAGCCATGAAAAAGAATACAATCATCACATTCACAACAGCATGGATGGACCTTGAGGGAATTATGTTAAGTGAAATAAGCCAGATAGAGAAGGACAATCTGTGTATGACTCCACTCACATGTGGAAGTTAAACATGTAGAAAAAGAGAACAGATTAGTGGCTACCAGGGGAAGGGGGGTGGGGTTGGGCACAAAGGGTGAAGGGGTGCACCTACAATACGACTGACAAACAGTAATGTACAACTGAAATTTCACAAGATTGTAAACTATCATAAACTCAATAAAAATTAAGTTTAAAAAAATGTTTACTCACAATGGGAAATTAAAATGCACAATCTTACAGATGTCAAAATATAATGATGTACACCTGAAAAAAAAATATAGTCTTTATCGCTTTGCCATAAATGAACCAAAACTAAAAATAAATGAATTTAAATTTAGGACTTGTGGTCATACCAACCGCAACACTCTGTTTTTCCTTGACAGCAAAGATTCCTTCTTCGTTTTTTTTTTTCTTTTTTGAAGCAACAATTTGCTCTGTGTCAGGGAATGAATCATGATCAGTCCAAAACTGCAAAACCCAAAGGCCAAATCTGGCCCGTCACCTGTTTTTATAAATAAACTTTGGTTGGACCACAGCCATGCTCACTTATTTACATAGTCTATGGCTGCTTTCACACTACACTGGCAGAGCTGCATAGTTGCAACAGAGGCTGTATGGCTCGCAAAGCCTGAAATACTACTTTCTGGCCCTTTACATAAAAAGTTTGTGAGCCCGTGCTTTAAACCATTTCTGACAATTCTATTCTTTCCTGCCAGAAGCTCAATATTTATGCCTCCTTTGAGTTAGAGCTGATTATGTGAGAGTCTGGACAATAGGACTAAAGCAATTGTCTGATGGAAGGCTCCTAAGGAAAATATTTTACTTTTAAAAGAAAGAGACAGAGGCAAGTGAAGAATTAATGGCTTCACATTTCTCCCTCTCTTCCTTTCTTAAATTTCCTCAAACTCTGGCAGCCATGTGATAGCACAAGGAAGCAAGAATGAGAAAAACATCATCGTCCAATGATCATCACCTTAAGCAACAACAATGCCATGTTAAGATGGCAGATTAATAAATAGTGCTTAGTCCTTGATTTCATAGTTGTACTCCTGTGCTAGCCTTTGCCTGCCTACATCCATAGATGTTTTTTTGTGAGAATTTTTGATGTCTTTAATTTTTAAACCAACATTTATAATCCATTATATAGTTTTTATTTAATTGCATTATAAATTCCGCACTAGAATGAAAGCAAAGAAAATGACTATATGGTTTATTGTCATATTCCTGGGGCACAGAACAGTGCCTAGAATGTGGTAGGCATTCAATAAATCTTCACGTCTTTCAATATTTAATAATACATTGCAACTCTATAACAAGAAATTTGAAAACCTAAAAGAATTTGAAGATTTCTTGTAAAGCACAGATTACCAAATTCATCCCAGGATGTAATGAACTTGAATAGACTAATTAGTATAGAAAAAAACTAGAAAAAAAGTTTAAATATTTAACAATAACTAAGTAACAAATTCTGGTTCCAGCAACTTGTTAACTAGAAAGCCAGAAACTCTTCCCACTGCAAATATTAGAAATATCACAAAAAATTTGAACATTTCTTTAAGTGTACGACTTCAAATACTATGAAATTAGATTAAACCCTTCGTGGCAGGCATACAGAAGAACATAAACCAGTTCAGTCAGCACTTAGTGGTGGGAAGTTTTGGCTACCCTGGGAGGGCGCAAAGAACCACTCCAGTACATACATGGGAGAAGGATGTAAGACCTGAACCCATGGGAGACGCAAGTTGAATTTAGACCCTCATGTAAAGGAGGAATCCTCAAAGGGCTCCATAATTAGTAAAACGGTAAACTAGGCAAAACAAAGAACCTACCTACAACTAAAGGAAGATGACAAAAACTTTCTATCATGACCTGGTCTCTAGTTTGAAAAAAAAGTCTCTAGATAATTTGTAACCATGAACTATATCACACATGGTTTTGAAGTTGGACTTTATGTCCTACTTTTGATATAGAATGCCTAACTTGAGAAATCTTCATAAAAACCAGTCCCAAAATACTGACAATCCCTGAGCACCCAGAAAAGCAAACGCAAAGTTCCTGTCAGAGACAAGTCCTCCACCAGGGCTGCACAGAATTGCTGCCCTAACTCCCCAGTTAAAATTGCTCATGTTGTAGTGTGCAAAAGCATATGAGCAAAAATCAGCATTTCCAACAAGGGGTCAATTTAGATTCATAAAGTTTTAAAATATATATAGATATATATAAATTTTATGAAATTGTTCTATATATATTTTTATATATGTATATATGTTTAAATTAGAATATGAAATTTAACTTTCTAAAGCTCCCAGAGAATAATAAAGAATTCTTTATAACTTAGAATTCCATGAAATAAAAAATTCATTTTATTAAATTGAAGACATTTTTAACATTTTATTTGAAACCCGAAAGAATTCAAGCCAAAATCAAAATATGCCCTTTTTGAACTAAAGCCTCCAAAAGTTGAAGTCCAGCATCAATCCTCATCCTCTACAATTCTAATTCTGCTTGCTCTCAGTTCCGGGTGCCTCACGCAGGTCCCCAGGGGGCAATGAGACAGCCTGGGCTGCCTTTTTCTGGAATGGATATGGTGTCTTCACTTATTAGTTCAACAATAAGTCTCCCACATCTTCTGTTTTTTAAAAAAGTCCAAAAAGTTAAAATTTGCAAGACTATCACAGCACTGGTCCCACATTAAAAAAATTCAGAATCACAAGCAAATCCACAGCTTTTAGAGAAGTTATCTTGGTCCAAATTTTCTTCACTGAACCCGGGATCATATTTAGCTTTGCTAGATATCAGGGCAGAAGTAGATTTAGGTAGTAAATGCTTCTTCTTGGAAGGAACGTAGTTGGAGAAAATCTTGATTTCAGCTTTGCTGGGATAACAATGTCCATCTTTTTTTCTTTCGTCTCTTAATCTTCACTACCTTATCGATTCTGAACCAAGTTAAACTCCACCATCTGGTTTCTCCTTTTACTTCTGAACAGCTGAGGGCTTCTGGAGAAATTCACAAAACTGTCGCAACAGCTTCTGCTACATTTTCATGGTTTCCCACCCTGAGTGTCTCATTACAGCTTCATCTGGCAAACTTTGATTTGCTTCTAATATTCTTCTTGCATGTCCCTCAAAACATTAATTCAGATGCATTCTCTATATTCAAGCTTAAAATTCCATAATCTAACATTTCATAAATTGCCTGACTTTGTACTTTATTAAAAAATCATACAAACAAAGCACAGCAAAAAAGTAAAATATCTGAGGGGCGGGCCTGGTGGTGTAGGGGTCAAGTTCGCATGCTGTGCTTCAGCCGCCTAGACCTGGGGTTTGTGGATTCAGATCCCAGGCTTGGACCAATGCACTTCTTATCAAGCCATGCTGTGGCAGGTGTCCCACATATAAAACAGGGAAATATGGGCACAGATGTTAGCTCAGGGCCAATCTTCCTCAGCAAAAAGAGGAGGACTGGCAGCGGATGTTAGCTCAGGGCTAATCTTCCTCAAAAAACAAACAAAATGTAAAATATCTGGGAATTAATCCATGTCTTTGTATTTCCTTAGTGAAAAAATTTTCAAATGCTATGGATTTTCCCTTAGGGACCGTTTCTTTAAACATTGTAAAAATTGGTAACAATTTAGCAATGAATAATTTAGGCTTGTATCACTACTTGCATATTAAGAAATTTAGTACAGAATTACACAAATAATGTCAAAATTGGGACCAAAAATATTCAAAAACATTTCTATCAGTTAAATTAAACAGATATAATGTTTCACTTATACTACTCTTATACTTTAATCCTATTTTGTAGTGTTACCAATGATACTTAACCAGAATTGCTTTTTAGCTCAATAGTTTTAGTTTATTTCTATATCATTTTCCTCTACTTTCCTTATAGGAATCCCTTATTCTGTATCCTTGCTCCAGAACACACACACACACACACGCATACACCCCCTTCTGCTATATGATGTCTATTCACTAAAGAACGGGGCGATAACAGGAAAGTCCGCCTTCATACATGAAAGTCTGCTCTACTTTTACCAGTTGGTTCAGACACCGTGAATCTCTGTTGAATCCTAGATTTTAAAACTACTAGGATCAATACCCATAACATCCCTGTGGTACCAAGTGTATCCATCTGTAAAGCAAGATTGCAAAGGACCAGCAACAACTTCCAGATAATAACACCGTCCATTCAACAACCTCCACAGGAAGGAAACACCAGTAACTTCTATTATTCTATCTATAATTACTGAGGTTTCTATAGTAAAAGAAAGCAACTAGAAGGATATTGAAATGAGTGAATGAGTCTATCTCTGATGTCAGCTACAGGAGTAAAAGCTAAAACCTACCCAAAAGCTGACTCTTGTTAATATTTTCTTCTTGTCCAGAAACCCATGCAAATCCTTGGTATTTTCCTAGGACCTTTCTACCATAGGCAATTCCCTATTCCTGAGACATATTTTTACACCTAAGTGAGAGAGGAATAAGGTAAGGAAATGTATGTTGCCCTCTTGATGGAGGATTTGTTCACCTTTTGCAAACATTTTCCTGAATCTTATAGTTCTACTTTTTTCAACATATAGACCAGATACATTTCTATTATCATTCCTTAGCTTCTGTATTTTTCAGGAAAGTTATCTGAGATGACTACTTGAATGCAGTAAGATATAGGGTCTAAAATTATTACACATATTTATACATGACATTTTCTTTTACACATGACATTTTCTTTTTATAATTGATGGATGCGTTGTATAGTTTTTAATCATTTAGAGTATACTCAAAATAGGGCCTACATCTTAAAAATATCTTGAATCTACTCAATAGATATTCATTATATTGACTTGATTTTGCCAACTGTTTTGTGAAAGAATTATCAAACTAATGTCCAAGGATCTTTTCAAATGACTATTAGATATGAATACAAATTATTAATAGCATTTTTAGTTTTGCTTTACCCAAATCTATTCTCTTACTTGTGATATTTGTTATGATGTGGCTATCTCATCAGTATGAAAAATTTCAGGAATCATAATTTAACACTAGAAGAGCACTGAGAGATCAGTGGTTTCAACAGAGAGAAACTACTGTTTGTACCTAAGGAAACTAAAACAAAGCAAGTTAAGAAACTAGTTAATGAATGACAAACCTAAATTTCCTGATACTTTGCCAAATGTTCTTTCCGTTATATATTGTTACTTTATGCTTAGATTTTTATCTCTTTATTTCAAAACTGCCACCATATAAGTATGTATATGTTTACAATAAAAGTAACATTTCATTAAAATATCAGCATCTTTTGTTGTAATAAGTCCAAATAGGTTTTTAAACTTCCAATTAAATTAACGAAATATCTGCTAGCACCTAATCATGTTCATTGTTTAATGTTTCTTAAGTCACCCATAAAGATCCTGTCAGATGGGCATGAAGGATCTGATTCATTGTCTAAACTATACTTTCAAGGTCTGGAATTGTTAGTACTGTATTATAGGCTAAATTTTAGGCAAAGTCAATATTTAGGGAGAACCAGCCTATTTCCATTGACAACTGTTCATATTGCAATTTTTTAACCTCAGTGACTCTCACTGGTTGCAGATGAGTTAAATGTATTCATTTTGCCTTCTTATCAAAGGCTGTTACAGACTTCTGACAGTACATTTGAGTATCTTATTGTCATTTGCAAGTGGAGATTATCTAGCCCATCAGGGTTGCTTTACAATGATCATTACTCTAATAATGTTGAACTCCTTGTTGATCTTTTGTTCCACTGAATATGGAATAGTGAGAGATCTCTCCTCTCAGAGTTTAAGACAGGATTTTTAATCCTGATTTTCCCTAAACTAGCTCTGTGTGCTTGAATGCTACTTACCTCCCTTGAGGTATTGTCTGTTTTGTTTTGTTTTGTTTTTATGAGGAAGAATGTCTCTGAGCTAACATCTATGCCAATCGTCCTCTATTTTATGTGGGATGCTACCACAGCGTCACTTGACAAGGGGTGCTAGGGCTGCGCCCGGGATCCAAACCTGTGAACCCCAGACCACTGAAGCAAAGTACATGAATTTAACCACTATGCCACTGGACTCCCCTCCCCCACTTTGAGTTTCTAAAATGAGGAATTGAACACTAGCTAGGTATTATCAAAGGCTGTTTATCAGTTAGTTTGCCTAAGCTGTAAGAAAAGGAAAATTTAACAAACTTAGATCAAATGACAAGAAAAAGATACATTATCTACCGTTGATTTAACTGATCTTTCAATATTTCTCTGTAGAATAAGGTTATACTCATGTTTCCTAATATCCAGGGACAATTTAGGAATTCTGGTTTGCCTCTTTAACTTGGTGATCAGTGTCCCATAAGATAGTGTACTGAACAGCTAAAGAAGATTCATTGATAAAAGTTAAGTTTATGTTACTATCTAAAATTAATGGCTTTGGGGTTTCTATGGTGGAGACTAACTCATAATCTAAGCATTCTTTAGTATTGCAAGTGCAATATGAATCATCCATGATCACGTTGGGACCCGCTTTAAAGGACCCAATCATTGGCGCGAAATGGTTCTTTATCGAATGTGTCCATGATATTTGATATTGTTTTTATTCTATCTCCCTTAAAGACTGGCTAAGATGTACAAAAACAATTTCAGAAACAGTCACCTGATCTTGTGTTGGAACACTCACTAAATTTCTACAACATAAAAATATCTGTTCTCACACACGTGTTTGTTCGTAAACATAGCACTAGTATATGAAGGTGGCAGGCATCCAAACAGACATTAAATAAGTACCTTAAGGATAACGTCTGAAAAGCTGATGAAATACCTACCCAGGGAAATGATTCATAAAGTAATATGTTACACTATTTGTTATGTAGACCAGAGAATTTTATTGTAAATCTCAACTACATTTGAACATAGTGACATACATTTAGGTTTTAAAAGAAACAATAAACATTAAATTAAAAGTATGAAAATGAAACATAATTCTGGTGATTTATTTTGGTTGAAATTCAAACAACTTAACCTAACTTACATATTTTCTTGAATAAAAATGTAAAACTATATTGATTATTGTCATGAAGTCAGTTTCCATCAGAAGTATGTGGAGATCATTAAAGTTGGTTATGCATTTTTAATATTTAAAAAGTATTGTAAACAGATGCTCATCTTGAAGAAAGAGATTGAAACTAGGGAGAGATGGAGAGAAAGAAACAGAGGTAGAGGGTAAGAAAGAGTGAGAAAGAAACTATATCAAGGGAATCTCCACTATAAACAGGATCTGTTTTTCAATAGCATTTGCTTGGTTAAAATATATTCATTCTAAAATAAGGTAGTTTATTTAGAGAATAGAAATACACGTAAGGAATAAATTATGGCTTAAACACACTTAAAGAATATAATAGTGAGAGTCAGGTTTCCAAAATGATATATGATAAATAGAGCAATAAATAAAGGAAAATTAACTAGAAAATAAATCATAATCGGCGGTTAATGGATACCAAACTTCACGACTTGTTAAGTCAGAACTATCAAAGTTCCACCAGCAGAGAGTTTAGGAAATAATTTTAGTGACTAAGTGTTTCTATAAAAATTCCCTGTTCATCATTTCTCCTTCATATTAATAATAAAGAAGAACATGCAGAACTCTGGGGTTTGCCTTCATTATAACTTCCATTCCAGGAGGATAATGAAACATTTCTGGCAATGTAATTCAGAGTCACTTCCCTTTTTGTGTGTTCTCAAAGTCACTTGGCCTGTAGAAGCAGAGCTTATTAGATCTTGCTTGAATGCTTCTTACAAGTATACTGTCCTCTTGGGTCTTGTCTATGGATCTCACCAGTATTCAGTCATGCTGCATTATTTGAACAATTGCCCTTATATACCTCATTATTCTACACGTGGCACAACAAAATGGTTCAAAAGTCATTTGATAAGTTATTTTAAACACATAGTGTGCAAACACACACACACATCCCAAAAGAATTTTTTCACTCTATGTGTGTCAAACCAAATACTATACCTAACCACAATCAGAGAATTTGTTTTCACAAAAATAACTTTACACTGTTGTAGTAAAATTAATTCATGTTACCTATTTTTACTGCAATTTCTTTTTTAAGTAGGAAAAAAAGGCAAAGTGAGCTACATAGTACTTGGTATCCTGTATCAAATTATTTTCACTAGGGCAGACACAAGTGATGGAAGAAAAATAAGAAGAAATATATACTCTTAGTCTTTTGAAAGACACAGAAAAAAATAAGCATCCACTGAGTTCCTACCATATTGTATTGCCTCATTTAATCCTAGGACAACACTGCAAAGTAGCTGTGGCCCTAGTACAACGAGAGGGAGTGGGGGGAAAAGACAAGCCATAGAAAAGACAAGCAACATATCCAAATCATCTAACTGCAGAGTGACAGATGTAGAATATAAAACTGGAATATTCCCTGACTCCAAAGTACCAGACTTTTTATTATGTTGCTCATCCTCAAGAAAGAAAGAGAGAAAGAGAAACAGAGAGAGAAAGAGAGAAAGAAAAGAAAGAAAAACAGCTCTAATGTGAGAATTGCTGCAATCTAGTATTTTAATAAAAAACAATGTTATTTATCTGATTATTTCATCTGATTTTCTACCACTGGGAATATAATCTGATTGCATATACATATATATACATTATATATTACATTATACATATATATTTCATTTTTGTACAAGTGAAAAACAAAAAGAAAACAAACTCTCATTGGCATATTTTCTTTTAATGTAAGAAAGGTATTGCCACTTCAGACAATAAAAATGTATCGATTTGATTATATTTAAACACAGAACATAACAATGCTTGACCCCCAGCATACTGGAGTCAGACAGATCTTAATGCTGCCTCCTTCTGACATTTAGTCGGTATGACATTTCGGGCAAGTTAACTACTCTTAGTCACAATTTTCTCATTTGTAAAATTGGGTTAATAAAGACTGTTTCCTAAAGTTGCAGAGAGAGTCAATTATTTAACACATACAAAGCACCTAGCATGTCAGTTATTCTTATCATTGTTGTTATTAATAGCAGAAGGGATAAAACAGCCTTGAAGCTACAGACATATGTAATTAATATGCAAAAATACAGTAGTTTCAACCTAAAAAAGATACAATTAATGAAAAACATTGACAGATTTCTTTTACATATCAATTTAATGTATGTGAGTATTTTAAAACTAATTCTAAAAGATAATATTAATGAGCCCCAAGTATGTATATTCAAAGGAACGTATTAACTTAAAAAATCTCCTTAAACATTTGCAAATTCATCAAAAGAAAATCTTTAGAGTTTAATTTTTATTAATATTTTATTGTATTTCTGAAACTATGGACTTTATTTGTAGAAAATATTCTCTAACATTATCTTATGCCAAAGATGTATTATACCGTAATGAGGAAACTAAGGAATTTATTTATTTAGACAACGGAAATTTAAGTGTAGAATGAATCTATACTTTAAAAATTCTATGTCAGATATTATAAATGTGCATACTTTTTATTCTGATTCTGATTTTTCAAACTCCTTTCCAAATGACATATCCATATTTATTTGTGTTTATTTGGCAAAAAGTTATTTCTTTTAGATAAAATATCATTAACATTTAATGCTGAATTAACTTAGAAACTTTTCTATATGTATAGAGACTTCCCAATATGTTACTTCATATTTGATACATTTTAAACCCTTGGAATCAAAGTAACTTTAAGCCAAAAAGCAGTGCCCTCTATAAATGCATTATCTTTAAAGAAGTGAGTATTTGACATACTTATGCTTCTGATATATTAGGTGCATTAAATGGGAACAACAAACAAATTGTTCAGCTTCTGTTCATCATAAACAGTCCACAGACAGCAGAAAGACTGAAAATAAATGAAGTCAAAATGTAATTACAAAAGATGGTGATGCATCAGCAAAGAATAAACAAGAAACTTTGAATCCAAGCTGTAAATATGGAGATTCATTCCTTTGTCAAGGTAGACGGCTTTACAGTTTCTCAAGCTTTTTTGCAATGTGAACACTTTGGATGGATTGTGAGAATCTCTAAATGAATAGAGATATTAACTTTATGTTAGCTGTACCAATTACAAAATTTATTTCTTATTTTCATCTAGTTTTAAAGTACTGATCAAGAGGAAGGAAGAAATTACATTAGTTAAATATGAGCACTCATGTGACTGCCTACAAGCAGTTATCCAGGTAAAGCCATGAACTAACAAGTTAGATTCCTCTATTGATGACATAATATATGACTATAATCTTGAATGTTGGAGACCCAGAGCAGGGTTTCAGTCACAGCCAGGTCATGAGCTGAACAGAAGGAAAAAATAAAATAAATAGAGGATTTTACGATTTCCTGTTTTAGCTTGGACATATAAAGGGCATAGAAGTTGTTACTCTTGTCCTTACAACAACAACAAAAAGCTGAACAAAGTGAAATTCAATGACACTTCTTAGAACCATCAGAGAATTTAAGTCATGGGGCAAAGCAACACCCCAAAAATCTGGAGATACGGGTGAAGACAGAGAATCATATCTGAGATCAGCTGACCTGGAGTAGAAGCCTCTAGAACCATAAACCAGTAGGAACACTTTAAGTGTAATTGTGACTAATTGCTGGAGGCAGAATGTGGACCACTATGAGGATGAGAATTTTCTGATGCCCTCGGTCTTATGACTCCCACCGCCCACCGCCCACAGTTTGTGGTCTTTACTTCTAGGAACCTCATCAGTTCCTCAAGTAGAAGAACCAGGAAAATCCTCAGAATAAGTACCTATTTTGTAATATGTCCAGAGCAGTCCCCAGAACCAAGGTTTATTCAACAAGGGCAAAGACTTTCTAAGACCCTTACCTAATTCCAACCCCTTCACCCTTTCTTTCTCTCCTAAGGGAGGCAGGAGGAAGCTGAAAAACACTTGTGAAGATCAAAGACATAGGCCCACTAAAAGATTAAAATTTATAATACGATTATATAACGCTTCCCTTCCCCCTAAACATTATCACGGCCTCAACAGAGCTCCAGTATAATAACGATAAATTACAGCTGAAAAGCCACAAAAGGTAGATTTTTTTCTTTTTTTTGGTGAAGAAGATTGTCCCTGAGCTAACATCTGTACCAATCTCTCTCTGTTTTGTATGTGAGATGCCACGATGCCACCACAGCTTGGCTTGATGAGTGGTGTGTAGGTTCACGCCCGGGATCTGAGCTCATGGACCCCGGGCTGCCAAAACAGAGTGCATGAACTTCACCTCCATGCCACTGGGCTGGCCTCTAGACTCTATTTTTAAAGAAGGATTTTTCAGGGAAACCCAATCACAGTAGAGAAGACAAAAAAAGAGGAAATTGAAGCCTCTGACAGCTACAGCTACAGCAAATATTAAACAAGCCCAATTCCTAACCAGATTAACATAAAACCCCATATTAAAGGCCTATTTAACTCAGTTCATATTACCAGGTACATCACATCCAGCTTTAAACAAAAAATTTCAAGACACATTAAACAGAAGAAAATAAATAGTCTGAAGACATAAAGGAAACATCAGAACCAGACTCAAATATGGCAGTGATTTGGGAATTATCAGACAGGAAATTTAAAATGACTAAAATGAATATGTTCAATGCTCTAATGAAAAAAGTAGACAACATGTAAACACAACTGGGCAACATAGGCAAACAGATGAGAATTCTAAGAAAGAATCAAAAGGAAATACTGGAAATTAAAAAAAAAAATTAACTGTAACAGAACTGAAGAATGTCTTCGATGTGCTCATTAACAGACTGGACACCACAGAGGAAAGAATTTATGAGCTTGAAGAAACGTCAGTAAACGCTATTTACACCAAATTGCAAAAATAATTAAAAGTAGAAAAGCATATTCAAAATCTCTGAATTATAAAAGGTCGTATATACATAATGGAAATACCTCCCCCCAACACACACAAAAATGAAAGGAGAAACAGCAAACGAAATATTTAAAGTAATAATGGCTGAGATTTTTTTCCAAAATTAATGCCAGACACCAAACCACAGGTGAAATTCAGAGAACAACTAAGCAGGGTAAATATCAAAAGATCTACACCCATGAATATCATATTCAAACTGCGAATAAAAACACAAGTTCTTGCAAGCAACAAGAGGAAAAAAATTCTTAGATATAGAGGAACAAAAAGAAGAATTATGTCATACTTCACTTCACAAACCATGCAAGAAAGAAGAAAATAGAGTGAAATATTTAAAGTGTTGAAATAAAAAAATCCACCAAAGTATAATAATTTTTTTCCAGTTTTAGTGAGAAACAATTGACACAATCAATGCACAATCTTAAGATATAGAATATAATGGTTTGACTTACGTATATTATAAAATGATTGCCACTATAAGTTTAGCTATCATCCATCATCTCACATGGATACAATAAAAAGAGAAAATAAAAAAAGAAAAGAACAACAAAATTTTTTCCTTGTGATGAGAACTCGTAAGATTTACTCTCAATTATTTTCGTATATATCATAGAGTACTGTTAACTGTAGTCATCATGCTGTACATTATATTTCTAGTATTTATTTATCTTGTAACTAAAATTGTGTACCTTTTGATTATCTTTATCCTGTTCTTTCTCCCCTCATACCCTGTCTCTGGTAACAGCAAATCTGATCCCTTTTTCTATGTTTGTTTTTTGTTATTGTTGTTTTGCTTTTAGATTCCACATATAAGCAAGATCATATAGTATTTCTCTTTCTCTGTCTCATTTATTTCATTTACCATAATGCCCTCAATGTACATTTTGCTGCAAACGGCAGGATTTTACCATTTTTTATGGCTGAATAATATTCCATAGTGTATACATAGCACAATTCTTTATTCATTTATCAATGGACACTTAAGTTGTTTCCGTGTCTTGGCTATGGTAATAACGCTGCTATGAACATGAGGGTACAGGCATCTTTTTGAGTTAGTGTTTTTGTTTCCTTTGGATATATTCCCAGAAGCAGAATTGCTGGATCATATAGTAGTTCTGTTTTTAATTTTTTGAGGAATCTCCATACTGTTTTCCATAGTAGCTGTACCAGTTTACAATCTCACAAACAGTACACAAGCGTTCTCTCTTTTCTCCACTTCCTTGTCAGCATTGTTATCTCTTATCTTTTTGATGATGGCCATTCTAGCAGATGTGAGGCAGTTTTCATTTGTATCTTCTTAATGACTAGTGATGTTGAGTATCTTTTCATGTACCTGTTGGCCTTTCTATATTTTCTTTGGAGAAATGTCTATTCAGGTCTTTTGCTCATTTTTTAATTTGAGTATTTGATTTTCGCTGTCCTATGAGTCTTTATACATTTTGGATATTAACCTCTTATTAGAAATATGATTTGCAAATATTTTTCGCCATTCCATAGGTTGTCTTTTCACTTCATTGATTGTTTCTTTTGCTATGTGCGAGCTTTTTAGTTTCATGTAGTCCCTCTTGTTTATTTTTTATTTTGTTGCCTGTGCATTAGGTATATATCCAAAAACTCATTGCCAAGGCTCATGTCAAGGAGTCTCTTTGTAAGTTTTCTTCTAGGAGTTCCATGGTTTCAGGTCTTATGTTTAAGTCTTTAATC
This sequence comes from Equus asinus, assembly GCF_041296235.1. NCBI lineage: Eukaryota > Metazoa > Chordata > Mammalia > Perissodactyla > Equidae > Equus > Equus asinus. The sequence goes on along the minus strand of NC_091792.1, from coordinate 46,770,834 downwards.
CATTTCGAGTTCATTTTTGTGAGTGGTGTAAGAACTCAATATTCAGCAAAATTATGTTTCAATGGAAAGAAGAAATAGACTTTGTCAAACAAACAAAAGCTGCATGAATTACCCACCAGTTTAAATTCTCAAATAACTTTCTGTGCAAAAAATGTTGAAAGAAGAGCTTCAAGGGGAACAAAAATGATACAGATCAGAAACTCAGATCAATAAAAAGAAAGAGCATCAGAGAAGAAATAAAAGTAAAATAAAATATTTCATTTTTCTAATTCTTAAATGATCTAAATGATACCTGGTCAAAGTAATGATAGAGGCAATATATTGTGTGATTATAACACATGGATAAATAAAATGAAAGACAGAAATGTTGTAAGGGATGAGAGGGAGGAATTGCGAATATTATAAGAATTTCATAGTATCGTTTTCCAGCAGACTTAGATTAATTATACATGTACATTGCTAACTCTACGGAAACCACTAATTTTTTTTTAAAAAAGTAGTATAATGACGTACTAAAAGAGAAGATAAAATGGAATCATGTAAAATGTACAATTAAAACTGGAAAAGACAGAGGTCAGCCCCATGGCCAAGTGGTTAAAGTTCCACATGAACCACTTTGTTGGCCCTGGGTTTCTCAGGTTCAGATCCCAGGTGTGCACCCACTTCACTCATCAGCCATGCTGTGGAGGCATCCCACATACAAAATAGAGGAAGACTCACACAGATGTTAGCTCAGGGCGAATCTTCCCCACAAAAACAAACAAATAAAAAAAAAAAACAGGAAAAGAGTTAAGAATAAAAAGACCAAGTGTAATGAATAAAAAAGAAAATTACAGATATGGTAAATGTTAAATCAATTATAGCAATAATCAATTTATATATAAAAGACAGACTGGAAAAGGAGATAAAAAAAAATCTACACATTTTCTCCAAGAAACAGGCTATAAAGACATAGATGGGTTAAAAGTAAGGGGATGAAGAAAGATATGCCATGCTAACATTAATCAAAAGAAAGCTGGAGTAGCTATATTAATTTCAGACAAAGCAGACTTCAGAGGAAGGACAGTTATCAAGCAGAAGAGGGATATTACATAATCAGAAAGGGGTCAATTCTCCAAAAAGACATGACAATCATTGACCAACATAGCATCAAAATATGTCAGGCAAAAACTGACAGAATTACAAGGAGACATAGACAAATACATTATTATACTTAGAGGCTTCAATAACCACATTTCAGTAACCGATAGATCAAGCAGGCAGAAAATCAGTAAGTATATAGTTGTCCTGAATTGCCCCTTCAATCAACTTGATCTAAATGACGTCTATGGAATACTTCACCCCACAACAGCAGAGTACACATTTTTCTCAAGAACACATGGAATGTTCACCAAGAAGGACCACTTTCTGGGCCATAAAACAAAATAAATAAATATCCCTTAAGATAAAAAAATAAATAAAATACACCTTAAGAAAATGGAAAGGATAGAAATCATACAAAGTCCTCAAATGACAATAGAATTAAACTAAAAATTTATAACAGAATGATAGCTCAAAATGTCCCAAATATTTAGAGATTAAACGACACATAAAAAGCGTACAGATCAAAGAAATTTCGAGAGAAACGTAAAAATACGTGCAAATAAAATGAAAATGCAACTGATCAAATATTGTGGGATACAATGAAATCAGTGTTTAGAGGGTAATTTAAAGCATTGAATACATGTATTAATAGTTTTTGTTAAATAGACAATATGTCATTTGGGGGAGTAGAAGTAGAAAAAAAAACTCAGGCAATATTTCAGCCACAAAGTCCAAAAAATAAATTTCAAAGTCTTGTTAACAAAATAATATCTCTTGAAAAATTAGGTTTGTTTAGGGAATCAAAAAGTAACTAGAATCATTTTAAAAATTTGGTTAATGAGAAAGTAAAACTAAAAGGAAGCCAATATATATATATAATTATACACATTTATTGTGTACAATTATTACAATAATTATAAAACTATCAAAGGTTCAGAAACAGCCAAAGTAAAACCAATGAATCACTGAAGTATTAATTAATAAAAACGTATCATTCACACACCAAAATATAGTTTGCAAACTAGGAATGCTCAAACCAAAACACGGAATTAGGCCCAGGGTTATACTGTTATAAAGCAGATTGTAGAGTGAGAAAGAAGTGATTCTTTATTCTTTACAGTGATTGGTTATAATGTTAGAATTTTCAGTGCTTACCTCTTATTAACCTCGGGAAACAGTTCAAGTTTTGTTTATGATTTCCAGAGGCATAAGCAAGAAATGACTCAGATCAAGTTAGACTTGCAGAAGAGGCTAAATTAAGCTTTGTATGACTAACCTGGTTCTACCTGCTCAGGGAACATTTGTGGTTGGTCTCTATTTGGTTCTGATTTTAACAATGTCCCCCTTTTGGTCATTCCCTCAGCAGGCTGAGAGTATGACAAACCAATAGGGCATTATTCTTGGTTAGCACTATTGATGTAGTCAAGTCAAGAATCACATACAGGTTTCCCCTGCTCTCCGAAAGTTCACTTTACGCCACTTTGCTTTTGCAAAAGACCTACATTAGTACCCGTTTTCACTAACCGAAAGAAATCTGAAGATTTTCGCTTTTACAAAAGAAGACAAAAAGTGAAAACAATGTTGAGCATTTGTTTTGCAATGGGCAGGTATAGAAGCTAATGAGTCAAGCATACTGTTGTATTTCAAGGCTGACTCATCAGCCAAAACAGACAACCAAGTCAACCTTCAACATCAAGGCAAGCAGACATAGAAGAAGGTGTAGATGTCAGTGACCTGCCTGCCTTGATGGATTCAGACGATGATGTTAATAGATGACCTTCTTCCTCTCTCTCCTGCTGTCTGTATCTCCCACCACCCCAACTTTCCATGACTCAGACTCACACACCGTCACCACTGTCACCATCTCTCAGCCTTCCAGTGTGCCCACTATCTTCTCGATTCTGGTAAGTGAAACCACACTGTGTATACAATATTTCTACTTCCTATAGGCTGTGTATTTATCATATTATTTCCGCTTTTACTATATGTTAGTGTTATTTTAGGTCTTATGTGTTATTTGGTATGATATGGTACATTATTTTTTGGATCTGGGAACACAAAAATTTTTCCCATATAAGTTAATGGTAATTGCTACTTCATTTTACATCATTTTGGCTTAGGACAGGTTTCATAAGAACTTTCCCTTCAGGATAGTGAAGGAAATCAGTATTCGCTAGTTCCACTAGTTGTGTCATCAGGCTGGAGGGTAATGTAATCACTGTCTTCATCATTTATGTGGTTATTGGTGATTTCATTCAGTTGTCTGATCCTGATGGATACCTTTTGGCATGTGAGTGACTGCCAACAGGCATTTAAAACCCTCGAGAGTATACAATGTACTAGAAAGGCTAATATGATGACTGTAAGGGGAACAATAGTCAAGGATTAAAAAAATTCCCCAAAGCAGAGATTCCCAGGAACCAAGATCTAACTAATTAAGTAACTCAGATAGGTTGCAATCTTTTTAAGTTGTTTACACATGCACAACATGACCTGTTAGCAAAATACATGTTCTCATGATTATTTAGGACAGGGTAAATGTGAGGATGTTTTATTTCAAGAGCTGGTGTTACAGGTGACCTTCTACCTAAATTAGGTAACTTAATGATAGTCATTTCTATGGAAACAAAAAGAAAGGTTAATAGTCTAAGTAAATTACATATTCAGTTTCTGAGTTTGGAGAGCAGCCAGTTGAGAAAATTTCTAGATATCAGTTTCTAAGCATCTTTCGATGGAGTGAGGGCAAGTAGAGGCAATCTGACAGATTTGCCTGGTTTGCAGTTTGAATATCTCTGGTGATCTTTCTGAGTGGCTACACAGCAACAAGCACGAACATTGTCCACACGTGAGCTGTTGAGGTGCTTTCCTGAAGTTTATGTTAAGTTGTCCAGCTTTAGCTTGCATAGCTTTGGGAAAAGGGCAGCTTTAGTTTCATAGTGATACCAAGTGAAAAGAGTGAAAGAAAATTGAAAATGTTAGTTTGGAGAATTCTAGCCAAATATTGGAGGAAAATAAAAGAAGCCAGGATTCAGGATAGTTCACAGGTAGAAACAAAACTTTGAAGATAATCAGCAGCATTAGAATCTAGTATCCATAAAGGTGTGTTACTGAAACATAATTTTTTTCTCTATAATCATCCCTATTTCTACCAGTAACACTAATTTGTTTGCAAATTAAGTCTAGTTTCAATAAACTTGGCCTGATTATTTACAGAAGCGCAGAAAGAATAGTGATTAACCTTATAGGATTTTTAAAATCTGCTTTGCTGGAATTTTTTATAAGGAACCTCACATTGGACTTTCAAAAGCTTCTCAAGGCTAGGAAGCCAAGCCAAAGACTTGTCCAATTTTGTCTTGTTACAAGGAGAACAGATTCTTATTGAGCTTTTGCAAACAAATATATCTTTGTGAAAAATAAGAATATTTAATAAGAGTTTCAGAATTTTGGAGGGATCAGGTAGGGAGAAAAAATAAATGTTTCAACGTTTGTTGTAAAGATACTCTCTATCAAGTTGCTGTAAGTTATACATAGTTTAAAAGAGGGGAGAAAAAGCAGTCCTTTCTGTCTGGGAAATAGAACATTAAAGAATCAGCAATGTTTTAAATAAACTCATAAAAATTATCATCATCCTTATTCTGTAATTTCTGTTTTGCTTCATCTTGGGTTAGCAACTTTATGAATCAATCAATTTTCCATTAGAGTTTTAGAAATTTTTACCCAGTTAAGTGTTACGTTCTTAAAGTCATCAGAAACCTGCATTTCACAGTACTTGTAAGGGTCTTTTCTATAAATCTCTTTGAAGATGAAGTACTTTTGCCAGAAGACTTTTGCAAAATTTTCAGCATAAAACAACTGTTAGTAAATGACAAAAGACATCAAAACTGCTATGGTTAAAGATCTGGTGAAAGTTCACATATACACATACAAATAATGCAATTGATAAGTAAATTTGGTTATTTTTGTGATATACAATATTTTAAGATAGCTGGAATTATGATTGCTATCATTATACCAAAACATAACAGATATTTAGAAATTTTAGATAATTTCTGAATTACTTATTTTAATAATATATATCACATATAAATATGATCTAATGAGGTTAAACATTACTTTTTATTTGACGTTTCCCATGTAATTTAATATATCGAATAAGACTAGATAAATTAAGATTTCTCTTTTTACTCCATTTAGAATTTGATTTTGGGAAGTTTGTTAAAAATGTCACAAGATTTAAAAGCCTTTATCAAATAGCATCACAGATTACTGTGAAATAATAGTTGGTTTTCCATTAAACCAAAGGTACAATTAAAAAACTTTAAAAGCAGATACAGAAAGTTAACAGTTGTAAAAAGAAGTCTTTGTTATTTAATATTGAAAAGACTCATTTTTTAAAAAAATAGTCAAACACCTGATAAAGACAATGTGGAGCACAGGGAATATTTTCATAGTAGAATCTTTGCTTTCTAGGCAGATTACATTAAAGATAAAGTAAAACCTTTGTAATTTCTTATTAAGAGCAGATCAATAATTTAAGAAATTTTGGTCCTTTTAATAGAAAGAAAGCCAAATTCTAATTTTGTACCAGTGTACTTTTGATACCAAAATTCTTCTCTTCTTCTTAACTTAAACAAGTCTATTCTAATCTCAGTCAGCTTGACCATACATAAAATTTCTTTCTCAAGATTCTTTTTCTATAAACTTTCTGCAACTTTCCACCAACCTTCTGCAACTTTTTATATCCAATTAGGTTTTGTCCTATCTTTTTTCTTTTTCTGTCTTGGAACAGTCATTTCGTTTTAGGACAGAATCACTTTTTTTCCCTTTACCAAAGAAAAATGTCCTTTATATCTTTCCTTATTCAAATACATATTCTATTTTTATTACCTACTTTTTTATATAGTCATTTTCTTTTCCCTTATTATTTCTAGTAGTTTTGTAAAAAACTTTAGTTCTTTTCTCAAATTAATTTTGACAAGAGAACTTCCATAACAGTCTGTATTTTTTAGTCTTTTTTTTCTTCCTTCAGTTTCTGTGGACAATGTTTTGGTTAACTCCTGGGATGTTTACATTTGAAAGACATGATAAGATTTACAACTTCAAGCAACAGACAAAAACATTCAAATTTTCTTCTAGGCATTTTGGGGTAATTGCTACTTAAAATTTTCTTTTGCCTTAGGGGTTAGACTGCATGGGTCATTTTGTCTCTTTCCCCATCAATCACCATAAAATCCTCTTTTTTATTTTCATCACTTTGCCAGAGATTCTGTCTCTTCAGTCTAATTAGGCTTTGTCACAGGCACCTGGATCTTAATCCATGGCATCTTTTGTCCTCTTAGCTTTAAAAAATGGCACTCTGAGTTCTCAAATTTATTATCCTGTGCTTTCACCTTGTCTGCCAGCCCTGAAGCTGGAAGGATAGTGAACAACTGCATGTCCTTCTCTAATGTCAGCCCCTCTTCCAACTTTCTAACTTGAGTTTCAGCCTCTAGTTGGGCATCAGTGTCCAGCTGAACTGCCTACAGTAGAGGCCAGCCCAGTGCAGCAGCCATTCATTTCTCTTCTTTGCCACGTGTGCTATGTATGGGTTTTCAAAAAATACATTAAAGCAGCCCATATTTTCTGGACTTCTCTGTACTCCTGAAGCAGGCCACAAGCATCTGATATATGGGATATGGCTTGCCACATAGAAATTTTTCAGGCTAGCACAAAACATGGTTATTAATAGACCTAAATATGCATTAGACAGTTAACCATCATTTTAAGTTTTTTCTTGTTGGTAAGGTTTGAAAATATGTCTGCTTTATAAAACCAATGAATTTAAACTAGGATTTATTTATCAAAAATTATCCAAGATCGGGGCTGGCCCCGTGGCCGAGTAGTTAAGCTCGCGCACTCCGCTGCAGGCAGCCCAGGGTTTTGTTGGTTCAAATCCTGGGTGCAGACATGGCACTGCTCATCAAACCACGCTGAGGCAGCGTCCCACATGCCACAACTAGAAGGACCCACAATGAAGAATATACAACTATGTACCGGGGGACTTTGGGGAGAAAAAGGAAAAAAATAAAATCTTTAAAAAAAAAATTATCTAAGATCATGTGAACTTGAAAAACATTTGGGTTAGATTCTACACTTCTGAAATTTAGAAATAATTAATTTATAAGCACCTATTTTTAAGCTAATTAAGTTGAGCTCTTTTACAAATTAATTTTGGCAATACTATCCAGAGGTAGAAAAATATATCTACAACATATATATATACACAACATAAACACATACACAGATGGAAACAGAGATCATACAGATTTTGTTTTACTAAGTTAAGTTTACCTGCTCAGATGACCAAAGTATTTTACTAGAGATTTTTTTATTTACATGTTGCAGGGATCCTTTTAGAACAGCTTTTGGAGTCATTTTGCCTTTGAGAAACTTCTGCATACCAATTAAAAAATGTATTCTATTGTCTTTGAGAGATGTGAATTTCTCTCTTTTAAGGGAATCCCTTAAGGTGGACTTATCTAAAGCAAGGTTGTCCTAGAATGGCCATTACAATTTGAAATTATCTGAAAGTTTGCATATTTTTCCAGTAAAAGTCACAAGATCCTGATCCAACGACCAGGCAGAACTTATCTTGTTTTTGGATTCCCTAAAATGTCTTGACTATGAGAGGCTCTGTTTTCCAAAAGCTGTTCTACAACACAAAGAATGACATGTGTTTCCACCTTTCGAACAGAATGAGTGACTTACTAGGAAGCTTCAACAAATAACAGATAAAAAAACCAAAACAGAAACAGAAAGCAAGTATGCATAATAAAGCTAGGGAGCTCAAAATACAAAAGAGCAGAGCTCAGATCCAAGAGAAACTTACCCTCAAATATCAGGGTTGGCAAGAGAGCAGTGAGGAAAATGTGGAAACCAGTAACTGTGTGCTCACCAGCCTTGGAATCATTGAGAGTCTTTTTTGGATCACACTTCTGACTCCATGAAATGTCAAAAATTCAGAAATAGAGGCTGGCCCAGTGGCGCAGCAGTTAAGTTCACGGGTTCCACTTCTTGGTGGCCCGGGGTTCACTGGTTCAGATCCCAGGTGCAGACATGGCACCACTTGGCAAAAGCCACGCTGTGATAGGCGTCCCACATATAAAGTAGAGGAAGATGGGCATGGATGTTAGCTCAGGGCCAGTCTTCCTCAGCAAAAAGAGGAGGATTGGCAGTAGTTAGCTCAGGGCTAATCTTTCTTAAAAAAAAAAAAAAAAAGTTCAGAAATAGCCAAAGTAAAACCAATGAATCACTGAAGTAGTAATTAATAAAAGGTAATTGTGCACACACCACAATACAGTTTTCAAACCAGGAACACTCAAAGCAAAACATGAAATGAGGCTCAAGAAGATATTGTTATAAAGTGGCTTATATAGTGAGAAAGCAGTGACTGTTTATTCTTTATAGTGATTGGTTATGTTAGAATTTTCAGTGGTTACCTCCTGTCAACGTTGGGAAACAGTTCAAGTTTTGTTCATGGTTTCCAGAGGCATAAGAAATGACTCAGGTCCAGTTAATCTGGCAAAATAAGGTTTTTTTGTGTGACTAAAGTGATTTCGTTTGCTTAGGAAACTTTCAAGATTGGTGCCCATTTGTTTCTGATTTTAACAACTACCTATCTGAGTGAGCTGTAGAAAGAGATGCAGCAATCTTTAGTGATAAGCTGAAAAAATATAAAACATAAACCCAGATCTCTTTTTCTTTTATTTTTCCCTGTTTTATTGAGATATAATTGACGTAAGGTTGTGTAAGTGTGCAATATGTTGATTTGAAATGCTTATATATTGCAAAATCATTACAGCCATAGCATTAGCCATCACCCTCATCCATCACATAATTATCATCTCTTTTTTGAGGTGGGAACATTAAAGATCTACTCTCTAAGCAACTTTCAAGTATATAATACAGAATTATTAATTATAATCACCATGCTGTACATTAGATCCCAGAATTTATTCACCTTATAACTGGAAGTTCATACTCTTTGACTAGCATCTCCTCATTTACCCCACCCTCCTGCCTCTGTAATCAACATTCAATTATCTGTCTCCATGAGTTTGGCTTTTTTAGATTCCACATATAAGTGATATCATACCATATTTGTTTTTCTCTGACCTATCTCACTTAGCATAATACCCTCAAGGTCCATCTATATTGTTGCAAATGGCAGGATTTGCTTCCTTTTACTGACTGAATTATATATATATATATATATATATATATATAAAATTATATAGATATCATAATTTCTCTATTCATCTGTGATGGACACTTAGGTTGTTCCCATATTTTGGCTATTGTGAATAAAGCTGCAATAAACATAGGAATTCAGATATCTTTTCAAGATCCTGTTTTAATTTCCTTTAGCTATATACCCAAAAAACAAAAGAGGGATTGCGGGATCATATGGTAGCTCTACTTTTAATTTTTTGAGGAATCTCCATACTGTCCTTGTAAGACTAGGCCTTGCCAGTCATTCTAGGGACCTAAATGAAAGATGCAAGGATAAGAGTGGAAAATATTGTAAATAGATGAGAGAAAATGAACTGGGAGTCAAAGATATCTAAGAGAAAGAAGGAAAAGGCCTTGAGAGAGTATCCTAAGGTAATTTCTAGAGAAAGAAGATCAATTCAAAATAGGTATTGAAAGTACGTCTTACCAATAAATGAAAGGTTCGTAATAAGAGCTAATATGAAATTACCATTTAAAGTTTCAAAACAGGGGCCAGCCCTGAGGTCAAGTGGTTAAAGTTCCATGCGCTCTGCTTTGGCAACCTGGGGATCACAGGTTTGGATCCTGGGTATGGACCTACTCTACTTACCAGCCATGCTATGGAGGCATCCCACATACAAAGTAAAGGAAGACTGGCACAAATGTTAGCTCAGGGACAATCTTGCTCAAGCAAAAAAAGAGGAAGATTGGCAAGCGATGTTAGCTCAGGGCGAATCTTCCTCACAAAAAAAAAAACTAAAAAAATGTTTCCAAACATTCAGAAAGGATATACTTGAGAAGGGGAGACTGGAAAATCAGCAGAAAATTCTTAATAATTGTTGGTTAAATATTAAACCTGCATTATTTTAAATATAATGTACTATACCATAAATATGATGTAGATAACTTTGCTTCCTGAGCACATGCCCATGCAATTAATGAACTTAAGACCTGAATTTTCTAGTTCAGCAGATTAAAGGGTATATTCAAACCAAAATAGGAAGAAATAACTTGGTATAACAGATCGTGGGCAAATGCAAATCTAACTGTAACTATGAAAATTTGAGATTTAGTTCTTTTGAAGTTTCTTCTTAACATGAAAAATAAAGACAAATCTATTGCTTCAAAATATTAGTTGTTTTATAAAGCTGAAAATAGTTCTCATGGAGCTTGGAATTTTTATCTTGAACATCCAACCAAATACCATAATCTATAACATGCGTAGGATTTAACTAGCTTTACTTAATTATTTCTGGTCATTAAATTAATACACAAATTATGATCATTGAAGCTCAGCAAGAAAAATATGACTTTTATTACATTTTATGAGTAGTTAATTTTTATATTAATATAAAACATACAGTGGAAATTGCATGTGCCTATAACCTGTTTAAATATATTATCACATGATATCTTGTTTGTGCAGCAACATAATTTTTATGTCTTGCAATAATTTGTGTATATTACTAATCATGAGAAAATGCATGTTTTGGTACAAGATTTCTGAATTGTGTTTTACTATTGCAAACAATTTTAATAAATGTGTTTTCTAGTAATAAAACAGACTTCAAAGTCTATATCTTATACCAACTTCGCTTGAGTTCTAAAAAGCTATATTTTATTTCCCAAATAATTGCCATATTTTGACCTCTACAGTCACCAGCACAATCATGAAACATTAATTTCGTCAATAAATACTTAAACCTCAATCAAAGTATTCAGAATTTACAAAGTAAATACAAAGGAAAATGTGACTATAGTTAATTAAACTATTGATAAGGAAACTCTTCATAAGGATCTTAGGATTTTTATTAGAGTTATATTCATAAAAAGCTGGGGCAATTTGTTAGATAAAGTATGGGAAATACATGAACTTAAAATCAATAAAATCAAATTTAGAAAATGAAGAAATATTTTTCATAAAGTTCTTCAAGAAAATATATATGTTTATAAAGACATTAACAAAAATTAATTTAAATATTTTTGAGTTTACAGATCATTATATGTTAACATTAAAACTGTAGTGAATTGAATATTAAATATTAAAAGATTTCTCCGAAGTTGTTATAGATCTTCATAATAGTGAAAACAATATATTCATTAACATATAATGGGAAAAAAGTCTTAATATGAGCCTTAGTCCCAGTTGAATTAGCTAATAATCATATGACATTGGGCAAGGCCCTTAAAGTATAGAACTTTGCATGACACCAAAACCCAGAAACAATTCTGATTACCTCCAAAGGAAGAGTGAGTGAATAAATTATGAAATATTCATACAATGAAATAGTGTACATCAATAATAATGAATGGATTTAAGTGATTCGTATGGATGATCTTTAATATAATTACGGTGAAAAAATGCGACACAAAAGAGTACTAACGCATGCTATTCATTTTATAAAGTTAAAAACAAGTAAAGTACATGTGTATAATTTAGGAATAAATTAAAAATTCAATAAAGTGATAACTGTAACATGTTTAATGCTCAGCAAACTTTTCCTTAAAATTTCAGATTGTAACTAATTTAGCCTGTGGGTCAAATGGTCTTTATTGCCATTACTCAACTTGAAGGTAACCACAGATATTACATAAATAAAATTTTATTTACAAAAGCAGATGACCAACCTCCACACTGCCGTTTGGTGCTCCTAGTCTAAAAGATTGAGGGAAGCAGAGGATAGTGGTAGTAGGATATAGATATATTTCTTTTTATCTCTTATTTTGGATGTGATTTTTGAGTGTCTATTTCATTATTAAACTTAAATACTTAACTCAGAAAAAGTGACCTATGTAAAAACCAATTAAAAGAACAGGTCATAAATCAAGGATTATAAATGATCCAAATCTGTGCATCTTTGCTGTAATTTTTAAAATGCCACTACCTAAAAAAGGAAAATATGAAGAGGAAAAGCAAACAACAGACAAACCACCTAAGGAGATAACGTTACCAAAGGTAGTATATTTATTTTATGCAGCTACTTTCCAGTGAATTAAAAATAATTAAGTAAATAAAATTGAGTCATGAATCAATAGCACAAAACAGAAATAAAAGTTTAGAAAGATAGAATAAAGAGAGCAATTAAGGAGAGAAAGAGTTTTAAAAGGAAATAAAGCACAAGTCAGGAGAGCTCAGGACAAACAAGAAGCAAAAAATAAAATATTCACAAAATAAAGTGAAATTGGAAAGAGCCTAATCAAGGTAAGAACCTACTGAAAGCAAAGTGAGGATAAGAAAGCTGAAATATCAAAGAGAGAAAAATAAAATTAGAAAAATGAGAGTTTCCTCTTCCAGTAATCATTAAGTTCCTTCTGTCATAGTGACATCACCCCTCCCACAACTGAAATGTAATGACAAAAATTCTGGAGAAAGAACCATAAGAAAAATGTGATGGCTTTCTTGATATGTCAACTTCCCTAGTCTAAGTTGTCTTGTTATTCAATCAAAAATCAAACATTCATCTAGGGGGTGTTTTAATCTAGGTGTTGCTTTGAATGTATTTTGCATATGTAATAAAAATCCCTATATAGAAAACTTAAGTAAGGGAGATTATACTGTGTAATATGGGTGAGCATGATTCAATTAGTTGAAAGGACTTAAAAATAAGCAGAGGCTTCCTCAAAAAAGAGAAGACATTATCTATGGATAGCAACTTTGGTCAATGTCTGTGAGTTTCATCCTGCTCAGGAACCTGCATTTTGATGGACTACCCTATTGATTTTGGACTTGCTTGGTCAGCCGCCATGATCACATAAACCAATACCTTGTACTAAATTTCTGAATATCTCTACTGATTCTGCTTCTCCCCATAAACCCTGACTGATATACTTAAGATCTACAACAATAAAAGAATATCTACAATATATCTAAAGATGCTGGAGACTGAAGAAAAGCAGACACTTGTAAGGGTGTCAAAACTTGAATTAAAAAAAGGTAATAAACAACCTCCTGATGACCCAGATCTTGGAATTAGCAAACATTAAAACTATGCTGAAGTACATAAAAGAAAATATGTTCATAGAAATTCAAATACAAGAAATGCTATGGGAACAAAATGAAAATTATAATTGAAAATTGAGTTGAAAAATGAAACATTTGCAATAAAAAAATTCAATGATTAGCCTTAATGGCATATTGGAAATGATGGAAGAATAAATCAGTGAATTTGAACATCGACTTAAAAGAAATTATCCAAAGTAATGTACAGAAATAAAAACAAACAAAAAATGAACAGAGACTCAGAATCTCCTGGTTAAATATAAAATCCTTTACATATGGGTAACTGGAGTCCCACAAAGAGAGAAGAGTGAAATTGGAGGTAATTATTTGAAAAAATAGCAATCAAATTTTTTGAATATTTAATGAAAGATAAACTCAAAAATTGAAGAAACTCAGGATCGTTTACACAAGGAATATAAAAATAAATCAACACACAAACAAAAAAGACTGAGTTAAGCACCATAAGCAAACCGCCACAAACCAAAGATGAAAAAGAAATGTAAAAGCAGCCAGAGAGTGACATATTACCTACAGAAAAAAAAATTTTAATAACAACTGACTTTTCACAAGAAACAATAGGGGACAGAAGAGTGTGCAAGAATGACTTTAAAGTGCAGAGTGGGAAAAGCAAGGAAAAGAAGAAAACCCTGTCAATCTAGGATTCTAAACAAAATGAAATATCCCGCCAGAATGAAAGTAAATTAAAGAGATTTTCAAATAAAATTTAAAAAATAATTAATTTTCAGCTACTTTGCAAGACAAGAAATGCTAAAGGAAAGTTTTCCTACTAAAGGGAAATAATATCTGATATAATGTCAGATTTCCAGAAAGGAATAAAGAGTATAAAAAATGGTAAATATGGAGGATGGTGTCAAGATGGTGGCATAGGCAGACTCTGAACTCACCTCCTGCCAGGGACACAACAAATATACAACTACTCTTGGAACAATTACTCCTGAGAAAGAACTGAAAACTGGATAAAAAGAATCCTATCACCAAGGACACTGCTGACAGACAGGGAAGAGGCAGTAATTCCTTTCCGGAGAGAAAATAGCCACAATCTACCTGACAAAGAGTACAAACTAGTAGTTATAAAGATGCTCACTGATCTTGGGAGAGGAATGGATGAACTCAGTGAGAACTTCAACAAAGAATTGGAAAATATAAAAAACCCACTAGAAATGAAGAGCACAATACTGGGAAGGAAAAATTCACTAGAGGGACTCAACAGCAGAGTAGATGACACAGAAGAACACATTAGTGATCTGGATGAAAGACTGGAGGAAAGCACCATAGCTGAACAGATGAAAGATAAAAGAATTAAAAAGAACAAGAACAGTCTAAGGGACCTCTGGGACAACATCAGGTGCAATAACATCTGTATTACAGGTGTCTCAGAAGGAGAAGAGAGAGACAGAGGAGCAGAGAATCTGTTTGAAGAAATAATACCTGAAAATTTTCCTAATCTAAGGAAGGAGACAGACATCCAAGCACAGCAAGCACAGAGAGCACCAAATAAGATAAACCAAAAGAGGCCCACATCAAGAAACATTATAATTAAAGTGTCAAGAATTAAAGACAAAGAGAAAATCCTAAAAGCTACAAGAGAAAGGCAACAGGTTACATACAAAGGAAACCCCATAAGACTATCAGCTGACTTCTCAACAGAAATCTTACAGGAGAGAAGGGAGAGGTATGATATATTCAAAATGCTGAAAGGAAAAAAACTTATAGCCAGGAATACTCTAGCTAGCAAGGTTATCATTCAGAATAGAAGGAGAGATAAAAGAGTTTCCCAGACAAGCAAAAACTAAAGGAGTTTATCACCAAGAAACCAACCTTACAAGAAATGCTAAAGGGACTTATTGATGGAGAAAATAGAAGATCACAAATAGGAATAAGAAAATTATCAAAAAATAAATAAAATAAAATCACTGGTAAAAGCATATACAGTAAAGGTAGCAGATCAATCACCTATGAAGCTAATGTGAAGAGCAAAAGACAAAAGTACTAAAATTATCTATTTCCATGAGAAGAGGGTAATGGATATACAACCACAAAAAAAGAGGTTAAATATGATATCGAAAACGCAAAATGTGGGAGCAGGGGAGTAAAAGAGTAGAGCTTTTAGCAGGAGGTCAAACTAAAGAGACAATCAACTTCATATAGATAGCCATATTTGTAGGTGATTATATACAAACTTCATGGTAATCATAAACCAGAAAGCTATGTTAAATACGCAAAAAGTTAAGAGAAAGGAATCCAAACATAATATTAAATAAAGGCATCAAATGACAAGGGAAAGGCAAAAGAAGAAGAAAGGAACAAACAAGAACTGGTAAAACATCCAGGAAAAAAGTAACAAAATGGAAATAGGTACATTCTTATCAATAGCTACTTTAAATGTCAGTGGACTAAATGCTCCAATTAAAAGGCACAGGGTGGCTGATTGGATAAAAATAAAGACCCGTATATATGCTGCATACAAGACAAATGCTTCAGATCTAAAGAAACTCACAAACTGAAAGTGAAGGGATGGAAAAGATGCTCCATGTAAATGGCAATTTGAAAAAAAAAAAAGCTGGAGCAGCAATACTACTATCAAACAAAATAGACTTTAAAACAAAAACTGTAACAAGAGACAAAGAAGAACACCACATAAGGATAAAGGAAACAATCCAACAAGAGGATATAACATTTGTAAATATCTATGCACTGAACACAGGACAACCTAAGAATATACAAAGCAATTATTAAGACACAAAAGGACAAATAGACAGCAACAAAATAATAGTAGAGGACTTTAACACACCACTTACACCAATGAATAGATTATCCAAACAGAAAGTCAATAAGGAAACGTTGGCCTTAAATTACACATTAGACCAGATGGACTTAGTAGATAAATACAGAACATTCCATCCAAAAATAACAGAAATATATATTCATTTCAAATTCACGTGGAACATTCTCCAGGATAGATCACATATCAGGCCACAAAAGTAGTCTCAATAAATTTAAGAAGATTGAAATAATACCAAGCATCTTTTCTGATCATAATGGTATGAGTCCAGAAAACAACAACAGGAAGAAAATTGGAAAAGCCACAAATATGTAGAGTTTAAACAAAATGCTACTGAAAAAATTAGGTCAATGAAGAAATCAAAAAATACCTGGAGACAAATGAAAACATCAAAATTTTGGGGATATGGCAAATCTAAGAAGGAAGTTTATAGCAATACAGGCCTGCCTCAACAAATAAGAATAATCTCAAACAAATGATCTAACACTACACCTAAAAGAACTGGGAAAAGAAGAACAAGCAAAGCCCAAAATAAGTAGAAGGAAGGAAATGATAAAAATCGGAGCATATAGATGAAATAGAAACTAAAATATATATACTTATATATATATATATATATACATATATATATAAAATGACTGAAGTTGAGTTGCTTCTTTCAAAATATAGATAAATTGACAAAACTTCAGTGAGACTCACCAAGAAAAAAAGAGAGACGTTTCAAATAAATAAAATCAGAAATGAAACAGGAGAAATTACAACAGACATCTCAGAAATACAAAAGATTATAAGAGAATACTACAAAAAGCTTTTAGCCAACAAACGGATAATCTAGAAGAAATGGATAAATTCTTAGAATAATACAACCTTCCAAAACTGAATCAATAAGAAATAGAGAATTTGAATACATCAATCACTATTAAGGAGATCGAAACAGTAACCAAAGACCTCCCAAAAAATAAAAGTCCAGGACCAGATGGCTTCCCCAGGAAATGCTACCAAACATTCAAAGCAAACTGAATACCTATCCTTCTTAAACTCTTCCAAAAAATTGAAGAGGAGGGGAAGCTTCCTAACTCATTCTATGAAGCCAACATTACCCTGATACCAAAACCAGACAAGCACAACACAAAAAAAGAAAATTACAGGGCAATATCCCTGATGAACATCGATGCAAAAGACTTCAACAAAATAATACCAAATTGAATACAACAATACATTAAAAAGATCATACACCACGATCAAGTAGGATTTATTCCAGGGATGCAGTGATAGTTCAACATCCATATATCAATCAACGTGACACACTACATTAATAAAATGAAGAATAAAAGTCACATGATAATCTCAATAGATGCAGAAATAGCATTTGACAAGATACAGTATCCATTTAGGACAAAAACTCTAAATAAAATGAGGATAGAAGAAAAACACCTCATCAAAATAAAGGCCATATATGACAAACCCACAGCTAATATCATTCTCAATGGAGAAAAAATGGAGGCCATCTATCCAAGAACAGGAACCACACAGGATGCCCACTTTCACCACTCTTATTTAACATAGCATTGGAAGTACCAGCCAGAGCAATCAGGGAAGAAAAAGATATAAAAGTGATACAAATTGGAAAGGAAGAGGTAAAACTGCCACTATTTGCAGATGATATGATTTTTTTTAAAGAGAAAACCATAAAGAATCCACCAAAAATCTTTTAGAAATAATAAATTAAAATTTAAAGTTGCACGATGCAAAGTTAATGTACAAAACCAGTTGTGTTTCTATACACTAACAATGAAGTAGCAGAAAGAGAAATTAAGAATAAAATCCCATTTAAAATTGCAACAAAAAGAATGAAATATCTAGGAATAAACTTAACCAAAGATGTGAAAAACCTGTACAGTGAAAGCTATAAAACGTTGTTGAAAGAAATAGAAGAGACAAAGAAATGAAAAGATATTCCATGTTCTTGGGTTGGAAGAATTAACACAGTTAATTAACTTCCTAAAGCAATCTACAGGTTCATTGCAATGACAATCAGAATCCCAATGACATTCTTCGTGGGAATAAAACAAAGAATCCTAAAATTTATATGGAATAACAAAAGACCTGAATAGTCAAAGGAATCTTGAGAAAAAACAAAGCTGGAGGTATCACACTCCCTGATTTCAAAATATACTACAAAGCCATAGTAACCAAAACAGCATGGTACTGGCACAAAAACAGACACACAGATCAGTGGAACAGAATTGAGTCCAGAAATAAACTCAGACATCTATAGACAGCTAGTTTTTGACAAGGGATCAAAGAATATACAATGGAGAAAGGAAAATCTCTTCAGTAAATGGTGTTGGGAAAACTAGACAGACACTCACAAAAGAATGAAAGCAGACCATTATTTACACCATACACAAAAATTAACTCAAAATGGATTAAAGACTTGAATGTCAAGAACTGAAACCATGATACTTCTAGAATCAGCAGTATGCTCTTCCACATTAGTCTTAGCAGCATATTTTCAAGTACCATGTCTGACCAGGCAAGGGAGACACTAAAATAAATGAACAAAAGGGACTACATCAAACTAACAAGCTCCTGCACTGCAAAGGAAACCATCAACAAAATGAAAAGACAGCAAAACAATTGGGAGAAGATATTTGTAAACTATATATCTGATAAGGGGTTAACATCAAAAATTTTTAAATAACTCTTATAGGTCAACAACAAAAAAACTAACAACCCAATTAAAAAATGGGCCAAAGATCTGAATAGACATTTCTCCAAAGAAGATACACATATAGCCAACAGTCACAAGAAAAGATGTTCAACATCATTAATTATCAGGTAAATGCTAATCTAAAATACAATGAGATATCACCTCATCCCCATCAGAATGGCTTCAATTAACAAGACAGAAAATAAATAACAAGCCTTGGAGAGGATCTGGAGAAAAGGGAACTCTCATACCCTGCTGGTAGGAATGCAAACTGGTGCAGCCACTATGGAAAATAGTATGGAGATTCCTCAAAAAATTAAGACTAGAACTACCATACAATCCAGCTATTCCACTGCTGGGTATTTATCCATAGAACATGAAAACACAAATACGTAAAGAAATATGCACGCCTATGTTCATCGCAGCATTATTCAATAGCCAAGATTTGGAAGCTACCTAGGTGCCAATCAAGGGACGAATGGGTAAAGAAGATGTGATATATATACACAATAGAATAGTACTCAACTATAAGGAAAGAGGAAATCTTGCCATTTGTGACAACGTGGATAGACCTTAAAAATATTATGCTAAGCGAAATAAGTGAGAAGGTGAAAGACAAATAACATCTGATTCTCACTAATAAATAGAAGATAAAAACAACAAGAAACGAACACGTAGAGACAGAGAGTGTTTTGGTGGTTACCAGAGGGGAACAGGGGAGGAAGGAGGGTGAAGGGGTTATTAGGCACTTATTAGGTTGATGTATTTTAATTAGTCTTTGGATGGTGAACATGATGTAATCTACACAGAAATCAAAATTATAATATTGTACACCCAAAATTTGTATACATTATAAACCAATGTTACTGAAAAAAAGAACACTATAAATACAAAAAAAATGGTAAATGTGTGAGTGGATTTAAAAAAACTGCATTTTCCTTTTAACTCCTGTAAAATATAATGATTATTTAATATCTAATCATGGCATTACATTTTGTAGATTAAGACATATAAAAATGTAATACATTTGGCATTGTATAAAGGATGAGGGTAAATTGACCTCTTTTGTTGAAAATTTATTGCTATTTCTCAGACATCTATGGACAGCTAATTTTTGACAAGGGATCCAAGAACATACAAAGGAGGAAAATACTGAAAGTAAGAGCATAAATCAATGAAATTGAAAACAAATTATAAATTGTACAGAAAATTGAGTACAAATGTTCTTAGAAGAGCAGTACACATAAACTTTTAGCCAATATGACCAAAAAGTATGAGAGAAAAGAAATTTATCAATATCCTGCAGATATTAAAAAAAAATAAGGTAATACCACAAACCACTTCAAAATCGTAAATTTGACAATTGACATGAAATAGACAAATTTCTTGAAAGATACAAATTGCCAAAGTCCAGTGAATAATAATTAGTTAAGACCGAACAATTTTGTAACTATTCCTTGGGCATCTTTGGCAATTTAAGGGTGGAGGGTTAGGTATCTGAAAAAGACCATACTGGCCTTTTGACTAATTAGGCATGTGTATTCTTGATTGTTAATTTATGGAAATTATGTCTGATTATCTGCTAGTACATTTATGCAACAGACTATGTATTGTGAATTTATAAAGTACTTCACACAGAGGCTCAGAAATGTTAAACCACTTCCCTAATGACACAATTTGTGAGCAAGAAATGGAAAATTGGGTTAAATTAATGGTGTGTTCTGATTGCGATAGAGATACTCTTTTTCCTATGACTGGATTCTAATTAATTTCAAGATTGCTATTCTAGAATTTCCACAATTCAGGGCTTGAACATGGAAAAATTCATATGTCAAAAATTATTGCAGCTTAACCAAGGTAATTGTGTATTGAAATGATATTAGTAGTCTGCTGTTTGCTTTGGAATGATTTACAGGACAGAGTCTCAATTTCTAAATTTTGGCTTTATAATGGATGAGCCTTTGCAAGAATCAAGGAAATGATGCCTTCATTCTGTTTTCTCAGGAAAGAAGAAACTACATCTTCTAGGATTGCCAGTGGACACACAGAATGGCCACTAAATTAAGTATAGTTTTAAAAAAAGTTAGCCAAATCTGTTTTAAAATAAAAAAATAAACAACATATCACACAGAGCTTTAGCATTATTTTTTCATGATTCCTGACATTTTAGTCTGAGTTTTGTTGTCAAATTTTGGAAACACAGTGAGAAAGCCAATGCTGTGTTCCTGTGGTAGTGGTTTAGATCCTGCCAGCAGTATGAGGCCTCACCCGCGTATCAGAGGTGATTAGACGAAGGCATTTTAACTGAGCTACTTCCCTGTACTGGTCAGCTCAGGTTGCATAACAAAATACCATAGACTGGTGTCTTTAACAACAGGAATTTATTTCTCACAGTTCTGGAGATTGGAAGTCCAAGATCAAAGTGCCAGCATCAGTGTCTGGTGAGGATTCACTCCTTGGGTAGCAGACAGCAGTCTTCTTGCTGTTTCCTCACATGACCTTTTCTCAGTGTGTGAAGAGGAGAGAGAGAGAAGAAGTAAGCTCTCTGGAGTCTGTTCTTAAGAGGGCATGAATCTTATCGTGAAGGCCTCACTCTTATGACCTCATCTAAACCTAATTACCTCCCAAAGGCCAAGGCTCCAAATGCCATTACTTTGGTCATTAGGTCATCATCCTACAAATTTGAGGGGAACACAATTCAGTCCATAGCACTTCCTGAAGTGTAACAGACAGAAAAGGTGAATGAAAGCAGAAAGTGCAGGAATAAAAAGTAACATAGAAGTAGATGTCCTATTGGAAAGGGCTACACGTGGCCCAGAGATGGAGAGGACTGGGTGATAATTATTCTCTAGTTATAAAGGAAAGT
The DNA here is from genome assembly GCF_041296235.1 of Equus asinus. Taxonomy (NCBI): domain Eukaryota; kingdom Metazoa; phylum Chordata; class Mammalia; order Perissodactyla; family Equidae; genus Equus; species Equus asinus. The sequence goes on along the minus strand of NC_091792.1, from coordinate 46,749,119 downwards.
AGGCAGGAGTCTGTAACTTAAACTCTTGTCGATATTAACTACTGAAGCACATTCTCCTTGTCTATTATTTTACATTTTAAAGACCAGACAATATCAGGGACCTCAACATTAGCAGTATATCAATGTCAGTTGAGATGCTGATTAGTAGATTTATCATCTAATCAAATAAATGTAAACGCAGAAATGCTCTTTCTTTGCCTAAGGTAGGTTTCCTAAGAGAAATATTTAACATGTATGCTTACATTTCTCACTAAAGCAATTGGAAATCACAAAAGAGATCTTTTAAATTAAGTTGTATTTAAAAACTTGTTTAGTAAATATTCATGATAAAAAGGCCCGTGTTTAGGGTTGACAAATTTAGCAAATAAAATAAAGGACATCCTGTTACCTTTGAAAAAGAGCTCTAACCGATAAGTTTTTTAATCTAGTGAAAAAAGTTGAATACAAGACATTTAGGGAGTTCTGACAAATTTGTCACATAACTGAAGATAACAGCATTAAATACACGACATGTTCTGTCTATACAGCCGACGACCCTACCTACCTATGTCTTGCTCTTCACTTGTGTTCTTTATAACACTCCAAAGCCAAAGTTAATGATTAGCATTGATTACAAAATAGAAAACAAAAGGTCAGAGACATGGTATCCTCCACGGGACAAGAATCTCAGTTTTTAAAGCATTTTTGTTGTTTATACAATACCTGTGTCAATGTGAAGCTGTAGTAACAGAAATATAGCACTCTGAAAAACTTGCGGATATTCAGGGACTCACAGAGTAATCTTGTCACCAGTTATATTTCTGAATTTGTAGGTGTTTTAGACTTTGAGTAGGACAAATTGAAGAAATATGCCCAAAATATAAAAGAAAACAAAAGAACAATGAAGGAGGACTGATAGAATCTAAGCGATTCTGATTATACGAATTATAAAACCAAAAATATACTTGGTTTTAAATCTGTGGCTGTAAAAGAGTGAGGTGACATGACAAACAGAGCTGACATGATTTGTTTTGAAAGCCATCTTGCATGTCAGAATTCCTGTGACGAAAGCGCAAAACTGAAGTGGACTTAGGGCCACAGAAGAAAGTATGCCTTTAGCATTTACAATAAGTGAAAAGCAGGCATTTCATCTACCCTTTGTCCTACACTTGGGAGATAGGGCTGAAGGCCCTTTGTACGTGGGATAGTATGAAAGCACTCCCAGTGAGGGAGTCGTTTTTATAATTACTCAACACAACTGGGTGTTACTGGGTGTCTTAAAGGTCAAGCTAACATTGGCCATAAAGGTTAAAATTGGCATTGCTGGAGGTGGGAAGAATACAGCAAAAACATTTACCATTGGGGAAAATCAAACACTGAAACAAAAAATATGTGATAGAGAACAAAGTTAAAGGATATTCAGGAGACAAAAATGACTGTAAATATTATGTAAAATACTCTGAGAAAGTGTGCATTTGCCTTACATGTGAATCACTTTCTCTGAGTAAGGGCAGTTGAAGTACTGGATCAAGACCTGGAAGTCACATATAGGACCAATTCAATCACTTCATTACAGTGTGTTCAAGTAATGGCAAAATTATCTGTAAATATATGTTTCTAAAATAATACTACAGTGGAAAAATGTGAAAATATAAGAAAATATAAGGACATAATAAATGTCCCATTCAAAACAGCTTTCACGGGTTATATAGAAATTTTATCATAATCAATTCCTTGATTTTCAGAAATTGTACTGTAATCATTGTGCTTTAATTGAACATTTATATTTTTGAGTGCTGACTATGTGATACTAACAATAACTCTATGAAGTAGTGTCATTATCAGTATCTTTATTTTATAGAGGAAGAAACTGAGATTCAGAGCTTAGATTTACACCTAAGATGTCTAATTTCCGTGCCTGTACTCTTTATATTTATATTATCATATTGGTGGTTATTTTAGGGCAATTTCCAATGAATGGAATTAATGACTCAAAAATATGAAGAATTATAAGACTCTTGACTGATTTTGCCTAATATTCCTCCAAAGATGCTGTAGCAATTAATTCTCTCACTATGTTTATGACAGCGGATGAAGGTTCATTTTCTCTGCTAGTAATAGAAATTAAAATTAAGAGAAGGAAAGAATTTTGCCAAAGAGTAGCCACAAAATTGTTTCTTACAGAGTACATTTTTATTTCTCCTATTATTAACTTGGTTTGATTTAATATATTTGATTTTATATATATATATTTGTAAAATTACACATACACATCTATATACCCACTGCATCTGGAGGAAGACTAGAAGGAGATGCTGCACTTAGGGAGTGGAAGTTGAGGCTGTGGTGGAACTCCATCAAGGACGCTCGAAAGTCTTTGACTTAGTGGAGCAGGACATGAAGTTGGTGGTGTCCACATTGCACTTGAGTGTTGTTGAAAACGAACCAGCCAACAAATACTCCACAGATCTCTAGCAGCCTCATATATTCAGATATTAAAGAGGACAGCAGTGGACTTAGCCAGGATTTTCTGCAGGCATTGCTGGAGAAAGCGGTGGCAACCTGGAAGCCCAAAAGCCACTTCCTGACACCACGATCAGCCGCTGGAAAACAATAACCTTCGTGGGAATGAGGGAACCAAATCTTCACTCAGGTGAAAAACTGGCAGTTCCTGGACCACTGGAAGCCCAGCCACATGTGAGGGATGCTCATCTTGTCCTGAGGGGCGTGGATATTCACATGTCCATTCTCAGGTTTACATGGGGCAATGGAGGAAGTTGGAAGATCGCCTGTGAATGTGAGAAACCACACTCAGATGATGTGGGCAGGAGTGTGGTGCCACTCCATCCTTTGCAGGGAGTCTTCTGCCTCTAACCCCTCCCCAGACTGCTCAGGTGGAGGCAAAACAGGGCCACACCACTGTTCCCTCCAACTCAGGCTGCAGGGGTTCCTGGCACTAAGCGAACAAAGCCCACCTCCTGGTCTTGCCCTATCCCTTCCCCCATGCCACAGGGAACCCCATTAGCTTCTCCTAGAGGCTAGTCAGGCGTGGCTGTGACTCTTAGCGGGGACCTGCTTCAGGAACCTCTGGCTTCAACTCAGACTCAAGCTTAGGACAGATGGGCATGGTGATAGATGCCCATTCTCTCAGCCTCTGGTGGCACATTTAATTTTAATTTGTTCTTAAAGACTGAAACTACCTTTCTAATTATTAGAAAAAAAATGTATACATGCGTGTGTGTGTGTGTGTGTATGGTTTATGTATATGTGGTTTGTGAGTATGTGTTTGTGTGTGTTTGCGTGTGTGTGACTTGCCTGTGATGTGGCTGCAGCTGGCATAAGACAAGCAATAATTAAATTTTCAGGAATCTTTGCAAGCCTGTTGATTGGTAGTTTGAAATCAGCCATCTTGGCGGTATTTACCTAATGGAAAAGAACAAGTTATAGATCACAAAACTCTACACACAAGGATTTTCATCTCCCTAGAGACTCCTTGTCCATTAATTTTGTACATTAGTTTACAGATGAAGAAATTGAGGTCCAAAAGTTGACAACTGACATGTTTATGGTCACATATGTAGATAGTGGCAGAGAAGCTAACCATTGAATAATGTCTCTGAACATGAGTCAGTGGTTTCATCTGAGATAATTGATTTGACTTATCCATGAGATTCTAAGTCACTGACTATTTGTTTTGTTCCCTTCAAAATCAGTTAACACCACTGTCAATGAGCACAACCAGTGTCTGGATCTTGGTTTCTCATACCTGTTTCCACTGAAAAGAACCAGGGCTCCTTGGAGAAATGGCTCATTTTAGGGCTAGGACAAGAATATACAAGATGAGCCTGTATTAATGCCAGAAAGTCAGTGCAAATGAAACAAAGGGATAAGGGCATGTTAAAGGGAAAGGAGTCATCTGAAAGGGCTACCAGTAGCCAAAGCTGGAGAAGTTTGAGAAAAAAGTAAATAACATAGAACTGGATTATAACCCAAAGCTTAAAATAAATATTCATGAGTCCATACTGAGGTAATTGATTGATTGAATACATAAATAGGGCAGAACAGATAAATATTCCACACAGAAGAATTCCATATGATTTATGTAGACATTCTCTTCTCAAGGAGGTGGAGCACTCCTTAAGTGTGGGCTGCTCATAGTGACTTCCTTTCAAAGAGTACCGTATGAAAAGAGGGAGAAAGTTACTTTACAATGAAGAAAAATGAGAAATACCACCTCATCTGGGTAATCAAATTTAACAACGTTAGTCACAAGTAACATTAATAGCATGTGATACGGTGTGATGAAATGGCACTTTGCCTCTGTGGTCTTCCTCCCTCCCCAAAATCACCACAGTTTATTAATGAGAAAAACATCAGTCAAACCCAAACGGAGGGCATTCTACAAAACAGTTGGCCAATACTCCATCAAGGTCATCAGAAACAAGAGAAGTCTGAGAAATTGTCACAGTCTAGAGAAGCTAGGAAATCATGACAGCTAAACATAATGTATCCTTGATGGGATTCTGAAACAGGAAAAGGACATTAAGTAAAATCTAAAGAAATCTGAATAAAGTGTAGACTTTAGTTAATAACAATGTATCAGTATTATATCACTAGTTGGAACAAATATACCAATACTGATGCAAGATGTTAATAAGAGAGGAAACTGAATGAGGGATATATGGGAATTCTCTGTACTAATTTTGCAAATTTTGTTATTCTAAACTATTGTAAAATAAAACACTTGTTTTAAAAAGCCAGTTTATGGCTTACTATCATAATAAAAACTTTATCATGAATTCTTTAAATAGGGCCACTCCGTTCTTTATTGAAGAAAATCAAACCCATATGTCAGCAGCTTCTGCAGAACTGAGTCATGGCTGGAACAGTGGAGAGTAAGATTTTCTATGACCCTGGTCAAGGAATTTTGAAATCCTACTGAAGAACTAAGCATGTAGTGTGTCCACTCAACTCAATATATGGAAACACAGTCAGCAGCAGCAGATGCAAAAGCACTTTGCTTGAATCTTTGCTTGAAAGTCATAACAAACTATTTAGAATATTCTAATTCTTTGTCCCTCTTTAAATATTCAATGCTTGGTCATTTCAAGTTAACTTAAGCCATCTGTATTATCCAACAATACTTATTTTATCTTCCCTTAATACGTTCATATTTGGCTAGATAGTTGTCCATTAATAAACCCATTTAAAGACTAGTATTTTTGTAAGAGAGAGAAGAAGGAAACTAAATCAGTTACATTTACTGGCTTAGAGCAGCTCTGAGGAAAAAGCCAACGGCAGAAATATGTTGAAGCTATTAGTAAAAAAGAAATTTGAAGAATGACAACTATTCAATTTTATATATTTAAAATTTCTTCATCTTATTGGGAAAGAATTGACAGTAGACTTCTGAAAAGGTAATTTTTCTAGTATTTTTCAAGGACTATGATAACAATTTTTATACATTTTAAAGTATATCAAATTGGAAAGCTGGATTCTCACCTCCCAAGCTCTTTGTAAAACAAGAAGGAAAACACTAAAAATGAATCATGCAGAATGAATGCTGTTAAGAGTTGGATTAATTGGAAGTTGGGACCGTATATGTTGATATCTACACGTTTCCTGGAGAGGTAGCCCACTGAATTCTTTGCAATTCAAAAGACTGAAGGAGACTGTTAAAATTAAAATTAATTTTTCTGAAGTAGAAAATTTAGTTAGAAGTTTCTATTTATGTAACAGTAGTAAAAAAATACAGAATAATTTATAATCAAATGAAAAATATATACAAGACTAGATATATACAGTTCTTTGTATATCGATTATACCTCAATCAGGCTATTAAAGATAAAAAAGTAACTACTTTTCAAATAGAAAAAAATTATATTTATCCAAAAAAATTTTCAAATGCTATGTAATGAGCTGTTAATTTCAAATTTTTGTTAACCTGAAATTTAAAAAGGGAATCATTTATATTGCAACAGACATTGCTCAGAAGGGATCTAGCTATTTCTGTTTTTAAATGACTTTCCCTTGATTGTATGAAATAGGAAACAGGGCATAACTATGCCATAATCATTGCAGTTTGAAATTATAAAAGGGCAGAAACGAACATTAGTTTCAGATTCTCCAGAAACTGCAAGCTGCCGTCAATCAATAGTAATAGGATATTAATAATTGAATTAATATTGCTTAGTGAAAATGGAACTCAACAAGATCGGCAGCTTAAAGGAGTTTAATTTAGACTCAAGTCAATTGTTATGGGTAGAGAAATGGCACATTTGTGACAAAGAAAGAGACGAACTATCATCATCCTGTAATAGCCGAAGAGTGTTCAGGAAGGAAAATTTTATTCTATGTTATTACAATAAGCCAGGATGATTGAGCCTTCTTTTTTTCTTGTTTCAGACTAGTATACCAATTAGAGTATTAAAACAATCGCTTGTGATTCAAAAAAATTTCATTATCATATATTTTAGAGCACTTATAACAAAGTTTTGCTTGTTTTATATATTTAGTCATATCTAGACAGTTTGACAATTATTTATGACTTTTATTACTTATTATAATGATTACTAAATATTTGCATTATTAGCTCCTTTAGAGAGCATTGATAATAAATTTATTCATCTCTATCAATATAATTGAGAACTATCTGGTCGGTGGAAGGATATCATAGGATAGTTTTATAAAATACCTTGATTTTCTAGATTCTAGATTATAAGTGAAAACAGGTTTCAGATGGCAAAGTTGCTTCTGACTGGAAAGATACAAAACACTAACGTAGTCCTCTTCCTTTGGAAGAAATCCCAGATAGAAATAATGTTAAGAAGTAATATTCCCTAACATGAACCAAGTTCTTAGAATTGTAGAAAGTCGGAATTGCGTAAAAGAATCTTGCAGTCTGTTTCTGCATATCCTTTGAAGTTCATAAAAACAGCAGAGGCAACTTTTAAACGCTAATTCTAAGTATAAAAACAAATCTCTTTTTACTAAGTATATCAGACAGGTCAAATCTGTTGATACTAATATCTGTGTTAAGTTTAAAAATAACTAGTGGAATTAATAAGGGCCAGCTTTAGAAATGGGAGAGTGCTGAATGGTACATTTTATACAAAAACATGTTGATCTTTAAGCCCCTAAGACTGGAAGGATATGATAATTCCAATATTTCCAGGTCATGGATACCATCTCTGAATTAAATCAAATTCCTCAATCATTCTATTATTTTTAAGAAATATATAACATTGGTATAAGGTATATGGTATATAATTATACCATGATACATGAATTAAATCATCTATCGAAGATGAATGAGAATGATCTATTCCCTATATATTTTCAGAGAAAAAATTAATTTCTAACTTGGGAAGTATCTTTTTTACATTAGGTTACATGACATCTATCCTCTTTTGATGTTCTCAATTAATTAGTTTTACTCTTCTTTCCCTTTTATTTCAGTCAGTGCTTTATTCCATTTATATATAATCCCCAAACAACGGTGATGGTGAAAGTCGTTTTAGTGATGGAAAGGAAAACAATGTATTTGGAAATATATCTTGATATCTTCAATAAGTTTCAGTAATCTCTAAAGTTATTGCAAACCCTTAAATTCTATACCTCCTTTTCCTGTAATAGCTTAACATGATTTTTTTTCATCACCAGCACTCACAATAAACAGCCAGATAGATAGATAATCTGACACATTTGAATACATGCTAGAAATTCTTATTTTTTGTTAAAGATTTTTGTGTGTGTGTGTGAGGGAAAGTGAGATATCAAGTTCACTTTGAAGCTATAAATTAGCTATTTTGGTGAATACAGGAAAAAGTGTCCAGGTCAAGGAAGCTTTGAGAAGGAACTAAAAAACAATATCAAGAGACTTTAGATCTTTAGAAGGCTTTATATTCTTCCCACAGCTGGAGAGGGACAGCCATGAGAATAATCAGAGTCCCGCAAGGTGGAATCTTATGTTTAGAAAATATTAAACTAGAGATTATATATCATAGTGGTTCAGGGCACGTGGTCTGGAAACACACACTACCTCAGTTTGACACCCAATTTGCCACTTATTGCTGTGACATTTGGAATTTGATTTAACATATTGTATCTCTGTTTCTTCATCTATAAAAAGAAATAATAACTATAATAATGCCTTAGGGTTATTGTGAAAAATAAAATAGTCCATACATGTAACATGTTAAAAACAGTGCTCAGCACATCACAAGTCCTCAAAAGAATTAGCTATTGTTATTTTTCATCAGTTTTTGTCAATTTTCTTGACAATAACTTTCTTATGCAAATGATATATAATGAAAAGCACATGCAAGTAATCGTAATTAGAGACAAAACAATTTTTAGAGAAGGTATTCCTCCTTCCTCTAAGAAAAAGTTTCTAAGCAAAACCTACATCTTCATGACCTTTTGCAACTAACAATCTAGATGAGAAGTAGATTGCATGCAAAAGCATAAGTCTGAAAAGCAGAAGGAGGCAGACATTACTGATGTGAGAATGTGAAGTAGGTAGACTCTGCATTCCATTAGCTGATTACTAGATTTGTGAGTGTCAGAGGCAGTTTTAACAGTCAGAGCTGAAGAAATAGTAACAGTGGCTGCAGGACTTATTGACTTTCCATTATGGCATCACAGGTGTGAACTTGACTTGAACAGGGGGAAGGGAATATCTGAGTTTCTTCAAGAAATTTCCCCCCAAAGCAGATAAGAATGCAAGATTTGAGCACAGATATCATTTTGGAGGTAATAACAGAAAGCACTTACAGAGAAGATAGCTAACGGCATGCGTGCTTTGTGGATGGTTTTCAACTATGGATATTGACCATTAGTTTCTATCAGTTATTAGTTGAGAGAGGCTCTGGGGGTTATTAACACCTTGGCACTTCTAGCCTGCAACATGCACAGGCTGAGCCTGCCCCTGCATAACTATTTTTTCATACTTGAAAACCTCAAAGCTTTAACCCATATCTCTAACCAGGGAATTATCCTGATTCCTGAAATACTTTTCAAAACTCTGTTTAGCGCCCCATGATTTTACATCATCTAATGTCACATATCCTAAGGTAATACTGTACCATACAAAACCAATAAATATTGAATAGTAAACTCTAAGAACTTAGAAAATGCCTAAGTTAGAGCTCTTAGATCAATGTTAACTCAATCACATACTATGCGGTCAGTCTGACATATTTAAGAACAAACAGACGTTACAATTATTGTGCAGTATAACAAATAAGAAAAACAGATTTTTTAGAATCTTAATTGTAAAAGTATGTGATTATAAAGAGTTGATTTCATATTTTAGTACTGAAATTATTTTAAAGCAATATTTGGAGATCTAAAGATTTATGAAATGCTGAGAAAGAAATGAGACAAAAAAATGAACTTACTGATCTAGGAAAATAAAGTAATTTGCTCCTTTTTGGTATCTTGGAAAGTCTGAGACAGTTGGAATAATTAAGAAGGATTCTCAAAAAAATTTTGAATTAACGTATCTGACACTAATATATTATTTTCATTGATCACTCCATAATGACAGCAAATTATAATAAAATCTAATGAAAATAATGTCTTATAAGATAAGAAATGTCTCCTTTTAGCAGAGAGTCCAGATGTTTTTGGAAATATCTTGTACTTCTGTGAGAAGGGGTAGTGAGTGAAAGATGTTTCATCATATAAATTAGTGAAGAATTCTTTCAGCAATATCACAACAGATGTGGATTTGAGATTTGATGGCAGCTACCAGCTGCGCTTCTCCCTAACGCACCAGAAATCATGCACATGTGACATCTGTGCATAACGTGGAGATAAGAGAACCCACAAAGACCTCTTACAGGTATTGTTAGGAGGATCCTTTCTTTCTTTGTCTTAGAAGATATGGGGCCTTTGCTACAGTGTGTGAATTTTTTAAATGAGAAAACATAATTATAGTGATCTTGAGTCTAGTGTGTAAATTCAAAGTTTAAATCTATTTCAGTAAGATCTAGTTTCCATCTACTGATCCATGTTTTTCCTCTTACAAATCTCATGGAGAAGCCAAACAGTTTTTAACATACTTTCGAGTTTGTTTCCAGATGACTGATTTAAAACTTTTACTATATGACATACAAAATTTTACCTTGGGACTCCTTAGTGCATCTCCAAGGAAGCGGCAGTCTAGACATCTGAAACTGAGATGGAATGAGAGCCTGGATAATCATGATTAGAAGAAACATGTTCCAAGTAGTGGGATACTTGGACAGAAAAAATTAACACTGGCCTCGAATACAAGCCCCAAGTTAAAAGTCACAAAGGAAAACATCGCAAGTTGATTTGCAATTTGCATCTTATATGGGAAACTCTAAGAAATACACTCTACGATAAATGACCTCAGGGATTTATTAATAAAACAAAAGTTTAGGATTAACAACTATTTTCTGAATTAGGCACCTTAAGTATGTTTTAAACAGAGGTAGACACTTAGGAAAAACCAGATTAAGATACTCAGAACTTACTGAGGAAAGTAAGAGAAAAAGAAGTCTTAACTGCATTGTTTGTGCTTAAACCTGAAGACATTTCTATCAAGAAATTGATGTCAGAAATTGAGCTAGAGTCATTAATATCAAAATATTTGGGAGGGCTGGCCCCGTGGCCGAGTGGTTAAGTTTGCGCGCTCCGATGCAGGCGGCCCAGAGTTTCGTTGGTTCGGATCCGGGGCGCGGACATGGCACTGCTCATCAGGCCACGCTGAGGCAGCGTCCCGCATGCCACAACTAAAAGGACCCACAACGAAGAATATACAGCTATGTACCGGGGGTCCTTGGGGAGAAAAAGGAGAAAAAAAAAAATTGAGGGCTAGAAACACATTTATAACGGCATGATCACAAAACACTAATAGCACTAATACATCCTATGTATGCATGCGTTATAGGCAAAACAATAAATGTCTCATGAGCAAATTCCTTTTTCTTTGCAAAGTTATCAAAATTTGATTCATCTACGATATTTCTACTTTGGATCATTAAAATATATAAAAATAAATAATAAAATAGATTTTGAAATGAGAATTAAATATAAGATACAAATAAGCATTTGCATTTTATCTTATTATACATTATAAAATAAGTGCTCACATCTCATTTACTACAGAGTTTTGTGTATCTTTATTATCTACTCAATATTGAAAACAATTGTTCAAGAAGATATTTATTTCCGTGTTGCTTCAAATATATTTCTATATTTTGGTTTGTGTGAAGCATAATAGAAACGTTCCATTTCTCACAGATACAATGTAAGAATGGAAAAATATTTTTATTACAAACTTTTCAATGTTTTGGAAATACTGAACAAAACTAATATATCTTCTTTGTAAAATATTGAAAAATTGCCTCATTCTCTTTGAAAAATTAATAGACTATTTTATAAACAGTTTTAGATTTGTCAAAAAATTGAGCAGATTGTTCAGAAATCTGATATAACTCGTTTCCCACATTTTCCCCTATTTTCAACATCTTGCACTAGTGTGGTATATTTGTTTCAATTAACGAATGAATACTGATACATTATTATTAACTAAAGTCTATAGTTTAGACTACGGTTAGCTCTTTGTGTTTTACAATTTCATGGGTTCTCAGAAATGCATGATATCATTTATTTTTACAGATCATTACACTATCTTTCTGTATAGAGTCATCCTGAAAATACCCTTCCCTTCATCTAGCCACTCCACCCCGTCCCAGACCCTCTGGAAACCAATAATCTTTCTACTGTCTCTATAATTTTGCCTTTTCCAGAGTGTGATATAACTGGAAATATACATTGTGTGACACAGCCTTTTCGGACTGGCTTCTTTGACTTTGCAACATAGATTTAACTTTCCTCTACATTGTTTTGTGACTTGATAGCTCATTTCTTTTAACTGCTGAATAACATTCCACTGTAAAGATGTACCAAAGTTTGTTTGTGTATTCACCTATTGAGGTGCATATTGATTGCTTCCAGCGTTTGGCAATTACTAATAAAGCTGCTATAAATATGTGTGTATAGAATGGACCTAAGTCTTCAACTCATTTGTTTAATACCTAGGTGCTCAATTGCTGGATCATATGCTAAAACTATGTTCAGTTCTATCATAAACTGCCAAACTGTCTTCCAAAGTGGCTGCATCACTGTGCATTACCTCCAGGAAAGAATGAGAGTTCTTACTGCTCCACATCCTTGCCTGTATTTAATATTGTCAGTAGTTTGGATTGAAGCCATTCTAGTGGATATGAGGTGGCATTTCAATGTTATTTTAATTTGCAATTCCTTAATAACATGATGTTGAACATTTTCTCATATGCTTATTGGCCATCTGTATATATTTTTAATTTGGTATCTATTCAGATTTATTGTCCATTATTTTGTTTTGGCTTTCTTATTGTTGAGTTTAAAGAGTTCTTTGTATATTTCAAATAAATGTCCTTTATCAGATGAGTTTTTACCCTGAGTGGATGCTGGGTTTTGTCAAATGCTTTTTCTGCATCTATTGATATAATCATATGTTTTTTCTATTTGAGACTGTTGATGTGATGGATTGCATTAATTGATTTTCAAATGTTGAATTAGTCTTGTATATATGGAATAAACTCTATTTGGTTGTGATATACAATTGTATTTACACAGTGTTAGATTCTATTTGCTAGTATTTTGTTGTCAGTCTTTGTATTTGTGTTCATGAGAGATATCATTGTGTAGTTGTCTTTTCTTGTCATATCTTTCTCTATATTTGGTATTAGGGTGATTCTGGTTTTATGCGATGATTTAGGGAGTATTCTGTCTGTTTCTACTTCTGGATGAGATTACAAAGAATTGGGTCTAATTTCTTCCTTAAATATTTTGTAGAATTCAATAGTGAATTCATCTGAGCCTAGTGATTTCATTTTGGAAGGTTATTGATGATTGATTCAATTTCTTTAATAGATATAAACCTATTCAGATTATTTATTCCTCCCTATGTGAGTTTTGGAAGATGTGTCTTTTAAGAAAGGGTTCATCTTATCTGAATTATCAAATTTGTGGGTATAAAGTTGTTCATAATATTCCTTTATTAGCCTTTTAATTTTCATGGGAAAAGTGGAGAAGCCTCTTTTTCATTTCTGATATTGGTAATTTGAGTCTTCTTTCTTTATTTCTTAGTTAGCTTGATTAGAGATTTATCGATTTAATTGATTTTTTCAAATAACGAGCTTTTGGTTTTATTGATTTTTCTTTATTGTTACCTGTTTCAATTTCACTAGTTTCCACTGTCATTTCATAGTTCCCACTGTAATTTTTATTATTTTTTCTTATACTTGCCTTAGATTTATATTGCTTTTTTCCTCTAGTTTCCTAATGTAGACACTTACATTATTAATTTTAGATCTTTCTTCAATTGTAATACGTGTGTTGAATGCTATAATATTCCATGTAAACACTGCTATTACTGCATCAAATTTTGCGAATTGTATTTTCATTTAGTGCAAAATATAATTTTTAATTTCTCTTAAGATTTCTTTTTTTGACTCAGGTGTTATTTTTTAGTCTTTTTGTAATCTCCAAATATTTGGAGTTTTCCAGTCATCTTTCTGTCATTGACTTCTAGTTTAATTCCATTGTGGACTGAGAACATGCTCTGTGTAATTTCTATTCTCTTACATTTATTAAGGAGTATTTTGCAGCCCAGAATGTGGTCTATCTTGGTGAATGTTCCGTGTGATCTTGAGAAAAATGTTTATTCTCCTCTTGTTCGATAAAATATTCTATAGATGTCACTTAGATCCAATTGACTGACGAAGCTCTTCAGTTCAACTATATCCTTTCCAATTTTCTGCCTGCTTGATCTATCAGTTACTGAAACAGGGATGTTTAAGTCTCCAACTATAACCCGGGCTTTGTCTCGTTCTCCTTGATCTTCTACAGTTTTTGCCTTGCATATTTTGATATTGTGTTGTTAGGTTGCCTACCCTTTAAGGACTATTATGTTTCCTTGCAGAATTGACTCCTTTATCATTATGTAACACTTCTCTTTATATTTGATAATTGCTCATCTTCTGAAGTTTGCTTTACCTGAGATTAACGTAGCAATCCATTCTTCTTTTGATTATTATTAATATGGGATATTTTCCTCCAATCCAACTTTCAATTTATGTCTTTATGTTTAAAGTTGGTTTCTTATAGATAACATGTATTTGGGGCTTGTTTTATTTTAATCCATTCTTTCAGTTTCCATCTTTAACTGGTGTTTACAGATCATTCACGTTTATAGTCATTATTGACATAGTTGAGTTAATAGCTACCATATTTGTTACTGTTTTTTATTGATTGGCTTTGTTCTTTGTTTGTTTGTTTGTTTTCTTTTTGTCTTGCATTCTTTGTCTGCCTCCTCTGGTTTTAATTGAGCATTCTGTTTTATTCAGTTTCCTCTTTTCTCTGGATTTTCTTTCTTTCAGGATTTTTCTTTGTTTCTGTTTTTCTACAGTTTGAATATGAGATATACCTAAGTGAAGTTTTTTTTGGTATTTATCCTTTTTCATGTTCTCTGAGCTTCCTGGATCTGTGGTTTGGTGTCTGCCATTAATTTTGGACAAATATTCAGTCATTATTAATTCAATTATTTCTTCTGCTTATTTCTCTCTTTTTTTCTTAATGTTTTTATTACACATGTATTACATTTTTTGTAATTGTCCCACATTCTTGGATATTGTTACTTTTTTTCATTCTTTCCATTTTGGTTTTGGAAATTTCTATTGACGTATCATCAAGTTTGCTAAATCTTTTCTCTGCTGTCTAGTTTACTGACAAGCCCTTCAAAGACATTCTTCAATATTTTTCATTTCTAACATTTTCTTTTTATTTTTTCAAAGATTTTCCATCTCTCTTGTTATATTATTAATCTGTTCTTGCATTATCCACTTTTTCCATTAGAGCTCTTAGCATATTTATCATAGTTATTTTAAATTACTGGAATGACAATTCCAAAATCTCTTCATATGTGAATCTGTTCTAATGCTTGTTTTGTTTCTTCAGACTTTTTATCTTGCCTTTTAGTATGCCATGTAATTTTTGTTGAAAGCTAGACATGATGTACTGGATAAAAGGAACTGAAGTAATTAGTCTGCTGTGTGAGGTTTCATGTGTATCTGCCTAGGAGCCAGTTTGTGTTCAACGTTTGCTGTAGTTCTTGGTATCAGATGCTGCAATTTCCTCTAGTGATTTTGTTTCTTCTATGCTGTTGTTCCTAAGTTTTTCTACAAACTCCTTAAATAGAGTCTGTGTCTTCCAGTTCTCTCAGCAGCAATCCACTGTTATTATCCTGAAGCCTTGTAGTGGTGGTGGTAAGATATCCGGGCAGGGAAGCTTTCTATAATCTTTTTATAAAATCTCCCTCTCTCTCTCTTTTTTTCTTTTTCCTAAGCCAGTGTCTCTGGACTGTAAATTTCAGGATAGTTTCTCAGCCTTTTCTTCCCTCCATTTCTGTGAGGCAGTAAGGCTGGAGGGCACTGGAGTTGTCTAATTGCCTTTCTCCCAGGTCAAATAACACTTTGGTAAAATAGTTTCCCTTGAAGGGCAGCCTTTGTTACAGAGAACATGGTGAAGAACAGAAAGTTGTGGGTGTATTTCAAAAATGGCTACTTTTACCTTTCCTCTGCTGGAAGCCTGATGGGATTTTCTTGAATCCTCACAGTGTAAACCTGGTAGGTCTCCTGGAAATAAAACTCAAGAAAGTGTGGGGCTCCAAGAAGACTTGGCCCCTGAGTTTTTACTCTCAAGTTAGTTTAGACTGAGCCTGAAGAAATTCATCAGTCACTGTTTAAATGTTCCTCCAGTAACTGGGTCCAGAGGATTCTCCTGGTAAGTTATGATTCTTGATATCCAGCTGTATTTCCAGTTTTATGGGCAGCAGTTTTTCCCTGTGACCTCGATTCTCTGATGGTCTAAGAAAATTTGTTGAAAGAAAAAGTTGTTGAAAAAGTCCAAGCTTTTTACGGGTCAGAAAGGAAACTGGAAACCGCCTCATGCTTTTTTCTTTAAAATTAAGTGTATAATTTTTCATCTTTATTTAAAGTATTCTGATATATTACTTATTTGTTTCAGGCATAATTTGAGAACAAAATAATTAAAATTCCCATTTGAAACTTTATGCTATCAAGAGCACTGGACAAAGGTGCACTGAATACAATTTTGTTACTTATTATTGAATAAATCATCAAATATCCCCCAAAATATAAAATTGTAAGAAAAGATAAGTAATGTAGCCAAATCATTACCAAAAAAAATGATTTTTTTTTCTATGAACATTGGGTAAAATCTTTGTTTGGCACTCAGAGTTTTTAAATGTTCTTATATATCTTAAACCTTTGTTGAGTTCAATATTCAAAGTATTGAAGTTTTATTTTCCATTTTGTATATTTATTTCCAGTAATTTTTTCTAATGGGTATTACTGCATATATAGTAAAGTACTTGCAATGCTGAATTCTCACATTGTTCCAATGGCTTTTCAGCTGATTTGCTTGGGCTTTGCAGTTGTGCATTATCTGATCTTACCATCTCATCTGAAAATGACATTTTTTGCATCGTTTAATAATGTAAAATACTATATGCATTTAAACTACATATTTATCCCGTGCACACACACATGTTAATTTTGATTCACTGCATTTGCTAGTATGTTCAGAATCCTATTACATGAACATGTTGATAGTCGTCATCCTTGCTTTGTTTGACCTTTAAAGAGAGTGTTTCTAGCATTTAACTACTAAAGATTATGTTTGCTATTGCCCCTCTTCCTTTTCTGAACCTCTCTCTTCTTTCTTCCTTCTCCCTCTCTCTCTCACTATCTGTTTCTATCTATCTAGTTAGCTTTCCTGTTAAAAAAGGATCCATCCATTTTCATTAGAGTGGAATTAAAGAATTTGTCAAAAGCTTTCAGACTTCACAGAAACAAAAGATTATTCTCTTCTTTATCAATAAAATCAGAAATAGAAGTATCCATTTAATCAGATAAAATCAGAATTAGTTTTAAAATGGTGATTTTTTTGCTAAGATATAAAAATATATTGCTCACACTCTTTTATAAAACATTTCCTTTAACTGTTGTGAAAGCAAAGGATCAGAGTGTTTACAATTCAATGAGGAAAAAAAATTAGAGCCTGCCTTCTGTCTAAGGAGACTGAGACAATCAATTAACTCTAGAATTGACGGTGGTCAATTCTAAGTGGCAGATTGTCTGTATTATATTTTCTTCTCATCGAGTGTAAGAGATAACAATGATATTTCTTCCAAATTATTTTATTACTGAGGCAGTCTTTAGTCATCTGAAATATAACCTTAACATTGAGGTTTATATTAACCTCAAAAGCTTCTCTTGTTGTGTTTGAAAAAGTTTTCAAGACTCGTATTTTTAGAGGTTGGAGTGGTAGGGAAGATGTTAGTTAATAAAATATGGTACCTGCTATGGTTCACTTAATTTGTAAATGAAATCATTTGTCTATTTTTTTTTTTATTTCTTGTTTTTATTCTAAAAAAAAAAAAGCTAAAATAACCCTCCAACTTTTTTTTGTATACTTTGAGATGCCTCCAATATTATGGTATTTTTCCTTTGTCAAAAGTTTAAAAACTAAACAGTTGTGACAATTTCTGAACCTAAAAATATATGAGCTTGGTTTATATTTTATATTGTAAATGTAAGAATGACTCAGAGCTGAGGACCTGGCCCAATTTGAGTTTCTATCTACCCATTCTGTGTAAGTTATCTCATACAATTACACGGCTTGGAATAGTATTTGCAAACTGACGATTCTAAAATATCAAATCTGGCCCTGCTCTCTCTTCTGCATTTCAGAATTACACCTTCAGTTGCTTATTCGTCATTTCAGGCTGAATATTTAATAACAATTTTACACCTTTTTTGGCCAAAACAAAATGCTCCATCCACTGCCCCACCAGCAACAGTGGTACAAGGCTCCTTTATCAGCATTACTCCATCATCGAACTAGTTACTCATCTCAAAACCTCCAGAATGAGTCTCAATTCCAATCTTCAGGTATTTTCTACTTAAAATTTGATCCTGGACCACCATCACTTGATAAATTGTTTGAAAGGCAGTATCATGTGCCCCAATTCCAACACAGAGATTCAGAGTCTGCATTTTAACAGGATCCTCAGATGTATATAAATATAAAGTTTGAGAAACACTGCCACAAATCATCCCCTTCATCCAGTCTGTCGGTCATTATTACTACCTCTACATCCAGGACAAATGCAAATTCTATCATCTCCATTGCCACCACTCTAATTCTTTATCACCCCTCAACTGATCTACTTCCCACTTCCACTTCGTTCCCCCACGGGCCATTCTCCCCACAGCCGCCAGAGTGTTCCTGTAGAATTGTATATCAGACCCTGTTGGTTCCCTGTCTTATGGTTGCAGTTGAAGCTCTTTAGCCTGTCCTATAATGTTCTGTATGATCTGTCCCTATCTGCTTTTCTGCCTTTATTACCCACTACTCTAACCTCATCTACTACTCTTCAGCTACAATAGCCTATTCTGGAGACATGGCCATGTTGTACCTCATGATCAGTGTTCTGTCTCTACGAGGGCCCAGTAACATGCTGGGAGATGTTTTTCAAGAGGTGTAAAATCTTTCACTGTCAATAGTGTGACCCTGTCCCAGTACCCTAGGGATCTGCTTTGTGATTCTTCTACCAGAATTTGTCATAAACTCCAAACTGTATCTTTTCTCATCACTGAGACCTACAATAACACAGTGTCAGGCAGATCATATACCCCAAGCCTCAGGGCTGCTAGCACTGCAGTCTGGACCTGCTGCTGAGCACTGTATTGCTCTGGGCCTCACTCAAATTTGACAGCCTTTATGTTTCCCAAAATATGGACCTGAACAGTACATCTGTGGTGGGATGTGTTGTCTCCAGAAGTAAAATAAGTCTACTAGGTGCTTCCTTCCCTGTAGTAAAGATAGGCAAGATGCAGCAATTTGTATTTTATTTGGAAGGAATATTCTTACATACTCCTGGCCACCAGGCTGTAAAATTTTAATGGGTGCCAGGTCCCTGAAACTTCATAGAGCTCATCTCCCAAAATCTGGAGCACATGCATTGTCAAGACCTTTGGCATAGCAGGCACTTATTGCTTGTCCCTTCCACAACATGATGTCATCAATATGATGCATCAGTGTAATGTTCTGAGGGATGCCCCGATGGTCCAGATCTTTTTGGACTACATTATTACAAAAGGCAGGAGAGTTAACATAGCCCTATGGGAAATCTATAAATGAATATCGTGGCCCCCTCCACATGATTGTGAACTCTTTCTTAATCCCTATACTAACAAGAATAGAGAAAAAAATATATACACTAAATATATGGCCAATATTTCATGTATTGAGGCTTTACTAATCTGTCCTGGCAATGATAGCACCTAAATATAGCAACTACTCTAGTGGCTTCTGTTTGGTTGAATCTATTGTCTTTCTCAAAGATTCAGTCAGCTTCTGTCAGAGCCAGATTTGTGAATTAAACTGAGATGTGACAGGGACTACTTATCCTGAATCTTTTATTCTTTAATGATATCATTCATCCCCACTCTCCTTCCAAGGTTGTGATTTTATTTTATTTTTTTTTTTTTGAGGAA
Source organism: Equus asinus (assembly GCF_041296235.1). Classification (NCBI taxonomy): domain Eukaryota; kingdom Metazoa; phylum Chordata; class Mammalia; order Perissodactyla; family Equidae; genus Equus; species Equus asinus. Next base: position 46,729,479 of record NC_091792.1, on the reverse strand, counting down.
GACTGGCCCTGAGCTCACATCCATGCCATTCTTCCCGTTCTTTATATGTGGGACGCCTGCCACAGCATGGCTTGCCAAGTGGTGCCATGTCTGCACCCAGGATCTGAACTGGCAAACCCTGGGCCGCCAAAGTGGAATGTGCAAACTTAACCACTGCGCTACCAGTCTGGCCCCTGTGATTTGATTTTTGATTCACTCTCTTGGCTGCAAGCATAGGAGGCAGGAGAAAGGCAGCCTCAGAGCTTCCACTCAGGCTTCTGCACTACAATAGCTCTTATCTCACATGTTAAGGATAACATCTGGAGCCATTCCAAGTCTCAAATATTCCAATGCCAATTATATACTCAGTGTTGTGTACTGAATTGTGTTCCCCCCAAATTCATATGTTGAAGTCCTACCCACCCCTGTGACTCTATTTGAAGATAGGGCCCTTGGGAGGTAATTATGGTTAAATGAGGTCATAAGAATGGGGCCCTAATATGGTAGGATAAGAAAAATAAGAAAGAGAAATCTCCTGTTCTTTCTCTCCGCGCGCGCACACACACACATACCAAGGAAAGGCCATATGAGGACTTAGCAAGAAGGTGGTTGTCTACAAGTCAAGAAGAGAGACCTCACCAGAAGCCAGTTGACTGGCACTTTGTTCTTGGACTTCCCAGCCTCCAGAACTGTGAAAACTAAGTTTCTGTTGTTTAAGCCACCCAGGCTGTCATATTTTGTTATGCATACCTAACAGACACTCAGGAAGAGATGAGATGACCACAGATTGGGACCAAGGACCCAGTGGACCTGTCACCACTTGGCCCTTATTACTTCAACTCACTAGCCCTATTGATGTTGAAGAGGCCAGCTCTGTGACCACCTCTGCTAGCACCAGCCCTGGCTTTCACAAAAGATCCAACAACGAATGTAATAGTGCTACCAATTCCCCGTTCACCAGAACTTTTCTGATAGAGTGGTCTTAGCACACCTAATGATGTTTCCAAAATGACAGCAGCTGTGGCTGTTAGTTACCTATTTTCCTGCAGCAAGTTCTCTTGAAGGATTTCTGAGTGGCACACATCCATGGCCAGGAGACCTCCCACACAAACCAATCAAACCCAAGTCCTTCTCTCCAGGTCTGCTTTCACAGGAAAACAAACTAAGATAACGGTCCTTCTTTTTTTCTATTTTCTCAGTGAATTTATGTAATAGTGGTGTAACCCGTGAAAATATGGAGAACTTTCGACAAACAATTTTTTTCATAATATTTTCTTGGTGGGAAAGTTTAAACTAGTAATTTTATTTCTTTAATGATTATAGGACTACTCATATTTTTAAACATATCTTTTAGAATCAGTTTTGATAACTTATTTTATCTTGCAATGTGTACCATTTTGGCTATGCTTTAAATATTATTGGTATACAGATGTTCATAGTATTGGAATTACTGGTGCCATTATTTCCACTTTTATTGCTAATATAATTTATCTTGCCTTCTAACTTTTCTTCCTAGTCAATGTTGGCAGATATGTGTCTATTCTTTTAGCCATTTTAAAGAACCACATTTAAGCCAATCATATCTTCCTATTTCATTAATTGTTTTCTCTGATGTTTATCTTGCATCTTCTAATTCTTGATATATTTTGCTTTGTTAATTTATTTTGTAATTTTTAAATTGGAAAATATGCTCATTAATTTTTTAGTCTTTCTTCTCTTCTAAAAGATGTTTTAAAATAATAATTTTACTTGCAGCTATTAGTTTAAAATTCATTTGTAAGGATTTTTAAATTATGCATATAATGGTTAATGTGTCTATTTGACTGGGCAGTGGGGTGCCCAGATATTTGGTTAAATGTTCTGCGGGGTGTGTCTGTAGCACTATTTCTGGATGAGATTAACATTTGGATTTACAGACTGAGAAAAGCAGATTGTCTTCCCCAATGAGGGCAGGTCTCATCCAACCTGTTGAAAGCCTGAATAAAATAAAAGGCAGAACAAGAGAGAATTTATTCTCTCTGCCTAACGGTTTTCAAGCTGTCATATCAGTCTTCTTCTGCCTTCAGACTCAGACTGGAACTTATACCATCAGCTTTCCCAGTTTCCAGGCCTTTGGACTGAAGATCACAGGATATCAGCCTACAAAATTGCCTGAGCCAGTTTCTTACATTAAACTGTATATATATCCTGTTACATATATCATATGTTTGTTATATTTATGTGATAGAGCCCAGTGCCTGTTAAGGCTTCTGGATGGATTTCAAACAGAATGAGTGTATAACAGTGACAGACAGTTCTTCCTTCTTTAAAATCTGGTGCTAAATGAAAAACTTAAACTGACTCCCATAATTTAAAACCTTTTAAAAATTATATATATATATATATATATATAATTTTATTGTTTTCTTTCTCTGGATAACATTGACTAGTATAGATTTTAGTACTGTAAATGATTCTATAGGAACAGAATTTTAAGAATAAATTTTCTGAATTGATTGTAGGGTTTCTAGAATTAGTGTCAGTATAGAGCCAGTGTCTAGTAGTCCATGAAACATCTGATCATTTTCTTTTTCCAAGTGTACCACTGCTCTGGCAAAAGTAAAAGTCTGTAGGTCCCTTTGGGAAAGGCTGGGAGAAAGATTAACTGTAAATTTTTGAAAGTACATGAGGGTCCTTCCACAGAGGGACCAGGCTATCCTTTTATTCAAGAGGTTCTAGGTCCACAAACTGGCTCAACCTAGGAATTGATTGAGGGGCCATAACTGTGTCTTTATGATCCAGATTACACTTTTATTCATGTGCTCTAGAACTTTTCTGCTTATACAGGTCAAGAGAAGTTTCTATAAGTCTAAGCCGCTGTGCAAGCTTCTCTATTGCTTGGCCATATGATCTAGGCAATCCAATGGCACTTGAAGTGTTAGTAGCAGATGGGGAGGCTGTTTGGAGCCTTGGACAGGCCCTTATAGTTGAATCACAGCCCAGGCACTTAGAATTTTGAAGCAAAGCTCCACCATCTTCCAGCAGTGTCTACTCTCTTTGAGAAACATCCTCTGGCCTGCTACTGAGCCTTAGTAGAGACTGAATCTTTAACCATGGGCCACCAAGTTACCACGTGACCTGAGCTGCCTGTAATGAACCTGGTACTATCTTACCTACCAAGCCATAAAGCTGGGTGAGCAGAGCAGCACTCCAACATCAAATGGAAGTGGTATATGTATAATCAACCTGGGCAGGCCCTGAATGCACAAGTAAGTTACACAACGTAGCTCAAATGCCCATGGTACCCATTCCTGCTACATTGCCTTTTCTCTCCCAACCTATACCTATAACCTCACGGGGAGTTTCTTATGATCAGTTGACAGAGGAAGAGAAGACTCATGCCTGGTTTACAGATGGTCCTGCATGATATGCAGACATGCAGGCACCATCTGAAAGTGGACAGCTGCAGCACTACTACCCCTTTCTGGGACATCCCTGAAGGACAGTGGTAAAAGAAAATCTTTCCTGTGGGCAGAAGTTTGAGCAGCACATCTAATTATTCAATTATCTGTGGAGGAGAAATGGCCAGCTGTGAGATTATATACCAATTCCTGGTCAGTGCTCCATAGTTTGGCTAGATGGTCAGAGATTTGAAAAGAACATGATTGAAAAATTGGTAACAAGGAAATTTAGGGAAAAGCTACATGGATAGACCTCTCTGAATGGGCAAAAAATGTGAAGATATTTGTGTCCCATGTGAATGTTCACCAAAGGGTGACCTCAGTTGAGGAGGATTTTAATAATCAAATGGATAGGATGACCTGTTGTATAGATATCAGTCATCACCCAATGGGCTCATGAACAAAGTGGCCTTGGTGGAAGAGATCTGGGTTATGCACGGGCTCAGCAACATGGACTTCCACTGAATAAAGTTGACCTAGCTATGGCCACTGCAGAGTGCCCAATCATCCAGCAGCAGAAAGCAACACCAAGTCCTTAATATGGTATTATTTCCTGGGGTGAGAAGCCAGTTACCTGATGACAGGCTAAATACATTGGACTGCTCCTGTCAGGGAAGGGGGTACACTTTGTTTTCACTGGAATAGGCACTCTGGAAATGGATTTACCTTCCTTGAATGTAATGCTTCTGCCAAAACTACCATCCATGGACTTATAGAATGGCTTATCCACCATCATGGTATTCCAGAAACATTGCTTCTGATCACAGAACTCACTTCATAGCCACAGAAGTGTGGCAAAATATAGCAATGGCATAATCATGGACTTCACTGATCTTGCCATGTTCCCTACCATCCTGAAGCAGCTGGCTTGATACAATGGTCTTTTGAAGTCTCTGTTGCAGTGCCAGATAGGTGACAATACCTCCCAGGTGTGGGGGCATGGTTCTCCAGAAGGCTGTATATGCTCTGAATCAGTGTTCAATATATAGTTCTTTCTCTTACAACCATGATTCATGGTTCAGGAATCAAGGGGTGGAAATGTGGGTGGCATCACTCACTATTACCCCTAGGGCCCACTAGCAAAATTTTTGCTTCATTTCCTGCAACCTTATGCTCTGCTGGCCTAGAGATCTTAGTTCCAGAGTGAAGAATGCTTCCACCAGGAAACACAACAATGATTACATTGAACACCGCTGCCTGGCCACTTTGGACTCCTCATGCCTCTCATTCAACAGGCACAGAGGGAGTTACTATCCTGGCTGGGGTGATTCATCTTGACTATCGAGGGGAAATTAGAATACTACTTCACAGTATAGGTAAGAAAGAGTAAGTCTGCAATACAGGAAATCCTTTAGGCTGTCTGTATGGGTAAGGTGAATAGAAAACTACAACTCAATCCAAGCGGGACTACTAATGACCCAGACCCTTCAGGAATAAAAGTTTGGGTCATTTCACCAAGTAAAGAATCAAGACCAACTGAGATGCTTGCTGAACACAAAAAGAATACAGAATGAGTAGTGGAAGAAGGTAGTTATAAATACTGTTACAACCTTGTGGCCAGTTACAGAAGCAAGAACTCTTATTGTCATGAGTATTACTTCTTATTTTGTTATGAATACATCTGTATGCAAATATGTTTGTTTTCTTTCCTCTCTTATTTCCTAATCGCATAATATAAGATATATTGACTTTACATCATGATATTTAAGTATTATTAATTTTACATAATGATGTTTAAGGTGGAAAGTAGACATCACATGGGGACTTTACCTCCTTTACTGGGGTAGGCATTAGTGCATTTTTAATTGGATGAAGGATAGTTGCATCATCTTGGTGGAATTATGACATTATTATTGTCTTCATTTGGAGATTAAGTATGGTTTAAGGATTGCAAATGGGTGCCAAGTTGACAAGCAGTGGACTTGTGATGATTAACTTTAGGTGTCAACTTGGCTGGGCCATGGGGTGGCCAGTATTTGGTAAATGTCATTCTGGATGAGATTACTATTTGAATTGATAGACTGAATAAGGCAGATTGCATTTCCCAGTGTGGATGGGTCTTGTCCAATTTCTTAAAGGCCTGAATAGAACAAAAGGCTGAACAACAGAGAATTTGCTCTCTTGGTCTGATCTCCTTCAAGCTGGGACACCAGTCTTCTACCTTTGCAGTCAGAACGGAACTTGTAACATAGGCTGCCCTGTGTCTCAGTCATTTGGACTGAAGTTCTTGGAAATTCTCAACCTCCACACTTGTATGCAAATTACTTCTATGAAATCATATGTACATATATATATCTCCTATTGATTCTGAATTCTCTGTAGAACCCTATCTAATAGAATCCATAAGGCTTTATTTTTTGATTGATGACATTTTTTACAAGTGTGATTTTAGAATTCTAAATGTATGAGTATTCTTATTGATAATCTATTTTATTGACGTCAAATTTATCTTATTGTTGTCAATGTACATGATGTACATGTTACCATTTTAAAAAGAAATTTGTTATGACCTGATTTATAATCAACATTTGAATATTTCACATGTGCTTGAGAAGAATATCTGATCTCTAATTTTGCAGTGCTAGGTAAATAGATAGATGTCTAGGAATCAAGTTTTTTAGTTGCATTTTTCAAATTAACTACACATTTATAAGCTTTTCTTCTATAGGAGATACCTATAATTGCATGAAATGTTTTAAATTTCTTGTTGTTCGAGTAGATTTTTCAATTTCTTCTTCTTGTTTTATATGGTATATAAGATATATAATTTTGTATCTTCCTGATGAATTATAACCTTTCTCATTATAAAATGACCTTCTATACCTGATTATGTCTTTGTTGTAAGATATATTCTGTCTGACATAATTAAAGCTATTTGAGATTTCTTTTGACTAGCAGTTGACTGGTATTCTTTTTTTCATCCCTTTACATATCTCCAAGTATTTATGTTTTTGGTTTGTTTCCCATGCATAGCATATTGCTGTATTTTTGAAATCCATTGGACACTTCTTTTTAAATAGTGTATTTGCATTTTTCATGATTGTGTACACACTGGAACTTAGCTTTAACTTCTTACGTTTTGGATTTTTTATCCTGCATTTATTTATCTCACTTATTTTTCTCCTTTCTTGCCTTTAAAATATTTCATTTTTTAAATTATTTTCTTCCTTTTCAACGTTCCCCTTTTCTCATGTACAAGTAGTACACTCTATTCTTTACCTGGTGCTTCTTAAAATTTTACCAAGCATAATTTACTGTATATAGTCTAAACTTAATATCTCCCTCCCAAAAAAATAAATGCTGTAGAAAACTTAAACTCTAGGATTTTAATCCTGTCATTTTTAATATCATAAATGAGACTTTTAAGAAAATCAGAACAGAATTTTATTTATTTTTGCCACTCTCTGCTTGCCATTCTTTCTTGCATCTCAGAGTTCTGTCCTAAGTGCATGGGCACATTTTACGTCTCCTGATGAACTTTCTTGAGAGATTCTTTTCTCTTTTTTTTTTTTTAAGAAGATTAGCCCTGAGCTAACATCTGCTGCCAATTGCCTTCCTTTTTGCTGAAGAAGACTGGCTTTGAATTAAAATCCATGCCCATCTTCCTCTACTTCATATGTGGGACACCTGCCACAGCATGGCTTGACAAGTGGTGCCATGTCCACACCCAGGATCTGAACCAGCAAACCCCAGGCCTCCAAAGCGGAATGTGCAAACTTAACTGCTGCGCCACCAGGCCGGCCCTAGAGATTCTTTAGTATAGGTTTGCTAAAGGTAAAGTCAGGTTTTGTATTTAAGAATTGTCATAATTGCCTTTTTTAAAAAAGATACTGTTTCCAGTTACAAAAATTTTGATCAACCACAATGTTCTCTCAGCACTCTACTCCAAAATGCGGAACCTTGTTTTCAGGCTTCACAGGTGCTGAGAAATTTGTTATTAGTCTAATAGTGATTCCTGTGTATGCAATCCTCCACATCTCTGGCTACTTTTACAATATTTTCTTTGTGTCTGGTGTTTCTCAGTATTCCTATAGTGGCTTTAGATGTGCACATCTTTGTATTCGTCCTGTATATTTTAAACTGTGCTTCATGTACCTGTGATTTACATCCTTAATGTCTTCAGAAAATTTTTCAGTCATTCTGTTTTCAAATGTTTTATTTTTATCCAACTCTTCAGTCTTCACATTTGGATATTCAATTAGGCACGTGAACTAGACTTCCTCATCCTATCTTCATATCTCCTGAGTTCTCTCTTGTACTTTTATTTCCTCTTCTATCCACCGACTATCTGGAGCTACTTTAGCCCCTTTCAAAGTGTGCCGGTTTAATTTAAGGGTTTCTAGTTCTATCTTGCATTTTGCTAATGGCCAAAAACTTTGTCTACTAACAGTGACACTAATATTGGGGATGGCTCTTAGGGTAACTCCGCCTTTTACAGGGGCGTTCCGCTATCTGTTTCGATTCTAGTCTCAGCTCACAATCTATTTCTCCTCACTTTTTGTTTGTAGGAAGCCTTTCCAAAACTCTGGATTATCACACTTCTTTTGTCAATCCTTTTGTGCTAAATAGTTCAATTTTTGGTTAATTTAATTTTTAACCAACTTTGTGTAGGTATAATGTGCACTATAACATTCAGACACTTTAAATGTTTAATTTTACTAATTTGGACAAATGTCGATAGTTTTACAAACATCACAATAATCAAATTTTAGAACAGCTCCATCACACTAAAATTTTGCTAGTTCTCCTTGATATTCAACACCCTCTTTCCTGCTCACTAGCCCACGGCAACTAATGATCTGCTTCTTGTTACTATGGTTTTAAGATGTTTCTCTTTTGTAAAACTGCTTGCCATTCACCTAGAAGATTGTATTCTGTCTAGTTTTCTAAAAGGATTATTTTTATTGTCTCATTTGCTTTCCGTATTGCTAAAGGCAGTTACCTTTAGAAACATCCATTCAACTTCTTTTTAGCTTAAAGCCACCAAATGAGTGGGATCCAGAATTTGTTTCCTGCCTGGGGTAGGATACAACAGTGATAAGAAAAGAGCTTCCGCTCTTTTGCCCAAGGATGTTTACTGCACTTCTCTGTCTGTCCTTGTAGGAGCCTGTGTGTGCGTGCACATGTGTGTTGGGATTGTTGTAAGATTTTTTTCAGTATTTCTCTCACCTACCTTTAATTTTTGCACTCTTTCCATGTAGGGTAGAGGACGGAGATCTGAAATCTGCATGGAACTAAATTAGAGAGACTTCTAAAAACATAAAAATGTCTCTCTTTCAATGAGCACTTCTTTCAAAGAGATTAGTACATGAAGTTTGCATCATCTTAGTCTAAATGCTGCAGCTGTTTTCCTGGCTTGCATGTTTGCTTACTTTTTTATTCTTCTTAACATTAGTTTCTATGAGTGAGAAATTTAGAAGTTTAGCCTGACTCAATCATACTATCCAAAAATTTTAATTCTGTAGTTTTGAAACCACAGATATTGGAGTAAGGAGTATTGTTATCTCTAGGAAAATGGTGTATTTTTAAATAATGGCAATGGAGAGCTTTTAAAATAATATTTAGATCAAAGTTATTTAGTTTTGTAATTTCGTAAAAAGAGGTTGTTAAAATTCTCCTACCTCAGTAATCCAGAATAAAAAGATATGCAGAGACATTTTAAATACTTTGTCTTCACTTTATTGTCAAATTGATCTATAGGCCTGTCTCCATATTATGCTGTAATTTCTTTAACATGTGTATCCTTTGTAGCCCCAGGGCCTAGTAATGTGCATGGCACGTAGTATACGTTTAATCAAGGATTTTTAATTGAATTAATGGAATATTGAGATTTAAAAGAAAACTACACCTTCAATATTTCACATATTTTGAAATTAAGCCACAAACATAAAAAAGGAATATAATTTCTGTTAAATAAAGGCTGGAATTTAAACTTTATTTAATAGAAACATCAATTCTTTGCAATTTGTATATCAGCTCTGACAAGGACATAAATAGTTTAATTCACACTAGAAAAGCTGACTATGCCAGGAAATATCACACAGGATCCAACAGTCAAACTACAGATCATACCATACTAGGAAAATGGTAGAAGCAGCAGTAGGGCAGACATTATATGGTTATGTAAGATTTTCCTGAGCGTCCTGCTGAGGATGAATGGATACTTTATAATAGAGCCTCACACTTATCAAATATTTGTAGATGTTGTAAACATATTTAAATTGATTAATTCATGTGGATTGCACTATTCTTAATGAATGTGTTTCTAGTATCTAGAAGGCCTGCATATTGATAAGGCCTGAAGGGAAGATACTTAAGCAGAGACTGCCGGCTAAAAATCAAAATGAATTTTCTCTTCTTTACAGATCTAGAGACAGAATCCATGTGAATGGAAATGATAAGTGCTACCTCCACATCAGGCCCTTGGAAGCCTCCATGTGCCTGTCACCAGCTTTTCCATTTCCAGATGACTGGGATGGATTCTGCCCTCAGAGAAACCTTCAAAGGCAAGTGTGGAAGTTGTTAGCACCTCCGCCAGCCTGGGTTCCTGGATTCTAACAGAAATAAAAGTACCCCCATTCCCTAATCTCAGGACATGAACCAAAAATAACCGTGCTGTTTTTGAGCCATTATATATTTGGGGTCTGTTTGTTACCCTAACTTACCTTAACTAACCATATTCCTGAACCTGGTAGTATTGACCAAACCTTAGAGCTGCCATCTTGTTATAAAAAAAAAGAAAAGAAATCTGTTCTCGTTTGGACACATTCATCCATCAAGAAAAGCCATCTCTCTAGCCTCCCTTTCTATATAATAAATGAACAACACATAAATATTTATACATTCAGATATTCCATAGAGCCATTATTTCAATATAGATAAATTAATACCGCAAAAAATATAGAGAGTTTTAGAGATGAAGACAGACTTTCTCTCCTTTTTGTCTCATACTCTTAGAATAAACTAGAAAACTCTGTGTCATTACTTCTTATGCAAGTGAATGGACATGTGTGTGAAATATGATACATAACATTTTTAAAAAGCAAACACAGCCATTGTATTTTTGTTCCTTTAAACGCTTGCTTTACATGAAGTATCTTTTCTTCAATATTAGAACTTACCACAGGATTTAAATGAATTGAGTTGGTTAAACTCTCAGGCAAGCTACTTTTGCTCCAGTTGAGAGATAAAAGCAGTTACTTTGTAGTACTTTCCGAGTCCTTATATAATAAAAATGTGTCAACGTTTTTTTTCTACTCAGAAGGTAGAAAATTGAGGCTGTAACAATAGGCTTGTCACTAAATAGTTCTGATACATCAGTGTAACTGTGTTCCCTGTGGGGCAACAACAAGACCTTCAGCAGGAAATTGTATCATTGTTAAGGTCTTATGGACGGTCATTAGAGGTAGCAGAGGACTCGCGTTCTGTGGGGGAGTGCTGTCCAGGGCACTCTCAGCAGTTTTCATCTCATTTTCTAAAGAGGAACGTGCAAAATGGCATGTGTACACCTTGACAACCTGCCCACAGGGGCTTCATTAAAAGAATTTACCATGAAAAATCTTGATAACATTCTTTTGTTGGAAAAGGTAGCTGAAAGCTGTCAAATTATGGTCTTTTGTGGGGCATAATGAGCTACTGACATTGCTATATTGTTCTAACTAAAGCAGAGTTCTAAATGATTCTTTAGGAATAAACTCCTACATTTGTCAAGTTTTATGTAATTTGGAAATTTTGTTCTGAATGTTTATGATGTCACTCACCTAAGCTCTGTAAGTTGTTCATCCTAAACTTATCCCCTGATAAGAAGAAAAGGACAGCGTTAAGGACAAAGATACTCTTCCAAGAAGACACCAGACTCTCCGCTGTGGTTCTCATTTGAGTTAGTGATTTGCTCCACATGTCCTAGTTCCTATTGCTGTAGAGTTTGAGTTTAAATTGTTCAATTTCCTTGGAATTACCAGTTTCTTTATAGTTTTGCTGCACTTATTCCTATATATTCAGAGCTAACATACTATCCTCCCAGAAACCAATTTTTTTTTCCCTTTAAAATGGAAAGTAAAACATTCTATTTTAATTCTTAGGCTACGGCAGTTGGTAGGTGCTTAAAATGAAATGAGTAGTTTGAAACTATTTATATGCCCTGAGTCCTTTAGACACATCTTACTTTAAGTACAAACCAGTTCAAAAAAATATGATTTTTATGCTTTTTTTTGTAACACCCAAATTGTGGATTTTAAATGCTAAAGTATAGGTAGACAAGAATTATCATACTGCAAATATTCTTTCTGTCACCTCGTTTTTTCCTTGATCATTTTCTTTAAAGTAGACTTTATTCAGCGTCATTGGGTTTCCCTGGTGATGTCTCTTCAGAGCTCAATCATCCCTTGCAGCGTGTTGACTCTACTTTTGCTTGTCCCCACAGGAACTGATAACACATTGATCCTGCCACCTATTTTCCAGTCCTCATCCCTAGCCTAGTCTCACTTTTCTCCACTTCCAGATTGAAATTCATGGCCTATCATCGTTATCACTTCCTTGAAAGATCCGCAACAGCATACATAATCTATTTTGCCCATAAAACTGCCCAGAGAATCTTCAGTCTGGGAATCTTCCATCAACTCTGTGCTTGAAGAAAAAGACCCAAACTTGTTGACTGGACTCATTTTAAATCATGACCACTAACCTCAGGTGGGACCCTGATGTGACTTGGCAATCCTCTTACAATTCCCCACTCTAGTAACTCTCCAACTCTCTCCGAGAAGTATTTTACACCATCTTCTCTTTCCTCAAAATGCTATACCACCACTACTCCTATCCTACTCTTAGTTTTCTTCTGTTTCACCAAGAAAACACTAATAGTCACAGAAAACAAATTCTAAATGTACACAGCATGCCATTTCTAGCTCATCCACCATTGTTCTCATATATTTAGTCCTTACTCCTATTAATAATGATGGATGATTCCACTTGTTCTCTAAACACCAGAACTATCCCTACCTACTGTACCACTTTACAGCAAAACTGCTCTCTGCATGTCTTCTTCTTTCAGTCTTTCTTGAACTCACTAATTTTCTCTCATTACCCAACAAAATATCTTCACTTATACCCATTTTACTAAATTCAAAGGGAAATTTTTTCTTTACCTTTTACTTAATCTATCTGCTTCACTCAATTTGACACACTTTAAACACCATCTCCTTGAGAATGATTGACAGATACTTCTAGTTGAGATATTTGCCCAGAATTCTAGACTTCTCTATTAACCTAGTTACTTGACATCTCCACTCAAATGCATTAAACTTTACTCGTGATTTCTATCTTCAAACATACTGCTCCCATAGTTTTCTCCATCTTAGAAAATGGAAATGTCATCTTTCCAGTTATTCAGGCAAAATAAATCTTGAATATATTTTAGAATCTTCTCTTTCTTTTTACATTTCATAGGAAAACCATCATTAAATATTTTCTCTACACTGAAAAACGTTCAAATCTGTCCTTTGCGCACAGCCTCCACCAGTAACAATGTGGTCCAATCTATCATGCTTTCCTCCACCTAGTCTGTTGTCATAAGCTCCCAAGTGGACTCCCTACTTTCACACTTGTCCTCCTATATCCCTTTTTAACACAAAAATCAGAAAGAATGGGGTAAGACAAACCACTACACTTCTCACCATTTTTATCTCTCTTGGAGTACAATTTAAAATCCTTAACTTTATCCTGTAAAATCCTATAAGATCTGGCCATTGCTACTTCTGTGACTTAATATATTACTTCACTCAGCGCTGTTCACTGTGTTGTAGTCATGCAGGTCTCCTTGCTGTTCTTCAACATGTCAGCACCCACACCTCTGCCTTTGCAGTTGCCTTTCTCTATTTCTGGAATCTTTTTTGCCCCAGAGAGCCACAGAGTTTGTACCCTCCCTTCTTTCATTTCTTTGATGAACATTACACTCTCCAGCCTTCTGTTACTATCCTATATAAGAAATTTCATTTATTTGTTTTACTTCATCCCTTCCCCTTTCTTTACTCTTTTTCATATACTTTATCACCATACGTCATAGTACATTTTTGTTCATTGTATTTTCCGGAACTAGAACATGAGTTCCTTGAGAGTAGTGTCTATATTGTGTTTCTAGCTGCTACAACAGCTCTTATGTGTTCCATATAACAGAGATATGCAATAAGTATTTGTGGAATGAGTGAATTAATGCATTTTCTTGCAAATAAATTTTAACAAGAATTATACCTTCAATTGTTATAGAGGACATATATGCCAACTTACATTTTATTCATCATCAGTCAACTGAAAAAATGTCAAGTCCTTAATTATACAGATTTTGGATAAACAAGAGACCATTTGGGAATCAGTGTTTGACTTAACTTACAGTTTTTATTATTTCACCCACATAAATTTAAGTCTTACTCTCCCCTAGTTACATAGTCTTTTGATGTTTTTAAGATACAAACGGTTAGATATTCATTGGTCGATGAAACACAATGAATTTTTTTGAATCATTTATGTTCTTATTTTATTGTTTTCTTTTTTTTTTTCTCTTTTTTGCTGAGGAAGGTCAGCCCGGAGCTAACAACTGTTGCCAATCATGCTCTTCGTTTTGCTTGAGGAAGATTAGCCCTGAGTGCCAATCTTCCTCCACTTTTTTTATATGTGGGTTGCTGCCACAGCATGGCTGAAGACTGGAGTAGGTCTGCACAGGGATCCAAACCAGTGAATACTAGCCACTGAAGAGGAGCATGCCAAACTTCACCACCATGCCACAGGGCTGACCTCAATTCTTATTCAATTTTTGAATACAAGATATGACATAAAAATCATAACAAATATAAATTGAAAAGATATATTTGATTTTGTCAATTTTTTTTTTACCTTTAGGTTTTCATTTATATTTATTTGGTAGATTTCTTTTGACACATTATGTTCTGTGATACCATGGCCTTATTATTTCTTAGTTTTAATATCAAGTCACCTTCTTCATTACAGGTAATATATTTCACTTTGACGTCTGCTTTTCTGTGTTTCTAATTTTACCCTCTTGTTTATTTTTTTGTTTGCCTCATATACATTTCCATTTTTAATGTTTAATTTCCTTCTATCATTTATTTTTAAACATTTTTATGTGAGAATCTTAATTTAATTGCATATTGTTTTAAACCACTCCATAGTTATTTTCCTCTTGAGAGGAGAGTTTATGACTCTTGTATTTATTGTCAAGACTAATACAAAGCTGTTTTTGTTTACTTTTATGTAGATAAGACCTTGTTGTGTGGATCATATTTGTCTGCATTTATCTTGTATTCTTTACAAATTAAGAATTATATTTTAAATACTACTCAGCAATATAAGAATACAAAATTGTCCCATTTGCAAGAACATGGATGGAGCTTGAGAGTATGATGTTAAGCAAAATAAGCCAAAGAAAGACAAATACTGCATGATTTCACTCGTATGTGACAGATAACAAATACATGGGTAAAGAGAACAGGTTAGTAGTTACCAGAGAGGAAGGTAGTTGGGTAGGGGGTGAAAGGGACAAGGGGGCACATATGTATGGTGATGGATAAAAATTAGACTACTGGGGGTGAGTATGATGAATTGTACGCAGGAATTGATAAACAATAATGTACACCCGAAATTACACAAAGTTATAAAGCATTATAACCCCCAAAAAATTACTTTAAAAAAAAGGAAGCCCTTATTGAAAAAAGCAATACAATGTAACCCTATTATTACACAGGTCTTTGTTAAACAGAATTCAATCACATTCATGGATAAGTTCATAAAATAAAATCAAGATGTGAAATTAAAAAAAGAATTATATTTTAAATTCCACTGGCTATTTATCTTTAAATTTATTAAATGTAAATATGACACTATTTCTCTAGCTATCAAAAACAAGGAAAGATTTTTTCTGATTTTTAATAAGGAATATGAAATATATTCATAATTTTTTTCCTTTTTTTCCTCCCAGTTTTCATGGTTGCTAATTTATTCCTGAGGTTTAGGTGATATTATTATTTTTACTATATATGAAATATTCTAAAATTGAGTAACTTGATGGAACATCTTAAAGCATACTAATGAGATATTGGTATGAAAAAAGTATCCATGAAGATACTAATCATGTTTTGAATTTGTGTATGAAATAAATGAATGAGAAATATTTTTTAACCAGTCAGTATTAACTTGCAACATAAATCATTTACATTTCAACATAGGTTAAAATTTATGTCACAAGTAACATAGAACTATTGAGCTATTCATAATTAGAATTCAGTTTCTCTGAGTAGTTGGAGGAATTGATCAGGAAGTCAAAGATGTATTTTTATTTATCATGACACAGACATAAAAAATCTGGATTATTGGAGAGCTAGTCTTATCTGACAGAAGACTACTGATGACCACATTGCAGAAAATTGGATGACCTATTTAGCCACTCCAAACTCCGTGTAAAAAAGTCTTGGCATGGGTACATTTGAGAAAAGTTAAAGGCCAAGAGGGGTGACTCTTCATCATTAACGTATCTTTTCCTATTAATAGATGAGCAGATATAGGGAAAATGAATTGAATGCACTTCCTTTTTGTCCAAAACATTCAATAAATAGTCCTAAATTTTCTAATGTTGAATAGTCAATGAAATTAACCCATGTGTAAACTATGTACATGATTTGGGAATATAACCCGGACTGGGTTCCATTTATGTGGCTAACTTGGACAATAGGGAGAAAAATACATATAATGCACATTTATAAACCATGGTTTATCTCCCATATACACATGTACACACATCAGACATATACATAAAATTTTATGTTATTTGTTCACTGCCAATATTTCTATTCTATGCATTTTCTATTTGTCATTTACTGATCTTGGTTTTTCTTTCACTTGGCTGGAAACTGCTTTTGGATAGTTTACTCAGGAAAGTATATATTATCTCTCCCTTTGCAGTCCTGACAATTTTTAAAATTATTTCATCACATAGACATCATTGATTACCTGCAATGACCCTCCAACAGCCACCTTCCACTTCCTGCTCTATTGCATCTCAGGAGCTATAGCCTCTTGGCATACGTAGACAGAAAGGGTGAAAAACTTCAGGAGGTTTATTCTGGGTCTTGACTTCAAAGGGAGATCCTGAAATATTTGCTGATGACTTGCTATTTTTTATTTGATTCAGCCCGTTTCTTGACATAATGCCTAATCATATATATGTCATTTTTCCATTTTTAAAAAACATTATCTTCCTAGTTCTGTGTAAGCTGGTGGAATTTTCCTTCATTTGTAATTCATTTATGATGCAATTGAAGGACATGGAGGAGGTCACATATGTTTGTAATGTGAATTTCTTTCATGCAGACAAGAGGTAAGGTACACATTGGGAAATAAAATAATTAAATTTCCAGTCTAATATTAAAATAAAATTGAAAAAATCAATAAAAATGACTTTCTAGTGATGTCAACAACATGGTAGAGTGAGCTGTTCCTTTTATCTCTCCCCCTTTTGAACTACAACTAAATAGACATTCATTGACCAGTTCCTGAAAGGAAGCCCTGCCCACCAGGCACAGTCCATGCAAGCATTTGAACACTTTCCAGACCAGTATAAGCAGCTATCTTACCCCCAAAACTTCCAGCAGAGTCGGAGGGAGCAGAAATTCTGCTCCTGCTTCCCCCTAGTGGTACCAGGTGGAATCTGCAACCTTACACTACCACAAATGCTCCTACAAAAGATTAGTTCATTAAACACGATGAGAAATTGCAGCAAAAATTCATATCAGAAGGAAATTCCAATTCTCTAGAAACCAATGCTGAAAGCACAGAAATTTACAATCTAAATGACAGAGGATTCCAAACAGCTTTCCTAAAGAAACTCAATGAGATAAAAGAGAACACATAAAGATAGCATGATGAACTCAGCAACAAAATAAATAGCTTCACCAAAGAGATTGAAACTATAAAAAAAAAAAGCAGAAATTATGGATATGAAAAACACAATTAATGAAATAAAAATAGGCTAGAATCCTTAAGAAATAGAATTGATGTTATGGAGGAAAGAATTAGTTATTTAGAGGATAAAAATATAGCTATTATACAAGTGGAGGAGGAGACAGAACAAAGATTTTAAAAAAGAAGGAATTCTTTGAGAACTATCTGACTCAATTATGAAAAACAACATAAGGATTATAGGTATTCCAGAGGTAGAAGAGAGGGAGAAAGGAGCAGAAAGCTTGTTCAAAGAAATAATAGCTGAGAACTTCCCAAACCTGGGGAAGGGCCTGATTTACAAATATGCAAAGCTAATAGAATGCCTAATTACATCAATGCTAAATGGTCTTTCCAAGATGTATAATAATAAAACTGGCAGAAGTGAATGACAAAGAAGAAATATTAAAGCCGGTAATGCAGAAGAAAACAACATACAAAGCCACCCCTATCAGGCTTTCAGCAAATTTCTTGGCAGAATCTCTACAGGCTAGGAGAGAATGGAATGTTATATTCAAAATACTGAAAGACAAAAACTTTCAGCAAACAATACTCTATCCAGCAAAACTTTCCTTCAGATATGATGGAGAAATGGAAGCCTTCCAAGACAAACAAAAGCTGAGGGAGTTCATCAACCCTAGAACTCTCCCACAAGAAATAATTGAAAGTGTCCTCACACTGGAAACAAGAGGCAAAGGAGATAATTAGACAGACAAAATTAGAAAAGCAGCTCTCTATAAGAACAGGGAGGCAAATACTCAATTATAACTTAGAAGATAAAGCAAAAGAAAGCATCAAAAGTAACTATAAATACTTCAACTTAGTCACAAACTCACAGCATTACAAAAGAATTATTTGTAGTAATAATGACTAAGAAGGAGAAGAGAAAAGGAGGGAACCTGCTTAGGTTAATGGAGATAACAAGTTGTGAGAAAATGGACATTTTCATCATCTACAAGATCTTTTATACAAACCTCACAGTAGCCACTAAACGAAAAATCAGAGCAGAGCCATACGTCACAAAAAGAGAGAAAATTGAGAAAATCTCCTCAAAAAACCACCAAAATAAAATGGCTGTCAGAAATACAAAGGAAGAGAAGCAACAGAAAAATAGAATAACCAAAAAATGAGATAAAATGGGAGTATTAAGGCCTCATATATCAAAAATCACTCTAAATAAAAATGTATTGAATTCTCTAATCAAGAGCTACAGAATAGCTGCATGGATTAAAAAACAAGACCCAACAATATGCTGCCTCCAGGAAATACATCTCAGCTCTAAGGACAAACATAGGCTCAGAGTGAAGGGATGCAAGATGATACTCCAAGCTAATGACAAATCAAAGAAAACAGGTTTTGACATACTTATAACAGACAAACCACACCTCAAGATAAAAAAGACAATGAGAGATAAAGAGGGGCAGTATATAATGATAAAGGGGACATTCCACCAAAAGGACATAACACTTGTTAATATATATGCACCTAATATAGGAACACCAAAATACATAAAACAACTATTAAGAGACCAAAAGGGAGAAATTAACAGCAACACAATAATAGTGGGGGACCTCAACACTCCACTTACATCAATGGATAGATCATCCAGACAAAAAGTCAACAAGGAAATAGTGGATTTAAATGAAACACTTGAACACATGAACTTAGTAGATACATGTAGAGTTTTCCATCCAAAATCAGCAGAATACAGATCCTTCTCAAGTGCACATGGATCCTTCTCAAAGATAGACCATAGGTTGGGACACAAAGCAAGGCTCAATAAATTTAAGAAGATTGAAATAATCTCTAGCATCTTTTCTGACCACAATGCTATAAAACTAGAGATCAACTACAAGAAGAAAAACTGGGAAAGTCAGAAATATGTGGAGATTAAACAACGTGCTACTGAACAGCTATTGGATAAATGAAGAAATCAAAGGAGAAATTTAAAAAACCTGGAGACAAATTAAAATGAAAATGCAACATACTAGTTTTTATGGGATGCAGCAAAAGTGGTTGTAAGAGGAAAATTCACAGGAATGTAGGCACACCTCAACAAACAAGAAACATCTCAAATAAGTAATCTTAAATTGCACCTAACAGAAATAAAAAAAAGGAGAACAAACAAACCCCAAAATGTGCAGAAGGAGGGAAATAATAAAAATCAGAGCGGAAATAAATGAAATAGAGACTAAAAAAAAACAGTAGAAAGGATTAATGAAACTAAGAGCTGGTTCTTTGAGAAGATAAACAAAATTAACAAGCCCATAGCCAGACTTACCATGAAAAATAGAGAGAAGGCTCAAATAAATAAAATTAGTAATAAAAGAGATTAAATTACAACAGATACTGCAGAAATACAAAGGATTATAAGAGAACACTATGAAAAACTATATGCCCACAAATTGGATAACCTAGAAGAAATGGATAAATTCATAGACTCATACAACCTCCCAAAACTGAATCAAGAAGAAACAGAGAATCTGAATAGGCCAATCACAAATAAAGAGATGAAACAGTAATCAACAACCTCCCAAAAAACAAAAGTCCAGAACCAGATGGCTTCTCTGGTCAATTCTACCAAACATTCAAAGAAGATTTAACACCTATCCTCCTCAAACTATTCCAAAAATTTGAAGAAGAGAGAACACCTCCTAACTCATTCTATGAGGCCAACATTACCCTGACACCAAAACCAGACAAGGACAACAAAAAGAAGGAAAATTACAGGCCAATATCACTGATCAACATAGGTGCAAAAATCCTCAACAGAACATTGGCAAACTGAATACAAAGAAACATTAAATGGATCATACACCATCATCAAGGGGGATTTATTCCAGGACCTGGGGCTGGTTCAATATCACAAATCAATCAGCATGATACATCACATTAACAAAATGAGGAATAAGAAACACATGATCATCTCAATAGATGCAGAGAAAGCATTTGACAAGATCAACATCCATTTATGATAAAAACTCAATAAAATGGGTATAGAAGGAAAGCACCTCAACATAATAGAGGCCACATATGACAAACTCACAGTCAATATCATACCTAATGGTGAAAGCCATCCCTCTGAGAACTGGAACAAGACAAGGGTGCTCACTCTCACCACTTCTTTTCAATATAGTACTACAGGTTTTGGCCAGAGAAATTAGGCAAGAAAAAGAAATAAATGGAATCCAACTTGGAAAGGAAGAAGTGAAACTCACTGTTTGCAGATGACCTGATTCTCTATATAGAAAACCCTAAAGAATCCATCAGAAAATTATTAGAAATAATCAATAACTATAGCAAGGCTGCATTGTACAAAATCAACTTCCAAAAATCAGTTGCATTTCTATACACTAACAATGAACTAGCAGAAAGAGAAATCAGGAATGCAATGCCATTTACAATCACAACAAAAAGAATAAAATATCTAGGAATAAACTTAACTAAAGAGGTGGAAGACCTATACACTGAAAACTATAAGACACTATTGAAAGAAATTGAAGAAGACATAAAGAAATGCAAAAGTATTCCATATTCATGGGTCAGAAGAATTGACATAGCTAAAGTGTCCATATTAACTAAAGCAATCTACAGATTCAATGCAATCTCAGTCAGAATCCCAAGACATTCTTCACAGAAGTGGAACAAAGAATCCTAAAATTTATCAGGAAAAACAAAAGACCCTGAACAGCCAAAGTAATCTTGAGAAAAAAGAACAAACCTGGAGGCATCACAATCCCTGATTTCAAAATATACTACAAAGCTATAGCAATCAAAACAGCATGGTACTTGCAAAAAAACAGACACACAGATCAATGGAACAGAATTGAAAGCTCAGAAATAAAACCACGTATCTAGGTATAGCTAGTCTTTGACAAAGAAGCCAAGAACATACAATGGAGAAAGGAAAGTCTCTTCAACAAATGGTGCTGGGAAAACTGGACAACTACATGCCAAAGAATGAAAGTAGAATATTATCTTATATCACACACAAAAATTCACTCAAAATGGATTAAAGATTTGAAGTTAAGATGTGAAACCATAAAACTCCTAGAAGAAAATTTAGGCAGTACTCTATTTGACATTGGTCTTAGCAGCATCTTTTCAAATACTGTGCCTACTCAGGCAAGGGAAACAAAAGAAAGAGTTAACAAATGGGACTACAAAAAGCTAAAAAGCTTCTGCAAAGCAAAGGAAACCATGAACAAAATGAAAAGACAATGCACCTACTGGGAGAAAATATTTGCAAATCATTTATCTTACAAGAGGCTGACCTCCAAGATATATAAAGAACACATACAACTCAACAAAAAAAACACAAACAACCTGATCAAAAAAAGAGCAGAGGATCTGAACAGACATTGTTCCAAAGAAGATATACAGATGGCCAACAGGCACATGAAAATATATTCAACATCACTAATCATTAAGGAAATGCAAATCAAAACTACAATGAGATATCACCTTACATGGGTCAGAATGGCTGTAATTACCAAGACAAAAAAGAACAAATGTTGGAGAGGATGTGGAGAAAAGGGAAAACTCATACATGGCTGGTAGGAATGCAAACTGGTGCAGCCATTATGGAAAACAGTATGCAGATTTCTCAAAAAATAAAAAATAAAAATACCGTATGATCCAGCTATCCCACTGCTGGGTATTTATTCAAAGAACTCAAAATCAATGATACTAAGAGATTTACGCACCCCTATGTTCATTGCAGCATTATTCACAATAGCCAAGACGAGGACGCAACCCAAATGCCCTTCTACAGATGAATGGATAAGGAAGATATGGTATATATATATGGTATATATAAAGAAGATATGGTGTATATATATACATATATAATGGTGTATATATATACATATATAATGGTGTGTGTATATATACACACACACACACACACACACACACACACACAATGGAGTACTACTCAGCCATAAAATGACAAAATTGTCTCATTTACAACATAGATATTCCGTAAGAGTATGATGTTATGTAAAATAAGCCAGACAGAAAGACAAATACTGCATGATTTTACTCATATCTGAAAGATAACAAATACATGGATAAAAAGAACAGATTAGTGCTTACCAGAGGGGAAGATTGTTGGGGGGGGGGTGGGTGAAAGGGGTAAAATGTACATATGTATGATAATGGACAAAAGTTAGACTACCGGGGTGAGGACGATGAAGTATATTCAGAAACTGATAAATAATAATGTACACCTGAAATTACAGAACATTATAAACTAAAAAAAAAAGAAGAAAGATTTTCCAGCTGGTGAGGCCATCGCCCCCATCTGAAAGTAACTCCTAAAAGTATCTTTAAATTACTTTGAATGGTCATACATTTACATAATGATTTTTCTCTCTTTCCTTAACTCTTTCTGCTACCCTGACTAGTTGCTAAAATAATAATTTCCTTTAGTATATAATCTCACTGATATTTAGATAGCTTGCCCTTCAAAGCATAAGGCTGAATCTGTTGGCATATGCTAATGAATAACAGAAGATATATAGCTCTCAGACAAGATAGATTAAAAAATTCTTCTCTCTATATACCTCTTGTGTTTTACTTTCTTTAATAACTTTTCTCTTTTTGATTCAGTCTTGAGCCAGAACTTTGCCTTCCTTTGAGGAAATTATAAATACTATTTAATATAATTCTTCTAAGATGTGTCTTAGTCAAGGTTTTGCAGAGAACAAACAGAATCAAAAGTGTGTGTGTGTGTGTGTGTGTGTGTAAAGCAATTTATTTTAAATCATTGACTCACAGGATTATGGAAGTTGACAAATCCAAAACTCACCTGGCAGGCTGGGGCAGGTTGGAAACTCAAGTAAGAATTGATGTTGCAGTTTTGATCTGAAATCTGTTGGGCAGCCCAGCAGGCTGGAAACTCAGACAATATTTCTGTTACAGTCTTGAGATAAAATTCCTTCATCTTGTAGATGCCGAGCAGATCTACAAAATACCTTCACAAAAATATCTAGACTAATGTTTGACCAAACAACTGGCACCATATATCCTAGCAAAGCTGACACATAAAATTTCACCATCACCATATGCCCAGCAAAATGTCTGGGTCAGTAGAACACAGCACTTTAAAAGATGATAAATCCTCAAAACTTATAGAATAGATATACCGTTAAAAATACTTTTATTTATGTAAAATAATAACCATTTAAATATTTTCTATACTGATAAAAACAAACAGCAAAAAAAATAGACACACTTACTCCATCAGTAAGGATGCAAAAAATGTTATGATATATTCATACAGTACATTACTATATCTGTTTTAGATATCCCTTGTGCAGAGAAAAGTTTAAAAACTGGGACACAATATTTAAAAAACACAATTTGAAATGATCAGTTATCCAGGAAGTGACAAAGATGAAACAAAATAACATTTTGAAAAAGAAAGATCTTTTACAGTATAAATCCAATTTGATATCAGTCCAGAAAAACAATGAAGTTGGCCCCTAATTCACACTGTTGACAATTATGGATTGTAATTCCAAATTATAACTCACATTGTAGATATAAATGTAAAGATAAAATAATAAAATTACTAGAATATCACTCAGAATAATATCTTCATGAGTTTGCTGTCCGGAAAGCACTTACCATAAAGGAAAAGATAATAAGTTAAACTATGCTAATATTAACAATTTCTATTCATCAAAAGGTACATGTAAACATAGACAGACAAACCATAGACTATGACAATATGATTGCCACTCATTGCAACAAAGGATTCTTATCTATAATATCCATATATTCTATAAAATAATGTGAAAAAGCAAACCCAATAAAGACTCGGGAAAGAATTTCACAATAGAGTGTCCACGTGGCTGAAAACATGAAAATGTGTTCAAACTTGTGGTCACTCAAGAGATACAAATGAAAATTACAAGCGATATACTTTTAGAGACCCTCTAGAACTGCTTAAAAATAAAAACACTGAAAATACCAATTGTCAGTGAGGATGTGGAATAACTGAATTCTGATACAGTACACTGAAGGTGGTAAATTAATACAAACACTATGAAAAAACTTTGGAATAAATGAAAAGATTTAAACTGTTAATTGATTGGGCACCTTAAACATATTTTTTGTTAATGATTTCATACTTCAATAAAACTATTCAACACAAGAATATAGTCATGGGCCATATAAAAACGTTTTGGTCAAGAACAGACCAAATATACCATGGTGGTCTTACAAAATTGTACCATATAGCCTGCGTGTGTTGTGGGCTGTAACATCCAGCTTTGTGTAAGTACACTCTATGATGTTTGTACAATGATGAAATTGCCTAATAACACATTTCTCAGAACGTATCCAAGTCATTAAGAGACATGACTGTAAAAAGAAAGTGGTATATGGAGAGCTATATGGGGTGACATTGGAAGGCTATATTTTATTTTAAAAAGTTAAAAAGTATTAAAATATGTACTATATTGTCTCATTTGTGTATATAAAATTGATAGCCTTTTCTGGAAGCAAACATAAGGAAAGTTGAGTACTTGGCAAGTAGAAAAGTGGTTGGAATTTTCTTTTCATTCTATAAATTTCTGTTTGAACATTCTAATATGTAGATGAATTGCTTTTATATTAAAACAAATAAAAGAAAAAAGAAAGAGGACTATGTACTTGTGATATTAATGAAAAATTTTGAAATATAATTCTATAATAATGTAAATGAATTCTAAAAATAGGCAATTCAAAATGAGATCAGCCTAACTGCTGAAAGAAAAGTGCCATAACAGTATTTCCAAATTCTCCCTTGGTTTCATAGTGTTTTCTAAATTAATAAATTATTTAATATTTTAATATTCTACTTATTTAGGTAAATATTAAAGTTATACTAGTTATTTGTTTTATATGAGGGTTATATTTTTATTAGAGAAGCATCTTGGGGTTTAATTAATGTTTAACATAAGCAAACAAAGGATCATATTAACAAGATCTAATTCTTGCACTTGTCACTTCTATGGAATATAACCTTGTGTAAGTTAGCTAAATTTTCAGTTTGCCACACAGTGGATAGACAATATTTTCCATTTCAAATAGATATTATTAGATGTAATTAATTATTCTTTTTTTTTCTGTAAGGAGGATTGGCCCTGAGCTAACATCTGTTGCCAATCTTCCTCCTTGCTTGAGGCAGATTGTCACTGAGCTAAAATCTGTGCCAATCTTGCTCTATCTTATGTGGGATGTTGCCATAGCCTGACTTGATGAGCAGTGCTAGGTCCATGCCTGGGATCGGAAGCTGCGAACCCTAGGCCATGGAAGCGGAGCGCACAAACTTAACCACTACACCACCAGGCCGCTCCATTAATTATTCTTTTTAAAGCATTCAGACACTTCATGTTGAGGATTTCAGAAAATTAATTTTTATTAACGTTCACAGTCTTTTTAAAATATTTCCTCCTTTCTCTTGTGCTCTCGTGTTACTCTATAATTACATTGACTTGAGTGTTGTGTTACAGATTTTCATTTGTTGGAGTGCCCTTGCAGCTGTTTTTGTTATGCTATCTAATTAAAAGCATATTTTAGTGTTCTCAAATACGGTAGATAAAGAACGAATGAATGAAAGAACTAAAGAAAGAAGGAAGGAAGAAAGAACGGCAAAAGAGGAGAAACAAAGAAAGAAAAAAACTAATTGAAAAGCAACATTAGGAAAAGGACACTTTAAAGTAAAATGTGAATATCACTGCATAAACTGAGAGCAATGAAGCTGGAAGCTTGTTGTTAATTTTTCTTAATTTTTTTTGTTGGCATTGACATCCTTCTCTGTATTTTCCTGTGGGCACTGAATGTCCTAGAATTATGTTTTACAGACTTTCTCACCTTTAACATTCTGGATGCAGTTCGCAATCCGTCAGTGATATACACATGAAAGAGATTTGAAAGGCAGTTAACAGACAATGTTGACTTTGACAGATGTGGAGTTTTTTTTAGCAGCCTCTGCCTGACAGTCACCCACTTCTGCTCTACAGATGGAGTCAGCAGCAGGTTACTGTGGCATTCTGACCATGGCAAACCACAGCAAGCACTTCATCTCTGGCCCACAGCTGTAGCAGTTAATATGAAAACTGTAGTGCTTTTTCTTTTACTCGTCCAGCATTTCCAAAGCTTTTGTGGGCACCACATTCTCTGTATTAATTCTTTTCTGCTTTAAACGCCTATAACAGTTTCTGTTTTGTTGACTGACCCTTAACTAGAAAAATATTCCTGAAATAATGTTCATACTCAATTGACAACATTTTCTTGGTCCAGAAGGTAGTCATTTTGGATGATATTTGAAGGAATTCTGTTTCACTAAATCATCTAACGTTACACTATTAATTATTTCCTGTGTCTAAAATCTTGTTTCCAAAATTTCAGACTTTTGGGAGAAAGCAGAGACAACATAAACTTCTTTTCAATCCCAGATGAAATTATCTTTCAATCACTATATACTAAAATTTCTATCCTTAAACTTTATTTTTGTCCTACCGTCTTTTTATGTTCGATAGGACTATCAAAATAACTATCAGTTATTTTGGCTAGCATTTGTCTATTATGCCCTTTGCATCTCTTTACTTCTCATTCTCTTCTGTTTAATTATACATATGTCTTTGGTAAACAACAAAGAGTTGGACATTTAGAAAATTATCTGTTCTGATAATATTTTAACTAGAAATTTTAATTCATTTACATTTATTGGTTAACAATATATTTTGACTTGTTTCTACTCTCTTATTCAGTGATTCTATATGATCCGATGAACTATAAGCAAAAGAAAAGTAATGTTCTTTCAACTTATCTATTATGCAGCAATGGACAAGAAAAAAGATTACTAAAATTTAAGATTTGAAATACCATGCCCTCTGGATAGAAATAGTAAGGATATCCTATCCCATGAGTGGATTGAGTACTTGTTTAGCACTTGTACAATTTAGAAAGATCCTCCTTTTCCTTTGCCCTATGGAGAGTAGATTCCTTATCCATTTTCCTACATGACTATATCTTACTTGGGTATTGAGAGAGATTCTCCTCCTCAGACATGCAAAGCATTTACAATTCACTTTTTTGGTATAAGCTTAAGAGCCAAAAGAGGATCATCGGTTGAAAAGTAAAAGTCACTGATCACTAGATCTTATTTGGCAACATAATTCTCTCAATTATTTGTGTGTAAGTTAGTGGGGAGTGAGTTCAATCTATTTAAGCGTAACTCTAGCCAATTGTTTTATCCATACAGAGTCTTTAAGACTTAGGAGTCTTGCATTTTAACGTGCTTCTGTGCTTGTCCCAGCCCCTTAACTTCTATCTAATGACCACTGCCTTGAGAAAATTTGAAGGAGTAGTGTCAGGAGGAGAGGTACCTTAAATGCTCACTTATTCAACAGAAGTTTATTGAGCTTTGTTCCAGGTACTCTTCTAGGTGCTAGAAATAGAGTAAACAAAAGAGAGAAAAATTACCTTTCTCCTGGAGCTTATAATACAGTAGAGGGAAATACTAAGAATTAAGCAGGTAGCATACAGTTTGTCAGATTGCAAAACATGTTATAGAGAAGAATAAAGAAGGATGGGGAATGAGAAGCGTGTGCAACAGAGAGTTGTAATCTAACATGCACATTCAAAGATGGCGCCCAGGATTACTCCAACGTGAATAGCTAAGAAGAAAGAGAGGAACTAGCAAATGAGAATGATGAGGAAAAGTTACCAGTGAGAAGGAGGAAACTAGGATCGTGTGGTAACTGGAATTTGAGGGAAGAAAAGTGTTCTAAGAAAGAGAATGGCATCTGTTGTTCCCCCTGCTATGGAGATCAGTCATAACATTCACTGGACGGTGTTTGCTCAGATGTAGGTAAAAAGAACTGATTGCACAAAGTTTACAAGATAAAGGGAGGAGAATCAAGGGGAATACCAAGTATGAGCAATTCTTTCCAAATGTTTTCTATAAGAGAAACATAGATAGGGGTTTATCTAATGAGAGAAGTGAGGTCAATAGGGTTTATGATGATGGAAGAAATAATAGAATTTCTTTTTCTTTTCCTGATGAGAATGAGAAAGCAGAGAGGAATATTTGACAACCTAGAAGACAAAAAAATTAATATAGTTCTGTCATTAAGTAGATGAGAGAGGATGGGATCAAACACCCAACTTGAAGATTAGACCATAGAAAGAAGGAGTACAGACAAGTGATTACAGTGTGAGAAGTGAAAAATGAGTGAAGGCATCGGGGAGACCGAGTGTGGATTCATGTAGAATTCTTTTTCGGATTTTTTTCAATATTCTGAGTAAAATAAGACACTAACCCAGTGAGAGTGAGGAACAAGGAGGATGTATAGGGAGATTGAGGAGACGTGAGAAGAAATGGAACAGTCTTCTAGGAGAGTGGGAGACTGAAGGGAAATGTAGGGTGGTTGCCAGGCAGATCTTAGAGTCCACTGATATTCATGGTCATGGATATAAGGTACAGCAGTCAGCTAAGGGACTGACTGATACCAGCTATAAGACTTATGAAAGGCATTGATATGTATATATCCAGAGTAGGAAGTGTTTACATTGTGACACAGATGCACTATAGTTTATAGCAGATTGCTTTAAGCCAGCCTACCAGCACAGAGCCCAAATTGCTGGGTGTATCACAGAACAGTCAGGGTTTATGAAGGACCTTCAAGAAGGGCTCAGTTCTCACCCCAATGGTGGCATCATCGACATTTGTGCATACTTGAATAGGAAGCATGATGATGGCCCTGACTGCGACACCTCTACTTGGTTCAATGGTTCTGTAAGTCCTATTGTGTCTAATCATTTTTATACACACAATATAAATTCTTAATTTCTTAGACGCTAAACTCTAGTTAAAACTACTTGTTCATCTTTTGTTTGGGTTTCCTTATATCAATCATTGTCACTCTCATGACACCCCTATGTAAATATCGAAGGTGTTTTTTTGTTATACTATAATTCCCAAAGTTGTTCATTCTTTACTCTATACTTAAATTGATTCACTGTTTACTACCAGTTCTTTCATTCTATGACTTTTCTATTCCATAGTTATTTTTTAAATGTTTTGAAACATTTGAGACAAGAATTAGAAAGACCAATATGGTGAGTAGACATGTACTCATCACATCACACAGCTTAAGAAATAGAATATTGATACAGTTTAAGGTCTGTTTATCGAACTCTCTGCTCATATACCTTTCCCTCTATGCAAAGTTATCATTATGCTATAATTAGTGATTATAATATCCATGTATTTCCTATATTTTAACAGCATATGTTAAGCTTTGTATTTTATATATTTATATTTTAACAACATCTGTTGAAAGAACTTAAGAAGCATACCTCTACTATTCTATCATTTATGTGCATTGTTTAGTAGGATTTCAAACTTTAGGTGAATGATAGTATACCGCACATCTCTCTCTTAACTTTTCCCTTACTAGTGTGCTATGAAGGTTAATTTCTGCAATCCTAGAATTAATCTGAATTATTTTGCTAAAGTTCCTACAGGTCACTAACTCTGATAAAGTCATGGAACGTAATGATTGATAGTGTTTCTTAGTACTCGTAGGTACAAGGAGTTTCAGAGTGGTTTGCTACCAGCTTGTCATCATTGTTTATTGATAACATTGAGACTGATGATGATAAACCAGAAGGTTTTACTATTAAACTGGCTGTATAGCAAGAACATCCTTGTATGACCAGCCACAGTTTAAGAAATCCTGACTAAGATTCCATTTTTCACTTCTTGGTTCTAAGGTATTTTGTGCACACCTTGATGATTTCTGATCCAAGGGAAATATATAGAAATATATGTATTTATTTTCTCTTTTTGAGGGAGGAAAATAGGAGCCAGAATCTGGCATCTCAAGACCACATGCTGTGAAATAGCTTTGGGTTATGAAATAAACCCTTAATTTAATGTTGTTGTGATATTGCATCTTTTCCTGTAATAAACTGCAGATTTGTAAACATTGTCATTTGGGGCCCTGTAAGTCGTCTTTAGCAGTTGAACATTGTCTACCTACCACTGTGCACCTAGCAGCATTATATTTGTGAAACTAATTGATGTTGATAGATACAGCACTAATTACTTCATATTTCTCGTCACCTGTGTATTTCCATTGAAAGAAAATACTGTGTTTTATTTTTCCACTATCTTATTGATAGATATTTAAGTTGTACTTTTTATTGAAAACAATGCCTCAATTAGCATTCCAGTACGTCTCCACCTGAATTTATGTATGAATTGAGCTTCTAGGTCAGAGGACATAAGTAACTTCAATTTCATTTAATTTTGCTGGAATGTCAAGTTCTTATATCAATTTATATACACAGAAGCAGTATATAAGTGTTCTCATTCTCCTTATACTAGGAAAAATTTTTATTTTTATACTTTTACATGTTGGCTAGTCTGTGAAATGGTCATTGTGTTAATACTGTGATTTTCCTGGATTACTAGTATGTATCCTTTTATATATTTATTGGTCACAAATATTTCCTCTTCTATGAATTACTTTTCTGTGAAAAGTAAAAGTAATTCACAGAAAAGTAATTTTTCTCCTTTTTTTCCTACTTTTTGCTTATTTTTTCTACTTGGGTTATTTATCTTTTTTTACTCCTTTGTACAATTTCTTTACATAGTCTATATAACAACACTCTTGTCTACAGATGCAGCAAATATCTCCTGTAAATATGGGGGTTTTGTTTTCACATTTTATTGTCTTTTGACGATTTTTAAATGTAATCTATTTTATAAATTTTCCATTTGCTTCTGCTTGTTTTATGTCTTGTTTTAGAAATACCTAGATGCTCTGAGATCTTAAGGATATTTTCCTATATTTTCTAAGAGATTCTAAAATCTTAGAGTTTCACATTTACATTTTTAATCCATCTTCAATTAACTTTATGTACTGTGATAGGTAGGAGTCACTTTTTCCCCATATTTATAGTGAACTTTATTAGATTTTTTTATTGGTATTTCTACTTTAAAGATATAAACCACATTAATGTATTTTGTTTTTTTGTGGGGTTTTTCTCTACATTAATATATTTTGCTTTGCTAAAATACTCTTGCATTCTTGAAATTAAACCTAAGTTGGTCATGACTCTTGGTTATATTTCTATATTTAATCTGAGTTTTTCAATGTTTACATCTATGATGATAATTGAAATTATCCTATAATTTTTGTATGCCTTTTGGAGTTTTGATAACATAGTTTAATAGTTCATAAAAGAAACTGATGAATAATGTTTCTTTTTTTATGCTTTGGCAGAATTTGTATCAATTTGAGATTTTTCTGTTCCTTACATGTTGATAGGACTAATTGGCACAACTATCTGGGGTAGGTGCTTTTGTTGTAAGAAGTCTTAAATATTCAATTTATTTTATAGTTATAAGAATATTTTAGCTTTTCTATTTAGCATGTAGTCTTTCTTAGGAGATAGTTTATCTTGGTTTTAAATATGCATCACAGAATTTTTCATGGAATTTTCTTAGCTTTAACTACTCTACCCATACCATGTATCTGACTTTCTAACATATCCTCCAGACTTTCACTTCTCCAAATTTTTGACTAAATTCTGAGTGATAAAGTAGAAGAAGTGGCTATTGGGAAAGAGAGTCTTGAGGACAAATGAATGATTTTCAGGAAGATAGAACAAGAAAAAAAGAAAAATCCAGCTGTATGCTTTTAATTAAGATACACTGAAACTATAAGGAGATAGAATATAAGAAAGCCAAACAAATAAGAGGATAATACCGATGGAAAACCATTGCAGCTATTGTACTGCCAGTTATTGTCAATTACTAAAGGATAGTAAGAAACTGAAGGTACTCAAGGTTAATACTAACCGATGGATAAATCCCGATAGCTATATTAGTATCAGTTAAAATCTATAGAGTCACCACTTAATAAAGAATTCACCAGATATAAAAATTTTAACTTGCATAAAATTGGTAACACAATCTGAAAATACATAAAACAAAATTACAGAACTGCGGTAAACAAATCAATAAATGAACAAGAAATCTGCCCTCATTCCAATTATTTAAAGAAACTGCGTCCTTTTATCTATAGAATTTAAACTGTGGTGTTGTTTATTCATCCCATGATTCAGTAACCGGATAGTTGTGTATAGAAGCTTGTTTAGATTTGGGTTTATTTTGGGAGGTAAAAACATATACTTCCTATGATCATGTTAGATGAAATATCTGATTGTCCTACTTTAAGTAGTGTTAAGATTGATCAAGTTTTTAGCCTGATTAATTTAATATAAAGCTCCTTATAAACTGTTTACCTATTTCATTATCATTGATGATTATTGTCCCAATTCATTACATTAAATGTGGCAAAATGGTATTTTAAAAATTCCATCATTCCTCTGTTTTTAACTGAAATTGTTCTACATCAATGTCTGCATTTTTCAGTATGCTTTTGGGTTGCTTTGGTTACATGCATTTGAACTAGTTTTGTTTATCATTTAGGACTTTTTCTATTGATAAAACACAAACCAAATTGACTCAAACAAAAGAAAAATGTATCACCTCCAAAAATCCAGCTAAAAGGGATACTTTTGGATCAGCTTTATTCAGTGCTCACATGAAATCCCTAACATCTATCCCATGGCTCTAAATTTGGGTGTCAGTTTTATCTTGATGCTTTACTTGTGGGCTCCCCACATCGATGGGTTCACATTTCTACCACATCCCCTCCAATGCAAAAATTTGCTTTAGCAATAGTTCAAGAAGAAGTCCTAAAATTCAACCTCACTGTCTCTGATTGACATTTTCCAGGTCAAGGACTTACCCTGAAATAACAAGATGTACTAGTTGGGTACGGAGAGAGCCCATGTGACAGATTACCTCACTGGTGCTTTACCAGAAAATTCTGTACTGCTGGATTAAGATAACATTTCTGGGAGAGGTTGAAACTCCAATTAGATTAGGCATTAAATCTAGGTTTGGAATCATGGGCTTTAGCACAAGTGATGTCATTTTGGGCCTGTGGTTTTCTTTTTAACAGTTGAAAGGTGATTCCTCCAAAACATAATCAGAATCCTACCTGCGTAAGTCTGGAAAAGGGTGATCATTAGGCCCTTACAAAATAAATACACCACAGCTTGTTGTTAAGACACATGATTTCAGCTTTTCTATCTCAGCCAAAGATAGTGAAAGCTTAATGTCTTCTCATGTCTAGTGTTGTTAATTTAAAATATAAAATGAGCAAAAGTTATATTGTACATCATATCTGAATGTCTTATAGTGTCCTTATGTTTTAAAATCAGCAACATTGGGCTTGGCCTGGTGGCCGCAGTGGTTAAGTTCATGCGTTCTGCTTCAGCAGCTTGGGGTTCACAGGTCCTCAAGGAAATTACAACATATTGTGAATAAAAGTGCTTTAGTTAGGATTCTCCAGAGAAATAGAACCAAAAGGATATATAGATATAGATACATTTTTATCTATCTATCTGTCTATCTATGTATTGAGAGATTTATTTTAAGGAAATGGATCACTCAATTGTGGAGGCTGGCAAGTCTGAAATTTGTAGGGAAGCCAGCCCGGAAATTCCAGTGAATAGTGACGTTGCAGTCTTGAGCCTAAATTCCTCAGGGTAGCAGCCTGGAAACTCAGGCAGGCTTTCTGTGTTGTAGTCTTGAGGAGAATCCTTTCTTCGGGAAACCTCAGTCTTTGCTTTTAAAACCTTCCACTTATTGGATGATGCCTACTCACCTTATGGACGGTAATATACTTTACTCAGTCTGCTGACTTAAATGTTAATCACATCTTTAAAAAAAACCAAAAGACCTTCACAGAACATCTAGATTGGTATTTGACTGAACAACTGAACACCGTATCTAAGTTGGCATGTACAATTCCAAATAAATTGTTAAATTAAAGCACCATTGTCTTAAAGGAGAGGAACACAAACTTGCCTGAGAGGAGCTAGAGGTGAGGGATCTAGAATCTCTAGGATCAGTTAATCCTCTAGATCAGCTGATCTCTAGGATTTATTCACCTTGTATAACTGAAACTTTATGTCCTTTTACTATCTGACCTGAGGGAAGGGCAATGAGACAAGTGCAGGCCCGTCTAGCCTTCCTGTAGCACACACGGGAGAAAAAAGTAAAAAGACTAAGAAATGCTTCTGAATGTCACAGCACAGGAACAAAGGCCAGTAAAAAATAAACTGAGATTTAATAGCAAGATTATAGAATGCTTGCTTCTCCAACACCTTACCACCACGGGAATGGGGCTCCAGTATAATAACAGTGGATTACAATTGAGAGAGCTACAAAGCACAGACTCTATTTAATAAAACATTCTTAGGGAAAAACAAAGACAATGAGAAAAACAACACAAAAAGACTGGAGGAAATTAAAGCTTCTGGTACCTACGGCTACAGCCAACATTAAATGCATGCCTGTTCTTACACAGATTCATAAAATAAACTCACACCAAAAGCCTGATTATTGTAGTTCCTATTACCAGATACCTCATTGCCAGCTTTCTACAAAAAATTAGAAGGTAAACTAAAGGCAAGAAAAAAAGACAGTTAGAAGAGACAAAAGCAAGCATCAGAACAAGACTCACAAATGACACAGATTTTGTAATAATCAGATAGGAAATTTAAAATAACTATGATTAACTATGTTAAGAGATTTAATGGAAAAAGTTGACAACATGCAAGAACAAATGGATAATGTAAGGAGAATGATGGAAATACTGTGAAAGAATCAGAAGAAAATGGTAGCAATCAAAAGCACTGGAAAAAGAAAGAAAAAATGTCTTTGATGGGCTAATCAGAAGACTGAACACAGCCTAGGAAAGATTCAGTGATCTCAAAGGTTTGTCAATAGAAAATTCACAAACCAGAATGTAAAGAGAAGAAAAGAGAAGGGAAAAAACTGATAGAACTGCATGAAAAAATAGACAAATGCACTATTATAGTTGGAGATTTAGCTACATCGCTATCATTAATTGACAGATCAAGCAGTCAGAAAATTGGTAAGGATGTAGTTGAACTGAACCTCACCGTTAATCTAGATCTTGAGATTTACAGAATATGTCATCAAACAAGCACAGAATATACATTCTTCCCAAGCTCCCATGTAACATTCACCAAGATAAACCAGATTCTGAGTCATAAGACAGACATTAACAAATTTAACAGAATTGAAATCATGTGAAGTATGCTCTCAGACCACAGTGGAATTAAACAAAAGATCAAAAAATGGAAAGATAACTGAAAAACTAAAAAATATTTAAAGATAATAAAACACTAAATAATGTGTTCTAAATAATGCATTAATCAAAGAAGAAGTCTCAAGAGAAATTTAAAAACATTTTGAACTAAATGAAAATGCAACTCATCAAAAATTTTGTGATGAAGCAAAAGCAGCACTTAAAGGGAAATTTATAGAATTGAATATATATATCAGAAAAGAAGAAATATCTAAAATCCATATTCCAAGCTTCTGCCTTATGAAACTAGGGAAATAAAGCCAAATTAAATGCAAAAAGCACAGAAAATAATAAGTAACAAAAATTAGAGCAGAAATCAATGAAATAGTAAACAGGAAAATAAATAGAAGAAATCAATGAAACTAAATGTTGGCACTTTAAAAAGATTAATAAAATGAAAATTTGTAGTCAAGCTAACTGGGAAAAAAGAGAGAAGATACAAATTACTAGTGTCAAAATGAAAGAAGACATTACTACTGATCCAATGGACGTTACATGGATAATAAATGAATATAAGGAATACCTCTACATTTACACATTTATACCTCAGATGAAACGAATCAATTCCTTGAAAAACATAAATGATCAAAACTCATACAAAGAGAAATAGATAATCTGGATAGGTCTATTGTTATTAAAAGTAATAAATCAATAATTTATGAAATTCCAAGAAAACAAGCACCAGGCCCTGATGGTTTCCCTCAGGTACCCTACCAAACATTTAATGAAGACATTATGCAAATTCTCTACAATCTCCTCCAGAAAATAAAAGTAGAGGTAACATTTCATAACTCATGTTGTAAAGATTGCATTAACAGATAAAGACATTATAAGAAACGAAAACTCTAATGAACATAGATGCAAAAATCCACACGATGTTAGCAAATCAAATCCAACAATGTACAAAAATAACTATTCTCCATGGTCAAGTTGGATTTATTCTAAATATGTTAGGATTTTTTCAGCATTTGACAATCAATTAATGAAAATTATTACAGTCAACACGCTAAAGAAGAAAATCCATATGATCATATTGGTAAATGTGGAAAAAAATCTGAAAAAATTCCATATCCATTCATGATAAAAACTCTCAATAAACTAAGAATAAAGGGAAACATCTTCAAGTTTACAAAGAATATGTACAAAAAGTCCACAACTCACATCACACTTAGTGGTTAGAAATTAGATGCTTTCCCCCTACAATCGAGAGCAAAGCAAGAATGTCTCCTCTCACCACTTCTGCTCAACATTCAACTGGAAGTCTTAGCTAATGCAAAAAGACAATAAAAAGAAATAAAAGGTAGATAGTTTGAGAAGAAAGAAATAAAACTGACATTGTTCATAGATGACATGATTATCTATGTAAAAATTCCCAAAATCAACAAAAAATCTTCTGGAATTCACAAGCATTTGTAACAGCAAGGTTACAATACACAAGGTCAATATATAAACTCAATTATTTTCCTATATATCAGCAATGAACAATTGGAGTTTGAAATTGAAAACACAATCCTAGTTACATTAGCACAAAAATAAAGGAAGCACTTAAGTGTAAATATAAAAAAATATGTACCAGGCCCACATGAGGAAAATCAGAAAACTCTGATGAAAGATCTAAATAAATGGACAGGTAATAGATGTTCATAGATGGGAAGACTCTAAATCATTAAGATATCAATTTTTTCCAATTTATAGATTTTACACAATCTCAGTCAAAATTCTACCACATTATTCTGTGGCTATCAATAAACTGATTCTAAAGTTTATATGGAAAGGCGAAAGATCTGGAATAGCCAACACAATACTGAAGAAGAGATGAAAGCTGGAGGATTGATACCACTTGACTTCAAGACTTATTATAATACTATAGTAATCAAGACAGCATAGTATTGATACAAGAACAGACAAATAGACCAGTGGACAGAATAGAGTTGATAAACAGGCACACAGAAATATACTCAACTGATTTCTGTTAGACAAAGGAGAAAAGATAAGACTTTCTCAGTGTTGCACTGCACTTTGAGGCTCTTCCAACTCAGTCCTCCTTCTTTCCCATCTCCCATCACAGCTGTCAAACCTGGGTTGTGGACTGAGGCTCTCTCCAGCTACTCTACCTCATTGCCTTTTTATCCTTCACAGATATTTCTCCAGTCTATCTCTTGTGTTTCTTGGCATCTGCTTCCTTGAGGATCTGAACTAACAGACAGTGCCTGCAATTGTGTTGTATAGGCAGTAGAGGATCAAATATTTGTTAAATGATTAAATAAATTTTTGATCTGGTTACGCCACTGTAGAGTGTTTTAGTTAGGTAAACATAAAGCAAACAGCTTTTATTGTTGAAGGTGGAAGAAAGGAAAGCCCAATAAAACTAAATGAAATTTTCTGTTTGGTAGTGCAAATTGGGTTGATATTTTTAGCAGTTATGTTTGAAGATTTCTCGTGTTTTAGATGTAGATTTGGATTTTTCTCGCCCTGAGTATTAGTGCTCATGGAAAGAATGTGTGTGCTTATGTTCAGTCAATTGTTTACAGAAAGTTCAATGAGCAGACTTCAGACTTGAAGAGAGAAGTTATAGAACACTATCAGCCTGTCATAGTCTTACATATGGCATTAATGATGACAGACTATGACCGGTATATACTTTTATGCAGCTATTATGTTCTGTTTTTATTGCTGCTGCTGTTGTTGCTGCTAGATCCATATATGATTAGACAACATCTGTGGTTAATGCACGAGGTAATCCCTGAAGGAAGTGAACTTTGCCATTCTCAATTATCTGGAAGAAGGGCAAATCTTGGAATAGAGTGTGAGTTGGGAGTGTAGCCTTAGGCTAGGATGAGAAGAGAAATGTCACCTCTCTCTTCCTTATTTGGAAATGATTATGAGAATCCCTGATGGATATAAACTTGCCCCAGTCACGTGGTGGCTGTTAAGATCCAGCAGGGTACATACTCAGAAAGGGACCCTAGTGGTGGGGCCTTGAGACTGGGAAGTATGAAAGCTTACTCATTTTTTATACTAAATATTTGGTATTAAAATTGCCTTTAATTATTTCCAGGCTTATCATATCTCTGTCCTGGAATACTAAAGAAGTGTCTTTGATCATACTTTTTCTTCATCACACAAGAGGTGGCTAGGTTAACGGAAAATAACCATATAGCATAATGTTTAATACCCAAGGCTCTGGAATCAACCTACCTGGTTTCAAATCCTTGAAATACTGCTTCCCAGCTTTGTAAAATTTGCCTGAGTTTTTGTCTACAGAATTAAGGTAATAGTGGCATCTAGAAGTAGTAATGACATTTATGTTTAAGCTAATCAACACAATTTATCCAACCTGGCCATAGTGCATTACTATAGAAATGAGTGTGAGGCTTATATTCTCAAATCAATTCAAAAGTGAAACAATTTTTATTACTTATTATGAATATAAGGATACATAGCCCTGGAAAATGACAACAGCCATCTTGCGAATACGAAAGAAGTTCCAAAGCTGCAAAAGAAAGGTTGGCAAACAATCCGTCATGATTATCAAGCTACATCTGAAGCCATTCTATCCTAAATGTCTTGTAAAATAAACTATTTTATTTAAGAAAATTTGGGCTGGGTTTCATTCATTTTCAATTAAAAATTCTTAACATTCAATTTATTTGATTAAAAATAAAAATTAAATCAGATTAGAAGAGTTATAGGCAAAGAGCAATGGTAACCAAGGATGCTGAATACCCTGATAGTGAATCTAATAATTATTCAATATAACTATGTTGTATTAAAAAAAAGGGAGAAATAAAATTTTAGACTTGTGCCCCCAATCTTTCTCACATCATGACATAAACAGAAAATTAAAATGTTTCAAATAAAACTGAGGTACAAGGACAAGACTTGTCACCACCAGAGAGCTAGGAGCTCTGGCGGCCCTAGTCCCCACCTGGCATCCCTTAATGGAGGTAGGGATTGCCATCTCTTTCACAGTTGTATGCCATTCATATCACATCTTCACTGAGTGGCACAGAGTTTGGGAAGTTCTATTCTAGAAAACTATCACATAGAACGAGTGAGGCAGGGAAAGAAAGGGAAAACGCAAAACGTTCCTGTCTCATGCATAAGGAGAACAAAAACACCAAGTATTTTATCGCCTTCGTAAAAAAAACAAAACAAAAAACCATGACTCATTATGAAATCTAAAATTTATAGCTAACTACTAAAGACTACAATTGGAATTCATAATTTCCAATGGGCAGAAGCACTAATTAATAGAGGACACAAAAAATAAGTAACAGTTGATTTGTTCAAAGAATAGGGGAGAAAAAAACGATGGAAAAAATTGAGCAGAGCAGAGAGAAAATGTAAAATAAGATAACAGAAATTAGTTGAAATACATCAATAATAACAAAAGTATAAATGAGTTAACCTTATCAATATTAGAAAGCTAAAACTCTCACATCGTCCATAAAAAAATCCATTCATGTGTGGTATACTAGAGCATTATCTAACATAAAATGAAAATGATTGAAAATAAAGAGTTGAGAAAAATATTATAGCAGATAAATACTGACCAAATACAGTGGTTATATCAATATGACATCATGTAAACAGACTTAAGATAGGAAGAGGGATATCACATTACAATAAGAAAAAAATCCACAAAAATATGAATATAATTAACATTTACTTACCTAACAATATAAGCTCAAATTTTCTAAAGAAAGAAGTAACAATTAAACAGAGAATTACAACAAGAACATAATAAATGTGATTAACACAACTTTCAAAGGAATCAGAGCTCAAGAAGGTGAAAAATAAGTAAATATATACAAGATCAGAAAAATGTCATTAACCAGTCTGATATAACAGGTACAGAAAAAACCTTTAACCCAAGAGATTATATGCATGCTTTTAAAATACATATGGAACATATGTTAATATTGACATTTTATACCCTAGAAAGGATGGCTTGAGAAACTCTGGAGACACTAATATATTATCTGATAACAAAGCGATTAAATTAGAAATAATTAAAAATCAGATTGTTATAACGCAATTATACCATATATAAAAACTGAAAA
This sequence comes from Equus asinus, assembly GCF_041296235.1. Classification (NCBI taxonomy): domain Eukaryota; kingdom Metazoa; phylum Chordata; class Mammalia; order Perissodactyla; family Equidae; genus Equus; species Equus asinus. Next base: position 46,688,733 of record NC_091792.1, on the reverse strand, counting down.
TATAGCCATAAATTGTCCATAAGTTATAACAGTAATTAACATATATTTAGAACTAGGTCACAGTGGAATCATTATATCTCAAAACTATGGGAAGCAGAAAAATTGTTACTTATGAATAATTTGTAGTTTTTAATACATACAGAGAAAGCAAAAAAATCACAAATAAGCAAAGTAAACATTCAAGTCAAGAAGTTAGGGTAAGATAAATGCATAAATTTGAGGAATTAGAGAATAAAAGAAATTGCCTCCGAAATAGAACAAAACCAAAATACAATTCTTTGAAAATTATAATACATTAGAAAAAAGAAATCATGAGATCAACTAATCAAAGCAAAAACAAAACAAAACAAAAGACACTAACAAAATCTAATAAGTGCAAATTAGGACATCAGATTAATCTATCTACATATTTGTAATTTAAAGGTCATAGGAAAATTTTATGAAATAATTTAGGAACCTAAATTTGAAAATATAAATAAAATGGATACATTTTCAGATAAACATAAATGATCAAATTCATTTAAGGTTGTAAAATTTTAAAAATAGACCAACATTTATATTTACTTTGTATAAGTAAGAAAATTTCACACACACGCATACATACACACACCCAAGTTTTACTAACACTTCAAAAAACAAATAGTCTTTAATCCGTATCTTGCACAAACTTTTGCAGAGAATAAAAAAAAGGATAGCTACCAGATTCATCTATGTATTTTATATAATCTTTATACCAAAATTGGTGAAGGATTGTACAGAAAATAAAATTACATGACCCAATCTCACTATATTAATATAAATGCATTCTTATAATTTAGAAATTAAATCCAGCACTTTATTAAAGATAAATCATGATCATTAGGCTTTGTCCAGAGAATGTTAGAATGGTTTATCAAGGTATCTAGTAAAGAAATTTACTATGTTAACAGATTAAGGGAGAAAAATAAATGTGATTCTCTTAGCGGCAGAAAAGCATTTCTTAATGTCAGGTTTAGCAAGTGGCCAAGCAAAGGTGTACAAGTTTAAAGCTAGTCTTGCTTGACTGTGCTTCCAACACACCATGGGAGCCGAGAGGCAAAGCTTCAAAATCCTTCTGTTTTATAATGCCATGTATTGTTTTGTATCACACACTAATTAATGTGAATCTCCAAGTTCTCTACACTTCGTTATTCTTTTAATCATCTCACTTGATCTTCTTTTTCATCTCTACCTTGTAGGACGTAATCGTTTGCCTTGTTCTGACCTCTGCTGTAGTGGACCTGCCAGGCCTTTGAGCCATCTGTAAATAACAGATTCAGTATACAATAGTCCACGTTGTAAAAACTATTTCAGGAATGCACCTAGAAGGTAATGCAACACCAAAGTACAAAATATTTTCAGATTTTCTTAACATAAAAATAATTCCACAAAAAACAGTTATAATTATTTAGGAATTGAGCATTATATAAATCATCCACAATATAAGCACAGTCAAATCTTCCTTATTTCAAACCAAATTGAGAAACTATATAGTTACTATATAGGTTTTTATATAAATTAAAATTTATTTACATGCACATCTGATTTCCTTAAAAAGTAGTATAGATTTTGTTGGAAATTTATACTTGAGAAGCAGTAATCATCTATTTCAGCATAAAATTTAAAACTACTTTCATTTGGAAACAAATCAACCAATAAATTACAAAAGAAAATAATGCCCCCATATCTCTCACGGCATTTCCCACTATGGAAATGTATCCAGAATCAAGAAACAATATTTTACATCGTTGAATTTGCAGGGAGAAAGCGCAACAGTGCCTAAAGCCATAATTTGTAATGGCATACTAAAAAATATTCATCAACCACAGATGGAGCCCAAATTATCTGCAGGACAAAACTGGAAATACCTGTAACTTAGAGGTAGTTTGGAAGGTAATAAAGGCAGTTGGTAGATTCTTCACCAAATGTTCCTTCTGGAGCTCTAGTCGACTCTTTTCAAAGAAAACATCATCCTATTGCCAGATTTGGCATGCTGATTTGGAGAAAAACCCCTGGTGTATTTTCCTGTACCAACAGGAGTTTAAAAGTGACCACACATTTTCCAGAACAATGTAACTTTGCCTACTCTGCCATTAATGTTCTAATACAGATTTTTCTTTTTTTCCTCTAAGGGCTAAAGAGGAATAAGTGTCTGAAAAAGTAACTATTGTTCATTTTTATGTTGCTTGCTTTGAGGGAGTTTTTTAAAAATATATTAAAACGTATTTGTAGTTTTAGACTAAAATTTAATGTAAACCTTATAAAGTATTTTTAAATGTTTATAATTAGTACATCATCATTTGAAAAAATAACAAAAAATCATGAGAAGTAGTCTACTAAACAAAGCTTTGGCCAGGAGAGACTGGTAAAGATGTTGCAGAGACAGCTATATTCTTTTCTACCTTTTTGTAATATTAAAATATGGGTATGTGTTCATCTCAAATCCTTTAGGGGAAATTGTGGGAAATTTCAAATAGATTAACATCAATATATGAATGAATATATTATAAGTGAACCAATTAGTAAATATATGAAATGCAGGGAGATGGTATTAGAAAGTAAGAACAAAAGATAAGGGGGGGAAAAAAGAGGTGACATAGACTTCAGACTATCTTGAAAGAGTGGGTTTCCAAGTGTGATCGCTGAAACAGTAGCATAAGCATCACCTGGGAACTTCTTGGGAATGCAAATCCTCATGTTCCTCCCCAAACCTACTGAAACCACAACTCTAAATATGTGGCCCTGTAACCTGTGTTTAAAAAATATCTGCAGGGGATTCTGATGCATGATAGAGCTTGAGAACCACTGCCCTAAGATCACCACCCACAGGTCCTAAAATCCCTCACACAAACTAGATTCCATGACCCTTCATTAAAATCTCATCCTTGCAGAAACCCTAAAATCCCTTGCCCCTTTATCACCTCATTGTACCTTTCCAGCAAACAATAATCATTAAATCCAACTCACTGCACAACTGAATATGGCAAAAGAAATACCTATAAACATGAGAAGATTGGTCTCACTTTAAATTCACAACCACTAAAACCAAGTGGGCCTTTTGTGCCACTCCAAGATCCTACTACATAGCATAGCCTGTTCACTCTTCCATTCCCCCAGAGTACTTAATGCCTTCTCCTCATTCCACATACCTCCAGATCTCCTTTCCCATTCTCATTCTAATTGGATAATCGCGTTTCCTATTTACAGAGAAAATGGAAATAATCAGAATAGAATTTCCTGCTGACCACACCAACAGATTTAACAACCTAACTTGCATCTGCCCAGTTACTCTATTGTCTTGCCTGTTGCTATAGAAGGACTATGTATGCTCCTATTTAAGGCAGCAGCCACTCTTGCGCATTTGGTCCCATCTGCTCTTACCTGATCAAAGATAGAACTCCAAAACCACTCCCTATGTTCCCATTTACTGGAACATTTTTTATCAGCATATAAACATCTTATAGGGGCTGGCCCCGTGGCCGAGTGGTTAAGTTCGCGCGCTCCGCTGCAGGCGGCCCAGTGTTTCGTTGGTTTGAATCCTGGGCGCGGACATGGCACTGCTCATCAGACCACGCTGAGGCGGCGTCCCACATGCCACAAGTGGAAGAACCCACAACGAAGAATACACAACTATGTACCGGGGGGCTTTGGGGAGAAAAAGGAAAAAATAAAATCTTTAAAAAAAAAAAAAAAAAATCTTATAATTTCTTCCATTAAAAAAAAATTCTCTCTTGTCCCACATGATAGTGTTCCCTCACTTCCTCAAATCTTTATTATTATCTCATCTCTCTCTCTTTTCTCTGCTTGAGTCACACTTCTTTGTGCTTCCTGAAGTACTCCAGGCACACTCAAACCTAAGGATCTTTGCTCTTAGCTCTTTCCTCTGACTGGAATTTTCTTTCCCCAGATAACTGCTTGGTGAATTTCTTCCTCTTCTTCAAGGCTATCTTACCTGTCACATTGTCTGTGAGGCCTACCTGGACAACGCTATTTAATAGTGTGCTATCACCCTGAGCCTTGGTACTCTTGCATCCTCTTACTTATGCACGTTTTCCTTGTTTCTACAGCATTTAGCATGTTCTAAATGTATGCAATTACTTATTTATTATTCTATTAAAATATAAGATAGACCATGAAGTCTAAAATGGTAAAAATCTCTGTTTTACTCACATATGCATCCCAGACCATGAAGGAAAGGGAATTCTGGGAAATGTAGTTCCAACTTACCTAAGTTAATATAGTATGAAACATCCACAGTCTACCTCTCATCACCTAGATATCCATACTAGATATTCTCTTTTAACTATTCTAAACTTCCAAAAATGGGCAATTTCAACAATATTTAAATTGTTTCCACATAACATAAAACAATTTTTGCTGTACAACCAAAAACATGCTAATTCACTCCTCAAAAGAGGATGTAAAGCCCCACATATCATTTATTTATCCTTGATTGAAGTTTGAGTCCACTTCTAATTAAGTCACAAACCCTGTCATATCCTTAAATCCTGTTATATACTGTTAATCCTTATTAAAATATTTTGTTTCAGCTGATAAGGCAATGGAATTAAGGAAGGAAATAATTACTTAATATATATACCTACATATTTGCATAAAAATAAAGAACAAACTATAATAACTACAATTATAGCTATCACATTCTTCATTTCATATTTCATCACTGGCATTTATATCTGCTTCTTCCACTATCCAATTCATATTTCCTTCATTCTCAGGAAGCAACTTTCCTGTTTATGATTCCTTGCCTGTGGGTTTTCTGAAACTTTATCTTAATGGGTATAGGTCATAGCAGTCTTGCCTGCTACAGGTTGTAACAGTTTTCCATTACCTTTTATCACAGGACATGGGAGACCTGAGAGGTATCTCATGGATTATCCTTCATTCCAGACTTACAGCGCCTTGCTCCCATTATGTAGTAGCAACCCAATTTCTCTTTGAAAGTGAGGGTTAATGGCCCTATGCAATATAGTAACTCACTTCTCTGCCAGTTGACTTATTGGAATGAAGAGGCTAAAGAAGCTATATGGTAGTCTCAACTTCCAGTTTAATGAAATCATTGTCATATCCCCTGCTGAAAGCATTCCTTGCATTGAAACTAAGATCAGGATATCTGCAGAGACCACAGTTGTAGAAATGGGAAACAAAATGTTTGCTGCTCAATCGTTATGTATAATAATGAGATAATCTCTTCTCCTTTCATCCCTTTGAGTCCTGGATCTGTGACCACTAGTTATGGGATAAAGAACACCATATACTGGCTATTGGTTTGGAACATATACGTGGAGGAAGGTCCAAGATGGTGGCATAGAAAGACCCTGAACTCACTTCCTCCCACAGACACATTGAATCTACACCTAAATATGGAGTAATTTCTCCTGAAGAACTGAGGGCAGATTGAACAGCTTCTGCACAAAACAAACAATAAAAGGATCACATAGAGATGGGTAGGATAGATAGAGACACAGAATTAATGGGAACTCCACCTCTGGAGTGCCAACCTGCAGCAGGGAGAGATATCACTGAGAGGCCCATGTGTAAGTTTTCCCACCCCAGAGTACAGTGAAAAAGCAGTGCTTGAAAAGGCACCTAGACTATATTGGAAGGAAAGCTATTTGCTCACTCTAGAACATCTGCAAAAGGGGTGGAGAACTGCCAGAGCTCTCTCCATGGTCAGAGGCAAGCACCGGTTTTTGCATTCCAACTCCACCTTGATGGTGCAGGTAGCAGCACAGTCCAGATACCCTAGCCAGCCTGCTAAGGCTGCCCCCATGCACCCTACACCCCAGACTTGCAACAGCTTCAGCCATCTCCCCAAGATGGCCCTGGCACAGTGCACCCCAGGAGCTCCTGGCCTGCACCCACTCAAGCTCCAGCCAGCCTACCAAAACTGCCTGGCAAATAGTCTACACAGGGGGCACTATAACACAAGGCCACTCCCTCAAGACAGGGAGAGGTAGCTGTTTCATCTAATTCATAGAAACATACACAGAAAGTCCAACAACCAAAACAGAAAAAAGAAAAATAATTTAAAAAATGAGAACAGTCTAATAGACCCTGGGACAAAATCAAGTGCTGAAAGGAAAAAGCGTACAGCCAAAAATTCTCTAGCCAGCTAGGTTAATATTCAAAATTGAAAGAGAGAGGAAGAATTTCCCAGACAAGCAAAAACTAAAGGAGTTCGTCACCACTAAACTGACCTCACAAGAAAAGTTGAAGGGTCTTCTTTAAGTGGAAAAGAAAAGACTGGAACTAGAAATAAGAAAATATATGAAAGAAAAAATATCACTGCTAAAGGCAAATATTTAGTGACAGCAATGGATCAACCACTTAGAAAGGTAGTATGAAGGTTAAAAGACAAAAGTAGTAAAATCAACAATAACTACAATAAGTAGGTAAGAGATACACAAAATAAAAAGATGTAAAATATGACATCAAAAACATAAAACGTGGGTAAGGGGACTAAAAATGTTGTGCTTTTAGAATGCATTCAGACTTAAGCAATTATCACCTTAAAATAGACTGCTATAAATGTAGGTCAATATATATGAACCTCCTGGTAACCACAAAACAAAAACCTATAATACATCCACAAACAATAGAGAAAGGAATACAAATATAATGCTAAAGAACACCATCAAACCACAAGGAAAGAGCCAAAGAGAAGAAGAAAGGAACGGAGAAGAACTACAAAAACAACCAGAAAACAACTAACAAAATGGCAATAAGTGTATACCTATCAATAATTACTTTAAATGTAAATGAACTAAATGCTCCAATCAAAAGATATTCCTAGACACACACAACCTTCAAAGACTGAATCATGAAGAAACAGAAAACCTGAACAGACCAATTATAAGTAATGAAATTGAATCAGTACATAATTTAAAAACTCCCAAAAAACAAAAGTTCAGGACCAGACCACTTCATAGATGAATTCTACCAAATATTTAAAGAAGAATTAATACGCATCCTTCTCAACTTATTCTGAGAAATTGAAGAGGAAAGAATGCTTCAAAGCTCATTTTATAAGATCAGCATTACCCTGATAAGAAAATCAGACAAGGATAACACAAAAAAAGGAAATTACAGGCCAATATCCCTGATGACCATAGATTCATCCTCAACAAAATACTAGCAAATTGAATACAACAATACATTAAAAAGATCATACACCATGATCAAGTGGGATTTATTCCAGGGATGCAAGGATGGTTCAACATCTGCAAATTAATCATTGTGATACTCCACATTACCAGAATAGATGAAAATCATATTATCATCTCAGTGGAGGCATAAAAAGCATTTAACAAAATTCAACATCCATTTATGATAAAAACTCTCTAAAAAGTAGATATAGAAGGAATGTACCTCAACATAATAAAGGCCATATATGAAAAACACATAACTAACACAATACTCAACAGTGAAAAGCTTAAATCTTTTTCTTTAAAATCAGGAAAAAGACAAGGATATCCACTTTTATTCAACATAATATTGGAAGTCCTAGCCACAGCAATTAGGGAAGGAAAAGAGATAAAGGCATCCAAATTAGAAAGGAAGAAGTAAAACTGTCACTATTTGCAGATGACGTGGTACTATATATAGATAATTCTAAAGATTCTGCCAAAAAACTCTTGGAACTAATAAATTAATTCAGGAATGTTGCAAGACACAAAATTAATATACAGAAATCAGTTGCATTTCTATACACTAATAACAAGCTATCAGAAAGAGAAATTAACAATCCAATTTACAATGTTATTCAAAAGAAATAAAATACCTAAGGATAAATTTAATGAAATAGGTGAAAGACCTGTACAATAAGACCATGATGAAAGAGATTGAAGATGACATAAATAAATGGAAACATATATCATGCTCACGGATTGGAAGAATTAATGTTGTTAAGATGTCCATACTACCCAAAGAAGTCTACAGATTCAATGTAATCCCCATCAAAATACCAATGGCATTTTTCACAGAACTAGAACAAAGAATTCTAAAATTTGTATGAAACTGCAAAAGACCCCAAATAGCTACCACAATCTTAAGAAAAAACAAACCTAGAGGTATCACTATCCCTGATTCCAAACTATAATACAAAGCTATAGTAATCAAAACAGCATGGTACTGGTGCAAAAACAGAAACATAGGTCAATGGAAGAGAATAAAGAGCCAAGAAATAAACTCAAGTATATATGGTCAATTAATCTATTACAAAGGAGGCAAGAATATACAAAGGGAAAAAGACAGTCTCTTCAATAAATGGTGTTGGAAAAATTGGGCAGCTACATGCAAAAGAATGAAGATGGACCACTATCTGACACCATATACAAAAATAAATTCAAAATGTATTAAAGACTTGAATGTAAGACCTCGAACCATAAAACTCCCAGAAGAAAACGTAGACAGTCAGTTCTTTGACATTGTCAATCTTAGCAATATTTTTTTGGACCAGTCTCCTCAGGCAAGGACAACAAAAGCAAAAATAAACAGATAGGATTTCATCGAACTAAAAAGCTGTTGCACAGAAAAAAATGAAACCATCAACGAAATGGAAGAGTAACCAACTGAATGGGAAAAGATATCAGCAAATCATACATTAGAAAGGGGTTAATATACAAAATATATAAAGAACTTACACAAATTAATATCAAAGAAAACCAGACAAACTTATTAAAAAAAGTTGAATAGACATTTTTCCAAAGAAGACATATTAGATGGACAACAGGCACATGAAAAGATGCTCAACATTGCTAATCATCAGGGAAATGCGAATGAAAACCACAGTGAGATACCACTTCACACCTGTCAGAATGGCTATCATCAAAAAGAAAAATGTAACAAGTTGGCTAGAGTGTGGAGAAAAGGGAACCACCACTGTTGGTGGGAATGTAAATTGGTGCAGCTACAATGGAAAACAGTATGAAGGGTCCTCAAAAAATTAAAAATAAAAATACTGTATTATCTAGCAATTATACGTCTGGGCATTTATCTGAAAAAAAAGAAAAAAGCAATTCAAAGAGATATATAAACCCTATGTTCAATGCAGCATTACTTACAATAGCCAAGATATAGAAGCGACCAAAGTGTACATCGATAGATGAAGAATATATGGTATTTACATAGGATATGGTGTGTGTGTGTATGTATGTGTATATATATATATATATACACAAAGGAATATAACTCAGACATAAAAATGAATGAAATCTTGCCATTTCTGACCACATGGATGGACCTAGAGGGTATTATGCTAAGTGAAATAAGTCAAACTGAAAAAGACAAATACCATATGATTTCACTTATATGTGACATCTAAAAGCCAAACCAAACGAGGAACAGACTCACAGATACAGCAAACAAACTGGTGGTTACCAGAGGCAAGAGGGGTTGGGGGAAGGTGAAATAGGTGGAGGGGAGCAGGAGGTAAAAACTTCCAGTTATAAAATTACTAAGTCATGAGGATGTAATGTTCAGCATAGGGAATATAGTCAATAATATTGCAATAACTTTGTATGGTGACAGATGATAACTAGACTTATTTTGGTGATCGCTTCATAATGTGTATGAATATTGAATCACTACAATGTACACCTGAAACTAATAGGATATTGTATGTTAATTACACTTCAATTAAAAAAAAAGAACATCTACATAAGCTGGATTACATTATCCTGGCCCTGCAAGTTATTGCCATCAGCTTGTACTCTACATGAATTTTCAAAAGGTCATTTGCTATTTTACTGGAACAGCTATTTCAGGGTGAGACTGAATAAGTAAGATCAGTCAATTCCGTGAACATGCATTCCTTGTTAAACCTCATCTTATATAAAATGAGTTCTTTGATCAGAGCAATGTAGTGTAGAATACCATAATGGTGAATGTCATTCTCTGACTACATCATAACGGATTAGGCAAAAGCATTTCACGCAGGGAAGGTAAATCCATAAACAGTGTAAGTGAAAACTCCCTCCTCTAAGATGGGAATACTCAATGTAGGCAATCTGCCATGGGTAGCTAGATGAATCTCTTGGAGAATGGTGCCATATTGGAGGCTCAATGTGTCCATTGAGTGTGCACACAGGAAGCACCAACTTGCTGTTGGCAAGTCAGACACTCAGCAGTAGGGATTGTTTAGTGAGTCCATGCTTAAGTTAGCTCCTGCTGTCACAGCCACTTTGTTCACGAGCCCATGGCACAAGGACAGACTGTTTGGGAAAAAGGGTGAATAATGTCTACAAGAGACAGCATTTTTTTTATCCATCTAATTACTAAGATCCTTTTCTGCTGAGATTTCTCCTTGATTAACATCTGTGTTGGACACATATATCTTCACAGTCTATGTGAATTTGGAGAAGTGTATCCATACATTTATTGAGCAAATATCCTTGTTACAAATGTTGCTATTGTATCCTTTCTGAGTTACCCACCATCCAGCCACTTTCCCACTGCTCATGAATGTAGATCTATACATTTATCAATCTCTCCTTCCATCAGGGGAAAATTAGTGCACAGCTCAAAATTCTGCATACGGGGAAGATTTCCCTTTACTTCTGTCCTTCAGAATCATCTTTGTGAGGGGCTGTGGTACTGCAGATATCCACTTCAGATGATGTTAGTATATCTTCAAACTTACTTGTAAACTATGCCCAGCTTTTATGTCTTCTTAACTCAACTGGTCATAGGGAACTCCTGATGATTGTATAGGTGTATATTGAGAGAGAGGAGACAATATAGTAGTAATTAGGTCCATGGGCATGTGGGTCACTTGTTCTTGCAACACACTTACACTGCAAGAGCCTATTATTATACATACCACAACCATTTGATGAAGGAGTGCTGCAGTGCATGCCCACCTTTGTGGCTGGTAAATTAAACAGTATGTCATTATGACGTAAAGTTCGGGTTACGTAGTAATGTTTCACGATACTTTGGGCCCACTGTGAAATGAACCTGAGCCAAGACTTATGTTCTGTCCTCCATAAGCTTCTCACTGGTGAACCACATGGCATTTGGGATTCTAGGAATTAGTGACAGTTGAGGGCCAGTGTCTAGTTTTCTCCCCAAAGTCTGACTATGTCTCTTTACCCAATGCTCAGTCACCCTGGTAAATAGCTACAGATACCTTTGGATAAAAGCTAGAATTTCACACAATAAGCATTTTGCAGTGTAGCAGGAGCCTTCCTCGAGGATTAACCAGCCAAAATCAATGATCTGTACTAGTCAGACTATTTTGATTACAGCTTCTACTCTGTCACCTATTATGATAACCATGTGCATCTTATCTCTGGCAATTAAATACCACAACTTAATTATTAAGACTCTAAAATACCATCTGTCCCAAGGAATTGCAGGAATCCAGTGGACTGGAAGCATATTGCAGTGCCATTTCTGGCCCTAAAGAGAACAAACACCACAGAGCCTTTCAACAATGCCAGGCTCTCCTCACAAATGTATTTCTTATAGCCTTGGTATAGGGAATGTCCTCTGGATGTTCTCACATGACTAGTGAGGGAATGAAAGAGCAGTCTCCACATAATAAATCCACTCTAGCATTCCAAGCTTGATGTGCCTTTGGATAATTTCTTTTACAGTATACCAAGGAAGTTCTGCCATTTCATTTTATTCATTGTAGGTCACCTTTGGGCCCATGTTTCAATCAAACAACACAAAAACCTCTTAGACTCTCTCCCAACTGCTAGAGCTAATACAGTCAATCCAGAATATCTGCTAACAAATATGACTTGGACCAACATTATTTTATTCCACTTTCATTCACCTTTAGGAACCATTGTTATAAACTCAAAAAATCTTCCATTTTTTGTTCTCTCTTCGCAGGATAAAATTTATAACTTACTGCTTGGGGCCTTCAGATTTGAGTCTAATTTAGTTATAGAAGCAATGAGAGATGGTAGGTGTAGTTTCACCTCTTGGGGGAGGAGAGGCTGCTTCTGTGGGCAGAGGAGGCTCCACAGAACTAGGAAATCAAGATTCCTAGTTTTATAAGAATTCATGCATATGGCTCCGTCTCACTCTTCAGTGTCCTGTTCCTATATGATCAATGCCTTAACTTTAACATAAGAGTACTTGTGAGATTGTGAATTCAGTTTGCATTGCAATTCAATCACCTATAAGATTAGACTGTAGGTTTGGCTTTTATAATCTTGGCTTTGTGTCTACAGAGGACAAGGATTTATTTTAGAATCATCACAAACTTTTCTGATCACTTTCCCAGACCTCTAGTTGTGAATTCCAAGCCTTGAACTAATTACATTTTTTTCCCACTCAGTACTGCAGCACAATTAGAAATGACCAATAAATTACATTATACTTCTTATTTTTGCTAAAATATTTATGGTGGCAACTACTTTGTCCCTTAAGCCTCACCTTCTATAGGGATTCTATCGTAAGAGTTTAAGTATGATAATTTAAGTGAATGTTTTGCCATAGCTTGTCATGGGCTACCAGCCCCCTTTACCATTGTCAACAGTGACATTAATGCCATTAGAATTAATCATGTCAGAGAAACATTTCAGAGAACACTTCCTAATGTTATGTTTCTTGGAAACACTTACAGGACGGGTGATTGATCAAGGATGCAAAAATAGTGTGAATGATACAGAGTTGAGGATATATTATTGTGATTAGCTTTTCCACAACTGTGGGAGCATATGACAAATTGTATGGAAGGCTCTTGCCTCTGCACCTAATCATGGGTCTGAAGTAGCTGGAAGGTAAAAAGTCACTAAAATGCTGGGCATGAAGTAGATGAGAGCGAGGACACACTAGAACCCATGAGGATAAGCCAGAATTCATGAACCACCAACCTTGATAATGTGGATGATCTGAGAAAGAAGCTGGCCCCTTGTAATAGTGCTGCACACATCAAGCCTGGCCCAGAATTGAAGCACATAAGAGAGGACACCTGGAAGGAGCTGAGAAACTGGGGACCTGGGTGCAGCCCCATGCCAACAGCGATCCAATAGATAAGTGACAATGCACATGAGATATAGTGGTAGCAGGCACCCTTCATCAATATTCACAGTATAATGGCTACTGCTTCACTCCTACCTTCCAAATCCTACACAAATTCTTCTGTTGCTGACCGTAATTCAGATCCATACAGGAAAGCGATTTCTGGCGAGTGTAATTCCAATTCAGTTAAGGTGACAAGAGTACAAATCCACCACAACCTACGTCAGATATCACCACAATTGCGTGCTTAATGCCTATTTCCCTTACTTCACAACATCTTTAAAGGCAAACACAATATCTTGTCCATTAATTTATCTATAGCACATAATCTAATTATTAAAACATAAAAGATTCTACGTAGATGCGTTATATAATAAAATATATACATAAGCTTAAAAGGTGAATAGAACTGGAGTAGCCAGTGAAAAGGAATACATTTTTGGAGTGGATAAATTGAGGTGAGTAAAGAGGGTAAAAATGACAAAATGCAAAGCATGTTTAGGAGTCAGTGAGCATATAAATTTAATTGAGGGTGACGTTAATATAGAGAAAAATGTAGAATTACTTTGTAAATATAGTTCAAAAACAAATTCTGAAGGGCTTTTAATGACAAACTGTGGAACATGAACCTGATATATGCCATAGTTCGATGGACACGTAATGTCTTTCAAAGACAGTTTGATTTAAACATTCCTACATTCATGAATAAATATGTGTTCTCAATCAAAAGGCATTAGAAGTTCCTTATCCAGTATTAATTAACCCTGTGAGATTTGTTTTTATGTATCTCTTCAATGGCAACATGATTTATAAGCCTTCTGTTTATGCTCTGGGCTCTTGGCTTTTCTGATACACTCATAAAGGTTAAGTTCTTCTTCATTCTTTTTTTTAGTACTCATTGGAGAGGTTATAATTTAATTTCAAGTACTAAATATCAATTTAGAAGATACTTTCTATCTAGAGAATCCCCTCTATTTGTATCTACTGCTTTAAATAAAAACAGTTTGCATATTTCAATTAATACAGTGATACACCAGCAAACAAAATAATTTAAATCACAAGTACTTGAGTCTACATCCATATTACTAACAGAAATCCACTTCTTTTAAAGGCCTCTATAGCTTTTTCTTATTTTCATGAGTTTTCAAGGACAGTTTCCCAATATTCTTCCATTTTGTGCTCTTTTTCAACCCAATTCTCAATCCCAACATTTAGTGTAGAGTCATTCCATAATAGAAATCACCAATAATACCACCACAACAACCCCAGTGAGGGCCTCTGGTTCTTCACTATGCTCCTCCTAGGTAAGGAGGCTTTCCTTGATTATCCAGAAAATATCTAAGGCCAGGTTGAAATTTTTAAAGATGCTTTTGTGAAAGCCTTCTATGTTTGTGATTAGCTTATTTACTTCCAGAAGCATTTCTTAACTTTCTCTTGCAAGCTACATTTCAAAGTCTCCCTTGCTCCCTCGCTTCCTCATATATTTGGTCAATGGGAGACACAGTCCAAGATTTAATGGCAGGAAGGAGAGAATAAAGGAAAATTAGAACAATGAAGTGAAACCGAGGATATTTCTCCTCATTTCTTCTGCCTCCAGCAGTGGGTCTAGCAGTAGCTTCATGTGATTTCGATGCCATTGGACTGACCCTCCTTTTGTGCCACTGGCTTCTATAGGGTAGCACTGCTTTGGTTCAAGCTCAAACCAAAATTCTGTGGTTTCTGGTCTCCTCCCTGTGCACCCCCTGCCCGAAGGATGATGGCATCTTCTGGTTCTAATCTCTGGGTTGCATTACTATCTATTGCTTACAAACCTCAGCTTATCAACCTTGAATTAAATTCTCTCGGCTTGAAATATCTGGAATAGTCCTTATTTTCCTAAGTAGACTTTCACTGATACTATTGCCTGACAATAACCAGAAGAAAGTAGAGATTTTTCTAGCTGCTCCTCCATCCTTTATATCCAAGGTTTTTATCTTCTGTAAATCATTACTTGCTAACAGTAAATGCAATGTAATAGAAATGGACACTACATTAGTCCGAGTCCAGATGTACAAAACAAATATTTTTTAATGAGTATCATAATTTGCAAAGGCATAGTTTATATTATTAAACAGAATAGTCATCTTAATCTTAAACATCTGTTCTTGGGTTACTTTACTTCATGCAGGTTTTCACAGCGGATAGATACTTTTCTTAGATGGGCGTAATTAAGAGTTCACTAAAATGTTTTCCATTTCAGATCTACCTCTAGAAGAAAATTACTCCAAAAATAAAATCTTGTTTCTATCTGAAAAGGAATAAATTCTTGAGAACTTTCATCATTACAGTTTTTGTCCTGCATCTTAATCAAAGCAACCCTGTCACATACATAAGTTTGATGAAAACATATGATAGCATTTATATATAAACATAAATACAAATTTAGAGATATATAGACACATCTGAACATTCTCTCCATTTATTATAATAGTTTCAAAAAGATTAAGAAAATAAACAAATAACATCTATAATGGTAATCTTCCTTTATGATATTCGTCTCTGTTATTCCAATTCTCTAATTTCACTGTGCGATTTTATATCCACACTTGGGGGTTACATGAAGGATGTTTCGCCATATCATAAATCAATAAACCGGGGAAAATATACTCTATTCCAACACAATGAGTCATTTAATCTGTATGAGTCATAAATTTTCCTATTCTGGTATATCCTAAATATGAGAATTTGCAAGTGTTTGACTTCATGGCAAAGAAACTTTAACTTTTTGCATTAAATAATTTAACTATTTTCCTTTCAGTACAAGTCTGCTACATACATTGTCTTCAATCATACTTTTAGAAATTTTTTCAATCATCTTCATACTCCTTTTACCTTACTATCTTCTTGCTGTTTCCACAGACAGCTCTGCTTTCTCACATACTCTCCTTGCTCCTATAGAAACTGGTCTCACCATCTTCTCAGTCTACTCATTTGACTCACCCACTCTCGCACTTCAGCCGCATTATGCCTAACTACTTCAAATATGTTAGCTCCAAAAGGTAAAAAAATATAAAATCACAAATCATCTTTTTATTATCTTTATAGGGAAAGAAGAAAATGATACTTTTTCCTTCTAAAATTCTTGTTTCAAGAACATTGTCACGTCTTGGTGACTTAATGAATAAGCTCAACTATAAACTTGTTTAAATATGTAAGGCACCATTTATAAGTAATAATACCGTGTTGTTAGGACCATAATGGATATTATATTCTAGTTCTGAGTGACAAAAATAAACAAGTAAATAAGGGGACAGTATTATTTCAGAGTATAATCATTGCTATTTTAAAAAGATTGTAAGATTTGATGTAGAAAAACTGAAGGTGTGGTGAAAATAGGCCAACTTTAGAAATGCTGTCTCTGAAGAGGTCACATTCAAGCTGAGGCAAAGAATGAGACAGGGCCAGCCATTTAAGTTCTGGGCAATACAGGCTCTTGATAGAGAATAAAAGCTTGGCATGTCAGAGAAACAGAACAAATGTCAGGGTGGTGAAGAAATGGTTACAAAAGGACAGAGTTGTACAATAAGCAATCTAGATACAGGCTGAGGACAGACCCCACAGCTTTCAGGCTTGTGTGAAGAGTTTGGATATTTTTCCTAAGTGTCATTAGAAGCCATTGAAAGATTTAAAGCATGATAGTGACATAATCTAGTTTAAGTGGAAGATGGGAGACGATTTAAGAGGCTACTAATTATAGAATTCTAGGTAAAATATCTGATAGCACTATAGTGGTGGCAATAAGGATGTGGAAAATAGATGGATTTAAATTTTATTTCTGGAATAAAGGATACAAGTCTTGCTCAAGGGTTGGAAGAGGGTTATAAGCATCTGTGAGAAATAAAGAAACAGTTATTCAGTTACAGATAATAGCATTATTTGGTCCTGTTCTTGCCGTCTCTTGCATGTGCTTAATATTTTCATGTACTCTCCCTTAATATCTATGCAAAGTGGACTCTCCAACAATATATTTATCCACTTGATTATTATGCATTTTTCTGCACATTAGTTATTTTCTTTTGCATTATATAGCAACTCCTGTGATGCAGGTCGAATCTGAGACAATGAACAAAGTAGAAAAATAAATTCAATTTTTATAAATGTAAAGTAATTATCTTAATAAGATATCTTATTGTTATGGCATTTCACAGAACACCTTTACATTTAAAATTTTACACTTTTGAACAACATATGTCTTATACAGAGCATTGGATTATAAATTTAGAAAATAATGATTAAGAATTTGACAAGACAAAATCAAAACTAATTAGTTAATAGGTCAAGAAAAATTTCTTTAAAATCTAAAAATAATTTGACAGAAAATAAAATGTAGTCTATACAAATGATTTTTAATGCAACTAGTTTTTAGAATTTGAGGAAATTTAATTAGAAATAATAGGATAAAGAAGAAAACAAAGTAGTTCAAAGAAGGTTTAATCAATGGAGGAATGAATATCTAAAAACATACTTGCACTCAAGAATGACAGCCACGATGAATTTTTGCCCATGAGTCAAAAATGAACCTGGTAGATTAGCATATGTCAAAATTCAGACCAAATTCGAAGAAAAAGGAGAAATTAAAAAGTCACTATTTATAATACTAAATATGATAAAGCCTAAAAGTCAAAAGATGGGAAAAAAAGATACAATTTGCAGCCATCTTTATTTTAGAAACTATAAGATTATTCAAAATTAGGTATTTTTTCCTCTTTGTTTTGGTTCTCTTTTACCACATACTTTTATTTTCAGAGCTAATGAGTTATATCTCTCATGTCTTCTGTGTTCATATTATCAGCTTCAGTATTTCACAAACTTCTTGACTCACAATTAATGTTCACAATAATCTGTAGAATCTCAACACTTTACCTTATTTAGTCATTTAATCACTTCTATGAGTTATGTAAGATGTTATTTTCCCTTCCCTTCATCCAGCCTTCGTTAACAAAAGATAAAAATGATTATTTTTTTTAAGATCAGCATCCGTGGGTCATGTTTACTTCGTCCTTACCTTTTTCTCCATGAACAGAAAATAAAATTGCCTTGACAATTTTGCTGTGAAAGGATGACAACAGTTTCTATATAAGAAAATTTGGAATAATTTAACGTAAAGGCAGGAAAACAGTTGCGCTACAACTAGAGAGAATAATGAACATGAAGCTCTCTCTTTCATTAATGGGTTATGATCATAGCATAATATGAATATCCAAAACATTTCTCATGGCTTTGGAGGCATAGTGAATATACCCAGGCCAAAGCAAAACATGTTATATATTCATCTCTTCACCTGTAATCACGTATAATTAAATGAAAAAAAAGTCTGAACAATTGGCAATAATATTCCTTCTAGAAGAGATAATATCATGGTAAAAAAAACATAGAAACAAGTGAACAAATAAAAATCTTAATAAGCCTTTCTAACGTGTGGAGTGAAAGTCAAGATCCTTTAGTTACAGAGTCAAAGAAGAAAAAATAAGGTATAGACATTCTATAGAAAAATTAATACAATTTTCTCACTTCCTAGGCTTGTAACTTATTATCAGTTATTTAATCTAGTATTTAGTCTATCTGGATCTGTTTCATCATTTGTGAAATATGTATAATTCTTGTGTTTAACTCATAGAATTTCGTTAGAAATAAATGAGAAAATTAAGGCAGAGCACTTACAATAGCACCTGGCATGGAATAAGCGCTCCATAAATGTTTCCTCTCTTTCATGAACAATGAGCACCTAGACTTCTTCCTCCGCTGAGCTCCGAGAACTCCCAGGACAAACATACCAGATTAATTTCATAAATTTCTGGCGGATGGAAGACATCTTCACTGGGAAGAATAAACTGCCCCAGAGAAAAGACCTAAAGACACTTGATGATACCAAACAGCTTTTTAGGGCATAAGTCTTAAATATGTTGAGACAGCTAAGGAATCCCAAGCATCTGAGGAAAATAAAATCTAGTAATATGACAGAAAACAAAGAAGCAAACAGAAAATGGTAACTTTTAGAAAATACATATATGCAGGGAAAAGGACTCTTCAAAGGAACTATTATTAATATAACATTTAAGAAGAGACAGCATTGCATCTACACAAAGCAAAAAAGCAGGCTACTGTTATAAAAAAAGATCATTTATAGAAAATAAGACCACTTGAAAATAAAAATATTTTAGTAAAAATAAAAATTCAATAAAAATATTAAAAAATAGAGATGAAGAAATAGAGAAAAAAAGGTTAAAAATAGCAGAATATATTTAATCAAGCTATAGAACCAGTGTGGAAAGACTAAGCTTAAATAATAAAAGTTATCTAAAAAATATATAGATCACTAAAAATGGGGAGAAGGGATTGTCAAAGAGATTATTCAGTACAATTTTCAGATTTAAGAAACCTTTTCAGGATGGCAAGAACCCACCAAGTAAGTACCTAGGATAATAAAATGAAATGGACCCAAATAAAGGCATATCTTCGTGAATTTTAGAACATTTAGAATGATGAAGAAACCTTAACAGTTCAAAGAAGTAAAAGAAATTATAAGGAAAGGATCAAGAATGAATAAGACACACATAATCTCAGCTGCAACATTGGAAACTAGAGAACTCTAAAATGATGTCTCAAAAAATTTTTATATCCAGTCTAAAATTTAATTAAATGTAAAAACAGATTAAATAAATACACCTTCAAAAACTCAGTTCCCATTAATGCCTCTATCTCAAATCTTTCTCAGAAAGAACTAGAATACACACTTCATCAAAACAGGAGGTGGAAATAGGAGATCCAGGAAATAGGAAAGTTCTTACAACAAAAAGGTGAGAGAAATCCCAATGACAAAAAAAGGAGATCCCAAGATCTACAGTAAGACTAGAAAAATGTAAGTATACACATATACATATACTAAAATGTGCATACACATATATGTGTGTATATATGCATGTACATAATTTACTATATATATTCATAACATATAATTATATATTATTATAAATATATGAAATTCATAATAATATAAATATCAAATGATCACTTATCCCAAATAATAATGGAAGGTTTGGAGACTAGAAATGATGAAAAAAGGGGAATAAAATTAGCAAATTTTCATCTTTTATAGTAAAGCAAACCCACTGACAAATG
Organism: Equus asinus; assembly: GCF_041296235.1. Taxonomy (NCBI): domain Eukaryota; kingdom Metazoa; phylum Chordata; class Mammalia; order Perissodactyla; family Equidae; genus Equus; species Equus asinus. The sequence continues at coordinate 46,668,558 of NC_091792.1, read as the reverse complement.
CTTAACATGGAAAAAATTAAATAGTATTATAAAGATGTTAGAAAAGTGAGAGTGAAAACTCAGCATTTGCTAAAAGATTTGAAAGCAGTTGCTTTGGGGGAACAAGAAATAAGTGTGGAGGGAGAAGATAAGTGCTCTTTTAAAGTATATAATGAGCTTCATAAAATTCTAACTATTTGAAATGAATATATACAATTGTATTAGTCAGGGGCTTTCAGAGAAATAGAACCAATAGAATGATAGGATATGTTTATATGCAACGGCAATTTGCAAGGGGAACTCTTCTCCTCAGGGAGCATCAGTCTTTGCACATTAAGGCCCAGAAGAGATTAGATGAGGTCCACCCATATTATGAAGGTTTATCTGATCTACTCAAAGTCTACTGATTTAAATATTAATCTCCTCTAAAAATACTCTCAAAGCAACATCTAGAATGGTATTTGACCAAGTATCTAGGTACTCATAGCCCAGCTAAGTTGACACATAAAACTAACAATCACATCTTTGAGGAATATAAAGCCTAAATTTAAGAAAATAATAAGTTACATGTGTTGTGGAAAAATTCATTGTGCAGAGCAGATCTTCTGAGAGTCACAATGAATAAAGCCAACTTTCACATTTTGGGGTTGCTCATCGTGAATTCATCATCCCACCTTTGGATTTAATTAGTATTGGTAGTTGATGGTGTCCTCAACCTACACCCTTGCAAAGATCAATCTTTGATAAATACAAAAATTTGAAACCTGCTTTCCTCAATATTAAGAGTTAGTACAACTGTCCGATGTACTTTACTATGGGTTGTAAGAATAAATAAGGAAGATCTCATTTCTTATGCTCATTCCTTAAAAATAGTTATTAAAATCATGATTCAAGTCCTTTGCTCACTTTTAATTGGATAGTTTGTTTCTGTTGTTGAGTTGTAGAAGATCTTTATATATTCTGGATGCTAGAAATTTATCAGAAATGTGACTTGCAAATATTTTCTCCCATTCTGTCCATTTTTTCATGCTCTAGATATTTCTCCAAAAAAGATATACAAATGGCCAATAAATACATGAAAAGATGCTCAACATCAATGGTCATTAAAGAAATGCAAATCAAAACTACCATGAGATACAACTCCACATCTACTAGGTTTCCCTAACAATAAATGAACAGTAACAAGTGTTGTAAAGGATGTGGAGCAGTTAGAATTCTTGTACATTGCTCATAGAAATGTAAAATGGTGCAGCCACTCTGGAGAAGAGTTTGGCAGGTCCTCTAAAAGTTAAACACAGAATTGCTCTATGATCTAACAATTGTGCTTCTAGGTATGTACCAAAAATAATTGAAAACGGATATTCGAACAAATACTTGCACATGAGTCTTCACAGCAGCACTAGTTACAATAGCCAAAAGACAGAAACAACTCAAATGTTCATCTTGTGATAAATGGATCAACAAAATGTGGTATTTACATGCAATGGAATGTTATTCAGCCATGAAAAATAATGTACTACTGATACAATTACAGTGTGGATGAACCTTGAAAATATTATGCTAAGTGAAATAAGCCAGACACAAATGGTAACATATTGTATGATTCCTTTTGTATAAAACATCTAGAATAGGTAAACTTATAGAGACAGAAAGCTGATTTTGCAAGGGCCAGAGAATGAGGAGGGCCTGCTTAATGACTATGGTGTTTCCTTGGTGGGGTGATGAAAATCTCTTGGAACTAGAAAGAGGCAATGGTTGCACAATGCCATGAATTACTAAATGCCACTGAATTATACACTTAAGATGGTTTATTTCACGTTATGAAAAATTTACCTTGATTAAAAAAAAGAAATGATAATTCAAACACCTAAAATAAATGTGAATCTGTATAAAAACCAAACCCTATAATACATGTAGAAGCAAAGATCTATGATCACAAAGAAAATGATAATTAATACATAAATTGTCAATTGACAATAATAAATAAATAATTAAGAACAATATCATGATGGAGAAGTATCTGTGTTGAGACTTGAAAGACAAATAGAATATTAGTGACAGCGAAGGCCTTATGACTGTCAACCTACGTGTTCAATATGAACAAAGGCATGGAAATGTAGAATTCCAGTATGTAGAATGTTCCAAACCTTATGCAGAGTTTCGGATGATTAGAGGATAGAGTGAATTGAGCAACATAGTTAGAAATGAAGACTCTCGGGGCTGGCCAGGTGGTGCAGTGATTAAGTTCACACGTTGTGTTTCAGCGGCCCAGGGTTTGCTGGTTCGAATCCCAGGTGCCGACATGGCACTGCTTGGCAAGCCATGCTGTGATAGGCTTCCCACATATAAAGTAGAGGAAGATGGGCATGGATGTTAGCTCAGGGGCAGTCTTCCTCAGCAAAAAGAGGACGATTGGCAGCAGATGTTAGCTCAGGGCTAATCTTCCTCAAAAAAAAAAAAAAGAAAGAAAAAAGAAATGAAGACTCTCAACTAGACAAGCACTAGATGGTAATAGCAGACAAACGTAGGACATAGTGTTTTGCCTTAATTCTGTAGATACTCGTAGACTATTGAGCCATTTTGAAAATAAATTAGAGACAATCTGTAGTTAGATTGCTTTGCTCATCGATTGGAAAGAAGAAATATTACATGCATTTAAACTATTTTAAGCAGTTTGGGCAAAACATTATAATACTCTAACCTGAAAAGGGGAAAAAAAGGAAAAAAAATGGAAATAAAATGTTTTGCAAGGGTAGCAGTGATTAAATTTGATCTTTAAATCATTAAATTTGAATATGTTGGGACTGAGATAAGGAAAAGATTTAAACTGAGTACGGTTTGGAGATTTCTAGTTTTACTTTCTGAATGAAAGATGGAATCTCTTACTGAGAATAGGCATATGCAAAAAGGAGAATAGTGGATAAAATAGCTAATTTTGATTGATAAATCATATGATATGTTTAGGGTGTGTTTGATTTAATAATGCAAATGTCACCAGCTTTCACCATTCTGGGAAGATGAGTGAAGTAGCTTGATTTCAAAAATGCATTCAGACTCTGCAAGATTGCCTTTGAAGTTCTAGCTCCAAATTCAGCTACTTTTGATATTTCCTAAAATCAGTTTTTCATGTATATTACAAACCAGTTTTCTGTACTGTCCCCAGAAAACAGTCACCATGGGCTTGCTTTCTTCAGCTTCACAACCCTACTGTTGAAGTTTATTTCCCATATAGTCACTGAAGGAGCTCCATTTTATTTTATTTATCTCACTGAAGAGAATACTTTTGTAATCCCCAGGGTACTATGTCTTGAGGTTTCCAATCCACTAGATGCCAGAGAGGGACTATGTTAAAGCTGCAGATGGGGAAAATAGTCCTCTCCCCTTAACAACGCTAGGCTCTGTCACCTCAGAACTAAATGGCTGTGAATGCTCTTGTTAAAACTTCAGCTTCCCTCTCTCCTAAGTCTTCCACTAGAAGTTTCAATTGTGTTCCAGGATCAGAGGGGACATACATACTTTGCTATTTCTGTGGTACCTATCACACTCAATACTTCTATCTTCTCCTATCTTGGAGCACAGCACAAGCTTTATTGCATATGAAACATGGGTTTCCCAAACTTAAATATTTCATAGCTTAGCAAAATTTAAAGCAAAGCATGTGTTCACCACTATAGAATAAACAATTTTTTCTTTTGTCAAATAACGCCATAATTTCATAAAAAGTCCATTTAACCCCCAAATTTTAATGGATATTGTCTTAGAATACAATCATTAAATTATTTTACTGTTAAATATTAATGTACTAATAAATTTGTAAGTTCCATATGTTTCTGAGTGTTGGGTAAAATTCTATCAAACATGGCCCCAGTCCTTGAGAGCAATACTTGAGAATCCTTGCAATAGAAGATGGGAGAACACCTGTCCAACAGTGCTGAAAACAGCCAGTCTAAATTAGGATAGCCCAATCTTAGCATGAATATCATTTATCTCATTCATAGATCAAAATGGAAAGCTTATTTTAAATTACCCAATCCTCATGTGAAAATTTTGTTTAACTTACTGCTGCTCAACTTTAATTGTCTATACCTCATGTTTCCAGAATATATGAATCTCTCAGATAAGCTTGCCACATCTTTCTGGAAAATGACTTTTCCCTAGTGGTTTTGAGTACAAAAATGGAAATTAATAGATAAATTATGGTGTAATTAAAATTCACAAGTTACATTCGTATAAAATTTATGCAAGTGTTTCCTCAGATTATTTTCATAAATATCTGGGACATGGTCAATCTGGGGAAATTGGTCTGGAGGATATAAAGTCATTTTATTTTTTGCCAATAGGTGTGTTTTTATGAAAACATCTGAGAAACATTGCATTTAGTCCCAAATTAAAAATTATATTCTTAATCATATCTTTATAGAAAAAACTGGGGCATATTAACTTTCCTATTAAAGCAAGCACATGCAAACATACACTGCACACTGAGTAATTACAAAAGTATTTTTCAGTCAAAATCAAAATTCTTTCTTAATATAATATATAAATTTAACTTGTGATTTCATTATGGACATCTAAAAATACCATGAACTTATTCAAACATCTGATTTCTGGAGTGGGAAAGACACTTTTCAAATTTTCAAATCTCAATGTTAGTACACTTTTGTTCTAGATAAACTGTTTAAATTTATCAGATAATTTAACATCCTCTATACTGTGTTGCCATTTATTCCCTGGTTTTATTTTAAACTGTTGGAAATAATTTATAGTTTAGGATTTTTAGGTTTGTACACTAAGAACATTTTATCAGCCCAGATAAAAACTCCATTAGGGAATGTCTTACAATCATTGGACTGATGAACTGCCAGTGTGAAAGCTGAGGTTACCAAGCAGACATGGTTTATAAGAGAAATTAACAGACCCTGAAAGTGTTAGAGAAAATCTGTGCATTGTAGTTAACTACCAAATAAAGTAGTCCACGTGCTTTCTCTAAGCTATGGAGAATATCAGGTAGTTTTCTGTCAAAAGGAGCACAGCCCATGCTTCAAAACTTGTTACACGTCATAGAGCACCAATTACAAATTCTAAGTTCCTCAAACATACTTACTCCTCCTCCCACTTTAAATCAGAATAAAGCAACACAGTAGTGAGAAATGAATTTTATGAATAGAAAGATATACATGGGGAAGGGAGAGAAAGCACTTAAAGTGTTTTTGGATCCTCCTTCATTGAGAGATCTTTAAAATAACATGCTCACCTTATCTATTTTATTTCAGGATACCAAAATCAGTTAGTCATAAACACTCAAGTAGTGTCAGGCATACGTAGAACATCAGATGAGCCACTTTGAGATATATATTTTTTTTAGAAGAAGATTTTGTTTAAGTAGTTGATGGTAACTGGTCTTACTTTCAACGGAGTGGTATAAATAATTGAGTAATGTCTTGGAAAATAAAAAGGGAAAATGTCTTGAAAGATGTCCTGATTTTTATGCTCCCAGAGATCATCATGTGTCATATGATTTGATGAGAGATGAATTCACAAACAAGTCTTGTATCCACAGTTGTAGAATTTGATATTATTCCCAGAGTTTTTGGCATTATGGGGTTTGTTCAATTCTTATCCACAGCACCATATCTGTGCACTCACAATGCCACAAGAATAATCTCTTCTGTCATTAAGCATATGCACAGACATACAAACCAAAAACCTGAGGTTATACAGTCTCAACACAATGTAATAAATTTGAGCAACTTTCAGTGTGGGGTTTTCCTGCATAAAATATATTCTAATGTGAATTTTAGAATATATATTAAAAATAACCTTGGTTGGTTGAAAATTTAATTTCTTTTGGTACCTTATAAACTCTACTATATTTGGAAAGTTTGCTAGTGTATCTATTTTTTTCCTTTTCATTAAATATCTCTTAATTTTCAACATTTTATCTGAAATTAAAATTGATATCATGATTGGTACTTTGTTAGTGCTCAATAAAAATGTATTGATTGAATGAAAAAATAAATACACTACTTCACAATGTTTAATCATTTTAGTTACTTATATGAACCTCAATTTTCATAAATATTTCTCATCTAACACTTTGAGAATACAAATTATATTCATGCCTACATGATGTTAATTATTCTAATAACTAAGTTTAATTCAGGTTTGCATTCCCTCATTTTTAAATTGAGGGCTTGGGACTAAACAGCCTCCAGTAATTCTTAAAAATTATTTCTAGGAGTGATGTCAGCAACATGCTGGAATGAGCCATTCCCTTTGTCTCTCTGCCTTCAAAATACAGTTAAATGGACATTCATTGATCAGTGGAGGATACCCACACAACACAACAGGATGCCTGAGAGACACACAGCTATACATTGGAAGGTGGATGGAGTACCCCTAGGGAAGTGGTGGAGGTAGGTGAGCACTCTAAGGCTCCCCTGGGCAACCCTGTGCAGACATGCAATTGCTCTCCTGCTGGAGCACCCATAGCACCGTTGTGAACCTGAGGGTGGGAGCAAGCCTCTGTTCATTTGGGGGAACAAGTGATGGCAGCCCTGAATCCTAGTGTGATTGCTTTCCCACCTGATGAGAGAGCCCACAGTCCCATCATGGTCCCCAGGGAGTTGCCTAGGCTTGGACCCAGTGGGGACACTCTGCCCACCAAGCATAATGGCTGGTGTGACCTAGGAGGAGACAGCAGGTGGCTCTGTGCACCTGGCTAATGAGTTCCTGGCTGCCATGAATGCCTACAGTACCACTGTGCCGCCTAAGGGGTAATGCATCTCAGCAGGACTGTGGAACCAGGTGGCAGCAGCCCTGAGCCCTCATATGATCACTTTCCCACCTGGTAGGAGATCCCACAGTGCCACTGTGGCCCCTAGGGAGTGGCCTAGGCTCAGACCCAGTGGAGAGGCTATGCCCAACCAGCCTAACAGCTGGTGTGACGGAGGAGGAGATGTGGCAGATCTGCATACCTGGGAAAATGAGTTACTGGCTGCCATGAATTTCTATAGTGCCACTGTGGCTCTAAAGTGGGGAGTGCATCTCTGTAGGGCTGTGGGAGCAAGTGGCAGCAGCCCTGAGCCCCAACATGATTGCTATCCCATTCAGTGTGAGAGCCCACAGGACCACTGCAGTCCCAAGGAGTGACCAAGGTTCAAACAGGCACAGTTGATAGGCATTGCAACAGGCTCAGAATACAGTTTCTGTCCCCAACCCAGTGGTGGCAGGTGGACTCTGTGACCAGATACTATCACTATGTGAAGGCAAAAATGTACCCCATCAAACAGCATAAAGAGCTATATTAACACTCCAGACTAGAAAGAAAAAGAAAACTACCAGAAATCAATCCTGAAGTCACAGAAATTTGCAATCCAAATGACAGAGAATTCAAAATGGCTATCACATAAAATCTCAATGAGTTACAAAAGAACTGAGAAAGACAGTTCAATGAAATCAGAAAGAAATTAATGAACAGAGGGAGTTCTTCACAAAAGAGATTGAAACTATAAAGAAAAACCAATCACAAATGTTGGAGAAGAAAAGCACAATGAATGAGATAAAGAAAAATCTGGAGTCTTCAAAAAAAACAGAGCTGATATTATGGAAGACAGAATTAGAAATTTAGAATATAAATATATAAATGCTTCAGATGGATGAGAGAGAACTAAGACTAAAAGAAATGAAAAGATTCTCCAAGAAATATTTGACTCAATTAGGAAATGCAACATAAGGATTATAGGCATTCAAGAGGGAGAGGAAGGGTGAAAGAAGCAGAGAGCTTGTTCAAAGAAATAAAAGCTGGGAACTTACCAAACATGGGTAAGAAGCTGGAATTACAAGTAAAAGAAGTTAATAGAACTCCTAATGACATCAATGTAAAAAGACCTTCTCCAAGGCATATATTAGTAAAACTGGCAAATTCAATGACAGAGAAGAAGTAGTAAGAGCAACAAGCCAGAAGAAAATAACCTACAAAGGACCTCCTATTAGGCTTTCAGTGGATTTCTCAGCAGAAACTTCACAGGCTATCAGAGAGTGGATGACACATTCAAAATTCTGAAAGACAAGAACCTTCAGCCAAGAATACTCTATCTAGTGAAAATATGCTTCATATATGATGGAGAAATAAAAAGTTTACCAGATAAACAAAAGCTGAGGGAGTTAATCACCACAAGACCCCACCCCCCACAAACACAAGAAATGATCAAGAAGTTACTCATACCTGACCAAAAAATGGCTTACAAAGCCTTGAGCAAACAGATAGGCAGAAAATTGAAACTTTCTATCAGAACAGGTTAGCAAACACAATTATAACATTAAAGATAAAGGGAAGGAAAACATCAAGAATAAATATAAACACTTCATTTTAACCACAAACTCACAACAGTAAACAGAATAATATGTGGCAACAACAGCTTAGATGGGGAAGAGGAAAGCGATGGAAACTGCTGAGGCTAAGGACATGAGAGGTTCTTAGAAAATGAAGTATCTCATCTATGAGATCTTTTATACAAATCTCATGGGAACCACCAAACAAAGAATCAGAACAGAGACACAAATGATAAATAAAGAGAAACAGAAAATCATCATAGAGAGCCATAAAACTGAATTGGCACTCCAAAATACACAGGAGAAGAAACAAAGGAAACACATCTCAGCACTAAAGACAAACAGAGGCTCAGAGTGATGGGATGGAAGATGATACTTCAAGCTCATGGCAAACAAAAGAAAGCAGGTGCACATACTTATATATCAGACAAAGTAGACTTCAAGATAAAAAAGGCAATGAGAGACAAAGAGGTGCCGTATATAATGAGAAAAGGTGACACTCCACCAAGAGAATATAACACTTATAAATATATATGCACCTAACACAGGAGCATCAAAGTACATAAGACAAGTATTTATTGACCTAAAAAGAGATATTAACAGCAACACAATAATAGTAGGGGACATTAACATCCAACTCACATCACTGGGTAGATCATCCAGATAGAAAGTCAATAAGAAAATAGTGGAACTAAATGAAAAGCTAGATGAGATGGACTTAATAGATATATATAGAACACCCCATCCAAAATCAGCAGAAAACATGTTCTTCTCAAGTGCCCCTGGAGCATTCTCAAAGACAGATCATATATTAGGAAATGAAGCAAGCCTCAATAAACATCTTTCCCAAGGTCAAACATCTTTTCCAACAATAATACTATGAAACTAGAACTCAACTACAAGAAAAAAGCTGGGAAAGTGACAAATATGTGGAGACCAAATAACATGCTACTGAACAATCAATGGATCATTGAAGAAATTAAAGGAGAAATCAAAAAATAGCTGGAGGAAAATGAAAATATACCATACCAACTCATATGGGATGCAGCAAAAGTGGTCCTTAGAGGGAAATTCATAGCAATACAGTCTTACCTTAACAAACAGAAAAATCTCAAACAATCTTAAACTGAACCTGACAGAACTAGAACAAGAAGAACAAACAAAGCCCAAAGTCAGTGAAAGAAGGGAAATAATAAAAATCAGCAAAAATAAATGAAATTGAAAGCAAAAAAAAAAAAATAAGCAATAGAAAGGATCAATGAAACTAAGAGCTGATTCTTTGAGAAGATAAACAAAATTGACGAACCCGTAGCCAGACTCACTAAGGAAAAAATAGAGAAGGCTTAAATAAAAATTTAGAAATGAACGAGGAGAAATTACAGTGGATAACAAAGAAATACAAAGGATTATAAGAGAATAGTGTGCAAAACTATAGGCCAACAACTTGCATAATGTAGAAGAAATGGATAAATTCGTAGACACATACAACCTCTCAAAACCAAACCAAGAAGAAATAGAGAATCTGAATAGATCAATCACAAGTAAAGAGATTGAAACATGAATCAAAAGCTTCCCAAAAAATAAAAGTTCAGGACCAGATGGCTTCTCTGAAGAATTCTACAAAACATTCAAAGATTTAATATCTGTCCTTTTCAAACTATTCCAAAAAATTGAAGAAGATGAATCACTTTCTAAGACATTTTATAAGGCTAACAAACCTGATCCAAAATCCAGACAAATACAACACAAAGAAGGAAAGTTACAGGCCAATTTCCCTGATGAACATAGAGCAAAATATTCTCAACAAAATATTGGCAAACTGAATACAGCAATACATTAAAAGAATCATACACCATGATCAGGTGGGATTTATACCAGGGACACAAAGATGGTTCAACATCCACAAATTAATCAATGTGATATGTGACATTAACAAAATGAGGAATAAAAACCACATGATCATTTCAATAGACAGAGAATTTGACAAGATCCAACATCAATTTATGATAAAAACTGTCAACAAAATGGGTATATAAGGAAAATATCTCAACATCAAAAAGACCCTATATGAGAAACCCACAGCCAACATCATACTCAGTGAGGAAAAACTGAAAGCCATCCCTCTGAGAACAGGAAAAAGACAAGAGTGCCCACTCTTACCAATCTTATTTAACATTGTACTCGAGGTTTTGGTCAGAGCAATTAGGCAAGAAAAGGAAATAAAAGATATCCACATTGGCAAGGAGAAGTGAAACTCTCACTGGTTGCAGATGACATGATTTTATAAACAGAAAACCCTAAAGAATCCATCAGAAAACTATTAGGAATAATCAACAACTACAGCAAAGTTGCAGGGTATACAATCAACTTACAAAAATCAGTTGCATTTCTATACTCTAATAACAAACTAACAGAAAGAGAACTCAAGAGTACAATCCCATTTACAGTCTCAACAAAAAGAATAAAATATCTAGGAAAAAAATGTAACCAAGGAGATGAAAGACCTATACAATGAAAACTGTAAGACATTATTGAAAGAAATTGATGACATAAAGAAATGGAAAGAGATTCCATGCACATGGATCAGAAGAATAGACATAGTTAAAATGTCCATACTACCCAGAGCAATCTACAGATTCAATGTAATCCCAATCAGAATACCAATGACATTCTTCATAGAAATAGATCAAAGAATCCTAAAATTCACATGGGGCAACAAAAGACTCCAAATAGCTAAACCAATCTGGAGATAAAAGAACAAAGCTGGAAACATCACAACCCCTGACCTCAAAATATACTACAAAGCTATAGTAATCAAAGCAGCATGGTACTGGTACAAAAATTGAGAAACAGATCAATGGAACAGAATTGAAAGCCAACAAATAAAATCACACTTCTCCAGACACCTATCTTTAACAAAGGAGCTCAGAACATACAATGGAGAAAGGAAAGTCTCTTCAATACACGGTGTTAGGAAAACTGGACAGCCACATGAAAAAGAATGAACGTAGACCATTATCTTTTGCCACACACAAAAATTAACTCAAAATGGATTAAAGACTTGAGGGTAAGACGTGAAGCCATAAAACTCTTAGAACAATATATAGGCAGTACACTCTTTGACATCGGTCTTAGAAGGATGTTTTTAAATACCATGTCTATTTGGGCAAGGGAAATAAAAGAAAAAGTAAACAAATGGTATTTCATCAGAATAAAGAGCTTCTGCAAAGCAAAGGAAACCATGAACAAAATGAAAAGACAATCCACTAACTGGGAGAAAATATTTGTAAATCATATATATGATAAGGGGTTAATCTGCAAAATATATAAAGAACTCATATAACTCAACAACAGCAAAAAACTAACCTGATCAAAAAGTGGGCAGAGGATATGAAGAGACATTTTTCCAAAGAAGATATTCAGATGGCCAACAGAAAAATGAAAGATGTTCAACATCACTAATCATAAGGAAAATGCAAACGAAAACTATAATGAAACATCACCATACACCTGCTAGAATGCCTATAATTACCAAGACAAAAAGCAACAAATATTGGAGAGGATGTGGAGAAAAGGGAATCCTCAACACTGCTGGTAAGAACGCAAACTGGTACAGCGAATACGGAAAACACTATGGAGATTTCTCAAAAAATTATAAATAGAAATAACATAAGACCAAGCTATCCCACTACTGGGCTTTTATCCAAAGAATTTGAAATAAACAATTCAAGGAGACATATGCACCCCTATGTTCATTGCACTATTATTCACAATAGCCAAGTTGTGAAAGTAACCCCCAAGGGCCCATCAACTGATGAATGGATAAGAAAATGTGGTATATGGCTGCTACTCAGCCATAAAAAAAGACAAAATCATCCCATTTGCTACCACATGTATGGAACTTGACAGTATTTTGTTAAGCGTAATAAGCCAGACAGAGAAAGACAAACACTGTATGATTCGACTTGTATGTGGAAGATAAACAAATACATGGACAAAGAGAACAGATTAGTGGTTACCAGAGGGCATGGGGTTTGGGGAGTGGGCATAAGGGGTAAAGGGCAAATATATATGATGATGGGCAAATAATAACGTACAACTGAAATTTCACAATGTTATAAACTATTATGACCTCAATAAAATTAAAAAAATTATTTCTAATACTTCATATTTAAAGGAAAATAGGAAAAGAGTTTTCAAGTCTGCTATGGCATATTCTTATGGCATAAGCCCCCTAAAACCCACACTTTCTACTAAAATCTCTTTTGTTTTAGTGCTATTTGATTTCAAATCCTAGTGACCCTGGTACAGTGTAACATGACTATGCCTGGACTTTTTGTGCCATCCTCTCACTTTCCGGTGCTGATCAGACAATGCCCCACTGCTATTCATAGGGTTTTCATTGTCAAATTTTTGGAAGTGGGTGGCTAGACCCTTCTTCATAGTCTGTCTTAGTCTGGAAGCTCTGCTGAAACCTGTCCACCATGGGTAAGCCTGCTGGTATTAAATGCCAGTGGCACAATTTTCAGTATCACAGCAAAACTCAGCTTCCATAGCATGACAACTGACAGCCAGGTGGTATGGTTTCCTGACTGGAAACTAATCTGGACCACAGTGATGAGAGTACTGAACCTTAACCACTAGATAATTGGGGCTGGCTAAAATGACTCTATGAAATACAAAAAAGAAGCAACAAAGCAACTTCCTGGGAACTTTAACAAATAAACAAAAGCAGCTTTGATTGTGGAGGGCTGTTAAAACTCATACAAGGGATAAATATTTCATTATTATGGTTGTTATTGTTTTCTTTCTTGCAGCTTTACCCCAAAGGTGATACCTAGTTGCAGAGAAGTACAGCAGTATGGAGAGAATAAAACAGTAAAACTTCCATCTATCAGTCCAGAGGAACCAGAGAAAGGATCCTCTGCAGGCATAAAGTAAAGGATAATCCCAGGTGGAAGAGAGCTAGAGATTTCCTTAATTCTATGTATAAACCTTACATGTATTAGCCTAACACCTAAGCTACTCTGTGTGGGACAGACTCAGACTCCATAATGGAACCTTTAAATGTGGTATGACATTTGAACCGCCCACGTAAGTCTCAGATAAACTTCTCAGTAATGCATGAGTGTGCAGACCAAAACCAAAATTGCAAAGACTTAAAGTAGTAAAGGGGAGGAAACATGAAATTAAGAAAAATAAAAAGAAAAACAATAGGAATTCTCATCATTGAAAAAGAAACCATTAAAATAAAGAACCAAATGAGAAAATTGGATCTGAATAATAGAATATATTGGGGGCAGGCTCAGGGGACAAAAACTTCACTGAATGGCTCAATAGTAGAATGTATATGACAGAAGAGTCAGTTAAATTAGGAACAATGAAGCAAAATTTGTGCAATTACAAGAACAAAGAGAAAAAAGAAATGACTGATAACAAATGAACAGCTTTTAAGACACTATGGGAAACCATCAAAGAGTCTAACATATGAGTAATTAGAGTCCCAGAATAAAATGAGAAAGGCATCGGGGGCAAAAATCATATGTGTGTGTATACATCTACACATATATTTATTTTTACACTTGTATATGTATAAATAAACATATGGCAAGCACACACATACACAGACATGCATATATGAAACAATGCCTGAAAGTTCAAAAATAAGATAAAAGACATACATTTACAGATTCCAGAAGCTCAGGATTTCAAACAGGATAAACTCAAAGAAAAACACACCTAGACACATCATAAAGAAACTGCTAAAAGCCAAAGGAAAAGAAAAACTCCTAAAAGCAACTAGAAAAAGATGAAAAGTTACAGTAATAGTGAATTTCTCAACAAAAATCACTGTAGCTAGAAAACAGTGGAACATCTTTACAGTGCTTAAATAAGAGTACTGTCAACCAAGAATTCTACACACAGTGAGAATGTCTTTTAGATGTAAAATGGAATTAAAGATATTCTCTGATGAAGGGAATTTGATAATGGAAAACCTACTCTATTGGTGATGCAAATGGCAGTCCACCAAGATGAAGGTAAATGGTACTAGAGGGAATCTTATATCTTCAAGAATGAAGAGAGAGCAACAGAAATAGCAACGAGCTAGGTAAAGATAAAAGATATTTACTGCTTATGTTCTTTAAAATATGTATGAATGTTTAAAGTAAAAATTATAAAAACTTCTTGCAGAGCTTTCAATGCATGTGGATTTATAATTATAAAAACCGTAACATGAAGTTATGTGAGAGGATAAAAAGATCTATTTGTCTTCAAGGATTCTATATATATATATTTTTTCAAGATTGGCCCTGAGTTAACATCTGTTGCCAATCTTCCTCTTTGTTTTTTCTCCTCAAAGCCCCAGTACATAGTTGTATATCCTAATTGTAGGTCATTCTAGTTGTTCTATTTGAGATGCTGCCACAGCATGGTCTGATGAATGGTGTGCAGGTCCACGCCCGGGATCTGAACTGGCAAACCCCTGGCTGCCAAAGCAGAGCACATGAACTTAACCACTCAGGCATGGGTCTGGCCCCAAGGATTTTGTGTTTTAAGCATGTTTGTACAAAATTAACTTTTAGTAGACTATAAAACTTTACAAGTGTATATTGCCATCTCTAGAGCAATCAGGAAAAGTAAAAGCCACTAGTTACAAGGAAATACCAAAAAATATATACAAATAACTCAAAATAAGATAGGAAAAGAGTACAAAGGTACACCAAATAGAGGAAACAAAAACAAAGCAAATAATAAAAATAAAATTGTAGATTTAAATCTTAACCTGCCAATATTTACATTGTGTTATTATTTTAAGAACGCCAATTTAACTGCAAAAATAAAGTGGATAAAAAGGCAAGGCCCTATAACATGTTGCCTAAAAAAGACACAATTAAATATAAAGGAAAAGATAAGTTGAAAGTAAATGGATGGAATATAAGATAATTAAATTTCTCTTTAATAGTGGGTTTGGCAATATGTGATTCTGTTAGAATTATACTGATTATAATTAACTTTCAAAAAGTCTCTCATTTCTTTTCAGATTATAAGTTTGCCATATGGGGGAATGTAGAATAGTATCAAAACTACCATGGAAAGTAAAAATCTCATATAGCCACAGTAGATATATAGAGAATAAGAGACAGAGATTTACCATGTACCCATTACTTGTTAATTAAAGCAGCAATTTTACATTTTGATAGGGAAATATAAAAATTTACATCCCAAAATACTCTCATCAAATTCTCTAAATCAAAGTATGAACATTAATAAGATATTGTGAAAAATTCAGAAGAAATTTACCAAAGTAAGTATAAATCCTAAAATAATTTGACAGTGCAGAAGATGATAGCACTGACCCAACTAAAATTAGAGAATTACTGAAAAGTGGGAACAGTCCATTTTAAATTATGGAATGTTCTTATCTGATGATTTCAAATATGTAATTTAGTACTAAAAATAGATTTGAATATGCAAGTCTGAATCTTTTGCATGAGTCAGAATAACTGACTACATGAAATCAAAACTCTGTGGCTTTATTAAGATGGGAAGAAAAATCACCAAAACTATTTTAAAACATTTAAGAGATATTTGTTTTCCAGGAGCAACATAATGAAAAGTATGATTAAATAAGCCATAAAGTCTATAGAAAAGTTTGTTCAAGATTAAATTTGATATCACCTTGGAATTTGAAACTTAAACAATTGATGAAAATTTATTGAAGCCATAGGCTAAAGCTATGAACAAATATATTTCAGGTTGAAAAAAGGCAGCCAAGCTAGAAAATGTGCCGCAATGGAGTGACAGAGTCCAAAGATGTGTTATAAATCTTTCAAAAGTCATACTAGAACAAAGGAATTGAGAAAATGATGTTAAGCTGACAATTTTCTTTAATTGATAAAATTGGAAGCAAGCATGAGAGTAATTTGGCCATTGCCATGGTCTTTTCCCCACATATTTATAAAGATAATGATTCTAAAATTATTTTATTTACACAGTATTGGATGGTAAAAAACTCCTGAGGAAATTTTCAGAAAGAGATGTGAGTTTTGTGTTTTGTGTTTGGCTGTTATTAACCAAGTTTTGTGTTTGGTTGCTATTCTCTGACATGGTACTGATTAGAAAAAAAATCATATGTGGATGTGTGCCAAATTTGGGGCCAGCATATTTGTGAGAGGGCATGAATTTCATTTTCGCAAAAGTAAATTTCAAGTAGACAGTTACATGTATTAGTCCGTTGGTCTTGGCTTAAGATATCAAATCTGGAGAATGAAGAAGAGCTTTAGAGATTGTTCCAAGACCACTGGAATGAAAGATAAACCAGAGAAAATGTGCAGAAAGTGAAAAGCACTGAGGACTTACAAAATTTAAAATTCAAGTAATGGAGAAAAGTGAAAGAGACTGAAAGCTACACGTCTGTAATCTGGAGGAAATCCGGGAAATTGTGGCAAAACAGAAGCAAAATGAGAGATTTATGAAGAGAGATATGGTGGCTTAAAGCCTGATTTCAATGTCTCCTTTATTCAAAGTAAAAAACATAAATAAATAATTGATAAAACATAGAAAAATGCATCAGCAATGACCAAACATGAGTTGACCAGAAAAAAAGTGAGATAAAATTCTCTAATAATCTGCAGCACTAGGTTTGGACCAACTCCATATTTTTATTAATTCTGACTTCCACAGAAACACAATGAAGAGAGAAGTAGATGTACAAATTTCCAAAATATCTCATTAACAACTTCTTACTTCAAGATGATAGAATATAATACTTAGGGCTGAAAGGAGAAAAGAAGAGGTAAAAGCAAAAGAAAAAGGAAAAAAATTGGCAATTAAGAAAAAGTTGAGAGGAAAATTTACAAGCGTTATTCTAATTTATAAAATTATTAAGGTAGCCACAAAAAGAATGAATGCAATGGACTGTGTTCTAACAAAGCACCATTTAACCAGAGAAAGTTAGAAAAAAATAATCGTTTAAAGTCTCCAGGATTTTAAACTGTCTTGAAAAGAGCCTACAGCAAATGGAGTAACATTCATTCAAGAAAATCTACTAAATTTCAGTGAAAAGTGGGATTTTGTGGCATTTGAGCCACAATCTTTGATTGGTGAGTATTTTCTTTGGGTGGGATTTTCTGCTAGGGTTTGATTTTAGGAAATAGGGAATGCTTTCAGATTGGCTCTTAAGTACATTTCGTAGTCTTTGGTTGTGTCTATCTCCTGCTACATACCTGGGGCCTCTCCAGGCTAGGCAAGGTCACATGGTTTTCCTGTTTCAATGGGAATAATCTCTGGCCCATGGCTTAGCATCTAAGTCTTATATAAACAATTTTTCAGTTCTTTCTTTGGTCATTCTCTCCACTGGATTAGACAGGTTAACCATCATTTGGGTCTTGTGGTATCTCCAGATCATCAATTCTGGGTCAACTAACTGGATTACTGGGAAAACTGGGTTCTATTGCTGGTTTTCTAGTATTTGCTTTTGCTTCTATGGGAAATTTGAGTAACCTTATGAGGCTCATCTCCTCATCTATGAAATGAATAGTTGAATGAACTGATTTCTGTTCAACCTCCTGAATTTAAACTTCAAAGAATCTATCACCTGACAAATTCAAGGGAACTTTGTTCCTAGATTTCCATGGTAACTTTATTGAGCAAATTTAATTTATTAAAGATGCTGTTAAATGTAAAACTGAGCTTTTATTTCAGTATTTTCCAGCAGATTTAATTTGAGCATTCAGGGTTGCATAGCTAACTAATCTTTTCGCTGAAATTTTCCATTCTGTTTAATGATTCAACATATTTTAACTTTAACTTCATTTGCTAACATAACAAATCATCCTAATTATTATGTAAGTCAAGATGATTATATTTATTTTCTTATTTTTGTTTATTGCTTTGCTTTGAAACACTGACATATTTTATATGCTTTCTTATTTTCCCTCATTACATACTTCTAACATGAGAAAACTATTATAAAGACTTATTTTTCATGCTAATGAGCAACTCTGATGAGTGAATCAGTGTAAGGAATGTTGTCAATTTGACATCTAATTCAGCAATTCTAAATTTTCTTTTATTGAACAGTGTCATTTTATTTTTTGCTTTTTTAAGAGTCCCTGTTGAATCCATTTTGTTGCATTTGTTACTTTTTTGTAATCTTTGTTTTAATATGAATGTTTAAATGCCAAGCAGTCATTTTTTTATAAATTATTCAATTTATATGAAATCTATAAATACTTATCCTCCTTAAGATCAAACTGACATGTCCTCTCAGATGAAGAAGATATTCATGCAGATATTAAAATGATTTCTCATTCTTGTAGGTAGAATATGAAGTAAAAATATTTGTATGTTTTGCTATCATTTCTCACAACGTAAAACTCAAAAACACAGGCAGCATATGAAACTAAATTTCCTCTTGCCTCCATCCATTTTTAATAATACACATATCTATGATCTTTATAATTGCAGACTTAAGTAGAATCAATCAATTTTCACTCAGAGAAAAGTGTATCCAAAGAGAACATCAATCCACACACATTTAGGAATTTTTCCCCTTTTAAGTCTAGAGATAAATTACTAAAGTCAAATTCAAGAATTCACCAGAGCCTTGTAAAATTAAAAACTGAAAACTTGGTATATTCTTCAGAACGGAATTTATATGTTGCCTTTGGTTTCTGACTTCAATGCACAAACTGCATTTTTACTCTTTAAAAAATAAATATAAAATGTATTGTCTTTTTAGTGAGGAAAAAATACACAGAATAGTGCCTATCAACCTTTGTATTTAAGGAATTATATAACCTTGTATAGCATTGAGAGTCATTCACTTGGGAAATGGTAAAATATATTAAAATATTTTGTCATAGCCTTTCAATGTTTGTAATGAATTCTAACTTCACACTCTTTCAGTATTTTTGATTCCTTCTATTCCCTCAAGTTCTTCATTTTATTGTTAAAGTATACAGTGAATTAAAGACCAATATTATAGGTGAAATCTAAGGAGGGAAGCTGTTTAGATAGAAACAACTAATTCAAAATGTCATGAGATGGGAAGAATGGGTTAATACTTATAAGCTGAAATGAGCCCTAACACCATACTCTGAGACTCTAGGCAAGCATCTCAATCCTTAGGTTAACATTTAATTCCTTGATTGATGTCATGAAACCTAAGTGTGTCAGCGGTGATGTCTGTGCTTTCCTTGATTAGACTCACATAGTTTACCATCAAGTTATTTGCTAGACCAGAATCAGTCGTGCTATTAAAATAGCAATACATGATTTCTCCTTGGGAAAGTACATATCTATGAAAGTAGTCTAAATATCTTAAAACTATTTGATCGTTATTCTAGACAATTATCTAAAATAAAAAACTAAGTTTTTTAATGATATTTTTTCTCATAGAGGTAAATTGCAGAATTTTCAATGACTTTAAGTCTGAAATGGCTCATTTAGGCAAAATCATAAACAATACACTTTAGAATGACATCCTAATTTCCTCCACAGTATATCTCTCTACTCATATGTTCTTTATCTTTTACCCCCTCAAATTGTCAAAAACTGACACAGGACCAATTGAATTAATAGTCATAATTCCCTAGAGTCAGTTGGGATTTTAATAGATGATCAAAACATATCCTTTTTTCCTAACCAAGTTCTGAAACAAATGAAAGATAATCAGGAGTCAGACAGATAGAGAGTAAAATGCTATTGAGTCTTTTTTTTTCTTGATAGTGCTGTTTTGGAACATAGATTGGTTGGACAATGAAAACGGACTTGCTAACTCTAAACATCAGAGTTAGAAACTTTTTCCACTCAGTCACAAGCAGCTGTATCTGCCGAACGAAAGACTTCTCCAGTGTAGGGCCCTTTAACTGCGATGTTTAATGCAAGTCTAAGAGTAACCTAGAGCACATGGTCTGCAGACTCACAAATCTTCCATAAGGGAGGATCTGAGCCTTATTTGCTGTGAAACTCATATTATCCTCACTAATGAGGTAAGTCGTTACCTGAAAGAACAGAGAAGAACAGGGAGAGTCCAAGAGTCTTTGATTAATGGATCTCCCTCTACTCGGAAGTAACCATAGAAATTAAAAATATGTAACCCTCCTCAAAAAGCCCCGCCTTTTTGGTTTTTAATCCACTGTGCTAAACCATTAAAGCCACAATCAAAGAGGATGATTTAGTCTGTTGGAACAGAGAAGAAAGGACCACAAAACAAGGACTACTCTTTTATAAATGCTCTTGGAAAACATAAGAGACTGAAATGAGTTATTATAATCCATTAATTAAGTTCGCTGCAAGTCCATTCTGTACTCAAGGCTGAAATTTTATACCTTCTTTTACTTCTCATTCTAATTTTTTTCTAGCCATATTTTTCAAGATAGCCTATCAGAAGTCCTTCAATAAGTTCAAATGACTTCACAGATATTCCAACAAAATGCACCAAAAAATGTTACCCCACATTTGAATGAACTGCTTCCTATTATCAAAATCTCATGGAGAAATTAAAGCCACAAATTAAATTCTCTTGAGAATTAAAGCCAAAATTAATCGAAGTTCAAAGACAAATTCTCTTCCACATTGATTTGAAGTTAAAAAAAAATAAAGTCCCAAATGTAACCTACCTAATTTATGAATAGATGACTTGTCTTCTAGTAAGATTATCAGTGCTTAAGTAGTTTTTTCTTCTTTTCCTGCAGCTGCTGCATAAGCCGTCTCTAACTGATGTGAATGTGATTCATCCAGAGCTTCAGGAGTGGGATTATTTCAATGGTAAGGTTCTAATAGACCCACTCTTAGAGAAGACATCCTGATAAAAGGACACAGGGCTATCATGGAACTGACACTACGTGCTAATCTCCAGAGCCTAGAACAGTTGTGTCACTGGGATTGTGTTACTTCATATTATGCTACTGAAATTCAATGTTTGGTGATTTTAGCTTTGTTAGGATGCTGTCTATCAATGCTACTTAACCAGAATCCATCTTTATGGGGTGGGTGTGTGTGTGTATGTGTGTGTAGAGGTGAAGGCTAGCGCTCAGAGATTACATTAGAGACATGTCTGATTTCTTTTAAACTTCAGAAGTTTAATATGGAGACAGCTCCAATCACTGGGCCTTAAATAAGGTGTGTTTCATTTTTTTCCTATATATTCAAATTTCTTAACTTACAGTTTCCATTTGAGGCCTGTGTTTCACTCAAGTGTTATGTAGTACCAGTGTTTGTTTTAGCTTAAGAATTATCCCAGAGGTTTCTTGAACTAAATCTTCTATTGATGCTTCTGAAGCTTGTGTCCCAGAATCATAAGGAGAACCAACATCCCCGCCATGTGCTCCTCAAACAGTTTGATTTGGGTCTTTAAACTCCAAAGGCATGAT
The DNA here is from genome assembly GCF_041296235.1 of Equus asinus. Lineage (NCBI taxonomy): Eukaryota > Metazoa > Chordata > Mammalia > Perissodactyla > Equidae > Equus > Equus asinus. The sequence continues at coordinate 46,646,866 of NC_091792.1, read as the reverse complement.
CATAGCTTATATAGCCAATGCAAAACACAATTAATTACAGGCTGTGTGATAAGGGGTGAATCTTGAGCCTATAAACAAGCCACAGAAATCCAAAGTCATCTCACACAGTTTTCACACTTGTTGCTGAATACAGAACACAACACAGTCATGCGCACCATAACAACATTTCAGTCAATGATGGACCAAATTTATGACAGTGGCTCCATAAGATTAGTATCACATAGCCTAAGTGTGTAGTAGGCTATACCATCTAAGTTTGTGTAAGTACACTCTATGATGTTTAAACAACCACAAAATCCCCTAAAGAGGTGTTTCTCAGAATGTGTGTCGGTCATTAAGTGACACTTTACTGTATGTCAAGGCCTTCGAAACAGTTTGCATCTAGAAAGCACCAGTGCTCTGTGGCTCAAACAAAAGTCAGATGCCTTCATGTTTGATTATCCAATCCTGCAGATATAGCTAGTAATAGAGGAAAACAGTTGAATTTGTTTTTTTTTGCCAGTGTGTATCAAAAATTTTCAACTCCTAACTCATCCTCACTTATAAAATAGTCCAGGTTATAGTTGTTTGATTTAAGATCAGTCTACAATAGCCTGCACCATAAGGCCTTGAGCCTGTGTTCTGACCTTATTTCCATTTAACTCTATCCTCCTGCAGCCTTCTCTTTATAAAAATGAACAGTGGCCCATAAAAAACAGCCATAAGGTGTAGGAAACGGCCAACGTCAAAATCCTATGTGGTCCATTGGCTTAGAGTCTACAGTTTAAGGGTGCAGTGATTAAAAGCCAAGCACTGGATTGAGAAAACAATCAGACAGCACAATATAGGCAACTGTAAACCTTCCAGGCAAAACAACCACCACTACTGTTCTAACTGTAACAACAGGTCCTTCTTGCCTTTCTTAGTTCAGTGCCACCAACACTTAAAGTCCCTTTCCTGGCAGCACCAAAGTCTCAATCATGCCAAAGCACTTTGATTCATACAATTCTCCTCTTAAGTCTCAAACTTCCTTGATCCATACATGAGTTACTAACCCTTCACCTCTAATTTGAACTTATCTTCCCCAAACTGCAGGTCTCCCCTGCTGGGGGCTTTTCCCTATAAAACCTAGATCACTGAAGAACATAACAAAAGTGAGATCAAAATAGCCTGGTTATGAGGCAATTATGGACTTGCAATAGTGAACTGCAGAATTAGACAGACAACCCACACAGACATGGTCATGCTGAGAACCTCCAGGTATCTTCCAATTAGACAGAGCCTTGACTTCTGAGCCTCTTTTGGTTGAGAGCAAATGAGAAGACCTGCTCTCTGCATGCAGGAAGCTTCACAGAATGGAGTAACTGAAGAAACCTGGTTCTCTGTACCAAACTCAAAATAATACAACAATTATTTTACTTCCCTGTGGGAAGAGTGAGTGAGGAATGAGGCAGCAGTACATGGTCTTCTACATGGAAGAAAATATCAGTAATTGAGAATAAGTGGTTCCTCTAATAGGAGTCTTGGAAATATGTCATAGGTCAGATCTTTAAATAGGGACTGCAATGCCCACTGTAGGAGAGTCAGTTGACATAGCCTAGACTTCACAGATTTGCTGTAACTCAAGAGAGTCCAACTCAGTTAAACAACAAAGTCTCACTTAACTCTCACCTTCGTGTGTCTGCTCTTACAACATTTTATTGTTGGGAGCTGGCAATCCGAAGATGAGTTATGAAAGGTCTTTGATCTCTAGGAGCTCATCACAAAGATGAAGGAGAAATATATGCAGTAACAATAAAATGTGCTAAGATATGTAAGAAGCATGTACAATAGCCAGTGGGAGCACCAAGGCAGGAACTCAAATGCAGGAGCAGCTGGTTAGTTTCTTTACAATATGAAAGCCTTACTGATTTTAAAAAATAGTATAATGTTAGAAGATATTGAATCATAAAAAGACTCTTCCTAGCTTTACTATGAATATTTTATATTCAACACATTAAATAGTTGATGTTATAATATGTATCCTAATTCTTCTATCTCAACAAAGGCATATGCAAACATTCCCAGTGTCACAAAAGTAATGCACAATTTTAGAGTTCCTGGCTGGTAATCTTATGGATGAGTTGCCTGTCTAATTCTGTGGTTCAGTATTACAGAGATCCATTGTTACTTTACATCTAAGCCACGTCTTACAACTAAGTCAGTAAAAAAGGTAAATAAAAAGAAATATAAGATGTTATAATCTTAAATAACAAAGATAATAAAATAGCTTTTGGAAACTTAGTACTATAATCAAAACCAGAAATATGGTAATTTGATATAAACGTTACTGTTTCATTTGTATATAGGTCCAAAAGATTTCTCAGTACTAAAATCATGCTGTAACTTATGCTATTTTATTTATTTTTTGTCTATGTATATGTGCTTAAGGTAGTTGCTAATAAATCACATATTCTGTGATTTTTTTATAATGTTTGTAGTTTTATAATTTTAAACTTTTATAACCCTTAATAACTCTTTTGTTAACTTTGTAAGACTGAGTAAAAAAAATAACCTTTCTAATATGCTAAATAGAATTTATATCAGGTAGCTATCTTTTGCAGGATGGTAAAATTAATTCTTCTTATGGCTAATAACATGACAAAACCTATGTAGCCTTTAAATAAAAGATCAATCCTTAGAAATAGAAATTTTTTCTGCTTGTGGAAAATCAGACGTTATTTCAAGAAAAATTTCAGGAGACAAAAATGCTATCTCTGAATCTATGCTCCATCATTCTAGGAGGAACTTGAAGGATTTTTCTCTTCATATCAATTAGTTCTTACTTTTTTCTGTTGCCAGGACATCTTAGAGATATGGGAGAAATCAATATTAACATCAATCATTTAACATATGTTTACTAAACATTATTTAAAGAAACAGGGCAGGGAGAAATTGGGAGGAAAAGGATGGAAAAAGTAAATAACTTCCTTGCCCTCAAGATGCTTTAGCCACATAATGTAATTGGGAGAAGAGCTATATTTAATTGTTCAGAAGAAATAGCCCAAGGGTTGCAAAATTGCATGTCTTTGTGAGCCAGGCAGGTTACATAAGAGAATGAAGTGGCTGGATGTCACACACAAGGAATAGTATGAAATATGATAAATTGAGAATGTGTGCCCATCCTAAATTACTAACTTTTACGTTTAAACGTTTCATTAGCTGAACAAAAATATCTGCAGGCTTCTTACAAGTTTTAACTCTGAGGACCAAAGCTCTATTTGCTAATGATTAGACATGGCCATACATGTTCCATGGACAAGTAGACTAGACCTACCAGGTTTCTGTTTTCACAAAAGATTTGAAAGATTCTTATAAAAAGCCAATCATAAGGAAAGTTATGGCCTAATAAAAGTGCCCAATTTGTAGCCAAAAAGAAACAAATCCAAACAGCGAATGATGTCCTGATGTGTCTCACTTAGATTTGTCCCTTTTCCAGCTTCAAACACTGCCAATGTGCTTCGTCTCATGCTCGAATCAACTAACCAATGGAGCTTAATTTGTATAACACTCTACATCCTGACTGCAAGGAAACAGGAAATATGCTGACAGTAACTGGTCATTTAACCCAGTGTACAGTAATCAGAACTATTCTGTCTAGGACAAAAAGGCCTTAATATTAATTTAGGCAAGAAATATAGTTTTCAGTATGTGGTTTCTTTCCTAGACTCCCTTCAGAACAAAGGGAGGATTTAAGAGAACATTACTACAATGAGTTTTTGAGTTAGTGGGAACTAAGAAGTATTGTATCACCTCCATTCCACTCAGAATAAAACACATAAATAAAGCATCCAATTCTGACGTACAATACATTCTGTAGCATTTCAGCCATAGTAAAATGATAAATTGCATTACTAATGTACAATTTCTATTGCTGATACAACTATTGCTATAGACTCCACACCAGTTTTTGTATTCAAGTGCAATATCTTACACTCTGAATTTTGGTTTGGAATGGCCTCTTGGAGCAGATGGTAGACCTTATACCCCAAATTCTGTAAAAATAAAAGATTGTTTCTGAGAAATTTAATGACAACCCTACCATAAAATTAAATATGGTCGTGGTTCCAAGTAGATTAAAGAGTACAGTTTGTTTCTTAACAAATTAGTAACTCCTTCCTAACTGTATTAGTTTCCTATCGCTGATGTAACAAATTACCAAAAGCTTATTGTCTTAAATCAACACAGATTTACCCTCGTACAGTTCTAGAGGTCAGAAGTCTGAAATCAAGGTGTCAACACAGTTGCATTACTTCTGGAGGCTTAAAGGGAGAATCCTTTTCTTTGTTTTTTTCCAGCTTCCAGAGGTTTCCTGCATTCCTTGGTTCATGGCCCCTCCTCCACCTTCAGAGAACATCTCTCAACCCTCTGCTTCCATCCTAACATCTTTCTCTGATACTGATCCTCTTGCCTCTTTCTTGTAAGTACTCTTGAGATGATATTATACCCACCCAGGTAATTCAAGAGAATCTTTCTATCTCAAGGTCTTTAACTAAATTATATCTGCAAGGTCTCTTTTACCGTGTAAGATAACATATTCCCAGGTTCTGAGGATTAGGAAATGAACATCTTTGGAGGGCCGTTAGTCAGCCTATCTCATTAATACTATAGATAGCTACCTTCTTCACTGTTTTATTTTAGGGACTTGCAAAGTGGATGGCAAATTGTCAATGCTCACTGCCTATTTGTTGAGTGAATGAAGCCAGTTATATCTCTGGGGGCACGATCTTTAGTCTCATCACACGTAATGGGATCCAAGCGGAGGAAGGAATTGGTCCAATCAGAATCTTTCATTAGGAGACTCTGTGACATGAAGAAGAGTTGGAAGGATCTCATACCACAACATTGTAACCAAGCTGATAGGTCTTTCCTCATAGTGGGAATGTAGGGCACATTTTATGCAACTAGACTCAGGACTATGAAAAATAAGTATAATGAAACAGCATAGCTGAAAGACGGACCATGCAGCGAGTTAATTTTTACTTTCCTTGACCTAGTTTCTTTATTTGAATTTCTTTAGTTTTTTTTATTACAGAAGCTTATAATTACAGGAATATCAGAAAATAGTTAACTCTGCTCACCTCCCCGAGAAAAATATCCTCCATGATCATTTCCTTTTTTCTTTACTTTTCAATATTAACATAAATGATGTTTATTTAAAATTGCAAGTAGTAGATAAATTTATAAAGTAAAAATAGTAAAGTCCTGTATTTTCCTTTCGTCCTTTTCTTAGTACCCAGAGAAAAGTCACTTTTAATTATTTGGCTAGCATTCTATAAATTGTTTTCTGTGTATACATGCAGAGATTTCTGTCTTTTTTTTTTTTTTTACAAAAATAAGACAAAATAATGCATTCTATTTTAAATATTGGATTTTCCAATGATCAGTTGATCCTAAATATATTCCTCTCTGGTACACTAGAACTACTTCATTCTCTTTTATGGACATCTAGAAGTGCATGATATGAATAGAAAATGATATGCCTTATATTGTGATTTTGCTTATCTGTACTATGCCCTTACGTATGTTGGATATAACATTAAAATAATATATTTTATAATATGTTTTAATTTGCATTATTTAATTATCAGAAAGTTTGAACTTATGTGTGTGTGTTCACTTTCAGAATAAAACAAGTAAGTATAGATATTAAATACCAGTGTTAATATTTGATGGGAATGGAATCTTGTGAGAGACATAATTTTCCAGCAGAGAAAAGGGCTTCACAGGCCTATGGAGAAGGAAATTTGTAGCAGATATGTTGATCAAACTGTTTCTGCACTTTGTTTCCCGTTGAGGAGAAATTGGGAAGATGGTTGTTAGCTGGATACTGGGACATAGAGTTGCAACAAGAAATCCAGATGATGCTTTTGTTGTCTGGTCTCTCCTCTAGAAGGGAAGGGAAAGAGTCTGGGAGTTCTCAAAGCTGGTGTAGGACTTTTGGAGGGACAAGAATACTAAAAGATTGTGTTGTCCTTTCCTCTAAGAAGGAGAAAGGGTTTCAAGAATCCCCAAATTGGAGCCTTGGGTGGGCCAACCATACCAGGTGTGTGTTGCTCTCTCCTCCAAGTGAAACGAGAAAGATTTAATTAGTGTCAAATCTGAATAGGCTTTGGGCGGAACAGCCTCTATGCTTCTCAAAACTGAATGCAAATGCGTCACATCTACTGGCACAGAGATGCCTTCTCTGGTCCCAGTAATTTCTCACTGCTTTTCTGCTCTGACCTCACCTGCCTTATGGATTCAGGATGGGGTTGTGGTCAACCTGTTCCAAGAGACCAGCACTGACACACATTTTTGCAATATGCTAGGGAATGACAAGGAGCCTAGAGATTGGCACCAAAGATGATTAGAAGTTACAGCTCTGTTGGATACAGATAGCTAAGTACCTAGTCCCATGGAGGAAAATGATTCTAGCCTTAGACATGACCCCAAGTGCTGAGAAATGTAGAGTAGAACCATGGTGGCATGTAAGGGGGCAAAAAGAGAGAACCCTTGAGCCCTTGGCACTTCCTAGACTGAGGCAAATAAGGAGGGGAAGAAGTGAATCATGGGGCTAGAAACCAAAGAGGAAAAAAAAAAAGATGCAACCTTTCCAGCCATCTTTGTCACCTAATCTCACTGCAGACCCACTCCCGTGTTCCCAGACTCCCAGCTGGGAGATACCAGGCGGCTGTGATTTTAATCTTTGAAATGCTGACTGAACAGCTGGGGGTTTGATCAAATGTTTATTGAAGAAAACAAATGAGGTTAGAAAGATTTTGCGTTTTTTTTTTCTTCTGTATATGAATGTTTGGTAGAAACTGATGTGTGTCATGTGCTTGTAATTCCCCAACTCACAATACCTGAGCATATCATCCCCATTGTGAAATCTGCAGATAGAGAAGTAGGTTATTGAGAAGAACTCCCCTGCGGCTTGCCGCCGGTGGGTGTATTAAGATATAGCACAGTTGCCTCTAACCTTTGAGGTCCCCTAGTCAGAGAAAACCTGCTGTCTTTTTCATCTTTTGCCACCGAAAAAGAAAGCAGTATGTAAGGGAGACAGCATACAGAGGAAAACAGCCTTTAGCTACAAGTACCTTTTTGGAGTGTTGGATATGGTGGCTGGCTTTTGAAAAACTTGCTGCTGAGCTCTTACTGAAATTAAATGCTTGACCCATAGAAGCCTGGTGACAATCCAGCCTGAATATCCATTTTTGGGTGGACTCTATGGCTGACAAGGTGGAAAGCAATTTAAAAAACAAAACAAAACAAGTGCCTTGCTTGTCAATGGACTTGGTATATTAAGGAATGCAGCTCTTCTGTCCCAGCAGTTACCTTGTCTTTACATGAGAAAGTGGTCCCGATGTGGGGGAAACGTTTATCTCCCCCTCCAATGTCTGAAGCAAAATTAAAACTTCTGGGTTTTGGGGGCCTTCAATTCAGAGGTTCCTCTGAAATCATGAGTATGTCTCAGAAATGTTTAGTTAAGCTGAAATCCTGTCATATATGCTGTAGCTGTTCTAGTCTTTGGAATTAACTGTGATTTGTACCCAGGAATAGTTATCAGAAACATTCAAGTATTTAAGGAAACACCTCAGATGCATGCTCTGTGGGCTGTTTTACCTGTAACAGGAGGTATTTCACCAGAAAGGGTAACATAAAATCTGGCCCTAACTTTAGCTGAAGTGAGAAATGATAGTCCCTCTGCTCTTGAAGGCTTTCAGGTCAGCCTCAACTCACTGGCCAGGTTTGTTACTGATAATAGAATTTCTCTAGTCTTCCTCCTTGCAGGCCAAGATAAAGTCTGAGCAAATTTATTAAAATCTCCTGCTGTATTTGGATTAATGCTTTGAGCCAGGTAGACAGGTGAAAGCTGTTTGGCTTCCCAAGGTGGACTCTGAAAGTTAATAGAATTGGTTTAGTTGACAATCTGAGACCCGTGGGGGGGCATGGCTGAGATCACCACTGCTGGGTGGTCTCACACCACTGCTCTGAGTTCCGCTGCTAATAGTCTTGATAAGTGCTGTATAAGAAACCAAACAAATTGGTCCCAGCCCCTGTTGGTAAGAGTAATCGGAGTGGGCGATGGAGTGGCATATAAATGGAAAATTTGACATAAGCCATACCACGTGAAACAAAGGGTGAAACTTGAGGGAAAATATTTTCATGTTTCTTAATAGTCAGGGCTTTCTGAGTAAAAATTCCCACAACCTGGGTTAAAGGATGCTTGAATGGTGAGCTTGCCTTTCAAGTTGGAGACCTGCAGAAAGATTTACAGGTTTATTTTTCCCCAGAGCGATTTATTTGTTCATTTTCAAAACATTTAAGGACTTCCCCTATTCTGCCAGAGAAGATTCCTTTACAAGAACAAGATAAGTACTTTTCTCCCTCTCAGGAGCGGAGGAGCTGCTGTGCGGCAATTCTTATGTAAACTCTGAAATCCATAATTTCAGACTTGTCTAGCATGACCTCCCTCTGGATGTATATAGTCCATCTGCTCTCATCGTGTTACCCTAAGGGGGAGAAGGGGTTATGGGGAACAGGTGTAGTTATTGCTCTAAGCACTAATAAATCTGATCTATGGTCCAGAAACTTCCTTCTTGCTTTCAAGATAAGTAAATATAGATATAAAAACTCTTCATTCAGTTATTTATTCCTGGACATTACTTTATCTATCAGTGAGAGGGTCTGTGAAATACCATCTTAAAATTTCTGAGGTTTTAGAGTACAATTTATAGTTGAGTTTTTGCCTTGAGGCCTTTCTTACGTTGAGAAATGTTTGCTGGCTAGAAATGTTGAAGATTATGAGAGTTTTATGAGAGTTTTATATTCCAATTCAACAGGTTATCGAAAATTTTCCTGAGAATGAGAGTTAATTCCTGTTTTTTAATTGAGAAGTTTCACATGTACAACATCATAATTCAACTTCTGAATACATTACAGCATGCTCACTGCCAAACTCTAGTTTCCATTCACCATACAGTTGACTCCCTTTACCCATTTTGCCATCCCCCCTACCCCCTTCCCCTCTGGTAACCATCAATCTATTCTCTGTATCTATGTGTTTGTTTTTGTTTGTTTATTTATGTATTTATTTATTTTTATATTATTGTCACTGAAAGGAGTGACTTAGAACTTTTGAGAACAATGTGTTTTTCTAACATCTCCTATGAAAAAATACTAAGGCATTACTGATTGTTTATTTTGAATTTACCCTTAGGTGGGTGTGAACCCTTTAATTTTCAAATGTTGAGGAGACTTATTCTTCTTTCATAGAAAACTCTAGGATAATAAATCATGGAATTTAGTCAAGAAAACACATGAGTGAAATCATACGGTATTTCTCTTTCTCAGACTTATGTCACTTAATGTATTACCCTCAAGGTTCATCCATGTTGTACAAGGGTTCTCTTTTCTCCACATCCTTGTCAACACTTGTTGTTTCTTGTCTTTTTCATAATAGCCATTCTAATGAGTGTGAGGTGAAATCACACAGCGGCTTCATTTTCATTTCCTTAATAATTAGTACTTTGAAGATCTTTTCCTGTGTCTGTTGGCCATCTGTATGTCTTCTTTGGAAAAATGTCCATTCAGATCTTCTGCCCATTTTTTAATTGGGTTGTTTGTTTATTTGGTGTTGAATTGTATGAGTTCTTTATATATTTTGGATATTAACCCATTATCAGATATATGCTTTGCAAATACATTCTCCTATTCAAGAGGTTGCCTTTTTGTTTTGTTGATGGTTTCCTTTGCTGTGCAGAAGCTTTTCAGTTTGATGTAGTCCCATCTGTTTACTTTTTCTTTTGTTTCCCTCGACTGAGGAAACATATCCAAAAAGACATTGGTAAAGACCGATGTCAAAGAGTGTACTGTGTACATTTTCTTATAGAAGATTTATGGTTTCAGGTCTTAATTCAAATTTTTAATCAATTTTGAGTTAATTTTTGTGTATGGTATGAGAAAGAGGTCTAATTTCGTTATTTTTCGTGTGGCTGTCCGGTTTTCCCAACACCATTTATTGAACAGACTTTTCCTTTTCCATTGTATGTTCTTGACTCCCTTGTTGAAAATTAGCTGTCCTGGAGATGTGTGGGTTTATTTCTGGGCTCTCAATTCTTGTCCATCGATCTGTGTGTCTGTTTTTGTGCTAGTATCATGCTGTTTTGATTACTAAAGCAGTGTAGTATATTTTGAAATCAGGGAGTGTGATACCTTCAGCTTTGTTCTTTTTTCTCAGGGGTCCTTTGGCTATTCAGGGTCTTTTTTTGTTCCAAATAAATTTTAGGATTCTTTGTTCTATTTCTGTGAAAAATGTTGGTGGAACTTTGATAGGGATTGCATTGAATCTGTAGATTGCTTTAGGAAGAATGGAGATTTTAACAATATTAATTCTTCCAATCCAAGAGCGTGGATTATATTTCCATTTCTTTATGTCTTTTTTTCTTTCCACAATGTTTTATAGTTTCCATTGTACAGATCTTTCACCTTTTTTGTTAAGTTTAGTACTAGGTATTTTGTTCTTTTTGTTGCAATTGTAAATGCAATTGTATTTTTTTTTTTTTTGAGGAAGATTATCCCTGAGCTAACTGCTGCCAATCCTCCTCTTTTTTCTGAGGAAGACTGGCTCTGAGTTAACATCCATGCCCATCTTCCTCTACTTTATATATGGGACGCCTACCACAGCATGGCTTGCCAGGTGGTGCCATATCCACACCCGGGATCCGAACAGATGAACCCCGGGCCTCCAAAGTGGAACATGAGCACTTAACTGCTGAGCCACCAGGCCAGCCCCAAATGTGATTATATTCTTAATTTCTCTTTCTGTTACTTCATTGTCAGTGTATAGAAATGCAACTGATTTTTGTATGTTGATACATACATAACTTTTACGTAATCATTTATTATTTCTAAAAGTTTTTTGGTGTATTCCTTAGGGTTTTCTGTGTATGAAGTCGTATATCTACAAATAGTGACAGTTTCACTTCTTCAGTTCCAGTTTGGATCTTGTTTATTTCTTTTTCTTGCCTGGTTGCTCTGTCTAGGACTTCCAATGCTATGTTAAATAAGAGTGGTGAAAGTGGGTATCCTTGTCTGGTTCCTATTCTTAGAGTGATAGCTTTCAATTTTTATCTGTTGAGAATGATATCGGCCATGGGTTTGTCATATATGATCTTTATTATTTAGAGGTACTTTCCTTCTATGCCAAATTTATTCAGAGTTTTAATCCTAAAGGGATGCTGTATCTTGTCAAATCCTTTCTCTGTATCTACTAAGATGCTCATGTAACTTTTTCCCTTCATTTTGTTAATGTGGTATATCACATGGATTGATTTGCAGATGTTGAACCATTCTTACATCCCTGGAACAAATCCCATGAGATCATGGTGTATAATCTTTTTAATGTATTTTTGTATTAGATTTGCTAGTATTTTGTTGAGGATTTTTGCATCGATGTTCTTCAGTGATATTGGCCTGTAATTTTCTTTTTTTGTCTTGTCCTTGTCTCGTTTTGCTATCAGGCTAACACTGGCTTCATAGAATGAGTTTGAAATCTTCCCTTCATCTTCAATGTTTTGGAAGATTTTGAGAAGGATAGGTATTAAGTCTTATTTGAATGCTTTTTAGAATTTACCAGGGAAGCTATCCTGCCCTGTACTTCTGTTTTTGGGGGGAGATTTTTTTATTACTGTTTTGCTTTCCTTACTGGTGATGGGTCTATTCAAATTCTCTATTCCTTCTTGCTTCAGTTTTACAGTGTTGTATACTCTAAGAATTTATCCATTTCTTCTAGATTATCCAATTTGTTGGTGTATAGCTTTGCTTAGTATCTTTTGTGCTTCTGAAGTGTCTGTTGTAATTTCCTCTCTTTCATTTCTCATTTTACTTATTTGAGCTTCTCTCTTTTTTTCTTGGCCAGTCTACCTAAAGGTTTTCTCAGACTTGCTATATCTTTTCAAAGAACCAGCTCTTAGTTTCATTGATCTTTTCTTTCCCTTTTTTTTCAGTCTCTATTTCATTTATTTCTGCTCAGATTTTTTTTTTTTTTTTTGAGGAAGATTAGCCCGGAGCTAACATCTGCTGCCAATCCTCCTCTTTTTGCTGAGGAAGACTGGCCCTGAGCTAACATCTGTGCCCATCTTTCGCTACTTTATATGTGGGACACCTACCACATGATGGCCTGCCAAGCAGTGCCATATTTGCACCTAGGATCTGAAATGGTGAACCCCGGGGCCATCAAAGTAGAATGTGCGAACTTAACTGCTATGCCACCAGGCTGGCACCTCTGCTCGTATTTTTATTATTTCCTTCCTTCTTCTGATTTGGGGCTTTGTTTCTTCTTTTCCAGTTCTTTTCATGTACTATTAGATTGTTTATTTATGATTTTTCCTGTTTGTTGAGGTGGGCCTGTATTGCTATAAACTTCCCTCTTAGAACCATTTTTGTTCTTTCCCATAAATTTTGGCATGTCCAATTTTCATTTTCATTTGACTCCAGGTATCTTTTTTTTATTCCTTTGATTTCTTCATGGACACAACCATTATTTAGTAGCATTGTTTAATCTCCACATATTTGTGGCTTTTATGATTTTCTTCCTGTAGTTGATTTCCAGTTTCATAGCATTGTGGTCAGAAAAGATGCTTGGTATTATTTCAATCTTCTTAAATTTATTGAGACTTGTTTTGTGGCCTAACATCTGATCTATCCTGTAGAATGTTCTACATGCTTTGAAAAGAATATGTATTCTGAAGTTTTGGGATGGCGTGTTCTGTATATGTCTACTAAGTTCATCTGGTCTAATGTGTCATTTAAGGCCAATGTTTCCTTACTGATCTTCTGTTTGGATGATCTATCCAGTGGTGTATGTGGAGTGCTAAAGTCCCACTACTATTATTGTGTTGCTGTCTATTTCTCCTTTTAGGTCTGTTAATAATTGCTTTATATATTTAGGTGCTCCTACTTTGGGTACATATTTACAAGTGTTATATCCTCTTTTTGGATTATTCCCTTTATCATTATGTAGTGCCCTTCTTTGTCTCTTGACACAGTTTTTGCTTTAAAGTCTATTTTGTCTGATATAAATATTGCTGTCCAAGCTTTCTTTTCATTGACATTTGCATGGAGTATTTTTCCCATGCCTTCATTTTCAGCTTTTGAGTGTCTTTACGTCCAAAGTGTGTCTCTTGTATGCAGCATACATGTGGGTCTTTTTTTATCCAATCAGACACCCTATACCTTTGATTGGAGCATATAGCCCATTGACATTAAAGTAGATATTAAGAAGAATGTACTTACTGCCATCTTGTAGCTTTTTTTGTGGGTTTTGTAATTGTTCTTCTCTGTTCCTTTCTTCATCTCTTGCTCCCTTCCTTGTGGTTTGATAGCTTTCTTCAATATTATCTTTGGGTTCCTTTCTCTTAATTTTTTCTGTATCTATTATAAGATCCTGGTTTGTGATTACCATGAGATTCATATATAATAACCTATGCATATAGCAAGCTATAAGTTGATGGCCTATTTAGTTTGACCTCTTACTGAACACTCTACTCTTTTCTCCCCTCCTCCCACATTTTAGGTTTTTGATATCATATCTAACGTCTTGTGTGTGTGTGTGTGTGTGTGTGTGTGTATCCATTACCCTTTTATCATGAAAATAGCCAATTTTAGCACTTATATCTTTTGATCTTCATATTATCTTCATAGGTGGTTGATCTGCTACCTTTGCTATATTTTTGCCCTTACAAGTGATTTTATTGCTTTCTTTTTTTTTTTTGGATAATATTCTTATTCCTGTTTGTGATCTTCTCTTTCTCACTTCGATAAGTCCCTTTCACATTTCTTGTAAGACCAGTTTCTTGATGATAAACTCCTTTAGCTTTTGCTTCTTTGGGAATCTCTTTCTCTCTTTCTCCATTCTGAATGATAACCTTGCTGTGTATAGTATTCTTGGTTGTAAGTTTTTTCATTTCAGCACTTTAAATATATCATGCCATTCCCTTCTAGCCTGCAAGGTTTCTGCTAAGAAGTCAGCTGATAGCCTTATGGGGTTTCCTTTGTATGTCATTTGTTACGTTTCTCTTGCAGCTTTTAGGGTTCTCTCTTTATCTTTAATTCTTGATGTTGTAATTATAACGTGTCTTGCTGTAGGCCTCTTTGAATTTATCTGTTTGGTGCTCTCTGTGCTTCCTGTATATGGATGTCTGTTTCCTTCCTTAGGTTAGGAAAGTTTTCAGTGATTATTTCTTCAAATAGATTCTGTGCCCCTTTATCTCTCTCTTCTCCTTCTAGGACACCTATAATATGAATATCATTTTACTTGATGTTTTCCCAGAGGTTCCTTGACTGTCCTTGCTTTTTAATTCTTTTTTCTTTTATCTGTTCAGCTTGGGTGATTTCCCCTAGTCTTTCATGCAGCTCACTGCTCCATTCTTTATTATCATCTATTCTGCTACTGAGTCCCTCTATTGCATTTTTTCATTTCCAGTGTTGTATTTGTCATTTCTGTTTCTTTTTTTAATTTTCCAATTCTTTATTGAAGTTCTCACTGAGTTCATTCATTCTTCTCCCAAGATCAGTCAGCATCATTGTGACTTTTTGTTTGAAGTTTTTGTCAGGTAGATTGTTTAGTTTTGTTTCATTTAGCTCTTTTTTCTGAGGTTTTGTCCTGTTTCCTTATTTGGAACATATTCCTTTTCCTCCTAATTTTGCCTCTTTCTTTTTTTTTGCTTATATCTATGTATTAGGCAGGTCAGCTATGTCTCCTGATCTCAGAGAGATGGCCTTATGTAAGAGAGGCCTTATAAGGCCAAGCAGAGTGCTTCCCTCTCGTCATCAGTTTCACATGTTCTGGGAGTGACCCCTGTCTGACTACGTGTGTCTTTCTGTTGCGGTAGGATTGCTCTTACTACAGGTGCCAAGGGATGGTCAGCTGCCCCCATGGCTGGCTGGTTGTAATGCACAGCTGCATCCAGCTGCTATGGGTACTTCAGTCACTTTATCCAGTGAGGGGGTGCCCCAGCACAGTTGGCTACAAGGTGTAATAGCATATTCCTGTTGCAGTTTTTCTGTTAAGTGAGTAGACCCCCAGCATGGCTGGTTGCTAGGATCAGCGGGTTACAATTACTGTAGCCTTCCAGGCTGTAAGGCTGTTGTCAGTTCTCAAAGGATTGGAGTTGAGCAGGACTGGCCTCAGGTGCAGGAGCACCCAATTGTTTCAATCTTTGGAAGGTGGGGCTGATCCCCTATGTGGCTGTTTGAGAAGCACAAGTCTGCTGCACCTGAAAAGCCCCACAGCCTGCAGGGCCACACATGCTGTCAAAACAGTCGTGTTCTGTGTGTACACCCTGACCCAGTGAAGCAGACCTACTTGCCACAGTGCAGTGACTCCACACACTCTGCCAACACAGGCCTTCCCCTCAACTATGCCCTCCCCCACAGAGTCAGATTCACTCACCTGGCTGCAGAGGTTCTAGTCAACCCACCTATGTGGGCCCACATGTTGCCCATGGCCTTGCCTTTGGGTGGGGCCAGTCCCTAGGTTGGGGCTGCCTTCCCTGCTTATCTGGATTAAATCAGTGCTCTATTGGGTGGGGCAGACCCCTGCTTTTACTGGCCATGGGAACAACATCAATGGCATCTGCTAGCATCTGTCCATATGCCTGTGCTAAGTCACAATAATGGCTGCCAACAATGTCTCTGTCCCTGGGGAGGTAGTCCCAGCCTGGGGAGATCTCACCTCTCACTGAGATCTTCCCTGAGCCTATCAAGTGAGTCTCTTTTCACCAAAGGACTGTGCATCTTTCTTTCTACTGATTTTATATTGCTTTCCAAAATGGGTGAATTTGTGTATGGGCCCTCTAAGAGTTGGCTTTCTTTCCCTTATGTCTGATAGCTTTTCTGGGGGGTATTCTCTGTTATTAATAGCCAGAAAAGCCAGATATTATGACACTTGTCTTGGTTGTGCTGAGACCAAAGGCTGCTTAAGGTGGTAACGCTCCCCTGCTCAGATCCCCCGCTACTTCAGGGAAGGCTTCATATCTTAGGATTGCTCCTGGCTTGCCATGAAGCACTGTAGTTTAAATCTGGTATTTTTCTCTTCAGAAAGGAATTTCTGCCTCTTGCATTATAGTCAGCACTATCCCTCATTCTGGGGGTTCTTTTCATCCAGTTTTCAGTTCTCTCTCAGGAGTAATTGTTACAAGAGTAGTTGCAAATTCATTGTGTCCATGGAAGGAGGTGAGTTTAGAGTCCACCTAATACCACCATCTTGATGTCATCCCTTGCTGAATTTAAATTTGGTGGTTTTCTATGAAGCTTTTCTCAGTTTTCTCTTTTTTTTTAATGTTTTGTGTTTCTGCTTTAGTTTTTTATTTGTGGTTATAATAAGGTTTGTATAAAACATCTGAGATAAAATAGCCCTTTTTCTGCTGATAGTATCATATCTTCACTTGCTTATATAGGTTCATAATTTTCTTCCTGTTTTATCTTTTTGTTGTCATAAATTATCCCTTTTTATGTTGTGAGTTTGTTTATGTTTTAAGTTTGGTGTCACAGCAGTTATAACGTTGCCACTGGGGGCACTGAGATGGCAGATGCCTCCACCATCCAGGGTTGCCTGGTTCAAGGGCACCACCTCTGCATCAGATTGAGGGGAGAGAGAAAGTAGTGGGAGAGCCTGGTTCTCACACACTGCCACTGCAGTAGGAGGTATAAATTTGTGTGCCATGACTGGAGTGACCAGGGTCATGGGCCTCTCCTCTGCTGCTACTGCCCAATTTCCTGTGGCCAGGGGTGCTGTTGCAGATAGGAGACAGAGTTGTGTGTGCCAGCTCCACTGCTGCTACCAGGTTCCCTGAGGCTGAGGGCTCAGTTGGGGGACTGGGATTGTGAACACTGCCTCTGATGTGCCTCCATTCCACTCTTTTATGTGTTCCAATCCACCAAGTTTCAGATGTATAGCTGTGTTGATCTCTCTGGCATCCTGGTGTATTGAACAGAGGAACCATTGCTGAGTTATGGATATTTTTACTAGCTGTAGATTAAAGAGGAGAGACAAAGGGAGAGTCTTATGCCTCCGGGATGTTGAAGTCACCTTCTCTGAGAGTTAATTCTTTATCTCATATTTCTGTTTCAATATCTTATCATTCTAAGAGAAGCTAATTAGCATTTTCAACATTCTGCCTGAAATTCTTCCCAGTCAGGTCCACACGTTCATTGAATAGGCTTTCTATCTCCCATCACCAAAGGCAACATTCTTGCAAGTGTTTCATCAATACACAAAATGTCTCGCTTTCCCTAGTCTCCAATAGTAATTTACTCTTTGTAAGTCTTTTTCCACCATTCAGTCCCAAAACTGATGCTATAATTTTTCTGAGATTAGATATTTTCTTCACATGCTTATGAGAAGCTTTAATATCCTCTCTTTTTTTTTTGAATTATTTGTTTTAACCTGTCACCTATTTTTCTATTGAGTTGTTCATCATTGTTTTCCTTGTCAATTTATAGTAGCTGTGCTTCCCTTTGTCATATTTGCCTTACAAATATTGTTCAGAAAATAACTTTAAAAAAAGTATCACCCACAGATTCAGTAGCAAAGTCAACCAAACGTTGGTTATTTCCTTAATTGGAAAGGTGACATTTAAACAATATTACTA
The DNA here is from genome assembly GCF_041296235.1 of Equus asinus. Lineage (NCBI taxonomy): Eukaryota > Metazoa > Chordata > Mammalia > Perissodactyla > Equidae > Equus > Equus asinus. Next base: position 46,629,212 of record NC_091792.1, on the reverse strand, counting down.
ACATCCAGAATTCTTATTTTATAACACAAAAATACATGCATTAAATAGCTATATCTTTAAAATTAAAAAATTAAGAATATATCTAGCTGTATTCTTTATACAATTTAAAAAGTGACCTTGTCCTATAAGAAAGAATAGTTTTTATGTGAAAACTTAGTTACAAATCTAGTGTTGAAGCTCAAAGAAATGACTATCCTATTTACTTTTTGAATTAATAAATTCAGTTATCTAATATTTACATTTAACTCTTCAGTTTCTCATGATTATTTGTAGCACACTAGCAAATATTTATCAAATTATTTTAGAACTATAAGGAAAGTTGTTTTGTTGTTTTTTAACAATTTCATTGAAATAATTGATATACAAGAAACTGCACATACTTAATGTGCATACAATTTGATGACTTTGAAGATATGCGTACACCTCTGATATCAACACTACAATCAAGATAATCAACATATCCATTGCTACCAAAAGTTTCCTTGTGCCTCTTTGTTTTTTGTCTTATGTGTGTATGCATTGTGTGTGTAGTAAGAACATATAACATGAAATCTCCCGTATAACAAATTTTGAAGTATACAATATTGTTAACTATAAACACTATGTTGTATAGCAGATCTCCACAATATATTCACCTGGCAAAACTGAAACTTTATACCCATTGATCAACAACACCCCATTTTCCCCACCCCTATCCCCTGGAAATTCTATTCATTACCATTCTTTCTTTGCTTCTATGGAACTCCAAGAACTATGGAGGTACACTACAAGGTAGCGATCCTCAAGACATAAACTATCTAACTTAAAACCAAATTAAAACATGTGTAGCAAATACAAAAACGGACGACTATGAAATGTCATTATGACAGACCATGTAAACACAGTCATTTAAAGGCATAGACTCATTCTAAAACAAAGATTAAACGAGGTTTGACATGTCGCAATGAGTTGTAAAATAAACAAGTTCAGGAATATCCTCTACACAATAAGGAACGTACTGCTTATTTCAAAGCTATCTTTATTGGCCTTACCTATTACAAAAACATACTGTCATTTCTTAATGTGCTGTAAGGGATAATATATTAGCTTACTGATGTTTTCCCCAAAGTTTCAACATAGTAATTAATTTAGTATTATTCAGTTTTGGAATCTATACCATTATTATCTACAGTTTTTTATTTTGTTTTTAAATAAAGAAAACTACAGAAACAATATACATATATAGACAAAAGTGTAACATAGATATGTCTTCTTACTCTTATTCACAGATTGCACTCATTAAGACAAAGACTATGATAAAAATAAAATAATTTCTAAATAATTCATATCTGATTATTTACTTATCCTTCCTTATAGTTAAATATGAAATTCCTTAAATACAAATAATAAACTTTTAATTTAATAGATGCAAAAAAGGAGAAATTAAAAGTCACTTTTGATTAAAAATCTTGAGAAACTAAGAAAGGAGGGAATTTTCTTGTATTAGTTATCTATTGCTGCCTTATAAACGTGTCCCAAAGCTCCAGCTTAAAACAACAAACATTCAATATCTTCTATAGTTTCTAAGGGTCAGGAATCTCAAAGAAGCTTTTCTGGGTGGCTTTGGCTTAGGGTCTCTCATGAAGTTGTAGTCAATCTGTTTGCCAGTACCATAGTCATCTCAAGGCTTAACTGGGGCTAGACAATCCTCTTCTAAAATCATTCACATAGGTTTTGGTAGGGCTTAGTTCCTGGCTGGCTGTTCACTGGAGATATCAGTGTCCTCAACTATGAATATCTCCATGAAGTATTTCACAACATGGAAGCTGGCTTCCTCTGGAGCAAGTAATCCAATAAAGAGCAAAAGTGACCTCGTATGACCTAGTCTCCAAGTCACTTCTGCCTTACCCTATTAATTAGAAGTGAGTCAATAAGCACAGCCCACATTCAAAGAAAGAGAAGTACTCAAAAGTAGAAATATGTGTGGATTATTAGGAGTCAACTTGGAGGCAAGTAAACAGTTTTTTTTAATTGTATAAATAATATCTGAAAAATGTTAGAGCAAAATCATATTAAATTGTGAGTTATGTGGAGTTTTCTTTCTGTGATGGTTAATTTTATGTGTCAAGTTGACTGGGCTAAGAGATGCTCAGATAGCTGGTAAAATGTTATTTCTAGGTGTATCTATGAAGCTGTCTCCAGAAGAGATTAGCATTTGCATCAATAGACTGAGTAAAGAAGATCACCCTCACCAATGCTGATGATCTTCATTGAATCCATTGGGGGCTTGAATAGAACAAAAAGGTGGAGGAAGGGTGAATTTTCTCTCTCTGCTTGAGCTGAGACATCCATCTTCTCTTGCCTTTGGACATTGAAGGTCCTGGTTCTTGGGCTTTCAGATTCAGATTGGGACTTACACCATTGGCCCTCTAATTGGTGGACCTTTAGACTCAGACTGAATTAGACCACTGGTTCTCCAGCTTGCAGACAAAAGTATTAGGACTTCTCAGACTCCATAATCACATGAGCTAATTCCTATAATCAATCATCTTTTATATATGTCTACAAAAACATCCTATTGGTTTTGTTTCTCTGGAGAACTCTGACTAGTACACCCCTTGATCTCAGAAATGGAGCAATGATGTCCTCAATCACCAATATTGTACTGGAAGTTCTAACCAGCACAATGCAAATAATCAAATATAAAAGGCATAAGGATTAGAAAGAACACAATAAAACAGTCATTATATGTAGATAACACAAAGACATCATGTAAAATAACATCAAATACATAAAAATCTAGAAATTAAACTTTAAAAGATGTGTATGACCCCAACACTAAAACAATCTATTGTAGAAATAAACTAAATAAGACCTTTATAAATGGAGGAATATGCTAAGTCCATGAATCGCAAAACTTAATACTGTAAAATTATCAATTCTTTCTAAATTGATTTATCTATTTAATGCAATTCCAGCCCAAATATCAGAAAAGTCTTATTCCTTTAAAAATTGACAGGGTTGTTCTATTATTTAGTACACAGAAATACAGGTAAATTTGAAGAAGAATATGACTGGAAGACTAATCTAATTATATCAAGACTTATTTAGTGATATAAATTAAACAGTGTCACATTTGCACAAGGAAAGAAAAATAGATCAACGTCTAGAATAGAGAGCCCAGATATATACCTGTCACCTGAATGAATACAAAGGTGATACTGAAGTACAATACAGTTGTTCTGGGTCAATTGGGTATTCATTTGAAAACAAACTAAAACACAAGAATCTTGACCCCTGCTTCAAAACAAAAGACACATACAACCTGTTCATAGCAGAATTATTTTTAATGAGCCCAAATAAAACACATATCTGTGAATTCTAGAATGAATAAGTTCATTTTAATATGTTAATAAAGCAGAATGTTATACATAGAAATAAATGTTAACAAATTACAGCTGTATGCAAGAATGACTCTCACAAATATATATTGAGTGAAAGAAGTCGGGAATGAGTATAAACTTTAATTGCCCTTTATAAAGTTCAAATATAGACAAAATTAATCTGTGGTGGTAGAAATAGGATTGTGGTTATTTTGAGCCTGGGGTGGAGAATGGCAAGGAGCTCAAAAAAGGCTTCTGGATTTCAAATAATTTTTGTCAAAAATGTCCTGGCGCTTATTAAAAGCATATTCACTCTACAGTTTTGATTTATATATGTTCACATATGAGTATTATTCTTCAATTAAATTGACAAAATAGACTTCTTTTGTAAAGTCTGGAAAAGGAAAAAATTGTTAATGCACAGAGAATCATTTTAAAAGTCCTATCTTTTGAAGCACTTTAAATTTTATATAAAAATTCTTGCTGATAATTATAATTTAAGAACATCTAAAATATTCATGGGGGTTTATCACTATGTCATCAGGTAAAATCAATAAGTATGAGTAATTGTCAAGTACAGGTGTCATTATGCACCTTTGAATGAGCAAAGAAGCAATCCTGAAATAATAGAAGAAGGATGACTCCTTGTCACATTCTTAGTGTTCTTCCAGACTTTTCTTTTAATTTCATAAAAGTCTATAGGCATTTAACAAATTGATTGCTGTGATATCTGTGCTATTTGGTTTTTGGATTAAGCTGTGAGAAACTGGGTTCAGATAGCAAAAGTATATATTTAATTTAAGCAAAGCCAGTAGTAGAAAACTAAACGTATAAAAAAGCTGTCAAATCTACTTGTACCTAATGAAAGGAAGTATAATACTTGGAAATAATGGCAATTATGGGAAGAAGTATAGTTTTTGGAAATCACTAGGTTTAGCAAAAGATAGTGGAAGGTTATTTGGTGCAACATAATAAAAAGAAGGAACAAAAATCTAGAAAATTGTATATTTGGTGTTTGGATCTGGTGAATATTTCTACTTCTTAAGGGGAAGGATGGGAGTTATAGTCAAGAAAGCACTTATAAATGAGTTTAAGATAAAGAATTTAATGAAAACTGACAGTAACAGGAGAAACAGCAAAATTCAATTGAAATTAAATTTAGTGAGCAAATAAAGCCCACTTACTTTTTAAAACAATCGTTAGATTGGTGCCATATCTTGAGAAATGGCTTATCCTCGATATGGTGGTCATGTGGCTCTACTGGTAGAGATTAGAGGGTTGTGGGTACAGAGTTAGAGTGGTTCACAGAGATTCAGTTCAGTCATAGCATTGACTTGGGACAGCCCCTTGACCAGACGCGTTACTCTACAGACCGTATCATCTTTTGCCCACATGGGATGTGCCACTTATAGAGACTGACTAGTTTACTTTGTAATCTTTCCAAATAGCCCTATTTTAAAAATTTTTCTATATTTTATATCAGAATTGTCTTAATACTAGTTTACAAACATTATTGACAGTCTGCCTTTGAGGGCTTTTATGAAATAATCACATTTTATCAGGCAGTATTAAGCTCATGATATTTTTAAAAAGCTGAGCATCTTATGAGAGAAGCTATGTATCAGGGGCTTTTCATATTCATAGATATAGCATTATAACTAACATCTGTTGAATTAATAATTTTCATCTTTACCTGAGAATCGCATCTTTGTCAAAATTTCATGGCCAATGTATATAAGAATAATTTCAATTAAAAATTTAGTTTTTTGTTTAATTATATTGGCCAAAGAAGCAGAGTAGTATTGTTAACAATTGCCACAAATCTGAATATTTTCATCATTGAACTCGACTTCAAATATACTAGCAAAGTAAGATACATTCCTTATCCTGTAGCCCAAGGCAAAACTCAGCTTACCTGACTGATTTTAAGATTAAATCAGTATATCTACTTACAAGCAACACTGCCAGAACATTGATCTGATAATAAATAATGTAGCTTGTACTTGAAGGCCATGGAAGTTTCCTTTTGCAGCATCTTACAAGTATAATTTTCTCAGTCTCCTAGGGAACATGATGGGCAAATTGCTCAAGTGAAGAAATAGTCAGTTAAAATGCAGGTAAAATAGAACAGGTATTTCACACATTTTATCACCGTCTTCCTTAATTCAAAACCTGAGAATACTTTTATGCAATCTGTGTAATCAGTAATTTTTCTAAATTATAAATATAGTAAAAGAACAAGCTCCTCCAAAAAGTATGACTACATTCTGTATTTAGAAGTTAAAAACAAAGAAAATAATAATAGATCTCCCTTATTGAGCGAATACAGAGTAGAAGGCATGGGGAAAGGCTTCGTATACAATAACTCTCTTAGTTCTCATGTGATAGGCAGAATTCTAAATAACGACAAATTACTCCTGCCTTTATAAATCCCCTCCCCTTGAGTGGGAGTGGGACCTATGCATATGATGGATATTGCTTCCATGACTATATTATATTATACGTTAAAGAGGATTTTGTAGATGTAATTAAGGTCCCCAATCACTTCACTTTGAGTCAAAGGGAGATTATCCCAAATGAAGATGACCTATTCAAGTGAGTTCTTAAAAGAGAGAAGACACAACACACTCTACTGCTGACTAGGTGAAAGCAAACAGCCATGCTGTAAACTGCCCATGGAGGGGCCATGCAGCCAGGAGGTGAGGGGAACTTCTAGGAGCTGAGAGAAAACTCCAGAAGACAACCAGCAAGAAGAGACACACCCCAGTCCTACAACCACAAGGAACTGGATTCTGCCAACAACTTGAATGAGAAGTGGAGCCAGAGACCCAGAAGAGAATCTTATGCCAAGCCAACACCTTGATTTCAGTCTTATGAGAAATAAGCAGAGAACCCATTATACCATGCCCAGACTTCTGACCCACAGAAATTGTGAGATAACAAGCTTATGTTGCTTTAAGATGCTAAGTTTGTGGTAACTTTTTACACAATAACAGAAAACTAATATATCTCACAACAGCCTTGCAATGCAGGCATTTTTATCCTCATTCAGGACAATAGGAAAACTGAGGCTCAAAGAGGATAAGTGAAAGATCTGGCATTAGTATAAGCTCTATTTTAAATAAATAAATACATACATGAATAACTGTATTCTCTCCACAATCACATTAATGCCAAACTAGCCCACAAAATTTTATTTCACTCATATGTGAATCATCGTGTTACTATAATTTTGTAACTTATAAGAGAACAAAGACAATACAAAGAATGCCTATCTTTCAAGAGATAGGGTTAGGGTTAACCTTAGAATGACTTGTGAAATACGGCAACCACTGATCTTTTTACTCACTCCATAGGTTTGCTTTTCCCAGAATGCCATACAGTTGGAATCATACAGTATGCAAATGTGTGTGGCTTCTTTCACTTAGTAATATGCATTTAAGTTTTCTCCACGTCATTTCATGGCTTGCGAGCTCATGCCTTTTTAGTGCTGAGTAACCTTCCACTGTCTGGATGTACTACAGTTTATTTATCCTTTCACCTACAGAAGGGGATCTTGGCTGTTCCAAGTTGTGAAAATTATGAATAAATCTCCTATAAACATCCATGTGCAGATTTTCTGTTGAAATAAATTTCAACTCCTCACTAAACTGTCTTCATAAGTGGCTCTAACAGAGGCTGGCCCCATGGTGTAGTGGTTAAGTTTGGCACACTCTGCTTTGGCAGCCCAGGCTTTGCTGGTTCGGATGCCACGCATGGACCTACACCACTCATTGACCATGCTGTGGTGGCGACCAACATATAAAGTGGAGGAAGATTGGCACAGTTGTTAGCTCAGAGCTAATTTTCCTCAGCAAAAAAAAAAAAAAAAAAAAAAAAAAAAAATTGGTTGGAACATTTTGCATTACCACCAGCAATATATAAGAAAGCCTGTTGCTTCATATCCACATCAGCTTTGCTATTGTCAGTGTTCCGGATTTTGGCCATTCTAACAAATGTATATTGGTATCTCATTGTTTTAATGTGCGTTTCCATTATGATGTATGAGATCATGTTACCCACCCCTCTTGTCATATGTTTATTTGGCATCTGTATATCTTCTTTGTAAGGTATCTGTCAAGATATTTGGGTCGTTTTGTGTGTGTGAAGAAGATTGTCCCTGAGCTGACATCTGTGTCAATGTTCCTCTATTTTGTATGTGGGATGTAGCCACAGCATAGCTCGATGAGTGGTATGTAGGTCTGTGCCTGGGATCAAAACATGTGAACCTCAGGCCACTAAAGCAGAGTGTGCTGACTTAACCAGTATCCACTGGGTCAGCCCACTTGCCCATTTTTTAATTAAGTTTCTTGTTTTCTTGTGGTTGAGTTTTAAGTGTTCTTTGTATATTTTGGATAATAACACTTTAAAAGATTTGTCTTTTAGGCTAATGATCCATTTTGAGTTAATTTTTCTGAAGGGTGTAAAGTCTGAATGTAGATTCATTTTTTGTCATGTAGATGTCTAGCTATTCTGGAACCATTTGTTAAAGAGACTATCTTCACTCCATCTTATTGCCTTTGCTCCTTTATCAAAGATCAAATGACTATATTTATGGAAATCTATTCCTGGGCTCTCTTTTCTGTTCCATTGATCTGCTTGTCTATTCTTTCACTTATAGCACACTGCCTTTGTTACTGTAGCTTTGTAGTAAGTCTTGAATTCGAGTAGCATCAGTTCAACACTGTTCTCCTTCAATAGCATGTTGGCTATTCTGCATCTTTTACCTCTCCATATAAACTTAGAATCAATTTGTTGATATCTGTAAGAGAACTTGATGGGATTTTGATTGGGGTTGCATTGAAGGTATAGATCAAGTTTCAAGAACTGACATCTTGACAATATTGAGGAAGAGTTATTTTGTATATAGAATGTAAGAGAAAAATTTCAATTACAAGGTGATATTTGAACAGAGACATCAAAAACATAAAGATAAAGGAATGGAAAATAGCATTTCTGGTAAACTGCAAATGAAAGGAGGTGTGAAAATGCTTGTCATGCTCATGGAACTTCAAAGAATTTAGTGTGGTTGCAACCCAGTGAACAATGGTGAGGGAAATAGAAACTGAGGTGATAAAAGTGATGAGAGTCCATACACTACAGGATTTGAAGGGCATTTTAAGGACATTGGCTTTTACCTTGAATGAAATAAGATGCCATTGAAGAGACTGAAAGAGGTGACATTATTTGCTTAAATTTTAAAGGTTCATTCTTGCTTTTTTGTTAAAAAGGAACTGTTGGAAAAAGAAGGAAGAATTCAAGAAGAGGAGGTAAATTAAGAAGCTAGTTGTATAATTCTAGCAGGAAGTAGTGGTGGTTTGGGTCAAGATGATAGAGAGGGAGTGGGTATGAAAGCTTCAGGGGGCTGGCCTCATAGCCTAGTGGTTAAGTTTGGTGCATTCCACTTCAGCAGCCTGGGTTCAGTTCCCAGGCATGGACCTATATCACTCATCAGCGGCCATGCTGTGGCATGGCCCACATACAAAATAGAGGAAGATTGGCAACAGATGTTAGTTCAGGGCGAATCTTCCCTCAGCAAAAAAAAAAGAAAGAAAGAAAAAAATAAAGCTTCAGACTCTGGGGATATTTTAAAAGTAGCATCAGCAGTAGACAGACTGAATGTGAGATATGAAAGAAAGATGAATCTTGGATTGCTCCCAGTTGCTTGTCCTGAGTAACTGGAAGGATGAAGTATCCTTTTTCTGAAGTAGGCAAGAATGTGGAAGAACATATGGAGATAGGAAATAACAAAAAATATATTTGGAGGACATTTGTGAAGTTAAAGATACCTACTAGACATTGAAATAGAGATATCAAGTAGGCAGATATACACACATCTGCAGGTCAAGGGAGAGGCAGATATAATTTGCAAGTCAACAGCAGAGATGATATTTAAAGCCAAAGACTAGATGGAAACTCCAAATGTGTGAATGAAGAGAGAGAAGAGAACATCTGAGGTCTGAGTCCTTAAGATGTCAAATTGATGAAATAAAGTCAGCAAAGAAAATTGAGAAGGAGCAGCCATTGTGGTAGGAAAACTGATAGTAGTTTCCCAAAAGCCATGTGAAAGCTCATCTTGATTTATCAGTATTCATTGAAAACCATCAGGCTAGTGGAACAGGACATCTGAGAGTGAGGAGTGAGGAGTAAGAATAAGGTGAGAATTGAAGGCAAGTAAAAATGAAGAGCTATCTTTTCTTAAAACAAAATCATTTCTGTGTTGCAGTTGGGGTATGCCTTAACATTTGCCAGCACTCTCATCCCTGATCTTTACATTTAAAAAATATAATCTTGCTTTGGATTATTTATAACTGAATTCTGATGACTCTATGGACTAAACTCTGTCATAGTTTAGCAATTCAACTGTACCATCTGACCTCCATGTGTTATGACTTTAAGGTCTAGCATTATTTTGATTCCACTTGTCAATCTGCTTGGAATGAAATGGTATGGAAATTTTCATTGATTTTTTTTGATGGATTATCTGAGAATGAACTGAAGGTTATTTTCAAGTCTAAATAATGACACACCTCATTGACCACTGATCCTTCAAAAATAAATTAAAATGATAATGATAATAAGAAAAATAATGGTATACATGCAGTTACAGAAAACATCTGGTTTAAATTGTAGAACACATATTCGTATCTATACAGTAGTTAAATACATATTTATGAAGCTTTTGAAGAAAATACATATAATTTTAAATATTAAAAGATTTATCTGAAGTTTTGAAAGGTAAGCTTTCTAAAGCAATATCTTGACACCTTACTGTGAGGCATGATATCGACTTTTCAAATATGGTTGTTACCCTCTAACATAAAGAAAAGAAAATACACTTTAGTAAGAATTAACCTGGGAATTAGAAATTCAGAACAATCCTTAAATATTCAATATGTTTATGCTACAATTCTGAATAATACATTTAACTTATAATTTCAAAAAGAATTGAGCATGTCTTCTTTGGAAAAGCATCTGTTCAGGCCCTCTGCCCATTCTTTAATCAGGTTGTTTGGGTTTTTGGATATTAAGTTGTATAAGTTCTTTATATTTTTTACATATTAACTCCTTACTGGATATATGATTTGCAAATATCTTCTCCCCTTCACTAGGTTGCTTTTCTGTTTTGTTGATTGTTTCCTTCAGTGTGAAAAAGATTTTAGTTTGATATAGTCCCATTTATTTATTTGTGCTTTTGTTGCCCTTGAATGAGGGGATAAATCCAAAAAAAATATTACTAAGATGAATGTCAAAGAGCATACTACCTATGTTTTATTCTAGGAGTTTCACGGTTTCAGATTTTATAATCCAGAAATACAGATGGCCAACAGGCGCATGAAAAGAGGCCCAACATCACGAATCATCAGGGAAATGCACATCAAAACCACACTGACATATCATCTCACGCTGGTAAGAGTGGTTATTATCAAAAAGACAAAACAGAACAAGTATTGGCGAGGATGTGGAGAGAAGGGAACACTCGTACACTGTTTATGGGAATGTAAATTGGTGCAGCCACTATGGCTGTTGAAAAACAGTTTGTAGTTCCTCAAAATTGAAAAGTAGAACTACCATAGGATCAGCAATTCTACTTCTTGGTATTTATCTAAAGGAAGTGAAAACACTAATTGGAAAAGATATACAGACCCCTATGTTCATTGCAGCATCACTTACAATAGCCAAGATATGGTAGCAATCTAAGTATCCATTGATAGATAAATGGATAAAGAAGATATGGTATATATATATATATATATATATATATATATATATATGTGCAATAGAATATTATTCAGTCATAAAAAGGAATGAAATTTTGCCATTTGCCACAACATGGATAGACCTAGAGAGTATTACGCTAGGTGAAATAAGTCAGACAGAAAGAAAAATACCATATGACTTATATCTAAAAAACAAACCAGAAACAGACTCACAGATACAGAAAACAAACTGGTCATTGCCAGAGGGGTTGGGGGTGGGAAGTGGGTGAAATAGGTGATGGGGATTAAGAGATACAAACTTCCAGTTATAAAATAAATAAATCACGGGGAGATAATTCACAGCATAGGGAATAATATTGCAATAACTCTAGATGGTGACAGATGGTAACTAGACTTATTGTGATCATTTCATAATGTATATAAATATCAAATCACTATGATGTATACCGGAAACTAATGTGATATTGTATGCCAATTATACTTCAATAAAAAAAGAGAATTGAGCAAAAGCAGATGACATGGGTCACATCTTTGCCAATGCCTAAATGTATGACTCTATGGATCTATGCATGAGTAAAATATTTGATATTTTAAGTCTAGAACAGTTCATAAATATAGTCTTATGAATTAAAAACTGAACCCTTAGGTATTTCACAAATTTATACAATTAGAAGCAAAACATATTAAATAGATCCTTAAAAAACGTGGGAACACAAGTAGAAGCATAACACATGGCAGTACACCATGTGTTTGGGAGAATGCTGTACCTCTTTTTAAGTGCATCAGTCACTTTTGGACTTATATTCTCAAGATATTATCTGAATGAGCTCAACTCATGGAGTATTTAAACCTTGGTTGTAGCTTTCTATCACAATGATAGAGCTTCTAATTCACTACAGGGAGCTATACATTCTCAATCAAAGAGAACTGGTCTGCCATATCACTTTCCTGTGTAGAGACCTCTGTGATCTCTCAAGCATTGTCATCATCTTTGCTTATGAAACTCTTTAAATATATTTCTGGTTTTGGGAAATTTCAAACAGATACAAAATAAACCAAATAGTATAATAAAATCTCATGTACCCAACTCCTAACTCTAATAACTTAATACTCTTGATTCAACAATACTTATCCCAATTCCAAGCTCTTCTACTTAATTACTACTATTTTATAGGCTATTTTTTAGAGGTAAAATCAATAGGTGTTGAATTTCATATGTCTAAACTGTTTAAATTTGACAAATCAATGCACTTATTTAACCCAAAGCCCTAGCTAGGTATAGAACATTTCTAACAATCCAGAAATTTTCCTCATGGACCTAACCAGTCCAAACCTCCCAACAGAGACAAACACTTTCCTGACTGTTTTTACTATGAATCAGTTTTGCCAGCTCAAGAATGTAATAAAAATTGAGTTATACAATTCTTTTGTGTCTAGCTCCTTTCATACAGCATAATGCCTATGAAATTCATCTATGCTGTTGCAGGTGGCAGTATGTTCTTCCACTGTGTACATATACCACAATTTGTGTATCCATTCCCCTCTGGAAAGATTGTTTGAGGTTTTGGTCTATTATAAATAAAGATCCTGTAAACATTCTTATATGAGTTTTTAATAAAAATGTTTTTATTACTCTTGGATTAAAATATCTATAAGAGAAATTACTTGCTCAAATGGTAAATTGATGTTTAAAGTTAAAAGAAACTTCCAAAATTTCTGCAAAGTGGTTTTATCATTTTATATTCCTATTAGCAATATATGAGATTTATCTTTGTTTCATATCTTATCCAACTTTTTGTGCTTGTCAGGTTTTTACTTAGTTTTATTGAGATATAATATATGTAGCATAAAATTCACTCATTTAAAATGTACAACTCAGTTATTTTTGGTATATTTACAGAGTCGTGTGTAATAAAAAGACTCCATTTTGGTTGTGTGATCTGAAAGCTTTCAAACCTTTTCTCCCTCTTTCTTTCCTTTTTGCTCTACACTTGGGCAAAGCAACAAGAAAGGCGATACCCTCCCTATATTGGCACTGGTTCAAAGTTCAAGCCATAGAAATCTTGCCTGTGAGCAAGAACCCTCAATTTGTCCCCACCTCCTCACCACAATAAAGGCCAAAGTCACTTGTCTCTCTTCAATTTTGTCACTTAGACTGTCTTACGCTAGCCCTGCTCTCTCTGCAGAGTCCCATAATGTAAATAATAACCCTTTTCACACTGTCCTGGTGTGTGTGGCATAAGCAGTCTCAACACACAAACTTTTTTTCTCTTTTCTTTTTTTTTGAGGAAGATTAGCCCTGAGCTAACACCTGCTGCCAATCCTCCTCTTTTTACTGAGGGAGACTGGCTCTGAGCTAAGATCTGTGCTCATCTTCCTCTATTTTATATGTGGGATGCCTACCACAGCATGGCTTGACAAGCGGTGCATAGGTCCGCACCTGGGATCTGAACTGGCAAACCCTGGGCAGGCAAAGTAGAACGTGAGAACTTAACCGCTGCGTCACCGGGTAGGATAGGTAGGTTGGTCCTAACAACCATGGGGCAACTACAAAGCATATGGAACCACATAGTCTAATTTTAAAACATTTTTACCACCTCACAAAGAAGCCTCATAGATGTTCGAATTCATTCCTAATTATCTCTCCCATCCTTCCCCCCAAGGCTTGGACAAGCACTAATTTATTTCATGTCTACACATTTGTCTATTCTACACAATTCATATAAAAAATCATACAATAGGTGGACTTTTCTGATTTCTTTCACATAGGATAATATTTTTGAAGTTCATCCATGTTGCAGCATATACCAGTACTTAACTAGTTTCCATTGCCAAAAAATATAATGTGTGAATATACCACATTTTGTTTAATGACTCATCAATTAATGAACATTTGAGTTTTTTCCTGCTTTTGGCTACTATTACAAATGTGATGAACATTCATGGGTAAGTCTATTTCTGGAGATAAGTTTGCATTTCTCTTGTGTACTTTTAGGAGTAGAATGATTAGGTCATATGGAACTTTATGTACAACATTCCAAAGAACTTTCAAAGTGTTTTCCAGACTAATTGCATGATTTTACACTCCCAATAGCAATATGAGGGTTCCAATTTCTCTACGTCTTTGCCAACATTTGTTATTAGTTGTGTTTTTGATTATACCTGTTCTTGATGATTGTTTTATCTCTATTTCCTTCTAAGATTTTGACAAACTGTCTATAAAATATATTTTATCTGTTTATTTATGTGTTTCTTTCTCTTCTGGTAGTAGAGAAAGCAGAAAAATTACCTTAATCGTATCTAAGCTTTAACGAAGCCACATACAGTCTATTACCTATTCTTAACATACAGAGCTAACAGATGAGAGTAAGAAGACTCTAAAAAGCTACCCCACAACAAAAATAATACCTAGACATGGTAAAGAATGGATTGGAAAGAAAAAAATTAAGAATGATTTTTTGAATCACTCTAAAAAATTTTAAAGGTAGTAAGAAAAATCATGTTAAAAATCATAATACTAAAAAGAAACACTTCTATTCTCTCTCTCTGTCTTTTTTTTTTTTTTTTTTGGTGAGGAAGATTCACCCTGAGCTAACATCTGTTGCCAATCTTCCTCTTTTTTTCCTTTTTTTTTTTTTTTTTGCTTGAGGAAGATCGGCCCTGAGTTAACATCTATGCCAATCTTCCTCTATTTTGTATGTGGATGTCTCCACAGCATGGCTGATGAGTAGAGTAGGTCTGTGTCCGGGATCCGAACCCACAAACCCAGGCCACTGAAACAGAGTGTGCAGAACTTTAATCACTCTGGCACGGGGTCGGCCCCTTCAATTCTCGCTTTAATAAATTAAGCAAGCAAAGTCAAAGATAACATCATTGCCACTTTCCATTTAGTATCAAATTTATTCCGAATTACCAGTGTCTAAATAGATTTTGAGACAAAAGGAAAAAAAGACAATGAATCTTTAATAACCTTTGGCAAAAAAAAAAAAAAAGCACTATTTAGTTAGATCTCTAAAAATCACTTTTTCTAAGAAATAAAACAATAAAGCAAAAGTACAATATACTGGGATAAAATAATCCCAGCAATGTTATTTACTGAAGCAAAATCCCTAAAATAGACCATCACTGGTAATCCAATGGCTAGTAGGCTCTCTCTATATCTAAACTGCTCTCAATCGAATCAATATTTTAGTTTAAAGATTTCAATATTTAGAATAATTCAATAAGGCTGCAAATTCTATGTGTTTCTAATGAGATGAGTTTATGAACCTGTACAAAGCTCTCAGATTCTTTGTTTCACTTTTTAACTTAGGTATTTTATATTGCATGTGCATCCTAGACACAGCAGAGAAGTAAAATGCATTCTGCTTTATGTTGTAAGATTTAAGAACTGAAGAGGTACCCATATATGTATACATACATATATATTTATAGACATTTATCTCACTACAAGAAATAATGAAAAACTAGTTAAAATAATGTAAGCCTTCATGAGGTTGTAATTCAGCTAAAATGTTAAAGTATTTACAGAGGTGAAAAGAATTTGAACTATCACTAAATTATGCTCTATTTTTAGGTATCCTTGAATATTAAACTTTGTCTCTTTTTTTGCTCTTGAACATGCCTAACTATTCCGGGGAGTGCCTTAGAATCCAAGCAGATTTATATTTAACAGCATGACTTAAGAATCAGTGCCTGAGTTTTAAGTTTTTAAAAAAGTTAATTGTTAGATTTAATAAATTTATTATAGTTCTTAAGTGATTCTTTAAGAAAAATACTGCGATAAATCATGATCTGGAGATATTATTGTTTATCCCTCATATAGTAAGAGACATATAACATGATTTATTTTAAAATATTCATGGAAGACTGAACACTGCCACATTTATTTAATTTTTAACTCAACTATTTATTTCAATTGTTTTTTCCATAATGAATGACATCTGTTTACTCAGATCAGTGATTAGATATTTTAAACTGAAATTGTATATATGTATATATCTGTGTTTGTTTTATATAAAAGGTAGGTTTTTGTCCTTCATTTTTGTCGTAATGAAGTTGTGAATCAAATTTGATGGATACTACAACAATGCAGTTCCCTTCAGAGGGTACCAAATACTCTTTGATCAAATGAGAAACAATCAAAGTCTAAGCCTGTTTTAAAGACCCATGAAAATAACAGATTCAAAGGCTTTTCTTTTATTTCTTCTTGAGTTGGTCCTTTGATGATCCATTTTACTAAAAGGAAAAGGAAGAAAACTAATCTAACAGAAAATAAAGCTATGGAAACACTATGGGGGTGATATTTCGTTACAGGTAGATTTATCTTGACAGTCAAAAATCAGCATTTTGAAGTGAAAGTCATCAATGATCTAAGGACATGTGTTCCCTTCAGAAGTCACAGTTGCTTCATTTATGCCGCTCAGGGAATTCATTTTATGGTTGAATTTTACCGCGGTTTAGATGCTTGTTTGATTTGAGAACATCTTAAATTTAAATGAACATATCAGTGCTAAAGCAGTCAAAAAAGATTGAGTTTATTCCTGGATGGAATGGCAAAATATCATATCAAAGTGCAGACCACAGCTTTCAGCAGCTCTCTATCCACTCACAAAATTATCAAAACCAAGAATGATCCCAAAATGTCTTTGCTAATGTTATAGCACGTTTCCATGTGATCAGCAAGCCAAATTCTGTTAATAAATAGTATTCACTGATGAACTGTTAAAAAGCCAGCCGGTGCTGGATTTAGAAAATATTTTACCCAATTCAAGTTTTTTTCTTGCTATCAAAATACCATCAAGTTGTCCTCCCTAAAAGAGAAATATGCATTTTTTTCTTCTTTTTTTTTCCAGTTTTTTTTTATTGAGTTATTGATAGGTTACAATCTTGTGAAATTTCAATTGTACATTAATGTTTGTCAGTCATGTTGTAGGTGCACCACTTCACCCTTTGTGCCCACCCCCCACCCCACCTTTCCCCTGGTATCCACTAAACTGTTCTTGGTCCATAGTTTTAAATTCCTCATATGAGTGGAGTCATACACAGATTATCTTTCTCTCGCTGGCTTATTTCACTTAACATAATTCTCTCAAGGTCCATCCATGTTATTGCAAATGGAATGATTTTGTTCTGTTTTGCAGCTGAGTGGTATTCCATTGTATATATGTACCACATCTTCTTTATCCATTCGTCTGTTGATGGGCACTTAGGTTGCTTCCACGTCTTGGCTATTGTAAACAGTGCTGCAATAAACATTGGGGTGCACAGGACTTTTGGGATTGCTGACTTCAGGCTCTCTGGATAAATACCCAGTAGGGGGATGGCTGGATCGTATGGTAGTTCTATTTTTAGTTTTTTGAGGAATCTCCATACTGTTTTCTATAGTGGCTGCACCAGTTTGCATTCCCACCAGCAGTGTATGAGGGTTCCTTTTTCTCCGCAACCTCTCCAACATTTGTTGCTATTAGTTTTAGATATTTTTGTCATTCTAACGGGTGTAAGGTGATATCTTAGTGTAGTTTTGATTTGCATTTCCCTGATGATCAGCGATGATGAGCATCTTTTCATGTGCCTATTGGCCATCAGTATATCTTCTTTGGAGAAATGTCTGTTCATGTCTCCAGCCCATTTTTTGGTTGGGTTGTTTGATGTTTTGTGATTGAGTTGTGAGAGTTCTTTATATATTAAGGATATTAAGCCTTTGTCAGATATATGACTTGCAAATATTTTTTTCCCAGTTAGTGGGTTGTTTTTTTGTTTCAATCCTGTTTTCATTTGCCTTGAAAAAGCTCTTTAATCTGATGAAGTCCCATTTGTTTATTCTTTCTATTGTTTCCCTTCTCTGAGAAGGCATGGTGTCCGAAAAGATCCTTTTAATACTGATGTCAAAGAGTGTACTGCCTACGTTTTCTTCCAGAAGTCTTATGGTTTCAGGTCTCACCTTTAGGTCTTTAATCCATTTTGAGTTTATTTTGGTGAATGGTGAAAAAGAATGGTCAATTTTCATTCTTTTACATGAGGCTTTCCAGTTTTCCCAGCACCATTTGTTGAAAAGACTTTCTTTTCTCCATTGTATGCCCTCAGCTCCTTTGTCAAAGATAAGCTGTCCATAGATGTGTGGTTTTATTTCTGGGCTTTCAATTTTGTTCCATTGATCTGTGCACCTGTTTTTGTACCAGTACCATGCTGTTTTGATTACTGTAGATTTGTAGTATGTTTTGAAGTCAGGGATTGTGATGCCTCCCATTTTGTTCTTTTTTCTCAGGATTGCTTTAGCAATTTGGGGTCTTTTGTTGCCTCATATAAATTTTAGGATACTTTGTTCTAATTCTGTAAAGAATGTCATTGGGATTCTGATTGGGATGGCATTGAATCTGTAGATTGTTTTAGGTAGAATGCACATTTTAACTGTTTATTCTTCCAATCCATGTACATGGAATGTCTTTCCATCTCCTTATGTCGTCATCCAATTCTCTCAGAAAGGCCTTGTAATTTTCATTATATAGGTCCTTCACTTCCTTAGTTAAATTTACCCCAAGGTATTTTATTCTTTTTGTTGCGATTGTGAATGGTATTGTATTCTTGAGTTCTTTTTCTGTTGGTTCATTACCGGAATATAGAAATGCTACTGATTTATGCAAATTGATTGTATACCCTGCAACTTTGCTGTAGTTATTGATTACTTCTAACAGTTTTCCAATGGATTCTTTGGGGTTTTCTATATATAAGATCATGTCGTCTGCAAACAGCGAGAGTTTCACTTCTTCCCTCCCTATTTGGATTCCTTTTATTCCTTTTTCTTGCCTGATTGCTCTGACCAGGACCTCCAGTACTATGTTAAATAAGAGTGGTGATAGAGGGCATCCTTGTCTTGTTCCTGTTTTCAGGGGGATGGGGTTCAGTTTTTGCCCATTGAGTATGATGTTGGCTATGGGTTTGTCGTATATGGCCTTTATTATATTGAGGTAATTTCCTTCTATGGCCATTTTGTTCAGAGTTTTTGTCATAAATGGCTGTTGGATCTTGTCAAATGCCTTCTCTGCATCTATTGAGATGATCATGTGGTTTTTATTCCTCAGTTTGTTGATGTGGTGTATCACGTTGATTGATTTGCTGATGTTGAACCACCCCTGTGTCCCTGGTATGAATCCCACCTGATCCTGATGTATGATTCTTTTGATGAATTGCTGAATTCTGGTTGCCAAAATTTTGTTTAGAATTTTTGCATCTATGTTCATCAGTGATATTGGCCTGTAGTTCTCTTTTTTCGTGGTGTCCTTGTCAGGTTTTGGTATCAGCGTGATGTTGGCCTCATAGAATG
The DNA here is from genome assembly GCF_041296235.1 of Equus asinus. Lineage (NCBI taxonomy): Eukaryota > Metazoa > Chordata > Mammalia > Perissodactyla > Equidae > Equus > Equus asinus. Next base: position 46,609,767 of record NC_091792.1, on the reverse strand, counting down.
TGTTAGGAAGTGTTCCATCTTCCCTAATTTTTTGGAATAGCTTGAAAAGGATAGGTATTAAATCCTCTCTGAAAGTTTGGTAGAATTCCCCAGGAAAGCCATCTGGTCCTGGGGTTTTATTCTTTGGGATGTTTTTGATTGCTGTTTCAATCTCTTTCCTTGTGATTGGTCTGTTCAAATTGTCTGCCTCTTCTTGAGTGAGCTTTGGGAGATTGTAGGAGTCCAGGAATTTATCCATTTCCTCTAGGTAATCCATTCTGTTGGCATATAGTTTTTTGTAGTATTCTCTTATAATCTGTTGTATTTCTGCAGAATCTGTTGTTATTTCTCCTCGCTCATTTCTGATTTTGTTTATTTGAGCTTTCTCCCTTTTTTTCTTTGTAAGTCTGGCTAGTGGTTTGTCAATTTTATTTATCTTCTCAAAAAACCAGCTCTTTGTCTCATTGATCCTTTCTACTGCCTTTTTCGTTTCAATAGTATTTATTTCTGCTCTGATTTTTATTATTTCTCTCCTTCTGCTGACTTTGGGCTTCATTTGTTCTTTTTTCTCTAGTTCAGTTAGGTGTGCTTTAAGGTTGCTTATTTGGGATTTTTCTTGTTTGTTAAGATGTGCCTGTATTGCGATGAATTTTCCTCTTAATACAGCTTTTGCTGTATCCCATATGAGTTGGTATGGCATGCTATCATTTTCACTTGTTTCCAGGTATTTTTTTATTTCTTCTTTAATTTCTTCAATGATCCATTGCTTGTTCAGTAGTGTGGTGTTTAGTCTCCACATCTTTGTGCCTTTCTCAGCTTTTTTCTTGTAATTAATTTCTAGCCTTATAGCACTATGATCTGAGAAGACGCTTGTTGTTATTTCAATTTTTTTAAATTTGTAGAGGCTTGTCTTGTTTCCCAACATATGGTCTATCCTAGAGAATGTTCCATGTGCACTTGAGAAGAATGTGTATTCAGCTCCTTCAGGGTGGAGTGATCTATATATGTCTATTAAGTCCAATTGTTTTAGTTTTTCATTCAGCTCCACTATTTCCTTGTTGATTTTCTGTCTGGATGATCTGTCCATTGATGTGAGTGGGGTGTTGAGGTCCCCTACTATTATTGTGTTGTTTTTAACATCTTCCTTTAGGTCTGTTAATAGTTGCTTTATGAATCTTGGTCCTCCTGTGTTGGGTGCATAGATATTTATAAGCGTTATTTCTTCTTGATGAGGTGTCCCTTTGATCATTATATATTGTCCCTCTGTGTCTCTCTTTACCTGTCTTATTTTGAAATCCACTTGGTCTGATATGAGAATTGCAACACCTGCCTTTTTTTCCTTGCTATTTGCTTGAAGTATTGTCCTCCACCCCTTCACCCTGAGTCTGTGTTTGTCCTTGGGGCTGAGGTGTGTTTCCTGGAGGCAACAAATTGTTGGATCTTGTTCTTTAATCCATTTTGCCACTCTGTGTCTTTTTATTGGAGAGTTCAATCCGCTCACATTGAGAGTGATTATTGATGCATGTGGACTTAATGCTGTCAATCTGTCGCTCATTATCTTGTTTTCCTGTGTTTCTTTTCCTGTGTGCTTTAGACTACCCATTTAATACTGCAATTTCTTATGCTGGGTTTCTTAGATTTTTCCTTATCTATGATTTGTGACTCTGTTCTGTACTTTATTTTAGTGTCTACCTTGAAGTTTGTATTTAGAATCTCGTGTATAATATAGTCTATTCTCTGGTGGTCTCTTACTTACTCGACCAATACTGATTTAGACCCTTTGATCTTCCCCTCCTAAATAATTATTTTCATTTTTTATTCCAACTCGTCTTATTAATTTGTAGTTAGAGTGCTAAGATCATCCTTGTTTTGGTAGTTTCCTTATTTTTACCCTAATGCTATAGTTGAATATTTGCTATCCTGTTCTGGTTCTGTCCATCGGTCTCCCTAATCTGTGGATTGTGTCTCCTTTCTCCCTTTTTTCTTTTTTCAAGTATGAGAGCCTTCTTGAGGATTTCTTGTAATGGAGGGCTTTTAGTTACAAATTCCCTTAACTTTTGTTTGTCTGGAAAAGATTTAATTTCTCCCTCATATCTGAAGGAAATTCTTGCTGGATAGAGTATTCTTGGCTGAAGGTTTTTATCCTTTAAAGCTTTGAATATATCACTCCATTCTCTCCTAGCTTGTAGGGTTTCTGTAGAGAAATCCGCTGACAGTCTGATAGGGGCTCCTTTATAGGTTATTCTCTTTTTGTTTCTTACTTCCCTGAGTATTCTTTCCTTATCATTCCTATGTGCCAACTTTACTATTATGTGCCTTGCGGTGGGTCTTTTTACATTGAAAAATCTAGGAGATCTAAAACCCTCCTCTACACACATTTCTCCGTTGATCCCTAGATTTGGGAAGTTCTCTTCAATAATTTCGTTAAGCACACTTTCTGCTCCATTTTCCTTTTCCATATTCTCGGGAATTCCTATGATCCTTATGTTCTTACTCCTCATTGAATCCATTATGTCTCGGAGATTTTCCTCATTTTTTTTAATTCTTAGTTCTCTTTCTTCCTCTGTCCGGTGCCATTTAGCCTGTCTGTCCTCGATTATGCTGATTTGCTCCTCTAGGTTGTCTACACGGGCATTCAGGGAATCCGTATTCTGTTTTAACTGGTCTATTGTGTTTTTCATCTCAAGTAATTCTGTTTGATTCTTCTTTATGATTTCAATCTCTTTTGTGAAGTAACTCCAGAACTCGGCTTGTTTCTCTATCTTTCTGTCTACCTCATTGAGTTTTTTGATTATAGCTTCTCTGAATTCATTATCACTTAGTTTACCTAATTCCAAGTCCTCAGGACTTAATTCTGTGTTTTTATTGTTTTCCTTCTGGTCTGGGGCTTTTATAAATTGCTGGATGGTAGAGGAGCGGTTTTTCTCATGGTGGTAGAATTCAGTTGCAGTTACAGCCTGTCGCGACTAGATGGGGGTCGAGAGCGGCGTGTTAGCTCTCCACCTTGGGGCAAGATGGCTGAGCCCACTGGCTTTGCTGTGGGGGAGGGGCTGTTACTCACACGCGCCCGTCTGGGTTCAGATCAGTTCTGTTCTCTGGTCTCCCAAGGCCCTTGATTTATAGGGTCCCCGCAGACGGAAGCTTCCCCCCCGTCAGCAGGTCTCCAGTGGATCAGCGGCAGGAGTCCTGGATGATCCCCCGGTCGCGCAGCCCCTCCACCGCTCCTTCCCGACCCGCGCCACAGCGATCGCAGACTCTAGGGGAGGGAGCGATGTTCTCTCCTACCATTCCGGCGCCTCCGAAGGTGTAAAGCTAGGTTTATGATCTCAGCCTTCTTGGTATAGTAGGTCTCTAACGAGCTGGCATTATGTTTATTCTCTGAAATTCAGTTCTTCCAATCTTTTGTTGTATTTTGGAGGGGAGAGAATCCTGGGTCAGCTCACCCCTCCATTCTGCTCTGCCCACCCCCGAGAAATATGCATTTTTGATAGTACAGTATATATTACATAGTGAAGAATAATAAACTAAAATAGAGATAGGGGAACTGTTTGTAACATCTTAAAAGATAGAGTGCTCAAACATAAACGCTTCCAGGGCTGCATTTGACTTATGTTCTCCCAAATGATAGAAGCAATGTATATGGCTTTATTATTTTGGAGAATGAAGAACCACAAATCCTATCTACACAGTTTCTTAGAACAAATAAGGAAAATATTAACCACTTATGAGGTGATGGAATTCTATGAAATAATATCTTACTTCTATCTTTCCACTTACCATTCTCTTCTTTTTCTATGTGCAAGTCCATAATGTGGTGTTCATTATCCAAATTAGCGTTAACCTCGTTCCCAATTACTAAGCAGTTTCCTGTGTCAGCACAGTGCTAGTATATGCACTTTTGTATGTCGTGGAGGAAGGGAGATCAAGTGCTGAAAATTCATTTTTTCTCTCCTACTAGAATATTGACATTATTAGACTCATTTCATGACTCTCAAGAGTAATCTCATTCTTTGGGTCAGTGGATTCTTCTGTTCTCTGAAGCTTTAGTGCTCCATGGAAGAGTCTTTAGGCCAGAGAGCAGGATTTGTACAGTATGTAGAGACTCAAGCAGGTTGGATGGTAGGCTCAAAGTTTTTAGTTTACACAAAACAAACTTATTTTTAACACTTTCATATATAATTGAGTTACACACAATTTCTTTAAATAGAATTTTAATTTTTATTATTTATTTATATTTTTTTTGAGGAAGTTTAGCCCTGAGCTAATATCTGCTGCCAATCCTCCTCTTTTTGCTGAGGAAGACTGGCCCTGAGATAACATCTGTGCCCATTTTCCTACATTTTATGTGGGAAGCCTAGCACAGCATGGCCTGACAAGTGGTGCATAGGTCGGCACCTGGGATCCAAACCAGCGAACCCAGACCACCGATGTGAAATGCACGAACTTTGTCACAACTAATGAACCAATTTTGATACATTCTCATGAACTACAGCCCATACTTTATTCATGTTTTCTTAGTTTTTACCTAATGTTCTTCTGTGTTCCAGAATCCTATCCAACACTTCTTATTAGATTTAGTATTCAGGTATCTTTAAGTTCCTTGTATGTGACAGTTTCTCAGACTCTCTATTTTTGATGATCTTGCTGGTTTTGAGAAGTATGGGTGAGATTTTTCTAGAATCTTCTTAAATTTTGGCTTATCTGCTTTTTGTAAATGTTATTATTAGTCTGGAGTTATGTATTTTTGTGGAGAAAGATCACAGAGGCAAAATGCCACATTCATAACATCGCATCAAGAGTAGATTCTACCAAGATGACTTAATGTTGACATTAACTTTGATCAACTGGCTTAGGTTGTGTTTGTCATGTTTATCTGTTACTGTAAAGTAACTTTTTCTCCATTTTTATACTTTACTCTTTGGAATAAGTCACTATGAACAGCCCATACTTAAGGAGGGCTTCATCTTCTTGAGAAGGGAGTATCTATATTAATTATCTGGAACTGTGTTTGGAATATTTGTGTATTCTCATTTATTTTTTATCCAATCAATTACTTATATCAGAATGTGCTCATAGATATTTATTTATACTTTGGGTTATATGCCAATACTATTTTTTGTTTTTGCTCAAATTTTTCAAGCTTTGGCAATTGAGAGCTGTTTCATTTGGCTCATATGTCCCTTTGATACACTCACATCAGTGTGTGTTTGTGTGTGTATGTGTGTACTTCCCTACTTCCTGATGCCACAAGAAGCTACCGGCTCATCTTGAGTATTTCCTTCCCCAGTCCTAGAATCATCCAGGAACCCATGATTCCTTTTATTGAGGAATGAAATTATAAAACCCAGATGTAGATACTGGATATGCTTGTTGCTACTGACAGTTCACGTATCAATTGCTCTATATGAACTTGATCTATTCTCTCTCTCTCTCTCTCTCTCTCTCTATGTCACTAAGTCAGGTATTCAGTGTTGCAATGTCTGCCCCCATTACTCATTAATTCTGGGCCCCAACATGATCCAACCTCTAGATTTTTCCTCATTTTCTATCTTTCTTAAAAATTTCAAGTTCTCTCCCTTCAGGTGTACAGTTTCTCCTAGATGTCAACAAATAATATACCATCAAGTATTTATTGATATTAATATTATGCTAGTGTGTTATGTAATGTGATCTACTTAGAGATATCAATTCTTATATATTACATAAAACTAGAAAAAATGGTTTAAAAGGAATTAAAACAAACTTATTTGTTTAAATATTTATCCAATGATTAAGAGAACATATATTTTTCTATAAAAGTTGGCAAGAGCATTAAAATGATTCCGATACAGAATTTGGAAGGGGAAAAGTTCCCAAATCTATTTCTTGTTACAATAACCTGTTACAGTTTTCTATGTCTCAGTCATTCCTTTCTTTTAAAATTAACATTCAAATAACTTCTACCCTCTTCTTCACTTTCTTCTTATTGACATAACATTTTTTTTTTAAGACTGGCCCTGAGCTAACGTCTGTTGCCAATCTTTTCTTTTTTTCTTCTTCTCCCCAAAGACCCCAGTACATAGTTGTATATTCTAGTTTTAGGTCCTTCTAGTTCTGCTATGTGCGACACCACCTCAGCATGGCTTGATGAGCGGTGCTGGATCCATGCCTAGGATCAAACTGGCAAAACCCTGGGCCACCGAAGCAGAGTGCCTGAACTTAACCACTTAGCCATGGGACAAGCCCCTGATATAACTTTTAAATTTATTTTCCCTGTTCTTACAACTTCCCTAGGCTCTCTAGAAGGCAAACATTGAGTTGAAAAGAATAAGATCTCTCAGTTTCAGTTCACAAGATCTTTAAATCTTATTACAATCATATACTACATATTGACGTTTCAGGTCAATGATGGGCCACATATACGACTGTGGTCCCATAATGTGAATATCATATAGCTTAGATGTGTAGTAGACTATAAAATCTAGGTTTGTTTAAGTACACTCTATATAATGTCTATATAATGTACACACAACAGCAAAATCATGAAATCACCTAATGACTCATTTCTCACAATGTATCCCCATCATTAAGTGACATATGACTGTATTAAGATTTACTCTCCAGTGGCCCCAAACCCTTCTTTACCCCTTCCTTCACATTCTTGGTTAAAAAAAGTATGTCTTAGAACCTAGAAGAGCAAAGAACTCTCTAGTTATCTGATGACTATAATAAACCAATTATTGTAGGCAGATAAATTTTTTCCTACTTTCAAAGGAGTCTAATGGTTTGAAGGATTTGGCCATACATTGTTCCCTTCCTTCACACATTAGCAGTTAGAAAACTACTACCTAATAAGGTGGCTTCAAAAATACATATTCATTATTGTTCTCCTGTCTATGGGTCACTTAGGTAGTTCTGCTGAGCCAGACTAGACTCATTTTGTCTTAGACAGGCTTGTGTCTTAGACACACCTGTAGTCAACTGCTAGGTTGACCAGGAAGCAACTATTTTACATTGGCTTCTTTTATATGTTAGATAGTTCCTTGGCACTCATCTGGGATAACAGATATAATTGAAATGTATATTTTCCTTCATCCAGCAAGCTAAGCCAGCCTTGTTCACGTGATGGTCATATTGTTCCCAATGAGAAAGTGAAAGTGTACAAGGTCTTTTGAGGCTTAGAACTGGCACAACATTATTCCTGTCGCACTCTGTTAAAGACAATCCACATGAAAAAGATTGGGAAATAGACCCCACCTTTTGACGGCAAGAATCACCACATCAAATTGCAGATGCATGGCTTCAGATCAAAAAATAAATGGAGAGGATATTTACAATCGATCTAACACATCATCTAAACAGAAAATCAAAAAAGTCTAATATCAGTGCACACCAATATTTAATTGTCAGAGAGTGGTGTAGGAACTGACAAAGGAAATTGAAACAGAGAAGCCAATGAAATAGAAGAAAAACAGAGTAATAGTTCCATCCTTGGTGATGAGTAAAGAATGGGTTTCAAGAAAAGAGAAGTGGTCAGCCTCTCAAATGGTGCTGATAGGTCCAGTAAGAGGTGGCCTAAGAAGAGATCATTGATTGTAGTGACTTAAAAATCTATACTTGAGCAAAGAGGTAGGACAAAGCCTGGGTGGAGTGAGTTTAAGAAAGAATGAGAGCTGAAGTATCAGATCCTGTAGGTTAAGGGTTCAGTCCAAGACTGCTTCCTCCCGTACTCCCCAAAACTTCAGACGCCAATCTCAAATCCAGGTTATCATCTGTGCTTCTGACCTACTGGCTATAGATCAGAGGTTCCAACATTCCCCTCGTTGGGGTCAATTAATTTGCTAGCGCAGCTTGAAGAACTCAGATATATTTTACTTAACTACATTACTGGTTTGTTGTACAAGGATATGACTTAGGAATAGCCAGATGGAAGAGGTGCATAGGGCAAGATATGGGAGAAGGGCATGAAGCTTCCATGTCTTCCTCAGGCACCCCTTCTCCCCCAATCTCCACCTGTTCATGAATCCAGAAGCTTTCTAAATCCCATACTTTTGAGTATTTATGGAGGCTTTATTGAATAGACATGATTTATTAAATCATTGCCCATTGGCTATTGAACTCAATCACCAGCCCCTCTCCCATTCCTGGAAGTGAGAGGTAGGGGTGGGACTGAACATTCTAACCCTCTAATCGCATGGTTGGCTCCACTGGCAACCAGCCCCCATTCTCAGGTTCTGCTGTAAAAGTCACCTCATTAACATAACAAAAGGCACTTTTATAGCTCTTATCATTTAGGAAATTCCAAAAGATTTAGGAGCTCTGTGCCAGAAACAGGGATGAAAACCAAATATATGTTTCTTTTTATGAATCTCAATATCACAGACATAAATACTACTCAAACAGCCACCCACTTGAGAATAAGTGGATCTGTCCCATGGAAACCTAAATATAATGCAATGCCCAGGTCGAGAAATTGAATCATTCATTCATCGTTACAGGATGGAAGGCATTTTGTACAGATACAGATGCTGACATATTAAGAGTTGTAGATGGTAAAATGCTAATATTGTTTTATGATTGCTTCTATTTTCTTGAACATAAAATAACCCCAAGATAATTAGAAAGAGTAAGGATAGAGGAAGAGATTTGGAAAGTTTAGTGAAAGAGGAGAGGTCTATTTAAGTAAGCAAGTGAATGGACTAGAGAATAGCATAATGATGCTAAGCAGCACTAGGGTTTTACTGAGGGGAATAGTTGCAAATTTAATGTCATCCTAGTAAGCTGTTGTTGGTTGTATATATTTCTTCAGTTATATTAGGCTGTGCAGGCACAGATTAGTCAGAATATTGGATTTTATTAACAGCTGGCATTTCTGCAAGTGAATACAATGAAGTGAGAAAAGAGCAAGTAAGCTGAAGGGTAGCAGGAAAGCGATTATAATAAAAGATCAAAGAATCTAATATGAGAAATTAGGGGAATGACAATTTGAGGTGGGTAGAAGTAGTCAAGTGAAATAAATCAGTAAATTATGTATAGCAATGGAGTCAAAGAATCGTCACAGTACTGAGAGTGAGTTGAAAAGATGAGAGGTGGGGGTGATAAGGTGAAGTAGAATGATGAAGGGGTTCCAGTTATTTCCAATAGGAGAGGGTGGGATTGGCTGAGATAGGGTGGTGGACAGGTCATTGACAAACAGGAAGTGAAAGAATTATATGTTAGAGTATCAAAATGATTATCTACATGGATATTAAAATCACCACTGATTACGACAGGAGTAGTGCTACAGAGAACGGCAGTGAGACAGTGCTAAAATTTTAAAGAACAAGAGTGAGTCATCAGTAGAACATGACACCAAGGAAAGACAGCACAGATATAGTTTGATGACAAGAGAGTTAGACCGGAATGTGTTAGGAAGTTGGTAAGGAGAATTATCTAGAAATGACAAAGAGATACAAGAAGGATATGGATCAGTCATCTAGCCACTATTTGACAGGGTTACAAGGGAAGCAGAATCTGCACAGGAGAAACAAGTTTCAGTTTGTAACAAAGAGAAGGAACAAGTGGAGAAGAGAAAGATTTTACTGACGACAGACTGAATTTCAGAGGCACAGTTATAATATTTATTTGGATAGGAAGGAAAGATGGAGCAGATTAAAAGATCTAAAAAGTGCTTGGGGGTGAGAATCTAAGGAATGGGGGGTAACCTGGGAATCTTGGGTTTCTTATTTTTATTGAGGTCAACAGTATAATGGGTATAATAAGATTAGTTCTGATAGCTCAAAGAATTAAATGATAGTGAGGATGTGAATAAGAGTAGAGGGGACAAGAGGTATTCACTGTTAAGCAATGCCTAAAAATTATGTTGAATAGAAATGATACGAAATGAAATGAAAATTAATTATCCTAACCACTCATATGTAGTCTTTAAGAACAGTTTCTTGTGTATCCATTCATGAATGTCTGTGCATAAGTGAAATACATCAAGTTAGACAATCAGCTATAATTCATGTATGTATAAATACATGTCTGCAAGTATAGTTATACAGAAAAAAAGATCACACTATGTATTCTGTCTTTGTATCTTTTATCTCACTTAATAACTTATCTTGGCAATTTTTTTTCAATAAGCATATGTGGATGTACTTTTTGTTAAATTCCTGCATTATATCCCTTTGCATTAATTTATTTAACTATTTTCTACTAATGAACATTTAGACTGTTCACAGTTTTCTTGTACTTGTGAGCAATAAATCCTGGTGCATACTGCATTTCACAGTGTGTATGAGTGTAGTATGTATTATGAAAACCTTGAAGCCAATTTATTATATACACTGATGTTTTCATTTTAAATTTTGGTACTTTTCAATGAGTTTTTCCTCTCAAGAGCTATGAAAACACGCATCAGTCATACATGACATACACTATGCAACATGGACATTATCAAATTTCTTAAACTTCGTCGATTTTCTGTTTGAAACAGAAAAATATACTGCTTTAACTTAAAGGCTTCCACTGTCAAAGGTGGGAATTTGGGCAACCATACGCCATATGCACACACACACATATTTTAAGGGAAGTTATTTGGCAAAGTGAAAGCATTTGATATTCCATAAATCACTCCACCTGAACAATTTCTTACATCTTTTCATAGAGCCAGCCTTGCCTATGAGCAGGAAATATCAGCCTTACTACTTGCTGTGAAGGAGAGAAACGATTTATTTGATATTTATTCAGAATATGCACAAGCCAACTAGAGAAGCAGCTGGAATTTGACTTGAATAATTGCCGTCTTTTTTCTCTTCTCTCAGGCATGTAATATTCAAACCTCTGGCACATGACAAAGAGTGCTTTACCTTTGGCAACCTGACCTGGTCCTTTGAGCCATGCTTAGCTTGGAACTCAGCCCTAGATGTCACATTGTTATAAACTCAATTTCCGTCTTTTAGTTATCCTCTGGACATGTGCTGAAAACTTCAACTCTCTATTCTTAACATGAAGTGACTTAGTGACATAGTTCCATTTTTTCCAAGTATTTAGAATTTCCTATTTCCCTTTTTAATTGCTTTTTATTTTATATTATTTAATTAAGGTGAGGAATTAGAATCAAGAAAGGTTGCCTGATAAAAGGATATTTTTGTTTAAATAAAAAAGTCGGTTAACCCATCCATCACCACACATAGTTTTGGGTTTTTTTGTTTTATTTTGGTAAGAATGCTTTAGATCTACTCTCTTAGCAGTTTCGAGTATACAATACAGTATTACTAACTATAGTCACTATGCCATACATTAAAGAAAAAATCCGTTAAAGGAGAGAACCATAAAATAAAATTTAAAAGACCCATAAAGTAATTTCATACTTTTAAAGCATTTCCATTTTAATGTAATTCATATAAATTACTCTCCAAACAGTTGATGCAAAGTCAAGGATTCCTCTTTGACTATGTATCCTCTGATCGACATTCCAAATCTCTTTTATAAATCATACCCTTAATATATGATAGGCAATTAAATTATTAAACATCAATGCAGAGTCCATCTAGAAAAATAAAATATTTCCCAATATTTAAAAAAATGCCTCACCTACTCCTAATTTGATTTTTTTTTTTCCAAGGAAGATGCACCCTGAGCTAACATCTGTTGCCAATCTTCCTCTTTTTTTACTTGAGGAAGATTAGCCCTGAGCTAAAATTGGTGCCAGTCTTCCTTCACGTTGCATGTGGGGTGACACCACAGCATGACTGATGAGCAGTGTAGGTCCATGCCTGGGATCCAAACCCACAAACTCAGACAGCTGAAGTGGAGTGTGCTGAACTTAATCACTAGGCCACAAGCCAGCCCCTCCTAATTTGACGTTTTTAAGAGACATAATTTTATCAAATCTTTCCAAAATATTCAATTCAGTTTTAAGATAAATTATTATATATTTTAAATAAATTTTTTCTGTTCAATTTTCTTGTCTTAATTACAATATGTAATTATAGTAAAAAGAAGAGCATTTTATTTTAAGCAAGCACAATGGTCTCTTGATAATTGAGTAGCTCCCCTGGATGGAACGATGGTGCTTGGATATACTAGAAGGAACACTACTAGTCAACTTTGCCCGAGTCCAGCTCCAGCTAGTAGGGTTTCCTGAGGGATGAACGGCGTCGGCGAAGAAAGAAATTACGGTGAGACTGGAAGTGAGGTTTCCAAGCTTGATTTATTCAAAGCATTCAAGCACTTACATAGGGTCCAGGTCATGCATTTATGATTTCATGGAATTGTCTCAGTACATAATTTTGGCAAACAAAATGGGTACATAAGCATATCTTGTTACAATATCAGCACAGTATGTCTGTGAGAAGTAAGCAACCTTTATTAAATGTAGATATTGACCTTTTCTATATGTCTACTAGGGGTCTAGATGTTTAAGACTGATTGCAAAACGGGGTGTAACGTCTAGATTTAGTTCCTCATGGGTCGAATGGCCCTAAGCCTCTATCTTTATTCCTGTAATAACAAAAGCAGAAGTATTGCAAAGTGTAAGGGGACCAAATACACACAGGCCCCCAGCTCCATCTGACTGAAAGTCACACAGGCACAGTGCTTGGGGTTTCTCTTTTACCATTAACTCTTTTATAGGGTTCCCAATCCTTATCATAATCCCAATTCTCCACTGTCAATATGTTATGATATTTTTCTGCAACTTTGTCAGGATCGTGAGTTGTGTTAGGAAGGGGTAGTTTTGGAGTGCCTCTGCTCCTGGGTGGGTGCCACCATTTACCTTCTGTCCTAACAGGCCTAGGATAATATCTACCTCCTAGAAGGACCTGAGGAGGTAATATTCTCTTTTGAGGCTGATTATTAGAAGGCTTCCTCCTCGAGGGCTGTCCAAATTCCCTTACCGCCTTTCCAGGAGGAGGTCAGAACGTTTTTTCCCTTCAGGCTGTTGTTCCCCTGAACCCTACCTAGAAGGCCAGGTTACGTCAGCTTCCTTCCCCTGCTTGGAGAGATTTTCCCCAAGATATCCCCATGTACAGAAAAAGAACAGCAAGAGCAATATTGTTAAAATTAGTACCATGAGTAGGATCAGGTGCGGCTGACCGCCATCTTTTGAGGGTCCACCGTGCGTTTCCTCATCTCTCTCCCGGACCGTTGTCCTTGGATAGGTAGGCTTAGCTGACTGGTGGGCGGCTCCCGGCACAACTTATTTAGTTACATCTCATTAAATTTTTTTAATTTTTATTTTTTTATAGAGGGGAAGCTGTGCATAATCTTTTCTGGAATCTCATTTGAGTGAAGTGCAGTGGAAAAGAAAACATCTATTCTACTACATGCTATTTGTGATGATAAATACATTATGGTTGCTGTTACCAATTCACAAACAGTTCTAACGAATAGGTATTAATTTCTAATTTGCAGATGATGAGGTTGAAAAGGATTGAGTGATTTGATCAAGTTCACACAATTAATGTGTGCTGGAGTTAGAATGCCAATTCAAATTCATTTGACTCTCAAAGGAACCTTCTCCTACATTTCATGACCTTCTGAAAGACAGCATCCCTAGGGTACCGAATGAAAGCCCACGATCCCAGCAATGACTGTCTGGTGTAATTTACTCTAGATTGCCCCACATGTGCACCCTTAAATCTGAAAAATTTATCAAGCTCTGCATTTTTAGGTCATTTCTTAGATTTAATGGAGGATCATCTGAAAAGAATGATAATTCACATCTAAATATTTGAGCTTATTGAAACTATCAGACTTTAATGATTATCATGTGACTTGATTCCCTATGAATAAATATTAAGAACAGCCAGAAATCAAGGTCAGGCTACTAGAAAAGTTTTGTTCTGAAAATTTTAATCCATGGTCTTAAACCCAGAAAACTTTGATTGTTAACCATACTTCACCATTAGCCCTATAGCAGGGAATGAAAAAGAAATAACTAGAAAATCAGGTTCAGGAGCAAGAATGTTCAGCCACATTAACTAGGGGGCTAGGTCATTCATTGCACTTTCATCGGTTATTAAAATGGATATGGAATGCCATTTCTCTTTTTTTCCTCCTCTTACATGATCTAACTGGTAACTTGAACAGTGTCTCTTCCTCCATAGATGTAAGTGTAAGGTATCTCTTCTCTTCCATCCAGTCTTCATATTCAGTTTTCTTAAAGCAGAAAAGAGATGGGCCGCTCTGGCCTGAAACTTCAAGTGGGTAATCTGTTCAAGTTTACTAGTGTTCTTTGCATTTGGGAATTAGAGATGCAAGTCCAGCTAAACATATAGCATATCATTCCTTTCTTTTATAGTTATCTATTTTTCTATAAATCTCCCTTGAGGTACTTTAGAGAGAGGAGGGTGACTAGCATGCAAAAATTTGGTATTTCTACGTATTAATGCCATCAGAATTCTTTCCAAATCTGCTTGTTTCTTTCTTGTTTTTTTTTAATATAATTTACACCCTTTTTAGTGTATGGTTCTGTGAATTTTAAGAAACATATACAGTCATGTAACTACCTCAAAAATTTCCTTATGCCCTTTTTTACTTGATCCCTGCTCCCCACCCCTGTGCCTTGATCTGTTTTTGTCCCTGTAGAGTTTCCTCTTACGGAATGTGATATGAACTAAATCAAATGGTATCAAGCTTTTATTTCTATTAACTTGTCTTCCAAATATAAAGCTCTCTTTTCTCCGATATATATTTTTATTAAGTATGATTGGCATACAATATCATATTAGTTTAAGGCATAATCATAGTGATTCAATATCTATATACATTAACAAAATAATCACCATAAGTCTAGATACCACCTATCATACTAAAGTTATTACAATATTATTCACTGTATTCCCTATGTTGTACATTACATTTCCATGACATTTATTTTATAACTAGAAGTTTGTACCTCTTGATCCCCTTTACTTATTTGACCCACCCCCAGCCTCCCTCCCCTCTGGCAACCACCAGTTTGTTTTCTGTAAATGTGAGTCCGTTTCTGTTTTGTTTTGTTTGTTCATTTGTTTTGTTTTTTAGATTCTACATATAAGTGAAGTCATATGATAATTACCTTTCTCTGTCTGACTTATTTCACTTAGCATAATACCCTCTACGTCTGTTAATGTTGTCAATCTAAACCTCTCTTTTCTCAGATATTACATGATTTTCAAACAGGTTATACTTTTCAGCTTTGTTAATAGTTTCAAAGACTCACTTAACAGTATTTCTTTCTATTCTGCAAATAACCCTTCCCTTCCTTATCTCCGATTTCTTCTCATTTTAAGTCAATTCATAAACATAAAATGCAGGATTAGCAAAAGAACCACGGGATCTTCCATCTTTGTATTTCAGGATGTTTGAACTTAGAAAAAAAACTTTAAACAAAGACAGGAAAAGAGAGGAGAGAGAAAAAGGGAAAGAGATGAAGAAAGAGAGGGGGAGGGGAGAATTGAGAGAGAGAGAACGAGGAGAGAGAAAAGGAAGAATTAGAGAGAGAAGAGAATTTTTTTCTTGGTCAAACTGATTGATTACCTTACATTTATAATCTTGAAAGTTAAAACACTGGATATAGCTCAGATAACTTAAATTTCTTACCAAATTGTTGACATCGTATAAATATTTGTTATCAACAATATCTAATTTTATTGAACACATCTAATGGCCTTATGGCCATAATTCATTATAATACATTAAATTTAATTCTAAACTGCTAGTAATCCCAGTATTTATTTGGATGCATACCTTATTCCTTCTATTGAAATGCGAACTCATTTAATATAAATTTTTTCATCAACCAAAACAATGTGGTTCATGTCGCATGTGATGTGGGGATTTAACTCAGTAAATATCTGTTGAATGAATATGTGAATTTATTAATTAATTATAGTATTGAGCCATGACTATTCTCCAAAAATAGGAAACATAGTAAAAAGAGTAAAACATATTCATACAGATGAACCTTGGCTCATACAACATAGTTACACACTAGAAATTAATTATACCCCTTCTGTATATAGGCACTAACAAGGAAGCAGGTATAGGCATGTCTTATTACTTGCAATAAGATAAAACAAGGCAAAATTCTATTTTTGTTAAAATTCTATTCTGTTAAAATTCTTCTGATTAGTCCTGTTATGAATGCACTTTTTTTCTTTTTGTTGTAAATTTTAGTAAAGAGTTACAGCTCAGTGACCAGGCTGGTGATAGTTTCAGAAAAGACTAGAAAAGCAGAGATGTAAATCTGAAAACTTTGGATTGTAAACTTAAGCTGAAGAAGAGAATTTGGTGTGGTTCTTCACACGGAAGAAGATCTTATTTAAAAAAAGAAAAAAGAGCAAGTAAAGTTCAGGCAGCTCTTGAATATGGACTTGGGGATTTGAAAGGAGGTCTAAAAATTGAGGAACTGGGAGAGAGAGAATCATATAAAGTTTAAATAAGCAATGTAATATTAACACTGAGAATAGGATTTGTAGGAAGTTACAGACTAGAAAAACAAAAAAAGGATGAATCTAAGAGGAAGAAGGTATCAAGCCCTAGAGTGCCGTGTGCTCCTAGGTAACTTTTTTCTTCCTAAAAATACTCGATTTAAAAAAAATTCAGCCTCATTTTCACTACTTAAATAAAGAGAAACAAATTGTTACTATTAGAAATTTCAGAGAGCTGGACATAATACCTGCTTAATGTTTTTTATAACATGATCAAAGTAATTAATGATTTCAGAAGGTCCCTTTTCTTTGGCTCCCCCACTCTAAAACTTCTTGCTAACTTTGGAGAGCAAGGAAGGCAGATACGCATTTCCACAATCATGTTACTCAAATTTGGGTGACATTAATTACTGCTTACATTGAATGCCAGCTCAATCTGAATATTCCTTAACCTAATGACTAAGTTGTAAAGTTAATCACCAACATAATCTTTATGTAGAACTGTAAGGGGAAATAAGGAGAAAGGGAAGAGAAATGCACACACACACATTTACCAAGTAAGGGAGACACTGTGCATAAGTGCTACAATTCTTTAACCACTCCTGAATGTGCATTACTTTATTATTTCACTTTTCATTCCATGTTCTTTTTATCCTCAGCCACAGTGGTTGGAGATTTTTACCAGTTTGGGTGACCCAAAATTTCACTCCTGAAGAGTAGGAGTCCTCAGTAGTCCTGTCTTTTTTTGGTTGTTGTAGTTTTCCTTTAACTATTTTTATTGGACACAGAGGAACTGAGATGCAGCCCAGAGTATCACCTGTGTCCAAAAAAAGGCCTCTTTGTCAGCCTTGAATAGTAGAAGCCTCATTTCCCTTCATAATCACCACAACTCATGTTTGCCTATAGAAAAAAGCATGAGATTCCAACAAAGCCAGGTATTAGTCTAAGTATTCAATTTCACGGAATCATAAATTACTCCCTTGGCTAATACCTCCAGTTCACCAAATCCCAAATTTGTAAGACTGTAAGTGTAAAAGTTTTGAGAGAATCACGAGGAATAATGGTGAAAGTTGCCAATCACCTTTGATTCCTTGTTTCCTAGACTCATGCATTTGGTCAGGAAGCAATAGCACCACACCAGTGATTCAGAGAAAATATTTCACTATGTGATAGATCCTGGAACTTTCACGGAATTCAATTTCTTCAGTAAGAAAGCTCCAAAATGTGAAGTGACTTAGGAATGGAAACATGGTGAGGGCTGTGACTCTCCTTTGACAACTTAAGTTAAGTTTTTGGTATTGGACTTGGAATTTTTTTCTGTTATGGAGATTGAGGAATATTTTAGTAGGCTGCTTATCTGTTTTAATCTCAGGGACAACATATTCAATTAACCACTAGCAAGAGTTCCAGTAGATCAAAACATTCTGATCACTATTGTCTTCCTGCTGTACATTATGGTAATTGTGATTCCTTGTCTATAAGAGTTAAGTACTATCACTTGACCCTCACTACTCTAAGATCATATCATCCCTGCTAAAATAAGAAAGCCATCTTAATGGTAGCGTTTCCCATAGTCATATCCAGCCTACAGAGGACTGCCACCATAGAGCTCTTCAAGTATTCTGGTGTTCCCTTTGCTAATGAATTTGTCAATGTCTTAGTGAATGGAGTGTCTTCTAGGCCCTATTGGGGATGTAATGGAGGATAGTATGCAGGTCACACATGATAAATGCACTCAACATTTCTTTCTCTTATAGAAATTCTTTCTGTCCTTGAATTTCTTATAGCATTTCGATCATTGTAAATCCAAGTTTAAACCAATTAAACAAGTAAAGAATTGGAGGCAATTTCAGGTGCTTGAGCTAACTCATTAAATCCAGAATTCATGGTAAAAGCAGCTATATCAATATATTTAGAATATGGAACCTAAAACCAACTCCTGCTGAAGGGAGAAAGAGCTTTTGCTAAGGTGGTACAAAACAGGAAAAAGTAAGTACTTTGTCTATCTTCATGTCTTTCAGTTTCCCACTTGCATTTCTTTTTGGCAGAACTCCATAAGATGTCAGCTAACCAGGGAAAAGTGAAATTTGCAGTACCTCACTCCCAACATAGATGAGGGTGGAAAAGGGAGGACGTGGGAATTAGAGACAATAGCTTAATTAATGATGTGGCTCCTTAAAATAACAAAACAATTACATACCACTTTACACAGTATTAAGCTGACATTTGAAATTTTCATCATAGGTTTAAATATATTTAGTTTTGTGTTAATATGTTAGAAACCTTCAACATTTTCTAAGATGAAATAAAATGAGGATTCAACTATATCTGGCATGTCTATGCCACAAAATGATTTATGAAAATAAGTTTGAACTATGTTATGCTATGCCTCACAATGGATTTGAAGTGTTATCACATGTGAAAATTTTATCATAAAAAGTTTCTTATATCTGGAAAATATTCTAGTCAAATTTTTAAAAATTAGTCTCAATATCTAAACTATAATTTTTATTTTGAGTTCATAATATCCAATATGGGCCAATAAATACAAATAAGAACATGAACATGAATAAGATAATACCAAAAGTACTATGGAATTAAACTGGTTTGATTAATTAATTAAAGATCCTTCCTAATGCACATGCCATATTTTGAAATACCCATTTATGTGATTCTTCAGATATTTTTATGTTCTTGAGCACTGTACTGCAGTGAGATATGGGATGAGTAAGGAGTTTGACTTCTGAGTTAGATCCTATTATTGTCTCCTATGATGCATCCCTGCCAGTTTCCGTATGAATCATAGGTCTTCATGTAGAAAAATATCTGTTTGCCCCACTTTCAGGCTTGAGAGCAAATCTTTTTTGGTCAGTGAAATATAAAAGGAGATGACATTTGACACAGCAACATGGAAACTTTGAGACCAACTGTATATTTCCACTAGCTTGTTTGCATCTTCCTCCCACCATGTCCCAAATAGGTTCTGCTCCTTGAGCCTGAATCCAGAAATAAGAAGACACTTTAAGAAGGTTTGAAGCTGATCTTTAGCTTGGAACTCAGCCATAGCTAATCAGCAGCCAATGTGCAGTGTGAGTACAAAATAATTTTTTATTGCAAGTCACTGAAATTGAAGAGTTGTTTTTTGCTAGAGCATAAATTAGCAAAAATCAAATAACACTTCTATTTTGATATAGTAGGAGATAGGAGAGGTTGAACTCAGGAATATTCTAAAGCAGTTTCGGTAAAAAGTATATATGGAAGTTGAGGATGTGGAAATTAATTCTCTCAAAACATACTGGGGGCATTCAGTCCTTGGAAAGACTTTATGGACTTCCAGGAGCATAAATCTTATTTTGAAGACTACTTAATTATATAACACAAGCTAAAGAATAGCACGTCTCTTGTCACACCCCAAAGAAAAAAGACTATACCTCCTTCATAACCTCGCTAATATCTAAAATTCATTTTGCAGGCAAGATATTTTTCATTATATTTCTTAAAAATCAAATAAAACAAGAAAACAAATACATACAATAACTATAGAATAACAAATATTCAACCGATAGCAGACTATTTTAAAACTATAGGTTTTGATTGAAATAAGAATGTCTCAACAATAAAAACTATAGCATTCTAGAAGTTGAGAAAGGTTATATGATTGGAAACTTGGTATTCCAAATAAAAATAACTTTTTCACAGTTTTACCCAGGAAAAATTCCAAGATTTACTACAGGAATACCATAGTTTATACCTCATTATTTAATTCTTTATTGTGAAACTGCATTTTAAACTATGGGAAATATTCAACTATGGGAAATTATCTCATAAGATAAGCTCCATTTCCATCACTTATTTATTCTGTTAAAGTCTAGTATTTACTATTAAACACAAAGTTTTTCCCACATGACTTTTCCAATAACAAATGAAACAGGTACTTATTTAAACTTTTTCCATCTTTTCATTAGTTTAATACTTCCTTTCATTTCACTTTCTGTGTGTTCACAATACATATCGAAGTGAAAAAATTGTGCAGGTCTAATTTTGAAACAGATGTGAGTCACTTTATAAGCACATATTTATCTTTCATATTGCTGTTGCTGCCATGAAACTATTACTAGAACATTCCTTGCAGTACTGAGGCCACTCTCTGAGTTAGTTTAAAATTGAGAAAATGGGAAAATTATTTTAGACTAGTGTAGCATTGCTAGAACCGTCCTTCTAAGTCAAGGTCTAATGCAAAAGTCTATCTATTCTATAAGATCTTCCCTAATGCAGTGAAAATATTTATTTTTATCTATATTCTTATTGCATTTTTGTCATCCCAGTTCCTATAACATGCACCATTTTCTAATTATATTGTAGAGCTTCTGGAATGTGAAGACTGTCTTCTCCATTTTCACATAAACCTGATTTTAATACTTCTCTTATAGAATGTGACAAATTGTAACAATGTGAATAGATTCTTTCATCCGTTTATCCATACCCTCTTGAAATGACACTCTGAAGGTCTTCCCATTAAAATTTAGTCTATTTCACTGTTTATTCTGCCCTTCATATTTTTTCCCCAATAGAATGTGGTGGAAGTGGCCTTGTTCTAGTTATAACCTTGGTCTCAAGAATCTTAGCATGCTTAAATTCTGCCACTGCCTTGTGGATAAATACAAGGAGGACTGCTGGAGGATAAGAAACCGCATCAAGTAAAGACAAGCTATCACATCTTGGCTGTCAATACCAGACATCCCTCAGCTACACCAGCCATTAACTATATATGCACGAACGAGCCCAGCTGAGACTCATGGAAAAGAATCACCATTTAAACCCAACTCAAACTGTTGACTTACAGAATAGGGAGCTAAATAAATTATTGCTTTTCTAAGCCCTAAGTGTTGGGAGAGTTTGATATTCAGGAAAAACTAACAAATACATAGAACAAATGAAGTGAAAACCAAGTGATGTAAGAATTTACTTTCTCTTCTATATACCATAATTACTGTCCTACAGCTCTTCTTTTTCAATTCTGTTTTATTTTCTTGTTCTAGTCCTCTGGTACATACACTTTGATTCACTATGTCCCACAGTTGTAACATAATGTCATAATCCATTCATATTTGAATGCTACCTTTTTTTTCCTACATCTTATTTTTCACTGAAGATTTCAAAATCATCTTAGATACTCATGAATTATTGGAAAAAAACATTCATTCTCTAATATGTATTATGACTGATATTATTTGTGTCCTGAATTAAATAAAATTATATGAATTCTTAGATATAAGCATGGTTTTAAAATTTTATGGAAATATTAACCACCTTTTAATATATATATCTTTGAATATCTAGGATCATGTAAGTGTGTCATGGACAATTTGATGCTGGAAAATTAGGATGAAAGTCAGAGCTTTCTGTGTTGGGTTCATGTGTATGATGAGAGTGAATAATCTGTAGGTTGCTGTGAACAAGCATAAAAAAAGGGCCAGGGATTTCTTGAGATGACAAGAAAGTCTTTGTATGAAATTACATTTATATAACTTTTTTATCATGATAAAATATACATAACATGAAATGTATCATTTAACCATTTTCAATTGTACATTTTAGTGACATTAAGTATATTTACATTGTTGTGCAACCATCACACCACTTTTCATCCCTAGAAATTTTTCATCATTCCAAACTGAAACTCTGTACTCATTCAACAACAATTCTCTTCTCCCCCAGATTCTGGTTATGAGTCGTCCACCTTCTATCTCTATGAATTTGACTATTCTAGATACTTAATATAAGTGGAATTAAACAATATTTGTCCTTTTGTATCTAGCTTATTTCATTTAGAATAATGTCTTTGGGGTTCATCCATGTTGTAACATGAATCAGAATTTCATTTGTTTTTAAAATTGAATAATATTTCCTTACATGTACATACCACGTTTGATTATTCATTCATCCTCCAAAGGACGGTTGAATTGTTTCCACATTTTGACTATTGTGAATAATAATGCCATGAAAATGTATGTACTGACATTTATTTGAGTCCCTGCTTTCAATTGTTTTGGGTATATATCCAGAAGTGGAACTGCTGGATCATTATTTACTTAACTTTTAAAATATATTGCCAGATAGCCATATATAACTATAAAAATTTTGAGAAATATACATAGATTATTGAGAAATTCATCTATGAATGTTCTAAATAAGATAAAAGAAAACTGTGTTTCAGGTCATGGTTGAACAGTTTCACACAAAATAAAAGAAAATTGGGCTCAGATCATTCCTTACTGCTCATACTACCATCTTCCCTGGAAAGTTACCTGATAATATTTTCACATGCTCAGCTGCAGGCTGATAGCATCCTCCTTTGGAGTCTATATGCCTCCTTTGCAGCTAGGTTTTTCTTAACTATCTCAAAAGCCTGAAACTCATCATGCTCAAGAATTCCATCTTCAAGATGAGTAGTCAGAAATGATGCTCATAGTATCTAGTACTGTATCTAAAAGAAAATAAAGAGAATAAACTCCCAACTGGACATGGTCTCTTGTCTGTCTGGTACTTACTATATTATAACCTGTATATTGCCACATATAGGAAGCATATGAAGAGGATTTTTTTTTTTTTAAAAAAAGTAATGCAAGGCTCAGGGTTTGTTTTCTTTCAGTTTTTTGAATTTCTAGTGTAAGTAAGGCACTCACAAATACAAAGGACAATATGATTTTGAAGGAAAAAAGATATAATCCTGGTTCTGAGATAAACTCTAATAAAAACCAAAGAAAACTCTTATTGAAAAATTCTTTAAAATTCTATATTTGTTTTGGAGTTATGGAGTAGAGATGAATAGGGAAGGAGCTATGAACTCCAGTTATATTCTACGGTAACTAGTAAAATCAAAATCTTTATTGGAAGGCACAGAACACAGAAGAAGAAGAAAGGAAGGAAGGGAGAAGTGAGGGAGAAGAAGGCAGGAAGGGGAGAAGGAAGGGAAAGAAACAAGGAAAGAGGGAGGAAGGGAGAAAAGGAGAGATGGAAGTGATACCTGCTGGGGCCTATCAAGTGTTTTTGGGATTAAATGAATAGAAGGAGACTGTGGTGATGAGATAATAAAATAATCCAAAGATCAAAGTAAGAATTTTCAACTTTCCTTAAGCACAATCATAAGACATTAAGAGATTTTTAAAACGGATTAACAAGATCAAATTTTTGTTTGAAAAAACATACTCTGATTTGGTGAAGGAACTAGAATGGACAAAAGTAGACGCAGAGCAGCCAGATAGGAGGATTTGCAGTGGTCCTTTGGGGAGATTATGCTATGTGGTACTAAGGAGGTGATATTGAGAATAGAGAAAAACTACTTTAAAATGTGAGAAGTAGAGGAGAAGAATGGAGGAATAGAAGACGTGTGTGACTCTCAAATTTCTGGCATGAGCAAGTGATAAGGGTAATACTTACTAAGACCGCAAACAATGGAGGAAACAAAGAGCTTTGGACTAGATGGACATTAAGACACTTTGGGGAATAGATTAGAGAGCAGTATCCTATTACAATGAAGAAGCACACCCACGTGCTCTAGTTTTATTGCGTGGGATGCCGCACTTCCCATCATCTGAGTAGAAGAATATAATATTCTGTTTGGCTAAGAGATATATAATTATAGTGTATTTTGACTGAGTTAATCAAACAAACAGAAAGAAAGACTGGGCTTTTGACTAATACCTTCCATTCACTGTAAATCTCTTGAGTTCAGTGACTTTGTCTTTATCTTTTCTAAGTTACGCTTTCCAGTCATCTTCTTAAACTATGAAGAATTGCCTGTATTTTTTAAATTAATTTGAAAACAGAAACTATTTGTGATAAATGTGGATTTCCTTCATGTTAAATGGGCCTGTTATTGAAGAAACTCAACTAACCTTGGGGATAGTAGTGTTTCGTTCTCAGTACTTAGAAGAACAAATTTGAGTACAAATTTTTTAATTCAATTCAGCTTTTAAACCATCTGTGATTCTGTTTACTTGCACACAGCATTATGTATATATTTTGAGGAATATATCAAGCACAAAATATAATGGAAGAAAATCTTTGGCAAAGAATATTAACACATAGATGGAAACCCAAAAAATAGTTGATTTTATAATTTATATAGCTATGAAAGTATATTTCACTAAACTATGTCACATGAAAATATAATTATAAATATAAAAATATTAATAGAATACTAGAGATATTTTTAACATTAGACATATATATAGTTTTAAAATAAAACATGGAGTTGAAATTCGCATAACATGAAATTCACCACATTAAACTGAACAATTCAACGGCATTTAGGACATTCACAATTTTCTGCAATCGTCATCTCATTTTCCTTTAATTACAATCACCTCCTGACTGACTATGGCTTGTCATCCTTTTTTCCTTTTTATTGAGGTAACATTGGTTTATAACATTATGTAAATTTCAGGTGTACATCATTATATTTTGACTTCTGTATAGACTGTATTGTGCTCACCACCAAAACTCTAGCTGCCCTCCATCAGCATACATGTATGCCCCTTTACCCTTTTCCCCCTCCAGCAGTCACCTTCCCCTCTTGTCTTTGTCTGACTTATTGTGCTCAGCATAAAACTCTTAAGGTCCATCTATGTTTTAGCAAATGGCAAAATGTCAACTTCTTTTATATCTGAGTAGTATTCCATTATATACATACATACCACATATATATATACACACACACACTATATATATACATATATATATATATATATATATATATATACATACATACCACATCTTCTTTCTTCATTCATGTGTTGATGGGCACTTAGGTTGCTTCCAAGTCTTGGAATTTTGCTCTGTTTTTATGCTTTGTGACTTTGCTCTGAATTTTTGTCTTGTGGTTATCATGAGGTTTGTATAAGAGATATCATAGATGACATAGTTGTTTTTCTGCTGATAGTATCTTATCTCCATTTGCCTATGCAAGTTCCATCCTTTTCCTCTACCCCTTCTATGTTTTTGTTGTCACAAATTATCCCTTTTTGTACTGTGAGTTTGTGACCAAATTGAAGTGGTTATAGTTATATTTAATGTTTTCTTTCATTTTAGCCTTTACATTATAATTGTTTACTAATGTGTTCCGGTATAGAGTTGCAATATTCTGATTTTATCTATTTATCACCTTTCTTAAAATGTTGTATACCTTTGCCTTTTTGTTTCAGGTTAGAGAGCTCTTTTCAAGATTTCTTGTAAGGTAAGTCTAATGGCTGTGAATTTCCTCAGCTTTTGTTTGTCTGGAAAAGTTTGTATTTCTCCTTTGTATTTGAAAGATAGGTTTGCTTGATAGAATATTCTTGGCTGACAGTTTTTATCTTTCAATATTTTGAATATACCATTCCACTCTCTCCTGGCCTGTGGAGGTTCTTCTGAGAAATTGCTGATAGCTTAATAGGGATTTCTTTGTAGGTTATTGTTTTCTTCTCTCTGGCCACCCTTAACATTCTTTTATTCTGCCATTGGCTTTTTTTTATTTTTATTTTTTTTTTTAAAGATTTTATTTTTTTCCTTTTTCTCCCCAAAGCCCCCCGGTACATAGTTGTATATTCTTTGTTGTGGGTCCTTCTAGTTGTGGCATGTGGGACGCTGCCTCAGCGTGGTTCAATGAACAGTGCCATGTCCGCGCCCAGGATTCTAACCAACGAAACACTGGGCCGCCTGCAGCGGAGCTCGCGAACCTAACCACTCAGCCACGGGGCCAGCCCCAATAGATTTTTTTTTTTTAAAGATTTTATTTTTTCCTTTTTCTCCCCAAAGCCCCCCAGTACATAGTTGTATATTCTTTGTTGTGGGTCCTTCTAGTTGTGGCATGTGGGACGCTGCCTCAGCGTGGTTTGATGAGCAGTGTCATGTCCGCGCCCAGGATTTGAACCAACGAAACACTGGGCCGCCTGCAGCGGAGCGCGTGAACTTAACCGCTCGGCCACGGGGCCAGCCCCTCTGCCATTGGCTTTTGACAGTTAATATAATTTGCCTTGGATAAAGTTTTTTTGCATTGAGATAATTAGGTGTTCAGTTAACTTCATGTATTTGTCTATCCAGCTTCTTCCCCAGGTTTGGGAAGTTCCCAGCTATTATTCGTTTTAAAAAGCTCTCTGCTCCCTTCTCCCTCTCTTCTCCTTCTGGGTTACCCATTATCCTTATGTTGATTTTCCTATTTGAGTCATATATTTATTCATTTTTTAAACATCTTAGTTCTCTCTTCTCTTCTACCTGAATCATTTCTAGATTTCTATCTTCAAGCTTGAAAATTCTCTCTTCTATATGTTCTTCTCTATTTCCAATGCTTTCTACTTTATTCTTCATCTCATTTATAGTGTTATTCTGCTCCAGAATTTTGGTTTCATTGTTTTATAGTTTCAATGTCTTTGGTGAAGTTCTCCTTCTCTTCATTAATTTTATTCCTGAGCTCATTTAACTATCTTTCTGTCTTTTCTTGTAACTCTTTGAGTATCTTCATGACAGCCATTTTGAAGTCTCTGTCAGTTAGATTGCAATCTTCCATGACTTTAAGTTTGGTTTCTGGAAAATTGTCATTTTATTTTTGTGATACCATGTTATTGCAGTTTTCCATGGTGCTTGATGATTTGTTCCTGTGCTGACACACTTGCGGTGAACACATTTCTTACGTGGGTAAGGCTTTGTTTACTTTGATCCTGAGTGGTTTCTGGTTGTATTTGAGACTTTCCACTTTCCACCTCCCACTGCCTCTGCCAGAGGTGCTGTCAGTGCCCTCACTGTGCTGTTTGTGCCTCCAAAGTCTCTGGTGCCTTGCTACTTACAATGTTGCTGCAGTAGTGAGTGTTGCCACCAGGGTCACCAGGCTGGCAAGCACCTCTGCTGCTTCTACAGTCACCTATGTTGTGGATTTCCTCACTACAGTGGAGAGGTGGAGAGAGTGGTGTGGGAGCTGGGGTTGCAAGCACTTCTGTCACATCTGCAAGTATTAGGTCTGCAGGCACAACTGCTACAGGTTGGGGGGGGGCAAATCTGTTGGTACCATTGCAGATGGCGGGGACTGGAGTCCTGGGCTCCACTGTTGCTGTTACCTGACTGTCTGTGGGCTCTTCTTTCGCTCAGGTGTGGCTGCTGCATGTGCCACTTGTGCTGATGCTCCCAAGTTTTCTGAGTGTGCTGGCATGTCCTCTGCTGGGGGCACTAACTTTGTGAGTGTTACTGCCACTACTGGGTTGGCCAGGCTCATGGGCAACACCACAACTGCCAGGAGGGAAGGGGTACCTGGATCACAGCACTGCCAGGGTTCCTGAAGACTCTGGTCTCGAGTGCTAGTGCAATTCCTGGAACCTGAGATCAATACTGCCACCAATGCTGGAGTCCGGGGTCTTGCATGCAGCCTCTGCTGCTGAAAGGGCCTGTGGTGGAGGTGCTGCCATGGGAAAGGGTGAGGGGTCTGGGTCATGGTACTGCTGGGGTCTCTGAAGCCTCAGATTGCGGGCATCACTACTGGGGGAGGTGGGCAAGCTGAGTCATGACTACCGCTGTGGTTCCTGATTTCTGGTCTCGGGTGCCAGTATGATTCCTGGAGCCTCAGGTCACGGGCACTGCTGCCACTGCTGTGGAGATCGTGGTCTTGGATGCAGTCTCTGCTCCTGGGAAGGCTGGAGTCAAGACACTGTCGGAGAGGGAGAGAGAGTGGGCTGAGTCACAGGTATCACCATGGCTCCCAGAACCTTCAGTCACGGGCCCTGTAGTGGTTCCGGGCAACTCCAGGAGCTGGGCTGCCTGGGTTCCTGGGGGGCCAATATTTTCAGGGGTTACCAGAATTTCCAGGGCCTCAGGTCACAGGCAAGGCTGCAGTACCTGGAGCCTCCAGTCTTGGGAGCTGCCGCTGCCCTCTGGATGCCACTTCCTCCAGGAAGTCCAGTCCACTCACTTTCAGATGTATAGATGGATCTCTCAGCCATCTAGTATGCTATACAGAGAGTCTTTTGTTGGTCTATGGGTATCCTACTTGTTGTATCTTAGAGGGGCGAGACAAAGGGAACAACTCACTCAGCCATGATGCTAATGTCACCCCCTCGACCTATATTTTAATAAAAAGAGCTATTAGTTTAATCAGTACTCGTTTAAATATACTTCTCTATTAATCTAGAGATAACAGTAAATAACGATTGAGAAAAAGGAATTATTGAAAATACCACTTTTTCCTTAGATTGAAAAGTATTATTGACTATATTTTATTTATCTTCAAATGGGACCCTCTATGCTTTATCATGCAACATTTTAAAGCAACTGTGTTTCTTATGCCTTAATGTCACAAATTCCAAACCAGTGGGGTCATATTCATGAAGTTTTATTTTAAGTTCAGCATGATAGAAAGGGCAAGAGAAGGTTGTCAAGGGCAGACAGAATGTCTGTCTGTTTAAGGACGTTGTTGCATTTCAATGTCTTATAATTAGACAGGTGTCATGGCCATTCTAAGGAAATCTATCAAGATATGCCGCATTTTTTTCTTTATTTGTTTCTTGTCGTCTCAGTTTGACAGACTTGACTGAAAGGAAAATAAAATTTAAATAAAGAGACATGTTTGATTTTTTACTTGAGCTACTGCCAAAATAGAAAAGCAAAAGAGAAATCAAAGGATAGGTAACTGTATAATGGGTAATATTCACTGGGTAACTAAACTTCATTTGCATGATGGTCCTGCCTGGGGCATAGGAAAGCCTTGGTCCTGATTCTAGTTACCATTTATACAAGGATTAATGTTAATATAGCCCAATTTGATCATCTCTAAGACCAGTCATATTAGCTTAAGTAGATATTGACATAGAACAATCTTTGCAGAGTCAATGTGTATATGGTAGAAGTAAATGGTGACAATGTGTGTATGAGAATTTAATGAGAGCTTTTCTATTATTTTCTCTTCAGCATCCTTTTAAATACCTAGGCTCATGGTCTATAGTGAAGTTTCCACAGTAGAGAAATAGTTTGTGCATAGGGTATGTCTAGAAAAGACATATTCTCATTCTGAGAAGTAGCCGTAATCATGAATCTGCTTTGCATAGATTTTCTCCTATAAGTAGTTTTACCTAAATTATCTTGTAAGAGAAATAGTCTAAATGAACCAAGTAACCAAGCATCAAAACTAAAAGAAGTTCTGTGTCTTCTTTTATAGTGGCAGTGATGTATATAAAATTGTTTAATTGCATAATTCACTAGCATATAGCTTCCTGACTTTGGGTTCTTCTAGAAGTAGTTTCCATCTCTTCCTGTGCTAGTTTCTCACCCTGAATAGAGAAGGGAAGTTTTTATTGTTCCATCTTGTCTATATCTATCTCTTCTACAATATAACAGCACAATTTCTGTATTCTGAGGCATATGATTGTAAGATGCCATGTTTTTAATATTAATACAACAATCAGTGTATCATTTTTTGCAAATATTATAATTATCTGAAGCTTCCACACAGCAAGTGAATAATTTGAACGCTAAATCACATTATAGCACTTATAGTACTCAAAGAATGATTATTTTAAAAGTTAATGCAATGTTTAATGTTTTAAAATTTGTCATTAATGGAAAACTTTTGGAGTTGTAAGGCACTAATAATCGTTGTATCTTTAAATATTTATAAAAAATCTATTCTGTTACTCATTCCTTCTAAAAAATATTCTAGACACTGTATTAGTTTTTTTCTAATACAAAATAACAAAACAGAACCGGGTATTCTAATGGGAGTAAATATGTAAGAAGATGCATACTTTCAATTGGTGTTAATTGAAATTATACGGAAAATAAATATAGAAAATAAGCCAGGTGATGGGATAGATGGTGACTGAGAAAGCTTCCTTAGTAGTTGCTCAGAGAACATCTTTGAGGGAGTAAAATCTAAGCTAAAATTGAGTATCGGGATAAGTCCAGCCATGCAGACATTGAATAACCTAGAAGAAATGGATAATTCCTAGAAACATACAACCTACCAAGACTGAATCAAGAAGAAATATAAAATGTGAACAGATTCATATCAAATAAGAAGATTTAAGTAGTAACCAAAAGCTCCCAACAAAGAAAAGCCCAGGACCAGATGCCTTCCCAGCTGAATTCTACTAAACTTTCGAAGAGGAACTAATATCAATCTGCCTTAAACTCTTCCAAAAACTAAACTGTACAGAGAATTCTGCCAAACTCATCTTCTGTGGTCAGCATCCCTGTGATAACAAAGTTAGACAAAGAACCACAGAAAAAGAAATCTACAGGCCAATAACTTTGATGAGTATAGATGCAAAAATTTTCAATAAAATACTAGGAAAAGAATTCAACAACACCCAAAAAGATTATACACCATGACCAAATGGAATTTATCCTTGGGATACAAGTTTGGTTTAACATATGCAAATCAACCAATGTGTACACATTAACAGAATGAAAGATAAAAACCACGCGATTTTCTCAATACATGCAGAAAAAGTACTTAAAGTTCAATATCTAGTCATTCTAAAAACTCAGTAAAATAGATGTAGAAGGAACATAACCTCAACACAACAAAAACCTCTTATGAAAAGCCCGCAGCTAATATCATAATGGGAAAAACTGAAATTTTTTCCTCTTAGATCCTGTACAGGGCAAGGATGTCTATTCTTGCCATTTCTATTAAACTTTGTACTGGAAATACTAGAAAGAAAATAAGCAAAGAATAAGAAATAAAAGACATCAAAGAGGAAAAGAAAGAGTAAAATTATCTGTTTGCAGATCATATGATCCTGTAAGTAGAAACCCTAAAGACTTCAAAAAGAACTGTTAAAACTAATAAATGACGTTAGCAAAATTGCAGGGCACAAAATCTAACAAAAATAACAAAAATAAAAAATCAGTGTGTTTCTTTACTCCAACAACAATCTATCTGAAAAGGAAATGAAGAAAACAATCCCAGTTATCAGCATCAAAAAGAATAAAATACTTAGGAATAAATTTAACCAAGAAGTTGGAAGATCTGTACACTGAAACATATAAAACATTGAAGAAAGAAATTGGAGTAGGCACAAATAAATGGAAAGGCATCCTGTGTTCATGGATTGGAAAAATGCATATTATTAAAGTGTTCATACTACTAAAAGTGATATACAGATTCAATGTAATCCCTATCAAAATTCCAATGGCATTTTCACAAATAGAGAAAATAAAATTCTAAAATTTATATAGCACCACAAAAAATAGTCAAAGCAATCTTGAGAAAGAAAAACAAGCTGTAGTAATTTAAACAATGCGATGTTGGCATAAAAATAGAAACATAGATCAATGGCACAGAATCAAGAGCCCAGAAATAAACCCAAACATATACAGTCAATTAATTTTGACCAAGAATACACAATAGGGAAATGTTAGTCTCTTCAATAATGGTACTGAGAAAATGGGATAGCCACATGAAAAAAAAATGAAATTGGACTTCTGAAAGAAAATTATAAGAAAAAATCTATAAGGAAAAATCTTGACCTTGGTGATAAATTTTTGTATATGACACCAAAAGCTCAGGCAACAAAAGCAAACATAAACAAGTGGGACTACATCAAACTAAAAAGCTTCTGTACAACAAAGGAAACAACCAACAAAATGAAAAGGCAATGTACAGATAGGGAGAAAATATTTGCAAAACATTTTTCTGATAAGGAGTTAATATCCAAAATATATGAGGAACTCAAACAATCTAATAGAAAAAAAAAATCTGACTTAAAATGGACAAATGGCTTGAATTTCTCAAAAGAAGACATACAAATGGCCAATCGGTATATGAAAAAGTGCTCAACATCACTAATAATCAGGAAATGCAAATCAAAACCACAATAAGATATCACTTCACACCTTTTAAAATGGATATTATCAAAAAGATAAAAATAACAAATGTTGACGAGGATGTGGAAAAAAAGAGAAGTCTTTTGCACTGCTGGTGGTAATATAAATTGTTACAGCCATTATGGAAAATAGTATGGAGATTCCTCAAAAAATTAAAATAGAACCACCAAATGATCCTGCAATCCCACTTTTGGGTATATATCCAAAGGAAATTAAATCAGTTCCTCAAAGAGAAATGTATGTTCCCATGTTCACTGCAGCATTATTTATAATACGAGATATGGAAACAACCTAAATGTCCATCGACGCAAGAATGGATATAGAAATTGTGGTGTATATATAAAATGGAATATTATTCAGGCTTAAAAAGAAGGAGATCTTGCCATTTGTTAGAACAAGGATAAACCTGAAGGACATTACGCTAAGTGAAATAAGCCAGACCATAAAGAAAAGCACTTCATGATCTCACATATATATGGAATATCAAAAAGTAAAATTCACAGAAGCAGAGAATACAACGGTGGTTACCAAGGAGGTAGAGGTGGGGAAAATGGGGAGATATTGGTCAAAGGGTACAAAGTTGCAGTTATGTAATGGGATGAATAAGTTCTAGAGATCTAAAGTAAAGCATAGTGACTATAGTTAATAATTCTTTGATGTATACTGGAAATTTGCTAAGAGAGTAGATTTCAGGTTCTCTCATCACATATAACCACAAAAGGTAAGTATGGGAAGAGATGGCTATGTTAATTAGCTTGGTTGTAGTAATTATTTAACAACGTGTATATGTATTAAAACATCATTTTGTATACCTTAAATGTAAACCACTTTTATTAAATAAATAAATAAAAGTTAAAAGAAAGACGTATTGATCAGCTCTAAAAAAGGAGCCATCTGATTTCAGAATACACATTTTTGACCTTCACAGTACATGTATTCTCAGGTCTTTAACTGATCCACATGTGTTCATGTACTCAATCTTTGTGTGCTTTTGAGTGGCTGATCTGTGCCATGCTCTTTGCTAAGTCTAAGAGATTCACTATGTATCAGGAGAAATGAACATTTCAACAAATCACTACAGTGCAATATATGGTAAGAGCTACAATATGTATGGACACATAGATTTATAAATGTATATGTTCTAGCTC
Organism: Equus asinus; assembly: GCF_041296235.1. Lineage (NCBI taxonomy): Eukaryota > Metazoa > Chordata > Mammalia > Perissodactyla > Equidae > Equus > Equus asinus. The sequence goes on along the minus strand of NC_091792.1, from coordinate 46,576,409 downwards.
AGCTTAGAGTAGCCATCACCATATTAAATCAAATATGCAAAACACCAAACTTACTCTTTTCTTCTCTTCTTCCTCCTCACAAAGTAGCCAACTGATTCCTTGTTTCAAATTCTTTATTATGTTTAACGTTCCCAATACCTAAACACAAAACCCAAAGAGTCCTTTGATGATTCTACGTCATTTATCTCATATATAGACCTGCAAATGCCTCTATTATGGCATACTTAGTATATTTGACTCCCAAAGTGGATTTTTTTCTAACACCCACCTTTTCTGTACAGGAAAATTATTTTCAGCAATAATCCTAAAATAAAACAAATTATAACAATGGCCATGGAAAACATGGTGAAAATTTTGTTTTATTGAACCTCATATATCTAATTATATCCTTTGAAAATATACAAATTAATAATAAGTAAATATTACAGAAATAAAATAGTTTTTTTTATTTTTAAAATCACTGTACCCTCTTTGCTTATTTCAAACTTCCTACTTTTCATTGAATAAATATCTAATAGTATAGGGCTTTGAAACACAAGCTCTACCTGAAATGAGCTCAAAGGGTTCTGAATTTTCATGAACTGACTCTTGAAATGAACTAAAATAGCTGAGCCTAAGTGTAATTAGAGTTGATTTTATAACTAGGAGTTCTTTGAATTACTATCTTTGCAAGACACAATGTTTATTAAAGGAAAAGTAATGAAAATATGTTAAGTTAAAGCTTATGTATATATGATTGAAACTCATCAGTAACGATGGCAATTGTTTGGTATTCAAACCAAAAATAATATTTTTTCAGGAAAAAAGTATTTTATCACTTATATTAGAAAGAGACAAACTTTTATTCAGTTTTATTATTATTTCTTGTTCCCTATAAAGAACGCATTCCCCTATTGCCTCAAATCAGGCCAGAACACTGACACTGCTTGGCCCTTGGTTTGCCACTCCATTATTTGTCTTTTATCTGTACACAAAATAGGGGCTCAGACTTACATTAGAATTATTAAAATGGGTTTGGTTTTCTTTTTCAGTATTTTCTGCTGATTGTTTTTCCTTTCTCAGAGTCAGCCTGAATATTGCTCCAAGATTAACCTTCCTAAAATAACATCTACATCATGTCCTTATCCAAAGCATCAAAAAGTTAAGATCAAACACATTGACTACTTATTTTCTTCTACATTAAGCCTAAACAATTTTACTTCTTTATTAAAAACTGACAGAATCTCTTCACCTTTTGCCGCTAATCTTTTCTCCGTAAATCCTTATTTTGTCTTCCTTAATGCCTCATCGTTCCTACACATGTCATGCTAATTCCCACCGATATGCATATTCTGCTTCTCATTCTTAAGATACAGTGCTCAATTCTGATAAATCTCTTCCTTTAGGGTGAGTTTAACTCTTTTCTCCACTTAACTTTCTTTGTCTATGCTAATCCATAATAATCTACCTGTACCTCGAATCACTATAATCAATTTATATTTTACTTCTATTCTAAATCTTATCTACTGCAAAAGTATGCATACCATTCGTACAGAAGGAGAATGGGGGTTTACAAAATAACTTTTAGAAATCTAATGATTTCTGAGTAAAGTTTAAGGGTTTTATAGAGGAATAATACATCAGATAGAGTTGCATCTGAAAATACAAGTTTTCTTGCACATTAAGAAAATAGCATTCATAGACGTTTTTTATATGAGCTTTGAAGGGCAATTTAAATATGCTATATTATTTTTGAGAAATTTCTCACAGTATTTCAATAAAGTAAAAGATGAAGGTATCTAGTACAAATACTTTAAGTATAGATATAGTCCTTGTTCCTCAAAGATATCAGTGATAATTTACTACAAATTCAACTTTTTGTAAGGTCATTTTTCTATCATATGAATAGCTTTCTAACACAATGAGTTAGTACTTCAGCTTTAAAATCATTCTATTTCAGGTAGATTCCCTAGGTAGATTACAGTTTCATAGATTTAAACATGTGTTAGAGTTGAAGTAGACATGTTTTTTCATTAAAGAAAAAAATGAACTTTTTTTCTCAGCAGGTGATGATACTACAAATTTTATGTTATGTCATCCCTTCACATCTGTGTAAAATTTATTGTTGAATTCCCCATGACTTTTAAAGCCATTATTTACTTGCCTTTTCGATGGCAGCAGTGTAGCTATAGCTTCTTGCTGATTTCTATTGGTTAGATGATTCCTCTCCGTAGTAATTTCATTATGTCTTCAACCTGTGTTCCGACTCTCACTGCAGCAATTACATGTGATATTTAAAGTTACCAGATCATGAAGTTATGCTATCTACTACCAGCTACCTGAGGGTAATTTTCCCATTAATTTCTGGATCTAGACCAAACTTTCCTCTTGTACAAATTTTAAAAACAAGAAAAAACAATTTCTTAAGGAAAAAGAATCCTTTATAGCTGGGTTCTTATAGCTGGGATTTCTGCTGAAACAATAATAATGAACATCTAGGTCTCTGATTCACCAAATCTTCCTTGCAACCATGAAGCTCTTTTTTAGTATTGAGTAAAATTGTGTCTAACATCTTCAGTCAGAATTCCTTTGAAATCATGTTGTGCTCTTTCAAGGCAAGTAAAATTTCCCAACCAATGATATCACGTGGTGTCCAATATTTTCTAACAGACTTCATTGTCCCAAAGGTAGCCCCAGACCAGGGAGTCAGATAGAGCTCTAAGCCATCAAAAAGGATGCCATAAGCTCATACCCTAAAACTTAAATTTCACCTATGTGGATCAAGCTAATTCTCAACCATGTCAGTTAAATGAGGAGTTACTCTATTTAATAGTTCCCTGGCATAGTAAGATGGTGCTCAAAAGCTTTGAAAAAGCTAGTGTCTTTCCAAAATGCTCAAGATGTTACCTGGAAGGTCACAGTCTCAGAAAAAAAAAAAAATGAAAAAAAGGATGATTGTTAAAGAAGAACTAACTAAAAGTCACGCTGAACATTTACTCCTCTAGGTTAGCTATTCATTCATTCTTTCCATTCAGAAATTAGTGAAGCTACAAAGTATATGCTGCTGACTATAACAAGGGCTTTGTCATTTTCCTATTTTTAGTGAAGATATTGAAAGAAAACCACAGACTGTCCCAGATGGAAAATTCGATAGTGATCATTTAGTTCAACTTCCTTCTTTATCTAAGGGAACTAAGGGCCAATAGGCTAATTGATTTGCTCAGACTAGAATTTTTGTTTCCTGAATCCCAGTTCAGAGCTATTTTATCCTCACCAAAGATTCTTAGCCTTTTGGTGGCTGGGGATCAATTGAAGATCCCCTGTTGAATAAACTAAGGATGTCTTCACTGGGAAATATATACATGCACAGTGCTTTCTATAATTTCAGAATCTGAATTTTCTTTCTCTACAATGCTACAATTAGAAATGATTCTTTTTTGTAATTTCCAGACCTACTTATTTTTAAATTATGTGTTAAGGCATCAAACCAGGCCAGTTTTTCTTATCCTATAAATTGCTCTTGTAGAGACGCCTTTTGTTGATTTTGCTAACAACCACACATTACCTCGTTTAAGATTAGTGGAGATTTAGGTGAAAATAATACTAATAGGCATTGCCTGCATTTGTTTTACTAATTATTTACTTCTGAAGAAGTCTGAGGTTTTTTAAGTTTCCATGTTTGTAATCTAGCCAGAATGCCCATGTTTTAGCATGTAATCAGGATCAAAATCACATTAAATTTTAACAATAACCAAACGAGGGTAGATTCCACCGTCGCTCTTTGTATACACCCACACACAACTTACATCACACAAAATACCCTTTTTCAAAAAATTCCCTAATTCTTGCTTGGAATCTTTTAAAGCATACATGCATATGTTTAGAGATCTGTGAGCATTCTGTCCTGCTCTTCTTCATCTCCTCCTCAGGTTCCGTGTTGCAATGTCTCCTCTCATTGAAGCTGCTTAAAGAAACTTTACCTCTGCTATGCAGGTGTCCATTTTTAGAAGTCCAGAATTCATGCCAAGGGTGCTTAGTTCTTGAGGTGTCAGAACCCGTTGGCTTGTATACAGATGCTGTAAGCATGACCTTCCCCTAATCTATGCCGTATGTACTGTTTCCCAGCACAACTCCAGATGCATCAAGCATCTCATAGAATTATCTTGTCAATATCTGTGTCAGGTGTTAGCCCTCTTCCATCATTCAGAATCTCAAAATTACTCTCAAGAAAACAGCTCCTTCAATTTACAATTCTCATCTTCCCTCTAGAGATTCAAGAGTAGTCCAGTGGCTCAAGTCCATGGAGTTTCTCCATCTCTGGGATTTTTCTCAAGTCTCAGCCACTTTGCCAGCTCTAAACATCAGCTCCTGTGTGTTTAGCCTACTTACCCCTTGTTTAGTCTTAGCATTCTCTCCCCCACCTCCCTAAGAATTGGCAAATGTCCTCAGGGAAGAACACAATAGGGTGAAGATGTAGCTCTCTTCTGAACATCTGTCTTAGGAATTTTATCCTTGCCAATCCTCGCTGCATTGTCTCTTTGCCAGGGCCTTTAAAATGTGGTTTTATGTATTTGGTCTAGTTTTGACAATTTTTTTTCAGGAAGCACTTGAGTCTGTTACAGGCTATTCTGTCCTGGTGAGAACATGTGGTCTCTACTTGCTAATGTTTTTATTCTTTAACATTTCTTAACCTACCTGATTTCTTTAAAACTGGTCATTTTGCCACACTAGTGAGAGCTTCCCAAATCAATTACTCCTTAGAAAAAGATATTGTCTATCTTTGTTCTCTAGTGCCATTTTTTTCCTTACCAAATTACATTTAATAAGTAATGGAATATAAGTATCAATTTGTGCCTAATTTCTTAGTAAGCCTCTCTTCTTAAGTGATGCACCAGACTAAATATACTATAATTCCACAACCACAGAAGAAATTACTTTCTATTTGAAAGTTTCAGTCAGACTAGTCAGACCTATCAAATTCCAGGGGCTGGTAACACTCAGTTACTATATAGTAATAAAACCACCAAGGCCAAAACAAAAGGTGGTATATTTCTGGCAACAAAGATATTCTCAAATACTGCTCCAAATACCTGAGATTTCTTCTTTTAATATGGCAGCTTTAGTAAAAAAGTAAAATGATATTGACTACTTGATTTTTCTGCCTTTAACTTCATTTTCATAGCTACTTGACTATTTTTAAATGAACCTCCCTTTGCTTAATGTTTTATGACAATTTTTATTCATATTTCAACTAAAGTAAATTTGGTAAAGCAAGTTATACAATTTCATTTATTTTTTTTAATTTTTTTATTTTAATTGCAGTAATATTGGATTATAATATTATATAGCTTTCATATGCACATCGTAATATATTTCGAGTTCTGTGTAGATTATACCGTGTTCACCACCCAAAAACTAATTATAGTCCATCCCTCACATGTGAGCCTAATCACCCCTTTTGCCCTCCCCCCTCTTCCCCTCTGGTAACCACCAATCCAGTCTCCAATGCTATGTGTTTGTTTGTCGTTATCTTCTGCTTATGAGTGAGATCATATGGTATTTGACTTTCTCCCTCTGACTAATTTCACTCAGCATAATACCCTCAAGGACCATCCCTGTTGTCACAAATGGCCAGATTTCATCATTTCTTATGGCTGAGTAGTATTCCATTGTGTATAAATACCACATCTTCTTTATCCATTTATCCCTTGATGGGCACCTAGGTTGCTTCCAAGTCTTGGCTATTTTGTATAATGCTGCAACTAACATGGGGGTGTATGCATCTTTATGCCTTTGCCTTTTCATGTTCCTTGGATAAATACCCAGCAGTGGGATATCTGGATCAGATAAGGGGTTAATATCCAAAATATACAAAGAACTCATACAGCTCAACAACAGAAAACCAACAACCCAATTACAAAATGGACAAAAGATCCAAACAGAGATTTCTCCAAAGAAGATATACGGATGGCCAACAGGCATATGAAAAGATATTCAACATCACTAGCTATCAGGGAAATGCAAATCAAAACTACAATGAGATATCACCTCATTCTGGTCAGAATGGCTATAATTAACAAGACAGGAAACAACAAATGTTGGAGAGGATGTGGAGAGATGGGAACCCTTGTACACTGCGGGTAGGAGTGCAAATTGGTGCAGCCGCTATGGAAAGCAGTTTGGAGTATCCTCAGAAAGTTAAGAATAGATCTACCATATGATCTTTTACTTATTATGTGGCAAATTCTTATCTGCCTAAGATAATTGCTTACCTACCACAATTTTATGGTCATCTTGGTATGCTTTAGAATATATTATTCTTACTGGTCCATCTAACAATCCGGATCTCAGATGTGCCCAGAATCCTGAAAACCATCTTCTAAGCATTTACCACCTGAATTGTAAATTTGGAGGGACTTGAATGCAAACAATTCTGTTGGTTTGTTAAAACATCATTCATAAGAAATATAGGTTCCCTCATACATGTTTATTTCAATATGGAGGCATATATTTGCTCAAGCTAATTTGTCACCTTAGATAAATATCATTCAGTGGAAAAGTATGTGACAATTCTTGAGATATTAGTTTTACATTTCTCATCAAGGGCTTAGTATTTCTGTTTCTTCTTTGCTTATCCTTACTTAGTGATGGATATTTCAGAATAAGTTGAGAATGAAAACTTTTCTTGCTTTTAATATTGCTCTACCCCTAGGGACCATAGTCAGTAAAATTGGAGACTGGAAAAATAAGAGGATAAATAATAAATTTTTACATTTAGTAATAACTTTCTGTGATTTAAGACATTGCACTATTTTCTCCATAATTTTTAAAAAGATAACTCATTTCTCTCAAGCTGAAGGACATCAACAAGCTTACATAAATTATTATGTTTACTTACAGGTTTGTGAATGCCACTTAATGTTTATTGTATAATCAAGGAGGAGATGTCCTATTCTAAGTCAGATACCTGGGACAAAAAAAAAGGGTAAAAATCAAGAATGCCCTCCTATGTTGGAGGACAGGAGCTAAGAGAGATGTGAAGAACTGTGTATGCATCATCTCTTAGGACACAGAAAGGAGTTTGGTTTTTATTTCTAGCTTCAAGGAGAACCATGACAGGGCTTTAAGCAAGTGAAGAACATTATCTGATTTAATGTTTTTGAAATATTGTTATGGTAGCTATGTGGAGATTAGATCGCAGTGGAACAAGAGTGCAAACGATGAGGCCAGGTGGAAAGGCACTGAGGTCAGGCAGGTGGAAATGATGCCAGCACAGAACAGAATGGTAGCTGTGGAAATGAAGACAAGTGTATAAATGTGATGTACATTTTGCATTTAGAGCCAAGAACAATGTCCGATAAATTGGGTGTCAGGAGAGTGGAGAAAAAATGATAGAGCAAAGCTGATATCTAAATTTCTCACCTTAGCAAGTGATGATGTGGACAGCTTTCATTCTGGATATTCGAGCCCCTTGTTCTTCAGATCACCTGGAAGATGTCTGGGCACTTCCCGGACATTCTCTCTAGACCCAAATACCAGCATGGAGAATGACCATTATGGGTTTTCCACTTCATTAGACTAGTTACGGGCTTTTACATTATTAAAACAGTCGTCTCTGTTGAGAGGGAACGTAAGCTGCAATCAGCCTCTCTGGAACAGGGCCTTGTGCAACTGCATCATATTTCACTCACTAAATTATTTTCTGAATCACAGCGTCCTGTCTCCCAATGACTGAGATAGTATTGCCTTCCCTTCCCCACTTCCAGGATCTTTTTGAGAAAAATCACTCTGAAGTCTTCTCTATTGCTTAGCGGGGTTGCAAAGGTTGTATTTCAAGACTCTTACATAATTATCTATATTTTATATTTTTCTGCTATTTCAAATAGATTTGGGCATGAAGGAAAGATAAAGGTACACACTCATGCACAGATTTGGAATTCAGAGTCTGTAAATACACTTACACAGCATTTTGATTAGTTTCATTCCAGAAATCTCAGTTTAGGTAACATATCTGAATTATCTTTGAAGTTTTGTTGTTATTATTTCTTTAATTAAACAGTTTCTTCTAATTTTATATGCAAAACGTTCTATATCCTTCTTGAATAATAGTTTTCTTGACTATCTATACTTTCAAATCAAGTGGAGTTCTACAAATATATATGCCCAGGCCCTTCCCAGCTATTCTAAATCAGAACTATAGAGCTGTAAATCTGATAACTAGACTTTTATTAATTCCACATGTAGTTAAGATGAACAGGCTGATCTGAGAAGTATTCCCTTAGGGTGATATGCCCTCCTTCTCCTCCACCACTTTAGAATGATTCTAGGTAACGAGTGATGTCACCCATAAGACTATGTTGTAAATATGATCAATGTGAGGCAGAACATAAGTTGCATAACTTATCTACTGGTTTAGATAATTTGGATGCAGCCTTTTCTAACACCGTAAATTAGAAGATAATCATCCCTCTCTGTGCAGATGACATGGTTTCATTATAAAGTAGCTTCAAGCAATTGAACCTTTGACTGATTATTTTCAGAATAATAGCTTAGCAACAGCTGAGCTAAAACAAAACCCTAATGTTTGACAAATATTTTATAAGCTTTCACTGGCTAATATTACACAATTTCACTTGGAGGTCAAATTCTTTGTGACTAAATCGTTGTCATTCTACAAGGGTGAAAATAAGTTGCTACTGGAGTCAGATTGTCCAATTGGTAACTTTTCACTCTATATAGTTTCTCATCTGAAGAGAATCCCAGTATCACATTCATATTTTTACAATTGCAATGTGGTTTTATCTGCTAAGTGTCTAATATGGAAATATACTTTTCATATAAATAATCACTGGTTCTTCATTTTATACTTTGTGATACCATTGGCAATGATTTTTATTCTCTGCTTACAAAAATCACAATTATGCCACCTAAATAAATTAGATGAGCAGAATTACAATACAAGAGAATGACTGATAACACTACATTTCAAAATAATGTGTACTGGCTGGAATAATGCTCCAGGTACTTAGTCACTATGTGATGCTGGTCAATTAATCTATGCTTTTTGATCCTGTCTTCCCTTCTCTAAAAGGGAATAATAATACATTTCTACAATTATTGTGAGGATAAAATGAAATATCTTATAAGTGGCAAGCAGAGTTTCTGGCATATAATTAGGCTCAATATATTATTCACAGCTGCTCGTGCTTAAAATACTATTGCACTATCTACAGATCAATGCTTATTTTTCTATTCTATACACCAACTTATTTTCTTAATGCCTTCTTTCTTCTTCCTTATACTATTCTTCAATACCACCTTCTAGAACCCACACAGGCATATTGCTGCAAAACCTAGCAACTAGAAATAATAGTTCCACTTCTCTTCCTTTTTTCATTATTACTCTAATGTGGTAGTTCTATCTGACTCTGTTTATTAATGTTGACATTCTAGCCTATTGAGGTGTCCCCTTTTCATGAATTTGATTTATAGAGTTCCAATAGGTTTGTGCAGTAGTCTTTATCTCTAGGAAAATGTTCTGCCTTATTTTGTAGGCGTTCTAGTTCTGACATTTGGTGACATTTTCCCTTACTGTTGACAGTTTTTTTTTTCTTTAGATAGTGAACCAGACTGGTGAGGTGTTTCATTTGTTTTCTCCGGTCTGTTTTATATCTCACAAAGCCCTGCAAAGTTTTCATCTCACAGTACATTCTTGTCTGGTTTTCATTGGCACTACTTTTTGCTTTACCTTGAATTATTCTGTTGTTTACTAGGATATGGGAAGTTGACTTTTTTCTCTAGGCTGGCAAACGGATTTCTGTTTCCTTTTATAAGAAATTATCCTCCTTCCATAATCATTATGCTGTCTGAAGTTAGTTATTTTTGGAATCACCATAAAATAAAATTTCTTAATTCAACTAAAACTTAATTTTGTCATTATTTTACAACCCGTTCTGTTTATTTATATTATGTCATCCAGTCAAAAATTTTGTATAGAATCCTCTTGTCTCTCAGCAAATTTTCTATCTTTATTTATCATTTGCAATAAACATTACTGTCCATAATTACTGATGGAAAAATGTCTACATTTTCATAGCATAGGAAATATATTTTTATCATTGTTAAAATGAACATGATTAAGGCAATGCTTCCTGGCTACTGGTGGGAATTACTGACAGTAATTGAATACCACTTAACCTGATCGATTCCCCACCTCATAACTATTTCCACTACACCTGACAAAGCAACAGTAACATTTCTTCCTACAGTGTCCATTATAAAAAATCACAGTGTGTAACATTCTAGCAAAGCTTGGAAGTTTGAAGTACTTAGTTATTTCTTTATTCACATGTCAATCTTACCCTATGATTGTCTCAAAGTTTAAATTTTGAGTGCCTCCAGCTATTTCACCCACAACCATCATACTTCCTTTACTGTTGGACTTGTACATTGTTAGGTTAGGATCTGTATGAATTCACAGAAATAATCACATTCTCATACACACACAGACACACGCATGCACACGCTTCACCATATCAAATTATTTTATGGTACTTTTCAACACCAATTTTTTTAAATCGTTGATACAAATTTGGTAAATATTAGAGTAAGAATTTTCTGCTGTGTGTTGGAGATAAATTATTCTTCCATATAACATATATATTTAAAAGATGCAGACTAAGGGAAGATTCTATACATTTTTACAGTATAGCCGGTTCTCCACAGAATATATTCAAACATAAGATCAGAGCTATAAAGAAGAGATGGTTTAATTAAAGCTCTATATTTACAGCTCCCTATTTAAAGAATCTCTCAAAGGAAAGGTTAGGGCATATTCTAAAAGATGAATAGTCATCACACCAATATTTACTAGCTTTAGGCCTTCTTAAAGAGCAGGAAAAGACTCTCCCAATTTCTCCTAAAGAGAATTCTGGACATTTTGGTTGAATTTGTTCATGCATAGATAACCTTAGCAAGATTACCTTTTCCATTCTCCTGTACTTTCTGATTATTTCAATTTGCCAAGTCCTTTTAAAAAAATCACTTCTGTTACAAATAGTAATTTCTATATTTAAGGAAATGAATGTTAAAAGCCGTTCAGGGTCAAGCTAAAACTCTCCTATCAATCACCCATATTCCTTAACTTCATTAGTGATATTCTCTTGGCAAAGATTTAAAGTCCATACCCATTTCATTTCACTTATCCTGTAGAACTCCAACCTTGGTTGAAACCAAGTATCTTTCTTGTGCCTATTCAAGGTAGCTGACTCCTGCCAGATGTCACCATATAGCCCAGAGCAATGACACCACTATAAACTCCTGGACCTACCACACATAGCTTCTCAGATTTGATCAGCAACATCACACTTTCCTTTGTCAATTAACTCTCTAATTCCGCTCAATTACTATTTTGAAACTTCTTGACTGTCTTTCAAGCTTGTTAGCAGATGACCTCAGATCCGCTCTAAAGAGAAGAAATAAGTCATCTGGTCAAAAGGCTCTCACCCACAAATTAACAAATGTGTTTACCTGAACCTCCTTCCCTACTGTTCTACTGGACGAATGACTCTGGTTTTATCCACAGCCAATTTCTTGACTTTGCCTTTATCACATCCCTTCTTCCTCTCAGATATCTAGTTATATATTTTCTCTCACAGCCTCTGGATACACATTTGTCTTCCTATACTGGACTTTTCCTTTTAATGTGGTTACATGTTAAATTCTTTGCTATATAAACACAGACACTCCCTTGATCTATCCCTTTCCAGTTCACTCTCTCTCTCATTTACTTTACTTTTTATTGTTATGAACTTTGTAGGCACTTTCTGTTCCTATTCCTTATTTCCAGCTCACTCCTCCATTCAATTTAATTCGGCTTCTGACTCTACCACTCCACTGAGACTGTTCTTTCTAAAGCCATCAAGACACTTCTCTGGGCCATCTCTTCTTAGAATTCTCATAGGCATTTCAAATAATCTATCAAACTTGAACTTGTAATTTTTCTCCCTAAACCAGTCCATCTATACAGATCCCTAATTATGCCACCATGTACCCAGTTTCTCAAGCCAGAAAACTAAATGGCCTACTTGCATATTTTTCCAGCCCTTACATCCAATTAGTAAAAGTTATAGTGGCTCTTCTTAGTGAGAGGTTCACAGGAAGCACTCAGTAAATGCCAAGTATTAAAAATAGTAATAGCAGAAATTATCACATTTGGTTTCCCTTAACTATTTGTGCAAATTTGTGTTTTACATGGGTTTTCTCCAAAAGGTTTCAAGCTCATTGGGGGAAAAGTTTTCTATACCCATTTCTGAGTCCCCAATTTCTGTCACAATAACTTCTCCATCCCAATTTTAATGTGCAGAAAGAATTTTAAGCACTACTTTCCTTTTGATAGATATGAAACAACTGGTGGATGGATAAAATAGATAAATATAAAATCATAAAAGATGAAAAGAAAAGCTAAATATTTAATAAAGCTCAAGATAGGAATGCATTGTCTTAATATAAAACAAAATGAAGAAATTACACACATACCAATACATTTTACTACTTATAAAGTTAAAATAATTATGAGGCAAAACTAACACTAAAACAGATTAAAAAACAAATCACACATTGTTAAAATATTATAAAAAAATAAGTTATTCCAAAAGATCTTCGAGAAAAGAGTTTGGTTTTTGCCAAGACTATACATACATGTTACAATAGTAGATATCCTATGTTACAACCTAGTAGATATCCCAGATGGGTCTGACCCAGGCCCATCGCTGGGATTCAGGCATTTCTTCACATATTTGGCTGATATTTGGACTCTCCAAACGTCTTTGAATGGTGGAAATACATTGGAGGTTTTGGTGAATGCAGAGGTGAGTACATCCACGTACACTGAGGCAAAATTAATGGGGAAGTTGGCAAGCCATCGACATCCATGACCAGCTCATGGTAATAATGAGAGGGAAATAGGAAGAGCTGCCTTCTAGAAAGTACCAGGAAGAGATTCTAAAATCGATGATCTCACTGCTCTGGTGCCAACTGACAACATGTGATGCAATGTGAGAAGGCCACTCATCTTACTTCTGCATCAAAGACAGAATGGCTTTGGAGAAATTCAGTATGTACTTATAGTAGAAGTCATGTCCATGAAAAATTTAATAGAAAATAGAATAGCATTGCCAAGTGGATGCAGCCAGTGCTTGTAAAGACTATCGGTGCAAGAAAAAGCTCTAGAACAAATAATGGAAAGTTGAGGAGAAGACAACACAGTATATGGATATACCTTGTAGTATATAAGAAGAGAATTCCTCTAAATTTATTGCTGAGCCCATAGGAGACACTCCTGAAGATGATTTGATGTAACTGACAAAAGAAATAACTGAGGAGACTTGGAGTTATAGTGGGAGCTGCTGAGAAAAATTAATAAAATTATGGTTATTGGTATTGTGTATTTTGTTTGTATCCATAGATTGATGAAGCATAGAGAATTATCACATACACATACACACATGCACACACACAAATATAGCCTAAGAGTTCTATATAGAAACACAGGAGAAAGATCTATAAATGGATAACAGTGGTTAATTCTGTATCATGAAATTTTAGGTCAGTTTAATTTTCATTTATATGTTTTTGACATTATTCAGTGTTGCCACATTAATATATATATATAATTTTTTACAACAAATAGAATGTTATTATTGAAAATTGAAACAAAGATAAGCATATATCTATTCAGTTTTCAAGTTTTATTTATTCTATTATTGCTAAAAACTATAGAGAGATCTCATCAAGACGGCAGCATAGGCAGACTCTGAACTCACTTCCTTTCATGAGCACAGCTAGGTTACAACTATTCTTGGAAAAATTATCCTGGAGATAAAATTGAAAAAAACTGGATAAAAAGAACTCCTACAACAAGGGACAGTCCTGACTGAGGCAGAAGAGGAAGAAATTCCTTCTGGAGAGAAAAAAGCCACCTTCCTGAGCAGGGGAGCTTCACAGCCAGCCAGGCAGGAGCCATCCTGAGGTAAGTAGCCCTCCTTGGAGGAGTAGGGTCCTGAGCAGGGGCTCATTACCACTATAAGCATCCTCAGACTCAGCACAACTGAGATGAGTGTCCTGTTATCTGGCTTCACTGGCTATTAAGTGCAGTGAGGAATACCCCTAGAAAAGCTAGCGGACAAAAGCCAAAAACTCCCAGCTCTTAAAGGGCTCATGCATAAATTCACCCATCTCAGAGAGCAACCTAAAATCATTAGAAAAAAAAGCATTCACAGTACTTTGGTGAAAAGAGACTCACCTGGTAGGCTCTGGGTGCATCTCGGTGAGAGGTGAGACCTCTCTAGAGACTGAGACATTGGTGGCAGCCACTGTTGTCACCTAGTACAAGCATGCTGACACAGACATTGGCAGATGCCATTGAAGCTCTTACCCTGGCCTGTTAGCCCAGGAGTCTGCCACACCCTCTAGAGCACAGATTTAATCCAGTTCAGCCAGGACAGGTAGCCTGTCCCAGGGACCAGTCCCACCCAACAGCAAGCCTTCAGGCTACTTGTTGGCCTGCATAGACTGGGTTCCTTGATCCTCTACAAGGAGAGGAGTGTGTCTGTCTCAGTGGGGCAGGGCCTGTGTGAGAACCAGATGAACTATGGGGGGCATTGGTAGAGAGGTGAGGGCCTCTGCAGTGGGGCAACTGGATATGCTCCAAGGGTTTGGAAAGTGTGAATGGGCCAGGACTGTGTTGATGGTGTGTGGACCTGTGGGGCGTGGGGCTTATCAGTGGCAGAAGACTTGTGCTTCACAAACAGCCACAGTGAGTATCAGCCTTACCTACCAAAGTCTGAAACAATTGGGTGCTCCTGAGCCTAGGGCCATGTCCAATCAGCTACAATCCTGAGAGAGTTGACAACAGCCTTGCAGGCATGAGGCCTAAAGCAACTGTAAGCCCCTGAGCCTAGCAACCAGCTACACTGGGTACCTACCCAATTAACGGGAAAACTGCAACAGAAATGTCTATTAGACCTTGTAGCCAATAGTGCTCAGGCTTCCCAAACTCAATTTACAAACAGTGGGCCAGGGAGGGAAAGATTAGATTCCCTGGATACCTGCAGTAAGAGCAACCCTGCCACAGCAGAAGGACACAAGTAGCGCACAAAGGGGTCAGTCCTGGATCATTTGGACTAGTGACGATAGGGAAGCACACAGCTGGGCCTCAAGAGGTAGCTCTTACATTAAGCCACTTCTCCAAGATAAGGAGACATAGCTGACTCACCTGATACATAGATACAAGCACAGAGAAAGAGACATAGTGAGGAGGCAAAGGAATACTTTCAAGCAAGAGAACATGACAAAACCCCAGAAAAAGAACTCATTGAAACAGAAATAAGCAATCTATGTGATGAAGAGTTCAAATTGAAACTCATAAAGATGCTCACTGATATTGGGGGAAGACTGGATGAACACAGTGAGAACATCAACAAAGAATTGGAAAATATAAAAAAGAACCAATCAGAAATGAAGAATACAATTCTGGAGAAGAAAAATTCACTAGAGGGACTCAATAGCAGAGTAGATGAAAAGGAAGAATGGATGAGTGAGCTGGACAAAATACTAGAGGAAGTCACCCAAGCTGAACAGATAAAAGAAAAAAGAATTGAAAAGAATGATAACAGTCTAAGGGAAATCTGGGACAATATCAAGTGCACTAACATTCGTATTATAGGCATCCCAGAAGGAGAAGAGAGAGACAAAGGGGCAGAGAATCTATGTGAAGAAATAATAGCTGAAAACTTTCCTACCCTAAGGAAGGAAACAGAAATCTATGTACAGGAAGCACAGAGAGCACAAAACAGTATAAGCGCAAAGAGGCCCACACCAAGAGACGTTATAATTAAAATGTCCAAAATTAAAGATAAAGAGAGAATTCTAAAAGTGGCAAGAAAAAGGCAACAAGTGACATACAAAGGAAAGCCCATAAGAATATTGGTGGACTTCTCAGCTGAAACCCTACAGGCTAGAAGAGAGTGGCATGACATATTTAAAGTGCTGAAAGGAAAAAACCTATAGCCAAGAATATTCTATCCATCAAGGTTATCATTGAGAATGGAAAGAGAGATAAAGAGCTTCCCAGACAAGCAAAAATTAAAGCAGTTTATCACCAAGAAACTAGTTCTACAAGAAAAGCTGAAGGGACTTATTTAAATTGGAAAGAAAAAAACACAAATAAGGGTAAGAAAATTATCAAAAAAAAAAAAGAAACAAATCCCCTCCAAAACAAACCAGGAAATAAAATCACTGCTAAAGGCAAAAGTATAGTAAAGGTAGTAGATCGACCATCTATGAAGATAATATGAAGGTTAAAAGACAAAAGTACTCAAATTACCTATTTCAAAGATAAAATGGTAATGGATAGACACACAAAACAAGAGATTAGATATGACTTCAAAAACATAAAATGTGGGAGGAGGGGAGTAAAAGAGTAGACCTTTTAGAAAGAGGTCAAGCTAAAGAGACTGTGTCAAGCTAAAGAGACTTTTAACTCAACATACATTGCTATATACATAGAATGTTATATAGGAACCTCATGGTAATCACAAACCCGAGCCTATAATAAATAAACAAATAAGTAACAGCAAAGAAATCAAACATATTACTAAAGAAAGTCATCAAAACACAAGGGAATAGAGCAAGAGAAGAAGAAAAGAACAGAGAAGAACTACTTAAACACCCAGAAAAAGAAAAGTAACAAAATGGCAATAAATACATATTCATCAGTAGCTACTTTAAATGTCAATGGACTAAATGCTCCAATCAAAAGACATTGGGTGGTTTATTGGATCAAAAAAACAAGACCCACGTATATGCTGCATAGAAGAGACACACTTCAGACTTAAAGACACTCACAAACTGAAAGTGAAAGGATGGAAAAAGATAATCCATGCAAATGGCAAAGAAAAGAAAGCTGGCATAGAAATACTTACTCAGACAAAATAGACTTTAAAACAAAAACTGTAACAAAAGACAAAGAAGGGCACTACATAATGATAAAGGGAACAACCCAACAAGAGGATATAACACTTGTAAATATCTATGAGCCCAACATAGGAGCACCTAAATATATAAAGCAATTATTAACAGACACAAAAGGAGAAATAGTAACACAATTACGGTAGGGGACTTTAACACTCCACTAACACCAATGGCTAGATCATCCAAACAGAAGATCAATAAGGAAACGTTGGCCTTAAACGACACATTTGACCAGATGGACTTAGTAGATATATATAGAACCTTCAATCTAAAAACCACAGAATACACATTGTTTTCAAATGCACATTGAACATTCTCCAGGATTGACCACATATTAGGCCGCAAAGCAAGTCTCAACAAATTTAAGAAGATCGAAATTATACCAAGCATCTTTTCTGACCACAAAGGGATGAAACTAGAAATCAACCATAGGAAGAAAATCAGAAAAACCACAAAAATGTGGCGAATACAGAAAATGCTACTGAACAATCATTGGGTCAATGAAGAAATCAAAGGAGAAATGAAAAGTTACCTAGAGACAAATGAAAATGAAAATACAATATGCCAAAATCTATAGGATACAGCCAAAGTGGTTGTAAGAGGGAAGTTTTTAGCAATTCAGGCCTACCTCAACCAGCAAGAAAAATTCCAAATAAACAATCTAACAGTTCACCTAAAGTAACCGTAACAAGAACAAACAAAGCCTCATATCAGCAGAAGGAAGGAAATAATAAAAATCAGAGCAGAAATAAATGAAATAGAGACTTAAAAAACAATAGAAAAAAATAATGAAACCAAGAACTAGTTCTTTGAAAAGATAAACAAAATTGACAAACCTTTAGCTAGACTCACTAAGAAACAAAGAAGGCTCAAATAAATAAAATCAGAAATGAAAGAGGAGAAATTACAATGGACACCTTAGAAATACAAAAGATTATAAGAGAATACTTTGAAAAGCTATATGCCATCATTGGATAACCTAGAAGAAATGGATAAATTCTTAGAATCATACAAGCTTTCAAAACTGGATCAAGAAGAAGAAGAAAATTTGAATAGGCCAATCACCAGTAAGGAGATCAAAACAGTAATCAAAAGCCTACCAAAAAATAAAAGTCCAGGACCAGATGGCTTCCCTGGTGAAGTCTACTAAACATTCAAAGAAAACTTAATACCTATCTTTCTCAAACTGTTCCAAAATATTGAAGAGGAAAGGATCCTTCCTAACTCATTCTATGAACTCAACATTATCCTGATACCAAAACCAGAAAAGGACAACACATAAAAAGAAAATTACAGGCCAGTATTACTGATGAACATAGATGCAAAAATCCTTAACAAAATACTAGCAAATCAAATACAACAATACATTAAAAAGATCATACATCATGATCAAGTGGGTTTTATTCCAGGGATGCAGGGATGCTTCAATATCCATAAATCAATCAACGTGATACACCACATTAACAAAATGAAGAATAAAAATCACATGATCATCTCAATAGATGCAGAGAAAGCATTTGACAGGATACAGCATCCATTTATCATAAAAACTCTAAATAAAATTGGTATAGAATGAAGTTACCTCAGCATAACAAATTCCATATATGACAAACCCACAGCTGATACCATTCTCATTGGAGAAAAACTGAAAGCTATCCCTCTAAGAACAGGAACCAGACAAGGATGTCCACTGTCACCACTCTTATTTAACATAGCATTGGAACTGCTAGCCAGAGCCATCAGGCAAGAAAAAGCAGTAAAAGGGACCCAAATTAGAAAAGAAGTGAAACTGTTACTATTTGCAGACAACATGATTTTATATAGGGAAAAATCCTACAAAATCCGCTACAAAACTTTTAGAAATAATAAATGAATACAGACAAGTCACAAGATACAAAATCAACCTACAAAAATCAGTTGCATTTGTATACACTAACAACAAAGTAACAAAAAGAGAAATTAAGAATACAACCCCATTTACAATTGCAAGAAAAAGAATAAAATACCTAGGAACAAACTTAACCAAAGAGGTGAAAGATCTGTACACTGAAAACTATAAAACATTGTTGAAAGAAATTGAAGAAGACACATAGAAATTGAAAGATATTCTGTGCTCTTCGATTGGAAAAATTAAGATAGTTAAAATGTCCATTCTTCCTAAAGCAATCCCCATCACAGTTCCAACAAAATTTTTCACAGAAATAGAACAAAGAATCCTAAAATTTACATGGAATGACAAAAGATCCCAAATAGCCAAAGGAATCCTGAGGAAAAAGACCAAAGGTGGAGGTATCACACTCTGATTTCAAAATATACTACAAAGCTATAGTAACAAAAACAGCATGGTACTGGCACAAAAAGAAACATACATATCAATGGAACAGAATCGAGAGCCCAGAAATAAACCCATACATTTATGGACCGCTAATTTCCAACTAGGGAGCCAAGAGTATACAGTATAGAAAGGAGAGCCTCTTCAATAAATGGTGCTGGGAAAACTGGACAGCCACACAAAAGAATGAAAGTAGACCATTATCTTACACCACACACAAAAATCAACTCAAAATGGATTAAGGGCTTGAATGTAAGACCTGAAACCATGAAACTTCTAGAAGAAAACTCAAGCAGTAGGCTTTTTGCATCGGTCTTAGCAGCATATTTTCAAATACCACATCTGACTGGTCAAGGGAAACAAAAGAAATAATACACAGATGGGACTACGTTAAAGTAAAAATCTTCTGCACAGCAAAAAAAAATCATTAACAAAACGAAAAGACAACCTAACAACTGGGAGAAGATATTTGCAAACCATATATCAGATAAAGGGTTAATATCCAAATTATACAAAGAACTCATATGTCTCAACAACAAAAAAACCAACAACACAATTAAAAAATGGGCAAAAGACCTGAACATAGATTTCCCCAAAGAAAATATACAGATGGCCAACAGGCACATGAAAAGATGTTCAATGTCGTTAGCTATCAGGGAAATGCAAATCAAAACTATAATGAGATATTACCTCACTCTGGTCAGAATGGCTATAATTAACGAGATGGGAAATAACAAGTGTTGCAGAGGATGTGGGAAGAAGGGAACCCCTGTACACCGCTGGTGGGAATGCACACTGGTGCAGCCACTATGGAAAGCAGTACGGAGTATCCTCAGAAAATTAAGAATAGATCTGCCATATGATCCAGCTATTCCACTGCTGCATATTTATCCAAAGGCCTTGAAAATAAAGTGCAAACAGATATCTGCACCCCTGTTTTTATCGCAGCATTATTTGCATTAGCCAACACTTGAAAGCAGCCTGGGTGCCCATCAAGGGATGAATAGATAAAGAAAATGTGGTATATGTACACAATGAAATACTACTCAGCCATAAGAAATGATGAAATCCAGCCATTTGTGACAACATGGATGGATCTTGAGGGTATTAAGCTAAGTGAAATAAGTCAGAGGGAGAAAGTGACATATCCTATGATCTCACTCATAAGTAGAAGATAACAACTACAACAACAAACAAACACATAGCAACAAAGACTGGATTGGTGACCACCAGAGGGGAACTGGGGAGGGAGGAGGGTGAAAGGGGTAATTAGGCACATATGTGTGGTGATGGATTATAATTAGTCTTTAGGTGGTGAACATGATGTAATCTACACAGAAATCAAAATATACTACGATGTACACCTGACAGTTGTATAATGTTATAATCCAATTTTATTGCAATAAAACATTTTAAAAAATTTAAAAACCCCTATAATAACAATTTACCAAAACTTCATATCTTTAAGTCTGAATTATTGTTTTCCACATCAGGAAATGTTGTATTTGTGTCCTTGATATTAACCGACATGTGAAAAGCAGGGCACTTCAGAACAGGGAATAATAAGAATAAATGTACTTGTCACTTATTAAAGGAAGAGGCTCAAGTTAGCTGCAGATGTTTAAGGAGAAAAAATTGGAATAAGCATATATGTGAAGCTGAAGAGAAAACAGTGAGACCTAAATGGATTTGGATGATGTGATCTTTTCTCCATCTGTAAGCCAGCATTTCTTCTCACAAATTTAGGGTTCTGGTATATGCACATGAAAAAAGAACCTTAACTTCTGGCACTAAGCTCCCTTTTCCATGAACCAACAGCACAGAGTCTTGTCAGGTTGCCTGTGGAGGCTTGTTCTGGGCTATATTCCTGTATTTGAAGACATGGCTCAGGTGTGCTAAGACCATGAAACTTGTTCTATAGACTACTTAGAGAGTTTCCGCAGAACCAAATAAGAACAAGTCATTCATCTGCTGTAGCAAACAAAAATATTTGGTGGGAGAAGTACCATATGCTTCTTAATTCAGAATTGCCATGTGGCAAGGAAATACAATTACAAATATCTGAATATTTCCCTAAGATCACACACTAAATATATATACATATATATACATATATACACACACACACACACACGTATGTCTTACTTATATAGATTCTTTACATATGTAAAGAATATACAATATATTTATTTATACATTATAAACGTTTACTATCTACAATGTTTATTTAGATGTACAAATATAACATATTATATATGTGTATGTTATGGCTTTCAAGTGAGAACATATACATTTAAAGATTGAGGGATGAATTCTAGTTATTCAAAGTGCAAAGGTAAGATTTAGAGCAGGTTAACAGAAAGAGAAATGGGATAGGGATTGGAATAAGAAGATATTTTGATTAAACTGATTTTTCCCATTATTACTTTGACATAATTTATTTCATTTTTTTCTGTTTGCTAAAAAGACAATTTTTGTGGTCTTATTATATAGATTTAGACACATATATTTATATATAAACATACAAATAAATATATGTATATATTTATATACACACACATATATCTGTGTATGTATGTGGATGTGTGGGTGTAGTTAACTTCCAGAGGTGTATACATTGACATTTTGGCATTTGAAGTTAATTCTACTAAAATCCTGCTTTCGGTGCAAGATATTACAAGAGTACAAAATTATGTGTGATAGTTGGAATCTTATTTAGATGTCGCAAAGGATACCATAAACCATAGAACAAACCTATAGTCTAAGTTCAATGTTTAAGTATTTACTTTGCTTTCATATTTAAAAATTATTAAATTCTTGTAATAAAGTAAATTTTTATATTCCAAATTTTGAGTGCATTTTTAAGTGGCTAAAGTTTATATACATTGCCAATATGTTACCTTTGTAATTAGCTTCTTATTTCTTATAAAATCCCATAAACTCTGTGCAATCTATTTGAATTACCTAAATTTTAATGCTCAGGAGAAGTAACTTGTTGAAAAGCCATAAAGCTGTTGAATTGTAATCAGATATATAACAGAGTACTCATATTCCCAAAAGTAATGATGACTCCAGTCATGGTGGACACTATTTTTTAATGAAATTGCATAGATTTTGTCTAATCACTTGCAGAAGTATGCACTAGGCAATTGATAATTTCATAATGTTTAAAATTAATGCCTATTAAAAAGTAATATCTATTCTTTTTTTTTTCTTTTTTTAAAGATGGGCACCTGAGCTAACAACTGTTGCCAATCTTTTTTTTTTTCTGCTTTTTCTCCCCAAATCCCCCCAGTACGTAGTTGTATATCTTAGTTGCACGTCCTTCTAGTTGTGACATGTGGGACACCACCTCAACGTGGCCTGTCGAGCGGTACCACGTCTACGCCCAGGATCTGAACCCGGGAAACCCTAGGCCCCAACAGCGGAGCGGCGGACCTAACCGCTCGCCCACGGGGCGGCCCCAGTAATATCTATTCTATCGTGAAAAGAGAGACTAAAAGCTAAAACTTGACATAAGTGTCTATTTTTATTGCACTAATAAGGCAGCTATAAAGCAGTGCAATATGAATGATGTGTACTTTAAGTACTCATAAGAGTATAAACCTTGTATCACTTGGGTGATCCTTTAAATTAAACAAATACAACTTAAAAGTTAGTCCATATTTTCTATAAATATTGGGAAAATTCTGAACCAAATTTGAGAATTCAGAGCCTCCAATTTATCTCTAATTCCAGCATATTCTGTGATTCACTCTGCATAGAGAATAAGAAACATAGCCTTCATCGCCTAGAACATGATTTGTGCACCTTATCTCCTAAGAACTAGAGACCTTTCCCAAAGCGCCTTCTTAAAAGATGCTATTTAAGAGCATGAATCATATAAAATTAGAAATTTTACAAAATTTCTGGCACTTGAAAATGCTTGTGTATTAAGCAAAGATAACGAATGCTGTTGGTATTTTTCAATAACTTTCTTATTCTTTTTTCCTTACTAATTTGTTATATATAGAAAAAGAATATGAAAAGACAGCTGCATAAAAATTAGCCGTATTTTGTTAAAACAACTTTCAACTTGAAAATCAGATTTCATTTTCAAGATCATTTTCATTGATTTCGTTTTCTGAAAAATTTTCTTAATGAAGCTTTATGGTGACCACTTTATGCTGATTGAATACTATAATCCTCTTATTTGGACAGATTTGTGCAGGTCCCTTGTGCTCCTCACATTTATTAAACATGGGATCTAAGGAAGCTCATGCAGTGTTTCTGGGTAATCATTACTTACAGTCTGAAGTGAATTTCAGTTCCAATTCATTTACATTTATGTGCTGAAACTGAATGATTAATGTGAATTTTTACACATTTTTAATTTTTCAGAGTAATGAAACTATAAATTTCAAGCTCTTGGAATCTTCTTATCTCTTATTTAATTCAGTATGTAATTGAGAACAAGCTTTTAATATAGATCAGAGAACTTTCCAAATTTAAATTGATTAGCTGTTAAGCTGCGCTACTAAATTTAAAGCAAAAGATTTGACTGGCGTTTAAAACATAAAAACACTTTTGAAAAAAAATTGAAAATTCATAGCATTATTTCCCCAAAATAGTATTACAATATTTTTACCTCTTCAGTGTGTCTCTATAGCTATTTCAATCTATGCAATATGTCTTAGAAAAACAGATTTCTTCCATGCTTATCAGTCATCTTATAAAGGTGGTTAGAAATTCTATACTCTTCACTCAATCAGTTATAGAGAAATGTAGAATTCTTGATCATAACCAGACTGTCCACACTGAACTAATTCTTTTCCTAATATGAGAATAACCATAGATTTATCCCAATCCTTATTTAAGCTTCTAGTTCTTATCCAACCGACAAAGCGTCTATAATTAACAAATGATTATTTTTATCTGCAACATATTAATTATGAATAAAATAATTATAGGTTTACTAAGCATTGTATCAGCAATAACACAAGCAATTAAGCATGAGATGTAGCTTTCATCTTTTAATAGACTTTAGTTTTTAGAACTGTTTTAGTTTCACAGCAAAACTGAGTGTCAAGTAGAGAGATGCTGTACACTTCAGCCTCCACACGTGCATAGCCTCCTCCGTTACTAATATCCTCCTCCAAAGTGGCACATTTATTACAATTGATGAATCTACATTGATACACCACTATCATTCAAAGTCCATAGTTTACATTAGGGTTCACTTTTGGTGTTGTACTTTCTATGGGTTTGGACAAATGTATAATGACAAGTGTATGCCAATATAGTATCATACTATAGATAGTTTTAGTGTCCTAAAAATCCTCTGTGCTCCGCCTATTCATCTCTCCCAACTCCAATGCCTGGAAACCATTGATCTTTTTAAGTTTTCCATAGATGTGCTTTTTCCAGAACATTATATAGTTAAAATCATATAGTATATAGTCTATTCAGAAAGTCTTCTTTCACTGACTAATAAGCGTTTAAGGTTTCTCCATGTCTTTTCATGGCTTGATAGCTTATTTCTTTTTCACATTGAATAATGTCTGGATATACCACAATTTATTTGTCCATTTCCGTACTGAAAGACATCTTGGTTGCTTCTAATTTTTTGCAATTGTGAATAAAACAGAGCTACTATAAACCTCCATGTGCAGGTTTTTATATGGACATAAGTTTTCAATTTCATTGGGTAAATAGCGAAGAGTGTGATGGCTAAATTGTATGGTAAGAATATGGTCAGTTTTGTAAGAAGCTGCCATACTATCTTCTATAGTGGTTATCACATTCTGCATTCCCACCAGCAATGAATGAAAATTTCTGTTGCTACACGTTGTTGCCAGTATTTGGTTATGCCGGTGTTTTGGATTTTGACCATTTTAATAGGTATGTTGTGGTATCTATTGTTGTTTTAATTTGCAATTCTCTAATGACATATCGTGTGGGGCATCTTTTCCATAAGCTTATTTGCCATTTGTCTACCTTCTCTAATGAAGCGCCTTTCAGATCTTTTGCTTATTTTTTAATTGGGCTGTTTGTTTTCTTATGCTGAGTTTTAAGAGTTCTTTTTATATTTTGGATAATAGTCCTTTATCAAATGTGTCTTTTGCAAATGTTTTCTCTCAGACTGTGGTTTGTCTTCTCATTCTCTTGAGCTTTCATATGTTAAAATTATGAATTATGATATCTAAAAAATTGCATTTATTCTTCCTCTAAAATTTTAAATATAAGATTTCCTTGGTATTAATATTGATCCTATTTCTAAAAACGTATATGGAAAGAAGTGCCTATTTCAGAATTGGCTGAATTATTTTTTACTATTTATTTAGAAATAATTTCAAATGCAGAAAGATTTTTATAGCCAGAATAATACAAAGAACACTCATATACTCTTTGTCTAGATCAATCTAACGTTCCATTTTCTTTATCATTTGTACAATGCACTCTCTCTGTCTCTCTGCACACACTCACACGCAAACATACTTTTTTTCCTGAAATGTTTGAAAATAAGTTACATATAGCATGACTATTTAGCTTTAAATAATTCAGTGAGTATTTCCTAAGAATAAAGATATTCTTTTTCCTAATCAGAGCATAGTTACCAATACCAGAAACTTTAACATTGATAGGACATTTTAATCCAGTGACTCTCCATATTCTAATTTTGTCCATTTATACAGTCATGTCTTCTATAGCATTCTGTCTTTCTCCAGTATAGGATCCAGTCTAAGATCTGGTGCTGCATCTGAGTCAGGAAAGTAACATCTGTGAGTATATTTCCTAAAACATATCTATATTAGTACTTTGGGTCCTTCACTTTGTTTTTGTTTTACTTTGTCTTATAGTTTTTATACTGAGTGACTTTCAACTGATATGCAATTGCAAAATAATATGGGGAGATCCCATTACTGAGTTCAGTTTCCCCAATGGTAACATCTCTCAAAAACATAGTTCAATATAATAATGAGTACATTGACATTTATGCAATCAAAAGGTAAAATATAATATGATTATCTTTATATAACGTTCTTGAAATGATGAAGTTATAGAAATGGAAATAGATTAATGTTTTTTCAGGTGCTAGAGACAGGAGGATGGTGAGGTGAGAGGTGACTGTTGCTTATAAAAGGACAAGACTAGGGATCCTTGCGGTGATGGAACAAAATAGGTATTTTTGAAAGATCAATAAGTTTCTGGAAAGAAAATGTCAATAGGTCTGCTATTCTCAAATGCCACAAATCTCAAGGAGGTTCTCTAAGGGCAGAAGAGTCTTTTTGCACACAACATTGAGTTGGTCAGATTTACCCAGATCTCTATGTCCTATAGTTATTGAAAGCAAATGACCCATATTGGGCTAAATGAATATGACTTTAAGGTTGCAACCTGCTATGTTGGTAAGAAAATATAGATAAATAACAACTTTTACAGTTAAAAAGGTAAAACAAAGCTGTCTCTCCTTTAGAGTTTCAGATAGTAAACTCTCAGAGAGAGCTTATACATGGAAGTTTATACTGATTACTTATTTTTCTCCCTGATACACTCAATTACAGCTTTATTCATGAAAAATCATATAGTTACTACTGTAAGTAAAGGATGATCTAACTGCCCCTGCATGTACCTCATGAGAACTAAGTACTCATCTTAAACCCTCTAACATCCACCTAGGAAACATTTGAAAGAGATTATAGTCAGAGGAAAGATCTTGTTGATAAAATTAAATTGCTTTCCTGATTGCCTTTATGTTGTAGTATTTATTTATCTAATCCTAGAGATGAGAAACTATAGTAATTGGATAATTTGTTTTATCCCTTTTCCTTTTTTAAAAAAACTGTAAATATCCCTGCATCTTATTTTTAATTCACTCATTTCTACTTTTAGTGTATATGAGACAATATCTTATCCATAAATATTATTTCACATAGTCATCGACAATAATTAAATGATAGAGCATCAGTGAACTGTTGTGTCAATAGTAAGGACCCAAGAAACAAATCGCATATGTTCAAATCTTAGCTCATTCATTTAGTAACTGTAACCTTAGCAAGATATTTAAGCTCTTTGTGCCTGAGGTTTCTCATTGGCAAAAACACAAAATATTTTTTGCCATCTTTGAGGATTTTTTTGAGAATTAATGGAACTGACGATGAAATGCCATTGAATTTATGCTGGGGCATAACTAATGCTCAAAAATGTACATTTTTAAATCAGAAATATAATTGAGTTTAATCTCCTATATAAATTAAATGATAAATTAAACTATTTTAAACACTCATACAGACTCAAATAGAACTTAATGCCCAGGTAAGGTCACTCTTATTGAAAATACACAGATTGTTAAGACAGCAGCACTATTACTATCATTACCTTTATCATCTACACAAAACTTTAAATCAAATTGAGAAAGTCAGTTATGAAGTTTTAAAACATTTAAAAAGCATTTAGATATCTAAAATGGCTGATTTAGTTTATGAAACTCTAAAGGGTTTAATCATGGTAGTTTTTGTAAGTTTCAGAGTTATGGACTATGTTCTTCACTCCTTTAAGAAACAGACATCAGATGCACAGGGTTTTCTTAAAGAGATTCTTTTTGGTGTGTGTGAGGGAGATTGGCCCTGAGCTAACATCTGTGCCGGTCTTCTTCCACTTTACGTGGGACGCCACCACAGTGTGGTTCACGAGCAGTGCTAGGTCTGCACCAGGGATCTGAAGCTGCGAACTCAGGCTGCCAGAGCAGAGCACACAAACTTAACCACTAAGCCACCGGGCTGGCCCCTAGGAGATTCTTAAAGATATTAATCTTGCTAATAGTTGAGCTTATCTACTATTAAAATAGGCAAATTTCTTCAGGTCTTATGATGCATTGAACTAACATCCCTTAATATAATAGAATTATATTGAGAATTATGGAAATCTCATTTTATTTTTTCTAAAAGTTATACTTTAACTAAAAGTCACCTCCTACTTTCCAGCTTTGGGGGAATCCAATTCTTCTATGGCCATTTCATAGAGTCAATGATTGGAAAATTATGAGAAAAAAATGACCGTAATTAGATAATCATAAGAAGTATGCAATATTTTTGGCTGTAGACACAATATATTACATAGATTGCCAAGATGTACATATATACTCTATGCATAATAAGGCGGATAAAATTCTATTTACCAGATTTTATCCGTGGAAAAGACCTGTATTTTCATGGAAAAACTACTGTGATAAATTGCCTGCATGAGAGACAGACCACGAATGGTGTCCTAAAAGACCAAACAGGTGCTCCCTAGGGGCTGGCCCCATGGCTGAGTGGTTAAGTGCACCTGCTACGCTTTGGTGGCTGAGGGTTCGCCAGTTTGGATCCTGGGCACGGACCCACACACTGCTCATCAAGCCATGCTATGGTCGCATCCCACATAGAGGAACTAGAATGACCTACACCTAGGATGCACAACTATGTGCTTGAACTTTGTGGAGAAAAAAACCGAAAGAGGAAGATTGGCAACAGATTTTAGCTTAGGGCCAATCTTCCTCACCAAAAATCATACCTTTTAAAAACAAAAAGCTGTTCCCTAATCTTACAAGCACGGGTGCTCCCTACTTTCCAAACTTATAAGACAAGAAAATAATATTTAATTTCTGAAAAAAGTAATGGAGAGTGAAGCAAGGGAGGAAGAGAGAGAGAAAGGAAAGCATAAAATTTGCTAAATTCGGTATCTCCATACCTCAATGTCACCATACCTCAGAGTTGTCTTCAAGTAAAATAAACTTAGCAAAAAGGTCTGGATATTACTGTAGTGATTAGGTTACAAATGACTGACTTTCCTCTTGCTTGTGGCCTCTCTTGACCTCTTGCTCCCTGCCATGTTGTGAGGTGCTCTAAGGAGAGGCTTTCAGGCAAGGAACTACTAAAGGAGCCTTCCGCCAACGTCTTCTGAGAAACTGAGGCTTCAGGACAACAGCCTGCAGGGAACTGAATCCTGACAACAAAACACATGGGTGATCTTGCCAGCGCATCCTTGCCAGTCAAGCCCCACTCCCAACAGGAGACGGCACCTGCAGCCAACGCCTTACTGGCATCTATGTGAGATATCCTGAAGTGGTGGATCCACCTACGCCATACCTGAATGCTTGACTCACAGAAACTGTAAGATAACAAATGTGTATTGTTTTAAGCTGATAAACTTTGGGGTAATTTGTTGCACAGTACTAGATAACTAATTAAATATGTGTGTTTGTGTGTATAATTATAGTTTATGCAATTATGAACAGTTTTATATATATAGTTATATCTGTAGTTACATATAGATATATAATGATATAATGTGTCTAGTTAGATATTATATATACTTAAATATATAGCTACGTAAGGATATAGTTATGTTTATAGTAATAATAAATAAAGTACCTAAGGTTTTGACTTTATTGGAAAATGCAGTTCTTTTAAAAATTAAACAAAATAAAATATTTATTTTATAAGAATATATTTTCAATAATTACATGTATATTTGGACGTTTCTTTCTCAAGAAATCTTAATTTTTTCCTAAGTCAAAATGTAATAAATAGGACAAACATGTGACTTATCTATTTAATAACTCATATTGAGACAGGTTACACAAATAGTATTTTTGTTTTTCTCAAAAAAAAATGATTATATTGAAGAGAAGGAGGAAGTTATATATGTGCAAATAATCTTAAGAAACTGAGTATATTTATTGTATTATTGCTTTAATTAAACTGGAATTGAAACTGGATATCAATGATTAAACAAGTAGGGATTTTTAATTCTATGACTGCATTAAGTAATATCTAAAATATACTTATGATTTAAAGACATTTAAAATGAAGGCATAGCAATTAAATCTGAATAATAACAATTAAAATATGATGATTATAATTAGAAATTGATTAAGTTGTGGGGCAGTGGGAATGTCTCAAAGCTTGATAAAATGTTGGCTTTTATTTTTGAGTAATATAAGACAACCAGAAATAGATGAAATAAACAAAATTTAAAGAAACTCAGAGTAGAAAATGTAATTAACCAAGAGAGGAAGATTTTATAAATTCTTCTAATGGTTGCATTCCTAATATCATTTAATAATTTTAAATATATTTTAAAGATAGCAAAATTATTTTTATTAAGCTCAGTTTATGTACTCCAATTATGTGATAGAATATACGTAGAATTATGTATATTATGAATCACGCTTTGATTTTAAATATACTGATTAGGTTAGTGATTATTCAATAGGAAAAGATGAAAGCCAACGTTGTTTCATAATTAACACAATTTGCTAAAAGTTCACAATGCATGAATATTTTTACCAAACTTTCATTTTAACAAGTGTCTCTAGTATTTTCTCAGGTTTTATATCTCAATTCATACAGTTTTAGAAAACCATTACATGCCTTCACATTTTTAAGATAATTTGCTTTTCCAAAAGAAAATCAGTTATCAGATCAAGCCAAATATAATAGCATTGATGGGAGTTGTAATTCTTAACCAAGGAAAAAAAGCACACTTTGTATGAAACTCAAGGAAAATAGAAGGAATAAATACTAAAAATAAGACTAGAAATCAATAAGATAGAAAAAAATATACACAAGAAACATTAAAAAAGCCAAATGTTATTTGTGTGAAAACTTTAGTAAACTTGATAAACTCCCACAAGGAGCCATCAAGAAACAGAGAAAACACAATTATTCACATTACAAATGAAATTAGGGTATCAATACAAACCCTACACACATTGAAAGATAATTAGAGCACATTTTGTACAAGTATATGTCAATAGATTTAAAAATTTGACTGAAGTGTACAATGAAAAAAATACAGCTTAACAAAAGTGACAAAAAAGGAAATTGAAAATATGAATAATTTCCTGTCTTTAATGAAATTGACTAGCTTAAATTCAGGAAGGTGAATAAATGCTCCACATTTTGATGGGAGAAACTGCAAGTGATTGTATCCAATTTTGTAGTCTACTACAAATCTTTAGTCTCTCACTCCACACAGCTTGTTAATTTAAGCAAATATCTTGTTGGGAAGATGAACTTATTTTGACGAATTCTTTCTTTCCTGGCAGATCATTCTTTTCCTCCAAACTTTTTTAAATGTCTCTTTAATACCTTATTCAAAAAGAACCTTTCTACCATTATCTGTATTTCCAAAAATTTTCCACTTAATTTTCATAGAAAAAGCAATCATATTTTTGCATGAATTTAATTAAATTATATGATTGCCATAACAATCATTTGAGTACCATTGTACCCATATTTTTGTTAACATACAATTCTTTCAGCTGATCAATGCAGAATTGCATAGGCTTACTAGAGATTTGCCTACTCATAATGGAAAATGAGTGTGATGGGTATTCAGTCAATTTGTTTTACAAAAGGAATAGAGAACATCAGTCAATCCCCAAGATTGGCCTGAAGAACTGGAAAGATAAGATTGTATTAACTGAGATGGGGTAGAATAGAATGAAAGTATAATACGTTCGGGGCAGAATAATAAGTGATTCCATTTTGTGCATGCTAAGTTGAGATCTTAGACATCAAATGGAAATATTAAGTAAGCAGCTGGATATTTGATTTTTGCTTTCAGAAAGGATGCTTGGGCTGCAGATAAAATTTGATGATGTCACCTTATTGATGTTGTTTCAGCCATGACATTTTATTAGATCTCTAACAGAGTGAGTGTGTTTAGGGAATATAAGCAGATCAAGAAATAACGTATGGATCGCTCCAACATTAAATGATCATAGATAAAAGGAAAACGAGCAAAGGAAACAGAAACAGCAGTCAATGAGGTAAAAGGAAAACCAAGGAAGTTGTCCTGTAAGACAAATGAAGAAATATTTGAAGGAAGAGGCAATAATGAATAGTTTTACATGTGCTGATAGTCCAGTAGGATATGCCCTCTTTAACATGACATACATATTGATACAAGAGAAATCAAAGTACGTAATCAGTGTGTAGACGTATTTATATTCATTATAAATTGATTATTGATTATTTCATTTGTTTTAATGTTATATTTTTGTCAACAATATTTTTACTAAGTACTTCAAACCTTGTTTTACTCCTTCTAAAACACATCAGAAAATACTAATTAAAAAAGATCTATAATTTTATTGAGTAATTCTAGGATCACAGACCAGAAAACACATCTTTGTCCCTGCACGTTCTAAATCATTATTTTCAGGCCAACTCATTCAGGATAAAGGGGTAGAATTTTCCAATTTCTTTTCACTTAAATGTAAACAAATTATAGGAGAAATCATCAGTAACAAACTGATATAGAAAGGACATCATTTGCAGAACAATCACTGAGTTTTATATATTTACAATGTTCATTATGTTTAATTTTATTATATCGAAGAATTATGTTTTTCATGATTTTCCAAAGCACTTTTATTTCCACTTGAGGTGTTTAATAACACTAAAATTGATGCTATAATAATTAAAATTAATTAAAATAGCATCTACTTTGCAAGTTTCATGTAGTAACAAAATATAGAATACAGATATATATTATTAAATATAGTTATATATATTATATATGTGTTATAAATATGTTATGTATATTTCATTGTGTGTTTATATAATATAATATATAAATATGCTATTCAATTATATAATTTATAATCATATACAGTATATAATAAATACAGTATATTTTGTTATTGAAGTAATATTGACCTATAATGTTATATAAATTTCAGGTGTATATTATATTATTATTTCTGTGTAAACTACATCATGTTCACCAGCAAAAGTCTAATTGCCATCCGTCAATGTATACATGTGACCTTTCTCCCCTCACCCTGCTAACCACCAATCTATTCTCTGTATCTGTGTATTTGTTGCTGTTGTTTTTATCTTCCACATATGAATGAAATCATATCGTATTTGGTATTTGGATTTCTCCATCTGGCTTATTTTGGTTAGCACAAGTCACTCAAGATCCACCCATGTTGCTGCTAATGGCAATATTTCTTCTTTTTATGGCCGAGCAGTATTCCATTGTGTATACATATACATATATATATATATATGTTCATGTGTATACATATATACAGCACACTTTCTTCATTCATTCATTTGTTAATGGGCACTTATATTGCTTCCAACTCTTGGCTGTTGTGAATAATGCTGCAATGAACATAGGGGGTGCATGTATCTTTTCAAACAAGTGTTTTTGTGTTCTTTGGATAAACATCCAGAGGTGGAATAGCTGGATCATAAGGTAGCTCTATTCTTAATTTTTTGAGGAGTCTCCATACTGTTTTCCATAGTGGCTGCACCAGTTTTCATTCCCACGAGCAGTGTATGAGGATTCCCTTTTCTCTACATCCTGTCCAATATATTTTATTTCTCGTTTTTTTAATAATAGCCATTTTGACGATGTAAGGTGATATCTCATTGTAGTTTTGATTTACATTTCCCTAATAATTAGTGATGTTGAACATCTTTTCATGTACCTCTTAGCATTCTGTATATCTTCTTTGTAAAAATTTCTATTCATATCCTCTGTCCATTTTTTAATTGGATTGTTTTTTTTTGTTGTTGTTGAGTTGTATGAGTTCTTTATATATTTTGTACATTAATCCCTTATCAGATCTATGATTTGAAAATATCTTCTCTCAATTGGTAGGTAGCCTTTTCATTTTTTTGATGATTTTCTTTGCTGTGCAGAAGTTTTTTTAGCTTGATGTTCTCCCATTTGTTTATTTTCTCTTTTGCTTCCCTTGCCTGGTCAGACATGGTATTCAAAAAGATACTGCTAAGACTGATGTCAAAGAGCATACTGGCTGTGTTTTCTTCTAGGAGTTTTATGGCTTCAGGTCTTACATTCAAGTTTTTAATCCATTTTGAGTTAATTTTTGTGTATAGTGTAAAATAAATCTCTACTTTCATTTTTTTGCATATGGCTGTCCAGTTTTCCCAACACCATTTATTAAAGAGACTTTCATTTTTCCATTGTATGTTCTTGGCTGCTTTGTGGAAAATTAGC
Source organism: Equus asinus (assembly GCF_041296235.1). NCBI lineage: Eukaryota > Metazoa > Chordata > Mammalia > Perissodactyla > Equidae > Equus > Equus asinus. Next base: position 46,542,064 of record NC_091792.1, on the reverse strand, counting down.
TGTCCATAGATATGTAAGTTTATTTCTTTGCTCTTGATTCTGTTCCATTGATCTGTGTGTCAGTTTTTTTTGCCAGTACCATGCTGTTTTGATTACCATAGCTTTGTAGTATATTTTGAAATCAGGAAGTGTGATACCTCCAGCTTTGTTTTTTTTAATCAAGATTACTTTTTTGTTCCAAATAAATCTACAGTTCTTTTTTATTTTTCCAAGAAAAAAGTTGTGGGGACTTTGATAGGCATTACATTAAATCTATAGATTGCTTCAAGGTGTATGGACATTTTAACTATCTTGATTCTTCTAATCCATGAGCACAGAATATTTCTTCATATCTTTATGTCTTCTTTGATTACGTTCAACATTGTTTTATAGTTTTCAGTGTATAGGTCTTTCACCTCTTTGATTAAATCTATTCCTAAGTATTTTCTTCTTTGTGTTGTGATTGTAAATGGAAATGTATTTTTGATTTCTCTTTCTGCTATTTCATTGTTAGCGTATAGAAACGCAACAAATTTTTGTATGTATGTTAATTTTATACCTTGCAACTTTATTTGTTTATTATTTCTAATGTTTTTTGGTGGATTCTTTACAGTTTTCTGTGTATATAGGATCATGTCATCTGCCAATAGTGACAGTTTTACTTCTTACTTTCCACTTTGGATTCTTTTTCTTACCTAATGCTCTGACTAGGACTTCCAGTACTATGTTACATAAGAGCAGTGACAGTGGTCATCCTTGTCTCATTCTTATTCTTAGAGGGACAGCTTTCAGTTTTTCACTGTTGAGTATGGTGTTAGCTGTGTGGATGTCATATATGGCCTTTATTTTATGTTGAGATATTTTCCTTCTATACAACTTTTGTTCAGTTTTTATCATAAATGCATGCTGTATCTTATCAAATGCTTTCTCTGCATCTATGGAGATGATCGTGTGATTTTTATTCTTCATTTTGTTAATATGGTGAATCACATTGATTCATTTGCAGATGTTGAACCATCCCTGCATCCTTGGAATAAACCCCATTTGATCATGGTGCATGATCCTTTTAGTGTATTGTTGTATTCAATTTACTAGTGTTCTGTTGAGGATTTCTACATCTATATTCATTGGTAATATTGGCCTATAATTTTATTTGTTTGTGTTATCCTCACCTGGTTTTGATATTGGGGCAATGGGCGTCATAGAATGAGTTAGGAAGCATTCTTTCTTCTTCAATTTTTCGGTAGAGTTTGAGAATGTTAGGTATTAAATCTTCTTTGAATGTTTGGTAGAATTCACTGGGGAAGCCATCTACTCCTGGACTTTCTTTTTTTAGGAGCTTTTTGATAACTCTTTCAATCTCCTACTAGTGATCAATCTATTCAGGTGTTCTATTTCTTCTTTATTCATTTTTGGAAGGTTTTATAATTCTAAAAATTTACCCATTTCTTCTAGATTATCCATTTTGGTGGCATATGGCTCTTTGTAGTATTCTCTTATAATCTTTCATCTTTCAGCAGTGTCTGTTGTAATTCTCCTCTTTCATTTCTAATTTTATTTTTTATTTTTTGTTGCAGTAACATTGGTTTATAACATTATATAAATTTTACGTGCACATTGTAATATATTTCAAATTCTGTGTAGATTACATCATGTTCACCACCCAAAGACTAATTATAATCCATCACCACACACATGTGCCTAATTACCCCTTTCGCCCTCCTTGCTCCCCAATTCCCCTCTGGTAACCACTAATCCAGTCTCTGTTGCTACATGTTTGTCGTTGTTTTTATCTTCTACTTACAAGTGAAATCATACAGTATTTGACTTTCTCCCTCTGACTTATTTCACTTAGCATAGTACCCTCAAGATCCATCCAAGTTGTCACAAATGGCTGTATTTCATCATTTCTTACGGCTGAGTAGTAGTCCATTGTGTACATATACCACATCTTCTTTATTCATTTGTCCCTTCATGGGCACTTAGATTGCTCCCAAGTCTTGGCTAATGTGAATAATGCTGCAATGTACATAGGGGTTCATGTATCTTTATGTATTTGTAATTCCAAGTTTTTCGATAAAAATGCAGCAGTGGAATAGCTGGATCATATGGTAGTTCTATTCTTAATTTTTTGAGGAAAATCCATATTGTCTCCCATAGTGGATGCACCAGTTTGCACTCTCACTAGCAGTGTAAAAGGATTCCCTTATCCCCACATCTTCTCCATCACTTGTTTCCTGTCCTGTTAATTATAGCCATTATGACCGGAGTGAAGTGATATCTCATTGAGTTTTGATTTGAATTTCCCTAATTGTTAATGATGTTAACATCTTTTCAGGTGCCAATGGCCATCTGTATATCTTCTTTCAAGAAGTCTCTGTTCAGATCTTTTGCCCATTTTTTTAACTGGGTTGTTAGTTTTTTTTGTTGTTGAGATGTATGAGTTCTTTGTATATTTTTTGAACTTTCATTTTTTCTTTGTGAGTCTAGCTAAAAGTTTGTCAATTTTCTTTATTATTTTAAAGAACCAGCTCTTAGTTTTATTGATCTTTTCTATTTTATTGTAGTAGAAGTAGTCTCTACTTCATTTATTTCCACTCTGATTTTTACTATTTCCTTCCTTCTACTGATTTGGGGCTTCTTTTGGTCATTTTTTCTAGTTCTTTTAGTTGGTTTGTTGGATTCTTAATTTCAGCTTTTTCTTGTTTCTTAGAATAGGCTTGTATTGCTGTAAACTTCCTTTTACTACTGCTTTTGCTGTATCCCACAGATTTTGGTATGTTGTATTTTCATTTTCATTTGTCTCCAGATATTTTATTTCTCCTTTGATTTGTTTGTTCACCCAATAATTGTTCAGTAGCATTTTGTTTAAGCTCCACAAATTTGTGGCTTTTCTAGCTTTCTTCTTGTATTTGACTTCTAGTTTCATCCCATTGTGGTCAGAAAAGATGCTTGGTATTATTTCAATCTCCTTAAACTTATTGAGGCTTGTTTTGTGGACTTATGTGTGATCTATCCTGGAGAATATTCCACGTGCATTTGAAAATAAGGTGTATTCTGCAGTTTTTAATGGAATGTTCAGTATGTATCAACTAAGTATATCTGGTAAGGTGTCATTTAAGGCCAACGTTGCCTTATTGATCTTCTGAGTGGATGATCTATCTATAGATACAAGTGAAGTGTTTAAGTCCTATATTATTATTCTATTGCGGTCAATTTCTCCTTTTATGTCTGTTAATATTTGCTTTATGTATTTAGGTGCTCCTATGTTGGGCACATAGATATTGATGAGTGTTATATCCTCTTATTGGATTGCTCCCTTTATCGTTATGTCATGGCTTTCTTTGTCTCTTGTTATAGATTTGTTTTAAAGTCTATTTTGTCTGATATAAGCATTGCTATCTCAGCTTTCTTTTTGTTTCCATTTGCAGGGAATATCATTTCTCATCCCTTCATTTGCAGTTTGTGAGTCTCTTGAGGTCTGAAGTGTGTCTCTTGCATGAAGCATATATATGGGTCTTATTTTTATCCATTCAGCCGCCCTATTTCTTTTGATTGGAGCATTTGGTACATTTAAAGTAACTATTGACAAGTATGCACTTATTGCAATTTTGTTATTTTTTTCCTAGACATTTTTGTAGTTCTTTTCTTTTACATTCTCTTTTGCTCTCTTCCCTTGTGATTTGATGGCTTTCTTTAGTGTTATGTCTTGGTGTGGGCCTCTTTTGGTTTATCTTGTTTGGTACTCTCTGTGCTTCCTGTACCTGGATATCTGTTTCCTTTCCCAGGTTAGAGAAGTTTTCAGATATTATTTCTTCCAATAATTTCTCTGCCCCTTTGTCTCTCTCTTCACTTTGTGGGACACATATAATGTGGATATTAGTATGGGTGATGTTGTCCTAAATGTCCCTTAGACTGTCCTCATTCTTTTTAACTTTATTTTCTCTTCAACTTGGGTGGCTTCCTCTATTCTTTAAAGATCATTGGTCCAGATAATTGATCCATTCTGTCATCTACCCTTTTGTAGATTCCCTCTAGTAAATTTTTCATTTTTATTGTTGCATTCTTTAGCTCTGACTTGTTCTTTTTTATATTTTCTTTTTTTGAGGAAGATTAGCCCTGAACTAACTGATGCCAATCCTCCTCTTTTTGCTGAGGAAGGCTGGCTCTGAGCTAACATCCATGCCCATCTTCCTCTACTTTATATGTGGGATGCCTACCACAGCATGGCGTGCCAAGTGGTGCCATGTCCGCACCCGGGATCTGAACTGGTGAACCCCGGGCTGCTGAAGTGGAACATACGCACTTAACTGCTGCACCACCAGGCTGTCCCCTCTTTTTTATATTTTCCAATTCTTTGTTGAAGTTTTTACTATGTTCCTCTGTTCTTCTCCATAGACCAGTGAGCATCTTTATGAATGCTTTATCCAATAGATGAATCCTTTATCCAATATTTATGTCTGTGTTGTTTAGCTCTTTTTCTGAGGATTTGTCCTGTTACCTTATTTGGAACATATTCCTTTGTCTCCTCTTTTTGTTTACTTCTCTGAGATTATTTCTATTTATTAGATAGATCAGCTATGTCTCTCAAACTTGGAAATGTGGCCATATGTAAGAGATGACTTATGGGGACGAGCAGCACGCTCTCCTCTGGACACTCATGCCAAGTACTCCAGGGAGGTCTCTTGTGTGGGCTGCATGTACCTTTCTGTTGTGGCAGGGTTGCTATTGCTGTAGGTGCACAGGTAGTTTAGGCCAGCCCCTGGGCTGGCTGATTGTGAGGCTTGGCTGCATGCAGTTGCTATGGGCACTTTATTGAGCAAGGCAAGCCCCCAGCACAGCTGGCTGCAAGATCAGTAGCACACAGCTACTGCAGTTTTGTTCCTAAGTGAGTCAGGACCCTGATGTGACTGGTTGCTAAGTCCAGAGGCATAAAATTGCTGCTGGCCCCTTTTGCGGCTCCCTGTAGCTCTTAGCTGCCTCTACGTTGGTGTGCAGAGCAGGCTTAAGGTGAGGTTAGCTACAGGGCCTGCAACTGCTGTCAGCCTTGCTTGGGGCAGGTCAGGCCTCTGGCAAGAACTTGCTATGCTGTTCTGATGGGCAGGTGAGGCCCCAGGAGTGGCAGCACACAACCATTTCAGGCACTCAAAGGCTGGAGAGATCCTCTTTGTGCCTGTTGGTGATGACCAGCACACGTCCTCCATGGGCCTCCTGGTGGGGGGGTGCCATTCCCTCGGGTGGGCCACCTGCTTCCTGGCTCAGCTTGATTGTCTCAGTTGCTCTAGTGCGTGGGGCAGAGCCTTGTGCTAATAGACTAAAGGGAGGATTCCAACAGTGCCTGCCAGCCTCTGCATCAGCATAATTGAAAGCAATTGCAATAATGGCTGCTGCCAGTGTCTCAATCCTTGGGGAGTGGGCCCAGCCACCTCCTGCCTCTGCAGGATGTGTTCTGAGCTTCATAAGTGAGTCTCTCTTACCAATGGACTATGAACTTTTGTATCTTGTATTTTTGTACTTGTTTCTGTGTCGAGTGAGTTTGTGCATGGGCCCTTTAAGAGCAGATTTTTCTCTCCCTGAAGTTCTATAGTTTTTCTAGGTGTGTCCCTCATTGGTTTTCAAAGCCAGCAAAAGCAGGTATTAAGGGGTCCCTTCTCTCTTGTGCTGGAGCTACGGGCTGTGGTGCCTAATGTGGAGCTCAAATACCCCTCTCCCTTAGGAAAAGCTTCATACCTTTGAGATCAATACTGGCCATGAAACTAGGCTGTGGTTTTGTCCTTGGTGGTGTTGTTTCTCTGCTTCTTCCACCCTTGTCTGTGTTGTTCATTGTTGTGGAGGTTCTTTTTATCCAGTTTCCTGATCTCTTTCAGAGGAAGCTGTTCCACAGATAGTTGTAGTTTTGTTGTGTCTGTGGGAAGAGGCAAGCTCAGGATTTTTCTACACTTCTGTCTTCCAAACTCATATACAATATATTAACATACAATATATATTATAATATTATATATTATAAATACATATATATAAGTATACGCATTCCATATTCACATAGAAAGATACACATATTGCACAAATGTTAAAATGTAAAGAGGAGACCTATAGACAAAAGGAATAGAGAAAGGAAGAAGAGAGAGTAAAGGGGAGGAATATAAGTGGTAGAAAAAGTGTGAGAACAAGAGTAAGAACAAATAGAATAAGAGAGAAAATGTGTTGCATCAGAAGTTGAATTGAGAAAACTACATGGCTACATTCTGAACTCTGAACAAGTGTTAATCAACTTTATATTCTCCATTTTGTTACAGATTTTAGCTAAATTGGATATCAAATACAAATTTTCAGTTCCTTTAAAAAGATAAAGTCAGACAGCATCAGTGCTGAAAAGAGTAGGAAAAAATAGCTCTAGTTTCTTCTGGTCTTATATTTTTTGTTTGTTTGTATTCATTATCCCCCTTTATTTCCATTTCAATGGGTGTTCAGCATTTAGAGATTCGGATTATGCCTTGGTTTGTAGAGATCAGCATTATAAAATGTTTGAATTTATCCAATTAGAGTCTTTCCAGGGCCTGCAATCTAAAGTTAGTAGTTCAAAGGTGATTACTGCTTAAGTGCCTAAAGGAGTCACAATGGAAAGGATGTCCCTTTGATGTACTGGATAAATAACTCAGCTGGAGTGCCATACTTGCTGTGAATTGTACCTGAAGAATGGTCTATATACTCATCCTTCATTGTACTGCTTCCTAAAATTGAATTCAAATGTGTGAACAGAAGAATATAAAACAGTCCCACACCAGAGAGCATTGATTGAGAATGAGTGGAGCTTTCTCAGCAAAAACAGTCCCCTGACTTTAGATGTTTAGACTTTTGAATGCTTTTTAAACTTTGGTTCTTTTTTCTTAATTTTATTTTCTGAGAGCATAACAAACTGAACTAAAAAAAGGGCTCCGCTGGGAGTGACTTCAAGGTTTAGCATTCCTTTTCACTGGTCGATCTTTCCAAACAAAAGGTTTAAACCACTGTGACACAGTGGGATTGAGCAAAATTTTGCCTTTGCTGCATCTGTTTGATTTGTATTTGTGTTTACCAAGGGTAGA